>NC_072408.2:46302500-48702500 GCF_028858775.2 Pan troglodytes
CTGGGAGCAGACAGCCTGTTCCCAGCATTGCAGAGTGTAAAAATAACCCCCAGGTGGCATTGCTGTGGCCCTAGACACTGCACCAGCAAGAGTGATTTCCCGGTATCCTCCCCACCCAACTTTCACTCTGGGGTCGGGGGTACTGCCAGCAAAGAGAAGACCCCGTATGGTCAAGGACTATATAGAAGTAACTTGGTGGGATGGGGGTGGGTATTAGAAAGCTGAACTCCTTTCCTGTGCTTCCTGTTGTGGGCTGGAGTTGGTGCTGAGGCTGGGGCTGCCGCTGCCACAGAGTATGTGAAACTCTAGTCATGAAGCGCCAGCTGACTGGATGCTGGCTTTGAGCTTGGTTTGTTCCTGTCCTCTGCCCAGGTATCCAAAGCCCCCAGCACTCCTGTGCCACCCAGCCCAGCCCCAGCCCCTGGACTCACCAAGCGCGTGAAGAAGAGTAAACAGCCACTTCAGGTGACCAAGGATCTGGGCCGCTGGAAGCCTGCAGATGACCTCCTGCTCATAAATGCTGTGTTGCAGGTAGTGCCCCCACCATAGGCTCAGTGTGCCCCTTTCCCCCAACCTCCAGTTCGCACCCCAAAATTAGCCCAACAGGGCCCTGTGGGTGGCAAAGAAGGGTTGTTCCCAGCTCCAAGGCTGGAGCAAATCCTTCTGGGGCCTTGCAGACCAACGACCTGACCTCCGTCCACCTGGGCGTGAAATTCAGCTGCCGCTTCACCCTTCGGGAGGTCCAGGAGCGTTGGTACGCCCTGCTCTACGATCCTGTCATCTCCAAGTGAGTGGGAGCTGGTTCCAGCAGTGGGGAGGTACTGGGACACCAGAATTTGGGTCCTGGAGCAGAGGGAATTGTACCAGGGCCCCAGGAGGGGTCTGGGAGGCAGGACTCCTGGAGGCTCCTTGGGGGTGATACTGAGGCCTGAGAGGCTTCAAAGAGAAGTTTCTTCCTGCCTCCAGGCAAGGGAGTCTGAAGGCAGAGGGAATAGCATGGGAGAGAAAACTAAAATGAGTGCCCGGAGTGCACTGTGTGTGTTGTGGCTTTGGGCGGGTCACCTCCAGCCTTTCCACATTGACCTCCTACAGTTTCATCCTCCTAACAAGGGGAGTCGAATAGAAGAACACCAAGCCCCCTTCTAGCTCCAGTAGCCACAGGCTTCCAAATAAACTTATGTACACATGCAACACACACTTCCTCTTCCTCTGTCACTTAATGTCTTCAGAGCTTGGTTGGATGCTTAACACCCATCCTCTCCACAGACCCTGGTACCACTTAAGTTGTAGCTGCAGTTCTGATATACCAGGAAATGGGCTGGGCTCAGCTTGGAAAGGGGAGGTGGTAGGCAGTGGCTAGGGGGTGGCAGCTTTGGCCAAGTAAGGAGGAAGGACTTGGAGGGAGCGGCAGCTGGTCCAAGGCTCTGCCTCAGGAAGGACTGGGTCTGAAGGGGACATAGGGGCCTCCGTTTTCTGAGTTGGCTGTTCATTCACTTGACAAACCTGTGGAGCCACAGATTATCTGCTAAGCCTTAGGCCCTTCCTAATGAGGGCCTGGCCTCTAGGTTCTGGATCTCAAAAGCCTGTAGGTTTGGGGGAAATAGTAGGAACCCCAGATTGCTTGACACCTTTCCTTCAGCCCTCCCCTCTGTCTCTTTCCGTGTCCAGGTTGGCCTGTCAGGCCATGAGGCAGCTGCACCCAGAGGCTATTGCAGCCATCCAGAGCAAGGCCCTGTTTAGCAAGGCTGAGGAGCAGCTGCTGAGCAAAGTGGGATCGGTAAGGCTGAGGGCTGGGAAGGTGGAGGATCAGGGCACAGGGAGAGCTGGACCACCTAGAAAACCACTGATGTGGAGAGCTCCCCACCCACTGTCTGGATATGTGCACATGCACACGCGTGCACATTGGCAGGGGCGTTTGTGACAGGGGCCTCAGGAAGAGCCAAGCCTGACTTCTTGGGTGACTAGCTTGCTTCTTCCAGCTCCTGGGGGATGCTGAGGTGGGAGGTAGAGATGGTAAGGCAGAGGCATGTGTGAAAAAGCCCAGATGCCTAGAGAATGTTACTTGCCCTCTAGACCAGCCAGCCCACCTTGGAGACCTTCCAGGACCTGCTGCACAGACACCCTGATGCCTTCTACCTGGCCCGTACCGCGAAGGCCCTGCAGGCCCACTGGCAGCTCATGAAGCAGTATTACCTGCTGGAGGACCAGACAGGTAACGCCCCAGGAGCTGGCAGAATGGGGGTGTGTGCACGTGCATGTGTGTGTGTGTCTGAAGTACTCGACACAGCTGCCTTCAAGTGCCCTGTAACAGATTTCTCAGTGATCCCCAGTGTCTTGTTCACCTCACATTGCAAAAAAAACTACTTTCCAGAGAGAGAAAGTGGCTGGAATGGTCTTCAGCATCATGGTAAGAGTAGCCAACATTGCCTGGAATCTTTGGCAAAAGGTCCAAATAGCGGAGTTATCTACCATTTCTTGTCTTTTGTTTTTTCATGACATATTTTATTCTCACATAAATAACACATGAATTATTATGGATAACATTCAAACATGAGAAAAATAAGAAAGTCCACTTTCCTGCCCACCCTTCAGTTTGTTTTCCACCCTAGAGGTAATAACCACTTTTTCTGAGCTTTTCCGCTCTTTGCCTCTCTCCGTTATTCCTTCTGTCTTCCTTCTTCCTCTTCTTTTCCCACTAGGCCGTTAGTGCTGTCAAGCTGCCCTCAGGCCATTCATAAATCCCCACTGGGACTTCACACCCAGTCCATCTGTCTCTCCCTTTCCCCAAGGGCCTCACTGCTCCCTACTTCCTCTTGCCTCAACAGCACAGCACTCACTCTCCCAGTGATGGGGTAAGAAAACAGTGTGATTAAACTGGAGGAACTCCCCAGTGAGGGCTGTAGTTTGGGTTCTGATTTCCATAGTACAAGCACATTCTCACTTTCTAAAAGTACTGCCCATTGCCGTCTACATAGTTTTTCACACAGTTCAAACATGAAGCTTCATTGGTACCCATCACCTTACTACCAGGGTCCCGCAGCTTCTGCTTAGGAAAAAGAATTCCTGCAGGAGCATTTTAGGAAATCTCATCAGAAGGAGGCCCCATCTTCCGTTCCCAAGGACCTCTGATTTTAGTGGCCCGGGGGCAGCCCTCTTTATTCCTGCGGCTTCCAAAATTCTGCCTCTTCCTCAGACTTAGATATCACAGAATTCCCACAGAGAGAACAGATACTGACTGGATAACTTTTCTTTTTACTGCTAAAGCTAGTTCCTTTGTCACTATTTTAAAAGTTATGCCAGGCATGGTGGCTCACGCCTGTAATCCCAGCACTTTGGGAGGCCGAGGCACGAGGTCAGGAGTTCAAGACCAGCCTGACCAACATGGTATAAACCCGTCTCTACTAAAAATACAAAAAGTAGCCAGGCCTGGTGGCACACGCCTGTAATCCCAGCTACTCAGGAAGCTGAGGCAGGAGAATTGCTGAACCCGGGAGGCAGAGGTTGCAGTGAGCCAAGATCGCGCTACTGCACTCCAGCTGGGATGACAGAGCAAGACTCCATCTCAAAAAAAGAAAAAAGAAAAGAAAGTTATTTTGTGTAAATTTATTTGTTAACTAAAAGCCTTATCATGAAAGTTTTATTTATTCCTTCAAGAGTTTTTGTATTTCTTCAAAAGGGATTTGATTTCTCCTTTGCCGTTGAGAGCTAGGAGACCCTAGGAACAGGCAGGACACATTGCTTAGCTGTCAAGTCAACGGAAGATGAGATTCGTGGAACTTCAGGCAGCTCTGGTGGGGAGGGACTTGATGGAGTGACTGCCCTGCTTCCCCCCATATGGTCTCACCTCAGTGGGAGGAAGAGGAGCATCTATGGCCCCTCCACACTCCCCCTCACTTCCTCAGTTGACAATTGCATGGCCACTAGCTGCTATAGAGCACACCCTACAGTCTTGGGAATGGCTGGCCTAAAAGCAGAGGTTTTCAGATTTGGGGGGCCTTTATCCCTTTAAATTTTTGTTAAGAGACAGGGTCTTTCCCTGTTGCCCAGCTGAACTTGAATTCTCAGCTCAAGAGATCCTCTTGCCTCAGGCTCCGAGTAGCTAGGTCTGTGGGCACACACCACTGTTCCCGACTTCCTTTCACATTGTGGCCAGAAAAAAAAACAGACTTTCATGAAACTGTATTTATCCTGAGCATATCTGATGGGCTCTGATGCTCATTTTCCTATTCCATTTCATTTTTTGAATAAATGAAACTGATTTCATGACCCATTAGCAGGTCATGACCCCAGATCGAGAGACATTGGCTTAAGGAGGGCGGCGCCCACCAGCACATACTTTCTCAGTGGAACTTGGCTGGCAGGTGCCTCCCAGCCCCTCACAGCGTGGCAGGAAATGCTGGAGAGCATATGATGTGATGGAAGGAGAGGTTGAGATTTCGAATGGAGAGAGCAGGATCTAAATCCTGCCTCTGTCCCAAACTAGGGTCACATAGTTTAACCCCTCTCCTGTGTCTGTTTCCTCATCTGTAAAATAGAGCTAATGGTAGTGCCTCCCCTGCTTAGTTCAAGGCTGTGTAATCAAAGCCCTTTGCACACCAAGAAGCCCATACAAAAGGTCAATTTTAATTTCCTTCCCTTTCTAGAACCACCTCTACCCTCAGCTAAGCCTAAAGATGCTTTGTGCCAAATTAGAGCCCAGCCTAATCTGGTATGGGCACCCTTGCTGGTGCTGGGCTCTCCACCCAGCGCAGTCTGCAGCTGGTCCACTTGGCTTAGTGGTCCGCTCAGCATCGTGGGGTTCAGCAGGACCCTTGGTGCTCACGCTTCCTCTGTCCTTTGTTCAGTGCAGCCGCTGCCCAAAGGGGACCAAGTGCTGAACTTCTCTGATGCAGAGGACCTGATTGATGACAGTAAGCTCAAGTGAGTGGCTGGAGACACAGGAAGGGGTGGAGAGAGCCGAGTCACTCCTGTCAGGTAGAGCGCCCCAGGCTGCCCAGCCCCAGCCCTTGGGCTCCCGTTGGTGCTTGGCCCCCCTGGCTGAGCCCCCTCCCCTCCCACTGGGGCCTTCTTAGGCTCCGCTGCTTTACCCTTATCCCCAGCCCAACCCCAGAGAAGGAGGCTGGGCCAAAGCCTGATGTACCACCTTCCAGGCCACTTGGCTAAAGGGGCTCAGGGATGCCCTAATGAGCCAAGTTAACAGGCAAGCTGAAGGTGGACCTAAATCTTCTTCTCTTCTTGCCCCTCAGGGACATGCGAGATGAGGTCCTGGAACATGGTAAGTATGGCCTCATGGGGTGGTGAGGGGATGGAAGCTCCTGCCAGAATCAAGAGGACCAGTACAAGGTGCTAGTGGCCTCAGAGCATCCCTTCTTACCACCCCACCTCACCCCAGAGCTGATGGTGGCTGACCGGCGCCAGAAGCGAGAGATTCGGCAGCTGGAACAGGAACTGCATAAGTGGCAGGTGCTAGTGGACAGCATCACAGGTGAGGAGGCCTGGGCACCAGAAGGCTCACTCTTCAGCATCCTTCGCCCCAGCCTGTGCCGCTGTTGCTGCCTGGCTGGGGATACCCTCGTTTCCCAGGCCCCGACCCCCTTCCCTTATAAACCTTGCCCTGGTTCCTGCCTTGCATTCTGGCCCTCAGGGGTAGGCTCTTCCAAACTCCCTCTTCTCCCAGGCATGAGCTCTCCGGACTTCGACAACCAGACACTGGCAGTGCTGCGGGGCCGCATGGTGCGGTACCTGATGCGCTCGCGTGAGGTGAGGCAGGCCCATCCCCGCCCTTCTTAGGCTGCTTCCTCTGTCAGTGCCTTTCTCTGCGTAGTCCTTGGTTTCCCATCTTTCTCTGGCCTGCATAGACCTACTCCCCCAATTCTTCAGGTCCCAGCCCTCACCTGCCCCATTTCCCCAGATTACCCTGGGCAGAGCAACCAAGGATAACCAGATTGATGTGGACCTGTCTCTGGAGGGTCCGGCCTGGAAGATATCCCGGAAACAAGGTATCCCCCACCCCCTGCCCCAGCAGGAAGCAGTGTGAGGTCGTCCCAGCCTCTCGCTGTCCTTTCTAGCCCTGGGGCTTGGTGTCCATGGGGACCCTCGTGGACCACCTGAGGCAGGGATTCCTTGGTGTCTGCAGGAAGCAGAGCTGGTCCATGGAAGCTCCTGGCTCTCTCTGGCCTTTCCCCATCCCATCAATCCCTCCCCATCCCATCATCCCTTCTTCCTTTCTGCTTCCACAGGTGTCATCAAGCTGAAGAACAACGGTGATTTCTTCATTGCCAATGAGGGTCGACGGCCCATCTACATCGATGGACGGCCGGTGCTCTGTGGCTCCAAATGGCGCCTCAGCAACAACTCTGTGGTGGAGGTGAGCCGGGGAGGAGGCAGGAAGGCCAGGATGAGACCTAGGCGTGGTGAGCCAGTACACGAACTTGGTCCTGGTGCCACCTCTGTCTTAAGCCACCTTTGTCTCCCACCCAGATCGCCAGCCTGCGATTCGTCTTCCTTATCAACCAGGACCTCATTGCCCTCATCCGGGCTGAGGCTGCCAAGATCACACCACAGTGAGGAGTGGTGGCAGGACTCGTGGGCCCTCTCCGGCCTGTTTCCCCTGCCACTCCAGCCCCCTTGAGCTGGGAACTCAGGCTCCTGGAAAAACCTGGGCAGTGGGAGGCTCAGCTGCGGGCCATTGATTTGAGCCTTTGAGGGAGGATAGGGCTGGCCTTTGTGAAGCCAGCAGAGGCTGAGAACTTCAGGCTTCCCTAGATCCAGAGCCCCTCCCCATCTTCCTCTCTCTAAAAACAACCCTACCCCCCATTGCCACCTTCACTCCTGTGTCTCCAGCTGATTAGCCTCAGACTCTTATTGTTTTTCTTTTGTAAATAAAAAGCACCAGGTTCCAAAGTAGTTTATTTTATTTTTTTTTTAATATAAAAATTTGGGGACAGGTAGAGGCAGGGGCACATGCAGGGGATGGCAAAGCTCTTCCTTGTCCTCAGGCCTCTGCCCCCAGCCTGCAGAGGGAGACCGGGAGGTCAGAGGAGCAGGCCGAGGAGAGGCCTGCCCCAGGGATCCAGCCTATCCTCTCTTGAGAGTCAGGAGCCAGGTCCTCCTTTGCTTCCAGGCTCCCTGCCCTGAGCCAGCGGGCCGCATGGAGTCCGTGGGGAGGCTGCCACCCTGCCTTCACTCTGAGGTTGGGCCGAACAGCAGATGGCAGCACACCTGGCAACGCTGAGTTCTAGGGCTGGTACTCAGACCCCTGTGCCTTCTTCCTGGGTCCACTGGACTGTGCCAGAGCCATGGCAGCCAATAAGCACCATCTCCAGGCTGTGGGGGTCCCAGGGCAAGGCCAGGCCCCCTGACCCTGGTGGGGGCTCTCCAGTGCTGGTAGCCTCAGCCTGGCTCACAGGCTCTGGGGGCCCAGTCCTAGCCCCTTCCTCAGAAGGAGGAGGGGAGGCAGGGGTGCTGGGCTCAGAGCAGAGGTCTCCTGAGGCAGGGGGCTCTGAGTCTGAGGTGGAGGTCCAGAAAGCTGTGGCTCGAGGCCAGGGGGAGCTCTGAGACGCTGGGGGACCCCAGGGCCAGGGTGCCATGAGGGGAGGAGGCCCCGGACGAGGGTGGGGCCAAGTCCCACTCAAGACAGAGCCAGCTGGGGGCTGCAGGCAGTAGGAGGATGCCCCAGTGTCCACACACAGAGGCTGCAGAAGCCCGGAGGTGCTGGCTGGGCACGGCCCTTCTCCCGATGCCCGAGGGCACAGGCCCTCCCTGTGGGGTGCCAGGACAAGCTGCACAGCCTGGCGAAGTGACTGCAGTCCTTCCCGCATCTGCAGCACCTGTTCTGACAGCTCTGTCACCTTTGGGGGAGGGAGGAGGCGAGGTCAGAATGGAGTCAGCCATGGAGTGCCTTCCCCTGGTGCCCCCCTCACCTCCACCTTCCCCCTCACCCACCGCCTGCCGAAGCTTGTCCAGTGTGTCTGTGTTCCTTGCCTCGCTGGGCCCATGGGGAACAGTGAGCAGGCCGCTCTCTGTGGGTAGTAGGATGGGGTTATCAGCTGGGGCTGGTAAGAGGAGATAGGCAATTTGGGGGTCCAGGCCTTGCCCCAGTTAGAGCACATTGACCTGGTAGGACCTGACTCCTAGGATCATCTCTTCTGGCCTTGCCCAAGGTGCTGAATTTTGCCCAAACTTCCAGGGGCAGGGAAAACACCACCCAGCAGCCCTCAGCCACACTGCCTAGTGCTCTCCTTCCCCTCAAAAAGTTGTTCTTTGTGCCTGTCCCTTGCTCTGTCCTCCAGGCAAATTGACATTCCTAGGAGCTCATTACATTGTCCACTTCCCTGGCCTGGAGACATTTTCACCCCTGGATCCCCAGCCCTCTATCCCCTCAGTTAGCCAGAGATTGGGCTAAGGCTTTCAGTTACATTATATAACGTAAACATCAACCCATTTTTTTACAGACAGGAAGCTGGGGCCAGAGAAGCCAAATTCACACTGCTAGAAAGCTGACAGAGCAAGGATATAAACCCAGTTCCTGGCTGCGTCGAAATTAAAGTGCTGGTCTTCACCACCAAACTCCCCTGCCCGCACGACACCAAGGGGTAGTGGGGTGAGACGGCCTCCAGGCAGTCTGCCAGTTTCTCTAACATTGAAGGCTCAGAGGTCAACAGTGCTTGAGGTTCACAAGGCAAAGGGGCTGCCCCACCAACCTAGACCATCCCGGGGCCCTGGTACCTGGTCCAGGGGAGGGGCTGCTGCTACATTCCGGGCCAGACTGGCCCACGCGGAAAGAGAACTTGGGCTGGTCCGAGCCACAGCCGTCTTCAATGCCATCTACTACCCTGTGAACCCAGGTACCAGGACAACAAATCAATGGACAGGCAGCCACTGTGGGGTCATACGGGACGGGATGCCCCAGCGTCCACACACACAGGCTGCAGGAGCGTGGAACTGACCAGGAGCCCAGGAGAAAGCTAACATGGGGTCCCTTCCCCTAGGAGCTTACAGTTTAGCTGGGGGGCCAAGCTTGAGCAGCATGAGATGCAAGAGTTCAGAGCAGCGTGTGCCACACACCACACAGTGGAGTGGGACAGCAGGAGAAAGGAGGAGCACAGAAGGCTTCCTGGAGGAGGCAGGCTTGGCCCACATAGACTAGCGGGAGTTAAGATGGTTAGATGGGCACCTAGGGCAGGGTGCGCCTGCCCAGGGCCTCAGCCTCATCACCACCATCTCTGCCACGGGGGCCTAGGGTCTGCTCACCTGGGGCTCAGATCTGGGGGCACATTCCATGGCATGGGGGGCAGCCGTAGCCCCTCTAGGGCCCGTGGGGGAGCAGAGGGGCCAGCCTCAGCCTTCAAAGCCCCTGTCCTGCCTGGCCTCCCTCTGCCACCTAGACGAGGCCGGGGTGCTGTTCGACGTGGGGATAGCAGCTTGGCAGCTGAGGATGAGGAGGTGCAGCCAGGGGACAGCAGGGGGCTGGAGGGCTCATCAGCTGGGGCTGGGGAGACCGTGGGGCCCTGCTCCCCATCTGTCTCCTTCTCCTCCAGCGTGGACATAAGGGTATTGTCGCCGCTCAGGGAGCTGGTGTCCACCTAGGGATAGTGAGGGACAGGGAATCGGCATGGATGGTCACTATTGTGTCCCACTCACCTCCCCTACCAAGGCTTCATCTCCCCTGGAAGGGATGAGCCATCTTTGTTAGAATAGCCAACATCTATTCTAACTGAAGGTCCTATAGAGGATACTATCTTATGTTTTTTTTTTTGAGACAGAGTCTTACTCTGTCGCCCAGGCTGGAGTGCAGTGGTGTGATCTTGGCTCGCTGCAAGCTCCACCTCCCGGGTTCATGCCATTCTCCTGCCTCAGCCTGTAGCTGGGACTACAGGCGCCCGCCACCACACCCGGCTCTTTTTTTTCTTTTTTTTTCTTTTTGGTATTTTTAGTAGAGACAGCGTTTCACCGTGTTGGCGAGGATGGTCTTGATCTCCTGACCTCGTGATCCACCCGCCTCAGCCTCCCAAAGTGCTGGGATTACAGGCATGAGCCACCGCGCCCGGCCAGATGATACTATCTTAATCTAAAATCTATCTAAAGCCACCAAAGCCCTGGAGGTGTTAACTACCTCTCAAAATTCTAGCCAAATACGGACAACACCACTCCTCTACCAGGTCCCTCAGCCTAATTAAACTATCCAAGAGAATGTGGCGCTAAAAATTGGTTTGGAATTAGTGACAATCCAGGAAAATTCAAAAGCCCCTCAGAACAATCCTGTTTCACCATGAAAAAACACAGGGGGCCACCAGGCTCTCTTCAGAAGCAACCTGAAGGGCTGGTGCCTGTCTCTGCCCTGCTCAGCCCCTGACCCCCAGGAGCCACCCCTCCCTGTGCCAGCACTGATGCATTCATCTACCTTCACTAAGATTCCTCTGGACAGGGTAAGGCTGCCTCAGACAGGCCAAGGAGAGCCGGCAGGGGTGGCTGCACATGCTGGGCTGGGCACATGAGTGTGGAAGGGCAGAGAGGGTGTAGACCCCTGCCCGAGGTGGGAGCTTTCATACCAGGCCACACTTCACACACAGCTCTCCACCATCCCCAGCCTCTGCCCACCTCACCAGGCTCCCCGGCACCCCCATCCCCTCCAAGCACGTACTCAGCACACTCACCTCTGCAGAGCCTCCCCCAGCACCCAGGTTGTAGCTGAGCTCCCCTCGGAGGCCACGACTGAAGCGCGGGGCAAACTCGGGGTACAGCGCAAGGCTGTCGTGCAGGCCAGCCAGCTGCAGACACTGCAGGACGCAGTACGTCAGCCCCTTCACGTCGGCATTGGCCTTTACCACCTGCTCCCGCCGGGGCAGCTCACAGCCGATCAGGTCGCCCTTCCCTGGGGAGAGGAAGCAGAGGTCAGCAAGCCCTGAGAGCTTCAGCCATGAGGAGAGAAGAGGGGGCTGCAGGTTGCTGAGATTCCCTTCAGAGCTGGGCTGGGCCTCTGTAGCTGAAGCCTTGAAGCCAGCAGAGAGAGGAGCAAAGAGGCCTGGGACATGGCCTGACGCCTGCGGCCTGTCTCACTGGCTCCCACATGGGCTTGGGGTAAAGAGCTCTGTGACCCAGGCCCTCAAACACATTCAGGATCAAAACCACTGTGCCGGAAAACCTGAATTTTAGCCCTGAGAGAGACTGAACATCAGTTCTAGTGGTTCACAGCTGGCTATGTTGATTAGAATCCCCTGCAAAAGTCAGAACAAACACCCAGGCCCTATCTCTACCTACAGCGTCACAGTATCTATGGGAGACCCCACAGTCTGATTGTTTTTAAGTCCCACAGGTGATTCAGATGCAGCTTGTCCAGGAATCAGTGTTTGGAACCAGCAAATTAGAGCCCTGTGTGGCATAGGGAAAATGCCAGGCAGCCAGGCTCACCTTCCTGAGCCCTAGCTGCCTCCGCTCTACAAGAGATGCTGCATTTAACCGAGTCTAGGGAATATTCTTGATCTCACCAGAAGGGGTCAATGGAGGTTTTCCCACAGGCAGGTTAAGACTGCCACCTGGCTGACAGTAATTATTAAATGGCATCAATTAGAGCCTGCGGTGTAATCTCAGAGATGTTAGATTGGGTAGGGTGGGTGAGATGTGTGTCTTAGAATCAATGAAATAGGGTGTGTCTGTCCAGGGACATGTTGAGGCTAAATTAGAGTTAATGTAGATAAAGTGCCTCACACAAAGACGACCAAAAAGAAATCATTTTCTTCCTTTGCCTCCCAGATAGAACCCCCTATAAATCATTCCTGCCAGGCACAATGACTCCCAGCACTTTGGGAGGCCATGGCAGGAGGATCGCTTGAGCTCAGGAGTTTGAGACCAGCCTGGGCAACATGGCAAAACCCTGTCTCAAACAACAACAACAACAACAGCAAAAATTAAGCTCGGTGTGGTGGTGTGCACCTGCAATCTCAGCTATTCTGGAGACTGAGGTGGACGGATCACTTGAGCCCAGTAGGTCGAGGCTGCAGTGAGCCGAGATCACACCACTGCACTCCAGCCTGGGCGACAGTGAGACCTGGTCTCAAAAATAAAAAATTCATTTCCAACAGGGATAGGCACGCAGTCCGGGCTTGGGCAGAGCACTCACTACCCTCAAGGCAGCTCAACCACCGCCAGGCAGTTCAGACTGTTAGAAAGTGTTTCAGAAAGGATGGCCCTGCTATGGACTACCTCACACTGCCAGCAGCACACACTGAGCTCATGTCTCCTCTACATGTTCCTGGACTTTTGCTCCAACTTAAGTATAGAATGCACCCCAACTTAAGTATAGTTTAACACTTGATTTTCTTGGTTTCAGGCCATCCTTCTGGGTCGTTTTGAGTGCTGTTTGGATCTCAATGTGATCATCTGGGGAATGTGCTCTCTTTTCATTGGCGTCATCTGAAATAGAATAAGCACGTGCTGCTTGTCTTCATCTAAGAGGTGGGAGAAAAATGAGAAACAGGACAGGACCGAGGGCAGAGTCTCAGGACCAGAGTCTGCCCACCAGGTGCAGCTCATCAAACTACTTCCTTCCTCACAACGGACTTTGCGTATGTTTAGCTTCCAGCAGTTCATCAACAGAGGCAAGCGCCAGAACCCAGAGCTGCCTGAAGCAGACAGGATGCACTTGGACGTTCGAGTAAAAAGGTAGGTGAGGAGAGGGTAGGTACGAAGGCAAAGCAGAGAACCCGACCATGATTGGGGTTGGGGAACCAGGCATTCACCAGGGCATCTAGAGCCTCCAAGTCAACAGGGAAGTAGTTCACCCAAAACATATAGAAGGTGACAGGATGGATCAACGGTGGCATAAGTCCTGGTGCTAGGGACATTGTAGAGGCAAAGGCCCAGGGCACAGGCTGTAGCCATTCTTGTGGCACTGAATACTGCACACTGAACATGGCTATTCTGAGACGTGGTGCCTGGCACCAGCGAAGGCATGCTCTGAGAGGCCCTGTGCCAGCTCCCAGCCACACAACTCCCTCGGCTCCAGGCTGGAAACCATCTGTTTCGTAATCCACTCGTCAATCCTGCTTTGGATTCACCAGTCTACAGTGGTGAAAATCTGTCCTTGTGCCCTTCGGAATCTCTCCAAGGATTGCCAGCTACACTTGACTGGCATAACTCCATTTTCTCATGCTGGCATACACCGCATGTAGGCAGAAAAGCTGGACTCATGAAAGATGTAAAACAAAGGGTGTGAACAGCCTGTCCCCACTCTTGGGGTCTAAGACCCCGATGGCATTTTTTTCCTCTTGTTTCCAGCTGGAAGGTCATCCTCTTCAAGGGAGCAAGGATGGACACACAGTAGCTGCGTCTGGTGACACCGCCCCACCTTCCTGGCCCTTTCCTGCTTCTCGTCTTGATTGTGGATTGCCAGATGAATGAGAAACCTCAGCCCCAGGGCTTCAGCAGTCCCCACAGTGAATCTACACGTGCCTTGGCTGCCTGAGGATTCGATGTCGTCAGCAGTGGTCAGGTCACCACCTCTCCACATGTACAAGTCCTTGACTACCCACACCGGTCACATGTTCCCCACCCTCTAGGGTCACGGTGATAGTCTCTTGCAGCCATAGAGCTCTGCTCCTCTTTAGTGGCTTTTCTTTTTTTTTTTTTTTTTTGAGACAGAGTCTCGCTTATCGCCCAGGCTGGAGTGCAGTGGTGCAATCTTGGCTCACTGCAATCTCCACCTCCTGGGTTTAAGCAATTCTTCTGCCTCAGCCTCCCAAGTAGCTTGGATTACAGGTGTCTGCCACCACACACGGCTAATTTTTGTATTTTTAGTAGATACAGGATTTCACCACGTTGGCCAGGCTGGTCTTGAACTCCTGACCTCAAGTGATCTGCCTGCCTCGGCCTGCCAAAGTGCTGGAATTATAGGCTTGAGCTACCGCGCCCGGTCCTTTAGTGGCTTTTCACAGACACAGCCCCATGTTTCCCTGAGAGTTAGAATGTGCTCCCAACTCTCCAAATCCTAGAGTGCAGGTCCAACCCTCCTAACGATGGCTTCCTCCCTGCCAGTCCCAATTCCCCCCAGAGCACCTGGGAGCCCCGTGGAAGAAGCATGAGACTTGGCGCCAGGTGGATGGGGCTCCAGCCCCGGCTGGCCGATTCCTAGCTGTTCATTAACCTCTCTGACCTTGGTCTCCTGCTATGCAAAATAGGAATAATGGGTTTTGTGAGGTTAGAGTGAGACAAAGCAGTAAGGAGCTGGGACAGGGCTAGTCACGCTGTTAGCCCCCTGTTATCAGCACTACTATTGTGTCCATTCCACACCTGCAATTTCTTCATCTGCGTCTAGGGAACTGATTTCCTTTTTCACCTCCTTCTTTTGCCAGGAAGGGAAGTATATACACTGTAGATACCATTTCATCAGAATGAGTCTCCCTGGCTGTTTGGAGACTGAGCTCTGTCACCCATCTGGGCTCTGGGCCTGCTCTGTGATCTGCCTCAGGAAAGTCACATCTCACCGTTCCTGGGGGACCACAAGGACAGCTTTTGTTCCTCCCCTTTTTAGCCCTGCCTGACACTCTCCCCAGCACTTCCATCCCTAGCTTCTGATTTTCCTCCTGAAGGAAGGGCAGCTCCCCTCTGTCCCCCATAGACTGGCTCCTTTCAAAGGCTGGCCCTCCACTCGCTCGGCCCCAGGGCCACCTGCGAGATCGTGTCCACCTACTTACGCTGCCACCTTGCAGTCATTGGGGCTTCTCTGAGCTTTGACCAGGACTCCATAACTACTCCTGACTCCACCCTGGCTGTTTCTCTCTCAGTGGCCTTGTGGAGGTCCCCTCTCCAGGTTTTCCACAGATCAGGGCCATGGTCTCACACACACGTGCCCCCACGCCCTCTCTCCCACCCTCACAAACCTAGGATGGCGAGCACGGTGCCACCCTTGAGCACCTCCATGGAGCCAGAGCAGACAAAGTAGAGGGCCTGCAGGGCATCGCCTTGGTGGATGAGGTACTCGCCCGGCGTGCAGAAGGCGGGCCGCAGGGCCAGAGACAGTGCCCGCAGGCAGCCGCGGCTGGCCGCCTCAAACAGTGGCAGCTGCAGGACCTCCTTGTGCAGGTGCATGGCGATGTCTGCGCGCAGCTCGTCAGGGAGGCTCTGCAGCAGCTGCGGGTGAGCAGGTGCAGGGGTGGGGGGGTTGGGAGTGGCAGAAGAGGAGGTGGCCTCCAGCCAGCCCCTCTCCACCCTGGCAGGCCTCAGGAACAGGGGAGGCATGGGAGGGACCTGAGGCCTCTTTCACAACTCCAAGCTCCACACAGGGTGGCAGCGAGGGGGCTTCCTCCACCTCCCTCTCAATCACTTTAGCGCCCAGAGCAGCCCAGCTTCCCACCTCAGTGAGCACCAAGCCCCCAGACCTAACTGGGGTTCAGAGGGCCCTCCAAGCCTTCTTAGCTGCCCTCTGTCCCATGCTGCTGTCCCCTCAAGAGAGAAGGGAGGCACAGGGGCCAAAATTCTGCATTCATCCTCCCCCACTCCTGATAATTCTAGGCCATTGCAAACCCCCTGAGGGAGCAGAGGCTAGCAGGCCCAGCCCTGGAGGCCGCACCTCGGTGGTGTCGATGCCATTGTTCACCGCCCAGGTGGCCTGGAAGTACTCCAGCATGCGCTGCTTGAGGGGCTTGGGGATACGGTGGATGCGGATGTAGTCGCGCAGGTCGCGCGTGCGGCTGTGGTACAGAAAGCGGCGGGCGTACATGCGCTGGATGATGGCCGTCACGTTCCCAAACACCACCGCGTGCATCAGGGCTGGGGGAGGGTGACGAGAGGGGGTCACCTAGGGGACCTGGCCCGGCCTGACACCACGCTGGGCTCATCTGTCCTCGGCCCCGCACGCTCCTAGGCAAGGCCCGAAGGCCGCTGTGCGGGTGAAGTCTCCCCCACCCCGGCCTCGGGTTCCGCGGCCACCTAAAGCGGAAGAGCCCCCGGCCTCAGGCCCTCCGGGGAGTGGGACGGCGCCGCCTGCGGGCAGAAGTCTGGGAGTGGCCCCGGGAAGACGCGCGCGGCCGGGCTCACCGCCGATGAGCATGGTGCAGATGGAGAAGATCTTCTCGGTGTCCGTGTTGGCGGACACGTTGCCGAAGCCCACGCTGGTGAGGCTGCTGAGTGCGAAGTAGAGGGAGGTGATGTAGGCGCTGCGCAGCGACGGGCCGCCCAGCAGCTCCAGCCCCGTCCCGTTGGCCTCGCTGCTGCTGCTGCAGTTGTCACTCTGGCCGGAGCTGTTCCCTCCAGCTGGTCTCCGGCCCACCAGGTAGTAGGGAGTCTCCAGTCGGCGGGCCAGCTCCTGCAGCCAGCCTGAGGGGGGAACAGCAGGGCCTGAGCAGGCAGGAAGACTGTGGGCGAGGATGCCGGGCCCTGGGGGTGGGGACACGCAGACACAGACCCAGCCCCATGGCTTCCCGCCGCTTTGCCCCTTCACTGCCAGCCTAGCACACCCCTCTCCACCCCCTCAACCCTCAGAAGAGTCTGCCATTTCCCCAGCCAGCTCCTATTGGCACTGAGGATGACACAAGGGAAATCACACCCCTTCCCCCATGGCTGGCACCCATCCCAGGTAACGGGCCCAGTCGGAGGGCCTGGCTGGCGTGGGCAAAAGGACTGGGGTGCTCACTGCATTCAACCACAGCCTCAACCCCAAAAGATGGATGGTGAGGCCACCTCCGCCCTCACCTCCACCTGTCCAACGGGACTCCTCTTCCTGCATTTCTCTGAGCCCATCAACTCCAGAAGGCCCTCCCTCCCCTCCCCATTCAGTCTCATCCATCCCCACAGCCACACAAACCACTCAGCCTCACACACAGGTCCCAAGCACGCCTGCATGGACATGCACACACACTGTTAAGGCTATGTGTGTGCCCCACACAGTCAAGAAGACAAGGACACATGTATGCCCCTTACAGGCGCCTCAACACAGCCACTCACTGAAAAGGCTGTGCACACTTGGGAGAGGGACAAAGGTACACTGGTACCTACACGCTGTCACTCAGGCAGGGGGTGAAGACACACTTTCGTGGACAAGAGCACACAGGCGAATACATTCACACAGGTGCGCGCACACACACACACACACGTAGTCACAGGCTAGACTGGGCCACGGAGCAGAGGCTGGATTGCCCCTCAGCCTGAAGTTCTCCACCTGGCCTTGGCATGGAGTAGGGTTGTACACTGAGGTCTCTCCCAAGGCTGGGTGCTGGGAGTCACTCTTGAGCCTAGCTGGAGAGTTGCAGGAGCTCTAGGGTGTTGGATGGGGGATCCCAAGATCCACAGAGGTCCTGGCAGAGCTGGGGGCCATGGGGTGCAAGGGAGAGAGGGCGGATTGGCTGATCTAGAATGGTGAGGCAGAGGGTATGTGTGGCTGTGGCTTGGGGTCACAGGATGCAGTTGGACCCCACCTCTCCACTTGTGCCCTGCTCCTCCCACCTCAGCACAGACCCCCTACTCCAGACTGTCCCCAACACTTCAGGCATATGGGTCCTGTGGCCCCCACACACTTGTCATCCACCCACTCATTCATTCAGCAACCTCACACACCGTGTGCCAGGAGCTGGGGGCCCCACAGGAGCTCCCTGAGGGCTCCAGTTCAGAAGGGCAGGTGACATAGGGCCAGAACTACATCTCAGAGGTGCCACACGGCAGAAAGGGAGGGGGGCTCTAACCAAGTGCCATGGGCTAGGGCTAGAAGGCTTCTGGAAGAAGGGACATTTGTGCTTGGTCTCAAAGGGTAGTAGGGTTTTGATACAAAGAAACTGAGGGGGTCATTCCTGGTGGAGGGACAGGCACGAGCCAAACCTGGAGACTGATATTTTAAGACAAGTACAGGCAAGTAGCTCAGTTTGGCTAGAATGTGGGGTTAACACTGAGGGCATTACATTCCAGGCTAAGGAATTTAGGAGGATGTACTAAGACCTGCACCAAGGTGGGGGCTCACCTTCCCATTATCTGAGATGTGCCATAAGAATGCAATGGAGTACATGGTTGGGCGCAGTGGCTCATGCATGTAATCCCAGCACTTTGGGAGGTCGAGGTGGGCAGATCACAAGGTCAGGAGTTCGAGACCAGCGTGACCAACATGTTGAAACCCCATCTCTACTAAAAACATAAAAATTAGCCAGGCATGGTGGCGCATGCCTGTAATCCCAGCTACTTGGGAGACTGAGGCAGAAGAATTGCTTGAACACAGGAGGCGGAGGTTGCAGTGAGCCGAGATTGCGCCGTTGCACTCCAGCCTGGGTGACAGAGTGAGACTGTCTCCAAAAAAAATAAAATAAAATTGGAGTACGTAAAACTCTTCACAGTCACTGTTTAGTTGGCCTCTGAGGGTGAAGCTACCCAAAGCCAAATGCCCAGGATAGGGAAGGTGGGGAGAAGCAGCAGGACACAGGGGAGGGTGGCAGGGAGGCCTCTGATCTTTCAGTCTTGGCCATGGGGCATCAGCAACCCCTGAAGCTGGGGCCAGGATTGTGCCTCCAGGTGGGCGGGGTCAGGCCAGCAGGAGCTGTCCCGGAGGCTGGGGGCTCGCACACCAAGGAGTGCTCTGAGTTCTCTCCCCCAATACTCAGCACAGCCTTGTGAAAATCCAGCCCACCTCCACTGGGCTAGTGGGAACCTGGGGAAGGAACTCTGTCCACATCATGGGCAGTGGAAAAGGAAACCCAGGCAAGGAAGCTTGGAGAAGGAGCTGCCCACCAGACTGAACTGGGCCAGCTGCCCACCCCCCCACCTCAGCCTCACCTCCCCCTACAAGGAACTCTCCTGCCAGGGCTGGACTTGGAGAGGTCTGGGTTTGGTGCCAACCCAGTTAGGGGGCAGATTCCCTGGAGAAAGAGGAGATGATGATGTGAAGAACTTGTAAAGTCTCTAAATGTAGACTAGTACCGGCTCAAATGGAACGAAACCACCCTGGAACTCAGGGGTCAAGGGTGAAAGAATATAATGTGTATCTGCAAGGGTCGACCCACCCTTGCCCATCCTGTGGAGCTCAGAGACTCTTGGGAGCTGAAGGTGTTCTTAATGTCAGATCAGCAACCCCTGTGAGGTGGTTGGAAGAGACGAGTCTCGTGGACACAAGACCAAGGGTGTCTGGGTCCCATTTCAGGGGGCGGGAGTGGACCTGGGGATTTGGTGTCTCAGCCCACTTTGGGGGTGGTGGAGACAGGCTTTGTTTCACCATTGTCCATCTCGTGGCCCTCTGACTGTGTTTGCCATGTGGCCGTCTGACCCCAGAGCAGCTGACACCACAGGCTTCCTCTGGGAATAGCAGGCACCAAGGAGGTGTCACTGCCCGGAGTGTCCTGGTTTCCACCTACTCAGCAGCGAGAGCACTTGGGGGAAATTTCAGATGGGTCCTCTGTGACACACACAGGCCTCCCGTGAGTTTGCAGAGGGAGAGAGGATTCACAGGAGCCTTGTAGTTCCCAGGGAACTGATCAGACCGGGTTTCTAAGGCTGATCTGGACACCTGGTGACTCTGCCAAGGAGCAGACAGTCATACGAGGCCACCTGCCGGGTGTGGTGGCTCACACCTGTAATCCCAGCACTTTGGGAGGCCGAGGCAGGTGGATCACAAGGTCAGGAGATCAAGACCATCCTGGCTAACACGGTAAAACCCCGTCTCTACTAAAAATACAAAAAATTAGCTGGCGTGCTGGCGGATGCCTGTAGTCCCAGCTACTTGGGAGGCTGAGGCAGGAGAATGGCGTGAACCCGGGAGGCGGAGCTTGCGGTGAGCCTAGATCACGCCACTGTACTCCAGCCTGGGTGACAGCTCAAAAAAAAAAAAAAAAAAAAAGCCACCTGCATCTGGAAACCCAGCTAAATGTCAGTTACCTGGAAGCTGACAGAGGGCTGGAGGGCTGGGGAGGAAGAGGTCAGGTTTGATTTTGGACCTGAGGCGCATCGAGAGTTAAAAACAGCTGGAATGGAATGGTTTGGCTAGAGAAAGGGTGGAAGTTGAGATGTTCACTCGGTGTCAGTGGAATGGCCGAGGGAAAGCAAGGTGAAGGGGGAGAGCTGTGAGGAAAGGTCTGGAGACCCTGGAACTTGGAGGAGCTGGGAGGAGGCCAGCCGAGGGCTGCATCACCCACAGCTGAGAGGAACTATGGTTGGCAGGGTCAGGTGATACAGGGACTTCAAGGAGGATGAGGGTTTGGTCCCAGAAGGTCACTGTGACCTTCCAGATGACATTTTGGGTGCAGAGGTGGGGGTGGAAGCCCTCCCAGCAGGAGTTAAGATGTGAGTGGGTGGTGAGCAGAGAGGAGCTGTGGAAGGAGAAGAGGTGACATGAAGGAGAGTGAAGATGCTGGGGACGCAGAAAGCCTGCTTTTTAGGCCAGGGGAGAGCAGAGATGCAGCGGGGAGAAATGTGGACTAGAGATGACAGGAGAAATGTGGACTGGAGGTGACAAGAGAAAGGCAGGGGCCTTGGAAGCTAAGGTGGTGGGGACAAGCTTCAGAGAGGATGCGGGGGGAGGGGTGGGGAGTGCCGGGTGTCAGAGAAACCCTGGAGGGCAGTGGCTCCCTGCTTGGCCTTCCCAACGGGGCAGGGGTTTAAGGAATGTGACCAACATTTGGCCACAGGAGGCCTGGATGGGCGACTGGGACTCCTTGGGCTTTCTCCACAAGGCCCAGCTGCTGGAGAACAGGCCTGTCACGTGGTGGTGGCTGTCACACTCACACCTGCACACCCTCTTCTCTGATTTGCACACGTGCAGACTTGCACAGGTCCCTGACACCACACATCTGCACCCACACTGGCACTCACACTCCTCTGACACAACTCCCTCCCCACCACATGCAGAGGGAGCCTCCAGTACCAATCTCAGGCAGCTCGGATTCGCTGCTCTCGATCTCCCGCTGGCCAATGTAAAACCAGACGCAGGCGACCCAGTGCGCGAGCAGGGCAAACACGGCCATGAGCAGTGTCAGCACCACGGCGCTGTACTGCGAGTACCGGTCCAGCCGCGGAAGCAGGCGCAGCAGGCGCAGCAGGCGCACAGTCTTCAGCAGATGGGCCCCGAAGTACTGAGATGCGGGGAGGGAGGGAGGGAGGGAGGGAGGTCAGCGGGCTGGCCCTGCCTGTCCCCTGGCCAAGCCCACCCACCCAGCCAGCCCAGCCACACTGACCACGTTGACCTTGAAGGCATGTAGCAGGTCAAAGGGCAGCGCCGCGATGACATCCAGCAGGAACCAGGTGGTGACGTAGTGGAGGCAAATGGACTTTGGGGCAAACACCACCTGGCCCGACTTGGACACAAATGTGGTACGGAAATTCAGCACAATGTCTGTGGGGAATCCGGGTGGGAGTCAGCACTGGGGCTGGGGGGCAGCCACTCTTGCCTGGACACCTGCTCACTTTCTCAGTAGTTGACACTGTCCCCGGCCCTTCCCGTACATCATCTTAGTTCTCACAGTAACTGTAACAGGTAGACATCATTTTGCCTATTTTACAAAGGGGGAATCTATTTTATGGAGGCTCAGTGAGGCTTTGACCAGCTCAAGGTCATATAACTTCTAAGTGGCAGATGTTTGGAACCTAGGTCTGATTTCAAAGCTCACAGGTTACAAATGAGAGAGGGCGAGGGGGGCACTGTAGCACCCTGGAAGCCACGTGGACTATCCCCAGCAAAGCCCCAGGGCGCCAGCAAAGGGTGGGGCGGAAGGGGCAGAGTGCACGCACCAAGGATGAAGAGGACCTCCACGGCCAGGTCACAGACGCTGGGCGGGCCGCGGGCGGCACTGGGCTCCCGTGCTGTGCTCACACACACGCTGTAGGGCACAGTGACAGCCACATAGAGTGTGGCGAGCAGGATGAAGCCATCCCAGGTGGCTCTCAGTGCCCCACAGTGCAACAGGATGAAGGGCGACTTCCGGATGGCGGCTACTTTGTACTCAGGCAAGTTTGGTTTCTCCCCAAACACCCCCTGAGTGAGGCAGGGCAGGTCCAGGCAGAGAGAAAAGAATATTGGCACAGGCTGAGTTTGGATAGAGTCTGGGACCCGCATCCACCTCCTTTCTATCCCTGCATTATCGAAGCAGCATCTGCTTCGAGATGGCATTAGCATCTCCATTTTATAGATCAGAAAACTGAAGATCAGGAAAGTTAAGTGACTTAGCTTCGGCCACACAGCTGCTTAGGGGAGGAGCCAGGATTGAACCAAGGCCCATCTGCCTCCCAGGCCAGGACTTTCTTCTGATGGATCAGGCATGTGATCTTCCCTCCTTCAGTCCCAACCCCCAAAGTGCTGGCAAGGCCTGGGTGGCCCCTAGACATTCTCTCTGTGGTAGATCAGGTTCCCCTTCCCCATCTTCTGCATCTGCCCCTCCCCTCTCCCACACATCCCAGGGCTGAGCTCACCTTATTGAGCTTGTGCTTGCCCTTGGGCTGCTTCTGCAGGTGCCCGGACAGGTGGTAGAGCACGGCCCGGCTCCGCCGCCGGTTGGCATTGAAGCCTTTGGATCGTGCCCGGCCATATCGGCGCCGGCCACCACCTGCGAAAGAAGAGGGGCCCATGAAGATGATGGGTGTGTGCCCACACACCCTAGCTCTGGGTCAGGTGTAGGACACAGTTGCTGGCCCATGGACTGGTCTGGCTCATTGACCACTTAGAATGTTTAGAGTTGGGGGCTCAGGTATTCCTCACTTCCTGGGTTCACTTGCCCAGCCCAGCAATGGGCAGTCCTAGGAGTGTTTACAGACACTACCTCTGGGGTCTGCTTCCAGGAAGAGGAGGTTTGGACCAGAGAATCTCTACAGGGAAAGGCCTGGGACAGGAAGCGAGGAGGTACCTCACAGGGCCAGGGTGGAGAACTAGCAGGAGGCCGTCAGCAGAGGTGTGGGAACTTACAGCAGGAGCCCAGGAGCTAGTGCAGGGACCAGAGGGTGACAATGAAGGCTGACATCATGGAGAGGCAGACCCAGCACTGGGAGTACGCGAGTGGGAGTGGAGAGTACCCCCAGCATCCCCAAATGGCAAAGAGGCCTTGACAGCTTTGTAACCTGCCCAAAGGCCTGCCCCAGCCTTGGAGGACACAAGAGGGGAAAGACTCGAAGAACTTAAAAGCAGGCTTTGCCCAGAGCTCCACCCCCAGTCAGGTTTGCTGTAGGAAAGAGGAACCTGGTGGGTCTGTGCTCAACCTTTTTAACTGGTCAGAAAGTACCTGCTTCACAGGTACAATTGGGTTTGTTTGCTTTCAGTTTCTTAATAAAGTTGACTTAAAAACTCCAACTTTGTCTCAATCTGTCTATTTGGAAAAAATATTCCCATACCGAGGAATGTGGAGATGAGAGCAGCACAGGCCTCTCAGGCAGCCTGAGTGGGAGTGAAATGAATGCAGGGGGCATGGGGGACCCCCGTACTCAGACTGGGTGCCAAGGCCCCGCCCGGGCCTGCGGCACCCAATACCCCGACCACAGCACCTACATGCACCTACCTGTCTCCTTCCATCTGTCGGGGCCCCCTCGGTTCTTGGTTTCGCTGATGTCCTTGTGAGAGACTAGGAAGAGAGCCACCTCCCCTTTCTCATTCTTTATGGGTATCACATCCAGGAGACACCAGAACGGGAGCCCTGGGCACAAAAACAAACTCAGCCCACCTCCTATTCTCAGCACTGCCTGAGGTGACAGAGGCCCTGGCTCCACTGACATCCCGGGCAAGACACAGGCAGGATCTAGCGGTTTCCTGGGGGAAGGGCTGGCAGTCCAGTTTCACTGAAGGCAGGGCTTGATGGAATTGGGGGAAGGAGGCAAGGGAGAGCAAACATGACGGTCAGACCTGTCGTGTGGTAGATCTGCCCTGCCGAAATGCGGATGTTTTTCTGTTGGATGCGGGAAACCCGAGGTTGGAACTGAATGCAGGCTGAGGCTAGGGTGAGGCAGGTAGAGATGGGGAGCCAGGGGCAAGAGGTGGGATGCAGCAAGAGGGGTTGGATGGGGGGATGGGAAGATGGGATGAGATGGGGAGATGGAGAAGATGGCAACAGAAAGGAGGAGGGACAGTGGATGGGGCTGGTGCCAGGCTGGGTGAGACTGCAAAGGTGAGGCAGGCTGGCCAGGTGGCCCCTCACCGCTCTTCCGGTACAGGATCAGCTCAGCCTTGAACTCCTTGTGCTCGTCCAGGGCCTTGCGGATCTGTTGGCGGACGAGCTCACTGGTGTCTGGCCCATAAAGGAAGGAGCAGGCACAGCCCCGCTGCATGACCTCAGCCCGGGAGAAGCCCGTGAGGTCACAGAAGCCATCAGAGCAGTAGACCACGGGGAAGAGCCCCGCCACCTGGGCGTTGCCCAGCACGAAGTTACTGTCTGCAAGAGAGCACTTCTCAGAGGAGGCGTGGGGTGAAGGGGCGGGAGGCCTACCACCCCTCCTTTCTCAAATGCCTGCAACCAAAGAGTGGGTTTTCCAAACCCCAGGAATCCTGTGTGTGTTAAGGCAGGGCTGTTTATGAATGGCAATCAGTGTGTGTCACCTGTTTGTCAGTGCCCTGCAGCAGGTGTGAGTACATTCAAGGATCAGCACATGTGAACTGAGGTCGGTGAATGAAGCGCTGTGCGGGCACTGTGCCTTCTGGAGGGTGTCCTGAGCAATGTGGGGTAAGGGCTGGGATTGGGGAATCCCTAATGAGGACTGCCCTGCCAGCTCTGGGCCAGCCTCAGCCCCACCTCTACTTCTGCCAGGCTCACCCACTAGCCAGGTACCCAGGTTGGCTGTCTGGCTTCTCCCACTGAGACACACCTAGACTGGAGGCAACCCCAGACCACCATACATCCTGCTGTCTGTGTTTTAGCCCTAGCTGCCTGACCTGGCTCAGGAATTAGTGAATGTGATCAAGAATGGGGGTGTAAGAATGGTGACTGAGCACGGGAGCCAGGAGCCAGGAATGTATTGGGGAGTGGGGGGCACTGAATCAGCAGGCTGCAGGAGCCAAGCACACTGGCAAAGCAGATGGAGGAGCCCGGAGTGGGGAGAGCGCAGTGCTGGGCTCCCACCCCCTATCAGGAACCGGAGACCAAGGAGGACCTAGGCAGAGAGCTGGGAAGCCCCACGGGGGATGTGAGGGAGAGGAGGAGGAAGGGGCTTTCATCACTTCCCCTGTGCTCAGAGCCCCCAGAACCGGGGATCCAGAGCTCGGGGCGCCTTCTCCAAACTTCCCCAGTCCTGATGGGAGTCCCCAAACCATCTTCTTGGGGCTAGATGGCCTCCCCAAGTCTAGGGGGTTCAGGCTATGAGACACGGGGCTTGGACACACCGTGCTCTCCCGAGTGCCGCCTACTCTTATCTCCGTTTGCAAATCTCTTTTCTAAATCTGTGTCTTGAGCCCTCTCAGCTGTCCCTGAGCACTGTTCACCCGCCTCGCCTTACCCCACCAGTCCGAGGGTAGTTGCTGCGACAGCGCCAGACGCAGGGGTGGGATGGGTCAGACTGACTAGGTTCGGGTTCGAGACCCGGCTAACAGAGAGCATCCCAGGACCCACACCCAGGGACTTCTGGCCCTGTTGCCTCGCCTGAAGCAGTGTTGACCCCGAACCTTCGGGGAAACAGCGCCTAGCAGGAGACGATGGCCCCAGCCTCAAGAGGGGCGGGTAGGGAGGAGAGGGTGAGAACAGGCTGGCGCCAAGCTGGGCTGCTGGGGGTTCGGGGAAGGCGGGAGCCCTGGCGAGGGTCCGGCGGCCCGGGTGCAAGTGGGCGAGGGTCGGACTCACGCGTGCCGTCGAAGCGCGTAGCGATGGTGTCCAGGAAGGTGTTCTGCGGCGCCAGGAGGCCCCGCATGGCCGGCATCTTAGGCGCCCGCGGCTGCCCGCCCCATCCCTCCGGGGTGCGGGGACTCCGCGCCGGGGGAGGGCGCCCAGCTCGGCCGCCCCCCGCCGGGCCCCGCGCTCCCTAGCGCAGCCGTCGGGGGGCAATGCGCAGACCGGGATCCGGGGTCGCGCCGGACGCTGGCGCGCGAGGGGGCGTCCGCGCCGTCGGGGCCCGGAGCATGGCGCGCGGCCCCTCGCGCCCTCGCCGCCCACAAATCCCGGGCTCCAGGCCCCGCGGCCGCCGCGCTCTCAGCACCTCCCGCCGCGGCAGCGGCTCGCGTGTCGGCTGCGGGTGGGCTTCCGCTCGGCTTCGCTCGGCGCCGGCTCTCGGCAGCTCCCTCCGTCTGTCGGGGAGAAGCTGCAGCCTCCCTCCCTCCCTCCCGCGCCCGCCGCCTGCACCGGGGTAACCATGGAGACGGGGCACACCCAGCCAGGGCCGCCTCCTTAAAGGGACAGGCCTCCCGCGGAGGGCTCCCCTCCCTTCGGGACCTCGGCGGGGGCGGGGAGGTGGCGGCCGCCCTGATCCCACCCCGCGGGCCTCCCCGCCCGTACCTCGGAGAACCACTGGCGAGCGGCCGGCCCCCTCTGGCTCACTCGCCTCAGCCGCAGAGGGGAGGCGTCTTTCTCTGCAGCCCGGGGGCTCTCCGAGAGCCTCCTAGCAGCCTCTCCTCCCCCGGCGGAATGGGAGGGGGGCTCGGGGCGTGGGGGGCAGGGGACGCATGCTGTGGAAGATGCTCTCCCCGAGGAAAATGCAGTGGGCAAGGGGACAGGGCGACAGGCGCAGGTGAAGGCCCTGCGGCCAGCGGAGGCCGGCGCTCTAGAGGGGCTCCAGCCGCACCCGGGAAATCTAAAAGCAGATGGGGCGGGGGTTCTGCGCGCACAGCTGCCCGGCCCTCGAGACTTTCTCATCCTCAACTTGACGCTCTGGAAAATGGATCCAGCTGCTCCTATGAGGTGTCTCCGCAAGCAGGAGCTGCCTGGAAACCAGAGGGTGGGTAGCCCTAGGAGTAAGGGTCAGACGTCCTCCGTGTGACCCCGTGGGCGGAAAGGGTGTGTGGTGGGGAGGGGAGCGCCAGACCCCTTGTCCTGCCCCTCCATTTCCCTCTGGCATTTGTCACCTCTTGCCTCTCCTAAGCGCGCTAGAGGGTCAGGTGGTAAATACAGGGGACCGGCAGGGGTCAGACACTGCGAAAAAACTTCCGAACCTTGTGCGTGCGGGTCCTGGCACCAGGGGAGCGAGGAAGGCCGAGCCCCGCGCCTCACGCAGCTCGTCCTGGAGAGCTCCGCGCGGCGCCGCGCAGGGTGCTGCCCGGGGGCGGCTGCAGGGAGCCCCTTCCCGGCGGGGCGGAGCCGGGCCCGGGGCGGCCGTCTTTTCTTGGCCTCCCGCGCTGCGACGGTCCCCCGGACTTGCCTGCCAGCGCCGCTCCTCCTCCCTCCCACGATTTGCCAGCGAGCGCGGCTGCCACCCGCGCCCAGAGGAGCCGCCGGGGCCAAAACAGCAATTTGTTCCCTAACGAGCGAAGCGGTAGGCTCAGCACCCCCATCCCTCGAGACGCACTCACAGTCACCAGCATCGGAAAGATGCTACCCCTCGTCAGCGACGAGAGCCAAAGCCCCAGGCACCTGTATCTAAATGAGCTGGCGCTTTGGGAAGGGAGGACGCGCTCCTCCTTCTCCAGTCCTGTGAAGCCTGGAATCTGGTCCCCAGGACGAGGAGTGACCCTAAGGAGTCGGGAGATCCTACTCCCATCTCATCCCCAGCCTTGGCTGGATCCTGGCTGTAAAGTAATCTCCTCCCCCAGCCGTTCAAGGCTTCCTCTCCAGGCGGCGGTCCAGCTGTCTACTAAAAAGAAGGACATTTTAGGAGTCAGTTCACTTTGAGACAGGATAAGGCCACAATTGAAATCACCCACCCACTTGGGAACCAGGTCTGCCACTTGCTGTCCCTGTGATTAAATTTTTTTTTTTTAATTTTGGTCTGTGTGATTTTTTTTTTTTTTTTTTGTGACCGAGTCTCCCTCTGTCGCCCAGGCTGGAGTGCATTGGAGCTATCTCTGCTCACTGCAACCTATGCCGACCAAGTTCAAGCAATTATCCTGCCTCAGCCTCCCAAGTAGTTGGGACCACAGGCGTGCGCCACCACGCCCCGCTAATGTTTGTATTTTTAGTAGAGATTGGGTTTCACCATGTTGGCCAGGCTCATCTCGAACTCTTGACCTCAGGTGATCTGCCCGCCTCAGCCTCTCAAAGTGCTGGGATTACAGGCGTAAGCCACCACACCTGGCCTGTCTGTGTGATTTTTAAAGGCAAGTTATTAACCCTTCTCTGACTCAGTTCTCTCATCTGTAAAATGAGGATGCTAATAATAACATCAGAGGGTCGTAATGAGGATTCAATGAGTGAGTATGTGTAGAGGATCTAGAACAGTGTGTGACACCTGCAACGTGTAAATGTTTGTTGTCTGATTTTGAGTCTCCTAGGAGCCCTGTGAAACAGCCAGGGTGGGGGCTCCTTATGCTCCATTTCACAAAGGAGGAACCAGAGCTGAGAGAGAGGGAGAGAGGAAGAAGAAGAAAGAAGAAAGAAGAAGAAGAAGGAGAAGAAGGAGAAGAGAGAAAGGAGGAAGGAAGAAGAAGGAAGAAGTTAAGAAGAAGAAGAGGTGGAGGAGGAGGGGAGGGGAGGGAGAAGAAGAGGAGGAGGGGGAGGAGGAGGGAGAGAGACTTGCTCAAGGTAACAGAGTTGATAAATGACACAGCCAGGGTTAGAACCCTGACAGTCTCCCAGCCCTAGGTCGTTGGGTCTGCCTCTCTCTAGCCTAACTGTGTGGGCACTCAGAGGACTGGTCATCTGGGCTTGTGTAGCATGTCTGGGTGGCCTTACACTTATCCCTGTAAGGCTTAAGTGTTTAGACTTTCAGGCTTCCAGCTCACCTGCTGGGGCTGGTTTTGGGCATTAAGCCAAACCAGACACCTTGGGTTAGGGTGAGCAGGGTGAGATGGAATGTGTGGGGTGCCCCCGAGGATTACAGCAGCTTACACTTATTGAGCATTAACTTTCTGCCAGGCACTGTGCAAAGTGCTTTACTTGGATTGTCCCATTAATCTTCATATTAACGCTATGAGCTAGTTATTAGCTATAACTGCCAATTCACGGATGAAAAACTTGGGGCAGCGAGGTCAAGTCCCTAGTCTGAGGTGCACTGCCTCCTCCAGCAGCTCCAGGCACAATGCCCATGTCACCCTTTGCTGCCCTGGTTCCCACTTCCAGGAGAAGAAAATACACTAATATTTATGGAATGTTATTACCATTCTTATTGCAGAGTGAAAAGTCAAAGGCCTGTTTGGGCCTTTAAACCCCTTCCCCCATTGCCCCTCAAAGAACTCATGTGAATTCGTACTGGGAGGGGGTACCGCCACTGACCCTTTCCTTTATGTGGCCTGTTTTAGATGAGCGTGATCAGGCACAGGATCTCAGCCCACTATCCTCTCTCTTCACCTTTACCCAGTCCCTCAGATCTTCCTGCCAGACCTGGCTTTTGTTTGTATGGATTCCCCCAGCTCTTAGTCACAATTCCCTATCTTTTTTTTCTATTCTTTTTTAATTTTTATGTTTTTTCTTTTATTCCTTTTTTTTGAACGGAGTCTCGCTCTGTCACCCAGGCTGGAGTGCAATGGCATGATCTCGGCTCACTGCAACATCTGCATCCTGGGTTCAAATGATTCTCCTGCCTCAGCCTCCCGAGTAGCTGTGATTACAGGTGCCTGCCACGATGCCCAGCTAGTTTTTGTATTTTTAGTAGAGACGAGGTTTCACCAGGGTTGCCGGGCTAGTCTTGAACTCCTGACCTCAGGTGATCCACCTGCCTCGGCCTCCCAAAATGCTGGGATTACAGGCGTGAGCCACCTTGCTTGGTCCTCTTTTATTCTTTTAATTCCCTATCTTTTCCTTCCATCTTTCCTCCAGCCCCCAACCCACATGCACAAAGGGCAGGGACCCACATTTAGGAGAGAGTAAGACGGGCATTGGGGAGTTGAAAATTGAGCAGGGCCCTGGGAGATGGGCACCATAGTCCTCCTCACTGTAACTCCTTTTCCTCTTCCCTTCCGCCAGCTCTTGATGCATTTGGCCGTGGTGAGGAGTCACAGGGAGGGGAATGTTGAGGAGGATCCCTGTTCAGAGATGCTCAAAGCCTCTGTCAACAAGAAGAAACTCGGGAGGCTGCATTTTGGAGCTGCCGTGGGAGGCCTGTGGGAGTATTAGCTACAAAAAGGAACATGGAGAGACAGTAGGGAAGCGCAAAGCAAGGAAAAAACCGCTCAAGACACAAAGGATGGAAAAAGTCCCCCCACCCCGCAACCACAAAGCGCAGGCGGAGTCAGACACTGTGCTCAGGGAGTGGGAATAGGCGGCTGTCGAGGAACAGAGCCCAGGGGCCCCTCCCCTCTCCCCGTCTCTTCCCACTCTCTCCACCTTCCTCTCTGGAGGTCCCCAGGCCTGAGCCTGGCTCTCAGCCAGCAAGGCCAGGCTCTGCTTCTAAGGTGTGTTGTATGGTGGGAAAATCTTGGGCTTTCAAGTCAGACTAGTTGGGGTTCCAATCTAGCTCTGCCACTGGCCAGCTGGGAGACCCAGGGTGTGCAGAGGTACTTTATCTTGCAGAGCATTGGGTCTTTTGATTTGTGAAATGAACCTTAGCCAGCTGTTATTTTTAAAAAGCCCTGGCCTGGCCGGGCACAGTGGTTCACGCCTGTAATCCCAACACTTTGGGAGGCCGAGGTGGGCGGATCACTTGAGATCAGGTGTTCAAGGCCAGCCTGGCCAACATGGTGAAACCCCATCTCTACTAAAAATACAAAAATTAACAGGGCATGGTGGTACATGCCTGTAATCCCAGCTACTCTGGAGGCTGAGGCAGGACAGTTGCTTGAACCCAGGAGGTTGAGGTTGCAGTAAACTGAGATCGTGCTACTACACTCCAGCCTGGGCGACAGAGCCAGACTCTGTCTCAACAACAACAACAACAACAACAACAAAAACAACCACCACCACCAATCTCTGGCCCTCGGTGCTGGGACCAGGGAAATGAGCTCAGGATGAAGCCTGAGGGTTCCCCCTCCCCACCAAAATAAAACATTTTGGAATTCTTTGAGGCCTCTAGTATTTGGCCACACCTTGGCTGTCTCATTCTAGGAGATTCCTTTTCTTTTAGTGGAAGACCCTGGCTAGAGTAGAGTGGGAACAGACCACAATCAACTTTTTTTTTTTTTTTTTTTGAGATGGAGTCTTGCTCTTGTGGCCCAGGCTGGAGTTGAACGGTGTGATCTCGGCTCATTGCAACCTCCGCCTCCCAGGTTCAAGTGATTCTCCTGTCTCAACCTCCCGAGTAGCTGGGATTACAGGCATGTGCCACCACGCCCAGCTAATTTTTTTATTTTTAGTAGAGACGGGGTTTCACCATGTTGGCCCGGCTGGCCTTGAACTCCCGACCTCAGGTGATCCGCCTGCCTCGGCCTCCCAAAGTGCTGGGATTACAGGTGTGAGCCACTGCGCCCAGCCCACAATCAACTTTCAAACAAGGGAAACCTGGGAGGCACAGAGTTGTGTTTACAGATAAAGAAACTGGCCCATATTGCTTGGCTAGTAAGAAAAAGAATCAGGTCTGAACCAAGATTTGACTAGGATGACGGCAATTCAGGACTATGCCATGCAGCGGGGCCACTTTGTCTTCTCCTTTGGTAAACAGCCTATGAAAAGGGAACGGCATGGTTATTTCTGACAGATGGTCAGTGACCTGTGGTGAATGCCCATTGTGAACAACACCTGGACTCCACGCCAGGTGAGACACTGCAGTTAACTGCAGGACCCGAAGGGAAGGTGGCCAACATAGCCCTGCCGGAGCTGGCGAGGGAGTATGTGCCCAGCCTCCTGAGAAATCTCATCCTCTCAATCCGTGTGTTCTAGCAGCACCAGAAAACAGGTGTGTTTGAAATCGAGTTACAGAGAAAGCCTAACTCGGTTAAGTTGAAGAGACATAAAAAGGAGACCTGACTTTTCCCTAAGGCATTGGAGTGGGTGGTATTTGTTCCTGCTGTTTTGACAGCAGTGAAGGGACAGGCAGGAGAATAGTTGTGCTGCTGGGTGAGTTTCTTAACCCAGAAGCATCTTTTTTGGATAGTTTCCTCCTTGGAACTGAGTATCAAGGTAGGTAATAAAACTCCCTCATCACCTGTATGGAAATAATGTTCCCTGACTTTCCCCTGGGAAACCCTGGCCCCAGCTTCACCTGTGTGCTGCTGCAATGGTTACTGTGTTAGCCGAGGTCAGCTCCATCAGCATCTGCCTGCCACACCCACGTAGCTCTGAAACTGGGGTAGGGGTGCATTTTCTGATCGGTATGGCAGACAGACAAGAGGGGCACAGGGCTCACCATGCTGGAGGGGCATGCACTCAGGAAGAAAATTTACAGAAGGAATAGGATAGCTGGATTTTTAGTATTTTTGTGATTAATAAGGTCTGTCTGGCTGGATATAGGGGAAGTCTTCTTTCATATACTTTTCAACAAAGCAGGACAGACAGAAAAGGAAAGGGGCTATGGGGAGTGAACATTCAACTTGTCATGGGTTAGCCTAGACACACAGGGGACTGTTTTGTAGCACCTGGCTAGATGTCTCATAAAGTCGTTACCATTGTCCCACTTCACAGTTCAGAAAGAGGTTCAAAGCTGTTATCTGTCCAAGGGCAGTCGGTCACACAGCTACCAAGCTGTGAAGCCAGAATTAAAATCCAAGTTGAGTCTTTATACTCTACCACACTGCCTGGCCAACAGGCAGGGCTCCCAAGGGTTTAAGGACGAGCTCTACTTCCTTTACCTGCAAAGCAGTTGAAGAATGAGCTAGGGCTGGGCCTGGTGGCTCACGCCTGTAATCCTAGCACTTTGGGAGGCTGAGGCAGGCAAATCACCTGAGGTCAGGAGTTTGAGACTAGCCTGGCCAACATGGTGAAACCCCGTCTCTACCAAAAATACAAAAATTAGCTGAGTGTGGTGGCAGGCACCTGTAATCCCAGCTACTCAGGAGGCTGAGGCAAGAGAATTGCTTCAACCAGGGAGGCAGAGGTTGCAGTGAACTGAGATGGCCCCACTGCACTCCAGCCTGGGTGACAGAGTGAGACCCTGTGTCAAAAAACATAGATAAAGAAAAAAAAAAAAAAAAAAAGAATGAGCTAGAATAGTTTCTGGCTCAGAACTCAGCAGAGTGCCTAGCACACAGTAGGTACCTCAATGTGTGATGGAGAGAAAATGTGCCCAAGTGGCTACAACAACCAGAAACTTGATTTTATAGTATGTTGTTCTGGCTACCAGCATTGTGAGCCGGTACTTTGAACTCATTGGTTAAACTAGTGATAAAATAGTTTCTTGTATCAGTTGGCAGCCTCCCAGCATGTATACCTGTTTCTTCCAAGAAATGTGCTGCCATAAGGATACAATCCTCACCAAATGGGACCAGAAGGTGGGATGAACCCTACAAATCAGGGAAGACAGAACCTCATTTTCTTGGGTCAGATGGTAGAATTTTCAGGGGCAACAAGACATTATTCTACTGACCTTCTCCAAGAGAACGGGTTAGTACAAAGATGAGTGACATGCATCCCGAATTTTCCGGGTCACTCCTAACTTCAACTAGTTTATCCTATTCCCTCCCATACATACATTCATACTCACAAGACTGTACCCTGGTTTGGGATTCTGAAATATAATGGAATGTCACTATCTCCATACACCACTGCACAACTGCCTGATCATATGCTGGTATAGTTCTGGCTCAAGCATGGGACCCAGCCCTTTCGGCTGTGCTCCCTCCACCTCGAAGACAGCATGGCACTTTCAAGCAACACTATTTCCTTGTATTATTTATTGGTATTCTCAGTTGCATCAACTGGTTTATCAGCCATGTGAAGTCAGGGATTGTTTCTCTCCTTAGCTTCTGGCTCAGCAACTGTACAAAGCATTGCCAAACACTGGTAGAAAATGTAAACCTGGTGGCTGGGTGTAGTGGCTCACACCTGTAATCCCAGCACTTTGGCAGGCCAAGGTGGGAGGACTGCTTGAGGCTAAGAGTTCGAGACCAGCCTAGGCAACAAAGCAAGACCATATCTCTACAAAAAATAAAAATAAAAAATTAGACAGGTGTGGTGGCATGCACCTGTAGTCCCAGCTACTTGGAAGGCTGAGGCAGGAGGATCCCTTGAGCCCAGGAGTTTGAGGCTGCAGTGAGCTATGATCCCACCACCGCAGTCCAGCCTGGGCGACAGAGAGTCCATATCTCTAAATAAATAAGTTGCATGTGTGAATCCGTGCAACTTTATCAAAATAATACTTTATCAATAACTATATGACCCAGTAATTCCACTCCTAGGAATTTATCCTACAGGGATATTCTCTCAAGTGAGGAATGATATATGCATTATGGAATGCTCATTGCAGCAATACTTGTAATAGCAAAAAACTGAAAACCATCATTAGGGACTGGTTAAACTAATAATAACAAACTTATACAATGGAATACTATGCAGCCACAGAACAGAGGTCTATACCTTGTAGACCTCCATCCACGTCAGTAAGTAGAAATATACTTGATTTTTCTTAAAACAAAACAAAAAAATGAGTTACAAAAAGTGAGGACAAGTGAAAAAAGCAACTTGTATAAGGGTATGCACAGTATGAATCCCATTTATGCAAAAGAAAGAAGAAAAGGTACTTCTATGTTTGGGTTTAGAAAGTTTCTGGAAAGACATGTAAGAAACTTACCAGCGATTTCTTCGGGGGAGTGGGACAAGGTAGAGAAAACTTTTAAATTTCTACTATGTACCCTTTTTTGTGTTTGTTTTTGTTTTGAGACCGAGTCTCACTGTGTTGTCCAGGCTGGAGTGCAGTGGCGCGATCTCAGCTCACTGCAACCTCCACCTCCCGGGTTCAAGAGATTCTCCTGCCTCAGCCTCCCAAGTAGCTGGGATTACAGGCGCCTGCCACCACGCCCGGCTAATTTTTTCTATTTTTTAGTAGAGACGGGGTTTCACTGTGTTAGCCAGGATGGTCTCGTCTCGATTTCCTGACCTTGTGATCTGCCCGCCTGGGCTCCCAAAGTACTGGTATTACAGGCGTGAGCCACTGCGCCCAGCCCGGTCCCTTTTTTTTAAAAAAGAAAAGCTGGTCTGCACTTTTGTTTAAAAGCACATTTTTTTAAATCGCCACAAAATAGGGGCATAGGAAATATATGATGTTCATAATGAAGCCATGCTAATTTAAATTTTGCCTCTCAAGTGTCATATAACTGACAGAGCTAAACAACTTAAAGTTGCAGTCCTATCTCTTAAGTTGGGCAGGGTGAGACATTTGTCTGAAAGAGGAAGTGGAAAGAGAAGGACAAACAATGGTTAAGTAAGGTCTCTTGGTGCACCAGTGGTAACTGCCCAGGGAATGTATCTTCCTTCTTTTGGGAAGCCTAGAACCACTATGGGCAATGAGGAACGGGCTACACAATTCAAACTTAGGATAAACCTAACTTCTCATTGAAGAAGAGTCAAATTGGCAAATTTAGGAGAAGATCCACAGCATGAGATCCTAAATGAATTATAGTTTACACATATTATTAAAACTACAGAATATACATAGTAGTATGATCTTTTTTTTCTTGAGACAGTTCCATTTTTTTTTTTGAGAGTCTCTCTCTGTCGCCAGGCTAGAGTGCAGTGGTGCGATCTCAGCTCACTGCAACCTCCGACTCCTGGTTCAAGTGATTCTCCTGCCTCAGCCTCCTGAGTAGCTGGGATTACAGGCACCAGCCACCACGCCCAGCTAATTTTTGTATTTTTAGTAGAGACGGGGTTTCACCATGTTGGCCAGGATGGTCTCGATCTCCTGACCTCATGATTTGCCCGCCTCGGCCTCCCAAAGTGCTGGGATTACAGGCATGAGCCACCGCGCCCAGCTGAGACAGAATTTTGCTCTTGTTGCCCAGGCTGGTGTGCAATGGCGTGATCTCGGCTCACCACAACCTCCGCCTTCGAGGTTCACGTGATTCTCGTGCCTCAGCCTCCTGAGTAGTTGGGATTACAGGCATGCACCACCACACCCAGCTGATTTTGTATTTTTAGTAGAGATGGGGTTTCTCCATGTTGGTCAGACTGGTCTTGAACTCCCGACCTCAGGTGATCCACCCACCTCAGCCTCCCAAAGTGCTGGGATTACAGGCGTGAGCCACCACACCCAGCCCAGTATGATCTTTGTATAAAAAAAATTAAAAACCCATATACTCATGTGTATATGCACATACATGGTTTAAAAACAGTCTAACCAGGAGTGATTGTGCACAACTGTAGTCCAGCTACTCAGGAGGCTGAGGCAGGAGGATTGCTTAAGCCCAAGAGTCCCTTCTAATCATGTCCGTAAATAGCTACTGCACTCCAGCCTGGGCAACACAGTGAGACCCCATTTCTAAAAAGAAAAAAGGTGTAGAAGGATATATGCCAAATTAACAATCATTACCCCTGAGAAGTGGAAAGATGGATAACTTTTTTTCCTTTTATATTTCTGTACTGATATATATATATATTTTTTTTTTTTGACGGAGTCTTGCTCTGTCACTCAGGCTGGAGTGCAGTGGCACGATCTTGGCTCACTGCAGCCTCCACCTCCCGGGTTTAAGCAATTCTCCTGCCTCAGCCTCCCGAGTAGCTGGGATTACAGGCATACGCCACCAAACCCGGCTAATTTTTTTTTTTATTTTTAGTAGAGATGGGGTTTCACCGTGTTAGCCAGGGTGGTCTCGATCTCCTGACCTCATGATCCGCCTGCCTCGGCCTCCCAAAGTGCTGGGATTACAGGCGTGAGCCACCGCGCCCGGCCAGATATTTTAAATACTACTTTCATAATAAAAACTTTTTTAATTCATAGTTTTCAAACTTTTTGTGGTCATGAAAAATTTTCAAATATTTTTCTATAAGGAGATTTTAATTTCAACTTCAAGGCATTTTTGATAAACATGCCTTGTCCCATCTGTCTGGGTGGTTAAGTACGGTCTTGCCTGGATACAGGGACAGACCTCATAATCCTTCAAGGTCACTTCGATCTCTGGATTTCTGATAAAGTACAGGTAAGCAATTAATCAGAAATGCAGGGCTTTTTCCTGACACCCAGCAGGCTGTTGGTGTCGTTGGACAAATTCCCCAAAATGAGGTGCTCTTGGAAAATGGCTTTCCCAGAACTCCTTGACTACTGTTTTCTTTACTGAAAGACAGACAGATACACACACTCTCTCTGAATGTGTTCAACCAACCTGAACCCTGGCAGCTCAGCTTCACTCAGCCAAGGAGGCAAGGGAAGCCCTGAGGCAGCTACGTTCTGCACGGCTGCCACTTACAGTCTGGGCTTCAGACTTGGGAGAACACATGCCAGAGAAAGAAAAGCTCTGCTGTGATTAAATCACAGATGCTGGGGGTGAGTGTGGGGTGGAAGGGTCTGGCACCCATGCCACCTGCTACACGCAGGAGCTCAATTATACGGTTACATTCAATACTCAGTCAAGGGACAGGGAGTTGGGGAGAGCAGTGCCATTATAAACTTTGGTTACCTGGGAGAGCCTGGAGAGCTGTGGTTTTCTTAAAGTGGTTAAGTTCTCCTTTGGAAAGTCACCATTCCCTATCCTATGATCCTTTCTCACTAGGAACAACTGCATTTGCTCTTCCTGGCTTTCACATTTTAATTTGGTTCTGAAGGTACGCAGTGGTGGCAGACAAATGACTTGGGAATCAGATACCCTCATTTAATCCTGGAACAAGCTGTCTGAGTGACTTCTACCCCCATGAGGCCCAAAGAAAAACATAATGAAATGAAACCACTTGCTGCTATGAAACAAAAGTGGGCATATTTATGCAGTTGTTTTTATTTATTCAACTATAAAGACTGCAGCAATTTTTTGATGAGTAATGCCTTAGATTAACACTAATTATATTGCTATAAATTTGGTTCAGGATCAGAATAGGGTTCAGGAAAGGGAGAGAACAAAAAAAAAAAAGAAAAAAAAGTCTCCAAACATTAAAACAGAAAAATGCTTTTTTTTTTTTTTTTTTTTTTGAGACTGAGTCTTGCTCTGTCTCCAAGGCTGGAGTGCAGTGGCACAATCTCAGCTCACTGCAGCCTCCGCCTCCTGGGTTCAAGTGATTCTCCTGCCTCAGCCTCCTGAGTAGCTGAGATTACAGGCACACGCCACCATGCCCAGCTAATTTTTGTATTTTTAGTACAGACAGGGTTTCACCATGTTGGCCAGGCTGGTCTTGAACTCCTGACCTAGTGATCCACCCGCCTCGGCCTCCCAAAGTGCTGGGATTACAGGCATGAGCCACAACGCCCAACCTTTTTTTTTTTTTTAACTTTAATTAAATGCTACTTTCTCATAGACTTCCCTAGACTGGTTTGCAATCTAAGGTAATAGGAAACAAGGCATTGGGCATTTTGAAGAAACTGCAGGTTAAGCTATGGTGCCAAGCAGAAGACTAAACACTGATTTGAGTGTCAAATCTCCAGCACATTCTGGGATAGGGGCAGGTTCTCAAATGTTTCCTAGTGTTCTTTCCTTTTCACTAATTAAATTTTCCCTTCGCTGGCGAATCCAGTGCAGTATACAATCCCCTGATTGCCTCTCTTGGTCAAATAGTTGTTCGAAGGGAACTTGTCAGGCACCTGTGGCTTCTGCTTAGATTGGAAAGGTGACAGACTAGCTCTGATTCACCTCCTCCTGAGACAGCCTGGACAGTGGAGGGGTCAACTGGAAGGCCGAAACCTGGTAACAGCTGCCTCTGATTCCTGGTGGAAATGACCAACCAGATTCAATCCATATCACTGGGAAAGATCAAGGAAAAAAAATAGCTTCCCCTCCAAAAATGGTAAAGAGGAAATAAGGAGACAAGAAACCAAAAATACTTAGAATGGCACAAAAAGTGATACGCATAAACTTCTTTTTGTTATTAAATCTAACTGTAAGTTTCCTAAAGTCCAGTTATCAAGTTGAATTGTGTGGATAGAGGAGAGAGGCCAACTGGATTTTCTCTCAAGAGTTCACGGCTTCAGTCTGAGAGGTCCTGGGTTTGCGCTGGGGGAGCCCCTTTTTGAATGAAGGCGTGGGAGGGCTGGGCTCCATGCTGACTCCAGTTCCATTGGTCCCTGCAGAGTGAGTCTGGCCTCTTTCAATGGTGTTTCCTGGTGCCTGAGATGGAGCACTCTGATACCTGGAACCAGATGAATACCACGAGCTGTTTCTGTAACGACCCATACTGTCATGCCGCCCTTGGTTCATGGGGTCACTGGACTTTTGGCCTTGTGGCCTATAGCCCTGTCCTCCTCGTCTGTTCCCTGGCAATACCTAAAGATGAAAGAATACAATGTTCAAGGTGCTCTAGCATTATGGTACCCCATTCGTTCACTTTACAGGAGTATTCTGAAAGCAGAATTGTGGTATTCCATGCTTGGGACTCAGTTATCTCTCAAGACTCAAAGAATTCTCTCAGCCAATCCAACCTAGCCACTACTTCAGAACTAATCCATCTTTCCCTGCTCTTCATGCCCAGGCTCTTCTCCACTGAAGAATTTACTTTTCTTTAGCTGGATGCAAGAAGAAAGATAAGGAAGAAAGAACATTCTCTGGGTTGTTACAAGCCCTCGATTGGACAAGTACATTATATTATGTCTGAACTCTGCAGATAAAAGGCCATTGGTAAAGATAATACACATTTGGAATAATAAAGTAAACATCACTATGGCCTGCTTTGCTAAATGTCATGAACTACAGATTAAAGTATGCTGCTGTGGCATTCAGCACATCTTTTGCATTATAATCCGGAAAGCTTATGGTATGGGATTTTATTTTTGTCCTCCAATTCCAAACATCATACCAGTTCTGAAGAATTACTGACAGTACTGCCTTGGATTGCTCTTGTGTTTATTCTTCAAACAGGAGAAGAACCTATGGATTACTCCTCAGCTTTCTAGTGTTTTCCTCTCATCCCCAACAGTTCACTCTCTCTTTCCCTGTAAATTCCACATTGTGCTTCTAGGGAGCTGCTGCTTTCAGATGCACACTGGTAAAACTGCCACTTGTGGTGCCTGTCTACCTTGAGATGGGTGCACGACTCCCAGTGTGACTAATTACCAGGCAATACTATCTACAACAGCAGGGATCACTGCCAACACAAGAAAGTCAGCAGTTCTTGGCAACAGGAAATCTAAACTGGCTGGCAGTTTGGAACATACGTATCTAATGCTTTCTCAGGAACTAACTTGGGTTGGAGGGATTCAAAACAGGCATGGAATGGGAATAGAGAGGAAGATAATATACTGAGCTAACAGCATTTAAGCTTTGACAATCTGGAGGGTTTTCTTCCTAACATGCTCAGTGTAGAAGCTAGGTTACCTCCCGAAGTGGCTGGTAGGGCTGGCCACTGGAGTTTGCTATGGCTGCAGGAGTCTCTCCCAGTGCAAAGTTTTTCTTGTTAGCACTTGTAAGGCTGGGAGGAGAGGCACAGGTGGAAGAGGAAGCAGCAGAGGCATCACTTGGGCTACTCAAGGACACAGATGTAACTGAGCTACATCGGGATCTGGTTGAATAGCTGTTCTTTGGATGAGACACTGAAACAGAAATATGAGGAATATATGATCATATGATAGAACAGCACAATGGGTAAGGTTTCTACTTTCTCAATTTCACAACGAGCAATTTAAGATAAAGAACTGTCTATTCGAATAAAGAAAAACCTATAAAACTGGTAACAGGAAGAAAAATCTCCCTTCTGCCCTCTTCCTCCACTTCCTCCAAAGCCCCACTGCTTTGTAAAGGAATTCTTACACAAGCGAACAGTTAAAATCAAAGTTACCCATTCCCCACCAACTAATGACTTCTTGGGATTGGATCTAGTACTACCTAAACTCCTGACTATGGCTCTAGCAGCTGACTAAGCCTGGGAACAATAGTACAGACCATATGTTCAGTTTCCTATGCAAGAAACATTCTAAAGAACAGCCTTTGCAAAGAAAGAAAAAGGTACATAAATAAAATCTTTACTAAATTCTTTTTAAAGAATTTTGAATGACACAAGGTATAAATAATCAAGATCAGTTAAATATGAATAGAACTAATCTTTATAACAAACATGTATATTGCCAAATTTCTTTCTGCAAAATTAATCCCAAATTCAAAGTACCTATCTAACTGAAAAAAATATCAATATTTTCAGTTCAAATTGTGTTAGAATTCCAGTGGTTTAAAACTACTCTCTAGATTTTTTTCTTGGCTTTAAGCTGGATTAATGATGAGTTTATAATTGCTGCCATAGGTTAAATATTTCACTTTTTTTTTTTTGAGCCGGAGTCTCGCTCTGTCGCCCAGGCTGGAGGGCAGTGGCACAATCTCAGCTCACTGCAAACTCCGCCTCCTGAGTTCACGCCATTCTCCTGCCTCAGCCTCCCGATTAGCTGGGACTACAGGCACCCACCACCACTCCTGGCTAATTTTTTGTATTTTTTAGTAGAGATGGGGTTTCACCATGTTAGCCAGGATGGTCTCAATCTCCTGAACTCATGATTCACCTGCCTCAGCCTCCCAAAGTGCTGGGATTACAGGCATGAGCCACCGCGCCTGGCAATATTTCACTTTTATACTAGACAGAAAGAACAGAGAGGCTGAGTTCAGGGTTTGACAAATAGGTCACTAGAAACTCTCATCTCACAGGCACTCCCCTATCCTTTAATGCTTTATTTAAGGATCTACTATGTGCCAGACAAGACAAGTATTGTTTTCTCCTATTTATTAATTTTTTTAGAGACACAGTCTTGCTCTGGTGCCCAGGTTGGAGTGCAGTGGCAATCATAGCTCACTGGAACCTCAAACTCCTGGCTCAAGCTATCTTCCCCCTCTCACCCACCCCCACCCCACCTCCTGAGTAGCTAGGACTACAAGCATGTGCCACCACACCTGGCTAATTTTTTCTTTTGAATTTTTTGAAGACATGGAACCTCGCTATGTTGCCCAGGCTGGTCTTGAACTCCTGGGCTAAAGTGATCCTCTGGCCTCAGCCTTTCCAGTTGTTGGGATTATAGATGTGAGCCTCGGCGCGTGGCCTGTTATCTCCACTTTGGAGAGGAGTAAAATGAGGTTACTGTAGGGGCAGGGATTCAAACTTGATCTGACTGTAGGGCCCCATGCTCTTTATACCACATATCATGCACCTCTCAATATGGCATGAAAAAACAGTCTTTCACATTTAGGGAGCTGGCAAATACTTGTCCTCAGAGTTCAAAGTATCTGCACCCATGGACTTCATAAGCATCCTAGAGTTAGTTTTCATATAAACAAGCAAACAAGAGGCACTAATGAGGAATCAGTGGTGAAGACAATCAGCACGTCAGTCTCTAATTAATAATCACCACCTGTAGTGCCCAGACCCTCTCACCATCTCACCTTGTCCAAATGAATCAATGCTCTTCTTTAGGGTCTCTACATCACAGGTGAACCGGGCTACTCGTCCCAGATCCTCATCATATTTACGTTCACTAACAAAGTGCTGGAGAAAGGACAAAGAAAGGCCTCCAGGTTAGACAAACAACATCCATGGAATCTATAACTTGCTATACAGATAAAACAATCATTTTCAATTGTCTTTTTATTGCTTCAAAGTTTATTAAATGGCCATCACATGACCAACGCCAGGTGATCGAATAAATTCATTCATTTTCTCAAGAGCCCACAGATAAGTTTGTAAGTTTATGAAATGCTACATGATGGCTAAAGCCCATTAGATATAATCAAGAGAAACTACAGAGAAAGAAAAAAGGAGGAAGAATTTATAGTAGAGGGCCATCTTTCTACTGTTGGCTATTCTCCATGTCTTTCCATTTTATATAGAAACAGAGGCAGCAAAAATCTTTACAAGGTACTACAATGATACCATTTAGATAGATGGTTTGGTGTTAATAGGAGCTTCCTTAGGAAACCTACTTCATCTCTTTATAATAAAGTAGGATTTCTTAGTCCTTGAAATAGGAACAATTTCTTGAGATGGAAAATCATTCATGTGAAAAGTCAACTTTGCAAATGAGAAGTTTATGCTGCAAGTAATTTAATCCTTTTAAGCAGACTGAGCTGAGAAGTAACCAACCCCTTGAGTCAAAAACTAACCATGCTATAAAAATCATGGGACTAGAAACATGTCAGGAATAAAGTGCTTCTGGGGGTCTATTTCATTAAACAATGTCTAACGTAGACTGGAATCATTTTTTTTTTCAGATGAAAAGGAGATAAAAAAGAGAAGTGAAAGGCCTAGATATAATTTGGAAGAACTGAACCCCTCAGAGCACTCCTCTTAACTGGGGGTGGGCTAATACCACTCTGCATGAGAATTCTCGGGAAGCAACCAGAAGCACTGAAAGGGAAAGGAGAGAGAAAAATGACCTTCCGGCCTTGAATTCCTAAAGTTTCAGAGTATGTTGTGGCTTAGGAAAGCACACGAACCTCTTGTTACAAAGCCTTCAGACATGTAATATCAGTCTGAGATTAATTCTGAAACAAATTCTAGGGTTTGTTGAGTCAAAGACATAATAGGAATGACGGAAATAAAATGATCTGGAAATAAGACATTTAAATTGCACAGCACCCACTTCAGTACACTGAAAAAGTGGAGAGAAACAGATCCTTAGTCAGCCTGCAGAAATATTTCTAGCAGCTTTTCAGCCACGTGGGAAGAGGAACAGATGAAGCCTGTGAGAGCCAGCATTCTCATCTAATTGCAAAGGGGTTTCCGGCTTCTCCCCGAGAGTTGAATGAGACTGACTGGCATCAATGTGAGGAGGCCTTTCTATAAAATTTAATCATATAGTTTTAGTTAAACAGAAAACAGTAACTGAACATTTGCATGGTTTGGCTAGTTCACCCCAATAGAATTAAAGGGGAGGCAGTGAGAGAACAACAACACTCCACAGGTCTAACACTGGGTCAGACGATCGCAAGGATCCCTGTAAGGTCCTGGATGATGTTCCACCTCTGTTTTTATTTTAGAGAGACTGTTGTACAGCCTCTGCAGCAAGTGTTCTCTCAGTGTGACAATAAATCTTATGTGTTCAGAAAGAGAAGAGGTAAAGGGCACAGGTGTGGAGAAGGCCAACTCCCTTTGTTACAGCTTGCAGTTTATAAGCAATTATTTAGAATGCCAATGACCACAACCATCCGTGAATATCCCAATTTCCCTCAGGTTCACATGCTTAGTCTCAGAAACACTGTTCTTTATATAAGAATTTGGCCAGGCGTGGTGGCTCATGCCTGTAATCCCAGCACTTTGGGAGGCCAAGATGAGTGCATCACTTGGGGTCAGGGGTTCGAGACCAGCCTGGCCAACATGGTGAAACCCTGTCTCTACTAAAAATACAAAAATTAGCAGGGCGTGGTGACACATGCCTGTAATTCCAGCTATTTGGGAGGCTGAGGCACGAGAATCGCTTGAACCCAGGAGGTAAAGGTTGCAGTGAGTGGCGACAGTGCCACTGCACTCCAGCCTGGATGACAGAGCGAGACTCAAAAAAAAATAAAAATAAAAATAAAAAGGTATAAATGTTGAACCCAAGTAATTGTTATAAATAGATTATAACAAACATCTCAAAGATAATTTTTCTCTATAAAATCAGAATTGGTCAACTAACTATTTACAGAAGACCAAGTACATGCCAAGGTGCTGTGCTAGGCACTTGGAGAGACAGGAGCTCCTGCATGCCACTGTGAAGTTCACTATCTAGTGGGGAAGACAAATTAACCAATGCACATAAAGTCATAACTATGCTCTGAAAGCACAGAATGAGGAGATATGATGGGGAAGTCAGGAAGGATGAGGAGGTCAAGGGTGGTAACTGGGCCGGGCGCGGTGGCTCACACCTGTAATCCCAGCACTTTGAGAGGCCGAGGCGGGTAGATCACCTGAGGTCAGGAGTTCAAGACCAGCCTGGCCAACATCATGAAACCCCATCTCTACTAAAAGGATAAAAATTAGCTGCTGGGCGTGGTGGCTCATGCCCCTAATCCTAGCACTTTGGGAGGCTGAGGCAGGCAGATCACCTGAGGTTGAGAGTTTGAGACCAGCCTGACCAACATGGAGAAACCCCATCTCTACTAAAAATACAAAAATTAGCTAGGCATGGTGGCGCATGCCTGTAATCCTAGCTACTCGGGAGGCTGAGGCAGGAGAAGCGCTTGAACCGGGGAGGCGGAGGTTGCGGTGAGCTGAGATTGCGCTATTGCACTCCAGCCTGGGCAACAAGAGCGAAACTCCGAATCAAAAAAAAAAAAAAAAAATTAGCCAGGCGTGGTGGCAGGCGCCTGTAATCCCAGCTACTCGGGAGGCTGGAGCAGGAGAATTGCTTGCACCTAGGAGGTGGAGGATGCAGTGAACCGAGATGGCATGTCATTGCACTCCAGCCTGGGTGACAGAGCGAGACTCTGTCTCAAAAAAAAAAAAAAAAAAAAAAAAAAAAAAAAAAAAAAGTGGTAACTGTAGTTGGAGGCAGGGAGAAGAGCATTTGGACAGATGGAAAAGCAGGTGTGTCTGTGGAGTGTAGAAGCCTCCAGCCTCTGCTTGAGGGCAGAGGACCGGGGGGATGGTATGAACTGAGGGTAATGGCAGAGCAAGACTGCACAGTCCTTCAGACCGGATTAAGGATTATAGTATTCATCCTAAAAGCAACAGAAAGTTTGAAGCAGACTGCTGTAGTGTGGGGAACATACATGGAGGGTGGGGCGGGTGGGGCAGAGACAGAATGGATGAACAGAACCAGTTAAGAGGCTCTTACAGAAGTCCAGGCAAGAGATGGTGGTAACCTGATCATAATGGTGGTGGTGGAGATGAAGAGATAAGGTGAGATCTGAGATTTAGTCAAATGGATGGGGTGTGCTGACAGATTTAAGGTGGGAAATGGAGAAATTTCCTAAGGTTTCCAGCTGGGACAACTGGGTAGATGATAATACCACTTACAGAGAAAGGGACCTGGAAGAGGGCCAGGTTTGGGAAAGGAAGATCATGAGTTTAATATATTAGATATGGCCATGAATTATGAAAATTTCTTACTTTAGCCCCTGAGGATAAGAAGAAAGGCAGAAAGCAGAAAGAAGTTTTACCTTGATATCAGCTCTGAGCTCAACCAATTGCTGCTCTGACATTTGAACAGCCACATGAGTCATCTTCTTTAGAAGTTCAGCCTTCTTTTGTCGGCTGAGCAAAATTTCCACTGTAGAGGAAAAGTGAGTGTGAACCTTATGTTGCTGCTAAATAGGATAAAGAAGAACTAGAAATATAAGCCTTGCAGTAGGTATTTGGTCAGCCAAAGGCTTAGCTGCCTATCCACCCAGAAAATGAAAATATCAAAAGTCTGGTCTCTACCTTCCATTGGGTCTCTGAAGGCAGTTAAGTGGTAAATATTTTTTATAAATCACAAACACTCATAAATCATTGTTATTTCTCCTTCCAGTCAAAAAAATTTTATCAAGATGCATATAAATTAAAAAGGAAATATGTACACATAATAAAAAATATTCATCTAGAGTAAGTTGGGTATAAAATGAAAAGAGCATCTCTCTTATTTCTGATTTTGTGGTCTCCTCTCCAGGGGAAACGACTGTTCACCATTTCTTACGTACACGTCCAAATATTGTGTATGTACATACAACATGCATACATATGTAGCTCTCTTTTTTCCCTTCTCACAAATGGAAGTATATCATACACATGGTCTTTTACCTTAGCTATTTTTACTTAATATATCTTGAAATTTATTCCCTATTAATACATCTGGATCACCTTCATTCTGTTTAACAGCCACCCAGTATGTGGATATACCACAATTATTTACCGAGTTCCCTAGTGATGGGTATTTAGATTGTTACACCCTTTTAAGAACCACCTTCTCTGGCATGCTTTCTGATATATAACTTGGATATGGTCATGGCAGAGAACATACAATAAAAATCTCCCAGAGAGACAGGGGCTACAGTGGAAACAAAACCAAAGAAATCCTCCCAGGAAGCAGATAAACCACCCAACGAATGTTCTCTACTACCAGGGAAGGGACTCTGCTATTCCTTCCCGTCCAGCAAGATTTGATCATTGCTTTTCCAAGTGGGAATTTTTACTATAATTATCCTTTTCTTTCTCCAACTATGTAATGTGGGAGAAGGGGGCATTTAGCCTTTCTTTTAATTTATGAGACCCCATCCTCGGAAGATCTGAAATTACTCTGAAGACCTGGCCTTTCAGCTGAATATTAACTAACTAGATGAGACTTTGGAGGTATTGCTATTGAGGAGGTGGTGAACATATTCTCATTTTGGAAAAAAGAGGGATACTGGGTAGTGGAGGACTGTAGCAAAGACCATTAGCTGATGGAACACAGTCTTTCCAACTACATTCAGGAACATTCAGGGCTATCAGAAATCCAATGTTGTTGGGTACCAACATAATTGGGTAAAAAAAAAATCTATATTTTCTGGCTTTGCTACAGATGAAACGGTCATGTGATATAGTTTCCCCATTGAGATATAAGCAGAACTCAAAGGGCAGGCTTTACAGGAAAGCGTTTTAAGGGAGTCTTAGCATGTAACGTTTTACTCCTTCTCGACTGGAGCCTAGGGAGTTGTCTTTTGACCATAAGCATACTCTCAGAATGGCTGGGCAGAAGTACAGAAGATCCTGGGTCCCTAATGTCATCTGGGAAATGTCCTGCCAGCCCTGGGTTGCTTACCTCTGTACTTTTCATTTTCTGAGAAAAAAGGACACTCACATTTATTTAGGCCACTCTGTTCCATGTAGTCAAACTCAATCCCTAACTGATATACATAGAATCCTGTAACATACTGAGGAATTAGCCAAATTCACGTCAGAAAAAAACAGAAGTTTTAAAGAGTTACACCAGGTATTACAGAGAGCTGGATGTATTTAGCAAGTTTACTCAGCCCAACTGCCACAGAGATGCATACATGGGCTGCCTAGACCCAAGTCACACTAATCAGTCAGGGCCCACTTTCTCAGGAGTCAGGAGCATGCCTACAAAAGTTTCTTAACACCAAAGCCCAACAGTTACAAATGATCTATTGGTTTAGGTCCCAAGATAAAACCTATTTGCCATTTGTATCAACTTCAGTTTCTCTCAGCTCTAGCATTCAGTGATTCTATGACAAAATTATAGCTCTCAAAATGGCAAAAATGAGGTGAATAAAAAGCTTTCTACAAGTAACAGATAACTCATAGGACCTAATTATACAACACTGGAAAAGACTGAAATACTACAAACCTATCAGTTACTTAATAAAATTATAATATGTAAAAAACAAAAAGCAACTCTTGATAGCACTGGTAAATGAGTAATTACTCTTGATAGCATTGGTAAATGAGTAATATCATTGAGAACCAGGATTTTCAGGGAGAAAAGAGCTAAAGATATAAAACTGATGAAGTTAAGTAAAACTTTGAGCTCTGAATTTGATAAAATAAGATTGGCCACAAATTGATAATTGGTTGAAGCTGAGTGATGGGAATTTGTTACATTAGCCTCGCTATCTGAAATTTTCTTTTCTTTTCTTTTCTTTTTTTTTAGTTTTGAGATGGAGTCTTGCTCTGTCACCAGGCTGGAGTGCAGTGGCGCAATCTCGGCTCACTGCAACCTCTGCCCCCTGGGTTCAAGTGATTCTCCTGCCTCAGCCTCCCGAGTAGCTGGGACTACAGGCGCATGCCACCATGCCCAGCTAATTTTTGTATTTTTAGTAGAGACGGGGTTTCACCATGTTGGCCAGGATGGTCTTGATCTCTTGACCTCGTGATCAGCCCGCCTCGGCCTCCCAGAGTGCTGGGATTACAGGCGTGACCCACTGCACCCGGCCAAAATTTTCTATTAATATAAAAGATGTATTAATATTCTTAAAAGCACCTTCTTTTTTTTAATTTCAAGACAGGGTCTTGCTCTATCGCCCAGGCTGGAGTACAGTGGTGCAATCACAGCTCACTGCAGCCTCGACCTCCTGGGCTCAAGTGATCCTCCCACCTCAGCCTCTCAAGTAACTAGGACTACATGTAGCACATGACCCCATGCCTGATTTTTATATATATATATATATATATATATATATATATTTTTTTTTTTTTTTTTTTGAGACGGAGTCTTGCTCTGTCGCCAGGCTGAAGTGCAGTGGTGTGATCTTGGCTTACTGCAACCTCCACCTCCTGGGTTCAAGCGATTCTCCTGCCTCAGCCTCCCGAGTAGCTGGGACTACAGGTGTGTGCCACCATGCCCAGCTAATTTTTGTATTTTTAGTAGAGACGGGGTTTTATCATGTTGGCCAGGATGGCCTCGATCTCCTGACCTCGTGATCTGCCCGCCTCAGCCTCCCAAAGTGCTGGAATTACAGGCATGAGCCACTGCGCCCAGCCTTATTTCTTATTTTTTGTAGAGACGAGGTTTCACTATGTTGCTTAGGCTGGTCTCAAACTCCTGGGCTCAGGTGATCCGCCCAAAGTGCTGGGATTATATGCGTGAGCCACCATGCCTGGCCTAAAAGGACCTTCTTCTCAAAAGTAAGAAATATGTCTTCTTAGTGGTTTTAGTTTATCTGCATTTCCATTTTCAAAAAGAGAATATACAGATAAAATAATGGACTGAAATGTCAAATTTAGAAACTCAAAATATATTGCTCAATGTAACGAAATCTCACCTCTGAAAAACAGTGGAAGGCATCTCTGCTACATTCTCAAATTTTCAAGTTAAAATGGACCAAAGCTGAAGTCATTTCAGTGCTTCAAAGCTGCATCCTCTGGCCCGTGACCACACACACAAGTGATTTAACTGTGAGTCATGATCTCGACCTAGCCCAGCATTTCTATTCTTACCAGTTTGGGGGTGGGTTAAAATAAACAACTTTCCTAATAATAAATCTGGTATTCAATGCAGGAAGATAAAACCTGCCACCGAAATGCCTCAAATCAATGCCATTGTACAAGTTGCAGTTGGTATTCCCTTGTCTTCATGTAGCTGTGTATGTTTAACCTAACACTTAACAGAAATGATCAAAAAATAGGTATCTGTTTTTTCTGTACAAAACCCCACAAATCACCAAAGTTAGACTTCATTCCTCCAGAATCTATTTTAGTAAGCTTTCAAGAAACCTGGTATCTTGAACCCTCAATTCTCTAACTTTTTCCCTACCCATTGATAACAGACATTGAGTGAAGACTGTTCTATAAACTGAGAAAACAAAGAAAGTTCTGAGATAGGTAATGATAGGAGTATACACATTCAATCGTAGGCAACCTAATGAAGTCTTCTCTGATTATGCTAAACGTTTTTTTCCGAGTAGAAAAAATCCCAGTGGAATTGCTTAAACACTAGAGGAAGAAACAAAATAAAATAAAAACCTGGTGGCAGATACCATGATGCAGTCTCTTATACACTGAACTCTGCATTCAAAATATTAAGATTTGGAAATATTTTTAAAACAGGCTCTTTAAAGTTATTTCAACTGAAAGGATTCATATGCCAGTACAGTGCAACTGCTTAAGATTATTTAAATATATAAACTCTTATTATGGTATTTATATGGAACTTTTGTTATAAGGGTTGGGAAGTAGGTACCTACTATTTATGAAGGTAATAGCTTTAATTAAAGATCAATCATCTTACTTGCTTCAGCTTTCACTTTGTCCATTTCAGCAAGCAACGCCACTTCTCGATCCATTAAACTAGGAAAAGATGACAAAGGAATAAAAAGTTTGATCAGAAACTCAAATACAAAATTAGCACATTATTAATAGTAGAGAAAGACCAGTGAGTTTGTTTGCTAAAAGCATACTAAAAAAAATATTGTATGGACCACATACAAATTCTGATGTCTTACTCTCAACAAAGAATATTTTAAGATTTTCCCATAAATAAAATAAATAGACCCAATTCCCTTTTATATTGCAATATTGGTACATTGCAGCAGCATACCAATTGTAGACGTCTAAGAGTTGAGAACCAGCAGATGGCAGTAGCAAGCTACAAAACACATTTTTTAGTAAGCTGTGCTAAAGCAAAAGTCCGTGTGGAAATTACTTACTTAACCATGTATGTACTCACATACTTTTTTTTGTTTTTGAGACGGAGTCTCGCTGTCTCCTAGGCTGGAGTGCAGTGGCGCGATCTTGGCTCACTGCAAGCTCCACCTCCCGGGTTCACGCCATTCTCCTGCCTCAGCCTCCCGAGTAGCTCGGACTACAGGCGCCCGCCACCACGCTCGGCTATTTTTTTTGTATTTTTAGTAGAGATGGGGTTTCACCGTGTCAGCCAGGATGGTCTCGATCTCCTGACCTCGTGATCTGCCCGCCTCGGCCTCCCAAAGTGCTGGGATTACAGGTGTGAGCCACCGCACCCGGCCTGTACTCATACTTTCTATATTTATATTTTGGTCTATAAAATTTGATGGCCTTGCATCTAATTAATTTTTACCAAGCAATATCCCCACTAGGGCATAGTAAATTTATCCATGATTAGGACTTGTATGTCTTCAACAGCTGACCATGGTTGCACCAAGTCCACTTACATTTTAGTACTTAGAATGCAAAGTAGTCAAAAGATAGACATATAGTGTGCTAGTTTCTGAGAAACACATAATAGTAACTAGGAAGGATGGAATTACAGATTTCTGGTAGGCTTTTTACAGAAAAAGAACATTAAATAGGCAATTAGAATTTTTTCCACTGCAAATGTAAATGGTTTATAGGCACATAAAGCTTTTCCATGTTGTTATAAAAGAGCCCACAGCCTTCAATGTATCAGGAGACAGTAGTACCCTAGTATTCAACCTCTGGATGAAAATAATTTTCCTTACCATATCGGTTTTGCTTTGTGGTGGCAAAAAGAAAAAAAAATCTAGAATGTTAATACTTGCACAAACATGCAATGTTCCAACTTTCTTCAAATTTGGAGTTCATTCTGATTTCTCCTTTTGAAGGGGAATATAACTACAGGGTAAATAAAAGTTCCGCTCTTGTTTCTGGTTGTAATCACACACACACACACACACACACACACACACACACACACACACACACTCTTTCTCTCTCGCTCTAATTCAATTTAGCTCAATACATAGTTATGTTAGCACAAAGTAGTTAATGTGGAGACTATAGTGTAAGACATACAAAAATGTCTAAGGCAGGGTCATTTCCTCAAGGAGCAAATCTTTTATAGGGAAGTGCCAGAGAACATAGGTTTGATAATCGTTACGCATGATGTTAATAAACAGACTTGTAACTAAACAAATTTGGTTGGCATATTAATCCAAAAGCATCAAACTGGAGAGAAGATACAATTATTGTGGGGTAGTTTGCTAAGAAAGCATTTCCCAAACCTTGGCAATATTTTGCTCCAAGAACTCTAGCAGCATTGGAATACCTAAAAGACAAAACAAAAGCACAACTGAGACAGGAGCTGCCAGGCCTACAGTTTGACATTACCTCTCTTCTGTTGCCAAATCACCTTAAGATGCAGACGCTGTGTCCATCAGATGACAAATCCTTTTTCTCTGACAAAGCTTGTAAAATATTTATTAAAAGACTACAGCAAACAAGTAAGCCTTTTGCAGCTTACAATCTTTATTATGAGAAGTAGAATGTCAGATGACACTTTTAGCAAGGTCTGCATCAACACAATCAGACTTTTTTGTGGAAATTTGTGCTAGTACATTCTGATAGCATTTTTTTTCCCTGTGAGAATCACTAGTGTTCATTTAAATAAACTTTGTTTTTTGATTAACTCGGTGATCACAAGAAATTCATAGGACAGTGCATGGACAACCATATAACCCCTCCATTTAAAAAAAAACTAGCTTATAATATATCCATCTACCATGTACCCACAAAAATTAAAATTAAAATACATATATTAGCTTATGTTTTCATGCCAAAAAACAATGAAAAGCAGTAAGAACTTGTTTCTTTTTGTTTGTTGTTTGTCATGTTGCCATCTATTGACAACATCTAGTGAAAAGTCCTAAGATGTCAGCCCAGGGTTAAACAAGAGAATCTACTAGTTAACTGATGCTGATATATTTCTCAGAGAAAAGGTTGATCAGCATTTATAATTCTCCATTAAAATTTTTACATCTTTAAAATACAAAAATGAATGTCAAAATTTAATAGTAAATTTCTTATTAAAAGCACATCAAAAAAGTAAATTATATAATGGCATTATAGTTGTATAGAAGAATGACCTATTTTTAGGTTATTTATGCTAAAGCATTTAGGGGTGACATGTCATCTACATCTGCAAATTCCAAATGGTTCCACCAAAATATTATACACACACACAGCAAATACACTGTCATTGTACCATCCTTTCAACCTTTCTATATATCTGAAAGTTTTAATAATAAAAAGTTAGTGAAATGTTGGCATCACAAAATAAATGGAGAAGGTGGGACAAGTTCAAAGTGGAAAGTAGGTTAGGTGTAAGGATAACAACATAGGCATTTTTTACAATTAAAAACAACAATCTATTGTAACACAACTTTTAACACAGAAACTTAAGCTAAAGTTTTCCATCTGTTTCTGAGCTAAACAATGGTCCCAGTATGTATGTGTGGCCAAGAGGTTCAAAAGTACCTGTGGTGTGAGGTAATGGTTTTCAGATGCCAGAAAGGCAAGCAATGAGTCCTCCCAGAGAGTGATGAAAGGCTCATTCAGACTCTCTATTACCTTGCTCACTCCAATACCTCAGGGTACTAAGCTTCTCTCAAGGCTTTCTTGAATGGAAATATGCCATAATAAGCACCAAGCATCTGGCAGACTAGATTCTAAAATTGCTAATGAAATTCAGCTAAATATTGCTGGGAACCTGTTTGGAACAACACTAGTTCTTATTAAGCCTGGGCCTTATTCAGTGTTGAGAATTTCCATATCCTTTCTTCAATCATGAAAGATAGATTTGGATGACTGCTTCCTGCTACTAAAGAAAAAGACTGGTAACTAAATGTTCTATATTTCCTTCCTTCCTTTTCAGGACTTCCTTACCATGTTCACATTTGCTCGACTTATTCTATAAGATGTGTTTTTTTTTTTTTCAAGATGGAGTCTCGCTCTGGAGTACAATAGCATGATGTTGGCTCATGGCAACCTCTGCCTCCTGGGTTCAAGTGATTCTCCTGCCTCAGCCTCCCAAGTAGCTGGGACTATGGGCACGTGGCACCACGCCCAGCTAATTTTTCTATTTTTAGCAGAGATGGGGTTTTGGTATGTTGCCAAGCTGGTCTCAAACTCCTGGCTTCAAGTGATCTGCCTGCCTGGGATTACAGGCATGAGCCACTGCACCCACCCAATTTATCCTAAAGCTTTTGCATAATTTTAGTTGCTCAGAATAGTTGTTACTGAAGCATCCCCATTCATATCTCTAACACAAATTGTGTCTATCATTTGAAGCAAGTCCTCTAATTAATATACAGATATCTAACATGCAGTTAGAGATTCTAGCTCTTGCCTTCAATAATTCATTGGTACCAAAAAATTGTTAATTATTTGTTTATGACTGTTGCATTGGAAAAATAATATTAAAATGGAAACGCAACTCTTGACAATTCCACAGGTCAATTATTTCAAGGGATAATAGTCAAAACCATTCAATAATACTGTCAGAAAACATTTGTACTCAATTTTATTTGCTTAAAACTTAGAATCTTTTTTTTTTTTTTTTTTTTTTTTTGAGACAGGGTCTCACTGTCGCCCAGGCTGGAGTACAGTGGCACCATCAAGACTCACTGCCAACCTCCGCCTCCTGGGCTCAAGCAATCCTCCCGCCTCAGCCCTCTAAGTAGCTGGGACTACAGGCACGAGCTACCACGCCCAGCTAATTTTTTACATTTTTTGTAGAGATGGGGGTTTCACCATGTTGCCCAGGCTGGTCTCAAACTCCTGAGCTCAAGCGATCCATCCACATCAGCCTCCCAAAGTACTAGGATTACAGGCATGAACTGCTGTACCTGGACGAATTTTTTTTTTTTTTAAGACAGGGTCTTGCTCTGTCACCCAGGCTGGAATGCAGTGGTGTAATCATAGCTCACGGCATCCTTGACCTCCTGGGCTCAAGCAATCCTCCTGCTCAGCTTCCTGAGCAGCTAGGATTAAAGGTGTGTGCTACCACACTTGGCTAATTAAAAAAAAAAAAAATTATAGAGGCGGGGGTCTCACTATGTTGTCCAGGCTGGTCTTGAGCTCCTGGTTTCAACTGATTCTCTCGCCTTGGCCTCCCAAAGTGCTGGGATTATAGGTATGAGCCACCATAAATGGCCTTAAAACCTATTCATTCTAATTCCACTAACCAACCAAGCAAAAACTCAAGCAAAGCCAATGCAGACGCCTTTTTTTTCTTTGAAGACGGTTTCCTCTTTCCATATAAAATAACCAAAAAAGAGAATTGCCAATAGTTTTTTTCCTTCCCTTTTTTTTTTTTTTTTTTTGAGACTTGCTCTGTTGCCCAGGCTGGAGTGCAGTGACGCGATCTTGGCTCACTGCAACGTCTGCCTCCAGGGTTCAAGCGATTCTCGTGCCTCAGCCTCCCGAGTAGCTGGGATTACAGGTGTGCACCACTCATGCCTGGCTAATTTTTGTATTTTTAGTAGAGACAGGTTTCACCATGTTGCCCAGGCTGGTCTTGAACTCCTGACCTCAAGCAATCCACCCACCTCAGCCTCCCCAAAAGGTCAGGTGCAGTGGCTCACGCCTATAATCACAGCACTCTGGGAGGCCGAGGCTGGAGGATCACTTGAGGCCAGGAGTTCAAGATGATGCCTGGCCAATATGATGAAACCCTGTCTCTACTAGAAGTACAAAAATGTGGCGTGCGCCTGTAATCCCAATTGCATGGGAGACTCAGGCAGGAGAATTGCTTGAACCCAGGAGGCAGGGGTTGCAGTGAGCCGAGATCGTGCCACTGCACTCCAGCCTCGGTGACAGAGCGAGACTCTGTCTCAAAAAAAAAAAAAAAAAAAGAAGTTAGAATGTGAACATAAGCCACGGTTCTCATGTGACAGGCTTTCAATGGAGTAACCTTTCTTTCCTTTTCCAATGGTCAAAAGCACCTCAGTTATAAGCTAATCCAGGAGATCATGTGACTCAATGATGATATTTTATAATCTGCTTAAGGAAAAAGAACCAGTAACAATCTGTATTGCTAAGGAGTATGTTGTTCAAGTTTTTTTGAGACAGAGTCTCACTCTGTTGCCCAGGCCAGAGTGCAGTGGCACGATCTCGGCTCACTGCAACCTTTGCGTCCCCGGTTCAAGCAATTTTCCTGTCTCAGCCTCCCAAGTAGTGGGGACTACAGGCGCACGCCACCAAGCCTGGCTAATTTTTGTATTTTTAGGAGAAACGGGGTTTCACCTTGTTGGTCAGGCTGGTCTCAAACTCCTGACCTCAGGTGATCCACCCGCCTTGGCCTCCCAAAGTGCTGAGATTACAGGCGTGAGCTACCGCGCCTGGCCTCAAGTTTTTAGTTGGCTACAAAAAAAAAAAAAAAAAAAAAAAGGCTGAGCCAGGGCCAGGCACTGTGGCTCATGCCTGCTATCCCAGCACTTGGGGAAGTCGAGGCAGGAGGATCACTTGAGCCCAGGAGGTCGAGACCAGACTGGGTAACAAAGTGGGATCTTGTCTCTCCAAAAACATAAAAATTAAAATAAAACAAAATAAAAATGGCTGGGGTGTTAAGCCCCCTTAGTGAATGGCTGACCAGATCCTCATTTGAAACTGTGATTTTGGCTGGGCATGGTGGCTCATGCCTGTAATCCCAGTACTTTGGGAGGCCGAGGCAGGCGGATCAGGCGGATCACCTGAGGTCAGGAGTTTGAGACCAGCCTGGCCAACATGGTGAAACCCTGTCTCTACTGAAAATACAAAAATTAGCCGGGTGTAGTGGCACAAGCCTGTAATCCCAGCTACTCGGGAGGGTGAGGCAGGAGAATCGCTTGAACCCGGGAGGCAGAGGTAGCAGTGAACCGATATTGCGCCACTACATTCCGGCCTGAGAGACAGAACGAGACTCAGTCTAAAAAAAAAAAGAAACTGGAATTATGACACCAATGTCTAAAAGCTCCAGAAACCAAAAAAGGTGAAAACGTGTGGTGTAGGAAGGTAAACACTGCAGAATAAAGCAAACAGGAATACCTGGTAAGACAGAAAACAAAAGAATGGTGTAGTGGAAAAGTATCTTTGGGTAAAATATTTTTGTGCCCATCTTTCTCACCTATAACATGAACGTAATACCACAAGTGATAATGTTATATAGATTAGAAGCACTGTACATAAAAGTTTCTGACATATAATAAAAGCTTAGTAATTGAGCTCAGTAAATAGCGGCAGCAATTATTATTTTAATTCCTGTATTCATCTTGATTTCTCAGTTTCAGCAGAATATCTCTTTAGTAAAATGCAATCGTATTAACTGGTAAATCATTATACATTCCAGATTCATTGTATATAAATTATTAAATAAACATGTATGCACACTAACACAATGTAGGCAGTTATGAAGTGATGAATCAAACTAATTTTAAGTGAAAAGATCACATTGAAATTACACTCTCACTGCGATTACAACTATTCAAGAATATGTATGAATATACATAAGGAACACAAGGGAACACAGAAAATAAAAATTACTTATGTGTTAAGGTGGTAGAATTTTTAGTTTTACTTATATCTAATAAAACGATTATAATTATGGGCAATATAGTAAAAGTAAGAGGGAATAATGAAATCTTTAAAAAAAGGGAAAACAAAATTCAGATCCCTCCATCAAATGCTCTCATTATATCTCAGCCTCTGACTTCATCCCTCGCTACTTTCACTATTGCCCCATAGCAACAGCTAGACTGTGTGTGGTCCCTACGTGTCCCTTCTATGCCTCTGCTCATATCTCTGAAATGCAGTGGTCCACCCCAACCTTTCCGCCAGTGTAAATACCATGCTTTTTACATAGCTTGATAATGATTCATTTCCCCAAAGAAATATTTTCTAATTAACCCCACCCCACAGTGTCCCTGCCTTTAATCTTAAAACCTTTCCCGCTACTCTGATCTGACCTGAAGAATCCCAGAATCACAAGGCACTACAAGTTGTGACTTAAGAATAATAGTGATTTAGGACCTTCTGAATCACAAAATCAAAAGAACATTGAATATTCAGATGGAGTATTCTTATAGTTTTACTTTATTGAACTTAGAAAATACTTTCATAGGCTCAGCCTAAATCCTGGTGCTTCTCATCCTAACCTGTTTCATAATGACTAAGTTCCTTAGTCCCTAAATTCTCCTACATTGGGGTTTCTCTGTTACATAGCCTTTAAGCTGAAGAGGAAACAATACAGATGCTCCTCAGCTTACAATGGGGTTATGTCCCAATAAACCCACTGTAAATCGAAATTTTTTTTTTTTTTTAAAGAGACAGGGTCTTGCTCTGTCACCCAGCGTGGGAGTACAGTGGCACGATCATGGCCCACTGCAGCCTCCACTTCCTGGGTTCAAGCAATCCTCTTGAGTAGCTGGACTATGGGCACGTGTCATTGCACCCAGTTAATTTTGTTACTTTCTGTAAAGACGGGATCTCATTATGTTGCCTAGGCTGGTCTTGAATTCCTGGACTCAAGTAATCCTCCTGCCTTGGCCTCTGATATGGTTTGGCTGTGTCCCCACCCAAATCTCACCTTCAACTGTAATAATCGCCAAGTGTCAAGGGTGGGGCCAGGTGAAGATAACTGAATCATAGGGGTGGTTCCCCCATACTGTTGTTGTGGTAGTAAGTCTCAAAAGAGCTGATGGTTTTATAAATGAGAGTTCCCTTGCACAAGCTCTCTTGGCTGCCACCATGTAAGATGTGACTTTGCTCCTCCTTTGCCTTCAGCCATGATTGTGAGGCCTTCCCAGCCACGTAGAAGTGTGAGTCAATTAAACCTCTTTCCTTGATAAATTACCCAGTCTTGAGTATGTCTTATTAGCAGTGTGAGAACAGACGAATACAGCCTCCCAAAGTGCTGGGATTACAGGCATGTGCAAATTGAAAATATCTTAAGTTGATAATGCATTTAATATACCTAACCTATTGAACATCAAAGCTTAGCCTAGCCTACCTTAAACATGCTCAGAACATTTATATTAGCCTGCAGTTGGGCAAAGTCATCTAACACAACACCTATTTTATAATGAAGTGTTGAATATCTGATGTAATTTATTAAACACTACACTGAAAGTGAAAAACAAAATGGTTGTATGGGTATACAAAGTATGCTTTCTGCTGAATGTGTATCACTTTCATACCATCATAAAGTTGGAAAATTATTAAGTTGAACCATCATAAGTAGGGAACTGTCTGTAATATGACATGTACCAACAGTCTCTAGCCTTGCCAAGCTTTAGTGGGGAAGTGAGCCATCAATGAGGTATGAGATGAAAATCATAGGTTAATGAGTCTGAATATATACATTCAAATATTGGATCTGCAACTTAGGCAAACTGCTTAACCTAAGACATACATTTATTTTCAGTAAAACAGAATTAAGAATACCTACTTTGTGGAAAAGAAATCAGGATTAAAAAAATCCAATAATATAACTGAACATGTTCAGTAAAATATTCTTCATATGTTATTACTGGTTGAGCATTCCTAATCCAAAATGCTTCAAAAGCTGTACTTTTTTGAGCACTGACATGACACTGAAAGAAAATACTCATTGGAGCAGTTTGGATTTTGAATTTTTAGATTAGGGATGCTCAACTAGTTTCTGCAGACATTCCAAAATCTGAAAAAAATAAAAATAAAAAACCTAAAACATTTCTAGTCCTAAGCATTTCAGATAAGGGATACTCAACCTGTAATTATTTTCACAGATGGTTAGAGTTAAATTTTAAATAAAAAAAATCAAGAACCATGGTGTCAAGTACTAGTAGAAACAAGATATCAACAAACTAAGCTTCAAAAACCAAAGAATGATTTAGAACTACAGTGCTATGTACATTTTTGATAATACATATTACATTAGCACATTCCTTTATTTCTACACATTTTAGATATTTTTAGAGATAATATTTTGCAGGTAGTTTGGTTCATAAAATGATTCCTAAGTTTTCAGCATCTATATGTGGCCTTTAAATGTAAGGACTTAAAAGCCTTCGGTAAGACTAAGCTTGATTTAACGTTAAAAAAAAAAAAGCTCTGAGCTGGGCGAGGTGGCTCACACCTGTAATCCCAGCACTCTGGGAGGCTGAAGCAGGAGGACCGCTTGAGCCCAGGAGTTCAAAACCAGCCTGGGCAATGTGGCAAAACCCCATCTCTACAAAAGATAGAAAAATTAGCTGGGCATGGTTGCACCCGCCTTGTAGTCCCAGCTACTCAAGAGGCTGAGGTGGGAGGATCCCTTGAGCCTGGGAGGCTGTAGTGAGACATGATGGCGCTACTACACTCCAGTATGGGCAACAGAGACCCTGTCTTAAAAAAAAAAAAAAAGAAAGAAAGAAAGAAAGAAAGAAAAGAAACAGGAAAAAAAAAAAAAACGCGCCAATAAAAGGACATAGAGGAATCAGGAAAAATTTCAAAACCTTAACCATAAACTTACATGACTTTCTGTGATATATAATCTCACATTTCTTGATAATCTTTTTCTCTTACCCATTTCTCCTTTTAAAAAATACCTTTTGACTTTCATAAAATGGAAACTTTTTATTTAAAAGAGAAGCTGAGTGTGTATCCTGTTGGCATTTTTCATCAACACATTATATGACAATCTTCCAAAGGAGTTTATATATTCTAGCTTCATGTTCCACTCCATATCCTGCCTCCTTAATATCCTTAAACTTAAGTCAACTAACAGCTCCAACAATGAAAAGCAGACAAATATTACTAATTAACAAGAAAAGTAAACTTGGGTCTAGAGATGATTATTGCTAAGTCACCAATAAGAAGAAATTTTAAGTTTTATACATTAGAATGCTTCTGAGTTTACCTTTCTATAGGTGTGTCAGTTTTTGTTCGGCATCAAAGTGAAAGGAGTTATCTGTATAATTTCCCTAGTGCCTTGTCAGGGGTAATGTACTTTTACTGGGGCAAATCTGTTAGAACTCTTTGCTTTTTTTTTATGCTATAACCAACACAGAAATGTCTTTCTAAGTGACATTAACTCCAAGCTCTGGTTTGGTGCCAAATGGAGTTAGCTCACTTGCCAATTATGTCTTGAAGTAGCGGCTACAAGAACATTGAAATAAGGTGGTTTATAAACTCAATCAACCAGAGCAAAGGGCTTTATACTAGCAGGAAAGGGCAGGTAATCTCTTTCCTCAAGTTAAATTGACCTGGTTGTTACGTCAGCTAATCAATCCTAAATACACAGTTCCCAGGTAGGAAACCATGTCATTTGTCATTTATTGAAGGAGGCTCCTCCTGGCTGGGTTCCCAGTCAGCAGGAATTCACAAATCTCTCTCCCGGAACTGCGTTTCCTCCTGGTTCAAGCTTGTTCCGAATGGAATCAGATCCTGTGACTAAGTAATCAGTAAGCTGAACAATCATGGAGACCAGAGGCTTATCAAAGCAAAGTTGTGATGACCTACTACACTTAGCTCTTTTTTCTTTTTTTTTTTTGAGATGGAGTCTTGCTCTGTCGCCCAGGATGGAGTGCAGTGGCGCGATCTTGGCTCACTGCAAGCTCCTCCTCCCGGGATCACGCCATTCTCCTGCCTCAGCCTCCCGAGTAGCTGGGACTACAGGCGCCCGCCACCATGCCCGGCTAACTTTTTGTATTTTTAGTAGAGACGGGGTTTCACCTTGTTAGCCAGGATGGTATCCATCTCCTGACCTCGTGATCCACCCGCCTCGGCCTCCCAAAGCGCTGGGATTACAGGCATGAGCCACTGCTCCCGGCTCTTTTTTCTTTGTTTTTTGAGATGGAGTCTCGCCCTATCGCCCAGGCTGGAGTACAATGGCACGATCTCAGCTCACTGCAACCTCCACCTCCTGGGTTCAAGCAATTCTCCTGCTTCAGCCTCCCTAGTAGCTGGGATTACAGGTGCATGCCACCACGCCCAGCTAATTTTTGAATGTTTAGTAGAGGTGGGGTTTCACCATGTTGGCCAAGCTGGTCTTGAACTCTTGACCTTGTGATCTGCCCACCTTGGCCTCCCAAAGTGCTGGGATTCAGGCATGAGCCACTGTGCCCAGCCAGCTCTTTATTTTCTAAACAAGCCAACAATATCTTATATGACAAGAATGCAGTGCAAAGGGCATGGTGCTTCCTCCTAGAGGTTCAGAAAGGGGAAAAATCAGTTACCTAAAATAATTTCCAGAAGTTAGACCTTAATTTAAGGAAAGTTTGGAGAAATGGTGGGATTTAGATAAATACAGAGGAATAGGAGAACATTTTCAGGCTGGGAAAGTGGCATTAACTAGTAGATGGAAGAGGAAATGTGAATGTTAAGTTTTGAGACAATGAGTAATCTGGCAGGAGCAAAAATATGTGTCAAGAAAAACAGAAGACAGCCAGGCGCAGTGGCTCATGGCTGTAATCCCAGCACTTTGGGAGGCCTAGATGAGAGGATTGCTTGGGCCCAGGGATTGGAGACCAGCCTGGGCAACATGGTGAAACCTCATCTCTACAAAAAATTAAAAAATTAGCCAGGTGTGGTGGCACATGCTTGTAGTCCCAGCTAGGGGACTAGGGAGGCTGAGGGTGGGAGGATGGCTTGAGCCCAGGAGGTGGAGGTTGCAGTGAGCCATGACTGTGCCACCGCACTCCAGCCTGGGTGACAGAGCCAGACCCTGTCTCAAACAAACAAAGAAAAACAGAAGACATGACATTAAATTCCTAGCCATAAAACCTGAAAAGTAAAACTTAGAGTTCAGGACAAGGCATGGGTACACTAAGATGAATTATCTAGCCCCAAAGTAAGTTTTGGTTCTGATGATTTAACTTTTTGGAGGCATTATTTCATTTTGATTAACTACTCCTCTGCAATTCCAGAGACCAGGAGGACTGAGGGGACCTACCCTCTCCTCTCTCTCTTATATGTTGTGGCAAAAGTGACTAGACTAAATTTGTGAACAGAGACACAGTTAGGTATAACCTGAGGGAACAGTCTACAGGCAGCAAGAAAGCATGTATGGTTTGTTCTTTTCATGAACACTTCCTGTCATATTTCAGATCTAGACAGTTACTAAAAATAAGTATAATGAACAAGTTCTAAGTCTCAAAACATCACCCTAGCTGCTTGTCTTCCTGTCATTTTAATATGGTCCTTAAGTCTTTTCTAGTTTCAAAAAATCCCTTATAAAATACCTCCCACAAAGGAGCTAGAATTTAAACATCTGTTAACACCAGCTGGGCACGGTGGCTCACTCCTGTAATCCCAGCACTTTGGGAGGCAGAGATGGGCAGATCACCTGAGGTCAGGAGTTCGAGACTGGCCTGGCCAACATGGTGAAACCCCGTCTCTACTAAAAACACACAAAAAATTAGCCAGGCATGGTGGCACATGTCTGTAGTCCCAGCTACTCCGGGAGGCTGAGGCAGGAGAATGGCTGGAACCTGGGAGGTGGAGGTTGCAGTGAGCCAAGATTGGGCCACTCCACTCCAGCCTAGGTGACAGAGACTCCGTCTCAAAAAACAAACAAAACAAAACAAAAAAACAAATATCAGTTAACACCTTAATATCTAACAGTTAAAACAGCTTCAGTGTTCCAGGAAACATCAGAATATTGCTATGGTTTGAATGTGATCCCCAAAGCTCGTGTGTTGGAAACTTAATCCTCAGTGCTACAGTGGTGAGAGGTGGGACCTTTAAGAGATGATTAGGTCATGAGGGGAGAGTCCCACAAATGAATTAATTTTGTTATTGAGAGAGTGGGTTCATTAGAAAATTGAGTTTGGCCCTCTCTGGCTCTCCCATGCATGCTCCCTTGCCCTTCTGCCATCTGCCATGGAATGACACAGCAAGGTCCTTGCCAAGATGTGGGCCCCTTGACCTTGAACTTCTCAGACTCCAAAACTGTAAAAAATAAATCTCTATTCATTATAAATTACCCAGCTTCAGGCAGATCACTTGAGCCCAGTAGTTCAAGACTGGCCTGGGCAACATAGTGAGACCACATTTCTACAAAATATTTAAAAATTAAAAAATGAGCCAGGTGTGGTGGTACATGCCTGTAGTACCAGCTACTTGGGAGGCTGAGGTGGGAGGATTGCTGGAGCCCAGGAGGCTGAGGCTACAGTGAGATGTGATCGTGCCATAGCATTCCAGCCTGGGTGACAGACAGAGTAAGACCCTGTCTCAAAAAACAACAATAATAATAATAATTAATAAAAGGGCACTTTATTGGAGTGGCATACATTAAAAAGGATGGAAGAAGGTAGGAAAGCAAAGACAGATTTTTTCTACTTTATAATTTTGTTCAAAAACATACATCATGTCATTTGTTATAGGATCTTAGTTTAAAAGGAGACTTTTTTTTTTTTTTCTTTTTTTGAGACAGAGTTTCGCTCTGTCGCCCAGTCTGGAGTGCAGTGGCGAGATCTTGGCTCACTGCAAGCTCCGCCTCCCGGGTTCACGCCATTCTCCTGCCTCAGCCTCCCGAGTAGCTAGGACTACAGGCGCATGCCACCACACCCAGCTAATTTTTTGTATTTTTAGTAGAGACGGGTTTTCACCGTGTTAGCCAGGATGGTCTTGATCTCCTGACCTCATGATCCGCCCGCCTCGGCCTCCCAAAGTACTGGGATTACAGGCTTGAGCCACCGCACCGGCCTAAAAGGAGACTTTAGAGTATATGATCTACTCTATAATTATGTGTCCCTTTCCAAACAATATTAAACTCCAGCTCATTTCTAGAGCATTTTGAGTTATCTGTACCATTCTCACACTGTGACCAAGAGAAATAGAACAAAGCAGAAAGCTAAATATACCATAGGATTTATAAGTCTCTCCTACTATGTAGTTAGTCATGAATGAAAGAACTTGGGGAATGGCTGACCATCTTTATATTTATATATGATCATTTTTATGCTACTGATATCAAATGCAGCTTAACTTACCAGCTCTCCAATTCAGCAAAGGCTTGTTTCATTTTCTTAATGGAGGCATCCATCTCTTCTTTAACTACAACTCGATACCGTGCAAGAGACACCGTGCAGCGCTGGAGGTCTTTTACAGATTTTTCAATATTGGAACCTTGGGGAAAAAACCCGAAATATTAAATAAAAAAAAAAGAATAATTATATAGGTAACTTGAAAGTCGGATCTGAACACCAACGCCAAATGTCATGTAGACTAAGAATCTTTCCTAAATAACCACCTTCCCCAATGAGAAAAACATGTTTTTATAGATTTTTGGAAAAAAAAGGATCCTGGTCAAGATGGAATAATAATAATTGGATTTATTCTTCTATCTTAAACAACTAAAAACATACAAAGACAAAATATATGAAACAATGGTTTTCAGACAATGTGTAACAGGTAGTACTTTTCCCGAGACAACAGAAACAAATGAAGTGAGGCCTATGATTGCCCCAACTTGCTGCCTCAGTAGTTTCTAGGCTACAAGGCAGGGAGGAGAAATCCTCAACAGCCTGTTGGACCCCCTGAATTGAAGGGACAAAGTTGGGAATTTGGAAAGGCCAAGATGGCTGAAATTCTGGGGCAGAGTATTGGTGAGGAAAGAGCTACACACATGAGAGAGCTGCACGGAGATCCACAGAGGATTCTGAGTGTGGACCAGTGCATGAGTAAAAAGAAACTACCCAAGACTGGAAAGACAACAGGCAAAAAAAAAAAAAAAAAAAACCAAAGAACCACCAAAAAACAACAAAACAAAAAAACCAGGCAGAACAATCCCCAGAGCTCACCAGGCCAGGGACAGTTTGTGCTCACACCAGCCAGAGTGGAAAAACCTCAAAATATATGGCAGGCAGAGTAGTTGGAAGGATACTGCCTCAGCAACAGGGCAAAATTATTTCTAGACTAAAGGCTGCTCTAGTCCCACCTAAAAAAGCTTAAAAGAAACAGAAAAATATGACCTATAAGTAAGAGAAAAAATCAATCACAGAGGCAGATGCGGAAATGACACAGATGATAGAATTGAGTAGAAAAGGACATCAAACAGCTATTATAATTAGATAATATAGGGCCAGGTGTGGTGGCTCATGCCTGTAATCCCAGCACTTTGGGAGGCCAAGATGGGTGGATCACCTGAGGCCAGGAGTTCAAGACCAGCCTGGCCAGCATGGTGAAACCCTGTCTCTACTAAAAATACAAAATTAGCTGGGTGTGGTGGCACGCACCTGTAATCCCAGCTACTCGGGAGGCTGAGGCAGGAGAATCACTGGGAGGCAGAGGTTTCAGTGAGCTGAAATCACACCATTGCACTCCAGCCTGGGCGACAAGAGTGAAACTCCATCTCAAAAAATAAAAAAAAAAAATAGATACCATATGTTCAAGAAGGTAGAGGAAAGCATAAGCATGGTAAGAAGAGATATGGAAGATATCTTAAAAGACCCCAGTTGAACTTCTAGAGACAAATAAAACAATGCCAGAGACGACAAATATACTGCATAGAATTAACAGCAGAATAGAAACTGTTAACAAAAGATGAATACAGTTGAAGACAGCAGTTTTACAAACTATCCAAAATGAAATGAAACACACAGAGAAAAAAGACTTTAAAAAAGGTACCAAATTTTCAAAATTCCCTAAGTTACAGGATTTAATAGAATATAATTCACCATGTGGACATTACAAAATTAAAATGTTCTGTCTGTATAGTACACTTCAAAGCACTGTATATATGAGGAAGCCAGCTTTGTAGAAAAGGATGGACTGCATTTACCTACTCAACACATTTTAACCAATTTCCAAGAGTTCTATTTACCTTTCTATATTCACCAATCCCCAAATTACATATATAATTGATTGCTGGAAACATGGATCTAAAAAGTTTGTAACTATGCCAAGATATGCATTTCCAATTTTTTAATTTAAATTATTCCTCATCTCAACTTGATTTTATTTTTTAGAATCCACCTAAAAGCTTTCAAGCCTTGTGCGCATATATATATATATGTATATTTTTGGCTTGATTGGATAGTCTCAAACCTGCTGATCTGCAACAGGCTGAGGGCTACCAGAACAATGAAAAAGGGGAGCTTACCTAATTAAAATTTGGCTCATGTGTAATAAATAATTCCATAAAGAGCTACTGATTACAAGTGTCCTTTATATTTCTATGTTTCATTTGTTTAGTGGAGTGGACCACCATGCTTAGATGTATGAAACTCAGATATAGGAAACACAGGCTATTATCTCTGTCTGCTGAATTACTGGCTGTTTGTTTAAATGATTATTGTAGTTTTCTTTTTTTTTTAAGCAAAGAGCTATCACCAGTCAATGCCACATACTTAAGAGAAAATGACCTTACTTTTTCTAAGCTAGAGTCTGTCAGAGGACTCTAGCTCAGTAAGAGCATGAAGTTATGAAGAGGAGTGAAAATATTTCTTTAAAATGTCAATGTTGGCTGGGCGCAGTGGCTCACGCCTGTAATTCCAGCACTTTGGGAGGCCGAGACAGGCGGATCACGAGGTCAGGAGATCGAGACCATCCTGGCTAACACGGCGAAACCCCATCTCTACTAAAAATACAAAAAAATAGCTGGGCATGGTGGCACTAGCCTATAGTCCCAGCTACTCGGTAGGCTGAGGCAGGAGAATGGCATGAACCCGGGAGGCGGAGCTTGCAGTGAGCCAAGACTGCGCCACTGCACTCCAGCCTGGGGGACAAAGTGAGACTCAGTCTCGGGGGGGGAAAAAAAAAAGTCAATGTCAGAGAAGGTAGAGCTTTTACTTGTTGGGTCAACCAGAAGATAAAAATGAAAGAAACAGCACCAAAACGTTGCAATAAAGCAAATAAAGAAACAGGTTAATGTTAGCAGGTAAGTCATTCTGGCAGTAGAGTTTGACTTTAATTCACAAAACGTGTCGTCGTAAGTAGATTATACAGCATTTAAACTACTTTCAGACTCCAACTGTGTACACAAAGGTTAGGGGAAGGGCTGAGTAGTCAGTCACTGTCTGGAAAATGGAAAAATATTAACTGATGCCCTTCTGAAACCTTATTTATGGCAACAGAGATAATTTGCCCTCTTCAGCCAAAAACACAGATTTTTCATTTTCTCTCACAGGTGGGCCTCTGACTTACTTAGCTTTTTACTGGTGGAGAGGGGAACATCTTCCATCCCCATATTTGAAAACTGAGTTTCTGTGGTAGGTCTTGAGAGAGATTTGGCAGCATTCCTGGGTTGTTGAGAATTGTGAATAGAGTGCATAGTCAAAGACTTGGTCTCAAAATCAGAGACACCATTCTGCAGCATGGATCCTGTCCAAGAAAGAAGACTGTACTTTAGAGCACAATTTAGGAGTAAACCAGTCATTCTTAAGTACACAAAGAAAACAGGTAAAAATGTTTGAGGCAAAACCATGCCTCTTAAAAGACTGTAAACAAAATCAACTGAAACAATAGAACAAAGATCAGAATCAGCTGGGTATGGCTATTGGCAGCTTCGGGCTTAGTCTTAAGTGGCGTCCGGAATGAAGAGAAGAGTCTGTGGCAACACATCTTTAGATAGGGAGCTCAATCCCTGTGGCTCTGTGGCTTCTTTGTAGCTTGGTAGTTTCTATGTAAGTCTGGCACAAGGAATCAAAGAAAGTCAGTATCACCAACTTCTGCAAGCCTCCATGTTAAGAAAAAAAGAGTTTTAAACTCTCTCGAGGAAAGAAGAATTTAAAAAGCTCTAGGGGCCAGGCATGGTGGCTCACGCCAGTAATCCCAGCTATTCAGGAAGCTGAGGCAGAAGGATCACTTGAGCACAGGAGTTTAAGACCAGCTTGGGCAACAGAGAGAGACCAGGTCTCTCAAAACAAACAAACAAACAAACAACAACGCTCTAGGGGATAGAAGTGTAATAAGTTAGGAAGAGTTAGGAAATGAGAGGAAAGCTAGTTCAGAAAAAAATGGAAACCACTGGCTATTGTTGGTTTGAGTCAGTGCAATGTTTTTCTCTAAGTCTTTTTTTGTGTATGTGTGTATACTAATCAATAAAAGAACACCTAAACAGCACACCATAAATCTTACATTGGCATTACACTTCTAAAGCCAGGAGCAGCAGGGCAGGGGAATTGGATTAACAAGTAATGTTTTAAAAGAGAAATTTCCAGTATCTTACCCTCAAAAAACTGGTTAACAAAGAAAGGTACAAGATATGTGAATTTATAACTAACACTAATCTTAATTCTTCACTAGAAAACAAATGTGGGACTATAAAAACCAACACCCTAGTTCTCACAAAAGCTGAAATTATCATTATTATATTTCTCACTATGTTGGGTCTTAAAATAATAATATCAACATCATCATCTTCCTGAATAACTCCACAATTTTTAAAAAACAACTTAAAGTCACCTTCTGTAGTCTCTAAATACTGAGGTATTTCTCTGCTATTAACCCATTTATGCCGGAGGCTGCAATTTTTTTAATTTTTGCATGAGTGGAAAAATTAGATCTTGGCGATGACCTTGAGCAGTAGGATATGAATAACTCCCACATGCTCAGCGTTCCAATAATGGAACACTAGGGTTCAAGTTAGATGATTTCCACAAAACTGATTTAGACAAGAGTTAAAATATAATGGAACAAGAATTGTATTTTTTCAGCCAGGCGCGGTGGGCAACGCCTGTAATCCCAGCACTTTGGGTGGCTGAGGCGGGTGGATCATGAGGTCAGGAGATCAAGACTATCCTGGCTAACACGGTGAAGCCCCATCTCTACTAAAAAAAATACAAAAGATTAGCCAGGCGTGGTGGCGGGTGCCTGTAGTACCAGCTACTCAGGAGGCTGAGGCATGAGAATGGCGTGAACCCAGGAGGTGGAGCTTGCAGTGAGCTGAAATTGCGCCACTGCACTTCAGCCTGGGCGACACAGCGAGATTCCATCTCAAAAAAAAAGAACTGTATTTTTTTCTAGGCCTTTGATAATTATAAAATGTGACTCAGATAAAAAGTAACAAAAACTAAAAAGTAAAAAGACTAATCAGCAAGCACTGGATAAAAAAAGACTAGATTTAATTGATCGCTTTCTCAATGAGGAGAACCCTGTTTTTCAACTGAATGCAACTTTTTCAAAATCTGTTAATAAACTCACCTGTTCTATCCAGCGTATCTAGCATGGCAGACTCGGGATCCTCCAATTCTCTGGCATCTATTGAAAGTGTCTCCAAACCTTCACTGAGTGAGTCCACAGACTCAGTGTCATTGATGGCACCATTGACATGGTAGCCATTCATACCACCTTTCTCTGAGGAAGGCGCAGACTGTTCCTCTTGAATGGAAACTGATTTACTGGAATCTGGGATGCTGTTACTTGGTTCTGCGGCAGGTTTCGGTTTGTTTTTCTTCTTTTTGTTCTAAAGTTATTAAAAATTTGAAAAAGAAAAGAAAAGAAAAAAAAGATTCCCCCACAACCTAGAGAGGTAACTCTAGCTACCCAAAGGTAACCAATGTTACCAATTTCTTGTATGTTCTTTCAGAAATTTAATATTTTCACATATGCTGAACTATTGCCTAAAATAAAATTTTACTATGTGAAATCCTATCCTTTAGATAAACTCAAACACATAAATATAAAACATTTCTTCATGACAAAACCCACCTTCAACAAAATCAAAAGATAAATTACAAAATGTGAAAAAAATATGTGCAGCTTATAGTCAAAGAGCTAAATATATACAGAGTTCTCAGAAAAAGCAAAATAATCCCACAGAAAAAAATAGTATAAGCTATAAGCATAGAATGATATGCAACCTCAGTCTAATAAGAGATATATAAATTAAAACTGCACTGCAATTATCATTTTTCATCTATTAGATTAGCAAAGGTCAAAAAGTATGTTAACACTGTAGAATTGATAAAGGTTTAGGGTATAGAGAAACAGCCATTTTCATGTATTACTTCTGGGAGTTCAAAGTGGTACTCTCCACGACAATCTAGTAATGCTTATCAAAATTACAAATGCACATACTCTTTGACTAGCAATCCTACTTCTAGGAATTTATTCAAGATGAGAATAACACATATGCAAAGTGATTTCTATATATACACAAGGTTATTCATTGCAGTATCACCATTAACAGCACAGGATTAGAAACAACCCAAATGTTGATCAATAGGCGACTGCTTAAATAAATTGTGGCACATCTAAACAGTAGGATGACTATGTATCCATAAAAACAAGAAAGCTCTTTATATATTGAGACATGGAATAAGCTCCAAGATATATTACATGAAAAAAGGAAGCAGGCAAAGAGGAGAATGATCTTATTTACTTATATATGCATAAAATATCTTGAAAGATATATAAGAAATTGAAAATACTGTTTGCCTTGGGGGTGGAGAACCAAATGGCTGGGGAACAGGGATGGGATAAAGATGTTTCAGTGTATTGGGTGGGTGCAGTGGCTCACGCCTGTAATCCCAACACTTTGGGAGGCCAAGGCAGGTGGATCACCTGAGGTCAGGAGTTTGAGACCAGCCTGGCCAATATGACGAAACCCCATCTCTAATAAAAAATACAAAAATCAGCCAGATGTGATGGCACATGCCTGTAATCCCACCTACTCGGGAGGCTGAGGCAGGAGAATCACTTAAATCTGGGAGGTGGAGGGTGCAGTGAGCTGAGCTTGCACCACTGCACTCCAGCCTGGGCAACAGAGTGACACTCCATCTCAGATAAAAAAATAAAAAAAAAAACATGTTTCAGTGTATTAACTCTTGTACTTTTGAATTTTGAGCCATGTGAGTATATTGCATAGGCAAATAGTAAAGTTAAAATAAACAAACAAAAGTCCTTTACCTTTTGTTTTGTCAAACTCGTAGCTCCACTGGCAACACCTAATTCTATTCCTAAGGCTAGGCTGATAATAACTGAATCAATTTTTCCCCAAGTCCTTTCTGTGGCCCTCTCCAGCAGAAACATGACTGAACTCTAGATAAACTTTTCACCTTAACAGCTCTCATCTTTCTTTCTTTCTTTCTTTTTTTTTTTTTTTTTAAGAGACGGAGTTTCGCTCTTGTTGCCCAGGCTGGAGTGCAATGGTGCGATCTTGGCTCACTGCAACCTCCACCTCCCAGGTTCAAGCAATTCTCCTGCCTTGGCCTCCCGAGTAGCTGGGATTACAGGCATGTGCCACCACACCCAGCTAATTTTTTTGTATTTTTAGTAGAGATAGGGTTTCACCATGTTGGCCAGGCTGGTCTCAATCCCCTGACCTCCAGTGATCCACTTGCCTCGACCTCCCAAAATGCTGGAATTACAGGCGTGAACCACCGTGCCCGGCCTCATCTTTCTTTTTCTTACTTTCCCCCATGTGAACTGGCTAAGTTTTCATATCATTGGGTCATGTATATCATAACTATCCCACTCAGAGTCACATCCTATTGGACTAATCCCAACAGTTAAGTGGACTGGACTGGATTTGTGCATTTGGGACTGCTAAACTGAAGCCATATTTCTTTCTCCAAATTTTAAGGAATGTCTGTGTCTCTAACACACATCCTCTTCCAGCTCCATGCACATCTTATATCACTAGTAACTTATAATCCTGGGCTAATAAATTAAGAAACTGGTGTTAGCTGGGTGCAGTGGCTCATGCCTGTAATTCCAGCACTTTGGGAGGCCAAGGTGGGCAGATCACTTGGGGTCAGGCATTCGACACCAGCCTAGCCAACATGGTGAAACCCTGTCTCTACTAAAAAATACAAATATTAGCCAGGTGCAGTGGCATGCACCTGTAGTCCCGCCCTACGTAGGAGGCTGAGGCATGAGAATTGCTTGAACCCAGGAGGCGGAGGCTGCAGTGAGCCAAGATCGCGCCACGGCACTCCAGCCTGGGCGACAGAGCAAAACTCCATCTCAAAAAAAAAAAAAAAAGAAAGAAAAAAGAAAAAAAAGAAACTGGTGTTTTCCAGGACACTCACAGTTATCTATGTAACAGGCTGAAAGCAGCGGGAAGAAGTTAAACAAATATTCAAAACTACAGGTATGAAGAGCTTCAGGAGAATCTGTGTAGTATTAGGTGACCCTTGGAAAAAATTCTCAAGCGTCACTGAGGCCAAGCCTGGTTTTTGTTCAAGACCTGACAGGACTCCTAAAAAGTGATGTAAGAGTCATGATGAAAGCATTTCAGAACTCCAGCACTGACTTAATAAAGAAAAGAACACCCCAAACAGATTTCACAGAGATACTTGATGAAAATCCATACTTCAAGCATTTCCTAAAGGGGTTACCTTTACAGTGCAGAGCTGTGGGAAGAATTTTGAGACCAGCTGGTATCCTTTGGGAAAAGCATCTGATTTTAAGTAAATAAGGAGAAAGGAACGAGAACTAATATGTTAGGCGTTGTATTATGTATTTGTATTTATTAGAACTATTTTTCTATTTTAGAGATGAGCAAACTAAGGCACAAATGTTAAGCAATATCAGTCACAATGCCAGTAGATAGTGGAACAGGGTAGGAATCCAGTTCTGACTGATCCCATAGCCTGAGTGCCTTCTACCTCCCAAAGTGGAACATCAGACCCCTCTGCAAGGCACCTAATAGCCTTTTTTTTGAGATCAGGTCTCATCATGTTGCCCAGGCTTGAACTCCTGGGCGCAAGTGATCCTCCCACCTCAGCCTCCCAAAGTGCTGGGATTACAGGCATGAGTCACCGTGCCTGGCCAGCACCTAACAGCTTTATGTCAAAGCTCATTAATATCAGGACTACAACCCAGTTGTCCGACCAAAAATCTGAACTGTTTTAACTGATTTATGGTATGAATATGGTTGAAAACCACTCAATTAGATCGCTTTCTCTTGCTTTCCTTGATTTGCTGTCTTTTTCACCCGTTTAATAACTGCACCATGGCAAAGTCATTCTGTTTCCTGCCTTAAATCACACGGAGAGGACTGTGTGGTACTCTGTGAGACACAGTTATGTTTCAAGGTCAAAGAATTTTTTTTTTTTTTGAGATGGAGTCTCACTCTGTCACCCAGGCTGGAATGCAGTGGCCCAATCTCGGCTCACTGCAACCTCTGCCTCCTGGGTTCAAGTTATTCTCCTGCCTCACCCTCCTGAGTAACTGGGATTACAGGCACGTGCCACCACACCTGGCTAATTTTTTCTATTTTTTTAGTAGAGACGGGACTTCACCATGTTGGCCAGGCTAGTCTTGAACCACTGACCTCAAGTGATCCACCTGCCTTGGCCTCCCAAAATGCTGGGATTACAGGTGTGAGCCCCTGCACCTGGCCAAAGATGTTTTTTAACCAGGTAAACAGAAGATATGTATGTGAACCTTTTCTTTCAAATATTTTTGCAGAGCCTAAATTTTTAAAAATAATATACACATCATCATGCTTTTAAATGTAATTCATTTTACCTTTTTCTTGCCTGTTACTGTCCATTCTTTGAGTACTTCACTGGCACTACCTGTAAGAGAAACCAATTACAGATTTTGTCTCCTACCACACACACAGTAGTCAAGCAGGAGTCAGCGTCCTCCCATTTTGTAATTGCTGGAGAATTTACAAAGCTCCTAACAGAAAAGTTAAAGTTAAGGATCAGGTCTAAAGTAATGTAATGAGATAATCATGCCATGCTTCCCTTTTGGAATACCTGCCTACTTAGACCCCTCCTCTCCGAGTAATTTCCTCAGTAAGTTCTTCTAAGAAGAGACTAATGTAGCTGGGCCATTTTGAAGATTCTCTTATCCATACATCTTAGACCAAATACAAAGGGGATGGCACACTGGTTTTAGCCAAGTGTGCCATCCCTTCCCCTCCAGTTACACACCCACCTTGGCTATGTTGTTTTGGAGACAGCTGCACATTACCCTAGACCAAAACACTAAATTATTTTTTAAAAAGATGAAGATAAAGAAAAACTTTACAACATTCAAACTTGTGCATCCTATGTTGGCAGATTCAGGAAAATAAAAACAGGGAGACCTAACCTGATGTTGCTATTCAAAGACACAATAGCTTCAGATAGTTTTTCTCCAACAGGTTACATGGAAGCAAGGTTCATAAAACACTTCTCAATGTTATAAATCTGAAGGGTTGACTAAGCCTGCCATTCTTCTACATATTAGATAAGGAAATTCAAACCCACACATTTGAGTCACTTGCCACAGCCAAACTAACGATATTAGAATCCGGAAGACAATACTGAGTCCTTGAATTTGCCATCTGTTGGTGAGCCACTGAATCACTGCTTTGTTATTAAGAGTCTCTTAAATTCTTATTCAACCCAAGTCCAATCAAGTCCCTTATACCACTGGCCACATGATTTCCTCTTAAATACCATTAGAGAACATTTAGCGTGAAACAATGGAGTTTTCTCAGCTTGTCTCTTATTATAGACACCACATAGCTTATTTCAGCTGAAAGAGGTATCGTCAAATGTCATGGTATGTTATGCTTTCATGGGGTCTGCTATATCATCTATGAATCACTGGATTGCTGAATGTTATAAAAGTCTGAAGCAAATTCTATTTGAGCAAATATAAATTTATTTTTAAAACTAAGTCAGGATTACCTTCCATGAATGCTTGTACTGTTTTGTCCACACAGTTATCAAAGTGCTGCAAAACCAGGATAATTTCATTGTTGCTCTTATTAGGAACTATTGCACGTACCGCATTTATCTGGAAAAGATGACAGGGTCATTTAATTCTAACATTAGTAGGTCACTAGGCAGCTGAGGCCTATACAGAGAATAATGAAAAGAGTGATATTTCATTTTTAACAATATGTATCACTCTTTAGTGTCAGTGACAGTACATACAAGCATCTCACTGGGAATGATTAATAGATGAGTGATAACAGCATGTGAAAAATTAATTTCAAAACTTAGAAATGCAGAACATTGCTAGAAATAGAAGTTATATGCTAGATTTCATATAAAGAAAAGGTGGTTTAATTTCGGTATCAGGTATTAATGTGGCATCAATATTCCCTCATTTTTAGCATACTGTAGAGAAAGGTGGAAAGGTAAATGAACTAGCAACAATAACAACTTAGATTTTTGTGTAAGATTTTTTGAAACATATTTTACCTTGTATCATTTAACTGTAAAATAAAGATAATTTATACAAACAATTTAAATTATAAACTATGTTAGGCATATAAAACATAATGACACCCATTGCATGCCACTGAGTTTATTAAAACAAAATAAATATAATTGAAGCCCCCATGAACACCTAATAAGTCCTATTTCCCTTCTTCGTCTCGCTAGAGATTTCTACCCTGAACTTGGTATTATTTCCATACGTGCTTTTGCATTTTTATGATATGTGCATATATCCATAGGTAATATACACTATTATTTTGCACTACATAAATACATAAATATTATATCATATATATTTATCTTCAATTTGTTTTTTTCACATAGCATTATTGTTTTAGATTTTTTCCATGTTGATAAATGCATCTCTTAATTATTTATTTTGAGACAGTCTCGCTCTGTCACCCAGGCTGGAGTGCAGTGGTGTGATCTCGGCTCACTGCAACCTCCACTTCCCAGGTTCAAGTGATTCTCGTGCCCCAGCCTCCTGAGTAGTCAGGATTACAGGCATGTGCCACCACGTCCAGCTAATTTTTGTATTTTTAGTAGAGATGGGGTTTTGCTATTTGGCCAGGCTGGTCTCGAACTCTTGGCCTCAAGTGATCTGCCTGCCTCCACCTCCCAAAGTGCTGGGATTACAGGCTTTGAGCTACCACACCTGGCCTGTATTTCATATTTTTTGAGACTAAAAATATATGGCTGGGCATGGTGGCTAACACCTGTAATCCCAGCACTTTAGGAGGCTGAGGTGGGCGGATCACGAGGTCAGGAGTTCAAGACCAGCCTGACCAACATGGAAAAACGCCGTCTCTACTGAAAATACAAAAATTAGCTGGGCACAGTGACGCACGCTTGTAATCCCAGATACTCAGGAGGCTGAGGCAGGAGAATCACTTGAACCCGGGAGGTGGAGGTTGCAGTGAGTCGAGATCGCACCATTGCATGGCAGCCTGGGCAGCAAGAGTGAAACTCCGTCTCAAAAAAAAAATACAGGATGAAAAATAATATACATCATTTTAAATGTATAGCTGAACATAAGAAGTAAGGGAAATCCCTAGAGGGAACTAAAACCCAGAATAGTGAGCTTGAACTATTAATAGGTAACTGTGGCATGTTTTGCCAGTCTCAATAACACATGGGTTTTACCACATAGTGCCATTAAGCCCAGTAATGCCAGCACTTTTGGGAGGCTGAGGTGGGAGGATCCTTTGATCTCAGGAGTTTGAGATCAGCCTAGGCAACATAGTGAGACCTTGTCTCTACAAAAAATAAAATTAGCCGGATGTGGTGGCACATGCCTGTGGTCCCAGCTACTCAGGAGGCTGAGGCGGGAGGACTGCTTGAGCCTGGGAGGTTGAGGCTGCAGTGAGCTGAGATCACAACACTGCACTCCAGCCTGGGTGACAGCAAGACTGTCTCAAACAAAACCAAAAAACCCAAACAAAAAGATTGGAACTGAGATCTTATGTAAGCTTGCCCTTTTAAAAATATTGCACCTTCAGGGAAAGGGTGAACTAGAATAAATCTTCCCACTGATCGTTTTTTTATTTTTTGGAGGCGGAGTCTCACTCTGTCAGGGTTGGAGTACAGTGGTGAGATCTTGGCTCACTGCAACCTCTGCCTCCCAGGTTCAAGCAATTCTGTCACAGTCTCCCAGGTAGCTGGGATTAGAGACGTGCACCACCACGCCTGGCTAATTTTTGTATTTTTAGTACAGATAGGGTTTCACCATGTTGGACATGCTGGTCTCAAACTCCTGACCTCACTCAAGTGATCTGCCTGCCTCGGCCTCCCAAAGTGCTGGGATTACAAGCATGAGCCACCGCGCCTGGCCCCACTGACTTTTGAACACAATATTCTTACTATGTGGGTTTAGAGAGATACATTTAAAGGGTAAAAGAATTGCAAATCTTAAATTTTATTCAATGGTTTTATCATTAGTAACATAGTAGTAATATTATACTGTAGGGTTGTTATTATTTTATGAGTATTATAAAAATAAAGCAAATCAGTGAATAATGTTTTTAGGAACTAAAAATTTGGTTAAGAGAGAAGAAATACATGTTTAAAATAAGATGAGAAAAGATCTTTTAATAGTATATTTGAATTGAAGATGTCAATGTGAACTCATTTTTTAACAAAAAAAATCTCCTAGTTTCATCCATGAAAAAGTCTAAAAACAGTGACTCCTCAATAGCAATAAGCACACCTAGCTCCTAGATACTGGTTTCTCTCTCTTTTTTTTCTTTTTCTTTTTTGACGGAGTCTCGCTCTGTCGCCTAAGCTGGAGTGCAGTGGCACAATCTCGGCTCACTGCAACCTCTGCCTCCCAGGTTCACGCCACTCTCCTGCCTCAGCCTCCAGCCTGGGCAACAGAGGGAGACTCTGTTTCAAAAAATAAAAAAACCATACAAGTGAGAAGGTACACAGTCTGTAATTCAACGAAGGTTAATACATTTTTGAGATGAGCAACTTAGTATGTATCAATCACAGCAATGATCCCTAAAAAATGGAAGTTTAGGTAAAACTTACAGACTCTGCTGGGTGCGGTGGCTCATGCCTGTAATCCCAGCACTTTGGGAGGCCAAGGCGGGTGGATCACGCAGGAGATTGAGACCATCCTGGCTAACATGGTGACACCCTCTCTACTAAAAATATAAAAACTTAGCCAGGCATGGTGGCACGCACCTATATCCCCAGCTACATGGGAGGCTGAGGCAGGAGAATCACTTGAACCCAGGAGGCAGAGGTGTGCAGTGAGCTGAGATCACGCCACTGCACTCCAGCCTGGACGACAGAGTGAAATTCCGTCTCAAAACAACAGAAAACAAAACAACAACAACAACAAAAAAAGGCACCAAACTTACAGACTCTACGATAAAGGTAAGATTCTGATAACTTAAAATACAAGTATTTATAGTACTCAACCACTGTACAGGACTCCATAGTCAACAATTTTTTTTTAAAATAAGACAGAGAGGCCAGGTGCAGTGGCTCACGCCTATAATCCCAACACTTTGGGAGGCCAAGGCAGGCAGATAGCCTGAGGTCAGGAGTTTGAGACCAGCCTGGCCAACATGACAAAACCCGTCTCTACTAAAAATATAAAAATTAGCCGCCCGGCCCCGGCCCCCCGGGACGGAGAGCCGAGCAGCCCCGGCTCTGGGCTACGGACTATGGGCGAATAGCTCTGACCCCCCGGCGAAGCATGCCGCCTGCCTTGGCCTCCCAAAGTGCCGAGATTGCAGCCTCTGCCCGGCCGCCACCCCGTCTGGGAAGTGAGGAGCGTCTCTGCCTGGCCGCCCATCATCTGGGACGTGAGGAGCCCCTCTGCCTGGCTACCCAGCCTGGAAAGTGAGGAGCGTCTCTGCCCGGCCGCCATCCCATCTAGGAAGTGAGGAGCGCCTCTTCCCGGCCACCATCCCATCTAGGAAGTGAGGAGCGTCTCTGCCCAGCCGCCCATCGTCTGAGATGTGGGGAGCGCCTCTGCCCCGCCGCCCCGTCTGGGAAGTGAGGAGCGCCTCTACCCGGCCGCGACCCCGTCTGGGAGGTGAGGAGCGTCTCTGCCCAGCCGCCCTGTCTGAGAAGTGAGGAGACCCTCCGCCTGGCAACCACCCCATATGAGAAGTGAGGAGCCCCTCCGCCCGGCAGCCACCCCGTCTGGGAAGTGAGGAGCGTCTCTGCCCGGCAGCCACCCCATCCAGGAGGGAGGTGGGGGTCAGCCCCTACCAGGCCAGCCGCCCCGTCCGGGAGGGAGGTGGGGGGGTCAGCCCCCCGCCCGGCCAGCCGCCCCGTCTGGGAGGTGAGGGGCGCCTCTGCCTGGCCGCCCCTACTGGGAAGTGAGGAGCCCCTCTGCCCAGCCAGCCGCCCCGTCCGGGAAGGAGGTGGGGGGGGTCAGCCCCCTGCCCGGCCAGCCACCCCGTCCGGGAGGGAGGTGGGGGGGTCAGCCCCCCGCCTGGCCAGCCGCCCCATCTGGGAGGGAGGTGGGGGAGTCAGCCCCCCGCCCGGCCAGTCGCCCCGTCCGGGAGGGAGGTGGGGGTGTCAGCCCCCCGCCAGGCCAGCCGCCCCGACCGGGAGGGAGGTGGGGGGGTCAGCCCCCTGCCCGGCCAGCCGCCCCGACCGGGAGGGAGGTGGGGGGGTCAGCCCCCTGCCCGGCCAGCCGCCCCGACCGGGAGGGAGGTGGGGGGGTCAGCCCCCCGCCCGGCCAGCCGCCCCGTCCGGGAGGTGAGGGGCGCCTCTGCCCGGCCGCCCCTACTGGGAAGTGAGGAGCCCCTCTGCCCGGCCAGCCGCCCCATCCGGGAGGGAGGTGGGGGGGGTCAGCCCCCCCGCCTGGCCCGCCGCCCTGTCCGGGAGGGAGGTGGGGGGGTCAGCCCCCCGCCCGGCTGGCCGCCCCGTCCGGGAGGTGAGGGGCGCCTCTGCCCGGCCGCCCCTACTGGGAAGTGAGGAGCCCCTCTGCCCGGCCAGCCGCCCCGTCCGGGAGGGAGGTGGGGGCGTCAGCCCCCCGCCAGGCCAACCGCCCCGACCGGGAGGGAGGTGGGGGGGTCAGCCCCCCGCCCGGCCAGCCGCCCCGTCCGGGAGGTGAGGGGCGCCTCTGCCCGGCCGCCCCTACTGGGAAGTGAGGAGCCCCTCTGCCCGGCCAGCCGCCCCGTCCGGGAGGGAGGTGGGGGGGTCAGCCCCCCGCCTGGCCAGCCGCCCCATCTGGGAGGGAGGTGGGGGAGTCAGCCCCCCGCCCGGCCAGTCGCCCCGTCCGGGAGGGAGGTGGGGGTGTCAGCCCCCCGCCAGGCCAGCCGCCCCGACCGGGAGGGAGGTGGGGGGGGTCAGCCCCCCGCCTGGCCAGCCACCCCGTCCGGGAGGGAGGTGGGGGGGTCAGCCCCCCGCCTGGCCAGCCGCCCCATCTGGGAGGGAGGTGGGGGAGTCAGCCCCCCGCCCGGCCAGTCGCCCCGTCCGGGAGGGAGGTGGGGGTGTCAGCCCCCCGCCAGGCCAGCCGCCCCGACCGGGAGGGAGGTGGGGGGGGTCAGCCCCCCGCCCGGCCAGCCACCCCGTCCGGGAGGGAGGTGGGGGGGTCAGCCCCCCGCCTGGCCAGCCGCCCCATCTGGGAGGGAGGTGGGGGAGTCAGCCCCCCGCCCGGCCAGTCGCCCCGTCCGGGAGGGAGGTGGGGGTGTCAGCCCCCCGCCAGGCCAGCCGCCCCGACCGGGAGGGAGGTGGGGGGGTCAGCCCCCTGCCCGGCCAGCCGCCCCGACCGGGAGGGAGGTGGGGGGGTCAGCCCCCCGCCCGGCCAGCCGCCCCGTCCGGGAGGTGAGGGGCGCCTCTGCCCGGCCGCCCCTACTGGGAAGTGAGGAGCCCCTCTGCCCGGCCAGCCGCCCCGTCCGGGAGGGAGGTGGGGGCGTCAGCCCCCCGCCAGGCCAACCGCCCCGACCGGGAGGGAGGTGGGGGGGTCAGCCCCCCGCCCGGCCAGCCGCCCCGTCCGGGAGGTGAGGGGCGCCTCTGCCCGGCCGCCCCTACTGGGAAGTGAGGAGCCCCTCTGCCCGGCCAGCCGCCCCGTCCGGGAGGGAGGTGGGGGGGTCAGCCCCCCTGCCCGGCCAGCCGCCCCATCCGGGAGGGAGGTGGGGGGGTCAGCCCCCCGCCCAGCCAGCCGCCCCGTCCGGGAGGTGAGGGGCGCCTCTGCCCGGCCGCCCCTACTGGGAAGTGAGGAGCCCCTCTGCCTGGCCAGCCGCCCCGTCTGGGAGGGAGGTGGGGGGGTCAGCTCCCCACCCGGCCAGCCGCCCGGTCCGGGAGATGAGGGGCGCCTCTGCCCGGCCACCCCTACTGGGAAGTGAGGAGCCCCTCTGCCTGGCCAGCCGCCCCGTCTGGGAGGGAGGTGGGGGGGTCAGCTCCCCACCCGGCCAGCCGCCCGGTCCGGGAGATGAGGGGCGCCTCTGCCCGGCCGCCCCTACTGGGAAGTGAGGAGCCCCTCTGCCCGGCCACCGCCCCGTCTGGGAGGTGTACCCGGCAGCTCATTGGGAATGGGCCATGATGACAATGGCGGTTTTGTGGAATAGAAGCGGGGGAAAGGCGGGGAAGGGATTGAGAGATCGGATGGTTGCCATGTCTGTGTAGAGGGAGGTAGACACGGGAGACTTTTCATTTTGTTCTGTACTAGGAAAAATTCTTCTGCCTTGTGATCCTGTTGATCGGTGACCTTACCCCCAACTCTGTGCTCTCTGAAACATGTGCTGTGTCCACTCAGGGTTAAATGGATTAAGGGCGGTGCAAGATGTGCTTTGTTAAAAAGATGCTTGAAGGCAGCATGCTCGTTAAGGGTCATCACCACTCCCTAATCTCAAGTACCCAGGGACACAAACACTATGGAAGGCCGCAGGGTCCTCTGCATAGGAAAACCAGAGACCTTTGTTCACTTGTTTATCTGCTGACCCTCCCTCCACTATTGTCCTATGACCCTGCCAAATCCCCATCTGTGAGAAACACCCAAGAATGATCAATAAAAATAAATAAATTAAAAAAAAAAAAAATTAGCCAGGCATGGTGGCAGACGCCTGTAATTCCAGCTACTCAGGAGGCTGGGGGATGAGAATCACTTGAACCCAGGAGGTGGAGGCTAAAGGGAGCCGAGATTGCGTCACTGCACTCCAGCCTGGGTTACAGAGTAAGACTCTGTCTCAAAAAAAAAAAAAAAAAAAAGAGAGCCCATAAAGCTTTTATGTTTTTCTCAGTACAGCTCGTTGAGGGCTACATTACTAAAACCACTTGGTTTTCTTCCAAAAGAATGCTCCTTAGATCTACTTCTGGCCAGGTGTCGTGACTATCCCATCACTCTGGGAGGCTGAGGCGGGTGGATCACTTGAGGCCAGGAGTTTGCGATCACCCTGGCCAACAGGGAGAAACCCTGTCTCCACTACAAATACAAAAATTAGCTGGGCGTGATGATGCACGCCTGTAATCCCAGCTACTCAGGAGGCTGAGGCACGAGAATCACTTGAACCCAGGAGACAGAGATTGCAGTGAGCTGAGATCGTGCCACTGCACTCCAACCTGGGTGACAGAGTGAGACTGTCCCGAAAAAACCCACGAAAGACCTATTTCGGCCGGGCATGGTGGCTCACGCTTGTAATCCCAGCACTTTGGGAGGCCGAGGCGGGCGGATTACGAGGTCAGGAGATCAAGGCCACAGCGAAACCCTGTCTCTACTAAAAATACAAAAAATTAGCCGGGCATGGTGGTGGGCACCTGTAGTCCCAGCTACTTGGAGAGGCTGAGGCAGGAGAATGGCGCGAACCCGGGAGGCAGAGCTTGCAGTGAGCCCAGATCGGCCACTGCACTCCAGCCTGGGTGACAGTGCGAGACTCTGTCTCAAAAAAAAAAAAAAAAGACCTATTTCTTGTCTTGGCTCTGAAGCCTCCTGGACTTAAGAATGCTCTTCAAGTACTTGGGAAGATCCTATTCAGATTGTTCCTTAAGGAATGTTGCCAAGTGAGATACACTCAGCCACATAAATATTAATCAACTAATTAATACTGAATATCTTCAAAAGAATTTAGAATGAATATACATGGAGATAGGCAAAGAAAATGTTTGCATTTAATAGGTTAATAGGTTCTGCGCAATCAGAACCTATTTATGGCCGTCACTCTCTGATATATAGTGGCATTGTTTTATTCTTAAAATTTCAGTCTCATAATGAGTTTGTGGTAGCCACTAGTCGTATTAGTACCTAAATTTTCCTATGACATTTAAGTTTACTATCCATAGTGACTAGTCTTACCTTCTCTTTCATGTTCTCAAAAGCTCCTCCCTGGGCCAGTACGGTATTGGACTGCAAATCAAAAATGAATCCTGATGAATCTGAAAGAATAAGGGAAAAATATATTCAACATAATCCAAATATAATCCATCCCTAAGACAGAAGGGCCAAGACTGGCTGCTTTCGTACCATAAAACAATTAACAGCAACTTAGTTGCTATTTGGCAAATTCTGTTACATAGATAACGTATAACTGCCTTTTGAATTAAACTTATAATACAGAAATTTAATTTTAATAAAAACTGTCACAGCTTGAGGTAAACACTAAATACATCAACATATTAGACTGTCCTGTAATCCTTGATATTGTTGTTAATTATCCCACCTTAAGGCCTTCTAAAAATGTCACAAGTAAATAGCTCCCCATGGTAAAATTTAACACTAAAGAATCTGAAAATGTGAGTGGGATGGGAGCTTCTGTAGCATTAACAACACACAGTTATTTCCTCTTCTAGCCGGAACCATACATATTATGTTTGTAGACTATAAAGCCGTGAATACATTCATGTGTGTGTCCCTAATATAATGCTTGATGAAGCAAGGCATCCAAGTTGTAGGTTATGGAAAAACAGTTCAATATGATTGATTACAAAAAAGATTCTGGTTTCTCTGTACTTACAAAGAAAAAGGCTATGTGCAAATTTAATCAGTTTCTTTACCCCTATGTGATCAATAAATTACTTCAGCTTTAACACTCAACAGCTTTGTTTTAACCCAATAAGATAAAATCTCAGGAAATGGTTAGAGTGCTTTTCAAATTCTGATGTGCATACTTACCACCTAGGGAATCTTATGCTAAAATGTAGGTTGTGATTCAGCAGTCTGGCCTGTGGCAGATTTTTACTCCCAGGTGATAACAATATTACTGATCTCTGCACTGTACTTGGAAGTAGCTTAGGAGTTAGAATTTCAACAAGGCAAGTAAAAGGAAAAATGTTAAGAAAAGGGGTACAAAAAAACCACGGTAATACTCTAGTACACTTTCCAAATTATTTTGCTGTTATTACAGATATGTTTCAATTAAAGATTCTTTCATGGCTTAATCTTGAACCTTGAATTAATTTAGATTTAACTTTTGTTAATACTGGCCATTTCTAGACTGCTACTCAAATGAAAAATCGGCTAACACTTATACAAACAGTATTTAAGCTTGAGTTTTCTAGATGACTATATAATATGGTTAACTCCCAATTATCTTTATTAATTGAAAAGAGACACAGTCTACAAAAACGAAGATCTTATAGAACCAAAGCACTATTTAGAACCTTCTCAGAATTCCTATAGATCAGCCAAATGATATAACTCGAATGTTTTAATGTATCCTCCCCCAAAGAGGTATTAATGAGCAGTGGGATGATATGAAGGACATCAATAATCCACTTATTAGTGAATCAAACCACCAATCTCTTTTAGGGAAAAGAGGGAACACAAAACAGCATTTTGGGTTCTATTACTAGCCTCTTATCTAGCTCTGTTTTTTTTTTTTTTTTTTTTCCTTTAACAACATACTAGATGACACAAACTGCAAGAAAAACAAAGGAAAGGCTGGGTGTGGTGGTTCACGCCTATAATCCGAACATTTTGGGAGGCCAAGGCAGGTGGATCGCTTGAGCCCAGAAGTTCAAGAGCAGCCTGGACAATATGGTGAAACCTTGCCTCTATAAAAAGGAGAAAAATTAGCTGGGCATGGTGGCACTTGCCTGTAGCCCCAGCTAATTGGGAGGCTGAGGCGGGAAGACAGCTGGAGTCTGGGAGGTTGAGGCTGCAATGAGTCGTGAATGCACCACTGCATTCCAGCTAGGTGACAGAGAGAGATCCTGTCTCAAAAAACAAACAAAAAACAAAGGGTAGTTCTGCAAACACTCAATTATTGGCCAAAATAAATTAGTATAATTAGGGTTTATCTGGAACACTGTTAGGATAATAATTAAAAATATATAAAGCAGCTATTTCAGTCAAGATCCCAAAGAGGAAGCGAATGGCATACTCAAATTGGGCAATCTTAATAGAGTTTAATAACAGGAGTATTTTCAAAGGTGCTAGCAAAGAGTAGGGAAACCACCCAAGATAGGGCTGTACCTCTTGTTACTGTTTTTGCTGGCTTTTAAGCAATGTGCACTGCTACTTGAGACTTGAGTGTGAGGAGGAAGCAGTTACAGGAGCCAAAGACAGAAAGGGCCCTTTTATTTTTGTTTCATCTGGTATAGAAAGCACCATCAGACAGTTGCTGTGACCTTTGGCCAAAGGACACACTCAGCCCACAGCTACCCCTCAGAGAAAGATTAGAGGAATAAAAGTCCCTACCTTACTCTCCTCCCTTCCTCGGAATCTCCTGCCAATGCTGCCCAATGGCCAAACTTAAGTAAGCCAGAGGGCATGGGAGGCACTGAGATGGTCTATATAGGTCAAGAGGGCACAAATGACAATTTTGCATTTATATTCTATGACATGAGGTCACCAAAAAGACAAAGCAATAATCTAACATCTTAATTTGTCTACTCACTAGCTGATACTGCCTTTTTAAACTTAAACAAACACCTCAAGTAGATTCAAAACCTTACTTTAATCAACTGGCACCTAAATATCTCTTAGTATTATACAGAAAGTAATTTTTAATTCCCATCAATACTTAGTGATTTTTAAACTCTTATTTTTTCATGAAAAGAAAGCTTAAGATTTACCTAATTCTATTGGTAAGAAATAAGGCAGGATTTCATCTTTTTATTAATATTTAGCTGTGATACAAGAGCATGTATTCTACCAGAAACACATTTTTAAGGAAAAAGTGCTGCTAAATTTCTCTAATCCTGGGTGTTCAGGTAAAAAAAAAATTCTCAGGCAAGATTCATAAAGAATATGAGGATGCCTAGGCCAGATGCAGTGGCTCACACCTGTAATCCCAGCACTTTGGGAGGCTGAGGCGGGCGGATCACTTGAAGTCAGGAGTTCGAGATCAGCAAACATGGTGAAACCCCGTCTCTACTAAAAATACAAAAATTAGCCAGGCATGGTGGCAGGCACCTGTAATTCCAGCTACTGGGGAGGCTGAAGCAGGAGAATTGCTTGAACCCGGGAGGCAGAGGTTGCAGTGAGCCGAGAATGAGCCACTGCACTCCAGCCTGGGTGACAGAGCAAGACTCCATCTCCAAAAAAAAAAAAAAAAAAAAAAAAAAAAATGAGGAAGCCTTGAGCTTGTTGAGCTTTCTTATTTATTTCACTCTATCAGGAACCATTTCAAAAGTTTTTTTGGAATTATTTCTTTCTTTTTTTTTTTGGAGACGGAGTCTCGCTCTGTTGCCCAGGCGGGGAGTACAATGCTGTGATCTTGGCTCACTACAACCTCCGCTTCCCGGGTTCAAGCCATTCTTCTGCCTCAGCATTCCCAGTAGCTGGGATTACAGGCACACGCTACCACGCCTGGCTAATTTTTGTATTTTTAGTAGAGACAGGGTTTCACCATGTTGGTCAGGCTGGTTGGAATTATTTCAAATAGCACACATTCAGGTATATTTGAGAAAAAGTATGTTATTTACAGTACAAATGACATATTTGTAAATACTACAGGTTTTGTTATTATTGTTTTTGCTGGCTTCAAAAATTAGGTAAAAGTTGTTTTTAGGCACTGAGAATGACATAGAAATAGCTGAGCCTGATTATTCCATGTATTAAATCAACCTTGAACAGGTGTCTTGACAAGCTTTAAAACACAGTCTCATTCTGCTGTTAATTTATAATTTAACCTGAAGATCATACTGTACTAAGTGTTTTAGAATTAATTTGGTTTAAAGTTCTGATTATATTTATACCCAGGGTGCATATTTATTTATTAAAAAAAAAAACAGAAAACAACAAGTGTGGCAAGAATGTGGAAAAACTGGAATTCTGGGGCACTGCTAGTGGAAATGTAAAATGGTACAGCCCCAATAAAAACCACATGTTGGTTCCTTAAAAGATAAAACATAGAACTACCACATGATGCAGCAATTCTGCTTCTTGCTATACTCACAAAAGAAATGTCACCAAGGTCTCTAAGAGGTGTTTTGTACATCCATGTACTGCTGTAGGCGTTGAGATACACTAGGATACAACAGTGAACAAGAAACGTTTCCTGCCCTCTTAGAGTTTTACTGTCTAGTGCAAGAGACTGATAAAAAAAGAATAATCATCTCAATATAACAACAATGCATTAATTTATCTAACTGTACAATACCAAATACATATGCTAGACCTCCACAATAACACTATTATGGAGTGAAAATTATTAAAAGCTCTACCACCTTGGGTGCTATCTAAAGAGGTATGGCAGAGCTAATATGAACACACAGTAAGGCTCTTAGAGGTACTGAAGTGAATTTGATACAATTATCCATGAGCAGATTATCTCCATCATGGAAAAGCCTGTGCCCAAATTCTAGGCTGCTCACCATAGAGACAAGTGTAGAGGGGGTGGAACCCAGGTATGGAGTAAGTCTAAGGATTCTCATGGGGTTTACTGAATTTGTATCTGAATTCGACAACCAAAACCTTACAGTTTTGGATTGCTTGTATCTTTCTTTTGTTAACATAATGGCAAATTATTCCCTCTGACAAGCAAGGAGAAAAATGGAATTATAATCCCTCCCAGAATATCCTCTCTTAATCTCATATTGATGAGAAAATCAGTCATGGTACTACTCCTTGCCCAAAGTCACACAGTAAATCCTACTGTATAATCAAAAAGGCAGTCCAGGTTTTATGCTTTACATTAGTGCTGTGTAACTCACCAAATATACTAGTTCTCAAGTTGCCATTATTTTAACAGTACCTTGATATATAGCCTTTCTTCTAAGGATCTCAGATTCTTGCTATAATCTACTGATATTCCTTACACATACATAAAGTAAGTTGAGTAATAACATTATTCACATCACACTGGCTGCAGCAGGGAGGCACCACCAGGCCAGCAGGGATACACACTCAGTGGAGCCTGAAAGTGGGTGGCAGGGGGAGCAGGAGCCCTACCCCTTCTGAGTTGGGGCAGGAACTCCCCAGGTGCCACTGCCAAAACTGTGGCTGTAGACTCAGGCCTCCCGCTCCATGAAGCAGGCAGGAGCCCCCCATCTCCCAGTTGTAGCTGCCCAAACCATAGCTGCACACTCAGGCATCCGTGTACTCTTGAGGCCACAGGAAGGCCTCCCTGCCCTCACAGGCTAGGAAGAGCCTGCTCCTGCTTGTCTGGCTTCTCCCTGTTGTCGGCACCTGCTCCAGTCTCAGCAAAGTTGGCTGAGCCAGGGTGCTATGAATGGCAGCAGGAGGCAGGCAGATTCTTGGGCAGAAGGGGGTGGGTCCCTGGTTAGGCCCCACTGTCAGGCCAGGGAGGGCATTCTGAAGGCTGGGGGCCAGGCTGCTAGTCCAGCATACTCGGGTAGTGACTTGTGGTGCCTTTTCCAGGCCCGCCCATGGCCACCCACGGTCCAACTGGCACGCACTTTCTCCCCTCTAAGGTCGACAAAAGCCCCAGGCTCAGCCAGAGCTGGGCAGGGGATGGAGAGAGGACGGGGACAACCTGCTGCAGAGAGGAGCCACCTTCTCTGCTGAGAGCTGCAGAGACAATGGGATGACCTGCTGGCAAACCATCCTCTACAGGGCCTCCTCTCTGCTGAGAGCTGAATACTCTGTAGGAGACGACCTGCCTACAGAGAGGAGGTACCCACTGCGGGTCTCTGCTGAGCTGTTGTAACACTCAATAAAGCTTCTCTTTCATCTTGTTCACCTTCCACTTCTTTGTATACATCATTCTTCCTGGATGCAGGACAAGAACTCAGGCAAAGGCATCACTGGCCACAGAGGTTTCTGGCCAGAAAAGTGACACTCCAAAGATCCGTAACAATTTCACCATGGCCAAAGAAAGACCAGAAGAGGTAAGATCCAGTTAAATACAGGTAAAGCCCAGAAGTCTAGATAACCTGACAAGTATGATTATTACTTGACATATTTTCTCTAATGGTATCAACTTTCTCCTAAAAAGTAAACTCAAGAGCAGAGCCTATGTAAGTGACAATGCTTACAGAAATGAACAATTAAACAACCTGAAGTTCTCCTTCAGACTGAACACAGCCAATATTGGACCATAAAAGAAAGTGACCAATTGCTTGGAATTGCTTTGTCTCATGCCAACTTTGAGAATAATCCACATGTAAGTCACCAATAAAATTACAAGTGGAGTTCAGTTTCTTCATGTGCACTAATGGCAAATGTGGGGACTGGGGTTATATTGTACAAATATAAGTGCAAAGAAAAGGAAGTTATTGTCACAAGAATTAGTACTTCAGGCCTATTCAGAACTTCACAACTAAAGATTCCGGCTGGCTGCAGTGGCTCACACCTGTAATCCCAGCACTTTGGGAGGCCAAGATAGGAGTATCGCCTGAGGCCAGGAGCTTGAGACCTGCCTGGGCAACACAGCTAGACCCCAATTCTATAAAAAATTTAAAAAGTAGCTGGGCATGCTGGCATGCATGCATCTGTAGTCCTAACTAGTTGGCGGGCTGAGGCAAGAGGATTGCTTGAGCCCAGGAGTCTGAGGTTGCAGGGAGCTATGAGCATGCCACTGCACTCCAGCCTGGGCAACAGAGCAAGACCCTGTCTCAAAAATTAAAAAAAAAAAAAAAACAAAACCACAAAAACCAAAAACTAAAGATGCCACTAACTTTAATTTCCTGGGTGGTAAATCTTCATCTACCAACTTACCACTTATTGGAGGAAATACGACTGTTTTGGTAGGAAATAAAATATTTATGAAAAAGAGAATGTGTAAATAATAGGGTATCAAGTTTGGAAGGGGACCAAATCAGAGCACATCAGGGAAATTTAGAAAAATATGTCCAAATGCCATTTTGTAGGACTTCTAGTCTGCTTTAATTAATATTACTATAGTGTGCTATTGTAGCCTTTTGAAATGCTAACACTTTTATATATATTTAATTCTTCAAAACTTATTTAAGAGTAATGCCATCTTTGTTGCCAATGGTCAAACTATACATATCCTCTCCGGAGGTTGTAAGCATACCGACTTACATCAATCAGTCTTCTATCAGATGACTACTGCAACTCACAGGTTCAGAAAAAATCCACACTTGTCCAATTACCAGTCAATCTGCTTCAATGCAAGAAAACAGCCTTTCATATTCCTGTTATTTCAGCTTTCACTTGCCTATAATCTCAACAGCTGATGAAATTTTTTCCTTACTTTGCTCCTTTGAGTGCCATTTCAACTATATTCTGAAGGATGCTGTGCCTCTTCTTATGAGACAAAGCACTTAAATCAAGAAGTTTCCAAACTTCTAGAATGAGTTCTGAATTTTCCAGGTAGAGCTTGATGGAAACATCAGGGTTTTTATGGGAAGGAGGTAGACAAACAATTAAATCCTACCTTACTTTCCCTCATAGATTTCCTGAGTTTTCAGTAGGTGCAATAGAATAAGCTTTTAATTGTTAAATTCCAAGAATTTTTTTTTTTTTGAGAGGAGTTTCACTCTTGTTGCCCAGGCCGGAGTGTAATGGCGATCTTGGCTCACTGCAACCTCCGCCTCCCAGGTTCAAACGATTCTCCTGCCTCACCCTCCCAAGTAGCTGGGATTATAGGCATGTGCCACCATGGCTGGCTAATTTTGTATTTTTAGTAGAAACAAGGTTTCTCCATGTTGGTCAGGCTGGTTTCAAACTCCTGACCTCAGGCGATCCGCCCGCCTCGGCCTCCCAAAGTGCTGGGATTACAGGCGTGAGCCACCATGCCCAGCTAAGTTCCAAGAACTATTGAGGGTCTCATTGTTTAAAAGGTTTGTTCTGGTAATAATCCTGTCAATTCCTCCAAGTCAGTCCACCTTTCACAAACCTTCTTAGTGCAACAGGAAAAGTTCCCTTGTCCCCCTCACAGGGCATGCAGTGGGGGTGTGGCTCGCTTCTTCAGTGCCCTGCTGCTCAAACCTCTAGGGGAGCATACGGACAGGCAGTGTCTAGGGGTGAATGTTTACAGCTGAAGCCCCAGTGGGTGTGTGTTACAGGATGCTCTTTCGGTTTAGCAACCTACCATCCATAGGCTGCTTGTGTTGTGTCAGTTAGACCCCTGTCTTCTCACAGGGACAGAGGCATTTCTGTATCCTGGGGTTTCTTGCCTTGTACCAGAAGAATCAGATTACACATGGGCTTGAAGAATGAGTGCAAGGTTTTATTGAGTGGAAGTAGCTCTCGGCAGATGGGGGAGCCAGAAGGGAGACGGTTTTTCCCTGGAGTCGGGCCACTAGGCGGCCCAGGCTCTCCTCCTACTGCCCCAGCCAAACTCCATGTCATTCTGCCGGTTGGTGACCTGCTGGCATGCTGGTGACTGTCGGTGCATTCCTCTCTACCTCCGGCCACCTGTGTGTTCCTCCCCTGACGTGCTCCTCTCCACGTCCAGCCACCTGTGTGTCTTCCTGCTGGGGTCTCTGGGTTTTTATAGGCACAGGATGGGGGCGTGGCAGGCCAGGGTGGTCTTGGGAAATGCAACATTTGGCCAGGAAAACAAAAATGCCTATCCTCACCTAGGTCTTAGGCCCGGGATGGAGCCCTAGCCAGGGACCACGCCCTTCCACCCTTCCATATCATTTAAAGGGACCACGGCCCTTCCCTTCCCAGCACTTCCCTTCCCGACTTCCCTATCATTAGTACTATACTCTAGAGAACAGCCAGGAGGCAATGATATTGACTTTAATGCCCCCTCTTCTGTCTCCAGGACATCTTTCATTAGTCTGGAATTTGTTTTCCTACATACGAAATGAAATGCAGTTTTTAAAAAAATTCCTTCCTATTCCTCTCCGTCTTTCAGATTCTTAAGAAGTCTACCAGGCTGGGCACAGTGGCTCATGCCTGTAATCCCAGCACTTTGGGAGGCCAAGTGGGGTGGATTGCCTGAGGTCAAGAGTTCGAGACTAGTCTAGCCAACATGGTGAAACCCTGTCTCTACTAAAAATATTTTAAAAACTAGCCAGGTGTGGTGACGTGCACCTGTAATCCCAGCTACTCGGAAGGCTGAGGCAGGGGAACTGCTTGAACCAGGGAGGCGGAGCTTGCAGTGAGCCGAGACCACGCCACTGTACTCCAGCCTGGGCTACAGAGCAAGACTCCATCTCAAAACAACAACAACAACAACAACAACAACAACAACAACAATTCTACCAGTATACCAGTAAAGAAATTCAATTGTAATTTTTTTGTAGCAACAAGAATACTCAAAGAAATTCAATTCTGTAAGTCAAAAAATTAAAGTATCTTTAATACTTCGTTATAATTCATACGACTTAAGCATATATCCCTAAATATTATGGTTCAGTTTTACCTTTATCTATAAAGGAATAACCCTGTATGCATTTTATTTTTGGCGTGCATTTGGATTTTTGCTTAACATCATATTGTAAGACTCATCTTATGTTCTTGCAAGTAAAGGCAGTTTACTCATTTTCATATGGTTTGGCTCTGCGTCCCCACCCAAATGTCATCTTGTAGCTCCCATAATTCCCATGTGTTGTGGGACAGACCCGGTGGGAGATGACTGAATCATGGGGGCGGGTCTTTCCTGTGCTGCTCTTGTGATAGTGAATAGGTCTCATGAGATCTGATGGTTTTAAAAAACGGGAGTTTCTCTGCCTGTTGCAAATAGAGATACACATTAAGATGTGACTTGCTCCTCCTTGCCTTCCGCCAAGATTGTGAGGCCTCCCCAGTCACGTGGAACTGTAAATCCAATAAACCTCTTTCTTTTGTAAATCGCCCAGTTTCGGATATGTCTTTATCAGCAGCAAAAAAACAGACTAATACAATCACTGAATAATATTTCATTGTATGATTATGCCATTATTTATTTATCTATTCTGCCAGTGATAGACAACCAGGTATTAAACTTCCAGTTAACTAAGATCAGTACAGAATAGCTAGTAAGAATCTGGACGGTGAGGAATGGGAAATGATTTCTTATTTTAAATCTGTGTTTCATTTCATACATAATAGCACTAATTCCAGTTTAGATCTGAGAGAAGTTGTTTGTTGTTATAAAAGACTTTGTTTTGGATATTCCTTTTAGAACTGTAAAAGAGTGAATGCTTTCCCTCTCCACCCATCTACCTTGCTTCAAAGTACAGAAATGAATAGGCCAATCCTAATTGCTTGCTTCTGTCTCCAACTAAACCATGACCTTTCTCATAACACTACGGCACTGCAAAATCTGTCACTCCTCACTCATTAACCTTCATGTCAATGAGAATTAAACCTGTCAGATTCTTTTTTCTTAAACTGACTTAGAAGTCAATAATCAACTTCAATTATAAATATTCCTGTCTCCAACTAATTGTTAAAATTATCACAAGGCAGCTTTAAGTGTTAAACTTGTGAAGATAAGAGACACTCTATGTAAGTAACACACTTGTTTAATTAAGCCTGTTCTGGCCAAATGAAATGTCCTCTTAAAAAAAGTTATGGTGATATATAACACAGGTACGATGCAAACACATAAAGGATTCTGGTCTGATAATTTATCACAAAGCAAATACCCAGTACTCCTACCCAGGTGAATAAGTAAAACACTGCTAGTGCTTAGAAGTCTTCCTCACGCCCCCTCTCAATCCTCTCCCACTCACCAAAGGTAATCGCTCTCTGGACTTCCACTTCCTTTCTTTATCAGCAGCAGGAAAACGGACTAATACAATCACTGAATTCATACCACTGAAGCATACATCCCTAAATATTATGGTTTAGTTTTATCATTATCTATAAAAGGAATAACCCTGTATGCATTTTATTTTTGGTGTGCATTTGGATTTTTGCTCAACATCATGTTGTAAGACTCATGTTAGCTTCTTACAAGTAAAGGCAGTTTATTCGTTTTCATTGCTGAATAATATTTCACGGTATGATTATGCCATTATTTACTTATCCTGCTAGTGATGGGCAACTGGGTTGCTTCCAGTTTTGGGACAATACAAACAATGCTGTTTTCAATATTCTTGTACAAGTGTTACGGTGTACCTAGGAATGCACTTCTGTTGAATATATACAAAAATAGAACTAAATATGATATGTGTAGCTTCAACTTCAGTACATACTGTCAAACAGTTTTTCAAAGACGCTGTACCAATTTAGATTCTCACTAGCAGTGTTTGAGATTTTTGTGTGTGTGTATGTGTGTGTGAGACAGTCTTGCTCTGTTGCTCAGGCTGGAGTACAGTGGTGTGATCTCAGCTCACTGCAACCTCCACCTCTTGGGCTCAAGTGATTCTACTGTCTCAGCCTCCTGAGTAGCTGGGATTACAGGCATATGTTACCACGACCAGCTAATTTTTTAATTTTTAGTAGAGATGGGTTTTTTGCCATGATGGCTAGACTGGTTTCAAACTCCTGAACTCAGGTGATTTGCCTGTCTCGGCCTCCCAAAGTGCTGGAATTATAGGCATGAGCCACCATGCCCAGCCAAGTTTCTATTGTTCCCCATACACTCCATACACTCTTTGCTTTCATTATTCTGTTTGTTGTTGTTGTTGTCTTTTTTTTTTTTTTTTTTTGAGACAGGGTCTCACTCTGTTGCCCAGGCTGCGTGCAGTGACATAATCATGGCTCACTGCAGCCTCGACTACCCGGGCTCAAGCAATCCTCCAGCCTAAGCCTCCTGAGTAGCTGAGATTACAGTGGGATTACAGGCATGCGCCACCACGTCTGGCTAATTTTTTACTTTTTGTAGAGACGGGGTTTAGCCATGTTGCCCAGGCTGGTCTCAAACTCCAGAGCTCAAGGGATCCGACCACCTCAGCCTCCCAAAGTGCTGGGATTAAAGCCATGAGACACCACGCCTGGCCCTGTTATTCTTTTCAATTTTAGTGATTCTGGCATGAGATCAGTATTACAGTTATTTCATTAGGGTTTCAATTTGCATTTCACTTACTTCTAAAGAGACTGAATAATATAATAATATAATATAATATAATATTATATATATATATATATAAAAATATATAAAATAAGCCATTTGGATATTCTCTTTCCTGACATGCCTATTCTTGCCCAGTTTCTGGGAAGGGGAGTTGTCTTTTTCTTATTGATTTGTTGTGTTTCTCTATCTGTTAAATATAATTCCAAGTTTCTTCTCCCATTCTGTAACTTGCCTTTTCATTCTCTTAATTGTGCCTTTTAATGAACAGATGTTCTTAATTCTATATGTAATAATGTACTGACATCAATTCTTTTCAATTTTGGTTAGTACATTTTATGTTTTATTTTTAAAGTCTTTCCTTAAGATAGTGGGAGAAAGTTGCTTCAAAATAAACCCATCGGTGGTGGGTGGAAAGACAGACAAAAAAAAATAGCCATATGTAGCTAATTATTGAACCTGAGTTACAGGTATATAGGAGTTCCTCATACTCTTCTATTTTTATAATTTTAAACTTTTCAATAATAAATTTTTGTTTTGGGGGGCACTTTTGAGACAGAGTCTTGCTCTGTCACCCAGGCTGAAGTGCACTGGCGCAACCTTGGCTCACTATAGACTCAACCTCCTGGGCTTATGTGATCCTCCCACCTCAGCCTCCCAAGAAGCAGGGACTAAAGACACGCCCCACCATGCCCTGGGTAATTTTTTAAATTTTTTTGTAGAGACGGGGTCTCACTGTGTTGCCCAGGCTGGTTTCAAACTCCTGGGCTCAAATGACCCTCCCAAAGTACTGGGAATCCAGGTATGAGCCACTGAACCCAGCTTAATCTCACTTAAATATGTGTTACCTAGAGTAGTCAAATTCACAAAGACAGTAGGTAGAATGGTGGTTGCCAACAACTGGGAGGGAATGGTAAGTTACTGTTTAATGGGTATAGAGTTTCAGTTTTACAATATGAAAAGAGTTCTGGACATGAATGACAGTAATGGTTGTACAACAATGGGAGTGTACTAATGCCACTGAGCTATACACTTAAAAATGGTTAAAATACAAATTTTGGCCAGGCACAGTGGCTCGCACCTGTAATCCAAGCACTTTGGGAGGCCAAGCCAGGAAGATCACTTGAAACCTAAAACTTGATACCTGCTTAGGCAACACAGTGAGATCCTGTCTCTATAAAACAGTTTTTAAAAAAATTAGCGAGGTGCTTTCCTGTGGTCTCAGCTACTCAAGAGGCTAAGGCAGGATGATCGCTTGAGCTCAAATGTTTGAGGCTGCAGTGAGCTGACTGTGCCACTGCACTTCAGCCTGGTTGATGGAGCAAGGCTCTGTCTCAAAAGATAATAATAAAAAATAAATAAAAAGGGAACAATGGGTCTAACAGGTGAGAACTACTGAGTTACAGGAATTATAAATGGTCTCAAGTTGAAAAAGGCTAAACAGACCACCATAACAGCAGCTGGCATTAATGAGTGCTTCATTCTGCTAGACACTGTGAAGGAGCTCTACATGAATCATCTCAGTTAATCCTCTTGATATCCCTACATACAAGTCTTCTGCAATCTTGCCATTTTACAGGAAAGGAAGAGGAGACCTAGAGCAGTAAACAGATTTCCTAGCTTGCTAGGACAGCCTAACTAGCTAGTGACAGAGATGGAATTTAAAAATTGAGTTTGTTTGGTTCTAACAGTCAGTGTTTTATACTATTACTCATGTTCACATTGCCTTTCTTATTTACCTTCAAAGTTTTTAAAAAAGAGGATGTCACACAATTGTTCTTTATTCCCTTGAAGCTACAAAGGAAGTACGAGCTTAAATTAAGGCAGAAACAAATATGCTGAATATAAGTTTAAAGTTTTGATGGGTAAGCAACAAAACACTGGAACAAGGCTAACAGGCTAATGATGATATTTCACAAGTCTCTTCTGATTGCTCCTCAAGAAGATCATACACAACTAACTGTACTAGGTGGTTGGGACACACTCAAAAAAAGGTAACTGAAGGAGATGATCTTATGGCATGATTATCACTAGGCAGAATTTAAGAAGTCTTGCTAACAGATAAGAACCAGAAGGTACATGAGAAGCAAATGCAGTTGATTTACCAGCTGGTGAACTGCTCCTAAGTTATATTTTTCTTTCTTTGATCTCTATTATTGTTTTAATTTGTACCAAAACCACAAATATAATTTACAATTTAGTTTGGAATTTAACTTTTAGAGAAAATAATAGACTTAAAATGGTATATAAATAATGTAAATACTTCAGGTGGAAGTGAACAAAAGGCTCAAAACATTTCTAGCACTATCAATAAAACCAGTCTATTTCACATAGAAAAAAAATTACTCCTAAAAATGAGAAATGGGGTCAGGAGTGGTGGCTCATGCCTGTAATTCCAGCACTTTGGGAGGCCGAGGCAGGAGGATCTCCTGAGTTCAGGAGTTCAAGACCAGCCTGGCCAACATGATGAAAACCCGTCTCTACTAAAAATACAAAAATTAGCTGGGCGTGGTGGTGGACGTCTGTAATCCCAGCTACTAGGGAGGCTGAGACAGGAGAATCACTTGAACCTGGGAGGTGGAGGTTGCAGTGAGCCAAGACTGTGCCATTACACCACTCCAGCCTGGGCAACAAAAGCAAAACTCCATCTCAAAAAAAAAAAAGGAGAAACAACTTGGTAGCCAGAATAAAATCTTGTCTTTGAGTTGTCAAAAAAGTACAGTTCAACCTTTTTGAATGAGATGAATGAAAAATCAAACATTTTTCAGGGAGAGAGTGTTGAGTTGCATGTTTTTTCCTTCTTTTTTTTTTTTGAGACAGAATCTCACTCTGTTGCCCAAGCTGGAGTGCAGTGGCGTGACCTTGGCTCACTATAACGTCTGCCTCCTGGGTTCAAGCAATTCTCCTGCCTCAGTCTCCCAAGCAGCTGGGATTACAGGCGTGCAGCACCACGCTCAGCTAATTTGTATTTTACCAGAGATGGGGTTTCACCATGTTGGCCAGGCTGGTCTTGAACTCCTGACCTCAAGTGATCCGCCCGCCTCAGCCTCCTAAAGTGCTGGAATTACAGATGTGAGCCACTGTGCCTGGCCCATATTTCTCAGCTGTGAAAAGTTTTATTTTACTTTGTTTTTTCTTTCTTTTTTTTTTTTTAGAGACAGGGTCTTGCTCTGTCACCCAGCCCATAGTGCAGTGACAGGATCACAGCTCACCGTGGCCTCAAACTCCCAGGCTTGAGTGATTCTCCTGCCTCAACCTCCCAAATATCTGGGACTACAGGCACACACCACCATGCCTGGTTAATTTTTTTTTTTTTTTTTTGAGACAAGAGTCTCACTCTGTTGGCCAGGATGGAATGCAGTGGCGCAATTTCGGCTCACTGCAACCTCCGCCTCCTGGGTTCAAGTGATTCTCCTGCCTCAGCCTCTCAAGGAGCTGGGATTATAGGCGCCTGCCACCACGCCCACCTAATTTTTGTAATTTTTGGTAGAGACAGGGTTTCACTATGTTGGCCAGGCTGGTCTCGAAGTCCTGACCTCAAGTGATCTGCCTGCCTCGGCCTTCCAAAGTGCTGGGATGGCAGGCGTGAACCACTGTGCCTGGCCATTAATTTATTTTATTTTTTTGTAGAGATGGGGTCTCACTGTGTTACTCAGGCTAGTCTCAAACTCCTGATCTCAAGTGATACATACTCCTGCCTCAGCCTCCCAGAGGTGCTGAGATTACAGGTGTAAGCCACTGTACCCAGCCTTATTTTACTTTGTAAAGATTTTTATTAAGTACTCCTTTATGTAAATCAAATGGTTACAGAACTTATAAAAGAAGAAAGAAGTGGACTTATGGTTACTTTCAAACACATCTATTAAAAACAATTATACCACATTACCACAGTTCTGAAAAGTTCTATAGCTCAGCAAAATTACGTAGCAAGAAAAAAAATTCTAGGCCCAGTGTGGTGGTTCACACCTGTAATCCCAGCACGTTGGGAGGTCGAGGCAGGTGGATCATGTGAGCCAAGGAGTTCGAGGCCAGCCTGGGTAACATGGTGAAACCACATCTCTACAAAAAATACAAAAATTAGCCAGGCATGATGACACGTATCTGTAGTCCCAGCTACTTGAGGGGGTGAGATGGGAGAATGGCCTGAGCCCCAGAGGCAGAGGTTGCAGTGTGCACAGATCACACCACTGCACAACAGCCTTGGTGACGGAGGGAGACTCTGTCTCAAAAAAACAAAAACAAAAAAAAAAACAAAAGGCCGGGCACGGTGGTTCACGCCTGTAATCCCAGCACTTTGGGAGGTCGAGGCAGGCAGATAGCCTGAGGTCAGGAGTTTGAGACCAGCCTGGCCAACATGGTGAAACCCCGTCTCTACTAAAAATACAAAAATTAGCTGGGCATGGTGGTGGGCACCTGTAATCCCAGCTACTCAGGAGGCTGAGGCAGGAGAACTGCTTGAACCTGGGAGGTGGAGGTTGCAGTGAGCCAAGATCGTGCCACTGCACTCCAGCCTGGGCAACGGAGCAAGACTCCATTTCAAAAAAAAAAAAAAAGAAAAAGAAAAACAAGAAAGAAAATAAAAGAGTGAAAGAAAAAGAAGAGAGAAAAAGAAGAGAAGGAAAAGGAGAAGAGAGGAGAGAAAAGAACAGAGAAAAAGAAAAGAAAGGAAAAGAAGAAAAGAAGGTCAGGCGCGGTGGCTCATGCCTGTAATCCCAGAACTTTGGGAGGCCAAGGCGGGCGGATCACGAGGTCAGGAGATCGAGACCATCCTGGCTAACACAGTGAAACCCCGTCTCTACTAAAAATACAAAAAATTAGCCGGGCGTGGTGGCGGGTGCCTGTAGTCCCAGCTACTCGGGAGGCTCAGGCAGGAGACCCAGCTACTCAGGAGGCTGAGGCAGGAGAATGGCATAGACCCAGGAGGCAGAGCTAGCAGTGAGCCAAGATCGCGCCACTGCACTGCACTCTAGCTTGGGCGACAGAGCAAGACTCCGTCTCAAAAAAAAAGAAAAAAAGAGTCTAGTGTACCATCCCCAGAGAGAGAGATGCAAAAAGATGTTTTAAATGTTCAAGATGATTCTGATATATAGTCAGATACATGAGAAAAATATCGTCTGACAAAATCAGGACTCCCAAAATATAAAAAAAGTTATAATGGCTTGATCTCATCCTTCCCTAATCTCTAGAGTCTGTCTTCAGAGGAAATTAGGAACAATGTAAAGTGCATTAGCAATCTGTGGGAATCACAAACAAGCCCACTTCCAACCTTGAATTACTCCCCAAGTCTGCTTTCTTCTAACCAGTGCTAGACTCAGAGATCAGTCAGGAAAATATAAAGAGTTATACATATCTGGGACAGGCGCAGTGGCTCACGCCTATAATCCCAGCACTTTGGGAGGCCGAGGTGGGCGGATCACGAGGTCAGGATATCGAGACCATCCTGGCTAACACGGTGAAACCCCGTCTCTACCAAAAATACAAAAAAAAAAAAAAAAAAAAAAAAATTAGCCAGGCATGGTGGTGTGGGCCTGTAGTCCCAGCTATCGGGAGGTTGAGGCAGGGGAAATCTCCTGAACCTGGGAGGCAGAGGCTGCAGTCAGCCGAGATTGTGCTGCTGCACTCCAGCCTGGATGACAGTGAGACTCCATCAAAAAAAAAAAAAAAACAAAGAACAAATTATTTAACAATAAACTTAACAAAAATGCAAGAGTTGTACATTTAAATCTGTAAACCATTGCTGAGAGAAATTAAGATCTAAATAAATGCAGAGATTAGTAGTAAGTTCATGGACTGAAAGCCTCCATATTGTTAAGATGATAATTCTACACGAACTGGCCTACTGATACAGTGCACTCTCTATCAGATTCCAAGCAGATATTCTTGTAAGAACTGACAATCTGATTCTAAATTTTGTATGTAAATGTAAAGAAACCAAAATAGCCCAAAAAATTCTGTGGGGAAAATCATTGGAGGATGTATCTTCCTTACTCATTAAACTATATTTACTATAAAGCCATACTAATCAATACATAAAGACAGACATATACATCAATGTAACAGAACAGAGTCCAGAAATAAATCTTCACATGGTCTACTGATTTTCAACAAAGGTGTCAGGGCAATTCAATGGAGGAAAGGATAGCCTCGTCAACAAAACGTGCTGTAACAACTGGATATCCATATGCAAAAAAGTAAACTTAGACTCTTATACCTCATATAAAAAGTAACTCAGCCAGGCGGGGTGGCTCACGCCTGTAATCCCAGCACTTTGGGAGGCTGAGGCATGAGGCAGGTGGATCACGAGGTCAGGAGTTTAAGATCAGCCTGGCCAAGATGGTGAAACCCTGTCTCTACTAAAAATACAAAAATTAGCCAGGCGTGGTGGTGGGCGCCTGTAATCCCAGCTACTCAGGAGGCTGAAGCAGAAAACTGCTTGAACCTGGGAGGCGGAGGTTGTAGTGAGCTGAGATTGCTCCACTGCACTCCAGCCTGGGTGACAGAGAGAGACTCCGTTTCAAAAAAACCCAAAACCCCAAAAAAACTAACTCAAACAGGATCACAGACTTTAAAATATATGAGATAAAACTATAAAACTTCTGGGAAAAAGTCTTTCTGACTTTGAGTTAGGCAGAGAATTCTCAGACACGATACCAAAACCCAATCCGTGATAGAAAAAAAAAAAAGATAAATTGGGCTTCATCAAAATTTAAAACTTCTACTTTTTAAAAGACACCATTAAGAATTTTTTTTTGAGACGGAGTCTCACACTGTCACCCAGGCTGGAGTGCAATGGCGTGATCCTGGCTCACTGCAACCTCCGCCTCCCGGGTTCAAGTGATTCTCCTGCCTCAGCCTCCCAAGTAGCTGGGATTACACGCACCCGCCACCACACCCAGCTAATTTTTGTATTTTTAGTAGTGACAGGGTTTCGCCAGGTTGGCCAGGCTGGTCTTGAACTCCTGACCTCAGGTGATCCACCTGCCTTGGCCTCCCAAAGTGCTGGGATTACAGCTGTGAGCCACCGCGCCCGGCCCATTAAGAAAAGTAGAAGACAAGCCATGGAATGGGAGAATATACTTACAAATCATGTACCTGATAAAGAACTTGTATTCAGAATATACAAAGAACTCTTAGAATTCGATAATAAGACTCCAAAATTTTTAAATGGATCAAGAATTTGAACAGACATTTCACCAAAAAAAATATAAATGGCTAATAATCACATGAAAAGATAGTCAACATCATTAGTCATTAGGGAAGTACAAATCAAAACCACAATGAGATACCATTACACATCTATTAAGATAGCTATAATAATAAAAAAAAAGACTGACCATACCGAGTGTTGGTGAGGATATGGAAAATATGAAATCCTGATACACTGCTGGTGGGATTGTAAAACTGTGTATCGCCACCTTGGAAAACAGTCTGGAAGTTTCTTACAAAGTTAAAGAAGTCCACTCCTAAGTACCTCCACAAGAGAAATGCAAACACATGTCCACATAAAGACTTGTAAGCAAATGTACATAATTGACAATCATTCATAACAGCACAAACTACAATCCAAAATGAATAGCAACTGGTAAATGGATAAATGTGTCATAACAAGACTACTTAGTAGTAAAAAGGAGCAAACTACTGACACATTCAACAATATGGAGGAACCTTAAAAACATTACACTAAGTGAAAAGAAGCCAGACATAATATCTATATTGTACTAATACGTGTATATGAAATTTCTAGAAAACGCAAAAATAAAGTGACAAAAGATCAATGTTTGCCTGTGGCTGGGGTAGGGAGCAGGAATTGATCACAAACAAGAGAATATTGGGGGATAAGGAAAAGAGGGTTTTGTTTCTGTTTTTTTAAGAGACATGGTCCCGCTCTGTCACCCAGGCTAGAGTGTAGTGATCATAGCTCACTGTAGCCTCAAATTCCTGGGCTCAAGTAATCCTCCCACCTCAGCCTCCCAAATAGCTGGGACTGTAACAGGCATGTGTCAGTATAATTGGCTAATTTTTTTATTTTTTGTAGAAACAGAGTCCTTTTTTTTTTTTTTTTTTGAGATGGAGTTTTGCTCTTGTTGCCCAGGCTGGAATGCAATGGCACGATCTCGGCTCATCGCAACCTCCACCTCCCGGGTTCAAGCAATTCTCCTGCCTCAGCCTCCTGATTAGCTGGGATTACAGGCATGCACCACCACACCCAGCTAATTTTTTTTTTTTTTTTTTAAGCAGAGACGGGGTTTCTCCATGTTGGTTAGGCTAGTCTCGAACTCCCAACCTCAGGTGATCTGCCCACCTTGGCCTCCCAAAGTGCTGGGATTACAGGCGTGAGCCACCACACCTGGCTAAGACAGAGTCTTACTATGTTGTCCAGGCTGATCTTGAACTCCTGGCTTCAAGCCATTCTCCTGCCTCAGCCTCCCTAAGTGCTGAGATTATAGGCTTTAGCTACCACACCCAGTCAGAAAGTGTTTTAAAACAAGATTTTGGTGATGGTGCACAACTCCATAAATTTACTAAAAATAATCAAATTATACACTTGGGCAAATTTTAAGGTATTTAAATTATACCTCAATAAAACTGTGTTTAAAAGGGCTTAGATGTTGCCACACTGTCAAATCACTATCAAAGAGTTCCTAAACACTCTTCATTTCTATATACTTCTCCAGTTCACAGACAGGAATAGGGTCTACAGCCCACACTCTAAGAAGCACAGCTCTGACTTCTGCTAGATATTGGCTAATAGGCTTGGAGTAATCAATAGTTTTAACTGAAACTGACTTAATTTAATTTAAGCTGTTCACAAGTTTAACTCCACTAAGTATTTCATTAAATAAGGAATTTGCAAGTATTACTGACAAAAGGAAAATATGAAAACATGGTCTATTGCTGAATAAAAACATAACTCATTACAAAATGAGAGCCTGTAAATGAAATACCACTAAGAACAATGACTACCATAGACCCTTCTTTTTAATGTAGTATAACCAAGTTGATAAAGTCAGTGTATTTACAGATTAGACTACTAAAACCCAAAGCAATGACACTTTAAACGTATAAATGAATAAATGAAATGTTGTAATATTTTATATGTCATGGGACCAAATATCAGACGTGCAAATGAATTACATGCATAGATTTGTTTCAGAGAAAGTCCCAACAACACATAAGCTTTACTTTGTTTCCAACTAAGTGTAAATCTAGGCTAAGTTCAACCAAAACTGGTAAGCACTTAGTGTCTATGTTGTAGTCTATTTTTTTGAGACAGAGTCTCTCTCTGTTGCCCAGGCTGGAGTGCAGTGGCATGATCTCTGCTCACTGCAAGCTCCGCCTCCTGGGTTCACACCATTCTCCTGCCTCAGCCTCCTGAGTAGCTGGGACTACAGGCACCCGCCACCACGCCCAGCTAATTTTTTTTTTTTTTTGTATTTTTAGTAGAGACGGGGTTTCACTGTGTTAGCCAGCATGGTCTCAATCTCCTGACCTTGTGATCCACCCACCTCGGCCTCCCAAAGTGCTGGGATTATAGGCATGAGCCACCAGACCCGGCCTATGTTGTAGTCTAAAATTTAAATTCTTTTATAGTAATATTTAAATCCATTTTATAGTAATTAGAAAAAAGCAACTGATGGGGACAGGAGGCAGAGAAATTCTAGGCAGAAAAGGGTGGGTCACCGGTTAAAACGCCACCCTCAAGCCAAAATGCCTGAAACCTCGGCCCAATGTGAGAACTTATATCCCTGTTTTCCTGTTTGTTGCCTTTTCCTAAACCACCCATGGCCCCACCCTGCCCCATTCTGTGCCTATAAAGACCCCAGACTCAGCTGGCAGAGAGGAGAACTAGCTGGACGTCAGGATGTCGGAGAGAAGTGGGTTGACTTTAGAGGGACAGCTTGATGGTGTAACTTTGGAGAAAAAACTAGCTGGAGACAGCTGGACTTCAGGGAAAGATTATCTACCCGCACCCCACCAACCCCTTTTCAGCTCCCCTTCCTGCTAAAAGCCACTTTCATCAGCAATAAAATCTCCCGCATTTACCATCCTTCAATTCATTCGTGTGACCTCATTTTTCCTGGACACCAGACAAGAGCTCAGGAGCCATGAGTGCAGATACAAAAGGCTGTCACACTGGCCCTTTGCCCTTGCTGGCAGAGGGCAGCCACCCCACACAGGGGGGAAAAGGGCCCACTGAGCTGTTAACACTTCAGCCGTCCACAGATGGCAGAGCTAAAAGAGCAGTGTAACATGCCCTCTGGAGCTTCGGGGGTCACAGGCACCCCACAGCCTGGATGCTGCCACGGGGCCCACACAGAGTTCACCCCTGCTGGCACTGAAGCAGCCAGCCGGTTCCAGCACTCATGCCCTCCAGTTCCTTCCTTGTTCACTCGCGCTCTCCTTCCTGTGAGGAGTTGAGAGAGGCAGGCTGAGTAAAGGAGAGACTCCTGCAAAGCGGCCAGGGAAATATCCTGCTTCACAATGATACTTTTTTTCTACAGCTCTGGCAAAACACAGACATGAAATAAAGACTCTCTAGTTTTAAAAAGGTCAAAGTAATTTGCTGAAGTTAACTTTTTTTTAGGAAAAATTAAATGCTCAACTTTTCCAGAACCCTATTTTTACTATAGTATTTCTCATTTGCAGGGTGAAAACAGATGCTCAATGTTTCAAGCATAACTGGGAAAAAACAAACTGAATTATAACAACTAAGAAAAAACAAACTTGGGTTATTAAAAAAAACTTTTCCATTGGTAAATTTCATTCCATAGAACAGTTCAGCTTTAGTAATCTAAGCATTCCTTAGAGCTCAGATTCTTCCTATAGATTTACTACACAATGAAGCTACAACTACAAATTTGGTTTATTTACTTTCTTATGAGGTTTTTGAGTTACCAAGTCAAAATTAAGTTTAAAAGAATTTTCTTCATATTTAACATGTGAGACCTGGATCTATGAAGCTTTGCTTTGAATTAAAGAACATTAACTTTGAACTGGAAATTAAATTGAATGAGGGGAAAACACCAAGATATCTATGATCATTCTTTTAATCAATATATTCCAATTATGTACAATAGTTCTAGTGCTGTTGTTCACTTTGTCCCTTGAAATTTTTGCAGCTATTCTAGAAAAGTAGAAAAAGGTTTTACAAAGTCTTTGTTGTCCTTCCCTCCATTATAACTACCCTTCTATTTCCTGACTCTTTGCACCTTGTATTTCACTTTAGATAAGAAGCTAGAAGAACATTCCCGGAAGGAAAGCTAAAGAAGGAAACAAAACCCAGAAACATTTACTCTTGCTCCACTGCCTTTCTCTAGAAATACGCCAACTCAAACAACATAGAATATCCTGCAGCAAGCTAGCCCTCTTAACACATCTCCCTAACATATGTTCAGTATTCAAAAATGCATCTTCAAGATTGTTAAGCATATTACAATCTGATAAGTTTGTGTGAGTAGAAAAGCTATTGTTATATGAATTAATTCCCAGACTAGTCATACACAAAGCGATAATCTAATATCCATAAATACTTGTAAAACCATTCAAAACATATTAGAAGGACAGTTTTTAAATATACAGCTATAAATGGGGATCATTATAACTATGCTTTTTAACAATTTATGCCCACATGTAATCTTACCCTTCTGGTTCTGTTTCCTGGACATTGTCGTTTCTTCGATCTCAAAAAATATACAAGAAAAGTATCCTTTTGCCTTGTCTGGGTTTTGAGTATAGGTGTCTCTGATTTAAAAGTGGGCAACGGAAGTGTGCAGTTGGAAGCAAAAAATACGAAATCCTGCTGTTCGAAATTCTGCTCGCTAGCTGTTAATCTCCTTTCCTTTTCTTGTATCAACTTCTTGTCAGGAAGTATCATTGCAGACATTCATGTCTCCTTTTCCAGGGAGATTCTGGAGGGAAAAACACAAACACACATATACTATTACAGTAATGACTATCTGTACAAAATTTCTGAGATATCCACAAGGTTTCTTTTGTATTTCTGTATACAAAACTAGTTTTTAAGTACTATAGAAACAATGTGGCTGCTGAAAAGCAGAATTTTTCTTAAGAAAAGTTAATCTTAGAATCAGATTATCCTCTTAGTTTAGAAAGTATGTTCTCTTAGTCTTATTTTTTGTATCCATCTGAAATATCCCCATCTCTACTTTGCAAACTAAAATGTTACACCTCTTACCACTCCCTAAGATCTTTCTTTTTTTTTGAGATGAAGTCTTGCTCTGTCACCAGGCTAGAGTGCAGTGGCATGATCTTGGCTCCTCACTGCAACCTCTGCCTCCCGGATTCAAGTGATTCTCCTGCCTCAGCCTCCCGAGTAGCTGGGACTACAGGCGTGCACCCCACGCCCAGCTAATTTTTGTATTTTTAGTAGAGATGGGGTTTCACCATGTTGACCAGGATAGTCTCTATCTCTTTACCTCGTGATCCACCTGCTTTGGCCTCCCAAAGTGCTGGGATTACAGGCATGAGCCATTTGATCTTCCCATCCAAATCAAGGGTCTATTCTCTTCCTCTAGAATTTCTTTGTTTGTTTGTTTGTTTTTTTGAGGCGGAGTTTTGCTCTTGTTGCCCAGGCTGAAGTGCAATGGTGTAATCTCAGCTCACTGCAAACTCCACCTCCCAGGTTCAAGTGATTCTCCTGCCTCGGCCTCCCAAGTAGCTGGGATTACAGGCGCCTGCCACCACACCTGGCTAATTTTTTGTTTTTGTTTTTTTCAGTAGAGACAGGGTTTCACCATATTGGCCAGGCTAGTCTCTTGACCAGGCTGGTCTCGAACTCCTGACCTCGTGATCCGCCTGCCTCAGCCTCCCAAAGTGCTGGGATTACAGGTGTGAGCCTAGAATTTCTTATATCTAACCTCTCCTCAGGTTTCCCAGCTCAAATATAGCTATAAAAAATATGGGGGGGGGGACGTGAAATGAGAAACACACTCACCATACAAACCCAAAGAATGGACTTAGAGGCACGAAGAACAGCAAACGTGAGACTTTTTAATAGCGGTCTAGCCAGGTGCAGTGGCTCACGCCTGTAATCCCAGCACTTTGGAAGGCCAAGGCAGACAGATCACCTGAGGTTGGGAGTTCAAGACCAGCCGGACCAACATGGAGAAACCCCGTCTCTACCAAAAATACAAAATTAGCTGGGCATAGTGGTGCATGCCTGTAATCTCAGCTACTCAGGAGGCTGAGGCAGGAGAATCACTTGAATCCAGGAGGTGGAGGTTGCCGTGAGCCAAGATCGCACCATTGCACTCCAGCCTGGGCAACAAGAGTGAAACTCCATCTCAAAAAATAAATAAATAATAAAATAAATAATAATAATAATAATAATGGTCTTGCAAGATCAGGTGTCTGGTGGGCAGGCACACCGGGACAGTCACAACAGGTAATTTATCTTCTAGCACACAAGTCCCTCCACCAGTTCCTCACTGGTTGAGTACTATGGGGTTACAATCTTCCTGGACATTGCCGAAGTTTTATTATCCCCCTTATAAGGTTATACCCCATCTCCTTCTCTGCTTAAATTTTGATTTCCCAATTACGAAACTTTCTTCCCTTTTATGGGCTGACCCCTCCTCTACATTCTATTCGCTTATTGTGACCTAGGTGCATGAGCTGTGCAGTTTGCTACATTTGCAGGCCAGCTGCCAGTACTTAGATTTATCATGCCTTGAAAACAAACCATTTAAAATGTTTTATCACATGAAAGGAGGGAAGTGCAAAGGAATTTTAACATGGAAAACTGAAACATCAAAATGAGATTAGTCCATATTGCAGGAAGCTCCTTTAAATTACAAAGATACAAATGCTGTTTTTCTATATTACTAAACATTTTAAAGATACATGCCCAAGATTTCTGGGTAAAGAAAGCATAAGTTCCTGCCAGCAGAGATGTGCTAACAATTAAAAAAAAAAAGAGATGGAATTTGCAACCTCCACCTCCCAGGTTCAACATTTCTTCTGCCTCAGGCTCCCGTGTAGCTGGAATTGTAGGCATGCACCACCATGCCCAGCTAATTTTTGTATTTTCAGTAGAGACAGGGGTTCACCATGTTGGCCAGGCTGGTCTTGAACTCCTGACCTCAAGTAATCTGCCTGCCTTGGCCTCCCAAAGTGCTGAGATTACAGGCGTGAGCCACTGCTCCCGGCCAATATTTTTTTTTTCTTTTCCTTTTTCTGGAGACAGAGTCATGCTCTTGTTGCCTAGACTGGAGTGCAATGGTGCGATCTTGGCTCGCTGCAACCTTTGCCTCCTGGGTTCAAACGATTAACCTGTCTCAGCCTCCCAACGAGCTGGGACTACAGGCACCTGCCACCACACCCGACTAATTTTTGTATTTTTAGTAGAGACAGGGTTTCACCATGTTGGCCAGGCTGGTCCTGAACTCCTGACCTCCAGTGATCAGTCTGCCTCAGCCTCCTAAAGTGTGGGTTACAGGCATGAGCCACCATGCCTGGCTGAAAAATAATTTTTTTAAGCATTATAAGGATTATAGAACTCTTATACCTGGGCACCTGACTGGAAAAACATTTACAAAATGCAATGCAAGAAGGAAAGGAGAGTACACTTATATTAAATAATTTCCAATTTGAAAAGAGGAGACTGAAGAGTCAAGTAGGTAATTCTGCGAAAGTTTTAAAAAATATTCCATCAAGATTAAGAACCTCTACAAACCACAGTGGGACCTCAGGAAAAGCAGGGTGAGTATTTGAAACTTACCATCTTCCAGAACACTGAGCCAAGCTGTGAGAACCAGCCAAAGCCTATGGAAATATACAGAATATACCCCTGGATAGGGCACACTTAATAAGATTTTAGAAAAAAGAACAGAACTCAGATCTGCCAAAAACAACTGAACCCTTCAGTGGCAGGCTTCTCAACAGCACATGTCCTCAGGTTAAAGAAAAGAGGATGAGGCCGGGCATGGTGGCTCACACCTGTAATCCCAGCACTTTGGGAGGCTGAAGCAGGTGGATTACCTGAGGTCAGGAGTTCTAGACCAGTCTGACCGGCATGGTGAAACCCCATCTCTACTAAAAATACAGAATTAGCTGGGCATGGTGGTGCATGCCTGTAATCCCAGCTACTCGGGAGGCTGAGGAAGGAGAATTGCTTGAACCTGGGAGGCGGAGGTTGCAGTGAGCCGAGATCACGCCACTGCATTCCAGCCTGGGCAACAAGAGCAAAACTCTGTGTCAAAAAAAAAAAAAGAGGATGAAAGCAACAATCAACAACTAACCATAGTGGATGAGCAGGGGTGGGTCAGATAGGTCCCAAAGAAGTTTAGAAACATATCAAGGTTATTTCATCTATACTCTGTAGCTACAAACAGAGCTATCCACATATAACATGAAGAAGATAAATAAAAATGACATAGCAGCTATCAAACCTACTATAAAAAAGGAGAAATACAATGAGAGAAGAAATTTCCATGCAACAGATGAAGAACCCAACCTGGAAAACAATATAAACCCTCAAACCAAAAGCAGATTCCTCCTTGAATATTTATTTGAATATTTCAAATAAGAATTTGAATTCAAGTTGAATTCAAAAAAAGCTATAAAATAAATGATAAAAATAGAAGGAAAGTAAATCAGATTGCAAAGTTAAAGAAAAACTGGAAAAAAATTATGGATCCAATAAGAAGTCAGAAATAGCAAGAAACAGAATAGACACAGATGAAAATAGGATGAATGGAATGAAGCAAACCTTTCAGAAGAAAAAACAGAGAAAACAATTATAATAGAAGATAACATTAGGGAACAAAAAATGATCCAATCTAAGAATAACTGGAATCAATACAAGGACTTAAAAATTATAGGACTCAATACAGGGAACAGAAAGATCATTTGCAGACAATAAACAGGAAATTTCCCTTTAAATAAAGACCTGAATCTGTTCATTCCCCACCACCTCCAATCCATCAGAAGAATCCCATGTGTTCTACCTTTAAAATACATCCAGAGCTGGACCACTTCTCACCACATCCACTGCTACTACCCTTGTCTAAATCACGAGAATCTCTCATCCTGAGTCTTCTACTCTGCCACTCTCGCTGCTATTTCACTATGGCTGCTATTAAAATTATAAGACAGATTATGTCCCACTTCTGCTGCTGAAAGCTCTCTGGCAGCTCCCCATTTCATTCAAAATAAAAGCCAGTCCTTACAGTGGCCTAAGTAGTCTTGTCTGTTCTGATGTCCTTCCTTTACCTTTACTCCACTGGAGCCACACTGGCCTCTTTACCATCCCTTTTACACTCTAGATATGCTCTCATCTTAGAGCTCTGAAGGTGTTCCCTCTGCCAGGAATGTTATTTCCCACAGTTATCTACATGGAATACTTCCTCAATCTCCTTCAGGTCTTTTTTCAAATGTTATCTTCTCTGTGGTTATTCACAAGAAACCTACTGAACCTGTGGTAAGAACAGTGGCAGTCTATGGCTGCTCCCATCACATACCCCCAGGTGACTGGGAAAGGTAGTTCTACCAAGGCAGGGAAAGCCATGAAAACCAGCAGCTTCACTGACAGAGGGGGCTGACTTGTGAAGCAAAGCACAGAAAAACCCCATACCCACAGGCAGGCAGTAACAGTTCGCTTTCTTGGTGGCAAACAAGCAAGACCAAGGGCTCAGCTAGCCTGAGGTTGCTGTCATTGTTGGTGCAAGCAAAAGAACAGGAGATTAGATAGAAATTTAAAAGGGAAATCCAGAAACAAGACTAAGGGACCTGGGCACCATGGCTCATGCCTGTAGTCCCAGCACTTTGGGAGGCCAAGGTGCGGGGACTGCTTTAGCCCAGGAGTTTGAGACCAGCTGGGCCAACACAGCAAGACTGTGTCTCTACAAAAAATACAAAAATTAGCTGGGCATGGTGGCATGTGCCTGTACTCCCAGCTACTCAGGTAGGTGAGGTGGGAGGATGGCTTGAGCCCAGGAGGTCTAGGATGCAATGAGCCATGACTGTGCCACTGCACGTCAGCCTAAGCAACGGAATGAGACCCTGTCTCAAACAAACAAACAAACATAACCTGGCAACAGAGTAAGATCCCACCTTGACAAAAAATAAAATTTAAAAATTAGCCAGGGATGGTAGCACACACCTGTAGTCCCAGCTACTCGGAAGGCTAAGGTGGGGGCGCTGCTTGAGCCCGGGAAGCTGAGGCTGCAGAGGGCCATGACTGTGCCACTGAACTCTAGCCTCAGAACAGAGCAAGACCCTGTGTCAGAAAACAAAGACTACAGGAGACCTTGGTAAATGTTCCACACATTCATGATGCAGATATTGGAGAAGGTCCAAACTATCCACACACCTCTGGCTGACCATAAGCGTACACATAGCAGCAGCAAAGACTCAAAAAGGCCCAGTGGAAATTAAAAATTATGAGCTTTGAAGGCAGTCCCCAACACACAAAGATCTACAGACAGAGGGTGCAAGCTTTACTGGCTCATGGTGTTTTAACACAACCTTTAACCAATCGCTAACTGACCAGAAGGATAATAGATACAGATGTAACTTCAGCAAACCAGACTTTAAAATTTTTTTAATTAAAAAAACAAAAACAAAAACTGTAAAAACTGAGCAGACCCTTTAGTTTATGAAATCGTATCAGTGCTACAAAGACAAGGGTAAAGGCTGTGTGCACTTTTGAAACTTTATGTGCAATTGATGGTGGTGCTGAGATATGAAAGGCTAGCATGAACGTGAAGGGGTAAGAGCACATAACAAAACTTGGTGGTGCAGAATGGACTGTTTTTTTTTTTTTTTTTTTAAAGACAGAGCCTCACTCTGTCACCCAAGCTGGAGTGCAGCAGTGTGACCCTGGCTCACTGCAACTTCCACCTCCCAGGCTCAGATGATCCTCCCACCTCAGCCTCCTGAGTCACGGCTACAGGCGCATACCACCATGCCTGGCTAATTTTTTTATCTTTTGTAGAGACAGGGTTTCACCATGTTGCCCAGTCTGGTCTCCAACTCCTAGGCCGAAGCAATCCTCCTGCCTCAGCCTCCCAAAGTGCTGGGATGACAGGCATGAGCCACCACGCCTGACCCATAATGGATATTTTTAAACTTGGTGATATGTGTCTCTCAATCCTGAAGCTTTGGTGAGAGGGTATGCAGACAGCAATAACAGCAAATGATGTATGAATGTTTTTTGCATTCAAAGAACATCTACATCTGTTGGAAGACTTTAAGTGAGTTTTGTTCTTAGATAGCACACATTAGTTGAATGTATTAAATGAACCAATACTTGCATTTCCCCTACCTCTTTGTCCACTGCTGTAAATGCTGTATGATGTGTGTTCTCTTCTGTTGCTGACATGCAAGTGTGGTCATATGAACTGAAGCGGATGGCTTGAGAATATAGACAGGCTTGTGGTGTACTTTGCAGGAGTACTTGGAAGCAGAGTTCACTAGTGACCTCAGCTGTCACAAAGAAGGGTGGAAGTTCTAATGTCTGGTTAGCTACTTATAAAAATGCTATTCGCGGCCAGGTGCAGTGGCTCGTGCCTGTAATCCCAGCACTTTGGGAGGCCGAAGCGGGCGGATGACGAGGTCATGAGATCGAGGCCATCCTGGCTAACACGGTGAAAGCCTGTCTCTACTAAAAATACAAAAAAGTTAGTTGGGCATGGTGGCGGGAGCCTGTAGTCCCAGCTACTCGGGAGGCTGAGGCAGGAGAATGGTGTGAACCCGGGAGGTGGAGCTTGCAGTGAGCTGAAATCATGCCACTGCACTCCAGCCTGGGTGACAGAGCAAGACTCCGTCTCAAAAAAAAAAAAAAAAAGAAGAATGCTATTTGCTGCAATTCTGTGTCCCATGCTTGGATTTTGTCTTTTTTAGAGCCAGGGTCTTCCTCTGTTGCCCAGGGAGTGGCACGATCATAGCTCACTGCAACCTCAAACTCCTGGGCTCAAGCGATTCTTCTGTCTTAGCCTGCTAGGTGGCTGCAACTACAGGCACATACCACCACACCCAGCTAACCTCTTTTATTTTTTGCAGAGACAGGGTCTCACTATGTTGCCCAGGCTGGTCTTAAACCCTTGGCTTCAAGCAATCCTCCTGCCCTGACTTCACAAAGTGTCAGGATTACAGGCCTGAAGCACTGAGCCCAGCCCAAATTGATTTTAAATAATAATTTAAAAAATATGTATAAAAACTGAGCAAAGACATCAACAACCAGCAGCCACATACCACAGTGAGAAAAAGATTCCATAGATTTAGTCCAGGAAAGTTACTTAAAAAATAAAAACAATAAAGCAACGAAAACCCTCAGAAGGAGGAAAAATCCAGAAATCAAAGTTGCTACAATATAGTAGCTAAAATGTCCAGTTTCAACAAAAAGTTATGAGATATTCAAAAATGCAGCAAAGTGTGACCCAAACGCATGAGAAAAAACAACCACATGGAGTTGGAAATGCCCCTGAGTAGGCCCAAATGCTACACTTCGCAAACAGACTCCAAATTTCTTTAAAGGACTAAAAAAAATATGAGAACAATGCCTCAAACAAAAAGAAAATCTTAACGAAGAGATAGAAATTATTTTTAAAGAGAACCATGGTTAAAAAAAAATAAAAAATAAAGAGAACCATGATATAAACAGGGCACAAATAAATTTGGAAAATAAAAAAAGACAACCAAATCAAAATTCTGAAGATGAATACTAGAGTAGAAGAAAAAAATCAGAAAACTTGAAGAAAGGACAAGAGAAATTATCTAACTTGAAGAAATGGGAGAAAAAACAATGAAGAAATACAAGCCAGGTGCAGTGGCTCATGCCTATAACTCCAGCATTTTGGGAGGCCAGGTTGGAGTATCGCTTGAGGCCAGCAGTATAAGACCAGCCTAAGCAACACAGTGAGACACTGTCTCTATAAGAAATTAAAAATCGGCCAGGTGTGGTGGCGCATGCCTGTAGCCCCAGCTACTTGGGAGGCTAAGGTAAGAGGATGGCTTGAGCTCAGAAGGTCAAGGATGCAATCAGCCATGAGTCTGGGCAGCAAGGCAAGACCCTATCTCTTAAACATTAACAAACAAAAAGTAAAAATTTTAAAAAAAGTAAAACAGTCTCAGAAATGTGTGGAACAATGTCAAGTATACCACTATACACAAATTAGAAGCCCCAGAAGAAGTGATGTGAAAGAGGACAAAAATGGTGACCAAAAACAATTTGCAACTTGATTTTTTTTAAATGTATCTACAGAGTCAGGAAGCTCAATGAATTATAGCTGCAATACACAAAAAGAGATCCACATCTAGACATATCATAGTGAAACTGATTAAAGCCAAAACCAGAAGATCTTGAAAGCAGCAAGAACAAAAATGAAAACAATACTTCATCATGTACAGGGAAGCAACATTAACAGCTGACTTCTCATCAGAAGCAAAAGAAGCCAGAAGGCAAGAAATGACATTCAAAGTGCTAAAAGAAAAAACCAGCAACCAAGAATTTGATATCTAGCAAAGCTATCTTTCAAAAATGAAGGTGAAATAAAGACATTTCAAAGACTTACAGAGAATCCATTGCTTGCAAACCTGACTTACAAGAAATTCCAAAGGAAGTCTCTCAAGTTGAAAGGCAAAATGACATCAGATGGTAACCCGACTGTACCCAAAGAAAGAGCACTAGGAAAAGCAAATATGTAGGTACATATAACGTACGTATTTTTGGCCAGGTGCAATGGCTCACGCCTGTAATCCCAACAGTTTGGGAGGCCAAGGCCAGCCTGGGCAACACAGCAAGACCCTGTTTCTACTGAAAATAATTTAACTAAAGTATGTATTTTTTAACTTCCTTCTCTTAAATTTTTAAAAAGAATTCAACTAAGTATTACTGTTTTATGTAATGCAAGATTAATAACAATACTGAATTATTAGGTTTATAGCAAATATAGATATAATAAACATGAAAACAATTGCATAAAAGGAGAAAGAAGCTATATTACAGAATTAAATTAGCATTAATTTAGTTAAATTGGGCTATAAGATGCTTATTATAATGACCAGACAAGTACTAAGAAAACAACTGAAAAATAGTAAAAACAAAAGACAAAAGCAATAAAATAATCATATGCTTAAAAAACTATTAAACACAAAATAAGGCAATAAAAGAGGTACAAACAAACAGAAAAAGCCAAAACATATACAAAAAAACAAATACCTGGCCGGGCATGGTGGCTCACACCTGTAACCCCAGCACTTTGGGAGGCTGAGGCAGGTGGATCACCTGAGGTCAGGAGTTAGAGACCAGCCTAGCCAACATGGTAAAATCCCGTCTCTACTAAAAATACAAAAAATATTAGCTGGGCACAGTGGTGGGCGCCTGTAATCCCAGTTACTCGGGAGGCTGAGGCAGGAGAATCACTTGAGTCCAGGAGGTGGAGGTTCCAGCGAGCCGAGATCGTGTAACTGCACTCTAGCCTGAGCAACAGAGTGAGACATCATCTCAAGAAAACAAAACAAAACAAAACAAAACAAAAAATAGGCTGACACAGTAGCTTGCGCCTGTAATTCCAGTACTTCGGGAGGCCAAGGCAGGTGGATCACCTGAGGTCAGGAGTTCGAGACCAGCCTGATCAACATGGAGAAACCCTATCTCTACTAAAAATACAAAAATTAGCTGGGCATGGTGACGCATGCCTGTAATGCCAGCTACTCAGGAGGCTGAGGCAGGAGAATCACTTGAACCTGGGAGGCAGAGGTTGCAGTGAGCCAAGATCACGCCATTGCGCTCCAGCCTGGGCAACAAGAGTGAAACTCCGTCTCAAAAAAAGACTCCACTTGGCCAGGCGCGGTGGCTCACGCCTGCAATCCCAGCACTTTGGGAGGCCGAGGCGGGCGGATCATGAGGTCAGGAGATCAAGACCATCCTGGCTAACACAGTGAAACCCCGTCTCTACTAAAAAATACAAAAAATTAACCAGGCATGGTAGCGGGCGCCTGTGGTCCCAGCTGTGGCTGAGGCAGGAGAATGGCGTGAACCCAGGAGGTGGAGCTTGCAGTGAGCCGATATGGCGCCACTGCACGCCAGCCTGGGCAAAAGAGCAAGACTCCATCTCAAAAAAATAAATAAATAAAATTAAAAAAAAAAAAAGACTCCACTCAAAAGACAGAAATTGTTAAGAGTGGCTGGAAAAACAAGATCCAACTGTACGCCATCTACAAAAAACACACCATAGATTCAAACACAGAGAGATTGAAAGTAAAAGAATGAAAAAAGATATATCATGCAAACCAATAAAAAAAGGGCTTAGTATCAGATAAAATGGTATTATTAGAGACAGAGAGAAATCATATTATAAAAGAGTCATGACATCAGAAACAGAACAATTATAAATATATATCCGCCAAACAATAAGACCTAAAATACATGCAGCAAAAATTGACAGAAAGAATAAAGAGTTCAACAATGATAAAGACTTAAGTATCCCACTCTCAATAACTGATTGATATGGTTTGGCTGTGTCCCCACCCAAATCTCATCTTGAATTGTAATAATCCCCATGTGTCAAGGGTGGGGACAGGTGGAGATAACTGAATCATGGGGCAGTTTCCCCAATACTGTTCTCACGGTAGTGAATAAGTCTCAAGAGATCTGATGGTTTTATAAATGGGAGTTCCCCTGCACAAGCTTTCTTGCCTGCTTCCATGTAAGACATGACTTTGCTCCTCTTTCACCTTCCATTATGATTGTGAGGCCTCCCCAGCCATGTGGAACTGTGAGTCAAACCTCTTTCCTTTATAAATTACCCAGTCTCGGATATGTCTTTATTTGCAGCATGGGAACAGACTAATACATTGATTAAAAACCCAGACTGCGCCAGGCACGGTGGCTCACGCCTGTAATCCCAGCACTTTGGGAGGCTGAGGCAGGCGGATCATCAGGTCAGGAGTTCGAGATCAGCCTAACCAACACGGTGAAACCCAGTTTCTACTAAAAATACAAAAATTAGCTGGGTGTGGTGGCACGTGCCTGTAACCCCAGCTACTCAGGAGGCTGAGGCAGGAAAATCGCTTGAACCCGTGAGGCGGAGGTTGCAGTGAGCTGAGATGGTGCCACTGCACTCCAGCTTGGGCGACAGAGCTAGACTGCCTCAGAAAACAAACAAACAAACAAAAAAAAACAGACAGAAAATCAGTAATACTCCTCCATCCAACAAGAAAAGAATATTATATTCTCTTCAAGCACAGCCAGAACATCCTCAAGGACAGACTATATACTAGGCCAAGGATCAGCAGACTATGGCCCAAGGGCCAAAGTCAGCTCTACTGCCTGTTTTTGTAAATAAAGTTTTATGCTAACATAAGCATGTCCATTGATTTATGTATTGTATATGGAGGCTTCAGCACTAAAACGGCAGAAATGAATAGTTGTAACACAGACCATATGGCACATAAAGCCAAAATATTTATTATATGGCCCTTTATAGAGAAAGCTTGTTAAATTATATAATAGATCATAAGAAATTCCCAATTTTGTAATGATTGAAATCATACAAAGTAGGTTCTCCAACAACAACAGAATTAAATAAAAATGAAGAGCAGAGAGAAATATGGGAAATCTCTAAATATTTCAAAATTAAAGAACATGTTTTTTTTTTTTTTTTTTTGAGACAGGGTCTCACTGTCACCCAGGGTGGAGTGCGGCAGCACAATCATGTTTCACTGATCCTCTCACCTAAGCCTCCCAAGTAGTTGCGACTACAGGTGGGCACCACCACACCCAAATAATTTTTGTATTTTTTGTAGAGATGGGGTTTCACCATGTTGCCCAGGCTGGTCACAAATAAACAACATAGTTCTAAACAACTCATGGGTCAAAGAAAAAAAATTCACAAAGGAAATTAGAAAATATTTTGAACTGAAAGAAAATAAAAACATAATAGCCGGGCATGGTGGCTCACGCCTGTAATCCCAGCACTTGGGGAGGCCAAGGCGGGCAGATCATGAGGTCAGGAGATCGAGACCATCCTGACTAACATGGTGAAACCCCGTTTCTACTAAAAATACAAAAAAAAATTAGCCGGGCGTGGTGGTGGGTGCCTGTAGTCCCAGCTACTCGGGAGGCTGAGGCAGGAGAATGGCGTGAACCCAGGAGGCGGAGCTTGCAGTGAGCCGAGATCACGCCACTGCACTCCAGCCTGGGTGGCACAGTGAGACTCGGTCTAAAAAAAAAAAAAAAAGAAAGAAAATAAAAATATAACACATCAAAATTTATGGGGTATAGCTAAATTGGTACTTAAAACATCTATAGCAGAAAAGAAGAAAGGTCTTCAATCTATAGCTTCAGTTTCCAATTTAAGAAATTAGAAAAAGAAAAGCCAACTAAATCCCAAGCAAGCAGAAGGTAGGAAATACTACAGATTAGACCACAATCAATCAAAGAGTATATGGAAAAACACTAGAGAAAAGCAATAAAACCAAAAGTTGGTTCTTTTCACCTACAGATAGGTTGACCAGAATAAAAAAGACACAATTTACCAAAATCAGGAATAAAACAAAGGACATCATTACAGACCCTACAAAAATTCAAGGGATTATGAAGAAATGCTATGAGCAACTTTATGTCCACAAATTTGACAACTCTGATGAAATGAACAAATTCCTAGAAAAACATACATTACTAAGACTGACTTAAAAAGGGTAGGGTATCAAGAAATTGAATTAATAATCTAAAATCCTTCCCACACACACACACACACAAAAGCACAAGGCCAGATTGTGTCTTATCAAATATTTAAAGAAGAAATAATAGAATTCTCCACAAACTGTTTTAGAAAATAGAAGAACAGGCCGGGCGCAGTGGCTCACGCCTGTAATCCCAGCACTTTGGGAGGCCGAGGTGGGGGGATCACGAGGTCAAGAGATTGAGACCATCCTGGCTCACATGGTGAAACCCCATCTCTACTAAAAATGCAAAAATTAGCCAGGCATGGTGGTGCGCACCTGTAGTCCCAGCTACTTGGGAGGCTGAGGCAAGAGAATCGCTTGAACCCAGGAGGCGGAGGTTGTAGTGAGCCGAGATTGCGCCACTGCACTCCAACCTGGGGACAAAGTGAGACTCTGTCTCAAAAAAAGAAAAAGAAAATAGAAGAACAGTCTGGGTGCAGTGGTTCATGCCTGTAATCCCAGCACTCTGGGAGGCCAAGGCGGGTGGATCACCTGAAATCAGGAGTTCAAGACCAGCCTGGCCAATATGGCAAAACCCTGTCTCTACTAAAAATACAAAAACTTAGCCGGGCATGGTGGCAGGCACTTGTAATCCTAGCTACTTGGGAGGCTGAAGCAGGAGAACTGCTTGAACCCGGGAGGCGGAGGTTGCAGTGAGCCGAGATCGTGCCATTGCACCCCAGCCTGGGCGACAGAGTAAGACTGTGTCTCAAAAAAAGAAAAGAAAAGAAAAGAAAATAGAAGAACATTCCCTAATTAATTCTATGAGGCCTGTGTAGCAGGCAGAATTCTAAAGATATCTCCCCAAGATTCCTGTCCCCTAATTATTCAATCAAACATAATCTATGTACTGCTACGAAGGGACTTTGCAGATGTAATTAATGTCACAGAACTTAAAATAAGGAGATTAGTCTGGATTATCTGGATGGGCCCAATCTAATCGCATGAGCCCTTAAGACGGGAGAAATTTCTCTGGCTAGAGCTAAGAAAGATGCATCACAGAGATGTGGCAAAGGGGAAAGACAGATTTGAAGCAAGAGGAACCTAACCTGCTGTAACTGGCTTTGAAGGGGGCCAGGAGGCTAGGAAATGCAGACAGCCTCTAGAAGCTGAGAAGAATCCCAGGCCAACAGCCAGGAAGGAACTGGGAACCTCAGTCCTACAGCCACATGGAACTGCATTCTGCCAACAGCCTGAGTGAGCCTGAAAATGAATGCTTCACTACAGCTTCCTGAAAGGAACAAAGCCTTGCCTTGGTTTCAACCTTGTAGAGAACCATCTGAGCCACATTGTGCCCAACATCTGACCTACAGAAACTGAGATGAGACATGCATGTTGCTTCAAGTCATTAAGTTTGTGGTAATTTGTTACAGCAGCAATGGAAAACTAAAAAAATCCATGTTTCCCTGATACTGCAACCAGACAAAGACATCACTAGAAAACTACAGATCAGGCTGGGTGTGGTGGCTCACACCTGCAATCCCAGCACTTTGGGAGGTCAAGGCGGGCAGATCACCTGAGCTCAGGAGTTCGAGACCACCTTGGGCAACATGGTGAAACCCCATCTCTACTAAAAATACAAAAATTATCTGGGTGTGGTGGCGCGTGCCTGTAGTCCCACCTACTCAGGAGGCTGAGGCACAAAAATCACTTGAGCCCAGGAGGCAGAGGTTGCAGTGGGCTGAGATTGCATCAATGCACTCCAGCTTGGGCTACAGAGTGCGACTCTGTCTCAAAAAAACAAAAACAAAAACAAACCAAAAAAACACTACAGATCAACATTCCTCATAAATATAGGAGAAATACATCATTAACAAAATATTAGCAAGCCAGGCCAGGCATGATGGCTCACGCCTGTCTATAATCCTAGCACTTTGGGAGGCCGAGGCAGGCAGATCACTTGAGCTCAGGAGTCTTGACCAGCCTGGGCAACACTGTGAAACTCCATTTCTACAAAAAACATTTTTAAAAATTAGCCAGGCGTGGTGACACACACCTGCAGTCCCAGCTACTTGGGAGGCTGAGGGAGTAGGATCACTTGAACCTGGGAGGTTGAGGCTGCAGTGACCCAAGATCGCGCCACTACACTCCAGCCTGGGTGACAAAGTGAGACGCTGTCTCAAAAAGAGAAAATAAAATAAAATAAAATAAAATAAATATATATATATATATATATGCAAGCCAAATTCAGCAACATAGAAAACAATTGTAATACCATGACCAAGTGGGACTTATTCCAGGAATGGAAGATTGGCTTAACATGCAAAAACCAATTAATGTAACACACAGTATCAATCAAATAAATGATAAAAGTCACATGATCATCTCAGTAGGTACAGAAAAAGCATTTTCACGCACCCATACCCATTCATGGTTTTTAAAAAAGGGAAAATGTTCTCACCTTTATAAAGGCCATCTATGAAAAACCTACAACTAATATCATACTCCATAGTAAAACACAAAATATTTTCTTCCTTAGATAAGAAAAAACAAGAATGCACACCTCATCACTTGTTTTCAACAACATACTGAAAGATCTTGTCAGTGCAATAAGGATGAAAGAAAAGAAAAGAAAAGAAATTAAAGGCATCACGATTGGAAAGGAAGAAGTAAAATGTTTTTATTCAAAGATAACATGACCCATATACAGAAAATCCTAAGGAATCCAAACACATATACACACACACCAAAAATACTGCTAAGGACTAAAACATTAGTTCAGCAAGGTCTAATAATTAAACCAATATACAAAAAGTAATGGTATCTGGCTGGGCGCAGTGGCTGACACCTGTAATCCCTGCACTTTGGGAGGCTGAGGCCGGTGGATCACCAGAGATCAGGAGTTCAAGACTGGCCTGGCCAACATGGTGAAACCCCATCTCTACTAAAAATACAAAAACTAGCTGGGCGTGGTGGCGAGCACCTGTAATCCCAGCTACTCGGCAGGCTGAGACAGGAGAATCGCTTGAACCTGGGAGGCAGAGGTTGCAGTGAGCCGAGATCACACCATTGCACTCCAGCCTGGACAACTAGAGCGAAACTCCATCTCTAAAAAATAGAAAGCAAGTAATGGTATATCTATATACTAGCAATAAACAATCCAAAAATAAAATTAACAAAAAATTACATTCACAATAGCATCACAAATTAAGGCTGGGTGTAATGGCTCACACCTATAATCCAAGCACTTTGGGAGGCTGAGGCAAGAGGACTGCTTTAGCCCAGGAGTTCAAGACCACCCTGGGGAAAAAAGCGAGACCCCATTTCTACAAAAAAAAATTTAAATTAGCTTGGGCACAATGACGTGCAACTACAGTCCCAGCTACTCACAGGAGGCAGGCTGAAGCAGGAAGATCACTTGAGCCCAGGAGTTTGAGGCTGCAGTGAGCTATGATCATGCCACTGCACCAGCCTGGGTGACAGAGGAAGACCCTGTCTCTTAAAAAAAAAAAAAAAAAAAAAAAAACTTAAATACTTAGGAATAAAAATAACAGATGTACAAATCGCATACTCTGAAAATTAGAAAACATAGTTGAGAGAAAGAAATTAAAGATCTAAATGAATAGAGACACATTCCATATTCATGAACTGGAACATTCATATTCTCCCAATTTAATTTATAAGCGTAATACAGTCCCTATTAAAATTTCAGCAAGCATTTTTGTAGAAACTGACAAGCTGATCATAAAATTTATATGGAAATTCAAAGAAACCAGAATTGCCAAAACAATTTTGAAAATTTTGGAGGACTTCCACTACCTGATTTCAAAACTTACTATAAAGCTACAGTCATGAAGACAGTGTGGTACTGTCATAAGAATAGGCACACATATCAATGGGCACAAAATTGAGAATCCAAAAATAAACCTTCATATCTATGGACAACTGATTTTCAACAAAGGCACTAGAGATATTCAATAGGGAAAAGAGAGTCTTTTCAACAAATAGTATTGGGACAACTGGACTTCCAAATACATAAAAATGAACTCAGACTTTTACCTCATACTATATATAAAAATTAACTCAAAATGGATCACAGACCCAAATGGCTAAAACTGTAAAACCCTAGAAAAAACATAAGAGGAAGGTCATGATTTTTTTTAGTGAGAGTTCTTCAAAAGCACAAACCATACAATCTATAAAAGAAAAAAAAAGCTAGAATTCAAATTTAAGACTTTTCATACTTCAAAAAACAACATGCACCTTATGGTATCAGCAATAAGAACAGGCATATAGATCAATAGAATAGAAGTGAAAGTATCGACAAGAATCCTCACATTTATGGTCAATTTATTTTCAACAAAGGTGACAAGAAAATTCAACAGGGAAAGAATAATCTTTTCAACAAATGGTGCTGGGATAACTGAATATCCACATACAAAAGAATATACACTACCACATAAAAAATTAGCTCAAAATGCAAAAGCAATGAAAGTAGAGTCTCAGAGATATCTGCACACCTATGTTCACTGCAGCATTATTCACAATAGCCAAGAGGTGGAGCACCTAAATGTCTATCAGCAGACAAATGGTTAAACAAAAAGTATATACATACAATGGAATATTATTCGGCCTTAAAGAGGAAGGAAATTCTGACACATGCTACAACAAGGATGAACCTTAAGGACAGATGCTAATAGAATAAGCCAGTCACAAAAGGACAAATGTTGTAAGGATTCCACTTATGTGAGATACCTAAGCTAGTCAAATTCATAGAGACAGGAAGCAGAATGGTAGTCGCTGGGGGCTGGAGGGAAAGGAGAGAGTGAGGATGTTTAATGAATAAAGAGTTTTAGTTTTGCAAAATGAAGAGTTCTGGACATGAATGGTGATAATGGTGAATGTAATTTTTTTTTTTTTTTTTTAGGAGACATGGTCTCTCTCTGTTGCCCAGACTGGAGGGCAGTGGCACAATCATAGCTCACTGCCACCTCAAACTCCTGGACTCAAGCAATCCTCCCACCTCAGCCTAATCAACACAGTGAGATTCCATCTCTAACCACAAGGTTGTCACCTAAACTTGCTCCTGCAAAGGGTTTGAAACGAAGCCAAAAAAGACAGCAGGAAAGGATAAATCTTCAGACAAAAAAGCACAAACAAAAAGCAAAACTGGTAGCAAAAGGAAAACAGGACAAAGTAGCTAACCAAGAAACTAAGATTTACCTGCAGAAAATGGAGAAATGAAAAACGAGGAGGGTTCAGCCTCCAACGCAGCAAGAGAGAAAGAAGCCTAGTTTGATTAATATCAAATACTCTGTCTTATCCGTGGTCCTAGTCTCCCTTCTTGCACAATCCAGAGAAATATTTTTATCAAATATTTTTTAAATGTGTTTTATAGTAGCTCTAGAAACATTTTAGAAGGAGGGAATCCCACATTGTAGGAGGGACTCCCACATTGTCCCATTTATTAAATGTAAGTGATTTTTTGTAAGAGGTACAATTATTTGCTTGTTATTTTTTGGTACAACAGAAGATAATGTGGGATACTGAATTATGGAAAGCTTTGACTATCTTGGGTGTCAGCTGGGCAGGTAGTTTTTATATCCTATAATACAAAGGCAATGGCAATACTCAATGGCAATGTGGAGTCAGAGTTGTGCATTCAATTCTTGAATATTTTAAATTATTTCCATTACCATGTTGTTTTTTCGTAGAATTGTTTCCTGAAGAAAACCACTCCTGGTCATGGCTCTCCCTGTCAGAATTGTGTGCACTCTGTAACATCTTTGGTCATGGTAGCTCTGTTTTCCTAGTAATTTTGTTAATGTGCTGTGAAAGGTGAAAAATTTGCATATGTTGTGTATATGATATTAAGTTGTGAATTGGTAAGACTTACGAAATGGCTTATCAACATCTGAAGATACTGGAACTTGATATCCTCTTAAGGAAAATTTGCCACCAAATTTTAAGTCACTGCAAATAACTGTTTAAAACAGAATTGTAACACATGGCTTTTTAGATTTTCGGTATATACATTAAGAATTGTGTACAACTGAATGTCTGTGTACTGATCTTCAGTACAACCAATAAAATCTCAACTATGAAAGAAAAAAGGTAATTGGATTTTGAAAGGAAATTGGTAAAGAGATTCACTAGAGTTGTGAAAGAAAGTCAGATTGATGTTAAGTGGACTAATAACGAAGTAGAAGAAAAGAACATACCTACTTCTCTTTCTAAAAGAGGGGGAAGATAGCCCACTTAAGGAGAAAATAAGAAGCTATTTTTAGGATTGAAGGAACATGTTTTTAGGAAAGAGGGCAGAAACCAACAAGGAGAAATAAAGATTGAAGATCTGAACGAGAAGAGATACTTGATGGATTATGGTACTTGAGAATAAAAGTGCAATTTGATAAATAGCAGATTTAAAAAATAGAACAATTAACTTAGGAAAGAGGTACTATTACTTAGAAATAAGTACTAATCCAAGCCAGAGTTGAAGAGGGCTTGAGTGAGGAATGTGGCAGTAAGAAGGAAATAGAAAGGTATAAGATACACTGTAGCCCAATTAGAAAACGATGATCATTTATTACACTATTTAAAGAAATTAATATCTATAATGCACTTAGAATAGTGCTTGTACATAGCAAACACCATCTAAGCAGTTGTTAAATAAATTTTTTGAAAAACAAAATGTATTTGAGAAGGAGGAAACTTTTAAGTGGAGAAACCTGGCAAAAACCACCTTAACCAAGTGACCAAAGTTATTAGCACTATTAATAAGGCAAATGAACATCATGTGGCTCCTGAAATACTTAACTGAGAAAGACACATCATTTACAATAGTATTCCTGCCAAAACTGCATAATCTGAATCTAATCATAAGGAAACACCAAACAAATTGAAGGACAATCTGCAAACAACTGGCCTGTATTTATTAAAAAATATTGGCCAGGCACAGTGGCTCACATCTGTAATCCCAGCACTCTGGGAGGCCGAGGCAGGCAAATCACAAGGTCAAGAGATCGAGACCATCCTGGCTAACATGGTGAAACCCCGTCTCTACTAAAAACACAAAAATTAGCTGGCCGTGGTGGCATGCGCCTGTTGTCCCAGCTACTTGGGAGGCTGAGGCAGAAGAATCGCTTGAACTCGGGAGGTGGAAGTTGCAGTGAGCCAAGATCACACCACTGCACTGCAGCCTGGTGATGGAGTGAGCTCCACCTCAAAAAAAAAAAAAAAAAAATTAATGCCATGAAATTCAACAAAAAATTGAAGAACTGCTTCAGATTAGAGACTGAAGACATGATAACTAAATATAATGCATGGTCCTGGATTAGATCTTAAGAGTGGGAGAAAAGAGGCTGCTGTAAGGGACATGAATGGGACAACTGGCTAGATGGAAATAAGGAGCTGTACATCAGGAAATACACTATTATATCAACATTTCAGTTCCTGGACTTTGACTCTTCGGGTTTATGTTAGAGAATGACTTTGTGATTAGGAAATACATGCTGCAATATTTAGGGATAGAGGAACATGAAGTCTACAGCCTACTCTCTCAAATGGCTCAGAAAACAACAATAACATGAATATGGAGAGAAATAATGATAAAGCAAACGTGGCAAGATGTTAACATTTGGTGCTAAAGAAAGCATATCAGAGAGTTCTTTGTACTATTCTCGTAACTTTTCAGTAAGTTTGAAATTATGTCCAAAAGTTAAAAACCTATTGCTGCATAAACATACTCTAAATTTAACTTGGGGTATTAGGAACTTAACTTATCCTGATGAAACTTTTACAACATAAGTGGAAACTCCTCTTTGCTCTTGTAGCAAAGAAATGAAAATGGAATCTCAGGAAACTAATGTCAGCATAAAGACATAGGAAAGGGCAAAGACGCCAGGTGTTCCTGGCAGTAGTAAGAAAAAGAAACAAATAATGCACATTCCCAGCATCAGTGGATACCTGAACAGGAGGGATGACTGCTAAGGTGGGAAGGAATTTCAACTGAATGTCTCCAAACCTGAACTCCTGATTTTATTCATCACCCCCAAAGCATACACTTTCCCAAGTCTTCACCTTCTCAGTATGTGGTACTAACCACTCACCCAACTGCTCAAGCCAAAAGCCCTGTAATTATCCTTGACACCTCTATTTTCCTCAGATACCACAACCAAACGATCAGCAAGTTCTAACTATTCTCCAAATCCAACTGCTTCTCGCCATTCCACTGTTACCACTCTAGTCCAAGTCATCGTGATTTTTACAGCTATCATAGCTTCCTGAGTTCCCTGCTTCTCTTGTTAATGTAGTCTATTTTTCACACAGAAGCCAGTTTTTTAAGAAAAAACAACTCAGATCATGTCACTCCTCTACTCAAAACCCTTCAGTGCTCCCCATGACCAGCAAGCCCTACCTGACCTGGCCCCTGGAACTGATAACTTCCTCCCCCAGCATCACCCCTTGCTCAATGCACTTCAGCTAATCCCTGCCATGCCTCAAGCAAGCCAAGCACCTACCACTTCAAGGCCTTTGAACTTGCCATTCTGTCTGCCTGGAATGCTCTTCTCCTAGATTCACATGAATCGTTCTCTCTCTTTGTTCAAATGTCATCTCCTCAGAGATTCCTTCTCTAATCATCCTACATACAGCAGCCCCTGCCACTCCTATTCCTTTACCCTGTGTTTTTCTACATTTTTTTCTACAACTGTTACTATCTAGCATTATATTCTGTATTTATTTATTGTCTATCTCCCTCAATAGGATGTAAACTTAAGCACAAGAACTTGGACTCCATGAGGACAGACCCTTTGATTATCTTGATAATTCTTGTATCCCTGGGCCTAGAACTATACCTGGCACATAGCAGATAGGCAGTAAATTAGCTGGCTGACTGACTGACTGACTGAATGAATGAATGAATGAATGAAGAGTACTTCTGATCATGAGGGTTATATGACAAGGTAATAAATAATTCATTAAGCCATACACTTAAATGTGTGCATTTTGCTGTATATGTTATACTTAAAATTTGAGAAGAGACTTAACATTATTGCTCATCGGCAAGATGCAAAATAAAAATTAAACACACACAGGAAAGGCTAAAATTTTTTAAAAATAGACAATACCAAGTTTGGTCAGGATGTGGACCAACTAGATTCTCAAATATTGCTCATGGGAATGTAGAATGGAAAAATAACTTTGGAAAACTATCCGGAATTTGCTAATAAATTTAAATATATGCCCATCTTATGACCCAGCAACTTCACTCCTAGACATACACCCAAAAGAAATAAGTACATATGGCTACAAATAACAATATTAACAGCAGCTTTATTCATAATAGCCCAATCTGGTAACAAGAAGATGAATAGACTAATTGTGGTATATTGATATAATTTAAAACTGCTAATAAAAAAGAAACACTGAAAAAAGAAACACTGCTACATACAACATAGCTATATCTCATAGGCATTGTTAAACAAAGAAGTCAGACCCAAAGAGTACATACTATAGGATTCTGTTTATATCAAGTACAAGAACAGGCAAAAATAATATCAGTGATAGAAGTTAGAATATTGGTTACCTCTGGATGGACAGTGTTCCTCTGAGAAAAGACATCAGGGAACTGTCTTGGTGGGGAAATGTTCTACATCTTGATCTGGGTGGTAATTACATGGGTACAACATATGTAAAAATTCACTGAGGTATACCCTTAAGATTTGTACATTTTACTGCATAAAAAACAACTTGAAAGCTTTTTAATTTTTTTATGTAAAAACTAGAGGAAAAACTTCAAAGCATATTCTTGACTAGTCATTTGTACATAAGAAACCATTCAGTAGCCGGGCACGGTGGCTCACACCTGTTATCCTAGCACTTTGGGAGGCTGAGGCGGGCGGATCACTTGAGCTCAGGAGTTCCAGACCAGCCTGGCCATCATGGCAAAACCCCGTCCCTACTAAAAATACAAAAATTAGCCAGGCGCACTGGCGTGTGCATGTAGTCCCAGCTACTCAGGAGGAGGCTGAGGCAGGAAGATTGCTTGAGGCCAGGAGACAAACTGCAGTAAGCCAAGATCATACCATGGCACTCTGGCCCGGGCGACAAAGCTAGACCTTATCTTAAAAAAAAAAAAAGGCCGGGCACGGTGGCTCACGCCTGTAATCCCAGCACTTTGGAAGGCTAAGGCAGGCGGATCACGAGGTCAGGAGATGGAGACCATCCTGGCTAAAACAGTGAAACCCCGCCTCTACTAAAAATACAAAAAATTAGCCGGGTATGGTGGCAGGCGCCTGTAGTCCCAGCTACTCGGGAGGCTGAGGCAGGAGAATGGCGTGAACCCGGGAGGAGGAGCTTGCAGTGAGCTGAGACTGCGCCACTGCACCAACCTGGGCGACGGACAGAGCAAGACTCTGTCTCAAAAAAAAAAAAAAAAAAAAAAAAGCCATTCAGTTAAGCATTTTCCCAAATGGGAACAAATGTATGTAATACTATATTGTATTAATTAAATACCATATTGTATTAAATTAAAACCTGAAATGTGGGGATACCAGTAAATAATAATGGCTGGATGTATTAAAAGAAAATAAAAATTATTAAATCTGGGTTTTTATATAAATTTGTTACTGCTTACTAAATGATAAAACAAGATTTGAAACTGTCAGTCTGGGATTAGTACCCACTGAGCTAGGGCTTAAAGCTAAGAAAACCAATGAACCAGATTCCATATTCAAGTTAGCCTTGCTCTAAAGAAGTATATGGTCACAGACCACATCCCTAGTACTAACTACGACTCCTGAACCAGAGGGTACAGCTCAATGACTCTCAAGGTATAGAAATGAGAGAATAGACATGTAGTTCTCAACTTATCACTCTTATTGTTCTTTATACTTCTTTTTCATTTCAAATCACAACAGAAGAGGGCCTAAAGTTTTTATATTTATCGGAATGGGAACATGTATTAAAAGGAGATGAGCAAGAGAGACAAAAAGCAGAATAGAGGTTGCCAAGGGCTGGGGGGGAGGAGGAGTTATTGTTTAATGGATACAAAGTTTTTGTTGGGGTGATGAAAAGTTTTGGGTTAGACAGTGGTGATGACTACACAACACTGTGAATGTATTTAATACCAGTAATTTGGCATCAACATACAAATGGTTAAAACGATAAATATTATGTTATGTATATTTTTAAACTTCAGTAATAGATCCCAAATAGCCAAAACAATCTTGAAAAAGAAAAACAAGGAGTTGGAGGCCTCACATTTCTTGATTTCAAAACATATTACAAAGCTATAGTGATCAAAACAGTGTAGTACTGGCATAAAGACATACATTTAGACTAACGGAATAGAATAGAGAGCCCAGAAATAAATCCTCACATACATGGTCAAAAGATCTTCAACAAAGGGGCCAAGAACATTAGATGAGAAAAGGACAGTCTCTTCAACAAATGACGTTGGGAAAACTGGATATCTACATGCAAAAGAATTAAGCTGGACCGTTACCTTACACCATACACAAAAATTAACTCAAAAAGAAATAAGGAACCAAATGTAAGACCTAAAACTATGAAACTCCTAGAAGAAAACAAGGGGAAAGCTTCATGAGGCAGGATTTGGCAATTTCTTAGATATGACAGCAAAAGTGCATGCAAAAAAGCAGTAATAGACAAATGGGATTACATTAAACTTAAAACTTCTAAGCAATCAATGAAGTAAAAAGGCAACCAATGAAATGGCTCAAAATACTTGCAAGTCATATATCTATTATAAAGGGTTAATATCCAGAATTTATGAAGAACTCCTGCAAATCCATAACAACAACAACAACAAAAACCCAACTTTACAATAGGCAAAGGAGTTAAACAGGCATTTCTCCAGAGAAGATAAATAAATGGTCACCAAACATGTGAAAAGATGCTCAATCACTCATTATTAGAGAAATGCAAATCAAAACCACAATGATCAGGAGCTCATGTGCTCTTCAAAAAAGCAAAACAAAACCAGGGTCAGGTTGAAGTGGCTTATGCCTGTAATCCCAGCACTTTGGGAGGCCGAGGTCGGCAGATCACTTGAGGTCAGGAGTTCGAGACCAGCCTGGCCAACATGGTGAAACCCTGTCTCTACTAAAAATACAAAAATTAGCCAGGCATGGTGGTGCACACCTGTAGTCCCAGCTACTCGGGAGCCTGAGGCAGGAGAATCGCTTGAACCTGGGAGGCGGAGGTTGCAGTGAGCTGAGATCACGCAACTGCACTCCAGCCTGTGTGACAAAGAGACTCCGTCTCAAACAAAACAAAACAAAACAAAACAAGACACAATGAGTTAACACCTTGAACCCACTAGGATGGCTGCTACCCAAAATAAGACAAAGTAAAAACAAAAACAGAAAATAAAATAAGTATTAGTAAAGATGTGGAAAAACTGGAACCCTTGTGTACTGTTGGCAAGAATGTAAAATGGTAATGGCCACTATGGAAAACAGTATAAAGGTTCCCAAAAAATTAAAATTAGAACTACCACATGATCCAGGACTCCCAACTCTGGATACGTATTCAAAACATCTCAAAGCTGAATATCAAAGAGATATTTGTGTACTCATGTTCATGGTAGCATTATTCAGAAAAGAGGTGAAAGCAACCGGTGTCTATCAAAGGATGAATAGATAAAATGTGGTATATACATACAAGAGAATATTATTCAGCCTTTAAAAAAAAGGAAATCCTGTCACATGCTACAACATGGAGGAACCTTGAGGACAATGCACTAATTGAAACAAGCCAGTTGCAAAAAGACAAAAACTGTATGATTCCACTTATATGAGGTAAAGTAGTCAAACTCATAGAAACAGAAAGTAGAATGGTGGGCCAGGGGCTGGGTTGTTATTTAATGGGTATGGAATTTCAGTTTTGCAAAGATAAAAAAACTTTGGGTGATCTGTTATACAACAATGTGAATATACTTAACGCTCCTGAACTTTCATTTACATATGTATATATATTTTGAGATGGAGTCTCACTCTGTCGCCCAGGCTGGAGTGCAGTGGTGCCATCTTGGCTCACTGAAACCTCCGCCTCCCGGGTTCAAGTGACTCTTCTGCCTCAGCGTCCCCAGTAGCTGGGACTACAGGCGCCTGCCACCACACTCGGCTAATTTTTGTATTTTTAGTAGAGACAGGGTTTCACTATGTTGGCCAGGCTGGTCTCGAACTCCTGAACCCATGATCCACCTGCCTCACCCTCCCCAAGTGCTGGGATTACAGGCATAAGCCACCACGCCCAGCCACCTGTGTGTTTTATCATCATTTTTGCAAAAATCCAAAATGATGACAAAACACACAGGTACTGAGGTGTGGACAAACAGGCCCCTCACATCTAAGTGAGAATGTAAATTTATACAGTATCTTTGGAAGACAACTAAGCAGTAGCTGTCAAAATTAAAAATGTATATATTATTTGACCCAGGAAGACAATTTGTTTTTTTTGACAAGGTCTTGTTTTGTTGCCCAGGCTCACTGTACCCTCAACCTCCCAGGTTCAAACGATCCTCCCAAGTAGCTGGAACTACAGGTGCACACTACCACACCTAGCTAATTCTTGTATTTTTTGTAAACACAGGGTTTCATATGTTGCTCATGCTGGTCTCAAACTGCTGAGCTCAAGTGATCCTCCTGCCTCGGCCTCCCAAAGTGCTGGGATTACAAACATGAGCTATCACACCCACCCTAGCAAGACAATTTCTAGGAATTTACCTTGCAAGGCTGTTTGCAAATGTATAAACCTATGTATTCAAGGTTATCCAATGCAACATTATTTATAAGAGCAAAATATTCAAACTAATTGTCAATTAATAGGACACTGGTTTAATTAATTGTAATCTGTCCACATAATGAGAATACTGTGCAAATGTTTTTGAGAAAAGTTCTTTGGGCCCGGTGCGGTGGCTCATGCCTGAATTCCCAGCACTTTGGGAAGCCGAGGCGGGCAGATCACAAGGTTGGGAGTTCAAGACCAGCCTGACCAACACAGTGAAACCCCGTCTCTACTAAAAAAGCAAAAGATTAGCTGGGCGTGGTGGCGTGTGCCTGTAGTCCCAGCTACTCAGGAGGCCGGGGCAGGAGAATCACTTGAACCCAGAAGGCGGAGGTTGCAGTGAGCCAAGATCGCGCCACTGCACTCCAGCCTGGGCGACAGAGCGAGGCTCCACCTTAAAAAGAAAAAAAAAAGTTCTTTATATATTTATTAAGTGAATATGATGGAGAAAGTAATGTATTTGCACTGGTTTGCACATATATAAAAACTGTATACCTGGAAGGATAGACAAAAAACTAGTAGCAGTGATGATCTCTTGAGGAATGGAAACTGAAAAGATAGGAAACTAGGGTAAGAAAGACTTTTCAGTCTACCTTTTTATATTTTGACATTGGAATAATATAAACATCTTATCTGTTCAAAAAAATTAATAACGCACCCTTTTTAAAAAGACCCCAGCTGGGCACAGTGGCTCATGCCTGTAATCCCACTGAGGCGGGTGGATCATTTGAGGTCAGGAGTTCGAGATTAGCCTGGCCAACATGGTGAAACTCCATCACTACTAAAAATACAAAAATTAGCCAGGTGTGGTGGCACATGCCTGTAGTCCCAGCTACTCAGGAGCTGAGGCAGGAGAATTGCTTGAACCCAGGAGGTGGAGGCTAAAATGAGCCCATATGGTGCCACTGCACTCCAGCCTGGGTGACAGAGAGAGATTCTATTTCAAAAAAATAAAAATAAATAAGACCCTTACCCAGTAAATTAAATCAAAGCTGAAAGCCTTCATTTGAATCTAAATAATATAATTCTAACTCAGAAACCCAATCAACAGGTTCATGAAATGTGTCAAGAAGATAAATGCTAACCTACTACACCTGCAGATAATGATGGAAAACAAGAAAATGAGAGGTTCCAAATAAAAACATTCTTCTCATCTTTAAAGGGTTTTAATTATAAGAAAGTCACCAGGAATTCTCATTCCATAATATAATCAGTTTACCAATAAATATCATTTTCATCAGCTTTATAAAGAAATATGAAATGCCAGGCATGGTGGGTCACGCCTGTAATCCCAGCACTTTGGGAGGCCGAGGTCGGCGGATCACTTCAGGTCAGGGGTTCGAGACCAGCCTGGCCAACAGAGTGAAACACCATCTCTACTAAAAAAATACAAAAATTAGCCAGGCATGGTGGCGTGCTGTAATCCCAGCTACTCGGGAGGCTGAGGCAGGAGAACTGCTTGAACCTGGGAGGCAGACCTTGCAGTGCGCCAAGATCACACCACTGCACTCCAGGCTGGGGGACAGAGTGAGACTTTGTCTCAAAAAAAAAAGAAATATGAAAAAGATGGCCGGGCATGGTGGCTCATGCCTGTAATCCCAGCACTTTGGCAGGCTGAGGCAGGCAGATCACTTGAGGTCAGGAGTTCGAGACCAGCCTGGCCAACATGGTGAAACCCTGTCTCTACTAAAAATACAAAAATTAGCTGGGCATGATGGCGCGTCCCTGTAATCCCAGCTACTTGGGAGGCTGAGGCAGGAGAATCACTTGAACCCAGGAGGCAGAGGTTGCAGTGAGCTGAGATCATGCCACTGCACTCCAGCCTGGGTGACAGAGTGAGACTCTCAAAAAAAAAAAAAAAAGAAGAAGAAGAGAAAGACCTAAATTCTAGGCCAGGCACAGTGTCTCATGCTTATAATCCCAGCACTTTGGGAGGCAAAGGCTGGTGGATCACTTGAGGTCAGGAGTTCAAGACCAGCCTGGCCAACATGGTGAAACCCCGTCTCTACTAAAAAAATAAAAAATAAAAATACAAAAATTAGCTGGGTATGTGGTGGCACATGCTTGTAACCCTAGCTGCTCAGGAGGCTGAGGCAGGAGAATCGCTTGAACCCCAGAGGCAGAGGTTGCAGTGAGCCGAGATCACACCACTGCATTCCAGCCTGAGTAACAGAGTGAGACTCAAAAAAGGAACAAAAAAGGGGATTTCCTCAGGTCAAAATGGTGAATATGAAACCTTTCTCTAAGTCCGCTTTCTCAACAATTGGCACCACTGGCACCAATTTTCTACTTTAATCTAAAAACTCTCCCATAATTATAAGACTTGATCACCATAAATTTTATTTTGAAAAAATGTTTTCATTTTGAAAAACCAATTAATTTTTTTAATAAAAAATAGAAACCTCAAATTGGAACAACATAGAATTTCTGGAAATTTAAAAGACATTCTAAGTGGAAAATCAGAAGCCACATGATACCACAACTCCTCTTTACTACTATTAAAAGACACAAGGTCCTCCAAATTGCTTAACATTAGTCATCAGCAGCAGCTGTAGATGTGGGAGTAGAGGGAGCTCAAAAGGAGCAGAGCTGGAATACATGTTTGTCTCCTCCTATTTTACTGCTAGCTCAGTAGTTAGAGCTGTCTGCTCCCTCCTCCTCGCACAGGTGGCTCTAACCCAAACCCAACTGAGCTAAATTATCCTCAGCTGTATTACTCTTCATAACGGATTTAAACAATACTGATAATTTTATTACCACCCCCTTACACACACATATAAAACTCCGGTCCTCAGCAAGCAGCTCAAGGGATTGGAGGCAGCTATTAGGCAAAAACAAAACCAGGCAATTAGGAGCAACTATATTCACTGATTCTAACCCATAAAGGGAGATTCAAAGCATATAGAAAAAGCAATTTCTAAAAACCTTGTTAACTTAAAAAATAATTAACTGATCAACTGTTATTTAACATAAACCCACTATGTGCCAATACTGATGATAAAAAATTATGAAAGATGGAATATTATTCAGCCTTTAATAGTAAGAAAATTCTGACAGGTGCTATAACATGGATGAACCTTGAGGATATTATGCTAAGTGAAATAAGCCAGTCACAAAGAAACAAATACTATATCATTCCATTTATATGAGGCACCTAGACTAGTCAAATTTTACCAAAAGTAGACTGGTAGCAGCCAGAGGCTAGGGGGAAGAGGGAATGAGAGTTACTGATTAATGGGTACAGTTTCAGTTTGGGAAAATGAGAAAAGTTGTGGAGATGGATGCACAAGAATGTGAGTGTATTAATACCACTTCAAAATGGTTAAAATGGTAAACGTCATGTTATGTGCATTCTACTGAATTTTTTTGTTTGTTTGTTTGTTTGTTTTTTGAGACGGGGTCTCGCTCCTTAGCCCAGGCTGGAGTGCAGTGGCGCTATCTCGACTCACTGCAAGCTCCGCCTCCTGGGTTCACGCCATTCTCCTGCCTCAGCCTCCCGAGTAGCTGGGACTACAGGCGCCTGCCATGGCGCCCGGCTAATTTTCTGTATTTTTAGTAGAGACGGGGTTTCACCGTGTTAGCCAGGATGGTCTCGATCTCCTGACCTCGTGATCCGCCCACCTCGGCCTCCCAAAGTGCTGGGATTACAGGCGTGAGCCACTGCGCCCGGCCTGAAATTTTTTAAATTAATGCAATAAGAAAAACAAAAATGAAAGAAAAAGTTGATTTTTTGACCCAGCAAGAAGACTCTAGAAATACTGATCAAGGGGTAAAAATGCAAAGAATACCAATATCAGGAAGGTTTTTAAAGAGCTAGTATAGATCTTACAGACATTAAAATTATAAGTCAAAAATATAGATAACCTTATGCCAATACATTTGAAAATTTAGGTAATAAATTTCTTGAAAAACAAGTTACCAAACAGACTCACACACAAAAAAAGGAAAACTGACATAGTCCTGTAACTCTAAAAGAAATTGAGGTCATAATTTAAAATTCTCTCATAACAGAAAGGGTTTCATTTCTTATTTATTTCTGGTAGGAATGTAAACTGGTACAACTTCTTTAGAATACAGCATTATTTTGTAAAGTAGCACACTTGTCAATCCTATGATCCAGAAATTCAAGTACAAGAGAAATTCTTGCTCATGGTACATTAGAAAACACGTAGTATTCATAACAGTTAAGAAAATGGAAACAACCCCAATGCCATTAACAAGAGAATAAACTGTGATGTATTCACTAAATGTCTGTACTGCTGCAAAAATGTGTCAACTATACGCAATGATATGGATTAATCTTAGCAATATAATGTTAAGTAGAAAATTCCAGATTACGTACAACATAAGACCCTTTTTTAATAAAAAATACAACTAATGCTAAAACAATATATTATTTAGACACACATACATATTTGATAACTATTTTTTGAAAAGTTTACTTTGGGAGGCTGAGGCAGGCAGATTGCTTGAGCCCAGGAATGAGACCAGCCTCACCTTTTAAAAAACTTTATTGTTTGCCATAGGAGGATGTGAAGTAACTGATTCTTACATATTGCTAGTGGGAGTATAAAAATCTGTTTAGCAAAATCTACTAAAACTGAACATAAGCACACCCTATGACCCAGCAGTCCACTCCTAAGTAATACCCAACAAAAATGCATTTATAATGTGTACTAAAAGACATGTACAAGAATGTTTACAGCAGCATTATCTGTAAGTCCAAAAACCAGAAACAAACCTAAACATCAATCAACTACAGAATGGATAAATTGTAACACATTCACAGAATAGAATATGATACAGGCTGGGCATGGTGGCTCACGCCTGTAATCCCAGCACTTTGGGAGGCCGAGGCGGGAGGATCACGAGGTCAGGAGATCGAGACCATCCTGGCTAACACAGTGAAACCCCGTCTGTACTAAAAATACAAAAAATTAGCTGGGCGAGGTGGCGGGCGCCTGTAGTCCCAGCTACTCGGGAGGCTGAGGCAGGAGAATGGCGTGTACCCCGGAGGCGGAGCTTGCAGTGAGCCAAGATGGCGCCACTGCACTCCAGCCTGGGTGACAGCGAGACTCTGTCTCAAAAAAAAGAATATGATACAGCAATGAAAAAGGAGCTACTGATGATACAACAAGGATGAATTTCAAAAGCAATGCTAATAAGCAAAGAATGTCAGGTGCAAAATAGTGCATGCTGCATGTTTCCATTTATATGAACCTCATAACTGAACAAATCTCATCTATTGTGACATAAGTCAGAATACTGTTCTGGTGATATAAATCAGAATACTGGTCAGGGAGAGAATCTGGGTCAGAGCACAGGAGGGCTTCTAGGATCCTGATCTGAATAGTGGTTATGTGGCTGTGTTCAATGTAAAAATTCATTATGTTGTACCCTTAAGGATTTTGCATTTTATGTGTATTACACATCCAAAAAAAAAAAAAGTTTACCAAAAACAAAGAAAAAAACTAAAGATGTCCTTTTACCTCTTACCTTCACAGTTTAACTGATGCTATCCATGACACCCCTAACTGAACACTGGTAGGCTAACAGGCAACACTGGCGTACACTCAGGCTTTTCTCTTCCCACTATGCAATACTTACTAAGAGTCTAATCTATTTGTTGTTCTCAAACCTACTTAATGCCAGTTGTGCTCATAATTACAATTACATAATTGTCATGAAATATTAATACTGGCTGGGCATGGTGGCTGACACCTGTAATCCCAGCACTTTGGGAGGCCAAGGCAGGCAGATCGCTTGAGGTCAGGAGTTCGAGACCAGCCTGGCCAACGTGGTGAAACCCCCGTCTCTACTAAAAATACAAAAAAATTAGCTGGGTATGGTGGCATGCGCCTGTAATCCCAGCTACTTGGGAGGCTGAGGCAGGAGAATTGCTTGAACCTGGGAGGCAGAGGATGCAGTGAGCTGAGATCATGCCACTGCACTCCAGCCTGGGCAACAGAGAAGACTCCGTGTCAAAAAAGACAGAAATATTAACACTTAACATGGCCGGACGTGGTGGCTCATGCCTGTAATCCCAGCACTTTGGGAGGCCAAGGTAGATGGATCACTTGATCCCAGGAGTTCGAGACGAGCCTGGGCAACATAGCAATACCTCATCTCTATAAAAAATGTAAAAATTAGCCAGGCACGATGGCACACGCCTGTAGTCCCAGCTACTCGGGAGGCTAAGGTAGGAGGATCACCTGAGCTGTGATAGCACCACTGCACTTCAGCCTCTGCAACAGAGTGAGACCCTGTCTACAAAAAAGAAAAGAAAAAAAAAAAAAGTAAATACATCAATAAACTATAAGAAAAATTATTTCTTTGAAAACTAAACAGAAGGCTCTAGAAGACTGAACCAATACAAATTATTTTTAAAACTGTCCTCAATTTAAGTGTGGGTGAGACACATATACAAGTTGGGAGGGAAATTAAAAATCTAAAAAAAGGGTTTGTACTCATTGCTTCAAGTCTCTAAGAGTTCTCACTCTGCTTTAAAAAACCGTAAATAGAAGTTGCAAGCATGTATCACAGGGTGTAATTAATGCCAAAAATATGAAGAATTCTAATCAGCAAACTCATACTAAATACATCAAAGATTGGTGAATAAATGTACATTTGTTTTAAGCTAAAATAAAATACTATGGGCCGGGTGTGGTGGCTCACTCCTGTTATCCCAGCACTTTGGGAGGCCAAGGGGGGGTGGATCACCCGAGGTCAGGAGTTCCAGACCATCCTGGCCAACATGGCGAAACCCCATCTCTACTAAAAGTACAAAAATTAGCTGGGCGTGGTGGCGGGTGCCTGTAATCCCAGCTACTTGGGAGGCTGAGGCAGGAGAATCACTTGAATCTGGTGGGGGGCGGAGGTTGCAGTGAGCCAAGATCTCGCCACTTCACTCCAGGCTGGGCAAAAGAGCAAAACTCCATCTCAAACAAACAAAACAAACAAAAAATGCTATGGTATGTATGTATCATTTTTTATTTCCTGCTTTAATCAACTTTCCCAATTAACAGTAAACACTATGTAAGATATAATAGTAACAGATAAGAGAACTATAATCACAGAAACTTTGCCCTAATAACTTTTGGCAAACTAATACAATCTACTAGACAGATAAAACAAAAATACTGTCAACAAGTCTACCTATTATAATGACAAAAGATAAATCAAACTGACCAAAGCTGAGACTGTTGTGCTTAAAAGCATATGCCTCTGGGGCCACATTAGCTATTCTCATTAATCAAAAGGGCACCGTGGTTCCCTATGCAGGTATGTTCTGGTTAATATCACAGATGTCTCAGAAGAAGATGGCTGCTGAACAGACTACATGGGGCTGAAGAACAAAGGTCTGAGTATCACTGAAGTAGAAAAATAATGGTCTGAGTTTCTGTTTTTTTGTTTGTTTGTTTGTTTGTTTTGAGACAGAGTCCCGTTCTGTTGCCCAGGCTGGAGTGCAGTGGCAGGATCTCAGCTCACTGCAACCTCCACCTCTCGGGTTCAAGTGATTCTCCTGCCTCAGCCTCCCGAGCAGCTGGGATTACAGGTGCATACCACCATGCCTGGCTAATTTTTGTATTTTTAGTAGAAATGGGGTTTTGCCATGTTGGCCAGGCTGGTCTCAAACTCCTAACCTCAAGTGATTTGCCCGCCTTGGCCTCCCAAAGTGCTGAGATTACAGGAGTGAGCCACTGCGCCTGGTCTGAGTTCTCTTAATAGAAAAAACAAGAGATTTTTACTAATAAATTTGCCCTCAGAGTTAAACTTTTCTCCGTAACATAATACTTAAAATGCCTTCCCTGACTCGGATATAAATCATAGGTTTCTCAGAAAAAAACAATAAAATTCATGTTACACAACAACATCCATTTAGGTGAATTTGGGTACGACAGTTACTTACAGGGTTTCTTTAAATCCATTGATTGAAAGCATCAGAGGACTCTCAGTGATAGAACTTTAAACTTTCTCATTTCATTCATTATTCAACTAATATTCATTGAATGCTTACAATTTTCTAAGCTTTGTGAGAGTTTGGGTGGGAGGATGATGCTCTTTCAGTTTCATGGAAGAATTATGGTATATCAGAATGCAAGGAGGCTTCAATATGAGAGCAGGTTGTGGAAAAGTGGGGACCAAGCCACTTAACTATTCAACTGTTTGACAATAAAGGGATTTTAAAAAATAGAGTATTAGGCCAGGCGCGGTGGCTCACGCCCGTAATCCTAGCACTGTGGGAGATCAAGGCAGGAGGATCACTTGGGGTCAGGAGTTCGAGACCAGCCTGGCCAACATGGGGAAACCCTGTCTCTACTAAAACTACAAAAATTATCTGGTGTGGTGGTGCGTGCCTGTAGTCCTGGCTACTCGGGAAGCTGAGGCAGGAGAATTGCTTGAACCCATGAGGCAGACACTGCAGTGAGCCGAGATCGCACCACTGCACTCCAGCCTGGGCAACAGAGACTTCATCTCAAAAAACAAAAACAAAAACAGTATTAACCAGAGTGCTAGCAAGGCAAAGCAAAAGGGGTTTTCCCCCAAATAGGGAAGACTTTTTTCTTTGAAAAGGGATGAGGACATAAAACATAAAACAGAGAAAGGTAATACTTATTGGAGTAGAAAATAAGGGAGGAGCAACATACAAAGGTAATCAAAGACCAAATTAATCTTACATTCACATATTCACAGTCAATTAAAAAAATTTTTTTTTTTTTGAAATAGGGTCTGGTTCTGTTTCCCAGGCTGGAGTGCTGTGGCACGGTCTTGGCTCACTGTAACCTCCATCTCCTGGGCTCAAACGATTCTCCTACCTAAGCCTCCTGAGTAGCTGGGAATACAAGCACACGCCACCACATGCAGCTAGTTTTTGTATCTTTTGTAGAGATGGGGTTTCACAATGTTGCCTTGCGCAGGCTGATCTCGAACTCCGGAGCTCAAGTTCAAGCGGTCTGCCCATCTTGGCCTCCCAAAGTGCTGGGATTACAGGCGTGAGCCACCATGCCAACCCTAATCTTTATTTAATGCTTACTATAGGCCAGGAACTACACTAATAATGCAATTTTATATGCATTATCAAAAATCTTCACAAAAACTCTGTTAGGTAAAAGAAACATACTTCTGAAACAAACAAAAAGACAAAAATAACTAGAGGGAAGATTAAGGAGGTAATACCAAATGACTCCAACTTTTTAGTTATGGAAACAGAAGGAAAAAAAGCAGGAAGGCTTGAGGGCTTGAGAGGAACAGATAAGAAACTAACATTTACTGCCTACTATGTGCCAGCCACTGTAACATCCATTACATACATGTCATGTAATTCTGTGAAGTACTTATCATTCATTTAACTGAAGAACTTGAGGTTTGCGAGTTTCCCAAGAACAAAGAGCTGGTAAGTGGTGAGGTGGTGATTCAAACCTAGCTCCATGAAACTACAAATTATATTTCTTTCTGCTATATCAACATCAGGAATGTGCTAGAGAATAAATATGAGATGAATAAAAAGATCATAAAGCAGCAAAGGCCCAGTTAAAATCACACAGCATGAAATTAGAGCAGATAATGCCAAATCTGTGCCCTCTGCTCCCTGAGTTCAACCACCCAGGTAAAAAGCATTTAACATTAGGAAGTTGCCTGAATTGCAACGAATTTATATGTACATTTAAGGACTAATATAGGGCAGAAGAGTTTTACCTCCCTTCCAATTATCATTATTGTTCTTTACAAAAATGAACACCTACAAAATATTAGGCACTGGATAGGCTTACAGGACTTGCTACCCAAATATTTGAAGCTACAGTTTAGGTAGCTGTACATAGTCCAAATTCAACACTAATCTGAGGAAGTATCTAATGTCAATCAAAATATCAGAAAATATCCACCTAAGAGTAACTTTTCTTTGTTTTCAAAACTGACTTTATTTAAATGAATAGGCCCTAAAACTAACAGACACTGAATTATTGTCAAAAATCATAACACAGATCTGTTTACTTCACCTTTTTATGATGTAGGGGAAAACCTTTTAGACTTTAAAATGGACCAGAATTAGGCATCTTCGATGGAAACTAGGCATTGCATAATGTGTACCCTTCCTAGTTATCTGATTCTATGGGATTTGTATTGCTCATGGTCTTTGAGCTATTTTACAACTGTAAATTGTAGATAAGTGGTAGCAGTGCAAAGGTTGTTGTTTTTTTTTTTTTTTTTTTTTTTTTTGAGACAAAGTCTTGCTCTGTTGCCCAGGCTGGAGTGAGTGGTGTGATCTCCACTCACCACAACCTCTGCCTCCCAGGTTCAAGAGATTCTCCTGCCTCAGCCTCCCATGTAGCTGGGATTACAGGCGTGCGCCACCATGCCCAGCTAATTTTTGTATTTTTAGTAGAGACGGGCTTTTGCTATGTTGGCCAGGCTGGTCTTGAACTCCTGACCTCATGATCCGCCCGCCTCGGCCTCCCAAAGTGCTGGGATTATAGGCGTTAGCCACCGCACCCGGCCAACGCAAAGAATTTTTACGTATACACGTGCAAATAAATTCTATCCAGTGTAAGGGGCAACAATTTTTCCTGGTGGAAGAAGCCAGTTTTGGATTGGTCTGTAAATTAATTTCAAGCATTCTTTTTTCCTTTTGAGTCAGGGTCTCATTCTGTGGCCCAGGCTTGTGTGCAGTGGTACAATTACAGCTTGCTGCAGCCTTTAATTCCTGAGTTCAAGTAATCCTCCCATCTCAGCCTCCGGAGTAGCTGGGACTACAAGAATGCACCTGGCTAATTTTGTTTTTAATTATTATTTCTTTGTAGAGACAGAGTTTCACTAGGCTGATCCTGAACTCCTGGCCTCAAGTGATCATTTCACTTCGGCCTCCCAAGTGTTAGGATTATGGGTGTGAGCCACCGCGCCTACCAAATGTTAAGCATTCTTGATCCTATGTATGTGTGGTACTTTGAATTGTCCTTTGAACCATTTTAACTTCTTACTGGTTCTTTAATTAATATATTAAATAACATCTTTTACATGTGTTCATTTTATTTATTTATTTTTATTTTTATTTTTTGAGATGGGGTCTTGCCCCGTCACCGAGGCTGGAGTGCAGTGGCTCACTGCAACCTCCGCCTCCCAGGTTCAAGCGATTCTCCTGCCTCAGCCTCCCAAGTAGCTGAGACTACAGGTGCATGCCACCATGCCTGGCTAATTTTTGTATTTTTAGGAGAAATGGGGTTTCCCCATGTTGGCCAGGCTTGTCTCAAACTCCTCACCTCAGGTGGTCTGCCGGCCTCGGCCTCCCAAATTGCTGGGATTACAGGCGTGAGCCACTGTACCCAGGCCTCACTTTATACTTGTATGAAAATCAAGATTTTTGCCTGTTTTTTTATCCCTTAACAATAAATATAACATGTGGTAGATAACCTGGAAAATAAAAAAATTTTAATGCAAAAGCTCAAAGCTCAAGGGAAAGAAACATCCTTTTCTACCCATCTACGTGTTTAAGGAAGACCAAACAAAACTTGTGCCTTGTCTCTTCTCAGTTCCAAAATTTTAGGACTCTAAGAAGCATAGCCATTGTTGAAGTTGGTCATTCATCAAAGAGTCCATAACTCACAAAAGAATTGTTTGAAATGGTATTTCCAGCTGCTTTTCCTTGATGCATAGCGTAAATAAAGGACTGTCTCAAGAACAGAAGCTTCATGATTTCAGAAATGCTTTGAATCTTTTCTCTGAACTACTTTTGTTAATTGCACCAATAAAACAGACAGTATGTTTTCATAATGAACTAAAAATCTACATTTGACAAATGCCTTTTCTGATCCAAAATACTCATGCCAGTCCACATCTGTACAATCATAAGAATGTTAAATATATCTGCTGCTTTCAAAATAATAGCTGTCTTCTACTAGTATATGTCATATGAAAGGATAGAATAAGCAAATATTTTTTAACAAACTCACTGGATTCTAATATTCACACAAAGTTTAAAGAAGCCCAAACCAGAAATCAATGTACAAACTAAACATTAAATCAACAACATATTTTAAATTCATTAATACAGAAAGGAAAGGGTATATCAATGCTCAGATCTTCTGGCTAAGCCCCAAATTTAAAAATATCTCTAATACCACTAGTCTCTATGGAATTACTGGTTTCACAAAGCAGCTTTTTTCCTCACATAGGATCAAACTAATCCACTGGCAGTCTCTGGAAAGAAGCAGTAAAATCAAGTTGTACCAAAAATCTTTATACTTAGCATTCATTCAAAGCCTTCCAAACCACTCCCAGGCTTGTAACATGTCAGAAAAATATTGCTTTAGCAAGTAATTATTTTGCCCAAAAATGAACAGAGCAATTTAGATTGGAAATAATTTGCTATCCATGTCATTCATAAATCCATGCTACTATACTGTAAGTCTTAAAATGAATGCATAATGCATGCAGCATATCATGCATTAAATATTCTAAAAGATAAGTTTTCATTTAGCTGAAATTAGTTAAGTAATACTAGGAGACTTAAAAGCATAAAAAGTTAACTCTTTCTTCTCCCCACCCCTACTCCCTCCAAACCACTCAGGAACCTTGGGAGGGGAACAGGAGTATGTGTCAGGTGGAGGGAAAAAGAATGCAGATAAAACAAACAAGACAAATGAAAAGGTATAGAATGTTAATCCCAAAACTTCTGCCAAATTACAACTGAAGTTAAGGAACTGTAGTGAAGTCTTCTGATTTACACTAGTTCAAGATCTGAAAGTACCTATTGTCTGCCTTCCTATAATGTAACTCATTTCAAAACTTTGTTTTCTGATTCTTCTCATGGTTCTTATAGCACTACAAATTAGCATGTGTTTGCAGGAATTCTACCAAAGCTTTGTAAAAGTATTTTTCAAATACCAAGTAAAAGTAATTTAGTCGGCTGGCCACAGTGGCTCACATCTGTAATCCCAACACTTTGGGAGGCTGAGGTAGATGGATCACTTGAGGCCAGGAGTTTAAGACCAGCCTGGGCAACATAGTGAGACCTGTCTCTACAAAAAATAAAAATAAAAAATTAGGCCAGGTGTGGTGGCTCATGCCTGCAATCCCAGCACTTTTGGCAGGCTGAGGGAGGCGGATAACCTGAGGTCAGGAGTATGAGACCAGCCTGCCCAACATGGCGAAACCCCGTCTCTACTAAAAATACACACATTAGCTGGGCGTGGTGGCAGGCACCTGTAATCCCAGCTACTAGGGAGGCTAAGACCAGAGAATCCCTTGAACCTGGGAGGCGGCGATTGCAGTCAGCCGAGATCACGCCATTGCACTCCAGCCTGGGTGACAAGAGCAGAACTCTGTCTCAAAAAAATAAAATTAAATTAAATTAAAATTAAAAATTAGCCAGGCATGGTGGCACACACCTGTAGTCCTAGCTACTCAGGAGGCTGAGGCAGGAGGATCCCTTGAGTGCAGGAAGTTGAGGCTGCAGTGAGCCATGATTGCACCACTGCACTCTGGCCTATGCAACAGAGTGAGACCCTGCCTCAAAAAAAAAAAAAAAAAAAAAAAAAAAACAGTCATTTAAAATGAAAGCTACACAGTGAAACCCCACCTCTACAAAAAAAACATAAAAATTAGCCCGGCATGGTGGCATGCGCCTGTAGTCTCAGCTACTCAGGAGGCTGAAGTGGGAGGATGGCATAAGCTGGGAGGTGGAGGTTGCAGTGAGCCAAAAATCACGCCACTGCACTACTGCCTGGGCAACAGAACAAGACGTGGTCTCTAAATACATAAACACATACATGCTAATACACTTTTTCCCTCTACCCCAAATTCAACAATGTACAGATCTGGATACCAAGAAAAATAAAACAGGTTAATGATTACATTCAGGCATTTCTTCTTCCCAGAAGTGTTGTAATATGGCAGACAGCTATTTCTGCAACAACTTTCTATTTGCTAGGCTATTGTCTTCTTTTAGGTCATCAGAGAAGATGGGTTGAATCTCTCAAGATGTACAAACCCAGAAAGATAAAGAAACAGCAAAACAGGAAGAAGAAAACAAAATGGAAACAACACAAAACACAATAGCCTCTACAAACACATATCATAAATCACCTTTTCTGAATATTTTACCTCCAGAGCCAGATCACTACATAAGGTGAGCAAAGCCTTATCAGACAGGGTCAGGCAGTAGAGTAGTTCTACAGACAGTGCCCTAATGCTGTTCAAAGACTCTTCTAACCTGCTTTACAGTCTCTACATTCTAAATTATCTCCATCACCTAACCCCTTTTCAAAATTTCCCTTAGGAGTATCCCTACAAGAATTAAGAAAGCTAGCTAAACTAATTCAACTGAAAGTGTGAATGACAAACAGGCACATATATTCTTTAACCCTTGCAAAGATGTTACTTATGGATTCAAGCTAATCCTTAAATGGTAAAAATTTTAATACAGAGATTTTAATTTCTTTTTGTTTCCTCTTTTGAGAGAGAAGCATCATTAAGCCTACTCTGATACAAAAGGAAAAGAGAGGAAATCAAATGTCAGTCCAAAGTTCCCAGGTCCTGTCCCTACTGAAGAAAAGAGGTTTTCATTACTGGGAAGTCTTCTTCCACAGCTCTTGACAAACCAGTTCTTGAACATTTAAAAGAAGAGAGGCCATCTTTCATCTCCCTGCCTAGTGAAAAAGGGAAGAGAAAAGCCTGACACGTTGTCTAGCTTCCAAAACTTGTTGATAGGTATATATGTGGGGTGTCTGGAGTTTTAAAATACGTTTGCAAATTCTTTCATCCTTCTCCCATCAGAAGGTAGAGTCTCATTCTTCTCCCCATGAAGGGAATGCAACAGAAGGGGCACTGAGCAACCTCAGAAGCTAGGTCATAAAGGTGATAAAGGCCAGGCACAGTGGCTCACGCCTGTAATCCCAACACTTTGGGAAGCTGAGGTGGGCAAATCATTTGAGGTCAGGGGTTCGTGACCAGCCTGGCCAACATGGTGAAACCCCACCTCTACTAAAAATTCAAAAAAATTAGTCGGGCGTGGTCATGGGTGCCTGTAATCCCAGTGGGAGGCGGAGGCAGGAGAACTGCTTGAACCCAGGAGGCGGAGGTTGCAGTGAGCTGAGATCAAGCCACTGCACTCCAGCCTGGGCGACTGAACGAGACTCCATCTCAAAATAAAATAAAATAAAATAAAATAAAATAAAATAAAATAAAAAGGTGATAAAACTTCGGCCAGGTGCTCTCTCAGGCAACTTCAAAGTCCAAGTCACCATATAAGATACCCAGTAAGCCTCACAGGGTTAGAGAGATGTCTGGAAACACCAGCTGTTAAGGCTTCCCAGCCCAGCCACCTCATATGAATGAGGAACCCTCTGAGATAATGACTCCAGGCCCAGCTACCATCTATCTCCAACTGCATAAGAGACGCTGGTGAGGAAGGCTTCTAAGTGATTCCAACCCCAGCTATGACCTGACTGCACCTTCAAGAGAAACCCTAAAAAAGATCTGCCTAGCCAAGCCCAAACATCAGAACCATAAAAGATAAAACGGAGTTTTGTTTTACACTGCTAAATTTGGGATGTGTGTTACACAGCAATAGATAACCAAAACAGATTTTGGTACAGGGAGTAGATTTTTTTGTTCTGCCATTAAAAAAAAAAAAAAAAAAAAAAGTAAAATGTTTGGTCTTAACACTGAGCAGCAAAGGAAAGCAAAAAGGGCCTTGAGAGTGTAAGCCAAGGCCTGCAGGGTCTTGAGAAAAATGTTAACAAAGGCCTCAAGGAGGCTGTCGTAAAGACTTAAAACAGAGATGAGCAAACTACAGTCTGTAGGTGAAATTCAACCTGCTGCCTGTTTTTGTAAATAAAGTTTTATTGGAACACAGCCATACCTATTAGTTTACATATTGTCTAAGTATGCCAGAGATCATATGGCCCAAAAAGCCTAAAATATTTACTATCTGGCCCTTTACAGAAAAAGGTTGCAGGCCCCTGGCTTAAAAGTAAATGCAAAAAGCGTTATCGGAAGCTGAAGAATTTTATTGGGTAACCACAGAAAACTTTAGCAAAGCTGTCATCTGCAGTAATGTGAAAAACAGAAAATATAATTAATGAAGTGACAGACTAGATAAGGAGATTTCCAGGTAGAATATCAAGTATCAACTGGTTTCTTTTAGCTGTGTATAAGAAAGTACAGATAGAGAGAGATAAGCTCCAGAAGAAATTATACAATTTCCAAGCAGTATATAGAATATAAGGAGCAATGAGTTGCTAGGTCCAAAAATTAAACTGTTTCTTATTCCCAGCCTTCCCATATAGCAAACATTTCTCAAATTAAGAAATGTCCCAGACCAGGCACAGTGACTCATGCCTGTAATCCCAGCACTTTGGGAGGCCGAGGTGGGTGGATCACCTGAGGTCAGGAGTTTGAGACCAGCCTGACCAATATGGTGAAACCCCATCTCTGCTAAAAATACAAAATTAGCCTGTAATCCCAGCACTTTGGGAGGCTGAGGGGGGCAGATCAGGTGGTCAGGAGTTCGAGACCAGCCTGCCCAATATGGTGAAACCCCATCTCTACTAAAAAAATACAAAAATTAGCTGGGCGTGGTGGCACATGCCTCTACTTGGGAGGCTGAGGCAGGAGAATCGCTTGAATGCGGGAGGCAGAGGTTGCAGTGAGCCGAGATCCCGCCACTGCACTCCAGCCTGGGCAACATGAGTTAAACTCTGTCTCAAAAAAAAAAAAGAAAGAAAAAGAAAAAGAAAAAAGAAAAAGAAAGAAATGCTCCCTGGGCTAGGCACAGTGGCTCATGCCTAAAATCCCAGCACTTTGTGGGGCCAAGGTAGGAGGATCGCTTGAGGCCAGGAGTTCAAGACCAGCCTGGGCAACATAGTGAGACTCTGTCTCTACCAAAAATTTAAAAATTAGCCAGGCATGTGCCTGCCTATAGTCCTGGCTACTCAGGAGGCTGAGGTGGGAGGGTCATGAGCTAAGGAGTTCAAGGCTGCAGTGAGCTATGATCACACCACTGCACTCCAGCCTTTGAGACAGAGCAAGAACCTGTCTCAAAAAAATAAAAAAATAAAAAAGCCTTCTGGGCAAAGATCAAATCCAAAGCAGACCAGGGAAAATTGGCATGAAGATTAAAACTTTATTTAGACCAAGAGTCAGCAAACATTTTCTGCAAAGGACCAGATAAATATTTTAGGCTGAGGGCCATATACAGTCTCTGTTGAATTTTTTTTTTAACCCTTTGAAAATATAAAAACAAGTCTTAGTTCGATGGCCTTTGCCTACTCCTAGTTCAGATGTCAAAGACATTTAAGGTGGTACCTCATAGATTGTTTCAAACAAAAGGCCTTCTAAGAATTCTAAAGGTGTTGTCCCACAAAAGCCATATAGGAAACCTAAGCTCTATATGTTCTATCAATGTGCAAGTGTGGCTTTTATCTAATACATTAAAACTCCCTTCCCAGAAGAGTCACAGAAAATCTACTAAGTTTTAAAGAGAATTTTATGTTCAGAAACACTGTCATCTTGGACTAAAAGGGACAGAGACCATACAAAACGAAAAGAGGCTTCTGGACACCCAAACTTCTATAGGCAGGAAAGAAGCCAAGAAAAGTACTCTATTGCAACACAGTACATTTTATGGAAAAGGAAGAATTCAAAAGGCAGACCAAGAGCTATGGAGGATCATTCCTAGGCAGTAGGGCTGATCCCTCCAATAATGTTACAGAACTGGTAATACATGCCTGCTTGGATTTCAGAATTGCTGTGGACCCATGACTGTGTTCCTCCCATTTTTCTGTATTTTTGAACAGGAGTGAATACAGTGGTTATCTTCTGCCTGTCCAATGTTGCATACTGGGTAGGCTGGGAATGGGGGGAGATGCCCTGTCTGTTTAGTTCACAGGTCTTCAGAGTGAAAGCAATGGTAGTCAAAGAGCTACACCCAAGGAACCATATCTGAGTAGCCTTATTTATACCTGGATCTGATTTAGAAAGCAAGATCCTGGACCTCAAACCTGAGACTAATGCTGAAATGTATTAGGCGAGATTCTGGGGGCCTTGAGAAGGGGTGAGTGTATTCTGTAAGTGGGAGGAATGAAAATAATTTGTGACCAGAGAGCAGACTGAAGTACCCTTGGAATATGACATGTTGGCAAGATAGGGTGGCTCACACCTATAATCCCAGTACTTTGAGAGGCTGAGGCAGGAGGATCACTTGAACCCAGGAGTTCCAGGACAGCCTGAGCTACACAGCAAGACCCTGTCTCTACGGGGAAAAAAAATAAAATTAAATTAAAATTAAAAAGTTACAGTAGTCTGGCTACCATAAAGTCCCTATGCTGGAGTGACTACACGAAAATAGAGAGAGATGTCCAAGGCGCCATAGCTGTTCCATCCCCTGCCTATTTGAACTTCCCTGCTCCTGTCAGATATGTAAGTACAGAAGGAAGCCATCAACATATCTCTAGGCTCAGTCACCATCTGACTACAACTACATGACAGAACTTGAGCAAGAACCACTTAGCTGAGCCCAGTCAACCCCCAAAACCATGAGGGTTTTATGCACTAAGTTTGGAGTTGTTTTGTTCCTTACTAAGGAACAAAACAACTGTTTAACAACGTGTCTGGAGACCCCAGCCTAAGACTCGGGAAGTTCAAACTTAGCCTGCCTTTCTATATTACCAATCAAGTAACATCAAATACTAGCTTTATGCTTACTCAGTTCCTTCTTCTTTCCCCAGCTGAAATGTTTAATTTGACCATGGCAAAAGATATTTTTATAATTGTTTTAACATTTATCCAATTACAATGTGACAAAATCATTAGAAGTTTCAAGATTTATGCCAATCTAACTTTAAATATTATTTGAATCTAACTTTAAATATTATTATCTAACTTCAAATACTATTTGAATTTTTTTTTTTTTTAGAATGAGCGTCTCACTCTGTTGCCCAGGCTGTAGTAGTACAGTGTGTTGTGATCATGGCTCACTGAAGTCTCAAACTCCTGGCTTCAAGCGATCCTCCTACCTCAGCCTCCCTAAGTGCTGGGATTACAGGAATGAGCCACCATGCCCAACCTGAAACAACTTCTAATTATTTACACACACAGATAATCAATGGTTTACTGCCTACTAACATTTATTTTACAATTATTTTTTAAATTATTAGGTAATTTAACCGGGCACAGTAGCTCACGCCTGTAATCCCAGCACTTTGGGAGGCCAAGGCAGGCCGATCACCTGAGGTCAGGAGTCAGGAGTTTAAGACCAGCCTGGCCAACATGGTAAAACCCTGCCTCTACTAAAAACACAAAAATTAGCTGGGCATGGTGGCGCACACCTATAATCCCAGCTACTCGGGAGGCTGAGGCAGGAAAATCGCTTGAACCCAGGAGGCAGAGGTTGCAGTGAGCCAAGACGGCGCCACTGCATTCCAGCCTAGGCGACAGAGAGAGAATCCATCTCAAAAATAAAATAAAATAAATTATTAGGTAATTTGAGACTGATGGTCATGCTATCTCCTCTGCAATATAACACTAATTTATAGTGTTTTAAAATGCAGTTGTATCTGCAGAACTAAAATAATCATCACTAACATATAATAACCACTATTTCTAAGGCCTCGTCATCTTTAAATCCTGTAAGTTTGGAAAAAATAAACCTTTTGCATTTGAAGATATACAATTCGATGTGTTTTAGATCACTGGCAGGGAATTTAATGTTCTAGCTCTCTTAGAAGAAAAAAATGGAATTTGATTTTCACATATTATAAACATGGTTAAGCCCAACTTCTGTAGAGAAACTAAAACAGCTGAGCCAAGAACTAATAGGCCCCAGCAGAATGGCAGAAGGTACTGTGAAAGAAGAATAGCAAGGAGGCCTGAGGTCAAGGTAACCTACCTCTGAAAGAAAAATTACTTTCTCCATTGTGTGAGCACTTCCAACTAGACACATCCTAAATTATTTAGCAGTGGTTTAATTAACCTTTTTTCCCTTTTTCCTAGACTGTCAAATGCTTGATTTTTTAAGCAAGTACCAAGAGGAAAAAATCAAATATAATCCTAATTAGTTTGAGAAGAAATTTTAAAGAATAAAGTATGTATTCTGCTTTAGATATGATTCTTTGAATATTGAGTCATGCAGATACCCAAGTCTACTCTATGAAGAAAACTATTTTAATAAGCTTTTCTTTTTTGGGGGGGACCAAAAATATTTATTTACTCGTGGTAGATTATGGCACATAATGCTTCATTTCACATTTCAATCAAGTCTCTTCACATAGTCTCAGTAAAACATGCATATTCATCAAGATAAGCTAGTATTTGAGTTATGGAGGCTTGGAAGTCCAAGTTGAGGGGGCACATCCGGTGGGAGCCTTCTTGCTGGTGTGTTCTCTTTGATGTGTCCTGAGATGACCAAGGGCATTACATGGCAAGAGGACTGAGTATGCTAACAACAATAAACTTTTCTATTACTACATTAGATGGGAAACTAAAAGGAAAGAGAAGGTCAACATGCAAACATCTATTTAACCCATAATGTGGCTGATTTTAAATATCAGTATGGGCTCTGGCTCCTGATAGCAGAGTCATCCCATCCAAGGGGAGAGAAAAGGTTTTCGCTTGCCCACAGGGCAAAAGTTTAGGCCCTATACAAATTTTGAAATAAGTAAATGTCACCTCCCACAGAGAACCCACAACTACCTAATTCCTCCTTCCTCATTCAAAACTTCTTCTATAAAACTAAAAGTGTCAGGAACACACTAAAACTCACTGAACTCAGTCACATTAAAGAATAGATATTTGATAGCACCTAACCCTCCCATGAGAGAAAAGATTATAAACTAAATATAATATAGTGGAGAAAATGCTGGTTTCCAAAAAAAAAAAAAAAAATTCCTTTTAAGCTCTACATCAAAGAGATATGGGTGTTTTGCTTACCACTATATTCCCCAGCATCTAACAGAGGAATAAACGTATCAGTGAGCACTCAAAACTTTGCATAAATGAATAGATGGTCTGCTTTTATCTCTTATGTAAGAAACTTGCACTCTAGTTACAGTCTATCAGTAACTAGCTATGTAACTTTGGACAAGTTTCTTGATTTCTCAAGCTTTAGTTTCCATTATACAACACAAAATGAGGTCAGGTAGAAGTTGGGGAGAAAAATTAGATAGTAAGTATGATGTGGGCAAGGATCCTCTCTGTCTTACTCATTCTGCATCCCAGTGCCTAACAAAGTGGCTAGGGTATATTCAACTTTTTTTCAGATACATGGTGTGCAGCCATTAAACATGTATAGAACAGGCTGGGCACGGTGGCTCACACCTGTAATACCAGTGCTTTGGCCAAGGTGGGCGGATCACTTGAGGTCAGGAGTTCGAGACCAGCATGGCCAACATGGTGAAACCCCGTCTCTACTAAAAATACAAAAATTAGCCAGGCATGGTGGCACACACCTATAATCCCAGCTACTCAGGAGGCTGAGGCAGGAGAATTGCTTGAGCCCGGGAGGCAGAGGCTGCAGTGAGCCAAGACTGCACCATTGCACTCCAGCCTGGGCGACAGAGCGAGACTCCATCTCAAAAACAACAACAACAAAAAAAACATGTATTGAACAAAACTTCTTCCAGCCCTGATTCTACAATTCTTCACCATTTGCTTAAATGATATTTGTTTTCTACACACACAGTATATACTCCAACAAGAAGATTTAAGATTCCTTCTCTACACTCAACTCAGCTATCAGTAAAGGTCTTTTAAAATTAAGATACGGCTGGGCCTGGTGGGTCATGCCTGTAATCCTACCACTTTAGGAGGCCAAGGCAGGTGGATCACTAGATGTCAGGAGTTCAAGAGCAGCCTGGCCAACAGGGTGAAACCCCATGTCTACTAAAAATACAAAAATTAGCCGGGTGTCATGGAGCATGCCTGTAATCCCAACTACTCGGGAGGCTGAGGCAGGAGAATCGCTTGAACCTGAGAGGCGGAGATTGCAGTTAGCTGACATTGCGCCACAGCACTCCAGCCTGGGCGACACAGGGAAGACTCCATCTGGGAGAGAAAAAAAAAAAAAAAAAAAAAAGGCTGGGCACAGTGGCTCACGCCTGTAATTCCAGCACTTTGGGAGGCCGAGGCAGTCAGGAGATTGAGACCATCCTGGCTAACACAGTGAAACCCCATCTCTACTAAAAATACAAAAAATTAGCCGGGCATGGTGGTGGGCACCTGTAGTCCCAACTACTCGGGAGGCTGAAGCAGGAGAATGGCGTGAACCCGGGAGGCGGAGCTTGCAGTGAGCCGAGATCGTGACACTGCACTCCAGCCTGGGTGACAGAGCGAGACTCTGTCTCAAAAAAACAAAACAAAAAACAACAACAAAAAAAACTTCTAAAATATTCTCCACCTCTCCACTTTGCATGATGGTGATACTATTTATCCTCTAAATGCAGCTTTTAAAAAGATAAGATTTGGATAGACAGGATGCCAGAAGCAGCACCATTTCCCAGATTCTTCACAGCTGGTTTTTTGCAGTTTGATTCTATGATGCTGCCTGAAACACCATTAGAAGTACCTGGAATATCAGGTTAATTCATTTGTAATCCAAAAATGTATTCAAATGTCAAATGTACTATTATTATTCCATCTGTCCAACCTTTAGCATAATTGACTGAAAGCTGTATGCATTCATTTAGGTTCATGATTTTCACAGGATGCAACCAACAACTACCATTTATTCATTATTTAGGACACTTTCGGTAGCATTATTACAGAAAATAACATGTAAAAGAATCTTGTGCCTTTAGAATACTATCATCTCTTGGCCAGGCGCGGTGGCTTACACCTGTAATCCCAGAACTCTGGGAAGCCGAGGTGGGTGGATCACCTGAGGTCAGGAGTTCGAGACCAGCCTGGCCAACATGGCGATACCCCGTCTCTACTAAAAATACAAAAATTAGCTGGGCCTGGTGTTGCGTGCCTGTAGTCTTGGCTATTCGGGAGGCTGAGGCAGGAGAATCACTTGAAGCCAGGAGGCGGAGATTGCAGTGAGCCAAGATTGCACCACTGCACTCCAGCCTGGGCGGCAGAGCAAGACTCTGTCTCAAAAAAAAAAAAAAAAAAAAAAAAGGCCAGGCACAGTGGCTCAAGCCTGTAATCTCAGCACTTTGGGAGGCCAAGGCAGGCGAATCACTTGAGGTCAGGATTTCAAGACCAGCCTGGCCAACATGGCAAAACCCTGTCTCTACTAAAAATACAAAAATTAGCCGGGCATGGTGGTAGGTGCTTGTAATCCCAGCTACTCGGGAGACTGAGGCAGGAGAATCGCTGGAGCCCAGGAGACGGAGGTTGCAGTGAGCCGAGATTGTGCCATTGCACTTCAGCCTGGGTGACAAGAGTGAGACTCTGTCTCAAAAAAAAAAAAAAAAAAAGAATACTATCATCTCCAAATTTAGGTGTGGCCTTCCAAAAGCGGGCATATCTCTGCTATCAGGTAGTAATGGCTAATACATTCAAGAACCTCAGCTTGAACAAAGTATTATGGCTGACATATTCCCAAATTATCCTTGATTTTAAAGTCTAATAACTAATAACTTTTTAGATATTAACTCATATAGCATTTTACAGTCTGTAACCTACCATTTAACACTGACATTGTTTTCATTCAATCAGTCGTCTGCTTTGTGTCAAACACTGTGCTAGCCAAGGAGTCCACAAACTCTGTCAAGGGCCACACAACAAACATTTTAGGCTTTGCTGGACATACGGTCTGTCACAATACTCAGCTCTGCTGTTGGCGGTGCAAAAGCTGCACTGACAATATGTTAATGAATGAGCATGGCTGTGTCCTAATTAAACTTTATTTACAAAGAGGCAGTAGGTCATTTTTGGCTTGGCAACCCCTGTCTTAGCCTATGGGGAGATAGCAATAAAACATTTTTTTAAATTAAAATTTGAATAAATAAAATACACACAGAGCCTATCAGATCCAGATAAGTGCTACAGAGAAAATGAAGCAGGGTAAAGGCGATAGAGAGCCAGGGCCTCACCAATATGGTGACATTTCAGCCTGACCCCTGAAGTAAGGAAGAGGAAAAGCCATGCTACCTGCATAGGAAAAGCATTCTAGGAGACGTAACAGCAAGCACAAATGTTCTGAAGAAGAAACAACCTGGCATCTTAGAAAAACAGCAAGGATGCCGCTGTGGCTAAAGAAACGTGAGCAGTGGAGAGTCATAGGAAATCAGGCCAGAGGAGTAAACTGAAGCCAGACTTTGTACAACCTTTTAGTCCACTGTCACAACTTTGGCTTTTACTCTAAAATGGAAAACCACTGGAAGATCTTGAGCAAAGGAGTGACAACCTCATTTGACTTAATTTTAAGAGGATCATTCTGGAGGTCTGTTGAGAAAAGACTACACAAAGACAAGGACAGAAAGAGAGAACTCAATCAGAAGACTAATGCAACAATCCAGGAAAGAGAGGACAGCAGTTTGAATCTGAGTGGTAGCAGTAGAGAGGGTGGTCAGATTCAGTATGTATTCTCAAAGTAAAACAAGATGAAATGTGATATGTAGAGAGAGGCATCAAGGATGATTCCAAGGTTTTTGTCCCAAGTAAATGGAAGGATAGTCTATTTACTGAAATGGGGATGACCATGAAAGAGGCGTGGAGACACATATGAAGTGTGAGATGCCTATTACATCCACTATTACACATGCACATAGAGATGTTAAGTGGCCAGTGGGATACACAAGTTTGGTGTTAATATTATTTTACATTATGATTGTTCCCAGTATATGTTTGCTCTCTCCAACTGTGTTATAAAATCCTTAAGAATAAGAACGCCTCACTTTCACTTCATTCACAGGTGATAGTATCAAGACGAATTCTTACTTTTTTTTTTTTTAACCAAATCTGCCTTGATCTTGGAACTCTTATTTTATACACAATTTTAATAGGGTTATAGTTCTAGTTCCTGAATCCACCAAAAGATAGAAGTAGCAAATTTAAAATAGTGGGGAAAAAGCAGCTATCACTGACCGCTGACAAAGGAGTAAACAGAAAAGAAAGCATAAAAAGCTGACAAAAACTAGGCTGGGTGTGGTGGCTCACACCTGTAATCCCAGCACTTTGGAAGGCCAAGGTGGGAGGATTGCTTGAAGCCAGGAGTTCAAAATCAGAGTAGGCACCATAGTGAGACTCCATCTCTACAAAAAGTAAAAAAAAAAATTAGTCAGGTATGGTGGTGCACATCTGCGGTCCCAGCTACTGGGGAGGCTGAAGTGGGAGGACCACTTGAGCTTGGGAGGTCAAGGCTACAGTAAGCTGTGATTGCACTACTGCACTCCAGCCTAGGTAACAGAGCAAGAGACCCTGTCTTTAAAAAAAAAAAAAAAAAAAAAGTTTACAAAAACTAGAAAGATCTAGCATTCCAAGATTATTTATTATTTACTATAGGTATTATACAAACAACTGTACATATATGTCAGTATCCTCCCGAATTCAAGCTATCCTCCTGCCTCAGCCTCCCAAGTAGCTGGGATTACCAGCATGCACCACCATGACTAGCTAATTTTTGTATTTTTAGTATAGACAGGGTTTCACCATGTTGGCCAGGCTGGTCTTGAACTCCTGACCTCAAGTGATCCACCCGCCTCGGCCTCCCAAACCAAAGGCATTGTTCTGACAGAACAAAATTTTTCCAAATATCTTTAGTTACATTTAATGTAATTTTCAAATGTCATGTTTTAAAGTATTGTTATTTAAAATGGAAGAAACTGTATGCAAAAGAGTAAATGTCAATTATCTGAAAAATTTATATATGTGTTATCCTCACAGGTTTGTTAGAAGGCAGATGAAATTATATACATGAAAGTCGTCTAATAAACATTTATTTGGACTCGCCCTGTACTAAAAATGGTAGATGTTTACGAAAAAGTAAGTTATCATTCAAGCTCAAGTCCCTCCTTTTTTTGAGACAGTCTCGCTCTGTCGCCCAGGCTGGAGTTAAGTGGTGTAATCTCGGCTCACTGCAACCTCGGCTAACTGCAACCTCTACCTCCCGGGTTCAAGTGATTCTCCTGCCTCAGCCTCCCAAGTAGCTGGGATTACAGGCATGGGTCACCACGCCCAGCTAATTTTTGTATTTTTAGTAAAGACGGGGTTTTGCCACATTGGCCAGGCTGTGTTTTAAACTCCTGACCTCAGGTGATCCACCCAACTGAGCCTCCCAAAGTGCTGCAAATTCAGGCGTGAGCCACGGTGCCCAGCCCAAGCTCAAGTCTCTTTTTGAGAGACGGACATATGAACAATTAATTATAACACAATGTGATCAGTAAAATGAATACAGATGTTGAATTCAGACATCTGGGTTTAAATTTTGACACTGTGTCAAAATTTAAGTGTGTAATTTTAGGCATGTTACCAACATCTCTGGAAATTATTAAAAAGATTATATATAAATATGTAAAGCATCTAGCAGGGTAGACTGCACATAGAAAATGAATGGTAGCTAATTATAATCCTCATACACACATGGTACAATGAAATAATAATGATGGGTTAAACCAGGTGCCACACTTTTTCTGTAAAGAGCAAGATACCAAATATTTTAGGCTTTGCAAGTCTGTATTGCAACCACTCCAATCTGCTGCTGCAGTGTGAAAGCAGCCATAGACAATACAAAAAAAAAAAAAAAATGAGCATGGTTGTGTTCCAACACAAGCTTTTTTCAGGGACACTGATATTTGAATTTAATATAATTTTCATGTGTCACAAAATATTCTTCTTTTTATTCTTTCAACCACTTAAAAGTATAAAAACCATTCTTAGCTTGCAGGCCATACAACAACAGGCAGCAGGCCAGATCTGACCTGTCCGTGAACAGTAGTTTACCAACCCCTGGTACATAGGAATGTTGGGGATGAAGACAGTGATCAGAACAGATGACTCTGTTCTCTGTTCCCCTGGGTAAAACAAGGTTTGGCAGTTGGAGGGGCAAAGACAGCATACCTGTGGCTGCTCGACACATAACTATTCTCCCCTATTCTCTTTGGCTAATTTCTGCTCATCTTTCAAGTCTCTATTTAAATATGACTACTCTAAGCAGGGCGCAGTGGCTCACGCCTATAATCCCAGCACTTTGGGAGGCCAAGGAAGGAGGATCACCTGAGGCCAGGAGCTGGAGATCAGCTTTGGCAACATAGCAAGACCCTGTCTTTACAAAAAATTAGCTGGGCATAGTGGCATGCACCTGTGGTCCCAGCTACTTGGGAGACTGAGGTGGAAGGATCGCTTCGGCCCAGGAGTTCAAGGCTGCAGTGAGCTAAGATCACACAACTACACCCCAGTCTAGGCAACAGAGCAAGATCTTATCTCTAAAAAAAAAAAATGAAAAAAAAAAAAAGTCTCTAACTCTAGAACCTGTACTCTTTCCCTCCCTACCCCACCTAAGACTAATCTGATCCTTTCACTAGAGGCTTCCAAAGGACCCTGACAATTTCTATCATAGCATTCACCACGTTAAATTGTAATTTCTGGTTTAATTGTCTTCCCTGCAAGATTGTAAATCCATGCAAGCAGGAACTTGTCTCTTGCTCAACATGATATCTCTAGCATCTAGCCCAGTGCCTGGCACACAGCAGGTGCTAGTAAATATCCACTGGAACTAATGAATCTAGCAAAAGTCAAGTCTCACATCCAGCAACAGCTCTTTCTGGAACTGTCAGGACACAGATCCTTAGGCAGGTTCCCTACTTCCAAATAGTACTTTACTCTCCCTTCCCAGAACACAGGTCAAACTTCCCTCTTCTACTCTTTTTCTTTGGCCAGATTTAAGGAATCTAAAGCTAATTCTCTTTGAAACTTCTTCCATCCCTTCCCTTTCCAACCCTTGAGCTGAGGCCCCAAATTCCTTACTATAATCTTGCTGTCATTTCCCCAGCACCCAGTTTCCAGGATATTTAAGAATAGGGTACTAGGGGCAGGAAACAGGGAATAGAAAATCAATAAGCCATAACAGAGAATTCCAGTTTTGTTTGTGTGTGTGTGTGTGTGTGTGTGTGTAGACAGTGGCATGATCTCGGCTCACTGCAACCTCCACCTCCTGGATTCAAGCGATTCTCATGCCTCAGCCTCCCGAGTAGTTGAGTCTACAAGCACCCGCCACCACACCCAGCTAACTTTTGTATTTTTAGTAGAGACGGGATTTCACCATGTTGTCCAGGCTGGTCTCGAACTCCTGACCTCAGGTGATCCACCCACCTCGGCCTCCCAAAGTGCTGGGATTACAGGCATGAGCCACCACGCCCAGCAAGAATTCCAGTTTTTGAATCGCTGAAATAACAGCTTTTTACTTTTGACCACTTTGGCCCCAGGACTAAATAAGAAGTAACAGAGCTCCAGCTCCTCCGCCTTTCCCTACACCTGCACTGCCAGAAGTAAAGGGAACTTCCACTCTGCAGCTTCTTCACTACCTCTGTCCTTCATGTGCTTACACTACAATTTGCCTTGAGACATCAGGACTAATGTCATCATGATGTGTCCCTCTTTACGTTACTCACCACGAAAATCCCAGGACTCTCAGGTCATTCTGAATCCTCAAACTCTCACCCCCTTTCTCCACTCCTCCTCAATTCCTGAAATCTTTGCATCATATCCCCTGGAACACATCAGCTAAATCCCCTATATCTTAAACCTCTTGTCTGAATGATCCCTTCACTATTTTGCTCCAAACGAAATCTAATTGCTCTGAAGCCACTGTTCTCTCTATAGTCCTATCCGTAGTGTTTTCTCTCTCACACCCTTATACCAGAGGGCCTAGAGGTTAGAAGAAGTAAAGTTATTTATCTTGTACCTAGTTTGTTTCCAGATAATTCCCCCTTCCTTCCTGAAAAATGCCTCCTGTCAAACCATACCACCACTACCCTCTTCTTCTTTACATTCATCTGATATGCCTAGGTCACTTCTCAAGCCTTAAGCCTTGAAGACTTTAGTTCCTGGTTCACTTGGCTATCATTCCAGGCGATTTCAATGTTCATATAGATGACTGTTCTGATGCTCGGACCTCTCAGTTCCTTGACCACCTCTCATACGACAATCTCGTCCTTTACCCTACATTCCACTCACTCCTACAGTCAATACCCTAGACCTTGTCATTACAATAATTATAGTCCCCCAACAATCTCAACTTCAGCTGCACTCTACTCTCCAATCACCATTCTGTATCTTTTCAGACTGCTCCATCTAGCACCCTAACTCTAAAAATCCTTTGACCCCACCAGGATTTATAAGCCATTGATCCCATTCCCCTCTTACATCCTCATTTTCCTCCTCAGCTTCAAGTTCAAGGTCCATCATTATAATCATTCCCTTGCATACACCTCAAGTCTCTTGACTTCCACTCTCATTTCATCATACCTGCCTGGCAAAACACCAACCCTGATTAAATACAACCCCTGTTAAGAAAAACAAAAACATTTAGGACATTCGGGAGGCAACTGGAAATTAGAAAACTAACAGCTGGGCATGGTGGTGCATGCCTATACTCCCAGCTACTTGGGAGGCTGAGGAAGAAGGATCAACTGAGCCCAAGAGGTCAAGGCTGCGATGAGCCGTGTTTGCACCACTGCACTCCAGCCCGGGCGACAGAGTGAGACCCTGTCAGACAATCAATCAACCAATCAATCAATCAATATAACAAAAACTAGGCCAGGCAGGTGGATCATTTGAGGTCAGGAGTTCAAGACCAGCCTGGCCAACATGGCGAAACCCTGTCTCTACTAAAAATACAAAAATTAGTTGGGCAGTGTGCTACATGGCTGTAATCCCAGCTACTCAGGAGGCTGAGGCAGAAGAATCGCTTGAGTCTGGGAGGCGGAGGTTGCAGTGAGCTGAGATCGTGCCACTGCACTCCAGTCGGGGTGACAGAGTGAGACCCTGTCTCAAAAATAAATTAAATTTTAAAATAAAACAAAAACTAAAAAAGAAAAGAAAAAGAAACTGACAGGATATTTGATATCAAGGAATTGTTAAATCTTTTAGTATGGTAATGGTACTTTTTGGTAAGAGTTCATATCTTTTAGAGAAACATGAAATATTTAAGCACAAAACATGATGTTTGGGATTGCTTCAAAATAATATGGAAAAGTAGAAATGGTTGAGGGTACAAATAAAACAAGATTAGCAGTGAGTAAATATTTGTTGAAACTGGGTGATGAGTACATGAGGGCTCTATTTACTTTTGTATGTTTAAAATTTTCCTGAATAACATGTTTAAAAAAATGCAGCTGTCCATCTACTCTATGCCTGCACCATGCAGCTAAATGTGGCTTTAAAAAGGAAAAAAAGAGCCAGATGCAGTGGCTCATGCCTGTAATCCCAGCACTTTGGGAGGCAGAGGCAGGAGGATCATGTGAGCCTAGGAGTTTGAGACCAGCCTGGTCAACATAGGGAGACCTTGTCTCTACAAAAAATTTTAAAATTAGCCAGGCATGGTGGTACTTGGCTATAGTTCCAGCTACTTGGGAGGGTGAGACAGGAGGACAGCTTATCCCAGGAGGTTGAGACCAGCCTGGGCAACATAGTAAGACTTTGTCTCTACAAAAAAAAATCAAAAAAATTAGTCAGGCGTTGTGGCACATGCCTGTGGTCCCAGCTACTTGAGAGGCTGAGGTGGGAGAATCACTTGAGCCTGGGAGGTTGAAGGATGCAGTGAGCTATGCACCACGGCACTCAAGCCTGGCTGACGGAGTAAGATCCTGTCTCAAAATTAAAATGAAATAATAAAAATAAAACATTCATACTAAACAGTTCTCACATAAAATTCACAACAGCTAACTTCAAATGGTCTCTTAGCTCAGCATGACAATCAAAACTTTTGCCTCATCCATTCATTCTCCCACTCCTCTATTTGGTACATTTTATGCCATTTTCTCTTTCCTCAAGCTATCAATGAACATTTCCTCGTCCATGCTTACTCCTAGTTGCTGCCCTTCCACTTCCTCAGTGAAAGAGAAGGCAATCACTACCACCATTTGCCCTGTCCTCTCTCCTGTTATGCACTGTAGATGAACTGACTGCTCCTATCTACAGCCAACTCCTCCACTTGAACACCAGACTCCAAACCCTATTGCCTAGTCATTCCCCTTTCTCCCTCCTGCATCAGCAATATTTCCCTCTCTACTGGTGCATCCTCATCAGCACTGTAGAAACATACTCAGTTATCTCACTGAAAAAGATAAGCCATAACCCCAGTTTCCTCACCAGCTACTTATCCATTTCTCTGCTCTCCTTCACAGCAACACTCCAAGAAGCTGTAACTGTCTCCAATTCCTTTCCTCCCATTCAAAATCACCCCGAGGCTTTTGCTTCCTGATTACCCTACCAAAGCCTCTCCCATCAAGATCAGCAAGAAATTCCAAATTACTAAATCTGATGGTCAATTTTTAGTCATCTTACCTAGATATTTGCAACATCTAGTATACCATGTATATTCTTACTTTGTCAAAACATTCCCCTCCCCAGAATATAAACTCAAGGAAGACAGAGAGGTCTGTTTTGTTCACAGCTGTAACTCTAACAGTGCCTGGTACATGGTACCGTATTTTTTTCTTTTTTTTGAGACGGAGTCTCGCTCTGTCGCCCAGGCTGGAGTGCAGTGGCGTGATCGCTGCTCACTGCAAGCTCCGCCTTCCGGGTTCACGCCATTCTCCTGCCTCAGCCTCCTGAGTAGCTGGGACTACAGGCACCTGCCACCACGCCTGGCTAATTTTTTGTATTTTTAGTAGAGATGGGGTTTCAACACGTTAGCCAGGATGGTCCTGATCTCCTGACCTTGTGATCCGCCCGCCTTGGCCTCCCAAAGTGCTGGGATTATAGGCATGAGCCACCGTGCCTGGCCATTTTTTTCATATTTTAACATCTCTGAAAACCAGGCACAATTAATGACATGTTATAATTGCTATTTGTTTCTTTCAAGCACCTGGGGCACTACCAATCCGAAACAACTTTTAATTAGAATCTCTGTTTAAATTTTGTTGTACCACATAGGGAGTGTGAATTCAGACCTAGAACCAGTTTAAATTCCCATGAAAGTTTTTAGCCCTCCTACACACCATCAAAGTTGAGACACAAGATGCCTTGCTATGCCTTTCTGTATGGTGGGTTTACTTCTCATTTCCATTCTCATGTAGTTTCCCAGCTTTATGCGTGGCCCCTAATAGACTATCCATCTTGGGCTTATTTCTCTTTTCTAGTAGTACATCAAGTAATGGTGTATCTTACAACTGATGAAATCAGAAATAGCAATACAAGTATGTTATTACAGAAATGGAGATAAAAATATTAACTAAAAAAGCTAAAAGTGCTTCTGAGAAAAGGGAAATAAAGGAAGGAGTGCTGCTTTCTTAAAACAAGCTTTACAAAACTATTTGATTCTATAAACCATATTCACACATAACTTTGATGAAAATGAACCCTGAAAACCAAAGGAAAAAAAAAAGAATTATATGCTCTTTGAGAAAAAAATTAGAAAAAAAGACACGAAAACGTATGTGGACATGGGGGAAATGCAGGGGTCAGAAGGTGAGAAGCCCTTGAGTCTGGCAAAGGCAAAATAAAGAGGAAGGACAAAAACAAAAGGAAGAAAAATCTAGGGCAGCTTTGCAAGTACTGGAGACAAAGCATGCTAAAACAGCCTAAGAGAGAAAAAGTCAAAATTGTCAGGCTGTTTTCATTGAAATTGTAGGAAATAGTACAGAAATAGACCTTTTCAAACAAGCTCCCTATTACCTAATGTACATCTCCACCTGGATATCCCACAGGAAACTCAAATTGAACATGTTCCTAGTAAGAGAGCTGTTTAACTCAAATCATTTTCTGGAAAACATGGGGGTTGGTGGGATTTCTGTATTTACATATAAAGGATTAAGTGTGTGAGGGGAAAAAAAAGAATATCCGTAATCCAAGTAAATATACCATCAATTAAATTTTCCAGATTTCTCATGTTTGAAAATTTAACACATCTCAACTAAGTTCATCCATTCCCAAGCCTGTCCTTCTTCCCATAGTGCCTATGTGGGTGGCACTACTTGGTCTCCCAAACAAGAAACCCAGGAAGTGATATGCGTTCTTCCCTTTATTCTCCCATCTTCATCCAATACAATCCCGCCTAACCTATTTCTAAATTCTCTTGAATTTATCTTCTCCATTCCACCTTCCTTCTATTAGGACTTCAATCTTCCCTGGAGTACACCAATATTCTGTAATGTTCCAACCAGCCTCCACATAACTGCTGAGGGGATCCTTCTACATTGAACATAAGCCTGCTCGTGTCATTCTCCTGCTTAAAACCCCCTTATATAAAGTTCAAGTTCAAGCTTCTTAGCATTGCAAATAAAATTTTTTATGAACTGGCCCTAGTCTGGCCCCCATCCTCATTTAAAACTACTTATTCATTCATTCATTCAGTCAGCCATCAAATTTTTCTTTTCTTTCCTTTTCTTTTCTTTTTTTTTTTTTTTTTTTGAGACAGGGTCTCCCTCTGTCTCCCAGGCTGGAGTGCAGTGGCTTGATCTCACTGCAATCTGCACCTCCTGGGCCCAAGCAATCCTCACACCTCAGCCTCCTGAGTAGCTGAGACCACAGGCTCACACCACTAATTTTTGTATTTTTTTGTAGAGATGGGGTTTTGCCATGATGCCCAGGCTGGTCTCAAATTCCTGAGCTCAAATGATCTGCCCACCTCGGCCTCCCACAGTGCTGGGATTACAGATGTGGGCCACCATGCTCGGCCAATGGATCCTTTTTTTTTTTTTTAAAGAGCTAAGAGTCTCACTCTGTCACCCAGGCTGGAATGCAATGACACCATCATAGCTCACTGCAGCCTCAAATTCCTGGGCTCAAGTGATCTTCCCACCTCAGCCTTCCACGTAGTTAACACTACAGGCATGTACTACCATACCCAGCTAGCTTTTTTTTTATTTTTTGTAGAGATAGGGTCTTGTTATGTTACCCAGGTTGGTCTCAAACTCCTGGCCTTAAGCGATCCTCCCATCTTAGCCTGCCAAAGCTGTGGGATTACAGGAGTGAGCCACAGCACTCAGCCAGCCAGTAAATATTTATTGAGCACTTATAATATGCCAGATTCTATACTAGGCACTGGGGAATATACTAGTGAGCAAAACAAAATTGTCCTGCACTTTCCTAGCTTACAGTCTAATGGAGGAAACTGCTCAAATACATGCACCCACTCAACAAACATCTTTCTAATATCTACTTGTATAAGCACTCTTCTCAGGACAGGAAATACAGTGATGAGCAAGACAAAGTCCCTACCCTCAGACAGTTTACATTCTAATAAAAAACTATGATACATGCCATGAAAATAAAGCTTAGGATGCTATGATATCCACAGGGAGAAGGAAACCTGAAACGAACTGAGGAGTCAGCAAAGACTTCTCTCAGGAAGTGATAACTGAGGTCAGAGCCCAAAGATGAGAAGGTAATGATAAGAGAAGAGGTGGTGGCAGTGAAGAACATTCCAGACAGAGGGAATAGCAAGTACAAAGGCCCTGTAGTGAGTGGGAACACAAGGCATTAGGGAAATAAATGGCCAGGTAGCATGGGTAGGAATGGTGCCAGATGAAGCTAAAAACACAGGCACTAAAATGTAAATATATTAATGATCACTGTGTTGGGAATGGATTATTAGGGGTACAAGAGTGGAATCAGAGGAGCTCATTTAAAAGGCTATTACAGAGCTGAAGTCCAGAGCTGAAGACAAATGATACACATGAATACGTGAATCGCCAGGAGTTACAAAAGAGTTTAGGCCACAGGCCATGTACTCAGCCCAAAACAAGATGGAACTGAGCATAAATTAAGAAACAAAAAAGACTGCTCCACCCATGAAATGCGAAGTAGAAACAGCTCTCTAGCTAGGAGAAGAGAAAGCCTTGCATTTGGGACTAGGAATGGAAAAAGTTACCTGGAAGAAACTGGATCCTAGTCCTGCACCATTCACAGATGTGAGATCTAAATTCATACTACACATGTGGTAGAGGGACCCCAAGCTGACACTTTATCATAAATAAGATTCAGAACTAAAGAATGAAATAGTACCATAGTAGAAGCAAAGGAGAAACTATGCAGTAGGGAAGCTTCCACAATCTGAGGTACATAGGACTCAAGTTCAGGGTTAAAGAAAATACACACACATACACAGACAGAGAAACAAACCTCCCACGAGGAAATCAGCAATCAAAGACAGCACCCCAAGAATAAGAACACGATGAAGACAAGGAGATGCTAAAACCCTTGTACACTGTTGGTGGGAATGTAAAACAGTGCAGCTGCTATGGAAAACATATGACATGATCCACTAATCTCACTTCTGGATATTTATCCAAAAGAACTGAAATCAGGATCTTGAGGGGTATTTTCATTCCCACGTTCATTGTAGCATTATTCACAATGGCCAAGATGTGGGAACAACCTAAATGTACATCAACGGATGAATTAGTAAGAAAATATAGTATACACATACAATGGAATATTAAGTTTTAAAAAAGGAAATCCTGCCACATGTGACAACATGGATGAACCTTGAAACACTATGCTAAGTGAAAGCCAGTCACAGGACAAATAATGCATGATACCACTTATATGAGGTATATAAAATACTCAAACACACAGATGCATCAAGTAGCATGGTGGTTGCCAGGGGCTGGGAAGAGGGGGAAACAAAGAGTTGCTATTCAGTGGGTATAAAGTTTCATTTACACAAGCTAATTAAGTTCTACAGGTCTGCTGTAAAACACTGTCCCTATAGTTAATATTACAGTATTGTACAACAAAAGATTTGTTAGGAGGGTAGATTTCATGTTAAGTGTTCTTACTACCAAAAAGAAGTAATATAACAATCTGGGTCAGGCGCAGTGGCTCATGCCTGTAATCCCAGCACTTTGGGAGGCTGAGGCGGGTGGATCACCTGCGGTCAGGAGTTCAAGACCAGCCTAATCAACATGGTGAAACCCCATCTCTAATAAAAATGCAAAAAAATTAGTGGGCATGGTGATGGGCGCCTGTAATCCCAGCTACTCGGGAGGCTGAGGCGGGAGAATCACTTGAATCATGGAGGAGGAGGTTGCAGTGAGCCAAGATCATGACACTGCATTCCATCCTGGGCAACAGAGTGAGATTCTGTCTCAAAAAAAAAAAAAAAAAAAAAAAAATCTGAAAAACAAGGTAGTATTGTCTCTAAGATAGGAACAACACAAAGATATTTACTTTCACTGCTTCTCTTCAACATTGTATTGGAGGTCCCAGCCAGTGCAATCAGGCAAGAAAAAGAAATAAAAGAAGACTGGGCACAGTGGCTCACACCTATAATCCCAGCACTTTGGAAGGCCAAGACAGGAGGGTCACTTGAGGCCAGGAGTTTGAGACTAGCCTGGGGAACATAGCAAGACTCCATCTCTATAAATAAAAAAATACTTTAAATTAAAAAAATTTTAAATTAAAAAGTAAAAGGAATCCAGATTAAAAAGAAAAAAGAAAAAGAAATAAAATTGTCTTTTTTTATCCCCCAAGACAGAGTCTCGCTCTATTGCCCAGGCTGGAGTGTGGTGGTGGGATCTCGGCTCACTGCAACCTCCGCCTCCTGGGTTCAAGGGATTCTCCTGCCTCAGTCTCCTGAGTAGCTGGGATTACAGGCCTCTGCCACCAAGCCCAGCTAAATTTTTTTTTGTATTTTTAGTAGAGACAGGGTTTCACCATGTTGGCCAGGCTGGTTTCGAACTCCTGACCTCAGGTGATCCACCTGCCTCGGCCTCCCAAAGTGCTGGGATTACAGGCGTGAGGCACCACGCCCGGCCTTAAAATTGTCTTTATTCATAGATGACATGATCATCTGTGAAAAAACTATCTGATGAAATCTAAAAAATAATAATAAATGAGTTTAGCAACGTTGCAGGATACAAGGTCAATACAGAAAAATCTATTATATTTCTATATATTAGCAACAAGCAATCACTAATTAAAACTATAAATACAAAGAATTAAATATAAAATTTGTAAAGATAAATCTGAAAAAAAAAGATGTGAAAGATCTGAACACTGAAAACTACACATCATGGAGAGATATTAAAGACCTAAATAAAAGGAGTTATATATCTATCTGTTCATAGGTTAGAAGATTCAATGTTGTCAGCATGCCAATTCCCCCCAAACTGATTCAATAGATTTAATGCAATCTCAATCAAAATCCCAGCAGACTTTTTTTGCAGAATCCAGCAAACTAGTTCTGTTTTTTTTTTTTTTTTTTGGAGACAAGGTCTTGCTCTGTTCCCCAGACTGGAGTGCAGTGACTCGATCTCAGCTCACTGCAACCTCTGCCTCCTAAACTCAAGGGATCCCTCCCACCTCAGCCTCCCAAGTAGCCGCGACTGCAGGTGTGTGCACCATGAAGCCCGGCTAATTTTTGTATTTTTGGTAGAGACAGGGTTTCGCCATGTTGCCCAGGTGACATGGGCTCAAGCAATCTTCCCACTATGGCCTCCCAAAGTGGTGGGATTACAGGTGTGGGCCACCACTCCCAGCCCAGCAAACTAGTTCTAAAATCCATATGAAAATGCAAAAGTCCTGGAATAGTAAAAACGACTTTGAAAAAGAAGTTGGAGGGCTGGCCAGGAGCAGTGGCTCACGCATGTAATCTGAGGCAGTAAAATCACTTGAGGCAGGAAGATCACTTGAGTCCAGGAGTTCAACACCACCAGCCTGGGCAACATAGGGAGACCCTGTCTCTATAAAAATAAACATAAAAATAGCAGGACATGGTGGCCTGCTATTGAAAGGAAACAAATAGATGAGCCTCGGTTTTCTTGTGCTATAAAACAGGAAAGCTATCAAAGACTACTGGGGTCACATCAAAAGGACAAAGGAGCCAAATTAAATGGGTTCCCACTGAACTAAGATGACACAATATGAACATCAGTAAGAATAATGTCTACGGTGCCTGAAACATATTAAATACATAAATATCCATTAATTTATAATCACACTCTAAAACAAACAAAACACATTAGTCATTTTTGGAGGTTAGTGGGGCACTAAGTCATTTCATTATTCTAAATACGAACAAAGAGAAATAATTCTGCCCTCCCTGTACAAACCATATTTCAAAGTAATAAAAAAGTCAATGAAGGAAAAAGTCTTCTTTATAGAAAAATTCTACCTAATAAATACAGAATAATAATAAAATTAGAAAAAATCCCTATTTTGTATGCCTTAATGTAAGAATGGATCTAGTCAACAATCAATGGCTGCTAAAATCACTGAATGAAAGGCTGATGGAGAACTTTTAGAAAAGGATGGATAATGTTGACAATACTCATTAAAAGTAGTGAGTGGGAAGAACAGAGGAAACTAAAAATGGAAAAAATGTTAATAATCACTGAAGCTAGATGAGTCTACAGGGGAGTTAATTATATTATTCTTTCCATTTTTATTGTTGAAAATGTCCACAATTAAAAAAAAATACGACTCCAATTGGCATAATTAAGGTGAGACAAAGCACTGGTGAGTACACAGATGTTTCTATATTACTATTTTTTTGGACGGAGTTTCACAGTTTTGCCCAGGCTGGAGTGAAGTGGCGTGATCTCTGCTCACTACAACCTCCGCCCCCTGGGTTCAAGCAATTCTCCTGCCTCAGCCTCCCAAGTAGCTGGGATTATGGGTGCCTGCCACCACGCCTGGCTAATTTTTGTATTTTTAGTAGAGACAGGGTTTCACCATGTTGGCCAGGCTGGTCTCAAACTCCTGACCTCAGGTGATCCACCCAACTCAGCTTCCCAAAGTGCTAGGATTACAGGCGTGAGCCATCGCGCCCGGCCTACTTCTATTTTTATCTGTGGATTTGAAATATTTCTTTTTGTTTGTTTGTTTTTTGAGATGGAGTCTCACTCTGTTGCCTAGGCGCTGGAGTGCAGTGGGGAGATCTCGGCTCACCGCAACCTCTGCCTCCCGGGTTCAAACAATTCTCCTGCCTCAGCTTCCTGAGTAGCTGGGACTACAGGCACCTGCCACCACGCCTGACCAATTTTTGTATTTTTTGTAAAGACAGGGTTTCGCCATGTTGGCCAGGCTAGTCTCGAACTCCTGACCTCAGGTGATTCACCCGCCTCCCAAACTGCTGGGACTACAGGTGTGAGCCACCAACCCTGGCCTGAAATATTTCACAGTAAGCATGGTTTAAGGTGGAACTAAACTACCAAAAAATTAAATAAGATTGAAGCATACAGAAGGAATATAACTTAAAGCATTATTTTTTAATCACTCATCTTTAATAATAAAATAGGTTCCCATGCAGTACGTACCTCAGACATAAAGTTAAGGTTCTGTTTAACAACAACCAAAAAAAAAAATAGGATGGAAAAGTGTCACTAAATAACAATCAAACCTTAAATTCATATCCAAGCAAAAAGACCAAGAATAAGTTAACCCAACTTGTTTACAAAACTAATTATCTGTCAAGTAATCTTTTACAGTAGAGCTGCCTCAATGAACTGCCTCAGACTTAATCTCAATTGTGTAGCTTATTTCCTTTCTTTCTTACCAGGGATAAAAAGTATCTGAATGAATGTGTCGTTAAATTAAGGGATACTTTCCCAAAAACAATAAAAAAGTTTAAAAATAAAAACTGTCATTTATTTATAAAATATCAAATAAGGCCTCTGACTGAGAGAAGAAATCCATGTAATGTTTGGGCCATTAGCCCTTTTCTATTCAATCAGTCTCATCCACCCCACTCAGCCCAAACTTAAGATAGAAAAATTCTGAAGTGTAAAGTGGTTTTGAATTTCACCAGTATATGAAATTATACATAAAAATTACCATATAAATTAATATTTATTTAACAAATTATATACTCAAAGTAGAATTTTCTATTTGTCTTTAATATGCCTTCAATATAAATGAGTATAATATATTTCATCATGTTTGACACTCTTCTTTTATCCCTTTTTACTACAATCACAACATTAGAAAATTTAGGTTTCAACTGATGTTAAAGCACATTTCCATAACTGGTGGCTTTTAAAAAATTTACATACTATATACTTGACTTTTTAAAAATATATACATATTTTTTGAGACGCAGTCTTGCCCTGTTGCCCAGGCTGGAGTGTAATGGCACGATCTCAGCTCACTGCAACCTCCGCCTCCCAGGTTCAAGCGATTCTCCTGCCTCAGCCTCCCGAGTAGCTGGGATGACAGGCACACGCCTCCACACCCAGCTAATTTTTGTATTTTTAGTAGGGACGGGGTTTCACCATGTTGGCCAGGCTGGTCTCAAACTCCTGACCTCGTGATCCACCAGCCTCGGCCTCCCAAAGTGCTGGGATTACAGGCGTGAGCCACCGCGCCCGGCATATTTGACATTTTAAAAGACAACAGAAAACAAATACTTCTAAATCCACAGATTACCCCACCTCTACCCCAGCTTTCAGCTGAAAGGTTTTAAGAAAAATCTTACAGGTTATGAGGACCAGATGGAGTTTAAAAACAGATCCAGATTTTTTTTTTGAAATTTTAATTTAAAAGGGTTCTATAAGCCACAGGAATTCCCAATTCACTTTGAAATTACCATACCTATTTTGCCATATCAAACATTTCAATTCTGTTAATTAAACGAACTACATAGTATCCTTAAAAATCAGCCAGAGAAGAGAAAAACAAATCTCATCTTCATTACTGACTTCAAACCAAAACTTATTCTTTCAAAGGAGAAGTTTAACCTACTAAAATGTCTATTATAAGATTTTCTTTCTTAGAAAGTAGTATTCCTTCTTTTTCATTTCTGAAATGGTATTTCTTATACTTAAACAAGTTATGGACAATTGTTAGCTAAGTATCAGTTATGGTAAATTGCTAAAATTACCTTTTTTGTTTATGGTACATATAACACATTCCTATAGCCTTTAAAACTGAATTTTCTTTCACAAAAATTTAAATAAATGTGAAAGTAGGTAATAATCACTAAAGCTGAAGTCTCATGGTACATAAACTTTGTGTTAACATTGACGCCAAATAAGGATGAAATTTAGCATGCAAATCTTCCATTCACAAAACAGTGGCAAAACTTTATATTTTTAAATTGATATAATTTTATGAATTCTCACATATTTATTGGGAATATTCAAGTTTACCTAATTAATCACCCAGAAAGCCGGCAGCACTGCCAAAAGTTCTTGCTATATTCAGTAGTCACTGTGAAAACCTTTCATTTCTTTACCAGTTGGCAATGGCTCAGTTTCTATTTTCCAATTATGTTTTGGAAAAAGGTCTATGACCATTAACTATGCATTTTTGTTGCTATCTCATAGCCAGTACACTGTACATATTTAAAGAGAAAAAAATAATGGATTGAATTTTCTGTTCATTCATTCATTCACTTATTTGACCATTGGGAGCCATGTAAGAAGCTCACAGACTCAGAAGCTCTTCAGCTCTTCCTCAGACTCAAGTCACTGTCGGTCACTAATGCTGACAAAGAAGTACTTTCCGACACATCTTCTTTCCTTAGGTTCAAAAGTGATTCTCGAGTTATTTGTAGGATCTCTCTAACGCCTTTGTTTTCTTGTTCAAGTTGAAATATTAGTTCTTGTTCCTTGCAATCCTGTTGCTTGTCAATTTCAATGGCTTTCTTCATTACTGCTGCCATATTTCATTTATCTGGTCAACATGTGCTTGTATCCTTGGAGTGCTGCTTTTGTTAACTTCATTATTTTTCCCGGATCATCTTTTTTGCTAGTCATTAGCAATCTAACCATTTGTTCTCGATACTTGCTCATCGTAAGTTCCAAGGCCGACTGATGTTCTTCCAGGGATGTACGCAATTCTTTTCTTTCTTGTTGCAATTCTCTGATTTGTCTGTTTTCTTGCTGGATTCCCATAACTAACGTGGACCGTGGCCGATGTTCTTGCGACTTCATTAAGCTCTTGAATTTCTTTCTGATACTGCTTCGTGGCTTCTACTCGCTTGTTGAGAGCTGTGGTTTGCTCAATCAGAGATTCTGCTGCATCGTCGTCTCTTAATCTTTCAACAAGAGTTTTAGCATCAGCAAGTGCCTTCTCAATTGTGCAACTCATTTCTAAAGATATATCCTGCTCTTAGTCCCTCGCAGCCGTCAGCTGTGGCGATGAGGACTCAAAGCCTCTACCAACCGGGACCTATGCACCCAAGGGAAGAGACTCCGCGCCCCTAATCTGCCTCCTCAGTTAGCAGACGCTGAACTAGACGGAGGCAGCGGAGGTGTGGCCGTGAAGCCAGTAGCGTTTAGCCCCACCACGGGCGGGGGAGACACCTCTGCTAACCGCCTCCGCCAGGGGCGCCAAAAGGACTCCAGCCTTGCGAGATTTCCTTCCTCGCGTTACGGTGGGGCAGGGCCGAACACGAAGCTTTGCGTGAGAAGGCTGGGCGGGGTCCTTCCAACTTAAAGCATTCTGAGGTTCCTTAATTATTCAGGAAGTCAAAGATATTAATCTTGGACTTCAGTAAGTATGCATGTTAAAAATTTAACAGTTAACTACTAAACAGAGAAATAGAATGTTCAACTTAAAAATCAGAAGAAAAAAGGACTCCATATATACAACAGAATGCAAATAAGAAGTGTGGTCACCATGGCTCACACTTGTAATCCCAGCACTTTCGTAGGCCAATGTGAGAGGACTGCTTGAGACCAGGAGTTCAAGACCAGCCTGGCCAACATAGTGAGATCCCATCTCTACAAAAAAATTAAAATTAGCTGGGCATGGGGACTTGTGCCTACAGTACCAGCTACTTATGAGGCTGAAGAGGGAGGATCACTTGAGCCTGGGAGGTTGAGGCTGAAGTGAGCTAGGATTATGCCACTGCACTCCAGCCTGGGCAAGAGAGTGTGACCTTGTCTCTTAAAAAAAAAAAAAAGGAAAAAAAAAATGTGGTTCAAGGCTAGGCATGGTGGCTCATGCCTGTAATCCCAACACTTTGGGAGGCTGAGACAGGTGGATTACTTGAGGCCAGAAGTTCAAGACCAGCCTGAGTAACATGGTAAAACCCCATATATACAAAAAAATAAAAAAAATTAGTCCAGCATGGTGGCACATGCCTGTAGTCCCAATTGCTCATAAGGCTGAGGCAGGAGGATATATTGAGCCCATGAGTTTGAGGCTGCAGTAAGCCATGATTGCACCACTGCACTCCAGCCAGGGTGACAGAGAGAGACCCTGTCAGGGGAAAAAAATTATTTAAAAAAAAAAAAGTATGGTTCAAAAAACAAGTATAAATGAAAACAGCAGAAATAAGTGTAAACTATCAGTAATCACATTAAATATGAAAAGATTACATTTATCAAGACAATCAGATTTTTGAAATACAACTATGTACAGCTTACGAAGAAACACTTAAAGCAAAGTAAGCCAGAGGGCTGACAATTTAAAAGATGGTTTAAAAAAATGTGCTACACAAATATTAATCAAAAAATCTTATTGGTATTCATTCATTAATATTAGTAACAGAGACAAAAAGACTTAAAGTGAAAAAGCCAGGCATAGTGGTGCACGTCTGTAGTTCCAGCTACCCAACAGGCTGAGGCAGGAGGATTGCTTGAGCCCACAAGTTTGAAGCCAGGCTGGGCTATAATATAGCAAGACCCTGCCTCAAAAAAAATAAATACTTAAAGCAAAAGGCATTAATATGTGATCATAAAGAGAGAGCCCACAGGATTCATCAAAAGAGAACCCCTTACACCTGGAGTAAGATACTCCTCTCCATTATGAACAGATGTGTCAGCAGGGGATCTAGGTAAGAACACCCCTGCTCCCTCCCCACACTCCCACCCTCACCTCCAGTGCCTGCCTGCTCTCCACCAGGCCTAATCTCTTCAGGTTCTTTATCTCTGCTTATGCTGTCCATCAAAGAAGCCCCAGACTCCCACATCTCTCATCTCCCATCTCCCACATTCTTTTTTTTTTTTTTTTTTTTTTTTTTGAGACAGAGTCTAGTTCTGTTGCCCAGGCTGGAGTGTGCAGTGGCGTGATCTCAGCTCACTGCAACCTCAACCTCCCAGGTTCAAGCGATTCTCCTGCCTCATCCTCCCGAGTAGTTGGGATTACAGGAGTGCATCACCGCGCCTGGCCAATTTTTGTATTTTTAGTAGAGATGGGTTTTCACCAAGTTGGTCGGGCTGGTCCCAAACTCCTAACCCCAGGCGAGCCACCCACCTCAGCCTCCCAAAATGCTGGGATTACAGGCATGAGCCACCACGCCCGGCCTCATCTCCCACATTCTAATCCCCACACTGTTCTGCATATCTCTAGTTCTGTCTCCATGTGTCATCCACCTCTCCAAACTTTGAAACGCTTTCCCTACATTTTCAGCATCTTCTTTGAATATTCCCTTCAACTTCTTGCTCTAATTAAAAGCTGGTTCTCCTCTGGGGCCACACTGGCCTCTGGGGCCCTAAAGTGGTGTAAGTTACCTTCCCCATACCTCTCATACCACTGGACCTGGGGGTGAGTAAGTGTCCTCTTTGCTCCTCACAGATGTTTCCAAATCAGTCTCCCTCCTTATTCCCTAAAAAAACACAAAACCTTACATCGAATATCCTATAAAAATTCTATTACCCATTACCTGGCTTACTGTGACCTTCTACACTACTATCTTAACTCTCAGTGATTTCACAAAGATGATCTTTCCATACCCTATCTCTCTGAATTCCTTGTCTCAGTTCTTTAAATTTCTCACTTCCACTGATCTTGTCCTTTACCCACTCAACCCATGATCATGCTTTCACAATATCAATTAGCTCCCACTGTCCAACAATGACCCACTATCTTCATGGTTCAGTCTCTCACATACCCAAACTCCAGCAGCTTCTGATCCCACAAGGACCTTCCATCCATTGCTTCTCCCATCTTTTCACTATCTCTTAGCCACTTCATGTCCTCCCCTCCTTACCCGGTTAGAATTCCACAGTATATTATACCACTCCCTTGCATACACAGGTACCCTCTATCCCTTGCCCTTCTCCTGCTTTGTTTGGCTATCTTGGCAAAACCCCTCCCTGGTTAAATTCACTCCAAACATACACCCCTGCAGCTGAATATGGCTGGAGGAAATAAACCATACTGGCCAATCTCACTTTAAATTTATAACCACAGAGGCCGGGCACAGTAGCTCACGCCTGTAATCCCAGCACTTTGGGAGGCCAAGGCAGGCAGATCACCTGAGAGGTCAGGAGTTTGAGACCAGCCTGGCCAACAAGGTGAAACCCCGTCTCTACTAAAAATACAAAAATTAGTTGGGCATGGTGGCGCACGCCTGTAATCCCAGCTACTGGGAGGCTGAGGCAGGAGAATGGCTTGAACCAAGGAGGCGGAGGTTGCAGTGAGCCGAGATGGCGCCACTGCACTCCAGCCTGGGTGACAGAGTGAGATTCTGTCTCAAATAAATAACCACAAGCTGGGCACAGTGGCTCACACCTGTAATCCCAGCACTTTGGGGGCCGAGGCAGGCGGATCACTTGCGGTCAGGAGTTTGAGATCAGCCTGGCCAACATGGTGAAACCCTGACTCTACTAAAAAAAAATACGAAAATCAGCCAGGCATGATGGCATGCACCTGTAATCCCAGTTACTTGGGAGGCTGAGGCACAAGAATCACTTGAACCTGGGAGGCAGAAGTTGCAGTAAGATCGCACCACTGCACTCCAGCCTGGGAGACAGAGCAAGACTCTGTCTCAAAACAAAAAACAAAAAACAAAAAAAAAACAAAAAAAACACACAAAAAAACAAAAAAAACCCCACAAAATTGTAACTGCAAACCTCAAGGGGCTCTCAATGCTCCCTGGCAATCACACAATATTTCCCTGCTGCAGCCATTCTCCCATTCTCCTAAACAATTTCACACCTTTTCCTCTTTACACAAACCTCCATCACCCTCCTCATCCTCACTCTCGGCTGAGCACTTTATTTCCTAATTCACTGAGAATATTAAAACAATCGTAAGAAAATTTTCACAAACTCCCACTGCCAATTCAATCCACCTACTTGATGGGTGGGCTTCAGATATATTTTGAAGATTAAATCAATAGGAATTGGAGACATATTTGATGTGAGTTATGAGGAAGAAAAGGAAATCAAAGACAATTTTTAGATCTTTCCTCAAATATTAGTTTCTCAACAAGGCCTTCCCTCACTACATCTGAATCTGTCTCTATCTCTATCTCTGTCTCTGCCACACACACACACACACACACACACACACACACTTATATACTTACATGCTCACACAGTCTCCCCCTCCTTTGGGAGGGTGTTTTTTTCATGGTTTTTGTTTTTTTTTTTTTTTGAAATACCATTTATTACCCCGTGAAATACTAAACATTTCACTCCTTCGCTTAATATCTGCCCTCTCCACTAGAATATAAGCTGCATTCAGGCAAGAATTTTCATGCTTAGTTTACTCCTATGTACCTGGCTCATAGTAGGCACTCAGTAAAACTTTATTAAAGAAATGAATGGACTGGGCACGGTGGGTCACACCTGTAATCCTAGCACTTTGAGAGGCTGAGGCGGGCAAATCACCTGAGGTTGGGAGTTCCAGACCAGCCTGACCGACATGGAGAAACCCCGTCTCTACTAAAAATACAAAATTAGCTGGGCATGGTGGCGCACACCTGTAATCCTAGCTACTCGGGAGGATGAGGCAGGATAATTGCTTGAACCCAGGAAGCGAAGGTTGCGGTGAGCCAAGGTCGCGCCATTGCACTCCAGCCTGGGCAACATGAGTGAAATGCCGTCTTAAAAAAAAAAAAAAATGAAAGATTTTTGGCATGAGCAAACGTATGGATGATCGTATTTACATAGAAAAAGAATAGGTGTAGGGTGAGAAGAATCATGGTCTCTGTAGGAGGGAGCTTATAATCTAGTGAGAAAAAGACACTAGATTGTATTTGAAACATACATTTACAACACATTAGGGTTCTATGATTTGTTAACTGATGAAAGCAAAATTGCAGTATGTTGTATGATCTCACTGTTATCAAAAAACATATTTATGCATGCTTTTATATATACATACACACTTGCACACATGTAGGCACATACAAACACATACATACATGTTTCTACATCTATACAGAAAATGTTCTGGTAGGAAAAATACCAATCTGTTAGTCTGTGGGGTAAGAACAGTACCATGTATGGGGAATGGGACTAAAGAGACAGTAGGGAGACTTTCACTTTTCAACTTATACATGTTGTACAATAAGCATATTACATTTGAAATTTTAAAAAGAGAGAAGAAAAAGCATCATCTGCCTAAAAGGAAAAGAAATCATATTTAACAAAGGATTAATATCCAGAATGTAGCCAGGCACAGTGGCTCATGCCGTAATCCCAGCACTTTGGGAGGCCGAGGCAAGAAGATTACTTGAGGCAGGAATTCAAGACTAACCTGGGCAATATACAGCAAGAGCCCATCTCTGAGATTTTTTAAGACATTAGTGGAAAAACTGGAGGAATCCAAATCAAGTCTGTAATAGTGTACAGTGTTAATTTCTTAGTTTTAATAAATGCCCTATGGTTATGAAAGATGTTAACATTAGGGGAAGCTGAGAGAAGGGAATATGGGAGCTCTCTGTACTATCTTTACTCTTCTGTAAATCTAAAATTATGTCAAAGTACATTGTTTTTAAAAAGTAAAGCAATTTAGTAGTATTCACCAAAATGTTTAGAAGAGCACAACCTTTCACCTAGCAATTCACTTCTAGCAACCTAGAGATTCACACATGCCCGACAAGAACCATATAAAAAAGTGGTTCATTAAAACACTGTTAGAAACACCTAGATATATCCATTAATTGGGAAATGGTTAAATAAAATGGTATATACATTTTATGCAATAAACACCATGCAGGAAGAATAAAGTGGGTCGGGCAAGATGGCTCATGTCTGTAAGCACAACACTTTAAGAGGCTGAGGTGGAAGGATCACCTGAGTCCAGGAGTTCAAGACCAGCCTGGGCAATACAGTGAGACCTCGACTTTACAAAAAAATTTAAATATTAGCAAGCATGGCCTGCAGTCCTAGCTACTTAGGAGGCTGAGATGGGAGGATCACTTGAGCCTGTGTGGCTGAGGTTGCAATAAGATGAGATGATGTCACTGTGCTCCAGCCAGGGTGGCAGAGCAAAACCGTGTCTCGAAAAATAAATAAAAATAAAGAGGATCTGACACAAAAAATTTTCCAAGACACATATATGAAAAAGAAAAAGTTAAAGAATATACAAAATATCATTAAAAAAAATACATACAATCCAGGCATGGTGTCTCACGCCTGTAATCCCAGCACTTTGAGAGGCCGAGGCAGGCGGATCACCTGAGGTCAGGAATTCGAGACCAGCCTGGCAAACATGGTGAAACCCCCTTTCTACTAAAAATACAAAACATTAGCCAGGCATGGTGGTGTGCGGTGTAATCCCAGCTAGCCGGGAGGCTGAGGCAGGAGAATCGCTTGAACCTGGGAGGCAGAGGCTGCATTGAGCCAAAATTGTGCCACTGCACTCCAGCCTGGGTGACAGAGCAAGACTCTGTTTTAAAATAATAATAATAATAATAAAATTTAAAAGGCCGGGCGCAGTGGCTCATGCCTGTAATCTCAGCAGTTTGAAAGGCCAAGGTGGGTGGATAACCTGAGGTCAGGAGTTCGTGACCAGTCTGGCCAACATGGTGAAACTCCATCTCTACTAAAAATACAAAAATTAGCCGGGCATGGTGGCGTGCACCTGTAATCCTAGCTACTCAGGAGGCTGAGCCAGGAGAATCACTTGAACCAGGGAGACACAGGTTGCAGCGAGCAGAGATAGCGCCATTGCACTCCAGCCTGGGCAACAAGAGCGAAACTCTGTCTCAAACAAACAAAATACAAAAATATACACTTTTAAATAGGCATATAAGTGTAAGCAGAACAATCTGAAGGCACAGACAAGGCTTATAACAGAGGTTACTTCTGGAGAGAGGAATGTTAATTAGGACAGTGTTATTTGGAAAGGGCTAGTGTTAGGGATCAAAGTAAAGGGGACCTTTTGCTTCACACACTCTACATTTTTGTAATGCTTGAATTTTTTCATTACTCATAAATTACGCTGAAGTAAAAGATAAGATGAAGAAGCACTTCATATGGTATAAAAATTCTTGTATCAGCACAAAATATCTTTGGAAGGATACAAAAGAGAAAGTGCTATCCATGGGGAAGAAAACTGGGAGACTGTCTTCACCATTTATTTCTGTCCTGTCCAATTTTGTTTACTGCATGCATGCACTGCTTTAAAAATTTTTAAGTGCATTTTTAAAACTACACTAGGATAAGTGCTATTGTGAAAGTATGTAACAGATGTAACAGATTTTAATGGCTAAAAGCAGCATTTGAATCCACCCGAAAGACTTCAGTGAGGTTTGAGGAGTCACCAACTGACTTGGACGGCATTGCAGGCAGAGTTCACAAAATAGGTATAGGCACAGAGGCATCGCAAGAGACAGGAGAGTTCAGGACAAAGCTGTGGAGCACAGGGAGAGAGGGCCTTCAGAAGATATCTGAATCACCAGTTCCTGAATGCATACAGTTTCCATTGCTTATTCAAAGAAAATAACCAAATTTAGACTTACATATGGCTGTTTGTTCTGCTTAAAAGCTACTGTCTCACTCCAAATCACGATATAATGAAACGGCATATCTACCTATAAACCTGGTAGAATATATTCATCAGTTCAAGATGGTTCAGTCCCAACTGGAGGATAAAATTCTAAATTACTTTGGATCACCTATTCTCATCTATCTTCTTTTGAACACCCCATAAAACCAAGATGCAATAAGCATAAAACAATGATAATACATCAATCACATACTATTAAATATAAAAAGTAGGCTTCTCTGACCCAGGTTTCAAAAGATTCTCATTGTGGCATTTATAGCAAATGTCGCATGACAGGGCAGAATGAAGAAAGATGATCTAAATCTCAGCTAAAACTAGAGGCACTATTGCCATTAATTCTTAGGAATTAACTAAACATTGATAATATACTGATTTCTGCCAAAGATAAACTGATTTTATGTATACACGTTTCTAATTTCTTGATTTGGGAGCATCAATTAAAAGCAAAGTATCAACACTGACAGAGGCAAATCTTTATTGGCCATAAATATAGGTTTTGTTACATCTCCACTCCTACTTGGAAAAACTAGGCAATTTCCTTCCAATTCAGGCCACATGTGGCAAAAATAATTACAACTATAGTATTAGCTAATAGTTATTGAGTGCGTGCTACATGTACTCATGGAGTGTTTTACAACAATTAAAATTCAATGGTTATAACTCAACAAAAAGACAAGCCAATTTGAAATTGGGCAAAGGACTTAATAGACATTTCTCCAAGAAGATATACGAATGGCCAACAAGCACATGAAAAGATGTTCAACATCACTAGTCATTAGAGAAATGCAAATAAAAAGCACGAGATACCACTTCACATCTACTAGGATAGCTAAAATTAAAAACAACAACAACAACAACAACAAATGTTGACAAGGATGTGAAGAAATCAGACTCCTCATACGTTGCTGGTAGGAATGTAAAATGGTACAGCCGCTATGGAAAACTGTATGGTGGTTTGTCCAAAAGTTAAATATAGTATTATTATATGTACACTATGACACCAGCTTTTGAGGAAAAAAAAAAAAAAAAAAGAATTACTATATGACCCAGCAATTCCACTTTTAGGTATAGACACAAAAGAACTCAAAACAGGTATTCAAACAAATACTATACATGAATGTTCACAGTAACCTTCTTCACAGTAGGCAAAGGTGGAAAAGACACAACTAACCATAAATAGATAAATAGATTTTTTTTTTTTTTTTTTTTTTTGAGGCAGAGTCTTGCTCTGTCTCCCAGGCTGGAGGGCAGTGGTGCCATCTCGGCTCACTGCAACCTCTGCCTCCCGAGTTCAAGTGATTCTCCTGTCTCAGCCTCCCAAGTAGCTGGGATTACAGGCGCACGCCACCACGCCTGGCTAATTTTTGTATTTTTAATAGAGGCGGGGTTTTGCCATGTTGGCCAGGCTGATCTCAAACTCCTGACCTCAGGTGATCCGCCCACCTCGGCCTCCCAAAGTGCTGAGATTACAGGTGTGAGTCACCGTGCGTGGCCAATAAACAGATTTTTTCAAATGACCTGGAAGGCATTGAAGGCAGAGTTGTATATCTGAACAACGGACTAGTATTTAGCCATAAAGAGGAATGAGGTTCTCGGTCAGGCATGGTGGTTTTTGCCTGTAATCCCAGCACTTTGGGAGGCTGAGGTGGGAGGTTCACTTGAGTTGGAGGCTGCAGAGAGCTGTAATCACACCACTACACTCCAGCCTGGTCAACAGAGTGAGATTTTGTCTCAAAAAAAAAAAAAAAAGAGAGAGAGGAATGAGGTTGATACATGAGACCAGTGGTTAAGTCTCAACATTATGCTATGTCAGAAAAGCCAGACACAAAAGGTCATATATTGTGTGATTCCATTTATTTGAAATATACAGAATAGGTACATCTACATAGACAGAAAGCAAATCAGTGGTTGCCAGAGATGAGAGGAGGAAATAAAGAGTAAATATTTAATGAATACAGGGTCTCCTTTGGGGGTGATGAAAAAGTTCTGAAATCGGCCAGGCACAGTGGCTCATGCCTGTAATCCCAGCACTTTGGGAGGCCAAGGCAGGCAGATCACCTGAGGTCAGGAGTTTGAGACCAGCCTGATCAATATGGTGAAACCCCATCTCTACTAAAAATACAAAAATTAGTCAGGTGTGGTGGCGTGTGCCTGTAGTCTCAGCTACTCGGGAGGCTCAGACAGGAGAATCACTTGAACCCAGGAGGCAGAGGTTGCAGTGAGCGGAGATCATGCCACTGCACTCCAGCCTGGGCAACAGAGCGAGACTCCGTCCAAAAAAAAAAAAAATTGAACTAGATAGAGGTGATGGTTGTAGGACATAAAACGGTTAATTTTTGTTTTCTTTTTTTTTTTTTTTTGAGACGGAGTCTCGCTCTGTCACCCATGCTGGAGTGCAGTGGCGTGATCGCGGCTCATTGCAACCTCTGCCTCCCGGGTTCACGCCATTCTCCTGCCTCAACCTCCTGAGTGCCTGGGACTACAGGCACCCGCTACCATGCCCGGCTAATTATTTTTTTGTATTTTTAGTAGAGACGGGGTTTCACCATGTTAGCCAGGATGGTCTCGATCTCCTGACCTCGTGATCCACCCACCTCAGCCTCCCAGAGTGCTAGGATTACAGGCGTGAGCCACTATGCCCGGCCAGTTAATTTTATGTTATATGAATTTCAACTCAAAAATAAAATCTGGGGCCAGGCGCAGTGGCTCACACCTGTAATCCCAGCACTTTGGGAGGCCGAGGTGGGTGGATCATGAGGTCAGGAGTTCAAGACCAGCCTGACCAACATGGAGAAACCCTGTCTCTACTAAAAATATTTTTAAAAATTAGCAGGGCATGGTGGCACACGCCTGTAATCCCAGCTACTGAGGAGGCTGAGGCAGAAGAATCACTTGAACCCGGGAGGCAGAGGTTGAAGTGAGCCGAGATCGCACCACTGCGATCCAGCCTGGTCGACAGAGGGAGACTCCATCTCAAAAATAAAATAAAATAAAATAAAAATAATAAAATAAAATCTGATGGGCACAGAGGCTCATGCCTATAATCCCAGCACTTTGGGAGGCTGAGGCCAGAGGATAGCTGAGCCTAGGAGTTCAAGACCAGCCTATGCAACATAGCAAGATCCTGTCTCTACAAAAAATTTTTACATTAGCCAGGCATGATGGCATCCACCTGTAGTCCCAGCTACTTGGGAGACAGAGGCAAGGGGATTGCCTGACCCCAGCAGGTCGAGGCTGCAGTAAGCCATGATCATGCCACTGCACTGTAGCCTAGGCGACAGGGCTAGACCCTGTCTCAAAAAAAAAATAGAATTGGCCGGGCGTGGTGGCTCATGCCTGTAATCCCAGCACTTTGGGAGGCCAAGGCAGGCAGATCATGAGGTCAGGAGATAGAGATCATCCTGACTAAAACGGTGAAACCCGTCTCTACTAAAAAATACAAAAAATTAGCCGGGCGTGGAGGCATGCGCCTGTAGTCCCAGCTACTCGGGAGGCTGAGGCAGGACAATCGCTTGATCCCGGGAGGCGGAAGTTGCAGTGAGCCGAGTTCGAGCCACTGCACTCCAGCCTGGGTGACAGAGTGAGACTCCGTCTCAAAAGAAGAATAAAATAAAATAAAATAAAATAAAATAAACATTAACTCAAAATAAATATCCCAGCACTTTGGGAGGCCGAGGCGGGCGGATCATCAGGTCAGGAGATTGAGACCAGCCTGGCCAACATGGTGAAACCCCATCTCTACTAAAAATACAAAAATTAGCCAGGCATGGTGGCGAGCACCTATAATCCCAACTACTCAGGAGGCTGAGGCAGGGGAATCGCTTGAACCCTGGAGCTGGAGGTGGCAGTGAGCCAAGATCGTGCCATTGTGCTCCAGCCTGGGTGTCAAGAGCAAGACTCTGTCTCAAAAAATAAATAAATAAAATAAAACAAAATGCAACAATCATGACAACTCTATAGTAGGGATTACTACTGCATCCATTTTACAGATACAGAAACATAGGCTCAGAGAAATTAAATGACTTGACCAAGGGAGTAGGTAGGGGAGTAGATTCAAAGCCAGATTTGTGTACTCAATGGCTTGTGCTTTTAACTAACATCTCATACAGCTTCCCTATTTTAATAAGTTAAAAGAAAAATATTGGAAATATTATACATAGAAATAACTATACTATCAATATTGGCCTGATCATATTATATATAGAAATATTATAACTATACTATCAATACTGGCCTGATCATAACTAACGCCATTCAGTAGATACACATTTCAGGCATCAGAAACTTCAGCTGCCAAAAAGGTTAATAATATACTTGGGGCTATTTCACAATGGAAATAATTAGCCCGTACAGTGTGAAAGGATGATGTGTTCTCAGCTTTACTGCCCAATGAAAAATGTAATCATATAAAAATTGAATATAATCCTACTTAATGTTGCTGAAATGTTAAGATTTCAGGTAACAAGTAATCAGGATGAAAGTATCAAATATCCTTCCTTTTTTCAGAAGCTTTTTCATCAGGCTAGAGACCGAACACACATTTAGTAGTCGTTGTTACGCATTGTTCCCTGTGCTCCCAAATTACAATAATATCATATAATAATATCCTATAGTCTAATTTATAGGATCATCATAACATTATGGACTGGTAGGCTAATGACAAATGCCAAATATCAACTTTTAAAATGCCTAGATACAATACAACCTTTGAGTAATAACAGAGGTGAAAAACATTAACCAACTAAGCCTTGTTTAAAGCATTATCAACTTAAGAAATTAGACATTTCAACAAACCTAGTGTATTCAGTGTGTATATTCTAGATGAACAAAAAAAAGAAGAAGAAAGAAAACCTCCTGTGTGCTGATAAGATTAACGAAACACTGGGCTGGGTGAGGTGGCTCATGCCTGTAATCCCAGCACTTTGGGAAACCAAGGCAGGCGGATCACAAGGTCAGGAGTTCAAGACCAACCTGGCCAAGATGGTGAAACCTGTCTCTACTGAAAATACGAAAATTAGCCAGGCACAGTGGCAGGAGCCTGTAATCCCAGCTACTCAGGAGGCTGAGGCAGGAGAATTGCTTGAATCCGGACAGCAGAGGTTGCAGTGGAGCCGAGATCACACCACTGCACTCCAGCCTGGGCGACAGAGTGAGACTCCGTCTCAAAAAAAAAAAAAAAAAAAAAAATCAACAAAACACCGGCCAGGTACAATGGTTCACACCTGTAATCTCAGCACTTTGAGAGGCCAAAGCCGATGGACTGCTTGAGGCCAGGAATTCAAGACCAGCCTAGGAAACATAGCAAGACCCTGTCTCTATAAAAAATTTAAAAATTAGCAGGACATGGTGGTACGAGCCTGTACTCCCAGCTACTAGGGAGACTGAGGTGGGAGGATCACTTGAGCCCAGGATCTGGAGGCTGCAATGAGCCATGATCACATCACTGCACTCCAACTTGAGCGACGAAGCAAGACTCTGACTTAAAAAAAATCAGGGGCGGGCGTGATAGCTCAGGCCTGTAATCCCAGCACTTTGGGAGGCCGAGGCAGGCGGATCACCTGAGGTCAGGAGTTCAAGACCAGCCTGGTCAACATGGTGAAACCCCGTCTCTACTAAAAATACAAAAAATTAGCTGGGCATGGTGGCGGGCACTTGTAATCCCAGCTACTCGGGAGGCTGAGGCAGGAGAATCACTTGAACCTGGGAGGCGGAGGTTGCAGTGAGCCAAGATTGCACCACTGCACTCCAGCATGGGCGACAGAGTGAAACTCCATCTTAAAAAAAAAAAAAAAAAAAAAAAAAAATCAGGCCAGGTGCAGTGGTTCATGCCTGTAATCCAAGCATTTTGGGAGGCCAAGACAGAAGGATCATTTGAGGCCAGGTGTTTGAGACCAGCCTGGACCCTGTCTCTATTTAAAAATTAGCAGTACCAGATGGCGAGCACCTGCATTCCCAGCTACTTGGGAGGCTGAGGCAGGAGGATCACTTAAGCCCTGGGAGGCGGAGGTTGCAGTAAGCCAAGATTGTGCCACTGCACTCCAGCCTAGGAGACAGAGCAAGACCCTGTCTCAAAAAAAAAAGTTTAAGCTACATGGCTGGCTTCATCTGCAGTGTTATGTCCCACCTACCATTCAGCTACAATACTTTAACTTCCCGTCATTATATTAGTTACAGATGAGTTTCACTGTTTTCATCACATGTCACAAAGCTTCTTATGAAGGCATGCTATACAAAGGGCTCCTGCAGGACATGCAGGTAGATTACAAGAGCAATTTACTATAAAAATGTAACTAGATATCCAAACAAGGTAAGCAGAAGAGTCACTTCTGCCACACACTAATGTACATTTTGAATCATTTTTAACAGTAGGCCAGGAAGAGCCAGCAGTGGGCTAACCACACTGACATGCTATGATCAGAGACCAAGTGGATAATGTAAGGAAAAGTACTGCTCAACTACAGAGGGTAGCCTTAAAACAAAAGCAAGTTATTTAAAATAGGAAAGACTGCAGCTTTTACAAATTGGTCTTTTCAGTCCTATCCAGGTCAGTAAGAAGTAATATCATTGGCAGCATCTTCAAGTACAAAAGATATTTACTTATCTATCCTGGCTCATTCACAATCATATAATGGCCTCATCACAAACATCCTTCTCCTCCGTCCTAATACCCTTTAGCAAATTCTAAAGACCACTACCACCACACACACACACACACACACACACACACACACACACACTCCACAACTTGCAATCATACATCTTGTTAAGTAATGTAAAAATCATCCTTCTTACCAGCAATCCAAGGTTGTTATTTATTATAGGATTTGGACTGATAAGAATCCCTGTGTAACCCTTGGAGATCCCCCAAAACCTCCAATCAACCTATGCCTTTTTTTTGAGACAGATCCTCGCTGTTTCCCAGGCTGGAATGCAGTGGCACAATCTCGGCCCACTGCAACCTCCGCCTGCCAGGTTCAAGTGATTCTCCTGCCTCAGCCTCCTGAGTAACTGGGATTACAGGCATGCACCAACACACCCGGCTAATTTTTGTATTTTTAGTAGAGATGAGGTTTCGCCATGTTGGCCAGACCGCTCTTGAACTCCTGACCTCAAGTGATCTGCCCGCCTCGGCCTCCCAAAGTGCTGGGATTACAGGCGTGAGCCACCACACCCAGCCTTCAACTTATGTCTTAACCACAAATTAGTCATAGGACAATGGCTGCAGAAGTTACCTTTAAGTAACATCTATATCCTCAGACCCTGCAGAATGTTTCAAGGGCCTGAAACTACTGAAGAATCTGTATAGAAGATGGTATATATTTCAGGAACCCATTCCTATAGGCTGCCATGGTAGATGTGAACATGGGAGAGTAAATGCTGGCCTCTGGCCTATCCTTAATATCCAGTGGCTAAAGATAATAAAGTGAGCTGGGCACTGTGGCTCACACCTGTAATCCCAGCACTTCGGAAGGCCAAGGGCAGGAGGATCGCTTGAACCCAGAAGTTCAAGACCAGCCTGGGCAACAAAGCAAGACCCTGTCTCTACAAAAAATTTTAAAACTAGCTGACTGCCACGGTATGTGCCTGCAGTCCTAGCTACTGAGGCTGAGGTGACAGAATCACCTGAGTTCAAGGAGTTCAAGGACGCAGTGAACTATGATGGCACCACTGCACTCCAGCCTGGGTGACAGAGCAAAACCCTGTTTCCAAAAAAAATAAAAATTAGAAAATAATAACATATTTATAAACTTCAATTTTTTTTTTTTTATTGTTTAGAGACAGGGTCTCTGTTGTTTAGGCTGGAGTGCAGTGACATGATCATAGCTCACTACAATCTCAAACTCTTGGGCTCAAGCAATCCTTTCGCTTCATCCTCCCCAGAATAGCTATGACTACAGGCGCCAACCACTATGACCAGCTAATTTATTTATTTATTTAGAGATGGAATCTCGCAGTGTCGCCCAGGCTGGAGTGCAGTGGCATGATCTTGGCTCACTGCAACCTCTGCTTCCTGGGTTCAAGCAATTCTTCTGCCTCCCGAGTAGCTGGGACTACAGGTGTATGCCACCACGCTCAGCCAATTTTTGTATTTTTATTAGAGACAGGGTTTCACCATATTGACCAGGCAGGTCTAGAACTCCTGACCTGATGATCCGCCCACCTTGGCCTCCCAAAGTGCTGGGATTACAGGCATGAGCCACCATGCCCAGCTCTAATTTTTTAATTGTTTGTAGAGACAGGGTCTCGCTATGTTGCCCAAGCTGGTCTCAAACTCCTGGTCTGAAGCAATCCTCCCACCTTGGACTCTCAAAGTGCTAGGACTGAGGTCAAAGTGGCCTCCCACCATGCCCAGCCCCCAACAAACATCAAATCTTTAGAAATATTTCAGATTCAATTCAACTGAATGGCAATTGGACTGGGTTTCAGACAGACCACATACAAAGTAAGTGTGGGCTCACAAAGTCTCCTATAAGGCCCCCAGAAAATGGCATATGAGCCTGAAGTAACTATGTCACCCAATAATATCATGAAGCAAGATGCAGGGATAATTAACTTCCATGTAACATTTAGAAAATGCAATGTGAGGCTGGGCACTGTGGCTCAAGCACGTAATCCCAGCACTTTGGGAGGCCAAGGCGGGTGGATCACCTGAGGTCGGGAATTCAAGTCCAGCCTGACCAACATGAAGAAACCCCCTCTCTACTAAAAATACAAAAAATTAGCTGGGCGTGGTGGCACTTGCCTGTAATCCCAGCTACTCAGGAGGCTGAGGAAGGAGAATCGCTTGAACCCGAGAGGTGGAGGTTGTGGTGAGCTGAGATCACGCCATTGCACTCCAGCCTGGGCGACAAAAGCAAAACTCCATCACTCACACACACACACACACACACACACACACACACACACACACACACACAAAACAGAAAATCAAATGAGAGGCTAGGCTCATCCTAAGAGACAGTTCACTGCAGCCATTTCAACCTATTATATTTGGTATTATGTTACAGCTTGCATACTGTACAAGGAGGGAGAGAAAATGGAGCCAAATGACTTCAACCAATTTTACTTTCTATTCTATGTATTCCAGGTATCCGCTCGAAATATTTAAAGCATACAGCAGACACGAAATTTTTTTTTTAATGAATGCAGGAAGATACAGAAGGTAAGCAGTAAGCAGCATCTCATACATGTAAAACATGTTTAAATGAAAAAAATACCCTAAATTTCAATCAAAGGCAGCAAAGTATACTAAAAATGTTGACGCATTTTACATAACATATAGAGCATTCTTAAGACGATCATTCATATTTGCACATAACTGGAAAGAACTGTATATAACAAATGGTTCCTTCCACATTGGATACATGAAAACTGGGTAAAACATTTCCTTTTGAATCATTTCCACCCTAAGTGTCCTGCTAGCAATACAGAAAAAGTCAATAGAGAAAGCACCATCAAGTGCTACCTTCAGGTAGCATATGATAAAATCACCGCTTAAAAGTAACCAAGCCTCAGCAGGCCACAGTGGTTCACGCATGTAATCTCAGCACTTTGAGAGGCTGAGGCGGGTGGATCACTTGAGGCCAGGAGTTTGAGATTACACTGGCCAAAATGGCGAAACTTCATCTCTACTAAAAAGACAAAAATTAGCCAGGTGTGGTGGTGCATGCCTGTAGTCTCAGCTACTTGGAGGCTGAGGCAGGAAAATCGCTTAAACCCAGGAGGCAGAGGTTGCAGTGAACTGAGATCGTGCCATTGCACTCCAGCCTGGGCGACAGAACAAGACTGTCTCCAAAAAAACAAATAAAAAATAAAAGTAACCAAGCCTACTCAAAAAACTAAACATAGAATTACCATAGGATCCAGCAATTCTACTTCTGTGTAAATAGAAAAAAAAAAAAAAAAAAATCTGAAAGGAGGGCGATATAGTTTGGATCTGTGTCCCTACCAAATCTCCCGTCAAATTGTAATCCCCAGTGTTGAAGGTGGGGCCTGGTGGGAGGTGACTGGAATATTGGGGTGGTTTCTCACGAATGGGTTAGTACCAGTCCCCTGGGGTTGTTCTCACAAGATCTAGTTGTTTAAACGTGTGTAGCACTTCCCCCCACCTCTCTCTCTTCCTCCTGCTCCAGCCACCTAGACATGCCTGCTTTCCCTTTGCCTCCTGCCATGATCATAAGCTTCCTGAGGCCTCCCCAGAAGCTGCTATGCTTCCTGTACAGCCTGCAGAACCATGAGCCAATTCAACCTCTTTTCTTTATAAATTACCCAGTCTCAGGTATTTCTTTACAGCAATATGAGAACGGATCAATACAGAGGGACTCGAACAAGTATTTGTACACCAAAATTCACAGCACCATTATTCACAACAGCCAAAAGGTGGAAGGAACCCAAATGTCCATTGAGAATGAATGGATAAACAAAATGTGATGTGTACATACAATGGAATATTATTCAGCCTTAAAAAGGAATAAGATTCTGACATATGCTACAACATGGATGAATTGTGAAGATATGCTAAGTGGTACACACCAGACACAAAAAAGTAAATATTGTATGATTCCACTTACATATGAGGTAACCAGGGTAGTCACATTCATAGAGACAGAAAGTAGAATATTGGTAGCCAGCAGCTGGGTAGAGAAAGAGAAACAAGGAATTATTGTTTAATAGATACAGAGCTTCAGTCTGGGAAAATAAAAAAATTCCCAAGATGGATGGTGGTGATGGTTGCACAGCAATGTGAATGTACTTAATGCCACTGATCCATACACTTAAAAATGGTTAAAACGATAAATTTTTTGTTATGTATAGTTTACCACAATAATTTTTTTTAAGTAAACAAAAAGGCCAGGTGAGGTGGCTCATGCTATAATCCCAACACTTTGGGAGGCCAAGGCGGGTGGATTGCTTGAGCCCAAGAGTTGGGGACCAGCCTGGGCAACACAGTGAAACCCTGACTCTACAAAAAAATACAAAAGTTAACTGGGCATGGTCAAACAGTGAGCCATGATTGTACCACTGCACTCCAGCCTGGGCGACAGAGTGAGATCCTTTCTGGGCAGGTGGGAGGAGGTTGGGGGGGGAGTAAACAAACTAGCCAATACCAGCTACTCTGGAAGCTGAGGCGGGAAGATCTTTTAAGCCCTGGAGTTTGAGGCCAGACTGGGCAACATAGCGAGATCCTGTCTCTAAAACATAAATAAATAACCAAGAACAACTGTCAAACATTTGTGGAAAAACATATTGAGAAAAGTGGAAGACTCTGTAACAGGCAAGCTTCACTGTCATCCTCCAGAGTCTAGATGACTTCGTTGAAAGTGAAGATCCCAGAAAAGAAGGGATGGACATGCTATTTTCATGTTGCTGCAGATATACACTAAGCAACTGAGGAAGCTGAATTATATTCTACAGGTCATTTGGTAATATAATGAATGGACTGTACTTCCTAACAATTACATCCAAAAAATACAAGCTTTTCCTTCCAGTTTCCAATGAAAGCAGCAAGACTGAAATAATCAGTTACACACATGAGAAGCCAGGTATATCTGAAAGAGTGACTTTTAGTTCCCAGCTTTAATATGGTGACCCTACAATGGGAAACTGAAAGCAGCAATTTTTAGAATAGTATACACAAATTTTCTTCACTGCCATTATAAAGTGACTTTGTGTAAGTTACTTTTAGCCCTTCTGAGCCTCATCTGAAAAATAAGGATAATACTTACAACTAACAGATAAGGTAATAATGTACACTGAGTTCAGCGCCTGGAATACATAAATGCTCAACAAATGAAAATTCCCTCCTGTCTTAGCCTGATCGGCCTCCAGGGGCTATGCTCATGTTTTGGCCATAACCTGTGGCTCCTCCCTCAGGCCCCAGCTGTTTCCCTCAGTTCTAGCTGTTTCACTCCTGGTTTCTAACAGGATCCTACCTATATTTAGAGGTAATGCTAGTACCAATTGTGAGCTCAACAGGTGCTTGGAGGGCACCTGAGTACTGAGCAGTTTTCAATTGTTTTCCAGAGTTAATTGGTTTGGCTCCACAACTGGCTGTCTTGACTTCTACAAGTAAGAGTGCCACGTATGCACAGTACCTCAGCAGTACAAGACTAAACAGAAAACTAAGTGTGGTCGCAGGACAAATCCTAAGCAAAAAGATGTTTTTAGCCCTATTTATCAGGATCCCAGAGCTTTGTTAAATCACAGGAGCAGTAAACCTTCAATGAACTCCACAGAGTAGGCTACAGCCTACTAACTTAATCTTCATCTAAATCACAGTTATCAGACCCAAGTTTCAACCAGTTCATGCTGCTTTACTATAACCAAGATGAGGGTGAAGCAGAAAGAGCAAACAGGCAGTGAAGATTTTAAAAAAGGCATCTGATACAGCTAGGTCTGAATAAAGCTTTGTTATTTACTAGCTCTGTGACCTTCGTAAATTATTTAACCTCTTAATTTACAAAATATGAAATAATTGTGAGGATTAAATGAGATAATACATACAAAAAAATCTTAGCACCTTGACTAGCCCACTGAAAGAGGTCAATTAAAAAAGAGGCACATTAGGCTGCGGTGGCTCACGCCTGTAATCCCAACACTTTGGGAGGCCAAGTCAGATGGATCAAGAGGTCAAGAGTTCGAGACCAGCCTGGCCAAGATGGTGAAACCCCCGTCTCTACTAAAAATACAAAAATTAGCCAGGCGTGGTGGCGGGCACCTGTAATTCCAGCTACTTGGGAGGCTGGGGTCGCTTGAACCCGGGAGATGGAGGTTGCAGTGAGCCGAGATCACGCCACTGCACTCTAGCCTGGGCAACAGAGCAAGACTCCATCTCAAAAAAAAAAAAAAAAAAAAAAAAGAGGCACATTGTCACTAATGAGAACACTGCACTCATTTCTTGCTTTGTTCAATTTTCATAACATCTAAGAAAAGTAACAATTTAAATCATTATTTTTGAACCTTTGTAAAGTAACCTAAATGCTACCATCCAAGACCTAGCTGAGAAATATAAACTGATTAATGTCCATAAATCTTAGATGAGTCAGCAAAACTTAATGCCCAACAAATAAAAGGCTTAACATGGACTACTTATGAGCACACAATGGTCATTACAATTTCAAAATCAGCAATTTTCTATCTAATACAATCACAAATTTGGTCTGGAAATCCAAATATTAAGGAAATGCAAAGATCATAATCAATATTCCCAAATCACCTTAATTGAAACTGGAAGGTATGAGGCAGCCTGAGTATTTGAAGTTAACATCAAGAAATAATTTAAGGCAGAACCCCAACTCTCTCCCACAAACATAAAACCAGTAGCAGATGGCACATGAACATTTCTCAGTGAGAAATTGCAATTCTAACAAAGTACAGGTAACTTAATTTTATCCATCACCTTTTGGTCAAACTGAAAACAAACAACCAAGCTTTTGGTTCTCTCCAAAACACTGAACTCTGCATTATCACTGACCTAACTTAAAGCAAGATATTTTTGGTGATCTGTCCTCTCCTGCTTCATTAACCATAGGTAAATTAGGAACAGTAGCCTGCTAAACAGAGGGGAAGTAAATATCACAGGCATGTTTTATCAATAAAATGGACAAGCGATAATCAAATTATTTAAAGAACGGCTTGTACTCCTTAACAGAGGGACAAGCTTGAGAAAGATCCACTTTCTAAAAGAACCTAATCATTCTGGATGAATTATGAGAAAAATATCACTGTAGTCCAAAACTGACTGAATCTACCTTTCTGCTTTAATCCAAGTCCTAACCACATCTATTTTATGTCTCTGCCTCTCTTCGCCTGATTTTCCATTTCGTCTCCCCCTTCAATTCCAAGAACGCCCTTCTCTCCCTTATTTTCAAATCTCATTATTGCCCCCGAATGCTAAGGACCTCGCACAGCCACGGAGGTGACCTTACGCATCCCTACTGCATTCCTAATTCATTGTACTTCTCATCCCAAATGATCCTATTCTTTCGTTCTGTCTCGCTCGTTGTTTCTTAAAATCCAATACCCCACACACGCTCACGCCAGAGTCCCCCCCACACTCCATTGTTTCCCCGGCCTATCCGTCTGGAAACTCCCCAACTCGGACGCGGGTGTTTCACCCGCCCCACATACCCCAGGAACCTTCCACCCTCTGGGCACTTCGGGCCTCTAAGGGCTCACATCCCCCTCCTTCCCGTCCCCCCGCCCCCAACTACCCCCTCCCTCTTTTTCCTCCCTCAACCCGCTCCCCGCACCTCGGCGCCCTCTGAGCCCCCGCCAACCCCGCCACCCAGCACCCTCAGCCTCACCTAGCCCAGGCCCCCGCAATCGCCTCGTCGCCCCAGCTCCGGGCTCCGCGTCCCGGACGCTCCCGGGTCTGAGAAGAGGAAAGGAGATCCTCCGCCTCCCCTTCTAGAGCCACCGCCGCCGTCGCCGCCGCGCTCCTCCCCCAGCTCTCTCAGAGCCGGACGCCGCCCCGCCCCCACCGCCGCCTCCCCACTTCTCTCCTGGGCCGGACTGCAGGATCCGGCCGGAGCTCCAGCAGATCACCCCGACCCTCGCCCCGGCAGCGGCTCGCCCCGCCCCGGAGCCCTCTCGGGCGCGTGCGCGCCAGCCAGCCAGCCAGAGCTCAGGGCGCGTACTCGCGCCGGCGCGCCAAGCTCGAGGCTGTGGCAGCCAACGGGTGCGCGAGCGCGGCTCGAGCGGCGAGACGGCCCGCGCACCGGAGACCGAGAAGATCGGGGAGAGGCGCGGGGCGGCGAGAGGCGGGCTCCGACCAGTCGGGTTACCGCTCTTCTCGGGGCCCGGTCCCTCGCGTCTCGCACCGTCCGCAGGCTCGCGCGCCACCGGAGACTGGGAATTACCGGGGAAAGGAAGAGACTCGGGGAGCGGGTTGGGGACAAAGTAGATGGAAGGGGAAAACGGGTGGGACTCGAGCTCGCGTCCGCGTGCAGCACAGCTCGTACCCGGCGGCATCGGGTAGGGACCCGGCGCGCGCCGGGAACGGAGGGCCCGAGCTGAACTGACGGAAAGAGCCGAAACTCCCCCGGAGGTGGCCGAACGCGGGCGCCGCTAGGGGAGTCGAGCGCGGGGCTTTTGCTCAATGTCCGGGTTGGGAAGCTTTTTCTCTGGCCGCCGGGTACAGCGCCGCTCACTCTTCCGTACCGAGGACTTCACACCGCTTTCCCCTTCGCCTCCTTCCCGACCCAAGTTTTGTTCCAAAAGGCAATTTCAGAGTCGCCAACGACGGGAAACGCTGGGGCCTCCGGACCGCGCGGTCGCTCTGCCTCCTGAGAGAGCGCAGAGGCCGGTGGGGGCGCGGGAAGAATGACCTCGGGAGCTGATGGGGGTTCTCTGCCCTGGCGATGTCCGCCCGGCACGCTCCCCAAGTCAGTTCCTCGTCAGTCGGGTTTCTGATCTACCCAGCTGTCAGCATAGCCCCTCTACGCGGCGGTGGTCGGTCCCGCCGCCCTTCGAATCTTTTCTGTTAAATACTCTCTTCGACGCCAGACTCCCAACCTCCCTGGTGCTGGAACTAACTAGTATTTGTGCACCCTTTCTGCATGCATAAAGCACTTACCTCACTGTCGACTGGTCAGGGGTCTATTAAGAGGGGCCAGAGGGATTTAGACAGTCAGCATTGAAAATATTTATTAGAATCTGGGGCCGGGCGCGGTGGCTCACGTCTGTAATCCCAGCACTTCTGAGAGGCCGAGGCGGGCGGATCACTTGAGGTCAGGAGTTCGAGACCAGCCTGGCTAACATAGTGAAACCCCGTCTCTACTAAAAATACAAAAATTAGCCGGATGTGGTGGCACACGCCTGTAATCTCAGCTACTCGGGAGGCTGAGGCAGGAGAATAACCTGAACCCAGGAGTCGGAGGTTGCAGTGAGCCGGGATTGCACCACTGCACTCCACCCTCCATCTCAAAAAATATATATATATATATTAGAATTTGTCCTCATCTTACCTTTTGAGGCCAAGCAAAGGGGCTCTGAAAAGGCACCAACAAGCTGGAGAGTGTGTGTCAGTGTATAGCTAGACACCACAGGCACATGTCATTTTGGTTTCCACGTATGTTATTGCAATCACAGTACATGTAACTGAGTAGTATAGTAGACCTTTGCCAAGCCATCTGATCCTTGTGGTTTTTAACGTTGCTTGAGGTAAGGGCTCAAAAATCGCCTGGAGTCCAATGACCTGTGGTTAATAATGTCTCATCTACTCCAACCATATGATTTACTGATCTAGATAAGCAGAAGACTAAGTCATCCAGCTAGGTAGGGCACTGGACTATATGTTCCTTACTATTCAATCTTCATTCAAAAATTCAAATAGAAGCAAATTATCCAAATGTCTGCTTTCTTTTCATTCACTAAATTGGCACCTACTCAATGATGGTGGGTATTGTTCTAGGTATTCGGACATTTACAAAGAAGAATTAAAAAAATCATTACCCCAAGGAGAGTATCCAGTTCCAAAGGAGGATAAAGTTATTAAATAGGCCAGTTGCAGCAGCTTATGCCTGTAATCCCAACACTTTGAGAGGCCAAGGTGGGAGGATTGCTTGAGCCCAGGAGTTTGAGACCAGCCTGAGCAACATAACAAGGTCCCCCATCTCTACAAAAAACAAATATAAGTTATTAAATGACTATAATAACATAGTGTTGAAGCAGAAAAGTACAAAGTGGTTTAGGAACAGAAAGGAATGAGTGACTAATTCTTGCGCAATTCCCCTTCCTTCCCATACAGAGTAGAACAGGAGGATATGACCCTGGTAAATGGAGAACTTCATCATGAGGTGTGGGATGCGAGCCTTGAGTCCTATTCCACAAAGACTGGTTTCACTCACCAAAAGTCACTCCGTTCAGGAAATGCCTTCATTATAGGGCCTGTTGGTGCTGCAAAGCCAATACAAGTTTTTTGGCTGGAAAATAAAGTCCCCATTCTTGGCCAGGTTCGGTGGCTCATGCCTGTAATCCCAAAACTTTGAGAGGCTGAGGTGGATCACTTGAGCCCAGGGGTTTGAGATTAGCCTGGGCAACATAGGGAGACCCTGTCTCTACAAAAAATAAATTAGCTGGCTGAGGTGGCTGTGCTTGTTGTCCCAGCTGCCCAGGAGGCTGAGGTAGGAGGATTCCTTGAGCCCAGGAGGTCAAGGCTGCAGTGAGCTGTGATCATGCCACTGCACTCCAGCCTGGGCAACAGGATGAGACCTTATCAAATAAAAAAAGTTCCCATTCTTAATAACGTAGTCTGTTGTGGGGAAGACATGATGCCTCTCCCAAGAGATTCCCTGATCTAATAGGAGAGACTTTTTTGTTTGTTTTGGGGACAGGGTCTCCCTCTGTTGCCCAGGCTTGAGTATAGTGGCACAATCATAGCTCACTGTAACCTTGAATTCCTGGGCTCAAGGGATCCTCCCCGTCGGCCTCCCGAGTAGCTAGGACTATGGCGCCGGCCTCCACGCCCAGCTAATTTTTTAATTTTTTGTACAGATGGGTGTCTCAACACATTGCCCAGGCTGGTCTTGAACTCCTGGGCTCAAATGACCCTCCCTCCTGGGCTTCCCAAAGCACTGGGATTACAGGCCTGAGCCACCACACCCGGCTAGGAGACACTTTGTATATGTGGATAGCCTTCTCCAAGAGAAGGGAGGTAGATTAAGGAGCACCCTAGGGTATGAGAGCTGTTAAAACATCACTGGAAATCTAACAAGATGGAGAATATTGTATTTAACAAGTCTCCTCCAAGGGAATGTTTGGGGTGTGGTTGGAAGGCACATTTTGCTAAGTCCCTGGGGTGGTAGTAAACATGACCTCCTCACAAGGATTTTACTCAAAAAATATCTCTCCTCCAAGGAGAGCAGGTTGCTTTAGCATATGTCTTGCTGAGTGGGGTTTGCAAAAGGGGTACTGCAACTCATGGCCCACCTTTGCCCTTTCTCCATGCAGCACTCAACCTCTCTAAAGGGACATTGAACAAATGTTTCAAAAATATTTTTTGACCTGGGTTACAAATATTAATTTTGTTGTTGTTGTTTTTGAGACGGAGTTTTGCTCTCGTCGCCCACGCTGGAGTCCGATGACCCAATCTCAGCCCACTGCAACGTCTGCCTCCCGGGTGCAAGCAATCGTCCTCTCTCAACATCCCGAGTAGCTGGGATTACAGGCGCCTGCCACCAAGCCCAGCTAATTTTTGTATTTTTAGTAGAGATGGGGTTTATACCATGTTGGCCAGGCTGGTCTCGCACTCCTGACCTTAGATGATCCAACCGCCTTAGCCTCCCAAAGTGCTGAGATTACAGGCTTGACCAGGCCCGGCCTATTTTTGTTCTTTATAATGCACATACATTTTCTACTGTGTATGTTTATTTATGTATTTTTTTGAGACGGAGTTTCACTCTCGTTGCCCAGGCTGGAGTTCAATGGCATGATCTCAGCTCACCGCAACCTCCACCTCCTGGGTTCGAGCAATTCTCCTGCCTCAGCCTCCTGAGCAGCTAGGATTACAGGCATGTGCCACCCCGCCCGGCTAATTTTGTATTTTCGGTAGAGACAGGGTTTCTCCATGTTGGTCAGGCTGGTCTCGAACTCCTGACCTCAGGTGATCCACCTGCCTCAGCCTCCCAAAGTGCTGGGATTACAGGCATGAGCCACCGCGCCCGGCCTACTGTGTATGTTTTACTTCACAATAAAACATTTACCGTCACCTGCCTTGAAATAATTGCAAATTGTTCAAAGTGCATGTATAAATTATTTTGGAGGAAAATAAATGCTGCAATAAATGCAAAATATAATATTTGTGACCTACGCTGAAGAAAACACAAAAATAACCAAATTTCTGAAATGTTTAGCATAGATGTTAAGGGTTAAAAAAGAAAAAGATCATTTTCAAATGAGATCCATTAGCCTCTGTTCAGCCTTTCGAAATTAATTTATCCCATGTTACTTAATGATCAAGTGCCAGAACTAGAATTAGAGAGAAATCATGACATAAGCTTCACCTTGGCAGATATATTCTGCAGGTATTAACCTGACCTAATTTGATATGTTTTCAAATAGATCCTTGACTTCAGAACTTTAATGTTTTTGTTTGGTTTCAGTTGATATTTTGTATCTTAAGTAATTGATTGCCAGATTCCATGTTTTTATTAGGAAGAAAAAGAGGCCAACTAGAGCCTGAGAGGCACAAAAATTTAACTTATTATCTTGGAGACTTGATAACCAATTACTGCAATTAAGAAACATAATGTTTTAAAGTCTCCATTGACTGAAGCTGCAAGTGACAACAGGCACAAAAACCAGTAGAGAACAGCTCATAAGATTGTACTTTTCCTTTTGCCTATACTAACCCTAGTACCTAAGAATATTCATGTTAGCAGTCCAAAGTGTGCCTCAGAAAATTCGTTTCATGGGATACTAAATAGATGTTATCTGAGAAAACTATTCCATGTCCAATTAAGTTTGGGAAGCACAGGTTAAAATCAAGTTAAACTGGTTTATTTACTTCCCAGAATATTTAATATGATACCATGCTTTGTTCATATTGAAGCGAGCAGGCTATGTAGTGTGCAGCTTTCCCCAAGGAAGCTCTTCCCACTCCCATCCCCACCCCCAAGACTTTTTTGCAGAATTAATGTGTCTTTGAACATCCATTGTATAAAGTTCAATTAAAATGGTTTAATTAGGTCAGATTTCCCATTTTACAGATAACAAAACTGAGGCCCAAAAACAAGGCTAACATACCCAAATTTTCACTTGTGTATCAGATATTTAAAGCTGGGAAAGGCCTTAAACTATCAAAGGTTGAAGTGTTACATCACAAAATTATTGGCAATGCTGGACCCAAAACTCAGATCTGAAAAATTCAGTTCAATGTGAGCCTTGCAGGTTCATTAAGACTTGACTTTGATATTAAGTGAATTTGTCCTATGTGTAAGATAGTAACTAATATTGCTGTACTCTAAGTTCTTTTATTAAGTTTTTAAATTATCTTTCATTTATAGATTCTGTCACCACTTTAAAAAAATAGTATGCTTCACTTCTGTCAAATGTTTTATACTTCATAAAGCACTCTGTACACATTGTCTCATTTGATTGTCTGAACATTGTGTGGTGCAGGCATCATTGTCCTCATGTAACAAATGAGGAAACTGAAGCTCAAAATTTTTCAATAATTTACCTAGGTTGCACATTTAATAAATGTCCTGCTATTTACATTAGGAGAAGACACAGTCACTTGCCCTCCAGCAGCTTTTGTATAGTTAAGAAGAGAAGACTTGCAAACATGAGACAGAGAACAATTTATATGGCAACATGCAAGAAACTTATTGATAGAACAGTACAAACTAGATGGGAATATAGAAGGAATTCAAAGGGCAAAGATTACTAGAGGTGGAATTAATCAGCAAAGGCATCATTTAGGGATAAATCTTAAGCTAGGTCATAAAAGAAGTGTAAAGATTTGTATTAGCAAGGCTAGGCATGGTGGTTAATGCCTGTAATCCCAGCACTTTGGGAGGCCGAGGCCGGTGGCTCACCTGAGGTCAGGAGTTCGAGACCAGCCTGGCCAATATGATGAAATCCTGTCTCTACTAAAAATACAAATATATTAGCCTGGCGTGGTGGCGGGCGCCTATAATCCCAGCTACTCGTGAGGCTGAGGCACAAGAATCACTTGAACCCGGGAGGCGGAGGTTGCAATGAGCCAAGATCATACCACTGCACTCCAGCCTGGGCAAGAGCGAAACTCCATCTCAAAAAAAAAAAAAGATTTAGCAGAGAGGAAAAATAATTATAGGAAAGAAGAAGAACATCAACCAAAGGCAGAAATATCAAAACAAACACATTGATGGAGAAGAATTAGAGCCTGGAGGGAGATGGGTCTGAAATGATCAGTCATCTTGGCTGTGCAAGAAAAGTCAACTGCTAAGACGAAGTAAGTTTGCAGGCACTGAATATCAAATTTACTGAATATTAAACGTACACTCTCTCCTGTGGTTCATGGGAGGGAAAGGGAGGAAAAAGCAAGAGAAACCACGTCTAAAGTGGGTAAAGATATGGAAGGAGGGGTGGGGGAGTAAAACAAGCCTCAGTGGCCCTCAGATCTGTGACTGGGAAACACCTGAACCAAAGACGTTTTATGTCCCACAACCCCTTCCCATTCTTTTTTTTTTTTTTTGAGACAGAGTCTCGCACTGTCACCCAGGCTAGAGTGCAGTGGCGCGATCTCAGCTCACGGCAACCTCCACCTCCCGGGTTCAAGCGATTCTCCTGCCTCAGCCTCCCAAGTAGCTGGGACTACAGGTGCGCCACCATGCCCAGCTAATTTTTTTGAAGTTTTAGTAGAGACGGGGTTTCACATGTTGGCCAGGATGGTCTCAATCTCTTGACCTCGTGATCCACCTGCCTTGGCCTCCCAAAGTGCTGGGATTACAGGCGTTAGTCACCGGCGCCAAGCCCCATTCCTTTTTTTTTTTTTTTTTTAAGAGACAGGGTTCTCACTCTGTTGCCCAGGTTGGAGTGCAGTGATGGGATCATTGCTCACTGCAGCCTCCAGCTCCCAGGCTCAACTGGTCCTCCCATTGCAGCCTTCCCAGTGGCTTGGACTACAGGTGTGAGCCACCAGGCCTGGCTAATTTTTTTTTTTTTATAGAGATGGGGTCTCCCCATGTTGCCCAGGCCGGTCTCAAACTCAAGCAATCCTCCCCACTGGGTTCAAGTGATCCTCCTGCCTTAGCCTCTCAAAAGTGCTAGGATTATAGGCATCAGCCACTATGCCTGGCCTTTTATTTTCCCCACTCTTGAGACAGATTAATAAATTTCTTACTTATTTATTTGAGGCAGGGCCTTGCTCTGTTGCCTAGGTTGGAGTACAGTGGCAGAATCATAACTCACTGTAGCCTCAAACTCCCGGGCTCAAGTGATCCCCCCACCTCCGCCCATCATCACGCCCAGCTCCCGTTCCTTTTCTGGTACTAATTCACCTGAAATGTGTCTGAGCCATTGATTCTAGGAAAAATGCCCTTTTAGGTGTTGCTTGCAAAGCCAGGCTCACATGCTGACTCAGTCACTGCCCAGCAGATGTTCCCCACAACATTTCTCAACCCAGAATTGGGACTGAGGTCTGGCACAGAATGGGTTAAAAGATTCCCTTCTGGGCTGGGAGTGGTGGCCTGTAATCCCAACACTTTGGGAGGGCAAGGCGAGCAGATCACCTGAGGTTGGGAGTTCGAGACCAGCCTGACCAAAATGGAGAAACCCCGTCTCTACTAAAAATACAAAATTAGCTGGGTGTGGTGGTACATGCCTGTAATCCCAGCTACTCAGGAGGCTGAGGCAGGAGAATCGATTGAACCCGGGAGGCGGAGATTGTGGTGAGCCAACATGGTGCCATTGCACTCCAGCCTGGGCAACAAGAGCGAAACTCCGTCTCAAAAAAAAAAAAAAAAGATTCCCTTCCAAGTTTCCCATACAGGGCACTGTTTTACTGCTTTGTTCTGTTGAAACTTGTCAGTAACGTTTAAACCCAGAAAGTCCAAGATCCTTGCTTAGAGTCATAATAGTTTGCAAATAACCAGATGGACTATGGAAAGGGTGAATGAGAGGTGGGGAAAAAGAAGAATGAGAAAGAAAAGAGAGAACAAATTATTGAAATGAAGTATCTTTAGCTGGAACCCTACATAAATTTTTTACTTTTATTGCTCAAAACTCATCTTAGCAAAAACAAAACAAAACAAAACAGTTGAACAACTTTTAATCCCTTGAGGCGACTAACAGAAATACTGCAGGGAACATGAAGCAAAAGAAAAAAAATTTTAAATCACCTTCTCAGGGTGTGAACTTCAAAAGCCAAAGCACTGGCATGAGATGTGCGTTCAAAGTTCTAACATGAAATAGACAGCTCTAGATTCCCCTAGGAGATTAAATGACAACTGAAAAGCATGCTTCAGTTGGAGCTTGCTTTGAATAACACCCCAAATCCAACTTCACAGTTGCTTGCTCCTTCTCAGCAAAAGGAGAGGACTGAACTCTGGTAATGAACCTGCTATGGAGGTGCCACTACCACATTATTTTTTAAGTGAAGGGGACAGCCGAGGGACATATTTTACCGTGACAGCCTTGTAGCGCCATCTGCAGTTCCTAGCTAAGACTACAACAAACCACACGTCTCCAGGCTTGTTAGGACCACCCCACTGTTCAAGAGAAAAGAAAACTAAGACACAGAGTACTAAAGTCAGTGAGTCCTCAAAAGCCTCCTGGGTCCTAGAGTAGATGCAAACATAGCTCTAAGACACAGTGCCTAGGAAAAGATCTAAGGGCCTCAGTTGACTATAAACTCAATGAGTCACACTTACATAGCAACCAAAAAAAGCTAATAAATTTTTAGGCTGCTGGATTTAAAGGATGATATATTGTTCAGACCTTGAGAACGTAACAGCCCCACAGTACCCCGTTCTGTCTGAACACATCTCAGAATTGCATTTAGTTCTGGGCACCACAATTTAAGAGCAATATTGACAAGAGCTATAAAAAATGTTCATACCCTTTGACCCAGTAATCCCACCCATGGGAATTTATTCTAAGGAAATAATTCAAGAGAAGAGATGAATTAGAGCCATGAAGATATCGATGCCACATTATTTACAACAACATTATATAAATGTTTATCAAAAAGGGAATATTATACAGCTTTAAGATATAATGGTGTGTTATTAAAAAATAAAATAAATGTAATGATAATGCATGCTTCAACATATTTGAATCATTTTTTCTTTTCTTTTTTTTTTTTTTTGAGAGTCTCGTTCTGTCACCCAGGCTGGAGTGCGGTGGCACAATCTCAGCTCACTGCAACCTCCTCCGCCTCCCAGGTTCAGACGATACTCCTGCCTCAGCCTCCTGAGTAGCTGGGACTACAGATGCATGCCACCACACCCAGCTAATTTTTGTATTTTTAGTAGAGACAGGGTTTCACCATGTTGGTCAGGCTGCTCTCAAACTCCTGACCTCGTGATCCGCCCACCTCAGCCACCCAAAGTGCTGGGATTACAGGCGTGAGCCACCACACCCAGCCCATATTTGAATCTTGGAAACATTATGTTCAATGAAAGAAGCCATACACACACAAAGGACAACATATTGTGTGATGCAATTTAAATAAAATGTCCAGGATAGGCAAATCTAGAGACAGAAAGCAGATCAGTGATTGCAGAGGCTAGGAAGAGGAGGAAACAGAGAGTGATTGCTGATGAGTATGGAGTTTCTTTTTGGGGTGGTAAAACATTCTGGAATTAAACAGAGGTGATAATTATACAACCTTGTGAATCTATCAGAAACCACTGAATTGTACACTTTTAAAGGGTGAAGTTTATGCTATATGAATTATATCTCAATTAAATATATATAATAACAAAGTCTTTATGGTAATATTTTAAAAGCTTATTGAATCACAAGCATTTTTTAATTTTACTGTAAAAACATCATCATTATCAGGGAGGGGGGGAAAAGTACAAAATTATGTCCCTGATATGATTCAACCATGTAAAATGATGTACATTTATGAACGAGGACTAGAAGTGAACATGAATAACTGAAAACAAACAGTGTGATGCAAGTGAATTTTTGGAGGGTGAGATGGTCATTATATTGTTCTTCGAGCAATTAAGTATTTTATTTTCTTCCCAAAACAATGTCCACAAGGGGGCAGACAGAAGATGACAAATCAAACCATTTAATAAAAACCTCAGCTGAAAAGCTAATAACTCCAGAATGCAGGTTGAAAGCAAGCTTAAAGGTCATCTAGGCTGGGGTCAGTAGCTCATGCCTGTAATCCCAACACTTTGGGAGGCCAAGGTGAGAGGATCGCTTGAGCCCAGGAGGTAAAGGCTGCAGTGAGCTATGACTGTGCCACTGCACACCAGCCTGTGCAACAAAGTAGATCTCGTCTCAAAAAAAAAAAAATCATCTAAGTCATCTAAGTCCATCTCCCTCACCTGACAAGAAAGAAACAGAGGCCCTAGTGGAAAGGTGGCTCACCCAAAGTCACCAGTATGGTCAATGCAAGAGGTAGAAGTAGAGACCCATCTCTTCACCTCTTCATCCCTCCTCGCTCGGACTACAGTGCCTCCTCCTTAAACAAGGTGATGGTAAATGTGGCAAATGGAAGATTTAGAGAGATAGGAGATGAAGGGCAGAATCTCATCAAGAAATGGTTTTTGGTTTTTTATGTTCTTTGTAGCAAGAGATGGCAGGTCCAGAAAGACATTACAAGGAAGCAAATTTAGGAAACAATTTAGGGAACAATTAAGGATGTCTAAAAGGTGAGACAGGTAGAAGATTTCCAATTCAAGCAAAACCCGAAATGGTCATCTCTAAGGCAAGCTTTTCCCAAGATTCTGTACTGTATAGTTGCTTGGGATACAGGCCTTCTCAATTCCCTTCCAACTCTTCAAAGTATCTATGAATTTTTGTTTTGTGCAAATGGGAGAATATGAAATCACTGGATTTCATTAAATCAACTAAGGTAGAAAATAAAGAAGACTCACTTGTTAATGTCTTAGATTTCCTATTATTTTACTAAATGTCCTTCTTTTTTTAAGACCGTATTTTGGTTTTTGTTTTAATTTCATTTACTTATTTGTTTTTATTTTGTTTATTTATTTATTTATTTCAGACCGTGTCTCACTCTGTTGCCCAGGCTGGAGTGCAGGGGCGCAATCACAACTCACTCATGATTGACCTTCTGGGCAGCCACATTTTCTTTTTTCTTTTTTTTTTCTTTTTTTTTTTTGAGACGGAGTCTCACTCTGTTGCCCAGGCTGGAGTGCAGAGGCGCCATCTCGGCTCACTGTAACCTCCGCCCCCCTGGGTTCAAGCGATTCTCCCCACTCAGCCTCCAGAATAGTTGGGACTACAGGCGTGTGCCACCATGCCCGGCTCATTTTTGTATTTTTTGTGTTTTTTATTTTTTGAAGTGGAGTCTCACTCTGTCGCCCAGGCTGGTGTGCAATGGCGCAGTCTCAGCTCACTGCAACCTCCACCTCCTGGGTTCAAGTGATTCTCCTGCCTCAGCCTCCTGAGTAGCTGGGATTACAGGCATGTGCCACCACGCCTGGCTAATTTTTTGTATTTTTAGTAGAGAAAGGGTTTCACCATATTGGCCAGGCTGGTCTCAAACTCCTGACCTCAAGTGATCCACCAACGTCAGCCTCCCAGAGTGCTGAGATTACAGGTGTGAGTCACCACGCCTGGCCACAGCAACCCTTTTAAAGTAGATACTTGGCTCATACCTGTAATCCCCGCACTTTCGTAGGCCAAACGGGAGGGTGGGTTGAAACTAGAAGTTAGAGACCAGGTTGGGCAACATGGCAAGACCCCATCTCTACCAAAAAAAAAAAAAAAAGAAAAAAAGCCAGGTATGGTGATGCCTGTCTGTAGTCCCAGCTACTTGGGAGGTTGAGGCAGGAGGATCACTTGGGCCCAGGAGTTCCAGGCTACAGTGAGCTGTGATCACCCCACTAAACTCCAGCCTGGGCAACAGAGCAAGACCCTGTCTCAATAAATAAATAAATGAAAAAACAATTTTTTTTTTTTGAGACAGAGTCTTGCCCTACCACTCAGGCTGGAGTGCAGTGGTGCGATCTCAGCTCACTACCTCATCTCTGCCTCCCAGGTTGAAGTGATTCTCCTGCCTCAGCCTCCTGAGTACTTGGGATTACAGGCATGCCCCACTGTACCTGGCTAATTTTTGTATTTTTAGTAGAGATGGGTTTTCACCATGTTGGCCAAGCTGGTCTCAAACTCCTGACCTCAGGTGATCCGCCTGCCTTGGCCTCCCAAAATGCTGGGATTACAAGCGTGAGCCACCGCGCCCAGCCAAAAAATTTTTTTGAATAAAGTAGATACTATTATCTCAATTTTAAAGGAAACTAAGATTCTAAGAGGCTGAAGAAATAAAAAATACGACAACTAGAAAATAATGTAACCTGATTCAAATCCTACTGTTGTTCTTCTGACTCTAAAACTCATGCTCAAGGATGACATGCTCAAGAAAGACAACTCATAGGCAAGGGAAAAATATCTACAACACATATTACGAGGGTTAAGGTTTCTAACATGCAAGGATTCCACCAAACTAGATTTGAAAGCGACAAATAGGAACACAACTTTACAATAAATAGAGAATATGATGAAGCAATTCACTGAAGAGAAAATCCAAATGCCCAATAAAGATTTGAAGAGATGCTGAACTTCATTAGGAGTCAGGGAAATGCAAATTAAAGTAATTAGATACTATTTCTCACAATCATCTTGACAAAAGTTTAAAAGAGTGGTAACATTCCAGGCCAGTTACAAAGAAAATGCCAGTTTCTTGCACTTGGTGAAAGTCTAAACCGTTAAAACGTTTTTCAGAAGAAATCTGATACAATATCAACCAAATACATTTGTTTGAGGCAGGGTCTTGCTGTGTTGCCCAGGATGGAGTGCAGTGATACCATCACAGCTCACTGTAGCCTCAACCTCCCAGGATCAAGAAATCTTTCCACCTCAGCCTCCCAACTAGCTGGGACTACTGGCACATGCCACCACACCTAGCTAATTTTGTGTTTGTTTGTTTTGTTTTTTTAGTAGAGATGAGGTCTCACTAGGTTGCTCAAGCTGGTCTTGAACTCCTGAGCTCAAGCTATCCTCCCACCTCAACCTCCCAAAGTGCTGGGATGCCAGGCCTGAGCCACCATGCGTGGCCCAATATGATATCAATCAAAATTGTAAAAAACATGTTCTCTCTTCGACCCTACTTATCACTTATTGGGATATAGCTTCAACAAAAAACAAAAAGCATCAGTACATATATTCAAAGATATTTATTATAGGCTTGCTTATGCTGGAAAAATAAGAACTGCTTATCAGTAGTTCCCATTTGAGTAAATTAAAATATATCCATATTTTGTAAAAAAAAAAAAAAAAAAAAAAAAAACTCCATAATACAATTTGAGAACAGTGGCCAGGTGTGGTGGCTCATGCCTGTAATTCCAGCACTTTGGGAGGCCAAGGCAGGCAGATCATGAGGTCAAGAGATCGAGACCATCCTGGCCAACATGGTGAAACCCCATCTCTGCTAAAAATACAAAAATTAGCCGGGCGTGGTGGCAGGTGCCTGTAATCCCAGCTACTCGAGAGGCTAAGGCAGGAGAATTGCTTGAACCCAGGAGGAAGAGGTTGCAGTGAGCCAAGATCCAGCCTGGGTGACAGAGCAAGACACCATCTCCAAAAAAAAAAAAAAAAAGAGAGAGAGAGAGAGAGAATAGAGAGAATAGTCGTCAACATAATTCCACTTTATTTATTTATTTATTTTTATATTTTTGAGACAGGCTGTCACTGTGTCACTCAGGCTGGAGTGTAGTGGTACGATCTCAGCTCACTGCAGCCTCCACCTTTTGGGTTCAAGTGATCCTCCCAATCTCAGCCTCCTTAGCTGGGACTACAGGCGCACCCCAAAACACCTGGCTCATTTTTGTACTTTTTGTAGTGATGGAGTTTTGCCATGTTGCCCAGGCTGGTCTTGAACTCCTGGGCTCAAGCAATCTTCCTGCCTTGGCTTGCCAAAGTGCTAGGATTATAGGCAAGAGGCACCATGCCCGGTCATAATTCCACTTTAAAAATGATATATATTACTCAGATTTAACATCCAGAAAGAAGAAAAAAATGGAAAGAATGCACACACACAAAGAGAGCAAGAAAGCTGCAGTAAAGGCACATAATTTAAAATCATGTTCCTGGTCTCCAATCTTCCTCTGCAAAGTGAGACAGCCTGGGCCCTTTCTTTCACACCTGGCTAGTTACCTAGAATTGAATAAGGCCCCCTTGAGATGCTCTAGCCGCTGGTTCCCTAGGGTTCCCCAAAGTCCCCAAAGGGACATATGACATATAAAATCATGAATCTTTCTGAGTCCCCATAAAACAATGTTATCTGTCCCTCCTCCAATGTGCCAATACACTATTTACAGCTCTTATGACATTTAGTTCAAAACACTGAACAAGGGCTTTGATATCTGTGTACCTGTGTCATTATCTCCCATCAGATTGTATGCTTCTAGGAGTAGGGTATGTAGCCCAGAATCAGACCTCAAATACTGGGAAGACCTGAGAAGTCAGCCAGTCCAACCACCTATGTAAAGTCTGAGAGCTCTCCAAAAATTCTCCTCTAAGCAGAGGAGGAAGAACTACCCCCCACTCCACAGTAGCTTGTTCCCTTTTGGAGAAAGTGTAGCTGCTAGAAAGTTCTCCCATAAATGGACTGAAAATATTTTTCTCAAATTTTGAAATTTAATCCTAGTCTCACCCCATCTACAGAAAAGATCAAATCTCTCTTATCACAGGACAGCTTGTGAATACTAGAACCTTCATATTTTTGCTTCAATCTCCTAACATAGTGCTTTATACATTTATTTATTTATTTATTTACTTATTTATTTATTTAATTTTTGAGACAGAATCTAGCTCTGCCGCCCAGGCTGGAGTACAGTGCAGTGGCTCAATCTCAGCTGACTGCAACCTCCACCTCCCAGGCTCAAGTGATTTTCCTGCCTCAGCCTCCCGACTAGCTGGGGCTACAGGCATGTGCCACCATGGCTGGCTAAGTTTTGTATTTTTAGTAGAGATGGGGATTCACCATGTTGGTTGGCCAGGCTGGTCTTGAACTCCTGACCTCAGGTGATCCTCCCACCTCAGCTTCCCAAAGTGTTGGGATTACAGGCGTAAGCCACTATGCCCTGCTGCTTTACACATTTAAAAAAATAGTTAAATAATCTTTCTCCATCACACATCAATATATCATGGGTGGGATAAGGTGGTGTGTTCTCTAAAAGATATATTTTTTCTAATTAATTTTTTATTGATATATAATAGTTGTCCATACTCTAAAAGATATTTGATTGTTTTATAATATGCCTTTCACTCTCTGGTTTTAAGAAAAATTGTCAAGAATGCAATAGCCAAGAATTCAGAAATTCAGAATATAAACACATCCTTCTACCACAACCTTTTCTCACCCCATTGTTTTCTCATGTCCCCTGCAAGCAGTTTTTCTTTTCTTTTTTTTTTTTTTTGAGACGGAGTTTCACTCTTGTTGCCCAGGCTGGAGTGCAGTGGCGTGATCTCGGCTCACTGCAACCTCCGCCTCTCAGGTTCAGGTGATTCTCCTGCCTCAGCCTCCCAAGTAGCTGGGACTACAGGTGCCTGCCACCACTCCTGGCTAATTTTTTGTATTTTTAGTAGAGACGAAGTTTCACTGTATTGGCCAGGCTGCTGGTCTCGAACTCCTGACCTCATGATCTGCCCGCCTCGGCCTCCCAAAGTGCTGGGATTACAGGCATGAGCCACCACGCCCGGCCCCTGCAAGCAGTTTCTTTAACTCTGTTGGGATGCCATTCGTGGGCAAAGCTAGATTTGGGACAAGTTGCCCAGCTCTGCTAGGAAGAGTCAGTCCTCAGGGGGAAGTTTCTTTTCACCTCCGGGATCCCCAGGGCTTCCTGGGTTGACTCAGGACTTCATACGCAGCCTGGATCTCCAGGAAGTGCCTCTGTGCCTCCTCTGTCTGGTCCAGGTTGTGGTCTGGGTGCCAGACCTTCACTAGCTCCCGGTAACTCCGATGTATTTCTTCATTTGTTGCCCCTTCTGAGAGGCCCAAAACCTTATGGAAACAGAAGATGACAAATTAGAATCCCCCAAGTTGTCAGGGTACCTGGGCCTCTCCTTGCACCTTTGCTAAATCAGGCTATCATATCTCTAGAATTGGCTTCTACTTGCCCGTGGGAAAGGTCCAGCAGCTCAGGTTAGAATTCCAGCCTTATAGAGTAATAATAAAAGAAAAAAATTATTTTAGAAAAAAGAATTCCAGCCTTTTGAAACAAAGACAAGCTCTAGCTCTCATGGCAAGAGCCATTAACCACAACTGCCCATTTTCCAACCTGGAACTTCATATCCCTGGCAAGATCTCTTCCCCACAAAAGACATAAATGTATATATGTCCACCAAAGACATGTACAAGAAAGCTCAAAGCAGCTTTATTTATAATAGCCCCAAACCATAAACAACCCAAATGTTCATTAACAATAGAGTGAATAAATTAACTGTGGTATAATCATACAATGGGATACTACACAACAGTGAAAACAAACAATTTACAATTGCAAGTAACAGGAGGAATAATGGTCAGGCGTGGTGGCTCCTGCTTGTAATCCTAGCACTTTGGGAGGCCGAGGCGGGCGGAGCACCTGAGGTCGGGAGTTCGAGACCAGCCTGACCAACATGGAGAAACCCCGTCTCTACTAAAAATACAAAATTAATTTGGCGTGGTGACGCATGCCTGTAATCCCAGCTACTCGGGAGGCTGAGGCAGGAGAATCACTTGAACCCGGGAGGCAGAGGTTGCAGTGAGCTGAGATCGTGCCATTGCACTCCAGCCTAGGCAACAAGAGTGAAACTCCATCTCAAAAAAAAAAAAAAAAGAAGAATCAAGAGGAATACATCTCATAAACATGATGTTGAATGAAAGATGAAAGATGCCAAATACAAAAGAACACATACGGGATGGTTCCACTTATTTGGAGCTCAAGAATGAGCAAACCTGGCTGGGCACGGTGGCTCACGCCTGTAATCCCAGCACTTTGGGAGGCAAAGGTGGGTGGATCACCTGAGGTCAGGAGTTGGAAACCAGCCTGGCCAACATGGCGAAACCCTGTCTCTATGAAAAATACAAAAATTAGCCGGGCGTGGTGGCACACTTCTGTAGTCCCAGCTACTCGGGAGGCTGAGGCAGGAGAATCGCTTCAACCCAGGAGGCAGAGGTTGCAGTGAGCTGAGATCGTGCCACTGCACTCCAGCCTGGGCTACACAGCGAGACTCCATCTCAAAAAAAAAAAAAAAAAAGAAGAAGAATGAGCAAAACTAATGTATGGTGACGAAAGTCTGAATAGAAATGACCTCTGAAGGTGGGAGTATAGGCTGAGAAGGGGAATAAAAGAACCTTCTTAGTGCTGGAAATGTTCCATCCCTTGATCTGAGTCAGGTATACATAAAATTAGTGCAATTTATATATGTTGTACCTCAATAAAAAGTAAATAATATACACATATATTTTTCCTACTCACAGCATCTGTAACCTTTGCCCATTGTACACAGATATCCAAAGAAGCCAGAATATCCTTCCAGCACCTGGCCAACAGACGTAAGTACAGTACTTCCACATGAGGGCCACCAGAGCCACCGGACAGGACTGAGGGAAGAAAGCCTTACCCGGTAAGCCAGCTGACGCTTCTCATCCTGAAAACTGTGAACAAACTCATAGAGCTTCGCCCACTCCTGGAAGCAGCTGCTGTTGAAGCCAGTCTCCCCCATCAGTAGCCTCCAGATCCGGTAAGGCAGAAAGAGGACAAATTCCATGAGGCGGCCAAGAAGGGGGAAGAAGCTGAACCAATTCAAGAAGGAGCCAAAGGTTTCTGCCACATAGCTGAGGGTGGCAGCTGTGTTGCAGAGGGCACTGTATGCCAGTGGGCCTGTGAAAGCAAGGTAAGCCAAGCCCAGACGGTAGAGCCGCACACTGAGCGGCTCTGATGCCACCAAAGCTTTGTAGCGGTGATGCCTCTGAGCTGTAATGCTGGCGGCCACGCTAATGGGCAGTATGGCTATGGGGCGGCCATAGAAGATAGGTGAAGTGAGAAATGCTGCCCCCAGAGTGTTCTTAAAGTCTGAGGTCTGGTTGCCAACAGCAGCCACCAGCAAGACCCCTAAGCCAACTGCCAGTGGGAGGGCCACAATATAGAAGTTGACCATGGAAGAAAGGCTAATCAGTGCCACAAGGCCAAAATAGATGCCAACTATCACCTGGGCAGCAAAGCGAATGGGACTCAGAGGGGGTGTCACCCCTCTGGGGCTCTGCCTCTGTCCCTGGGCTCTGTTGGCCTGAGCTACAAAGCTTGGGAGCTTCCAGAACTCCCAGAGCCAGCCCAGCCCACCTCCCCCCAGGGTCAGCATCCAGAGCAGGGCGTGGCTGTCCCTTCCCAGGTACAGGTGGTGGAGCCCAGCAGGGCCCCCCACAGCCCAGAGGGCATAGGTCACCAGGAGCCCCTTGGCCATCCTCTAGGGCAAAGGTCTCAGAACAAGTCCGGTTACTCGCAGCACAGAAGTCTCGGGGTCCTCTGTGAGACTCATGGCTGTCATGGCCCCAGAGTTATCCTTAGACCCTAAGAGATGGGAAAAAGTAGAGTCATAAGATGATGTCCAGGCTCCAACACAGCAACCATTTCTCTTTCCAATAAAAGTCGAGTACAGATCTGCCTGAGTCCCCAGTGCTATTTATCTCATATCCCTTGTCCTAGCACCTCAGTCCCATTCTTTACAACCACAGTGACTCCAGATTTAGAGGAGAAAGCTGTTTAAATTTCAGACTTCCCCTGAGACCAATGACCCCATATGACTCATGGGGGGATGTGTGGAGGGGCAGGGCTGCATTGGATGCTTTTCCAAAGTTCCCACACATTTTGAAAGCCTCTGCCTTACCCCTGACTTAACTCCAACTGTGGCTGCCCTCCCACACCTGGCCCAGGCTTTAGCCACTCTCCTGCCTTCCTAACTCTCCAGGCCATGAGATTTTCCCACAGGTCAAACTTGAAAGGGGTCCTGAATTCCCTTTATTAAAATATCCTGGAAAACTTCGTTTGACCTAGACCTTGGCACCCCACAATTCAACCACCTCTTTCGGAGGCCGGCTTGGAAAGCCACTCCACAGCAGCTGGACGAATCCTCACAATATCAAACTGGACGCCAAGCGTGCCTGCCAGTGTTCCCTCTATCTGGAGCGACCACCAGCCAGCACCCGCTACTCCCAAATTAAGTGGCCGTACCTGGGTGCCCCGCTCCCAGACCGAGTCAGACCAGTCATTTCCTTTGACCACAGAGTGAAAATGGCCCGTCTCGCCCTGCTCCCACTTCCATCCAAATGGACTTTGTCTTTTGTGTCTGTTGTGTCACGGAAGTCCGGCTTCCCCAGGCCAGGCTCCTCCCCAGGGCCCTCCCCGGCCCCCTGGGGATCACATTCCCGCCTGGGACTCCTCCCCGCCCGCCCTCGCGGGGAAACTCGGTGCAAGGCTCTGCAGACGCCTGCAGCTCCGGTGGGCTCAGTGCCCAGCCCGGGCCCAGCACCTCCCACACCACCGCACCATGGCCGCCAGGTGGCGCTGCCGCCGATGGAAGGGCGGGTCCGGGCGGTCCCCGGACACCTTGTGCGGGTACCGAGGCACAGCAGCACAGGACTGCCCCTATGGAGGGGCTGCCTGGCAGGAGCAAGGGACGCTCCTATCTGTAGTGCTAAAAAAAAGGATAAACTCCTGTAAATGCAAGAATACGTCCTTGATTACCTCTTCCCACCCCTACAAATTGAAAGGTGACTCCTCCCTCACCTCAAGCTGCCCGCTCCTCTCTTCACGCTCCGTTGACCTTCAAGACTGCATGGTTCCACCTCCAATTCCCTTAAGGCAGAGACATCCACGGACAGGCTGCAGTGAGGGACATCCAACCCAAGCAGTCCTCAACCCCCCACAGGGCTTGCTTGCCTCACCGGCCCACCTCCGAGCCTTCCAGTTAGGGGCTCTGCTTCTGCACCTGAGCCTGAGACCTGAGGAGCCTCCCAATCCAGGGCTGCTCTGTCCCGCGGGCTATGAACCAGAGGGAGAAACGGGAGCAGAGGGTTGGAGGGCAGGAGGCTCGACCAGGAGGGCGAGGCCGCAGCCCGAGGCTCGTGGTAGTCTGCCTTCCTGCGCCTCTGCGCTGCAACGGAGCTGCAATGCAAGACGCCTTCATTTCAATGTCCCGGGCTCCAATCCCGGGTTCTACTCCGTGAACTTGGCTAAGTCATGCAGCTTCTTGGGCCTCAATTTCCTTCTCTGGAAATCTCGTGGATCTCCGAGGTCCCCCAGTCTGGACTTGCGGGGGCTTCGGGGGACGGTCGGCCTCGCGGGTGTCACCTTCCGGCAGTAGGCAGAGCGCTTCCCTCCAAACGCCCTCAGCCCTCATCTCGGCCTGGAGAGGAAATGCTGCTCTCTATATGACCTCTTAGGGCTCACTGAGGGGCCTAGGCTGGGAGGGGCCCCAAAGCGACGCCTCAGACTGCTGGGGGCGGGGGCGGACAGGAGCGCTGAATAATGAATGAGACTTAATTGGGCCCGCACTGCGCGACGGCGCGCTAAGCTTTGCAAACAGCGCGGGCGGCGGCGGCCGCCGCTGGACAAACAAACTATCTCCCGGCTCAGGTGGTGGGGCGGGGGCGGCAGCCATACAAGGGAGAGGGAAGGGGCTGGCCGCCGGGGCACCCGGGGCCGCAGCGCGCCCCCAGGTTTACTGCCCGAGGAACCCAGAAATGCGGGGCTGCGCTGGCGGCCCAGAGAGTGGGGGTCGGGAAGGGGCTCAGGGTTCGATCTCAGGAAGGGAGGAGTGGGGAGGGAGAGAAGCGGATTGTGCGGGGAGAGCCAGGGGCCCAAGGGCAATGTAAGCGCGAGGAAAAGCTGAAGAAACGAGTGGAGGGCAGAGGAGAGGGGAGAAGTGAGCGAGGAAAAAGCGCACCGGGGGAGGGGCGACGGGGTCGGGGGAGCGGGAGAAGAGCTGTTACCGGGAGGAAAGGGAAGAGCGTTGGAGGAACAAGCGAAGGAAGGCGCGAGGGGCCGGGAGAAGAGGAATTGAAGAGTCAAGGAGAGGGATGGGAGGTGACCGGAATAAGAACGAGGGGGCGGCAGGGCGGGGGGAGGCGCCCCTGCCTCCGCCTCGCCCTGCAGCGCTCCCGGCCTAGCGCTCTCTCCAGCCGCCCGCACTCACTTTGTCACAATTACGGGGCCGTCACTCCGCCCGGATTGTTTTCCCCAAATTGTTGTTCTATAAACTGGTGCAGAGTGGGAGGTGGGGGGATCTGACAAACTGCAGCGAGAGGAAAGGGTCTGAGCTGTGGTGCGGGGCACGGTGGTGCATTTACCCGCAAACTGGCCCCGCGTGGGCGGAGGAATCCAAAAAACCCACGCAGGAATTCTGGTTGCTGCCCCAGCTTCGTCGCTGACCCCGCTTTTAACTTTTTGGCTATTCTCAGCATCGGCTGCCTCGGTTTCCCCAGCAGAGCGTGACAAGGATCGGAGGCTGGGGTGGTGGAGGCGCTTGTAGGTGGGGTCCAAACTTTCCTGCCTGTCCCATTCTGTCTTGTTCTTTACTACCCGGGTCTCCCCGGCGGGGGATGGGTGGTCTATCCCAGCCCAGCGGTCCTCAGAGCGACCTCGAGTGCCTTCTTCCCCCGTGAGTGAGGCTTCTGCCCTCACCCGGTCTCGGCCATCTCCTACCCCGCCTGTGCCCTCCGACCCTCTGCCCTGCGCCGCTCGGTGTCCCAGCCTTTCAATTCGGCAAACATACGTTGCGCGCCCACTGAGTGCCAGCGCTGAGCCAGCCTCACCCCGCCGCCTCTCCCCCCCGCCACCCGCCCCTTCCCGGCCGGCCCGGCCTGTCGGCTCCGTGACAGCAGCCGCCGAAGCCCCGGCCCCGCGGGAGCGGCCAGAGAGGAGCCGCCGCATGGCTGGCTCCGACACTGGCCTCCCCGGCGGCTCCAGGGGCAACGAAGGGTGGCGGCCGCTGAAGCGAGACTGGAGCCTGCCGGGGGAATTGGCAGGGCTGAGCGGGGGAGGGGGAGGCCCTGGGCAGGCTTCTCTCTGGTTCTCTAAGGCCTGTCGTTCTCATTCCGTCGCCCTCCGGTACCGCCCGGGTCCCGACCCCTCCTGGCTTCGCGAGCCTGGGACGTGGTAGGCTCCCCACGCCCCCTCCCCCAGCCCAGGTGATTTACACGCGGGCTCCGCGAAGCGGCCGCTTCCCAATCAGGAATATCGACCGCGGGCGGGGCCCCCGGGCCGCATCGATCCCTCTAAGGCTCGGGATTTAAAAATGTCAAATTTGCCTTTTCCAGGCGGGCGGAGGGGGCGGGGGCCAGGCGGAGGGAGGTTGGGAGGAGGGAGGGACAGCAGGGCATCGACCAGGCGTCTGTGCCCAGAATGTGAAGTGACCCGCGCGTGCCCGAGCCCTGACACGGTGTGACCATCCTTGGGTTAGCAATCACCTCTGGATGGGGGCAGGAAGAAAGCCCTCCTCCTTCTCCTACTCCAGTGTCCGTGGGGTATTCTGCTGGGCTGGTGTATTCTTAGAGAGAAGAGCCCCAAGAGGAACAAAGAGAGAGCCCCCCAAAATGTAGGAAGACAAATTTGGAAGATTCCTAAATGTGGAAATATGCAGACACAAAGGAGGGTACAAAGCCTGGGCGCCGTGACTCACACCTGTAATCCCAGTACTTTGGGATGCTGAGGTGGGTGGATCACCTGATATCAGGAGTTCAAGACCAGCCTGGTCAACACGGTAAACCCTGTCTCTACTAAAAATTAAAAAAAAAAAAAAAAAAAAAAGCCGGGTGGAGTCTGTAGTCCCAGGTGTTCAGGAGGCTGAGGCAGAAGAATCTCTTGAATCCAGGAGACGGAGATTGCAGTGAGCCAAGATCGAGCCACTGCACTCCAGCCTGGGAGACAGAGTGAGACCCCGAAAAAAAAAAGAAGACGTTTACAGAGATAAATATACAGAAGCTCCAGGAGATACCCTAGCCCCAAGGAACAACAAGACAAAGGGAAGGGGTCTTGCTGAACAAAACAGGGGGCCAGAGATCCAGAGTCAGCCCAGCTCTCTGCTGTGTAAACCCAGGAGGTTCAGGGCTGGGAGGAGGCCAGGTTCAACTTCTTGGTGTTTTTGAGAATGAGGATTGAGAGTGGAGACCAAGCCAAACTGAAGAGAGTTATTATGAAGAGGAATTAGAGTGCAGTTAGCATTATCCTCCCAAGGCATAAACTAGTAATTAACTTGGACTTGAGACCCAAAAGGTTAGGGTCTCCGAGACTGCTAGTACAGGCTCCAAAGAGATAGGCTGCCTTGGAAGTCTGAAGGTCAGCCTCTCTCTTCCTGAGCATCACACAGGCATCTGCTCAACATCTACCAACTCCTCTCTGGCCACCACCAGCCTAGGTAGGCCACATGGGTTGGAGATCACATCTCACATTTGGAGACCTTGTGTATGTGCATGTGTAGGGGTATGGGCTAGACAACTCTGGCAGTAATCACTTTGTTCCCCAGGGCACAGCAACTAGGTGTCCAAACTTTGGCAAAAAAAAAAAAAAAAAAAAAAAAAAAAAATCCACTACTTTCAAAACCCTTGGGGTAGGGATGTTAGTGGTGAAGGTGCTGGAAGGGAGCAGCTGTCCTGACCAGCACTCTCACAGTTAACATCTAGCACCACCCCCACCCCCCACCCCAGCAGCACACCTCAGCTGTCACCGTGCGCACTGCCATTTCCTCCATAACTGGAGACAGAGCTGACAGCCAGCTGGGGGGTAGTGGGGAGACGGACACACAGGGAGGGGTGGTGGCTCATCCTCAGACGGGAATCTCACACCTCCACTGACAAAATCATACTGACACATACCTGGTACTGACACACACAGTCACTGACCCCCCACGTGCGATCCACATTCATCAATCCCTGTCATACACACCATCTCTGAGTGCACAGTCACGCACAATTTCTCAGAGGTCAGGCCGAAGCGCCTAGTCTTGAGACCTGCCTAATACCCTTCCTTGACATCTCAGACCTTAAATCACCTAACCCCAGAAGAGGGCTTAGGTCCCCGCCCTTGCTTCCCAGCCAGGGCCAGCTCCAACAACTGGGAGGCCGAGCTCAAGGAAGTCAAGTCCCAGGGTCAAGGCGAAGGACCGGGAGCAGATGGAGCAGTGGGACTGTTAAACGCTTGCCTTAGTCCCCTCCTGCTACTGGCCTCTTTCCCGGCACGTCCACTCGCAGCCCGCCCGGCCCGCCACCCGCCTGTCAGTCGAGTAATGAATGCGCGCTCGGGGCCACGGGCCCCCCTGGAGTCGTTCATCACTGCCAGCACCGCCCACCCCTCTGCCTCCCGCCGGGAGGGCTAAGCGGCCGGGGCTGTAAGAGCCCCTCACCCCCCATCTTGACCACTAATTGTCAGATTGAGATGTTGATTTGTCAGCTGGGAGCTAGCGCCAAAGAATCTGCAGTAAAACCTGGACTCCTTGAACTCCCTCTCGGCTCCCCTCGGGTTCGCCAGGACTTGGAGCCTTTTTTGAGCGGATGCGGATTGGTTGGATTTCACTGAACGGAGCGGGCATAGAAGCGCAGTGTCATTCAAAGCCGGCAGGAGGCGCGCCAGGCTAGAAACCCTTGGTTTCCCTAGGAGGGGTCGCCCTGGGCCTGGTTCCATCTGTACCTGCCGGACCTCTAAGGCTTGGTTCCCAGCTTCCCAGCAGGGGGCGCCCTGGACCCCGGGCCTCCGGTCTCCGCAGCTTTTGTTCCCTCTTCCCCACTGGGAGGCCCCAAGCCGCTAGCCCCAGTTTCCCTTCGGGGAGTGCCCGGGGCCATAATCCCCCACCCTTCGGCCAATGCCTCAGGCCACAGTCCTCCACTGCCCCGCAGGAGGCGCTCCTGCCGCAGGTCCGCCCTCGCCCTGTCCTGGGCGCCTAGGCTGCAGCCGCACCCCGCCCTCTCCCGGGCCGGGCCCAGGAGCTCCCTGGGCGGCCGGCTGAGTGACGGGCGGCCGGTGATTATGCGGAAGGGGGAGCGGGGTGCGCCGCGGGCGGCAGAGCTGACCCTTCACATTTCCGATCCGCCGGGACCCTCATCCATCCGAAGCTGCTCTTTGTCTGGCCGCCTAATTGCCGGCGGACAGGATGGATGGCGGGACCGACAGCCGCGGAATCCCTAATAAAGGCCGCGGCCGCCGGGGAGGGAGTGCAGGAGGGAGGGGGAGCAAGAGGGAAGGGATGGAAGAAGATGGGAGGAAGCACCGGGCAGCGGTCTCCGGCTCCGAGGCGCTGCGCGCGGCGCTCACTGAAGTCCAGCCCGCCTGGGGTGCTAGTTCGGGGTCCAGGTCCGGGTGCGGTGGGTTGGGGCTCGTTAAGTGTCCTGCTCGTCAGAGAAAAGCTGGGGACCCCAGGCAGAAAGAGCATCCTAGGGCCTTCCTCGCTTAGCCAAGCCCTCGAGACTTGGAGCTTAGCACTACCTCCTGGTCTCGGGGCTCTCATCAGTATGCGCCCCTACCTCAACTTCCCGGATCCCACCCGCCTCCTTTCACCTGTGGGTCTCCCAGACCCGGAGTCAATATCCCAGAGGAGAAATGAGGGGTCTGACAGCTCTCTGTGCAGCCGATCCCCACATTTCATTAACTGGAGGCTGGAGCTGGCAAGCGGTGGAGGCAGAGGGGGGCACAAAGGGAGGTGGAGGAGTCAAAGGCTAGGAGCAGCACCTGGCCAGGGGTGGAGGGCTGCCGAAGTAAGTCAGCAACAGCTCTGGCCTGGCAGACACCTTGGAAGCAGTCTTTACCCACTCTCTGAGAAGCCAGGAGCTTGTCTTCAGCCCTGTGGACCCTGGTGCGATACTTTGAACTTAAGGTTGCACTGAGTTTTGGTGCCAGAGGCACTGGCTGATGAGTGGGAGCCCTGGGCCTGGCCCTGATGGCAGAGGCAGGAGGGTAGTCTCTGCAAGGAGGCAAACCATGAGCAGGTTCTTGGGCTGGGACGGTTTTCCCAGCTGCAGTCGGAGAACAGCCGGCTTCAGGCTTCCCTTTTGTCCCTTAAGCAAATTTTCCTTGACTCGCTTCGTTTTCCTTTGCCTTCCTTTTTCTCTGCCCTCTCTTCCTCCATCTGGACAGTTGTTCTCTGAAACTAACTTTGGCCATCCTTTAGCCAACAGTTGAGCACCTGTTGGGCATCATGCTTAACAGTGTCAGGGTGGGGGTTGGGGGATACACGGAGCCAAGACCCAACCCTTTTGGCCTCACATACAAAAGTCTCCCGGAAGCCATTCAAATCTCACTGCCCACTCCTGGCCTGCCTCTCTCACTCTTCCACTGCCTTGGGTGCCATTTGTCTCCTCTAGGGAACTGAGAAGGAAGCCAGGAGGTCATAACTCTAATTCCAGGACTATCCCTTACAGGGTGATAATGGACAAGCCATTTCCCCTTTCTGGGCCCCAGTTTTTTTATCTTTAAAATGGGGACAATAGATCTAACTCTAAAGGGTGCTGTGAGGATGCAACGAGAAGTTGCATGTTAAAGCCCTAAAATACAATAAGGACTCAATAATGTTGTTTCCCTTTCCATGCCGTCCCCTGTCCTCTCACGTGGATTCCCTTGTCTTCATACTAGAGGACTGCTACCAGGCAACCCAGGCTGCTTCCAGATCCATGTGATCTTCAATGTGGGAGTTGAAAGCCAGAGTGTGGGAATGAGTAGGGAGAACCACACTGTGACGGGCCCTGACGGGGAGGAAGGAGAGAGTGCAAGGAAAAAAAAAAAGTGTTTCCTTAGATCTTGATAAAATGTCAGGCAGCGAGGAGGTTTCTCTTCTCTTACTGATGAGGAAACTGAGGCATGTTCAAGTGATGCAGGCATATCATGCTGCTGGAACCTTCCCTCCCAAGGGCCCTCTATTGCTCACCTCTTCACCCCCTTTCTTCCCTTGAGGGGGTCTGGGTCAGTGACAGTAAGTGTGAGAGAAGGAACAAAAAGAGAGAACTTTCAAGGAGCCAGGACCTTTCCACTAGACTTCATAAAATTTTAACATGAAAACTTCCGCAGAGTAGAAGGCACATATCACATGCAAATCATATGCTAATCACATGCTAATCCAAAGTCTGGTCCTCAGAACTCTGACACACACCTAGCTATAGCCCTGGGGGGGATTCTGGGGATCCCCCTGGGTTCCAGGACAGGTGAGGGAGGCATTCCATTTAGGGTCAGTTTATGGAGTTAAAATTCATTTTAGGATTGAAGAGGAGTCGAGTATATAAATAGGGGTTAGGGTCAAGGCTAATGCAGAGTCGAGGACAGACTGGTCTGTCTGAAGGCTGCATTAACCTTTAAATGGGGGAGCCTAGGAAACTGTTAAAGGCTTCCTCTCCTCTCCCCTCCCCCTGCCAACTCTGCCCCCCACTTCCACTGCCCCTTCTTTGTCCTGCAGCACACCCTTCTCTACCTACTTCCCATTCCCAACCATACCACCTCCCTGGGGCTTCCCAGTTTGGCTGCCAGAGGAGTTCTGGGAAAATTGTCCCAGACCCTGGCCTGGGCCCCAGCATTGCCTCGAGCCGAGACACTTGGCTTCTGGCCTAAGGTGCACAGGCTGGCCTTGGCCCCACCCAGGTCCCTTCTTGGCAGAATGTGGCAGCTGCAGGGGAAGCAATAAGGACCTGGTGAGCTGGCAGCTTCATTCCAGAGTGTGGGAAAAGAGCAACAGAACATGAATAAATTCATGGAGCTGGCCCCTCAGCTCCCCGTGAGCCAAGCCGGCTCCCCCCACCACACAGATCCGCTGCTGCCTGCAGCCCTGCTGGTCACCACATCTCACAGCCTGGGCTGGGGATGGGAGGAGAGGGGAAGCTCTAGAGAGAAGAGGACTGGGACCTGAAAGGGGCTGAGGTGAGGGACTTAAAAAGGGGACCTTGGTGAGTAGAATGAGTGGAGTGAGGAGCGTGGCTGGGCAGAGGGGGTCTGTGGTGAGTGGAGGGAGGGAAAAGGGAGGGAGAGGAGTCAGGACCTAGGGTGGATGGGGCCTGAGGATCAGGCAGGGGAGGCTGGTGTGAGCCTGGGCCTGCTCTCTGATCCATCCATCATCCAGCCTGGGGGAGCAGATCCGGAATTAGACATGCAGAGGGCTGACACGGCCCTCAGCCCCCCGAGGAAGACAAATGGCGACAAAGACCTTGAATAAAATTTGTATTTATGGTTGGAGGAGGAGGCCCCTCCCCCACAGACTGCCAATCCTTTCTCTCCCACTCCTTGCAGACATGTAGGGGCCTCCCCCAACCCCCAACACAGGCCCAGCCTTAGGAACCTCTCTCTCCCAGCATCATTATGAGGCGGGGGTCGGGGGTGCAAGGAAGGAGTACAGAAAACAAGAGAGGAGGAAATCACTCTCCATCCAATAATCATGCCCTGGTGTGCCCTGTGCCCTCCATCTTACACAATGTACTCCCATACATGATAGTCCTGGCTTATCCTGGTCTCTAAGAGGCCTTTGCAGCTGCTCACCTCCAGGGTCTCCAAATGCCCCCACTTTTTACCAGTCCTAGAACCTGTTTTCCTAGCCTCTGGGGTCCCTGTGAGCAAGACATTTTCCCCAGAAGGCCCAGGCCCTAAGAGAGGATGCAGCCAGTAGCTTTTTCTCTGGACTCTGATCTAGCAATGCCTGTGTCTAGCAATGTCTTGGCCGCTCTGAAAGACAGATACAGTCCCCTCTTACAGGAGGGTGCCTAGCACGTAATCTGCATTTTACTTACATTAATTTGCATGGCCAACTTCAACCCCCACCCCAAATACCCATTATGTGGGATCCAACTTCTCTGGGTTTCATCTAACAACAAACTCTTGAAGAAGGAGGAAGGGGCAGAGACTCCTGGGACTGGATAAGTCTGGGACCAGGGCAGGGGTGGCATTGGGCTGAGCTGGGCAGGCAAATGAGAAGACAGCTGTCTTCTGACTTCCTCTGTGTCCAGTAGAGTCCTTCATTCTCAGTCCCAAGGTAGGAAAAATGGCATTTGTGGGCTCCAAATTGAGGGACTAGGAGGAAGACAAATACAAATACCTCCCTTCAAACAGCCCTCACATATACATACACAAAGACAACACACAATCCACAATTGCACTCACCCAGGGACACACAGGGCCAGGATCCCATGGCCACCTCCACACTTTGGAGCACACTGTCACAATGCACAGGCCCAGAGCCTAGCACTGCTGGCAGAGCCGCCCTGCCCCCGCGTCTTCCCCACAGTTGATATGTCACATTGGAGTCCAAACACGGACCTGGGTGTCTCTCTGCAGCGCGCCATTTACATTTCTCTCTCGATCTGTCAACCTGTCCCGGCTCTGTCTCTCTTCCTCTGTCTCTGTCTCTCCCTCTCCCCCTCTGGGGCTGTCAGTCCGTCTCTTTTCGAAGCTTTGTCTCTGTCTCTGCATCTCTATCTAGCTTTCCTTCTCTTTGATTTCTGTCGCTCCTTCTCTGCTTTCTTGTCGGTTTCTTGCTTGCTCCCCCGGGCTGATCTGTTCTCTTATTTTCTCTCTCTCTCTCTCTCTACACACACACACACACACACACACACACACACACACACACACCACACACACACACACACACTCCGCTCCGCGCCCCAATACTGAGGGGTGGGGGTAGGGTTGGCTAGAGATTTGCCTTTTCCAGTTCAGGCCAACTAGTATCAGTTGAATCCTTTACCATGTTATTCGGTCACGGGCGCTGAGGTGCGTGGGGTGGTGAATTTCTATCTTTTCTAGCCCTTCTTATTTTGTTTTCTGTTTGTTTGTGAGGTCCCTCCCCCTCATTTTAGCTCGGGAATCTACCCCTGTCTTCTCTGCGTGTTTGTATCTTGACCCCTCTTTATCCCATCGCTGTTTTGGGTTTCCTCTGGCCTCTGAGAATGCCAAACTCCGGGTAAAGGGTGAAAGTAAAGATACAGCGGGGGCCGCGAAACCCTGAAGAACCCGCTCAGAGCCGGGAAGGAACCTAGGGGCAGTGGGGGAGTGGAGGGGAGGCGGGGAGGACGTGGGTGGGGGCCGCCGCCTGCCCCGCCCCCGCACTTCCCACTCTGGGCACCAGGGGTCGCTCCGCCTCTGGCCGCTTATAGTGGCTCCCGCCGCGCGGCGCCTCATACCACCCGCGCCCGGGAGGGAGGGGAGGAAGGTTAGGGAGGCGGAGAGGGACCGCGCCCGCAGGAGAGAGGCGCGGGCCAGGGCTCTAGCAGGGACTGGGGCCGCGGCAGCGGTAGCAAGGTGAGTCGGTGCTTGCCAAGAGGCAGAGCGCAAAACCTACTAGGAGATCGCGCCCGGTGAGCAGCACCCGCAGCTCAGAGCCCGGGACGTCCGGAGCGCGGGGAGCAGTCCCCTCTCCATCAGGGAGTGGTCTATCTGGGCAGTCTGGGACCCAGGCACCGCACCATCCCTGAGAGAGCAGCGGTCTGGAGAGCAGGCATTTCAGATCCTTAAGAAACCAGCCGTCCGAGAAGCCGCGGATCTCAGGTGCCCAGGATCGTTAGGACTGAACGGGAGGGTACTAGAGGACCACTGGCTCTGGACCGTCGGGAGCTGCCCCTGACGTAACCCACGAGGGGCCTCCCCTTGACGGACGGCTTGGGGAGCGGCACCGCCGCGGCTGGAGCCCGCAGAGGCAGGGTAAGGGGAGCGGGGGGCAGCCGTCGGGGGAGTGCAGACCCAGGCCCAAGGCGGGTCACCGCCTCCTGGCCCGCGGAGAGCCCCGGCCCCGGCAGCCATTGCGCCCAAGAGTGAGGAAGATTTGCTGGCCCTGGCCGCGTCGCGGCTGAGCCGCCGCAAGAGGGTGGCGGGCGCGGCCGTCGGAGTGGCCATGGTGCTGCTGCTGCTGGTGGCCATCCCGCTGCTGGTGCACAGCTCCCGCGGGCCAGCGCACTACGAGATGCTGGGTCGCTGCCGCATGGTGTGCGACCCGCATGGGCCCCGTGGCCCTGGTCCCGACGGCGCGCCTGCTTCCGTGCCCCCCTTCCCGCCAGGCGCCAAGGGAGAGGTGGGCCGGCGCGGGAAAGCAGGCCTGCGGGGGCCCCCTGGACCACCAGGTCCAAGAGGGCCCCCAGGAGAACCCGGCAGGCCAGGCCCCCCGGGCCCTCCCGGTCCAGGTCCGGGCGGGGTGGCGCCCGCTGCCGGCTACGTGCCTCGCATTGCTTTCTACGCGGGCCTGCGGCGGCCCCACGAGGGTTACGAGGTGCTGCGCTTCGACGACGTGGTGACCAACGTGGGCAACGCCTACGAGGCAGCCAGCGGCAAGTTTACTTGCCCCATGCCAGGCGTCTATTTCTTCGCTTACCACGTGCTCATGCGCGGCGGCGACGGCACCAGCATGTGGGCCGACCTCATGAAGAACGGACAGGTGAGATGCCCCTCCCCCCAACCCAGCTCAGACTGGTCGCTCTCTAGATCTCCCTGCACTCATCCCACAACCTGAGATTATTCCCCGAAACAGCGTCACTGAATCCAGGAACGCGAGGCTGCCAAGAACGATAGATGACTTCATTTACCCACAGAGGAAATTGGGGGCCAGAGAAGGAAAACCTTCTGCCTAGGGCCTCACGGAGTGTAGGAATGGTGTTAGAATTAGAACTCAGGACTCAAACCTGAGTGTCTCTGCAGCTGCGACCTCACATTGCAACTATGGGCAACACCAGATGTCTTTGGTGTCTCGCCCTGCCAACTCGCTTCTTTTCTCGTCCTGTCTCGGGCTATCCTTTCTTCTGCGGCAGCCCCCCTGGCCTTTGGGTCTCTCAGCCTTGCATTGGACCAGCTAACTGGAGTCTAGGCTCCTTCGAATTAGAATGGAATCCATGTCTCAGGCAATAGGAAGTCAGCAGCTGTTCTCATGTTGAGGGCATTCGGGTTGGATGTTTGAGGAAAAGGTATAAAAGGAAGAAAACATTCACTTGCTCACTTCACCTGCCGATCAGCTGTTCTGTTGCTCACCCCAGGGCTGGGGGCCTAGAACGGCCTTGCCCTCAGCAGAGTCTGTGGCTTGGCAGCTCAAGGGCCAGCCAGGGGGCTGGAATGAATGGATTTGGGGGAGGAAAGAGACAAGGGACAGGTAGAATAGCCTTGGACCCTGGCCTGGTATTGTAGGCCCCACACCCTCCCTAGCAATCTCTCAGTATCCAGGTTCCACAGTTTCCTGCCCTTGTGGGCAGTCGGAGTCACTGTTGCCTCTGTTTTCGGGGAATAGCCCCAAGGACTAAGCTCTAGCACCAAAATTTCACACATAGTGGGAACTAGAGGCCACAGGTGTGGGGTAGGTGGGAGAAGGTGCCAGAGCTGCACAGGCTGCAGAGGGAGGTTGGGGCTGAGTGGTGACCTCTGGATGTCCCGCATGAAGGGGGTGGTGGCGACCCAGGAGCTTCAGGCCTGCAGGAGCCTGGTACCGCGGCAGCATCTACCTGCCCCCAGACCTGCTTTGGGATCTCATCCCAGCCGGGCTGCCCCAGGAACCCGGGGAAAGGGAGTGAGTGTTCGTCCTCATGGAGTGAAAGAATATGTATGTGTGTCAGGGAGTGTGTGTGAGTGCGGAGTGCGATGTGAGAGTAGAGCGGTGTCTATCTGTATATGACATCGAGTAGGTGTGCTTGGTCCATGCAGGGTATCTGGGAGGAGGTGGAGGGGGCCAGTGTGTAACTAATTCGTGCGGGTTTCAGAGGGGGAGGGGACTGCGCAGCTCCCACTCTGTATTCTTCGGCGCGGGCGCTGCGGCCCTGGGGACGGTAAATAGTGATTAGAATAATGATGAATAATTAATGAGTTAATAACCAGCCCCTGTGGGACTCTCTAGAAGAGGGGGGCTGAAGGCCCGAAGCGACCGCCATGAGCCCGGAGGGGAGGAAGTGCTCCCTGTTCTGGCAGAAGACGACCCCCCACGCCTGGGCACCAGTGGGTGCTTGGTCGGGAAATCCGTGCCCACAGGCGAGAGCGCAACAGTGCACCTTATCATGGCCCGCACCCTATGCACACGCACAGGCACACCTATGCCCCACCACTGGGGAAGCCAACCCTCCATGAGGACTGACAGGAGGTCCCAGCCGGTTCAGAATTTTAGAAATTATCCTATAGGCAAATTTTTAGTTTATTTTATTTATTTTTTGAGACAGTTTCGCTCTTGTTGCCGAGGCTGGAGTGCAATGGCGCTATCTCGGCTCACAGCAACCTCTGCCTCCTGGGTTCAAGCGATTCTCCGACCTCGGCCTCCCGAGTAGCTGGGATTACAGACATGTACCACCACGCCCAGCTAATTTTGTATTTTTAGTAGAGACGGGGTTTCTCCATGTTAGTCAGGCTGGTCTCCAACTCCCGATCTCAGATGATCTGCCGGCCTCGGCCTCCCAAAGTGCTGGGATTACAGGTATGAGCCACCGCGCCTGGCCGACAAATTTTATTTTTAAAATGAGAATAGTAATTTGAAAATGCATTAAAAATAATTTAAGAATGGAAACCACTGAGCCAGGCGCGGTGGCTCACGCCTGTAATCCCAGCACTTTGAGAGGCTGAGGTGGGTGGATCACCTGAGATCAGGAGTTCGAGACCAGCCTGGCCAACACAGTGAAACCCCGTCCCTACTAAAAATAGAAAAAATTAGCTGGGCGTGGTAGTGGGCGTCTGTAATCCCAGCTACTAGGGAGGCTGAGGCAGGAGAATCGCTTGAACCCGGGAGGTTGCAGTAAGCCGAGATCGTGCCATTGCACTCTAGCCTGGGCAAAAAGAACGAAACTCCATCTCAAAAAAAAAAAAAAAAAAAAAAGCAAACCACTCTTCTGAACACACTTCACATGTAGTAATTCACTTAATCTTAACACCCTATGAGGTGGGTTCTATTATTGTCCCTCACTTTATAAATCAACTCGAGGTCCAGAAAAGGCGTGGAATTTGCTCCGCGTCACACAGCTAGTGAATGGCAGAGCTGGAGCAACTCCGTGATGTCCTACCCTCCTCCCTGGTCCTCCCCAGCCCCTGCTGCGGCTGCCCGGCCGCCTTCGCACGCCCAGCCGCCCCGACCCCTCTCGTCACCCCAGCTCCACACAGAGCATGAGCAGGTTCTTCTCCCTCGATAGGTCCGGGCCAGCGCCATTGCTCAGGACGCGGACCAGAACTACGACTACGCCAGCAACAGCGTCATTCTGCACCTGGACGTGGGCGACGAGGTCTTCATCAAGCTGGACGGCGGGAAAGTGCACGGCGGCAACACCAACAAGTACAGCACCTTCTCCGGCTTCATCATCTACCCCGACTGAGCCGGCCCCGCCCCGTGCCCCCGCTCGCCCCTTCTCTCCCGTCCTCACCCACCTCCAGCCCTCCCCACCCGAGGCGCCACCCCACCCTTTGAGAGCCTGGCGGTGGGGTGGACCCTTCCGTTCCCGGAGGCGGCCTAAATGGGCGAACTCTTGGTGCTCAAGGGTATAAGTGGCCGGGAAGAGGAGGAGACCCGGCCAGAGGAGCAGAGCGACTTCCGGAGGGATCACCTGCACCCAAGTGCGCGCTGGACCCCATAGGGGCAGAGGTCGTGGCTTTCTCTTTTGTACAGAGATGGGGAGCAGTTTTAATAGCGGGACTCAGAGGCCCAGAAAGCCGGAGGGAAGCTCCCGCAGCTTGCGAGGGAAATAACAGAAACAGGAGGAGCCCATTTAGGCAAGAGAAGACATTAAAACAGGGTAGTGCAGGTTCTCCGTAACGACAACTTTCTCTCGCCACCCTCTCGTCCCCTCGTCTCCACTTTCAGGCTCAGGCTCCAGCCTTGGCAGCCTTCCTGTGAACTGGAGGAACCAGTGAATTCTTTCCTGGCATTTAAAACGCATTCTGTACAGTCCCCATTCCCCCCTATCCGGACTAGGCCCTGGGGCTACAGCTGCTGCTGCCTCTTCTAATAAAGTGAGGTTGGGGGATTGTGTGTGGCTGCTTAACTTGGTGCATAGACTGGGGGGAAAGTGGCGGACCCTTTCCCTCATTCCTCTAAAGGGCTCCTACCGTGCTGTCAGTCCCTGCCAGAGGCAAAGTTTTAGTTAATTCCAGGCAAGGCCTGCCTCTGGCAGAAAAGGGGTGTGTGTGTGTGTGCTTCTACTCTGCTATGGGGAGGAAGAAGGATGGTCTGTTTCAGGAGAGCTTTGGGGCCTCACGCTGTAGGTGGAGGGAGACACCAGCCTAACAAGGGAAGAGTCCAAAGGTCTGGGTCTGGTGCTTCTGCTTTTCTGCCCAATGCATGCAGAGAGTTCTAGAAGAGGAGCTCTAGGGGGTGAAGGAGTCGTCTAGGGCTCCTGCAAGTTAAGTGGGACGGATCTCAAAAAGCAAGGGGAACAGGGGTTCCAATTGCCCGCCAACATATTTACAGAGCTTTCGAGGGAGTGGGCTTGGCAGGAGTGGGAGGCTCAGAGCTTGCAAGGGGGTGGGCTAGGCAGGAGTGGGTTTCCTCCTTCCCTTTCAGGATTCAGGACGGCTTCTGGATGGGAGCCTGGGGGATCCCAAGAGCCCAGGGCTGGCCTCTGAGCTGGAGGACACTGCCATCCTGTGGGCAGTGGGAGAGTGACAGCAGTAGCTGGCCTGTTTGGACACTTAGCTAGACACGTGGATACTTTAGAAACTTTATTGAGGACAAAAGTGGGTGGCTCCCAGTCCCATGGGCAGACAGACAATAAATAAGGGCTAAAAGGAAGAAGTACGGCAGGGCAGGAGTGGTTGTCTCATCATGGAGAGCCCTGGGGGGTAGCAGAACCAACTGGAATGAAACACTGGAGACAGAGAAGACCTTGTCACAGCTCAGCCAACCTTGCACTGTAGCCAAGCCTTCCTGCTGACCTCTCTGTGAAGAAGCCCAGGTGGCCCCCTGTCCCTGTTCCCCACCTCCCATCAGGCTCACTGTGCAGCCACAGCTGGGCTGTGGGTTGGAGTCTCACCAGGGCATCCTGCCATTCGAGTAATGTAGCCACAGGGTTGGTGCAGACCCGAGTGGGGCCTGAGGGAGGGGCTCGGCTGGTGTAAAAGGCACACTCATCGTCCAGACGAGCCTCGTGGAAGCAGTGGATGGCGGTTAAACACGATTTGAGGCGCTCCCTCAGGGCTAGGGTTCGAGGGGCCAGATTGCTGAGGCCTGAGGGGCATGGAAAATTTAGAGGGGGGTCTGGGGTCCTATACTTCCACCATGTACTGTCCTCTCCTCCTCCCCCACCAACGGCCAACCCAATTAGGAGCACAGGGCTGGAAGTGCAGCCCCTCCCCTCTTCCTGAGGGAGAGCCAGGCTGGGCCAGGGTGGAAGGTGTGGAAGCATGAGATTGCCTGGGGTAGGGGCAGGGCAGGTGTGCAGCTCACAGTGAGGTGAGGACCTCTTGTGTTCACACTCCTTCCCAGCCAACTCCTTACCTGCCTGGCCTGCTGGGGGTCTCAAAGACTGGAGTGAGCAGATAGGGGGGCTGGCACAAAGCGGGTGTTGGGAAGAGAAGATCAGGCTGGTGGTTGCTGGAGCCCACTGACTGCAGCAGGGTGGTAGACTGGACTCTAGACTTCTATGTTCCAGGGTGCAGGGCTCTGATGCCCCCAGCTCTACCCTAGGGCAGGGCCCTGGGGGTCCAGACTGCCCCTGGGTGCTGGGCTGAAGGGGCCCGGGTTCTGCTGGAGGGCAGGGCTCAGGTACCTCAAGCTGTTCCTGGCGAGAGGACTCCGGTATCTCAGGCTCACTCCTACAGTAGGACTCTAGGGGCCTGGGTTCTGCTGGAGGGCAGGGCTCAGGTACCTCAAGCTGTTCCTGGTGAGAGGACTCCGGTATCTCAGGCTCACTCCTACAGCAGGACTCTAGGGGCCTGGGTTCTGCTGGAGGGTAGGGCTCTGGTACTTCAAGCTGTTCCTGGAGGGAGGGCTCTGGTATCTCAGGCTCACTCCTACAGAAGGCCTCTGGGGGCCCAGGCTCTGCCGGAGGGCAGGGCTGTGGTTCCCCGCACTCCTCTGGAAGGCAGGGCTTTGGCAGCCCTGAGTGTTTTAACAGTCCAGGAAGGTGGGAAGTCCCAGAGTTATGCTCTGTGGCATTCAGAGTTCTAGAAATCTCAGTCAGCAGGGGCTGAAGTTCAACCATATCCAGAGAAGAGCCTCCATTAAGAGGGACACACTGGCCCCCTACCAGCCCCTCTACCTCCTGTCTCAACAGCTGTTGCAGGATACCGATGCGCTGTGGTGGGAGAGAGCACCCCAGTGTGACATCAAGATGTGCGTTCAGTAGTCTACCCACACTGTCCTATTCCTGATCCCCCATCTCTTTTCCCTCTTCCTCAGCCCAGTCACTGTTCAATAGACATCAAAGCTGTTGGCCACACAGACTCACTTGAATCTTCACCTCCTGGAGGCTGGGGGTTCTGTTAGAGTGGGGTCCAGAAGGAGTGGCCACCGGTGGTTTCCCAGAACCCTCCAGTGACCTTATACAACTCTCCTGGTCAAACAACCGGACAGCAACCTGCTCCTGTCACCAAGGAACAAGGCACACAAGCAAGCCAGGCTGGGGCAGGAGAAAGACCAGCCTGAGTCCCACCCTCATGAGGAATGGATTGAAGCCCCTAACTGAGAGGCCCTAGATGTACATTAGGAGGGGCAGCAGAGAAGCAGTGAGAGTTAGGCAGCTTTTCCAGAGAGCACTTTCTAATTTTTAAAATTTTAGTGGAGACAGGGTCTCACTATGTTGCCCAGGCTGGTCTCAAAGATCTGAGCTCAAGCAATCCTCCTACCTCAGCCTCCCAAAGTGCTGGGATTACAGGTGTGAGCCACCATGCCTGGCCCAGAAAGCACATGTGCCTCAAACTCCAGGGCCTCCAGGCTGGCAGCACAGGGCAAGGGATCTCAGTAGGGGGAAGCTTCTGATACTTACCCAGGGCAGGGCAGGATCTTCAGAGCAGGACTGAGGGGAGACACCACGCAGCCACTGGGCCTGGCACAGAAGTGAGATGTCAGCAAGGGCTGACACCCACAGATGGCACTCAGCCTCCCCTTGCTTCTGTCTTCTCTCTCCTGTACCCATCCATCTCCTTTCTCCCCTAGCTGTGACTTATGCCAGCCACCTCCCCATGCCCTCTCTTACCTGCTGAACTCTGGGGGTTGATGGCATGGGTGTGAACCGGGTTTTAGGTTGAACGGTGAGACGCCGCAACACTGAATATGAGGTCTGGGGAGAGATGTGGGTGGCTGAGCAGGGACAAAACCCAGACATAGCAAGGATCTCCGGCCAGACTGTTCTGCCCCTGCCCAGCCCCCAGTTGTTGACACAAACCAGAGTTGGAGGGCCTGGGGAGGGTACACGCTGAGCCCGTCCAAAGGGTGATGGACATGGCACCACATGGCCAGGCAAGGGCTGGGCCACAGGGGCAGGGGAGGGCATCAGGTGGGAGTCATGGCTGTCCTGTGAAGAAGAAAAAGGTGGAAGAGTGATCCCCGCCCCCTTTGTCTTCCTATTTTTTTTTTTGATATGGAGTCTCGCTCTGTCACCCAGGATGGAGTCCAGTGGCGCGATCTTGGCTCACTGCAAGCTCCGCATCCCGGGTTCACACCATTCTCCTGCCTCAGCCTCCCAAGTAGCTGGGACTACAGGTGCCCGCCACCATGCCCGGCTAATTTTTTGTATATTTAGTAGAGATGGGGTTTCACCATGTTAGCCAGGATGGTCTCGATCTCCTGACCTCGTGATCTGCCCGCCTCGGCCTCCCAAAGTGCTGGGATTACAGGAGTAAGCCACCACGCCTGGCTGTCTTCCTATATCGTGTTCTCACTACAGCAGCCAGTGTGATTCTTTTAAGACCTACGTCAAGCCGGGCATGGTGGCTCAGGCCTGTAATCCCAGCACTTCGGGAAGCCGAGGAGGGTGGAGCACCTGAGGTCAGGAGTTTGAGACCAGCTTGACCAACATGGAGAAATCCTGTTTCTACTAAAAATACAAAATTAGCCAGGCGTGGTGGTGCATGCCTGTATTCCCAGCTACTCGGAGGCTGAGGCAGGAGAATCACTTGAACCCAGGAGGCAGAGGTTGCGATGAGCGGAGATCGTGTCATTGCACTCCAGCCTGGGCAACAAGAGTGAAACTCCATCTCAAAAAAAAAAAAAAAAAAAAAAAAGACCTAAGTCAAATCATGTCACTTTCTTGATCAACCCCTCTCCCCATGGCTTTCCACTCATTCCAAGAAAAGCCAAAGACTTACACTGGTGTACAATTCCTTACCCAATCTGATCGTGTTATCGCTAAAACCCTATCTCCTACTGTTCTTCTTACTCTGCTTCAATCTCACTGGCCTCTCCTTTTTGCTGATCCTCAAACACACCAGGCACATTCCCTCCCCAGGGCCTTTACCTCTTCAGTTCTCTTGGCCTGGAATGTTCCTTCCCCCAGATATCAACATATCTCACTCCTCCTCCAACCCCTGGTCTTCACTTAAACATCATCTTCTCAGTGAGAGTTCCCTGACCAATCTATTTTAAATTGCAATACCAACTCCCCTGCTCCCAATTCCCCTTTAGTGCCTTATTATTATTATTATTTTTTTTTTAGAGAGAACTTACCATCATCTGAGACACTATTTATTTTATACCTGTGTTTATTTCTTGTCTCCCCCTTCTAGAATATGAACTTGTTTAGTGCTATATGTCCAGAGCCTAGAACAGAGCCTGGCACTCAGTAGGCTGGTGCTACTCAGTAAATATTTGTGGAGCCAAGGGATGAATGCTTTTGGCTGACAAGTGTCAGATCTGTCTCACCCTTAGCACTGATCTGATGGTGATACAAATATGACCTCTCACCCTAGGCCCCAGACATCTGATAAAGAGAGGTCAGTCTCACATTGGAGAGGGACTGGGTGCATCTGGGGTAAACCTACCCAGTAACATCCTGAGGCCCAGGACTTCCTGGCTCTACCTACAATTCTCAGTGTTGGCTGCTGCAGCAAAATTCTCCCAAGCATCTCCTGCACCTCCCACCCACCATCCCAGGAGAGTCGCATCTCACCCTGGTATGTGACATTTCTCGGTTTTCTCTTAATGGTACTCGCTGGGCCAGACCAAGAGAGGCCACACCTCCTTCATCTGAGTGAGTGACAACCTCGCGTTCTCCTTTAGGAAGAGAGAAAGCTAGGAAGAAACAGGACATTTGTTGTAGACTCTAGAACACCCACCAAAGTTTGGCACAGGGTTCTGCAACTTCTGAAGAGGGTATATTAGTTTAATAGGCCCCATTGCACTATTAGGGACAAAAACCCATCCAGCAGCCCCTCAACACCCAACACTATCTCAGTAAACACTTATTAATCTGAACGTCTGAGTAGGCTGGGGATGTGGTGATGGCACTTAGGGGCTGGGGATAAACAGTGAGTGGAAGATAAATCTTGCAGGAAGTGGCAGAGAGAGGGCCGAAATGGAGACCATCTCCTTAGACAAAAGTGCAACTGTGCCAACCGCTGGCCTATCTAGAAGGTCTCTTCTCCTTCTCCTTCTGACCTAGCCTCCCGGCCTCCCACTTCCTCATGCTCCCTCCCAGCCTGCTGAGTTTTCTCTGGTCTTGTTCCCTGCTTCAGGCAGCCCAACTGCCCCTGTTCTCTCCCCACAGCCAGACACACTTACCAGGCTGGACTGGGGTCTCCAGGAGCAATCCTGAGGCCTGGCTCACTGAAGTCCTGATGACAATAAGGACATTAGCCAGCGGTCACTGAATACCAAGTATGAGCTGGACATGTGCTAAGTGCTTTACAAACATCATCTCATTTCATTCTCATGACAACTAATGATGGTACAAATGTTATTCTCACTTGACAAAGAAACCAAAGCTCAGAGAGGTGAAGGCAAGCTTGCACAACTAGTAAGTGTTAAGAGTTAGGATATAAACCCAAATCCCACTTATTGCCACAGTCTATACTCTAGCCACTAAACAAAAGAGATAGCACATTTCTGTCCTCCCTGTCCCCCCATGACTTGAGTAAACTGATGTCACACTGAGGCCTGGCTGTGAAAGCCTGAACCCTATCCCAAGGGCTCATCCCGGGTAATCACAGGTTTCTTGCTTCCCCTCCTGAGTTGGTGGGGAGTCCTAAAGCTCCTGGAAGGCCCCAACTCTGGGGGACTCCTGTATCAGACACTGGTTCATTCTTTTCCAGATGACCTTCTCCCACACCCTCTCCTTTCTCACCGGCTGCTGCCAGCTGTCTCCCTTCTTAGCTCCTGGAAACTGGGGCGAGTGGAAGGGTGAAAGGAAGGTCCTGAAGGTGAAATCTAATCCACAGGAGCAAGAGATGAAAACGGAATCAGAGGTGGACCCCAAACCCTCAGGCCTCACCACCAACCACATCTCCCCCAGTAGGATCCCTTGCCTCATCATGAGGTACCTCTTCTCCCAGAGCCCAGCTTTGTCCCTGGAAGGAGCTCCCAGAAGCACCGACTATCAGCCCCTCAAGGGCACTCACCAGAGCCTGTAGCCTCTGGGGGCACAATGTCCGGCCTCGAGGTCCTGGTCCCTCCAGCCTAGAGAAGCAGGAAGCCCTGGCAGGGTCCAGTCGGTGGGTGGGGGTCCTGGGGGCCAAATATGCAGAGGCCCGAACACCCTGGGACACCAACAGAGTCTGTCAGCACTGCTCAGGATGCCCCGCTCAGCGCCCCCTAGCCTGGTCTCCTCACATCCTGTTTCATTACCTGGCCCCTCTGGGTGGTGCCTCCCTGACTTCCTCGAACCAGTACTCTTTTAGCCAGACTAGGCTGGCGCCCCAGGTGACAGCTCTTCACACCCTCACCTGACAGGATGGTGGCCAGGGCTGCAGGGTCAGCCACAAACTCTATGGTCCCTGGAGCCTCTGCAAGGAAAGAGGAGAAGGAAAAGGAAGGGGGAAGGCTGAGGGGGATAGGGCCCCTAGCATAGGAACTTTGAGGTACAAGGTGAGCAAGAGACTCATTCAATTGAATTTGGCTATTTTTTTTTTTTTTTTTAAGAAATAGATGGCTGGGTGCAGTGGCTCATGCCTGTAATCCCAGCACTTTGGGAGGCCGAGGCGGGTGGATCACCTGTGGTCAGGAGTTTGAGACCAACCTGGCCAACATAGCAAAACCCTGTCTCCACTAAAAAAATACAAAAATTGGCTGGGTGCGGTAGCTCACTCCTGTAATCCCAGCACTTTGGGAGGCTGAGGCGGGTGGATCACCTGAGGTCAGGAGTTTGAGACCAGCCTGGCCAACATGGTAAAACCCCATCTCTACAAAAACAAACAAACAAACAAAAAAAACATTAGCTGGACCTGGTGGTGCGCGCCTGTAGTACCAGCTACTCAGGAGGCTGAGGCTGGAGAATCACTTGAACCTGGGAGGTGGAGGTTGCAATGAGCCAAGATCGTGCCACTGCACTCCAGCTTAGTGACAGAGCAAGACTCTGTCTCAAAAAAAAAAAAAAAAAGAAAGAAAACAAAAATTAGCTGGGTGTGGTGGCAGGTGCTGGTAATCCCAGGTACTCGGGGTGAAGCATGAGAATCGCTTGAACCTGGGAGGTGGATGTTGCAGTTAGCCGAGATCATGCCACTGTACTCTAGCCTGAGGGATAGAGTAAGACTCTGTCTCCAAAAAAAAAAAAAAAAAAAAAAGAGAAAAAGAGATGGGGTCTCACTATGTTGCCCAGGCTGGTCTCAAACTCCTGAGCTCAAATGATCCTCCTGCCTCGGAGGAGTGTTGGAATTACAGGCGTGAGCCACCACACCTGGTCACCAAATGTTCATAGAATGTTACATAAGACACTATTCTAAGCACTGGGGTCCCATAAGAATAAGACAAAGCCCCTATCCTCAAGAGGCTATCATCAAACTATAGACAGGTAACAGACTCAAGCCAAGGTATATACATGTTATAAAAGAAGTGCTGCAAAGTATTAGGAGAACACAGAGCAACTGATTGTGACATGGGGAACTGGAAAAGGCTTCAGAAGAAGTGATATTTATTATTTATTTATTTATTTATTTTTTAAAGAGATGGGATCTCCCTCTGTCATCCAGGCTGGTCTCCAACTCCTGGCCTCCAGTGATCCTCCTGCTTCAGCCTCCTGAGTAGCTGTGATTACAGGTACAAGCCATGGCACCTGGCGAGATGACATTTTGCTGGAGGAAAGGGAGATCTTCTAAGAGTAAAGAGCTTTCCAGGAGCTGGGACCAGGACTATCACAGTAAGTAGGAGACAGCAGGAGTGAGTGCAAAACCCCAAAACCCCACTTTTACCCTTCCTAGTCCCCTACTCAGCCATGGAGGCCGTGTTACCATGGCTCCAACAGGTACCTGTCTGGGCAGGGGGCCCAGGCCCCACATTTTGACCCCTAGGGCTAGGCCTGAGCTCTTCCAAGGGGTTCCGAGGCTGAGTGATCCCCACCAATCTTTGTGATGTCTCTGCCTGGTGCCTGGCTTTCGGCCTGGGGCCTGCTGAATCAACGAGGGGGCGTTGAATATTGAGCGGTGGTTTCTGCACCCATCTCTAGGGGAGGGAGCGGGGACAAAAAGGTGAGGTTTAGTGTTGGGGTGCATTACTGGTGTGACTACTGGCTTCCCCCATTAGGCCCCTCTTACCCTTGGATCTTGGTTCTCCTGGTCCACGGCGCACGATGTAACAGTGGGGAAAGGCGTGCGTTTCTGAGAGCGTACCGGAATCTTGCTAGGGGTAGGAGATACACCCCGGAGGAGGGGATCCTTCGTGGCTTGCCGGGTGGTCATGATGGCTACAATTGAGAAGGGGAAGAAGGCAGGCAGAATCTAAGATCAAAGATCAACCAGTTCTCGGGGCACCTGTCCTGCCATCCCTGATACCTCCGCCCTAATCCACGCGCCCACAAGCCCCCGGCGCCTGCAAGACCGCTCTTATGGGTGCTATCTCCAGACACCCCGAGCCTACTCTTTCGCCCTCGGGCCCCAAACTGTCCTCCTCCCTATGAACCCAGCAGCCTTCGTTCCCTCCAAGACCCCCGTGCCTTACCTTGCCGAGAGCCCCTCAGGGCCTACCCAGCTTCCTCCGCTTTTCTTCTGACTCTCTCGGGTACTGCTGGAGCTACTTTCTCAGTTTGTAAAATACGCCAAGCTCTTGATTGGCCCGGTCGCGCTCCCGCGGAGGCCCGCGTAGCCAGACTCAGCCGTCCAATCCGCGGGCATCGCAGGAGGGGCCAAAAGAAGGACCAATTGTCGAACCGCTTTCTGGCGAGGAAAAAAACTGACTCGGATCAATCAGCCAATCCGAGAGTGGAGCGCCGCTGGGAGGCGGGGAAAGAGGAAGGATGGGGCCGTTCCGAGGCCGGGGAAGGCGTAGCCACGGGAGCTCTCGCGAGGCCTCGGGACCGGCTAGGGGCCGGCCATTGGCAGGACCGGGCGAGGTCGCGGTACTGAGGGTACAGTTGATCGTTCCGATTGCTGCCAACGGTGTTGAAGGCTGGCCCGAGCCCCCGACCCGGCTTGACCATAGCACGGCGCCAAGCTTTGGGGACGCCATTCCAGATGCCCATAGAAAATATCTGCGTCCGGGCGCGGTGGCAGGCGCCTGTAATCCCAACACTTTGGGACGCCGAGGCGGGAGGATCTCTTGAGCTGAGTTTGAGACCAGCCTGGGCAACATAGCGAGACCACTCCCACCCGTTTCTCTACAAAATAATAAAATAATAATAATAATCCCTGTGCAGTGGTGCGCGCTTGTAGTCCCAGCCGCTCTGGAGGCTGAGGCAGGAGGATCGTGTTGAGCCCAGGAGGTTGAGGCTGTAGTGAGCTGTGGTCGCGCCACTGCACTCCAGCCTGGGCAACAGAGACCCTGTCTTAAAAAAAATAAAGAGGGAAAGAGAGAACATCTGTACGTTGTCTCCGGGATAAGGAACTGCCTTCAAACGGGCGGAGAGGGCTGGAGGGAATCGAACTGAGCCTAACAATATGTGTGCTCCTTGGAGCCTCACAATCCAGTGAGGTGTCTGATGAGGTGTCTTTCATTTTACGGGTAGGTAACAAGACTCATTGTTTTTGAACCCAGTTACCACAGCACCAGAATTGAATGGCTACTCACAGCTGGGGATTTCCTTGCCTCCAGGTTGCCTTTTGCAGATCTAGAGGTCTGGGGAGAGGGGGCTCACCTGCTGGTTATTGGTGGGCAAGGCTGTGAGACTGAGAGATCCTAGAATATCCTGCTTAAGATGGAAGGGGTAACCCCTAACGGGGGACAGGAAATGAACAACACTTAACAGAACTCTGGTGGATTTTCCCCACCAATCACAGAAGTTATTCTTACACAAGCCAGAAACCGAGGAGTTACTCCTTAACTCCTCCCACTCCCTTTACATATCCCATCTCTCATTCACTCTCACTAATTTTACTATTTATGCATTTTTGGGACAGGGTCTCACTCTGTCACCCAGGCTGGAGTGCAGTGGTGCGATCTCAGCTCACCGCAGCCTCGGCCTCCTGAGTTCCCACCTCAGCCTCTCAAGTAGCTGGGACTACAGGTGCCTGCCACCAGCTAATTTTTGTGTTTTTTTGTAGAGACAGGATCTGGCTACATTGTCTAGCCTGGGGTTACAGGCGTCTTTCCCAGCACTTTGGATGGCCCAGGTGGATCGCTTGAGGCCAGGAGTTCCAGACCAGCCTAGACAATGTAGCAAGATCCTGTTTCTATAAAAAAAAATTTAAAGATACGTAAGGTATCTTTATTAATTGTATGCATCTTTAAAATTCATCTACTTTCAGGCCGTGCGCGGTGGCTCACGCCTGTAATCCCAGCACTCTGGGAGGCCAAGGCAGGGGGGTCACCTGAGGTTGGGAGTTCAAGACCAGGCTGACCAACATGGAGAAAACCGTCTCTACTAAAAACACAAAAATTAGCCGGACTTGGTGGCTCATGCCTGTAATCCCAGCTACTCAGGAGGTTGAGGCAGGAGAATCGCTTGAACCCAGGAGGCGGAGGTTGAGGTGAGCCGAGATCGCACCACTGCAACTCCAACCTGGGCAACGAGAGCGAAACTCCGTCTCAAAAAAAACCCAAACAAACAACAACAAAAAGATCATCTACTTTCGGCTGGGTTTATGACTGTAATCCCAGCACTTTGGGAGGCTGAGGTGGGCGGATCACCTGAGGTCAAGAGTTTGAGACCATCCTGACCAATATTGTGAAACCCCGTCTCTACTGAAAATACAAAAATTAGCTGGGCATGGTGGCTGATGCCTGTAATCCCAGCTACTTGGGAGGTTGAGGCAGGAAAATCGCTTGAACCCAGGAGGCAGAGGCTGCAGTGAGCCAAGATTGTGCCACTGCATTCTCCAGCCTGGGTGACAAGAGTGAAACTCTGTCTCAAAAAAGAAAAAAAATTTCTTACTTTCTCTTTCTTTCTTTCTTTTTTCTTTTTCTTTCTTTCTTTTTTCTTTCTCTCTTTCTTTTTCTTTCTTCCTCTCTTTTTTTCTCTCTCTCTTTCTCTCTCTCTCTCTCTCTTTCTCTTTTTCTTTCTTTCTTTTTTTTTGAGATAGAGTCTTGCTCTCCCAGGCTGGAGTGCAGTGGCCTGATCTCGGCTCACTGCAGCCTCCACCTCCCGGGTTCAAGCGATTCTCCTGCCTCAGCCTCCTTAGTAGCTGGGATTACAGGCACCAGCCACCATGCCCAGCTAATTTTTGTATTTTAGTAGAGACGGGGTTTCACAATGTTGGTCAGGATGGTCTCGAACTCCTGACCTCAAGTGATCCACTTGCCTCGGCCTCCGAAAGTGTTGGGATTACAGGCGTGAGCCACCGCACCCGGCCCATCTACTTTCTTGTTCTTTGTTAGCACCACCCTAATCCACCTCAGTCTCACCTAGGCAATTGCAAGAGTGTCTTAGTTGGTCTCCCATCCCCTATTCTCTCTTTCTCTTCACACTCTTCCATTCTCCATATAGCAGCTAGAGTAATCTTTCCAAAATGCACATCGAGTCAGGCTACCACTATCCCTTGACCTCTCCCCACTGAAACCCTCCATCTTCTACCACTCTTCCCCTTCTATTAATACCTCCAACTTCATGGCTTCTTTCAATTCCTCAAGTTTGTCCTGATTGCTCTATATGGTCCCTGTTTCTGGAATGTCCTTTTCACTTCCACTTGGCCTATTTATGCCTCCAAATTGATTCCCATTGTTATTTCCTCAGGCCTTCCTTGAACCCCTCTACCTACCACCCACCCCAATCTAGTAAAGACCTCTTGGCTATGTGCTCGCAAAAAGTAATGTTTGTTTCCTCAGAGCATGTATGTTAGTTGGTAATTATATATTAATCAATGTGAACATAATATGTTTACTAAACCCAGTTTCCTCCAATAGACCTCCAAGGAGATGATAAAGGTGACCCTCTATTTTTGGCCTACCATCATATCTTTAGTACCTTGCATTATCCTTCGTAAAAGTGCTCAATCCTTGTTGAATGAGTCAATAGATAGATGAATATATGATTGAATGCATCAACAGGGAAGACCTCCAAGAAGAAATAATGTTTGAACTTCCTCTTTAAAAAAATTTTTAAGGTCAGGCGTGGTGGCTCATGCCTGTAATCCCAGCACTTTGGGACACCAAGGCAGGCGGATCACTTGAGGTCAGGAGTCTAAGACCAGCCTGGCCAATATGGCAAAACCCCGTCTCTACTAAAAATATAATTAGCTGGGCGTGGTGATGCATGCCTGTAATCCCAGCTACTCAGGAGCCTGAGGCACGAGAATCACTTGAACCCAGAAGGGAGGGTTGCAGTGAGCAGAGATCATGCCACTGCACTCTAGGCTGGGAGAAAGAGTGAGTGAGACTTTGTCTCAAAAAAATATATATTTTTAATATACATTTTTTTCTTTTTTGTATAGAGATGGGGTCTTGCTGTGTTGCCTAGGCTGGTCTCAAACTCCTGGGCTGAAGCCATCCTCCTGCCTCAGCTTCCCACAGTGCTGAGATTACAGATGTCAGCCACTGTGCCAGCCTGCTTTTACTTTTTTTGATTAACTCTGTTTTCAGGATTCATCCTTATTACTACATATAATCTAATTCATTGCTTATAACTGCTACATAGGATTCCATGGTAGGCATCCATTATACTTTACTTACCCATTCCTGACTTCTACACACAATGCCAGACAGTTATCTCTTTCACAGTCCCCTGTGAACCAGTTCAAGAATTTCTCTGGAACATATTCCTCGGAGTGGAATTTCTGTGGTAAGGTATATGCATGCTCAATTTTACTAGGTAGCACCAGATTATTTTTCAGAAAATCTGTAGCTGTAAACCGGGCATGGCACACACTTGTAGTCCCAGCTTCTTAGAAGGCTGAGGTAGGAGGATTGCCTGAGCTCAGGAGTTTGAAGCCAGCTTTGATAACAGTGAGACACTCTTAAAAAAAAAACTGAAAAACAAAACCAAGCAAGAAAACCCAGGTCTGTAGCTGTTTACAGTCTCAACATCATTACTGAAAGTTCTTATTTCCTCATACCCTTTCCAACACGTAATATTATACAACTCTCTAATATTTGCAATTCTAATAGGTATATTAAGTGTACTCTCAGTTATTTAAAATTACATTTCTCTGATTACTAGTGAGTTTGAGTGTTACTTCATATTCTTTTTTTTTTTTTTTCTTGAGATGGAGTCTCACTCTGTTATCAAGGCTGGAGTGCAGTGGCACGATCTTGGCTCACTGCAACGTCAGCCTCCCAAGTTCAAGCGATCCTCCTGCCTCAGCCCCCCTAGTAGCTGGGATTACAGGCACCCACAACCATCCCTGGCTAATTTTTGTATTTTTCATAGAGACAGGGTTTCGCCATGTTGGCCAGGCTGGTTTCCAACTCCTGACCTCAGGTGATCCACACACCTTGGCCTCCCAAAGTGCTGGGATTACAGGTGTGAGCCACTGCGCCTGGCTATTTCATATTCTTGTTAGCCAATAAAGCTTCCTTCTCTCTGAAATGCCTATTCATATCCTTTGTGCTTTTGTTATTTTGGATTCCTGTCTTTACTTTTGTTCCTTCATAAGATTACACTATATTATGAATATTAATCCCACATTCACTTTTTAAAAAATTATTTTATTTTATTTATTATTACTTTTTGAGATGGAGTCTTGCTCTGTCACCCATACTGGAGTACAGGGGCCTGATGTCGGCTCACTGAAACCTCTACCTCCTGGGTTCAAGTGATTCTCCTGCATCAGCCTCCGAAGTAGCTGGGATTACAGACACGCACCACCACGCCTGGCTAATTTTCTTTTCTTCTTCTTCTTTTTTTTTTTTTTTGAGACTGAGTCTTGCTCTGTCACCAGGCTGGAGTGCAGTGGCGCAATCTCAGCTCACTGCAACCCCTGCCTCCTGGGTTCAAGGGATTCTCCTGCCTCAGCCTCCCGAGTAGCCGGGATTACATGTGCCTGCCACCATGCCCAGCTAATTTTTGTATTTGTAGTAGAGATGGGGTTTCACCATGTTGGCCAGGATGGTCTCGATCTCCTGACCTCGTGATCCACCTGGCTCAGCCTCCCAGAGTGCTGGGATTAGAGGTGTGAGCCACCACGCCTGACCTCTTTTTTTTTTTTTTTTTTTTTTGAGAAAGCGTCTTGCTCTGTCTCCCAGGCTAGAGTTCAGTGGCCCGATCTCAGCTCACTGAAACCTCTGCCTCCTGGGTTCAGCGATTCTCCTGCCTCAGCCTCCCGAGTGGCTGAGATTACAGGTGCTCGCCACCATGCTTGGCTAATTTTTGTATTTTTAGTAGAGATGGGGTTTCACCATGTTGGCCAGGCTGGTCTCAAACTCCTGACCTCAGGTGACTGCCCACCTCAGTCTCCCAAAGTGCTGGGATTACAGGCATGAGCCATGGTGCCTGGCCACGCCTGGCTAATTTTTATATTTTTTAGCAGAGGGGGGTTTTGCCATGTTGACCAGGCTGGTTTAGAACTCCTGACCTCAGATGATCTGCCTGCTTCGGCCTCCTAAAGTGCTGGTATTACAGGAGTGAGCCACTGCACCCAGCCCCATATCCACTTTATTTATTTATTTATTATTATTATTAATTAATTTATTTATTTTTTGAGACAGAGTCGTGCTCTGTCGCCAGGCTGGAGTGCAGTGGCGCGATGTCGGTTCACTGCAGCTTCCACCTCCCGGGTTCAAGCAATTCTCCTGCCTCAGCCTTCCGAGTAGCTGGGACTACAGGTGTGCGCCACCATGCCCAGCTAATTTTTTGTATTTTAGTAGAGATGGGGTTTCACCATGTTGGTTAGGCTGGTCTTGAACTCCCAACCTCAGATGATCCGCCCGCCTTGGCCTCCCAAAGTGTTGGGATTACAGGCGTAAGCCACCGCGCCCAACCTATTATTATTATTATTATTATGGAGTCTTGGTCTGTCAGCCAGGCTGAAGTGCAGTGGCTCGATCTCGGCTCACTGTGAGTTCAAGTGATTCTCCTGCCTCAGCTTCCTAAGTCGCTGGGTCTACAGGTGTGCACCACCAGGCCCAGATAATTTTTGTATTTTTAGTAGAGACGGGGTTTCACCATGATGGCCAAGGTGGTCTTGAACTTCTAACCTCAGGTGATCTGCCCACCTTAGCCTCCCAAAATGCTGGGATTACAGGCGTGAGCCACCACATCTGGCTCCCCATATCCACTTTAAACATTGCAAATATTTTCTTATAATTGATTTTCTATCCAATGAACTCTTTTCTTATTTTTCTATTGATTCTTCTAGGTTTTCTACAGAGATAATTATGTTGTCTGTAAACAAAACAGTTTTACATATTCCCCTTCAATCTTTATACCTCATTAGATTTTTTGTTATTCTTGTTTTGTTTTGTTTTGTTTTGAGACGGAGTCTTGCTCTGTCGCCCAGGCTGGAGTACAGTGGCACAATCTCGGCTTACTGCAACCTCCGCCTCCCGGGTTCACGCCATTCTCCTGCCTCAGCCTCCCAAGTAGCTGGGACTACAGGCGCACGCCACCACGCCTGGCTAATTTTTTGTATTTTTAGTAGAGACAGGGTTTCACCACATTAGCCAGAATGGTCTCGATCTCCTGACCTCGTGATCTGCCCACCTCAGCCTCCCAAAGTGCTGGGATTACAGGCGTGAACCTCCGCACCCGGCTGATTTTTTTTTTTTTTTAGATGGTGTTTTGCTCTTGTTGCCCAGGCTGGAGTGCAATGACGTGATCTCCTCCACCTCCTGGGTTCAAGTGATTCTCCTGCCTTAGCCTCCCAAGTAGCTGGAATTACAGGCATGCGCTACTATGCCCGGCTATTTTTGTATTTTTAGTAGAGATGGGGTTTCACTATGTTAGTCAGGCTGATATCTAACTCCTGACCTCAGGTGATCCACCCACCTCGGCCTCCCAAAGTGCTGGGATTACAGGCGTGAGTCACCGTGCCCGGCCCTGATTCTGTTGATTTCTTTTTCTTACACCATCATATAAAATTTCCAATATTATATTAACAGCAACAGTGCTGGAGCAACCTTGACTTGTGGGAAACCATCTGAAGCTTCTTCTCCAAAGAGTAACTTTTTTCCCTGTTTTTGTGAAACAATTTTAAACTCACAGAACATGTGCAAGGATATACATAACATTTTTTCTCAACCATTTGAGAGCAAATTGACAATATATTGCCTCAAATATTTCAGTGTGCATTTATTTTTATTTATTTATTTATTTATTTATTTATTTATTTATTTATTGAGAGGGAGTCTCTCTCTGTCGCCCAGGCTGGAGTACAGTGGCATGATTTAGGCTCACCCCAAACTCTGCCTCCTGGGTTCAAGTGATTCTCCTGCCTCAGCCTCTTGAGTAGCTGAGATTGTAGGCCCCTGCCACCATGCCCAGCTAATTTTTGTATTTTTAGTAGAGACAGGGGTTTCACCATGTTGGCCAGGCTGATCTCGAACTCCTGACCTCAGGTGATCCGCCTGCCTCAGCCTCCCAAAGTGTTGGGATTACAGGCATGAGCCACTGTGCCCAGCCCAACCTTGATACATTCTGACCACCTAACCCTCAGGCCCTGTGATGGTTAATTTTAGGCATCAACTTGACTGGATTGAGAGATGCCTTGATGGCTGGTGAAACATTGTTCGTGTGTGTGTCCTGTGTCCGTGTGTGTGTAAGGGTGTTGCAGTGGAGATTGGCTGTGAGTCCTTGGACTGAGAGAGGAAGACCTGCCTTCAGTGTGGGTGGGTATCATCCAACCGCCTGGGGTGGATTTGGACAAACAGGAAGAAGTGGGGGAATTCTCAAACTCTCCCTTCCAGAGCAATCTGCTTTTTCTCCTCCTATTCTTGGACAACAGACTCCAGGTTCTTCAGCTTTTGGACTTTGGGACTTGCACCAGTGGCCTATCAGGGGTTTTCAGGCCTTTGGCCTCTGACTAGGGGGTTGTACTGTTGGCTTCCCTGGCTCTGAAGCTTCTAGAGTTGGACTGAGCCATGTTACCAGATTCTCTGGTTCCCCAGCCTGCAAAGAGCCTATCATGGGATTTTGCCTCTGTGATCATGTGGCCAATTCCCTAATAAATCCCCTCTCATATATCCAATTGGTTATGTCTCTCTGAAGAACCTTAATACTGACCCAATTCAAGTTTCACCAGTTTTCCCAGTGATGTCCTTTATAGAAGAAGGATCCAGTCCAGATTCATGTGTTGCATTTAGTTGTCATATCTTTTTTTTTTTTTTTTTTTTTTTGAGATGGAGTCTCTCTGTGTCGCCAGGACGGAGTGCAGTGGCGCAATCTCGGCCCACTGCAACCTCTGCCTCCCCGGTTCAAGCGATTCTCCTGCCTCAGCCTCCCAAGTAGCTGGGATTACAGGCGCCTGCCACCACACCCAGCTAATTTTTGTATTTGTAGTAGAGACGGGGTTTCACCATGTTGGCCAGGATGGTCTTGATCTCCTGACCTCCTGATGCACCTGCCTCGGCCTCCCAAAGTGCTGGGATTACAGGTGTGAGCCACCTTGCCTGGCCAGTTGTCATATCTCTTTAGTCTCCTTCAATCTCAAAGAGTTCTTCATTTTTGACTTTCATGACATCACATTTTTGAGGATTACAGGCCAGTTACTTTGTAGAATTTCTCTCTGTTTGGGTTTGCCTGATGTTTTCTTATGATTAGACTCATGCTATAATCTTTGGCAGGACTGTCACAGAAGTTATGCTGTTTTCTTCCTACTGCATCCTATCAGGTGGCTCCCATTTCAGTGTGTCCTTTTACTTTAATTATTTGATTCAAGTGGTAGCCAGGTGTGGTGGCTCATGACTGTAATCCCAGCACTTTGGGAGGCTGAGGCAGGAGGATCATTTGAGTCCAAGAGTTGGAGACCAGCCTGGGCAACATGGTGAAACCCCATCTTTACAAAAATTTTTTAAAAAATTAACTGGGCGTCCAGGCGCAGTGGCTTACGCCTGTAATCCCAGCACTTTGGGAGGCTGAGGTGGGTGCATCACCTGAGGTCAGGAGTTTGAGACCAGCCTGGCCAACCTGGTGAAACCCCGTCTCTACTAAAAATACAAAAATTAGCTGGGCGTGGTGGCAGGCACCTGTAATCCCAGCTACTTGGGAAGCTGAGGCAGGAGAATCACTTGAACCCATGGGGCGGAGGTTGCAGTGAGCTGAGATCGCGCCATTGCACTCCACTCTGGGTGACAGAGCAAGACTCCACCTCTAAATAAAATAAAATAAAATAAAATAAATAAATAAATAAATAAAAATCAGCTGGGCATACTGGCGTGCACCTGTAGTCCCAGCTACTTGGGAGGCTGAGGCAAGAGGATCACGTGAGCTGAGAGTTTGAGGCTGTAGTGAGCCAGGATCTGGTCACTGCACTCCAGTCTGGGAGACAGAGAGAGACCCTGTCTCAAAAAAAAAAAAAAAAAAAGTGGTATCTGTCAAGTTTCTCCACCGTAAATTACTCTTCACTTTTGTAATTAAGAAGTATTTTGTATGGGGGGCAGGGGGGATACTTTGAGATTATGTAAATATTCCATTCCTCATCAATCTTTTTCTTTTTCTTTTCTTTTTTTTTTTTTTTTTTTTGAGACGGAGTTTTGCTCTTGTTGCCCAGGCTGGAGTGCAATGGCGCGATCTCACCTCACCGCAACGTCTGCCTCCCAGGTTCAAGTGATTCTCCTGCTTCAGCCTCCCTGAGTAGCTGGGATTACAGGCATGTGCCACCACGCCTGGCTAATTTTGTATTTTTAGTAGAGATGGGGTTTCTCCATGTTGGTCAAGCTGGTCTCAAACTCCCAACCTTAGGTGATCCACCGGCCTTGGCCTCCCAAAGTGCTGGGATTACAGGCATGAGCCACCGCACCCGGCTTCTTTTGCTTTTTAAAATTATATCAGTATGAACTCGTAAATTCCTATTCAATGGACCACTATCCAGTTACTAATACTGTTTTTTTTTTGACACGTTTTCTCTGATTTAGCCAGTGGGAGTCCTTTCAAGTTGCCTACTGTATCCTTTTAACATAACCTCATCACTTTTTTTTTTTTTTTTGAGACGGAGTCTTGCTTGTCACCCAGGCTGGAGTGCAGTGGCATGATCTCGGGTCACTGCAACCTCTGCCTCCTAGGTTCAAGCCATTCTCCTGCCTCAGCCTCCCCAGTAGCTGGGATTACAGGCGCACACCACCACACTCAGCTAATTTTTGTATTTTTAGTACAGACAGGGTTTCACCATGTTGGCCAGGCTGGTCTTGAACTCCTGATCTCGTGATCCGCCTGCCTCGGCCTCCCAAAGTGCTGGGATTACAGGCCCGGCCACTTCATCACTTTTAAGCATTCTTGCACTCTGGCATAGCAACATGTTTCAGAACCTATTTTTACTTTCCCTGCATCAGCTCTGGAATCAGTCATTTCTCCAAGGAGCTCTGGTTCCTTTTTTTTTTTTTTTTTTTTTTGAGACAGGCTCTCTGTTGCCCAGGCTGGAGTGCAGTGGCACAATATTGGCTCACTGCAACTTTCACCTCCCAGGCTCAAACGATCCTCCCACCTCAGCCTCCCAAGTGACTGGGACCACAGATGCATGCCACCATGTCCAGCTAATTTTTTTGTAGAGACAGGGTTTCACCATGTTGCCCAAGCTGGTCTCAGCCTCCTGGGCTCAAGCGACCCTCCTGCCTCAGCCTCCCAAAGTGCTGGGATTACAGGTGTGAGCCACTGCACCCAGCCTGGTTCCTTTTAATGGAGATTGTTATTTAGAAACCAAAATCTGGCTGGGTGTGGTGGCTCATGCCTGTAATCCCAGCACTTTGAGAAGCTGAGGCGGGCAAATCACAAGGTCAGGAGTTCGAGACCAGCCTGATCAACATGGTGAAACCCCGTCTGTACTAAAAATACAAAAATTAGCTGGATGTGGTGGTACACACCTGTAATCCCAGCTACTCAGGAGGCTGAGGCAGGAGAATTACTTGAATCCAAGAGGTGGAGTTTGCAGTGAGCCAAGATCGCGCCACTGCACTCTAGCCTGGGCGACAGTGCGAGACTCTGTCTCAAAAAACAAAACAAACAAACCAAAAAACCAAAATCTGGACAGTAGCTCTGCTCGTTGCTATTAGGGTATTACTGCTCCCAGGCCCTCTCAGTGGACAGAGCTGGGAGATATATTCTACCTGTAATTGTATTTTCTTGTAGTTTCCTTGTCTGGCTTTGATATCAGGGTAATGCTGGCCTTATAAGATGAGTTTGCCCACTGCTCAATGAAATAAAAGAGGATACAAACAAATGGAAGAACATTCCATGCTCATGGGTAGGAAGAATCAATATTGTGAAAATGGCCATACTGCCCAAGGTAATTTATAGATCCAGTGTCATCTCCATCAAGCTACCAATGACTTTCTTCACAGAATTGGAAAAAACTACTTTAAAGTTCATATGGAACCAAAAAAGAGCCCTCATTGCCAAGTCAATCCTAAGCCAAAAGAACAAAGCTGGAGGCATCACACTACCTGACTTCAAACTATACTACAAGGCTACAGTAACCAAAACAGCATGGTACTGGTACCAAAACAGAGATATAGACCAATGGAACAGAACAGAGCCCTCAGAAATAATGCCACATATCTACAACTATCTGATCTTTGACAAACCTGACAAAAACAAGCAATGGGGAAAGGATTCCCTATTTAATAAATGGTGCTGGGAAAACTGGCTAGCCATATGTAGAAAGCTGAAACTGGATCCCTTCCTTACACCTTATACTAAAATTAATTAAAGATGGATTAAAGACTTAAATGTTAGACCTAAAACCATAAAAACCCTAGAAGAAAACCTAGGCAATACCATTCAGGACATAGGCATGGGCAAGGACTTCATGTCTAAAACATCAAAAGCAATGGCAACAAAAGCAAAAATTGACAAATGGGATCTAATTAAACTAAAGAGCTTCTGCACAGCAAAAGAAACTACCATCAGAGTGAACAGGCAACCTACAAAATGGGAGAAAATGTTTGCAATCTACTCATCTGACGAAGGGCTAATATCCAGAATCTACAATGAAGCCAAACAAATTTACAAGAAAAAAACAACCCCATCAAAAAGTGGGCAAAGGATATGAACAGACACTTCTCAAAAGTAGACATTTATGCAGCCAAAAGACACATGAAAAAATGCTCATCGTCACTGGCCATCAGAGAAATGCAAATCAAAACCACAATGAGATACCATCTCACACCAGTTAGAATGGCGATCATTAAAAAGTCAGGAAACAACAGGTGCTGGAGAGGATGTGGAGAAATAGGAACACTTTTACACTGTTGGTGGGACTATAAACTAGTTCAACCATTGTGGAAGTCAGTGTGGCGATTCCTCAGGGATCTAGAACTAGAAATACCATTTGACCCAGCCATCCCATTACTGGGTATATACCCGAAGGATTATAAATCATGCTGCTATAAAGACACATGCACACGTATGTTTATTGTGGCACTATTCACAATAGCAAAGACTTGGAACCAACCCAAATGTCCAACAATGATAGACTGGATTAAGAAAATGTGGCACATATACACCATGGAATACTATGCGGCCGTAAAAAATGATGATTTCATGTCCTTTGTAGGGACATGGATGAAGCTGGAAACCATCATTCTCAGCAAATTATCGCAAGGACAGAAAACCAAACACCGTATGTTCTCACTCATAGGTGGGAATTGAACAATGAGAACACATGGACACAGGAAGGGGAACATCACACACCGGGGCCTGTTGAAGGGTGGGGGGAGGGGGGAGGGACAGCATTAGGAGATATACCTAAGATTAAATGATGAGTTAATGGGTGCAGCACACCAACATGGCACATGTATATATATGTAACTAACCTGCACATTGTGCATATGTGACCTAAAACTTAAAGATTAAAAAAAAAAAAAAAAGAAAAGATGAGTTTGGAAGTGTTCCTGTCTCTTCAGGTTTTTGAAAGAGTTTGTGAAGGATTGGTGTTAATTTTTCTTTTGGAGGGGCAGGGGTCCTTGTTACATTACCAAGACTGGTCTCAAATTCCTGGGCTCAAGCAATACTCCCACCTCAGCCTAGCTGGGATCACAGCCAGGTGCCACCGCACCCGGCTCCTTTTCTTTTCTTTTTTCTTTTTTGTTTGAGACAGAGTCTCGCTCTGTCACCTGGCTGGAGTGCAGTGGCGTGATCTCAACTCACTGCAACCTCCGCCTCCCAGGTTCAAGCAATTCTATAGCCTCAGCCTTCTCAGTAGCTGGGACTACAGGCATGCGTCGCCACACCCAGTTAATTTTTGTTTTGTTTTGTTTTGTTTTGTTTTGTTTGTAGAGACAGAGTTCCACCATGTTGCCTAGGCTGGTCTCAGACTCCTGAGCTCAAAGTGATCTGCCCGTCTCGGCCTCCTGAAGTGTTGAGATTACAAGTGTGAGCCACTGTGCCTGGCCCCGGCTCCTTTTTTTCAACTGTTTGGTAGAATTCACCAGTGAAGCCATCAGGTCCTGGTATTTTCTTTGCTGGGAGGTTTTAAATTATTGATTCAATCTGCTTGCTCATCATTGGTCTGTTCAGATTTTCTATTTCTTCATGATTCTGTCTTGGTAGGCTGTATGTTTTTAGAAATTTACCTATTTCTTCTAGGTTATTCAATTTGCTGGCATATAATTGTTCATAGTAGTCTCTTATGATCTTTTGTATTTCTGTGGTATCAGTTGTAATGCCTTCTCTTTCATTTATAATTTTATTTATTTTTGTCTTCTTTTTTTTGTCTTCTTTTTTTCTTAGTCCAGCTAAAGGTTTGTCAATTTTGTTTATCCTTTCAAAAGACAAACTCTTGGTTTTATTGATCTTTTTTATGTTTTCCTAATCTCTTTTTTATTTATTTCTGTGCAGATTATTATTTCCTCCTGTTGCCTAACTTTGGGCTTACCTTGTTCTTCTTTTTCTAGTTGTTTGAGGTTATTTGAATTTTTTCTTTTTTCCTTAATGTAGGCACTTATTGCTATAAATATCCTTCTTAGAACTGCTTTTGCTACATTCCTTAAATTTTTGGTATGTTGTGTTTCTATTTTCCCATTTTCATTTGCCTCATTTTAAAAAATTTTTATTTATTTATTTATTTTGAGATGGAGCCTCTTTCTGTCACCCAGGCTGGAGTGCAGTGGCACAATCTCGGCTCACTGCAACTCTGCCTCCTGGGTTCAAGCAATTCTTGTGCCTCGGCCTCCTGACTAGCTGGGATTACAGGTGCCTGCCACCACACCCAGCTGATTTTTGTATTTTTAGTAGAGACAGGATTTTGCCATGTTGGCCAGGCTAGTCTGAAACTCCTGACATCTAGTGATCTGCCCACCTCAGCCTCCAAAAGTGGCCTCAAGTTATTTTTATTTCTCTTTTCACTTCTTCTTTGACCCATTGGTTGTTCAGGAGTATGTTGTTTAATTTCCACACAAGTGTGATTTTTTCATTTTTTCTCCTATTGTTGATTTCTAGTTTTATCCACTATGATCAAAAAAGATACTTGATGTGGTTTCTGTCTTCTTAAATTGGTCAAGACTTGTTTTGTGGCCTAATGTATAATCTGTCCTGGAGACTTCTGTGTACACTTGAGAAGAATGTGTATTTGTTGCTGTTGGATGGAATATTCTGTATATGTCTGTTAGGTTCATTTTGGCTACAGTGTTGTTCAAGTCTGCCATTTCCTTATTGATTTTCTGTCTGGATGATCTATCTATTGTTGAAAGTGGGATATTGAAGTCCCCTACTATTGTTATGTTGCTGTCTATTTCCCCCTTCAGTTCAGTTAATATTTGCTTTATATGTTTGCTATATATAGTTATTCTGATATTGGGTGCATATATATTTACAATTGTTATATCCTGTTGATGAACTGACCCCTTTATCATAATAATAGAGGTCTGAAAACAATAAAAAGATAATGAAAAAGATTTAAGAAAATACAAATAGATTAGAAGAATTAATATTGTTAAAATGTTCATACTACTCTAAATGATCTACAAATTCAAGCAAACCCTATCAAAATTCCAGTGGCAGTTTTCACAGAATAGAAAAAAACGATCAAAAAATTCATATGGAGCTACAAAGGACCCCAACTAACCAAGGCAACTTTGAGCAAAAAGAAGAAACTTCATGACATTAGTCTGGGTAATTATTTTTTTTTTCTTTTTGGAAATGAACCTAAAAGCACAGGCAACAAAAGCAAAAATAGACAAATGGGATTGCGTCAAACTAAAAGACTTCTTCACAGCAAAGGAAACAATCAACAGAGTGAAGAAACAACCTATGAAAAGAGAGAAAATATTTTCAAACCATATATCTGAGAAGGGGTTAATATCCAGAATATGTAAGGTATTCAAACAACTCAATAGTAAAAACAAAAACAAGACCTGACTTATTTAAATGGGCAAAGGACCTCAGTAGAGATTTCCCAAAGGAAGACATAAAAATGAGCAACAGATATATTAATTTTTATTTTATTTTATTTTATTTTATTTTATTTTATTTTATTTTGAGACAGGGTCTCGCTACATGGCCCAGGCTGGAGTGCAGTGGCGCAATCTTGGCTCACTGCAGCCTCAACCTCCCGGGCTCGAGTGATCCTCCCACCTCTGCCTTGCAAGTAGCTGGGACTGCTGGTGTGCACCACCACACTTGGCTTTTTTTTCTTTCTGTATGTTTTGTAGAGATGGGGTTTCATCATGTTGGCCAGGCTGGTCTCAAACTCCCGACCATGTGATCTGCACACCTAGGCCTCCCAAAGTGCTGGGATTACAGGCATGAGCCACTACATCCAGCTAACATATATATATTTTAAAAAATCAACATTACTAATCATCACAGAAATGCAAACCAAAACCACAATGAGATATCACTTCACACCTGCTAGAGTGGCTATTATCAAAAAGACAAAAGATGTGTGGCAGGATGTAGAGAAAAGGAGACTCTTGTACATTGTTGGTAGGAGTGTAAATTGGTACAACTATTATGGAAAACAGTATGGGGATTCCTCAAAAAATTAAAACTAGAACTACCATACAATTCAGCAATCCCACTACTGTATATATACCCAAAGGAAAGAAAATCAGGATCTCTGGCCAGACGCAGTGGCTCATGCCTGTAATCCTAGAACTTTGGGAGGCCGAGATAGGCAGATCACCTGAAGTCAGGAGTTTGAGACCAGTCTGGCCAACATGGTGAAATCCCATCTCTACTGAAAATACAAAAATTAGCTGGGTATGATGGTGCGCGCCTGTAACCCCAGCTACTTGGGAGGCTGAGACAGGGAGAATCGCTTGAACCTGGGAGGTGGAGGTTGCAGTGAGCTGAGATCATGCCACCGCACTCCAGCCTGGGCAACAGAGAGAGACTCCATCTCAAAAAAAAAAAAACATATCCAGTTTGCCTTACATAGACTGTTAGCAGAAGTATGAATGCTAACAACTCTGCCAGGGAGGGCTCAGAAGGAACTGAGGAGCATAGGAGAGAATCCCTGTATTATCTTAGAGAATCTCTAAGTCATCATGTTGGTAGAAATGTGAATGTTAGTGCTGACATTAAGGGCTTAGAAGGAAATGAGGAACATGTTTTTAGAAAATGGAGGAAAGGGGATTTTTTATATAGTGGTAGGAAGCTCAGCAGAATTGTGTCATAATTATGTGGAAAGCAGAATTTGTAAGGATGAACTTGGATATTTAGCTGTGTTGTAAAGTGTTGAAGGTGGACTGCTTTCTTTTTGCTGCTTATAGTAAAATGTGAGAGGAGAGATAAACTGAAGGAAGAACTGTTGAGCAGAAAGGAAGCAGGACTTGGTATTTGGGAAATTCTCAGCCTACCCATATTGGTAAATATGCTCAAATTAGGCCATTCACTGTCAGGAAACGTGCTCCGAAGAGAAATCCAAGAGTGTACCTTGGCAATCTTCTGCTAGTGCCTCGGAAGGATCAAAGATCAGATCATTCAGCCACACAATGGGCCCTTTGGAGGGTTTTGGCATGTGACTAGTGAGTCTCCTCAGTCATCTAAGCAGAAGAGAAATGAGATTATTCGAAAAGATTTGTGGCAGAGTCTCTTGTCTAATGGGGTGAATCCCTGATACATACATAGGAAACCCATTCTTGAGAATGTCATGCAACAGAAACACTGCCAGCTTGTACTGAAAGGAACAGAGAGAGGACAAAATTAGAGAAGGCTGGGCCGGGCGCGGTGGCTCACGCCTGTAATCCCAGCACTTTGGGAGGCTGAGGCGGGTGGATCACGAGGTCAGGAGATTGAGACCATCCTGGCTAACACGGTGAAACCCCATCTCTACTAAAAATACAAAAAATTAGCCGGGCATGGTGGTGGGCACCTGTAGTCCCAGCTACTCGGGAGGCTGAGGCAGGAGAATGACGTGAACCTGGGAGGCGGAACTTGCAGTCAGCCTAGATCGCGCCACTGCACTCCAGCTTGGGTGACAGAGTGAGACTCCATCTCAAAAAATAAATAAATAAATAAATAAAAAGAAAAGAAAAAGAAAAAAAGAGGGTACTCTGGTCTTCACTTCCTCATCTCTCATTCACTCCTCTTTTTTCTTCTGACCCAATTCTGCCTTGAATCTGCTCTCACTTAGGTCTCTAGCATCTTCCTTGTTGATAAATCCTAAATTTTCCTATTGTTTTCTAACTTGGGCTCCCAGCATCATTTGGCCCAGTGCTCCCTCCTTAAAGCTTTCTCTGGCCTTGAGAAGTCAAGGCCACACTTTCCTGGTGTTCCTCCTCCATCTCAGCCTGTTAATTCTCCATATTCTCTTTAAGATTCTCCCCAAGGTTCTTTTCTTTTCTCGCTATATGCACTGTTCTTGGGTGATTTCTTTTTTCTTTTCTTTTTTTTGAGATGGAGTTTTGCTCTTGTTGTCCAGGCTGGAGTGCAGTGGTGTGATCTCAGCTCACTGCAACCTCAGCCTCCCAGGTTCAAGTGATTCTCCTGCCTCAGCCTCCTGAGTAGCTGGGATTACCGGTGTGCGCCACCATGCCCAGCTAATTTTTTGTATTTTTGGTAGAGATGGGGTTTCATCATGTTGGCCAGGCTAGTCTCAAACTCCCAACCTCAGGTGATCCACCCGCCTCGGCCTCCCAAAGTGCTGGGATTACAGGCATGAAGCACCGCGCCCAGCCAGGTGATTTCATTTTTTCCCGTGTGTGACACCTGAGAGGTCCCATGCCCTTGTCTTTGGCTCAATCTCTCTTCCTTGTACCCAGTACAAATCACAGGCCATGAACTGATGTAAAAGTTTTCAAACTGAAACTTTTGCTCACTTAAACACCTAAATATTTGAAACCCCAAAGCTTTTGTCTGCTTTTCCACAGTGATATTTCTCCTTTGAGGTAATAGGTGCCACTGAATGGAAGAGAGCAAAGGCATGGGGTATAAAGAATGTGTGTATATGTGTGTCCTATGCAGAGGGTGGTGGTGAAAGCCTGAGCAACATCTGGTGTGACCTCATGGATTCCTGACTTCCATTCCATACCAGATAATGAGCCCAAGCCAGTCAGCAGCTGTCCCCTGGCAACTGTTACTAGTTCAGGAGTAGACACAACAAAGACATTAGCTAAACAGCCTAATGGGAAAGATTTCTATCTCATACCTGGCATCACCCAGTAGCTGCTGACAGCCATTGTGGAATCATGAGGACCGTCCCAAGGGCAAAGTACCCCTCCAAGGAGGAAGCTGAGCCGAGCCATGGACAGGGCCTGGGTCCTTGGTGACATCATTGAGCTTCTGAATCAACCAACCTCAGAGCCTGCCCCCTACCTCTGGCTCTCTGTTATGTGAGATATTTCCTTTTTATTTTTCTATTTATTTATTTATTTATTTATTTATGAAACAGGATCTCATTCTGTTGCCCAGATTGGAGTGCAGTGGTATGATCATAGCTCCCTGCAGCCTCCATCTCTCAGGTTCAAGCGATCCTCCCACTTCAGTATCTGGAGTAGCTGGGACTATAGGTGCATGCCACTAATTTTTGTATTTTTTGTATAGACAGGATTGCCCTATGTCGTCCATGCTGGTCTGGAACTCCTGGGCTCAAGAGATCCTCTCACCTTGGCCTCCCAAAGTGCTGAGATTACAGGTATGAGCCACCACACTCGGCCTTATTTTTCTTATAGAGGTCATCTGTTACTTGTAATAAAAATCATTCTAGCCAGGTGCAGTGGCTCACGCCTGTAATCCCAGCACTTTGGAAGGCTGAGGCGGGCGGATCACGGGTCAGGAGATCGAGACCATCCTGGCTAACATAGCGAAACCCCGTCTCTACTAAAAATACAAAAAATTAGCCGGGCGTGGTGGCAGATGCCTGTAGTCCCAGCTACTCCGGAGGCTGAGGCAGGAGAATGGCGTGAACCTGGGAGGTGGAGCTTGCAGTGAGTGGAGATCACGCCACTGCACTCCACCCTGGGTGACAGAGTGAGACTCTGTCTCAAAAAATAAATAAATAAATAAATAAATAAATAAATAAATACCATTCTAATAGATTCAGTATCTCAAAATATCCAACCACATCTGAACTCCAGACCTGTGATGGCAGCTGCCTGGTACCCCTTCATCCCTTCCTCTTGGATGTTCCAGAGCATCTCATGCTCAGTGAGTCTAAAACTGACTTTGTTGTCTTGGGCTCCCACTTTCCCCATTTCACTTCAGTCTTCCTTTTTTTTTTTTAGAGCTAGAGTCTCATGATGTCATCCAGGCTGGTATCGAACTCGGCTTCAAGCAGTCCTCTCACCTCAGCCTCTCGAGTAGCTGGAATTACAGTTGAAAGCCACTGCATCCAGCTTTGCTCTTTCTTTGAAAGGTACCATCATCTAGCTGCCTGGTTGTTCAAGCAAAAACGCTGGTCATTGTTACTATTCCTTTTCTGCACACTGCCAATCAATCCTAGAAACTGCAGATTCCACCCCCCAGTATTTCTCAAACCCACCTCCGGTGACCATACCCATCATCATCTCTTGTATTTTTCACTGAAAAAGCCTCTGACCTGATCTCCCATCTCCTTCCAATTCTTTCTGCATATTTCAGCAAGAGTGATCTTCCTAAAATGCAGATCTGAATTACCCTCCTTATTAAAACTTTTAAGTTTCTTTCCCTTTTTCTTAGGATAAATTCAGGGCCAGATGTGATGGTTCACACCTGTAATCCCAACACTTTGGGAGGCTGAGGTGGGAGGATTGCTTGAGGCCAGAAATTTGAGACCAGCATGGGCAACATAGCAAGATCCTGTATCTACAAAAAAAAAAAAATTAAAAAAGTAACTGGGTATGGTGGCATGCACCTGTAGTCCCAGCTACTGGGGAGGCTGATGCAGGAGGATCACTTCAGCCCAGGAGCTGGAAGCTGAAGTGAGTTATGATAGTGCCACTGCACTTCAGCCTAGTGTCAGAGACCCTGTCTTTAAAAAAAAAAAAAAAAAAATCCAGGTGTGGTGGCTTATGCCTGTAATCCCAGCGCTTTGAGAAGCCAAGGTGGGTGGATCACCTGAGGTCAGGAAAAATTAGCTGGGTGTGGTGGCACGTGTCTGTAGTCCCAGCTACTTGGGAGGCTGAGGGAGGAGAATCGCTTGAACCTGGGAGGTGAGATCTCGCCACTGCACTCCGGCCTGGGCGACATAGTGAGACTCTGCCTCAAATAAATAAATAAATGAAAATATAAATAAATTAATTAATTAAAAAACAAAAACCTGACTGCTTTAACATGGCTTATCAAGCCCTCTGTGACTGGGCCCTTGTTCATCTTTCCAGCATCAGCGCTGTTACTTCCATTCTAGCCTTTACTCCATCATTATAAAACTGCTTTTAGTTTCCAAATTTGCTGTCTTACCTCCTGGCTGATTTCTATACCTAGAAAGTCCTTCTCTCCTTGCTTCACCAGACTAAGTCCTGCTCATTCTTCAGTGCTCAGTGTGATGTCACGTCCTGTGGGAAGCCACGCCTCCTGCCTAAGCCTGGCTTAGGTGCTTATCTTCATATTAACACCACTATCTGCTTAGTATCCCAGACAGCACTCCTCAGGAGGTTGAAATTGTCTGCTTATGTTGCCTGTCTCCCCCACCCCAAACTGTAAATTCCTTGAGATCAGGGACTCTGACTTATTCATTGCACCTAGCACCATAGCTGAGTGAAGAAGATCATCTTAAATTCAGATGTGAATTTTGACTTGAAGGCAAGGGTAGGACAGAATAGAGGAATGGAGTTGGAAGTTGGAAGACAGCATGGGTGTTTTTTTTTTTCTTTTTTTCTTTTTGTGGAGACAGGGTCTTACTTTATCACCCAGGCTGAAGTGCAGTGGCACTTTTCTTGGCTCACTGCAACCACGACCTGGGCTCAAGTGATCCTCCTACCTCAGCCTCCCAAGTAGCTGGGACCACAGGCTCATGCCACCATGCCCGGCTAATATTTTAATTTTTGTAGAAATGGGGTCTCTCTGTGTTGCTGAGGCTGGTCTCGAACTCCTGGCCTCAAAACATCCTCCCACCTTGGCCACCCAAAGTGCTGGGATTACAGGCATGAGTCTCCACACCTGGTCAGGAAATAGACATTTTCAAGCAGAGGCAGGGATGGTGATGGCATAATCTGATTTACTAAGGGTATTGAATAGATTTGGGCAGGTGGCAGAGCAGGCCAGGGGAAGGAAACCATTGATAATGTAGATAATGTGACCCAGGCAAGATATGATGCTGGCCTGGACTAAGATGTTGGTAATGGGGATGGAGAGAACCAGACAGACTTGAAAGAGAGTTAAGAAGTAGACTTCATACCAGGCACAGTGGCTCATGCCTGTAATCCCAGCATTTTGGGAGGCTGAGGTGGGAGGATCACTTGCACCCAGGAGTTTGAGACCAGCCTAAGCAACATAGGGAGGCCTTATCGCTACAAAAAATGGAAAAATTTGCTATGAGTGGTGGCAAGTTTCTGTGGTCCCAGCTACTCAAGAGGCTGAGGTGGGAGGATCACTTGAACCCAGGAGGTCAAGGTTGCAGTGAGCTATGATCGTGCCACTGCACTCCAGCCTGGGTGGCAGAGTGAGACCGTCTCAAAAAAAAAAAAAAAAAAAAAGCCTAACATGATGTCTTGTGCCTGTAATCCTAGCATTACTTTGGGCAGCTGAGGCAGGAGGATCATTTGAACCCAGGAGTTCAATACCAGCCTGGGCGACATAGCAAGACCCCATCTCATGAAGCAAATTTAAAAATTATTTTTTGGGCTGGGCGAGGTGGCTCACTCCTGTAATCCCAGCATTTTGGGAGGCCGAGGTGAGCAGATCATGAGGTCAGGAGATGGAGCCCATCCTGGCTAACACGGCAAAACCCCGTCTCTACTAAAAATACAAAAAAATTAGCCGGGTGTGGTGGCAGGCGCCTGTAGTCCCAGCTACTTGGGAGGCTGAGGCAGGAGAATGACATGAACCCAGGAGGCGGAGCTTGCAGTGAGCCAAGATTGCGCCACTGCACTCCAGCCTGGGTGACAGAGCAAGACTCCATCTCAAAAAAAAAAAAAAAAAAAAAATTATTTTTGGCCGGGTGCAGTGGCTCACGCCTGTAATCCCAGCACTTTGGGAGGCCGAGGTGGGTGAATCACCTGAGGTCAGGGGTTCGAGACCAGCCTGACCAACATGGTGAAACCCTGTCTCTACTAAAAAAACTTTACAAAATTAGCTGGGCATGGTGGTGCACACCTGTAATCTCAAGTATTTGGGAGGCTGAGGCAGGAGAATTGCTTGAACCCGGGAGATGGAGTTTGCAGTGAGCAGAGACTGAGCCACTGCACTCCAGCCTGGGCAACAAGAGCAAAACTCCATCTCAATAAATAAATAAATAAATAAATGTGTGTGTGTATATATATATATATATATATATATATATATATTTTTTTTTTTTTTTGAGATGGAGTCTCGCTCTGTTGCCCAGGCTGGAGTGCAGTGGCGCGGTCTCGGCTTGCTGCAACCTCTGCCTCCTGGGTTCAAGTGATTCTTCTGCCTCAGCCTCCCAAGTAGCTGAGACTACAGGCGTGTGCCACTACGCCTGGCTATTTTTTTTTTTTTTTTGAGACAGAGTCTCGCTCTGTCGCCCAGGCTGGAGTGCAGTGGTATGATCTCAGCTCATTGCAAGCTCCGCCTCCTGGGTTCACACCATTCTTCTGCCTCAGCCTCCGGAGTAGCTGGGACTACAGGTGCCCGCCACTATGCCTGGCTAATTTTTTGTATTTTTTTTTTAGTAGAAACGGGGTTTCACCATGTTAGCCAGGATGGTCTCGATCTCCTGACCTCGTGATCCGCCCGCCTTGGCCTCCCAAAGTGCTGGGATTACAGGCATGAGCCACCGTGCCTGGCCACCGGGCTTATTATTATTATTATTATTATTAGAGACAGAGTTTCGCTCTGTTGCCCAGGCTGGAGTGCAGTGGTGCGATCTCGGCTCACTACAACCTCCGCCTCCCAGGTTCAAGCGATTCTCCTGCCTCAGCCTCCCAAGTGGCTGGGATTACAGGCACCCGCCATCACACCCAGCTAATTTTTTTATTTTTAGTAGAGACAGGGTTTCACCATGTTGGCCAGGCTCTTCTTGAACTCCTGACCTCAAGTGATCCACCCGCCTCGGCCTCCCAAAGTGCTGGGATTACAGGTGTGAGCCACCACGCCCGGCCATTTTTTTGTATTTTTAGTAGAGACAAGGTTTCACCATGTTAGCCAGGATGGTCTCGATCTCCTGACCTCATGATCCACCTGCCTCGGCCTCTCAAAGTGCTGGGATTACAGGCGTGAGCCACCGCGCCCAGCCTATTAAAATTTTTTAAATAACAAAAGAAGTAGACTTCACAGAATTTGGGGTCAGGTGAAGAAAAGAAGGGTGCATAAGCTGAGGTGAATTCTAACTTGGGCACTAGGTGTCTTAGTGGTGCCTTCTTCTGGGGCAAGGAATCCAGAGGAAGAGCATGATTGCAGAGGGAGGTGAGGAGCTCTGTTTGGGACAGGTTGAGTTTGAGTGGCCTGTGAGGCACCCAGCAGGTGGCTGGGCATTCCAGGCTGCAGGTGAGGAACAAAAGCTGAGAAGGAATGGACAGAGGTAGAAAACCTAGAAGGGTATATTGATGCCAAGAGAGTGACAGCCAGAAAAGAAATGACTCGAGACAAAGGGAGAACACCGCCGAGGCTCCTCCCCTCAGGTACCGCACACACACTTCCACAGACACAAATGCACTGGAGAGTTTTCCCTTGACAGCATTTTATTTGGTTCAAATGTGAAACTCAGACCCACTTCTCATCGTGGCTGGAGTAGATTTGTCCTGAGGGGGGATCATTGGCTTCTTATCGGGACATGAAAAGGGAAGCACATAGGTCACATCAAGTGTCAGGGCAGGGAGAGGCCCAGCGACTGCTGGCCGGGTAGGGCTTGGCCATAAGCCAGGAAAGGGATGCCTGGTACCACCTTTTAGACACATGCAGAGGGAGAGGAGACGATTCAGGAGTGGTCTTAGGGTTTGGGCTTTGAGCAGGCCTAGGGCAGAGTCAAGGCTCCGGACCAAGGGGTTCAGTAACTGTGGGCAGAAGACTTGTCCAGCTCACTGCGCTGCTCCTTCTGGGACTCTGTCACCACCTGCTGGGGACAGGGCATATGATGGGCACAAGCCATTCAGCGCCACCCTCCATCCTACTCCTTTGGATCATAGAGCCCCACTCCCTGGGGTAACCAGCAGAGGCTCCTGTTTATCTATCCACGTTCTCTGTCTCCTTCTCTGTCTCTCCCCAAGAATTACCCACCCTAAGTAAGATTAGCGACAGCCAGGCTGGGGCTCAGAAATAATATGGGAAATGGTGGGGTCCTGGCATTAGGGGACCTGCCTCACCTCCCCATTCCGGGTCTCAATGGTCTTGATCAGAACCGTCTTCCGGCTGTGGCTGTCCTGGGGAGGCTCCACCTCAGGCACTGAAGAAAGCAGGATAAAGGGTTCAAGGGGGAAGGCGTGGGAATCTCTCCTCTTAGGCTCCCACTGCTATCCCTGAGGGCAGGGGAGGGGCGGGTTTGAGGAGTAGGGGTGGGTACAGGCCAGGACCCAGAAGTTCCGTGGGGAGAAGAGATCCCTGAGGTGAGCCAGAGCAGGAGCCCGAGGAGGGCAGAAGTGGACAAGGAGAGGTACAGGCTGTAAGCCAGACTCACCAGTCGTCTTTATATTTAAGGAGGCAAAAGAATGGACGGGCACGGAGATCCTAGAGGCGAAGCAAGTTGTCAGCGCCCCTGCCCAGGCCCCGCCCTGCCCGGCCCAGTCCCGACCCCGCCCTGCCCCGCCCCAGCAGCTCCACCCTCACCGGCTCTCCTCGCCCTCCAGCAGCTTGCGGTAGGTGGCGATCTCGATGTCCAGGGCCATCTTGACGTTGAGGAGCTCCTGGTACTCCCTCAGGTGCCGCGCCATCTCCTCCTTTAGCTGTCGCAGCTCCTCCTCGAGCCGCGCAGCGCCCGCCTGGTAGCCCCCCGCCTCCAGGGCGAACTGCTCCTCCAGCTCTCTCAACTGCCTGAGCAGCGCCTCGTTCTGGGGTAGGGGAGTGGAAGGGGCCAGTTGCAGAACATTTCATCGTCCGCTCCCCGGGCCCGAGCGCGCAGCTTCGTACTCACCGTGCCGCGCAGCCCGTCCACCTCGCACGTTAGACTCTGGATCTGGCGTCGGGACTCGTTCATCTCCTGCTTGGCCTGGCGCAGGGCCTCGTGGTTCCGGTTGGCAGCGTCGGACAGGTCCGCGTACTGAGAAGTGGGGGTAACCCAGGCTTTAGTCGGCTGGGACGCGCGACACCACCCCAGCGTCCCGCCTCGCAGGCCCTCCCGGCTCTTGCACCTTGGACTTGTACCACTCCTCCGCCTCCTGCAGGTTCTTCGCGGCGATGCTCTCGTACTGCGCGCGGATGTCCCTCAGCGCTGCCGTCAGCTCGGGCTTCACCGTGGCTTCCACCTCCACCTGCTGCACCTGCTGGCTCTCCACACTCACCTGCAGGTCTCGCAGCTCCTACGGCCGGGAGCAGGCAGAGGATGGACAGCGGCGCAAATTCCACGCGGGCCACGCAGTTCGTGCACAGAAAAGAGAAGAAACGCTTGAACGAACAGAAGGGGGCGCCAGGGAGGGCAGGGCGTACAGCCCTGCGCCCCCGCGGGCGCGAGACCAGAGGCCAGGTTTCGGAGGTACAGCCCCGCTGCCCGCCGCCAGGTGGCGCAAGGGTGGGAGTCTAACCACCTGTAGACTGGGGTGGAGGGGCTGCGTCTACCCAGCATCGTCCTGATCCCCAGGGCGATGCCTCCGCTCCACCCGCCAGCTCCAGCGAGACCACCCCACAACCTCAGAAGCCGCCCCTGATACCGGGCCCACTTACCTCCTCGTGCAGCTTCTTGAGGAACTCAATCTCATCCATCAGAGACTCAATCTTGCGCTCTAGTTCCAGGCGGGACAGAGTGGCATCGTCCACGTCCTTCGAGGGGTGGCAGTGGAGGTTCAAGATAAGTTAGGGGCTGCGCAGACCAAGGAAGGACCAGGCCTTCCCTGTCTGCCTCAGGAGGCATCTGGGTTACCCCCTTCTCCCCGCGCCCACCGATGCCACCTCTGGATACTGAGATCGGCGGTAGCGGTGGGGAGGCTGAACTCGGAGAGGGGCTCGGACTCACCTTGCGGAAGAGCACGAGGTTGTGCTCCGCGTCCTCCCGCTTGCGCGTCTCCTCCTCCAACCTGACGGGAAGAGCGTGCAGAGGCTGAACTGCGGGGTCGCCTCCCAGCTCGCACCCCAGACCGCACGCCCCCCAGGATCCGGTTAGAGGCTGTTCTGCTGCCCAGGACTCTAAATGGAGGGCTGAGGCTGTCTAATGGAATTGCCCCGCATTGTCTCTAACGGACTGGGAGCTGAAAAGGGGGTTTCCTCATTACTCAGGGGAGGCACAGATACCCACTTCTCCCACCTCCCCAAACACTCAGAGCATAGGGGTAGCGGGGGGCACTTGGAGCCCGTGGGCAAGGATGCTGCCCGCACACACCTGGGTTGGTAAGGGGAGCCACACCCTTGGGCTGCTGATGGAGAGGGGAAGCAAGGGGAGGGAAGAGCAGCCGCCTCGACGGCCGCTTCGACCTCGCCTCGACGGCAGCGGCCCAGCCCTGCCCCCTGACCTCTGCTTGAGCGCCGCCAGGTCCTCCGCCAGCCCGTCGCGCTCCACCTGCACCCGGTCACGCTCGCGGCCCAACAGCTCCAGCTCTCGCCGCAGCTCGCGCAGCTCCTGCTGGCACAGCTGGTCGGCGCGCGCCGGCTCCTGGCCCCGGGCTTGGCTCAGCTCCCCGCGCAGGGCCGCGTTCTGCTGCTCCAGAAAGCGTACCTTCTCGATGAAGTTGGCGAAGCGGTCGTTGAGCTCCTGCAGCTCCTGCTTCTCGTTGCTGCGCGTGGCCAGGAACTCCTGGTTGAGGGCCTCGGCCATGGAGAAGTCGAGGCGCTCCGAGGGCAGGCGCAGGAGGGCGCCCGCTCCCGCTCGGGGGCTACGGAAGCTGCCCAGGCGCACCGAGGAGCTCGGGGACGCGGAGCCCAGCAGGCGGCTGCTGGAGAAGCGGGAGCTGGACGAGTAGGAGAAGGCCCCGGGGGATAGTGAGGGCGGTGGACCGAAGGTACGGCGGTATGAGGTGGAGCTGAAGCCTGCCCGGAGGCCCGACGGGTGGTGGCTCATTGCGGCCGAGGATGGGCAGTCACCGTTCGCAGAGCTAGGCCGGGGGCTGGGAAGGAGCCGCAGACCGCTGCGAGGCGGCTTTATAGCCCTGCGTCTCAGGGGGGGCACGGGCAGCTCCTCCCACTGGCCTGATGGCCCGCTGGAGGGGGGTTGTATGGGGAGGGGGATGCCCCACCCCTGCGGAACAGCAGGAGCGCCTTCCCCTCCCTTCCCTGGTTGCAGGCCTCTACCCACTTGATTGCCCCCTGTTGCCGCTGGGGTGGGGGTCACTTCCTCCCAACAAGCACCCAAAGCTAGAACCTAGGGTAGGAAGGCCTGACTTGAACTAGAGTCCCTGAAAATTGCGAGGTAGAAGGACCTGAAGTTAAAGGACAGGCTTCTGGCACAGGAGTAGGGAGGAGGCCAGCTGGAGGGAGAGTTGACCTGGCTTAGGCCCCATAGCTAGTGCCTTGACTTGCCCCCTGAAGGCCAGGCTCTATTTTCACCTGCTGTCAGCTACCCCTCCTTCACCACACCCAGAGAGGAATAGGAGACAGGGGCGCAGAGGCAGATCGGGCTGGGGAAGAGCTACTCTCCCTAATCCCCAGGGCCCTGTGAAGGGCTGGTGCCTGGCGCCAGCTCTGCTGCTAATGGGCTGACCAGCCCCCCTCCCCCTCCCCTGAAGACGGCCCAGCAGAGGTTGTCTGCTGATGTTTCAGCCTTAAAGACACAGCCCCCAAACCTAGACCTACCCCGCAACAAGCCCCAATGAGGTGGGTACATCATAGGGGGCTGAGGGTGGCTGGACCCAGCTCTGGATCCCACTCGGGAGGGTCTGCCCCATGCCACGGGCTGGGCTAAGTGGGCCTTTTGTATTCTGTCTTGGTTTACTGGATTCTCCCTCCCCCCAACCCCACACCAATTGCTGCTCAGTCATGGGCTTTACGGGAACCAGAGTGATTCCTGAGGTAGGAAGGGGAGGGGGCTGAGGGGCAACAGCGGCTGCCAAGGCTGAGAGATGGATGGACTGGCAGGAGCTGGTTTCCAGTATTGATGAGTTGCAGGTACCAGGGATGGGTGGGGCTGGATGGGGAAGAGATGGGGAAAGAGAAAGTGCCCATCCCCAGCAGTCTGAAAGAGAGAAGGCCCCAGAACAGGTCCACAAACCTGCGCACGCAAACAGATGCATACACACAGCTTTGTACATCTATGCGCACACACACTACATACACACACATACACACACAATCACACATCCCACCACACCCTCCCCTACTCCAGAGGTAGCGGGAAGGCTGATATCTGGCCTTTGTATGTCAAACAGCTTCCAGAATGCAAGCACAACCTGCCCAGGAGTGGACAGAGGCAGCTCGGATCGTCTGCAGGAGCCGGGTTGCTGAGGTCTGCTGGGTTTGCCAGGAACCATAGGGCTGGGGCTGCTGCTGCTGCTGGGGACTCCAGCGCTGTCCTGTGAGACAGGTCTGCCTCAGATGGGACCTGAGGACAAGAGAGTGCATCTGGGGAAGCAGGTTTGAGGTTCCTGCCTGGATATCTGGCTGGGGGTAAGGAGGGCGGCTCCCTGGCTGGCCAGCTCCTCAGTATTGCAGGGCAGCAGCCCCCTCCCCCCTTTGTGCGTCCTGTGAGATGGGCCAGGGCCAACGCCCAACGCCCTGCTCACGTCCCTACCGCCTTCGTCTCCTTTCCAGGCCCCTCCTTCCTTCCGGGCCATTAGTCTCTCCCTGCACAGCTGCCAGTTCCTTCTCCTTGATGGGTCTGGTTTGGTTGCCAGGGGAGTGGGAAGCGGGAGGAAGGGAGAGATGGGACAGGACGAATAAATGACAGCTTGGCCTCCCCTAACTCCTAGGAATTGGGAGGGGTAGGGTCCCACCCGGGATAGGGCCGGGAGGCTTGGTGGGTGTGAGGAGGGGCTAGGGAAGCCTTGGTGCTTCCTGCCGCAGTCCTGGGCACTGAGCCCCAGCTGCTGTTGGCCTGGAGCCCCATCTATCCCGGATTTGGCCCCACCCTCCAGGAGCAGGGAGCCAGCTCTGCATCAGGAGAGGCGGGCAAGGCCTGGGGAGGACCAGCTCAGGCCCTGTCTACAGGGCACTGGTGGGGGACCCAAGCCTCTGAGAGTAGAGGCTGCTGGGGCTGCAGCTGGGCCTGGGGAGTTCCAGATGGAGTTCCCGTCCTCACCCTGCTTAAGGGCTCCGCTGGCCACCTACATGCCTCGGAGGAGAAGGGACAGAGGGCTGCCACAGCAGGGCTCTGGAGCTGTGGATCAGGCCTGGGTGGGGAACTGCCAGGCAGAAGAGGCTCCTCCCCTAAAGCAGAAGGAGCAGGCCAGCAACTCCAGGCGGAGCAAAGGTAGGCAAAGAGTCTGGGTTAAGAGCCGGGCTCTGGCATCCAGCTGCCACACTTCCCATCTGATCCACCACTCTGTTGTAGAATTTAGGCTCGTCACTACGTCCCTTCATGTCCCTCAAGAAAAGGGAGATAACTAACTGTAGCTTCTACCTCATAGTGTTGTTGGGAGGACTAAAGGAATAAATAAATACATGTGAAGTGCTTAGGACACACATCTTAAAGCCTGAAAATGGAAGCTGGTTTTATTATTGCTATTATTATTAACCTCCAGAGTGATAATGTCAGCCCCAAGAGCAGTGAGAGTCTGGGCTTCTTTTGGACTGTGCCCCTGGTTGCTGAAAGTAGTGCTTGGACCCAAGGCGGAAGAAGCCAAGTCCTCCCTGGCCTCATCCTCCCCTGGTGGACCGGGACTCTGGGCAGATGGTGCAGGTTCATTCATGGCTGCTCACCTTAATTAGCTGTGTGCTTTGGGTTTTCTGAGTCACTTAACCTCTGTTCACCCCATTTTCTTTCTTTCTTTCTTTCTCTCTTTCTTTTTTCTTCCTTTTTTTTTTTTTTTTTTTTGAGACATAGTCTCGCTCTGTCACCCAGGCTGGAGTGCAGTGGCACGATCTCAGCTCACTGCAAGCTCCGCCTCCCGGGTTCACGCCATTCTCCTGCCTCAGCCTCCTGAGTAGCTGGGATGACTGGCGCCTGCCACCACGCCTGGCTAATTTTTTCATATTTTTGGTAGAGACGGTGCTTCACCATGTTAGCTAGGATGGTCTCGATCTCCTGACCTCGTGATCCACCTGTCTCGGCCTCCCAAAGTGCTGGGATTACAGGCATAAGCCACCGCGCCTGGCCACCCCATTTTCTTTATCCACAAATGGGAATGATAATAACAGTACTTACCTCATGGTGTTGGGAGGATTAAACGAGTTACCCTCTGTAAAGCACTTAGTGCTTGGCACCTAGTACATGCTGTAGAAGTATTTGCCAGTATTCTCATCGCTCCTCCTCCTCCTGCCTCCCTTGGCTGCTCTGATGAAGGCTGGAAGAGAAACAACCATTGCATGTGTTCAGGGGTTTGCAGGGAAGGTGAGTAACGAAGTTTAGGTTACTGGCAAGAGTGCTATTTTTAAATTAAATTAAATTTAATTTTTTTTGAGAGAGAGTCTTGCTCTGTTGCCCAGGCTGGAGTGCAGTGGCATGATCTCAGCTCACTGCAACCTCCACCTCCTGGGATCAAGCGATTCTCCTGCCTCAGCCTCCCGAGTAGCTGGGATTACAGGTACCTGCCACCATGCCTGGCTAATTTTTGTACTTTAGTAGAGACGGGGTTTCATTATGTAGGTCAAGCTGGTCTCGAACTCCTGATCTCAAATGGTCCGCCTGCCTCGGCCTCCCAAAGTGCTGGGATTACAGGCGTGAGCCACCACGCCTGGCCAAGAGTGCTATTAAATGTCAGGCCACGGGCTCAAAGCTGGATTAGGAGGGCATGTAGGCAAGAGAGAGTGGGAGATTGGGAGAGTAAAGAGATCCATGGCTGGCCAAAGAACAGTCATAGAACAAAGACATGCCGGTGGAGCACAGTGGTTTACGCCTGTAATCCCAGCACTTTGGGAGGCTGAGGCGGGCGGATCACAAGGTCAGGAGATCAAGACCATCCTGGCTAACATGGTGAAACCCTGTCTCTACTAAAAATACAAAAAATTAGCCGGGCGTGGTGGCGGGCACCTGTAGTCCCAGCTACTGGAGAGGCTGAGGCAGGAGAATGGTGTGAACCCAGGAGGTGGAGCTTGCAGTGAGCGGAGATCGCGCCACTGCACTCCAGCCTGGGTGACAGAGTGAGACTCCGTCTCAAAAAACAAACAAACAAATTAGCCGGGCGTGGTAGCATACGCCGGTAATCCCAGCTACTTGGGAGGCTGAGAAAGGAGAATCTATTGAACCCGGGAGGCAGAGGTTGCAGTGAGCCAAGATCGCGCCACTTCACTCCAGCCTGGGCGACAGAGTGAGACTCTGTCTCAAAAAAAAAAAAACAAAAGACATGCTAAGCTCCTCCCAGCCTTACCCTCTGCTTCAGCACATCCCTAATACTTGCATCTGTCAGCTGGGGTCTCTGCCTCTCCGGGTCTGGGATTGACACAAACCTCCACTCCAGGCCAGGCGAAGTGGCTCGCACCTGTAATCCCAGCACTTTGGGAGGCCAAGGCAGGCAGATCGCTTGATCCTAGAAGTTCAAGACCAGTCCTGGGCAACATGGAGAAACCCCATCTCTACAAAACACACAAAAATTAGCCAGGCATGGTGGCATGCACCTGTAGTCCCAGCTACTTGGAAGGCTGAGGTGGGAGGATCACCTGAGCCCAGGAGGTCAAGGCTGCTGTGAACTGTGACTACACCACTGTACTCCAGCCCCAGTGACTGAGATCCTGTCTCAAAATAAATAAATAAATAACCAGCCAGGCGCTGTGGCTCACGCCTGTAATCCCAGCACTTTGGGAGGCCGAGGCGGGCAGATCATGAGGTCAGATCGAGACCATCCTGGCTAACACGGTGAAACCCCGTCTCTACTAAAAATACAAAAAAGTAAACCGGCATGGTGGCGAGCGCCTGTAGTCCCAGCTACTCAGGAGGCTGAGGCAGGAGAATGGCGTGAACCCGGGAGGCGGAGCTTGCAGTGAGCCGAGATTGCGCCACTGCACTCCAGCCTGGACGACAGAGCAAGACTCCGTCTCAAAAATAAAAATTTAAAAATTTAAAAAAACAAAATAAAATTTAAAAACCTAAACCTCCACTCCACATCCTAGGTGAAGTCTAGGGTCCTCTCCAGGATTCCTTTGTCTTCCCAGCTTTATTTTATTTTTATGTATTTATTTATTTTATTATTATTAATTATTATTATTATTGTTACTACTATTATTTTTTGAGACGGAGTCTCGCTTTGTCACCGGGCTGCAGTACAGTGGCGCGATCTTGCCTCACTGCAAACTTCGCCTCCGGGGTTCAAGCGATTCTCCTGCCTCAGCCTCCCAAGTAGCTGGGACTACATCCTGGGCACGCCACCACACCCAGCTAATTTTTGTATTTTTAGTAGAGATGGGTTTCACCATGTTGGCCAGGATGGTCTCCATCTCTTGGCCTCGTGATCTGTCCACCTTGGCCTCCCAAAGTGCTGGGATTACAGGCATGAACCACAGCCCCCGGCCTATTTTATTTTTATTTTTTGAGAAGGATCTCACTCTGTCACCCAGGTTGGAATGCAGTGGTGCAGTCTCAGCTCACTACAACTTCCGCCTCCCAGGCTCAAACGATCCTCCTGCCTCAGTCCTTGAGTAGCTGGGGTTGCAGGAGCGCACCACCACGCCTGGCTAATTTTTTTGTACTTTTGGTAGAGAGGGGGTTTCACCATGTTGCCCAGGCTGATCTCAGACTACTGAGCTCAGGCAATCCACCCACCTCGGCCTCCCAAAGTGCTGGGATTACAATCGTGAGCCACCATACCTGGCCCCCCAGCTTTATTTTTGAGTCCCTAGCTCCAAGTCCTCGCTGCTCCTGAATTGCCTGACTTTATAGTTGCTCTTGCGATGTCCCAGATGTGGAACTCACCACTGTTCCTTGGTCCCTGTGGTCCTATTTCCCCATCACTTAGGTAAGACCTGAGGCTCAGAGGGACCAAGTTGCATGTCTGAGCTTGTACAGTGAGCTAGTGGTGGTTTCCTCTGGAAGGGCGCGTCCTGGTTGATCAGGCCCTGAGTGGCCCTGCTGGTGTTCTTCACTCAATGCCTGCAGGACCCAAGGTGAGCCTCAGCCGGAAGGGATCCAGCACCACACTTTTGAAGGTAGACTCTCCCAGCCCAGTTTGGCTGCAGGGTCCCCACTGACAGAGTGGCTTTACCAGAGTGGAACTCTTTCCCATTATCTCCACCTGGGGCTCCACTGCTTCCAGTTAGGGAGCACTGTGGGCATCCCTGCCAGCTCATCCCTTCTCTCACTGTATCACATAGTGATACAGTGCTAGGTCTAACACATTTATTTAATCACTCCTAATCCTCACAGTAACCCTATGACATAGGTACTATTACTATTCCCACTTCATAGTTGAAGAAACTGAGGCACAGCGAGGTTAAGTAACTTTCCTAAGGTCACACAGCTAGTAACTGGTAATCTGTTTATATGTCTGCCTCTGACTTTCCGCTCCCTGACAATATGATCTTTGAGGGCAACGATAAGATCGTACTCATCTTTTTGTCCGTGGTGTCTGCGGCGGGACCTAGGTCAATTGAACGCGTGTGAGGCACCCAAAAAATCTCTTTGTTGGTGGCCCCTAAAATAAAGCGAGGTATGTTGCTGCCACCTTCTGGTCAGAAGTCAGAATGACGTGCTGACGTGTTCAGTCTGCATCTATGTTGAGTTCAAGACTCAAGGATCCTGGAACACTGGAATTTGGGGAATACTTCACAACTTATTGTGATTTCTTTTTTTGTTTGTTTGTTTGTTTACAGATGATATTTATCCAAGGGAGTGTAAAATAGAGTCAGAGAAGCACTGGTATGAGGAGTTTGGAGCCCTCATTCCATTCTTTCCCTGAGTTCTAGGAGCCTCCTCTGTTCCTCCAGAAGCCAAAAGACAGGGCAGGAAGACAAAATCTTTCCGCAACTCCTCACCATTCTCTATTGTGCTCACAATCTCCGGTTCCACCCTCACTGTAAAATCACGTCTCCATCCGCCTGCTTGATCTTTCAGCCAGCCGCTCCTCAGCTGGAGAATGGGAAATAATGGGCTGTGCCAGCAAGCCACACTCCAAGGGCAGAGTGCTCAGTGAACCTGTTCAAAGTGTGGCCTGGGCAGCTGCCTGAGGGTCACCCGGGCCATGAAAAGGCAGGCCCCTGGGTCCTACCCACATCTTCTGAATCTTTAGAAGGGCATTGACAAATGCTCTACTGATTTTTAAGTATTCCTGGATTAAGATATTTTTTCTTTAAATTGTCCATCTTTTACTCTATTTTATCTTGAAAAAAATCAAACCCAGGACAAAGTTGAAAGAATGCTGCTATGAACACCAATATATCCTTCCCTTGGATTTACCAGTTGTCAATGTTTTGCCACAATTCCTCTGGAAGTGTTAGACATCATTATATTTAATCTCTGAATACATTAGCATATAACTCCAAAGAACAAGGACATTTTCCTACATAACCACAGTAGGATTAGCCCACTGAAGACATTTAACATTGATTTGCCTTTATTTGTGTAAAAAAATTTTGTAACTAACAAAAAAGAAATTTAACACTGATATAACAGTATTATCTAATACACAGCCCATATTCAAATTCCCTCAATTGCCCCAATAACATTCTTTATAGCTATTTCCATGCAATCTAGGACTTGAAAATCATGAATTGTATTCAGTCATCACCCGAGCAGAAGGGTAAGGCTGGGGATGAGCTTGGCATGTTTGAAGAATTGCAGAAAGTTCAGTGAGGCTGGCGCGAGGCAGATGAGGGAAGAGAGCGGAAAAGGTGAGGTTAGAGGCATGGCAAGGAGTCAAAGATCACGAGGCTTTTAAAATCAGAGTAAAGAGTTTATTTTAAATGCAATGAAAAGCCGTTGGAGGGTTTGAAGCAGGGAATAACTTAATCTGATTTATGATTTTTGTTTTGTTTTGTTTTGTTTTTGAAACGGAGTCTCACTCTGTCGCCAGGCTGGAGTGCAGTCGTGCGATCTTGGCTCACTGCAACCTCTGCCTCCCAGGTTCAAGTGATTCTCCTGCCTCAGCCTCCCGAGTAGCTGGGACTACAGGAGTGTGCCACCACACACAGCTAATTTTTTTGTATTTTTAGTAGAGATGGGGTTTCACCATGTTGGCCAGAATGGTCTCGATCTCCTGACCTAGTGATCTGCCCGCCTCGGCCTCCCAAAGTGCTGGAATTACAGGCATGAGCCACCTTGCTCCGCCCTGATTTAGGATTTTAAAAGGTCAATCTGAAGACAATTTCAGAGTTGGGACATTCTATAAGACAACTAGTCCTAGACTCTTTAAAAAGTTAAGGTCAAGGCCAGGCATGGTGTCTCACACCTGTAATCCCAGCACTTTAGGAGGCCTAGGTGGGCGGATCACCTGAGGTCGGGAGTTGGAGACCAGCCTGATCAACATGGCGAAACCCTGTCTCTACTAAAAATACAAGAAAAAAAAGTTAATGCCAAAATAATAATAATAATAATAAGTTTATATCATTTTTTGTTGGTGTTTTTTGGAGCTTTCATAACAAATTACCACAAACTTGGTGGCTTAGAACAACAAAAATGTATTCTCTCACAGTTCTGAAGTCCAGAAGTCCAAAATCAAGGTGTTGGTGGGGCTGTAGTCCCGAAGGCTGGAGCAGAGAGGAACCCTTCCTTGCCTCTTCCAGCTTGTGGTGCTCCAGGCATTCCTTGGCTTGTGACCACATCCCTCCAGTCTCTCCCTCTGTCTTCGCATGGCCGTCTCCTCCTTTGTGTCCATGTCTCCTCTTCCTCTTACAAAGACCCTCATCTTTGGATTTGGGGCCCACCCAAGTAATCCAGGATGATCTCACCTTAAGATCATTGTTTACCTCTGTAAAGACACTTTTCCCAAATAAGGTCACATTAACATGTCCTAGGACATAAACATATGTTTTGGGAAGCCACCATTCCGTCCACTACAGTGGGAGATCATTTTGACAACAAGAGACTAAGAGATGAAACAATCAAATGTATGTACAAAGCTAGATTGGACCCTAAATTTTTTTTAAAGAGGTTATTGGAGAATTTGGGGTATTATATGCTATGAAATGATTATTCTTCTTTTAGGTGTGAAGATCGGAGTGTGGTTGTGTAATGGAATGTCTGCCTGCTAAAGTATTTAGGAGTGGAGTGTCATGATATCCTCAACCTTCTTTCTAGTGGGTTAGCAAAGAAAAGGTATATGTTCTAGAGAAAGAAAGAAATGGCAATTTTTAAAATTTTTTTCTTCTATTAATTTTTTTCCTTTTTTAAAAAAATAGTTTGTCTTCATCTTGTTATTTTTTCTATTTATTTATTTATTTAAAATATTTATTTATTTAAAATAGATACTGGGTCTCACTGTGTTGCCCAGGCTGGTCTCAAACCCCTGGGCTCAAACAGTCCTCCTGCCTCAGCCTCCCAAAGCGCTGGGATTACAGGCATTAACCACTGTGCCTGGCTGAAATATGGCAAATATCAGCTGGGCACAGTGGCTCACGCCTGTAATCCCAGCACTTTGGGAGGCCAAGGCGGGCAGATCACCTGAGGTCAAGAGTTTGAGACCAGCCTGGCCAACATGGGGAAACCCCGTCTCTACTAAAAATGCAAAAATTAGCTGGGTGTGGTGGCAGGTGCCTGTAGTCCCAGCTACTTGGGAGGCTAAGGCAGGAGACTCGCTTGAACCCAGGAGGCGGAGGTTGCAGCGAGCTGAGATTACGTCACTGCACTCTGGCCTGGGTGACAAGACCGAAACTCCATTAAAAAAAAAAAAAGGCAAATATTAGTGACTGCCTAATCTAGGTGGAGGGTGTATGAATATTTATCAGACTATTATTTTTTTCTTTTCTTTTTCTTTTTCTTTTTTTTTTTTGAGACAGGGTCTCACTCTGTCACCCAGGCTGGAGTGCGGTGGTGTAGTCTCAGCCCACTGCAACCTCCGTCTCCCATGCTGAAGCTATCCTCCCGCCTCAGCCTTCCTAGTAGCTGGGACTACAGTTGCATGCCACCATCCCCAGCTAATTTTTGCATTTTTTGTAGAGATGGGGTTGCACCATGTTGCCCAAGCTGGTCTCAAACTCCTGGGCTCAGGCAATCTGCCTGGAATGGCAGGGGCTTGAATGGCTGAACTCCAGGGGGTGTGATGAAGGACAAGTTATTGGGAGTGAGGCCAGCAGGACTAGGGAGAAAGAGGTTTTTGAGGAAGGTGTGGGAACCCTAGTAGGGTTTATAGAAGGTGGGAAAGCCGGGCAGAGGTGTTTACACTTGAGATGTCTCATGTTGCAAGGAAAGTGCAGCTAACCAAAAACCAGGAAGGTTATGGTCCCAGGTCTGGGCCAGTCACTGGGCCTTGCTTTCCTCATTGGTAAAATATGATTGCGCCACTGCTCTCCAGCCTGGGCGACAGAGTGAGACTCTGTCTTAAAAGTAAAAATAAAATGAAATAGGCATTTATTAAAGAGAGGGGTGGGTCTCAGACCACTGCCCCCAGTAGTTCTTTTTGTTTTTTGTTGTTATTGTTGTTTTACTTTTTTTAACTGCCCCCTGTGGAGCAAGGCTACCCCGTAGGCAGTGTGCCCAGAGTAGCCTTTGTTTGTGTTTTTAATTTATTTTTTATTTTTTAACTGCTCTTTGTGGAGCGGGGAAGGAGTCCTAAGCTCTTCCTTCTCAGGGGGATGCCCCAAGATCCTCTGGGTGGAAATGAGCAGTAATCCCTTTACTGAGGAAGGAAAGGGCAGGGGGAAATGGGGACAACCCATCTCAGGACCGTGCTGGAGGTGGAACATGCCTGCAATCTCCTCCTCAGGTGAAGGGAGGATTTTTAGAGTAGATCACAGTCGGGGTGTCCAAGGAGGGCAGCGATCCTCCTCACCGCCGCCAACTCTGAGTTCTGGGACTGTCCAAGAGGAGGCGCAGCCCTGATGCGGGCCCATCTGTTATTCCCCTCCCTCCTCCACACAACCTCTGAGCTCCTCAGCCCGGAACCCTGGAAGATGAGGAGGAAAACTGGGATCACCAGGCACAGCCCCTCACCCCCAACCCCCTATTTCCTGCTGAAGATGCTGAGAGGGGAGCAGTACTTGCAATTCTGTGAGCCGGGGAGAGATCTCACCCTGGCACATGGTTATGCTCTTTTCCCCAGGCAGTGGCTGGAGCACATGTGTGTGCCTGACATGCGACAGGGCAGGGGCCCATGCCCATCAGGCCAGTCGTCGGAGGCTCTTCTTCAGTCATGACACTCTGCCATCCGTCTCACCCTACCTCTTGCAGGGAGAGGTTGGGTGACAGCTGAACAGAAAAATTCACAGGGTCTGAAGCCCTACAAACTGCCCCGCCTGCCCTCTGCTTGCAGGCTATGTGGGTGTTGGTTTGACAGCTGCCGCCAGGACTGAGCTTCTGGAGCCAGTGGCTGTCACACCCAGAGTGATCTGATGGGCGATCTCTTGGCCAGCCAGCCGCCCTGTCCGGGAGGGAGGTGGGGGGGTCAGCCCCCCGGCGGGCCAGCCGCCCCGTCTGGGAGGTGAGGGGCGCCTCTGCCCAGCCGCCCCTACTGGGAAGTGAGGAGCCTCTCTGCCCGGCCACCACCCCATCTGGGAGGTGTGCCCAGCGGCTCATTGAGAACGGGCCATGATGACAGTGGCGGTTTTGTGGAATAGAAAGGCGGGAAAGGTGGGGAAAAGATTGAGAAATCGGATGGTTGCCGTGTCTGTGTAGAAAGAAGTAGACATGGGAGACTTTTCATTTTGTTCTGTACTAAGAAAAATTCTTCTGCCTTGGGATCCTGTTGATCTGTGACCTTACCCCCAACCCTGTGCTCTCTGAAACATGTGCTGTGTCCACTCAGGGTTAAATGGATTAAGGGCGGTGCAAGATGTGCTTTGTTAAACAGATGCTTGAAGGCAGCATGCTCATTAAGAGTCATCACCACTCCCTAATCTCAAGTACCCAGGGACACAAACACTGCGGAAGGCCGCAGGGTCCTCTGCCTAGGAAAACCAGAGACCTTTGTTCACTTGTTTATCTGCTGACCTTCCCTCCACTATTGTCCTATGACCCTGCCAAATCCCCCTCTGCGAGAAACACCCAAGAATGATCAATTAAAAAAAAAAAAAAATTCTCTTGGCCAGTCACAGCGACTCATGCCTGTAAACCCAACATTTTGTGAGGTCAAGGCAGGAGGATTGCCTGAGCCTGGGAGTTCAGGACAAGCCTGGGCAACATAGGAAGACCCTGTCTCTACAAAAAATTTAAAATTAGCTGGGCATGGTGGTGCAAACCTGTAGTCCCAGCTACCTGGGAGGCTGAGGTAGGAGAATTGCTCGAGCCCAGGAGGTTGAGGCTGCAGTGAGCTATGATTATGCCACCGCACTCCCGCCTGAGTGACCAAGTGAGCTCCTATCTCAGAAAACAAAAACAACAAAAGAAGAACATTCTCTCACTCTCTAGTTGGATTCTTTCTATAGTACACGGCTATCTGTGCTGGCCCCTGGCTGGAGGGGAGGGCAGTGGCAGAGGAGATGGAGACAGGAAACGGGAGAACTGAATGGGAGAGAGAGGGAAGGGGGAAATGGAGGGGGAAGAGAGGAGGGGAGAGGAGAAGGGAAATGGAGGTGAGGGGTGGTGGAAAGAGGGGAGGAGGGAGGAAGAATAGAGGAAAACAATGGGCCAGAAATGGGAACTTGGGTTTTTTCCTCTCAGGCCCCAGAGCCTCCACACGGGGAGCAACCAGTCAGCTAACCCCATTCACATCCCAGAGCCCTCGGAGTCTGGTCTGGGTCTCATCCGCGTCACCCTGCACCACTCCTTGTCTACAAGATCCTTGGTCTGAAATAGCATGGGAGGCTCTGGAAGCTGTGGCATTGCCCTGGGGTCAGGCTCATTTTGATAGGTACCTAGGAGGGGGGCATTCCTTCAGGTTGGGGCCTTCTTGCTCTTCTCTACCCCCTCACATCAGGCCACAGGCCCCACTCATAGCTGCAAGTAAAAAGGAAGAAGATGAGGCCGAGCACGGTGGCTCATGCCTGTAATCCCAGCACTTTGAGAGGCCGAGGTGGGCGGATTGACTGAGGTTGGGAGTTTGAGATCAGCCTCACCAACATGGAGAAACCCCATCTCTAATAAAAAATACAAAATTAGCTGGGCATGGTGGCAGGCGCCTGTAATCCCACCTACTTGGGAGGCTGAGGCAGGAGAATCGCTTGAACCCGGGAGGCAGAGGTTGCGGTGAGCTGAGATTGCACCACTGCACTCTAACCTGGGCAACAAGAGCGAAACTCCGTCTCAAAAAAAAAAAAAAAAAAAAAAAAAGGAAGAATATGGCACACTGTTTGGACTTGCAGATGTTCTATCCTTTTTTTTTCCCCCTTGGGACAGGGTCTTGCTCTGTCACCCAGGCTGGAGTGCAGTGGCATGAACACGGCTCACTGTAGCCTTGATCTCCCAGGCTCAATCAATCCTCCTACCTCATCATCCCGAATAGCTGGGACTATAGGTCCGTGCCACAGCACCAGGGTAATTTTTACATTTTGTGTAGAGACAGGGTCTCACTATGTTGCCAGGCTGGTCTCGAATTCCTAGCCTTAAGCAATCCTTCCTCCTCAGCCTCACAAAGTGTTGGTATTACAGCAGAAGCCACCATGCCTGGTGTCTGTGTTCCTTTTATTTATGGTTTGAGTTTGGCCAAGGCACCTGGGAAGACTGGAAGGAAAAAGCAGATCCATTTGGTGGACCAGGAACTGCAGGTGGAAGAAGGCAACATATGAGGAAAGAAAGAGGGGACAGGATCTTCACTCGCCCAAGGCAAGGTTTGCACTGGCAAAGGGGTTCTGCAAATTCAAAAGGGCCTTAATATTTTTTGGCCTGAATGAAAGCAGGGCCTTCATATTTTTATTATTAATAATTTTACCACAAATTTCTGGCCAAGCACAGTGGCTCATACCTGTAATCCCAGCGCTTTGGGAGTCTGAGGAAGGTGAATGAATTTCTTGAGTCCAGGAGTTTGAGACCAGCCTAGGCAACATGGTGAAACCCCGTTTCTTTTTTTTTTTTTTTGAGACAGTCTTGCTCTGTAGCCCAGGCTGGAGTGCAATGGTGCAATCTCCACTCATTGCAACCTCCACCTCCTGGGTTCAAGTGATTCTCCTGCCTCAGCCACATGAGTAGCTGGGATTACAGGCATGTGCCACCACACCTGGTAGAGATGGGGCTTCACCATATTGGCCAGGCTGGTCTCAAACTCCTGACCTCAAGTGATCTGCCCACCTTGGCCTCCCAAAGTGCTGGGATTACAGCTGTGAGCCACCGTGCCCTGCCAAAACCCTATTTCTATTACAAAAGAGGAAGGAGGAAGAGAAGGAGGAAGAGGAGGAGGAGGAGGAGGAGGAAGAGGGGAGGAGGAAGAAGAAAATACAGAAAAAAATTCCTTTTTTTTTTTTTGGAGACAGAGTCTTGCTCTGTCGCCCAGACTGGAGTGCAATGGTGCGGTCACAGCTCACTGCCTCCTGGGCTCAGCTCAAGCCCTTTCACCTCAGCCCCCGGAGTAGCTGGGACCACAGGCACACACCACTATGCCCAGCTTCTTCTACTTTATTTTATTTTATTTTTGTAGAGACAGGGTTTTGCTATGCTGCCCAGGCTGGTCTCGAACTCCTGACCTCAAGTGGTCTACCCATCTCAGCCTCTGAAAATGCTGGGATCACAGACATGAGCCACCACGCCCGGCAGAAAATAAGGAAAAAAAAAATCTATTAACAATTACATAAGGCTTTAATGTTAGTTAGAATGCTTTTGGCAGGAAAAAATAGAAGACCCAAATCAAAATGTCCTAAACAATAAGGGGACTAAAAATCTTGTAAAAACTTCGGAGGCAGAGCAAGGTTTGGTGTCAAGGTTGGTTAATTCAGGGGCTCAACACTCTATCGGGGCCCATGCTCTTTTCAGCTTTCTGTGTTGCCTTGCTATTGAGCGGTAGCTTTTGTCCTCGTGTTTGTCCCATTCTGGTCACAAGACGGCTGCAGCAACCTCAAGCACCAGGCACAAGCACAAGCACAAGCACAATGTGCTCACGCAGTAATGCCCAGGGCTGCAAGAGGAAAATCCTTTCCCTGAGTTCTTTTTTAAGAGCAAGGAAATTTTTGCAAGAATATCTTCCTTCCAACCCCCAACCGGCAGACATTACCTCACCTCTCATTTCCATAATTACATCACATGCTGGTTCCTTAACCAGGCCCTGGCGAAACAACTGGAATTACCTTGATTGGCTTAGGGGAAGGTTCACCCTGGTAGTGAAGCCCAGCCCCTCCAATGCACATGGGTGTCCCACACCAGGACAGAGCTGGGTTGTGTTGGCAGGTGGAACAAGCTGGGAATGGCTTTGAAGTAGCTATGCAACAGTGGCTACTGCCTGTGACAGCCTCTTCTGTGACATGTGGCATATGCTGCCTCGAATTGGGATTATGCATGTGTGGTCTGTCTCTACAATCTGAGAAGCAAAAAGCTAAATATATTTCCTATAGTACCCAGCTCAGTGACTTGCACCAAACAGGTGTTGCAAAAATAATGAACGAATAAAACTTGAAAGTTGAAAATGAAGCCCAGTGTGGTGTGCTGTTGTCTCAGCTACACAGGAGGCTGAAGTGGGAGGAGTGTTTGAGCCCAGGAGTTCAAGGCCAGCCTGGGCAACATAGTAAGACTCAGTCTCTAAAAAAATAAACTTAGCAAGTATCAGGCTCAATTTAAAAAAAAGAAAGAAAGAAAGAAAGAAGAACGGCCAGGTGCGGTGGCTCACGCCTGTAATCCCAGCACTTTGGGAGGCCAAGGCAGGCGGATCACAAGGTCAAGAGTTCGAGACCAGCCTGGCCAACATGGTGAAACCTCAGCTCTACTAAGAATACAAAAATTAGCCAGGAGTGGTGGCGGGTACCTGTAACCCCAGCTACTCAGGAGGCTGAGGCAGGAGAACTGCTTGAACCCGAGAGGCGGAGCTTGCAGTGAGCTGAGATGGCACCACTGCACTCCAGCCTGGGTGACAGAGCAAGACTCTGTATTGGAAAAAAAGAAAAACAAACAAAAAACTGGAGATGATTGCCAGAATAGTATAATTGGATTACCTTTGCCAAGGGCATTTCAGTATTAGTTTACTCTTGGACTAGACATCTCTTGGAAGCCAAATGAGATATTTGATAAAAATAGAGAAGTGTGCAGAGAGGGTGAAGGGAGAGAGAGTGAGGTTGAATTTATACCCACCCTCTTCCATGAGTTAAACTAATTTCTGTAGACAAAATCTTTGTGTAATTAGGAAATCTTTATATTCTGTAAAACCTTTATAGTCTGTTCCAATTTAAAAAAAAAAAGAAAGGCCAGGCGCGGTGGCTCACACCTGTAATCCCAACACTTTGGGAGGCCAAGGCGGGCGGATCACAAGGTCAGGAGATGGCCAACATGATGAAACCCTGTCTCTACCAAAACTACAAAAATTAGCTGGGCGTGGTAGTACATGCCTGTAGTCCCAGCTACTTGGGAGCCTGAGGCAGGAGAATCACTTGAACCTGGGAGGCGGAGGTTGCAGTGAGCTGAGATCGCACCACTGCACTCCAGCCTGGCGACAGAGACAGACTGTCTCAAAAATAATAAATAAATAAATAAATAAGAGAGAGAGAGAGAAAAAAAAGTCCAGTAGGGAGACGACTGTTTAAAAGCATTTTTTGTATTATGACTAAAGCAGACATGTCTCTAGTTCTGGAAGGTTCATTGATTCTGACTATTGCTCTCCTGCTGTAGACTCGGAGGGAGTGTAGAGGAGGAAAGAACTGTTTTCCCAAAACCTGCTTGGGGCTGACAATGACAAATTCAGGGGCACTAGGTTCTTGGCATGAAAGGGGCAGTGACAGGCTAATGAGATGTCAGCAAAGGGGACCTATTTCACGGGGCGAGGGCCCACTCCTGCTCCACAGCCCCCACACCCAAGGGTCTATTTTCTCTTCAGCTTCTGCTGCCTTGTGTCTCCTAGATAGTCGCCCTGGCATTGGGCTCCTGGAGCCATCTGCCTGGGTCATCTCTGCCAGCTTCACCTTGCCGCCTCAGCTGACGGGCACTGACCACTCTGGCCCTGGAGCATAGAGGAGCGAGGCTCCAGGTGTACACTGTCCTGCCTGTGCCTCAGCTGGTGTCCCTGTTGGCAGGAGACCAGGCAGGTGGCAGCAGCCATCCTGCAAGGGCACTGTATCTCCCCGTGACCTGAGAACTGAGTTCAGAGGGAGGCCTGGACAAAAATGCCCCCTCACTAGGGAAGCTACAGCCTGGACATGGGGACCAGCTGGCTTTGCCATTTAAGGTCAATGGGCTGCCACCTGGGCCCAGGAACGGGGCTCTTGGGAGGTTTTCTGACAATCACTGGCATAATGAGATCTCTCTGTGACTGCAGCTCCATCCAGTGCTCATGTGAGGGCTGGCCCTTGTTGACCTCATGCCCAAAGGGTCCTGAGAGGTGGCACTATCCCCCCAGGACTGGAAAGGCTGCCAGGTGCAGAGCCGATTTCCTCTGGAGCTCCTCGATGGCTGGACGACAGAGTGGAGTCAGCCTAGGCTTTAGAGCCAGAGCTCTGCGGTAAAATTTCAGTTCTGCCACTCATTCTGTAGCCTTAGGCTAGATATTCAATCTCTGTGAGCTATGGAAGTGGGTATAATAACATCACCTCCCAGGGTGTTGTGGAAACTGTGAAGGCACCTTTTCCTCCCACCCTGACAGCGCCTCCCCTGACCTCCTTCAGCCTCACCCAGGACTGCCACACCACCTTCCAGCAGAGGCCTGAAGACTGATTTGTAATTGCATAACCCACTTGGCCATCCTCTGGCCTGACAGATTCCTGCTGGAGAAGAGTCACTTGCCAGCTGCTTCCCAAACACAGAATGACAGGTGGACAGGCAGGCCCTTAGCCCCTCAAAGTTGTTATCCCCCTTCTCATCCCTGCCCAAAACACCTCTGCCCAGACATGCTAACCTCTCAGTGGTCAGCGGCCTCTGTGGGGGGAAGCAGGTTGCTCCTCTGGCCAGGTTAGGTGAGGGCAGTCTAAGCCCTCTGTCCACACAGCCAGACCTGGGGCTGCCGCCAGCCTCAGGAGCCCGAACCCTCTTAGGCTGTGTGCATTTATTCCCATCAAGCCTCAGCGGCCTCAGCATCAGCATCAGTCGCAGCTCTGGGTCCAGACTTCCCATTCGTGCTCAAGGGCAGATCAGATGATTGTCAGCCACAAAGCAGTGACCTAGACCTTGGGGTATATTTGTTCTTGCTGCAGGCTAACTTCTATTCACTCTCCCTCCAACGCAGGAGGGGGAAATCATCTTTACAAGGACAAATGCCCCCCCAACCACTGGCACTTTGCTCTTCCAATTCCCCAGGCTTTATTCTACTGGAATATTTCTTCTCAGCTAAACTTTTCTCTCACCTTCTTTCACCCCAGACCTCTGTGGCTGCTTAAAGCTTTCCAACCTTTTTCACATCTTGGCACATGTAGAAAATAATTCATCTGTAAGGTGTACAGAGGTAAATGGAGGGGGCTACTCCTGGCCAGGGTGACTGGCCCCAGGGAGGATGGGTGAGTCAGGCTCTCCAGTTTCCACCATGTCATTCTAAAAGCCGAAGGGATCCTATATGGGCACCCTGAATCCTATTCTCAGGGCACCCTGCTTGGGAAATGCTGGTGTCATGGGGTGTCACACTCGCCTAAGCTTTGTGATTTATCTGCTCCTTTTCATACACGGGTGTCCCATTCCCATTTCCTCCAGTGCTTGCACTATGGCAATCGGCAGATCTCCTGGCCTGGGAAGGTCTCAAAATCCCCTCTGGCAGGCTGGCCGGCGTCTTCAAGGTTCACCTTCATTTCAGGCATCCCACCCCGCTCCCCTGCCCAGGCTGCAGGAAGAACCTGGCTCATCTGAGAAGTAGCAGTGGCTGAATTTGTGCTGGGGTCTTACCTTGCCCTGAAGGACATAAAACTATGGTTGCTCTCGACAAATGCTATATAAAACCATCCAGAGCACATAGTTGAGGCATCTCAGGCTGCAAAAGCATGCTGTGCTATGCACGCAGATATAATATATACATTTTTTAAAAATTTGAGACATAAAAAAAAATTTAAGGGAAAAAAATTTTTTGTCCCTTAGGCTGGAGTGCAGTGGCACGATCTCAGCTCACTGCTACCTCCACCTCCCAGGCTCAAGCAATCCTCCCACTTCAGCCTCTCAAGCAGCTGGGACCACAGACGTGCACCACCATGCCCAGCTAATTGTTTGTATTCTTAGTAGAGATGGGGTTTCACCATATTGCCCAGGCTGGTCTTGAACTCCTAAGCTCAAGTGATCCACCTGCTTCAGCCTCCCAAAGTGCCGGGATTACAGGCGTGAGCCACGGTACCCGGCCAAAAAAATGCTCAAAATAGACAGGGTCTCACCCTCTTGCCCAGGCGCTGGTCTCAGACTCTTGGGTTTAAGCAATCCTCTCACCTTGGCCTCCCAGAGTGCTGGGACTGCAGCTGTGAACCCCAGCGCTGGCCTTAAACATGCACATCTTTCAGATGCAATTCTCAGAGCAAAGGGGCTAAAGTGAGCAATGGGCAAGGGATACAAAACACCTTTGGGAAAGAGATGGTAACTGGGTACACATCAGAAGTCACGGAGGAGAGGTGAGTATGTCTGCAACTCTGCCCCCAGGGCCCATCTGCTACCACTCATTAGGCATTCCCACTCAGGCAAGCACCCAAGCACCAAAACTGATTCCTCCCTTCTGCATGAAGCTTCACCTTTTGGTCATTGTCCTTTCCCATTGCTTAGTTCAACTGAGTACCAGGCACCAAGCTCTCCAGCTATGTATAACACTCATGCCCCTTCACCTGTCTGCCCCCAAGAACCACGGTCCTCCAACAGGTGCTTGGAAAAAAGTCCAAATCAGAGAACTCACCCCTCTCCAATCTTTCCTACACATACATATTACTCCTACTTCAAATAATCTCCATGACATACAATTGGGTCAAATACCAATACCAGAAAAACCGGTGACTGTTATTTTGTCTGACATTTCCACTTTCTCTAAACAATAACCCCTTTAGTACGAACCATCTTTGCCATTGTAGGTCTTAGCTAAGTATGGAATAAATCAGGATTCCAAGCCCTTCTCATGTGACTAATACTTTATTAAAGACTGACAGCAATAGTTCTGGCAGTGTGGCTGGGCACTTGAATTTTGGCTCCAGCAGTTACTGTTATCTAACCCTTTGCTACTGTACATGTGGTCACATCAGACCAACAGCATCATTTGGGAGGTTATTAAAAAACGTATCTAGGGGCCAGGTGTAGTGGCTCACTCCTGTAATCCCAGCACTTTGGGAGGCTAAGGCAGGATTGCCTGAGCCCAGGAGTTCAAGGCCAGCCTAAGCAACATGGCAAAACCCCATCTCTGCCAAAAAAAAAAAAAAAAAAAATTACAAGAATCAGCCAGGCATGGTGGAACACACCTGTAGTCCTGGCTACTTGGGAGGCTGAGGTGGGAGGATGGCTTAGCCCAGGTCAAGGTGGGGGTGAGCTATGATGGTGCCATTGCACTGCAGCCTGGGAAAGAGACCATCTCAAAGAAAAAAAATTTAAGACGTGTCTGAAGCCTCACCTCAAGCCTATAGAATTAGAACCTGCATTTTGTTTTTAAATTTGAGAGTCAGGGGTCTCCGTCACCCAGGCTGGAATGCAGTGGTGCAATCATGGCTCACTACAGCCTCAACCTTCTTGGGCTCAGGTGGCCCTCCCACCTATAGGCAGGTGCCATCACACCATGCAAATTTTTGTTTTGGTAGAGATGGGTTTTCACCATGTTGCCCAGGCTGGTCTCGAATTCCTGGGCTTGTGATCCACCCAACTTGGTCTCCCGAAGTGCATGAGCCACCAGGTTGACCCCAAACCTGCATTTTAATATCTACAGGTGATTCACATCCATTTTAGTTAGAGAAGCACTGGCTCAATCTGAACCTGTTTCCTCACTTACAAAATGATTCTATAACCACTTAATTCAGGCCCAAATTAAACAGATAAACCAAGAAGCTGGGCAGGGGCTCATGCCTATAATCAAAACTTTGAGAGGTTGAGGCAGGAGGATCACTTGAAGCCAGTTCAAGACCACCCTGGGCAGCATAGCAAGGCCCCATCTCTACAAGAAATAAAAATAGCTGGGCATGGTGGTGTGCACCTGCAGTCCCCAGCTACTCAGGAGGCTGAAGCAGGAGAATCACGAGTCCAGGAGCTCGAGGCTGCAATGAGCTATGTATTATCATGCCACTGCACTCCAGCCTGGGTGACAGAGCAAGACCCTCGACTCAGGTGGTTTCATCTACCAGCCTCATACATCCAACTTTAACTGGATCAAGTATTTAAGTCAGCTTGACATTTAAAATGGAAACATCACTTTTATTAACAATTTACGGCAATAGACATTTACAGAACAAAAATAAGACAGTTCCAAGACAATGGAGTGTAAAAGTACAGCACACAGGTTAATACTCTTCACCCTCATCCTCTCCGTCAGCACTATCTGCTCCAACCTCCTCATAATCCTTCTCAAGGGCAGCCATGTCCTCACGGGCCTCTGAAAACTCGCCTTCCTCCATCCCCTCACCCACGTACCAGTGAACAAAGGCACGCTTGGCATACATCAGGTCAAACTTGTGGTCCAGGCGAGCCCAGGCCTCGGCAACAGCTGTGGTGTTGCTCAGCATGCACACAGCTCTCTGTACCTTGGCCAGGTCTCCGCCAGGCACCACAGTGGGAGGCTGGTAATTAATGCCAACCTTGAAGCCAGTGGGGCACCAATCCACAAACTGGATGGTACGCTTGGTCTTGATGGTGGCAATGGCAGCATTGACATCTTTGGGAACCACGTCACCACGGTACAACAGGCAGCAAGCCATGTATTTACCATGGCGAGGGTCACATTTCACCATCTGGTTGGCTGGCTCAAAGCAAGCATTGGTGATCTCTGCTACAGTAAGCTGTTCATGGTAGGCTTTCTCAGCAGAGATGACAGGGGCATATGTGGCCAGAGGGAAGTGGATGCGGGGGTAGGGCACCAGGTTGGTCTGGAATTCTGTCAGGTCAACATTCAGGGCTCCATCAAATCTCAGGGAAGCAGTGATGGAGGACACAATCTGGCTAATAAGGCGGTTAAGGTTAGTGTAGGTTGGGCGCTCGATATCGAGGTTTCTACGACAGATGTCATAGATGGCCTCATTGTCTACCATGAAGGCACAATCAGAGTGCTCCAGGGTGGTGTGGGTGGTGAGGATGGAGTTGTAGGGCTCAACTACAGCTGTGGAAACCTGGGGCGCTGGGTAAATGGAGAACTCCAGCTTGGACTTCTTGCCATAATCAACTGAGAGACGTTCCATGAGCAGGGAGGTGAACCCAGAACCAGTTCCCCCACCAAAGCTGTGGAAAACCAAGAAGCCCTGAAGACCGGTGCACTGGTCAGCCTGCAAAATAAAAAAGTTTCATTTTAGTGTTGCGAAAGTTTCATTTAGTGTTCACATTTGGTGAAACCTGCAGAGGACTTTTATAAATCTATGGCTACTCCAATTGCAATTTTAAAACTCTTCTGGGCCAGGCGCAGTGGCTCACGCCTGTAATCAACACTTTGGGGGTCCAAGGTGGGAGGACCATTTGCATTTGAGCCCAGGGGTTCAAGACTGATGATCATGCCACTGCACTCCAGCCTGGATGACAGAGCAGACCCTGTCTCCAAAAAAAAATTTAAAAAAAAAAAAAAAAAAAAGCTTTTAAGTGCTAAGTGATTCAGAACTTTTCACAATCAAGTCCTTGAGCAGAAAAACCTTTGCTGAGACTATTTTAAGATAAACTATTTCCTCAGGCAGAGGAATCACAAGGCCTGGGCTTGCATACAGGGCTCAAGTTTTGGTAACTGGGAAGGCAGCCTCTGGTTCTCTTGCTGTGGCCACAGAACAGGGCAGTTTCTTAGTTGGAGAGCTCCTAAGGGGCAGGCCCAGGACCACCAACCTGGTACAGTGGATGTCTTGTAAAGATTTGGCAGCTGCTTTCTGAGGTGGAACAACAGAATAGCCAAAGTTCTAACACCCTGGTACTGGAGTCAGGCTGTGTCAGGATCCGGCTGTACCAGTTCCTTACTGTATGACCACATTCATTTCTCAGTTCTTCCATTGATTAAGTGAGAATAGTAATCACCTTAGGTTGAGAATTAAGTAAGTACTCAGCATAGTGCTTGGCACAGTAAGCACCCAATATATGACACTAGGTACCAAGAAGCCCATTTATTTTGGGTAAAGTGACACAACCACAATTCCATGAGACCTCAGATTGTTGGGGATTTCCTCCACCTAACTGGGCTATTTTGGTTAGCAAACTGCTACTTTACGAAGGAATGATTTTGACCTTCCAAATAAAGTATTCTGTTGTAAACTCTTGCTTCTCCAAGTGATGGGCCTCAGATTTGTGAACATTCTCTACTCAGCTCCCTTATAGCCTGTGGGTCCATAAACTACATGAGATCAATGCACAGGGCAGACTCTCGCCTACCAATTACACCAGTGTAGCCTCCTGTGAGCACAGTAATGCCAAGGACAAATGTAATTGTTTTGGTAGGCAATAAACCTCACGTTCCAGAACCCTAAATAGCTACTAGGTTTATTTGTCCCTAAAGGCAGGTCCCTGATTTTCCAAGTCAGTGCTTATAACTAAAGCTTAGGTTTTTTTTTGTTTGTTTGTTTGTTTTTTTGAGATGGAGTCTCACTCTGTCGCCCAGGCTGGAGTGCAGTGGCATGATCTCGGCTCACTGCAAGCTCCGCCTCCCATGTTCATGCCATTCTCCTGCCTCAGCCTCCCTAGTAGCTAGGACTACAGGCACCTGCCACCACGCCCGGCTAATTTTTTGTATTTTTAGTAGAGAGGGTTTCACCATGTTAGCCAGGATGGTCTCGATCTCCTGACCTCATGATCCGCCCACCTTGGCCTCCCAGTGCTGGGATTACAGATGTCAGCCACCGTGCCCAGCCTAAAGCTTAGTTTTTAAGCATCGGAAACATCAGTCCAGTTTTGCTGGGAAGACTACGTAAACATCTGAGAAAGTATGAAGCCATGAATGATGAGGCTATTCTATTTTAGAATGGAGCAGTCATGGCTGGGCTTAATACAATGTGATTTTCTTGACAAGTTACTCTGCCCAGACCATCATGCTTGATCTCTGGTTAATTACTTACAAGCTGCCCACATGCCTAAGGAGCAAAGAGTCATCTGATTGCCAGGATCTTAATTAAAGTGATCCAAACAGCACACTTCATAAGGAAGCTCCCGACTCCACTTTCAGCAGTACTGGAAGTTTCCAGTATTGGCTGTTTCTTGTCAGTGTGACACTGGCTTCTTGTTCTCTGAACTTTCTGTATTGACATGAAGGAACCATCCCAGATTTTTAAAAAATGACTTTGATCAATTAGTTACATGTAGAAGTCAGCTACCTACTCACTCAGTATGACTAAGATGACCTCAAAAGGGGTGTCTCAGCTTGAAGCAAAATAGGCTAAAGAGCACTTACTTCTACCCCATAGTTGTCCCATAAACCCAAGATCATCTGGTTCAGAAATCCAATTAATTTAGTGAACAGATACATTTTAGTTGCAATGCAAATAGTCTCATTTTAGTTGCAAAGAATGATTTTTGTAGTTTGGTCTCAGAACTGCAAAAGAAACTCTCATCCCACTTTATTTAAAGTACTATACTTACCAGCTTGCGAATTCGGTCCAACACGAGGTCAATGATCTCCTTGCCAATGGTGTAGTGCCCTCGGGCATAGTTATTGGCAGCATCTTCCTTGCCTGTGATGAGTTGCTCAGGGTGGAAGAGTTGGCGGTAGGTGCCAGTGCGAACTTCATCTGGAGAACATGATGGGGGAGGAGCAGGGGGGAGGAGGAGGAGGGACAAGGAGCGGGGAGGGAGAGTGGGTGAGTGACCAGCGGAGCCCCCCCCCAAGGACAGACCTCCTGTCCCAGCACCCTGGGATCTCACTTGGGTTACTGAGGTCAACTCACCAATGACTGTGGGTTCCAAGTCTACAAACACTGCCCGGGGCACATGCTTGCCAGCACCCGTCTCACTGAAGAAGGTGTTGAAGGAATCATCTCCTCCCCCAATGGTCTTGTCACTTGGCATCTGGCCATCGGGCTGGATGCCGTGTTCCAGGCAGTAGAGCTCCCAGCAGGCATTGCCAATCTGGACACCAGCCTGGCCAACGTGGATGGAGATGCACTCACGCTGTGGGAGGAAGAAAGGAAAATGTCAGGATATAATACATCAGATGGGACATTAAGGAATGATTCACACCTAATGACTGATTAACCTTCAAGACAGATAACTGGCTGGGCGCAGTGACGCACGCCTGTAATCCCAGTACTTTGGGAGGCTGAGGCAGGTGGATCACCTGAGGTCAGGAGTTTGAGATCTGCTTGGCCAACATGGCAAAACTGCATCTCTACTAAAAATACAAAAAAAATTAGCCAGGCATGATGGCGCACACCTGTAGTCCCAGCTACTTGGGAGGCTGAGGGAGGAGAATCACTTGAACTCAGGAGGTGGAGGTTGCAGTGAGCTGAGATCACACCACTGCCCTCCAGCCTGAGTGACAAGAGATTCCATCTCAAACAAAAAAAGATAACCATCTTTCAGCAGGCCACTCCTGCTCAGGGGCTATAATTTCAAAAGCAAAAATCTTTGAAGACCTAATTCAGCAAAAGTGCCTTGGAAAACCAAAGATGTGTTCATGAACTACTTGGCAAGACCAGACAGTTGCTTTGTAGCTACAGTAGATATGATTCCTTAAACTAAGGCAAAATTCCCCTTTCCAGCTCTGATTCATTCTCTGAATGATTGTGTAACTACTGAGCTCATTCTGGTCCCGCTTTAATCCTATTCTTTAGGAGACAAAAGCTTCTCTCTCCCTCCTTTAAAACCAGCTTAAACCAGCAAACTATAGCCATGACTCATGAAGAAAATGCTGGATAAGCAGCAGTTAGCTGTATTTTAAAAACTGTGGTCAGAGGCAGCTTTTTAACCAAGTGGAAGAATCTAATCTATAGGAAGAACGTTTTTCCTTCACCGTCAAAACATCTCCGGAAGAGGGAAGACCATAATAATAAAGGCTAGAAATGTTACCAAGACTTTACTGATAGGTTAAGAAATTAGTTGTTTCTGGCTCACACCTGTAATCCCAGCACTTTGGGAGGCCAAGGTGAGCAGATCACTTGAGGTCAGGAGTTTGAAATCAGCCTGGCCAACATGGTGAAACTGTCTCTATTAAAAATACAAAAAAAAAAAAAAAAATTATGGTAGAGCACAGTGGCTCATGCCTGTAATCCCAGGACTTTGGGAGACCGAGGTGGGTGGATCATCTGAGGTCAAGGAGTTCAAGAACAGCCTGGCCAATATGCTGAAACCCCATCTCTACTAAAAATACAAGAATTAGCCAGGCATGGTGGTGCGTGCCTGTAGTCCCAGCTACTCGGAAGACTGAGGCATGAGAATCACTTGAACCCAAACCCAGGAGGCGGCGGTTGCAGAGATCTCGCCACTGCACTCCAGCCTGGGCAACAGAGCCAAGACTCTGTGTCTGTGTCTGTGTGTCTCTCTCTCATAGATATATATTTATGAGGTGGACCAAGTTAATTTAGAAAGGCCAGAGGGGCCAAAGCAGAATATAGTTAGAAATTACCAAACCCACACCTGCTTAGTAAAATAAGGGAATAAACATAGAATCTGTACACACAGACTTAACAGGAAAACAAAAAGGGTGTTTGGCATTTCATCATAAGTCAGATTAGCCACTTTGGAGACTGGCAGAGCACTAAGTTCTCAAAGGACCTGGTCTCATAAGCCAAGAGATAATAAAAACCCTAATTACTCACAACCTTTGACCTCCTTCCCACCTACACTCCCCATGAAACAATCAAGGTCTCTTAACCACATCAGCAAGCTCAGTATCACCTGTGTCTACTCACCCAGCTCCAGGGGTGTGGGAGAACAGGAGTAGTTTGTTCTAATTAGCCCATGACTATTTACCATTGCATCATGTTTACCTTTTTGAGAAAAAGTCTCGCTCTGTCGCCCAGGCTGGAATGCAGTGGAAACTCCGCCTTCCAGGTTCAAGCGATTTTCCTGCCTCAGCCTCCCAAGTAGCTGGGATTACAGGTGCCCACCACCATGCCTGGCTTATTTTCATATTTTTAGTAGAGATGGGGTTTCACCATGTTGGCCAGGCTGGTCTTGAACTCCTGACCTCGGGTGATCTACTCACCTCGGCCTCCCAAAGTGCTGGGATTATAGGCGGGAGCCACCACGCCCGGCATCATGTTTACCTTTAACTGGACTTTGGAAACGCCCAAGCCCCAAAAAGCTGGAGATAACCAGATACCTGATCATGATGGCCCCCAGGCCCAAGGAGATAAAGTATCTGAGAAGATCCACTCATTCTAACAAATGCTTCTTCTGTTTAAATGCCGCTTCTATTTTGCGCCCGCAATTTTTCTTTCATTGCTCAGTCTAAACTGCCTTCTTGAAGCTTAGCAGGCAGTCAGCGGCCACTGACTTACCCTCCACTCTCCCCTGGCCACGTGGGAGAAAGTGAGGCACAGGTGGAGTCAATTGGTCTAGTGTTAACTGGATAAGCAGCTCTTACCTCTCGTTAAAAAACAAGAAAATTTAACCAGTGTTCGCCTAAACCAGTCCGCTGCCGCTCTCCTGCTTTTTAAAGGGTCTCACTACTTTGTGAATCACACTTTTACCAGTATCTTTTTGGTATTGCTTGAAAAGAAGCAATAAGTTGTTACAGTGCGACATATACATGTATTTACATTTGATTTTTATATTTAAATTGATGTACGTATTTTTGAGATAAGGTCTCGCTGGAGTGCAGTGGTGCGATCTGGGCTCACTGCAGCTTCCACCTCCCGGGATCAAAAGATCCTCCCACCCCTGCCTCCCGAGAAGCTGGGACTACAGGCAGGCACCACGACGCCCAGATAATTTTTGTATTTTTAGTATAGACAGAGTTTCACCGTGTTGCCCAGGCTGGTCTCGACCTCCTGAGCTCAAGCGGTCCTCCCGCCTCGGACTCCCAAAGTGCTGGGATTACAAACATAAGCCATCGCGCCCGGCCTAAGATAGTTGTTTTCAATACTTCTGGAAGCTTTATAGAAAACACTCAAGTTACGTATAATTTCACGTTTCTTTAAAACTGAACTAAGAACACGTGGTACTAGTTTACTCTGGGGTTTGCGGTTTTTTTTGTTTTTGTTTTTTTGTTTTTGGACGGAGTCTTGCTCTGTCGCCCAGGCTGGAGTGCAGTGGCGCGATCTCGGCTCACTGCAAGCTCCGCCTCCCGGGTTCACGCCATTCTCCTGCCTCAGCCTCCCGAGTAGCTGAGACTACAAGCGCCCGCCACCACGCCCAGCTAATTTTTTTTTTTTTAGTAGAGACAGGGTTTCACCGTGTTAGCCAGGATGGTCTCGATTTCCTGATCTCGTGATCCACCAGCCTCAGCCTCCCAAAGTGCTGGGATTACAGGCGTGAGCCACCGCGCCGGGCCGGGTTTGCGTTTTTTTGAGACAGTTTCGCTCTGTCGTCCAGACTGGAGCGCAGTGGCGCGATCTCGGCTCAGGGAAACCTACGCCTCCTGGGTTCAAGCGATTTTCCTGCCTCAGCCTCCCGAGCAGCTGGGATTACAGGCGCGCGCCACCACGCCCAGCGTTTTTTTTTTTTTTTTAAGTAGAAACGGGGTTTCACCATGTTGGCCAGGCTTGTCTCGAACAAGTGCTGGGATTACAGGCGTGAGCCACTGCGCCGGGCCAACTCTGGTTTTATAAGAAAATATCCTTTTGTGGACGTGTTTTTAAACCCGGCTTAAGTAGAAAGCTTCAGCTATAAACCTACCACTAGATTAACACCAGAAATGCAGGATTAGGCAACGTGAAAGTTAATTATTCCCTTCCAAGGAGGTGCCTGCCTCCGTTCTCAAGTGGACTGGCGCAGTTGGAAGCTCTCCCCAGGGCAGGGCCACAGGTGACTCAGCAGCGAGTCACTGGGCGCTGGAGAGGGGGAGCCAGGAAGTGCTGCACCGTCGGTGCGGGAGCGCACGAGGGCCTCCGGGGCCCAGTTTGTAAGGCAGTGGGAAGGAGAGGTCGCTTGAGAAAACGTGGGGAGGGATTTTTAGTTTTAAGTTCTTGGAGGCCAATGAGCAGGCTCCCTGACCTTCCTCCCTAGGGCAGTAGCGGGCCCTGCGGGGAAAGCCCTCACTAGGATCAAGAGGGCTTTCCATTTCCACTGATGGCCGCACCCGGGCCAGGTTTTCCGGCCCGAACTGGTGTCTGCCAAGTGAACTCGACCTTCCAAGCCCGGCCACCACAAGCCAGGTTAACCGGAGGGGCCCGGGGCAGTCTGGAGCTGTCCTGGGCGCGGCCCGAGGTGCAGGCAGTAGTTTCCGGGCCCGCCGTCCCCTGGGACGCGCACTCTTCCCCAGCCCCGAGGGAACCCCACTCACCATGACTAGAACTTGAAGGGGTCTGCGACGCTGAAGGAGGCGAAGGGACGGCAACAAGGATCTCCCACTAACAGACTACCAAGGAGTCCGGGGGAGAAGTAGTGAAAGGGTGGCCGGCCCCGAAGGGCCTTATATACCCGGTCCCCGGCCACGTGTCGGGAGGGCGGGCCCCGGACCCCGCCCCGTGCCGCTGCGGCCCCACCTTCGAGCCCTGGCCTGCGCCCGGCCGCACCCGCGGAGTGGGGGCGCGCGGCGCTGATTGGCGGATTCAAAAGTTCAAACCAAACTCGTCGGAAGGAGCCAGGAGCAGGAAGAGGAGGAAGAGGAGGAAGGGGAGGAAGGGGAGGAAGGGCTCTGGGGCTGGAGAATGGGCCGGGACAGGGACGGAGGTGTCCACTGGGAGGAGGGAGCAGGCCGGACGTCTGCCCCGTCCCCGGTAGGTGCGGGGGCGTCAGGTGGGCAAAACCCCAGCGAGGGGAAGCTCCAGGTAAGAGGGCGACCGCGCCCGGGAGGGAAGCCCTTACTGCACCGCCCCGGCCTCGCCCCCGGTCCCCGCGGCTGCGCTCCCTACGCCGCCGGGGAGGCGCCGACGCCGGGACCAGGCTGCGGGTTCCGCCTCGGAGTCCTGGCTGCCGGGCACCCCGGCTGGGCCCGCGGGCGCCCGCTCCCCTCGCCGCTGAGGGCTGTCCAGAGAGAGGGCTTGCTCCCCACTCTAGGTCTGAATCACCACGAACGCGCCTTAAACTCTATTCCCACCTTTTTGGTTGCTTTTCCTTACGTCCTCTTTAAATGAGCCTTTGGCTTCTAACAGTCTCCTCCCGATAGGCGCAAAAGCAGTTTTTTCAGTTCATTAGGATAATGAATAGCTTACATTTTTTGATTGCTAACTATGCAGAGTAGTTGGCTTTTTTTTTTTTTTTTGAGACGGAGTCTCGTTCTGCCACCCAGGCTGGAGTGCAGTGGCGCGATCTCAGCTCACTGCAACCTCTGCCTCCCGGGTTCAAGCGATTCTCCTGCCTCAGCCTCCTGAGTAGCTGAGACTACAGGCGCGTGCCACCACACCTGGCTAAATTTTTGTATTTTTAGTAGAGACGGGGTTTCACAGTGTTAGCTAGGATGGTCTCGATCTCTTGACCTCGTGATCCGCCCGCCTCGGCCTCCCAAAGTGCTGGGAATACAGGCGTGAGCCACCGCGCCTGGCCGAGTAGTTGGCTTTTCATATCACATGATCACATTTCATCCATATGACAAACTCTATGAATTATTATCCCTAGTTTACAGATGAGGAAAGTAGAGCTCCGAGGAATTAAACCCTTCAACACTAACTTATACTGCGTCATACTAAATGTGCCTCTCTGACCATCTCTGCCAAGGTTTCTCAGAAGCGCCTTTTATTTCTGTTGTTTTTGTTTCTCTGCAACTCTATCATGTTATCTTAGCTCATGAATTCCTTGACCATCTCTGGGAGATACAGAGTTTATGGAAATATTGAGGGAACAAAAGTGAATTTTCTGGCCGGGCACGGTGGCTCATGCCTGTAAGTCCAGCACTTTGGGAGGCCGAGGCAGGCAGGTCACTTGAGGTCAGGAGTTCAAGATATACTTCAACTCACACATACAAAATGGCCCTTGTGGAACATATGTGTAGAGATTTTAGTCTTAGTAGAGCTTTTCAACTTTTTCATTCATTCCCCAGATATATTTAGCACAGTATCCGAGATGCTTAGGGAATATGTTTGTGAGCAAAACTGATGGCTCTGCCTCATGGAGAGGGAATAGGGAAGATAGGGAAGTGGGAGTGGGATAGGGAAGAAAAACAACCAACAGGCCTGGCGCAGTGGCTCAAGTCTGTAATTCTGGCACTTTGGGAGGCGGGCGGATCACTTGAGGTCAAGAGTTTGAGACCAGCCTGGCCAACACGGTGAAACCCCATCTCTACCAAAAAATGTGAAAATTAGTCGAGCATGGTGGTGCACACCTGTAATCCCAGCTACTCGGGAGGCTGAGGCAGAATTGCTTGAACCTGGGAGGTGGAGGTTGCAGTAAGCAGAGATAGTGCCACTGCACTCCAGCCTGAGTGACAGAGACTCTGTCTCAGGAAAAAAAAAAAAAAAAAAAAGAGTAATTCTCTTGTACTTTAAATTAATTTTAAGCATTGGGATCCATATTTAAATTTGCTGCCCTCTGCTGGAATTTTTTGGGGAAAAATTTCCTGGATAGACAGTTAAACATTTAACCTTTATGTTAACAGATCTTTATGAGTCTAAAAATTACAGTGTAAGGAGAGGCAGAAACTGGACTTACTTTTCAGTTGACAGTTTCCAGAATTCACCAAAATATGCTAAATTATTATTATTTTGAGATGGAGTCCCGCTCTGTTGCCCAGGCTGGAGTGCAATGGCATGATGTCAGCTCACTGCGACCTCCACCTCCCAGGTTCAAGCAATTCTCCTGTCTCAGCCTCCCAAGTAGCTGGGATTACAGGCATGTGCCACCATGCCCAGCTAATTTTTGTATTTTTAGTAGAGATGGGGTTTCACCATGTTGGTCAGGCTGGTCTCAAACTCCTGACCTCAGGTGATCCACCAGGCTCAGCCTCCCAAAATGCTGCGATTACAGGCATGAGCCAGTTTGCCCAGACTATGCTAAATTATTAATAGGGTGACAGAAGACACGGTTCAGAGATCAGCCTTTTTTTTTTTTTTGCTATAAAACTTTTTTTTTTTTTTTTTTTTTTTTTTTTTTTACACAGGGTCTCACTCTGTCACCCTGGATGGAGTGCAGTGGTGCAGCCTCGACTTTTTGGGCTCAAGCAATCCTCTTGCCTCAGCCTTCCAAGTACCTGGGACTACAGGTGTGTGCTACCATGCCTGGCTAATCTTTTTTTTTTTTTTTTGTAAAGATGAAGTCCCACTATATTTCCCAGGCTGGTTTTGAACTCCTAGGCTCAAGCAATCCTCCTGCCTTGGCCTCCCAAAGTGCTGGAATCACAGGTGTGAGCCACCACGCCTGGCTAATATATAACTTTGGATGGACATTTCCCCTCCTCAGGGTCCAGGTTTTGAATGTGCAATATGAGGAGATTGGACAGGATCCTCTGTAAGGCCCTTACAGCCCTAACATTCTGTGATGTGTGACTCAAAGTTTGTGGGGTTCATGTGAGCTCTACAAATATGAGCAAAGGAGAAAACATGCTTCCTCAGTCAACATCTTGACTGAAGAATCACCAGAACATTAGATAAATAATTACAGATGGGGCTTTCGTTGTAATCTTACAATGCTTTAGGGAAATAAGCGTTGCATACCTACTGCAGCTTTGGGGAACTTGGGCTTTAAATTATCATATAGCATGTTCACAAAACATTAGTAAAGAGAAAAGAATTCAGATAAAACTGAACCTTATTTTTTTTCAGCCTAACTCCTGTTTTCTTTGCTGAGATACTAGTAATGCTGAAGTATTTATTTGTATTCAGTTACAAATTACATGATACAATTAATGATGTAGGAATATTTTGTGCTTATGTAGAAATTTATAACAAAATGTTTTCTACTGCAATAGTGCCTTGGTAGAGTTTTTATAAATGAGTTTTTACAAAGGTATTTATTATGGAACTGTGGAAAATAAAGTCCTGAGACTTGAAATAATTTACCCCAAACCACAAGAGATAGGAGTCAGATTAAATACCTACAATGACAGTTGTCTCTTTTATTCTAGGTTCTTCCTCAGCCTGTTATTGGCTCTAGTTAACAGGGAAAGGGAAGTCCTAGAAAAGTCATTTATTGAATTTGTAGTCCTATGGTAAGGTTACTAATGTAACAAGAAAAAAAATTTACCCTACTTTTAACAACCCCAAAGGACAGCTAGGACTCTGCAGTTGAACAACCTTCTTTACAATAAGCATTTTTTTTTTTTTGAGACGGTGTCTCGCTGTGTTGCCCAGGCTGGAGTGCAATGGCGCTATCTTGGCTCAGCGCCACTGAGCCCCAGGCTGGTCTCAAACTCCTGACCTCAGGTGATCTGCCTGCCTCGGCCTCCCAAAGAGCTGGGATTACAGGCATGAGCCCCCTGCGCCCAGCCTACAATAAGCATTTTTTAAGATTTATGCATTTCAGCCAGGTGAGGTGGCTCATTTCTGTAATCTCAACACTTTGGGAGGCCAGGGTGGGCAGATTGCTTAAGTCCAGGAGTTCGAGACCAGCCTGGGGCAACATGGTGAAACCCTGTCTCTATGAAAATTAAAAAAAAATTAGCTGGACATGGTGGTGTGTGCCTGTCGGCCAGCTACTCTGAAGGCTTTAGTGGGAGGATCACTTGAGCCTGGGAGGCTGAGGCTGCAGTATGCCAAGATCATGCAACTGCACTCCAGCCTGGGGGGAAAACAGACCCTGTTCCACCCAAAAGAAATAAAATTATGTATTTCAAGGCAGTTTGTTTTTTCTCCTTTTTTATGCCTTGTATGTACAGAATAGCAGGACATTACTTTCTAGGTAACATGTTATTTTATTTTATGGGAAAAACAGTCCTTGGATCCTTTAACTTTTATTTATTTCTCTTTTATCCCACAAATGTTTGCAGTCTTTAAAAGTTTCCTACAAATTCTTTAGAAGTTCTCTTCCTCCCTGATTTGAGCTGTGTTTTGGACGACTTCCCCTTTGGCAGGGCTTAGTATGTGAAATGCTAGCTCCATTCTGGGAGATTACCATAGAAGATTGACTTTCATCTCTGAAATTACACGTTTTCTTTCCACTGAGATTTGGCTTGTTCTGATCTGCTTTATATTTCCTAAAAATACAGTGCTGTGGCATCACTTCCTCGGTGACTGACTGAAACAACTGAACCGGTTCCTTTGACCTGTATTCCCACCCTGTATCCCTACACCCAAGACTTCTTACTCAAGCTCTTGCTAATCTTTCCTGGAATTAACCACCATTCCCTTGCCCCCTTCCCTCATTCCTTTAGGATACACAGATAAAATTCTCTTGGAGGAAAAGTAAAAGGAACTACTCATATTCTTCAATTGTCTACAGTATTATTCTAATAAAAGGACTATATCATAGAGCCTGGAAAACTTTTCTATTTATAGTAACATTTATTTAATAAATTTATTCATGTACTGAAAAAGCACTCAGGCAGCCCAAAGTAGAAGGCCCCTGAAGGTTTTCTTTCCCTGCGACTAACTTCTTGCAACCAAGCAAAACAATGGGGAATTTGCTTAGGGACTGTGAATCTCAGGATAATCTTTTCCCTTTTACTTTTCTGCATCTCCACCTGCCTCCTCCTGCTCCCAGGACACACAGCCAGCCATTATCAAGTACACTAAGTAATGTTTTTTCGTACATAATTAAAGCATGGAATCTGACTACTAGAGAGAATATCAGTGCATAAATTATAGTTAGGAAACTTAGAGGTGAAACCGGTCTCTTCTTACTCATGTACAGCCATGTGTCACTTAACAACCAAGATCTGTTCTAAGAAATGCATCCTAGGCAATTTCTTCATTGTGGGAACATCACAGAGTGTACATATGCAAACCTAGCTTATTGCTCCAAAGCTAGAAACTTGTGCAGCCTGTTACTGTACTGAATACTTAGGCGATTGTAACTAGATGGTAAGTATTTGTATCTAGGTTGGGCGTGGTGGCTCATGCCTATAATCCCAGCATTTTGGGAGGTTGAGGCAGGCAGATCACTTGAGGTCAGGCGTTTGAGACCAGCCTGGCCTACATGGTGAAAACCCAACTCTATTAAAAATACAAAAATTAGCCAGGCATGGTAGTGTGTGCCAGCTACACAGGAGGCTGAGGCTCAAGAATCGCTTGAACCCGGGAGGCAGAGGTTGTAGTGAGCCGAGATCGCACACTGCATTCCAGCCTGGGCGACACAGTGAGACTCCGTCTTAAAAAAAAAAAGAAAGTATTTGTATCTAAACATAGAAAACTTATGGTAAAAATATGGTATAAAAAATGGCACACCTATATAGGGCACTTACCATGAATGGAACTTGCAGGACTGGAAGTTGCTTAGTGAGTCAGTGGTAAGTGAATGTGAAGGCCTAGGACATTTAAAAATTTTTTTCATTTTTGGCCGGGTGCGGTGGCTCACACCTGTAATCCCAGCACTTTGGGAGGCCGAGGCAGGTGGATCACCTGAGATCAGGAGTTCGAGACCAGCCTGACCAACACGGAGAAACCCCGTCTCTACTAAAAATACAAAAAAGTTAGCCAGGCGTGGTGGCACATGCCTGTAATCCCAGCTACTCGGGAGGCTGAGGCAAGAGAATTGTTTGAACCTGGAAGGTGGAGGTTGCGCAGTGAGCCGAGAGTGTGCCATTGCACTCCAGCCTGGGCAACAAGAGCAAAACTCCGTCTCAAAAAAAAAAAATTTCATTTTTGAATTATTTATTTATTTACTTATAGCTGGGCATGATAGCTCATGCCTGTAATCCTAGCACTTTGGGAGGCCAAGGCGGGCTGATCACCTGAGGTCAGGAGTTCGAGACCAGCCTGACCAACATGGCGAAACCCCATCTCTACTAAAAACACAAAAATTAGCCGGGCGTTGTGGTGCACACCTGTAATCCCAGCTATTTGGGAGGCTGAAGCAGGAGAATCGCTTGAAATAGGGAGATGGAGGTTGCAGTGTGCCCAGATCACACCAGTTCACTCCAGCCTGGGCAATAGAGCGAGACTGTCTCAAAAAGAAAAACAAAAAACAAAACATAAATAATTTTTATAAAAACAAGGTCTCACTCTGTTGCCCAGGCTGCTCACAAACTCCTGGGCTCAAGTGATGCTCCCTCCTGGGCCTCCCAAAGTGCTGGGATTACAGGTGGGAGCCACTGCGCCCAGCTGACCTAGGACATTATTGTATACTACTGTAGACTTTATAAACACTGACACTTAGGCTACATTAAACTTGAAAACATGTTTCCTTCTTCAATGATAAATTAACTTTAGCTTACTGTAGCTTTAAAAATTTGTAAGGCCAGGTGCTGTGGCTCATGCCTGTAATCCTAGCACTTTGGGAGGCTGAGGTGGGCGGATCACTTGAGGTCAGGAGTTCACAATCAGCCTGGCCAACATGGTGAGACCTCACCTCTACTAAACATAGAAAAAATTAGCCGGATGTGGTGGCGCATGTCTGTAATCTCAGCTACTTAGGAGGCTGAGGCAGGAGAATCGCTGGAACCCGGAAGGCGGAGGCTGCAGTGAGCCAAGATTGTACCACTGCACTCCAGCCTGGGCAGTAGTAGAGTGAGACTCTGCTCAAAAAAAAAAAAAAATTTGTAAACTTTTTTTTTTAAACTTTTTGTCTCGTAATAACACAGCTTAAAACACATTGTACAGCTGTACAACATTTTTTTTGAAACAGGGTCTCCCTCTGTCACCCAGGCTGGGGTGCGCTGGCGTGATCACGACTCACTGCAGCCTCAACTTCCTGGGCTCAAGCAATCCTCTCGCCTTAGCTTCCTGAATAGCTGAGGTTACCGTGTACGCCACCATGCTTGGCTAATTTTTTGTATTTTTTGTAGCGAGAGGGTCTTGCTGTTGTCCAGTCTGTCTCAAACTCCTGGCCTCAAGTAATCCTCCCACCTTGGCCTCCCAAAGTGCTGGAATTACAAGCTTGAGCCACCTCGCCTGGCCTGCAAACGTAAAATTAAAAAAAATAAATGCCTCTTCCCGCCCCCATTCCTCAGCCCCTCCACTGCTAGTACCAGTATCTGCATGCTAGGTGTTCATCCCTGGACTGAGGATTTTAAATGCTTTAACTTATTTATTCTTCATGATAATCCTATGAGGTAGACACAATTGTTACCTCCATTTTACAGGAGAGGAAATGGAGGCTGCCTGGCTTTGGGAACTGCCCTGAGGTCACACAGCAGCGCATGTTGCCTTCAGTCCAGCCTTCTTTGGAATCCCAACCCTTCCCTCAGGAGGTTGGCTTTAAGGCCTTCATTTCTAAACCACTGTCTTCTTTTTTTTTTTTTTTTTGAGATGGAGCGGCTTGATCTGGACTCACTGCAACCTCTGCCCCCTGGGTTCAAGTGATTCTCTTGCCGCAGACTCCCAAGTAGCTGGGATTATAGGCGCCCACCACCATGCCCAGCTAATTTTTGTATTTTTAGTAGAGACGGGGTTTCATCATGTTGGCCAGGCTGGTCTCAAACTCCTGATCTCAGGTAATCCACCCGCCTCGGCCTCCCAAAGTGTTAGGATTACAGGCGTGAACCACCGCTCCTGGCCTAAATTACTGGCTTCTCTCCAAGAACATTAATATAGAACCACTTTTATATCTACAACTTTAATTACATGTTTATTTCCCCAAATCATCAAAATCTGCAATGTCCCCAAACCCCTCAGGAGATGCAGTGAAGGAAGGAGGCTGGAACAGGGTTCTAACAGATGAGGGTCTGCACTTGCAGGCCTGTTTTTACAACACTTTGCTGTTTTTGATCCTCTAGTCCATATACCTTTTTCCTTACCCTCCAGCATATTTTGTTCCAATGGAGTCAGGAATATAAGCCCTTTAGAACCCCTGAAAGTTCTTTGTGTGTTTCTGATAGATAAAGATTTCCTCATTTTAAAGTACATAGTTCTCTGTTTTGGTCAGTTTCAGTCCCCACTGACCTTGTAAATGGGTGATACGGAACAGCCTGTAACTACAAAATCAACTTCTTATCCAGTTCCCTCAGCTGCTCCATTTATATGTACGGAACCCAAGGGACAGAGCTGGGTTCACACACTGTGGAAAAGAAAAAGAAGAAATAATTTTTCTTCAAAACAAAGAAACAAATTTTAAATTCACGCTGTTCTTTCTCTTTACTCTGCATGAAATGACTGATAATAAACCAAAGTTGTTTCAGAGGAAAAAAAAATTATCCTGGAACAGAGATCACCTGACAAGCTACACAGCCTGTTTCCCTGATGCTCACTTGCTCAGTTGCATTGGGGGTTTCATGGCCTTTGGTCAAGGCCAGGAGGGCCTAACCCCAAGCACACTAGCTTCTTTTAGTGTTGTTCGTTTGTTTGTTTTTGAGACAGGGTTTCACTCTCTCACCCAGGCTGGAGTGCAGTGGCACCACTGTAGCTCACTGCAGCCTCAACGTCCCAGGCTCAGGTGATCCTCCCACCTGGGCCTCCCAAGTAGCTGGGACTACAGGCACGTGCCACCACACCCACTGGCCTCAGCCTCCCCAAATGCTGGGAATACAGATGTCAGCCACCACGCCCTAGCCTCAAGCACATTGCTATGGAAGCCTAAAAAGATAAATCTGGCTGGGCGTGGTGGGTCACGCCTGTAATCCCAGCAGTTTGGGAGACTGAGGCCGGTGGATCACGTGATGTCAGGAGTTCCAGACCAGCCTGGCCAACATGGTGAAACCCTGTCTCTAATAAAAATATAAAAATTAGCCAGGCGTGGTGGCAGACGCCTGTAATCCCAGCTACTCCAGAGGCTGAGACACAAGAATGGAGAATCGCTTGAACCTGGGAGGTGGAGGTTGCAGTGAGCTGAGATTGCGCCACTGCACTCCAGCCTGGGTGATAGAATGAGACTCAGTCTCGAAAAAAAAAAAAGAAAAGACGAATCTACCAGGTAGAGTGGTTCATGCCTGTAATTCCAGCACTTTGGAAGACCAAGTGGGTGGATCACATGAGTCCAGAGGTTTGAGACCAGCCTGAGCAACATAGCAAGACCTCTATCAGAGAAATATATATATATATATATATTTTTTTTTTTTTAAAGATAAGTTCAGCTGCTGGGGAAAGTGGTAGTTGGTTTCTTAGCAAGCAACAGAATCATTTTGACCTTTAAAGACAAGGACAAGATAAAATACAAAGGGAAAAGCACTGCAGAGTAAGGAAAGTAAAGATTAGAATAACAAAATACTGAATTAGACTATTCACTGTAAACTCTCAGAGCCATTATAATTACTAGGAATTCTGGCTTATAGTGTGATTAAATAGAGTAACCTTGGCAAGGTCCCTAGTTGTATTTTGGGTGAGTTTCTCCATCTGCATTTGGTGTGAGGATAAGACTTGCTCTAAAACAGCCTGAGGTCAGGTGCAGTGGCTCAAGCCTGTAATCCCAGCAATTTGGGAGGCTGAAGTGGTAGGATCACTTGAGCTCAGGAGTTTGAGACCACCCTGGGCAACACAGAGGGACCCCGTTTCTACTTAAAAAATAAAAGAAAAAAGTATATGTGTTTTGCCTCTGCACCAAGTTCCTGACACAGAGCTCCTAAATCCCTTGGAACTTCCTGGGTGATGGGAGCATCTTTTGTAGTAATGAGGGTCTGTTGGTGGCTTGCTGGATAGCTTCAGGATAGGGTCTGGTCACCAGAAAGACAAAGTCATGATTAGAAGCTTGAAAATTTAGCCACATCCCCCATCCTCCAGGGAGGGGAGAAGGACTAGGGATTGAGTTAAAAATTGATCATGCCTACGTGATGAAGCCTCCATAAAAATCCCTAAACTACCGGGTTCCCAGAGTTCCAAATTGGTAAACAAGAACATATCCACTTGCAGGAGGGTTGTGCACCCCAGCTCCACTACACTCAAAGGACAGAAGCTGCTGCACTCAGGAGCCTTCCAGACCTCACCCTATATATCTCCTCATTTGACAATTCATTTCCCGTTTTTTTTTTTTTTTTTTTTTTAGATGGAGCCTCGCTCTGTTGCCCAGGCTGGAGTGCAGTGGCATGATCTCGGTTCACTGATGCAGCTTCCACTTCCCAAGTTCAAGTGATTCTCTGCCTCAGCCTCCTGAGTAGCTGGGATTACAGGCGTGCGCCACAACACTCGGCTAATTTTTTCTTTTCTCTTCTTGAGATGGAGTTTCACTCTTGTTGCCCAGGCTAGAGTGCAATGGCATGATCTTGGCTCACCGCAACCTCCAGCTCCCGGGTTCAAGCGATTCTCCTGCCTCAGCCTCCCGCGTAGCTGGGATTACAGGCATGCGCCACCACGCCTGGCTAATTTGGTATTTTTAGTAGAGACGGGGTTTCTCCATGTTGGTCAGGCTGGTCTCGAAACCCCGACCTCAGGTGATCCGCCTGCCTCGGCCTCCCAAACGTGCTGGGATTACAGGCGTGAGTCACCGCACCCGGCTCCCCTTCCTGCTTTTATCCTGTCTTCTATCTCTGTAGGGCTCCCCGTCCCTGATTTTATTAATACTAGTCCTATCCACCTGTGCCCCAGTTCTGTATTCCTGCTCACAGTCTCTGGGATCTTGCTTCATAATTTAACCCTTTTTCTTGACCCTTCACTTTCTTTTGTTTAGACAAATTGGGACTGAACTCTAGTTTCAGTACCAGTTTGAGTTACTGTTCAAATAAAATTATAGGCCACTTTGGGAGGCAGAAGCAGGAAGATCGCTTGAGTCCAGGAGGAATTCAAGACCAGCTTGGACGACATAGTGAGACCCTGTCCCTACAAAAAAATTTAAAATTAGCATGGTGTGGTGGTACATGCCTTTAGTCCCAGCTACTGGGGAGGCTGAGGTGGGAGGATGGCTTGAGCCCAAGAGCTCAAGTTAGCCATGTTGGTGCCACTGCACTCCAGCCTGGGCAAGAGTGAAACCCTCTCTCAAAAATAAAATGAGTATCCCCTCCCCACGCCCCCTCCCTTCATGATTTCAATTTTAAGCATCCCACCATCCAACCACAACCTCCCACTTTTTAGCTCTACGAAACCAGTACCCACAACCCTTCTACCTAACTGGGACTTATAAGACATTGACACGCCCACGTGTGCACTGTCCTCTATTCCGCTACATCCTCAGGTCTCCTTCCATACCTTCCACCGTAGCTTACACCTACCAACTCTCATGCTTTATTTTCTTGTTTGTGCTCACTTAGCAAAAGCGAATAACCTGATTAAATCTAACTCTGCCTACTCCATGCCTGCAGGCATGGCTGTGGTATGCCGAGAGTTCCATTTAAAGTTCATGACTACTAACCTCCAGCGGGTTTATATTGCTCAGCAGTCATCCGGAATTTCCCTTAATTTTTCACTTTCCCACTCTCCTGAAAGTCTTTTTTTTTTTTTTTTTTTTTTTTTTTTTTTTTTTTTTTTTTTTAAGATAGGGTCTGGCTCTGCTACCCAGGCTGGAGTGCAGTGGTGCTGCAATCTTGGTTCACTGCAACCTCCACCTCCCGGGTTCAAGGAATTCTCCTGCCTCAGCCTCCCCAAGTGGCTGGGATTACAGAGGCCTACCACACTTGACTAATTTTTGTTTTTGTTTCTGTTTTGTGATGGAGTCTCCCTCTTGTTGCCCTAGGCTGGAGTGCAATGGCATGATCTCGGCTCACCGCAACCTCCGCCTCCCGGGTTCAAGTGATTCTCCTGCCTCAGCCTCCCGAGTAGCTGGGACTACAGGCGCCCGCCACCATGCCTGGCTAATCTTTTGTATTTTTTCAGTAGAGACGGGGTTTCACCATGTTAGTGAGGATGGTCTCGATCTCCTGACCTCGTGATCCACCTGCCTCGGCCTCCCAAAGTGCTGGGATTACAGGTGTGAGCCACCGTGCCCAGCCAATTTTTGTATTTTTAGTAGAGATGGGGTTTCGCCATGTTGGCCAGGCTCTAAAAGTCTTTTTGTAATATCTTCTTCACTGCCCTCAACTTCCCCCAAAGCTTCTCCCTATTCTCACTCTCAGTTCATGACTTTTCTCCCTTATTCACTGAGAAAATAGAAGCAGTCAGAAAAGAATGTCCACAAGCCCCTACTGCTATGTCTTCCATGTTAAAATATAATTTTGAAAAAGTTAAGATTATGACTGTCATACAAATATAGAATAAACATCAAGTTTTATTAACTAAAGGAAGCAGAAAAATGGTCAAGCTGGTGAAAAGAGCACTTGAAGAGCAGGAATTTACATATTTTATTAGGAAAGACACTTAAAATGTTATTAGAATAAAATTTATAGATAGATACAAAACTGGTTAATGCCTTACAGAGCAAAAACATCCTAACCTGTGCATCTGGTTTCTGCCACCTAGCATCATATTCCGGAGTTTAATCTATATGGTAGCATGCATTCATCCTTCATTCCTTCTTACTGCTGAACAGTATTGCATTGTATGGATGTAGCATATTTTATTTACCCATTCACCAGCTGACAGACTCAGAATGTTTGCTGTTGGTTTTTCTTAGAAGCCCCTTATCTGGTTAAGGATATTCCCTTCTATTCCTAGTTCGTTGAGTTTTTATCATGAATGGGTTGGATTTTGTCAAATGTTTTTTCTGCATCGATTGAGATGATCATGTAGCTTTTGTCCTTTATTAATATTGTATATTACATTAATTTATTTTAGAATTTAAACCAACCATGCATCCTTGGAATAAATACAACTTGGTCGTGTTGTATAATCTTTTTTTTTTTTTTTTTTTAAATACCGAGTCTCGCTCTGTCGCCCAAGCTGGACTGCAGTGGTGCCATCTCAGCTCACTACAACCTCCACCTCTTGGGCTCAAGCGATTCTCCTGCCCCAGCCTCCAAAGTAGCTGTGATTAAAGGTGCCTGCCACCACCCAGCTGATTTTTATATTTTTAGTAGAGACAGGGGTTTCACAATGTTAGCCAGGCTAGTCTTGAACTGCTGACCTCAAGTGACCCATCCATCTCGGCCTCCCAAAGTGCTAGGATTACAAGGTGAGCCACCAGGCCCAGCCTATAATCTCTCTTATGTGTTGCTGAATTTGGTTTGCGGACGACTTTTGTATCAATATTTATAAGGATATCGATATATACTTTTCTTACAGTGTCTTTACCTGGTTTTAGTATCAGAGTAATATTGAATTTATAGAATAAATTGGGAAGTGTTCCTCTAATTTCTGAAATAATTTGTTGAATATTTGTATTATTGGTTCTTTAAATATTTAATGGAATTTACCAATGAAGCCATCTGGGCTGGGCTCTTGTGGGAAGATTGTTAGATTGTTTTTGTTTGTTCATTTATTTGTTTTTGAGACAGGGTCTCACTCTGTTGCCCCAGGCTGGAGTGCAGTGGTACAATCTCAGCTCACTGAAACCTCCACCTCCCTGGTTCAAGTTATTGTCCCACCTCAGCCTCACAAGTAGCTGGGTCTATAGGTATGTGCCACCCCACCTGGGTAATTTTTGTACATTTTGGTTGAGACAGGGGTTTCACCATAATGCCCAGGCTGGTCTTGAACTCCCGATCTCAAGTGATGTACCTGCCTTGGCCTCCCAAAGTGCTGGGATTACAGGTGTGAGCTACCATGCCCAGCTGGAAGATTGTTTTTTAAATTCATTTTTTTTAACCACTTGATATAGGTATGTTTGGATATCCTATTTCTTCTTGAGTTGGTCTTGATACTTTATGCCTTTCTAGGAATTTTTCATTTCATTAAATTGCCTAATGTACTGGTATAAAGTTGTTCACATTATACTTTTTGTGTGTGTATGGTAGAGATGGGGTTTCACTGTTACCCAGGCTGTTCTGGAACTCCTGGGCTCAAGTAATCTGCCCACCTCAGCCTCCCAAAGTGTTGGGATCATAGTCATGAGCCATCATGCCTGGCCCCATAATATACTTTTATAATTTTAATTTTTGTAGGGCAGAGATTGATGTCCTCTCTTTCATTCTAGATATTGGTAATTTGTGTCTTCTGTTTTTTTTTGAGACGGAGTCTCACTCTGTCACCCAGGCTAGAGTGCAGTGGCGCGATCTCGGCTTACTGCAAGCTCCGCCTCCCAGGTTCATGCTATTCTCCTGACTCAGCCTCCCAAGTAGCTGGGACTACAGGCGCCCGCCACCACGCCCGACTAATTTTTTGTATTTTTAGTAGAGACGGGGTTTCATCGTGTTAGCCAGGATGGTCTCGATCTCCTGACCTCGTGATCTGCCCGCCTGGGCCTCCCAAAGTGCTGGGATTACAGGCGCAAGCCACCACGCCCAGCCAGTGTCTTCTCTTTTTTAAAACAAATTTATTATTATTATTTTTTGAGATGGAGTCTCACTCTGTCGCCCAGGTTGCAGTGCAGTGGCACGATCTCAGCTCACTGCAACCTTCCACCTCCCAGGTTCAAGCGATTCTCCTGCCTCAGCCTCCTGAGTAACTGGGATTACAGGCACCCGCCACCACACCTGGCTAATTTTTGTATTTTTAGTAGAGATGGGGTTTCACCACGCTGGTCTCAAACTCCTGACCTCAAGTGATCCACCTGCCTCGGCCTCCCAAAGTGTTGGAATTACAGGCATAAGCCACCATGTCTGGCCTTTTTAAAATTTTTTTTCACTGGGCTAATCTTATTATTATTATTATTTTTGGAGACAATGTTTTGCTCTATTGCCTGCTGGAGTGCAGTGGCGTGACCTCAGCTCACTGCAGCCTCAACCTCTCAGGCTCAAGCAATTCTATCTCATGAGCATCCCCACCCGAGTAACTGGGACTACAGGCACGTGCCACCATGACTGGCTAATTTTTGTATTTTTTTGGAAGAGACAGTGTTCATCATGTTACCTAGGCTGGTCTCCAACTCCTGGGCTCAAGTGATCCACCTGCCTCTGCTTCCCAAAGTGCTAGGATTATAGGTGTGAGCCACCACGCCCAGTCATTGTTATTTTTTCAAAGAAACAACTTTTTGTTCGTTGATTTTCTATATTGCTGTTTTCTGTTTCACTGATTTCTGCTCTAATCTTTATTTCCTCTTTTTTGCTTACCTTGGGTTTAGTTTGATCTTTTGTTTATTTATTTATTTATTTAGAGACGGAGTTTCACTCTTGTTGACCAGGCTGGAGTGCAGTGGCGCCATCTCAGCTCACCACAACCTCCGCCTCCCGGGTTCAAGTGATTCTCCTGCCTCCACCTCCTGAGTACCTGGGATTACAGGCATGCGCCACCACACCCGGCTAATTTTGTATTTTTAGTGGAGACGGGGTTTGTCTATGTTGGTCAGGCTGGTCTCAAACTCCCGACCTCAGGGGATCAGCCCGACTCGGCCTCCCAAAGTGCTGGGATTACAGGCATGAGCCACCGCGCCCAGCCTTCTTTTTATTTTCTTAAGAAGCTTAATTTGATTTGAGACCTTTCTTTTCTTCTTATATACATGTTTTCCTCTAAGCACTTCTAGCTGCTTCCCATAAATTTTGATATGTTGTATTTTCATTTTTACTCAGTTCAAAATATTTTAAGATTTCCCTTGTGAAGTGGCTTTTGACCTATGTGCTATTTAGAAGTCTGTTTTATTTCCAAATACATAGGGATTTCCCAGATTTCTTTCTGTTGTTGATTTCTAACTGTTTTTTTTTTTTTTTTTTTTTTTGAGAGGGAGTCTCGCTCTGTCACCCAGGCTGGAGTGCAGTGGCGCGATCTTGGCTCACTGCAAGCTCCGCCTCCCGGGTTCACGCCATTCTCCTGCCTCAGCCTCCCGAGTAGCTGGGACTACAGGTGCCTGCCACCACGCCCGGCTAATTATTTTTTTTGAATTTTTAGTAGAGACGGGGTTTCACTGTGTTAGCCAGGATGGTCTCGATCTCCTGACCTCGTGATCCGCCCGCCTCGGCCTCCCAAAGTGCTGAGATTACAGACGTGGGCCACCGTGCCCAGCCCTTTTCTTTTTTTTTTTTTTTCTGAGACAGAGTTTCGCTGTTGTTGCCCAGGCAACAACCCGGTCTCAGCTCACTGTAATCTCCGCCTCCCAGGTTCAAGTGATTCCCCTGCCTCAGCCTCCTGAGTAGCTGGGACTATAGGCGCCGCCACCGCGCCCAGCTAATTTTTGTATTTTTTGTAGAGACGGGTTTCACCTTGTTGGCCAGGCTGGTTTTGAACTCCTGACCTCAGGTGATCCACCAGCCTCAGTCTCCCAAAGTGCTGGGCTTACGGGTGTGAGCCACTTTCTTTTTCTTTTTTTTTACTTTTGAGACGGAGTCTTGCTCTGTCACCAGGCTGGAGTGTAGTGGCTCTATCTTGGCTCACTGCAACCTCCGCCTCCCAGGTTCAAGCAGTTCTCCTGCCTCAGCCTCCTGGGTAGCTGGGACTACAGGCGTGTGCCACCACGCCTGGCTAATTTTTTGTACTTTAGTAGAGATGGGGTTTCACCATGTTGGCCAGGATGGTCTCGATCTCCTGACCTCGTGATCTGCCTGCCTCAGCCTCCCAAACTGCTGGGATTACAGGTGTGAGCCACCGCACCTCGCTCTGATTTTACTTTTCTTTCTTTCTTTCTTTCTTTTTTTTTTTTTTGAGACGGAATCTCGTTCTATCACCCAGGCTGGAGTGTAGTGTCAGGATCTCGGCTCACTGCAACTTCTGCCTCCTGCGGTCAAGCAATTCTCCTACCTCAGCCTCCTGAGTAGCTGGGATTACAGGTGCATGCCACCATGCCTGGCTAATTTTTTTGTATTTTTAGTAGAGACGGGGTTTCACCATGCTGGCCAAGCTGGTCTTGAACTCCTAACCTCGTGATCTGCCTGCCTTGGCCTCCCAAAGTGCTGGGATTACAGGCGTAAGCCACCACACCCAGCCGATTTCACTTTCTAAAGCCTGTTTTTTGCTTTGTTTGTGGGTTTGTCTTGTTTGTTTGTTTTGAGACAGAGTCTCGCTCTGTTGCCCAGGCTAGAGTGCAGTGGTGCAATCTCGGCTCACCGCAACCTCCGCCTCCCAGGTTCAAGCAACTCTCCTGTGTCAGCCTCCTGAGTACATCTGATCTTAGCCAAAAGGCTGAGAAGCAATCAGCCTCCTGAGTAGCTGGGATTACAGGTGCATGCCACCATGTTCAGCTAATTTTTGTATTTTCAGTAGAAATGGGGTTTCACCATATTGGTCAGGCTGGTCTTGAACTCCTGACCTCAGGTGATCCACCCGCCTCAGCCTCCCAAAGTGCTGGGATTACAGGCATGAGCCACCAAGTCCGGCGGGTTTGTCTTTGTTTAGTGACTTGCCTGGGCTAAATCTATGAGCTCTGTCTCCCCTCTGAGGTTTGTAGCTGCTGATCTCTCTGCTCAGTTTCTTTTCTCTTGTTTTTCTTTTTTTTTCTTTTTTCTTTTTTTTTTTTTTTGAGATGGAGTCTTGCTCTGTCGCCTAGGGTGGAGTGCAGTGGCACGATTGCAGTTCACTGTAACCTCCATCTCCTGGGTTCATGCAATTCTCCTGTGTCAGCCTCCCAAGTAGCTGAGATTACAGGTACCTGCCACCAAGCCTGGCTAATTTTTGTATTTTTAGTAGAGATGGAGTTTCACTATATTGGTCAGGCTGGTCTCGAGCTCCTGACCTCAGATGATCCACCCGCCTCGGCCTCCCAAAGTGCTGGGTCACTGTGAGCCACTGTGCCCGGCCTTGTTTTACTTTTTAAGTCTGGCTTCCTAGGGGTTGCCCCCTGTGTCTGAGTAGCCTCCTGGTTGACCAATGATGGGGCAGAAATTGTCCTGAAATGCCATAAGCCAGTTGGCCTTCTGTCTTCTGATAATGCATTTCTGCATGTTTTAGGAAGCACACAATTCAAAGTTCAGGCCATTTTCTCTTTTTTTTTTGAGACAGTGTCTCCCTCTTCGCCCAGGCTAGAGTGCAGTGGCGGGATCTCCGCTCACTGCAAGCTCCGCCTCCCGGGTTCATGCCATTCTCCTGCCTCAGCCTCCCAAGTAGCTGGGACTACAGGCGCCTGCCACCACACCTGGCTAATTGTATTTTTAGTAGAGATGGGGTTTCACCGTGTTAGCCAGGATGGTCTGGATCTCCTGACCTCGTGATCCGCCCGCCTCGGCCCCCCAAAGTGCTGGGATTACAGGCGTGAGCCACCTCGCCTGGCCAAGTTCAGGCCATTTTCAATTCTATCTGGGCTTTTACTTTTATTCTCTGTTGGGTTCTTCCATCACATTTTCTCTAGGCAGGCTGCCCCAGGGTCAGGCAGAAGTATGTGGCAATTAGGCCAGATGCAGTGGCTCACGCCTGTAATCTTATCACTTTGGGAGGCTGAGGCGGGCAGATCACTTGAGATCAGGAATTTGAGACCAGCCTGGCCAACATGGTGAAACCTGGTCTCTACTAAAAACACAAAAATTAGGTGGGCGTGGTGGCGCATGCCTGTAGTCCCAGCTACTTGGGAGGCTGAGGCAGGAGAATTGCTTGAACTTGGGAGGCTGAGGTTGCAGGTAGCCGAGATCGTGCCACTGCACTCCAGCCTGGGCAACAGAGTGAGATTCCATCTCAGAAAAGAAAAAAAAGAAGAAGAAGTATGTGGCAATCTTAGGCCCTCTGTTATCTGCTGTAAATGTGTAGAAGTTTAGACAGGAAGATGCTTGCCCCAGCCAGAACTGTAACCTCAGGTTAGAACCTTTGGTCCTGCCCTGCTCCAAACCAAGTAAGCCCTCTTTGAGTATAGCTGCAAGGCTGGTTGTTACAGCAGTCCCCACCCTGGCAAAATCCCCTTGCTGACGGAGCTGAAGGGACAGCTGAGAATGGGAGTGTCCCCAGGCAAGATGCCACAGATTCCCACTGTTATTACAAAAGTTCAGCAGTTACTCAAACATAAACGCTTCTCAGGTTTTTTTCATCCAGGTTGGGGTGCAGTGATCAGAACTCAATTCAGCTTCAAATTCCTAGCCTCAAGTAATCCTTCTACCTCAGCCTCCTGAGTAGCTGTGACTACAGGCATGTGCCACCACTACCTGGTTAAATTTTTTTTTTTTTAATTGATCATTCTTGGGTGTTTCTCGCAGAGGGGGATTTGGCAGGGTCATAGGACAATAGTGGAGGGAATGTCAGCAGATAAACAAGTGAACAAAGGTCTCTGGTTTTCCTAGGCAGAGGACCCTGCGGCCTTCTGCAGTGTTTGTGTCCCTGGGTACTTAAGATCAGGGAGTGGTGATGACTCTTAACGAGCATGCTGCCTTCAAGCATCTGTTTAACAAAGCACATCTTGCACCGCCCTTAATCCATTTAACCCTGAGTGGACACAGCACATGTTTCAGAGAGCACAGGGTTGGGGGTAAGGTCACAGATCAACAGGATCCCAAGGCAGAAGAATTTTTCTTAGTACAGAACAAAATGAAAAGTCTCCCATGTCTACTTCTCTCTACACAGACACGGCAACCATCCGATTTCTCAATCTTTTCCCCACCTTTCCCGCCTTTCTATTCCACAAAACCGCCATTGTCATCATGGCCCGTTCTCAATGAGCTGTTGGGTACACCTCCCAGACGGGGTCGTGGCCAGGCAGAGGGGCTCCTCACTTCCCAGTAGGGGCGGCCGGGCAGAGGCGCCCCTCATCTCGCAGACGGGGCGGCTGGCTGGGCGGGGGGCTGACCCCCCCACCTCCCTCCCGGAGGGGGCGGCTGGCCGGGCAGAGGGGCTCCTCACTTCCCAGTAGGGGCGGCCGGGCAGAAGCGCCGCTCACCTCCCGGATGGGGCGGCTGGCCGGGCAGAGGGGCTCCTCACTTCCCAGTAGGGGCGGCCGGGCAGAAGCGCCGCTCACCTCCCGGATGGGGCGGCTGGCCGGGCAGAGGGGCTCCTCACTTCCCAGTAGAGGTGGCCGGGCAGAGGTGCCCCTCACCTCCCGGACGGGGCGGCTGGCCGGGCGGGGGGCTGACCCCCCCACCTCCCTCCGGGACGGGGCGGCTGGCCGGGCGGGGGGCTGACCCCCCCACCTCCCTCCGGGACGGGGCGGCTGGCCGGGCAGAGGGGCTCCTCAATTCCCAGTAGGGGTGGCCGGGCAGAGGCGCCCCTTGCCTCCCGGACGGGGCGGCTGGCCGGGCGGGGGGCTGACCCCCCCCACCTCCCCCCGGACGGGGCGGCTGGCCGGACGGGGGGGCTGACCCCACCTCCCTCCCGGACGGGGCGGCTGGCCTGGCGGGGGTTGACCCCCACCTCCCTCCCGGATGGGGTGGCTGCCGGGCGGAGACGCTCCTCACTTCCCAGACGGGGTGGCTGCCGGACGGAGGGGCTCCTCACTTCTCAGACGGGGCGGCTGCCAGGCAGAGGATCTCCTCACTTCTCAGACGGGGCGGCCGGGCAGAGACGCTCCTCACCTCCCAGACGGGGTCGCGGCCGCGTAGAGGCGCTCCTCACATCCCAGATGGGGCGGCGGGGCAGAGGCGCTCCCCACATCCCAGACGATGGGCGGCTGGGCAGAGACGCTCCTCACTTCCTAGATGGGATGGCAGCGGGGAAGAGGTGCTCCTCACTTCCTGGATGGGATGGCGGCCAGGCAGAGACGCTCCTCACTTTCCAGACTGGGCAGCCAGGCAGAGGGGCTCCTCACATCCCAGACGATGGGCGGCCAGGCAGAGACGCTCCTCACTTCCCAGACGGGGTGGTGGCCGGGCAGAGGCCGCAATCTCAGCTCTTTGGGAGGCCAAGGCAGGCGGCTGGGAGGTGGTTGTAGCTAGCCGAGATCACGCCACTGCACTCCAGCCTGGGCACCATTGAGCACTGAGTGAACGAGACTCTGTCTGCAATCCCGGCACCTTGGGAGGCCGAGGCTGGCGGATCACTCGTGGGTTAGGAGCTGGAGACCAGCCCGGCCAACACAGCGAAACCCCGTCTCCACCAAAAAAATACGAAAACCAGTCAGGTGTGGCGGCGCGCGCCTGCAATGGCAGGCACTTGGCAGGCTGAGGCAGGAGAATCAGGCAGGGAGGTTGCAGTGAGCCGAGATGGCAGCAGTACAGTCCAGCTTTGGCTCGGCATCAGAGGGAGACCGTGGAAGGAGAGGAAGAGGGAGACCGTGGGGAGAGGGAGAGGGAGAGCTAATTTTTTTATTTTTATTTTTTGTGAAGATGGGAGTCTCACTATGTTGCCCAGGCTGATCACAGACTCCTGGCCTCAAGTGATCCTCCCACCTTGGCCTCCCAAAGTGCTGGGATTACAGGTGTGAGCCACCGTGCCTGGCTGTTTCTCAGATTATTACATGCCTTTGGTCAATTTTCAGAGTGCCAGAAATCGTCATTTTTGTCAATTTTTTCCACCTTTGTAATTTTTTTTTAGGGAAAGAATTTGCCCACCTCTTCACACTGCCATAGCTGGACGTTTCACCCTCCTCAATAAACAAGTGATGAATAAGTGAATAAACCCCTTGTAATTTGTGTTCTGTCTTGACCACTGTACTGAAACTGTCTTATCAAAAATTATCATTTACTTCCCAGGCACTAAAACAGGCTCTGAGTAAGACAGGCCTGGGCTGAATTATAGCTCTGCCACTTAGTCACTGTGTACTTGATGAGTATATTTATCTTCTCCAAGTCTTGTTTTTTTTCTGTTAAATAGCTAAAATAATACCTGGGGTGTTATTATAAAGTTATTATAAGGAAGGTGTGGTCTGAGCAAGCATCTGGGAGGATGCTTCAGAGTCCTTTCCCAACATAGTATTTGTCAGGAGGTCTGAGCTCCTGTTCAGACTGTGAGTCTGGGATAGCCTTCAACCTCGTTTTCCATCCTTACACACAGTGGAGACATGACTGGTGGGAATGCAGGGATAAGATCATGAAAACTCTTTGATATTATATCCATTAGACACAACTATAAGGTATTATTGTGCCTTACTATGATGTTCTTTGTGAACTCTAAAGAATCCCCTCTCTGGGATCGTGCCATTGAACTCCAGCCTGGGCAACAAGAATGAAACTCCATCTCAAAAGAAAAAAAAATACGTCTCTGGGAAAATTTGGTCGTAATAGAATTTCTAAAAATAGGGAAGCTACTCAAATTACTTCCCTTAACTTCCTTCTTCCCTGGACATTTGAACATTTTGAAGATACCGTAGATATCTTCAAAAGACCAGGACTATAGATGTAAATTCTTCTTAATCACAAGCTTTCCCATTTTTAGATGTTTCTTCTAAGAAGACATAGTCTCCCAAATCAGAAGGGAAACATCCATTTTGTGGTAAAAGATGGAGAAGGAGAAACATGACCAAACAATGTGTGGAATTTGAAAATACTGTGGTGAGTGGTGAGGCCATTTAGAGCCCCATTTAGGGCCTTGCTGAAAATTCAGCTGTTTCTGCAGGCAATACATGTTTTAAAGCAGATTTTTCTTTTCTTTTTTTTTTTTTTTGAGACAGAGTCTCACTCTGTCACCAAGGCTGGAGTGCAGTGGCACAATCTCGGCTCACTGCAACCTCCACCTCCTGGGTTCAAGTGATTATCGTGCCTCAGCCTCCCGAGTAGCTGGGATTACAGGTGCCCGCCACCACACCCAGGTAATTTTTTAATTATTTGTAGATACGGGATCTCGCTGTGTGGCCCAGACTGGTCTTGACATCCTGACAGCAAGAGATCCTCCCACCTTGGTCTCCCAAAGCACTGGGATTATAGGCACGAGCCACCATGCCTGGCCTAAAGTTTTTCTTTTAATGAGATAGTATTACAAGTCTCAATTTCCAGGTTCTAAACCACCAAATGTACCCTTTCCTTAAAGGGATCTGCCTGAGAATGGTTTGCAATGAGCTGATTTTTCTTTTCCAGCCTCCCCTTCCCAAGTCCTCTTAGCCTTCACAGCAAAAAGATTGAGGCTGTAGTGAACCATGATTGCACCACTGCACTCCAGCCTGGGCGATAGAGCAAGACTCTGTCTCAAAATAAATAAATAGATAAAATAATAAAAATCAAAAACAAAAAGCTATCCCTTAGCCATCCTGAACTATGCTATGTGCGATGTTCCCAAGCAAAGGGATAATTGGAGAAGCATCATGACTGATGGAGGAGCTCCTGAGAGCCAAGTAAGAAGCACTCACAGGGTAGCACCTGATTTCTTTTTTTTTGTGGAGATGGAGTCTCACACTGTCACCCAGGCTGTAGGGCAGTGGTGCAATCTCGGCTCACTGCAACCTCTGTCTCCCAGATTCAACCAATTCTCCCGCCTTAGCTTGGCTAGTAGCTGGGACTACAGGCACGCGCCACCAGCTATTTTTTGTATTTTTAGTAGAGATGGGGTTTTCTCCATGTTGGCCAGGCTGGTCTTGAACTCCTGACCTCAGGTGATCCGCCCACCTTGGCCTCCCAAAGTGCTGGGATTACAGGCATGAGCCACCGCACCCGGCCTGCACCTTATTTCATCTTAACAAATTCACGGCAAGCTTCTTAGAATTGGAAGTCACGACCGGGCACGGTGGCTCACACCTGTAATCCCAGCACTTCCAGAGGCTGAGGCAGGCAGATTACTTGGGCCTAGAAGTTCAAGACCAGCCCGAGCAACATGTCAAAAACCCTGTCTCTATTAAAAATACAAAAATTAGCTGGGTGTGGTGGTGCATGCGCCTGTAGTCCCAGCTACTCAGGCCACTAAGGTGGGAGGATCAGCTTGAGCCTGGGAGGCAGAGGTTGCAGTGAGCTGAGATCACACCATTGCACTGCAGCTTGGGCAACAGGAGTAAGACCCTGTCTCAAAACAACAACAACAACAGAATTAGAAGTCACAGATGAGCCAGGTGCGGTAGCTCATACCTGTATTCCCAGCACTTTGGGAGGCTGAGGCAGGAGGATTGCTTGAGCCTAGGAGTTTGAGAACAGCCTGGGCAACACAGGGAGACCCTGTCTGTATAAATAACAACAACAAAAAAAAAATTAGCTGGAAATTAGCTGGGTGTGGTGGTGTGCACCTTCAGTCCCAGCTACTCGGGAGGCTGAGGTGGGAGGATTGCTTGAACCTGGGGATTTGAGGCTGCAGTGAGCTAGGATTGTGCCACTGCACTCCAGCCTGAGTGACAGAGCAAGACCCCATCTCAACACAAAACAAAACAAAAACACACATAACACAAAACAAAAAAACAAAATAACTCCATTTGACTGATTGGTTTGGCCATGGGGACTGGTTTTGCTAGTTAAGTAATATTTTCTACAAATGGAAGGAGCTACATCTGTGGCTCCAAACCACATTGTTTTCCTCATGCCACCTTGTCTAAGAAGGCTGTAAACTTTTGGCCGGGTGCAGTGGCTCACACCTGTAATCCCAGAACTTTAGGAGGCCAAGACAGGTGAATTGCTTGAGGCCAGGAGTTCAAAACCAGCCTGGCCAACATGGTGAAACCCCATCTCTACCAAAAATACAAAAAATTAGCCAGGTGTGGTGGCGGGCACCTGTAATCCCAGTTACTCGGGAGGCTGAGGCAGGAGAATCGCTTGAATCCAGGAGGCGGAGGCTGCAGTGGGCTGAGATCACGCCACTGCACTCCAGCCTGGGCAACAAGAATGAAATTCTGTCTCAAAAAAAAAAAAAGAAAGAAAGAAGGCTCTAAGTTTTGATGAAAATATGTATAAAGGCTGGGCACAGTGGCTCACACCTGTAATCCTAGCACTTTAGGAGGCTGAGGTGAGCGGATTGCCCGAGCTCAGGAGTTCGTGACCAGCCTGGGCAACATAGTAAAACCCAATCTCTACTAAAATACAAAAAATTAGCCGGGCGTGTCGGCGTGCGCCTGTAGTCCCAGCTACTTGGGAGGCTGAGGCAGGAGAATTGCTTGAATCTGGGAGGCAGAGGTTGCAGTGAGCTGAGATCGCGCCATTGCACTCCAGCCTGGGGGCAGAGCGAGACTCTCAAAAAAGGAAGGAAGGAAGGAAGAAAGGAAGGGAGGAAGGAAGGCAGGGAGGGAGGGAGGGAGGGGAGGAAAATATGTGTAAAGTATTTATCATACACCAGAAATTGCATGAATTGTAACTATTTCAAGTTCTGATGACCACTGCCTTAAACTCACACTCACATCATAATCACCCCGTCTTACCTCCTGTCAGTCCCTTCAGGCTGAAGCAAACCACATTCATGCTCCTTGTCACTCTTCCAGGTCTATACCTTTGTATGTGGTCCTGCCAGTTCCTCCAATGGAAACACCTTTCCCTCCCATCTCAGTGTTGAATCCTACCTAACATTTGCCTGGTCTGAGGCACTAGTTAGGCACTGGGGGTGCAAAATGAACATGATAATCTTGGCCCCATTCTCATAAAATTTTAGTGTCTGGTATGGAAGACACAGATAAATCATATTATATATGGTATTATAAGAGCTAAGATGGGACCAGGCATGGTGGCTCAAGCCTGTAATCCTAGCACTTTGGGAGGCCGAGGCGGGCGGTTCACCTGAGGTCAGGAGTTCAAGACCAGCCTGGCCAACATGGTGAAACCCTGTCTCGACTAAAAATACAAAAATTTGCTGGGCATGGTGGTGCACTCCTATAGTCCTAGCTACTTGGGAGGCTGAGGCGGGAGAATCGCTTGAACCCAGGAGGCAGAGATTGCAGTAAGCTGAGATCTCGCCACTGCCCTCCAGCCTGGGTGACAGAGTGAGACTCCATCTCAAAAAGAAAAAAAGAGCTATGATGGGCTGGGGGCAGCGGCTAATGCCTGTAATCCCAACATTTTGTGAGGCTGAGGTGGGAGAACCGCTTGAACCCAGGAGTTGAAGACCAGCCTGGACAATGTAGTGAGAGTCCATCTCTGCAAAAAAATAATAAAAAAAAAATTAGTCCAGTGTGGTGGTGCACGCCTGTAGTGCCAGCTACTCGGAAGGCTGAGGCAGAAGGATCACTTGAGCCCGGGAGGTCGAAGTTGCACTGAGCAGTGTTCGCACCACTGCATTCGAGCATGGGTGACAGAGAGAGACCCTGTCCCAAAAATAAATAAGTAGATAAAAGAGCCACAATGGGGAACTTGGAGGTGCTGCCAACTCACAGCAGGGGCACCCTGTGGGGGTCCAGGAAGTGGCCAGAAAGCCAAGACCCTCTGATAAGCCTGATATTTTGTGGGGAGAGGAGAGAAGAGGACTGATCTATACTGAAAACACAAAAATGAGTTGAATTGATATTTTTAAGGCAGTTCCTCTGTGGAATCAGGATTTCAACGTGAGGGACACACTTAACTCTAGGATCCAGATAGAAACTACTGAATTTAGTGTTTCTTTCTTTTTTTTTTTTTCAGAGAATGGTCACATATTCTCAAAAGCCCAATTATAGAACAAGCTGAAAGTCAAGGGAGAGGTCATCTCCAGAAAAGTTTTCCCCTTGCTTTTTGCCAAACATAAATATTTGAATCCTGAGTTCAACTGCCAGGGGAGTGGGCAGCCTTTTTATATTGGCTTCCCCAAAAATAATGCTCAGAGAATGCTCTTGGGATGTCTGTGAGGAAAAAGGCAGGGTGTGTGTGTGTGTGTGTGTGTGTGTGTGTGTGTGTGGCTGTGCTCTGAGGGTGGAGGCACCCTCCTAGCAAACAAGCAACTGAAATAAGCAGAACAACAAGAGAAAACAGTTTCAAGGGACTGAATTGTGCCACACAAGTGGAATATCCCACTGCTCTACCTCCCGTCCTGGTCCTGTCCCAAGCCAGAGGCCCTGAAAAAACCTTTGCTGAGAGATGCTCGACTCTCTACTTAATGCAAATATTCAGTGCTGATTTGTTATCAAGCTATTTATTTATTTAGAGATACCATCTCTCTATGTTGCCAGGGCTGGACTCCCAACTCCTGGGCTCACACGATCCTCCCGACTCAGCCTCCCGAGTAGCTGGGACTACAGGAGTACGCAGCTGCACCCAGCTTCAGGCAATTTATTTCTTTTTTTTTTTTCTTTTTGAGACAGAGTCTTACTCTGTCGCCCAGGATGGAGTGCAGTGAAATCTCAGTTCGCTGTGACCTCCACCTCACGGGTTCAAGTGATTCTCTTGCCTCAGCCTCCTGAGTAGCTGGGACTACAGGCACATGCCACCACACCTGGCTAATTTTTGTATTTTTAGTAGAGATGGGGTTTTACCATGTTGGCCAGGCTGGTCTCAAACTGCTGACCTCAGGTGATCCGCCCGCTTCGGCCTCCCAAAGTGCTGGGATTATAGGTATGAGCCACCGCACGTGGCCAACTCTACAAATATTAATACATTATGTGACGTTATGATGTATATATTTTGGTTTTCCTCCACTATTCCTGGCTCTCAGCTCCTGTAAGCCTTGTCATTTCCTGTGACTAGAGCAATATCTTTTGTTAAAGGCCTTTTGTCCTGAGTCTTGAAGCCGTTCAGGAAAAGCTTGAGTAATAAAGGTGGAAGACAGACAATCTTTTGTTATTTTTACCAAACTCTTCAAGACACCTGAGTTTACATTAATAAGGCGAAAATCAGGATGACTACAGAGGATGGGGAGCTGGTTGCCAGGGGAACCAGCCACATTCCCAGAGGGCTGGAACTTCCAGGGAGGGGAGAGGGGCTGAAGGTTAAGCTGACCATCAAATGGCCAATGGTTTAATCAATCATTCCTATGTAATGAAGCCTCAGTAAAAACCCAAAAGGGCAGGGTTCAGAGAGCTTCTGGATGGCTGAACACGTAGAGGTTCCTGGAGAGTGGTGTGCCCCAGGGACGGCGTGGACGCTTGGTGCCCCTTCCTCCGTACCTCGCCCTATGCATCTATCTGGTCGTTTATTTGCATCCTTGAAAATATCCTTTGTAGCCAGGTGTGGTGGCTCATGCTTGAGCCCAGGAGTTCAAAATTAGCCTGGGTAACACAGTGAGACCTTGTCTGTAAACAAATTTTTTAAATATAAAAATAAGCAAAAAATTTTTTAAATGAATATCCTTTGTAATAAACCGGTAAACAAAAATAAGTGCTTCCTTGAGTTGTGTGAGCCATTCTAGCAAATTAATTGATCCCAAGGAGGAGGTTGTGGGAACCCTCATTTATAGCCGGTAAAAACCACCTGGGGCTCGCAATCAGCATCCTAAGCGGGGCTCAGTCTCATGGGACTCAGTCCTTGTGGGATCCGAGGCTCTCCAGGTAGTGTGAGAATTGAATTAGAGAACACCCAGCTACATCCATTGCAGAAAAGAACTGATTGTTGGTGGGGAAAAATCCCCACACACATTTTGGTGACCAGAGGTCACAGAAGTATTCTGTGTTGATTGTTGAGTGACAGTACAGGAGAAACTAAATTAGTTTTTTCTTATATATTTTCACATTAGCAGAATTGTGGGATACAATAGATGTGGCACTAGCCATCAGTATTTCCTATTCTAGTCACAGTTCGGTACCCAATAACTTCGTCTTACTAGTTTTCTGATACAGTCCACTCATGCATTGCCGGAGTGAACTTTTTTTTTTTTTTTTTTTGAGGCAGAATCTCGCTCTTGTCACCCAGGCTGGAGTGCAGTGGAACAATCTTGGCTCACTGCAACCTCTGCCTCCCAGGTTCAAGCTATTCTCCTGCCTCAGCCTCCTGAGTAGCTGGGATTACAGGCGCCCACCACCATGCCCAGCTAATTTTAGGATTTTTAGTAGAGACGAGTTTTCCCAAAGTTGGCCAGGCTGGTCTCAAACTCGTGACCTCAAGTAATCCACCTGCTTCAGCCTCCCAAAGTGCTGGGATTAAAGGTGTGAGCCACTGCACCTGGTTTCTTCCCTTCCCCTCCATTCCCTTTCCTTTTTCCTTTCCTTCCTCCCTGCCTCCCCACCCCTCTTTCTCTCTCTTTTTTTTTTTTGACAGGGTCTCTGTCACCCAGGCCAGAGTGCAGTGGCACGATCATACTCACTGCACCCTCGAACTCCTAGGCTCAAGGGATACTCTTACCTTGGCCTCCCAAGTAGCTGGGACTGCAGGCACGTGCCACCACATGTGGCTAATTTTGAAAACTTTTAATAGAGACAGGGGTCTCACTGTGTTGCCCAGGCTGGTCTTGAACTCCTGGGCTCAAGTGATCCTCCTGCCTCAGCCTCCCAAAGTGTTGGGATTACAGGCGTGAGCCACCACGTCCAGCCCAGGGTAGATTTTTATCTTATTTTTCTTTTTTCCTTTTTTTTTTGAGACGGAGTTTCACTCATTGCCCAGGCTGGAGGGCAATGGCACGATCTCGGCTCACCGCAACCTCCGCTCCCAGGTTCAAGCAATTCTCCTGCCTCAGCCTCCGGAGTAGCTGGGATTACAGGCACGTGCCACCACTCCCGGCTAATTTTGTATTTTTAGTAGAGATGGGGTTTCTCCATGTTGGTCAGGCTGGTCTTGAACTCCTGGCCTCAGGTGATCCACCTGCCTCAGCCTCCCAAAGTGTTGGGACTACAGGTGTGAGCCACGATGCCTGTCCCGGATTTTTATCTTATTTCTCATCTCGTTTTGTTAGTTGTCTGAGTATCTTCTTCAAGCACCCATATAGAAAGTTAACATTTTCTCTATGATCAGTGTCATGGTAGAATCAGCAGGTCTCATTCACGAGGGCTTAGTTATTGAAGTACCAAAGGATGTCCTTATAACATATTGACTATACATACAGTCATGCTTTGCATAATGATGTTTCAGTCAATGGTGGACCTCATTAATGATGGTGGTTCCATAAGATTATAATATCATAATCTGGACTGTATCCAGTACTGTTCCTTTTTTGTTTAGCTATGTTTAGATACAGGAATACTTATCATGGTGTTACAATTGCCTACAGTATTCAGTACAGTTACATGCTATATAGTTTTGAAGCCTAGGAGCAATAGGCTGTGTTATATAGCCTAGGAGTGTAGAAGACACTACCACCTAGGTTTGTGTATGTGCACTCTATGATGTTTGCACAGTGATGAAATTGCCTAAGGATGCATTTCTCAGAAAGTATCAGTCATTAAATGACACATGACTTATATGGAAGTCACATGACATGGACCCCAAGGACTACATAATCAGTGAGGCTTCAGTAGGCTATACTGTTGATAAAGCTACTACATCTCTTTCAGGAAAACCATCATAAGCTCATCTCTGAATACAACATTCAGTTTTGTTGGAAAGTAACTATCAAGGTTTGCCGGGTCAGAACTATGCTTGATAACATGTTTCCATTACAAATGCCTTCTATCCTTCATACCATATTTTTCCGGGTGGGTGGGCCAACTGCAATCTGCTCTAATATTCTGCTTTCTACCAGTTCTCCCAACGTTTTCTGATTATGGGCTTTAACAAAGTGCAATACCGGGGAATGCAGGCTCATGCTGAAGTATATGTATAAATGTGTTTGCTAATGCGTTTAGACCCTCATGTGAAAAGGGCCTGAAGTCTTCTAAATAGAAAAATCTTCAACTGAATCAGAACCGACTGAGGAGTTTGGAAAATGTTGGCAGGGCTTCATGATCTTATATCAAACCATGGCAAGGCCACATTTTAACATCTCCCTACTCTCAGATTAATTTCATTTCTGTCACCCTCTCTTCACCTTGGAAACTCCTCCCATTCAGCAAAATCAGAAGCATTCAGAATAAGCACATTGTGATTTCTGTCCCTGAAACCCGCTGTGTGCACTGATGGAAAGCATAGTTTTAGTTTGTAGCCCTGTGCCCGTGGGCCGGTGGAGGAAATTAAATGAGTTGAGCCTCAGGTTTTCCTCAGAGACCACCAATGTAACAAATGACGACTCATTGAGGCCCGAGGGCTCCTCAACACAGGCCACTTTCTTGTAGAGAGTCAGCCTGGTCTCTTTTTATTTTTTAAAAACTATGTAAGATTTTTTTTTTTTTTTGAGACCGAGTCTCACCCTGTCACCCAGGCTGGAGTGCAACTTTCGCCTCCCAGCCGAACTGTAACTTTCGCCTCCCAGATTCAAGCAATTCTGCCTCAGCCTCCTGAGTAGCTGGGATTACAGGCGCGCACCACCAGGCCCAGCTAATTTTTGTATTTTTAGTAGAGACGGGGTTTCACCATGTTGGCCAGACTGGTCTCAAACTCCTGACCTCAGGGATCCACCTGCCTCGGCCTCCCAAAGTGTTGGGATTACAGGTGTGAGCCACTGCGCCCAGCCTGGTCCAGCCAAGGTGCCAGCGAGTCTCTCCCGGACAAAAAATGGGGCGCTGACCTGCAACCCCGACACCTTTCCGGAAGGGGCCTTGCAGCGGCGCGGCGCGTCCAGCAGATGGCGCCCCAGCTGAATTTTCGCGAGCTGTCCTCCAAGCTTGTAGAAAAATCTGGAACAAATAGGAAGGGGAATTTTTTTTTTTTTTTTTAAGCATTCTAATTTTCAACCTATACTGCCTTTTTGTCCGTGTCAGGGGCTCTTTTTATTCGAATAAGTTGCAATGCATTTGAGATGTCTAAAAGACTTTTTGATTACACAATCCCAAATTAAATTTTTTTTTTTTTTGGCCGGGCGCAGTCGCTCATGCCTGTAATCCCAGCACTTTGGGAGGCCGAGGCGGGCGGATCACGAGGACAGGAATTCGAGACCAGCCTGACCAACATGGTGAAACCCCGTCTCTACTAAAAATACAAAAATTAGCTGGGCGTGGTGGCGGGTGCCTGTAATCCCAAATACTCGGGAGTCTGAGGCAGGAGAATCGCTTGAACCTGGGAGGCGGAGGTTGCAGTGAGCCGAGATCGCGCCACTGCACTCCAGCCTGGGCAACAAAAGCAATACTCCGTCTCCAAAAAGAAAATTTTTTTTAGGATGTCCACTCTTCCAAAAGACCCAAGAGGGAGGTTTTCAAACAGCATTAATTGTCACAAGAGTTCAGAAACTTCCGCGGACAGCGCTATGTGAAGAAAGGCCGCTTCTAAACAGCAGGGCGTGGCGGGGGCGCGCTCGCCGGGCCGCGGCGGAAGTGGCCTTCGTGGCGGGCGGGGCGGCGGCTGCGGCCCGGAGATAGCGCCGCCTGCTGGTCACCGGGGACAGAGCGCTCGGGGCTCGCCAGGACTGCGGCGCCACGCGGGTGGGAGCCCAGGCCCAGGCCCTGGCGCTGCACGTCACCGCACTAACCAAGGAAGCAAAGTCATGGACACAACCACAGCCTCCTTTCTGCTCTGCAGAGAAACCTGGAAGCCTACTCTGGTTTGGAGAGTAGTGTTTCAACGAACTTAACGGTTTTTAGCGCTTGCCACAGCTAAACAGGGTGGACTTGATTTTTAGGGTGTCCTTGTTATTTAAGACAATCCTAAAGGAGAATGAAAATTAGAACCTGGTAGGGAACTGCTTTCATTTATTCTATCCTGCTTTAATGGGATTTACAACATATTAAAAGCAGTTATCAGAGGCAAATTGGATAAATGGGCTAGGGGTTGCGTTTCAAGGTGGAGGCGTTTGTCATTTCTGACTGTGGCCCCTCGTTTTTATTCCAGGATCGTTGCAGTGCCATTTCTAGGTCCCTCCTCCTCTCCCCACTTCCCTTTTCTCTGCACCCATTTGACAGGAGCCTCTGCAATCATCTGCTTATTGCGCGTCACCGTCATCCAGTGGGAGAGCCTTGTGGTACCACCTTTCTCCACCTATGGCTGCGGCCCGCAGGAAGATGACGGGTTGCGCTTCTGCTCTGGAGCCAGCCCTGTTGCCGGGAACTGCAACCCGCAAGATGATGCCAGAGCTCAGCTTCCCTCTTTTTATGTTGCAGAGTTTATGCTGCCCTGCACTGAGCAGACGCTTTCGCTTACGCAGCCCTGCCCTTCACCTTGCCCAGTGATTCCGGAATAACCTTCCGGACCCTCCTACTTGCAGAGGTTCGTTACTTCAAGCGTCATAATCATTCATCTCCGTTTTTCCTCTAGTGATGAAGGCTCGTGGACGGACCACGGTTCACTCCGTCTAGGAGTCACGCTGTTGATCAGGTTGTCAGACATCAAAATTCCCATCTCCCATCAGGGCACAGCTATAGGGCTCTGGGTCAAAACAGGGCCTTCTCTTTTGTCTGGTAGCACCAGAAACACGGTAATTGGGAACCCATCAGGAACTCCTTGAGGCCCTGGCTCCTTGAGGCCCTGGAGATGGAAGGTTGGGCCCCCAAGTCCTGAAAGGAACCAGTGGGGCTGTAATCTTCACAATCTGGATCCAGCCAGAAGAGCACTGAGAGCTCAGTGTTTGGAGGACAAAAAAGGGCAATGGATATACAGTAACTTAGTGAATCAGGGCCCGGATCCAGGAAGATGCCTGACATTTGTTTATCAGCAGAGAAACAGAAGTAAAGGAGGGGAACCTCCTCCTAAGTGTTACTGTGTTATGAAAGTGTCCTTCAGGGAGAGGCGACAGGAACAGGGCAGCTGATAACATTGATACTGTGCAGGCACACATCTCCCCACATTCCCCAGGCTGCTGAACCAAGTGTACCAAACTAATCGCAAGGACACAGCTTTGAGCCTCCCCGGCGGCAGTCCCTGGAGGGAGTCCGCTCAGACAAAGCAAAGCGCGCTCCCAGGGGGGAGGGGTGGCCACTTTTTCTTTGTTCTCCCTTGGAAAATGGGCTGTCTCTCAAGTCTCGTAAACCAGCTGCTTTCACTTCTTGCAGGGGGTTAAAATAAATTAATCACCAATCATGTTTGGACAGCATAGTTTTGAAGCCCTGAACTCTGTGAAATGCAGGGTCAAACTATTTTTAGAATTTTAACATGCCGTTAAGTTTGTATTCTGAGTTTCCCAGCAAAAATTTCTGAAATGTGCCCCACTTTGAAAAAATAAAATAAAATAAAAAGAACACCTCCAGAAAAAAGGTGGTGGAGACAGAGTGTTTGGGATTGTACTTAACCCCCAAACGACAAGTCATACATCTTACACTTAGGAATCTCTTCTTCACAGAGGTATAAATTACTGAGCAGATATCTTTGCCTGCTGAGAAGCCCCTTCGGCAGTAAAAGGGAGAGCTCTCTGAGAAACCTCAACTTTCTACATTATAAGTGATATTTTTTTCTCATAAGAAGGATTTAACATAGCGCCTTTTTAAAAATTCAGAATTGCCTATCCCTGATTTAACTGGGGGATCAAGACAAAGGGTGCCTGACTTCTGTATCAGGAATAGGCGTGCCACTCCCCAAGCACTTGGAGCATCTGCTGCCTGGGCTGATTCTTAAACCGAAATCCACACGTGTCTTGACAGCTGAAGTGCCCTTTTATGTCCAGTTGGAATTTCATGTTGGGCAGGCTGCAATGAGTTCATATCCAAACAGAAAATGGGTTCTGTGGGTCAGAGAAAGCTTACTGTGCTGAGAAGGACTAGGCGGACATTTTGTAAATACTATAGGTTTATTTCCTGGGAATTTATCCGCAAAAATAAGGTTGCTTCATTCCCTTCACACAGCATCCTCAGGCTCTTTCAGACAGTTTATGCTCTTTGGATTTCATCTGCTTGCTAAATATCCACTCCTGTTGTGTCCAGAATGAGGGACTATCTGCAGGTTACTGTGAAAGCAAGCGTTGGGTGGCCCTGAGGGCAGCTCCTCCCAATCAGCTCTTGTCCTCCTTCTGTCAGGCCCTCTGGAGGAAATGAGAGCCACCCCCAGCCAGGAAATCAGCCCAGCATTAGCGTTTAGGGATAGATGATCTAATGGCTCAGGTTCTATAGGTGACGTTCAGGCAAGCTTCTACAATAATTCTGAAGCTAGACACAGAACATATGAGCAGGTGTCCAAGAATTATGGATGCCTCTGAAAGTAACAGAAGGCCAGGCGCAGTGGTGCATGCCTGTAATCCTAGCCCTTCAGGAGGCTGAGATGGGAGGATCAATTGAGGCCAGGAGTTCGAGACCAGCCTAGTCAACATAGCGAGACTCCATCTATCTATCTGTCTGTCTGTCTGTCTATCTATCATCTATCTATCTATCTATCATCTATTTTTTTAAGTAGCAGAAATTTAAAGAAAAATAGCCATGGCACATACGTTCACAATACTACGCCGTGTTCTCTCCAGTGTTAAGGAGATTAAATTTAAAATTTGTAAGCACTTTGAGGGCAAGAGCCCTGTTTCGCACTTCCTTTATATTTCGCACAGTGCCCAGCAAGGTATTACACATGCAGTGGTCACTCGGAATACTTACTTAAAAAAGAAATTAGTGCTGGCTCACATCTGTAATCCCAGCACTTTGGGAGGCTGAGGTGGGAGGATTGCTTGAGCCCAGGAGTATGAGACCAGTCTGGGCAACACAAGATCGTATGTCTACAAAAAATTTTTAAAAATTAGAGCTGGGAGTGGTGGTGCATGCCCGTAGTTAGTCCCAACTCCTTGGGAGGGTGAGACAGGAGGATCACTTGAGCCCAGGAGTTTAAGGCTGTAGTGAGCTATAATTGCACCATTGCACTACAGCCTGGGCAATAGAATGAGACCCTGACTATAAAAAATAACAATTAAAAAATAATGATGGACTAATGGAACAACAAACAGCTGTGCTCTGAGATTAAGCCTGTTTTTATTGTCACTTCTGAGGAAACTAGACAGTGATACTTAATAGCCAGAAAACAGAAGTGGGGATCGTGCAACCTTTCTAAATAACAATGACAGCAGCTGACCTTCCTCTATACCAGAAACGATACTAAGTTCTTTTCATACATTACTCATTTATATCTGACCACACCCCACAGACTTAAGTATTACTATTAGGATTACGCTTATTTTCTAGATGACAAAACATTACCCAAGTCACACCGCTAGTAAGTGTCCACATCAGGACCTGAGTCCAGCTCTCAGTTTCCAATGCTTTCAGGCAAAATCCTGCACCAGAACATCTCATGATGACCTCCATAGCTCCATTTATTAACCATCCTGCTTTGAGCCTTGCAACCTAATATCTGAAGTGAGAGGGATAGTTCTTCAGAGCAAACGAGCTCAAATAAAATTTAAAAAGCAATACATGATTTGAGAGGGAGAGGGAAAAGGGTCAGCACAGGCACAATTCATAACGGAACATGTTGCAGTATGCCTGGGCTTGATGTCTTCTCCTGCGCGTTTTCTAGTTTAATCCCCATGGCACCCTGTGGAGGATGTTACTGTTATCTCATATATAAGGAATAAATGTCTGGAGAACAGCTGGGTTCAAGAAAAAGGTAAATGCTCAAATATTCAGAGGCAGAGAGGGAACGAATCTACCGATAACATTGTACCTGCCCCAGGCCTCTCACTTGGGCTCACAGTACTGGCGTGGGCGTGTCTCACCTTTCCTTCTTCTCCTATGTTTTTAGTAACACTCCAGCCAGCCAGAAAGCTTGCATCTGTCTCTCCCTGCCCCATAAATACAAATATGGTTAAATGTTGACTTCTATGCCATTAAACCATTTCAAAAGCACAGATGAGGTTGAGAGAAAACAGTACAAGTCATGATGCATGGAATGCTATGTAAGAGTTAAATAGAATGAATTAGATTTAAGCATACTGCCAGGTAAAGAGCTCCACAAGGCATAGACTGTTCTAAAAAAGAAAAAAAAAAAAAAAGGCTAGGATGTTGACTCATGCCTGTAATCCCGGCACTTTGGGAGGCCAAGGCAAGCAGATCACGAAGTCAGGAGTTTGAGACCCGCCTGGCCAACATGGTGAAACCCTGTCTCTACTAAAAATACAAAAATTAGCCAGGTATGGTGGTGCACGCCTACAGTCCCAGCTACTAGGGAGGCTGAGGCAGGAGAATCTCTTGAACCCAGGAGGCAGAGGTTGTAGTAAGCCTATACTGTGCCATTGCAGCCTGGGCGACAGAGCAAGACTCCATCTCAAAAAATAAAATAAAATAATGAAATAAATTTAAAAAGAAAAAAAAGCAAGTTAAGAATAAAAAGCACAACATGGCACCATTTATCTTTTAAAAAGTCATACAAAACAATGTGATGTGCACACACACACACCTCTATGCAAACAGGTAAGAAATAGTTGGTTACACCCCCAAATTGTTAACAGGGGTTTCTTTGGGGAGAGGACTGGGTTTGGGGTGAAGTGAGCAGTACCGGCAGACTTTTCCTTTGTCTTTTTACAAGATAATTTATTCGTATAAGGGGTATGTAAAGAAAGAAAGGACAGAAAAGAAACAAGTGATGCTGTTAAAAAATAGACTGGGTACGGTGGCTCACGCCTGTAATCCCAGCACTTTGGGAGGCCAAGGCGGGCGGATCACCTGAGGTCAGGAGTTCAAGATCAGCCTGGCCAAGATGGTGAAACCCTGTCTCTACTAAAAATACAAAAATTAGCTGGGCATGGTGGTGCACAGCTGTAATCCCAGTTATTCGGGAGGCTGAGGCAAAGAATTGCTTGAACCCAGGAGGCAGAGGTTGCAGTGAGCCGAGATTATGCCACTGCACTCCAGCCTGGGCGACAGGGTGAGACTCTGTCACACACACACAAAAAAGATAAAGGTTCGCAACATGCAGTAAAGTGGGGAAAGTGATACAAATACACCAAGCTAAAATCCACCGCCTCCTTCATGTCCAGGGAAGACCAATAGATTAGAGGAGTGTCCTCATGTTGACATTATTAATACTTTAATGATTTTCTAAATTTAATGTCTCCTGTGTCTACCAGAAATATATTCCTGAGAAGTTCAATAGACTTGGAAGCAGACCACCTGGGTTCAAGGCCCGACTGCCTTTCTCTGTAACCTTGGGCTGGTTTCTCAAAGCCTTAGTTTCCTTATCTGCAGAGTGGAGAGGATAGTAACACACTTCACAGGGTGCCCTGAGGATTAAATGAGATAACGCATAGGAAAGGCCATCCAAACCTGGGGAACAGAGACTTGTAAATTGCAGATTGTGTTAGTGCCTACTCTCTTCCCATTCTCTCCCTCCCACTTCACAGAATTGTTTTTCCTCACACCTTTAAGATGTCTGAGTATCCCACACTAAAGTAGAGTAAAATTAATAAATCATTCTTTAGTATAATATTTGCTGATAACAGGCCTCTGTAATTTGAGACTTCAGATTCTGCAGATGCATGGTTTTTAGGCTTCAATAGCCTGTATTCGTGCATGTATTTTAAGGGATATGCTCATTTGATTCCATTTATAAAATATGCCTCTTCCCTGTGCAACCCACTTTTGATTCAGAAACTAAAATATTCAAATCAGGGAGGCCATTTAAAGTATAAGACAAAAATATAATTAATGTGTTTTGCATCTGAAAATAATGTCTATTTGTGGTCCTAATAAAACTTCAGACTGCTCTGAAATTTCAATATTCCAATAATAAGCCTTATAATAAAAAGGATTGCAGAAATAAGATAAACACTAATGCCACCAATATAATTAAACATGAAACAATAAATAGGAGCAAATTCACAAATATCAGTTGCATGCACACAGTACCATGTCCAAGCCGTGCATGATGAAGCTATTTACATTACATTACTATTACAGCCTTACCTTTGAATCACAGCCAGGTTCTCCTCTGCTTTTGCTGGATGTGCATGTGTTAAAAGGCGCAGGGAGCTGAAGAGTCCTGGTGAAGTAAATAAGAATCCAGTTAGAAATGTACAGTTTTGAGTTCAGAAAGGATCCATTTGAAGGATCTAATTCCAAGCACACAAAGCACTCATCCCTCCCTAGCTCCTCCACCCCATTGAACCAGGCTGTCATTTTAGAGCTGGGCGCCCATTGTTCACTTTCTTCTACTTTAATTAGATTTGACAGATTGCTCTTTCTGGCTAGACTGGCTGTTGCCAAGAACAGAGAGAAGAGATGAGGCTGACCTTGTCATTGTGCCATTGGGATCAGGTCCCCACCCCCTCCTCCATCCTAGTCCACAGATCACTGAAATTTCTCCTTAGTGGCTTCAAATCTATTCCTCTTCTCCTCTAGCCTCTTTCCTACGTGCCTCCTGGCAGTCTTAGCACCTCTGAGTTTTCTTACTCTCAATACTGTGGGCTTCAAAGCCTAGGTAGGCTGTGGGAGTAGAATAAGTGGTGGTGTTGTGTTTTTTCATAACAATACTCTGACCCTGATTTTTTTCTTTTTTTCTTTTTGAGACAGAGTCTTGCTCTGTTGCCCAGGCTGGAATGCAATGGCAAGATCTCAGCTCATTGCAACCTCCGCATCCCAGGTTCAAGCGAATCTCCTGCATGAGCCCCCTGAGTAGCTGGGATTACAGGCATGTGCCACCACGCCCAGCTAATTTTTGTATTTTTAGTAGAGACGGGGTTTCACCATGTTGACAGCTGGCCTCGAACTCCTGACCTCAGGTCATCCCCCTGCCTCGGCCTCCCAGAGTGCTAGGATTACAGGCATGAGCCACCACGCCTGGCCGGCCTTGGTTTTTTTCTGCAGGCCTATTGGTAAAAACAGACCAGCTTTTCCAAAGGGAAATGTAACTGCAGTTCCACCCAGGAGCCAGGAAATATTGATCGCTTAATGAAGTAGAGCTCAGCAAGGACCCACGGATCTGAAGCAAACCCCGTGCCCCGCTGCCCTGTTTCCCATCTGTGAAATGTGGCCAATAACTCCTGAACCTTCACCATCTCAAACACACATTATATTGGTATTAGGTAAGAACCAGACAATAAAATGATAGAATGGGAAGTGATCTTAGAGATCATCTAGTCTAATAACTTTTCTTGGAATATTAAAAAACACAGACCAAAAGTGAGAAGTGACATGACAGTGTCATGAAATTAGTTAATAGATGTTTAACACCTGGCACTATGCAAACGGCCTCTGATCAGTTTTGTCACAAACCTGTCTTTCTCCAATTTATCCTATGCTTGATAATAAACTATATTGGCCAGGAAAGCACTTTCTTTCTCTTTTTTTTTTTGAGACAGTGTTTCGCTCTTGTTGCCCAGGCTGGAGTGCAGTGGCACGATCTCGGCTCACTGCAACCTCCGCCTCCCAGGTTCAAGCAATTCTCCTGCCTCAGCTTCCCGAGTAGCTGGGATTATAGGCATGCACCACCACGCCCAGCTAATTTTGTATTTTTAGTAGAGACAGGGTTTCTCCATGTTGAGGCTGGTCTCGAACTCATGACCTCAGGTGATCCACCCACCTCGGCCTCCCAAAGTGCTGGGATTACAGGCGTGAGCCACCGCGCCCAACCAGCACTTTCTTTCTCTGAGAAAAGAATCTCCTCACCCAAGGACTGTATTTTTATTTTTCTTATTTTTTTGAGACAGAGTCTCACTCTGTCGCCCAGGCTGGAGTGCAGTGGCGTGATCTTGGCTCGCTGCAACCTCCACCTCCCAGGTTCAAGCGATTCTCCTGCCTCAGCCTCCCAGGTAGCTGGGACTTCAGGTGCCTGCCACCACACCGAGCTAATTTTTGTATTTTTAGTAGAGACGGGGTTTCATCATGTTGGCCAGGCTGGTCTTGAACTCCTGACCTAAGGTGATCTGCCCACCTCAGCCTCCCAAAGTGTTGGGATTACAGGCATGACCCCTCACGCCCAGTCAAAGGACTATATGTTTAGAAATGCTTCCCTGAATTTACTGAGTTTACTGGGAACTCAGTGGTCTTGTACTAGAACCTGAGTCACCAAATGCCACACAACTGTCATAGAAGAACAGGATGGACCTTAACAGGCTGGAGGCCTGGGCCCTGCTCTTACGTAGGAGTGGCCCTGTCCCTGACCCAGCTCTGGCCACGCCCGTGGCCTCAAGAGCTGTGAGCAGGAGCAACCGGTAGGAAGTTCTCCTTGGAACAAACTTAGTGTTTACCGGGTTGTAATATAAACCCATTCAAGTACAGTTCATTCAACTGCTCAAAAGCATTTATTAAAAGCTCATTATTTGCTAAGCCCCTGTGGGCTGATAAGGCTACTCCATTGAGTAAGACACAGCCTCAAGGAGCCAGCAGTGTCAACACCTAACATGCAGGGGAGCACTGTGGGGCCTCCGTGGGAGGAGGAAATACTGTTTTCCTTGGTTGAGGTTCAAGGAATCAGAAAAATGTCAAAGGAAGTGATTCTTGGCTGGGCACAGTGGCTCATGCTTGTAATCCCAGCACTTTGGGAGGCCGAGGCAGGTGGATCACAAGGTTAGGAGTTCGAGACCAGCCTGGGTGAAACCCTGTCTCTACTAAAAATACAAAATATTAGCTGGGTGTGGTGGTGGGCGCCTGTAATCCCAGCTAGCTACTCGGGAGGCTGAAGCAGGATAATCGCTTGAACCCGGGAGGCGGAGTTTGCAGTGAGCCAAGATCACGCCATTGCACTCCAGCCTGGGTGACAGTAAGAGACTCCATCTCAAAAAAAAAAAAAAAAAAAGGAAGTGATTCCTGAATTGAGCTTTGAGAAATAAGGGATATCTGGGGATGGGAGGGGGGATGCAAGTACATGGCGTTGAGATAGAGAGTGGGCCTGGTGTTTTGCTGGACAAAAAGGAAGTTTGGGGCTTGCATAGCACCAAAGATGAGATTGGGACTTTAGGTAGAGGTCAATGGAAACACTGTGTGACAAAGGGAGAAAGCTGGATTTTCTCTTGGTAGCTCCTGGGAACCACTGAAGAGTTCTAAGCAGGGAAGTAAAATGATCCAAACTGTGTTTTAGAAAGATGGCCTGTAGGCTGGGCATGGTGGCTCACACCTGTATTCCCAGCACTTTGGGAGGCTGAGGTGGGAGGATTCCTTCCACCCAGGAGTTCAAGACCAGCCTGGGCAATGGAGCAAGACCCCATCTCAATTAAAAAAGAAAAGAAAAGAAAGAGAGAGAGAAAGAAAGAAAAAAAAAGAATGAAGAAAAGAAAAGAAAAAGAAAAAAAAGGCTCTGGCCAGGCACGGTGGCTTATGCCTGCCATCCCAGTGCTTTGGGAAGCTGAGGCAGGAGGATCACTTGAGCCCAGGAGTTTGAGATCAACCTGGGCAATACAGTAAGACTGAATCTCTACAAACATTGTTTTTTAATTAGGTGGGCATGGTGCACCTGTAGTCCCAGCTACTCAGATGCTAAGGTGGGAAGATCACTTGAGCCCAGGAGGTTGAGGCTACGGTGAACCATGAGCGTGACACTGCACTCCAGCCTTGGCAACAGAGTAAGATCCCTCCTTAAAAAAAAAAAATAGAAAGAAAGGTGGCTCTGATGGCAGCATGGAAGATAGTTTGGAGGACAGGTGGGAAGGATTCAGCTCAGGGGCCATGTATTCTAGGAAACCTTTCCTGAGCTCTCAGGCAGAGCTGTCGGTGCCTTGTCTGGGCCTCTGCAGCACCCATGCTCTGACACTTAGCCTATTTGATTTGTGTATATGTCTGCTTCCCTCATTAGAGTATAAATTTCCCAAAGACTGAGACTTATTTCTTTTACATATTTATGTAAAATACACCTACCACAGCATATAGCCCTAGATATGCTTTTATTTATTTATCTTTTATTTTTTGAGTCCGGGTCTCACTCTGTTGCCCAGGCTGGAGTGCAGTGGTGCAATCACAGCTCACTGCAGCCTTGACCTGCCAGGCTCAGGAGATCCTCCCATCTCAGCTTCCTGAGTAGCTGGGACTACAGGCACCTGTCACCGCATCCAGATTTTTTTTTAATTTTTTGTAGTGACAGGGTCTTGCTGTGTTACCCAGGCTGGCCTTTCTTTCTTCTCTTCTTTAACTGCATTTTTATATGCTATGTTATATGGTTTCTTGTGTAATATCCTCACTCTAGTCCTACTGAATTGCAATGGACATTGTTTCTTGTCACCCCAGTTTCTCTTCCTGTACTCTGACAATAGGCCTGATTTTTTTCAGGGAATTCTCTGCTTTTGGTCTTTGCGATCTGATTAGGGCTTCCCCAACCTCTAGCTCCAGGGTGAAGGACAAGATTTAGGCCTAAATCAGCCAGTCTATCCTAGCTAATTGGTTTGAGGTAAGCATGTGCTCTAAGCCTTCCTAATCAGATTAAATCTAGGGACTTTCTCCAGAGTTACTGGAAGAAGAGTTTCTCTCTCTCTCTCTCTCTCTCTCTCTTCCTGCTGGACATGGAGTTAATTAATTGGTGACAGGGCTGCTGTAGCCATTTTGACACCAAAGGGATAAGCCTGTTTGAGAATGAAGCTAATACATGGAGGAAAACCCAGAAAACTGGAGAGAGAGAGTCCCGGGGATGGGAGCAGAGCTCCTCTCTAATCAGCAACTTTCCCTGCTAGTTTGGAAACTGTGTATTTGGTAATGGTGAGTGTTAATTCATTTACACCTGTGAGGTTTCTTTCTCTATTTTTTCCTTTATTTTTCTTTTTGTTTTTTTGTTTTTGAGATAGGGTCTCACTCTCTTGCCCAGGCTGGAGTGGAGTGGCACAATCACAGCTCATTGCAGCCTCCACCTGCTGGGTTTAAGTGATCCTCCTGCCTCAGCCTCCTGAGTGGCTAGAGCTATAGGCATGCACCATCATGCCTGGCTTTTTTTTTTTTTTTTTTTTTTTTTTGTAGAGACAAGGTCTTACTATTTTGTTCAGGCTGATTTCAAACTGTTGAGCTCAAGCGATCCTCCTGCCTTGACCTCCCAAAGTGCTAGAATTACAAGCGTGAGCCACGAGGCCGGCCTATTTTTTTGGTGGAGGCCAAGCTTTGCTCCCTGTCCTCTGTTTTGAGATGTTTGGCAGCTAAAGACCGATAACAAGGTATAGGAACAATGGATTGCTAGTACTCAAGGAGAAGGATCAAAATGTCTGCATTTCCCATGTAAGTGAAAGTTAGGGAGGGAGCTCAAGACTCTTTTTAAAGAATGTATCTCTTCCCATCTTGTTCAAAGCTTTCAGTAAGGGTTATTCGGTTATATAAAACTCAACCACATCTATCCAAGCAGTCTCACGAGTTAGGAATTTGACCAGCTGTCCATGAGGAAGTGGGCTAAAAAAACGCCAAGCATTCTCTCTCTCTCTCACACACACACACACACACAAACACACTCTCTCTCTCTCTCTGTCTCTGTCAGATTTCAGTGCTTAGCAGTACACCACATACATGCTATTTATTCACATAGCTTGTTCCTTATTTTCAGTTATTTTTGTCCTCTGTAAAGTGGGAAGCATTAAGGAAAGCAAACTTCCTAGTTCTTCTTCTTCTTCTTTTTTTTTTTTTTGATACGGAGTTTCATTCTTGTTGCCCAGGCTGGAGTGCAATGGCATGATCTCGGTTCACTGCAACCTCCACCTCCTGGGTTCAAGCGATTCTCCTGCTTCAGCCTCCCAAGTAGCTAGGATTACAGGCACCTGCCACCACGCCCAACTAATTTTTTGTATTTTTAGTGGAGACGGCATTTCACCATGTTGGCCAGGCTGGTCTCGAACTCCTGACCTCAGGCAATTCGCCCTCCTCAGCCTCCCAAAGTGCTGGGATTACAGGCTTGAGCCACCGCACCCAGCCTAGAGTCTTTATTCTTATACTAGCATCCTGCCCCACTGTTTTCCAAATATTTACTATTATTTCTTCCTAATATATTTGCAAATATGTAGTTTAACCATTGGTTATTTAATAACAAAATTATGGACTTGCAAAATCTAGCATTTATTAAAGAAGCCAGTCACAAAAGATCACATATTGTATGATTCCATTTATATAAAATGTCCAAAACAGGCAAGTCCTTAGTGACAGAAGTAGATTAGTAATTACCAGGAGCTAGGAGGAAGGGATAGAAATGGGTACAGGATTTCTTTCGGGAGTGGTGAAATTGATTTTGATGATGTCTGTGAAACTCTCTGAATATACTAAAAATAGTTGAATTGTGTACTTTCTTTCTTTCTTTTTTTTTTTTTTTTTTTTTTTTTTGAGACGGAGTCTCGCTCTGTCGCCCAGGCTGGAGTGCAGTGGCGCGATCTCAGCTCACTGCAAGCTCCACCTCCCGGGTTCACACACACCATTCTCCTGCCTCAGCCTCCCGAATAGCTGGGACTACAGGCATCTGCCACCACGCCTGGCTAATTTTTTGTACTTTTTAGTAGAGATGGGGTTTCACCGTGTTAGCCAGGATGGTCTCGATCTCCTGACCTCGTGATCCACGTGCCTCGGCCTCCCAAAGTGCTGGGATTACTGGCATGAGCCACCGCTCCCGGCGAATTGTGTACTTTCAATAGGTGAATCGCTATAGTATGTGATTTTTACCTCAACAAAGCTATTTAAAAATCTAGTGCTATTTCTTACTGGATTTTGAAAGAGAGTTAAAAATTTTGGCCAGGCACAGTGGCTCACACCTGTAATCCCAGCATTTTGGGAGGTAGAGGCAAGTGGCTCACTTAAGCTCAGGAGTTCAAGACTAGCTTGGACAATGTGGTGAAACCCCATCTCTACAAAAAATACAAAAATTAACCAGGCAAGGTGGCGCACACCTGTACACGCAGCTACTCAGAGGCTGAGGTGGGAGGATGGCTTGAGCCTGGGAAGTCGAAGCTGCAATGAGCCGAGATTGTGCCACTACACTCCAGCCTGGTCAACAGAACGAACGACACTGTCTCAAAAATAAAAATAAAAAATTCACTTCCCCATTTGCCAACATTTCTCTAAAGTAGGTGAGCAGTCTTCAGCTGGGCCCTCTCCCTAACTTAGTTCTCCCTACTTGGGTCCATTTCCCTGCTCTCTGCACCACCGTCAACAGTTTAATCTGCCCAGAGCTCAACCCTGGAAGTCAGGATTCTCCTCCCTGCACCACCAGACTCTGCGCCTTTGCCAACATGGTTCCTTCCATTCAACCTGTGTGTTCAGGGCCCTGACTGCATGTCACCTCTTCAAGGGCCTTTCCTTTCCATTTCACTGGGAGTGGTCTGCCCTCCAGGGTGCAAGAAGTGACATTTCAACCAAATGTTTTGATACCACATAGCAAGGCGTCATCAGTGTTCTAGTCTGGATTCTTTGGGCCTGCACCACCCGCCAGTGACCCTTTTCACTAAGTTAATGCCACATTTAATTTTCCTTATTATAGCATCAAAGTCTATATTTTATTTTGTTTGTTTGCTTTTGCTTTCTTCTGCCCATTATTTGATCCTTCCCCTCTTCTTTTTCCCATCTCCTCACTTCCATTCCCCCTTCAAGCCCTTCCCTTGGTACCTGGCTAATTCTTGCTAAATATTCAGGACTCTGGAAAAATGTCATCTTTTCCAGGAAGGTTTCTCTGACACCTCCCCTCACCCCTAGGATGGTGGCTGAACTGAAGTAACGGCAAGGGAAATGTAGAGAAATAAACAAATTGGAAAAATATTAAGGAGGAAGATTTGGCAGAACTTGCTAATGTGAAATAAAGCCTAAAGATCAAACAAAATAAGCAGTGAATTTGAGATAACAATTTAGAGTCATTTCATGTTTTTTCAAGCTTTGTGCCATCTACAGTTTTTTGTTTTTGTTTTTGTTTTTGAGACGGATTCTTGCTCTGTCATCTGGGCTGGAGTGCAGTGGTGTGATCTCGGCTCAGTGCAACCTTCGCCTCCCGGGTTCCAGCAATTCTCCTGCCTCAGCCTCCCAAGTAGCTGGGACTAAAGGCGCATGCCACCACACCTGGCTAATTTTTGTATTTTTAGTAGAGACGAGGTTTCACCATGTTGGCCAGGCTGGTCTCGAACTCCTGACCTTGTGATCTGCCCGCCATGGCCTCCCAAAGTGCTGGGATTACAGGCGTAAGCCACCGCGCCTGGTTGTCATCTACAATTTTAATAAGAAAGATAGATCCTCCTGCCAAACGTGTCTTCCTTAAACATCTGTTATAATATTGCTTTATTGATGGAGGGCCTTTTACGACTCTCTGGTTACTAATGCACCAAGCCTAAACTCTGCCTTGCTTTAAAGGCCTTCCTAGTTGGTCCAGCCCTTCCCATCGGCTCCACCCAGCTGTGGTCAGGCTGGCTGCTCCATCCTCCAGGACAAAGTCTTGCTCATTCCTGCTTGTAACGCTTTTGCCACCACCTCACCTGCAGCAGTGCATTCCCTACGCTCATCTCAGGGACCATTTAAGGCTCAACTTCAAGGTTATTCCTCATGAAAGGCTGCTTGCCTGTTCCACGCCTTCTTGTGCCCTCTGAACTTCTGAAGCATTCAATTTAGCACTTAATTATATATGCTCATCTTACATAATCTACTGTTGCTTTCATGTGTGTTAGTCACGTTTCCCTCAACTAGATTATAAATTTGTTGAGTGCAGGAACCATAATTTATACTTCTTTTTTTTTTTTGAGATGGAGTTTCGCTCTTGTTGCCCAGGCTGGAGTGCAATGGCACGATCTCGGCTCACCACAACCTCCGCCTCCAGGGTTCAAGCGATTCTCCTGCCCCAGCCTCTCGAGTAGCTAGGATTACAGGCATGTGCCACCACGCCCAGCTAATTTTGTATTTTTAGTAGAGACAGGGTTTCTCCATGTTGGTCAGGCTGGTCACAAACTCCCAACCTCAGGTGATCCACCCGCCTCGGCCTCCCAAAGTGCTGGGATTACAGGCGTGAGCCACCGCGCCCGGCCAATTTCTACTTCTTTAAGATCATACGTTCTGGAATCAGACTATGCTCAAATCCTGGCTCTCCTACTTGCTAGCTGTATGGCACTGGGCAAATGGCTTAACTTCTCTATGTCTTAGTTCCTAATTTTTTTTTCTTCTTCTCTTCTTTTCTTTTTTTATTTTCTTTTTTTTTTTTTTGAGACAGTCTTGCTCTGTTGCCCAGGATGGAATGCGGTGGTGCAGTCACGGCTCACTGCAACCTCCGCCTCCCGGGTTCAAGCGATTCTCCTGCCTCAGCCTCCCGAGTAGCTGGGATTACAGGCACCTGCCACCACGCCAAGCTAATTTTTGTATTTTTAGTAGACAAGGTTTCATTGTGTTGGCCAGGCTGGTCTCGAATTCCTGACCTCATGATCCACCCACCTCAGCCTCCAAAGTGCTAGGATTACAGGTGTGAGCCACCGTCCCTGGCCAGTTCCTAATATTTAAAATGGAGATAATAAAAGTATCTATCTCATAGGCTGAATGCAGTGGCTTACGCCTGTAACCCCTATGCTTTGGGAGGCCGAGGTGGGTAGATCACTTGAGCTCATGAGTTTGAGACCAGCCTGGGCAACATGGTGAAAACCTATCTCTACAAAAAAATACAACAATTAGCTAGGCGTGGTGTTGCATGCCTGTGTTCCTAGCTACTTGGGAGGCTGAGGTGGGAGGATGTCTTGAGCCCAGGAGGCAGAGGTTGCAGTGAGCCTAGATCGTGCCACTGCACTCCAGCCTGGACGATACAGCCAGACCCTGTCTAAAAAAAAAAAAAAGAAGAAGACCTATCTCATAGGAGTGGCCATAGGCCTTAATGAGGCAACTGATGTACAGAGCCCAACAGACAGCTAGCACATTCTAAGAACTCAATAAACGTTAGTTAGTATTATTATCTCCCACATTGCTTACATGTCATCAAACACTGAGTGGATGCTTAACAATTAATTTTTGCTGATTTAATAGGTTGCATATAAATCTCTTTTAGATGCCTAAGAGAATCAGAAACTCTTTGGTTGAGGAAAAAGAGGTGTATTTGTACAGATAATAATAATTATTTTTATTTTTATTTATTTATTTTTTGAGACGGAGTCCCACTCTGTCGCCCAGGCTGGAGTGCAGTGGCGCCATCTCAGCTCACTGCAAGCTCCGACTCCCGGGTTCATGCCATTCTCCTGCCTCAGCCTCCCAAATAGCTGGGACTACAGGTGCCTGCCACCACGCCCGGCTAATTTTTTGTATTTTTAGTAGAGACGGGGTTTCACCATGTTAACCAGGATGGTCTTGATCTCCTGACCTCGTGATCCGCCTGTCTCGGCCTCCCAAAGTGCTGGGATTACAGGCGTGAGCCGCCCGGCTGAATAAGACTCCATCTAAAAAAAAAAAAAAAAAAAAAAGATTGTAGAATGTGAATTGTTCTGAAAAGAAATTCTACGGGAATATTTCTCCCCTGTTACATTTAAATATCATATTTTCCAAATGAAAGATTAAAAAATAAGAGCTTTTTGGAAAATGGAATTGATTTATTGTCTTAGGATGTGAAGATACAAGACCTGGAGACCAGAAGGCATTTGCATAAATTACAATCCCACCTGCTTTATGGGCCCTTTGTCCACAACCTCTTAAAGTGAAGGACAAAGGACAAAGGGCCACAGTCATCAGGCCAGGTGGGATGCGAGGTCACGAAGGCCAGGGGTGTCATGAGAAGAATGAGCATACCTGGCTTCCAGCGTGGTTCTGCCACCACCTGGCTCTGCCTCTTTGGCATGGTCACTCCACTTTCTGGTCTAGGCTCCTCGTCAGTAGGATGACCAGTGAGGGACAGGGATGCCATCTCTCAAGCTCTTTCCACACTGGCATTTCATGACTCTGTTGAGTCTAACAAAATCTGTGCGTTGTTTTGGGCTTTAGGTTACTATTTCCCTCAAAAATCACTCTTTCTCCTTCTTTTCCTTCTCTCCCCCCTGTATGCACACCCTGTCCCTCTCTCCCTCTGACTTTCAGCTCAGAATCTGAAAAATCTTTCTAAGCCTAAATATATTGGTTACAATAATGTGCTCCTTACATTTTTTAACCTGGGGTCTCTGGTAGGCATTTGCTGAAAGCTTGAATTTAAATCTGTAGTTTCTTTTTTTTTTTGGTGAGATGGAGATTTACTCTTGTTGCCCAGGCTGGAGTGCAATGGTGCGATCTCAGCTCACCGCATCCTCCGCCTCCCAGGTTCAAGCGATTCTCCTGCCTCAGCCTCCCGAGTAGCTGGGATTACAGGCATGTGTCACCACGCCCGGCTAATTTTGTATTTTTTTTTTTTTAGTAGAGACAAGGTTTCACCGTGTTGCCCAGGCTGATCTCAAACTCCTGACCTCAGGTGATCCGCCCGCCTCGGCCTCCCAAAGTGCTGGGATTACAGGCGTGAGCCACTGCGCCCGGCCTAAATCTGTAGTTTCAAAAAAACAAAGAGGATGATAACACTGAATGTATGGTCACGTAGAGTGATTTCAAGGCAGTTTCCCTAAACAAATTCAACAGTACTTCTGCACAAATCTGATGAATATACTGTTTCTCTATTTCCCTTCAAATGGTCCCTTAAAATCAGGATCACTCTAAAGTCTCCATAATTGTTCTAAACCACATTGGGTCTTTCCATGCGGTCCTCTGCTATCATTTCTTAGCAAGCAGTCAGCATAAAAAAGGACTGGGTCAGCTCTCTGTGTGTCAGTGCTTGGCAGCACAGCTCCCCTGGGATGTGTCTCCTGGCACTTACCCAGCCTAGCTATCAACAATAAAAGCTTCTCTTTGTGCTTCCAGTAAGTCATAAATAAATCTCTTCAATCCCACCTGCTTTCCGAGAAGAGCTTTTTAACCATGTCCTTTACTTTGTGTTAAAAAAGACAGGGTTGCTGCTTTAGGAGTATAGTTTTAAAATGTCCACTAAGCAATTGCTCCCTTTCATTGTTTCCTACTCCCAACATTTAGATGTGTAATTTGAGTTACAGTCCCTTTAGTTGCCAGGTTCTGAGACTGGACTGCTTTCCCACTTTATGCTAATTGCCTTTTGAAGCTGCCCAGCCCTAAGTAATCCTCTTGTATAGAAAGTGTTAGCTGAGGAAGGAAGGGTTGATTCTTTGAGCAGCAGGGAAGCCATACCCTCCCCGGAACAGCAACTGTTCAAGGGGTGGGGGCAGTGACTTGCCTGGACATGGCTTCAGGAACTCTAATAACTATCACCAAAAGACAAGAGGGCCAGGATATTGGCCCCTAGGAGAGTACCAGCCACAAGACCAACACTAAAAGAAGAACAAGGCTAGTCGTGGTGGCTCACGCCTGTAATCTCAGCACTTTGGGAGACTGACTGAGGTGGGCGGATCGCTTGAGCCTAGGAGTTCGAGACCAGCCTGGGCAACATAGCAAAACCCTGTCTCTACTAAAAATACAAAAATTAGGCCAGGCAAAGTGGCTCACGCCTGTAATCCCAGCACTTTGGGAGGCTGAGGCAGGTGGAACGAGGTCAGGAGTTCAAGACCAGCCTGGCCAAGATGGTGAAACCCTGTCTCTACTAAAAAATACAAAAAAATTAGCCAGGCCTGGTGGCGGGTGCCTGTAATCCCAGCTATTTGGGAGGCTGAGGCAGAGAATTGCTTGAACCCCGGAGGTGGAGGTTGCAGTGAGCCGATATCGCACCACTGCACTGCAGCCTGGGCGACAGAGCGAGACTCTGTCTCAAAAAAAAAAAGAAAAAAAAAATTAGCCAGGCGTAGTGGCGTGAGCCTATAGTCCCAACTACCTTGGAGGCAAAGGTGGGAGGATCCCTTGAGCCCAGGAGGTCAAGGCTCCAGCAAGCTGAGATGGCGCCACTGCAGTCCAGCCTGGGTGACAGAGCAAAACTCCGTCTCAAAAATAAACCAACCAAACAAAAAAAACCCCAGCAAAATAGAGTTCCTATTTAGCCAAACAAGAAAATAGTTAACCTTGATTGCAGTCCAAACAGGTTGGATTTCTTAAACACCACTCATCAGAAATCTCTGAAACATCAGGCCTCATATGACTGTTCTGAGGTAAACATTAATCCTATTTTCCAGCAAGCTGTAGAATGAGGTCAAGCACATTTATTTTCTACTGCAGTCAATGTTGGAATTAAAGAAATCGGCTGAATCCATTCTCAAAATTACATAAATGAGTCACTTCAGCTGATTCATCATTGAATTCATATAAGCAACTTGTTTCCTGGGGCATTAAAAATTGAAGTACGAATTTTTTGCCTCTTACATCCCACGGGCCATCAAAGAGGCCCAGAAGGACTAGATATGAATATTACCAAAAAGAGTCTCCCATCTGAACTCTGGTCCCTATAAAAGGAAATAGATTCTCGTGTTTGTCTATACTTCCCCTCTCTCGTAATGCCAAACTCTGCGAGAGAACTTTGTGGATATTCCCAAAATTCAGATGAGTTTTCTACATTTAAAAAAAATTATAAGCCAGGTGTGATGGCTCACACCTGTAATCTCAGCATTTTGGGAGGCTGAGGCTAGAGGAGTCCTTGAGCCCAGGAGGTCAAAGGCTGCAGTGAGCCATGACTGTGCCACTGCATTCCTGCTGGGCAACAGAGAGAGACCCTGTCTCTAAATATATACATACATTTATTTATGTATATATAAATAAATATATACATACATTTATTTATGTGTATATAAATAAATATATACGTATATTTATTTATGTGTATATAAATAAATATATACGTATATTTATTTATGTGTATATAAATAAATATATACGTATATTTATTTATGTGTATATAAATAAATATATACGTATATTTATTTATGTGTATATAAATAAATATATACGTATATTTATTTATGTGTATATAAATAAATATATACGTATATTTATTTATGTGTATATAAATAAATATATACGTATATTTATTTATGTGTATATAAATAAATATATACGTATATTTATTTATGTGTATATAAATAAATATATACGTATATTTATTTATGTGTATATAAATAAATATATACGTATATTTATTTATGTGTATATAAATAAATATATACGTATATTTATTTATGTGTATATAAATAAATATATACGTATATTTATTTATGTGTATATAAATAAATATATACGTATATTTATTTATGTGTATATAAATAAATATATACGTATATTTATTTATGTGTATATAAATAAATATATACGTATATTTATTTATGTGTATATAAATAAATATATACGTATATTTATTTTTATATATAAATAAATATATACGTATATTTATTTTTATATATAAATAAATATATACGTATATTTATTTTTATATATAAATAAATATATACGTATATTTATTTTTATATATAAATAAATATATACGTATATTTATTTATATATAAATAAATATATACGTATATTTATTTATATATATAAATATATACGTATATTTATTTATATATAAATAAATATATATAATGTATATATATTTACAAATATATATACATTAGTATATATATTTACAAATATATATACATTATATATATATAATGTAAAAATTAAAATCATAATTATAGGACCAATGTCCATGAACTTCCCACCCCCTCAAGAACTGGAGCGTCAGGAACCACATCGTGATGCAGGACTCTTGATGGAGCTCCGCATGCTCCTGCCCGGACAGCAGCCCTTTCCTCCCACACGGAAGAATCAGTGCTTATTCTCTTGCTTTTCTTGATGGTTTTGGTACATATGTGTGCATAATTGGACAAAACTGTTTACTTTTCTGGCCATCTGTATTAGTTTGCTATGGCTGCTAGAACAAAGTACCACAAACTGGGTGCCTTAAACAACAGAAATTTGTTGTCTCAGTCCTGAAGCCTAGAAGTCCAAAAGCAAGGTGTTGGCAGGACTGGTTTGTTCCCAGCGCCGTGCAGGAAGTATCTGTTCCAGTCCTCTCTCCTTGGCTTCTCCATGGCCACCTTCTCCCTGTGTCTGTCTGCCTTCTGTGCAGGTCTGTATCTCTGTTCAACTTTCCTCTCTTTATGAGGACAACAGTCATAGTGGATTGGGGCCCACTCTAATGATCTCATTTTAACTTGATTACAACTCCCTGAAGCTGATGAAGTCTCTGCAGGGGCCGACAGCTGCAGGCATCTGCCAACAACTCTCCAGTAGCAGGGACAACAAGCCCCTTAGTACAGGGGGATCGGGGCAGTGCATCACAGTGTCCACAACACTGGCTGTGGAGTCTGCAAAAATGGAGTCTTGCGACCGGGCGCGGTGACTCACGCCTGTAATCCCAGCACTTTGGGAGGCCAAGGTGGGCAGATCACGAGGTCAGGAGATCGAGATCATCCTGGCTAACATGGTGAAACCCTGTCTCTACTAAAAATATAAAAAATTAGCCGGGCGTGGTGGTGGGTGCCTGTAGTACCAGCTACTCGGGAGGCTGAGGCAGGAGAATGGCGTGAACCTGGGAGGTGAGGTTGCAGTGAGCCAAGATCGTGCCACTGCACTCCAGCCTGGGCGACAGAGTGAGACTCCGTCTCAAAAAAAAAAAAAAATGGAGTCTTGCTGTATGTGGCGTGATCTCGGCTCACTGCAACCTCTGCCTCCCGGGTTCAAGTGATTCTCCTGTCTCAGCCTCCCGAGTAGCTGGGATTACAGGCGCCCGGCACCATGCCCATTTAATTTTTTGTATTTTTAAAAGTAGAGATGGGGTTTCACAATGTTGGCCAGGCTGGTCTTGAATTCCTGACATCAGGTGATCCACCACCTCGGCCTCCCAAAGTGCTGGGATTACAGGTGTGAGCTATCTCGCCCAGACTTAATATTTTCTTTTGTTTCTTTCTTTCTTTCTTTTTTTTTTTTTTTTGAGACAGAGTCTCGCTGCGATGCCCTGGCTGGAGTGTAATAGTGAGATCTCGGCTCACTGCAACCTCCGCCTCCGGGGTTCAAGTGATTCTCCTGCTTTAGCCTCCCAAGTATCTGGGATTACAGGTACGCACCATCATGCCTGGCTAATTTTTTTTTGTATTTTTAGTAGAGATGGGGTTTCACCATGTTGGCCAAACTGGTCTCGAACTCCTGACCTCAGGTCATCCACCACCTTGGCCTCCCAAAGTGCTGGGATTACAGGCATGAGCCACCACGCTGGCCCCCAAAATTTTTTTAATTAAATTAATTAATTAATTAATTTTTGAGACAGGGTCTTGCTCTGTTGCCCAGGCTGGGGTACAATGGTGCGATCTTGGCTCACTGCAACCTCTGCCTCCCAGGCTCAAACGATGCTCCAACGTCACCATCCCAAGCAGTTGGGATTACAGGCATGCACCATCACACCCAGCTAGTTTTTGTATTTTTTTGTAGAGACGGGATTTCACCATTTTGCCCAGACTGGTCTCGAACTCCTGGACTCAAAGGAGTCCACTCGCCTCGGCCTCCCAAAGTGCTGGGATTACAGGCATGATCCACTGTGCCTGGCCTCAAACTTTATTAATACTTTCAAACACATTCAAAAGTAGAGAGAATAATATAACCTGTCTCTCGTTATTACTATTATTATTGTTTTAAATCAGACTTCATGTCATTTCACCCTACATACTTGAGTACCTATCTCTTACAAATATGGACATTTTCTTACACAGCCTCCATGTAATTGTCATACCTAATAAATTAACAATTTCTTGGTCCATATTCAAATTTCCCTGATTACCTCAAAATAAATTATTTTGTAATTGGTTTGTTTGAATTAGTATCCAAATGAGGAGAACACATTATTTTGGTTATGTCTCTTTTATTTTATTTAATTAATTAATTTATTTTCAAAAAGAATCTCACTCTGTCACCCAGGCTGGAGTGCAATGGCGTGATCTTGGCTCACTGCAACTTCTGCCTCCCGGGTTCAAGCTATTCTCCTGCCTCAGCCTCCCGAGCAGCTGGGACTATAGGCGGGCCCCACCACGGCCCAGCTAATTTTTGTATTTTTAGTAGAGACTAGGTTTCACCATGTTGCCCAGGCTGGTCTCAAACTCCTGACCCTCAAGTGATTTGCCCACCTTGGCCTCCCAAAGTGCTGGGATTACAGGCGTGAGCCATCAAGCCCGGCCTCTTGTCTTTTAATCTGAAGCCATTCCTCTTCCAGTTTTTTAAAATCCCCATGCCATTGTCCTGTTGAATAAACTGGGTCAGTTGTTGATATAGTTTGGATATTTGTCCCCGCCCAAATCTCATTCTGTGTTCTCACTTATAAGTGGGAGCTAAAAGATGAGAACACATGATCACATAGAGGGGAACAATACACACTGGGGCCTACTGGAGGGTGGAGGGTGGGAGGAGAGAGAGGATCATGAAAAATAACTAATGGATACTAGGCTTAATACCTGGGTGATGAACTAATCTGTACAACAAACCCCCATGACACGTTTACCTATGTAACAAACCTGGGCATCCTGCACACAAACTCCTGAACTTAAAATAATAAGTTAAAAAATAATAATAATAGCCAGGCATGGTGGCTCACGCCTGTAATCCTAACACTTTGGGAGGCTGAGGCAGGTGGGTCACTTGAGATCAGGAGTTCGAGACCAGCCTGACCAACATGGTGAAACCTCGTCTCTACTAAAAATACAAAAATTAGCCAGGTGTGGAGATGCACATCTGTAACCAGCTACCCCGGAGGCTGAGGCAGGAGAATTGCTTAAACCTAGGAAGCGGAGGTTGCAGTGGGCCAAGATCTTGCCACTACACTCCAGCCTGGGCAACAGAGTGAGTGAGACCCTGTCTCAAATAATAATAATAATAGGCCGGGCACAGTGGCTCATGCCTGTAATCCCAGCACTTTGGGAGACCGAGGCGGGCGGATCACCTGAGGTCAGGAGTTCGAGACCAGCCTGACCAACATGGAGAAACCCCATCTCTACTAAAAATACAAAATTAGCCAGGTGTGGTGGCACATTCCTGTAGTCCCAGCTATTTGGGAGGCTGAGGCAGGAGAATCGCTTGAACCCAGGAGGCAGAGATTGCAGTGAGCCAGACAGTGTGCCACTGCACTCCAGCCTGAGCAACAAGAGCAAAACTCCGTCTCAAAATAAATAAATAAATAAAAATAATAATGATAAGTAATAATTTAAAAATTAAAAACAAAAATCAAATCTAGGGCCGGGCGTGGTGGCTCATGCCTATAATCCCAGCACTTTGGGAGGCTGAGGTGGGCGGATCACAAGGTCAGGAGTTCAAGACCAGCCTGGCCAGCATGGTGAAACCCCATCTCTACTAAAAATACAAAAGTTAGCCAGGCGCGGTGGCACACGCCTGTAGTCCCAGCTACTCAGGAGGCTGAGGCAGGAGGATTGCTTGAATCCGAGAGGGCGAGGTTACAGTGAGCTGAGATTGTGCCACTGCACTCCAGCCTGGGCGACACAGTAAGACTCTGTCTCAAAAAAAAACAACAACAGAAAAAAACAAAAACAAATCTCATGTTGAATCGTAATTCCCAGTGCCAGAGGTGGGGCCTGGTGGGAGGTGTTTGGATTATGGGGACAGATCCCTGGTGGCTTGGTGCTGTCTTCACAGTAGTGAGTTCTCTTGAGGAGATCTGGTTGTTTAAAGGTGTGTGGCACCTCCCCGCCCTCTTGTTCCTGCTTTCGCCATGTATTGGGGGCTCCCCCTTTGCCTGCCACCATGACTGTAAGCTTTCTCAGGCCTCCCCAGAAGCCGAGCAAAAGTCAGCACCATGCTTCCCATAAAGCCTGCAGAACTGTGAGGCAATTAAACCCCTTTTCTTTATAAATTACCCAGCCTCGGGGGTTTCTTTATAGCAATACAAGAACAGGCTGACACAGTTCTCTTTAAAATGGCCCACATTCGGAATTTGCTCATTTGCTTCTTGGTGGTTTATTTAACTTGCCCCTCTATTCTCCATATTACCTGTAAGAAGGTAGCTCGAAGCCTTCATCAGATCCGGATTCAAGGGTCTATCTCACAGGCCGTGCTGTGCGCTTCACACTGCATCACACAAGGAGGCACACAGTTTCCGGTTCTCCAACTGTTAGAGATGCCAAGACTCATTAGCAGATTCAAGGTGTGACAGACTGGTGCCTTCATTGTAAAATGCCTCAACTTGCTTGTAATGGTATCATCCTTTGATGACCTTTACCTGAGTCAATTATTTGCTATTAAGGGGTGGGAAGTGGCAATTTTCTAATTCTGTACTTTTTCTACATTTATTAGCTAAAATGATTTTGTAAAGAAGTGCTATTTGGTTGCCTGAAACATAGTTAATATGGAAAAGAGAGGATAAAGCTTAATTTCTTCCCTTTAAATTGCCAATTTTCAGAATATAGTGACAAATGAATGTTTTTTGTTTTCTGTCTTTAAAAATCTCATTATGAATTCATGATCTAAAAAATATGATCAGTGTGTCTCTTTCAATTGCAGTAATGGTTCTTTTCAATGCGTATAGTGTCTTGTTTGGGGCCAATAATAGCTTCATGTTGGCTCCTGTAGCCTTTTGACAATCCCATTAATTTTTTGGATAACTTCTTTGCTTTCTGGCGTAACAAGATGTACCAGGCACATTGTGCACATTTTATGCTTCAGACCAGGAATTGGCCATTTCTCCAAAAACCCCTGATTCATTATCTTCTAGAAGCTCTGAGTTTTTTTTTTAAAGACCTGATTCTTTTTAGTAGAAAATAGTTTTTTAAAATAAATTTCTTTGTTGTAGAATAGTTTTTGATTTACAGAAAAATTGCAAAGATACATAGAAATTCCATATACCCAGTTTAACCTGTTATTAGTATCTTACATTAGTATGATATATTTTCCCCAAATAATGAGCCAACATTGATATATTATTATTAACTGAAGTCCATACTTTATTCGGATTTCTTTAGTTTTCTTTCTTTTTTTTCTTTTCTTTTCTTTTTTTTCGTTTTGAGACAGAGTCTCACTGTTGCCCAGGCTGGAGTGCAGTGGCACGGTTTTGGCTCACGGCAACTGCCGCCTCCCGGGTTCAAGCGATTCTCCCACCTCAGCCTCCCAAGTAGCTGGGATCACAGGTGTGTGGCACCACATCCAGCTAATTTTTTTTGTATTTTTTTTTTAGTAGAGATGGGGTTTCACCATGTTGGCCAGGCTGGTCTCAAACTCTTGACCTCAAGTGATCTGCCCACCTCATCCTCCCAAAATGTTGGGATTACAGGCGTGAGCTACCATGCCTGCCCAGAATAGTTTTTCGTTGTTGTTCCTTTGTTTTTTTTTTTTTTAATTGAGATGGAGTCTCACTCTTACCCAGGCTGGAGTGTAGTGGCGCAATCTTGGCTCACTGCAATCTCCGCCTCCCAGGTTCAAGCATTTCTCCTGCCTCAGCCTCTAGAGTACTGGATTACAGGCACCCACCACCACACCTGGCTAATTTTTGTATTTTTAGTAGAGATGGGGTTTCACCATGTTGATCAGGCTTGCTCGAACCCCTGACCTCATGGTCTGCCTGCCTCGGCCTCCCAAAGTGCTGGGATTACAGGTATGAGTTTCTTTCTTTCTTTCTCTTTCTTTTTCTTTCCCTTCCTTCCTTCCTTCTTTCCTTCCTTCCTTCTCTTTCTTTTTTTTTTTTTTTTTTTTTTTTGACAGAGTCTCGCTCTGCCCCCCAGGCTGGAGTGCAGTGGCGCAATCTCGACTCACTGCAACATCTGCCTCCCGGGTTCAAGTGATTCTCCTGCCTCAGCCTCCCGAATAGCTGGGACTACAGGCACGCGCCAGCATGCCCAGCTAATTTTTGTATTTTTAGTAGAGACAGGGTTTCACCATGTTGGCCAAGATGGTCTCGATCTCATGACTCGTGATTCATGACCTCGTGATCTGCCCACCTCGGCCTCCCAAAGTGCTAGAATTACCGGCGTGAGCCACCACACCCGGCCTCTCTCTCTTTCTTTTTTTTTTCTTTCTTTCTTTCTTTCTTTCTTTTTTTCTTTTAGCGAGTTGTGACCAACTTTTAAAAAGTGAAATAGAATTTAAAAAATAGAGTGTATTGTGTACAGTAAGAGTAAATATTATTTTGTTATAATATGAATGCAAAATATACTTTTAACAATAGATGGATGGTCAACAAGTTTGGAAAAATGCTGAACTAGTGGACCATATATGATCTGCTTTAAAAAATCACTAGAAAAATCTAAATGTAAGTTTAAATCTATATTTAGCATAAAAAATTATGCCAGAAGGCCTTAATTAGGATTAGAAGGATTAGAATTTAGGCTGCTTGGGTTTGAACTCTGGCTTTATTATTTACTTGGTGACATTTGGCAACTTAATTAAACTTTTTGTGCCTCAATTTTGTCATCTGTAAAATGGGATTAATTATAATATCTATCTCTGAAAGTTGTGGTGAAGAATAAATGAGTTAATACAAATATAATACCCAGAACACAGCCTGGCACATAGTCATAACTTTAAAATGTTAGTTATTATTATAGATGTTCTCAGTTCATTTAGCAATACAAGTCAAGATTTTTAAATCCTATTTTTCTAATAATTACCATTTAAAGTCAGATCGTAAGGCTTCTCACTTGTTGTAACTAAACCAGTCATCTACAGATTTCAATAAAGATCCTTTAGGTAATCATCTCAGAAATGAAAAGCTAACCACAAACACTGTAATGAGAAAACTGTGCTATTCCTGCAACCTGCTTTGTGCCTTTTTTTGTAGGCAATCCGGATATATCCAATCTTCTGAAAAGATTGGATCCTACTATAGCCTGCCCTGTGTTAGATGGTGAACATAATTTCTAGCAAGTTTTGTGTTTGAGGGCACGTGCAATACTTCCCCATTTAACGAAAGTTGTGTTAGCACATATCACTGAGCAAATGACTTCCTTCATTTATATGATTTGAGAAATCCAGCAAGATGATGCCAGGTGACACAAGGATGAACTATGCTTCATTGAAGTTACACTGATGACATATTGCTTTTATTATTTATTTATTTATTTTGAGACAGATCTCTCTGTGTTGCCAAGGCTGGAGTGCAGTGGCACGATCATGGCTCACTGCAGCCTCAACTTCCTGGGCTCAAGCGATCCTCCCATGTCAGCCTCCAGAGGAGCTGGGATTACAGGCACATTGCTCTTTAAGAACTCCTCCCCTAGTGGTTTTCTGCTAAAATGTTTATTTATTTTATTTACTTATTTTGAGATGGAGTCTTGCTCTGTCGCCCAGGCTGGAGTGCAGTGGTGCGATCTCGGCTTACTGCAACTTCCACCTCCCTGGTTCAAGCAATTCCCCTTCCTCAGCCTCCTGAGTACCTGGGATTACAGGCTTGCACAACCATGCCCAGCTAATTTTTTTTTTTTGTTTGTATTTTTAGTAGAGACGGGGTTTCACCATGTTGGCCAGACTAGTCTCGAACTCCTGACCTCAGGCAATCTGCCCTCCTTGGCCTCCCAAAGTGCTGGGATTATAGGTGTGAGCCACTGCGCCCGGCCTTCTGGTAAAATGTTAACTGGCACTGAGAGAGAAAGAAAGGAAAAAGTCTTGATTTGTAGCATTTGCCAATTTCCATGATGTAAATGTTTCTATCATGGCCCATTTCAGGCCACCAGTGTGATATCACTGAACACTGAGTTGGGAATGGGTGTATACACCTGATTCTCAGGAGTCTTCCAGGCAGGCTCCAGGACACCACCTGCATGTGACTATTTCATGTTTTGTGCTCAGTGTGTACGTAAGAAGAAATGCATTTTAAAATGGAAAAAAATATGTATTAAATGTTTCTTTGTGCTAAGAATACCAATGCAATGGATTTTTTGATTATGCAAAGGGAAAGCCAAGATTTTCTTCTGAAATGAAGATGTTGAGACAATATGGCTCCAAGGCACTGAACCAAGCCTTGAAGAATGTGAAATGCTGCAGTCCTCTAGACAGTTCTTCTAAAAACACATTCTTTATTAGAATGAATTAGAATTAGAATTCAGGCCACACATGGTCCCTAAAATGGATCTCCTGCTCTTATTAGATAAGAAAAGGAGGGGAGAAGATCAGATGAATGCAGGAAGGCTCTAGGGACAAGTCTTTGCCTCACACTGAAAAAGAACTATCAGGTCGACTGGACTGGCATCACAGAGCCCAGTGGGAACTATCCATCTAAAGACACCATGGAGGTCTTCCAGATTGAAGCACCTAGAGTTGAGGAAATCCAAGGATGGGGAATTGTTAGTTCTAGATGATCATCCAGGTAGGGCCCTGTGGGAAGGCCCAGCCCCAGAGTGAGCAGGCATTCTGAGTCACCATTATCCTGTAAGGGGACAGAGGGACTCTAGAGCCTGTGTTCCTCACCCTGACACAATACTGTACTGCACAATTTAATTCCATATAGAAAGCTTTCTCTGTTACACAAAATATGTAAAATAATGGTTAAGGGATGTTGAGCGGTTTATTCAAAAAAATAATAATAATAGGCCAGTCTCAGTGGCTCATGCTTATAATCCCAGTACTTTGGGAGGCCGAGGTGGGTGGATCACTTGAGGTCAGGTGTGCAAGACCAGCCTGACCAACATGGTGAAACCCAGTCTCTACTAAAAAGACAAAAATTAGCTGGGCATGGTGGCATGCATCTGTAGTCCCAGCTACTCCAGAGGTTGAGGTAGAAGATTGCTTGAACCTGGGAGGCGGAGGTTGCAGTGAGCCAAGATTGCAGCACTGCAGTCCAGCCTGGATTACAGAGTGAGACTCCATCTCAAAAATAAACAAATAAATAAATAAAATAATGGTTGAGAGTCAAACACTAAAGCCAGATAGACCTACGTTTGCATTTTCATTTTGTTACTTATCAGCTGTAAGAGACCTTGCTTGGACATACTATTTTAATTAATTTATTTATTTAGAGACAGAGTTTTGCTCTTGTTGCCCAGGCTGGAGTGCAATGGCACGATCTCGGCTCACAGCAACCTCTGCCTCCTGCATTCAAGCAATTCTGCCTCAGCCTCTGGAGTAGCTGGGATTACAGGCATGTGCCACCATGCCCAGCTAATTTTGTATTTTTAGTAGAGATGAGGTTTCTCCATGTTGGTCAGGCTGGTCTTCAACTCCCGACCTCAGGTGATCCGCCCGCCTTGGCCTCCCAAAGTTCTGGGATTACAGGAGTGAGCCACTACGCCCAGCCATACTATTTAAATTTAAACCTCAGCTTCCTCAACTGAGAAAAATAGTGAATATAATTGTATCTACCCCCTAGAATTATTTTGAGGATAAAATAAATGATTAAATTACATAATGAATACCAAGTATTTATGAAGCGGCTATGTTGTCTGGGGTATATACCCTGGGGTACTCCCATACCCTAACTATCTGCCTAAGTGATTTTTTCTTAACTCCTGTATTACTTATAGACTTCATTAGGTGCTGTAATCACAATAATAAATATCTCAGCTGGACGTGGTGGCTCACACCTGTAACCCCAGCACTTTGGGAGGCTGAGGCAGGAGGATCGCTTGAGGCCAGGAGTTTAAGACTAGCCTGGGCAACATGGTGAAACCCCAATTCTACTAAAAATACAAGAAATTTGCTGGGCGTGGTGGTGCATGCCTGTAGTCCCAGCTACTCAGGGGTGTTGAGGTGGGAGGATTGCTTGAGTCCGGGAAGTTCAGGCTGCAGTGAGCCCTGATTGTGCCACTACACTCTAGCGTGGGCGACAGGGTCTCAATACATACATAAATAAATATCTCTTCAGATACTCTTTTGGAGTATAGGCACCTGAAAGAAGTACATATTTATGTCATCTCAACATTAATCTTTTCTAAATTTCAGCTCAGATTTGCAATTCTTTCCCATTTCAGAGCTGTAACTATCTACCTCTGAGTAGAAAACACACAGGAAACAAAACATTTGTACAGGATGGTGTAAGTAGGTTGTGTTGACTTGGGATTCATGTAAGACTCAAAAAATTGAGTTTTGAGAGATGATTTCAGTTGTTTCTGGGGATGACACTGATGTGGATCTTTAATCGGAATATTCTAGACTCTTCTGTGGAAATAGTATCATCATTTGTACCATGGTTCTGTGAACACAAAGGTGATCTCAAGCTGTCAGCAAGTGTTGATGCCTTAGAACTAGAAGTCACCTAAAACTGGTGAAATATTTCTTTTCTCTGCTCTTCATCTGATTTATTTTATTTTATTTTTAACTATTTTTTATTTTTTATTTATTTATTTTTTTGCAATGGAGGTTCGCTCCTGTTGCCCAGGCTGGAGTGCAATGGCATGATCTCAGCTCACCACAACCTCTGCCTCCCAGGTTCAAGCGATTCTCCTCCCTCAGCCTCCCGAGTAGCTGGGATTACAGGCATGTTCCACCATGCCCAGCTCGTTTTGTATTTTTAGTAGAGACGGGGCTTTTCCAGGTTAGGCTGGTCTCAAACTCCCGACCTCAGGTGATCCACCTGCCTCAGCCTCCCAAAGTGCTGGGATTACAGGCGTGAGCCACCGCGCCCGGCTGTCTGATTTATTTATTTATTATTTTATTGGTTAAAGCTGATGACGCTAGGATATAAATCTTATTTTAATTAAACCATCACAATGTCCACTCTGCTCTGCACGGAAAGATTGGCATTGATGAAGAAGAAGCTGAGGATGAGCTCTGTGTGAAGCCTCCATTTTACACAGATTTTCACTGAACACAAGATGAACCGTCTTCTGTAAAACCACTGGGGATGATGTGCGCTGGATTTTTTGCAACGATTTTTATCTCTGGTGTTTCTGGCACTGACTAAGGTTTCAGGCAGACAGAGGCATGGAGGACCTAGCGACAATCACTAGGGAGCTTCCTGGTTGCTAGCAACAGTAAATACCATGAAGACACAATGACACAAAGACTCAACTTTTCACATACACACAATGAGACTTGGAGCCTGGTTTCTTATTTCAGATACAGAGTCCTTGAGATACAGTACAAAGGCTTCTTCTCTCTCTCCTTTGTATTAAATTTTTAAAATTGTGTGCAGAAACACATACTGCCCAAGAGCCTATATGACCATCTTGCTGCTCAATTTGTCTAAGAACACTTGTATTCTAACCTTCCTCTCAGTACTGTCATTTTTTTACTATTTTGAGGGAGAAATAGAAGGAAATAAGCTGTTTATCTGACTTGGGGATTTTAAATTATGTGTGACTTTGAAAAACTCATTTGTAAATGCCTGTCTTCTGTAAGAGTTATAATTGATTTCCACTCTTCTGAAAATATTCAGAAAAACTATCTGAAAGATCTTCTTCTCCAAGCTTATTCTCTATTTTGTTTTTAGAAAAGGTAGAAGCATACAGAATATGAAATACGGCACTGGCAATTTAAGGTTTTTCCATGACTCATTCAAGGAAATTGCATAATAGCCTTTCCCTGCCAAGTTCACAGACTCTTCTCAAATACCTTGCAATTTTCCTTATTCTATTCCTTTATTCCTCAACCTCATCTCTCTTTCCTTCTTTTCTATGTGCCATTAACTTTTTTCTCTTTTCTCTAAGGCTGTAAAACTCTCTAGGGTATAGTCATGTGATAGGCAAGGTGACAACGGAAATTTGAAATACCCCCAACCTTGCTAGTCTGTCTCCTAGCAACTGTATAATACGTTGCTTAGTAACATGGGGGTGAGAGTGAAGTCGCTCTTACAAGTCTAAAAATACTGAAATCATTTTAAAAAGATTAATAGTGGGCTTATTTATTAAAATATACTAAATCCATAAATAGTCTTGCCATATAAGGGACTTATTTCAGGCTATGCTATCTTGAGTGAACCTCTACATCTCTTATAATCTGTAGACAGTACTAGAACAACAGATTGCTGTTCACATAAGCAGATGAAGGAAAAAACCCACAGCGTTCTCTAAGCCTTTCTCTTCTACACATGTATAATCAAAGTTTACATCCACAGGGAAATGGAGAAATGTTTGCTAAATGATCTTTTAGGCTAGGCAGATGAAGAAAAAGCTAGGCAGCTTTTTCTAAATTCTCTTTTGCCTGTGCATAATTGATTTCTAAATCTAAAGGAAGGCGGATCCAGCATTATCTCCAGAGAAGTTTAAAAAAAAAAAAAAAGAAAAAATATTTTAAAAAGGGAATATGGAGAGACATTTCTTAAAATGCTCTTTGAGGCTAGGCTTCACTAGGAGTTGTGTCTTTAGGGTTAACAACCATAAATAAAGTAATTTTCAGTAAATTTATCGAGCGGATATCAGAATTTAGAATTAGCTGAACCACATCAAGCACACTAAAATTGTTTAGGTCAAAAATGATAAATTATTAATTCTAGGAGAGTATTATTTACTGAATTAGACCTACTGAATCAGACTCTGTGGTGGAGGAACTGGGGATCCATATTTTAACCAGCACCCCAATTACTTCAGCACATTTAGGAAACACTGGTGTACATGATCATTCCAACATGTTACAGGGGGGTATCTTCTATTTTAGTCTTAGATTTATGCCTGTAACACTTGAAGAGGGAGGTTCAAAGCCCAACCTAAATATTCTGCCACATCCTCCCCTTGATGTAGGCCCTTTGGCTAATAAGACTGGTCAAGGCCGGGCGTGGTGGCTCATGCCTGTAATCCCAGCACTTTGGGAGGCTGAGGTGGGTGGATCACCTCAGGCTGGGAGTTCGGGACCAGCCTAGGCCAAAATGGTAAAACCCCATCTCTACTAATAATACAGAAATTAGCTTGGTGTGGTGGTGCACGCCTGTAATCCCAGCTACTCCGAAGGCTGAGGCAGGAGAACCGCTTGAACCTGGGAGGCAGAGGTTGCAGTGAGCTGAGATCATGCCATTGCACTCCAACCTGGGCGGCAGAGTGAGACTTCCATCTCCAAAAAAAAAAGACTGGTAAAGCTTCAGAAGCCTCCTCAATTGTTCATTCTGCATATGTTTATTAAGATAATTTTGAATTGTAATTGACAGAATTTAGTGATCAGTTAGGATTAACTTAAATGAATTAAAGTACTTAGAATAGTGCCTGGAACACAGTGTTATATGAGGTTATTATTATTATTTATTTTATATATATATATATATATATTTTTTTTTTTGAGACAGAGTCTTACTCTGTCACCCAGGCTGGAGTGCAGTGGTGCGATGTCAGGTCATAGCAACCTCCGCCTTCCAGGTTGAAGTGATTCTCATGCCTCAGCCTCCCTAATAGCAGGGATCATAGGTGTGAGCCACCACACTGGGCTAATTTTTGTATTTTTTGTAGAAATGAGGTTTCACCATGTTGGCCAGGCTGGTCTTGAATACCTGACCTCAAGTGATCAACCCACCTCGGCCTCCCAAAGTGCTGGGATTACAGGCATGAGCCACTGTGCCCAGCCGAGGTTATTTTAATCTAGCTTTGCAGACCAGAAAGATGGTGACAATGAACTAATATTAAGAATACAGGATCACTGAGAATATAAAATACAAGGAGAGTGATGGAGAAAAATAACAAATTCCATTTAGATATATTGAATTTGAGATGTGTGCAGGTTATCTGGGGATAAAATCAGTAAGAAATATAAGTCTTAAAGATGGAGGTGTGATGTATAAGACATTTTAAAAGTGAATTCTGACTTTTGTGTGACAAGCTGTATCTAAAAATGAACCAGTTCTAATTCCTCGGTGTTTTGTATCTGACAAGATCAATGCATCTGTAAACTTTTGGAGGCAATAAATGGTTTTTTGTTCACTAGTAAATCATTCTCATTCTGGTTTATCTACAGCATGGAATTAAGACAGAGATTTGAGAGAAAAGAGAGAAACCCACATTTGGAAGGTTGGGGGAAGGGACTCTGGAGCCTCTTTTGATTACAATTGAATCCCTGTAGCCAGTGCACCATGGCAACCTTCCCAGTCGGCCACCTCATTTCCATCTGCTTTGGAGAAGGAAGGGGGCAGGACAGAGGTGGTTCAATGTGCATTCTTGTGAGTATGTGTAAAATGCAACCGAATTATAAATTGTGTTTCGTGAAAACTGACATTCCCTATTGTCTTCTCTGTTTCCTTCTCTTTCTTGTCTTCTCCGGATGCCTTTGAGCCTCTTCAAGTTTTGTCCCCTTTCCTCAAATGTCAGATTTCATCAGTAGGCGTGGCTAAATTACCACTCCAATGTACCAGAGCAAAATTACAAATTAAAATGTGTATCTCAGGACTTAAATATTTTGTTTAAAAGAGTGGTCCAAAGGCACTTTGGGAGGCTGAGGCCAGCTGATTGCTTGAGCCCAGATGTTCGAGGCCAGCCTGGGCAACATGGAGAAACCCTGTCTCTACAAAAAATAGAAAAATTAGCTAGGCATGGTGGTCCCACCTACTCGGACTACCTACTATCGAGTAGGTAGTCCCACCTACTCGGAGGCTGAGGTATGAGGATGGCTTGAGCCCGGGAAGTCAGGGCTGCAGTGAGCTGTGATCATACCACTGCACTCCAGCCTGGGCAACAGAGTGAGACTCGGACACATAAAAAAAAGACTGCTCCAGTAAATAAATGAACATTAACGAGTTACTTCAAAGCATTGTATTCCAATGCCAGAGATACATTTTTAATATTACAGGGTTCAGGTATTCATTGTGTTATTTTGTAAGTCCTACTTCTGGAATAGAAATCCATTAATGTTTATCTCTGCTACACACACAAAAATCCTTCCCCAAATAGATAAAACTCAGTTACCAGAATGACCACAGATAATTCTTACCATAGTTATCCAGAGAAAACCTATTATTTAGTAATACTGCATTGTTGGCCAGATCCTGAGAAAACGAATGTTAAGCTTTAAATAAAATTCTGAATTCTAGATGTGGAACCATATTCTTACCTAAATGGTGTTGGAATTTGGTCAAGGTAAATTCAGTGGATAGTCTTTGTGTGGATAGCTACACATAGTGACAGCCAATTCATTCAATATATTGATCCATACTAAACCCTAAAATGAAGATAAACTTAAATTCCATGTATCATTATAATCATGTCCATTCCCTTGTTTACATTTAGAGTTTGAAGCGTGTTTAGCGAGAGAATTTAAGGAAAACCTGGTTGCTTGAATATACCCATTTACACTCCACCACGCACCAAGAAGGCAGTGTGGCATGGACAGGTATGCTCATTTCACAAAAGATGCAGAGGCAGTGATGTGGCATGAGACAGGTGACACCACAGGGAAATGAGGTTAGGAAGTGTGAACCAAGAGCACCTGGAAAACTGGACCACCAGCTTCATCTCTGTGTCCGTGTGGCAGCTCCTGGGCTGAACTCTATCTCACAGCACTCGTCACACTGTAATAACAGTTTCCTTCCTTGCACCTTGAGCTCCTTTGGGGCAGGAAACATTTTTTTTTGTCTTTTATGCCAAGCCCTTGCTTTACACTGATTTCCTTATTACTAAATCCAATGAGCACTCTTCTGTCCTTATTTAAAGACTCCTCTGCAGTATTTAGTATTACTCAGCACTCTCTTGACACTCGCTCCTTCCTTTGTTTCTGTGACATCAACGTGTTCTGCTTTACCGCCTCCTTCTTTGTTTCCTTTTCTGACACTTTTTTCTCTTGCAGTTCTTTATTGTTTTTATTTTTATTATTATTTGTTATTATTATTATATTTTCTTGGAGATGGAGTCTCGCTCTGTCACCCATGCTGGAGTGCAGTGGTGCGATCTTGGCTCACTACAACCTCCACCTCCTGGGTTCAAGTAATTCTCCTGCCTCAGCCTCCTGAGTAGCTGGGACTACAGGCGCACGCAGCCACGCCCGGCTAGTTTTTTATATTTTAGTAGAGATGGGATTTCACCTTGTTGTCCAGGTTGGTCTCGAATTCCTGAGCTCAGGCAATCCACCCGCCTCGGCCTCCCAAAGTGCTGGGATTACAGGCATGAGCCATGGCGCCTGGCCTATTATTATTATTTTTGAGACAGAGTCTCACTCTGTCACCCAGGCTGGAGTGCAGTGGCACCATCACAGCTCATGGCAACCTAGACCTCCTGGGCTCAAGCGATCCTCCCACCTCAGCCTCCTAAGTAGCTGGGACAATAGGCGTGCACCACCACGCCCAGTTAATTTTTTTCTTTTTGGTAGAGATGGGGGGTCTTGATATGCTGCCCAGGTTGGTCTCGAACTCCTGGGCTCAAGCAATCCTTTTGTCTCAGCCTCCCAAAGTGCTGAGATTACAGGCATGAGCCACCTCACCCAGCCTACTGTTTTTAATTATTTTTTTTTTTTTTGGAGACAGAGTCTTGCTCTGTCACCCAGGCTGGAGTGCAGTAGCGTGATCTTGGCTCACTGCAACCTCCACCTCTCAGGTTCAAGCAATTCTCCTGCCTCAGCCTCTTGAGTAGCTGGGGTTACAGGCACTTGCCACCACGCCCAGCTAATTTTTGTATTTTTAGTAGAGACAGGGTTTCACCATGTTGACCAGGCTGATCTCAAACCCCTGACCTCAGGTGGTCCACCCACCTTGGCCTCCAAAGTGTTGGGATTACCGGCGTAAGCCACCACGCACGACCCTGTTTTTAATTTATTAAATCTGTTCCCAAACCTGGTAAATCAACCTGCTAAATATCCCTAAAAGTCCCCAAATCTATCTTGTTCCCATTCAGTGACATGACTTGAAATTATGGGTTACAGTTGGAGAATTCTATTCTCATACTATACCACCAGCTTTATAACCATGCTGTTGTCATTAGACACCAAATACACATCTCCATCCCCTCCAGTCCTGACTTTTCCCTAAGCAGTCCCAATCTCAGATTCCCAGCAGCCTCCAAGACTTCTGCCCTCAATTCCTCTATCACCTAAATGGTGTAACATTCAGCTTGTTAGGTCACATCGACTGAACTTTCCTGCCCTCAACACCCTCCCCCAGCACACACACAAATGCATTTTCTGCTTAGACTTGCATCTCTTCTCAACTTCCTTATTCTGTTAACAGCACCACTACCATTTCATTCTCTGAGTCTTCCAGGCTAAAAACTTTAAGGATTAGGCAGGGCACAGTGTCTCACGCCTGTGGTCCCAGCACTTTCAGAGGCTGGGGTAGAAGGACTGCTTGAGGCCAGGAGTTTGAGACCAGCCTGAGCAAGAAAAGTGAGATCCTCTCTACAGAAAAAGCCAAGTGTAGTGGTGTGGGCCTGTAGTCCCAGCTACACGGGAGGCTGAGGTAGGAGGATCACTTGAACCCAGAAGTTTGAGCCTGCTGTGAACTATGATTATGCCACTGCTCTCCAGCCTGGGCCCTGCCTCTGAAAAAAGAGAAAAGAAAAAAAACACTTTAAGGGTTGATTTTGACTCCTTCCTTTTTACCACATGTCCAACCAATCACCACCAGGATTCTTCCTTTGAATGATGTCTTCTCTTATCCCTTTCTATCCATTATGATGGCCTGAGACCTTCTACTTAGATTATTGCAATAACTGTATTGGTCTCATTCGCCAGTCTCTTTTCCTACTCCATACACCAGTCACATTAATTTTTATGAAAATGCTGTTCCCTTCATAAATTTGTCCCCCCCCCCTTTTTTTTTTTTTTTACTTGGTGACAGGGCCTCTCTCTCTGTTGCCCAAGCTGGAATGCAGTGGCACAATCATCACAGCTCATTGCAGCCTTGACCTCCCAGGGTCAAGCATTCTTACTGCCTCAGCCTCCCAAGTAGCTAGAACCACAGGTGCATGCCACCTTACCCAGCTAATTTTTAAAATTTTCTGTAGAAATGGGGTCTCTCTATGTCGCCCAAACTGGTCTCAAACTCCTGGGCTCAAGCAAGCCTCATGCCTCGGCCTCCCAAAATACCAGGATTACAGGTATGAGCCACTACGCTTGGCCTGTCACTCTTTTGGATAAGAACATAAAGGCTTCAGCCAAGCGCAGTGGCTCACACCTGTCATCCCAGGACTTTGGGAGGCCAAGGTGGGTGGATCACCTGAGATTGGGAGTTCGAGACCAGCCTGACCAATATGGAGTAACCCCGTCTCTACTAAAAATACAAAATTAGCCAGGCATGGTGGCGCATGCTTGTAATCTAAGCTACTTGGGAGGCTGAGGCAGGAGAATCGCTTGAACCTGGGAAGCGGGGGTTGTGGTGAGCCGAGATCATGCCATTGCACTCGAGCCTGGGCAACAAGAGTAAAACTCCGTCTCTCTCTCTCTCTTTCTGTCTCTCTCTCTCTCTCTCTCTCTATACATATATATGTATAAAGGCTTCACACTGTGTATGGACTCAATCCCAAACTCCTTCAGACTGAAGTTCAAACCATTTTGTTAACTAGCTCCACCCTCCCCATATAACACATCGCTTACCCACCCTTGAATGCCCTAATCAAGCCAATTTCTTTGTCCTCCCTTATCCAGGCAACAGTTCATCATTATACTATATCTTTGCTAATGTTATTTTTCCTATTTAGAGTACTTATTCCACTCCCATTCTATTCAACAGCCACATTTCTAATAAAAGCTTCCATTATAAACATTATACAGGCTCATGCCTGTAATCCTAACACTTTGGGAGGCCGAGGTGGGTGGATTGCCTGAGTTCAGCAGTTCGAGACCAGCCTGGGCAACATGGTGAAACCCCATCTCTACTAAAATACAAAAAATTAGCCAGGCATGGCAGCGTGTGCCTGTAATCCCAGCTACTCGGGAGGCTGAGGCAGGAGAATTGCTTGAACCCAGGAGGCAGAGGTTGCAGTGAGCCAAGATAGTGCCATTGCACTCCAGCCTGGGTGACAGAGCAAGACTCTGTCTCAAAACAAACAAACAAACAAACAAACATTAGTTCAATTTGAGATACCTGAGAAAACAAGCCAGAGACTGGAAATTGACTATATGATCTGAGGCTAAGAAGAGGTATCAGGAAGTCATCAGGCTGGGCGAGGTGGCTTACGCCTGCAATCCCAGCACTTTGGGAGGCAGAGGCAGGTGGATCACCTGAAGTCAGGAGTTCAAGACCAGCCTGGCCAGCATGGTGAAGCCCAGTCTCTACTAAAAATAGAAAAATTAGCTGGGTGTGGTGGTGGCGCCTGTAATCCCAGCTACTCAGGAGGCTGAGGCAGGAGAATCGCTTGAACCTGGCAGGCAGAGGTTGCAGTGAGCCAAGATCATGCTATTGCACTCCAGCCTGGGTGACAAGAGCGAAACTCCGTCTTGGAAAAAAAAAAAGAAAAAGGAATTCATCAGCACCAGGCACAGTGGCTCCCACCTGTAATCCCAGCTACTGGGGAGGCTGAGGTAGGAGGATCACGTGAGGCCAGGAGTTTGAGACCAGCCTAGGCAATATAGCAAGACTCAGTCTCTAAAAAAAAATTAAAAGTAAATAAATAAATAAAAGAAGTCATCGGCATATAGGAAGGATTTGAAACCTTGGGAATGAATGCACTTGCCATCCACCAAAAAGGTATAAGACCACATAGAATAAAATGAGGAAAAGGTCTAGGACTGAAGCTTGAGGAATTCCAACGTTTGAAGATTAGGGAAAGGAGGAGGAACCAGCAGACACTGACCGGAAACAAAAATGTAGGAGAGAAACCCAGAAAATGTAGAGCTTTTGAGGCTAAGGGAAGAAAGTGTCTTGAAGGAGATAATAGTCAACTGTGACAAAGCCTGTCACAGGTCAACAAGAGCTAAAATGTGTCCAGTGGATTTAACAACTAAGATAGACCAGGCACGGTGGCTCACGCCTGTAATCTCAGCACTTTGGGAGGCTGAGGCAAGTTGGCCACTTGAGGCCAGGAGTTTGAGACCAGCCTGGCCAACATGAGGTAACCCCGTCTCTACTAAAAATACAAAAATTAGCTGGGCGTGGTCGTGGGCACCTATAATCCCCACTACTTGAGAGGCTGAGGCAGGAGAATCATTTGAACCCAGGAGGCAGAGGTTGCAGTAAGCCGATATCGTGCCACTGAACTGGAGTGAGACTCCATCTCAAAAACAAACAAACAAACAAAAAACAAACAAGGAGGCACTTTAGTTTAAAGGAGTGATAGGAGCAGAATCCAGTTTGAAATGGATTTAAGGATGAATAGGAGGTGAAGATGTAAAAAAAAAAAGTGTTCGACAACTCTTGTTTCCCTCGTAAGTTATGATACACGGAGTCATGAAATAGATCCCCTCTATTGGGATCAATTGCACGGCCCCTCTCCAAACATACACACATACACGTCATTCTCAAACCTATAGGAATGTACGTGTCTCAATTATTCCAATAAATTGGAAGATTCTAGAGAAAAGAGACCATGCTATTACCTCTGAATTCTTCACCACCTAGGATGGTCTTGGGCTTACTCAGTAAATGCTTGCTGATTATAAATGGTAAAATACTTTATTAAATATCTTTTTTTAAAACAGAGTCTCACTCTGTCGCTCAGGCTGGAGTGCAGTGGTATGATCTCAGCTCACCGCAACCTCTGCCTCCCGAGTTCAAGCGATTCTTATGCCTCAATCTCCACAATAACTGAGATTACAGGCACGAGCCACCACACCTGGCTGGTGTTTTGTTTTGTTTTAGTAGAGGTGGGGTTTCACCATGTTGGCTAGGCTGGTCTCGAACTCCTGAACTCAAATAATCCCCTGCCTCAGCCTCCCAAAGTGCTGGGATTAAAGGCATGAGCCACTGCGCAAGGGCTAATTTTTATGTTTTTGATAGAGACAGGGTTTCACCATGTTGTCCAGGCTGGTCTCAAACTCCTAACCTCAGGTGGCCCACCACCTTGGCCTCCCAAAGTGCTGGGATTACAGGAGTAAGCCACCGCTCTGGCCAATATCTTTACATTACTAAGCATGATAATAGGTAATGAAAATCTGCACAGGCCGGGCACCATGGATCATGCCTGTAATCCTAGCACTTTAGGAGGCTGAGGCAGGTGGATCACCTGAAGTCAGGAGTTCAAGACCAGACTGGCCAACATGGCGAAACCCCGTCTCTACTAAAAACACAAAAATTAGCTGGGTGTGGTGGCCAGCACCTGTAATCCCAGCTACTTGGGAGGTTGAGGCAGGAGAATCGCTTGAACTCGGGAAGCGGAGGTTGCAGTGAGCCGAGATCATGTCACTGCACTCCAGCCTGGGCAACCGAATGAGACTCCATCTCAAAAAAAAAAAAAGAAAGAAAGAAAGAAAGAAAGAAACTGCACAGAGAGCTGTTCATTTAATTGAGCAAACGTAGTGTATAACGTCTACTGTAGTTAGGCACTTTGACAGGAATTAGGACTTACATTTTAATGGAGGAGAAATGTAGACATGTGAATAAATGATTAAAATTCTACAAATATTATGAAAGAAGAATGTTTTATGCTAATCTTACTGTGTACAAGAATGAATCCATTAGCAGAATACTTGTACATGTATATTGATGTCAAATTTTTTTAAATGGCAATAAAAATAAGAGATGAACTAGTAAAAAAAGTATTGTTTTCCTTTCCACAGTTTGAGTGCTATTAAATCAGATAATAAAGAACAAAAATTATAGATTAGTTATTTCCCCGATCTCTTGTTTATATATTTGAGATTATCAGTGCCTAAATAGTCTATTTCTGACCTAGATCTTGTTACATATGCCCAAGCGGAGGGAATAACCCTCATTTACATAAGGAACAGAATGGCTCTGAGATAGAATTTCAAAGAATCAACCACGTGAACCCTCCTCTCTTTTATTTAATCCTTTGGAAATTGCATAAAGAACTGAGACTACTGGATAAATGACATATTTCTTAATTAATCTTTTTATATTGTAAAGAAAATAATGTTCAAACTCTGCTTCTCATTCCAAAAAGACTTGTACATGTTACTATAGTCCAATAGTGTCTGATATATTTTATTATTAAAATTGTGAAAGTATTTTGAATGAGCTACTTATTAATCCTTGTGCTTCCTTATGCCATTTAATTCTTATTTTTGTTAAATATATTTCTGGGTTCTGAAAGAAGCATTCAAATACCTAATCCTCCTGTCTCTTCTGAAATATACTTTTTTTTTTTTTTTTTGCTAAAGAAGTGGAGATAAGATGATGTTGAGGATTATTTTTTCCTAGGAAATATACAATAAGTAGATAAAATGATTTTTGCATTTTGGATATTATTTTTTTCCAGAGAATATTACTGAAGCAAAATTGATCAAGTAAAGCAGAACTGTGGATGGCAGGCTAGAAAAATCTGTGGTCGCCATTGTCACACCACAACCTGCAGCAGCTGTATTCTCAAGTCCCTCCCTCCCACGCCCTTCTTAGCCTGCCAGCCTAGCAGGAATGAATGGGCTCCGCAGAGCACTGTGTGAGTAGTGCTGCAGACCCTGAAAATTTGTCTCTGAAAACCAAAAGGAGAAATTTGTAAAAAATAAATTTTCAACTTTAGTGGCCAAACTTATCTACCTCTGAAATTTCATCACCAACATCCAGTGGTACGAAGTCCAGTGACTTACTCCGGATCGTTGCTGAGAATGGAGGCTTCCTAAATATCAAGATAATTTTACTCCAATTTATTTCCTAGGGGTGAAAGCAAAGCCTTTTTGTCCCAAGGGACAACTGAGCAACCACCAGAGTCTCTAGCTGAATAGCAAGGGTGTGAGGCCGGCTAAAATTCCCACAGTTAGAAGCCCACTCGCAGGAGGATGTTTACCAAATTGACATAAGAACTACATAAAAAGGAAATGCGTTTATTGAGCTGATGTTTCACAGTTGTCTGTGGATGGAGGCGACATTGCAAAATTGTCTTTTTACATTATATTATTCTCTTCTTTTTAATTTGGTGTATTGGTTATTACTATTATTTTGCTTGTTACTTTCCAGACAAAAGTCCAATTCAGATATGTAACTGCACACATGTAGTACTAACTTCTGAGCTCAATTATTTCTCCTTGTATTTTCCCAATTTTCTATCAGGAAAGATGATTCATTCCAAAGGACAATGTACCATACAAAATGTGTTACATAGACTTCTCATAAAAGAATACCTCTAGTAAACCATTATAACTACTCTACGTTCACTTGCTCTTGATTATTGCCATGTTAGAACTATTTGTTCGCTTCTTTATTTAATATGGTTATTCTTTCCATCTTCCAGTTTTGTTTAGCTATTCGGGTGTGCGTGTGCCTGCAAAAGAAGCTCTGAAAATAAGTTAGTTGAACCTGAGAAACCATTTGGAATGACTGTATGGCTAAATCTTCTTTTAAATTAAAAAAATCACATATACCCAGGCCATTTTGAGCATCATGCCCATTTTCTCTCCCACTTTATGTTTAAAGCAATTAGAGATGTTGAACCCTAACAAAATGTAGTCGAGTTTAATATACTACGAGGGAGGGGCTGGCAGTAATTTTCCTTTAAATATTTAATCTAAACATAAATTGTTATTAAGGGTAGGGGGAAAAAACCTCACATAGATAATTTTAACTGCAGTTTGAGGTTTAAGCAACATAAAGTCTTCTAACCCCAGTCCCCTTTCTTCTCCTTCCGCCCCTCCCCAACCCCGCCCCATAATGGATGCTCGGCCGACTGCTTCTGCACGGTCTCTTTGTCTAAAGGATGCAAACAGTGTACGGATGCTAGAGAAAAAGGGGTGGGGGAGAGATTACCTCATCCCACGTCGCTTGCACCAATCACCAGTCTCCTGTCATGGCTTCTCTGGGCAGATTGGGGGTCTGGACCAACAGGAAAAGGCCCCGGCCCATCCCCATGGTGACCGAGTTGTATATAGGGAGCCGCATCCGCCCATGTGCCGCAGGTTCTCTTACATCGACCGCCTAAGAGTCGCGCTGTAAGAAGCAACAACCTCTCCTCTTCGTCTCCGCCATCAGCTCGGCAGTCGCGAAGCAGCAACCATGGTGAGAATCGGCTTCGGCTCTTTGTGGCCGTTGGGTGGAGTCAGCGCCCCCAGGCTCTACTTGGAAAACCTTTAAGCTCTTTTCTTTCGTAAGCTCTCTGGGCGAGGGTGGTGGTATGTTTTGTGAGGTTTAGCTTAGCCCCAAATCCTCAAGCCCCGCCGCCGCCGCAGTGCGGGTGCAGGAACCGGGCCAGTACTGCGCCCAGGGCGCAGCAGAGTGCTGGGGAGGAACAAAGGCGGCGCCTAGGCGCCTGTGTTATCCGAGAGACTTTCGGGGGCCGCGGTGCCGCGACCGAGGGGTCTGGGGCGTCCCGGCTGGGCCCCGTGTCTGTGCGCACGGTTTCGCTGCTGCTGAGGGGCCGCTTTCTGTCTCGCGTTGTTCTCTGGGGACCGGGAGAGGAGGAGGCACCCAAAAAGAGCGGGGGCGTTGGGCGAGCTGGGGGACGTGGGAGGGGGAACGGGAACAAAGCGCAGCCTAGGGTTAGCGTGGGAAGACCCTTCGCGGTCGTTGGCGTTTTGGAAAGATACCCACACATTCCCGGGAAAACATGGTGAGTTTCTGCCGGAGCCCCCGGCAGCGGGTGTCAGGGCGGCGCAGGGGCGGGGTTGTTTGTTTCTGGCTTCTATGGCGTTGGAGCCACTGGGCGGGGTTCGCCCTCACTGAACCTCTTCTGTCAGGAGCTGACTTAAAAAAAAACAAAAAACCTTTCATCATTGCGGAACTGTAGGCTCCAAAAGGGTTTTCTTCACTATTATAAGTTAGATGACTTTTTTTTTTTTCTTGAGCAAAATCATAATTCACTTCACAAGCTCTTTAATGTCTGGTCTGGGGACGCCCTGCCCTGACCGACTGAAGAGTGTGTGTGTGTGTGTGTGTGTGTGTGTGTGTGTGTGTGTGTCTCTGTGGGACGCCCTGCCCTGACCGACTGAAGTGTGTGTGTGTGTGTGTGTGTGTCTGTCTGTCTGTCTGTCTGGACTGCACGTTCAGCGAGGGAGAAAGCCCACTTTGTGAGCCCCAGGGTACCCTGATGGTCAGGACCCAGGGAAACGCCCTTCCCCGCCGCCCCCCCGCCCCGCCCCGCCCCCACCACATCATCGAATAGACAATGAAAGTGGTAGCCGTAAAGACCACAGAGAAGAAAACCTCTGTTGGATGCAAAGAATATGAATATTATGTGATGGGTAGAGAATCTCAGGATGAAAATACTATTTTGTTGTTTTAAATAAATATTTCATTATCCTTCCACTGGGCTTTTATTCTTTGTTTGGTACCTTTTCATGTGATGCTTGTTTCTAACTTAGGAACTTTTGTGTGTGTGTGTGTTAAGATACGGATAATTTTTCAGCTTTTACAGTGGAGAAGATCTGGAAAAACCTTTTTTAAAAAAAATAATGAAATTGCTACAGACAAAGAAGAATTATACTCCGCATCCCGTTGTCTTTTGTTCTAGTACATCTTAATTAATTCATTTCAATTCAGGCACATGGTCCCGGGCGGGGTCAGAGGAGGAAAACTGGCAAAACAGCACAATGAGATCATGTAGGCAGTTGCTGGAAATAGAGCTTGCTCTGTTAAATAATGTAGCAGACAGTACAGGCTAGCACCAGGCACAGCAAATACAGCAATGCAGCAATGCAGAAGGCAGACCTTATCTAAACTCCTGGTACTGATGGATTCTGCAGACAGACTGCAGAAGGGTGTGGCTTCTTGCCTCAGCTGCAGTACAGATGTCCGTGTTATAATATCAAGTCCTATTCAGAGGAAACTTTCATCTTTATTTAAAAGGGAAGAAAGCAGTAAAATTAATCCCAATTAAGTCATAATTGGATTTACTTCATTTTACAAAATTTGTGCTTTGAATACTGAATACTTTTTAAATATGAAAAATCTTCTATTCAAGCATGGTAGTAGGCACAATGGGCTGGTACCACGTGCTGAACAGGGCCAAGGCGGCATCATTATTCAGACCACACCCATATGCAGCATTAGTAGCAGGTGATTTTCCTTAATCTGTATTGTGCTGGGGATATGACCTCAAATATTTTGAAAAATATCTGTATATTATTAGAAATATTTTTGAAATTTCCTATAAGTTTGAAATGCTAATACACCTTAATTTTATAATTTTTTCACTTTTCCTCCCCACAGCGTGAGTGCATCTCCATCCACGTTGGCCAGGCTGGTGTCCAGATTGGCAATGCCTGCTGGGAGCTCTACTGCCTGGAACACGGCATCCAGCCCGATGGCCAGATGCCAAGTGACAAGACCATTGGGGGAGGAGATGATTCCTTCAACACCTTCTTCAGTGAGACGGGTGCTGGCAAGCATGTGCCCCGGGCAGTGTTTGTAGACTTGGAACCCACAGTCATTGGTGAGTTGACCTCAGTAACCCAAGTGAGATCCCAGGGTGCTGGGACAGGAGGTCTGTCCTGGGGGGCTCCGCTGGTCACTCACCCACTCTCCCTCCCCGCTCCTCGTCCCTCCTCCTCCTCCCCCGTGCTCCTCCCCCATCATGTTCTCCAGATGAAGTTCGCACTGGCACCTACCGCCAGCTCTTCCACCCTGAGCAACTCATCACAGGCAAGGAAGATGCTGCCAATAACTATGCCCGAGGGCACTACACCATTGGCAAGGAGATCATTGACCTCGTGTTGGACCGAATTCGCAAGCTGGTATGTTTCTTTTCAAGAATAAAGTAAATTAATGAGCCTAAAGAACACATTTGAAATAATGCTTTTTTTTTTTCAAACACAGAATTGAACTGTTATTTTAATAAAGAGTGGAATGAGTCATTCTTTTGGGGTTTTTAAAATTCAGTTAAAATGAACTATTTGGTGTCATTTTGTAAATGTTAATGAGAATTTTTTAAAAAGCATTTGTCAAAATAAGATCTAAGTCCTGGAAGATGTATGAAAAGTGAAAATATATTTACTATGATTGTACTACAAAGAATAAAAACTTAACCTTTCCTCTGTTCCTCTCTTTTGTTATAGGCCGACCAGTGCACGGGTCTCCAGGGCTTCTTGGTTTTCCACAGCTTTGGTGGGGGAACTGGTTCTGGGTTCACCTCCCTGCTCATGGAACGTCTCTCAGTTGATTATGGCAAGAAGTCCAAGCTGGAGTTCTCCATTTACCCGGCGCCCCAGGTTTCCACAGCTGTAGTTGAGCCCTACAACTCCATCCTCACCACCCACACCACCCTGGAGCACTCTGATTGTGCCTTCATGGTAGACAATGAGGCCATCTATGACATCTGTCGTAGAAACCTTGATATTGAGCGTCCAACCTATACTAACCTGAATAGGTTAATAGGTCAAATTGTGTCCTCCATCACTGCTTCCCTGAGATTTGATGGAGCCCTGAATGTTGACCTGACAGAATTCCAGACCAACCTGGTGCCCTATCCCCGCATCCACTTCCCTCTGGCCACATATGCCCCTGTCATCTCTGCCGAGAAAGCCTACCATGAACAGCTTTCTGTAGCAGAGATCACCAATGCTTGCTTTGAGCCAGCCAACCAGATGGTGAAATGTGACCCTCGCCATGGTAAATACATGGCTTGCTGCCTGTTGTACCGTGGTGACGTGGTTCCCAAAGATGTCAATGCTGCCATTGCCACCATCAAGACCAAGCGTACCATCCAGTTTGTGGATTGGTGCCCCACTGGCTTCAAGGTTGGCATCAACTACCAGCCTCCCACTGTGGTGCCTGGTGGAGACCTGGCCAAGGTACAGAGAGCTGTGTGCATGCTGAGCAACACCACAGCCATTGCTGAGGCCTGGGCTCGCCTGGACCACAAGTTTGACCTGATGTATGCCAAGCGTGCCTTTGTTCACTGGTACGTGGGTGAGGGGATGGAGGAAGGCGAGTTTTCAGAGGCCCGTGAGGACATGGCTGCCCTTGAGAAGGATTATGAGGAGGTTGGTGTGGATTCTGTTGAAGGAGAGGGTGAGGAAGAAGGAGAGGAATACTAAAGTTAAAATGTCACAAAGGTGCTGCTTTTACAGGGAAGCTTATTCTGTTTTAAACATTGAAAAGTTGTGGTCTGATCAGTTAATTTGTATGTAGCAGTGTATGCTCTCATATACAATTACTGACCTATGCTTTAAAACATGAATGCTTTGTTACAGACCCAAGCTGTCCATTTCTGTCATGGGTTTTGAATAAAGTATTCCCTGTCTTAAATGAATTCAGTCCTGTGTTTTCTATCTGGGTGTCTGAAGTTTTTCATGTATTTAGTGCATTGAGAATAAAAAATAAGTGTTGCCTGTGGTTTATACATATCCTAGGAAGTGACGTTTGTATTTAAGGTATCTTAGTAATTTAAAACTTTTATTTGTGAAACACAAAATGTATATCTAAAGATTACCATTACAGAGCATCATGTACTTTTTTTTTTTTTTTTTTTTTTGTGAGATGGAGTCTTGTTCTGTTGCCCAGGCTGGAGTGCAGTGGTACGATCTGGGCTCACTGCAACCTCATCCTCCTGGGTTCAAGAGCTTCTCCTGCCTCAGCCTCCCAAGTAGCTAGGATTACAGGCATCCACCACCACACCTGACTAATTTTTGTATTTTTAGTGGAGACTGGGTTTCACCATGATGGTCAGGCTGGTCTCAAACTCCTGACCTCCAGTGATCCGCTTGCCTCGGCCTCCCTAAGTGCTGGGATTACAGGCGTGAACCACTGTGCCCGGCTCATACTATTAAGTTTTTACCTCATTATTATAATAAAGTTATTTAAACTGCCAGTACTTTTTAGAGTTGAAAGTTGGTAACACATAGCCAAAATCTGGTTGGCTGCTGAATCTTACGTAACTAACATAAAATGGTGAATATTCCAAATGCATCAGTTTTTCATGTGCCCTCCGCTCCTTGGTATGTGTCTAGTGCCATTATGCCTCTTCTGCCCAGGGTTCCCAAAACAAATCTGCTCTCGAAGCAAGCAGCCCTATGCTAGACTTAGTTCTTTACCTTCTTTCCAAACCTATTTTAAGCTGAATGTCATGTTGGAAAAGCCTGATACATTTATTCACTCTAATGTGTTAATTAGATATCTGAAAGTTAATTCTCCAAGTTAATGTGGGCCAATAACTTCAAATAATAAAGCCCTAATAGTGCAATTGCATGCATTAGCACCAACACAAAAAATGCTTTGGACTTAGGATTTGTCCAACAGTAGAGCTCTGCTCCAGACCAACTGACCAAAAGTGTCTATTCCCAAGTTCAGTAAATTGTCTTCCTACTCTCACATTTTCTGGTTCTGGGATACATATTAGTTCATTTTCATGCTGCTATGAAGAAATACCTGAGACTGGGCCGGGCACAGTGGCTCATGCCTATAATCCCAGCACTTTGGGAGGCCGGGGCGGGCAGATCACGAGGTCAGGAGATCGAGACCATCCTGGTTAACATGGTGAAACCCTGTCTCTACTAAAAATGCAAAAATTAGCCAGGCATGGTGACACACGCCTGTAATCCCAGCTACTCAGAGAGAATCACTTGAACCCCGGAGGTGGAGGTTGCAGTGAACCGAGATCGCACCATTGCAGTCCAGCTTGAGCAAAACTCCATCTCAAAAAAAGAAATACATCAAGATGGGCTGGGTGCGGTGCCTCACGCCTGTAGTCCCAGCACTTTGGGAGGCTGAGGTGGGAGGATCATTTGAGGTCAGGAGTTCGAGACTAGCCTGGCCAACATGGTGAAACACCATCTCTACTAAAAAATACAAAAATTAGCTGGGTGTGGTGGCGGACACCTGTAATCCCAGCTACTCGGGAGGCTGAGGCGACAGAATCGCTTGAACCCGGGTGGTGGAGGTTGCAATGAGCCAAGATCACGCCACTGCACTCCAGCCTGGGTGACAGAGCAAGACTCCATCTCAAAAAAAAAAAAAAATTATGTTATAATGGGAAATGTTATTTTATATTTATATATATATATTATATATATATATATATATACACACACACACATATATATATATTTTTTGAGACAGGGTCTCACTCTGTCACCCAGGTTGGAGTGCAGTGGTGCGATCTCAGCTCACTGCAACGTCAGGCTCAAGCGATCCACCTCAGCCTCCCAAGTAGCTGGGACCACGCCACCATGCCCAGCTAATGTTTTTGTGTATTTTGTAGAGGCAGGGTCTCACTATGTTGTCCAGGCTCGTCTCCAACTCCTGGACTCAAGCAATCCTCCTGCCTCAACCTCCAAAGTGCTAGGATGACGGGTGTGAGCCACGACGCCCAGCCTGTTATATGTATATCTTACCACAATTTTAGAAACAAACACACAATGGAAGTATAAATCAAGCACTAAGAAAAATGATTGCCAATGGGGAGAGAACATGATCTAACTGCACTTCTTCTGATGCATTTGTTGTGTCATTTAACTATAGAAACATGTAACTATGTTATATAAGAGAGAATTAAGGTGGAAAAAAATCCTTAAAAATGGAAAACAAAATGAAACAAATAAATCTAACTAAATATCAGGTTGGTGTCTTAACTGCAGAAAGGGGAATTCTCTCTTTCTTTCTTTCTTTCTTTTTTTTTTTTTTTTTTGAGACAGGGTCTCACTCTGTTGCCCAGGCTGCAGTGGCATGATCTGGCTCATTGCAACTTCTACCTCCCAGGTTCAAGCAATCCTCCTGCCTCAGCAGCCAGAGTAGCCGGGAGCACAGGCCTATGAGCCACCGTGCCTGGCTACTTTTTTTATTTTTGTAGAGACAGAGTTTTGCCATGTTGCCCAGGCTGGTCTCGATCTCCTGAGCTCAAGTGATCCTCCCACCTCAGCCTCCCAAAATGCTGGATTACAGGCGTGAGCGAGTGTACCAGCCACCTTAACAATTCTTGAAGTATGCAGTTCAGTATTGCTAAATATATTCACTTGTTATTGCAACCAATCTCCAGAATTTTCTTTTTTTTTTTTTTTTTTTTTTTTTGAGACGCAGTCTAGCTCTGTCGCCCAGGCTGGAGTGCAGTGGCGCGATCTTGGCTCACCGCAAGCTCTGCCTCCCGGGTTCGTGCCATTCTCCTGCCTCAGCCTCCCGAGTAGCTGGGACTACAGGCGCCCGCCACCACGCCCAGCTAATTTTTTTGTATTTTTAGTAGAGACAGGGTTTCACCGTGTTAGCCAGGATGGTCTCGATCTCCTGACCTCGTGATCCGCCCGCCTCGGCTTCCCAAAGTGCTGGGGTTACAGGCGTGAGCCACTGTGCCCGGCCCAGAATTCTTTCTTCTTACAAAACTTAAACTCCATACCTGTCAAACAACTTATCATTCCTCCGTCTCCACAGCCCCTGGCAAACAGCATTCTCCTTTGTCTCTATGAATTTGACTATTCTAGGTACCTTACATAGGTAGAATCATACAGTATTTGTCTTTTTTGTAACTGGCTTATTTCACTTAGCACAATGTCCTCAAAGTTCATCCATGTTGTAGCATGTGTCAGAATTTACTTCCTATTTAAGGCTGAATAATATTCCATTGTGTGTATATACTAGGTTTTTTTTTTTTTTTTTTACTCATTCATTCATCCATGGACACTTGAATTGCTTCCACCTGTTGACTTTTGTGAATAATGCTGCTATGAATATGGGTATACAAGGATCTCTTCCAGATCCTGTTTTCAGTTTTTTTGGGTATATACACAGAAGTAGAATTGCTAGATCATATTTTCTGAATATGCGTGTGTGTGGTTTTCTTAAGAAATGAAGTCTCACTCTGTTACCCAGGCTGGAGTGCAGTGGTGGGATCATAGCTCACCGTAACCTCTAACTCCAGGGCTCAAGTGATCCTCCTGTCTCAGCCTCCTGAGTAGTTAGGACTCCAAGCATGCCACCACACCAGGCTAATTTTTGCATTTTTTGTGCAGACAGGGTCTTGCTATGTTCCCCAGGTTTATTTTCTGTTTTTTTTTTTCAATAGAAGCCATTCTAATATGAAGTGGTTGTAGTTTTAATTTGCATTTCCCTAATGATTAGTAATGTTGACCATCTTTTTGTTTGCTTATTAGCCAGTTGTATATCTTCTTTGGAGAAATGCCTTTTCAAGTTCTCTGCCCATTTTTAAATTGGATTGTTAATGTTAAAACACTTTTTTTTTTTTTGAGACCGAGTTTTGCAATTGTCTCCCAGGCTGGAGTACAATGGCACAATCTCGGCTCACTGCAACCTCCACCTCCCGGGGTTCAAGTGATTCTCCTGCCTCAGCCTACCGAGTAGCTGGGATTACAGGTGCCTGACACCACGCCCAGCTAATTTTTGTATTTTTAGTAGAGACAGGGTTTCACCATGTTGGCCAGGCTGGTCTCAAACTCCTGACCTCAGGTGATCCATCTGCCTCGGCCTCCCAAAGTGCTGGGATTATAGACATGAGCTACCATGCCCGGCCAAAACACTTTATTTTTATATATTTTTTTGAGACAGGGTCTCATTCCGTTGCTTAGGCTAGAGTGCAGTGGTGCTCTCTCAGTTCACTGCAGACTTCCCAGGCTCAGGTGATCTTCCCATTTCATCCTCCCAAGTAGCTGGGACTACAGGATCACGCTACCACTCCCAGCTAATTTGTTGTTGTGGTTGTTGTTGTTTCTGGTAGAGACAGGGTCTCACCACGTTTCCCAGGCTGTTCTCAAACTCCTGGGCTCAAGCGATTTGCCCGTCTTAGCCTCCCAAAGTGCTAGGATTATAGGTGTGAGGCACCATGACCGGCCAATGTTAAAACACTTTTATCCCACCATTTAATCCATGAGGATATAAGAATACTGAAATTGGTTGGGCATGGTAGCTCACGCCTGCAATCCCAGCATTCGGGTGGATGACCTGAGGTCAGGAGTTCGAGACCAGCCTGGCCAGTATGGTGAAACTCCATCTCTACTAAAAATACAGAAAAAATTAGTCAGGCATGGTGGTGGGCGCCTATAATCCCAACTACTTGGGAGGCTGAAGCAGGAGAATAGCTTGAACCTGGGAGGCAGAAGTTGCAGTGAGCCGAGATCACACTACTGCACTCCAGCCTGGGCAACAAGAGTGAAACTCTGTCTCAAAAAAGAAAAAAGAAATACAAAAATTAGCCGGGCATGGTGGCATGTGCCTGTAATCCCAGCTACTCTGGAGGCTGAGGTAGGAGAATCGCTGGAACCTGGGAGGCAGAGGTTGCAGTGAGCCGAGGTTGCACCACTGCAATCCAGCCTGGGTGACAGAGCGAGCCTTCATCTCAAGAAAAAAAAAAAAAAGAATGGTGGAATAACTAAAATGTAAAAAAAATTAACCGCAAAAAGTTATTTTATCCTGAGACCATTATAAGTTTTATTTCTCATGTGTACATTATTTCCTTCATATTTAAAAATAAAACAACAAATAATGCTGGCTATGGTGCTCATCCTATCCCTTATTATATCTTTAATTGGAACGTAGTTTTTGGCCTTGAGACACATGTTTTATAAATATTTTCTGGGCCAGGCATGGGATTACAGGTGTGAGCCTACAATCCCATCACTTTGGGAGGTTGAAGTGGGAGGATCGCTTGAGCCTGGGAGGTTGAGGCTGCAGTGAGCCATGATTGCACCACTGCACTCCAGCCTGGGCAACAGAGCAAGACCTTGTCTCTAAATAAATATATAAATAAATTTTTTTCTCAATATATGGAAAGTATCTCAACATGAGAATATTTACATTATTTCTATACTATTAAAAATTTTAATCAGAATAGATGTTGAATTTTATGGAATGTCTTTTCAGCAATATTTGGAGATTAACATATGACTTTTCCCCCTCAACATATTATAATGAGTTATTTTAAAAGATTTCCTAATATTGAATGATCATTGCATGTCTAATATAAAAAACTTGGGGCTGGGCATGGTGGCTCACGCCTGTAATCCCAGCACTTTGGGAGGCTGAGGTGGGTGGAATGCTTGAGGCTAGGAGTTCGAGACCAGCCTGGGCAACATAGGAAGACCCCATCTCTATTAAAAAAAAAAATTAGGCCGGGTGCAGCGGCTCATGCCTGTAATCCCAGAACTTTGGGAGGCCAAGGAGGGCAGATCACGAGGTCAAGAGATCGAGACCATCCTGGACAACATGGTGAGAGCCTGTCTCTACTAAAAATACAAAAATTAGCTGAGCGAGGTGGTGTGTGCTTGTAGTCCCAGCTACTCGGGAAGCTGAGGCAGAAGAATCCTTGAATTCAGGAGGCGGATGTTGCAGTGAACCAAGATCGAGACACTGCACTCCAGCCTGGTGACAGAGTAAGACTCCATCTCAAAAAAAAAAAAAAAAAAAAAAATAGGGTAGGTGGGGTGGCTCATGTCTGTAATCCCAGCACTTTGGGAGGCTGAGGCAGGTGAATCACCTGAGGTCAGCAGTTCGAGAACAGCCTGGCCAACATGGTGAAGCCCCCATCTCTACTAAAGATACAAAAATTAGCCAAGCGTGGTGGCACGCACCTGTAATTCCAGTTACTTGGGAGGCTTAGACAGGAAAATCGCTTGAACCTGGGAGGTGGAGGCTGCAGTGAGCTGAGATTGCACCACTGCAACTCCAGCCTGGGTGGCAGAGCAAGACTCCATCTCAAAAAAAAAAAAAAATTTGCTGGGTGTGGTGGTGTGCACTTGTAGTCCCAGTTACTTGGGAGGCTGAGGCACAAGAATTGCTTGAACCCGGGTGGCCAAGGTTGCAGTGAACCCAGATTGTGTCATTGCACACCAGCCTGAGTGACAGAGCAAGACTCTGTCTCAAAACAACAACAACAACAACAACAACAACAACAACAAAACTTGGTCATAGAGATTAGTGCTGCCAGATTCTTTTTAAAATTATTGACTGATTGGTTGATTGATTTTGAGACTACCATAAAACAGCACCTGGTTCTATTTGATGATAAAGTTTCACTCTGAACAGCAGTGTATAGGGCTGAGTTTTATGCTACTATCCAGTATAGACTGTGGAAGTTACCAGAGTATATCCCATAAAAAAAAGTTATTCCACCAGAAGCCTATATAGTGCAGTCCAGGCAAGAAAGCCTTTGATTATCCAACTTAATTCAGAAATAGAATTTAGAGTATCTAAAGCAGCAGCTCATTCTTAATTACTAGAGGTGATGAGAGCAGATATCCTTTACCATTAAGTATGATGTTAGCTCTCAGTTTTCGCAGACACTCTTTATCAGAGAGAGGAAGTTCTCTAGTTTCCTAGTTTGCTGAGAGGTTCGTTGGTTTGTTTTTGGTAAATGGATGTTAGATTTTGTCAAATTATTTTTCTGTGTGCATCTATTAAAATGATCACATGGGTTTTCTCCTTTTTTTATCTTGAATGTGAAACCAACCTTGCATTCCTGGGATAAACCACAATTGCTTTATAGTTTAAAACAGGGGTTCTTAACTCAGGGCTCAGAAAAGCACAGGTACTTCATAGATAGTTCTCATGGTTTGGGAACTATCCTAAAGTTGTATGCAAAATTCTGTGTGAATATGTTCATGATAAATTTTCTCCAAAGATAGCTACTAACCATTCCTCTCATCCCTGTAGGTACAGGCTACTTCTCCCATAGAGCGACGGAATCTATTCCCCTTTCCTTAAACCCTAGCTGGCTTGTGATGACTTTGACAAATAGAATGTGCAAAAGTGAAGCTGTGCTAGACCCAGGTCAAGCACTTAAGAAGCCTGGCAGTTGTGTTGTGTTTATATATATATGTATATATATATATACATACACATACACACACACAGAGAGATAGGGTCTCACTATGTTAATCAGGCTGGTTTCAAACTCCTGGCCTCAAGTGATCCTCTGCCTCGGCCTCCCAAACTGCTGGGATTACAGGAGTGAGCCATCATGCCCAGCCTGTTTAAAAGCAAACCACCATTTAAGAAACTTGAGCTAGAGTAACAATGGATGAGAGACCATGTGAAGAGAAAGAGAGGTCGTGTGAGAAAGAACCACCCCACCCCATCCAACAGCCAGCACAAAGGTCCCACATATGTGAGTGAAACCATCTTAGGCACTCCAGACCCAGCTGGGCTCCCAGCTGAACACACCTGCATGAGTGAACCAGATGACATACCACATGGAATCATGAGAAATAATAAATGACTGTTTTAAGTCAATCGTTTTTGGGTGGTTGGTTATACAGCAATAGAGAACTGAAACAGGGCTTATAGGCACAGCTAAAGAGAGAATACTGTATACTGTTTTCTTTTTCTTCTTCTTTTTTGAGACAGAGTCTTGCTCTGTCGCCCAGGCTGGAGTGCAGTGGCTCTATCTCAGCTCACTGCAAGCCCCGCCTCCCAAGTTCACACCATTCTCCTGCCTCAGCCTCCCGAGTAGCTGGGACTACAGGCACCTGCCACCACGCTCGGCTAACTTTTTGTATTTTTTAGTAGAGACAGGGTTTAACCATGTTAGCCAGGATGGTTTCAATCTCCTGACCTCGTGATCCGCCTGCCTCGGCCTCCCAAAGTGCTGGGATTACAGGCGTAAGCCACCACGCCTGGCCTACTGTATGCTGTTTTCATGAGATTATCCAAAATAATTATAACCACTAATCTAAATAAATGAAATAATTAAAATTCTTTAGGAAATCCCTCATAAATGTATTTGTTTCAATTTTTTTTACATTTTTTTTTTTTAGAGGCAAGGTCTTGCTCTCTTGCCCAGGCTGGACTGCAGTGGCGCAATCATCGCTCAATGTAACTTCAGATTTGGGACTTAAGCAATGCTCTCACTTCAGCCCCCTGAGTAACTAGGACTACAGGTGCACACACCCACACCTGGCTAATTAGAAAAAAAAAAAAAAAACTTTGTAGAGATGGGGTCCAGCTATATTGCTCAGGCTGGTCTCGAACTCCTGGGCTCAAGTGACCCTTCTGCCTTGGCCTCCCAAAGTGCACGGATTATAGATGTGAGCCACTGTGCCTGGCCTCAGTGTGTTTTTGATAATTATCAGTACTATATTTAAGATTATATGTAAATTAGCCCAGCACTGTCGTTCACGCCTGTAATCCCAGCACTTTGGCAGGCCAAGTGTGGATCACAGGTGGATCATGAGGTCTGGAGTTCAAGACCAGCCTGGTCAAGACAGTGAAACCCTGTCTTTACTGAAAATACAAAAATTAGCTGGGTGTGGTGGTACATGCCTGTAGTCCCAGCTACATGGAAGGCTGAGGCAGGAAAATCTCCTGAACTGGGGAGATGGAGGCTGCAGTGAACCAAGATTGCACCACTGCACTCCAGCCTGGGCAACAGAGCGATACTCTGTCTCAAAAAAAAAAAAAAAAAAAAAAGAATTATATGTAAATAGAGTGTAGCTTTGAATTTGGCAATTAAGTGAAAGATTATATGCTATAATGGAAATAGATGCCTAAGATAAAAAAAATCAGATAGTTTATTGGACCATCTTTCCACTGCTCTGAAGAAAGTGGGTAGTATTTGAGCGCTAGGCCAAAAGTTTTCACTTAAATATATACATATGAACATGTGAAAATATATACACAAAAATTATATAAGGAAAAGTGAACAAAAGTAGATCCAAAGTTCTATATTTGGTCAAGATATAGTTTTGTACATGAACCAAGTGGATGGATTCACTTACCATAAATGGTGCAGCCAATGTGGAAGTGAGTGTGATTTGCAGTTGAGTTAGAACATACCTGGTAGAGTGGATCAAAATTGACAGAGGCAGCTGGGCGTGGTCGCTAATGCCTGTAGTCCCAGCACTTTGGGAGGCCAAGGGAGGCGGATCACCTGAGGGTGGGAGTTCGAGACTGGCCTGACCAACATGGAGAAACCTCGTCTCTACTAAAAATACAAAATTAGCCAGGCGTGGTGGCACATGCCTATAATCCCAGCTACTCAGGAGACTGAGGAAGGAGAATCACTTGAACCTGGGAGGCAGAGGTTGCGGTGAGCCAAGATCACGCCATTGCACTCCAGCCTGGGCAATAAGAGCAAAACTCCATCTCAAAAAAAAAAAAAAAAAAAAAAAAAAAATTGAGGCAGGGTGCAGTGGCTCATGCCTGTAATCCCAGCACTTTGGGAGGCCTTATCTCTAAAAAAAAAAAAAAACAAAAAACCTTTTTTTTTTTGTTTTGTTTTTTTAAGACAGTCTCTGTCGCCAGGTTGGAGTGCAGTGGTGCGATCTCGACTCACAGCAACCTCCGCCTGCTGGGTTCAAGCGATTCTCCTGGCTCAGCCTCCCAAGTAGCTGGGACCACAGGCGCATGCCACCATGCCCAGCTAATTTTTGTATTTTTAGTAGAGACGGTGTTTCAGCATGTTGGCCAGGAGGGTCTCGATCTCTCGACCTTGTGATCCACCCACCTTAGTCTCCCAAAGTGCTGGGATTACAAGCATAAGCCACCGAGCCTGGCCTGTAATTTTATTTTAGTAGAAACTCGGTTTCACCATGTCGGCCAGGCTAGTCTCGAACTCCTGGCCTCAAGTGATTCACCTGCCTTGGCCTCCCAAAGTGCTGGTATTACAAGCGTGAGCCAATGTGCCCAGTCAAAACAATTTTTTTTAATTAGCTGGGCGTGGTGGCGCAGCCCTGCAGTCCTAGCTACTTAGGTGGCCAAGGCAGGAGGATCCCTTGAGCTCAGGAGTGCAAGGCTGCAGTGAGCCGTGATCATATCACTGCACTCCAGCCTAGACGACAGAGCAAGACCCTGTCTCAAAAAAAACCACAAAAAACAAAAACAAAAAAAACCTGAGACATAGGGCAGGCTTCCATCTGGTAAATGGAGTAAGGAGGTAGGAAACAGCTGTAGAAAGAAAATGACACTTGCCGTGGACAGTAGCACATGCCTGTAATATCAACATTTTGGGAGGCTGAGGCAGGAGTATCGCTTGAGGCCAGGAGTTTGAGACCAGCCTGCACAACATAACAAGACCCAGTCTCTCTTAAAAAAAAAAAAAAAAGAAAAAAGAAAAATTTAATTAGCTGTGTGCAGTGGCAGTGCCTGGAGTCCCAGACACTCAGGAAGCTGAGATAGGAAGATCTCTTGAGCCTGGGAGATCAAGGTGCAGTGAGCTATGATTGGCCACTGTATTCCAGCCTGGGCGACAGAGCAAGACTCTGTCTCAAAAAAAAAAAAAAAAAAGAAAAAAAGAAAAGAAAAGAAAAGAAAATGAGAATGAGTGTAATATACCACCATTTCCAATCCAGCATCAGAAGTAATGAATCAAAAGGTCCAGTATAAAGTTGGGCTCAGTGGCTCACACCTGTAATCCCAGCATTTTGGAAGGCTGAGGTAGGAGTATCACTTGGGCCAGGAGTTTGAGACAAGCCTGGGCAACATGGCGAGACCCTGTCTCTACAAAAAATAAATCAGCTGAGTGTGGTGGCCAGTGTCTGTAGTCCCAGCTACTCAGGAGGCTGAGGCAGGAGGATCACTTGAGCCTAGGTGGTCAAGGCTGCAGTGAGCCATGATCACATCATTGCACTTCATCTTGGGTGATAGAGAGGAGACCTTATCTTTAAAAAAAATTAAATGAGGCCAGGCAGGGTGGCTTACGCCTGTAATCCTAGCACTTTGGGAAGCCAAGGCGGGCAGATCACAAGGTCAGGAGATCGATACCATCCTGGCTAACATGGTGAAACCCTGTCTCTACTAAAAATACAAAATATCAGCTGGGCGTTGTGGCACATGCCTGTAGTCCCAGCTACTCAGGAGACTGAGGCAGGAGAATCGCTTGAATCTGGGAGGCGGAGGTTGCAGTAAGCCAAGATCGCACCACTGCACTCCAGCCTGGACGACAGAACAAAAATCCGTCTCAAAAAAAAAATTAAATGAATAAAATAAAAATTAAAAGAAAGTCCAATGTAAGAAGACGAAGAGGAGCTAACCCTAGAGAAAGGAGCTTAAAGAGATCAGGCCAGGTATCCAAGAAATAACACAAGGGGAAAACATCAGGGACCTAGGCAGAGGCCTGGTAGGCAGACTGACTGGCTCCCATGTTAGTGATTATTTAAGGAAACAACAGCTCAATGCACCTTTGGGTGTTGGGTGTCCAGGATATTGAAGGCCAGATATTTAAGGTCTTTTTGCCTGTTGGTCAGAAACCTCCCACAGTTCCTTGCCGCAAGGGCCTCTCCAAAGAGTAGCAGACAGCAAATGGCTTCCCTCAGGACAAGTGAGCAAGACAACAAGAGAGAGCTGCCAAGATGAAAGTCACAGTCTTTTTGTAATGTAATACCGGAAGTGACATCTCATCACTTTTGCTGTAGCTAATAAGAAGTGAATCACGCACGGCCGGGTACGGTGGCTTACGCCTATAATCTCAGCACTTTGGGAGGCCGAGGCAGGTGGATCACCTGAGGTCAGGAGTTAGAGACCAGTCTGGCCAACATAGCGAAACCCTGTCTCTACTAAAATTACAAAAATTAGCCAGGCATGGTAGCACAGGCCTGTAATCCCAGCTACTCAGGAGTCTGAGGCAGGAGAATCACTTGAACCCGGGAGGCAGAGGTTGCAATAAGCTAAGACTGCGCCATTGCACTCCAGCCTGGGCAACAAGAGTGAAACTCTGTCTCAAAAAATAATAATAACAATAATAATAATGAGAATTTAACCAATAAGTACATATGATTACATAGAATCTGTAATTCTTAGAAAAATCACAGATCCTGGATCTAGTTTTCTCTTCTCAGGCTTGCAAATTATAAATAAATAAAAGAAGTGCCTCTAAGAGATTCATAACCAAACATAATGCCAAGTCTTGTTTTTCTACAATATATAGTATCTCTATTTACATAAAATTATATATGTGTATATGCCTAGAGAGATGTCTAACAGGATCTTTATCAAATATGAAGAGTATTGGCCAGGCTTGGTGGCTCGCGCCTGAATCCTAGCACTTTAGGATGCCAAAGCAGGTGGATCACTTGAGGCCAGGAGTTTGAGACCAGCCTGGGCAACATAGCGAAACCCTGACTCTATAAAAAATATAAAAATTAGCCAGGCGTGATGGCATGTGCCTGTAGCCCCAGCTACTAAGGAGGCTGAGGTGGGAGGATCTGTTGAGCCAGGAGGTGGAGGCTGCAGTGAGCTGTGATAGTGCTACTGCACTCCAGCTTAGGCAACAGAGAAAGATAAAAAACAAAAAAATTGGAGCTGATTGCTTAAGAAGTTATTTTTCCCTGAAGTATTGGCATTTAAACAGGGAATTTTTAGAAACTAAAGATTCAACTTTTAAAGAAATCTCCAGGAAGAGAATTTCAAGCACCATCTGAGCAAAGATGCTATTTTGGGTAGCTATTTTAAGTATCCTGAGCCGTTAAAATCAGTGCACAGTGATAGGCTAATAGTCACTCTTCCTATACCTGAAGGCTAACTCAGTCCCTCACACTTTATCACTTGATTTTTCTTTTCCTAATATAACAGCTTTGTTGAAATATAATTCACATACTGTCCAATTCACCCATTTAAAGTATACAATTCAAGGCCAGGCGAGGTGGCTCATGCCTGTAATCCTAGCACTTTGGGAGGCCGAGGTGGGTGGATCACCTGAGGTCAGGAGTTTGAGACCAGCCTGGCCAACATAGTGAAACCCCGTCTCTACTAATAATACAAAAATTAGCAGGGCGTAGTGGCACATGCCTATAATCCCAGCTACTCGGGAGGCTGAGGTGGAAGAATCGCTTGAATCCGGGAGGTGGAAGTTGCAGTGAGCCGAGATCACACCACTGCACTCCAGCCTGGGTGACAGAAACTCCATCTCAAAAAAATAAAAATAAAAAAGTAAAAAAAAAAGTTTTAAAAAAGTATACAATTCAATGGCTTTTAGTATATTAAGAGGTGTGTGATCACCACAATTTTAGAACATTTTCATCACCCCCCAAAAAAACTCTGTAACCTAGGCAACCACTATCTCCAGGCAACCACTAATCTAGTTTCTGTCTCTGCATATTTCCCTATTCTGGACATTTAATGTAGAAGGAAGCATACAATATGCAGGCATTCATAACTGGCTTCTTTCTTTCTTCTTTCCCTAATCCATTCAAGTACATCTATTTTGGAAATATTTCCATTTCAATGATCCAAATTGTGATGAGGAACACCACCAGGGCATGAAATTTTAGAACATAGCAATCTCTTTGTATTATTAATTGATATACATGCCATATAATATACACACCATAAAATTCACCCTTTATAATTTTAAAGTCTCTAGTATATTCACCAGCTCGTGCAATATCTGTCCTTTTAAATTTTTATATTTGTCTGTTCACTAATTCCAGAATTTAATTTTTTTTTTTTTTTTTTTTTTGAGACGGAGTCTCGCTCTGTCACCCAGGCTGGAGTGCAGTGGCGCGATCTCGGCTCACTGCAAGCTCCGCCTCCCGGGTTCACGCCATTCTCCTGCCTCAGCCTCCCGAGTAGCTGGGACTACAGGCGCCCGCTACCACGCCCGGCTAATTTTTTGTATTTTTAGTAGAGACGGGGTTTCACCGTGTTAGCCAGGATGGTCTCGATCTCCTGACCTCGTGATCCGCCCGCCTCGGCCTCCCAAAGTGCTGGGATTACAGGCGTGAGCCACCGCGCCCGGCCCAGAATTTAATTTTGTCATTCATCAAAAGCTCAAACTGTGCACTCATCAGCAGTCACTCCCCATTATCTCCTTCCTTGTACTAGCTCATGGCAAACACAGTAATCTACTTTCTGTCCCTACGAATTTGCCTATTCCAGACATTTTATACAAATAGAATCACGTAATATAGGGCTTCGTTATCTTAACACAAAGTTTTCTTTTTTTTTTTTTTGAGATGGAGTCTTGCTCTGTCACCAAGGCTGGAGTGCAATTGCATGATCTCAGCTCACTGCAACCTCTGCCTCCGAGGTTCAAGCAATTCTCCAACCTCAGCCTCCCAAGGAGCTGGGATTACAGGGACGTGCCACCATGCCCAGCTAATTTTTGTATTTTTCGTAGAGATGGAGTTTCACCATATTGGCCAGGCTGGTCTAGAACTCCTGACCTCAGGTGATCTGCCTGCCTCGGCTTCCCATAGTGCTAGGATTACAGGGGCCACTGTGCCAGGCCGAGCACAGTGTTTTCAAGGTTCATCTATATTGTAGAATGTATCAGTACTTCCTTTCTTTTTTGGGGGAGCGGGGTGTGGAACGGAGTCTTGCTCTGTCACCCAGGCTGGAGTGTAGTGGCGGAATCTTGGCTCGCTGCAACCTCCGCCTCCTGGGTTCAAGCAATTCTTCTGCCTCAGCCACCTGAATAGCTGGGACTACAGGCATGCGCCACCATGCCAGGCTAACTTTTGTATTTTTAGTAGACTGCCTTTCACCATATTGGCCAGGCTGGTCTCAAACTCCTGACCTCGTGATCCACCTGCCTCCGCCTCCCAAAGTGCTAGGATTATAGGTGTGAGCCACTGTGCCTGGCCAGTACTTCTTCTTATTGCCAAATAATATTCCATTATAGGGATATACATTTTCTTTATTAATTGATGGGTTGTTTACATTTTTTGGCTATTATGAATAATACTGCTGTTAACTTTTGTGTACACGTTTTTGTGCAGTCATATATTTTCATTTCTCTTGAGTGTACACCTAGAAGTGGAATTGCTGGGTCTTACTATAGCTCTGTTTAATATTTCATGGAACTGCCAAGATATTTTCCCAAGTGGTTATATCATTTACATTCCTACTAGTAGTGTAAGAAGGTCCAATTTTTCCACATCCTTACTAAGACTTGTTATTTTCTGTCTTCTTTTATTATAGCCATCCTAGTGGGTGTGAAGTGGTATCTCACTGGGGTTTTGATTTGCATTTTCTGATGGCTAAAGACTTGAGTACCTTCTCATGTGCTTATTGGCCATTTGGGTATCTTCTTTGGAGAAGTCTACATTTAGATCCTTTGCCCATTTAAAATTTTTATTTTATTTTTTAAATAGAGATGGGGTCTTGGCCAGGCGTGGTGGCTCATGTCTGTAATCCCAGCATTTTGAGACCCTGAGGCGGGCAGATCACCTGAGGTCAGGAGTTCGAGACCAGCCTGGCCAATATGGTGAAACTCCAGTCTCTACTAAAATACAAAAATTAGCTGGGTGTAGCAGCGTGCACCAGTAATCCCAGCTACTCGGGAGGCTGAGGCACGAGAATTTCTTGAGCCCAGGACAGGGAAGTTGCAGGTTGCAGTGAGCTGAGATTGCACCACTGCACTCCAGCCTGGGTGACAGAGTGAGACTCTGTCTCAAAAAAAAAAAAAGAGATAGAGTTTCACTATGTTGCCCAGGATGGCCTCAAACTCCTGGGCTCAAGTGATCCTCCTGCCTCAGCCTCCCAAGTGCTAGGATTACAGACGTGAACCACTGCACCCAGCCTAAAATTTTATTATTTGTCTTTTTATTATTGAGTTGTAAGAGTTCTTTATATGTTCTAGATACAAGTATCTTATATATGTATAGAGAAAAATTCTCTTCAAACTGTTTTTCCTCTACTCTCAAACCACAACAATCATCAAACAGAAGACAACTTCTGTGACCAAATGTGTGGAGGATTTCTCCACACACCAAGTAGCAGATACCAGCTGGGTGTCCTCTAATTCAGTTCCTATATTATCACTCAGAGATAGTGTCAGATCCCACAGGTTGAGGGTTCAGTCCCCAAGACTGCCCCAGCCCCCCACTCTAACCCCACACACACCAGTCACAAGTTCAGCCCCTGGGACTTCTGACCGACTGGTTTCAAGTTGACGCTCCCATGACCCCTTCTTTGGGTTCGATTAGTTTGCTGGAGCAGCTCACAACACTCAGGGAGACACATTTACCAGTTTATTATAAAAGATATTGCAAAGGATACCGATAAAAAGAATAGGTAGGGTGAGGTATGGGGGAAGGGGTGTGGAGCTTCCATTCCCTCCCTGGGCGCACCACCCTCCAGTAACCTCCATGTGTTCAGCTGTCTGGAAGCTCACTGAGCCCTGTCATCTTGGGTTTTTACAGAAGCTTAAAGACATCAGCATTCCTTCTCCCAGGTTATAGGGTGGGACACTCTCATGGGAGGGTATTAAGACCTACAATCAGAAAGGTCGGGAAAGATTAGGCTGGACCTGGTGGCTCACACCTGTAATCCCAACACTTTGGGAGACTGAGGTGGGCAGATCACCTGAGGCCAGGAGTTCGAGACCAGCCTGGCCAACACAGTGAAACCCCCATCTCTAATTAAAAAAACACATATAAAATTAGCCAGGCGTGGTGGCGCATGCCTGTAATCCCAGCTACTTGGGAGGCTAAGGCAGGAGAATTGCTTGAATCCAGGAGCCAGAGGTTGCAGTGAGCCGAGATCACAACACTGCACTCCAGCCTGGATGACAGAGTGAGACCCTATCTTAAAATAAAAAAGAAAGAAAGAAAAAAAGGTCGGGGAAGATTAGCATGAACAGAGGGCAGGAGAACATTAGATGCCTGCCCTGAGGCTCAACACACCCAACATTCTAACAAAAGACTGTAAAGAGGGATATGGAAGTTATGAGCCAAGAACCATGGATGAAAACCAATATATAACACTACAGATATATGATTTGCAAATATTTTCTTCATTTTGTGGGTCTTTTTACTTTCTTGATAGTGTGTCTTTTGAAGCAAAGAAGTTTTTAATTGTGATGAAGTCAAATGTATCTATTTTTTCTTTTGTTACTTATGCTTTTGGTGTCATACCTAAGAAGCCTTTGCCTAACTCAGCATCATTAAGATTTACTTCTAGGCTGGGCGTGGTGGCTCACGCCTGTAATCCCAGCACTTTGGGAGGCCAAGGCGGGCAGATTACCTGAGGTCAGGACCTCGAGACCAGTCTGGACAATATGGTGAAACCTCATCTCTATTAAAAATACAAAAATAGGCTGGGTGCAGCAGCTCACACCTGTATTCCCAGCACTTTGGGAGGCCGAGGTGGGCAGATCACAAGGTCAGGAGTTCAAGACAAGCCTGGTCAACATAGTGAAACCCTGTCTCTACTAAAAATACAAAAATTAGCTGGGCATGGTGGTGCGCGCCTGTAGTCCCAGCTACTCGGGAGGCTGAGGCAGAAGAATCACTTGAACCCGGGAGGTATAGGTTGCAGTGAGCTGAGATTGTGCCACTGCACTCCAGCTTGGGCAACAGAGTGAGACTTCATCTAAAAAAAAAATAAAACTAAAAATATATACAAAAATAAGCCAGGCGTGGTGGCATGCACCTGTAATCCCAGTTACTCAGGAGGCTGAGGCAGGAGAATCGCTTGAACCCGGGAGGCAGAGGTTGCAGTGAGCTGGAGATCACGCCATTGTACTCCAACCTGGGCATCAAGAGCGAAACTCCGGTCTCAAAAAAAAAAAAAAAGGATCACTTTTAAAAAGAGACAGCAAGAATAGAACAGGGAAAGCAGTAAGAAGTAGATTATTTTAGTGTCTGAGAGAAAGATGGCAGACATTCAGGTTATGTTTTGTTAAGTAGAGCTGACAGGATTTGCTGATGCGTTAGATGATAAATATTAGAGCAAGAGAGTGAGAGAGAGAAGTCAAGGATAACTCAGAGGTCTTTGGGCTAAGCAACTGGGTGAATAAAGGTAACATTTACTCAGATGGAGAATCCTGGGAGAAGAAAGGAGCGGTTTGTATGTGAGTGTGTGGACTGGAGTGGAGTAGAATTCAAGAGTTCTGTTTTGGACATGATAAATTTAGGATGCCTACTAGGCATCCAATCAGAGATGTAGAGTAGGCATGTGGATATGTGTTTCAGAAAATAGGCCTGGGTAAAAGATACAAATTTGGGAGCTACCAGTATATAGATATTTAAAGTCATGAGACTAGATGAGTGTACATCTTTTCTTTTTTTTTTTTTTGAGATCGAGTTTCGCTCTGTCGCCCAGGCTGGAGTGCAGTGGCGCCATCTCAGCTCACTGCAAGCTCCACCTTCCGGGTTCATGCCATTCTCCTGCCTCAGCCTCCCGAGTAGTTGGGGCTACAGGCGTCCGCCAACACGCCTGGCTATTTTTTTTGTATTTTTAATAGAGACGGGGTTTCGCTGTGTTAGCCAGGATGGTCTCGATCTCCTGACCTCGTGATCCACCCACCTCGGCCTCCCATAGTGCTGGGATTGCAGGTGTGAGCCACTGCACCCAGCTGAGTGTACATATTTTCTTATGAAATTGGATTATGTGACCATATCTCTTTTTTTTTTTTTTTTAGATGGAGTCTCACTCTGTGGCCCAAGCTGGAGTACAGTGGCTCAACCTCGGCTCACTGCAGCCTCTGCCTCCCAGGTTAAAGCAATTCTCCTGCCTCAGCCTCCCGAGTAGCTGGCACCTGTAGGTGCCCGCCACCATGCCTGGCTAATTTTTGTACTTTTAGTAGAAACAGGTTTTCACCATGTTGGCCAAGCTGGTCTCAAACTCCTGACCACAAGTGATTCACCTGCCTTGGCCTCCCAAAGTGCTGGGATTACAGGCATGAGCCACCATGTCCGGGCTATGTGACCATTTCTCTGTATCAGTGTTCTTTACATTTTTGCTTATCACCTAAAAAAAAGAAATTAAACTATGTAACTCCAGTCATTTTTAAGTTGATATCTAAAATTCTTCAAGTTAAGTTTAAATACGGTAAAAGCTGAGGCAGGAGGATCACTTGAGGCCAGGAGTTGAAGACCAGCTGAGACTACATCTCTACAAAATGTAAGAAAACAAGTAGCTTTGCCTGTCTTCCCAGCTACTCAGGAGGCTGAGGTGGGAGGACCTCTTGAGCCCAGGATATATATGTGTGTGTATATATATATACATATATATATATACACACACATATATGTACATGTGTGGAGATATATACATACGTAGTGTAAAATAATGTAATTTTAAGCATATTGTGGCCAGGCATGGTGGCTCCCACCTGTAATCCCAGCACTTTGTGAGGTCAAGGTGGTAGGATTACTTGAGCCCAGGAGTTTGAGACCAGCCTGGGCAACACAGCAAGACCCCGTATCTACAAAAAAATTTAAAATTAGCTGGGCATGGTGGCATGCATCTGTAGTCCCAGTTACTCAGGAGACTGAGGTAGGAGGATTGCTTAAGCCCAGAAGGTCAAGACTGAAGTGAGCCATGATTGAATTACTGCACTTAAGCCTGGGCAACAGAGCAAGACCCTATCTCCCCCGTCCCCCAAAAGAAGCATGTTGTAAATATTGATGTTTTACAGTAAAACTTACACCATTCTGTTACATCTAATGTAATCTAAACACACGGTAACTTGATGCTTACCATCATCTGTTTTTAAAAAATGACAGAATTCTGGGTTTTGAATAATATGGTGGGCCAGATATCTTGATATGCCTTCCAATAAAAATTAAAATTGCTAGATAAAATAATTTTCTTAAAAGCATTAAAAAGGTGACAAGATAGTAAGGAACCTTTAAACCAGAAGGGAGTGGAACACTAATGCCATTTTCTCTACAACCTTATAGGTGCTGGGGTATTTTATTTGTTTGTTTATTTATTTTGAGACAGGGTCTCACTCTTTCACCCAGGCTGGAGTGCAGTGGCACGATCACAGCTTACTACAGACTTGACCTCTTGTGTTAAAGTGACCCTCCTGCCTCAACCTCCCAAGTAGCTGAGCACCATCACAACTGGCTAATTAAAAAAATTTTTTTTGTAAAGACAGGTTCTCGTTTTGATGCCCAGGCTGGTCTCGAACTCTTGGGTTTTAGCGATCCTCCTGCCTCGGCCTCCTAAGGTGCTGGGATGACAGATGTGAGCCACCACGCCCAGCCTAGGTGCTAGGTAAAGTCCAGGGCCCACCCCAAGTTATAATAAGAGGCCTGCCTCATCAAAAAGTTGAGGCTCCAACTAAACCTCACAGACTGGGCAAAGTGGCTCACGTCTATAATCCCAGCACTTAGGGAGGCAGAGGGAGGATGATCAGTTGAGTGCAGGAGTTAGAGACCAGCCTGGGCAACACAGGGAGACTCTATCTCTACAAAAAATAATTTGCTTGGTGTGGTGGCACACACTTGTAGTCCCAGGTACTGAGGAGGCTCAGGTGAGAGGATCACTTGAGCCCAGGAATTTGAGGCTGTAGTGAGCTTTGTTTGCCCCATTGCAATCCAGCCTGGGCCACAGATTGAGACAGTGTCTCTAAAAAACAAACAAATAAAAAAGTAGAATACGGAAAGGCTGGCCGGGCGTGGTGGCTCATGCCTGTAATCCCAGCACTTTGGGAGGCCGTGGCAGGCGGATCATGAGGTCAGGAGATCGAGACCATCTTGGCTAACAAGGTGAAACTCCATCTGTACTGAAAATACAAAAACAAAATTAGCTAGGCATGGTGGCGGGCACCTGTAGTCCCAGCTACTTGGGAGGCTGAGGCAGGAGAATGGCGTGAACCCGGGAGGCGGAGCTTGCAGTGAACTGAGCTCACGCCACTGCACTTCAGCCTGGGCAACAGAGCGAAACTCCATCTCAAAAAAAAAAAAAAAAAGGAATATGGAAGGGCTAGACATTAAAGAATTAAGTTTATATTGAATATTGACAATGAATAGGAAAAAATATACATAAAAAAGAACTAATACTCATTTAAGAGGTAAGAAAAAGAACAGTAAAATAAATAAAAAGTTAGGCTGGGCCTTGTGGCATGGTGGTGGCCACCTGTAATCCCAGCTACTCAGGAGGCTGAGGCAGGAGAATCGCTTGAACCCGGGAGGCAGAGGTTGCAGTGAGCCATGATCACATCATTGCACTCCAGCCTGGGCGAAAAAGCAAGACTGCGTTTCAAGAAAAAAAAAAAAAATTAGCTGGGCACGGTGGCACACCTGTAATCTCAGCTACTCGGGAGGCTGAGGCAGGAGAACTGCTTGAACCCAGGAGGTGGAGGTTGCAGTGAGCCAAGATCGCAACACTGCACTCCAGCCTGGGCAACAAGAGCTAAACTCCATCTCAAAAAAAAAGTCTGACTTACCATTTTTTTTCTTTTGTTGCTTGTGCTTTTGGTGTCATATCTAAGAAAGCATTACCTAATCAAAAGTAATAAAGATTTATCTCTGTTTTCTTCTTCTGAGTTTTATAGTTTTAGCTCTTATATTTAGGTCTTTGATCCATTTTAATTTTTGTGTATGGTGTGAGGTAGGAGTCTGTATTAGTTTCTTAGAGCTGCTTTTAAACCACAAACTGAGTGGCTTAAAACAAAAGAAATGTATTGCCTCATAGTTCTGTAGGCTAGAAGTTTGAAATCAAGGCGTTGGCAAGTTTGGTTCCTACCAGAGGCTCTGAGGGAGAATCTGTCCCATGCCTCTCTTCTAGCTTCTGCTGGTGATGACAATCCTTGGCATTCCTTACTTACCTTGTAGACACCACTACAATTTCTGCCTGTGTTGCTACCGGGCATTCTCACTATGTTTCTGTGTCTTCACATGGCCTTCTTATAAGGACAGTCATTAGATTTAGGGCCCACTCTAATCCAGTAATTCCCCATCTTAACTAACTACATTTGCAAAGATTCTATTTCTAAAGAGGACCACATTCTGAGGTTGTAAGTGGACACTGAATGTTGGATAGGGTGACACTATTCACACAGCAGAGTCCAACTACATTCCTTTGCATGTGAATATCCAGTTGTCCCAGCACCATTTGTAGAAAAGACTATCCTTTGGAGCACCTTGTTACAGCCTAGCAAGGGTGGAAGTCTAGGCTCCCCACTCAGTCTTGGTGATACAGGTAGGGGTAGGGTCACAGTTCTTTCTGTAGCACTTGGCTGGAGTAGAGGAGTTGTTATATAAAGTTTGCTGTCTTGCTAGATTGTCCCTTTCCTGGTTCTTTGGCTAGCGAGAGAAGGTTTTCGTTTTTTGTCTCACCCTTCGGCATTTTTGGATTGTCAGCTTCTTCAGTTCCAAGGCTTCGAGATGTAAGGTAGGAAGAAAACCCAGGAAATTCATCACTATGTTGTTCCTTGGACCCCCAAGATCCCTAGCTTGTCTGCTGCCTTCTCTCCATCTTTCAGTCTTTTTTTTTTTTCTTTTTGAGACAGAGTCTCACTCTTTTGCCCAGGCTGGAGTGCAGTGGTGCGATCTTGGCTCGCTGCAACCTCCACCTCCTGGGTTCAAGCAATTCTACCTCAGCCTCCCGAGTAGCTGGAATTACAGGCACACGCCACCATGTATGGCTAATTTTGTATTTTTAGTAGAGATGGGGTTTCACCATATTGGCCAGGCTAGTCTTTAACTACTGACCTCAAGAGATCCACCTGCCTCAGCCTTTCAAAGTGCTGGGATTACAGGCATGAACCATCATGCCCGGCTTTTCTTTCAGTCTTCTTATGTTTGTTTTATATATAATGTCCAGGGTTTTTAGTTGTATTTAGTGGGAGGAATTTGGGAAGTATGTCTACTCCACCTTCCCAGTGCACTTAATTTATAGGGCAATTTAAGTAGAATTAGCATCTTTGTAATCTGATACCTCCAAATAATACGTGATATATCTCTCAGCACATTAATCATAGTATCGTTGTAATATCTCTCAATAAAGATACTATTTTCTTGCAGATGTCTTGTTCTTTTGTTGTTATTGTTGTTGGTGTTAGTGTGAAAGAAAGTAGAATCTTGGGACCCCAAACTCACTATGCCAAAGGGACATTAAGCTTGAGAGCTGCATTCCTTTTGTTACCAGATAGCTGTAATTTCACAATCCTGCACCATAGCCTCATTTCCTCTACTTCCCCTTTTCACATGTAAAATGTCAATTTACTGAGGCTAATCAGAGCCTCACAAGAATGTAACGATTCGCCTAACTACCTACCCTACTTCCCGTTTTCCCCCTCCTGCTTGCTCTTTCCCCTTTAAATAATGAAGTTCCCTGCCAGGTATGGTGGCTTACACCTGTAATCCCAGCACTTTGGGAAGCCAAGGTGGGCGGATCACCTGAGGTCAGGAGTTCAAGACCAGCCTTGCCAACGTGGTGAAACCCTGTCTAAAGGGGGTTTTGGGAACTCTTAAATTCTAATCGTTTATATGTAAATTTTGCAGACAATTTTTGCATACATGTCATGATGTTACCAGTGGAGGGTGTCCAGGTCCCTGATGTCTTAAACAAAGATTTGGACAAAATGTACAAAGTAAGGAAAGAATGAAGCAACAAAAGCAGAGATTTGTTGAAAATGAAAGTACACTCCACAGGGTGGGAGCAGGCCAAACATAGGGGCTCAAGAGCTCAGTTACAGAATTTTCCTGGGTTTAGGGTGTGGTGGCTCACGCCTGTAATCCCAGCACTTTGGGAGGCCAAGGCGGGCAGATCACCTGAGGTTGGGAATTCAAGGCCAGCCTCACCAACACAGAGAAACCCTGTCTCTACTAAAAAATACAAAAATTAGCCAGGCATGGCCCGTGGTGGGTGCCTGTAACCCCGGCTACTCAGGAGGCTGAGGCAGGAGAATCTCTTGAACCCAGGAGGTGGAGGGTGCAGTGAACTGAGATCGCACCATTGCACTCCAGCCTGGGTGTCAGAGTGAGACTCTGTCTCAAAAAAAAAAAAAAAAAGAAAGAAAGAAAGAAAGAAAGGAAGAAAAAAGAATTTTCTGGGGTTTACATCCCCTCTAGAGGTTCCCATTGGTTACTTGGTGTACGCCCTATGTAAATGAGGAGGATATTTTTTGTCATAGCTGAAGTGTTTTCATTTTCATTTGATTTAGTTCTAGGAAGTCCTTAGGTTCCCTGCCTCTAGGCCCTATTCTCCTGCCTCAGTGAGTGATGCAAGGTTAGAGATAAGCAGGTCCTTGCATGTTTGTGTCTTTCCACAGTGTCAGGCTTTTACTGATGCTATTGCAATCACAAAAGCCAGGAACTACACGGAGTTCCCAAGGAGGCAATCTCCTTAGTACTGTTACAGTAGGTAGTTAGACAGGCAAGAGCAGGGCAGGAGAGGGCTCCCTGCACCCACCAGGAATGTCAGGTGACCAATGGTCAGGCAGTTGTCACACTACCTATCTAAAATAATTGGTCACAGCCAGTACCAGGGAGAGGCAGTTTCCCAACAGATAAACACCTGAAATTGGTAATCAGCAGCTTCCGTAAGATCTAAGGAACTGGGCGAGTGGGCTCGAGCATGCACATTAAGAGGCAAAATGGAGGCATATGACCTTCCAGGGCATTCCACCAGAAAAGGGAAGAAAACCTCAGGTGAATATGTTTACAACTCCAGTAAACACACTGCGCATGCTCACCTGCCAGACGTCAGTAGGCCACTGTGCATGTGGGCAGCTCACCCTAAGGCAAGAATGAAGGGAAAGGGGCACAAAATACTAGAAGTAGACCAGCATATGAAATCCAAGGTCTGGACCTGGCCCAGTGGCTCATGCCTATAATCCCAGCACTTTGGGAGGCCAAGGAGGGTGGATCATTTGAGGTCAGGAGTTCAAGACCAGCCCGGCCAACATGATGAAGCCTTGTCTCTATTAAAAATACAAAAATTAGGGCTGGGCATGGTGGCTCACGCCTGTAATCCTAACACTTTGGGAGGCTGAGGTGGGCGGATCACGAGGTCAGGAGATGGAGACCATCCTGGCTAACATGGTGAAACCCCGTCTCTACTAAAAATACAAAAAATTAGCCAGGCGTGGTGGCAGGTGCCTGTAGTCCCAGCTACTCAGGAGGCTGAGGCAGGAGAATGGTGTGAACCCGGGAGACGGAGCTTGCAGTGAGCCAAGATCGCGCCACTGCACTCCAGCCTGGGCAACAGAGCGAGACTCCATCTCAAAAAAAAAATACAAAAATTAGCCCGAGCACAGTGGCTCACACCTGTAATCCCAGCACTTTGCAAGGCCGAGGCAGGCGGATCATGAGGTCAGGAGATCAAGACCATCCTGGCTAACACGGTGAAACCTCATCTCTACTAAAAATACAAAAAAAAATTAGCCAAGGGTGGTGGCGGGTGCCTGTACTCCCAGCTACTTGGGAGGCTGAGGCAGGAGAATGGCATGAACCCCAGAGGCAGAGCTTGCAGTGAGCCAAGATCGTGCTATTGCACTCCAGCCTGGGCAACAGAGCGAGACTCTGTCTCAAAAATAAATAAATAAATAAAATAAAAATACAAAAATTAGCTGGGTGGTAGTGGTGTGCGCCCTGTAATCCCAGCTACTCGCGACGCTGAGGCAGGAGAATCGCTGGAGCCTGGGAGGCAGAGGTTGCAGTGAGCTGAGATCACTCCACTGCAGTCCAGTCTGGGCGACAGAGTGAGACCCTGTCTCATTAAATAAATAAATAAATAATCCTAGGTCCAAGGTGAAATGGGGCACTTCTCCTTCAAGTTGCCCACTTGGGTCTCTTCCAAGTGTTCTTTCCTTCCTTTTGTTCCTGGTGTAAAGCTTTTTAATAAACTTTTACTCCTGCTTTAAAACTTGCCTCGGTTTCTCCTTCTGCCTTATGCCCCTCAGTGGAATTCTTTCTTCTGAGGAGGCAAGAATTGAGGTTGCTTCAGGCCTGTATGGATTTACTGCTGATGATCTGTATACCTTCCACAGCTAACAGTACTTCCTGTTCACTCAGTAGTCAGAGCTGTGGGCACGCAAGCCAGTCAATATTGTAAACCATACATAATAGTATAATTAATCAATATATAAATGTTACAAGTTAAACATTCCATGACAAAGTAACATTTAACATCAAGAGGAGAAAGAGATAGGAGAAAGGGTTAAAGAACCAATCCAGGCAGAACAAAGAAGAAAAGGAGTTCTGTTTTGGGCCAGTTGGTCTGCCAGTCTTGCGAGGAAGAGTCTTTGATGTGGCAGAGCCTTCGGAGGCAGATGGCAAGTTCTTATCACGAGTGACTGACTGCAAGACGGTGTCAGTTAAGATGACCATTTTGAGCTGCTGAAGGCCTCATCTTTTTTTTTGAGACGGAGTTTTGCTCTTGTTGCCCAGGTTGGAGTGCAAAGGCGCAATCTCGGCTCACTGCAACCTCTGCCTCCCGGGTTCAAGCGATTCTTCTGCCTCAGCCTCCCAAGTTGCTAGGATTACTGGCGCCCGCCACCACGCCCGGCTAATTTTTTGGATTTTGAATAGAGACAGGGTTTCACCATGTTGGCCAGGCTGGTCTCGAACTCCTAACCTCAGGTGGTCCGCCCGCCTTGGCCTCCCAAAGTGCTGGGATTACAGGCGTGAGCCACCGCACCCAGCTGGCCTCATTTTTTTTTTTTTTTTTTTGAGACGGAGTCTCGCTCTGTTGCCAGGCTGGAGTGCAGCGGTGCAATCTCAGCTCACTGCAACCTCTGCCTCCCTGGTTCAAGCGATTCTCCTGCCTCAGCTTCCCGAGTAGCTGGGATTACAGGCACTTGCCACCACGCCCGCCTAATTTTTTGTATTTTTAGTAGAGACAGGGTTTCACCATGTTGGCCAGGCTGGTCTCAAACTACTGACCTCAGGTGATCCGCCCGCCTTGGCCTCCCAAAGTGCTGGGATTACAGGCGTGAGCCACCGCGCCCGGCCGGCCTCATCTTTTATAGTCACAGAATCTTCTAGTGAGAACTGATAGTGGAAGAGCATGCTTGTGTCCTTAACTGGTTGGATGCATCTTTTAAAAAACTTTGTTTATTAAGCAAAGCATCTTATCCTTGTTGACAAAGTTCCCTATGAAATATAAAATGGAGACTGGGCGCGGTGGCTCATGCCTATAATCCCAGCATTTTGGGAGGCTGAGGCGGGTGGATCACCTGAGGTCAGGAGTTTGAGACCAGCCAGGCCAACATGGTGAAACCCCATCTCTACTAAAAATACAAAAAAAAAAAAAAAAAAAAAAAAATTAGCCAGCTGTCGTGGCGGGCACCTATAATCCCAGCTACTCAGGAGGCTGAGGCAGGAGAATTGCTTGAACCCGGGAGGCGGAGGTTGCAGAGAGCCGAGATCGCGCCATTGCACTCCAGCCTGGGTGACAAGAGTGAAACTCTGTCTCAAAAAAAAAAAAAAATAAATAAATGGCCAGGTGCAGTGGCTCACGCCTGTAATCCCAGGCCTTTGGGAGGCCGAGGTAGGCAGATCACGAGGTCAGCAGTTTGAGACCAGCCTGACCAACATGGTGAAACCCCATCTCTACTAAAAATACAAAAATTAGCCAGGCATGGTGGTGTGCTGTAATCCCAGCTACTCAACAGGCTAAGACAGGAGAATTGCTTGAACCCAGGAGGTGGAGGTTGCAGTGAGCCAAGATCACACTATTGCACTCCAGTCTGGGTGACAAGAGTGAAACTCCGTCTCAAAAAAATAAATAAAAATAAATGGCCAGGTACAGTGGCTTCTGCCTGTAATCCCAGGACCTTGGGAGGTCCAGGCGGGCAGATCACAAGGTCAGGAGTTTGAAACCGCCTGACCAACATGGTGAAACCCCATCTCTACTAAAAATACAAAAATTAGCCAGGCATGGTGGCATGCTGTAATCCCAGCTACTCAAGAGGCTAAGGCAGGAGAACTGCTTGAACCTGAGAGGTGGAGGTTGCAGCGAGCTGAGATCACGCCATTGCACTCCAGCCTGGGCGACAGAGCGAGACTCTGTCTCAAAAAATATAAATAAATAAAAATAAAAATAAATAAATATAAAATGGAGTCTTTTTCTAAGATGAAGTTAATTATGTCAAGGTTGTACTATACCATACATAAGTATTCTGTAAGGTTTTTTTCTGACACCAAACACCAATTCTCCAATTCTCTAACAGGAATTGGGTGTCAAACAATTAAATTCAATTCTCTTGGCTCAGTTCCCTAAAATTGCTCCCATTTTAAGTGCCAGGTTTGCCACCGAACAGTTGTAAATTCGAGAATACCCGCCAATCTCCCTCAGGTTTAATAATTCGTTAGAATAATTCACAGAATATAGGAAAACACTTTACTTACATTTAGCAATGCATCGTAAAGGATACAACTCAGGAACAGCTAAGTGGAAGAGATGCACCGAGAAAAGTATGCCCTGGGTGGGGGTAGAAGGTGGAGGAAGATATAGAGTTTCCATGCCTTCTCCTGGTTGGCACCCTCCTAACACCAATTTTTTCACCAACTACGAAGCTTTCCATACCCTATTATTTAGGGGGTTTCATGGAGTTTTCTTTTTTCTTTTTTTTTGAGCGAAGTCTCACTCTTGTCCCCCAGACTGGGGGACAAGATCTCAGCTCACTGCAACCTCTGCTTCCTGGGTTCAAGCGATTCTCCTGCCTCAGCCTCCCGACTAGCTGGGATTACAGGCGCCTGCCACCACACCCGGCTAATTTTTGTATTTTTAGTAGAGACGGGGTTTCACCACGTTGGCCAGGCTGGTCTCGAACTCCTGACCTCAGGTGATCCGTTGTCTTGGCCTCCCAAAGTGCTGGGACTACAGGCGTGAGCCACCGTGCCTGGCCGGAGTTTTCACTACATAAGCATAATTAAGGCTTGACCTTTTGGTGATCAAACTCAATCTCCAGTCACCACTCCCTTCCCTGGAGGTCTTGGGGGATGGGGCTGAAAGTTCCAACCCTCTAATCCTGGCTTGTTCTTTTCATTCTGAAGCTACTTAGGCCCTCTCCCTCCATATCAAGCCCCTCAGAAGCCATCTCAGGGTTGGGCATGATGGCTCACACCTGTAATCCCAGCACTTTGGGAGGCTGAGGCGGGCAGATAACTTGAGGCCAGGAGTTCGAGACCAGCCTGGCCAACATGCGGAAACGCCATCTCTACTAAAAATACAAAAATTAGCTGGGCATGGTGGCACGCATCTATAGTCCCAACTACTCAGGAGGCTGAGGTACGATAATCGCTTGAACTGGGAAGCAGAGGTTGCAATGAGCCAAGATCACTCCACTGCACTCCAGCCTGGGCAATGAGTTTCTTTAGGGATGATAAAAAATGTTCTGGAATTAGAGTGTGATGATGGTAGCACAACTCTATAAATGTGTTAAAAATCACAAACTTGGCTGGGCACGGTGGCTCACGCTTGTAAACCCAGCACTTTGGGAGGCCGAGGTGGGAGGATTACATGAGGTCGAGTTTGAGACCAGCCTGGCCAACATGGTGAAACCCCATCTCTACTAAAAATACAAAAATTAGCTGGGCATGGTGGCACATGCCTGTAATCCCAGCTACTTGGAGGCTGAGGCAGGAGATTCTCTTGAATCCAGGAGGTGGAGGTTGCTGTGAGCCAAGATTGCACCATTGCACTCCAGCCTGGGCAACAAGAGCGAGTTTCTGTCTCAAATAAACAAACAAAAAACAAAAAAACTACTGAACTTTGGCACTGTCCTGGGTTACAGAAAAAAATTTAAAAAAAAAAAACCCACTGAACTGTACACTTTAAAGTTGTAAATGTTCTTTTTCTTTCCCGAGACGAAGTCTTGCTCTGTCACTCAGGCTGGAGTACAGTGGTGCAATCGCGGCTCACTGCAACCTCTGTCTCCTGGGTTCAAGCAATTCTCCTGCCTCAACCTCCTGAGTACCTGGGATTACAGGTATACGCCACCAAACCCAGCTAATTTTTGTATTTTTAGTAGAGATGGGGTTTCACCATGTTGGCCAGGCTGGTTTCAAACTCCTGACCTTGTGATCTGCCCACCTCGGCTTCCCAAAGTGCTGGGATTACAGGTGTGAGCCATCGCGTCCAGCCTAAAAGGGTAAATTTTATGGAATCTGAATTAAATCTCCATAAAGGTGTTTAAAAATAAAAACCAGTGAGCAAAGGGCAAAAATGAATACTCCTATATCTTATATGAGTCTTAATTCACCATTTTACTTTAGATTGACTTTTTAAACATTAATTCTAATTATAAAAGTAATGCAAATAGATTTTAAAAAACTCTTGGCCAGGCACAATGCCTTATGCCTGTAATTCCAGCACTGTGGGAGACCAAGGCAGTAGCCTGAGGCCAGGAATTTGTGACCAGCCTGGACAACACAGCAAGACCCCTAGCTCTACAAAAAAAATAATAATAATAATAGTAATTAGGGCATGGTGATGCACATTTGTAGCCCCAGCTGCTCAGGAGGACTGCTTGAGTGCAGGAGATCAAGGCTACAGTGAGCTATGGTCACACCACTGCACTCTAGCCTGGGGGACAGAGGGAGACCCTGTATTAAAAGAGAAGAAAGAGAGAGAGAGAGTGGGGTGGGTGGTGGGGAGAGAAAGGAAAGAAACAAAAAGAAAGAAAGGATGGCAGGAAGGGAGGGATAGAGGGGGAAGAAAAGTATTAAATATAAAAAAGTAGAGAGGGCCAGGTGCAGTGGCTCATGCCTATAATCCCAGCACTTTGGGAGGCTGAGGCAGCTGGATCACCTGAGATCAGGAGTTTGAGACCAGCCTGGCCAACGTGGCGAAACCCCATCTCTACTAAAAAATACAAAAATTAGCCAGGCATGGTGGTGCATGCCTGTAGTCCTGGCAACATGGAAGGCTGAGGCAGGAAAATCGCTTGAACCCGGGAGGTGGAGGTTGCAGTGAGCCAAGATCTCACCATTGCACTACAGCCTGGGTGACAGAGCGAGACTCTGGCTCAAAATACAAACAAAAAACCCTTCTCCTTAATCATCTTTAGTTATTATTGACACTTTGTCTTCATTACTTTTTTTTTTTTTTGAGACAAGGTCTGCTCTGACACCCAGGTTGGGGTACAGTGACCTGATCTTGGCTCACTGCAGACTTGAACTCATGGGCTCAAGTGATCCTCCTGCCTCAGCTTCCCAAAGTGCTGGGATTACAGGCATGAGCCACTGTGTCCGGCTGTTTTCATTACTTTCAAAGTGCCTTTCCACCAGTTCTCATTTTATCCAAGGACAACTGAGCCTTCCTTTCTTCTTTGTATAGAAGACCTGAGTATCTGTGCAACATGGTAGTTACTATATACATGTGGCTAATTTTTTTTTTTTTTTTTTTGAGACGGAGTCTCATTCTGTTGCCAGGCTGGAGTGCAGCGACATGATCTTGGCTCACTGCAACCTCCACCTCCTGGGTTCAAGTGGTTCCCCCACCTCAGCCTCCCAAGTAGCTGGGACTACAGGCATGTACCACCATACCCGGCTAATTTTGTATATATTTGTATTATTTAATTGTAAATTAATTACGATCTAATAAAGTAAAATATTCAAGTTCTTATTCACACTAGACACATCTTTTTTTTTTTTGGGATGGAGTCTTGCCCTGTTGCCCACTACACTCCAGCCTGGATGACAAAGCAAGACCCTGTCTCAAAAACAAACAAAACAACAAAAAAAACTTCATTGCTGAAAAATGCTAATGATCATCTGAGCCTTCAACTAGTTATAATCTTTTTGCTGGTGGAGGATCTTGCCTTGATGTTAATGGCTGCTGACTGATCAGGGTAGTGATTGCTGAAGGTTAAGGTGGCTGGAGCAATTTCTTTTTTCTTTTTCTTTTTCTTTTGCAATGGAGTCTCGCTCTTGTCGCCCAGGCTGGAGTGTAATGGTGTGATCTCCGCTCACTGCAATCTCCGCCTCCCAGGTTCAAGCGATTCTCCTGCCTCAGCCTCCCAAGTAGCTGAAAGTGCTGGGATTACAGGTGTAAGCCACTGCACCCAGCCACAACTTCTTTTCTTTTTTTTTTTTTTTGAGATGGAATTTCACTCTTGTTGCCCAGGCTAGAGTGCAATGGTGCAATCTCAGCTCACTGCAGCCTCTGCCTCCCAGGTTCAAGCAATTCTTCTGCCTCAGCCTCCCAAGTAGCTGGGATTACAGGCATGTGCTACCACACCTGGCTAATTTTTTGTATTTAGTAGACACAGGGTTTCACCATGTTGGCCAGGCTGGTCTCGAACTCCTGACCTCAGATGATCCACCCACCTTGGCCTCCCAAAGTGCTAGGATTACAGGCGTGAGCCACTGCACCTGGCCTGCAGTTTCTTAAAGACAACAGTGATGTCTGCTGCAGTGATTGACTTCCTTTCATGAAAGATTTCTCTGTAGCATGTGATGCTGTTTGATAGCATTTTACCCACAGTAGAACTTCTTTCAAAATTGGAGTCAATCCTCTCAAACCCTGTTGTTGCTTTATCAACTAAGTTTATGAAATATTTAAAATCCTTTGTTGTCATTTCAATAATGTTCAAGCATCTTCACCGAGTACATTCCATCTCAAGAAACCACCACGTGAGTGTGGTGGCTCACGCCTGTAATCCCAGCACTTTGGGAGGCCGAGGCGGGTGGATCACCTAAGGTCAGGAGTTTGAGACCAGGCTAGCCAACATAGCGAAACCCCATCTCTGCTAAAAATACAAAAAATTAGCCAGTGCCTGTAATCCCAGCTACTTGGGAGGCTGGGGCAGAAGAATTGCTTGAACCCGGGAGACGGAGGTTGCAATGAGCCGAGATCGCACCATTGCACTCCAGCCTGGGAGGCAGAGCAAGACTCTGTCTCAAAAAAAAAAAAAAAAAAAAAAAAAAAAGTAAAAATGACTCTTAGATCCACGGGGTACAGAATGGATGCTGTTAGCAGTCATGAAAGTAACATTAATCTCCCTCCCTGTACATGTCATCAGAGCTCCTGGGTGACCAGGTGCATTGTCAATGAGCAGTAACATTTTGAAAGAATCTTTATTTCTGAAAAGTACATCTCAACAACAGGCTGAAAATACTCAGTAAACAATGTTGTAAATAGGTATGCTGTCATCCAGGTGTCGTTATTCCATTTATAAAGCATGGGCAGAGTAGACTTACCATGATACTTTAGGGCCCTGGGATTTTTGGAATGGTAAATGAGCATTGGCTTCAACTTAAAATCACCAGCTGCATTAGCCCCTGACAGATTCAGGCTGTTCTTTGAAGCTTTGAAGGTAGGCACTGACTTGTCCCTTCCAGCTATGAAAGTCACAGATGACATCTTTCAATGTGAGGTTGTTTTGTCTACATCGAAAATCTTTTTTTATTGCTCATTTTTTGTTGATTTGCTTTCTTTTGGAGACAGGTTCTTGTTCTGTTGCCCAGGCAGGAATGCAGTGGCATGATCATAGCTCACTGCAGCCTCAAAATCCTGGGCTCAGGAAGCCACTCACCTCAGCCTGCCAGGTAGCTAGGACTACAGGAGCATGCCATCACACCTGGCTAATTTTTTTTATTTTTGTAGAGATTAAAAAATTGCCTTGCTATGTTGCTCAGGCTGGCCTCAAGCAATGCTCTCACCTCAGCCTCCCAAAGTGCTGGGATTAGACATGAGGCACAGTGCCTGGCCAAACATGTGTTGTTTAGTATAGCCATCTTCATCAATGATCTTAGCTAGATCTTCTGGATCACTTGCTGCAGCTTCTACATCAGCACTTATTGCTTCGCTTTGCACTTTTATGTTATGGAGACAGCTTCTTTCCTTAAACTTCACGAGCCAACCTCTGCTAGCTTCAAACTTTTCTTCTGCAGTTTCCTCACCTCTCTCAGCCTTCACAGAATTGAAGATAACTGAGGTCCTGCTCTGGATTAGGCTTTGGCTTAAGGGAATGTTGTGGCTGGTTTGATCTTCTATCCAGACTACTAAAACTTTCTCCCTATCAGCATCAATAAGCCTGTTTCACTTTTTTTTTTTTTTTGAGACAGAGTCTCCCTCTGTTACCCAGGCTGGAGTGCAGTGGCACAATCTCAGCTCACTGCAACGTTCACCTCCGGGGTTCAAGTGATTCTCTTGCCTTAGCTTCCCGAGTGGCTGGGATTACAAGTGTGCACCACCACACTCAGCTAATTTTTGTATTTTTAGTAGAGACAGGGTTTCACTATGTTGGCTAAGCTGGTCTTGAGCTCCTGACCTCAGGTGATCCACCCGCCTCAGCCTCCCAAAGTGCTGGGATTACAGGCGTGAGCCACCACACCCGGACTGTTTCACTTTCTTATCATTCATGTGTTCACTGGAGTAGCACTTTTAATTTCCTTTGAGAACTTTTCCTTTGCATTCACAATTTGGCTGTTTAGCACAAGAGGATTAGCTGTTAGCCTCTCTCAGAGACCACTGTAGGGTTATTAATTGGTCTGATTTCAATGTTGTTGTGTCTAATTTAACAGGGAGGCATAAGAAGAGGGAGACGGGAAATGGCTGGTCAGTAGAACAATCACAACACACACATTTATATATTAAGGTCACTGTCACATGATCTTATGTTTGTGGCACTCCAAAACCATTACAATAGTAACATCAAAGATTACTAATCACAGATCACCATAACAAATACAATAATAATAAAAAAGCTCTTTTTTTTTTTTTTGAGACGTCGCTTTGTCTCCCAGGCTGGAGTGCAATGGCACGATCTCGGCTCACCGCAACCTCCACCTTTTGGGTTCAAGCGATTCTCCTGCCTCAGACTCCCAAGTAGCTGGGATTACAGGCGTGTGTCACCACACCCAGCTAATTTTGTATTTTTAGTAGAGATGGGGTTTCGCCATGTTGGCTAGGCTGGTCTTGAGCTCCTGACCTCAGGAGATCTGCCTGCCTTGGCCTCCCAAAGTGCTAGGATTACAGGTGTGAGCCACTACACCCAGCCTGTAATGTAAAATTTTTATATATTATGAAAATTACCAAAATGTGACACAGAGACATGAAGTGAGCAAATGCTGTTGGAAAAATGGTGCTAACAGACCTGCTTGATGCAGGGTTGCCATAAACCTTCAATACGTTTTAAAAAAAAAAAAAGAAAGAGAAAACTCTCATCATCTGTGAAGTTCAGTAAAGTGGGCCAGACACAGTGGCTCACACCTGTAATCCCAGCTACTTGGGAGGCTGAGGCAGGAGAATCCTTGAACCAGGGAGGCAGAGGTTGCGGTGAGCCAAGATTGCATCATTGCACTCCAGCCTGGGCAACAAGAGCGAAACTCTGTCTCAAAAAAAATAAAAAGGGCCGGGCACGGTGGCTTAAGCCTGTAATCCCAGCACTTTGGGAGGCTGAGGCAGGAGAATCCTTGAACCAGGGAGGCAGAGGTTGCGGTGAGCCAAGATTGCATCATTGCACTCCAGCCTGGGCAACAAGAGCGAAACTCTGTCTCAAAAAAAATAAAAAGGGCCGGGCACGGTGGCTTAAGCCTGTAATCCCAGCACTTTGGGAGGCCGAGGCAGGCCGATCACTTGAGGTCAGAAGTTCGAGACCAGCCTGGCCAACGTGGTGAAACACTGTCTCTACCAAAAATACAAAAATTAGCCGGGCGTGGTGGCAAGTGCCTGTAGTCCCAGCTACTTGGGAGGCTGAGGCAGGAGAAGAGATTGAACCCAGGAGGCAGAGGTTGCAGTGAGCCGAGATCACACCACTGTACTCCAGCCTGGGCAACAAGAGCGAAACTGTCTCAAAAGAAAAACAAAACATAACAAAACAAGTTCAGTAAAGTGAAGTGCAATAAAGTAAGGTATGTCTGTGTATCTTTTTACCTCTTCAATGTTTGAACCATGGGAATTTTACCTATTCAAAAAATATGTGTAAAGTTTTGCTTTCAAGTCTACTGCTTTTATTAATTACATGTTTTTTGTTTGTTTGTTTCTTTTTTTGAGACAGAGTTTTACTCTGTTGCCCAGGCTGGAATGCAGTGGCACGATCTTGGCTCACTGCAACCTCCACCTCCCAGGTTCAAGCAATTCTCCTGCCTCAGCCTCCCAAGTAGCTGGGACTAAAGGCACATGCCACTACGCCCGGCTAATTTTTTGTATTTCAGTAGAGATGGGGTTTCACCGTGTTGCCCAGGCTGGTCTCAAACTCCTGAGCTCAGGCAATCCACCGCCTCAGTCTCCCAAAGTGCTAGGATTACAGGCGTGAGCCACCATGCCTGGCCAGCAATTACATGTTTGTATATATTTTTATTTATTTATTTATTTTATTTATTTATTTTTGAGACAGAGTCTCGCTCTGTCACCCAGGCTGTAGTGCAGTGGCGTGATCTTGGCTCACTGCAAGCTCCGCCTCCTGGGTTCACATCATTCTCCTGCCTCAGCCTTCTGAGTAGCTGGGACTACAGGCGCCTGCCGGGACTACAGGCGCCTGCCACCACGCCTGGCTAATTTTTTTTTTTTTTTTTTTAGTAGAGAGGGGGTTTCACCGTGTTAGCCAGGATGGTCTCGATCTCCTCACCTCGTGATCTGCCCGCCTCGGCCTCCCAAAATGCTGGGATTACAGGCGTGAGCCGCTGTGCCCCGCTACATGTTTTTATAAATCCATTCAGTCAACTGTCTTCTTAGTGACTCTACAGTATCTTCTTCTGTTTCACAAATGGTGACACAATGGCTTTAGCAAAATATAAATCCTGGTTAAACCCAATTCACTATCAGGTTTATACCTTCTCCTGAGCAGGTAAACCTGACTAGGGAAAAATACAACCCAGGTGACTGATCTCATTTTATATTTACAACCACAGATGTCTGAATGACCTACTACCTCTCCCTACTTAATTTACTCTACCATTCAGAGATAACTATTTCACAAATTCTCTCTCCACAAACTTCCCACATTTCACACATTCTCTCTCCACAAACCTCCCACACTCCTTCCCCAATCCTTACATTTAGCTAATGATCTCCCCATCCCTGTTTCACTGAAGAAGAAAAAAAAAAGAAAAACATCAGAAGACAAAACTTACACAGTCCCACTACCACATCAGTTATGACTTACAATCAGCTGTAAATAACAGACACAAACACACACTCAACAAAAGAAAAAGAAAAATAGGAAAAAAGATCAGTGTGGCTTAAACAAATTGCTTCATTTTCTCCCATAATGAGACGTCCAGGGGGAGGCAATGCAGGGCTTGACAGCTCCATGTTGTCATCAGGCACCTAGACTCTATCTTCCTCCATCCTTAGCATATCATATGGCATAAGGTTGCTTTATTATCATAAGAAGATTACCAGAACTCCACAGGACCCCAGCCATCTTGTCCATGTTCTAGGCAAAAAAAAGAAAAAAAAGAAAAAGAAAGGGCCAATGACACTAGCTCAATCAATCTTATCAATCCTATTTTAGAAACTTTATCAGCAGCCCCACCAAACAACTTCCACTAACATTTCACCAGAACTTAGTCACATGGACCCCATCAGTTGGAACAGAAGCTGGGCACCCTGTTCCCAAAGAAATCAGGGTTCTGTTACTAAGGAAAAGAGGGAGAATTAGGAAAGATTACCTATTTTGTTCTTCTTTTTTAAAGATGAGGTTTAGCGGCTGGGCACGATAGGTCACATCTGTAATCCCAGCACTTTCGGATGCTGAGGCGGGCAGATCACCTGACGTCGGGAGTTCGAGACCAGCCTGACCAACATGGAGAAACCCCGTCTCTACTAAAAATACAAAACTAGCCAGGTGTGGTGGCACATGCCTGTAATCCCAGCTACTCGGGAGGCTGAAGCAGGAGAATCGCTTCAACCCGGGAGGTAGAGGTTGCGGTGAGCCGAGGTCACGCCATTGCACTCCAGCCTAGGCAACAAGAGCGAAACTCCGTCTCAAAAAAAAAGGATGAGGTTTTGCTATGTTGCCCAGACTGGACTCAAACTCCTGGGCCCAAAGGATCCTCCTGCCTTAGCCTCCCGAGTAGCTGAAAGGCACCACTGTATGACACCATCCCTGGCTGAAATTACCTATTTTCTAGTTCACTGCAGTGGAGGAGAAAAACAGAAATAATCAGAAGAGAAATTCCACAGATTCCACCACTAAATCTAACTGCCAACCGATTAATCGCTCCTAGAATTCTGGCTTCCTCCTGTGTGTCAGCAGGTAAATACTGTGCTCCTTTCCAAGGTGAACCCCTCCATGGTGCACTGGGTGCCTTTCCATTTCACTACTCTAAAGCTTTGCTCCTTTTCCTCACAACATGGATTTTACCTTTTGTTTTTTTTTCTCATTAGCAAACAAATATTCTAAAATAGCTCCCACCTTAGAAACAAAAACAAAAAGAAAACCCCTCCTTTTATTGAACATCCCTATCCAGCTCTCCTGGTTATTACTCTTCTTTCTAACCCCTTAAAGCAAAAATCCTCAAAGAAGTTTTTAAATTCTCCTCCCACCACTTCCTTGTCATGAATTATCTCTTGAACTTACACCAATAAGGCCTTAATTCATCCTTACTGCTCCACTGAAGCCACTCTTGCCCAGGTCACCAGTGAAATCTAACAGCTGATTCTCAGACCCCATGTTACCCAGCCTCCCAGAAAGCACAGTTCAAAAAGCAGAGTTATCACCTGCTCCTGCTTGAAACACTTTCTTCATTTGGTTTCCAGAATACTAAACTCTTCATTATTTTCTTTCTTCTATTTTTTTGGAAACACGGTCTTGCTCTGTTACCCAGGCTGGAACGCAGTGGCGCGATCACAACTTACTGCAGCCTTCACCTCGTGGGCTCCTATGTCAGCCTCCCAAGTAATCGGTACTACAGGTGCACACCATCACGCCTGGCTAATTTTTGTATTTGTTGTAAAGAAGGGATCTCCCTATGTTGCCAGAGCTGGTCTCTAACTCCTGGGCTCAAGCAATCCTCCCACCTTGGCCTCTCCAAGTGCTGGTATTGTAGGTGTGAACCACTGCACCCAGGCCATTATTAACTTCCAACATCACTGTCTGCTCCTTTTACTTTACACTACTAGATCCTCTTCCTAATTTTTATAAGTTAGAGTGCTCTGGGGTTCAGTCCTTGGACCTCTTCCTTTTTTTTTTTTTTTTTTTTTTTTCAGACAGTCTCGCTCTGTTGCCCAGGCTGGAGTGCAATGGCACAATCTCAGCTCACCACAACCTCCGCCTCCCGGGTTCAAGCGATTCTCCTGCCTCAGCCTCCCAAGTAGCTGGGACTATAGGCGCATGCCACCATGCCCAGCTAAATTTTGTAATTTTAGTAGAGACGGGGTTTCACTATGTTGGCCAGGCTTGTCTCGAACTCCTGACTTTGTGATCCGCCCACCTGGTCTTCCCAAAGTGCTGGGATTACAGGCATGAGCCACTGCGCCCGGTTGGATCTCACCCGTTCCCCAGGTGATCTTATCCACTTTCTATACTGATGACTTCTAAATTTATCTCCAACACGACCTCCCCTCTGCACTTTTTAACCAACTATTACTGCCTAATCAACATCTCTACTTATATTTAACCCACTGCATCTCAAACTTAACATGTCCAAAACTGAACTTTTGATTCTTTCCATTTCTCTACACCTGTTCCTCCTTTAGTATTCCCCAGTGTTGCTCAGACCAAAAATCTAGGGGTCATGACTGACTCCTCTCTTTCTTTCTCACAGCCAACTCATTAATAAATCCTGTCAGTTCTGTCTTCAAAATATACTCAGAAGGCTGGGCGTGGTGGCTCAAGCCTATAATCCCAGCACTTTGGGAGGCCAAGGCAGGCAGATCACGAAGTCAGGAGATCAAGACTATCCTGGCTAACACGGTGAAACCCCACATCTACTTAAAAAAAAAAAAAAAAAAATTAGCCGGGCGTGGTGGCACATGCCTGTAGTCCCAGCTACTTGGGAGGCTGAGGCAGGAGAATCACTTGAACCTGGGAGGCAGAGATTGCAGTGAGCCGAGATCACACCACTGCACTCCAGCCTGGGTGACAGAGCAAGACTCCATCTCAAAAACAAAACAAAACAAAACAACTCACATTTCCACCACTTCTTACCACCTCAATAATATCACCTTGATTCAAGCCACTATCATCTCTTATTTGCATTACTGCCCATTCCCTTCTAGTTCATCTTCCTTCTTCCACTCTTAACCTCCTGTGGTTTACTCTCACAAAAGCCAGAGCAATGCTCTTAAAACCTAAAATAGAACATGTCACACCTTTGCTCAAAACTATCTAATAGCTTCTCACTTTTTTTAGAATAAAACACAAAATCTCTCCATGCCTAATAACACTATTACATGAGCTAGACCCTGGCTACCTCTCCAATCTCATTTCATAACGCTCTCCCCCTCACTCACTACTCTGCTCTGGCCTCATTGACCTTCTTGTTAACTGCTTTGAAAAGATATACACATCCAGTTTCCAGACCAGCAGAAAAGAAGCTTGGAAGTCACCACTCCATGATAACAACAAGTAAAAGCTGAACAAACTAAAAAATCAACAGCTCCTTTTTTTTTTTTTTTTTAACTGCTCCATGCAGAGCAGGGCTAAGTCATAGGCAGTGCATCTAGAGCTGCCAACAACTCTTTATAGATCTGTAGGAGAAACTAGATTAAAAAAGTAAAGGAGGCCGGGCGCGGTGGCTCACGCCTGTAATCCCAGCACTTTGGGAGGCTGAGGCGGGTGGATCACAAGGTCAGGAGATCGAGACCATCCTGGCTAATACGGTGAAACCCCGTCTCTATTAAAAATACAAAAAAATTAGCCAGGCATGGTGGCGGGCACCTGTAGTCCCAGCTACTTGGGAGGCTGAGGCAGGAGAATGCCGTGAACCTAGGAGGCAGAGCTTGCAGTGAGCCGAGATTGTGCCACTGCACTCCAGCCTGGGCGACAGAGCGAGACCCTGTCTCAAAAAAAAAAAAAAAAAGTAAAGGAGGCTGAGCATAGTGGTTCATGTCTATAATCCCAGGCCTTTGGGAGGCCAAAGTGGGAGGATGACTAGATGCTAAGAGTTCAAGCCCAGCCTGGGCAACATGGCAAGACCTCATTCTTACAAAATTAAAATTAAACTTTTTTTTTTTTAAGTGAAGGAGCTGGGCAAGGTGGCACACCTATAGTTCCAGTTACTTTACAGGCTGAGGCAGGAGGATCCCTTGAGCCCAGGAGTTCAAGGCTGCAGTATATGATTATCACACCTGTGAATAGCCACTGCACGCCAATCTGGGCAACACAGTTAGGCTTCATCTCTACAAAAAAGTAATAAAAAAGAAATAAAAGGCTGGGTGTGGTGGCTCATGCCTGTAATCCCAGCACTTTAGTAGGCTGAGGCAGGTGGATCACTTGAGGTCTGGAGTTCAGGACCAGCCTGGCCCACATGTTAAAACCACATCTCTATCAAAAAATACAAAAATTGGCTGGGCGTGGTGGCGTATGCTGTAGCCCCAGCTACGCGGGAGGCTGAGGCAGGAGCGTTACTTGAACCTGAGAGGAGGAGGTTGCAGTGAGCCGAGATCACACCACTGCACTCCAGCCTGGGTGACAGAGCGAGACTCCGTCTCAAAACAACAGAAAAAGAAATAAAAGAGAGGACATAATTACAGATTCCATGAACATTAAAGGGAAAATAAAGGAAAACTCTATGTGCACAGATTTGATAACCTAGATGAAACAGACAAATTCCTTGAAAGACACAATCTGCCAAATTCACATAAGAAGAAAGACAATTTGAACAGCTCTATATCTATTAAAGAACTGAATCGGCTGGGCGCGGTGGCTCGTGCCTGTAATCCCAGCACTTTGGGAGGCTGAGGTGGGCAGATCATGAGGTCAGGAGATCGAGACCATCCTGGCTAACACGGTGAAATCCCATCTCTACTAAATATACAAAAAATTAGCTGGGCATGGTGGCACGCACCTGTAGTCCCAGCTACTCGGGTGGCTGAGGCAGGAGAATTGCTTGAACCCAGGAGGCAGAGGTTGCAGTGAGCTGAGATCGCACCACTGCACTCCAGCCTGGGTGACAGAGCGAGACTCCATCTCAAAAAATAATAATAATAATTGAATCAATAATTAATAACCTTCCCAAACAGAAAGCACCAGGCCCAGATGGGTTAACTGATGAATTCTACCAAACATTTATTTATTTATTTTGAGATGGAGTCTTGCTCTGTTCCCCAGCCCGGAGTGCAGTGGTGCAATCTTGGCTCACTGCAACCTCTGCCTTCTGGGTTCAAGTGATTCTCCTGCCTCAACCTCCTGAGTAGCTGGGATTACAGGCGTATGCCACCATGCCTAGCTACTTTGAATTCTACCAAACTTTTAGGGGAAACATTATCCCAATTTTATACCATCTCTTTAAGAAGAAAGAAGCAGAGGGATTATTCCCTAACTCATTCTATGAGATCAGTGTTACCGTAATACCAAAACCAGACAGATACTACAAAAAAAAAAAAAAAAAAAGAAAACTACAGACCAATATTTGCATGGACATAGATGCAAAAATCCTTAATTAAATATCAGAAAATCAAATCCAACACTGGATAAAAAGAATTATATACCAAGACCAAGTGGAATTTATCCCAGGTATACGAGGCTGGTTCAACATTTGAAAATGAATAAGGCCAGGAGCAGTGGCACATGCCTATAATCCCAGCATGTTGGGAGGCTGAAGTGGGACAATCACTTCAGCTCAGGAGCTCAAGACCAGCCTGAGCAACGTGGCAAGACCCCATCTCTACAAAAAATTTAAAAATTAGCAGGGTGTGGTGGCATACACTTGTGGTCCTAGCTACTCAGGAGGCTGAGGTGAGAGGATCGCTGAAGCCCAGGAGACCGAGACTGCAGTGAGCTATGTTCATGCCACTGCACTCCGGCCTGGGTGACAGAGCAAGACCCTGTCTCAAAAAAAAAAAGAAAAAGAAAAGATCAATTAATAAAATCCATCAGATCAGCAGTCTAAAGAAGAAAAAGGCCAGGTGCAGTGGCTCACGCCTGCAATCCCAGGACTTTGGGAGGCCGAGACAAGCAGATGGCTTAAGGTCAGGAGTTCAAGACCAGCCTGGCCAACATGGTGAAACCCTGTATCTGCTAAAAATAAAAAAAATTTGCCAGGTGTGGTGGCGTGCGTCTATAATCCCAGCTAATCCAGTGGCTGAGGCACGAGAATTGTTTGTACCAGGGAGGCGGAGGTTGCAGTGAGCCAAGATGGTGCCGCTGCACTCCATTCTGGGCAACAGAGCAAAACTGTTTAAAAAAGAAAAAAGAAAGAAAAATCACATAATCATATCAACATATGCAGAAGAAGCATATGACAAAATCCAACACTCATTCACGATAAACTCTCTTGGTAAACTAAGATAGAGGGGAACTTTCTCGTCTTGATCAAGAATGTCTACAAAATCCCTACAGCTAACACTATACTTAAAAGTGAGAAATTAGAAGCTTTCTCACTAAGATTAGGAACAGGCAAGCATGTCCCTTCTCACGACTCCAGCAAGACTTATTTTATTCACTGTTATATCAACCCAGCACTTATAAGGAGTACCTGCCATGGTAAGCTCTCAATACTTGTCCAATAAGTAAATAAATAAAAATAGATACCATACTGTTTTCTCTATATTTAATACAATGGACACTTTCTAGTCTTTACCCTATTTAACCTGCAGGATTTGACACTGCAGCATTTGACACTGTACTCGCTTGAAACTCTTTACTTGGATCGTAAAACCCCCAGTTCTTCCTCTTTGATCATTCTTTCTCAGACTCCTTTTATTTGTTTGTTTATTTATTTTTGAAACGGAGTCTCGCTTAGCCGCCCAGGCTGGAGTGCAGTGGTGCGATCTCAGGTCACTGCAACCACTGTCTCCCAGGTTCAAGCGATTCTTCAGTCTCAGCCTCTTGAGTAGCTGGGGTTACAGGCACCCGCCATCATGCCCGGCTTTAGTAGAGATGGGGTTTCAGCATGTTGGCCAGGCTGGTCTTGAATTCCTGACCTCAGGTGATCCACCTGCCTTGGCCTCCCGAAGTGCTAGGATTATCGCACCTGGCCCAGACTCTTTTTTTTTTTTTTTTTTTTTTTTTTTTTTTTTTGAGACAGTCTCGCTCTGTTACCCAGGCTGGAGTGCAGTGGCACAATCTCGGTTCACTGCAACCTCCGCCTCCTGGGTTCAAGCAATTCTCCTGACTCAGCCTCCTGAGTAGCAGGGACTACAAGTGCACGCCACCATGCCTGGCTAATTTTTGTATTTTTTTAGTAGAGACGGGGTTTCACATGTTGGTCAGGATGGTCTTGATCTCCTGATCTTGTGATCCACCTGCCTCGGACTTCCAAAGTGCTGGAATTACAGGCGTGAGCCACCATGCCCAGCCACTTTTTTTTTTTTTTTTTTGAGATGGAGTCTCACTGTTGTTGCCCAGGCTGGAGTGCAATGGTGCAACCTCAGCCTCCTGGGTTCAAGTGCTTCTCCTGTCTCAGCCTCCCAAGTAGCTGGGATTACAAGCATGCGCCACCGTGCCCGGCTAATTTTGTATTTTTAGTAGAGATGGGGTTTCTCCATGTTGCTCAGGCTGGTCTCGATCTCCTGACCTCAGGTGATCTGCCTGCCTTGGGCTCCCAAAGTGCTGCAATTACAGGCGTGAGCCACCGTGCCCAGCCCCAGACTCCTTTTATAAGCTCATTTTCTCCACTTTAAATGTGATCATTCTTTCAATTCCTTACTAAGGCCAGGTTCTCTATCTACTTCAGGGTTCTCTATTAATACCACCACTTTCAGCCGGGAACGGTGGCTCACACCTGTAATCCCAGCACTTTGGGAGGCCGAGGCGGGTGGATCATGAGGTCAGGAGTTCCAGACCAGCCTGGTCAACATGGTGAAACCTTGTCTCCACTAAAAATTCAAAAATTAGCTGGGCACGATGGCAAGCACCTGTAATACCAGCTACTTCGGAGGCTGAGGCAGGAGAATTGCTTGAACCCAGGTGGCAGAGGTTGCAGTGAGCCGAGATTGCACCACTGCACTCCAGCCTGGGTGACAGAGTGAGACTCCGTATCAAAAAGAAAAAAAAAAAGAAAGAAAAGCACTACTTTCCTAGCTCTACACATTCCCCCTGAGTGGTCTTACCATTCCCGTAGTTTAATTACCATTTTAACACTGAAGGTTCAAAATCTGTCTCTCTCTCCCCTCTCCATATCTGCAAGTATGTCTGCCTAATGGACATCTCTAAGCATATGTACTACAGACACTTAAACCTCAAAATGTGTTAAAAACTGACCTTTTCTTACTTCCCACCCACTTCTTTCTTCAATATTTTGATCTCAGTGAAAAGCACCATGATTCACGCGATTATTTAAATGAGAAACCTTTGCTGGTCGCAGTGGTTCACATCTGTAATCCCAGCACTTTGGGAGGCCGAGGTGGGCGGATAGCTTGAAGTCAGGAGTTCGAGACCTGCCTGGCCAACATGGTGAAACCCGGTCTCTACTAAAAATACAAAAATTAACCAGGCGTGGTAGCACATATCTGTAATCCCAGCGACCTGGGAGGCTGAGGCAGGAGAATCACTTGAACCTGGGAGGCAGAGGTTGCAGTGAGCCAAGATCGTGCCACTGCACTCTAGCCTGGGAAACAGAGTGAGACTCTGTCTCAAAAATAGATAGATAGATAGATAGATAGATAGATAGATAGATAAAATAAATGAGAAACCTACAAAATAACCTCCATTCCTTACTTTACCTCACATCCCATATCCAGTCAATCACAAGGTTCAATATTAAACAAAAATTACATATTAAGCACCTACTATGTGCCAGGTATTGTTCTTGTCTCTAGGGATAAAGCCTGCTTGCATTGGCTTACATTATAAGGACATTTACTGTTTCCTTTATTCATTAATATTTATTTAGTTTCTTTAATTTATTATTTAATTAATAAATGTGGAGATAGGTTGGTTTTAAGGTTGGGTCGATAGCTTCACAATATCAGACCACTGCACTGAACTGGCATCTTTATGATTCTCTTTGCATTAGACCCTCAAGGACTGAAGTTGGCTCTAGGCATCATATCTTCAAAGAACATTTCCAAAGGCAGAAAGCAAAGGGAGAGGGGTGAAACAAAAGGGACTTCCTCAACGGGGTAATCTCTTTTTATCAGAGAAGAAAACCATTCCCAGAAAGTCCTCAGCTGACTTGCCTCTTTATGTCCCATTGGTCAGAATCAGGTCCAATCATGAAGGAAACTGAAAAAGCAAGTATCTGGCAAAGGGAAACAAGGTTGCATTTATTTGTCCCCGGGGACTGAGCACACAAATACCCTTTAAACCGTGGCAGATAAAGGAGGCTGTCTTAGCAAGGAGAAATGGAAGAAGGTAGTTTTTGAAAGGGCAACCAAGACTGACTTCCACAAAAAGAGACATGGAGTTTACATAAAAGAAGAAACTTTAAACAAGTAAATAAATGTACAAACAAGGTAATTTCAGATTCTGTAAGAGCTGTGAAATAAGAGTGGTGTGATAAAAAGTAGTGGGCATATTTTGAAAGTAAATTGACAACATGAACTAATGGGACTGAATGTATGAGAAAAAGGTGATTCTAAGTTAACATTGATTCCCATTCATAAATGAAGCTTGAGAAACATAATTAAGGGTCTAAGGTCATACCACTATTAACTGACAAAGCTAGAATTGAATCTAGTCCTATCTGACACCACCGAAGTCAATTTTCTATTTTTTTCCCTTTTTTTTTTTTTTTTTTTTTTTGTTTGAGATAGAGTCTCACTCTGTCACCCAGGCTGGAGTGCAGTAGCATGATCTCTGCTCACTGCAACCTCCACCTCCTGGGTTCAAGCGATTCTCGTGCCTTGGCTTCCCAAGTAGCTGGGATTATAGCCACGTGCCACCAGGGCCAACTAATTTTTGTATTTTTAGTAGACGGGGTTTCGCCATGTTGGCCAGGCTGATCTCTAACTACTGGCCTCAAGTGATCCACCTGCCTCGGCCTCCCAAAGTGCTGTGATTATAGGCCTGAGCCACTGCATCCAGCCCAAAGTCAATTTTCTTTCCCCAATACCATCTATCTGTGGAAAAGCAGATATAAATTTATAATATTGGGATAAATAAGAATGAAGTTCAAATATTTATAAATAGTTAACACTTGGTAAATTGTTGCCATTTGTTATTTTGTTTTTACTTGTAGAGCTAGTGAAATGAACAAAATATTTTGTAAATTTCTGTGTCTAAACCACAATATGGAAACTATCAAAAACAGTTACCCACTGCTTAGAACAGTAGCAAATGGCCATGATACTATGCAGCAAAAATGAGAGTAACTCTAATTGCATCACAGGGTTTCCCACTACACCAAAGACTCAAAGCAAACAGTTGCAGGCCTGAAAGAGTACAACAAAAAAAAGGCCTATATAATCAATTAAAATGTGCAGACAGACTGGGCACAGTGGCCTGTACTGCAATCTCAGCAGTTTGGGAGGCCAAGGTGGGAGGATCGATTGAGCCCAGGAGTTCAAGACCAGCCTGGGTAACAATGAGACTCCACCTCCACAAAAATAAAAAATTAGCCAGGCACAGTGGTGCTTGCCTGTAGTCCCAGCTACTGAGGAGGCTGAGGTGAGAGGATCGCTTGAGCCTGGGAGGTGGAGGCTGCAGTGAGCCATGATCATGCCCCTGTAATCCAGCCTAGGCAACAGAGTGAGACCCTGTCTTAGGGGAGGAAAAAAAGTCAAGACAGTAAATACTACTGTGTTTATGTTCCAGACATAGATAACTACTATTTACTCGTGTGTGTGTGTGTGTGTGTGTGTGTGTGTGTGTGTGTGTATAGGTATGTATAATAAATAGAGGCTGAGCATGGTGGCTCATGCCTATAATTAATCCCAGCACTTTGGGAGGCCAAGGTGGGTGGATCACTTGAGGTGAAGAGTTCGAGACCAGCCTGGCCAACATCGTGAAACCCCATCTCTACTAAATTACAAAAACTAGCCAGGTGATGGTGGCGCACATCTGTAATTCCAGCTACTAAGGAGGCTGAGGTGGGAGAATCGCTTGAACCTGGGAGATGGAGGCTGCAATGAGCTGAGATGGCACCACTGCACTCCAGCCTTGGCAATAGAGCAAGACTCTGTCTCAAAAACAAAAAAAAAACAAAAAAAAAACAAAACAGAGGCCGTGCATGGTGGTTCACACCTGTACTCCTAGCACTTTGGGAGGCCAAGGCGGGCAGATCACAAGGTCAAGAGTTTGAGACCAGCCTGGCCAATATGGTGAAACCCTATCTCTACTAAAAATATATATAAAAAAATAGGCTGGGTGCAGTGGCTCATGCCTTTAATCCCAGCACTTTGGGAGGCCGAGGTGGGCGGATCACTTGAGGTCGGGAGTTCGAGACCAGCCTGACCAACACGGAGAAACCCTGTCTCTACTAAAAATAAAATACAAAAAATTAGCTGGGCGTGGTGGCGCATGCCTGTAATCCCAGCTACTTGGGAGGCTAAGGCAGGAGAATCGCTTGAACCCAGGAGGTAGAGGTTGCAGTGAGCTGAGATCATGCATCATTGCACTCCAGCCTGGGCAAGAAGAGCAAAACTCCATCTCAAAAAATAGATAGATAGATAGATGTAAAATTAGCCGGGCACGGTGGCACGTACCTGTTTTCCCAGTTACTCACTTGGGAGGCTGAGGCAGGAGAATCACTTAAACCTGGGAGATGGAGGTTGCAGTGAGCCAAGATCATGCCACTGCACTCCAGCCTAGGAGACAGAGCGAGACTCTGTCTCAAACAAACAAACAAAACAAATAGACCTGGCCGGGCGTGGTGGCTCACGCCTGTAATCCCAGCACTTTGGGAGGCCGAGGCGGGCAGATCACGAGGTCAGGAGATCGAGACCATCCTGGCTAACACGGTGAAACCCCGTCTTACTAAAAAAATACAAAAAATTAGCAGCCGGGCATGGTGGCGGGCGCCTGTAGTCCCAGCTACTCGGGAGGCTGAGGCAGGAGAATGGCGTGAACCTGGGAGACAGAGGTTGCAGTGAGCTGAGATTGTGCCACTGCACTCCAGCCTGGGCAACAGAGTGAGACTCCGTCTCAAAAAAAAAAAACAAAAAACAAAAAACAAATATACCTATGTAGGTTAAGTATGGATTTTAAAAAAAATCAGACTTTCCTGTCAGGTCCTAAAGGGGAGGCAGGCTGGGCATGGTGGCTCACGCCTGTAATCCTAGCACTTTGGGAGGCCGAGGCGGGCAAATCATTTGAGGCCAGGAGTTCGAGACCAGCCGGGGCAACACGGCAAAACCCCATCTCTGCTAAAAATATAAAAAATAGCCAGGTGTCGTGGCACATGCCTGTAATCCCAGCTACTTGGGAGGCTGAGCCACAGGAATTCCTTGAACTCACAAGGCAGAGGTTTCGGTGAACTGAGATTGTGCCACTGCACTCCAGCCTGTGCAACAAAGCAAGAACCTGTCTCAAACAAAAAAAAAAAAAAAAAGAAAAAGAAAAAAAGAAAAGGAAAAAGAGGCACAATACATTTATCATTATTCAATATTATTCTGGCATAAAAATGTGTTACAGTTGGGTGTGGTGGCTCATGCCTGTAATCCCAGCACTTTGGGAGGCCGAGGCAGGCGGAGTACATGAGTCCAGGAGTTTGAGACCAGCCTGGGCAACATGGAAAAACCCCATCTCTACAAAAAAAAAAAAAAAAAAAATATATATATATATATATATATATTTTTTTTTTTACTCCTCCAATACTGGGCAGGGCTATGCCCATTGAATCATCAGAACATCGCCAGGTGTGCGGATCACAAGGTCAAGAGAACGAGATCATCCTGGCCAACGTGGTGAAACCCCGTCTCTACTAAAAATACAAAAATTAGCTGGGCACAGTGGCACGTGCCTACAGTCCCAGCTGCTCGGGAGGCTGAGGCAGGATAATTGCTTGAACCTGGGAGACAGAGGTTGCAGTGAGCTGAGATTGTGCCACTGCACTCCAGCCTGGCGACAGAGCGAGACTCCATCTAAAAAAAAAAAAAGAAAAAGAATCAGCTGGGTGTGGTGGCTCACACCTGTAATCCCAGCCCTTTGGGAGCCCAAGGTGGGCGGATCACCTGAGGTCGGGAGTTGGAGACCAGCCTGACCAACACGGAGAAAGCCCGTCTCTACTAAAAATACAAAATTAGCTGGGCGTGGTGGCACATGTCTGTAATCCCAGCTACTCGGGAGGCTGAGGCAGGAGAATCACTTGAACTTGGGAGGCAGAGGTTGCAGTGAGCCAAAATTGTGCCATTGCACTCCAGCCTGGGCAACAAGAGTGAAACACTCTCTCTCAAAAAAAAAAAAAAAAAAAAAAAAATCATCAGACAGAACATCATGCAAATATGGACCTCCCCTGGCTCCCTAGAAACCAACTGCAAATTCTCTTTTTTTTTTTTTTTTGAGACAGAGTCTCGCTCTGTTGCCCAGGCTGGAGTGCAGTGGCGTGATCTCGGCTCACTGCAAGCTCCGCCTCCCAGGTTCACACCATTCTCCTGCCTCGGCCTCCCGAGTAGCTGGGACTACAGGTGCCCACCACCACACCTGGCTAATTTTTTGTATTTTTAGTAGAGATGGGGTTTCACCGTGTTAGCCAGGATGGTCTCGATCTCCTGACTTCGTGATCCGCCTGCCTCAGCCTCCCAGAGTGCTGGGATTACAGGCATGAGCCACCGTGCCCGGCCCACCAACTGCAAATTCTTATAAGAGAATCCTGTCCCAAAGATCAACGTCCACTGTCAGCAGGAAGACGTTACAAAAAATGACCTTCACCCTTCATCTCCCCTTAAGATTAGAGTAGTAGAGGAGAAGAGTAAAGGAGGTATTATGTTAGGGAAACAGGAACATAAGAGTTAGGGTAACATGGCCACGTACGGTGGCTCACGCCTGTAATTCCAGCACTTTGGGAGGCCGAGGCGGGCGGATCACCTGAGGTCAGAAGTTCGAGACTAGTCTGGCCAACATTGTGAAATCCCTTCTCTACTAAAAATACAAAAATAATCTGGGCATTGTGGCAGGTGCCTGTAATCTCTGCTACTTGGGAGGCTGAGACAGGAGAATCGCTTGAACCCGCGAGGCAGAGGTTGCAGTGCGCCAAGATCACGCCATTGCACCCCTGCCTGGGTGACAAAAACAAAACTGTGTCTCAAAAAAAGAAAAAAGGGCTAGGATAACACAATTTCAAAATCAATTCTAAATTTAGACTAGCAAAGCCTATTCCTTACCAGATACAACCCATGGTCATAAGATGTTTACAGCTAAGAAAGCAGTTTATTAATGCTGGCAAGGACAAACTCCTATGACAACAAAATGTTCAGATGTCCCAATATCACATAACAATATACCCTTTTTTTTTTTTGGAGATGGAGTTTCGGTCAAAAAAATAAAATAAAATAAAAAAGTTTTCTTTTAGTTTGATTACTCTGTGAAACCTGAGGTATTTATTATCAAGAAACTAAAAAAACAAGCCCTCAAATACTTCCTCATTCACAACAGGGGAATACACAGACAGATAAAAGCTAATAGTTTTAGGAAGGTATCTGGGGAGACATATAGGCCCACGGGAGGAAATCCCTGCAGCGGCGGCTCTGATAATCTGCAGAGAGCTAGAAGGGAGGTTCTCCCCTCCCCCAGAAAAATCTATCCCAAAACCATAAACTACATCGCCAATCCTTGGAAATACATAAGGTGGTTAGGGTTAAAGGGTGGCTTCAAAATGGTTCTAGCAGAAACCTATTGCGGTTACTGAACTATTCAAAATATTTGCCCAGAGATAGCTTTTCTGGATAAAATAGCTTTATTCAGAGCCGACAGCAAAATGGAGTTCAGCAGGGTGGTTCCCTAACATTCATTCTTCCCGTTAAAGCAAGCTAATTATTTTCAGATTCGTTTTAGGAATAAGAGTGGGGGTGGTCCAATGGTAGTGGGTTATCAGAACTTATTAACATTAGTATCACTAAAATTGATATGCAACCCCCACTGCTAAAATTGACAGAATTTTTTTTTTTAAAGAATAAGAAGAGGGACAAAATAAGTGAGAACAATATTCAAATATATTCCTGCCTCCTCTATCCAGTTGCAAAAATGTATGCAAATTTGGATTTTGAATCAAATGCCTTTAACAAGACTACCAAAACTATCGGAAATAAACAAGAACCTCTTGGTTTGCAGGTCAGGTTCAGATGGGTGGAGACACACATATATAGATATATATAACTCCTTACAAAATACACTTATAAATCATATAGATTTGTTATTTGTCTAAAATGAAGGATGAAGGCTGTACCAAATCTTCACAGGCTAATAACTGAATATGAACTATGAATTTTTAGTGTTTTAGGTTTAACCTTTTTCTTCCTCGTATACTGGGCAGATATTCTGAATAGTAACATCAACACGTTTCTGCTAGGACCATTTTAAAGCCACATTTTAAACCTAACCACCTTCTGCATTTCCAAGGATTAGCAATGTGGTTTATGGCCTTGAAATAGATTTTCCAGGGGCGGGGCGGAGGGAGAACTAGTCTACTCCTATAATGTGGGCCTCCAAGCACTAAGCTATAACCAATTGATGTATCTTGACACAAGGCCAAGCCGTCTTATTTACAAAACTCTTAAGTTGCACAAGGAATCCCTACTTCCTAACATCCTTCGGTGTCAAACTATTTCCTCCCTATCCAAGTCTTTCCTCACTTCTTCAACTCAGCTACCACCTTTGAAATGTGTTTTTAAATCTCCTTTTCAAAAAGCCCCTAGGACTGTTCCATAAAGTTGATGGCTTAGATCTAAAATTCGGGCCTACTTTGCCCTTTTAACAGCTTCAATGTTAAATGCTTGGGCACTACTCTTCGAATGACTGAAATACTATTTGCTTCCACCGTTTGGTACTCTCACTTTGGAGAACAAGTCATTACAGTAAACCATGTACACCTATTCGGTTTTCTAAAGCTCGCGTTTTTCACATTATCAGGTAAGTACCGAATGCACTGCCTTTAAAGGAACTGAGAAAATAAAAAGGCAAAACTCACTGACAAACTGTGGCAACATGAAATTAATCAGCTGAGCTATCCGAACCACAACTTTCTGCATTTCACGGTGCTTCGTCTTTCAAATTGTATGGCTCTCTGAAGTCCTGGGTTTCCTCCGAATTAAGGCAAGCCTCGTCGCCCATTCCCTGGTCGGTGTCTTTCCGACTCGCGCCCGCCCCTCGCCAGGCCCTCGCAGCCATGCGCCGCACACTGCAGTACTGGCGCGCGCGGCCCGCAGGCGCGGCAGACCCCACCCCGCGGCCGCGCGAGGGGAGGGGGCTCGGGGCTCGGAGCCCGCCTCTGCGGCGGCCAGGCCGGGCGCGGAGTGGGCGCGCGGGGCCGGAGGAGGGGCCAGCGACCGCGGCACCGCCTGTGCCCGCCCGCCCCTCCGCAGCCGCTACTTAAGAGGCTCCAGCGCCGGCCCCGCCCTAGTGCGTTACTTACCTCGACTCTTAGCTTGTCGGGGACGGTAACCGGGACCCGGTGTCTGCTCCTGTCGCCTTCGCCTCCTAATCCCTAGCCACTATGGTGAGTAAGCCGCGCGGCTCCCGGCTGCTTTCAGGGAAGCAGGGAAAAGCGAGCCGGCGGGGCGCTGGGGCCCTGTATACAGCCGGGAAGGGCTGGCCTCAGAGCCGTCCGTTTGGAGGGCGGAAAACGAGGCGAGAGGCCAGGGCGGGAGTGGTGAGACCTCGGTGTGTGTAAATAGCGGGGGCCCGGAAAGGTCGAGGGGCGCCAGGATTTCTTCTCGGACTCTGGAAGGGATGGGGGGCTCGGGCTGCCCTCCGCCGTATCCGGAGCTCTCTTTTGTCGCGTAACTGTGTCCTGGGTGCGGTCCCTCGAGTCCCCGCAGTCCTTTCCAGCGCATGCCCTTACTCCGCCTTGGGTGGACGCGCGCGCGGACTCTTCCAGCCCTCACTTCCTCTTGAGCGCGAAAAGCGGGGGTGGGAAGCAGCTGGAGACAAAAGCGCGCACGCGCGACCGTTACCTTCCCGCCGCTCCTGGGCGGGAAACCGCCACTGCGGTTTGCGCATGCGCTCTGGGTCGCGACGCGACTAGGGCTACAGGGCGTGTCTCCTGTTAACCTGAGTGTTCTTTTTTTGATGAAAGCAATAAGAGGACTCCGGAAGAGCTCCCTGTCAATGTACCGCTCTACACCAGTGTATTAGGACAGTTCGTACACAACAGTCTGTAGAGGCCACCTGTCTCTCCCTGCTGCGTTAGGAATTCAGGGGAGCAGGTGGTGGCAGTAAGGGATTTTTGAGGGAACGGAAATCGGATCTTGACCCAGATCTGGGCCACCGATAATCTCCTACTGCGCTCAGACTGCTGTGGAGGTGTTAGGCTGAGCCCGATGCCGGCAGGCAAGGGAGGATGGGCGGCTTGGGCAGCGCCTTTGCAGACGTGGCCATTTCGTGCCTCTGCAGCGCCGCCGGGGGGCGCAAGAGCGCGCGCCCGGAATTGCTCATTCATCCTGTGCCGCAGAGCCCCGCCCCTTGTCCCTGCGGACAGACATTTCTTCTGCGCTGGTCTGGCCACGTGCTTCCTGTGCTAGGAGCTGCCCGGAAATGTGGCCACCTAGTCTAAAGTGGGATTCTGGGGCCTGAGCGCTGGATGGATGCCCACCTTCCTGTCTTGGTCCTCCAAAGGAGGAAGCTGTGACTGAGCTGTCTTGGTCTGGAAGGAGGCCTTCCCGGTTTAGGATGGGAAGGTAACATTCATTAAAAGCAACGTAGACTATAGTGTAGCTGTTCTCAAAAGAATAGTACATCTTAGAAAAGGATCTTTAGAAAAGGAAATTCGTTTTCAGATTACGTGAGTAGCCTAGGTAACACAGCCAGACCTCATCTCCACAAAAAAAATGAAAAAATTAGCCAGCTTGGTGGCCTGTGCCTGTGGTCCCAGCTGCTCCAGAGGCTGAGGTGGGGGGATGACTGGAGCCTAGGCTGCAATGAGCCTAGATGGCATCACTGCACTCAAGCCTGGGCGACAGACCTTATCTCTAAAAAAATAAAGATTGCATGAGTATTTTGTTCCACTTGACAGTCATCAATAGATTGGTTTAAATTGTGATATCTTTTCCTTCCCGAAGCGTGAGTGCATCTCCATCCACGTTGGCCAGGCTGGTGTCCAGATTGGCAATGCCTGCTGGGAGCTCTACTGCCTGGAACACGGCATCCAGCCCGATGGCCAGATGCCAAGTGACAAGACTATTGGGGGAGGAGATGACTCCTTCAACACCTTCTTCAGTGAGACGGGCGCTGGCAAGCACGTGCCCCGGGCTGTGTTTGTAGACTTGGAACCCACAGTCATTGGTGAGTTGACCTCAGTAACCTGAGATCCCAGGATGCTGGGACAGGTCTGTCCAGGGGCTTCTCTTGTCACTCACTCACTCCCTCCGTCCTTTTCTCCCTCCTCCAGATGAAGTTCGCACTGGCACCTACCGCCAGCTCTTCCACCCTGAGCAGCTCATCACAGGCAAGGAAGATGCTGCCAATAACTATGCCCGAGGGCACTACACCATTGGCAAGGAGATCATTGACCTTGTGTTGGACCGAATTCGCAAGCTGGTAAGCACCACAAGTAAATATGCATTTAATGTGGTGTGATAGTTCCAGTGCAAGTTGGGTGGAGTGACTGACATTCATTCTTTGGCACCTACCAAAATGTGGAATAGGCTGCTTGCTATATTAATTGGACTTCTAAATCAGATAGTCCCTAGGTTATGGACAGTTTGTGGATATGTCTGTTTTGCCAATTCCTTGTGCTTACATCAATGAGATACGGTTCGTAATCTAAAAAGTTTAAGTAGAAATTCTAAGATAATGTGTCCTGGCATTAAAATATTACATTTTTTTATTCCCCTGCAGGCTGACCAGTGCACCGGTCTTCAGGGCTTCTTGGTTTTCCACAGCTTTGGTGGGGGAACTGGTTCTGGGTTCACCTCCCTGCTCATGGAACGTCTCTCAGTTGATTATGGCAAGAAGTCCAAGCTGGAGTTTTCCATTTACCCGGCGCCCCAGGTTTCCACAGCTGTAGTTGAGCCCTACAACTCCATCCTCACCACCCACACCACCCTGGAGCACTCTGATTGTGCCTTCATGGTAGACAATGAGGCCATCTATGACATCTGTCGTAGAAACCTCGATATCGAGCGCCCAACCTACACTAACCTTAACCGCCTTATTAGCCAGATTGTGTCCTCCATCACTGCTTCCCTGAGATTTGATGGAGCCCTGAATGTTGACCTGACAGAATTCCAGACCAACCTGGTGCCCTACCCCCGCATCCACTTCCCTCTGGCCACATATGCCCCTGTCATCTCTGCCGAGAAAGCCTACCATGAACAGCTTTCTGTAGCAGAGATCACCAATGCTTGCTTTGAGCCAGCCAACCAGATGGTGAAATGTGACCCTCGCCATGGTAAATACATGGCTTGCTGCCTGTTGTACCGTGGTGACGTGGTTCCCAAAGATGTCAATGCTGCCATTGCCACCATCAAAACCAAGCGCAGCATCCAGTTTGTGGATTGGTGCCCCACTGGCTTCAAGGTTGGCATCAACTACCAGCCTCCCACTGTGGTGCCTGGTGGAGACCTGGCCAAGGTACAGAGAGCTGTGTGCATGCTGAGCAACACCACAGCCATTGCTGAGGCCTGGGCTCGCCTGGACCACAAGTTTGACCTGATGTATGCCAAGCGTGCCTTTGTTCACTGGTACGTGGGTGAGGGGATGGAGGAAGGTGAGTTTTCAGAGGCCCGTGAAGATATGGCTGCCCTTGAGAAGGATTATGAGGAGGTTGGTGTGGATTCTGTTGAAGGAGAGGGTGAGGAAGAAGGAGAGGAATACTAATTATCCATTCCTTTTGGCCCTGCAGCATGTCATGCTCCCAGAATTTCAGCTTCAGCTTAGCTGACAGATGTTAAAGCTTTCTGGTTAGATTGTTTTCACTTGGTGATCATGTCTTTTCCATGTGTACCTGTAATATTTTTCCATCATATCTCAAAGTAAAGTCATTAACATCAAAAGCTTTGTTTCCTGCGTTTTTTTCTAAAAGTGCCTTGGTTTTTAGACTCATCTATACTTGGAGTATAGAGAGTCTGCAATATGCTGGTGGTGTCAAGGATCCCACTTACTGTGCAGGTACCTCTAGGGAAAAGGGAGCTCAACAGACTAGAAAGGCAGGAGCCCTAGATTCTCAGACTAGTTTACCACCTCAACGCTTGCATAGGGGGTGGGGAAAGTCATTCTGCTAATCTAAAGCTCATTTAGCTCTTCAGAGTAAGACTGGGTAGTTACTAATGAGTAATGTATAGGAAGTGTAAGTTTTGAATATCCACTGAGATGCTGCTGTTTAAAGTGGCCTGCTGACCTTGTTAGTGTAATTAAGAAATTTCCAAGTGATCTTTGGCTGGTCATGGTGGCTCACACCTCTGATCCCAGACATTGAAGACCAGCCTGGGAGACATGATGAAACCCCATCTACAAAAACAAAAATTTGGGTGTGGTGGTGTGAGCCTATAAGCCCAGCTACTTGAGAGGCTGATGAGATTGAGGCTGTGGTGAGCTGTGATTGTACCACTGCACTCCAGCCTTGGTGACAGATCCTGTCAAGAAAAAACAGTGACCTGGGAAAAACATCTGACTAGGAATATTTGAGGGTGGTGACGTAAAGGCTGTTTCCAGCCCTATTGTGATAGGAAAAAGTAGGACCAGAACTGATGGTGGTCAATAAAAGTCATGCTAGGTAAGAAGGCTAAACAATAAGCCATATGCATTGGTGGGAGAGGACTGCATTACATGAGGATAAAGCGGCAACATTTGTAAAGTTTAGGATAAAAGTTTATAGCATTTGGCATGGTTTACATCCTTTCAAGTATTTTGGCTACATGTAACAGACTTGTAGGTACAGAGAATGTAAATAGAGGATTTAACCTAGGAGAAAATGTAGATTTCAAATCCGGAAAGCACAGGAAAATTATGGCTGCTAAAGACCTTGATGTCTTCTTGGTTCAAGACTGAAAGAATACATGAGGCGTTTTTTTAAAAAGAAGAGGCCAGGCGCAGTGGCTCATGCCTGTAATCCCAACGCTTTGGGAGGCTTGAGGCGGGTGGATCACCTGAGGTCAGGAGTTTGAGACCAGCCTGGCCAACATGGAGAAACTCCATCTCTACTAAAAATACAAAATTAGCCGGACGTCGTGGCGCATTCCTGTAATCCCGGCTACTCAGGAGGCTGAGGCAGAATTGCTTGAACCTTGGGTCAGGCGTGGTGGCTCACAACTGTAATCCCAAGCACTTTGGGAGGCCGAGGCGGGCGGATCACGGGGTTAGGAGATCGAGACCATCCTGGCTAACACGGTGAAACCCCGTATCTACTAAAAATACAAAAAATTAGCTGGGCGTGGTGGTGGGCGCCTGTAGTCCCAGCTACTCGGGAGGCTGAGGCAGGAGAATGGCATGAACCCGGGAGGCGGAGCTTGCAGTGAGCAGAAATTGTGCCACTGCACTCCAGCCTGGGCGACAGAGCAAGACGCCATCTCAAAAAAAAAGCAAAAACAGAATTGCTTGAACCCGGGAGGCGGAGCTTGCAGTGAGCAGAAATCGCGCCATTGCACTCCAGCCTGGGCAACAAGAGCAAAACTTCATCTCAAAAAAAAAAAAAGTAGGGAAGTCTACAATTTTCCCAGGTTTTTTTTTTTTTTTTTTTTTTTTTTTTAGCCCATAAATCCTATAAATTTACAAAATGTAGTCAGCCCTCCCTATCTGTGGGTTCCATATCTAGATTTGACTAACTGGATTGAAAATACTTGGAAGCAACCGGCCATAGTGGTTCATGCCTATAATACCAGCACTTTGGTGAAGGCGGGAGGATCACTTGAGCCCAGGAGTTTGAGACCAGCCTAGGCAACCTAGGGAGACCCTGTCATTACAAAACTAAAACAAAAACAAATTAGCCAGTGTAATTGTGCTGCTGCATTCATGTCTGGGTGCCAGAGAAAGACCCTATCTCAAAATATATATTTGGAAAAATGGATAGTTGTGTCTGAACTGAACATATACTTGTCCCCTTTATTCACTAAATGATACAGTATAACAATTATTTGCATAGCATTCACATTGTATTAGGTATTATAAGTAATTTGGAAATGACTTAAAGTATACAGGAAGATGTGTGCAGGTTACATGCAAACACCAGAGTTCTCTATATAAGGAACTTGAGCATTCATGGATTTTGATATCTTCCAGGGATACTAAGGGATGACTGCAACTCTCAGCTCCAAAGGTAATCTGATTTGGCATGAACAATTCAGAGAAAAAGCTTTGGTGGGGAGCCTACAGGCCTAGCATAGCAACAAAAATGTAGCCATCACAGGCTCCAAGGGAAAGCAGACATCTTTATTTATTTTTTATTTTATTATTTATTTATTTATTTATTTATTTATTTATTTATTTATTTATTTATTTTGAGACGGAGTCTCGCTCTGTCTCCCAGGCTGGAGTGCAGTGGTGTGGTCTCGGCTCACTGCAACCTCAGCCTCCCAGGTTCAAGTGATTCTCCTGCCTCAGCCTCCCGAGTAGCTGGGATTACAGGCACCTGCCACCAAGCCTGGCTAATTTTTGTATTTTTAGTAGAGTTGGGGTTTCAACATGTTGGCCAGGCTGGTCTCGAACTCCTGACCTCGTGATCTGCCCGCCTCGGCCTCCCAAAGTGCTGGGATTACAGGCATGAGTCTCTGGGTGTGCCGAGCTGCAGACACCTTTAAAGAACTGAGAGGCCCGGGCACAGCAGCTCACGCCTGTAATCCTATCACTTTGGGAGCCCAAAGTAGGTGGATCACCTGAGGTCAGGAGACTGAGACCAGCCAGGCCAACGTGGCAAAACCCCAACTCTACTAAAAATACAAAATTAGTGGCTGGGCGTGGGGGCTCACGCTGAGATTATGCCACTGCACCCCAGCCTCGGTGACAGAGTGAAACTCTCAAAAATATACAATAAAACATTTTAAGCTGGGCACAGTAGTTCACTCCTGTAATCCCAGCACTTTGGGAGGCCAAGGTGGGTGGATCACCTGAGGTCAGGAGTTCGAGACCAACCAGGCCAACATGGTGAAACCCCGTCTCTACTAAAAATACAAAAATTAGCTGGGCGTGGTGGTGGGCACCTGTAATCCCAGCTACCTGGGAGGCTGAGACAGGAGAATTGCTTGAACCCGGGAGGCAGAGCTTGCAGTGAGCCGAGATCATGCCATTGCACTCCAGCCTTGGTGATAAGCGCGAACTCCGTCTCAAAGGAAAAAAATTTTTTTAAATTGTTTTATACATCAAGATGACTACTATTTTTTTTTTCTTGAGATGGAGTCTCGGTCTATTGCCAGGCTGGAGTGCAGTGGCTCAGTCTCGGCTCACTGCAACCTCTGCCTCCTGGGTTCAAGGGATTCTCCTGCCTCAGCCTCCTGAGTAGCTGGGATTACAGGCCTGCACCACCATGCCCAGCTAATTTTTGTATTTTTAGTAGAGACGGGGTTTTGCCATGTTGGCCAGGCTGGTCTCAAACTCCTGACCTCAAGTGATCCTCCCTCCTTGGCTTCCCAAACTGCTGGGATTACAAGGGTGAGCCACCACACCAGGCCAAGATGAATACTAATAATTATAAGTTAAGGCCTTGAGTTAAATGATATATTATGTGCGGGCCATGGGGGAGGGGATGGCTAGAATGAAATGGCACTGCAGTCATCTTATCTATACCTCTGCCCGGGCAGCAAGTACAGTGCCTGGTAATACCCATAGAATGCTTCTAGGGAGGCCGGGCGCGGTGGCTCACGCCTGTAATCCCAGCACTTTGGGAGGCCGAGGCGGGTGGATCACGAGGTCAGGAGATGGAGACCATCCTGGCTAACGTGGTGAAACCCCGTCTCTACTAAAAATACAAAAAATTAGCCGGGAGTGGTGGCGGGTGCCTTTAGTCCCAGCTACTTGGGAGGCTGAGGCAGGAGAATGGCGTGAACCCAGGAGGCGGAGCTTGCAGTGAGCCGAGATCGCGCCACTGCAGTCTAACCTGGGCGACAGTGAGGCTTTGTTTCCAAAAAAAAAAAAAAAAAAACTGCTTCTAGGGAACCAAAAATAAATAATGGTAATTTCTCTCTTAGGCCAGATTCTTTTTCTTTTTCTTTTTTTTTTTTTTGAGACGGAGTCTCACTCTGTCACCCAGGCTGGAGTGCAGTGGCACCATCTCGGCTCACTGCAAGCTCTCCCTCACGGGTTCACGTCATTCTCCTGCCTCAGCCTCCCGAGTAGCTAGGACTACAGGTGGCCGCCACTACGCCCGGCTAGTTTTTTGTATTTTTAGTAGAGACGGGGTTTCACCGTGTTAGCCAGGATGGTCTCCATCTCCTGACCTCGTGATCCACCCACCTCGGCCTCCCAAAGTGCTGGGAATACAGGCACGAGCCACCCCGCCCGGCCAGCCAGATTCTTTTTTTTCTTTTTTGAGACGGAGTCTCGCCCAGGCTACAGTGCAGTGGCGCAATCTCGGCTCACTGCAAGCTCCGCCTCCTGGGTTCACGCCATTCTCCTGCCTCAGCCTCCCGAGTAGCTGGGACTACAGGCACCCGCCACCACACCCGGCTAATTTTTTGTATTTTTAGTAGAGACGGGGTTTCACCATGTTAGCCAGGATGGTCTTGATTTCCTAACCTCGTGATCCACACGCCTCGGCAGCCCGAAGTGCTGGGATTACAGGCGTGAGCCACTGCGCCTGGCCCAGCCAGATTCTTTATTGTTCTACTCAATGTAAACTTTAAGCCCTAAGGTTTTGGAACTCTCACTCTGTTTCAGGGCCCAGGCTTCTTTGTCAAGTCTCAGGGGAGGGGCCTAGGGAACAGAGACATTTGGTTAGCCTCTTGTTCTGTCACTAATCAGGACCCCTTAATCTTCTGGGACTATTTTCCCTTTTACACTATAGATTTCCATTCTGCCTTTCTCAGAAGGGGTAGCAAGTAGGGCTTTAGAGTCTGGAAGGACCTGCAAACTTTTTTTTTTTTGAGACAGAGTCTCACTGTTGCCCAGGCTGGAGTGCAGTGGCGCAATCTCGGCTCACTGCAAGCTCAGCCTCCCGGGTTCACGCCATTCTCCTGCCTCAGCCTCCCAAGTAGCTGGGACTACAGGCGCCCGCCACCACGCCTGGCTAATTTTTTGTATTTTTAGTAGAGACGGGGTTTCACTGTGTTAGCCAGGATGGTCTCAATCTCCTGACCTCGTGATCCGCCCGTCTCGGCCTCCCAAAGTGCTGGGATTACAGGCATGAGCCACGGCGCCCGGCCTTGGACCTGTAAACTTAGAGATGTGCGTCCAAGTTGGGAGATGAGGGGCACTGCATCCCAGGTCTTGACATATCTGCTCAGCCATACTCCAGAGCTGCTACAGAAGAATAGGCCATTTATTCAGAAAATAAGTATAACTTTTTTTTCTTCTTCTTCTTCTTTTTGGAGATGAAGTCTAACTCTGACATCCAGCCTGGAGTGCAGTGGTGTGATCTTGGCTCACTGCATCCTCCAACTCCCGAGTTCAAGTGATTCTCCTGCCTCAGCCTCCCGATTAGCTGGGATTACAGGCACCCGCCACCACGCCCCGGCTAATTTTTTTGTCTGCCACCACGCCCCAGCTAATTTTTTTGTATTTTTATTGGAGACAGGGTTTCACCACATTGGCCAGGCTGGTCTTGAATTCCTGACCTCAGGTGATCTGCCTGCCTCGGCCTCCCAAAATGCTGGGATTACAGGGATGAGCCACCGTGCCCAGCCAATGAACATAATTTTTTTTTTTTGAGACGGAGTCTCGCTCTGTCGCCCAGGTTGGAGTGCAGTGGCACAATCTCGGCTCACTGCAAGCTCCGCCTCCCGGGTTCACGCCATTCTCCTGCCTCAGCCTCCCGAGTAGCTGGGACTACAGGCGCCTGCAACCACGCCTGGCTAATTTTTTGTATTTTCAGTAGAGACGGGGTTTCACTGTGTTAGCCAGGACAGTCTCGATCTCCTGACCTCGTGATCCGCCCGTCTCGGCCTCCCAAAGTGCTGGGATTACAGGCGTGAGCCACCGCGCCCGGCCGAATATAAATTTTTAAAAGCCCAAGAAGGGTTTACTTAGAGATGAAAAGGATGATGATAATAACAATGATAACTAAACTTAACTACATAGATACCTTCTTTTTTTAACACAGAATGCTTAAATGCCTTCACAACCTACTGTTCATCCCCTCCTTGAGTTCACTGTTAAAATGAAAAGAGATGCCTCATTTTAGAGATGACAGATTTAATTGGTAGGGACGAAGGGGAGAGATACCACAGCCTTGTGTCCTGCCTTGTAGGACTAGAAGCCTTAAATATTGCCCGCCACGAGATCAGAAGGACATGAGTCTTTCAGCCTTACCGAGGACCCAGGCTGTGATTTAGGGATGTGCTTAAACTAAGAGGCTTGAGCAAAGGAGGAGAGAAGAGCATTTTATCTGGAGATGCCATATTCCCCTCCCAATCCCATCAAACTCCTGGCAAATTCCTTAACGCCCTGCAGATGGCACCACTGACAAGTAGTTCTCCATCCAGGAGAGCCAAGCTCAGATTTGTGAACTCTGCCCTTGTCATCTTGGACCTGTGCTGAAAAGATGACCAACAAACCGGAAGTGACTGACCTGCCATCCCTAGCATTCACACACTTGTCACTTTTTCTTCTGTCCATGACTGGAGGCAGCTGGGCCTCATGCTAGGCCACTGTGAATCAGGAGGCTACAGAAAACACCACACCAAAGGAGTTTCTTGACCTCAGCTCCTTCCTCTAGGGTGCATCCCTGAGGTAGGATGTGTATAAAAACATGGCCCTGGCCAGGCATGGTGGCTCACGCTTGTAATCCCAGCACTTCGGGAGGCTGAGGCGGGCGGATCACCTGAGGTCAGGAGTTCAATACCAGCCTGGCCAATATGGTGAAACCCCGTCTCTACTAAAAATACGAAAATTAGCCAGGCATGGTGGGATGCGCCTGTAATCCCAGCTACTCGGGAGGCTGAGACAGGAGAATCGCTTGAAACTGGGAGGCGGAGGTTGCAGTGAACCCAGATCACGCCATTGCACTTCAGCCTGGGCAACAGAAGCGAAACTCCATCTCAAAAAAAAACAACAAAAAAAACATGGCATTGGGCCAGGCGTGGTGGCTTACGCCTGTAATCTCAGCACTTTGGGAGGCCAAGGAGGGTGGATCACTTGAAGTCAGAAGTTCGAGACCAGCCTGGCCAACATGATGAAACCCTGTCTCTACTAAAAATACAAAAATTAGCCAGGCGTGTGGCAGGTGCCTGTAATCCCAGCTACTCAGGAGGCTGAGGCAGGAGAATTGCTTGAACCTGGGAGGTGAAGGTTGCAGTGAGCCAAGTTAGTGTTACTGCACTCCAGCCTGGGCAACAGAGTGAGACTCCGTCTCAAAAAAACAAAACAAAACAAAAAACGCCTTGGGATCAACATGTAGTAAGGGAGGAGCCTGTTGTCATATTAATCTAAACTCAATATTGATACAAAGTCAATAACCACCTGACAATGTGGGCATCATCATGTAGACACTGATGTCATTGTGTTGCTAAGGCTAGCTTCCACCTCTCTGCTATCTAGTTCATAAGCCAAAATGATACTCAAATGCTCTACCACACCCACTCCCAACTGACAGCCTGCTGTATGTTATCATGCCCAACTAGACAGAATCAAGCTCATCACCTCATTCATGCCTGAGCCTTTAAACATACTCTTTCCTCTGCCTGTGGTATCTTCTATTGCCATAAGAGCCCCCAACACCTTTGTCCAGTTAACGCATACTCTCCCTTCAACGAAGAAAGCCCAAATGTCATTTCTTCAAGGACTTGGAGACTAGGTCAGAATAGGCCATATTTTCTACTATATATTTTCATAGAACCTCTACTTTTCTCACATTTGTAATATTTTGTAAATATACATTTGTGCGATTATTTAATTCATATATTTCTTCCCTACCAGAGTTTTTTTTCTGAAGACAGGGTCTAGCTCTCGTGTGCAGGCTGGACTGCAGTGATTCGATCTCAGCTCACTGCTGCCTTGACCTCCTGGACTCAAGGGATCCTCCCAGCTCAGCGTCTTGGGTAGCTGGGACTACAGGCACCGACCATCACCCCCGGCTAATTTTTAAATTTTTTGTAGAGATGGAGTCTCACCATGTTGTCCAGGCTGGTCTCAAAATTCTGAGCTCAAGCAATCCTTTCCTGCTTCGCCCTCTTTTTTTTTTTTTTTTTTTTTTGAGACAGAGTTTTGCTCTTGTTGCCCAGGCTAGAGTGCAATGGCGTGATCTCAGCTCACCATAACCTCTGCCTCCCGGGTTCAAGCAATTCTCCTGCCTCGGCCTCCTGAGTAGCTAGGATTACAGGCATGCGCCACCAAGCCCGGCTAATTTTTTTTGTTTGTTTTGTTTTGTTTTGTTTTTTGGAGACGGAGTCTCGCCCTTTCGCCCAGGCTGGAGTACAGTGGCCCGATCTTGGCTCACTGCAAGCTCTGCCTCCCGGGTTCACGCCATTCTCCTGTCTCAGCCTCCCCAGTAGCTGGGACTACAGGCGCCCACCACCACGCCTGGCTAATTTTTTGTATTTTTTTTAGTAGAGATGGGGTTTCACCGTGTTAGCCAGGATGGTCTTGATCTCCTGACCTCGTGATCCGCCCATCTCGGCCTCCCAAAGTCTGGGATTACAGGCGTGAGCCACCATGTCCAGCTTCTACCAGATTAAAAAAAAAATCCAGGCTGGGCGCGGTGGCTCACGCCTGTAATCCCAGCACTTTGGCAGGCCGAGGCGGGTGGATCACGAGGTCAGGAGATCGAGACCATCCTGGCTAACACGGTGAAACCCCGTCTCTACTAAAAATACAAAAAATTAGCTGGGCGTGGTGGTGGGCGCCTGTAGTCCCAGCTACTTGGGAGGCTGAGGCAGGAGAATGGCGTGAACCCGGGAGGCGGAGCTTGCAGTGAGCCAAGATCGTGCCACTGTACTCCAGCCTGGGCGACAGAGCGAGACTCTGTCTCAAAAAAAAAAAAAAAAAAAAAAAAAAAAAAATTCCATTAGATAAATGCTCCACAGTTTTTCGTTTGTTTGTTTTTGTTTTTTAAGATTAGTCAAATGGGCCAGGCACAATGGCTCAGACTTGTAGTACCAGCACTTTCGGAGGCCAAGGAAGGAAGATCACTTGAGATCAGAAGTTTGAGACCAACTTGGGCAACTAGTGAGACCCTGTCTCTAAAAAAAATTTAAAAATTAGCCTGGTGGTGGTACATGCCTTTGGTCCCAGCTGCCTGGGAGGCTGAGGTGGGAGGATCACTTGAACCTGGGAGGTTGAGGATGCAGTGAGCTGAGACTGCTTCATTGCACTCCAGCCTAGGTGCCAGACCAAGACCCCAAGACCCTGCCTCAAAAAAAAACAACCATTCAAAAACCAAACAAACAAAAAAACATTTTTAACTCTGAAAGCTAGAGATGACTATCCATCTACTTCTCCCCACTTTCAGACTAAGCCCAGGGCCAAAGCTCTAAGGGGCCTCAGGCAGAGAGTAAAAGGTGGATAGAGACATCAAATGGAAGTGGATAGGAAGGCTTCTTCTGTATTCTAAAGATTCTTCATCATAGTGGCTCACACTTGTAATCCCAACACTTTGGGAGGCTGAGGTGGGAGGATCACTTGAGGTCAGGAGTTCAAGACCAGCCTGGCCAACACGATGAAACCCTGTTTCTGCTGAAAATACAAAAATTAGCCAGGAGCGGTGGCATGTACCTGTAGTCCCAACTCCTCAGGAGTCTGAAGCAGAAGAATTGCTTGAACCCAGGAGGTGGAGGCTGCAGTGAGCTGGATCATGCCACTGCACTCCAGCCTATGTGTGGAGTGAGACTCCATTTCAAAAAATAAATAAATAAAATAAAATAATAAAGCTTCTTCATCAAGAAGATGTCCCAAGCCAAAAAAAGATCCCTCAGCTTCTCTGGCCCTAGCATCTCATCATACTGGCATGTAGAAACTTCTGCTGCCTCACTATGAGCAAATCAATGTGTGCCACGAGCTGGGTTGTGACCCAGCTACCAGAATAAGCGGTCACCCTAGATATTCCTTCTATATAACAGTGCTCAAAGCTAGGCAGGTGAGTATTCCCACCATCCTCTTCACTGCTCACCCGGTGTAATCTCTTTGTTGTTGTTGTTGATTTTTTTGTTATTGTCTTTTTTTTTTTTTTTTTTTTTTTTTTTTTTTTTTGAGACAGAGTCTTGCACTGTTGCCCAGATTCCCAGGCTGGAATGCAGTAGCACAATCTCGGCCCACTGCGGCCTCCACCCCCTGGGTTCAATCACTCCTCCCACCTCAGTCTCCTGAGTAGCTGGGACTACAGGCATGCTACAATGTCCAGCTAATTTTTGTATTTTTTGTAGAGACAGGGTTTTGCCATGTTGCCCAGGCTGGTCTCCAACTCCTGAGCTCAGGCAATCCACCCACTTTGGCTTCCCAAAGTGCTGAGAATATGGGTGTGAGCCACTGCATCTGGCCTGTGTAATCTCTTATCCAGTCTGGGCTTCAAGAGGAACATAGACAATGGAGCTTTCTCAAAGGGGTGAGGAGAGTGGTAAGGAGTACTAGGCAGAGAATCTCAGAGAACTGAGGATGTTTAGCTTAGAAAAGAGAAACCCAATGTAGGGCCGTGTTCTAGAAATGGCAGTAGATTCATTCCTCAAAACCCCAGAGGGCACAGCAAAAGATGGGGAATAAGACTGCAGTTCACTTTCTAAAAATTAGCCAGCATCAACAACGATCCAGTATGCCATCTATTCAGCGGTCAGTGGTCCCCAACCTTTTTGGTACCAGGGGCAGGTTTTGTGGAAGACAATTTTTCCATGAATGGTGTGTGTGGTGAGGGGTGGTTTCAGGATGAAACTGTTCTACCTCAGATCATCTGGCATTAGATTCTTATAAGAAGCACCCAACCTAGATCCACAGTTCACAACACAGTTCTAGCTCCTATGAGAATCTAATGCCACTGCTGATCTGACAGGAGGTGGAGCTCAGGCAGTAATGCTTGCTTGCCCACCCCTCACCTCCTGCTGTGTGGGCTGGTTCCTAACAGGCCATGGTCTGCACCCGGCGGTTGAGGACCCCTGGTCTATGTCATGAAGCACAAACAGTTGAAGGGGTGCCCTGCCCCTCCACACCTGTGGGTATTTCTAGTCGGGTGGGACGAGAGACTGAGAAAAGAAATAAGACACAGAGACAAAGTATAGAGAAACAATAGTGGGCCCAGGAGACCGGCACTCAGCACACCAAGGATCTGCACCGGCACCGGCCTCTGAGTTCCCTCAGTTTTTATTGATTATTATTTTCATTATTTCAGCAAAAAGGAATGTAGTAGGAGAGCAGGGTGATAATAAGGAGAAGGTCAACAAAAAACATGTGAGCAAAAGAATCTATATCATAATTAAGTTCAAGGGAAGGTACTATGCCTGGACGTGCATGTAGGCCAGATTTATGTTTCTCTCCACCCAAACATCTCAGTGGAGTAAAGAATAACAAAGCAGCATTACTGCAAACATGTCTCACCTCCCACCATTGGGCGGTTTTTCTCCTATCTCAGAATTGAACAAATGTACAATCGGGTTTTATACCGAGACATTCAGTTCCCAGGGGCAGGCAGGAGACAGTGGCCTTCCTCTATCTCAACTGCAAGAGGCCTTCCTCTTTTACTAATCCATCTCAGCACAGACCCTTTACGGATGTCGGGCTGGGGGACAGTCAGGTCTTTCTCATCCCACGAGGCCATATTTCAGACTATCACGTGGGGAGAAACCTTGGACAATATCCTGCTTTCAAGGGCAGAGGTCCCTGCGGCTTTCCACAGTGCATTGTGCCCCTGGTTTATTGAGACTAGAGAATGGCAATGACTTTTATCAAGTATACTGCTTGTAAACATTTTGTTAATAAGGCATGTCCTGCACAGCCCTAGATCCCTTAAACCTTGATTTCATACAACACATGTTTTTGTGAGCTCCAGATTGGATCAAAGTGGTTGGGTCAAAGTGGCTGGGGCAAAGCTACAAATTAACAACATCTCAGCAAAGCAATTGTTTAAAGTACAGGTCTTTTTCAAAATGGAGTCTCTTATGTCTTTCCTTTCTACATAGACACAGTGACAGTCTGATCTCTCCTTCTTTTCCCTACAAACAGGTAGACCTGATAACTTCTAATATACCTCTCCATTCCCAGAGTCTATAATTTCACAAATTTTTTCTTGCTGTCTCAAGCCAATCTTTCATTATAATTCTTCTCTCAAATATTTTTGGAGAGGTCAGATAGGTAGGGAGGAAGAATTAGAATTGAATCCCTCAAAGCATGTTTCTTTTCTTTTCTTTTCTTTTGAGACAGAGTTTCACGCTTTGTTGCCCAGGCTGGAGTGCAATGGTGTGATCTCAGCTAACCGCAACCTCTGCCTCCCAAGTTAAAGTGATTCTCCTGCCTCAGCCTCCCAAGTAGCTGGGATTACAGGCATGCGCCACCATGCCTGGCTAATTTTGTATTTTTAGTGGAGACAGGGTTTCTCCATGTTGGTCAGGCTGGTCTCAAACTCCCGACCTCAGGTGATCCGCCCGCCTCGGCCTGCCAAAGCACTGGGATTACAGGTGTGAGCCACTGCGCCCGGCCAACGTGTTTCTAAAATTCTTCTCCTCCTAACTCCCAACGACAACATCAAAAAGTTCTCAGATGCAGGAAGGACTTGCTTAGGAAATTCCTGGTTTTCTGGTTTCCCTGGCACCCTAGAAAAGAGGGATATTCCAAAATTTCTAGAAATTTGTCCTATTTTGACCAGAGAGAAGAAAAAAGTTATAGTTCAGAGTCAGATGAGCTCTGGTTGGGTGCGGTGGCTCACACCTGTAATCCCAGCACTTTGGGAGGCTGAGGTGGGTGGATCACCTGAGGGCAGGAGTTCGAGACCAGCCTGACAAACATGGTGAAACCCTGTGTCTACCAAAAATACAAAAATTAGCTGAGCATGGTGGCGGGCACCTGTAATCCCAGTTACTTGGGAGGCTGAGGCAGGAGAATTGCTTGAACCCAGGAGGCAGAGGTTACAAGAGATCGAGCCACTGCACTCCAGCCTAGGTGACAGAGCCAAAAAAAAAAAAAAAAAAAAAAAAAAAAAAAAAAAGAGTTAGCTAAATACCTAAATAAGCTCTTTCCAAAGACCCAGAAAGTCCTGAGAACAAAATCACCCTGAAAGTAGTCTTAGAGTAGGCAGGAAGTTTTCTTTCTTCTCTTTCTTTCTTTTCTTTCTTTTTTTTTTTTTAACAAAATAAAAACAGGGTTTCACTTTGTTGCGCAGGCTGGAATGCAGTGGTCCCATGATAGCTCACTGTAGCCTCGATTTCCTGGGGTCAAGTGATTCTCCTGCTTCAGTCTCCTGAGTATCTTAGAACTACGGGGACATGCCACCACGCCTTGCTAATTTCATAAATTTTTTGTAGAGATAGGGTCATGTGTTACCCAGGCTGGTCCTTTTTTTTTTTTTTTTTGAGACGGAGTTTCGCTCCCAGGCTGGATTGCAATGGCACGATCTTGGCTAACTGCAACCTCTGCCTCCTGGGTTCAAGTGATTCTCCTGCCTCAGCCTCCTCAGTAGCTGGGATTACAGGCATGTGCCACCACGACCGGCTAGTTATGTATTTTTAGTAGAGACAGGGTTCCTCTATGTTGGTCAGACTGATCTCAAACTCCTGAGCTCAGGTGATCCGCCTGCCTCAGCTTCCCAAAGTGCTGGGATTACAGGCGTGAACTGCAGTGCCCGGCCCTGTTTAAGTGTTTATTATAAGAACTGCACTGGGTTAAGTTTTGGGGAAGAAAAGAAGGGGGTGAATTAGAAGCCAAATATGGGCCTGGCGCGGTGGCTCATGCCTGTAATCCCAGCACTTTGGGAGGCTGAGGCGGGCGGATCACCTGAGTTCAGGAGTTGGAGACCAGCCTGACCAACAAGGAGAAACCCCGTCTCTACTAAAAATACAAAATTAGCCAGTCATGGGGGAGCGCCTGTAATCCCAGCTACTCTGGAGGCTGAGGCAAGAGAATCGCTTGAACCCGGGAGGTGGAGGTTGCGGTACGCCAAGATCGTGCCATTGCACTCCTGCCTGGGCAACAAGAGTGAAACTCCATCTCAAAAAAAAAAAAAAAAAAAAAAAAGAAGCCAAATATGAGTTTCTAATTCTTGAAGAGGAGAAGACAGGAGGAAAAGAGGAAAGACATAAATGAAGGTAAAGTTAAACAATACAAAATATTTAAATAACAGCTCAAGAGGACAAATATTATGAAACAATGCATATATGGACAATTATTTTTTTAGAGACGGAGTTTCGCTCTTGTTGCCCAGGCTGTAGCGCAATGGTGCGATCTCAGCTCACCGCAACCTCCAACTCCCATGTTCAAGTGATTCTCCTGCCTCAGCCTCCCAAGTAGCTGGGATTACAGTACCCACCACCATGCCCAGCTAATTTTTGTATTTTTTAGTAGAGACAGGGTTTCACCCTGTTGGCCAGGGTGGTCCTGAACTCCTGACTGTTGGGAACAAGCCCCCCCCCAAAATCTGGCCATAAACTGGCCCCAAAACTGGCCATAAACAAAATCTCTGCAGCACTGTGACATATTCATGATGGCCATAATGCCCCGCTGGAAGGTTGTGGGTTTACTGGAATGAGGGCAAGGAACACCTGGTCCATCCAGGGCGGAAAACCGCTTAAAGGCGTTCTTAAACCACAAACAATAGCATGAGCAATCTGTGCCTTAAGGACATGCTCCTGCTGCAGATAACTAGCCCAACCCATCCCTTTATCTCTGCCCATCCCTTTGTTTCCCATAAGGGATACTTTCAGTTAATCTAATATCTATAGAAACAATGCTAATGACTGGCTTGCTGTTGGGTAAATCTCTGTTCCTGGCTCTCAGCTCTGAAGGCTGTGAGACCCCTGATTTCCCACTTCACACCTCTATATTTCTGTGTGTCTTTAATTCCTCTAGTGCCGCTGGGTTAGGGTCTCCCCGACGGAGCTGCTCTGGGCACCTGACTTCAGGTAATCCACCCGTCTCGGCCTCCCAAAGTGCTGGGATTACAGGCGTGAGCCACCGCGCCCGGCCTTATGGCCAATTTCTTTTTTTTTTTTTTTTTGAGATGGAGTCTCGCTCTGTCACCCAGGCTGGAGTGCAGTGGCGCGATCTCGGCTCACTGCAAGCTCCGCCTCCCGGGTTCACGCCATTCTCCTCCCTCAGCCTCCCGAGTAGCTGGGACTACAGGCGCCTGCCACCACGCCCGGCTAATTTTTTATGTTTTAAGTAGAGATGGGGTTTCACCGTGTTAGGCAGGATGGTCTCGATCTCCTGACCTCTTGATCCGCCCACTTCAGCCTCCCAAAGTACTGGGATTGCAGGCGTGAGCCACCGCGCGCGGCTATGGCCAATTTTTAACTGCTCACTGAACTATGCAGCTGGATGTTGCTTTAAGAATTTAGAGGAGGTCGGGTCTGTTGGCTCACGCCTGTAATCCCTGCACTTTGGGAGGTCAAGGCAGGCCGACAGCTTGGGCCCAGGAGTTCAAGACCAGCCTGAGCAACATGGCAGAATCAGCTAAGTGTGCTGGTGCCCGCCTGTGATCCCAGCTGCTCAAGAGACTGAGATGGGAAGATCACTTGAGCCTGGGAGTTGGAGGCTACAGTGAGTCGTGATCGCACCACTGCACACCAGCCTGGGCGACAGAGTGAGACTGTCTCAAAAATAAATAACTTAAAAGAAAATCTCCCTTCGTCTAAATCCTGTCTACTTCCAAGACACACACACACACACAATCTTGGCCGGACGTGGTGGCTCACGCCTGTAATCCCAGCACTTTGGGAGGCCGAGGTGGGCGGATCAACTAAGGTTGGGAGTTCAAGATGAGCCTGACCAACATGGAGAAACCACGTCTTTACTAAAAATACAAAATTAGCTGGGCGCGGTGGCGCATGCCTGTAATCCCAGTTACTCGGGAGGCTGAGGAAGGAGAATCGCTTGAACCCGGGAGGCGGAGGTTGCAGTGAGCCGAAATCACACCATTGCACTGCAGCCTGGGCAATAAGAGCGAAACTCCGTCTCAAAAATAAATAAAGAAATAAAAGCTGAATCACAACATCTTCCTCTGAAGTGTTGTTGTGATGTTAAAAATGAGATAATAGGCTGGGTGGGTCACGCCTTGTAATCCCAATACTTTGGGAGGCCCATCACTTTGAGACTAGGAGTTCGAGATCAGCCTGGGTAACATGGCTGAGATAACGACTATAAAGTGAATGGCACATAGTAAGTGGTTAGCTAATGTTTGACTCAGCCCTACTCTTCAATGATCCTTGTGGGCATTTCTTCACAAAGTTGCAAGGTATTTCTGTAGTCCTCTCTCCAGTATTTTTCAGTATTTGTTCTAGCACACACTAGGTCTTCCACAAAAATGATTGAATGAAAACTCCTGGCAGCGGGAAAGCGGGGTGGGGGTGTGGGGAGGGGCACCCCAACACAAACACACAGAAAATGCTACTACAGAACATCGGTTACTGGGCAGCGGTACATTTCAGAACCCCTAGGGTGCCCTCACATCCTGCCTGGCTGGCCTGCTTCAAACGGTTCATTTAACCAAGGTCATACTAAAATCTTGGCTGCTACTAAAATCCAGGAACCGTCACTTTTCCCAGATAAGAGAGACAGTTGCTCTATTAGTATGGGCAGCGGTAGGCCCAAAAGATCCCGCCTTCCTCCACAGGGCGAGCCTATCAGCACTCCTCCAGCGATGAACGGCAGCTCTCCAGGAGCCAATGAGTTCCTCCCCCTGGAAGGAACCCGCCCATCCCTTGTGTCGTCACTAGATCTCTTAAAAAGATGGACCCTCAGCGGCGCTTCCTCGTAGCGAGCCTAGTGGCGGGTGTTTGCATTGAAACGTGAGCGCGACCCGACCTTAAAGAGTGGGGAGCAAAGGGAGGACAGAGCCCTTTAAAACGAGGCGGGTGGTGCCTGCCCCTTTAAGGGCGGGGCGTCCGGACGACTGTATCTGAGCCCCAGACTGCCCCGAGTTTCTGTCGCAGGCTGCGAGGAAAGGCTCCTAGGCTGGGTCCGGGTGCTTGGCGGCGGCGGCTTCCTCCCCGCTCGTCCTTCCCGGGCCCAGAGGCACCTCGGCTCCAGTCATGCTGAGCAGAGTATGGAAGCACCTGACTACGAAGTGCTATCCGTGCGAGAACAGCTATTCCACGAGAGGATCCGCGAGTGTATTGTGAGTGCGGGGCCCCGGCGAGGAGAAGCGGGGGTTGCGGGAGACGGGGAGGTTGGGGTCCGAGCCCACCTGGTCTCAGAGTGCCGTCAAACCATGCCTGGGCCAGCGGCGGGCGACGGAGGCCTCCGTCCGGGCAGAAGGGCGGGTGCCCGGCTAGCGATCCCCTAGATGGGATCAGCTGGGTCCCTGAGCGATAAACAAAGGCCGTCGTTTCCGTTCCTCCCCCACACGCCCCTCCCCTGCCCCTCCCTCCCACCCCTCACCCAGCGCGTCTTCCTGTTGGGGGTCTCCGGGGTCTGAGAGCCTGCGGAGTCTGCCTTAGTCTGATAATCGGGGAAGGATGGGTTTGCTTCTCAAACTGGGTTGAGGGCAAACTCAGCTGACGTTGGATGAAGGGGAGACGTCGTCACACTGAGCTTGATTCCAGAAAAGAGGGGAGGTGTAGGGATGGCAGACGGGAGGAACCTGGGGACTTGGTGGGTCATCTCCTGCTTTGGAAGAAAGGAGTCTTGCTGGGGTGGATCCTAATATGTAGAGATGAGGAACAACCAAGTATTCCCCCGTCTTTTTTCTTTCTCATTGGTGTTTGTTTGAAACCCTGCAAGGCTGGGTTCCCAGCCTCTCAGCCATTCCGGGGTTTCCCCAGTGAGTGGTCCTCCCAGGGCTTCAGAGGGTACCTGGCTGCTGTTCCTTACGCCCTCCCTGCCACTTAGAGCGACAACTGAACCTTGCGCACAGAAGTGGACTACTCAATTCAGGGGTAGGGGTACCCAGTGGAGCTTAGGGTGTCATATCTTTCTCAGCCTTGCTTTGAATTTTCACCTCTCTCCTTTCTCCTGTGTCCTTCCCCAGAGCTCCCCAGGGCAACCCTCATCTCCAGATAGTAAATGGAAAGGGAATGGTTTGGAAAAACAGAAAGAAATGTTAGTAAGTGTGGGAATCCATTGTTGGGGTCATTCCCTTCATTTTTCTCAGGCTGGGCTCTAGCCAGCCCTGGGCAGCCTGATTGGAGGAGGGGTAAATTGAGCCAGGACATAATTAGGTCTGCTCTTATCTGTGAGGACAGGAAAGTATATTAGTCTGTGTGTGCAACTCCAGTAGAAGTGTGCTTTCGGCAAGCCTTCCTTGTGTGTTTCTTGGTGGACAGTCCACATGGTGGGTTGGGCATATTGCAGAGGCACACCCAGGCCTTGAGACAGTGTCGGGCTGGAGGCTCAAATTCCTAGACAACAGGGAGGGATGAGACCTTGGACAGAAGCAGCCTCCTGGATGTCTCCCTAATCCTTTAGTCCCATGAGCTGAGAACATCAGTGCTGGCTAAGGGTAGCCTGAAGACTTATGGTGCCTCCCCCACCTGGCTGTCATCTAGAGGCTAGAGAGCAACCTAGCTTCTTGGAACTGCGTGGAACTCCAGCCTGACCTTTTGAGCCCTCCCACCTTCCTGGCTATTACACAAGCCTAGAGCAGAACACAGGCTATAAAAATCTTGCAGCTACAATCTGAGTGGCTCCTTCTATTCTGCTTCCCTAATATCAAAAGCTATGACTTTGTTCTAGATCGATGGCTCTCCTGCGTCTCTGTGGATTCTTCCCTCCTTGTACAGATAGCTGTATGTGTATTCCTTGTGGGGTCAGCCCTTTCTGGAGACTGGAAGAGCCATGAGACTGATCTTGTATTCTTGGCCTATCTCAAACACAATAACTTCTCTTCTTGAGACTCTCTGGTGTTTTTTTTGTTTTGTTTTGTTTTGTTTTGTTTTTGACCTAGTCTCACTCTGTCGCCCAGGCTGGAGTGCAGTGGCATTATCTCTGCTCACTGCAACCTCTTGCAACCTCTGCCTCCCAGGTTCTAGTGATTCTTGTACCTCAGCCTCCCGAGTAGCTGGGATTACAGGCACCTGCCACCACACACGGCTTTTTTTTTTTTTTTTTTTTTGAGACTCAGTCTTGCTCTGTTGCCAGAGCTGGAGTGCAGTGGCACAATCTCGGCTCACTACAACCTCCGCCTCCCGGGTTCAAGCAATTCTCCTGCCTCAGCCTCTCAAGTAGCTGAGACTACAGGTGCATGCCACCACGCCTGGCTAATTTTTGTATTTTTAGTAGAGACAGGGTTTCGCCATGTTGGCCAGGATGGTCTCGATCTCTTGACCTCGTGATCCTCCCGCCTCGGCCTCCCAAAATGCTGGGATTATAGGCGTGAGCCACTGCGCCCAGCCAATTTTTGTAATTTTTTTTGAGATGGAGTCTTGCTCTGCCACCCAAGCTAGAGTGCAGTGGCGCCATCACAGCTCACTGCAACCTCCACCTCCTGAATTCAAGTGATTCTCCTGCCTCAGCCTCTTGAGTAGCTGGGATTACAGGTATGCACCACCACACCCAGCTAATTTTTGTTTTTTTAGTAGAGATGGGGTTCCACCGTGTTGGTCAGGCTGGTCTTGAACTCCTGACCTCATGATCCTCCCACTGTGGCCTCCCAAAGTGCTGAGATTACAGGTGTGAGCCTCAACGCCCAGCTCAATTTTTGTATTTTTAGTAGAGACGGGGTTTCACCATGTTGGCCAGGCTAGTCTTGAACTCCTGATCTCAAGTGATTCATCTGCCTCGGCCTCCCAAAGTGCTGGGATTACAGGTATGAGCCACAGTGCCTGGCGGAGACTCTCTGTTCTTGATTATAGAGCCAAGCTAGCCAATGGCTCCTCCTCTGGGCAGCAGCAGCTTACTTGGAGTAGAGTAGGAATGAATATGCAGATTAACCTGGCTGAGTTCCGCCATCACTGTCACTTGGCAGTCCAGCCAGCTCTAGAAACACTATAGATATTGGGCCCCAGCTAAAGCCCACTGTTAGGGGTAGAGGATTAAATGAGACTCTGGTTTGGCCCAGAGCAGACCTGATCTTTCAGGCCCCTGAATAAGCATGGAATAGAAGTTGTGACTTGGTCTAGAAACATGACACCTTCTTTGGGTCAAGGCAGCAGTGTGCATGGAGGTAGGAGGGTGGGGTAGCAATGGGGTGCCAGGACAATGCAGACGTCTTCCTCCCCTCAAACCTGCTTTCATTCCCAATAATGTGCTCGGAGTAAATTCCCTCTGGTTCTGTAGCTGGTTTGAAATGCGTGTGCATGTGCATTTCTAGGAGTTTTCTTTGCCCATTTACCAACCAGAGTTGGGCTGAAGGTATTTTCTCCCAATGAAGTCCTTGTAGGGCTGGGCATGTTGCTGTTTCCCCAGGTGCATGGGGCAGCCCCTGTCTGGCCCTTCTTTGAGGCCCCTGGGGCCCTGACTAGAAGGAAGTACCTGGGGGATCAGAACAGAACATACTTCCAGATGGAACCCTTGGAAGTATGGAGCCTTATCTTGAGGAAGTGATGGCCTGGAATTAACAGAGAGGCCCTTGGGGCTGTGGAGTGTGCTGAAGGTTAGAGCTTCTCATCCCAGCTCATATTCTGCTACAGATATCAACACTTCTGTTTGCAACACTGTACATCCTCTGCCACATCTTCCTGACCCGCTTCAAGAAGCCTGCTGAGTTCACCACAGGTACTTTGATTTCCCTCCCTCCTGCCAGAGTCCCTGTTGCCATGGACCAGCCTCAGGGGAATGGGCCTATGGTACCCACTGGGAAAGGAGCAGTGGCTGTGTGGGGCTGTTCTGGAGCCTTTGCCTCTTCAGCCTCCCTTTCTGCAAGATAGGGGCAAGGGCGGCTAGATGGACGTGTCTGCTGGGCAAGTCATATAACATTTCTGATCCTCAGTTTCATCCTACAAAATGGGCATAACAATGTCTACCTACTCCATTGTGTGGACCAAAGGAGATGGTTAATGTGAAAGCCCTTTGTGAACCTGAAGTGAGCAACTGCTGGATGAATGTCATTACGGGCACAGGCTCTGTGTCATCTCCTCTCCTAGTGCTTCCACAGCCAGGACCAGAGACCTCCCTGATGACTGGGGAACCTGGTGATGGTGGCCTTTCTCTTTATGGGGAGCCTGAGTATGCTCAGATCGCAGCTTTCCTTCCCTAGACATTGTGTAATTGGGGGTGGGGGCACACTTGCCCCAGTTCCTAGCTCCAGCCTTTCCTCCTCTTAGGATGGCTCAGGATGAGTACCCCCTCAACAAGGCAGCTACCCTAGAGTAATTCCCCTGGGGACTTTCTGTGTGAATCTCCCCTTCCCCCTCCTCTCTTTTCCCTTTCCTGGACCCAGCCACTGATGTAACCAACCTCACAGACTAGTTGTTTATTATATTAATAGTTTGAACATATAAAGAGGAACTTGTGATGGGAGAGATCTAGGGAGGAGGAAAGAAGTATAGGAATGTCTGGCCTGTATTCTCTTCACCTGGGACCACTGATTTTTAAGCTGCCACCTTGGCTGGAGAACAGGCTATGGAGTTCATAATGTGTGGTCTCCTGGAGCCTCCTGTTCAGCTCTGCCTTCTTTGAGGGGGCAGGGATGGGGCAGGGAGCACATTGTAATACTAACGGCCTCAGAGCTGCCCCCTGATGTCCTCCTGCCTCTTCCCCGTGCCTTTGTCTCTTACAGTGGATGATGAAGATGCCACCGTCAACAAGATTGCGTAAGTGTCCCTGCCTCAGCACCTAACATCAGTGGTCTTTAGGAACTGGGATCTAGGGAGGCCTGGAGCTGGAGGGAGAAGGGGGAAGTCTCACACACTGAAGAGAGAGTTTCTGTTTCCACCCCATTTCTGGCTTCCGGCTTTACCTCACCCTGGGGATGCTCAGAAAAGCTGCTGTTCCTGTCTTCCTGGTTAGGCCAGGAGCTTGTGGGAGCCTCATGGCCAGGAACGTCTGCTGGGGCCTGAGTCACCGGAAATGGCTCCGGCTTGGCTTCACCTCCCAGCGACCAATAGGGAGGGAGTGGAGTGGGGATGCACATTGATGGAAAAAGAGCAGGGTGTGGGGAAGGTGGGAACCCCTGAGGGAGGGGCGTGCTTGGTTCTGGGAGAAAGGCCCATATTCCAGGCTGCCAGTGTTCACTGGTACATACAGAGAAAGATAGAGATATGACTCCTTTGAGTCAATAGATCAGAAGGCAGCCCTCCACCCTTGATGGACCAACGAGCTAGAAGTGCCCATCTTCAGTATATGCAGCCCGGGGCATAGACCTTGGCTATGAAGCTAGGTTTCAGTTCCCTCTTGTCCTCCTTTGCCCTCATGCCTTTGTGCAGGGCATAGCCATATGGGATGACCCTGTGCTTATCTGGGCTAAAAGAGGTAAGCTCAGAAATCCATATCCCTGAGCAAAGAAGAGAAGCCAGGTCCCCTAGTTTTGGCATCATACCTGGCATAACTGATAGGCATGTATGGGAGGACCACATTCCTGGGGACAGCCTGGGTATGTGACATGGCAGGTGACCAGGTTCCCATGAATGCCCGAGGCTGTGCCCATCCCATGAGCTGGGGCTTCCCTGGAGGTAAAGAGCTAGGGTGGGGTGGCAGTGGGTAGAACCCCAGCTGGACAGCTCCTTCCTTAGCTCTGTGATTGCTACAGCTGGTTCTGGAGGCCACAGGTGCCCTCAGGACAAATGGGGCTTCTTCAGCACAGGGTAGTGAGTGCTGAGCTAAGCAAGGACACTGTCCCCTTCTCTGCCCAGGCTCGAGCTGTGCACCTTTACCCTGGCAATTGCCCTGGGTGCTGTCCTGCTCCTGCCCTTCTCCATCATCAGCAATGAGGTGCTGCTCTCCCTGCCTCGGAACTACTACATCCAGTGGCTCAACGGCTCCCTCATCCATGGTGTGTGGCTCCTGGAAGCTGCTTGGGGTGGGGATAGGGAGCAGAGAGCAGATAGAGTCGGGTGGACTCAGGCAGCCGTGCGCCAATCAGTCATATGTCGCACCTTCCCACTCTGCTTCTCCTGCAAATGGTCAGTCTCCTGTGGGTTGCCCCTCCCCTTACTGACCACTTCTGCTTTTCCTTTTTTGCTCTAGGCCTCTGGAACCTTGTTTTTCTCTTCTCCAACCTGTCCCTCATCTTCCTCATGCCCTTTGCATATTTCTTCACTGAGTCTGAGGGCTTTGCTGGCTCCAGAAAGGTAAGTAGGGGATATGTATCCAGGCAGGAAACGGAATTCCACACACATGGTTCAACTGAAGAGATTTTAATAAAGAGGCTATTCGCAGAGGTTTAGTTAAAGGAAGTTTGAGGCTCTAGTGACAGTAGGAAGTCATTACCACCCTTAGGCCTGTAGGGACAAAGGGAGGAAATGGTTTCTAGAACCCACTAATAGCTGAAGCCAGGGATGTGAAGCTGCCCAGAGAGGAGCTGTTGTCTTAGTGTCATAATCACTGCCAAAACCATGGTGGCAGACGTGGGAGGACTCACAGGAAACATACCCTCACCTTTTTTCTACCTTCCATTCTCCTGTTGGATGCGAAACCAGAGGGCAAAGAGCTTGTGGGATGCAGACCTCGGAGGTCAGCCTCCCAGAGCACACAATGACAAGGAATAGGTTTGGGGAAAGGAGATGCAAATGAAGAACACCTGGTATGCGGGGTGACCTTAGACTGGGGAGTGGGAAGACAGAGCAACTTAGCAGAATAAGAGGAAAACCCTTTCTCTTACCTCCTGAATCCAAACCTTTCTGGTTCCCACAGGCTGCCTGCCATCTCCAATGTTCCCACACTGCCCTGATGTTAACCTTCTTCACTGGTTGCCTCCTCCCGTAGGGTGTCCTGGGCCGGGTCTATGAGACAGTGGTGATGTTGATGCTCCTCACTCTGCTGGTGCTAGGTATGGTGTGGGTGGCATCAGCCATTGTGGACAAGAACAAGGCCAACAGAGAGTCACTCTATGGTGAGCGGCCCAGCTTCCTCCAGGCTGCATGGCTTTTCAGTTGGCCCATGTCCCCCTGCCTGGAATGACTGTAACCTTCTAAAGTGGAAAATGTTGGCACCTTCTCCCTTAGACTGAAGTTTCAAACTGATAGACATCTGGCCAAATGCAATCTGCAGAAATGTTTCATTGGGCCCATGCAATGGTTTTAAAAATATATATTATTCAGTTGCTAACATTTTAAATTGGGAGGTTTCACATTAATATCCAGATATCTAACTTTGTTTGACAAGGAGAAGATCTGGCTACATTAGTCCCTGGCGATGGGGGCCAAATAGCAGTTGTACCCTTTAGTTAGGGGTTAGGATCTCCAGTTTACTATAGGCCCTGCCACTCCCTATTCTGCTAATGCTGGCCAGCTTTCTTCATTTGTATTAATTGCCTAACCCCTGTGGGGACTGTGCCCTTGTCTAGACTCTGAGGCCTGTCAGCCTGGGGACAGTAAGTAAGGAGAGATGAGCTGACATGCCTCTTTTTTTTATCCTTAGACTTTTGGGAGTACTATCTCCCCTACCTCTACTCATGCATCTCCTTCCTTGGGGTTCTGCTGCTCCTGGGTGAGTGTACAGGGTCTGGGAGGGAATGGGCAGGGTCCTTGGACCAGAGTAACCAGGCTAGAAGGAAAGGGAATGGGGGGCATGTTAGGGAAGGGGTGGAGAGCAGGGTCTGGCAAGTGACTGGCTCTTGTCCCTACAGTGTGTACTCCACTGGGTCTCGCCCGCATGTTCTCCGTCACTGGGAAGCTGCTAGTCAAGCCCCGGGTATGTGGTATTCCTTGCTCTTTGATCCTGCAGGGTGAGCTTCCTGCAGAGCTGGAACCAAACAATGAAACAACCCTATGGTTGTGTAGTACACAACTTGCAGAGAGCTACAGCCTTTGTTGGTTCCTGTATTCTGTACCCCTATCATGCAGAGCTGGTCACCAGACATGCAGGGCAGAATACAGGGCAATTGGGAGGGACTGAGCAAAGCTGTGGGCCACAGGGTGGTGAATGAGGGTCTCGGGGAAGCCTGGGACTACGGAGCCCTGGGAAGAACAGGGTTCTCCTGGGGCCTTTGGGTCACGGAGCCTCTGACAGTTAGTCTCTTCCTTTCCCCTGCCCCTAGCTGCTGGAAGACCTGGAGGAGCAGCTGTACTGCTCAGCCTTTGAGGAGGCAGCCCTGACCCGCAGGATCTGTAGTGAGTTGCAGTTCTTCCCTGCTGGGGTGGTAGGCTTGGCCTGGGCAGAAACTGCAGGACTTGAGAGCAACACCATCTTCTCTGCCCTCAGATCCTACTTCCTGCTGGCTGCCTTTAGACATGGAGCTGCTACACAGACAGGTCCTGGCTCTGCAGACACAGAGGGTCCTGCTGGGTATGTGGCTTCGTAGGGCTTGGGATACCTGGGTTTCCCCAAGGAGAGTAGCCCCTGGTTCCAGGTGCTTGCTGACAGCCTCCCATCCCTGCACAGAGAAGAGGCGGAAGGCTTCAGCCTGGCAACGGAACCTGGGCTACCCCCTGGCTATGCTGTGCTTGCTGGTGCTGACGGTAGGTATACCAGCCCTAGAGGTGAGGAGTGGACCCTCAGTACTTGAGGCCTTCTCAGGGAGAGGGGAGGCAATGCAGGGACCTGGTTATCATCAGTAATAGTGGTTGCTTCTCACTGAGTGCCTACTTTTATGTCCTGCCTGTGGTGAGCACAAATGTTGAGCACATCAATCCCCATTTTGTAGATGAAGAGACAGAGTTGAGTGACTTGCCCAAAGACACAGGGCCAGTGAGGAGTTGTGCAGGTTTGCCCTGGCATGAGAATAATAAACATTGAAATTCAGTCGATTCCCCTATGGACTCAGTTATAGATCTCATCAGTTGAAGGAAGAGAGATGCCTTTTCCTATTCAGCCTTCTTGCAATCCTTCCATCTAGAGGAGATGTATCTTATAATATCCTCAAAGGCACTCTGTTGCTAATAGCAGCCTTGATGAGGTCCCATATAGCTCATTGGAAGCAGAGCTAGTCTTGGAAACTGAAAATGTTGGACCAGAGTCTCTGCCCATTCCTTTAGCTTTGGGTCCAGCTGTGGTCTGGGGTGGGATGGGAGTCTGACCTTGCCTCACACAGGGCCTGTCTGTGCTCATTGTGGCCATCCACATCCTGGAGCTGCTCATCGATGAGGCTGCCATGCCCCGAGGCATGCAGGTACCAGGCTGCCCTCCCACCATATCCTTTGGGGAGGGCCTAAGAACAGCTGGGGAGAGGAGGCAGAAGCTGAGGACAGCGGGAAGGCTGGGTGCCAGGTAGTGCTGATGGTGGGGAATGCTCACAGTGATACTGCCCCACTCCTCAGGGTGCCTCCTTAGGCCAGGTCTCCTTCTCCAAGCTGGGCTCCTTTGGTGCCATCATTCAGGTTGTACTCATCTTGTATCCTTCTGGAAACCCATCATTGCCTCTGTTCAGCAAACCTGTCTCCTGGGACTCTAGACCGAGCACTCCTTTGGGACTCTGAGCAACGCTGATGGGAAGTGGGGCAAGTTTTCATCAACCTCAGGTTCAGAAAGAAGGAAAAGACTTAATTTTGAAAGGAGGGCTGGTGGTTCAGTAGAATCTGATCAGAAGAAAATAAAAAGAGGCCGGGTGCAGTGGCTCACACCTGTAATCCTAGCACTTTGGGAGGCTGAGGCGGGTGGATTGCTTGAGTTTAGGATTTCAAGACCAGCCTGAGCAACATGGTGAAACCCGGCCTCTACAAAAAGTACAAAAAATTAGCCAGGCGTGGTGGTGCGTGCTTGCATTCCCAGCTACGTGGGAGGCTGACGTGGGAAGATCGCTTGAGCCCAGAAGGTCAAGGTTGCAGTGAGCTGAAATCGCACCACTGCACTCCAGCCTGGGTGACAAAGTGAGACCCTGTCTCGAAAAAAAAAAAAGAAGTGGGCTGGGAGAGAGCTCTGTTCCCTTTGAGATGAGTTATTAATTCTTAGGAGCCAGCCATTTATTCCTTAATGCAGTGGCAGTTACCTAATGGTGTCCTCAGTTGTGGGCTTCTATAGCTCTCCACTCTTCCGGAGCCTGCGGCCCAGATGGCACGACACCGCCATGACGCAGGTAGCTGGGAGGGAGTAAGGGAAGCTCCCAGGGGGTGTGGATGGGCACTAGGTGCCTGCAGCTCTTCCACCCTCACCTCTCCTTTCCCTGCTTCCACCCAGATAATTGGGAACTGTGTCTGTCTCCTGGTCCTAAGCTCAGCACTTCCTGTCTTCTCTCGAACCCTGGGTAAGTATTGAAAGGAGGAGATAAAGGAATTGGATTTTTTTGAGTACTTACTGATGCAAAGCAGGCACTTTAGATACATAATTTCTCTAATTCCCACAACAAACCCATGAGTAGGTATTATCCGCATTATACAGATGAGGAAAGGGAGGCTCTGTAAAGTGCCTACACTGAGCTTCAGGGTCAAAGTACATACTTTTTACATTTGCTACATCCCACTGCCTCTCATTTACTTCTACTTTTTGGTCAGGGAGCACACTTTTCTAAATCTTTCTCCTGGGTGAATAATCTAGTAAATGTTCCTATTTGAAAGACAATAAACAGAGAAGCTACCTGATTAACCCAGATTATACAGCTGGCTTGAGGCAAGGTCAAGTCAGTCTAGGACCCTTGTCTCCTGAACCCCAGGCTAGTGCTTTCTCTGTACACTGGTGTGTCAGATAATAAACTCACTCCTTCTCCTGCCTTTAGAGCTATATCTAGAATTAACTGGTTAAAAAGTTCAAGAGTGGCTGGGCGCAGTGGCTCATGCCTGTAATCCCAGCACTTTGGGAGGCCAAGGCAGGCGGATCACCTGAGGTCAGGATTTCGAGACCAGCCTGACCAACATGGAGAAACCCCATCTCTACTAAAAATACAAAATTAGCCAGGCGTGGTGGTGCATGCCTGTAGTCCCAGCTACTCGGGAAGCTGAGGCAGGAGAATCACTTGAACCCAGGAGGCAAAGGTTGCGGTGAGCTGAGCTCACGCCATTGCACTCCAGCCTGGGCAACAAGAGTGAATCTTCATCTCAAAAAAAAAAAAAAAAAAAAGTTCAAGAGTGTAACTAGTTCACCCCAAGGTAGTATGTGAGCTGCAGAGGTAACAGCCGCCCTCCTACCTCCCCCTAAATACCACATCATCCTCTGTATTTTATATGTGATTTCATATTTAAGTCAGTTCTGGGGCCAGGCCTGGTGGCTCACGTCTGTAATCTCACACTTTGGGAGGCCAAGGTGGACAGATCAGCTTGAGGCCAGGAGTTCAAGACCGGCCTAGCCAACATGGTGAAACCCCATCTTTATGAAAAATATAAAAATTAGCCAGGTATGGTGGCACATGCCTGTAATCTCAGCTGAGGCATGAGAATTGCTGAGCTTGGGAGGTGGCTGAGGCATGAGAATTGCTTGAGCTTGGGAAGTGGAGGTTGCAGCGAGCCAAGATGGTACCACTGCACTCCAGCCTGGGTGACAGAGCGAGACTCTGTCTCAGAAAAAAAAAAAAAAAAGAAAGAAATCAGCTGTGAGCCAGGCCTGGTGGTTCACGCCTGTAATCCTAGCACTTTGGGAGGCCAAGGTGGGAGGATCACTTGAGGCCAGGAGTCCTAGACCAGCTTGAGCAATATAGTGAGACCCCATCTCTACCAAAAAAAAAAAAAAAAGTGTTTTTAATTAGCACACCTATAGTCCTAGCTATGTGTGAGACTGAGGCAGGAGGATTGCTTGGGCCCAGGAGTTTGAGGCTGCAGTGAGCTAAGATTGTGCCACTGCACTCCAACCTGGGCAACAGAGCAAGACCCTGTCTTAAGACAAAACCAAATTAAACAAAACAAAAAACAGCTCTATTTCATTCTTAACGTTATATTATTTCCACTCTACCATTTGTATTTATGCCAGGAGAATTTGTAAGAAAGTAGGTTTGTGGGTCTTCCAGTTAGTTCCTTTAGGGTGGATGCAGGTAAGAATATTTAAAGGTGGAGAGCAGAGTTTTTTGATTTATGATAATATTATGAGGGGACCAGTAAATATTAGAATAGTGCCTGGCACAGACAGTGCTTTATGTGTGTTGTCTCATTTAATTCTTAGGAAACTGAGGCACAGAAAATTTAAGGAAATTGCCCCAGATCACACAGCTAGTTAGGGGTGGAGTTGGGATATGAACCAAAGCAGCCTGATCAGTATGAGCGCCCAGCAACCACACTGTTCTGTCTACTAAAAAAAACTTGGTGAACTGCTTATTCCAGGCCCAGGAACAAGTAGTAGGCCCTGGGAGTTCCTGGGGACGCCAGGAGCCAGAGGAGGCCTCACTGGAGGAGAAGATACCAGACTCTGGAAGCGAAGTTGAAGCAAGCCTAGCTGCTGACACTTAGAACAGTCCCGAACTGCTCTTGAGACAGCTTGGGTGGTAGAATTGGGAGAGGCCAGCCTATCAGTTGCAGTGTTGAAATGTGGCCACCAGGAGGCAGCAGAAAGTTGGGCTGGTAGCAGAAAAGGGCCTGGGGAGCCCACCTCTCATCCTGGCCTTTGTGCTTCAGGGCTCACTCGCTTTGACCTGCTGGGTGACTTTGGACGCTTCAACTGGCTGGGCAATTTCTACATTGTGTTCCTCTACAACGCAGCCTTTGCAGGCCTCACCACACTCTGTCTGGTGAAGACCTTCACTGCAGCTGTGCGGGCAGAGCTGATCCGGGCCTTTGGTGAGAGGGAGTGAGGGTGCAGGCTAGTTGGGGGTGGTAATCATCTAGGACACTCTGGATCACGGATCACCCCAGCAGGGGAGAGGGTGTGCTTCCTGCTTTGTGGGTAACGTACCTCATCCACACATTCTGTGGCTTGGCTGCCTGGTCCCTAACGGACTGGACCTTTGACTTGCTTTTGACTGCCCATCTCCTCTTCTCCAGGGCTGGACAGACTGCCGCTGCCCGTCTCCGGTTTCCCCCAGGCATCTAGGAAGACCCAGCACCAGTGACCTCCAGCTGGGGGTGGGAAGGAAAAAACTGGACACTGCCATCTGCTGCCTAGGCCTGGAGGGAAGCCCAAGGCTACTTGGACCTCAGGACCTGGAATCTGAGAGGGTGGGTGGCAGAGGGGAGCAGAGCCATCTGCACTATTGCATAATCTGAGCCAGAGTTTGGGACCAGGACCCCCTGCTTTTCCATACTTAACTGTGGCCTCAGCATGGGGTAGGGCTGGGTGACTGGGTCTAGCCCCTGATCCCAAATCTGTTTACACATCAATCTGCCTCACTGCTGTTCTGGGCCATCCCCATAGCCATGTTTACATGATTTGATGTGCAATAAGGTGGGGTAGGGGCAGGGAAAGGACTGGGCCAGGGCAGGCTCGGGAGATAGATTGTCTCCCTTGCCTCTGGCCCAGCAGAGCCTAAGCACTGTGCTATCCTGGAGGGGCTTTGGACCACCTGAAAGACCAAGGGGATAGGGAGGAGGAGGCTTCAGCCATCAGCAATAAAGTTGATCCCAGGGTTTGCTTTGTTTTTTTAAAGCACCTGTCTCTGTGTATATTTGAACAGCCTTGCTCCCACTAGCCCGGCGTCTGCCCAGTAAGAGAAGCAGAGGGGTCCTGCCCACCATCCTTTTCCTTCCCCTTCATCTATATTATTACCATCCTTTGGGGACTTGGATCTGGTGTTAGGCCATGCAGTTGGGCAGTGGGAAACTCCTCCATCCTCAGTCTTGCTTAAAGCTGGCTTGTCCCCTGACTCCTCCTTATATTCATGGCCTTGTTTCTGTACCTTGAGTATTGGGGGTAGGACATGGGCATAGGAGTAGGATAACCTCCCCCGATACACTCACACCTTCAGCCCTATCCTCCCTGGCTTAACTATTGGATATAGAGTAAAATAAGTGGCTGGCTGACAAGGATTTTCATTTCCTACCTGAGAGAAGAATCTAGCTTTTTACTAGAGGCCATCAGTTTCTTGAAAAGCCCATGTGCTATGTTGGGAGTAAGAGTGCAAAACTTAGGCTTATACAGATTGTGTATTGCACAGCTTCCAGGGACACCATTCACCTCATAGTCATTGTGTGGATAGTTACTATGCTAGTTTTCTAATAAATGTCAGTCATCTTGAGGAAGGGGTGCTTTTTTTTTCTTTTTTCTTCTTCTTTTTTTTTTTTTGTGAGACAAGGTCTGGCTCTATCACCCTGGCTGGAGTGCAGTGGTGCAATCTCAGCTCACTGCAACCTCCGCATTCTGGGCTCAAGCCATTCTTCCAGCTCAGGCTCCAGAATAGCTAGGACAACAGACACATGCTACCATGCCTGGCTAATTTTTGTATTTTTAGTAGAGATGGGGTTTTGCCATGTTGCCTGGGCTGGTCTTGAACCCCTGAGCTCAAGTGATCCACCTACCTTGGACTCCCCAAATGATGGAATTACAGGGGTGAGCCACAACACCCAGCCATCTTTTTTTGGGGGGGGGGGTCTCACTCTGTCACCCAGGTTAGAGTGCAGTGGCATGATCTTAGCTCACTCTACAGCCTTGAACTCTTGCACCCAAGTGATCCTCCTTCCTCAGCCTCCTGAGTACCTAAGACTACAGGCATGTACCACTACCTCCCACTAATTAATTTTTTTTTTTTTGAAACGGGGTGTCACTATGTTGACCAGGTTGGTCTTCAACTCATGGCCTCAAGCAGTCCTTGCCTCAGCCCCCAAAGTGTTGGGATTACAGGAGTGAGCCACTGTGCCTGGCCTGGTTTTTTCTAATGTACACAAAGTTGCTATGAGTACTAGCCATAGAGTGTGGTGAGGGGAGGGTGAATATGAAACACAAAGTGTAGATTCCACAAATACTTGCAAAGCACCCTTCTGTAGAGTAGGCACTTAACCTTGGAGATACATGATAAATATGTGTGTGCTTAAGATTGCTTTGTCTAGTAAGGTGCCAGATAATTCTAATACTGTTCTAACACTGCAGTTAAGTAATGGTTCTCGAGGGAACACAGGTGGGCAGTGTTGGGACATCAAGGAAGGCTTCTTAGAAGAAATGACTTCTAAACAAAAGAAATTGGATGTGGTGCCTCTGAGATGAGATCTGAGTGGCTGAAAATGGAGCCCTGGGAGTCCAGAGAGGGAGAAAGCTGGAGAGGTGCCTAGATGGACGGTTAAGGGAAGTGATCCTCACCTCTTACAAAGACTTTTGAGTGTCCACTGCCCTTCAGCAGCTTCCAACTGACAAGTCATTCATTTGAAAAACAGCAGCTATTAGATGCCTGGCAAAGAAGAGAAGGGGGAAAAAGTTGGAAGTCCTAAACGAGACAATAAGTACCAAGCTCTGTTCCTGGTTCTGGGGAAGTTCCAAAGGAGACTGCAAAGTTAGTAGAGAAATGGGCTCCTGGTATCCTCACCTCCCAGTCCTGCTTAATGCTGAGTGTGAGGAGAGATGGAAGTCGGGGAGATCTGGGGAGGACTACAGAGAAGGGAGGCTCTGGTTGTATGCCCAAAGGGCTTGGCTGGTCTTGGGCAGAAATTGGAACCCATACTTCCTGGATGACAGCGGAGGGCATGGCCTGCCAGGGTAGGCTTTGAGAGAGTAAAAATTCCAATTCAAGTATCAGAGGAGGGTGGTTTGGTTCCAAGTTTAGGCTTGGAGGTAGAAGGATGTTCAGGCAGCCAAGGACTGTAAAGCTACAAGGATTTCCTAGGCAGGTGTCTGCCTGGTTTCCAGGATGGGACACACTTCAGTCGCAAAATGGACCATCAGTGACCGGCTAGATCCCCCGCCCGGGTGGGAGGGGGTGGGACGGTCTTGGGAGAAGGGCGGAGGGCGGGGCCAGGGGCCACTTAAGGCGGAGTCCGGAGTCCGGGCGTTCTGGCAGCACCAGAGTCCTGCAGCAGAGACGGGCTGGGCTGGCACTCACCCACGACCCCCCTTCCCTGCTATGATGGTTTGTCAGTAGCAGGTCCTAGACACCCCCCGCCCGCTCCCGGGGCACGTGGGCAGAGCTAGCAGCAGCCAGGTGCACGGAGCCACAAGAGCTCTAGGGCACTCTGGGGGCAGCTCTGCCTGCTGCCCTCTCTGGTGCCTGTGGAGATGCCTAACTGACAGGAGAGTTAGTGAGGACAAGAACGCTCCCTTTTGGCCGAGGTCCGCTGTATCCATGGCTCTCCTGACCAATCTACTGCCCCTGTGCTGCTTGGCACTTCTGGCGCTGCCAGCCCAGAGCTGCGGGCCGGGCCGGGGGCCGGTTGGCCGGCGCCGCTATGCGCGCAAGCAGCTCGTGCCGCTACTCTACAAGCAATTTGTGCCCGGCGTGCCAGAGCGGACCCTGGGCGCCAGTGGGCCAGCGGAGGGGAGGGTGGCAAGGGGCTCCGAGCGCTTCCGGGACCTCGTGCCCAACTACAACCCCGACATCATCTTCAAGGATGAGGAGAACAGTGGAGCCGACCGCCTGATGACCGAGGTAAGGAGGGCCTCTCCCTACCTGCGCCAGGGCACTGCCAGCTCCTCCGTTTTCCTATGGCAGCCCAGGTGGGTGAGTCCAGCTTCACCTACAGAGAGTTTAGCCTTAGAGATTTCCCTTGTCACCAGCCCCAGGGGGGAAAAAATCCTTGCTGGCTGGACAGAGTAATTAGGACGGATCCCGACTAGAATAGTCTGGGATGGGGAGGGGAGGAGGGACTGACTAGTGAGAGTGAAGCTGGGAGAGGCAGCGAGGGCGGGGAAAGGAGGATGGCGGCAGGCGAGACGGGAAATGGCTGAGGCGTGGACCGGGGGTCAGCCACCCAGCCAGGCAGGAAGGGCTGGGGTGAGCTGGGGGCCAGGAGCTGGCTAGGCAGCAGATAGAAGCCTGGCTCCTGACCTGATTGTAGAAAAGCTCTGTGGGCCGAAAAGAAGAGACTGAAAAGGGCTGGGACAGGGGTGGCCAAGGGTCAGGTCACCAGACCATCTACCTGAGGAGGGGCTGGGCGGACATTGCTTTTGGCATGGGAAACGTGTCCTAGAACCAGGACACATCTATTCTAGGGTCTATTCTAGGGCTATCCTAGGGTCTAAACGATAATCTTGGGGTTAAAAAGTAATCCTCAGTGAGAATAACAGATGGACCCACCTGAGAATCAGAGGGCTCCTAAGTCTTCCAAGCTCTGCCTATCTCAGGGGCTTTCCTTGGAATTACATAATTAGGATAAATTCCACTACCATTTTTGAGCATTGGAACCACCTAGAGTGAGGTGGAAGAGAAGGACCACCTCTGGCAAGTGATTTATTTTTTATTTTTTGTAGAGACGGGGTCTTGCCATGTTGCCTAGGCTAGTCTTGAACTCCTGAGCTCAAGGGATCCTCCCACCTCGGCCTCCCAAAGTGCTGGATTACAGGTGTGAGCCACTTCATCCAGCCTGGCCAGTGATCTTGAATGTTAGAACTGAAAGAAAACTTGGGAGATGACATTCCTCCAACCCTCCCCACCCCCACTGCCACCCTCATTTTACATCTGAGAGCTGGACTTCCCCCAGGAGGAAAAGCAATTTAAACTCTCACAATTTAAAGTGGCATGGCTGGGACTAGAATTCAGGACTCCTGATTCTAAGCCCTATATACTTTCCATTACACCACCTAATTGTGTATGGAGTGGGGAGGTGGGGGGAGAGGGAGGGGTACGGATTTCCTCTGATTAATTGCCATAGTTTTCCAGGTTACTTTGTTAGGAAAACCTGTCCAGGGAAGAAATAATTCCTTTTGCTTCTGCCCTGAAGCCTTCCTCCTACCTAGAGATGGGAAAGGGGGCATTCCTTCTTTCCTCCTTGGCCGTGGAACATTGTGGCCCTTTCCTCTGGTTGCCACCTGCAGCAGAGTGGGCAGAACAAGGGACAGGCTCAGGAGGGGCTCCAGCAGGCCTGGGAGCCCCCTCAGTCTTACTTATCTCCCACACCCTGGCTGCAAAAGGCCTCCATTGAGTTGGCTCTGCACTGGGCTGCTGCCCCCGCAGGTCAGGGCCTCGGGGCCTCCTTAGGGGACGAAACGACAAAGTTGGAAGGAGCTACCACTTTTCCTGTTTTCCCCCCACCCAACCCCAACTCTGCGGGGTGGAGGAGACTAGAGAAGGAGAGGGGAAAAGTGTCTTTCTGTTAGGAGAAAACCAAGTCCGAGGTGAGAGGTCGGAGGGGAAAGAAAAAAAGGAAGCTGTCCCTCTGCCCCTCCTCCCGCGGTGTCCCTGCTATGGTGCGCGCCAAGGTCTCCCGCTCCCAGGCTGGAGCGGCCAAGATAACTGTGGTCTCACTCCCCCAGGTGCAGGCTTCCAGCCGCAGCTTCTTTTCCTCTTCTCCACTCTCACCCTGCAGGGGGCTCCCCAGATCCGCACAAGGAGACCGTTATTCTCAGGTGCTACTCCCACGCCCTTCTGGGCTGCATCTAGAGCAGAGATGGGAGAGATAGGGGCTCTCCGGACTGGCAGAGCCTTAGCTGGAACTGGGAAGACTGGCCGCGCGGGGGGAGGGGACCTAGCCGGACGGAGCAGGGATTGGGGGCGCGGCTTTCTGCCCTTTCCTCTCCCTGAGCCGGGGCGGCTGAAAAGCGCCTTTGTGGCCGGAGCTGCTGAGTCCGCTTCTCCCAGCGCGTTCCCGGCCTGGGCTCAGGATTCTCGCTCGGTTAAGTCATCCCGGATAATGGCCATTGTACTTCGCGCAACCCCCGCCACCCCAATCCTTTTTCCAGCAGCCTTGATCCCGCACAGCTCCTCTTGGGCACCTCTCTGGGGGGCACCCAGAGCACGAAGGGGTTAATGCTAAGGGCCCAAAGGAGGAGGAGGAAGGAAGGAAGGAAGCGATGCCCGGTGCCAGGGAAGGCAATGAAACAAAAGATGAATCAGGCGGAGGGAGGGGAGCCGGTGCCTGGGGCGGGGGCCAGGCTCAAACAGGGGCTCCCCGGGAGCAACCAGGCCCTCCCTGACCACGCTTCCATTCGCCCTCCTAACTCTGTCCTTCTCCCAGGTTGAGCCGCTGTCCCTGAACCAATAGGGGTGAGGGACGGGCATTAAAAATGGGGAAGGAGCTAGGTATGGGCACCCCCTCTCAACCTCAGAGGTGACCCCACAGTTCTCCAACGACGTCCTGGGAACAGAGTGCAGATTGGTGACTACCATCGACTCAGATTCTCATTTCTCCAGGACACTCAAAAGCTGGGAAGGGTAAGAGTAGGGCCGGAATAACAAAGAATCAACCCTCCTATCCAGGTCCCTTTTGCCCCAAGGGTGGTGGTGGGGAGACTGACTCCTTTATTCCCCGCCAGCGTTGTAAGGAGCGGGTGAACGCTTTGGCCATTGCCGTGATGAACATGTGGCCCGGAGTGCGCCTACGAGTGACTGAGGGCTGGGACGAGGACGGCCACCACGCTCAGGATTCACTCCATTACGAAGGCCGTGCTTTGGACATCACTACGTCTGACCGCGACCGCAACAAGTATGGGTTGCTGGCGCGCCTCGCAGTGGAAGCCGGCTTCGACTGGGTCTACTACGAGTCCCGCAACCACGTCCACGTGTCGGTCAAAGCTGGTACAGTAGGAGGAGGGTGGTAAAATCCGCCCAAAGGGGGCTCCCTCCGGGAAACTGAGTCTGCAGTAGTCCTGTTGCCACCCTAGGGGAGACCAAGCGGGCTTTAGTGTTGAAAACCACCCGTCCAGGCCGAGGCGGTGCCTCACGCCTCTAATCCCAGCACTTTGGGAGGCCGAGGAGGGCGGATCACTTGAGGTCAGGAGTTCGAGATCAGCCTAGCCAACACGGTGAAATCCCGTCTCTATTATAAATACGAAAATTAGTTGGGCGTGGTGGTGTATGCCTGTAATCCCGGCTACTCGTGAGGCTGAGGCACGAGAATCACTTGAACCCGGGAGGTAGAAGTTGCAGTGAGACGAGATGGCGCCACTGCACTCCATCTACTGGGCGACAGAGCGAGATTCTATCTCAAAATACATACATACATACATACATACATACATACATACATACATACATAGAAAAGAAAAGAAAAAGGAAAAGAAAAGAAAGAAAAACCGCCCTTCCTTTTCTGCCCAGGTTGGGGCCAGTCAGATTAACGGAAAATTGTGTTGTCCATGACTGGCGATATCTGCGCTGGCCTTGAGAATCATTCTGGAACCGCTGGTCTTGATTCAATCCTCCCTGTGGTTGTTCCCTGCAGATAACTCACTGGCGGTCCGGGCGGGCGGCTGCTTTCCGGGAAATGCTACTGTGCGCCTGTGGAGCGGCGAGCGGAAGGGGCTGCGGGAACTGCACCGCGGAGACTGGGTTTTGGCGGCCGATGCGTCAGGCCGGGTGGTGCCCACGCCGGTGCTGCTCTTCCTGGACCGGGACTTGCAGCGCCGGGCTTCATTTGTGGCTGTGGAGACCGAGTGGCCTCCACGCAAACTGTTGCTCACGCCCTGGCACCTGGTGTTTGCCGCTCGAGGGCCGGCGCCCGCGCCAGGCGACTTTGCACCGGTGTTCGCGCGCCGGCTACGCGCTGGGGACTCGGTGCTGGCGCCCGGCGGGGATGCGCTTCGGCCAGCGCGCGTGGCCCGTGTGGCGCGGGAGGAAGCCGTGGGCGTGTTCGCGCCGCTCACCGCGCACGGGACGCTGCTGGTGAACGATGTCCTGGCCTCGTGCTACGCGGTTCTGGAGAGTCACCAGTGGGCGCACCGCGCTTTTGCCCCTTTGAGACTGCTGCACGCGCTAGGGGCGCTGCTCCCCGGCGGGGCCGTCCAGCCGACTGGCATGCATTGGTACTCTCGGCTCCTCTACCGCTTAGCGGAGGAGCTACTGGGCTGAGCGTCCCAGGCATAGAAACCTCGAAGCGCCCGAGGAAACGAGGGCCTGCTGGCTGAGATATGGGGCTGTGGACAGCAGACGATGCCGACTGGAAGGGAGGGAGAGGGAGGGGGAGGGAGAAAATGGGGCTATGCCTGGCTTAGGGGCAACCTCGTACTGGGAGGAGGTGATACCGGGTCCTAGGTAGGTAGGGCTGATGGTGCGCACTCCTTAAAGAGGACTATTTAGCCTCTCCCCCAGTGCTTCAGCCCCACCCGATAATTTTATTTTATTTCTTATTTATAAATTGTAATATAATGATTCCCTTGCCCAGCTTGCCAAGGTGAGGGGCTGGGGCATGGCATTAACACTGTCTGACACAGCCAGCCAGTCTGACATCTGACGTTTTCCTACAAGGTGGGCTAATAAAGGGAAGGCTTTCAGGAGCTTACTGGAAAACACTTCCATTCAGAGGGTGATTCACCTCCAGAGAGGGGGAGAAAGGTGGCCAACCTGAGTTAACAGCTTACTTCCGGCTCCCCCTCCTTCCTCAGCAGGGTCTTTGGGACCCTTTTCCTCCCTTCAGAAGGGGCATCCCAACCCATAAGCAACAGAGCCCACAAGAGTCGTACCCTTTTCCAGGCTGCTGTTTCCGTCTCCCACCCAGAGAGGACCAGCATTTCGCTCCTGCGGCTGAAGGGTCCAGGGTCGTCCCAGGTGGGAAAGACTGCACACCTCTTCTCTGTTTATAGGGGCTCCAGCAGGGGCTCAGGCCCCTATGAGTACTGATACTCAAAGCATCTAGTCCCCTATTGTTAGCCAGTAGTCCTGGTCCCCATCCTACCCTGGTGGCAGGGCCTGGATGGGGTGGATGTTTTTTCTGATATGCCACTGGGCCAACTGATGATCCATGGGAAACCTGGGTAATAATTTGCAATCGTCACATAGTCATGGCCTGAAAAAGGAAGGGGGGCACAGTAAGAGGCTGGAATATTTCCTTACTGAAGGGCTGCTCAGAGAGAGAGAATGGATTCAGCCTGGGTGTATGTGGGGGAAGTAGATTCCCTAAACAAGGGCATATCAGCATTGCAACCCGAGCTCCCCTCCTGATCGCTGGCCCTGATTGTTGTTTCTACTGGCTTGGTCTTCAGCGCCTCCTCCTCCCTCTCCCATTATCACCAGCTCTACTTCCCTAGCCTGGGTGTTTTTGGAACCTTTAGGTTCCAACGCAGTAGACACCTGGAATCCAGGCAGGCAGGTGCCCCTGAGTTAGGAATGGAAGCTCTGGAGGAAGCTGGGCTGCTCCAGAAGGGAAGTGTCTTGGGTGGAGGTGAGGCGGGGAGGAGGAAATAGTCGGGGATTTTTGGTACCACCCGGAGCTCGCCCTTGCCAGTAGCCGCTGTGCGCTCCCATCGCACAGGGTCCCTGCTATACACCGCCCTCTGGTGGCCTTCAAGAGAATTCTAGGCCTATGCATATGGTTCTCTGAAACGGAAGGCAAGTGGTCTCAGACATGGAAGGGTGTACTGGACCTGCGCAAAGGAGCCCGCTCCCAGGAGGGAGAGATGATGGGTGGGCCTTGTTAAGCTGCCAGCGCTGAGTCACACATATCAGGAGCTGTCAAGGAGTCCACCTGCTTCTCCTTGGGAAAGTCGTTCCAAACCATGGCACTTTTACATCACTCCTACCTAGTTTAGCTCTGTGGTTCCTGGAAGCTGCAGATACCCTACTAGTATACCTGTAGTAGCCCAGACTTCCTTATGTATCAAAGTTGCCGCCTCATGTCCCTCACCCTCATGACCCTTGAGTTCAATTGTCAAGGAGGTGAAAGCATAATAGGGTTCCAGGTAGTGCTTGATAAAGGCAATATTTGGAAGCAGGTCAAGTTTACCTTTAGTGTCCTTCCACCCACCGCTGCCCTCAACCCACACTGAGGCTCTGTTGCCACCTTTGTTTTTCCGGGTCTCAGAAACACATCCCAAGCTGTGGACCTTTCCTACTTTCTAAACCTGCCCTTGTCTCTTTTTATCAGATCTGGTGCCTTCCTGTCATGTCACCACAGGTGATGACTAATCCGATAAATGAATTAGTTGTCCTATGTTGATGGGCTCCTTGGTTTTACTGCCCTTCCCAGGTAATCAGGTAATGCATATATATATACATGTATTTTTTAAAGAGACAGGATCTCGCTCTGTTGCCCACGCTGGAGTGCAGTGGTGTGACCTTGGTTCCCTGTAGCTTCAACCTCCTGGGCTCAAGCAATCCTCCCACCTCAGCCTCTCAAGTAGCTGGGACTACAGGTGCATGCCGCTATGCCTGGCTAATGTTTGTATTTTCTGTAGAGACAGTCTTGCTACATTGCCCAGGCTGGTCTTGAACTCCTGGGCTCCTGCCTTTGCCCCACAAAGTGCTGGAATTACAGGTGTGAGCCCCTGTGCCCAGCAGTAATACATATATCTTAAAGTTTTAACCTTTAACCATAAAATCATAATGGTGATGATTCCTAGCACTGTAATAAGTTAGCTAGGGAGATATTTCAGGACAAGGAGAACTCATTGGTTTCCCTTAAACTACATCCTGTAAGTAACTTTCTAGGCTTGAGGCTTACCTCTCAACCCTCACTTCCTCCCTTTATTATCTTTATTCCTTTGAGGCCCCTCCTAACTCTCAAAAAAAAAAAATCCATGACTTGCCTTCAAGCGGCAATGTGCACCATCTCGGTGCAGCAGGTGGGCATATTCACTTGGCCATGCAACACCTCCCAATTGCAGCACCTTTCACCATCAACAAAATAGGCGATGATGATTTGGCTTAGAAGCCAACTAGATCTGGGGATAATGATACCTCCGTGACAGGATGGTTGAGAAGGATTGTGCTGGATGTGGAGTAGGCGCTCAGTAAATGTTTTCTATTCTTTGGCCACTTCTGACTGACTTTGCTGCCTTCCGATCACTTCTTTCCTCACCACTCCACTAAAAGCATCAGTCGTGCAAACTTTCTGGGGTTTTGTCACAGCACTTTCAGAAGCTGGAGGTATACTAGCAGCATTTCTGTAGTAGTCCAGACTTCCTTACATACAGAAGTTGACTCTTCATGTCCCTCATCTTTGTGACCCTTGAGCTCAGTAGTCAAGGAGGTGAAAGCATAATGGGGTTCCAGGTAGTGCCTGAAACTACTTTTCTGAAGAAGTATAATTAAAAGTAATCTTGTTTTGAGAATTTATGAAGCATTTTGTGATCACCCTGGCAATACCTCTCTGCATATTGAGAAATCAGAGTTGAGAACCACTGCCTAAAAGTTACAAGTGACCTGTTTATCTGCCCAGAATCCAGTCTTTTATTCCTTCTTTCCTTTCTTCAAGCAGGATTTACTGAACATCTGCAGTGTAGCCCTGTATTCCCCACTGAAAAACACAAAAGGTTAAGAAACAGCTTCTTCCCTGGAGAAGTATACATAAACACAGAAAATATTTAACATTGTTACTTAATTTGGATGAGCTGAACCGGTGGTAAATGCCATATTAGTACAGAGAAGGCCTTGTGGAGAAAGGAGGGCCTGACTAGGATGTTGAAGCATGTGTAGGTGGAGGAGACTGGAAAGGGCATTCCAGGCAGAAGGAACATCATGAGCAAGGACTCGGAATCTGAGATGAAGCTGTGCAACTTATTTAGAGCAGAAGACTGGAAGTGTAACAATATGTAGTAATGGTTACTGAGCATTTAAGATATGCCAGGCCCTGCTCTGATATTTTACCTGCATTTTCTTTTCTTTCTTTCTTTCTTTCTTTTTTTCTTTTTTTGAGACGGAGTTTCATTCTTGTTGCCCAGGCTGGAGTGCAGTGGCATGATCTCGGCTCACTGCAACCTCTGCCTTCCGGGTTCAAGTTATTTTCCTGCCTCAGCCTCCCGAGTAGCTGGGATTACAGGCGCCCACCACCATGTCCGGCTAATTTTTTGTATTTTTAGTAGAGACGGGGTTGACCTCAGGTGATCCACCCGCCTCAGCCTCCCAAAGTACTGGGATTACAGGCGTGAGCCACCACACCCGACCTTTACCTGCATTTTCATTTAATCCTCACAATCACCATCTGAGATGGTGTTGCAGGAGAGGAAATTGAGACAAAGAGAGGCTTAAATCACGTGGCTAAGTTACCACAGCCAGTAAGTGGCAAAATGAAACAGGAGTAACAAGAAATAAGACTTAGGCCAGGTGCATGCCTGTAATCCCAGCACTTTGGGAGGCCAAAGTGGGAGGATCACTTGAGGTCAGGGGTTCAAGACCAGCCTGGCCAACATGGTGAAACCCTGTCTCTACTAAAAATACAAAATTAGCCAGGCGTGGTGGCGGGAGCCTGTAATCCCAGCTACATGGGAGGCTGAGGCAGGAGAATCACTTGCACCTGGGAGGCAGAGGTTGCAGTGAGCTGAGATTGCGCCACTGTACTCCAGCCTGGGTAACGGAGTGAGACTCCATCTCAAAAAAAAAGAAAAAGAAAAAGGAAAAAATCAGGCTGGACAACATAATGAGACCCTGTCTTTGCAAAAAATAATTTAAAAAATTAGCCAGGTGTGGTGGTGCATGCCTGTAGTCCAAGCTATTTGGGGGGCTGAGATGGGAGGATCGCATGAGCCCAGGAGTTCAAGGTTGCAGTGAGCTATGATGACACCACTGCACTACGGCCTGGGTAACAGAGCAAGAGCTCAAAATAAATAAATAAATAATTTTTAAAAAAAGAAATAAGACCACCTTGATGAATGGGGCCCCACCTTGTTGGACCTTAAGCTGTTTTTCACTTTTTCTCATTTCCTTCACTGAGTCACTATAAAGTCCTCCCAGCTTTCTGACAGTTATTTCTCTCTCATTTTCATTGGCTCCCTAACTAAAGCTCTCTAGCCATCCAGTTAAGGAAACACATATATTGATACAGGTTTCTGGCAGGAATCTATGGCAGGCTGGTACGCCAACACAGAAAGCATAAGAAGACCCTTAGCTCTTTTTGGACTAGAGAAGGAGAGGGAAGATTGAACTTTGTTATGGCTGAATGTTTGTGTCTCCTCCCCCCAGCTCAAATTCATATATTGAAGCCTTAACCCCTACTGTGTCTGTATTTGGAGAAGGGGATTCTAAGGAAGTAATTAAGGTTAAATGAGGTCATAAGGGTAGGGCCCTGATCCTACAGGGTTAGTGCCCTTATAAGAAGAGACACCAGAGTGCTCGAGTACTCGCTCTAGCACATGCATTGAGGAAAGGCTATGTGAGGACATAGAGAGAAGGTGGCTGTCTACAAGACAGGAAGAGAGCCCTCTCCAGAAGGCACATCAGCTAGAACCTTGATCTTGGACTTCTAGCCTCCAGAACTGTGAGAAAATAAATTTCTGTTATTTAAGCCACGCAGTCTGTGGTATTTTGTTATGTTAGCTCTAGCAAACTAGTTCAAGCTTCCAGAAATATTTGAGGTAGAAAGAGACCAGTGCTGAGACAGGGTCTCTCCTTAGTGAAAGTAATCAGCTGTCCTTGAAAAATGAGCATTTCTTTCTTTCTTTGTTTCTTTCTTTTTTTTTGAGATGGAGTTTCGTTCTTGTTACCCAGGCTGGAGTGTAATGGCACGATCTCAGCTCACTGCAACCTCCGCCTCCGAGGTTCAAGTGATTCTCTTACCTCAGCCTCCCAAGTAGCTGGGATTACAGGCATCTGCCACCAAGCCCAGCTAATTTTTGTACTTTTAGTAGAGATGGGGTTTCACCATGTTGGCCAGGCTGGTCTCTAACTCTTGACCTCACGTGATCCGCCCACCTCAGCCTCCCAAAGTGCTGGGATTACAGGCATGAGCCACTGCACCCGGCTGAAAAAGGAGTATTTCTGACCTAGAAACTTCACATGGTTATTTAATTTAATTAACTATTAATTTATTTTTGAGATGGAGTCTCACTCTATCGCCCAGGCTGGAGTGCAGTGGCAAGGTCTAGGCTCACTGCAACCTCGGCCTTCTGGGTTCAAGTGATTCTCCTGCCTCAGCCTCTTAAGTAGATGGGATTACAGGCTCCCACCACCACATTCCGCTAATTTTTTAAATATATTTTTAGTACAGACTGCATTTCTTTTTTTTTTTTTTTTTTGAGACGGAGCCTCGCCCTGTCCCCCAGGCTGGAGTGCAGTGGTGTGATCTCCGCTCACTGCAAGCTCCACCTCCCAGGTTCACGCCATTCTCCTGCCTCAGCCTCCCTAGTAGCTGGGACTACAGGGGCCCGCCACCACACCCGGCTAATTGTATTTTTAGTAGAGACGTGGTTTCACCGTGTTAGCCAGGATGGTCTGGATCTCCTGACCTCGTGATCCGCCCGACTAGGCCTCCCAAAGTGCTGGGATTACAGGCGTGAGCCACCGCGTCTGGCCAGTACAGACTGCATTTCACCATGTTGGCCAGGCTGGTCTTGAACTCCTGACCTCAAGTAATCCGCCCACCTCAGCCTCCCAAAGTGCTGGAATTACAGGTGTGAGCCACCTCGCCAGGCCTTTTTTAAAAAAAAAAAAAAAAAAGAAAAACAGAAAAAATTATTTATTTATTCATTTATTTATTTTGAGACAGGGTCTCATTCCCATCACCCAGGTGGGAGTGCTGTGGCATGATCACGGCTCATTGCAGCCTCAACCTCTCAGGCTTAAGAGATCCTCCTGCCTTATTTTTTGATTTTTTGGTAGAGATGAGGTCTCACTATGTTGTCCAGGCTGGTCTGGAATTCCTGGGCTCAAGCAATCCCCCTGCTTAAGACTCCCAAAGTGCTGGGATTACAGGTGTGAGCCACTGCACCCAGCTATTTATTTGTTGAGAAAGAGTCTCACTATGTTGCCCAGGCTAGAGTTCAGGGGCGCAGTCATGGATCACTGCAGCCTTGACCTCCCTGGCTCAAATGATCCTCCCACCTCAGCCTTCTGAGTAGCTAGGACTATAGGTGCATGCCACCACACCTGGCTAATTTTTGTATTTTTTGTAGAGACAGGGTCTCACTATGTTGTTTATGGTTGGTCTCAAACTCCTGGCCTCAAGTGATTCTCCCACTTTGGCCCGCCAAAGTGCTGGGATTACAGGCATGAGCCACTGCACCTGGCCTACATGTTTATTTTATTTTATTCTAATTTTTTTTTTAAAAAGCATAGGCATGGTGGCTCACGCCTGTAACCCCAGCACTTTGGGAGGTCAAAGCGGGTGGATCACCTGAAGCCGGGAGTTCCAGACCAGCCTGACCAACATGGAGAAACCCTGTCTCTACTAAAGATACAAAATTAGCCAGGCATGGTGGTGCATGCCTGTAATCCTGGCTACTCAGGAAGCTGAGGCAGGAGAATCACTTGAACCCGGGAGGTGGAGGTTGCGGTGAGCCGAGATGGTGCCATTGCACTCCAACCTGGGCAACAAGAGCGAAACTCCATCTCAAAAAAAAAAAAAAAAAAGGGATGGGGTCTTCTTATGTTGCCCAGGCTGGTCTCAAGCTCTTGAGCTCAAGTGATCCTCCCACCTTGGCCTCCCAAAGTGTTGGGGTTACAGGCGTGAGCCACCAGGCCTTGCCTACATGTTTATTTTTGACTGTGCTTTTGTGGTCTGTGTAACATTGGAGGGAGATTTCCTCTTTGGTTGGAAGACTGAGGCAGCTATCACGGGAAAGAAGGTGGTCAGGGTCTATTTCCCTGCAAGGAATTTTGTGGCCAATTAGCACATTGTCATTGTTGTTGTCTCTTTATGTGACTTGGTGGATGTATACAAATAAGCATCTCCCTGAGAGGAGGTTATTTTCAGTTCATTAAGATTTCATGAGTGCCTACTATGTGTCTATTATTGTGCTGTGTGATGGAGATAGTACAATAGAGGCAGGCAGGGACACAATCCCTTCTCCCCATGGCTCTTATAGTTCATCTGGCAAGACAAGCATAAATGGTTAGAGGTTGTTGAATGTGGTAACAAGTGACATTAGACTGAGACCTGAAAGATGAGTGTGAGTTGTGCAAGAGGGAACAGCATGTGCAAAAGGCTGGATTTGGGGAGCAAGAGTAAGATGAATCTGAGGAGCATCAAAGGAGCATCAGCAAGTTCAGTGTAGCTAGAGGGCGATGTGATCTGGGTCTTGTATTTCCCAGGCTGGAGTGCAGTGGTGCCACCATAGCTCACTGAAGCCTGGAATGCCTGAGCTCAAGCCACCCTCCTGCCTCAGCCTGCTGAATAACTTGTAGCTAGGACTACAGGCATGAACTAACTTTGTTTTTCTTTTTGTAGAGATGGGGTCTCACTATGTTGCCTAAGCTGGTCTTGAATTATTGGACTCAAGCAATCCTCCCACCTTGGCCTCCCAAAGCACTGGGATTATAGGTGTGATGTAGTGCACTCAGCCTGCTTTAAGGATTTTGAATATTGTCCTAAAGATGAAAAGCAATTGTAATATTTGAAGCAAGGGAATAATCCTGCTGAGAGGAATAATCAAACTTGCATTTTAAAAGGGAAACTGAGGCCGGGCATGGTGGCTCATGCCTGTAATCCCAGCACTTTGGGAGGCCGAGGTGGGCGGATCACCTGAGGTAGGAAGTTCAAGACCAGCCTGACCAACATGGAGAAACCCCCTCTCTACTAAAAGTACAAAATTCGCTGGGTGCGGTGGCACATGCCTGTAATCCCAGGTATTCGGGAGGCTGAGGCAGGAGAATTGCTTGAACCCAGAGGCGAAGTTTGCGGTGAGCTGAGATCGTGCCATTGCACTCCAGCCTGAGCAACAAGAGCGAAACTCTGTCTCAAAACAAACAAAACAACAACAACAACGACAACGAAAGACAAAAAAACATGGTTGGGTGTGGTAGCTCACTCCTGTAATCCCAACACTTTGGGAAGCTGAGGCAGACGTGTCACGGAGGTCGGGAGTTTGAGACCAGCCTGACCAACATGGTGAAACTCTGTGTCTACTGAAAAAATACAAAAATTAGCTAGGCGTGGTGGCAAGCGCCTATAATCCCAGCTATTCGGGGAAACTGGCAATTGGATAAGCCTTATTTATTTATTTATTTATCTATCTACTTATTTATTATTATTATTTTCGATGGAGTCTTTTTGCCCTTGTTGCCCAGGCTGGAGTGCAATGGCGTGATCTCAGCTCACTGCAACCTCTGCCTCCTGGGTTCAAGCAATTCTCCTGCCTCAGCCTCCCAAGTAGCTGGGATTACAGGCATGTGCCATCACACCCGGCTAATTTTGTATTTTTAGTAGAGACGGAGTTTCACCATGTTGGTCAGGCTGGTCTCAAACTCCTGACCTCAGGTGATCCACCTGCCTCAGCATCCCAAAGTGTTGGGATTACAGGTGTGAGCTACCACACTTGGTCGGATAGGACTTTTTAGATAGCCCTTATCCCTGTGTAGATTGGTCCTCGGTTGAGCATTTGAATGTCCTTGCTCTAGTTTCAATCACAAGAAGGAAATGCTCCCACTCCCACACGGAGTGTGTTATGGGAGCAGATGGTGGGAGCAGTGTAGAGAAATTGGAGCAGGATAGGATAGGATAGGAACTGAACAGAATTGAAGGTGATACCACCAGCCCTGGCTTTGCTTCTCTCAGAAACCTAAACGGTGTCTTAACATCTCTCCTCGGGACTGCAAAACCTAAGAACACAGTTGTCTGATTTCAAACCATATGATGTCCAAACAGAAGTCCTTTGAACTGGGTACTTCTTCTCTGCTATTCTCTTTTGCTTTCCAGCCATCCGTTCAGCAGTGCCTTGGCTTAGCTTGGAGCTGAAGGCCGCAAGCTGAGATAGAGCTGTCACCCTAAGAACCAGGCCTGGGGTGAACATTGCAGCTGCCCAGGGAACAGCTGGTTAAGCCCCCAGCAGCTGCAGCAGCTGGGATTCTACCCAACATTTGATCTGGGATTAATCCCATTTCCTCCACACACATCCCGTCCTTGTTCTAATCCCTGGCTAGTCTATAGTATCTTGCAGAATCTTTGAGAATAGATATTGCAGATCTCTTCCTTAAATAGGCTGAAGACAAAGTCACCCACCTTCTCCTTCTCTTGGAAGCAGCTGGCCCAAAGCACCTTAGGACCACTACAGAAAGGAGGATATAGGTTTCTCGCTCTCTCTGCCCCCTTTCCCTCTCTATATATTTCAATAAATTGACTAGGATGGAGTAGTCTTTAAATTGTCTGATTTTCAATAACTTAGAATTGTCCAAAGATGAAGGGACTTCTTTGTTGAGACGGGAGGAGTATTTCCTTTATCTTTGAAAGATTGTACCAAGGCCTAGAAACTATTGGTGGGGTGTCTGGGGAGGATCAAACATCATGCCAGTGGTTGTCACTTTTAAACTGATTGCTTCTCACTTAACTGTGATTCTACAGTTAAAAACAATAGGGCTATATATTCTGCTTGGTTCCTATTCACCAGCTGTGTGGTCTTGAGTAAACAGAGGCTACCATTAGGTACTTCCATGAAGTTGGAAATGAAGAGGTGCTCTGAGATTTAAACAAGGCGAATCAACACAAGAAGGCACAAGGCAGTTCCTCCCAGATCCAAACCTGACTCTCTCCCTTCCACAAATATTTATTAAGCCCCTGCAAATACTAATAGGCATTGTACCATGTTAAGGATTTTGATATCTTTCTAGAGACATAGGCAGTCATTTTAGTGGAATAAATTAATTTAATTAGGTTTTAGCTTGGAGGAGTAGTCTGATCAAATTTGGATTTTATTTTATTTATAGATGGAGTCTCGCTCTGTCACCAGGTTGGAGTGCAGTGGCGCAATCTCGGCTCACTGCAAGCTCCTCCTCCTGGGTTCAAGCGATTCTCGTGCCTCAACCTCCCGAGTAGCTGGGATTACAGGGATGCGCCACCACGCCCAGCTAGTTTTTTGTATTTTTAGTAGAGACGGGGGTTTCGCCATGTTGGCCAGGATGGTCTCGATCTCCTGACCTCGTGATCCAGCCGCCTTGGCCTCCCAAAGTGCTGGGATTACAGGCGTGAGCCACCACGCTGGCAAAATTTGCATTTTAAAAAGATCACTCTTTTAGCTGGTAATGGTGGCGGGTGCCTATAATCCCAGTTACTCAGGAGGCTGAGGCAGGAGAATTGCTTGAACCTGGGAGGCAGAGGTTGCAGTGAGCCGAGGTCGCGCCACTGCACTCCAGCCTGGGCAACAAGAACGAAACTCCATCTCAAAAAAAAAAAAAAAAAAGAAGAAGTGGCCCAGCAGAGAGGGAGTAGGGGAATAAACATTCCAACCTTCTCTCCTCTATCTTCCAGTCTGTGGCCAAACGCTTCCTATTAGCTAAAGCTAGCTGGAAGCCAGAGGGCATTACTGCTGTCTATAAAGGTCAGCCTTCCAGGAGCAAATGCAGGATGAAGAAGGGTAAAGGAAGATCTGGAGGGGTAAATGGAAAATGTGAGTTAATAAGAACCAGAACTCTAATGTCTGAGTCTTTAGAGAAGGGTCTTCAGATTAGAAAGAACATGACCATGACAGGGAGCACCTGAAAATAACTTATTAGCTAATTTAAATCTAAGAAGCATGGCAGTTTGCATTTTAAATTAAAAAAAATTGGTGCTATGACTGAAATTCAAGTTGCATTTTATCTTAAATCTGTGTTTACATTTTTTTTTTTTTGAGATGGAGTCTCACTCTGTCGCCCAGGCTGGAATGCAGTGGTGCGATCTTGGCTCGCTGCAACCTCCACCTCCCAGGTTCAAGCAATTCTCTGCCTCAGCCTCCCGAGTAGCTGGGATTACAGGTGCCCACCACCACGCCCAGCTAATTTTTGTATTTTTAGTAGAGATGGGGTTTCACCATCTTGGACAGGCTGGTCTTTTTTTTTTTTTTTTTTTTTTTTTGAGCTAGAGTCTTGTTCTGTCACCCAGGCTGGAGTGCAGTGGCACAATCTCAGCTCACTGCAAGCTCCGCCTCCCGGGTTCACGCCCTTCTCCTGCCTCAGCCTCCCGAGTAGCTGGGACTACAGGCGCCCGCCACCACGCCCGGCTAATATTTTTTGTATTTTTAGTAGAGACGAGGTTTCACTGTGTTAGCCAGGATGGTCTTGATCTCCTGACCTCGTGATCCGCCCATCTCGGCCTCCCAAAGTGCTGGGATTACAGGTGTGAGCCACTGCAGCCGGCCAGACAAGGCTGGTCTTGAACTCCTGACCTCATGATCTACCGGCCTCCTCCTCCCAAAGTTCTGGGATTACAGGCGTGAGCCACTGCGCCCAGCAATTCACACATGATTTTTAACAGTTGATGCCAAAAATTAGATAATCATCCATTTTCCTAATTAGAAGATCCAAAACAAAAAGTATTGTTTGGCCAACTTAAGCAAACTTTTAGGAATTACATGATTAAATGTCTAATTTATAATATTTTATTTATTTATATATACTGTACACATTTAAAAGTACATAGCCTATAAAATAATAAATTGATATTATTTAACTGATTTTCCATTCTTACATTTAAAGAATAGTTTTATTCAAACTTTTATTATTAGTTTTTGAGTTAGAGTCTCGCTTTGTCGCCCAGATTGGAGTGCAGTGGTGCAATCCCGGTTCCCTGCAACCTCCGTCTACTGGGTTTGAGCAATTCTCCTGCCTCAGTCTCCTGAGTAGCTTGGATTACAGGTGTGCACCACCATGCCTGGCTAATTTTTGTACTTATAGTAGAGACAGGGTTTCACCATGTTGGTAAGGCTGGTTTCGAACTACTGACCTCACATGATCTGCCTGCCTCAGCCTCCCAAAGTGCTAGGATTACAGGCGTGAGGCACTGCGCCAGCCTTATTTTTGTTTTTGAGAGAGGGTGTCACTTTGTTGCCTAGGCTGGAGTGCAGTGGCACAAACATGGCTCATTGCAGCCTTGACCTCCCGGGCTCAAGTGATCCTCTCACCTCAGCCCCCACGAGTAGCTGGGACTATAGGCACGCACCACTATGCCTGGCTAATTTTTTTCTTTTCTTTTCTTTTCTTTTTTCTGAGACGGAGTCTCCCTCTGTCGCCCAGGCTGGAGGGCAGTGGTGCTATCTCGGCTGACTGCAAGCTCTGCCTCCTGGGTTCATGCCATTCTCCTGCCTCAGCCTCCCGAGTAGCTGGGACTACAGGTGCCTGCCACCACGCCGGCTATTTTTTTTTTTTCGTAGTTTTAGTAGGGACGGGATTTCACTGTGTTAGCCAGGATGGTCTCGATCTCCTGCCCTCGTGATCCACCCGCCTCGGCCTCCCAAAGTGCTGGAATTACAGGCGTGACCCACCGCACCTGGCTAATTTTTGTATTTTCTGTAGAGACAGGGTTTTGCCTAGGCTGGTCTCGAACTCCTCATCTCAAGTGATCTGCTCGCTTTGGCTTCTCAAAGTGCTGGGATTATAGGTGTGAGCCACTGCTCCTGGCCCCAAACTTGCATATTGATATGAAAATATTCATTTTCTTTTCTTTGCTTTTTTTTTTGAGATGGAGTTTCATTCTTGTTGCCCAGGCTGGAGTCCAATGGCGTGATCTCAGCTCACTGCAACCTCCGCCTCCTAGGTTCAAGCGAATCTCCTGCCTCAGCCTCCCGAGTAGCTGGGATTACAGGTGTGCGCCACCATGCCTGGCTAATTTTGTATTTTTAGTAGAGACAGGTTTCACCATGTTGGTCAGGTTGGTCTTGAACTCCTGACCTCAGACGATCCGCCCGCCTTGGCCTCCCAAAGTGCTGGGATTACAGGCATGAGCCACCGCGCCTGGCTAAAATACTCATTTTCAATATAAGTGCCTTTATGATTACTAGATCCTCTTTTGGAACTTAGATATGATGCCTGAAGGTGAACTCATCTTGTGGCTATGAGGCGACAAGCATAAGGGAAGAGTTAAGAGAACTGCAGGTACCAGACCTGGTATCATGGAGCAACTGGACTGATGCTGCTTACCTCCAACTTTCTTACTTGAGAAAAATAAATCCTTATTTGTTTAAGCTATTGCAACTTGGTTTTTCTGTTATTGAAGCCAAATGTGTTCTTAATATTCAAGTGACTACAACAGATTCAATATCAGATAGTTCAGGTTACTGTAGGTCAGGCACCCAATATTGAGGTTTCTATGACAGATGTCATAGATGGCCTCATTGTCTACCATGAAGGTGCAATCTGAGTGCTCCAGGGTGATGTTTGTGGTGAGCATAGAGTTGTAGGGCTCAACTACAGCTGTGGAAACCTGGGGGGCTTGGTAAATGGAGAACTCCAGCTTGGACTTCTTGTCATAATCAATCTGCTCTGTAGTAGATTGAAAAATAGAGCTACAATATTTTCCAGTTTCTCTCATGGAGAAATGGAGTCTATTTCCCCATGCCTTGAATCTGGGATGGCTTTGTGACTTGCTTAGGCTACTAAAATGTGGCAGAACTTGTGTTGAATGAGTTTCAAAGCCTAAGGCCTCAAGAGGCCATGCACTGTCCTAACTTTGCCCTCTTGGATGCTTCTGCCACCCAAGAAGAAGCTCGGGCTGCCCCAATAAATGATGAGAGACATGTGGAGAGACAGAGGCCTAGCCAAGAGCCAGCACCAAGGCTCCAGATGTGCGTGAGGTCATTTTAGACCTTCCATTCCCAGTGGAGCTTCCACTGACTAGCCACGAGAGTGAGTCCAGAGGAGGCAACATAAGAACCATGAATTCAACCCACAGAATCCTGAGAAAAATACATTGTTGTTTTAAGACACCAAATTTTGATGTGGTTTGTTATGCAACAATAGGTAATTGATAATCAGCAGGGAGGTAAACCCATAACTGTGGAAAACAAAGAAGCCTTGAATACCTGTGCGATGGAGTCCATTAGAAAGGACATGCCATATAATTTGGGTGCAAACAGAGTAGAGACATTTTTCACTTTTCCCAGAGATACTTAAAACAGTTTTCTGGGAACATCTTATCTTTATTTTGTCTCAGTTGTTTGAGACATAGCAATGTATGATGCTGTCCTAGAAATGTTATTTCAGGCCAGGCTTGGTGGCTCATGTCTGTAATCTCAGTGTTTTGGGAGGCTGAGGAGGGATTGCTTGAGGCCAGGAGTTCAAGACTAGCCTGGTAGCGACCCCATCTCTACAAAAAAAAAAAAAATTAGCTGGGCATGGCAGTGCATGCCTGTATAGTCTCAGGCTACTCAGGAGGCTGAGGCAAGAGGATCACTTGAGCCCAGGAGTTATGGGCCACAGTGAGCTATGATGGCACCACTGCACTCCAGCTTGGGTGGCGGAGTGGTACCCTGTCTCTAAAACACAAAAACAGGCTGGGAGCGGTGGCTCACATCTGTAAACCCAGCACTTTGGGAGGCTGAGGTGGGTGGATTGCTTGAGTCCAGGAGTTTGAGACCAGCCTAAACAACATGGTGAAACCCCATCTCTACTGAAAATACAAAAATTAGCTGGGCATGGTGGTGCATGCCTGTAGTCTCAGCTACTCAGGAAGCTGAGGTAGGAGAATCACCTGAGCTGAGGAGTAGAGGCTGCAGTGAGCCAAAATTATGCCACTGCACTCCAGCCTGGGCAATTGGAGTGAGATCCTGTTTCAAAAATAAATAAATTTTAAAAAGTAAAAATAATAAAAAACAAAAAAAATCTTATTCCAAGCCCATTTATCTAACATTAGGATGAATTGCTTCCTTTATTTATATTATTATTATATAAATAATATATAATAAATATGTTTATTATCTATTGAATAATATTTATATATAATATTTTAAAATATATTTTTTTGACTTATCTCCAAGTTCTATTTTTCCTTTATTTGATCCTATTTTTGTGATCTTTAATAAATAAACCATTTGTGCATTACTTTTTTTTTTTTTGAGACAGAGTCTCGCTCTGTCAGCCAGGCTGGAATGCAGTGGCGCAATCTTGGCTCACTACAACCTCCATCTCCCAGGTTCAAGTGATTCTCCTGCCTCAGCCTCCCGAGTAGCTGGGATTACAGGTGCCTCCCACCATGCCCGGCTAAATTTTGTATTTTTAGTACAGACAGAGTTTCACCATGTTGGTCAGGCTGGTCTCAAACTCCTGACCTGATGATTCACCTGCCTCAGCCTCCCAAAGTGCTGAGATTACATGTGTGAGCCACTGTGCCTGGCCTATGCATTACTTTTTAAAGTGATTGATATTTAATGAACAACTATTTAATCAACCAATATCTTGGTCCTAAAATGTGCAGGTTTTATAGATTGGCTCATGAAACATTTATTTTTTTGTTTTTTTGGAGATGGAGTCTCGCTCTGTTGCCCAGGTTGGAGTGCAGTGGCATGATCTCGGCTCAGTGCAACCTCCGCCTCCCAGGTTCAGGTGATTCTCCTGCCTCCGTCTCCTGAGTAGCTGGGACTACAGGCATGCACCACCATGCCTGGCTAATTTTTCTATTTTTAGTAGAGACGGGGTTTCACCATGTTGGCCAGGCTGGTCTCAAACTCCTGATCTCAGGTGATCCGTCTGCCTCAGCCTCCCAAAGTGCTGGGATTACAGGTGTGAGCTACTGTGCCCGGCCCTGGCTAATTTTTTATATTTTAGTAGAGACTGGGTTTCACTGTGTTGCTCAGGCTGGTCTCGAAACCCTGAGCTCAGCTCAGGCAATCCACCCGCCTTGGCCTCCCAAAGCGCTAGGGATTACAAGCGTGAGCCACCGTGCCTAGCCTCTTTTTTTTTTTTTTTTTTTTTTTTGATACAGGGTCTTTGTTGTCCAGGATGGAGTGCAGTGGCACGAACATGGCTCACTGCAGCCTCAACCTCCTTGGGCTCAGGTGATCCTTTCACTTCAGCCTTCCAAGTAGCTTGAGACTACAGGCACGTGCCACCATGCCCGGCTAATTTTTCTTCTTTTTTTTTTTTTCCTGTATTTTTTATAGCAACAGGCTTTTGCCATGTTGCCTACCTAGGCTGGTCTCGAACTCCTGAGCTCAAGCAATTCACCTGTATGGCCTCCCAAAGTCCTGGGATTACAGGCCTAAGCCACCACGTCAGGCCAAAACATTTATTTATAATCACATTGTCTTTTGCCTTCCTTTACTATAGACATTGGAAAAGAAAATGCTAAAATTTCCAGGTTCCCTTACAACTAGAAATGACTATATAAAACAGTCTTGTTCAATGAGATGTAGGTGAATATCTGCTGTGAGAGCTTCCCTTACCAGGTAAAAAGAAAAAGTCACAAGAGGAGAAAGCCCTTTGCCTTGGCTCTTTTGCTTTCTCTCTGATTCAAAACAGGAGAATTCAGATGGTTTAATAAAGAGACTATTTACAAAGATGTGGGCAGGGTATAGGGAGACCACAAGGGATAGAGCAATGCCCCAAGGTGAATAACAGAAAAGAGGCTGATACTGCTATAGGCCTGAAGGCTGAGGGGAGTCACTGAAAACCAGGAGAGAGCTGTGTGTGTGTGTGTTGGAGGAGGCAGCTGCCTTGAGAGGTACTGTGACCTTCAATGGGGGACAGAGCCACTCTCCTCTGTCCATTGAATCTTCTGTGTGTGCTTTCCTTTGGCTGAGCTTCACTGAAAGCCAGGAGACAAGGTCTGCCTCCTGGACATAAATCTGGGTGGAAAAGAATGGAGAGTTCATATGGACGGGACAAGCAGTATAAAAGGCATCTGTTATTTATTTCTGTATCCTAGTGTGCACCACATAGTAAGAGTGCCTGGCACAAAGTAGAAGATGAATATATATATATATATATATATATATATATATATATTTTTTTTTTTTTTAAGATGGAGTCTCACTCTGTCGCCCAGGCTGGAGTGCAGAGTACAATGGTGCAATCCCGGCTCACTGCAACCTCTGCCTCCCGTGTTCAAACGATTCTCCTGCCTCAGCCTCCTGAGTAGCTGGAATTACAGGCATGCACCATCACGCACGGCTAATTTTTGTATTTTTAGTAGAGACGGGGTTTCACTATGTTGGACAGGCTGGTCTCGAACTCCTGACCTCAAGCGATCCGTCCACCTCAGCCTCCCAAAGTGCTGGGATTACAGGCATGAGCCACCATGCCCGGCCTAGGGCTTTTGTGAATATTAAATGAGATAACAATAAAATGCACCTGGCACATAGTATAGTCGAATTCTCTATAAATCTAGGTGATTTCCTTCCTTTCTTCCCTCCTCTACCAATCCTTCCACAAGTCATTTTAACCTTAGCTTCAGAATATCCTGAATTCTCAACTTCATTCAACATGATCACTCTAGTCAAGCGCTCTCATCTCTCACCTGGACTACAGGTAACAGTTTCCTCGCCAATCTCCCTGCTTCCTTTTGCTCCTGTTACCCTCAAACCCCAATCTATTCACTACAGCCAGGGAGATTTTTTAGAAAGACAATTTAGATCATGTCATGCCCCAGCTTAAATACCTTCAAGTACTTAGAATTAGCCCAGACTCCTTTATGTGGCCTGGCCTCTGCCATTCTCTTAGACTTCATCTGCTTTAGGCTAACTGGCTTTCTTTTTTCTTCCCCTCTTCCTGGAATTTACCCAATTTATTTCCATCTTAACGCCTTAGCATTGGTGGATTCTTCTTTTGAAGTCTCCTAGTTGGTTCCTTCAGATCTTAGTTTAAATGGGGTTTCCTATGAGAGAAAGTATCACTAAAGTGGTCATCTCAGCCAGGCTCGGTGGCTCACGTCTGTAATCCCAGCACTTTGGGAGGCTGGGTCAGGTGGATCACTTGAGGCTAGGCGTTCGAGACCAGCCTGGGCAACATAGCAAAACCCCATCTCTCCCCAAAATACAAAAATTAGCCAGTCTCATAACCCTGTCTCAAAATAAATAAAGAAAAAAAATTAAAAATGCTGTATTGTCTTTAAAAAATAAAGTGGTCGGCCGGGCGCGGTGGCTCACGCCTGTAATCCCATCACTTTGGGAGGCCGAGGCGGGCGGATCACGAGGTCAGGAGGTGGAGACCATGCTGGCTAACACGGTGAAACCCCGTCTCTACTAAAAATACAAAAAATTAGCCGGGCGCGGTGGCGGGCGCCTGTAGTCCCAGCTACTCTGGAGGCTGAGGCAGGAAAATGGCGTGAACCCGGGAGGCGGAGCTTGCAGTGAGCCGAGATAGAGCCACTGCACTCCGGCCTGGTAGAAAGAGCGAGATTCCGTCTCAAAAAAAATAAAAATAAAAATAAAAAAATAAAAAAAATAAAGTGGTCATCTTTCATCACACCATCTTCTACAGCACTTAACACTCTCTGATATTTCCTTGTTGTATGTTTGTTTCTCCCTTCATAAGAGCAGACACATTGTGATGTCCATGTTCTGACCCCAAAGCTGGAGCAATGCCTGAAACATGTAGTATATACTCAGTATTTGTTGAAAAATGAATATTTGAGGATCATGATGATGAAGAAGAAACCTCAGACTACTTGATCATAAATTCTAGCAATTTCCGCAAGAACAAGAATTGCAGTTTGAAATTAGATGCTGGAAGACTGGAAACCTTGATAGGTCTGGGGCTGAAGGCTGGGGGAAGCAGAAGGAATATACTAGAACTTTGGCGTTTTTCTCCCTATCTAAGGACCCCAGAGACCATGCAAAAGGGAGGGCTAGAATCTTATGACCGGAAACCACAAAACGGGTATTTTCCATCCATAATTCTTCGAAGCCACTTCAGCTAGGCTGCAAATGCGCAAACGCCTTTAGGACCCCGGGTTCCTTTCTGTTTCTTTATGAATGAACCGGCTCCAGTCTGCGCACGCGCAGCTCCCAGTTCTCCCGCTCCACGTGAGGCCCACCCTTCCCTCCTGCTGGCGGCACCGCCCTTACCCATTCTAATGGACCAATGGCGAGCGGCCTGGGGGGCGGAGCCCGGCGCGGCGCGGCTCAGTAGTTCCCCTGGCGCCCGGCTCCCTGGCGTTAGACGTGCTGTGTTGTGATCACGTGGGCAGCTCCGGGCGCGGCGCTTGTTTTGGTTTCCTTCTAACTTGCCCACGGCAGCTTCGGGGTGAGCGACTTTCCTGCACCAGCTGCCGCGCCTGCTCACACCCTGACTTCGTTTTCGGGCTCTCTGAGCCCGCAGTTCCGCAAGCCCCTGGGGCGGGCTCCTGCCATGCCGCTGGTCCGCTACAGGAAGGTGGTCATCCTCGGATACCGCTCTGTAGGTGAGTCTCCGCCCTGCAGAGCTCGGACGCGCAGCAGCTTTGTAGCCAGAAGAGGCGCGCTGCCGTGGGAACGCGACCCAGGGAGGAATGATGACATCGTAAGGATGGGGTTGTAGAGCGAGGATTGGAAGAGTGGAGGAATAAAGGTTGGTGGTGTGTGGAGGCTGCAGGAAGCGGGAGCACTTAAGGGTTAATGCGGACCTGGCTGCGGGAATCTCAGAGTGGTCCCAGCGTTACTTTGGGGATAGGGGTGGGGTCACAATTTGAAAACCGGGACGCGGTCTCCGTGGGGACAGATAGTCGCAGGTGTCCTGGGGCGGGGCGGACTTGATCCTAGGGAGTCTTGGATCTTCCTACGAGTGGGATGGGGTGGGGAAGGCGGCGGGAAAGGCTTCCTGCTGCGCTTCTGAATGCATCCGGTAGCCAAAGTGCGGAGACCCTGGGTGAAAAGAGGGTGAGGGTAGACACAAAGGATAGCATTGCTTGAGGCACTCACAGACTGTGGTGTTAATTTGGGGTCTCCTTTGGTCCTGGGCCACAGTCCGAAAGGACAGAGGATGTGAATGTGGATGGATGATTTGGATACAACTGTCACACTGCTCCCCACAGGGAAGACATCTTTGGCACATCAATTTGTGGAAGGCGAGTTCTCGGAAGGCTACGATCCTACAGTGGAGAATAGTGAGTAGACTTCTCCCCTAGTGTGCTGGTGATGCGACCCCGAGGGCTTGGATACCCCACCCAACTCCATAATTTATTTTTCTGGTGCCAAGGGGCTGATTTATTTAGACATTACATCTGATTTCTTCTTTAGCAATCCTGTTCGATGGATGGCTAGAGTATGGATTTTGCAAGATATTGAGTCTGGGATAGTTTAGATGTAGACATTAAGAACCTTAGCGTGTCTTTCCAGTTACCTGGATAACTCCCTGGAGCTGATCTATCTGTGTCACCCCCAAGGTTAAGAATGTAAGGGGAGGCCGGGCGCAGTGGCTCATGCCTGTAATCCCAGCACTTTGGGAAGCTGAGGCGGGCGGATGGATTGAGGTCTGGATTTCGAGACCAACCTGGCCAACATGGTGAAACCTCATCTCTACTAAAAATACCAAAATTAGCTGGGCATGGTGGCGCACGCCTGTAATCCCAGCTACAAAGGAGACTGAGGTAGGAGAATCGCTTGAACCCAGGAGGCAAAAGTGGCAGTGAGCCAAGGTCGTGCCACTGCACACCAGCCTGGGTGTCAGGGTGAGACTGTCTCAAAAAAAAAAAAAAAAAAAAAAAAAAAAGCTGGGCACCGTGGCTTATGCCTGTAATCCCAGTTCTTTGGGAGGCCAAGGCAGGTGGATCACCTGAGGTCAAGAGTTCGAGACCAGCCTGGCCAACATGGTGAAACCCCGTCTCTACTAAAAATACAAAAAATTAGCCGGACATGGTGATGGACATCTGTAATCCCATCTACTCGGGAGGCTGAGGCAGGAGAATTGCTTGAACCTGGGAGGCGGAGGTTGCGGTGAGCTGAGATCGCGCCACTGTGCTCTAGCCTGGGCAACAAGAGTGAAGCAACGTCTCAAGAAAAAAAGGAAAAAAAAAAAAGAATAAAAAGAATGTAAGGGGGAAGGGAGTGGGAGGGATGAAGATAAATTGATCAATGGGTACAAATATATAGTTTGATAGAAGAAATAAGATTTAGTAGATCAGTAGGGTGACTATAGCTTACAATAAGCTATTTTACATTTCAAAATAGCTAGAAGAGAAGAATTCAAACGGTTCTAGCATAAAGAAAAGCCAAATATTTAAGGTGATGAATATTCCAGATACACTTATTTGATCTTTACAAATTATATGAATGTATTAAATTGTCACATGTACCCTGAAACTTGGTACATCTATTATTCATCAATAAAACAAAAGTAATTACTTTATTTTTCTTTTCTTTTCAAGACAGTCTCGCTCTGTCACCCAGGCTGGAGTGCAGTGCCGCAATCTCAGCTCACTGCAACCTCCACCTCCTGGGTTCAAGCAATTCTCACGCTTCACCCTCCTGAGTAGCTGGGACTACAGGCATGCACCACCATCCCCAGCTAATTTTTTGTATTTTTAGTAGAGACAGGGTTTCACCATGTTGGCCAGGCTGGTCTCAAACTCTTGGTCTTAAGTGATCCGCCTGCCCTGGCCTCCCAAAGTGCTGGGATTACAGGTGTGAGCCACTGTGCCCAACCAATAATCTACTTTAAAAAATGCTGCCAAAAAAAAAAAAAAAAAGGTAAGGAGACAGCCAGGTGCAGAGGTGCACACCTGTAGTTCCAGCTACTTGGGAGGCTGAGGTGACAGGATTGCTTGAGCCCAGGAGTTCCAGGCTATAGGGTGCTAAGAGTGCGCCTGTGAATAGCCACTGCTCTACAGCCTGGGCAACATAGCAAGACCTCATCTCAAAAAAAAAAATGTAATTAGCCGGGCATGGTGGCAGGTGCCTGTAATCCCAGCTACTCGGGAGGCTGAGGCAGGAGAATAGCTTGAACCCGGGTGGCAGAGGTTGCAATGAGCTGAGATCGTGCCACTGCAGCCCAGCCTGGACAATAGAGTGAGACTCTTGTCTCAAAAAAAAAAAAAAAAGTCAGGGGACATACATCGCTGGTCCTATAAGGCACTTCACAGTCAAGTTTTTCTTTTCTTTTCAGCTTACAGCAAGATAGTGACTCTTGGCAAAGATGAGTTTCACCTACATCTGGTGGACACAGCAGGGCAGGTACCAGTTGGGGTATGGTATCCAAATGTGGCAGTTCAGCCCTCGGAGATGAAGTCTGGTAGTCTTTGTGGCTCATCCGTAAAGTAGTATTAAAAGCATTTTACCTGCTAACAGTGTGCAGGGCTCATTGGAGCTGTTCCATAAATACATGTTGAAGTGACTATAGCAGGGCGTGCCCCAGGGAGGGTCACCTGGGTGTTGTCCCACCAACCTTTGCCATCTTAGTGGTTTGGATCTAGGTACTGATGTTTCCCATTTCTTGCCAGGATGAGTACAGCATTCTGCCCTATTCATTCATCATTGGGGTCCATGGTTATGTGCTTGTGTATTCTGTCACCTCTCTGCATAGGTAAGTGACCAAGGTTGTGAGTGCGGGACTTGGGAGAACCTGAGGACTGTCTCATAAAGTTATAGCTCCAATTCTTGTGTTTAAAGCTTCCAAGTCATTGAGAGTCTGTACCAAAAGCTACACGAAGGCCATGGGAAAACCCGGTAAGTGGCCCTGGGGGATAGGGACATAGTGTGGGCATGAGGGGGTGGGAGAGAGCAGAGGGGAGAATTGTCAAGTTAGAGAGGAGGCTCGGATATAGATCCTGCCTGGTCTGATAAGGAGTCGTCCAGCCTTGATGTAAGGAGTTGGGGAATGCGGGGAATGAGGGGATTCTGAAGTAACTGCTGTTTCCTCATAGGGTGCCAGTGGTTCTAGTGGGGAACAAGGCAGATCTCTCTCCAGAGAGGTATGTAAATCTCTGCTACTCAGAGCAAAAGGAAGTGAAATGGACTGGGAATCAGTCAGGCTCTCATCCTGGCTCTTCCACTGACTCAAACAAGTCATTTCACCTCTCTTTGTCTCTAACCTGAAGCTTAAGAAAGAGAATACTTCTATCTTAAAAGCCACAATTTCATATTTCAAGCCTCAGTCCTAGATTCACCCATTGTTCCTTTGTTTACCTATATTTTCTCCTTCCACAGCCCTCCTCCCAAAACTTGGGGAAATGGCATGGGTCAGAAGAAGTCTTTTTCTTCTCTATTTTTTTTTTTTTTAGACGGAGTCTTGCTCTGTTGCCCAGGCTAGAGTGCAGTGGTGTGATCTCGGCTCACTGCAACCTCTGCCTCCCGGGTTCAAGCGAGTCTCCTGCCTCAGCTTCCCAAGTAGCTGGGACTACAGGCGCGTGCCACCACGCCCAGCTAATTTTTTATATTTTTAGTAGAGACGGGGTTTCACCATGTTAGCCAGGATGGTCTCGATCTCCTGACCTTGTGATCCGCCCGCCTAGGCCTCCCAAAGTATCGGGATTACAGGCATGAGCAACCGCGTGTGGCCCATTTTCTTTTTAATAGAGATGGTGTTTCCCTGTGTTGTCCAGGCTGGTCTTGAACTCCTGAGCTCAAGTGATCCACCACCTCGGCCTCCCAAAGTGCAGCATTACAGGCATGAGCCACTGTGCCTGGCCAGGAAGTCTTGATTCTGAAGATTTTTCAGAGCACTTACTGACATTTCTATCCTCCATCTTTATGTCCCAAATTTGCTTCCAGAGAGGTACAGGCAGTTGAAGGAAAGAAGCTGGCAGAGTCCTGGGGTGCGACATTTATGGAGTCATCTGCTCGAGAGAATCAGGTGCTGGGCCTGAAGACTAGAAGGGTGGTGATGGTAGCTGTGTTTTCCTTATTGTACTGCTTGGTGGTGGGAATGTTGCGGGAATGGGGCTTTCACCCCAGAGCTGGGTGGTATTGGCACTGAACTGACTTTTGCCCTGAATCCTCTCCTCTTATAGCTGACTCAAGGCATCTTCACCAAAGTCATCCAGGAGATTGCCCGTGTGGAGAATTCCTATGGGCAAGAGCGTCGCTGCCATCTCATGTGAGCCCTTGGGTGTGGGGTAACTGCCTTGCTTCTGCCCCTGGCACTTGCCATGTTCCAGTGGGGGGCAGATCCTCAGGACTTCACGGGTATGGTTGCCAGCTGTGTTCCTGGCCCCTGGACACACAGTGTGGCATCCTCATGTTTGCACACTTTCCCCAGGCTCCAGTGGCCTGGATGTCAATGTTTACAAAGGGGCAAGGACCTCTCATGGACACTGGCCTCTAGCCCTCTGTTTTTGTTTGATGAATTCTGTTATAACCTATGGGGTCAGGATATGAGTCCCGGGCATTATTTATCCAGGACCCATCCTCTTGGGTGGGTTTTGGGTGTTGGCTGGGTAAGGGGAGCCGGGGACTTCTGAAATAGAGCTGGCTCCCTGGGGTGACAATGTATATATGCAAATAAATTGAGAAATCTTTTGTTGTTGACTTCTTTTTCGTGTGTGTGTGTGTGAGACGGAGTTTCACTCTGTTGCCCAGGCTGGAGTGGTGCAGTGCTGCAATCTTGGCTCGCTGCAACCTCCGCCTCCCAGGTTCAAGCAGTTCTCCTGCCTCAGTCTTCCACAGGCACCCGCCACCATGCCTGGCTAACTTTTTTATTTTTAGTAGAGATGAGGTTTCACCTAGGCCAGGATGGTCTGGAACTCCTGACCTTAAGTGATCCACCCACCTCAGCCTCCCAAAGTGCTGGGATTACAGGCGTGAGCCACTGCCCCCGGCTTTATTTTATTGTTGACTTCTATGTATCTAGTGAGAGCTCAGAGCCAAGATCTCTTTTTCCAAGGAGTGATGGCTGTGGTCTTTGGTGGGATATCTTTCCTCCTACCTTGTTCCTATTCCTTATTCCTCACTTATTAAGGACCATTATCCTAAGATTTACTACTTGCCTTTCCCACCTTTCTATTCTGCTGGGTTCCTCATATACTAAGTCCAGTTGGCTGCCACTCCCATCCAAGTTTTGTAGCCTTTCAAGATCCCCTTAATTACAGAAACACCACCCTCTAGTGGCCAACTGCAACATGCTGACCTAGCTGTCTTCCTGGGGCCTGGGCATTTGCTTGGATTCAAAGATGATGGGGTTTCAGGAGAAGAAAGGAAGCCCCTCATTCCTAATGATGTAAGAATTGAGAAGGAGTGTAGAGGCAGAGACTAAAGTGTTGTGAAGACTTTGACTTCCCAAGAGTGTTGAGTAAAGTAAGAAATAATGCCTCCGGTGCATATCAGTCCCCTGGCCCTCCATGTCCCCAGTGTCTTTCATTAAAATGGCCGTTCTTTGCTGTTTTCATACCTTTAATCTTTTTGTACTTTTTACACCTTTGGTGGTGTGCTACTTTTTTTTAGGTGTCAAAGGCTATTGGTTCTGCTTTTATGGGCCTACCGCCTCAGTAGGATTGATATTTCAGCTAGGAAAGTTTGGTCCTGTTTGCCTCTGCTTTTCTTGATCCCCACCCTCCCACCAGCCTGATTGCCTAACTAGTCTAATACCTCCTCCAAGGATGTGTAAGGGTTATTTGAATGGTAGATCTTCACAGGGAAGGTACAGACCTCTTCTGACAACTGGGGGAGCCCGAGGTACCCTATCAATGTACTTACTTGGGAAGGATTGACAAAACCTAGATGTGATTTTTAGCTGTGACTTTGTCAGTGCCTGGCTCCAGGCTTACAGTTGGGGATATGGCTTGTCATGCTGATTTTCAAAAGTCCTGACAGCTGCTTTTGCTTTTCTGATCCAGAATCTAAAAAGAAATAAGGGCTGCTAGAAGAAACATACTCCAAACAACAATCTCACTGGCTTAGGAGGTTCTTCTGGTAGGTCACCACCGTCTCTCCTTATGTTAAAATTAAGTCTTTTTGCACATCTGACCTGGGATACTCATTACATGAGCCTACCTTCCTGCTGCCATTTTCATGAGGTCTGGGGTAGACTTAGAAACATCTACAGTTTTCTAGTTTATCAATAATCTCAAGGCCTGGGGACAGTAGTGATAGCGGTTAATAGCTCCTCCACTTAGCTGTGTGGCCTTGGGCGGTCACTTAACTTCTCAGAGCCACCATTTCTCATTTATGAAGAGTGGCTAAGTATGCTTCATAGAGTTGAGATGAAAATTAAACGAGGTAATATATGCAAAGCTTACTACAGTTCTTCACACATAATAAGTCCTTAAGAAATAGTGGGGTGGTGGCTGGGTGCAGTGGCTCACGCCTGTAATCCCAGCACTTTGGGAGACCAAAGTGGGTGGATCACCTGAAGTCAGGAGTTTGAGACCAGCCTGGCCAACGTGGTGAAACCCCATCTCTACTAAAAATAAATTAGCTGGGTGTGATGGTGGGTGCCTGTAATCCCAATTACTAGGGAGGCTGAGGCAGGATAATCGCTTGAACCTGGGAGGCGGAGGTTGCAGTGAGCCGATATCGCGCCATTTCACTCCACCCTGGGCGACAAGAGCGAAACTCCATCTCAAAAAAAAAAAAAAAAAAAACCGAAATAGTAGGTGGCTATCTGTGTTATTACTGGAGGTCTTTCTGGTGAGGGTCTGCCTCTCCCTGCCTCTGGGTGCAAACCTGGGAGGGGCCTTCCATTTTCCAACTTGTTTCTTGGTTAACTTATTCTATTGTAATTAAAACAAGTGTGGGATCACTGCTGGAGTTTTTTTGCTCAAATATGTGTGAATGGTCAGTGCAGAAAACATGATGCCAATGTGTGGCTGGAAGAGGACAAACCTAGTCCTGATCCCTCCTATTACTCTTACCAGTAGGGATTAAGGTCTCCTGCACTGTCTAATATAAAAGCATCACCTCACATGTGGCTATTTAATTTCATTAAAATAAAAAGTTCCTTACTTGTACCACCTGCATTTCAAAGTGCTCGAGAGCTGCATGTGGTTGATGGCTACCATATTAGATAGTGTAGATTTAGTCCATTTCCATCACTGTAGAAAAGTTCTGTTGGGGCCGGGCGCGGTGGCGCATGCCTGTAATCCCAGCACTTTGGGAGACCAGGGCGAGCGGATCACGAGGTCAGGAGTTCGAGACCAGGCTGGCCAACATAGTGAAACCCTGTCTCTACTAAAAATACAAAAAAAGTAGCCGGGTCTGGTGGTGTGCGCCTGTAATCCCGGCTACTAGGGAGGCTGAGGCAGGAGAATCGTGTGAACCAGGGAGGCGGAGGTTGCAGTGAGCCGAGATCGCACCACTGCACTCCAACCCGGACGACAGTGCGAGACTCTGTCTCAAAAAATAAAAAAAGTTCTCTTGGACAGCATCGTAAACCCTTTCCTCACAAAGCTGGCATTGGATCTAATCTGCCTGCCTCTTTCTCCACATCTTCTTTAAAAAAAATGTAGTAGTATTATTTGTAATCCTAGGAAAAACGTGGCCTTTGGTTTGAATAATGGCTCAACTTCTCACTAGATGTAGTTCTGTGGGCAATTTTACCTATTGTAGCCTTAATCTTCATCTGTAATATGGAGATAATTCCATGTAACTCATAATGAAGGCGAGGAATAACTAAGAATATATAAAGTATCTGGACATAGTTAATTTGTCTCCTTTTGTCCACCCCATGTGTGCGTTGATGCAGAAGAGGCATTCCAATGTTTTCTCATCCAGACTTATGGTGGGGGGGGGGGGTGGTGCCTGCAAAGAGTATGTTTTGCGATCTTGTCCAGGACAGTACTCCGGCCAGGTAGCAGCGAGGCTACCTCAGTTTACTAAAAAAGGGACACGGGTACTGAATATCTGGAAGGACTGGAGGTGGGAGTGGGGGCACCCTGAAAAGGGAGGCTCTACCTTTATGTTTCGATGGGGAGGTGTGTATAGTGACTGTGTGGGCACCGACAGTCCTTCCTCACACGGGGGACTGGGAGTCAGGAGGAACGACTAGGGACTCGTCCAGTTTTCTTCGGGTCCCCAAACGTGGCAAGAGTCCACCCTCTGCAGCGCCAGGCGCCGTACCTCACTTTCTCCATTTGCGGACTCCAGTTCCCAGGATGCTGAGCAGCGGCCAATCTCCTGGCTCTTCTTCCATCCCCCTCCCGGGAAAGACTGCCCCTGGCCAAATCAAGGGGCAGTTGGAATTTCAGGGACCAACGACTGCAAAGGGTATGGAATTAGACAGCGGCCAGAGTCCTAGTTTCGCGGCCTGGGCGGTAAATGAGGCGGCTCCAGGGCCGCGGCGGAGAGGAGGGGTGCTTCGTTCCCACGTGTCTGCCCTGCTGCCGGCCCGGCGCGGTCGGGGTTAACCCGGAGCGGAAGGATCCCGCAGCGTGTGCGTAGAACTGCAGAGTCACAGCCTTTCCTCCGAGAGGGCGGGATCCCTCCGCCGCTCCGCTCCAACACAAAATAGGGCCGCCTCTTCTCCTTTCTCCCCCTCTCGAGTGGGGTGCCCCGGGCAAAAGGCCCCCCCGGATCTAGCGCCGAAGGCTTCACGAATCTTCACGACCGCTGCCCAGCTCTTGGGCCAGGAAATAGCCCCTTCGCAGGAACCACCCTACCGGCCGAACAGGAGGCGGAGGGGGGGAGGCGGAGCGGCGCCGCGCTGCACTACTTTCCTCTCCGGTTGCAAATGGCTGCCTCGTTCCCCACTTTCCGCTCAGTTTCCTGACCCCCCGGTGCCGGGAGCCGGGGTTGGGCCATGCACCTCTAGGCCGCCTGCGATCACAGTCAGCTGGGGGTCGAGGGGGTGCCACCGACCAGAGCCGGCCAGGCCGGGGGCGGGGCAGCTCCCGAGGCCAGAGGGGAAGGGAGGCGAGCGCAGGGCCTGGAGCGGCCGGAGGGGAGCGGGCAGAGGGCTCGCACCGCCCGCCCCTTCCTCTTCCTCGCCTACCTAGCCTCCTCCCTTCCCCGGGGGGAGCAGAAGGTGGGGGGCTCGAAGCCGCCGAGGGTGAGCGCTCGGGGTCGAGAAGCCCGGCGCTGGGTGTGTGTCAGGTTCAGCCCCGCGGCCCCGCCGGCCCCGCGTCGCCGTAGCTCGCGCGGCCCCGGGCGCCGGCCGGGGCGGGGAGAGGGGCTCGGCGCTCCTGCGAGGGTCTCACGTTCCATCCGGGCCAGGCGCGGGGCGGCGCGGCATTCCTTCCGGGCTGCTGGGGAGGCGCCTCGACGTTCCATCTGGAGAGCCTCGACGTTCCGCCCGAGCCCGGCGCGGGCGGCCGGGGCGCTGGCCGGGCCCTAGGACTGAGAGGCCGCCCGGCGACGCGGATGCGGAGCCTGCTCGCCCAAGATCAAAGCCACCGGTGCTCTCTTTGTGTCCGCTCGGGATTCGCCGCCCTGGGGCTGTCCATGGAAACCTAAACTGCTGGAACCTGAGGCAGAGAACCCCTCTTTGGCTTCTTGCTGTTTTTTTGTGGGGGGAGGGTGGCCACTCCGACCTGGATTTACCGTTCTTGGCCCCCCTAAGCCCCCCCGTGCGGGGGGCGGCTGTGATCGCTCTGGCGGTTGGAGGTCGGGGAGCGGCCCGGGCTCTGGCCATGTTCTCGGATGAGGATTTCTGGATCGCCCTGTGAAGAGGTGAGTGAAGTCCGCCCGGCCAGGGCCCAGAAAGGGTTGGACTGGGGGCACAGCCAGATGGACTGTCTTAGCCGGAGCTGGCCTTTAGGTTGGAGAAGGGGGTGCCAGAGCTGGGGAGCGTTCCTTTGGCAGGGTCTGTCAAGGGAACCTGAGCCAGTCACCAGGGCAGAACTGAGGCCTGGTGTCTTGGGGTGTGCCTCTTTAAAGACTGGGGGTTCAGGGAACCACGGGAGTTTGGGAACCTGGCCAGATAGCCTCTCTGCCTGTTTATTTTTGTGTTGGGGGAGCTCGACTAAACTAGGACCCGGGCCCTGATGCCAGCACCAATCCCAGGCTGCTGCTTCTCCCTTCAGGGTTCCTTGTGGGCCTTGGGACAGAGCAACTTGGGATGGTGGGGGAGGGTGATCACTGCCAGGTCAGACTTATGCCAGTTGGACTTTAAGGTTGTTCCTACCGAGTTGGGCACCCAAAGCAGTCCCTGGAAAACTCAAGGAACCCCAGATCCTTCACCAGGCCTTCTTTCACTGGGCAAAGGGAGAGTGTGTGGAAACTGACTAGTTGTGATGAAGGGGGTAGCTGGGGCAAGAAGGAGGCGGGGCTGGGGCAGTTCTGGCTCTGCTGTTCAACTTTAAACTGCCCCTGCCTGGCAAAGTGACCCCAGTGAGGCCGAGTGCTGTCTTAGCCTGCTTTGCCTCCCCTCCTCTTGGGATGGATCTAATCTCCAGAGGATTATAGAGGAGGCCGTTGAGATTTACTTCCTGCGAATGTAGGCTGCAAAAAATGGCTTTTGTCTTTTGCCTTCTCCCGGCCTGGTATGGAGAGCTGGCTGCCCATGAGTCCCTGGCCAGTCCTGCAAGCCCCTCCCAGACCTCTCCAACCCTTTTTTGACCAGGGATTGTTAACTGGTTTTCTGATCCTGTACCAACTGTGCAGAATGGGGTGGCCTGTGTCTCTCTGGAGGAGAAATGGCTTGATCAGAGCTCTTTTCTCCTGGAAACCAGTGATTCCACCCCTGGCAGAAGGTATTGGGGAGAAAGGGTGTGTATGTGCCTGCAGCTTGAGCCTCAATCCTGTGGGCCTTGCTTGGGCTGGGACTGCCCCTCTCACACCTGTCATGCTACCCAGCAGGGATTTGGCTGGTGCATTTTGCTCCCTCACTCTTATCTGCTCCAACATACATATACTAGATTTCTTTGAGTCTGGTTTTGGAAAGGAGAAAATAGGGGTTTTGCCTTTTAAAGATTTCTGAAAGGTGAGAGGTGGCACAGGGGTAGTGGAGTGAGGTGAGCTGTCAATCCTGCTCTCCACTCCGGCATTCTATGGAGAGTCCCTCCCGTTTGTCCCGAAACAACTTCCTTATGTAGGACTGCACCTTGTTAGCTGTGCCTGCTCTCAGGATGAGCCAGGGACACAGTTCAGAGAGTCTGCAGGGCCAGTATTCCATTTGGATCCATCTCGGAGGGGTGACCCAAAATGGGGGTGGGAAGAGGTGTGGTTTGAGTCCAGGCTGGGAACCAGGAAGTCCTGAGTCCTCCTGAAGAGCTGTTCACTCAAGGGCCTGCTTCAGCCTTACACCTCTCCAAGCGTCCATTTCCCCCTTGTCTGGGAAAATGGAGTGAAAGCTGTTGGTCTGGGAGGGAGGCAGGAAGGAGAGTGGGTTGAGATAAATCCCTGTCCTTTTCTTTGCTGTTTTGGACCTCTTAGGTATAGGACTGAGGGGTGCCAGCACAGTTTTACTCCCTAGATCTGTACCTACTGTCTGGGATCTCTAGTTCTGTGGAGAAAGCCTGGTGAGACACTACCCCAGTTTAGATCCAGGGAAAAAATCCTTGTGTGTATGTGTGTCAGTTTACTGGCTGTGAATGATGGGACTGGGGAACCTGGGGTCTTTGTTTAGATATGTTCAGGGGCCTATTAACTGGGAATCAGCATTGGGATCCCTGTGCTGGACTGTAGGGATGGGGAAATAGGGACTGAGGGCTCAGGCTTTTTGGAGGTACCCCCTGGATTATTTTTGGTACAAGTTGTATGACATTCTTCTCTTTGCTTCTTAATCTCTCATCTTCCATGGCCCCATGAATGGGCTCTGGCTTTGGAGGATGTTAGTACTCTCTCAAGGCCAGATGAAGGTGGTTTCTGTACCTTCTTGAGCAGTACCAGCCTTACCAGCCTGAGAGGGCTGAGCTCGGGGGAGGGCTGAGGAATTTGCCCCTCTGGCCTTGTGTGAGGCAGCCCTCCTCCTACCCACTGTATTATCATTGTTGCCTTTTACTTCTTGATGTTTGTGACTCTTTTGGCCTCAACTTTGAGACCAGAGCGGGTAGAGGATCTTTAGGGGTATGTAGTGGTAAGATATAGTAAGATGCAAAGAATTAGAAAACTTTAAGGGCCCCTTGGACCTTCCGGGTGTGGCCAGGCCTTGAATGACTGAATGGAAGAGGGGCCTGGCTGCTGCCCTCATCTCCACCTCCCACTTCCCATGGTAGCTTCTAAGGACTCCTTGAAGTTCTGGAGCAGCTTTTGTATGAGCCGGCCAGATGACCCACCCTGCTTTCCTTTCGAGTGTGGTTGTGTGGCAGGTTTGGGAAAGATGGCTTGGGAATGGAGATGATGTGTATCAGGTGATGCTTTACTTTATCCAGTGAGTTCTGAGTGTTAGGGGAAAAAGGAATTTTCTTTCCTGTGACATGTCTCCAGAGGGGCATAGCCACTATCTGGAAATAAAGGGTGAGTTCAGGGCAGGAAGAGTGATACTGTAGTTCTTAGGGAATTGATTTACTGATTTGGGGCACCTTTGAGGGTTCCCCCTGTCTCATCTGTCCCAGTCATTCAACCGTAAGTGGCTGACTGCGGTATTTGCCTTCCAGTTTGGGAGGACGGGCTGTCCTTGCTAAGGGTGGTGTGGTCACTCTGGTTAGTCAAGAAGAGTGGAAAAGGCGAGAGATGAATTTCTCAAACTTTTATTGTTTGAGTTCTGTTTTAGGGATTTCCCCCACCTCACCACCACTTTCTGTAGGAACACTGTATACCATCTCTGATTAAGAGAAAGGGTCTACACTTCCCACTACAAGCTGCTAACACTTATCACTTTCTCCCTCCTTCTATAGGATCCCTTTCCTATTCTTCGTGTCTGTAATTATTGTTCTTTTTTTTCCCCACTGTGCTTAATTCCCTCTGAGATCTAGGAAAATAATGCCCAAAGGTGTAAGTCTCAACTTTTTTAGGTATAACTTTAGTGTGTTTCATTTGGCTCTGATACAGGCACGCATTTCTTAGAAGAAGGGACAAGGGACCGTTATTCCCCACCCCCATGTATGTGTGTGGAAACCCTGCTTGAGGGAAGAGGAAGGAAGCTACTCCGCTGTGCTGTGCTATGTCCTGCCCTGTTTAGAACTCCTCTGAGTGGCTCTATGCTTCCTGAGACTACAACTCCCAGCATGCTTAGCCTCAGGCCTGGCTACACATGCTCAGTAACTCTCAAGGTCCACTTCTGTTAACTACTAGGGATATCTGAAGAGGAAGGGCAGTTGGTGTTGCTAAGGGCAATGACCTGAGACCTTCAGGCTGGGTGAGACCCTGAGTTCAGTTAGGGCATGGGCCGGGGGTTGGTCTGAGCTGGATTTGGGTTGGAAGTGGGTGGAAATTAGGGAGTTTCTTCTTTTGTAATGGTGATGTCCTCGTAGAAACAAGTGGCGGTTGGGGAGATCCATCCATAGCTAGGCTGTAGTTCCAGTAGTGTGTTACATCTCTTGCAGTGCCTCAGACTCTGCCTCTGGGAGAGGGATTTTTGCTGGACTCAGGCTTCCTGGGTCATGACTACCCCTGGGTTGGCACAGACTGGCCTCTAGAATGGGAGCTTACTTGAGACTTGAGGGAAAGGTGTGGGAATAGGGCTCACCAAAAGCCAAAAACCCAGAGGCAAGCCAAAGAGCAGTATTAGATATAAATGGATATGCTTCTAGTTGGATGCTATGGCCCCAGGAACTCTTACAGAGGAGCCTGGAAGTGGGAAAGTCAAATGGATCCCCTGAGAATCTCTCCAGAGTGTGAGAAGAGCATATGTGTTTATCTGGGGAGGAAGTGACCCTACAGGTTAGGGAGAATGACTTTCTTGTCAGTATAGGAGTTTGTAGTATGGCTTTGCTCTGATGTCTGGAGGGTCTGGATGCCTTCTTCCCAGGATTCTGGGAAAAATGCTTCTTGGGAAGACTTAGTAGGCATATAGATCTCTTTCTTGGCACCAACAGGTCTCCCCGAGAGGGCCCTGCCCAGTCGGAGAGAGGGATGGACAGCCAGAAGCTGGCTGGTGAGGATAAAGATTCAGAACCGGCAGGTGAGTAGGACAAATTGTTTGTTTGCTTTTAGATTTCATTGGCAACCTTACATTTCTGGTCCTGGCACAAGGACATGAGCTAAGTCTATGTAGCAGATAAGTAATGGAACAACTCTGTTCTTTGGGACAACAGTTGAAATATCATCACTCTGATCCACTCAGGTTTTGGATAATCTCATGCGTCTGGTGAGTGGACTTTGTGTTAAATAGGGATGATGGCTGACACATGCTGTTTGTCTGTTTATTCAGCTGATGGACCTGCAGCTTCTGAGGACCCAAGTGCCACTGAGTCAGACCTGCCCAACCCACATGTGGGAGAGGTCTCTGTCCTTAGTTCTGGGAGTGCCAGGCTTCAGGAGACTCCTCAGGACTGCAGGTAGCTTGTTTGAGGGCACATGAGGATTTGATTTGAGAGTCTAGGGCTTTCAAGGAAGAGAATTTAGGAAAATGAGTGTTGGGGAAGCATGGGCATGCCAAATCATGGGGTTGCTGGGGGCCTGGCGTGGTACTGATGCTTGTGTGTCCACAGTGGGGGTCCGGTGCGGCGTTGTGCTCTCTGTAACTGCGGGGAGCCCAGTCTACACGGGCAGCGGGAGCTACGGCGCTTTGAGTTGCCATTTGATTGGCCCCGGTGTCCAGTGGTGTCCCCTGGGGGGAGCCCAGGGCCCAATGAGGCAGTGCTGCCCAGTGAGGACCTATCACAGATTGGTTTCCCTGAGGGCCTTACACCTGCCCACCTAGGAGAACCTGGAGGTGAGTGAGGAGAATGGGGCAGGAAATGGGATAAGGGCTGGGTAGTCCTGAGCCAGCAATCCTCTTTTTGTTAATTCTTTCCTTTCTGTTTACCTCTTCCCACCTGTAAAGGGTCCTGCTGGGCTCACCATTGGTGTGCTGCATGGTCGGCAGGCGTATGGGGGCAGGAGGGCCCAGAACTATGTGGTGTGGACAAGGCCATCTTCTCAGGGATCTCACAGGTGGGGCTGGGCCAGGGGATTGCATAGGTGAAGGGCAGGGCTGGTGGGCTTCTGAGAGTCAGGTTGGAATGAGAAGGACCATGGGTATACTGGGGCAGAGCTAGTGCCTGAACTGTTTGTCTGGGGAGAGCTGGCTGACACTGAGGCTCTTTTTTCACCCTGGCAGCGCTGCTCCCACTGCACCAGGCTCGGTGCCTCCATCCCTTGCCGCTCACCTGGATGTCCACGGCTTTACCACTTCCCCTGCGCGACTGCCAGCGGTTCCTTCCTATCCATGAAAACACTGCAGCTGCTATGCCCAGAGCACAGTGAGGGGGCTGCACATCTGGGTGAGAAGTCCTGATCTTTGGTCATAGGGCAAATGAGAGACCAAATGTGCCTTGGATTTTTGTACTCTACAGAGCACTGATCAAAGTATAGAATTATTTACTGTTGGTCTGCCCCACTAAAATAGGTGTGAACTTTGTGAGCACCAGGGTTTTGCCTGTCTCATTTATCATTTTGTCTCCAGTGCCTAGGACAGTAGCTGGCAGACGTTGGGCAGGCACTCAGTAACTTTGTTGTTTGTTCATTCTGTGCCCATGGAGTGCCTGTTTTGTGTACAGCAATGTGCTGAGGCTTACAAGGAATCCATAGCTGACCTGTGGTGTCTCTACCCCCTGCAGAGGAGGCTCGCTGTGCAGTGTGTGAGGGGCCAGGGGAGTTGTGTGACCTGTTCTTCTGTACCAGCTGTGGGCATCACTATCATGGGGCCTGCCTGGACACTGCTCTGACTGCCCGCAAACGTGCTGGCTGGCAGTGCCCTGAATGCAAAGTGTGCCAAGCCTGCAGGTAGGAATGGAAGGGCAGGAGGAAAGTCTTAGGCACAACACAGGTTAGGGTTGAAAATGAGGGCAGTCGGAGAAGGCCTGTTAACATGAAAACAACAAAAAAGAAAGGAAATGAGGGCAGAGAGGACACTGTAATGTTCCCTGTGCACCTGCAGGAAACCTGGGAATGACTCTAAGATGTTGGTTTGTGAGACGTGTGACAAAGGATACCATACTTTCTGCCTAAAACCACCCATGGAGGAACTGCCTGCTCACTCTTGGAAGTGCAAGGTGAGTGTACCCTGATTCTGCCCTATTGTCCCTAACTGTGTCTCCTACAGCATTCTCTGTCTTGACAAGTTGTGTACTTTCGTTTAGTCTTTGCTGTCTAACCAATGCCTGTTTTGCCCACTCCCTTCCCTTAGGCGTGCCGGGTATGTCGGGCCTGTGGGGCGGGCTCAGCAGAACTGAATCCCAACTCGGAGTGGTTTGAGAACTACTCTCTCTGTCACCGCTGTCACAAAGCCCAGGGAGGTCAGCCTATCCGCTCCGTTGCTGAGCAGCATACCCCGGTGTGTAGCAGGTAAGTGGTGGGGACTGACTGAGATTGGGCTGGCAGGTTGGAAGAACTGACATTGGCAGGGGCCTTGTTAAATTGAGTGGACTTTGAGAGGAGAGCCCTAAGGTGGGCAGTGCCATCCACAGCATTCGTGCCTCCCCCCAGTGTGCTCTCTAGGATTTGTTAGCTGGTGAGAGCCACAGTGCCTGCTCCCCTGTACCCTCTGCAGATTTTCACCCCCAGAGCCTGGCGATACCCACACTGATGAGCCCGATGCTCTGTACGTTGCATGCCAAGGGCAGCCAAAGGGTGGGCACGTGACCTCTATGCAACCCAAGGAACCAGGGCCCCTGCAATGTGAAGCCAAACCACTAGGTGAGTAGGGTTTCAGGGTCCCTGAAATTCATCCCCTTTTATTCTATGGCAAGAGACAGTTTGTGCATTGCCCCAGACCCCACACTTTTGTGGAGTAGATCTGAGCTAGATAGGAGCATCGTGTTGTTGTGTCTGCAGGGAGAGCAGGGGTCCAACTTGAACCCCAGTTGGAGGCCCCCCTAAACGAGGAGATGCCACTGCTGCCCCCACCTGAGGAGTCACCCCTGTCCCCACCACCTGAGGAATCACCCACGTCCCCACCACCTGAGGCATCACGCCTGTCCCCACCACCCGAGGAATCGCCCGCATCCCCACTTCCTGAGGCATTGCACCTGTCCCGGCCGCCGGAGGAATCGCCCCTCTCTCCGCCGCCTGAGGAGTCTCCTCTGTCTCCCCCACCTGAATCATCACCTTTTTCTCCACTGGAGGAGTCGCCCTTGTCTCCACCGGAAGAGTTACCCCCATCTCCTGCACTTGAGACGCCTCTATCCCCACCACCTGAAGCATCGCCCCTGTCCCCACCATTTGAAGAATCTCCTTTGTCCCCGCCACCTGAGGAATTGCCCACTTCCCCGCCACCTGAAGCATCTCGCCTGTCTCCACCACCTGAGGAGTCACCCATGTCCCCTCCACCTGAAGAGTCACCCATGTCTCCACCACCGGAGGCATCTCGTCTGTTCCCACCATTTGAAGAGTCTCCTCTGTCCCCTCCACCTGAAGAGTCTCCCCTTTCCCCACCACCTGAGGCATCACGCCTGTCCCCACCACCTGAGGACTCGCCTATGTCCCCACCACCTGAAGAATCACCTATGTCCCCCCCACCTGAGGTATCGCGCCTATCCCCCCTGCCTGTGGTGTCACGCCTGTCTCCACCGCCTGAGGAATCTCCCTTGTCCCCACCGCCTGAGGAGTCTCCCACGTCACCTCCACCTGAGGCTTCACGCCTCTCCCCACCACCTGAGGACTCCCCCACATCCCCACCACCTGAGGACTCACCTGCTTCCCCACCACCGGAGGACTCGCTCATGTCCCTGCCGCTGGAGGAGTCACCCCTGTCGCCACTACCTGAGGAGCCGCAACTCTGCCCCCCGTCCGAGGGGCCGCACCTGTCACCCCGGCCTGAGGAGCCGCACCTGTCCCCCCGGCCTGAGGAGCCGCACCTATCTCCGCAGGCTGAGGAGCCACACCTGTCCCCCCAGCCTGAGGAGCCATGCCTGTGCGCTGTGCCTGAGGAGCCACACTTGTCCCCCCAGGCTGAGGGACCACATCTGTCCCCTCAGCCTGAGGAATTGCACCTGTCCCCCCAGACTGAGGAGCCGCACCTGTCTCCTGTGCCTGAGGAGCCATGCTTGTCCCCCCAACCTGAGGAATCACACCTGTCCCCCCAGTCTGAGGAGCCATGCCTGTCCCCCCGGCCTGAGGAATCGCATCTGTCCCCTCAGCTTGAGAAGCCACCCCTGTCCCCTCGGCCTGAAGAGCCCCCTGAGGAGCCAGGCCAATGCCCTGCACCTGAGGAGCTGCCCTTGTTCCCTCCCCCTGGGGAACCATCCTTATCTCCCTTGCTTGGAGAGCCAGCCCTGTCTGAGCCTGGGGAACCACCTCTGTCCCCTCTGCCCGAGGAGCTGCCGTTGTCCCCATCTGGGGAGCCATCCTTGTCGCCTCAGCTGATGCCACCAGGTAAGGGGATGTTAGTATTCTGTTATTCTGGAACAGCTGTAACTCTTCATGGCACATCTAATCTAAGAGCCCTTCTTTTTTCTCTTTCCTTCCAGATCCCCTTCCTCCTCCACTCTCACCCATTATCACAGCTGCGGCCCCACCGGCCCTGTCTCCTTTGGGGGAGTTAGAGTACCCCTTTGGTGCCAAAGGGGACAGTGACCCTGAGTCACCGTTGGCTGCCCCCATCCTGGAGACACCCATCAGCCCTCCACCAGAAGCTAACTGCACTGACCCTGAGCCTGTCCCTCCTATGATCCTTCCCCCATCTCCAGGCTCCCCAATGGGGCCGGCTTCTCCCATCCTGATGGAGCCCCTTCCTCCTCAGTGTTCGCCACTCCTTCAGCATTCCCTGGTTCCCCAAAACTCCCCTCCCTCCCAGTGCTCTCCTCCTGCCCTACCACTGTCCGTTCCCTCCCCGTTGAGTCCCATAGGGAAGGTAGTGGGAGTCTCAGATGAGGCTGAGCTGCACGAGATGGAGACTGAGAAAGTTTCAGAACCTGAATGCCCAGCCTTGGAACCCAGTGCCACCAGTCCTCTCCCTTCCCCAATGGGGGACCTTTCCTGCCCCGCCCCCAGCCCTGCCCCAGCCCTGGATGACTTCTCTGGCCTAGGGGAAGACACAGCCCCTCTGGATGGGATTGATGCTCCGGGTTCACGGCCAGAGCCTGGACAGACCCTTGGCAGTTTGGCTAGTGAACTTAAAGGCTCCCCTGTGCTCCTGGACCCCGAGGAGCTGGCCCCCGTGACCCCTATGGAGGTCTACCCCGAATGCAAGCAGACAGCAGGGCAGGGCTCACCATGTGAAGAACAGGAAGAGCCACGTGCACCGGTGGCCCCCACACCACCCACTCTCATCAAATCCGACATCGTTAACGAGATCTCTAATCTGAGCCAGGGTGATGCCAGTGCCAGTTTTCCTGGCTCAGAGCCCCTCCTGGGCTCTCCAGACCCGGAGGGGGGTGGCTCCCTGTCCATGGAGCTGGGGGTCTCTACGGATGTTAGTCCAGCCCGAGATGAGGGCTCCCTACGGCTCTGTACCGACTCACTGCCAGAGACTGATGACTCACTATTGTGCGATGCTGGGACAGCTATCAGCGGAGGCAAAGCTGAGGGGGAGAAGGGGCGGCGGCGCAGCTCCCCAGCCCGTTCCCGCATCAAACAGGTGAGGGGCTATCTAGCTGCGGGATGTGATTAGAGTTAGCCCACTGTCAGAGGTACAGTCCTGTGTCACTGATGCTTTCCCACCTTGCTTTGTGAATCCTAGACTTGGAGATCCTTTATTCCAGTTATTAAGGAGAAAATACTAATACGTAGAAGAGACAAGTAACTTGCCCAGTTTCATGGTTACTCAGTAATAGAATTGGGACCAGAAACTTGGTTCTTTCAAGCCATTGTTTTTTCTCCTTGTCCATCTCAACCACTCTTGGGAGGGGAAGAATGGGTTTGGGTTAGAGCTATGCGCTTGTTGATATCTGGGAGTTTGGCCTTTTCCCTTGCCCTGAGTGGGACTCCTGGGCTTATTACCTGTCTTACTCTGTCCGTTTGTCACTTCTTCTGTTCAAGTGTGTAAACCCAACACACTAGCCCTTGACATGCTCCTGTCATTGTCCCCTTCTTTCACTCAGGGTCGCAGCAGCAGTTTCCCAGGAAGACGCCGGCCTCGTGGAGGAGCCCATGGAGGACGTGGTAGAGGACGGGCCCGGCTAAAGTCAACTGCTTCTTCCATTGAGACTCTGGTAGTAAGGAGATGCCTCCTATTCCTCCCATCCCCCAACCATGCTTTAGCACCCTCTGAGTCCTGCCAGTCCCTTGCATGCTTGCCTACCTGCCTGCTCGTCTAGGGCCTGTCTGGCTATGTCTGAATTCCTGTCCACTTGGCCCGCAGGTTTTTCTGAAATCTCTGCTATCAGACTGAGGCTCAGTTTGGGAGCTGGGGTGTTCTGTCTGTTATTCCTGGCTTTTGGCCTTCATCTTAACCAAGGGTTCACATTTTCTTCCCCCAGCACCAAAGAGGAAAGTAGCTTGGTGGGGGCAGATTTATCTGCCTCACTTTCCATAACTCTCTGCCCATCAGGTTGCTGACATTGATAGCTCTCCCAGTAAGGAGGAGGAGGAAGAAGATGATGACACCATGCAGAATACCGTGGTTCTCTTCTCCAACACAGACAAATTTGTCCTAATGCAGGTACCATACAGTGAGACCTGGCACAGTGAACATTGTGTATGTGTGTGTTGGGTGAGAGGATAGATGGGAAAACTGGACTTACTTTTGGGGATACCCAGCTAATGAGAAAACAGACCATGAATTCTAATCATGTTATTCATTGGTTTGTCCATCCATCACATTTCTCTTGAGTATCTCTTCTGAGCTTGGCACTAAGCTAGGAGCTAGAGAAATAGCAGTGAAAAAGTCTTTGCCTTATTGAACTTTATAGCTTAGGGAACTTACATGTGTCCTCACTTGAATAATCTTGAAGCTGATAGAATTTTGTCACATATGTGATTCTCACCTGACCAGTCTTTACTCCATCTTATCTTCCTTTAATTTCTTCTTAACTTCACCCATGTCAGGCTTTATAAATTCAAGTGACCTGATTAGGTGAGTAAGGCATCCTAGGAAGGAGCAGGGTCCCTTGGTAGCTTACAGCGTCCTAACGCTGTGGGATGGGGTTCCTGACTCTGGTCGCAAATCAGTGTTGTAGCGTCATAGTAGACTGGATCTGAGTGGGATGGGGAGATCTAGTTGGACATTTGGGTTTCTCTGTGTTTCCCCAGGACATGTGTGTGGTATGTGGCAGCTTTGGCCGGGGGGCAGAGGGCCACCTCCTTGCCTGTTCGCAGTGCTCTCAGTGCTATCACCCTTACTGTGTCAACAGCAAGGTGAGTTCAGGGCCCAAGAGGTGTAGGCTGGGGAATAGGGTCAGTTATTTCTTACCCTAGTTCCTTGTCCTGGCCATACCACCTCTTAAAGCGGCCATCGGTCATGGTTGTTCATTAGTCACCAGTGGTTATCAAACTTTTCTTGGGGAAAAGTACTTTGGAACTCAACGGTGGACTTGATAGTTTCTTTGTGGTAGGCCCTGACTTGCTGGTATAATTCAGTCCTTCGTAAAAAATAACAACATGGCTGGGCATGGTGGCTCCCACCTGTAATCCCAGCACTTTGGGAGGCCTAAGTGGGTGGATCACCTGAGATTAGGAGTTCAGGACCATCGTGGCCAACATGGTGAAACCCCGTCTCTTCTAAAAATAACAAAAATTAGCCGAGTGTGGTAGCGCGTGCCTGTAATCTCAGCAACTCGGGAGGCTGAGGCAGGAGAATTGCTTGAACCCAGGAGGCGGAGGTTGCAGTGAGCCGAGATCACGCCACTGTACTCCACTCCAGCCTGGGCAACAGAGTGAGATCCGTCTCAAAAAAAAAGGAAAAACTGGGGGACCTAATTCGGTCCACAGTCTCTTTTTAGGGGCTTGGCTAGTGGAAAGATTGCTATTCTATTCACAATGAGGCAGTGGCTAGTGCAGCTCTTCTCTGATCAGCAGAGATCATTGGGAGCCTAAGTTTAGAGTCACTGTTTTGGGGACAAGGGTGCTCTGCCTAAGTGTCTGTGTGCTCAAATGGAGGCCTAGTCTCTGCATTGGGCTTCCTCCAGCCTCACCCTTAGAAGTTCCACCTCCTAGGCTGGGCACGGTGGCGCACACCTGTAATCCCAGCACTTCACTTCGGGAGGCTGAGGCGGGTGGATCACCTAAGGTCAGGAGTTGGTGACCAGCATGACTAACATGGTGAAACTCTGACTCTACTAAATACAAAAAAATTAGCAGGGCGTGGTGGCAGGTGCCTGTAATCCCAGCTACTTGGGAGGCTGAGACAAGAGAATCACTTGTACCTGAGAGGCAGAGGTTGCAGTGAGCCGAGATCGCGCCATTGCACTCCAGCCTGGGGAACAAGAGCAAAACTCCATCTCCAAAAATAAAAATAAAAAGAAGTTCTACCTCTTTTCCACCTCACACCCTGAGAAGTTCCCATCTTCTGCCCCAGATCACCAAGGTGATGCTGCTCAAGGGCTGGCGTTGTGTGGAGTGTATTGTGTGTGAGGTGTGTGGCCAGGCCTCCGACCCCTCACGCCTGCTGCTCTGTGATGACTGTGATATTAGCTACCACACATACTGCCTGGACCCCCCACTGCTCACCGTCCCCAAGGGCGGCTGGAAGTGCAAGTGGTAAGGAGACTGGGATCTTCAGTGGAGCCCTGGGGCCTTGAGATGTTAAAGTGGATATGATGTTGAGTATGTGACAGAGGCTGGGTTTAGGAGGCCAGGCTGGTGGCTTGGGTTTCCGGTGAGGGGACTTCTGGGTACTTTGGGTAGGTTGGGTGCTAAAGTTCTGTTTTCCTGCTCCTACCAGGTGTGTGTCCTGTATGCAGTGTGGGGCTGCTTCCCCTGGCTTCCACTGTGAATGGCAGAATAGTTACACACACTGTGGGCCCTGTGCCAGCCTGGTGACCTGCCCTATCTGTCATGCTCCTTATGTAGAAGAGGACCTACTAATCCAGTGCCGCCACTGTGAACGGTGAGAACATCCCTTTCTCCTCACTTTGGCTCTGTTGCCAGCCTCGCATTGCCTGAGCTTATTTCCTCCAGTCTCTGTTCTCCAGGTGGATGCATGCAGGCTGTGAGAGCCTCTTCACAGAGGACGATGTGGAGCAGGCAGCCGATGAAGGCTTTGACTGTGTCTCCTGCCAGCCCTACGTGGTAAAGCCTGTGGGTGAGTACCTGCTGCTGGGTAGGGGGAGGAGTCAGGGCAGGGGTACCTTGCTTTGGGACAGGACCTCAGCCACCTCCGTTTGTCCTTCTCTCCATAGCGCCTGTTGCACCTCCAGAGCTGGTGCCCATGAAGGTGAAAGAGCCAGGTGAGTCACAGAAATTTTGAATGCCAAAGCCAGACCAGACGTCAGACATCATCTAGTCTAGCTCCAACCCCCTAGCTTCATCTCCTTATTTTAAGAGGAGGAAACTCAGACCCAGAGAAGTTAAGTGGCCTGCCCAAGGTCACCTAGTAAGTTAGTGGCAAAGTTATGCCTAGAACCAAGGTCTCCAGCTTCCCAGGCAATGTTCCTTTCATCAGGCACCATGGTCTCTTCACTGCCAGGATTTCATCTTCAGATCTCTTTTTTTTTTTTTTTGAGATGGAGTCTTGCTCTGTTGCCCAGGCTGGAGTGCAGTGGCACAAGCTCGGCACACTGCAAGCTTTGCCTCCCGGGTTCACGCCATTCTCCTGCCTCAGCCTCCTGAGTAGCTGGGACTACAGGTGCCCGCCACCACGCCCGGCTAATTTTTTGTATTTTTTAGTAGAGATGGGGTTTCACCGTGTTAGCCAGGATGGTCTCGATCTCCGGACCTCGTGATCTGCCAGCCTCGGCCTCCCAAAGGGCTGGGATTACAAGCATGAGCACCGCGCCCGGCTGAGAACATAACTCTTTTTCCTAAGTGAAAGGGGTCAGGGACATCTCCATCGTGATATGGCACTGCTGCTGGCATCTAGGACACTGTGTGCTGGCATCCAGCAAGTAGGGGCCCTCATAGCCCCAGACAGCAAGAGAATCTATTTAGTGAACCTAGGGTTAATCATGAGCAAAGGCAGGCTTCTGAGTTACAGTTCCTCTCTGAATCTCCCTGGGTCACTGACAGAGAACTCGGGCCTCAGCCAGTGCCCCTTGGTGGCCTGTTCTCCTCAGCATTTAGACCCTAAGCTGGACTTTTGTCACTGCCTTTGTCTCAGCTAAGGACATAGGTTGAAACTTGCAGTTCTGGTTTCCCTGGGGCTTCCATCCAGGGATCACACACTCTTTCCTCTTATGCAGAGCCCCAGTACTTTCGCTTCGAAGGTGTGTGGCTGACAGAAACTGGCATGGCCTTGCTGCGTAACCTGACCATGTCACCACTGCACAAGCGGCGCCAACGGCGAGGACGGCTTGGCCTCCCAGGCGAGGCAGGATTGGAGGGTTCTGAGCCCTCAGATGCCCTTGGCCCTGATGACAAGAAGGATGGGGACCTGGACACTGATGAGCTGCTCAAGGGTGAAGGTTAGCTTGGGGAATCTTAGGGAGCAGCAGAGTAGGGGGAGCGTGACTCTGGGAGTGGGATGTTGGGTGGGGGCTACATTGCCACTCAGTTACCCTTAAGCACTGCTGTCTTGTCTAAGTGGCTCTGAGGCAAGGTATTCAGCTCTCTCAGTGGCAGGATGACAAGGTTAAAAGGGCCTATAGTTCTGATTTGCCTCCATCTCTTCTGTCACCATATGCAGGTGGTGTGGAGCACATGGAGTGCGAAATTAAACTGGAGGGCCCCGTCAGCCCTGATGTGGAGCCTGGCAAAGAGGAGACCGAGGAAAGCAAAAAACGCAAGCGTAAACCATATCGGCCTGGTGAGGTCCTGGGATGGGGTTGTGGGGTGGTGGGGTGGTGCGGGGCAGCTCAGTAGGTCCCCCAGTGGCTTCTCATCCACAACTCTGCCTCCTCATAGGCATTGGTGGTTTCATGGTGCGACAGCGGAAATCCCACACACGCACGAAAAAGGGGCCTGCTGCACAGGCGGAGGTGTTGAGTGGGGATGGGCAGCCCGACGAGGGTGAGACGGGTGAGGGCACCAGTGGGGCCTGGGAGAAGGTGGGGCAATGCTAGAGAGACCCAGGGGGTGGACTCATTGAAAGGGCCAAGAGGGTGGTAGACCCAGCTGGTGTTGTGGGAGAGAGTAGGCACAAAGTGTCACCCTGCAAATTGGGAGCAGCATGCTCTCAACCCGAGTCTGACACTTCCGTTCTGTCCACAGTGATACCTGCTGACCTGCCTGCAGAGGGCGCCGTGGAGCAGAGCTTAGCTGAAGGGGATGAGAAGAAGAAGCAACAGCGGCGAGGGCGCAAGAAGAGCAAACTGGAGGACATGTTCCCTGCTTACTTGCAGGTGGGTCTCAGGCTCCAAGCAGTGAGGGAGGTGTCTGTGCCCTGCAGGGCATGAAGAAAGCTGTTTCTCCTTGACTGCCCCACAGGAAGCCTTCTTTGGGAAGGAGCTGCTGGACCTGAGCCGTAAGGCCCTTTTTGCAGTTGGGGTGGGCCGGCCAAGCTTTGGACTAGGGACCCCAAAAGCCAAGGGAGATGGAGGCTCAGAAAGGAAGGAACTCCCCACATCGCAGAAAGGTTAGTTATGTGGGAGTGAGTGGTGTGAGAGAATCCAACTTTCTTCTGGCTTAGGAGCTGGCAAGTTATTTGATGGGAAATGGACTGGCCTCCAGGAGTCAAGGGTGGGGTCAAGGGTCCTGGCCTGTAGGGCTGTGGGACTGGAGACCTGTTCTGGGCATCAAATGTAGGACATCTCTGATTGGAGGGGGGACTCTTGCTCATAGGAGATGATGGTCCAGATATTGCAGATGAAGAATCCCGTGGCCTCGAGGGCAAAGCCGATACACCAGGTGAGGGCTGCCGGGGTTACTGTGTCCTGTCTTGGCCTTGCTTGCCTCTGTCCCTCTGCTGTGCCCCTGAGCATTGTCAGTGTTGGAGGCTGGAAACTGTCCCATGGCCCTCTGTGGTTCAGAGTGGCTATGACCCATCCTGGCCTTGACCCATGGGTTTCTCCTGGCATTTACAGGACCTGAGGATGGGGGCGTGAAGGCATCCCCAGTGCCCAGTGACCCTGAGAAGCCAGGCACCCCAGGTGAAGGGATGCTTAGCTCTGACTTAGACAGGATTTCCACAGAAGGTGAGGCTGTGACCCGTACCTCTTTGTGTATAAGGGTTTTCTATGGGAGAAGGAGGAGGTCCTATCTTTGGGACTGTGATCTGTACAGCTTCTCTGGTGGGGAGTCCTGGACTGTTCCTGGCCATGATCATTTGTAGACCTGTGGTGTCACCTGAACTTCCCAGTCTTCCTCAACAGTGTCCTTCATTCCCCCGCAGAACTGCCCAAGATGGAATCCAAGGACCTGCAGCAGCTCTTCAAGGATGTTCTGGGCTCTGAACGAGAACAGCATCTGGGTTGTGGAACCCCTGGCCTAGAAGGCAGCCGTACGCCACTGCAGAGGCCCTTTCTTCAAGGTAATACAGGTGGGAGTGGTCTGAAGACTGACATAATCAAGCTTGCCTCCAGGATGGGCCAGTTGCTCTTTTCTCTGATCCTGTCCGTCTTGTAGGTGGACTCCCTTTGGGCAATCTGCCCTCCAGCAGCCCAATGGACTCCTACCCAGGCCTCTGCCAGTCCCCGTTCCTGGATTCTAGGTTGGTGTCTCTGCGTAACCTTCGTGGGCAGTCCTCGTTGTCCTTTCCCTCCATCTGAGTTCATGCCTCGCCTCCCTCGGACTCCTGCAGCACTTCCCCTGCTCCTCCCCATTCCCTTGTTAGTGACCCTCCTCTTTTGGGGCAGGGCAGTGGCCTGGGGCTCTAGGCAGTTTGTCTGGGGTGGGACTTGGCATCCCTGCGCCCTGTGACTCTCTGCCCCTGCGCCCCAGGGAGCGCGGGGGCTTCTTTAGCCCGGAACCCGGTGAGCCCGACAGCCCCTGGACGGGCTCAGGTGGCACCACGCCCTCCACCCCCACAACCCCCACCACGGAGGGTGAGGGCGACGGACTCTCCTATAACCAGCGGAGTCTTCAGCGCTGGGAGAAGGATGAAGAGTTGGGCCAGCTGTCCACCATCTCACCCGTGCTCTATGCCAACATTAATTTTCCTAATCTCAAGCAAGATTACCCAGGTACCTGTGGGATGAGGGCAAGGGAGACAGCCTGGCAACATGGCAGGTGGAGGAGTCGCCTGCCAAGTCTTCTCTGACTCACTCTCTCTGCCCTCCAGACTGGTCAAGCCGTTGCAAACAAATCATGAAGCTCTGGAGAAAGGTTCCAGCAGCTGACAAAGCCCCCTACCTGGTGAGGCAGAAAGGAGCATGGATTAGCCTGGGAACTGAGAGGGAGGGAGGGATCTTTGGGTAATTTACCTCAGTTCTTTCCGCTCCCCACTCCTAAAGCAGCTGGGCCAGAAGGGATCCGCTTCTGGGTAGGGAGTGTGAAAACACTACAGTATGGGGGCGGGGCATGAGACCGAGCACTAGGCCCTAAGGCTGTGTCCCATATCCCTCAGCAAAAGGCCAAAGATAACCGGGCAGCTCACCGCATCAACAAGGTGCAGAAGGTGAGTGGGGCTGGGCTGGGGTGTAGCAGTCCTCTAGTGGGTGGCCTCTCTTGAGGGTGGAGGGCCACGGGGCCTGCCTGCAGCAGCCTGACTGCCCTATGCCTGGTCTCCCCCTGTAGCAGGCTGAGAGCCAGATCAACAAGCAGACCAAGGTGGGCGACATAGCCCGTAAGACTGACCGACCGGCCCTACATCTCCGCATTCCCCCGCAGCCAGGGGCACTGGGCAGCCCGCCCCCCGCTGCTGCCCCCACCATTTTCATTGGCAGCCCCACTACCCCCGCCGGCTTGTCTACCTCTGCGGACGGGTTCCTGAAGCCGCCGGCGGGCTCGGTGCCTGGCCCTGACTCGCCTGGTGAGCTCTTCCTCAAGCTCCCACCCCAGGTGCCCGCCCAAGTGCCTTCGCAGGACCCCTTTGGACTGGCCCCTGCCTATCCCCTGGAGCCCCGCTTCCCCACGGCACCACCCACCTATCCCCCCTATCCTAGTCCTACGGGGGCCCCTGCGCAGCCCCCGATGCTGGGCGCCTCATCTCGTCCTGGGGCTGGCCAGCCAGGGGAATTCCACACTACCCCACCTGGCACCCCCAGACACCAGCCCTCCACACCTGACCCATTCCTCAAACCCCGCTGCCCCTCGCTGGATAACTTGGCTGTGCCTGAGAGCCCTGGGGTAGGGGGAGGCAAAGCTTCCGAGCCCCTGCTCTCGCCCCCACCTTTTGGGGAGTCCCGGAAGGCCCTAGAGGTGAAGAAGGAAGAGCTTGGGGCATCCTCTCCTAGCTATGGGCCCCCAAACCTGGGCTTTGTTGACTCACCCTCCTCAGGCACCCACCTGGGTGGCCTGGAGTTAAAGACACCTGATGTCTTCAAAGCCCCCCTCACCCCTCGGGCATCTCAGGTAGAGCCCCAGAGCCCGGGCTTGGGCCTAAGACCCCAGGAGCCACCCCCTGCCCAGGCTTTGGCACCTTCTCCTCCAAGTCACCCGGACATCTTTCGCCCTGGCTCCTACCCTGACCCATATGCTCAGCCCCCATTGACTCCTCGGCCCCAACCTCCGCCCCCTGAGAGCTGCTGTGCTCTGCCCCCTCGCTCACTGCCCTCCGACCCTTTCTCCCGAGTGCCTGCCAGTCCTCAGTCCCAGTCCAGCTCCCAGTCTCCACTGACACCCCGTCCTCTGTCTGCTGAAGCTTTTTGCCCATCCCCCGTTACCCCTCGCTTCCAGTCCCCTGACCCTTATTCTCGCCCACCCTCACGCCCTCAGTCCCGTGACCCATTTGCCCCATTGCATAAGCCACCCCGACCCCAGCCCCCTGAAGTTGCCTTTAAGGCTGGGTCTCTAGCCCACACTTCGCTGGGGGCTGGGGGTTTCCCAGCAGCCCTGCCCTCGGGGCCAGCAGGTGAGCTCCATGCCAAGGTCCCAAGTGGGCAGCCCCCCAATTTTGTCCGGTCCCCTGGGACGGGTGCATTTGTGGGCACCCCCTCTCCCATGCGTTTCACTTTCCCTCAGGCAGTAGGGGAGCCTTCCCTAAAGCCCCCTGTCCCTCAGCCTGGTCTCCCGCCACCCCATGGGATCAACAGCCATTTTGGGCCCGGCCCCACCTTGGGCAAGCCTCAAAGCACAAACTACACAGTAGCCACAGGGAACTTCCACCCATCGGGCAGCCCCCTGGGGCCCAGCAGCGGGTCCACAGGGGAGAGCTATGGGCTGTCCCCGCTACGCCCTCCGTCGGTTCTGCCACCACCTGCACCCGACGGATCCCTCCCCTACCTGTCCCATGGAGCCTCACAGCGATCAGGCATCACCTCTCCTGTCGAAAAGCGAGAAGACCCAGGGACTGGAATGGGTAGCTCTTTGGCGACAGCTGAACTCCCAGGTACCCAGGACCCAGGCATGTCCGGCCTTAGCCAAACAGAGCTGGAGAAGCAACGGCAGGTAAGTTGACACCCTGGAGCTAAGCCCCCTATATCGCTCCTGTCTCTGGGGCAGCCCTATGATTGGAGTAGAATGGGCTTATTCCTCTTCTCTTTTTTTTGCATAGCGCCAGCGACTACGAGAGCTGCTGATTCGGCAGCAGATCCAGCGCAACACCCTGCGGCAGGAGAAGGAAACAGCTGCAGCAGCTGCAGGAGCAGTGGGGCCTCCAGGCAGCTGGGGTGCTGAGCCCAGCAGCCCTGCCTTTGAGCAGCTGAGTCGAGGCCAGACCCCCTTTGCTGGGACACAGGTAGGTAGAGTGGCAAGGGATAGTGGGGCCAGGATATTGAAGGTTGCTCCACCTTCATCTACCTTGTCTCTTCTAGGACAAGAGCAGCCTTGTGGGGTTGCCCCCAAGCAAGCTGAGTGGCCCCATCCTGGGGCCAGGGTCCTTCCCTAGCGATGACCGACTCTCCCGGCCACCTCCACCAGCCACGCCTTCCTCTATGGATGTGAACAGCCGGTGAGGCTCCAGGAGGTTCCCCGGGGGTAAACCAAGGGGGATGGATTTTATCACTGTTGGACGCTCTTGTGATTTTCCTGTATCACTAATCCTTTTCCAGTATCACTTTCTCTTCTTCCTCATTCCTTTTCTCCCTCACTGCATTAATTCTATCCTTCCTCACTGCCGTAAGCCCATGTTCTTGCTCCTTTTCTTCTGATTTCATCTTACTGACTACTGTATATTCTTCCAGGCAACTGGTAGGAGGCTCCCAAGCTTTCTATCAGCGAGCACCCTATCCTGGGTCCCTGCCCTTACAGCAGCAACAGCAACAACTGTGGCAGCAACAACAGGCAACAGCAGCAACCTCCATGCGATTTGCCATGTCAGCTCGCTTTCCATCAACTCCTGGACCTGAACTTGGCCGCCAAGCCCTAGGTTCCCCGTTGGCGGGAATTTCCACCCGTCTGCCAGGCCCTGGTGAGCCAGTGCCTGGTCCAGCTGGTCCTGCCCAGTTCATTGAGCTGCGGCACAATGTACAGAAAGGACTGGGACCTGGGGGCACTCCGTTTCCTGGTCAGGGCCCACCTCAGAGACCCCGTTTTTACCCTGTGAGTGAGGACCCCCACCGACTGGCTCCTGAAGGGCTTCGGGGCCTGGCGGTATCAGGTCTTCCCCCACAGAAACCCTCAGCCCCACCGGCCCCTGAATTGAACAACAGTCTTCATCCAACACCCCACACCAAGGGTCCTACCCTGCCAACTGGTTTGGAGCTGGTCAACCGGCCCCCGTCGAGCACTGAGCTTGGCCGCCCCACTCCTCTGGCCCTGGAAGCTGGGAAGTTGCCCTGTGAGGATCCCGAGCTGGATGACGATTTTGATGCCCACAAGGCCCTAGAGGATGATGAAGAGCTTGCTCACCTGGGTCTGGGTGTGGATGTGGCCAAGGGTGATGATGAACTTGGCACCTTAGAAAACCTGGAGACCAATGACCCCCACTTGGATGACCTGCTCAATGGAGACGAGTTTGACCTGCTGGCATATACTGATCCTGAGCTGGACACTGGGGACAAGAAGGATATCTTCAATGAGCACCTGAGGCTGGTAGAATCGGCTAATGAGAAGGCTGAACGGGAGGCCCTGCTGCGGGGGGTGGAGCCAGGACCCTTGGGCCCTGAGGAGCGCCCTCCCCCTGCTGCTGATGCCTCTGAACCCCGCCTGGCATCTGTGCTCCCTGAGGTGAAGCCCAAGGTGGAGGAGGGTGGACGCCACCCTTCTCCTTGCCAATTCACCATTGCTACCCCCAAGGTAGAGCCCGCACCTGCTGCCAATTCCCTTGGCCTGGGGCTAAAGCCAGGACAGAGCATGATGGGCAGCCGGGATACCCGGATGGGCACAGGGCCATTTTCTAGCAGTGGGCACACAGCTGAGAAGGCCTCCTTTGGGGCCACAGGAGGACCACCAGCTCACCTGCTGACCCCCAGCCCACTGAGTGGCCCAGGAGGATCCTCCCTGCTGGAAAAGTTTGAGCTCGAGAGTGGGGCTTTGACCTTGCCTGGTGGACCTGCAGCATCTGGGGAGGAGCTAGACAAGATGGAGAGCTCACTGGTAGCCAGCGAGTTACCCCTGCTCATTGAGGACCTGTTGGAGCATGAGAAGAAGGAGCTGCAGAAGAAGCAACAGCTTTCAGCACAGTTGCAGCCTGCCCAGCAGCAGCAGCAGCAGCATTCCCTACTGTCTGCACCAGGCCCTGCCCAGGCCATATCTTTGCCACATGAGGGCTCTTCTCCCAGTTTGGCTGGGTCCCAACAGCAGCTTTCCCTGGGTCTTGCAGGTGCCCGACAGCCAGGCTTGCCCCAACCACTGATGCCCACCCAGCCACCAGCTCATGCCCTCCAGCAACGCCTGGCTCCATCCATGGCTATGGTGTCCAATCAAGGGCATATGCTAAGTGGGCAGCATGGAGGGCAGGCAGGCTTGGTACCCCAGCAGAGCTCACAGCCAGTGCTATCACAGAAGCCCATGGGCACCATGCCACCTTCCATGTGCATGAAGCCGCAGCAACTGGCAATGCAGCAGCAGCTGGCAAACAGCTTCTTCCCAGATACAGGTAACCTCAGCTGGTAACATAGCCAAGTTACTTAGGGTGATCATTGTTATCACTAAATGGGCACTGAGGCTAGAGACCTCAAATACCTACTTAAGATGGGACACAAAGAACTTTGGCTAAATATCATACTAGTGGTAGAGGCAGAAACACTGTAGCTTTTAAGAAGAGAGAGAACAGTTCCTGGCATATAGTAGGCATGTAGCAGATGTTTGAATAAATGGAATGAATGTGTAAACGAAGCCTAATTAGCAGAGCCTTTGTGGCTGTAGTGAAGTTGAAAGCTTAAGACTTGAAGAGAAGTGGTGCAAAAAAAAGCAGTTGAGGCCAGGCACAATGGCTCATGCCTGTAATCCCAGCACTTTTGGAGACCAAGGCAGGTGGATCACTTAAGATCAGGAGTTCAAGACCAGCCTGGCCAAGATGATGAAACCCCATCTCTACTAAACATACAAAAATTAGCTGGGTGTGAGCCGGGCGCGGTGGTGCATCCCTGTAATCCCAGCTACTCGGGAGGCTGAGGCAGGAGAGTTGATTGAACCCAGGAGGCAGAGGTTGTGGTGAGCCGAGATCGCCTCATTGCACTCCAGCCTGGGCAACAAGAGCGAAACTCCATCTCAAAAAAAAAAAAAAAAAAAAAATTAGCTGGGTGTGGTGGTGCACGCCTGTAGTTCCAGCTACTTGAGAGGCTGAGGCAGGAAAATTGCTTGAACCCAGGAGGTGGAGGTTGCAGTTAGCTGAGATCACGCCATTGCACTCCAGCCTGGGCAACAGAGCGAGACTCTGTCTTAAAAAAAAAAAAAAGCAATTGGGATAGGTGAAAAAGTTCATTGAGGCTGCAATGGTGGGAAAACCTATGGGATGTTTCAAGAACAGTGAGTGAATTGGTTAGGCTGGAGTAAACTGTTTCGAGTGAAGTAAGTGACATAATTTTGGTGAGATAAGATGGGGGCCAGATTGAAAAAGACCTCAAATTATAATAGCATTTATTGAGTAATTACTATTTGCCAAGGAGTTTACTGAGCACTTGATACTTTTTGTCCAATTTAATCATTACAGCAGACTCATTAAATAGGTATTGTTATTATCTTTGATTACAGAAGAGGAAACAGAAGTGGAGGTTAAGTAACTTGTCCAAGATTACACAGCAGCTAGCAGAGCTAGATCTGAAGTCTGGTCGGTACTCCTCTTAACTGTTTACTGCCTCAGGATTCCAGGAGAGGGAGTTTAGGTTAGTCCTTAAGAAAGTGGGAGCTCTGGCCAGGTGCTGTGGCTCACGCCTTTAATCCCAGCACTTTGGGAGGCTGAGGCAGGTGGATCACCTGAGGTCAGGAGTTCCAGACCAGCCTGGCCAACATGGTGAAACCTCGTTTCTACTAAAAATACAAAAATTAGCTGGGCTTGGTGGTGGGCACCTGTAATCACAGCTACTCGGCAGGCTGAGGCAGGAGAATCGCTTGAACCCAGGAGGCAGAGGTTGCAGTGAGCCGAAATTGCACCATTGCACTCCAGCCTGGGTGACAAGAGCAAGACTCTGTCTTTAAAAAAAAAAAGAAAAGAAAAAAAGAAAGTGGATGCTCAGTTAAGTTTTCTGAGCAGTGGAGAAATATACAAAGTGTGGGATTTTAGGATGATGTAAGTTTTTGGTGGTTGGTTGTTTCTTCTTTTTTTGCCCAGCATTCTAGACAGACAGGAGAGTGGACTACAGGTGATGCCCAAAACAGCTCTGGAATCTAGGGCTTTGCAACAGTGCCAGCATCTTGGGTGCTTGGGCTGTGCTAGTTGCACTAAGAACATTACCTTTGAAGAATGCTTTCCGAGTCATAAAGTGTACTTATATTCTTGTCACATTTGATCCTCTTAACACCTCTGTGAGGTAGACGGAGTAGGGATCATCATCTGTATCAAATAAAAGGGTAAACTGAGGTGAAATAACACAGGTTGACTCAACAAATATTTACGGAGCCCCTTTTTGTAGCATGGTGCAAGTAAAAACAGACCACATGTCCTGTGAATAGAGCTGATTCACCCAGGCCGACTGGCTCCTAATTCAGTGGTCTTTCTGCCTTGCCATGCCATTGTTCTGCCTGGCGTGGTTGAAGTCAGGATGTTGAAGGGAATCGCAGATATTCACTGGAGCATTGGCCCCATAGCCCAGCTCACTTGGTTCTCCCCTCTCCAGACCTGGACAAATTTGCTGCAGAAGATATCATTGATCCCATTGCAAAGGCCAAGATGGTGGCTTTGAAAGGCATCAAGAAAGTGATGGCTCAGGGCAGCATTGGGGTGGCACCTGGTATGAACAGGTAAGACTCAGGACTTGGAATGGGGTTGGCCCTTTTCTTTCCCAGTCACACCCCTTCTTGGCCCCCCTCCCTACTTGTCTCACGTCTCTTTGCTTTCCAACTTTCTTATTGCCAACACTTATCTTCTGTGCTTTGGTGGACTCCAGACAGCAAGTGTCTCTGCTAGCCCAGAGGCTCTCGGGGGGACCTGGCAGTGATCTGCAGAACCATGTGGCAGCTGGGAGTGGCCAGGTAAGTGGTCAGGTGGGAGTAGGAACTTGTGTCTTATGCCACTGGGCCACCCTTCTTAGGGCCTAGCAGGGAACAATGACCCTTTAGCAGCCTCTCTCATTGCAGGAGCGGAGTGCTGGTGATCCCTCCCAGCCTCGTCCCAACCCGCCCACTTTTGCTCAGGGAGTGATCAGTGAGTATGGGGCGTGGGAGGAAGGTGCAGGGGAGTGGTTTGGGTCATATGGAGGAAGAGGGATTGGGATTACCCTTTTGCAGGTCCTGACACCCAGCTTCTTTTCCCAGATGAAGCTGACCAGCGGCAGTATGAGGAGTGGCTGTTCCATACCCAGCAGCTCCTACAGATGCAGCTGAAGGTGCTAGAGGAGCAGATTGGCGTACACCGCAAGTCCCGGAAGGCTCTGTGTGCCAAGCAGCGCACTGCCAAAAAAGCTGGCCGTGAGTTCCCAGAAGCTGATGCTGAGAAGCTCAAGCTGGTTACAGAGCAGCAGAGCAAGATCCAGAAACAACTGGATCAGGTGGGGGAAAGCAAACTTCAGCCTAGCACCCAGAAGGCAGGGAAGAGGGTTGGCATGGGGGGAGCATGCCCCAGCCTGACCTCTCCGACCCTCCCATGTTAGGTCCGGAAACAGCAGAAGGAGCACACTAATCTCATGGCAGAATATCGGAACAAGCAGCAGCAACAACAACAGCAGCAGCAGCAGCAGCAGCAGCAACAGCAACAACACTCAGCTGTGCTGGCTCTCAGCCCTTCCCAGAGTCCCCGGCTGCTCACCAAGCTCCCTGGTCAGCTGCTCCCTGGCCATGGGCTGCAGCCACCACAGGGGCCTCCGGGTGGGCAAGCCGGAGGTCTTCGCCTGCCCCCTGGGGGTATGGCACTACCTGGACAGCCTGGTGGCCCCTTCCTTAATACAGCTCTGGCCCAACAGCAGCAACAGCAACATTCTGGTGGGGCTGGATCCCTGGCTGGCCCTTCAGGGGGCTTCTTCCCTGGCAACCTTGCTCTTCGAAGCCTCGGACCTGATTCAAGGCTTTTACAGGAAAGGCAGCTGCAGCTGCAGCAGCAACGTATGCAGCTGGCCCAGAAACTGCAGCAGCAGCAGCAGCAGCAGCAGCAGCAACAGCAGCAGCAGCACCTTCTAGGACAGGTGGCAATCCAGCAGCAACAGCAGCAGGGTCCTGGAGTACAGACAAACCAAGCTCTGGGTCCCAAGCCCCAGGGCCTTATGCCTCCCAGCAGCCACCAAGGCCTCCTGGTCCAGCAGCTGTCCCCTCAACCACCCCAGGGGCCCCAGGGCATGCTGGGCCCTGCCCAGGTGGCTGTGTTGCAGCAGCAGCACCCTGCAGCTTTGGGCCCCCAGGGCCCTCACAGACAGGTGCTTATGACCCAGTCCCGGGTGCTCAGTTCCCCCCAGCTGGCACAGCAGGGTCAGGGCCTTATGGGACACAGGCTGGTCACAGCCCAGCAGCAGCAGCAGCAACAACAGCACCAACAGCAAGGGTCCATGGCAGGGCTGTCCCATCTTCAGCAGAGTCTGATGTCACACAGTGGGCAGCCCAAACTGAGCGCTCAGCCCATGGGCTCTTTACAGCAGCTTCAGCAGCAGCAGCAGCTGCAACAGCAACAGCAACTTCAGCAGCAGCAGCAGCAGCAGCTACAACAGCAACAGCAACTTCAGCAGCAACAGCTTCAACAGCAGCAACAGCAGCAGCAGCTTCAACAACAGCAGCAGCAACAGCTTCAACAGCAGCAGCAACAGCAGCAGCAGCTACAACAGCAACAGCAACAGCAGCAGCAGCTTCAACAGCAGCAACAGCAGCTACAACAGCAACAGCAACAACAACAGCAGCAGTTGCAACAGCAGCAGATGGGCCTTTTAAACCAGAGTCGAACTTTACTGTCTCCTCAGCAACAACAGCAGCAGCAAGTGGCACTTGGCCCTGGCATGCCAGCAAAGCCTCTTCAACACTTTTCTAGCCCTGGAGCCCTGGGTCCAACCCTCCTCCTGACGGGCAAGGAACAAAACACCGTAGACCCAGCCGTTTCTTCAGAGGCCACTGAGGGGCCCTCTACACATCAGGGAGGGCCGTTAGCAATAGGAACTACCCCTGAGTCAATGGCCACTGAACCAGGAGAGGTAAAGCCCTCACTCTCTGGGGACTCACAACTCCTGCTTGTCCAACCCCAGCCCCAGCCTCAGCCCAGCTCTCTGCAGCTGCAGCCACCTCTGAGGCTTCCAGGACAACAGCAGCAGCAAGTTAGCCTGCTCCACACAGCAGGTGGAGGAAGCCATGGGCAGCTAGGCAGTGGATCATCTTCTGAGGCCTCATCTGTGCCCCACCTGCTGGCTCAGCCCTCTGTTTCCTTAGGGGATCAGCCTGGGTCCATGACCCAGAACCTTCTGGGCCCCCAACAGCCCATGCTAGAGCGGCCCATGCAAAATAATACAGGGCCACAACCTCCCAAACCAGGACCTGTCCTCCAGTCTGGGCAGGGTCTGCCTGGGGTTGGAATCATGCCTACGGTGGGTCAGCTTCGAGCACAGCTCCAAGGAGTCCTGGCCAAAAACCCACAGCTGCGGCACTTAAGTCCTCAGCAGCAGCAGCAGCTACAGGCACTCCTCATGCAGCGGCAGCTGCAGCAGAGTCAGGCAGTACGCCAGACCCCACCCTACCAGGAGCCTGGGACCCAGACCTCTCCCCTCCAGGGCCTCCTGGGCTGCCAACCTCAACTTGGGGGCTTCCCTGGACCACAGACAGGCCCCCTTCAGGAGCTAGGGGCAGGGCCTCGACCTCAGGGCCCACCCCGGCTCCCTGCCCCACCAGGAGCCTTATCTACAGGACCAGTCCTTGGCCCTGTCCATCCCACACCTCCACCATCCAGCCCTCAAGAGCCAAAGAGACCTTCACAGTTACCTTCCCCCAGCTCCCAGCTTCCCACTGAGGCCCAGCTCCCTCCCACCCATCCAGGGACCCCCAAACCCCAGGGGCCAACCTTGGAGCCGCCTCCTGGGAGGGTGTCACCTGCTGCTGCCCAGCTTGCAGATACCTTGTTTAGCAAGGGTCTGGGACCTTGGGATCCCCCAGACAACCTAGCAGAAACCCAGAAGCCAGAGCAGAGCAGCCTGGTACCTGGGCATCTGGACCAGGTGAATGGACAGGTGGTGCCTGAGGCATCCCAACTCAGCATCAAGCAGGAACCTCGGGAAGAGCCATGTGCCCTGGGAGCCCAGTCAGTGAAGAGGGAGGCCAATGGGGAGCCAATAGGGGCACCAGGAACCAGCAACCACCTCCTGCTGGCAGGCCCTCGCTCAGAAGCTGGGCATCTGCTCTTGCAGAAGCTACTCCGGGCAAAGAATGTGCAACTCAGCACTGGGCGGGGGTCCGAGGGGCTGCGAGCTGAGATCAACGGGCACATTGACAGCAAGCTGGCTGGGCTGGAGCAGAAACTACAGGGTACCCCCAGCAACAAGGAGGTGAGTACTCTGGGTAGAGTGGAGCAGGTAGAGTGGGTCCTAGAGCCAGCGGGGGGCAGAATGAGTGAGCCTGGGTCAGACAGAAGAGATGAGGGCTCTGAGGAGGAGGGTAGCAGCCTTCAATGGGCTTATTTGGCTTAGGATGCAGCAGCAAGGAAGCCTTTGACACCGAAGCCCAAGCGGGTACAGAAGGCAAGCGACAGGTTGGTGAGCTCCCGAAAGAAGCTGCGGAAGGAGGACGGGGTCAGGGCCAGCGAGGCCTTGCTGAAACAGCTGAAACAGGTGACCCCCCAGGAGACAGTCCCCCTGGTCCCATCCCAGGATAGGGGGCACCCTGTCCCCCAGCTGTGCAAGACAGCGATGCAAAGGCTGCAGGTTTTGAACTTTGTCATCTTGCCCCTTGTAGGAGCTGTCCCTGCTGCCCCTAACGGAGCCTGCTATCACCACCAATTTTAGCCTCTTTGCCCCCTTTGGCAGTGGCTGCCCAGTCAATGGGCAGAGCCAGCTGAGGGGGGCCTTTGGAAGTGGGGCGCTGCCCACTGGCCCTGACTACTATTCCCAGCTGCTTACCAAGGTCAGAAAAATGGCAATATTTTTTGGGAATAGTGAAGTTCTTGGGAAGGTGAGGGTGGGAATAGAAAACTTGAGGGAATTGCTGACGTAGAGTGGGGCCAGGAGATTATATCAGTCTCCCTATGCCATCTTGCACACAACACCCCACCCCCCACCCCTCAGAATAACCTGAGTAACCCGCCGACACCACCCTCGTCGCTGCCCCCCACCCCACCCCCATCGGTGCAGCAGAAGATGGTGAATGGCGTCACCCCATCTGAAGAGCTGGGGGAGCACCCCAAGGATGCTGCCTCTGCCCGGGATAGTGAAAGGGCACTGAGGGGTAAGTCAAGAGCAGATGCCACCCCTGGTGGAGTTTGGTAGCTGGAGTCCAAACCAGTTAGTATGCTGTACAGTTTAGAAGTTAGTGGGTTGCCTGCTGTCCTGTGTGTTTACATAACAGGGCACCTGAGGTAGGAAGGGCCCCTTCAGGACTGATTTCTTGGGGGCCAGAATGGACATTTGGAGTCTAGAGCAAATGCAATAGGAGAGGTGGGTGGCAGGGAGCATCTTTATGAAGCTTTGTATAGAAGGAACAGTCCAGCTTTAGTGAGTGCGGAGCTAGACTCTGATCTGGATTTGAATTCTGGTTCCTGCATTCATTCAACTGTGTTACTGTATCCAAGTAACTTGATTGACTTGTGTGAGCCTCAGTTTCCTCACTGTAAAATGGCTATTGTAGTACTCACCTAATGGAGTTATTAAATGACTAAACAAACTCCAAAGAGTATATCTAAAGCCAGCTGCCACCAGGCCTGGTAGCTTATGCCTGTAATCCCAACATTTTGGGAGGCCAAGATGGAAGGATTGCTTGAGGCCAGGAGTTCGAGACCAGCTTGGGCAACATAACAAGACCCCATCTCTACGGGAAAAAAAAAAAAAAAAAAAAAAACAGTGCCTGGCGTGCAGGACAGACTCAATAAATATACCTTGTTTGCCCCAAACTGGTAGGTGGGAGGACAGCTAATCATGATAGCTGAGATCTCATGCTAATTAGGCCTAAAATATTGGGAGAAGGTACCATCAGCCCTGGCCACCCTCACCTGACTTTTCTTCTCCCTACCCACCCCTCAGATACTTCAGAGGTGAAGAGTCTAGACCTGCTGGCTGCCTTGCCTACACCCCCTCACAATCAGACTGAGGATGTCAGGTAGGGGCGGGGCCGGAAATGGGGATGAGGAACAAGGGTGGGGTACAGGTTGCCTCATATTTCCTTTGGCCAATGGAGATTTCAAGTAAGACATCTATTCATCTCTAAATTTGGGAGGGGAGTCTGCAGGGCTGTAGCAACAAATGTCTACTTTTGGTCCCCAGGATGGAGAGTGATGAGGATAGCGATTCTCCTGACAGCATTGTGCCAGCTTCATCCCCTGAGAGCATCTTGGGGGAGGAGACCCCTCGTTTCCCTCATCTGGGCTCAGGCCGGTGGGAGCAAGAGGACCGGGCCCTCTCCCCTGTCATCCCCCTCATTCCTCGGGCCAGCATCCCAGGTATGTGCTACTCTGGATGTGGGCCAGGCCCAGTTCACCTGGGTTGTCCGAAGCTGGGGGAGAGGCGGCCAAGTGTTACACAAATTCCTCTTTCTCATTCAGTCTTCCCAGATACCAAACCTTATGGGGCCCTTGACCTGGAGGTCCCTGGAAAGCTGCCTGTCACAACTTGGGAAAAGGGCAAAGGAAGTGAGGTGTCAGTCATGCTCACAGTCTCTGCTGCTGCAGCCAAGGTGTGTCCTAGGGGTACCTCGAGGCTGAGGGGAACCTGATCAGAGGGCAGTCCCTGGAATTTGTCTGGATAAGGAAAAATGTAGTCGTTCAAACACATGTACTAAGTACCTATTGTATGTGAAAGCCTGGGCTAGAGGCTGTGAGATTCGGGTAAATGAATCATGGTTCCTGCCCTCACGGGGCTCGTAGTCCCATGGTAAAGACAGACAAGTCAACAACTAAGGAGCACCTGTGTGTGTAATGACACAGGTACTACATGACAGCATTGCCCCAGTCATGTTTGGTGGGACTCTGTCAGCTGTTTTGAAAATATTAACGGGCTTTTGTGGTCAAAGAAAGTTGGAAAACACAGTTAAAATGACAATATGGGTTTCTTTACTACAAGAGTCCTCAGGTCCTTTTAATTTGCTAACGTGTATCATGAGCCTCCAAGTCATGGATAGAGCATGCATCATTTCCTAAACGTAGTTGATGTAGTTCCCTTTTCGTGGAGCTCCCGTCAGTGCCCACAGCTTAGCTTGGGAAAGGCTGCTGTGAGGGAAGTGTATGAAAAGAGCTGGGTGACATAGGATAGAACTACCCTGGGGAGTGGGTTCTAGGTGTCCTTGTCCCCACCCAGCTGGTAGTAGAGCTCACCTCAGACACTTGGCTGATATGTTTCTTCCATCCCTTCCCTGGCCCTGGCAGAACCTGAATGGCGTGATGGTGGCAGTGGCGGAGCTGCTGAGCATGAAGATCCCCAACTCCTATGAGGTGCTGTTCCCAGAGAGCCCCGCCCGGGCAGGCACTGAGCCAAAGAAGGGGGAAGCTGAGGGTCCTGGTGAGTGTGGCAGGGAAGCCCTTTGGGACTTGAGGGGAGTGATTCTGGTGGGAGGCTCTGATCCACTCCTTTCTGCAGGTGGGAAGGAAAAGGGTCTGGGAGGCAAGAGCCCAGACACTGGCCCTGATTGGCTGAAGCAGTTTGATGCAGTGTTGCCTGGCTATACCCTGAAGAGCCAACTAGACATCTTGAGCCTCCTGAAACAGGTAGGTCTGGGGGAGAAAAAGGGGTGGGTGTTAGAAAAAAGGGGCTGCCGGCCAGGCGCGTTGGCTCACATCTGTAATCCCAGTGCTTTGGGAGGCAAGGCGAGTGAATCACTTTAGGCCAGGAGTTTGAGACCAGCCTGGCCAACATGGCGAAACCCCGTCTCTACTAAAAACAAAAACAAAACAGTAGCCAGGCGTGATGGTGCGTGCCTGTAATCCCAGCTACTCGAAAGGCTGAGGCGTGAGAATCCCTTGAACCCAGGAGGCAGAGGTTGCAGTGAGCCAAGATTGTGCCACTGGATCCAGCCTGGGCAACAGAGCAAGACTGTGTCTCAAAAAAAAAGAAAAGAAAAGAAAAAAGAGGCTGTCTAGGGCAAAGAATGTGGAGGCCTTTTGGGAGGGTGGGATATGGGTGAGGGGAAGGAGGGAGCTAGTTAGATGAGGAGCTGGCACTAATGATACAGGGCACCCTCCTACAGGAGAGCCCCGCCCCAGAGCCACCCACTCAGCACAGCTATACCTACAATGTCTCCAATCTGGATGTGCGACAGCTCTCGGCCCCACCTCCTGAAGAACCCTCCCCGCCCCCTTCCCCCTTGGCACCTTCTCCTGCCAGTCCCCCTACTGAGCCCTTGGTTGAACTTCCCACCGAACCCTTGGCTGAGCCACCCGTCCCCTCACCTCTGCCACTGGCCTCATCCCCTGAATCAGCCCGACCCAAGCCCCGTGCCCGGCCCCCTGAAGAAGGTGAAGATTCCCGTCCTCCTCGCCTCAAGAAATGGAAAGGAGTGCGCTGGAAGCGGCTTCGGCTGCTGCTGACCATCCAGAAGGGCAGTGGGCGGCAGGAGGATGAGCGGGAAGTGGCAGAGTTTATGGAGCAGCTTGGCACAGCCTTGCGACCTGACAAGGTACCGCGAGACATGCGTCGCTGCTGTTTCTGTCATGAGGAGGGTGACGGGGCCACTGATGGGCCTGCCCGTCTGCTGAACCTGGACCTGGACCTGTGGGTGCACCTCAACTGTGCCCTTTGGTCCACGGAGGTGTATGAGACCCAGGGCGGGGCACTGATGAATGTGGAGGTTGCCCTGCACCGAGGACTGCTAACCAAGTGCTCCCTGTGCCAGCGAACTGGTGCCACCAGCAGCTGCAATCGCATGCGTTGCCCCAATGTCTACCATTTTGCTTGTGCCATCCGTGCCAAGTGCATGTTCTTCAAGGACAAGACCATGCTGTGTCCAATGCATAAGATCAAGGGGCCCTGTGAGCAAGAGCTGAGCTCTTTTGCTGTCTTCCGGCGGGTCTACATTGAGCGGGACGAGGTGAAGCAAATCGCTAGCATCATTCAGCGGGGAGAACGGCTGCACATGTTCCGTGTGGGGGGCCTTGTGTTCCACGCCATCGGACAGCTGCTGCCTCACCAGATGGCTGACTTTCATAGTGCCACTGCCCTCTATCCCGTGGGCTACGAGGCCACGCGCATCTATTGGAGCCTCCGCACCAACAATCGTCGCTGTTGCTATCGCTGTTCTATTGGTGAGAACAACGGGCGGCCGGAGTTTGTAATCAAAGTCATCGAGCAGGGCCTGGAGGACCTGGTCTTCACTGACGCCTCTCCCCAGGGTGAGCAGTGGGCCCTTGAAATGGATAATATGGAATGGGAAAAGTTTCTCCCAGGGTCACTGTTACAATGTCTATAAGAGGACCTGTAGCTTCTATGTGAGTGATCCTCCTTCCCCCACCTCAGGCAGGCAGGGGGTCTCTTGAAAATTCCCAGTGAAAGTGTTTGAGCCTCTCTTGTCACCCTAAATTCCCTTGTAATTGAAAATATTTTGCTGGTCTAATCTCACATATTCTAGTTCTGTTGCTATCCCCAGTGGAACAAAAGGAAACAGTTCTGAGACTATCATCTGCCTCACCCAACCTAATCCTAACCAAGTTCCTTGAGGTTGTTTTTCCCTGGACGAAATCAGAATTATTTTGATTTTAGTTTTAGTGTTAATGATAAAATAACAGTAAGAGCAGGTACCTTTTTTTGAGTGTGTACTGTGAGCCACAAACTAAGCTAAGTGATTTGTGTAGTTTATTTTGTTCATACAACCCTATGAGGTAAGTATTATACTACGATTATGCCCAGTTTGTTCATAAAGAAACTGAGTCTCAGATGCTAAATGACAGGGATACATTCTGAGAAATGCATTGTTAGGTGATTTTGTCATTGTGTGAACTTCATAGAGCGTACTACACAAACCTAGATGGCGTAGCATACTACACACCTAGGCTCTGCGGTATACCCCATTGCTCCTAGGCTACAAATCTGTACAGCATGTAACTGTACTGAATACTGTAGGCAGTTGTAACATACGGTAAGTATGTGCATCTAGACATAGAAAAGATACAGTAAAAATACAGTACAGTATTATAATCTTACCAGACCACTGTTGTATATATGATTCCTCATTGAATGAAATTTTGTTAAGCTGCACGTGACTGTATTTGGCTCAAGGTCTCATGACCAGTACTAGAACCTGAACCCAAGTCTTTCCAACTCCAAAGCATGCCTGCTCTTTCACTAGGGACCTTCCATGGCCTATGCTGGGTCTCCTGGGCCCTGGGTTTGTATCTCAAGGCTCTGTGATGACCCCTTGGGGTTGGAAACCTCCTGCTTCTTAAGAGAGAGTGAGACTAGGAAGCCAAGAGAGGATCTGGAAGACCAACACAACTTCATGATAGGGAGGCTTGAAGGCCTCAGAAAACTGTGGTTCTGGATTGGGGTTAGGGACTGGAGGTCAGTGAGCAGAAGTTGCCTCTGAGGACTGCTCTCTTCCCTGCTTCTTAGCCGTGTGGAATCGCATCATTGAGCCTGTGGCTGCCATGAGAAAAGAGGCTGACATGCTGCGACTCTTCCCTGAGTATCTGAAGGGCGAGGAGCTCTTTGGGCTGACGGTGCATGCCGTGCTTCGCATAGCTGAATCAGTAAGGAAGGGGCTGGGAGCTGGGGGGCTTGGCGGGCACTGAGAACTTTGGCCTAACCCCAAAAAAACTCAGGCTAAGGTGAGTATGAACTGTGCCCACAGCTGCCCGGGGTGGAGAGCTGTCAAAACTATTTATTCCGCTATGGGCGCCACCCCCTTATGGAGCTGCCACTCATGATCAACCCCACTGGCTGTGCCCGATCAGAGCCTAAAATCCTCACACACTACAAACGGTGAGCTTGTGATGCTGGAGCCAAGGGATGTGGGTGTGGGTGTTGATAGGGATCCTCTGGTCCCATTATGAGGATTTAGGATACAGATCAGAGTTCCCGTGGAGAAACTGGGGAATCACTCTTAGACTTCCTAATTAGAGGGCATGCAGGTATTAGTAGGGTATCCTTTTCCTCCTCTCCCAACCTGCTCAGATGCACTTGGGATATAGGACAGAATTATCTTGGGCACCCTGGGGAGGTAATGGGTAAACTGGTGAAATTTTATGAAATATATAAGGGACTTGGTCACCTCTTTCTTCTCCTGTTTTACTTCTGGGGGAGGGCTTGTGATTCTCCCAAACCTCAGATACCCCATGGGTGCTAGGGTCACCTTCCCTTCCCCATGAGTGTTGGTGTCAAAAATAAATAGTTAGAGATATAATAGAAAAATAATAAAACCTTACATTTGTATAGCACTTTATACTTTTTTTTTCAAAGCGTTTTCACATCCATTATCTCATTTGATCCTCACAACAACCTTATGAGGTAGGTAGGGCAGGTGGTATGACCCCCATTTTACAGCTGAGAAAACTGAGACCCAGAAAGATTAAATGACTAGGCAAAGGTCACACAGCTGGGACCAGACCCTTACTTCTTCACTGCGGGTCCTTGTTCTTTCTGTGTACCAGGGACCTTAGTCCCTGGGTAGAGGGAGGCAGAATCTGTGGTAGCAGGGCTTTCTCGAAGGTCTTTGGTGGCTCCTAGGCTGTTGTAGAATGTCAGAGACTCTCTATCCCTAGCCAGCCTTGTCCTTGATGCCCTGCAATGGTGGTTTTCAAACTGTGAGTGCATGTGTTCCAAAAAGTCCTGGATCACTTAAACTGATGGGTTGAACTTTTCCTTCCCATGCATATCTCTTCCTTCCCCAAATTGGATTAAACCAGAAGAGCTCCATTGTCATCTAGTTTATGTATTGGAGTTCCAGTCAACATTTTGTTAAAGAAAAAAGCAAAGATTTCTGCTAAATAAAAAAAGAACCAGAAACGTTTGAAAACCACTGCTCTGGGATGGCAAGAGTTTGGCTGGTGCCCTAAGGTGGTAAAAGGCATCCTGCCAGGCAGCTGTCATTCCCCTGCACTGAGCCATCTGCACAGAGCCCAATGTTATGTCAGAGAAGGGGACAGTCCGAAGAAAGGATACCACCTTTAGGCTGTGAGTTCACAGCCAGTTTTAATTCAAATCTAGCCCAGCGTGGTAGGCACAGTCCCCATTTTCAGGGCTTCCAGTATGTGCAGGAGGTAGGATTCAGACATTCAAGCAAACCATCAGCTTAAATTCTAGGCCTGGGCTGCTTGCGGAAAACTTCCCAGAGGAGCATGGCCTTGAGAATGGTTTGGCAGGAGAGTGGTAGGAAGTGGGAGATGGGAGAACAGGCTCAGTGTAGGGGAATTGGTGCCCCCCATCTCCTTCCACACCCCACCCCTCACCCTGGGCTCTCTGTGCCACCCAGGGTGTCAGAAGGGTCCCTGTAGCTAGTTGCTTCCTCACCAGAGCTGAGACCCAGTTGCCTCTACTCCTTTCCCAAGGCTGCACTTCCAGTGCTTGCCAGCAGCACACGCCCCTAACTGGTGTGTTGCACATCCCAGGAGGTGGCAGAGGAGGTGGGTGGTGTGTACTTGGTCTGAGGGAGAGCTGTCTTGTCATGGATTATATCACCTCCCAGGCCCCATACCCTGAACAGCACCAGCATGTCTAAGGCATATCAGAGCACCTTCACAGGCGAGACCAACACCCCCTACAGCAAGCAGTTTGTGCACTCCAAGTCATCTCAGTACCGGCGGCTGCGCACCGAATGGAAGAACAACGTGTACCTGGCTCGCTCCCGTATCCAGGGCCTGGGGCTCTATGCAGCCAAGGACCTAGAAAAGCACACAATGGTTATCGAGTACATTGGCACCATCATTCGGAACGAGGTGGCCAACCGGCGGGAGAAAATCTACGAAGAGCAGGTATGAGCTGGCAGAGGGGCCATTGTGGTGCATAGTCCGCACTCAACCAAGGAGCAAGGGCAGTATTGGTCACAGGAGAACAGGAGGAAAGCTGTGGTGGGGAGAAGGGAAAGGCAGGAGAAATGAAGAACATGCAACAAAAGCCCCACTGCCTGAGTCTCCTACCTGATCCCACAGCCACCACTGCCACTCTCTGATACTCTTGTCCCTTCTTCTGCAACCTCTGCCTTTCTAGAATCGAGGCATCTACATGTTCCGAATAAACAATGAACATGTGATTGATGCTACGTTGACCGGCGGCCCTGCCAGGTGAGAGATGACGAGGAAGGAGGGATTTAGTGGTCCCTGAGAGTGGCACTCTGGGGGATAGACGAACAAGGAATCAAAATTGTCCCAAGTTAGTTGCCTGACATCCCTGACTCTGTCCCACTGCCCAGGTACATTAACCATTCCTGTGCCCCTAACTGTGTGGCCGAAGTCGTGACATTTGACAAAGAGGACAAAATCATCATCATCTCCAGCCGGCGAATCCCCAAAGGAGAGGAGGTGAGAGGAAGTATCCTGAGTGAGTGACAAAGCAGCTCCTCCTCCTTTCACCCCTTCTCTGCCATTCCCTAAATGTGGATTCCTAGGCTGGGCACCTCAGATCATATCTTCTCTGGCCTCCCCTCTTCCTGTGGGGGACTAGCATTGATTCTGCCCTCTTCTCTTTTCAGCTAACCTATGACTATCAGTTTGATTTTGAGGACGATCAGCACAAGATCCCCTGCCACTGTGGAGCCTGGAATTGTCGGAAATGGATGAACTAAGAAGCTTTGAGGCTACCAGGCAGGGGAGTCCCCCTACCCACAACCTCTTCCCTGAAAGGGATGAGGGGGAAGAGAGGTAGCAGCCAGAGCCAGGACCCAGGGCTGGGGCTGCCGGCTGACCCGGAGCCCCTGGAGCAGGAGGCTGGGGCAGAGGGCCCTAGGCCAAGCCCACCCTGGGCACCAGGGACAATCCTCTTCCCCACCACCGGCCCTCAGGCTGGCATCTCTGCCCCCAGCTCCAGGAGGGGCCAGACAGAAGCAGCCATTGGGCATCTCAGGTTTGAGGGGGATATGGGCCGGGAACTACCCAGAAGCATCTGGGAGGCAGCAGGGTGGGGGAAGAGGATGTGTGGCCGGGCCTCACAGCCCTGCTGCTCCCACTGACCTCTCCGGCCCAACTCACGGCTGCAAAGAGACTTGACTAAGCTTGACAATCCCAAAGGCCGGGTCCCACACCTGGCCCTGCCTGCCGGGTCCTGCCCCCACCCTCACCCCCATCCCCCCTCCCTCTTGATCTGTCTCTGTTTCCCTCTTTTCCTCTGTGTTTCTGTCTCTCTATGGGTTGTGTTTCCTTGTTTTCCACTCTGACAAATGCAACATGAACGGGAAAGAGGCGCCCAGCTGCCTAGGAGGGCAAGCTGGGCAAGCCGGGCAAGGAGACCCCGCACCCACACCTACCTCATTTAAGTGTTGGATTTTTTGCTGTTTTGAAATGTGAGACCCTCTCCAAGCCCCCTACTGCCCCAACCCTCTCCCCCACCTCACTGCCCTCTTCTGAGTGGGTGGAAGGGGGGTAGGAGGAGGAAGAAAAACAACAACAAAAAATCCATCTTTGTTTTTAATTATGGGCATGGGATGGTGGTTGAGGCAAATGATGATGAAGATTGGGGATGACTGGCCCCTAGTTGCTCTAGGACTTCCTTCTCCATCTGGACATGGGGGCAGGAGGGAGCTAAACCTAGGACCAGGATATCTCCCTCCTGTTTTCCCAACCTCATAATGAGCCTGTTTGCCCTCCAGCCCCTGGACGGGTTGGGTGGGGGGTAGGGTGAGGGCTATCCCTGAGTGGCATGCCCATACCTAGTGAGGCAGGGTGTGGCCCGGAGCTCCCACTTTCCCTCAGTCACCAAACTGCTGCTGGTCTGGTGGGAAGGGGTGGTGATGTGGGGGTGGGGGAGCTTAGTGTCAGCGCGGGGAGGGTGGGGGGTATTTATCTATTTATACATGGGATTGTACATAGTCTTGTGGGGCATGGGGGAGCCGGCTGGAGGTGAGAACCCTCCCCTCTCCCCCCACCCCCCGGGGAGAGCAAATGTAAAACTACTAATTTTTGTGCTTTATATATTCTATATAAATATATCTATTTTCTTTTTACAAAACCAGTTTATAAATGGTAGGGGGGTGTGGGGCGGACACATGGAGCTCCCCTTGTGGGGGGGCCCCCTCCATTACCCGACCTACCGCCCTTTTCCTCACCCCCCACCCCACTCCCCACCCCCTGGCTGTGACTGCTGTAAGATGGGGGTATAGAGGCTGGGCAATTCCCACCCCCTGTTGTATAGTTGGACTATGTTATAACGCACAAAAGAGAGCTGACCCCAGGGGGAGCCAGAGGGTGATGGGTTCCTTGCCTCCCTTTCCTTCCCCTTTCTGCCCAAGCTTGTGCTGCAGTTGAACCTCTTCCTGGGGGTGGGAGTAGGTAAGGGGTGGGTGAGGCCCCAAACCCCTCTCTGGTAGGGAACCGTGGGGATGAAGATGAAGCTTATATGCAGTTCTCTTCTAGGGGCTGTGGGCAAAGGGCATTTTGTAATTAATATTTTCAAGAATCAGATGTCTGGAGTGTAGGGGTGGGCTTGGTGGTGGTGGATGGGCGGGCCTGCTGGAGGGGGAGCTTGGTCGCTGTTGTGATTTTAGGTTTGTTTTTGTTTTGTTTTGAATTTGGGGGGTTGTGGATTGTTGGGGGTAGGGAGATTTTTTTTTTTAAAGCTGCTTCCTCAACTGTTTCAAGCTGCAAATGTTTAAGAGAATAACACCCCCCACTCCCACAGGAACCGCTGTAATTAAATCAGACAGTAGGAAGACTGGGCTGCTGCCCTCAAAGCCACAGCCCTTGGATGTTCCTTTTCCGAGAGCAGAAGGTCTAGGCTACAGGGAGGGGGAGATTGGCTCCCGTGAGTCAGGCTGTGTTTGGGGCTTGGGCCCTGGGATTGGGAAAAGGGGATGGGGCAGACTTTGTAAGCATATGCTAGGTATCCGATAGTCCTGTAGAATTTAGTGAAGAAACCTTATACAGTTTTTAATTTTTATATAAACTATAACTCAGACCCAAGCTACAAGGTTGGAATTTTGGTTGGTTTTTTTTTAAGTACCCTGCCTGTATAATTGCATCAGAATCCCCCACCCCACCCCCCGCCCCCGTGTTTGTATTTTGGGTTGGTTTACACTCGCACATACTCAGTTTTCAGTTTTCCCCTTTACAGTCTTCTCCCCTCACCTCCAGGACCCTCCCCCTTTTTAAAAAATAAATCGCTGACAAGTGTGAATCCCGTGAAGACTTTATTTTGTGTTGTGTGTATCCTGTACAGCAAGGTTGGTCCTTTGTAACAACGGATGAAATGGTTCCCTTTTTTAAAGCGCCCTCTCTCCCTCCACCCTCAGCGCCCCTGTCCTTGGCATGTTTTGTATCAGCGATCATTCTGAACTGTACATATTTATGTTGCGAGAGGCAAAGGGCAAGTTTTGGATTTTGCTTCTTCCAAGTTTGTTTTTAAACGACAAATAAAAAAAGAACATTTTAAATACAAGCGCCTCCGTCCCATGACCCTCGCCGTCAGCCGGATCCGTGCGGTCCGTGAGGACCCGGGGGAGGGCGGTTACCGAGGCCCGCCACCGCCGGAAGGGTGGGTTCCTTGCCTTTCGCCCCAGTCTGGCGACTGCCATGACGTGGGCGGAAGTGGCGTCGCCGCACCGGATGTGGGGCGGGGCCTGCCCCAAGAGAGTTTCCTAAAGCGAGGAAACCAAGCCGGGCGCCTCTTGCAATGGAGACGGTGAGGAGTGCAGGAGGGCGGTCGGGGGCGCTGTGGAGCCTAAGACCCCCCCCGCTCTTAGGAGACCGGGAGGGCCGGGCAGGGGCTGGCGCTGGTGTCTAGCAAACAAAAAGCAGCCGGGTGTCTGCCCTATCCCGTGACCCTGTCCCTCCGCTTCTTCGTTGGGCGCATCTCCTAGAACTGGGCCGCGTCCCCGCCGCCTTTCCGTACGCGGTACCCTTAGCCCAAGCAGGCAGTGACTCCTGGCTCCCTTCTTGGGGCCCACGTATGCCGTGGCAATCTCAGGCCTCCTTTCCTATTGGCACCTCAAGCCCTTTTAGAGGTTTGAGAGCGCAGGGTTGTGAGCCGGCTTTGCTGGGTGAGGCACGGGGCGTCCAGAGGGATCTCCGCTTGCAGGTAGCTCCTGGACCTCGATGGTCTTTCTGTGATCCCTGCAATCCCCGGCAGGAGGACATCTGAAGATCTTTATACTGCGTCCAGTGAAGTCACATTCCCTTAATAAGACCGAGAATTGAGGTTTGCTTGAAAGAGGAAATCTTGCAGTGCTAGAGGCCGATGTGTCCCTGGGCAATTTTAGGTCATGGCCCGCTCTGCGACTCTAAGCAGGGGTTTTGGCATAGCTCATTCTTGGCGAGCAGGCATTGACCAATTGTGGCAGGGCCCTGTCACCCTCCCACAGATGCTGCGGGTTGTCTGCTACATGTTTGCACCCACCCTCACTCTCAGGAGTCTTTTTCTAGCGCTCTGTAACCCCTCCCATACACTTCCCTCTCCACAGTTTTTAACCATGTGTCTTCTTTCAGGCAGAGTAACTCTTTCCATCTTGGTTTTTATCATCTGCTACTGTAGTTACGAAAGGACTGCAGGTTCACTTTGCTTTGGATTACATGCCCAGAGTAATTCTTTGCCACACCGTTTCTCTGCTCACAGAGAGGTTGTTTCTTTCAGGTTTTCAAAAAGAAAACCGACCAAAGTACTAAAATGATTCGCCGTTGGTCTCCCAGGCAAGGGAGCCAATTCTGACTAATCAGGATAATCTTAAACAAAAATAAGGAGTCTAATTCCATTAAATTTAAAATGACATGTCATATTCTACTTACTTGTAAATGTATTATGGTTTACAAAGCACTTTTATATAGATTTTCTAATTTAGCCTTTACACTTTATGTACTGGATTAGGCTCTGGGGTAGAAGTTAAAAAGAGGAAAAAGAAAACTCAGCCAGGTGTGGTGGCTCACGCCTGTTATGCCAGTACTTTGGGAGGCCAAGGCAAGTGGATTGCTTGAGCTCCGGAGTTCAGCATCAGCCTGGGCAACATGATGAAAGCCTATCTCGACAGAAACAAAAATACAAAAATTACCCAGGCATGGTGGTGGTGGTGGTGTGTGCCTGTAGTCCCAGCTACTCAGGAGGCTCAGGTGGGAGGATCGCTTGATCCAAAGAGGTGGAGGCTGGAGTGAGCTGAGATCATGCCACTGCACTCCAGTCTGAGTGACACAGTGAGATCCTGTCTCCAAAAAAAAAAGAAAAGAAAGAAAACTCCTGCTTTGAAAATGTTCAGCCTAACTGGAGTGAGGGTGAGGGCAAGCCAGCAACAGCTGTTATTTAAAGGTAGACTATAATAAATGCTATCATCAATATGAAAACAAAGGACTGTGACAGAATAGCTGAGAGAAAAATTACTTTGGACCTAGGAGAGGGCACTGCAAATTGAGAGAACAGTGTGAGCAAGGGCACTGAAATTGGGGTATGTAGAGAACTGGGGGTGAGCCAGCGGCATGATGTTGCTGGCTTTGGATTTTGGTCACAGTGGGAGAAAAGACTGGAAAAGCAGGCTAAGATCAGGTTGAAGGTATTACACACCATGCTAAATTTGAACTTTGTTTTGTAATAGGGGACCCATGGAAGATTTATGAGCAAGTCAGTGAATGTCCTTTAGGAATGTTCGTAGCAGCTTTCTGTACATGGACTGAGCTACTTCGAAAAGTAAAGTTTCTTGTTAATGGGGATGAAAGTCCCTTCCAAATCCGAGATGCTTTGGTGAACAAACTTGGTGAAAGCATGAAAGATAAATTGAAGAACAGATAGATTTGGGCCAAGGACCCCAGTTTAAACAACGTTGCAGAGGTGAGAGGTAAAAGCCTAAATTAAGGCTGTGATATTGGCAATGAGAGAGATGGATCTGAGACATTTCTAACATACCAGCTTAGCTGATAACTGTTAAGAAGACAGCTGTGCAAAACAAACAAAAAAATAAGATGGGAACCACAGCGAGAATAATAGGATTGGAGGGACAAATGTTTTGTTTCGTATTCAAGCATTTGAGGAGTCTCTGTGACATCTATGGTTGTCAAATAATTGGAAATGTAGATCAGAAGTTTGGAAGAAATTGCGAGTCTATTTGTCAGATGTAGACTGTGTCTCTGTAATATTTTGTACTTACGTGGTACAGTGGTACTTTCTCAGGTCCCTTATGTTATTAAAAGTAGAAAGGAGGCCAGGAGCAGTGGCTCTTGCCTGTAATCCCAGAATTTTGGGAGGCCAAGGTGGCCGGATCGCTTGAGCCCAGGAGCTCAAGACTAGCCTGGTCAACATAGCGAGACCCCATCTCTACAAAAAAATACAAAAAGTAGCTGGGCCTGGTGGTATGTTCCTGTAGTCCCAGCAGCCCGGGAGGCAGAAGTCGGAGAAGCTGGGGAAGTTGAAGATGCAGTGATCTGTGATTGTGCCGCTGCACTCCAGCCTGAATGACAGAGTGACACCCTGTCTCAAAAAAAAAAAGAAAAGGTAGAAAGGAGTAGATGTAATTACATAATCCCCCCTCTGATATGGTGAAACAGGCAGAAAGTTGAAAGTCACGGCCAGGCTCGGTGGCGCATACCTGTAATCCCAGCAGTTTGGGAGGCCGAGGCGGGTGGATCACGAGGTCAGGAGTTTAAGACCAGCCTGGCCAACATAGTGAAACCCCATCTCTACTAAAAATACAAAAAAAAACTTAGCTGGGCGTGGTGGCAGGCATCTGTAGTCCCAGCTACTTGGGAGGCTGAGGCAGGAGAATCGCTTGAACCCGGGAGGCGGAGATTACAGTGAGCCAAGATCGCGTCACTGCACTCCAGCCTGGGAGACACAGCGAGACTCTGCCCCCCCGCCCAAAAAAAAAGTCACATATGCAGTTGTGTTTGACTCTCTTATGTTGGTATCTGTATTTCTAGTTAGCTCTATGTTTCTTTCCTCCCTCTGTAACTTAGTCTTGGGCATATCTGTTCATATCAGTGTGCATCATTCTTTGAGAATTAAAAAACAAAACAACTGTGAATTATATGCAAAACCCTGTGCTTGGTGGTATGGGAGATACAAAGTATAAGATAGTTCTAGGCTTCCAGGAATTTATAATCTGTTTGGATAGATAATGAACAAAATAACTGTAGCACAGTACAGTATATATCATATGATGGGTAAATTCTACAGAAGTAGCTGTTTTTGTGCCTTTGTGTAGATCTTTGTGAGACTCTGATATATCATGTGTCTATCTTTATCACAGCCCTCTCTCCCACTTATAAGTGATGAGGCTGTTGTTCTGATAGTCTTGCCAAAATGGCAGGCCAAGCTGACAGTCTTATGCAGTCCAGAGGGAAGAGAGGGAGATTATCCCCCTTACTCCCTGCACTCTCCCCTAGCCCATTAAGGGAGAAAAGTTTAGGGCTGTCTTAAACTTCCCTGGTTTAGGAAGTCTGTCAGCCAACCTCCCAGGTTGAAGTTTTTAATGTCATGTTACTACAGAAGCTATGGGGATGAAGTATGGTTTTATTTTGGAGATATCACCCAGAGAAAATGGAGCCAAGACTGTTGATGCTAGCAGATGAAAATTGTTGTGATCCCTTCTGGGTTCCTAAATAACAATGGCATTTCCAAATGTTCCCACTTGAGGGAGCACAGAAATGGTTCTAAGTTTTGTCTAGTCAAAGCACTCTCTAATCTCAGACTATCTTGGGAAGGGAAACTTGGAAAACCAGCATCCCCTGGCTATAGCAGCCTTTGACTCACAAGGGTGCTGAGTGGACTCAAGTTCCCAGTTTCAGAACATTCGTGTTCCTTATCCACCTCTCAGTCATTCAGGTTTTGACTGGCTGACAGTCAGCTACTGGGATCCTCCCCAGTTATGGCTCTCTCTCTGCCATGGAGCTAGACAATGGTGGAACCAGTGTCTGTGGTTCTAGTGCCTACAACTATGCCTAGTGAGTGTCTGTGTTTGGGGAAGACAATGCTGTCTCTCTGGCTTCCATGTTTTAATAAAGTAGATCTGTGAGAATCTTGTAGGGGTTAGCCCTAAGCTCAGATCTTTAGTCTTAGCTTTTAGGACCTAATGTTTCATTAGGCAGTATAGTGTACAAGAACATGAGCTTTGCAGATAATGCTCGTTCAGCTCAGAAGTGGATAGAAGCATTTCTGGAAGGCACAATATTGTAGCAGTATTGGTTTCTTCTCTTCTGTGATTCCAGAGAGGTAGAATTTCATCAGAATGGAGTAAATACATTCAAAAATTTTATAAAAATGGCCGGGCGTGGTGGCTCATGCCTGTAATCCCAGCACTTTGTGAGGCCGAGGCGGGCAGATCAGTTGAGGTCAGGAGTTTGAGACCAGCCTGGCCAACATGGTAAAACCCCATCTCTGTTATAAATATGAAAATTAGGTGGGTGTGGTGGTGCACGCCTGTAATTCCAGCTCTCAGGAGGCTGAGGCACGGGAATTGCTTGAACCCAGGAGGAGGCAGTTGCAGTGAGCCAAGATCACACCACTGCACTCCAGCCTGGGCAACAGAGCGAGACTCTGCCTCAAAACAAAACAAACAAAAAAATTTACAAAAATGAACACTGCCAAGATAAACCCAACCAAACTCTTCATCAGTCATAAGAAATTATTTTGTTAGGTATACGTAGTTTTTTAAAAATTTGTTTTTTCAAGTATGTTATTTATTAAAATTTTGATGTAAACAAAAGCAAACCACAAGCTCTGGAACCAGAAGATAGGTGTTTGAATGCCTACTCCACCCCTTATCAGCCATGTGACCTTGGGCAAGTTGCTTAATGTCTCTTGACCCTCAGAGACAATCTGTGAAAATAAGGCTAATAATAGTATTTACCTCAGGGTTGTTATGAAGATTAAATGAGATCATATTTCTGAAGAGCCTTATAAGGCTGGGTGCAGTAACTCGTGCCTGTAATCGTAGTGCTTTGAGAGGCCAAGGAGGGCAATCACTTGAGCCCAGGAGTTCAAGACCAGCCTGGGCAACATGGCAAAACTCCATCTCTACTAAAAATACAAAAATTAGCTGGGTATAGTGGCTTGCACCTGTAGTCCCAGCTACTCAGGAGGCTGAGGTGAGAGAGGATCACCTGACCCCGAGGAGGTCAAGGCTGAAGTGAGCTGTGATCACACCACTGCACTGCAGCCTGGGTGACAGAGCGAGACCTTGTCTCAAAAACAGAAAAAAAAAAGGGTTTGGCGGGGGCAGTGGCTTTATAGTGCTTTAAAGAAAGTCATTATTTGTTCACCAGCCCTTCCCCTAATGTTGCTAGGCTAAAATGGATGGAACCAGGTTAAGCTGAATCTGTTTTCTTATCTCTCCAGGTCATTTCTTCAGATAGCTCCCCAGCTCTGGAAAATGAGCATCCTCAAGGTAAGTTTACTGAAGAAAGGAAACTGGGCATGAAAACAATAGCCTGATCCTAACAATGTCTTCAACAATGCTTTTGAATCTCTCCCCTGGGAAAATCAAAGCAGGACCAGATAATGTGCCAAACCACAAAAATCAGTGACAGTAGTTTGGCAAGATCACCCAGGAATAAATCTTGGGCAGAGTGGGGATGATTAATATCTTCAGTTATCAAACCACTTGAGAGAAACATCTGAGGTACAGGCAAAACTTCCATAGGCAACTCTGGGCTGGCTACCATGTTTTAGAAGTCCTGGGTATTTTCTGCATAGTCCAGAAACAGTGCTACCAGGATTTTATCACCCAGCAAGCTCACTAAAGCCACTGAATGTACACCAAAAATTATGCAAAGGGCTTGGTGCAGTGGCTTACGCCTGTAATCCCAGCACTTTGGGAGGCCGAGGCAGGTGGATCACTTGAGCTCAGGAGTTTGAGACCAGCCTGACCAACCTGGTGAAACCCTGTCTCTACTAAAAATACAAAATCAGCCAGGTGTGGTGGCGCATGCCTGTAATCCCAGCTACTTGGGAGGCTGAGGCACAATTGCCTGAACCAGGGAGGCAGAAATTGCAGTGAGCCAAGATCGTGCCATTGCACTCCAGCCTGGGCAACAAGAGTGAAACTTCGTCTCAGAAAAAAAAAAAAAAAAAAAAAAAAAAAAAAAATTAGGAAAAGGCTCTTAGAACTAATCTAGTAATAGAAGCACTAAACCTCTAAAATCCAGAGCACAGGGAAGACAGTTCCAATGCTGGCCAGTGCCTATTTTATGTTTCTGAGTACATTTGCATTAGCACCAAGGCAGAAACTAGAAACTCAAATTGCCTACATGGACCAAGCAGTGAAGTGAACTACATATGAAAAGAAGGCGACAGCTGGGCCGGGCATGGTGATTCATGACTGTATTCCCAGCACTTTGGGAGGCCAAGGTGGGTGGATCACCTGAGGTCAGAAGTTGAAGACCAGCCTGGCCAACATCGTGAAACCTTGTCTCTACTAAAAATAAAAAATTAGCTGGGCGTGGAGCTGCATGCCTCTAATCCCAGCTACTCGGGAGGCTGAGGCAGGAGAATCACAGAATCGCTTGAACCTGGGAGGCGGATTTTGTTGCAGTGAGCCGAGATCATGCCATTGTACTCCAGCCTGGGCAATAAAAGCGAAACTCCATCTCAAAAAAAAAAAAAAAAGGCGACAACTATCTAGGTCTGGTCAACTAAGACCTATTTTTGCCAGATCTTCAAGTCTGGGCACAGTGTAACACCAGCACTTTGAGAGGCCAAGGCAGGAGGATCACTTGAGCTCAGGAGTTCGAAACCAGCCTGGATAACTTAGTGAGACCCTGTCTCTACAAAAAATTAAAAATTTTTTGCACTCCAGCCTGGGCAGAGAGTGAGATCCTGTCTCAATTATAAACAAACACTGAGAAAGCCAAATCCAATATGTTTATGGGCCTGTGGCCTGAATGATAGTATTTAACTATCAATGTAGTATATGTATCTTCAACTGGTGTCCAAAGACGTGTTCTTGGGAGTCTGAATTCTCAAGTTTGAATAACAATGGTAGGCTTCCAGTTAAAGACGGTAGATTGGTAGATTGGGCTGCGCGTAGTGGCTCATGCTTGTAATCCCAGCACTTTGGGAGGCTGAGGCAGGTGGATCACTTGAGAACAAGAGTTTGAGACCAGCCTGGCCAACATGGTGAAACCCCGTCTCTACTAAAAATATAAAAATTAGCCAGGCATGGTGACACGTGCCTGTAATCCCAGCCACTTGGGAGGCTGAGGCATGAGAATCGCTTGAACTCAGGAGGAGGAGGTTGCAGTGAGTGGAGATCGCACCACTGCACTCCAGCTTGGGTGACAGAGCAAGACTCTGTCTCAAAAAAAAAAAAAAGATGGTACATTGAATATATATTCACAAAAACTCCCCTAAAACCACCATAAAGGAATTTTTTTAAAGAAAAAGACACAAACACACCATAGGGAAAACAGGAGAGGAGATAATAGCAATGAATTTTTGGAAGCTGAAAAGCAGACAAAAGAGTGATGAATGACTTAGACCTGAGAAAACTGAATTATAACTAGCAGTGAGGAAAGCCAAGAAGCATTGAAGGTCTAAGAAACAGTCAGATCCCAAGACACCCTACCCCATTGAGTACAGTGGGCAACTCTGCCTCCCAACTGTGGCAGAGATTGGAAATCTGGCAAGGGACTCGGGCACAGCTTAGGGCTGAAGTACTGCACTGAAAACAGGAGCATGTAGTGAACTATACTCGATGCTGAGCCTCCAGCCCTTTTCCCCTTTTCAGTTTCCAGAGCGCTGGCAGAAGAGCCTTCACCCTCCAAGCATGAAATTGAATAATCCTTCTCTCCAGAATCCTCTTGAAGGGAAGTCCTAAAATATATAAGTATTGAATGTTCCCTATCCAAATGACTCACTGTCAGCAAGGCTCACTTACACACTTAGAGCTTCCACTCAGCTTTAAAGCCTCCACTCTTAAGTTATGGTTTAAGTTCTCCTTTAAACTAGGGATTACCAAACATCTAAAGAAAGGATCTGTGAAAAAAAGTGATCCAAACTGCCCCCCACCCCACTCTGGAATGTACCTTTGTTTTACTCTGAAGGCTGTATCTCCCTGGTAAAAAATAAATAAAAATGAAAAAGCAAACTGCCTCTCCCAACCTCATGTACACACAGAAGAAACAAACAGGAAAAAAGCAACTGGAAGGAAAAGATGAGAAGAAAACTTTAATAACATTAATATAATCTTAGGTAAAGGAATATATTTCTCAATACCTGTGAAAGTAGTATATCTTTAAAGAAAACAACAGCCGGGCACGGTGGCTCACGCCTGTAATCCCAGCACTTTGGGAGGCCGAGGCAGGCAGATCACCTGAGGTCAGAAGTTTGAGACCAGCCTGACCAATATGATGAAACCCTGTCTGTACTAAAAATACAAAAATTAGCTGGGCATGGTGGCATGTACCTGTAATCCCAGATACTCGGGAGGCTGAGACAGCAGAATCGCTTGAACCCAGGAGGTGGAGGTTGCTGTGAGCCGAGATTGCACCATTGCACTCCAGCCTGGGCAACAAGAGTGAAACTCTGTCTCAAAAAAACAAAAACAACAACAACAAAAAACCTTATTTCCACCATGAAACAAGTATAGGATACAATTTTTTAAAGAAGGAATTTTCAGAAAACAAAAAGGAACTCTTGGAAATTAAAAATATAGTAGCAAAAATTTAAACCCAGCTGGAGGTTTCAAAAATCAACATGAGGAAATTTCCCAGAAAGGAGAGCTAAAAATCAACAAAGTAGAAAATAGGAGAGAAGGTGCAGTGGCTCATACCTGTAATCCCAGCACTTTGGGAGACTGAGGCGGGAGGCCAGGAGTTCAAGACCAGCTCAGCAACACAGCAAGACCCTGTCTCTACAAAAAAATAAAAATTAGCCAGGCATAGTGGCATACACTTGTAGTCCCAGCTACTCAGGAGGCTGAGACAGGAGAATTGCTTGAGCCCAGAAGGTCAAGGCTGCAGGTGAGCCATGATCTCGCCATTGTACTCCAGCCTGGGTAACAGAATGAAAGCCTGTCTCTTTAAAAAAAAAAAAAAAAAAAAAGGAGAGGAAAGATTCCAACAACCCACAAAACAAACAAACATTTAAAGGATCAGTCTAGGAGGTCCAGTATCTAAATAGGAGTCATAGAAAAAGAAAAATGGCAACACAGAGGGAAGGAAATAATTGAGGAACTAATTCAAGAACATTTATTGGAACTTGAGGACATTAGTTTTCATATTGAAAGGACCCATCGAATATTCAGCACAATGGATGAAAGTGACCCACCCAAAGCACAGTCATCCTGAGATTTCAGAACACTGGAAACAGAGATCCTATGAGTTTTCAGAGAGAGGGAAAAAAAGTCACATACAAAAAGTCAGAATTGCCTTGGACTCTCAACAACACCAGCAGCTAGCAGGCAGTGGAGCAATGCCTTCAACATTCTGCAGGAAAACACATTCCAAGCTTTCCTGCAGATTCTCTATTCAGCTGAATTATAAATCCAAGGATGAGGGTAGAATAAAGATATCTACAGGCTGCAAGGTCTCAAAAACACGTACCTCCCATGCACCCTTTCTCAGGAAGCTACTGGAAGATGTGTTCCACCAAAATAAGGGAGTACTCAAAAAAGATAAAAACGCGATATAGGATATAGGAGCACCAGTAGAGGAGAGACATGAAAGGGGTACCCAGGATGGTGATGAAGAAAGATCCCAGGATGACAGCAGTGCATACCAGACAAACCAGCCCAGATTTGAGCAGGTCAGAAGGCTCCAGGGAGATTTCTTTGGGTAGTTTAAATTTTGATAGACTGTCTAATGCTTTTGAACCTCTTGAAAGGAGATTTAAATAGTTGGTGAAGCATTTGGGGGTTGGATTAGTTATAAGAATTATACATAGAAAATTAAACAAAAGGAGAAGACATTAACTCCAGGTAAAACAAAGTTGTGAAGGAAGAAAAAAAAATCAGAGTTTACTATTTGGCTTATCTCTGAATAGTAAATATTCAGTCAAAATGATTTAAATACTGGCCGGGTGCAGTGGCTCATGCCTGTAATCTCAGCACTTTGGGAGGCCAAAGCGGGCAGATCACATGAGGTCGGGAGTTCGAGATCAGCCTGGCCAATGTGGTGAAACCCTGTCTCTACTAAAATACAAAATTTAGCCGGGCATGGTGGCGGGCACCTGTAATCCCAGCTACTTACGAGGCTGAGGCAGGAGAATCGCTTGAACCTGGAAGGCTGAGGTTGTAGTAACCTGAGATCGTGCCACTGCACTTCAGCCTGGGTGACAGAGCAAGACTCCCTCTCAAAAAAAAAAAAAAAAAAAAAGATTGAAATACGGATATAACCAACATTATGGTTTAGCTCCTGGAATAATGAGGAGAATGGGAAGTACGTGTTTGTGGTGGAGTCCTAGTAGGAGAGAGAACTAGAAATTCTCATCTTCTTTGGTAGATAGATGATAAATAATGCCCCAAAATGAAAAAAAAATTGGAAACTAGCAATACAAGCATGTTATTTAAGGACATAGAATTAAGTACCAAAATAATCAACTAAGGTAGATAGATGTTCTCATCTCTGGGGAAGGGTAGTACAGGGAGGTGGGTTGCAAGGAGTGCATTTTTTTCTTAACAAAATTTGTAAAACTGTTGGACTGCTTTAACTGTGAGTCTATATAACTTTGGTTAAAAAAATAAATATTAAAAACCAAATTGATTAAAGACTTAAGAGTATGAAGTTTGGAAACAGATCTGGGTTTGTTTGAGTCTTTCTTGCCACTTATTAATGGTGTGACCTTGAGCAGTTTATTTAACTACACCTATTTTCTCATCTGAAACATGAGGACATTACTTACACATTTGTTGTAAGGATTAAATTATGTAATTTTTTTTTTTTTTTTTTTGAGACGGAGTCTCACTCTGTCGCCCAGGCTGGAGTGCAGAGGCACAATCTCGTCTCACTGCAACCTCCACCTCCTGGGTTCAAGCAATTCTCCTGCCTCAGCCCCCTGAGTAGCTGGGACTACAGGCACGTGCCACCACGCCTGGCTAATTTTTGTATTTTTTTAGTAGAGACGGGGTTTCGCCATGTTGGCCAGGCTGGTCTCAAACTTCTGACCTCAGGTGATCCACCCACCTTGGCCTCCCAAAGTCCTGGGTTACAGGTGTGAGCCACCATGCCCAGCCAATGTAATTTATTTATTTATTATTATTTTTTTTTGACACGGAGTTTCACTCTTGTTGCCCAGGCTGGAGTGCAATGTTGCGATCTCGGCTCATCGCAACCTCTGCCTCCCGGGTTCAAGCAATTCTCCTGCCTCAGCCTCCCGAGTAGCTGGGATTACAGGCATGCGCCACCATGCCCGGCTAATTTTGTATTTTTAGTAGAGACAGGGTTTATCCATGTTGGTCAGGCTGGTCTTGAACTCCCGACCTCAGGTGATCCTCCCACCTTGGCCTCCCAAAGTGCTGGGATTACAGGCATGAGCCACCACGCCCGGCCTCAATGTAATATTTTTAAGTGCATGTAGTATAGTATGTAGTACATTCAAGCTATTATTTTGGGAGATTACTTCCCTAGTTTAGAGCAAGCAATTAAAATCACAGGAATAGAAAAAGGTAAACTAGCCAGGATCTCCCATTTGTCTAGAGTAGGTGGGATGATTTCTGATTTACAGGGTGATCCCAGAATGGACTATCAGGGTGTTTTGAGCCAGGTTGATTGAGCACTGGGCTCCAACTTATTGTTAATGAGAAATGGCCCAACTTGGACCATGACTTTCCCATTTGCAGGTCTTAGATTTTTTTTTTTTTTAATTGAGACAGGGGTTCGCTGTGTTGCCCAGGCTGGCCTCGAGCTCCTGGGTTCAAGTGATCCTCTGCCTCAACTTCCTGAGTAGCTGGGATTACAGGTGCTTGCCACCATCCCCAGCACAGTCTTGGAAGAATTTTAAGAAGCTTACTTCATTGAAAAAAGAGGAAAGTGAAAATGTGCTAAGTATATGAAAGGGAAAGCTTGGATTAAAGATGAGAAACATTTTTAGACTATAACATGTTAAAGAGAGATACTATAGGCTTTATGTTTTAGTCAACTTCTTTTACCTATAGGGACCAATAGATAAAGTCTTAACCTGGAGACAGGGGTTGGATGAAATGGTTTCTAAGAGGTTTATCCAGGTTTTGTGGAAACAATAGGAACAAGACAGATAAAATAAGGGGTCTTATTAAAAAATAATGCTCTAAATATTTGAGATACTAGAACACTATTTTGTTTTCTGTCTCTTTTGATTGGGAGTTTTTATGTGGAAGGAAGCTACTAACTATCCCACCCTATGCAGAGACCCCAGAATCCAACAATAGCGTGTATACTTCCTTCATGAAGTCTCATCGCTGCTATGACCTGATTCCCACAAGCTCCAAATTGGTTGTATTTGATACGTCCCTGCAGGTGGGTGAAATCCTCTTTTCCCTTCCCCCTTTGGAGCCTGTGGTTTAATACCTCTCATCCTATCTCATCCTAAGGGTAATATCCTTATCCTTCTGTGAAGTTAGTCTCATGTTTTACCCAACATGCCCAAACACTGTTCTTTTTTTACAGTCCTGCCCCTGTGGATTTGCCTTTATGATTATTACTGTCTTGGCTACAGGTGAAGAAAGCTTTTTTTGCTTTGGTGACTAACGGTGTACGAGCTGCCCCTTTATGGGATAGTAAGAAGCAAAGTTTTGTGGGTAAGCAAAAGTTTCTGGAACACAATATTATTGGCATCTTGTGCTGGGCAGGGAGACAAGCTTCAGGCAGTGCTGAGGGCTCTGTCTTGTCCTCTAGGCATGCTGACCATCACTGATTTCATCAATATCCTGCACCGCTACTATAAATCAGCCTTGGTAAGGAACCTTAACCCAATGACCAAAATCACTTTCCCTGCCCTAAATCCCTCATTCTCATTTCTTTTTCTCCAAGCAAGCCACGAGGGCTTAAGGAAGCAGAGAGATCAGGTCTCGGATTCTGTTGCTTCTGCTTTCAGGTACAGATCTATGAGCTAGAAGAACACAAGATAGAAACTTGGAGAGGTATGTAGAGAATTGGGGTTATAAAAGGATAAAGGGATGGCGGGTTTCTGGGAAACACTTTTCCATGGTGGTATTTTGTGACCCATCCCTTTTCCCTTCAGAGGTGTATCTCCAGGACTCCTTTAAACCGCTTGTCTGCATTTCTCCTAATGCCAGGTGAGTTCCAGTTACCCATCTGTCCAAAAAGTGGAAGAGATTTTGCCATCAGCCTAGCTAATGCCCTAGACACCCAGGGAAAGGGGAAGAAGAGAGAAAAGACACACACACACACACACACACACACACACACACACACAGTCTCTCTCTCTCTCTCTCACTCTCTCTCTCTCTCTCTCTCTTTAAGTCTGGCCTGTACACTGCCCCCTTCCCTAACCATCAGTTTTCCCTGTTTAGCAATACACTGTATGGACCTGTTTAATCACCCTCAGCCCCAGCACTGTGGAACTTATTATCTCCCACCCTCTCACAGCTTGTTTGATGCTGTCTCTTCATTAATTCGGAACAAGATCCACAGGCTGCCAGTTATTGACCCAGAATCAGGCAATACTTTGTACATCCTCACCCACAAGCGCATTCTGAAGTTCCTCAAATTGTTTGTAAGTGCTCCTCAGCCCAGTTCTTTTTTCTCTTTTTTCATTGATTGATTGATTGATTGATTGATTGAAAAGAGAGACGAGGTCTCACTGTGTTGCTCAGGCTAGTGTCAAACTCCTGGGCTCAAGTGATCCTCCCGCCTCAGCCTCCCAAAGTGCTAGGATTACAGGTGTGAGCCACTGCATCCAGCCCCACTTCTTATTTATTTATTAATTTATTTTGAGACAAGTTCTTACTCTGTTGCCCAGGCTGGCGTGCAGAGGCGCTATCATGGCTCACTGCAGCCTCCAACCTCTTGGTCTCAGGTGACCCCCGACCTCAACCCCCAGAAGAGCTGGGACTACACGTGTGTACCACCACACCTGGCTAATTTTTTGGTATTTTTATAGAGATAGGGTTTTGCCATGTTGCCCAGGCTGGTCTCGAACTCCTGGGCTCAAGCAATATGTCCCCCTCAGCCTCCCAAAGTGCTGGGATTATAGGCATAAGCCGGCGCACCCAGTCCTTATTTCTAATATACTGGGTTGGAGGGGGTATCCAAGGGTGGCTTTGGGTGCCTTGAAAGTTAAGCTGATGGTTCTTTCCTCAGATCACTGAGTTCCCCAAGCCAGAGTTCATGTCCAAGTCTCTGGAAGAGCTACAGATTGGCACCTATGCCAATATTGCTATGGTTCGCACTACCACCCCCGTCTATGTGGCTCTGGGGATTTTTGTACAGCATCGAGTCTCAGCCCTGCCAGTGGTGGATGAGAAGGGTGAGAGATTGGGCAGAAGGAGAGGGAGGGAAGATCCAGGCAAGTCAGGGTGGCTCCGGGAAGATCTGCTTTCCCCTCAGCTTAGCCAGGAGGGTGATTCTATGAGTAGGGGGAGCTTTAGATCCCAGATCCTCCTTACTGAGCTGCCTCTGTCCCCCTAGGGCGTGTGGTGGACATCTACTCCAAGTTTGATGTTATCGTGAGTGATTGTGGAGGGTCTGGGAGGTAGGGAAGTGGTTGGGGGGGGGCACTGTTAAATATGGAGAGGGAGAAGGGAGTCTCTTCTGTGATCTAAGGGTCTTAGAAGCTTCCAGGCTTTCAAATCCTATTTGAAAAGGAATTGAATGAGTTGGGTATGGCTTGTGGCTGACAATTGCCCTGAATCCCTCTGTTGAGGTTGGATGGGTTCAGGGTTTGGAGGCTGGCTCTCTTGCTTCCCTGCAAGCTACTTCCTCTGTCTCCCCAGAATCTGGCAGCAGAAAAGACCTACAACAACCTAGATGTATCTGTGACTAAAGCCTTGCAACATCGATCACATTACTTTGAGGGTGTTCTCAAGTGCTACCTGCATGAGACTCTGGAGACCATCATCAACAGGCTAGTGGAAGCAGAGGTAGGGAGGCCAGCAACCCTAAAGGAGCTGAGGGGAGCAGCCTTGAGAGTGGGGTTTGGCAAGGAGAGTAGGGGCAGAGGGGCTTCCCCTGAGGCCAGCACTAAACATTCCCTTTCTCCCTTGTTGCTCTGTGCCAGGTTCACCGACTTGTAGTGGTGGATGAAAATGATGTGGTCAAGGGAATTGTATCACTGTCTGACATCCTGCAGGCCCTGGTGCTCACAGGTGGAGAGAAGCAGCCCTGAGCTGGGGGAAGGGGTCATGCAGCACCGGGGGATATGCCCAACTCACTGCCTGCTGGAAGCTCTGTGGGAATCAGATGAAACATGAGGGAATTGTGACTCTGTTCCCTGTTCAGGGTCCCCTGCCCTTCTATCTGGGAGCTAGGGAAGGTATGGGGGAGGAAAGAGAATGGATTTATAGCTACCCTTACCCTCACACATACACTTGAAAAAACTTTCAGCCTAGCCAGTTCTAGCCCCTGTCCTCTTAGATATATCCCCCTTTCTGGGTGAACTATAGGCTCTGTGCCTCTCAGACAAATTCTGATCTCTAAGAGATCCCCAGACCTCACTTGCCTCTGCCTCCATCTCGGCCCTGATTCAACCCTAAGATAATAGCACAACAAAATTCTTCATAAAGATATTTTTATTCACCTGTTCCATGCTATATGGAGGAGGCCAAGTCCATTTAGTGACATTTCTTCCCATAATGTGAGTGGGGAGGATTGTGGGGAGGAGGGGCTTTGGGTTCCTGTGTTTGTGCATATGAAGGGAGATGGGGGTTAGGTGGAGGAGGAGGGCAGCGTGGTTAGCTAAGGTTATTGCTTTTTGTGGCAAATCTAATTAAATGACAGGAATCTCTTCACGATATTGCAGTGTTTGATTTTTACAGTTGATGGGTACTACCTTCCTACTTTATATGGCTTCTTCAACTGGTCATTAACAATAATAATAACGTGTGTACGCACACACACATGTACACACACACGAGTAGACAGACTTAAGGGTCTCCTTTGGGCAGAGAATCCTGCCACCATTATCAGCTTTTCTTAGTTGGGGAAGGTTGGACTGTTTGGCTTTTGCTGAGTTGGCACTATCTTTTTTTTTTTTTTTTTTTTTGAGATGGAATCTCACTCTGTCGCCCAGGTTGGAGTGCAATGGCGCAATCTCAGCTCACTGCAACCTCCGTCTCCCGGGTTCAAGTGATTCTCCTGCCTCAGCCTCCTGAGTAGCTGGGACTACAGGCGTGCGCCACCACACCCAGCTAATTTTTGTATTTTTTAGTAAAGACAGAGTTTCACCCATATTGGCCAGGCTGGTCTCGAACTCCTGACCTTGTGATCTACCTGCCTCAGCCTCCCAAAGTGCTGGGATTACAGGCATGAGCCACCGCACCCGGCCGGCACTATCTTTAAACCTACAAATCCCTTGCCTCTTCCAAGGTGAGAATGAGCTGGATGGTGGGAGAACAGCAGGGCAGTGGTCACTCCATCAGATCCATTCCCTGTATTGAAAGCATGTAGACCCAAACAGCAGTCAGCACCCAACATCAGAAGAACTGCTAGACTGGAGTATGAGCTAAATTTGGGTGCCAGCTCACCCCAGCCTTGCAGGTATGATACAGTTTCCCATCCAAGCCAGGAGCAATTTCGGAGTCATTCCTTGCCCCTGCCCCACAGTGCCTAACCCCTCTGATAACCCTCCAGCCAGGGCATACTGGGTTCTCCTGATGGAACACAGGGAAACGCATCAAGGCCCTCATCAGATTCGACCTGAGGAAGCTTATTTTAAAAAAAAGAAGGTGGCCCTCATCAGAGCTCAGCTTTCAGTGTTGCATCATGGCTGTGGAGGAGCCCCTGCTTCTGCCTTCACCCCTTTACAGCTCTCACAGCACATTCTCAACCTTGGGGGAGGAAGGCTTCCAAGTTATTAGAATTAGAGTATGTTTATGTGTCAGGAGGGTAAGCACATGGTGGAAAGGACAGATGGCCCCTTATGTCACATTCCCTCATTAAGGAAGATTTGCCTAGGGAGGAGGCAAGGGCTTTAAAAAGCCTCAGGACTCTAGTAGGACCTAGGGTGGAAGGAAGCATCTTCGAGTCAAGTCATCAGTGCAGCTGGCAGGTGTGTGGAATCAAGGAGGGTAGGGTGGATGGGACGGGATGTTTGCGTTCTCTCTAAAGGTTTGTGTTAGGGAGCAGAGGCCTGGTTTTGTTGAGTTGTTTCTCAGTCTGTCAGTCTCTGCCCCACAACCTTTCTGGTTGTTCCCCTTCCCCTTAAAAGGAAGGGTCTGGACCCAAAGGGCTCCATGTACATTAGCGGAAAACTAATTGGGAACTCTTGCTTCTCCCATTTCCCTCTAAAACCCAACCTATCCGTCTCAGTGTGAGGACGAAGCTGAGGGAGAGACAAGGGATGAAATTTGGGAGACTCACAAGCTTCTATTCTTACTATTCCTCTCCAGAGAGGCAAATTATCCCTTCTTCCCGAGGAACCATGCCCCACACACTCTCTTTCCCCTCTCTCTGCACTGCTCCCCTCCACTGAAGCTGCTGCCATGGTTGCCAGGCATGGTTGCTAAGTCTCTGCATGGAAGGGTTGGCGTGGGCTGTGCTGCCACTAACATTACCATGGTGAATCAGGGGACACCTGGTATAAGCTTAGGAGGAGGGATCATGTGGATATAAGCAACAGCCCCCCAGGACAGAGGCAGCCCAAAAGGTGAGCATCTGGAGCACCACTTAAGGTGGGGGCTGAGTGAACTAGGCATTGTGGTGGTGGTGAGGGGGAGTTCTACATTGAAAAAAATAAAGGCCACTTTTATCATTTCAGTTGCTAGGGGATTAGTTTTGCCAAGCAAACACATCATTTCTCCTCCATCCCCCTCTGGAAGGGTGAGAGTGCATAAGCACTTACTCTGTCCTCCATAAAGCTGGGCAGGCTGTGTGGGCACAGAACAATATAACCCCCAAATCCTGGCTTCTGGATTGGAGGTGAAAGCCTGCTGCTGTGGGAGGGCTCCCTGGCTGCCCAAGGACAAACATGTAGAATGGAACTGGTAGGGCAGCTTGGGTGGCCAAGGCAGACGCCTGTGTCCTGCTGTACCAGCAGTCCTAGGTTGCAGCACTGAGCTGACAAGGAGATACGGGTGTAGGGGTCACCCTTTTTGAGCTTAGGGAAGGCAGCTCTCCCTCAGAGTCGCACAAAAGCTTGGTAAAAGCCACCGCCTCCTCTCTCCACCGCATGGGAGCTGGTTACTCATCTCATCTCTGCACCCGAACAGCCACTGCCGCTAAAAATAGCCCCCCAGCCGTGGGCCAGCCCCTCCTGCACCCCAGCCCCATGGAAACCAGCAGAGTGGCAGGCAGAGACCTTGAGTTCCAATCTCATCACTCTATGTTGGGGAAACTGAAATCTGAGGCAGGAAGCCAGGGGCAGAACCCTGGTGGTCAGGCAACCTGACAAGCAGGAGAGTAAAGGGTTAAAACGGCAGGAAGGTTGAAGAAATAGGGGCGGGGGAGGGGGCACTGTCAGCTTGGCAAGAATCATAAGTCCCTCCCCCGCCCACTCGTGCGATCCCATCAGGCTTGGGGGACAACAGCAGTGGGAAGGGGCGTCCAATCCCGGGCCCCAGGGGGCGGCCGTGCACATGGGGGAGGTAGCAGCGCGGAGCAGTCCGCGCGGTGTCACATGCGCGCGCACACACAGAGACAGGCACACACACGTGTGCCCGGGTATATATAGTTCCCAGTCCCCGGGCCCGCGGCTCTGCAGTGGGCGCCGGCTCCCTGGGCTGGGAGGGGGCTCCTGGGGCGGGTGGGAGGGTGGGGGGCCGGGGTGGGGTGGGGCAGGATGCTGGATGGCCCACTGTTCTCCGAGGGGCCTGACAGCCCCCGGGAGCTCCAGGATGAGGAGTCTGGCAGCTGCCTCTGGGTGCAGAAGTCCAAGCTATTGGTGATAGAAGTGAAGACTATTTCCTGTCATTATAGTCGCCGCGCCCCTTCTCGACAGCCCATGGACTTCCAGGCCAGCCACTGGGCTCGCGGGTTCCAGAACCGCACGTGAGTGAAGCAGGGGTGAGGGGAAGAGAGTGGTGGGGCGGGGAGTGGGGTCCGGACCTCCCCGCAGGCACCAGCGAGCACTGCTGGTCCCCCTTCTCTTTCCCACGTCTTCCACCCCTGCCCGCTCCCGAGGGCTGGGGCCTGACTCATCCCGTTGTTTGGGGGAACAGAAGTGGGTGTGAGAAAGGGCAGGAGGTGAGATGGGGCAGACGCTGTTAAAGTGTGCATGGAGAGATGGCGAGGAGTCCCGCTTCGACTTCAGTCCTAACATATACGCACGTGCACACGCGCACACACTCACACACACCCCTTCACATGGCTGCCCCAAGTGGTCTCCAGTGCTCCCAGCTCCCCGGACCTCGGCTCCCTTCCCCCACAAACTGCTCACCTGGGTTCCTGCTCATTGTCCCAGGTGTGGGCCGCGCCCGGGATCCCCACAGCCGCCGCCCCGCCGGCCCTGGGCCTCCAGGGTGCTGCAGGAGGCGACCAACTGGCGGGCGGGGCCCCTGGCCGAGGTCCGAGCTCGGGAGCAAGAGAAAAGGAAAGCGGCGTCGCAGGAGCGGGAGGCCAAGGAGACCGAGCGAAAAAGGCGCAAGGCTGGTGGGGCCCGACGGAGCCCCCCGGGTCGGCCCCGCCCGGAGCCCCGCAACGCCCCTCGGGTGGCCCAGCTGGCAGGGCTCCCTGCTCCCTTGCGGCCGGAGCGCCTGGCGCCTGTGGGGCGAGCGCCCCGTCCATCCGCGCAGCCGCAGAGCGACCCAGGGTCGGCGTGGGCGGGGCCCTGGGGAGGTCGGCGGCCCGGGCCCCCAAGCTACGAGGCTCACCTGCTGCTGAGAGGTTCTGCCGGGACGGCCCCACGACGCCGCTGGGACCGGCCGCCACCCTATGTGGCTCCACCTTCTTACGAAGGCCCCCATAGGACCTTGGGGACTAAGAGAGGCCCCGGGAACTCCCAGGTGCCCGCTTCATCAGCCCCAGCTGCGACTCCAGCCAGGACAGAGGGAGGGCGCACAAAGAAGAGGCTGGATCCTCGGATCTACCGGGACGTCCTCGGGGCTTGGGGTCTCCGACAGGGGCAAGGTCTCTTGGGGGGATCCCCAGGCTGTGGAGCGGCCAGAGCAAGGCCAGAGCCCGGCAAGGGGGTCGTGGAGAAAAGCCTGGGGCTGGCTGCTGCTGACCTGAACAGTGGTAGCGACAGCCATCCCCAAGCCAAAGCTACAGGGAGCGCAGGCACCGAGATAGCTCCTGCGGGGTCTGCAACTGCGGCTCCCTGTGCCCCGCGTCCCGCTCCCAGATCCAGGCACCACCTCACGGGCTCGAGGGAAGGGAAAGAAGGAAGAGAACAGATCTGGTTTCCCAAATGCTGGATTCCCTCCCCTAAAAAGCAGCCGCCCCGCCATAGCCAGACACTCCCCAGACCCTGGGCTCCCGGAGGCACCGGATGGAGAGAATCTCTGGGTCTTGGAGAGGGGGCAGGACCGGAGACCCTGGAGGGTTGGAAGGCGACCCGCCGTGCCCACACCTTGCCCCGCAGTTCCCAGGGCCTGTCCCGTGGGGAAGGCGTCTTTGTCATTGACGCCACGTGCGTAGTGATACGATCCCAATATGTTCCAACCCCCCGAACCCAGCAGGTGCAGCTTTTGCCCTCTGGGGTGACACGCGTGGTGGGGGATTCCCCCAGCCAATCGAAGCCCGGCAAGGAGGAGGGTGAAGGGGCCACGGTCTTTCCTTCCCCTTGCCAAAAGCGGCTGTCGAGCAGTCGCCTTTTACACCAGCCCGGCGGGGGCCGCGGGGGCGAAGCTGAGGGCGGGAGGCCGGGGGACTCCTCACTGGAGGAGCGCACTTTCCGCATCTTGGGGCTCCCGGCCCCCGAAGTAAACCTGCGGGACGCCCCCACGCAGCCAGGTAGCCCAGAGCACCAAGCCTTAGGCCCAGCAGCTTCGGGAGCCCAGGGCAGAGCCGAGGGCTCGGAAGTGGCGGTGGTCCAGCGGCGCGCCGGCCGGGGCTGGGCGCGGACCCCAGGGCCCTACGCCGGGGCCCTGCGAGAAGCCGTGTCCCGTATCCGCCGCCACACAGCCCCTGACTCGGACACGGACGAAGCTGAGGAGCTCAGCGTCCATAGCGGCTCCTCTGATGGAAGCGACACAGAAGCCCCGGGCGCCTCCTGGCGGAATGAGAGGACCCTGCCCGGGGTTGGAAACAGTTCGCCAGAGGAAGATGGGAAGACAGCGGAACTGAGCGACAGTGTCGGGGAGATCCTAGATGTCATAAGCCAAACCGAGGAGGTCCTCTTCGGGGTGAGGGACATCAGAGGGACCCAACAGGGAAATAGGAAGAGGCAGTGAGAGGCCCCTTCTTGTATTTGTGTCCCCAACGCATCCATCCTTGGGTCCACTGGTCCCCATTCTTCCCCACAGACTTCCTTTGCTTCTCTTTTCCTTGTATCTTTACCCATACCTGTTCTCATCCTTGAAATATAAATGAAAGGAAGGGAAGCATATGCCCATTAATGATTTTGTTTCAGGAGAGGTGAGAATGAGCAGATTTAATTAATGTCTGTTATGTTCAGGGCACAAGGGTGAGCTCTTCGCAGGGGCTGATGCACTGGGTGTGGAGCTGAGCAGAGAGGCCTAACCAGGATCAGGCAGGAGGGCAGGGATGGTGGCAGCCACAGGAGGGCAGGGTAGGGCAGGGCCTCTGAGGAGGAGGGAAAAAGTGAAGGAGAGGCTTTGGACCTGGTGACAGAGTGATCAGATGACAGAGGGGTTCTTGGGAGAAGAGGCATAGGTCCAGCAACAACCAACAAAGCAGAAGGAGGGCTCACCTTGGTGTCACAAGTCTTGGATTTCAATCCCAACTCTGCCACTGAGTTGCTGGTTGACTGAGGCCAGTCACTTTCCCTCTCCAGGCCTCCAGGCCTCCTGGTATATAAAATGATGGTATTCTAAGGTCCATCCTTCCGTCTCTGACATTTTGAGATCTTTGGAAAGGACTCTATCTCATCCTCCCCTCGACAAGCCAAGAATGAGAATTGGGAATAAGTGAACAGAGTTTGAGGGTTTCTGGGCAGCCTCCGTGTCACCCGAAGTCATGATCAATTCAGGAGACTGCCCAAGGCTTGCAGAAGAGGTAAGGGAGTGAGGCACTCCTATCCCAGTCTCCCAGGTTTAGGTGAGGGCTCCCCAAGGCAGGGCAAGATAGCGGCCCTGTCACTGACCCTGGCCTGTGGTGGTCTGAGCTGGGGAGGGAAGGACACCAATGAATCAGCTTGGGACCTCTTTAGGCCTTCCCCTTTTCCTCCACCCCAATGCTCCTTAGTGATGCTCTGAGGCGTGGCCACGATTTCCCTCCCAGGTGGTATCGCCCACCTGAAAAAATCCTGAGAATTTCTCCCATCTTGGCCTCTTCCAGAAACCGGCCAGGCAAGGAAAGAGGCCGGTCACCAGAAGCCAGCAGGCGTGGGGTGTGATACTCTCTATAGCCACTACAGGGCGCGCGCAGGGCGCGGATCTCCCCAGTTGCTAATCCCGGCTCTGCCACTCGATCCGATCCCTGGTTCCCGAGCGCGGGTCCCCCGCCTTGCAGTCTCCAGCCGTGCGGGGCCGGGAGCAGGCCTCCGGCCTCCCAGACTTCTGGAGCCCACCGGGCCCATCTTTGTACTCATCCACCCCAGCCGGCTTGGGACTCAGACACCGAAGTCTTTTTTTTTTTCTCTCCGATCCTTGGACACCTCCTCTGTCTGCCATTTATTAGCCATGTGAACTTGGCCACATCACTTCACCTCCCTGAGCCTCAGTTTCCTCATCTGTCAAATGGGGGTTTATAAACACCTACCTCGCAGGGTTGTTGTGAGGATTTAATGCGATAATGTATGTAAAGCGCCTTGCACACTGCCTGGCACACAGTCGGCGCTCAATAAATCTAAGCTTCCCTTTATCCAGCCTTGGCATCGTCTTCCTTTCACTGACCCTTTCCCCACAGTGGCCCTCCCCCGGGACTCCTCTGCTACTTCCCGCTCTGTGTGAGGGGAGGAGGCTGCTTTCTTCGTTGGGAGCTCCTGGCCCACCTCTTTTCTCCCCCAGCCGGGACTCTCCCTTCCTTGCCCCCAGCCCACCCCTGTCGGCTCTTCCCACTGCCCTGGCGCCCTCCCCCCACCCCCCATTCCGGGCAAGGGCTGAGTCAGCCGGGGTAAATTTAGCTGCCGGCTCCGCGGGCGCGGGGGCTTCTCCCAGACTCAGTCGCCCAGTCCTGCCCCGGCCCCCGGCCCCCGGCCCCCGGCCCCCTGCCCTCCTCTGCTCCCACTCCAACCCAGACCCCTCAACTCCAACTCCCGCTCAGCGTTCAGATCCCCAACCCCGCTCTCAAACCACTTATGGCTTTAGTCTCCAATTATCTCGACCTCACTCCCGCCCGCACCCAGAGGGACTCTGGGCCGAACTCGGAGTGGGGCAGGACCGCCTGCGGTGGGGGGTGGCGACGATCTGACAGGAGCTGGGCCGCTGGCCTTGGTTCAGTGGAGGAAGGTCTCCTCTTTGGGTTTCTGAACCGGAGGGAAGACACTGGTCAGAGCTATCCAGGAAGATTCATCCCAGAGACTTCCAGGAACCCAGACTGCCAGGTTTCAAGTTAGCTCTAGCTGGAGGAGTGTCACCTTGGGCAGAGATCAAAGGTTCCTGAGATCTGCCCTTGAGGTCAGGAATTCCAGACCAGCCTCCAACATGGTGAAACTCCGTCTCTACCAAAAATACAAAAATTAGCCAGGTGTGGTGGTGTGCACCTATAATTCTAGCTACTCAGGAGGCTGAGGCACAAGAATCGCTGAATTGCTTGAACCTGGGAGGAGGAGGTTGCAGTTAGCCAAGACTGGGCCTCTGCACTCCAGCCTGGGCAACAGAGCCAGACCACATCTCAAAAAAAACAAACAAATAAAGGTTATTGAGACCTGTCTCCCTTTCACCTACAATTCTATCTACCTACTACCAATTCTAACTATGAGCATGTACTGAGCACCTACTGGGAGCAAGAAACTGTGCTGGATCCAGGATAGGGATGAGTAAGGCCTTTCCGACAATGGGGTGAAGGTGAGCAATGTGTTAAGTATTACAATGAGTCAAACAAGGGAGATCGTATGGATTTTGTGAGATAAGGGAAGGCTCCATGGAGGGGAGGAGATGACCTCAGTGGTAGAATTTGGTGAAGAGGCATTTCAAGTAGAGGGATCAGCCAAAATAGAGGCATGGATGCAGGTAAGCAGGGTATGTTTAGGAAATTGCTCAATGGTCTGATTTGCCTGCAGTTGAGAGTACATTTATGGCAGTTGTAGAAGATAAGGCAAGAGTGAAAATTGAGGCCAGATTGGGGTAAGCCTGGTCCAGCTGAGGAGTATGTGCCTTGGACCTTCAGGCTTGGGAAGAGGCTGGACTTCAGGTGAAGAGGAAAGTTGAGGAAGGGCGGGGTGTGGTGGGTCACACCTGTAATCCCAGCACTTTGGGAGGCTGAGGTGAACAGATCACCTGAGACGGGGACAAGCCTGGCCAACATGGTCCAACCCCACCTCTACTAAAAATACAAAAATTAGCTGGGTGTAGTGGTGCATGCCTGTGATCCCAGCTATTGGGGAGGTTGAGGTACAAGAATCACTTGAACCTGGGAAGCGGAGGTTGCAGCAAGCCGAGATCGCACCACTGCACTCTAGCCTGGGTGACAAAGTGAGACTCTGTCTTAAAAAAACAAACAAACAAACAAAAAACAAAAAAACAACAACAAAAAAAGAAAGTTGAGAAAGACCAGGGCAGTGATGAAAGCATCTGCCTAGATTTTTCTACAACCAAAGGGCTCTAGAGCTCTGGGACTGGTAGAGGAGGTGAGCAGTATGCAACAGTGGAAGGGCTGGCCCTATGAGGGTGGGCTTTACCATGCTGCCTGAGCCCCTTTGAGGTTGAATACACAGGAAGCCAATTTCTAAAATCTCACCCACACTGCTAACATAATTGAACAACTTGACTAATGTGTTTAGAATATGGTTTCTGGGGCTTCTACCCCATACTAGCTATGTATGGGCAAGTTACTCAACCTCTCTGTGCCTTGGTATCCTCAGTTATAAACTGAGGTTATTAAAAGTGCTTTTCATTAGCTGAGTGTGGTGGCACTCTCCTGTAGTCCCACTCCTGAACACTCTCAGCTGTTCAGGAGACTGAGGTGGGAGAATTGCTTGAGCCCGGGAGTTTGAGGATGCAGTGAGCTATGATTGCACCACTGTACTCCAGCCTGGGCAACAGAGCAAGACCCTGTCTCAATAAATAAACAAACAAACAAACAAACAAACAAACAATGTGCTTTTCTCTTAGAGTTGTTGGGAGGAGTAAATAATTCAATATGTAAAACACTTAGAACAATTGGCCAGGCACAGTAGCTCACCCATGTAATACCAGCATTTTGGGAGGTTGAGGTGGGAGGATTGCTTGAGCCCAGGAGTTAGAGACCAGCCTGGGCAACATAGCAAGACCCTCTCTCTCTCTCTCTCTCTTTTAAATTTATTTAATTAAAAAGAAAAAAATGAAAAGAAAAGAAAAAACAACACCTGGTACATAGTAGGTGATTAAGTGTTAGCTCTGATTATTATTTCTCCCTAGGGCTATTTTATTAGTGTTGGGGTATGAGAACAGGATGATGGGACAGAGAGAATTAGAAGTAGGGGAGGACGGCCAGGTGCGGTGGCTCATGCTTGTAATCCCGGCACTTTGGGAGGCCAAGGCCGGTGTATTATGATGTCAGGAGTTCGAGATCAGCCTGGCCAATATGGTGAAACCCCATCTCTACTAAAAATACAAAAATTAGCCGGGTGTGGTGGCGCATGCCTGTAGTCCCAGCTACTCGGGAGGCTGAGGCAGGAGAATCACTTGAACCCGAGAGGCGGAGGTTGCAGTGAGCCGAGATCAGGCCACTGCACTCCAGCCTGGGCAACAAAGCGAGACTCCGTCTTAAAAAAAAAAAAAAAAAAAAAAGGCCAGGTGCGCTGGCTCACTCCTGTAATCCCAACACTTTGGGAGGCCGAGGTGGGTGGATCACGAGATCAGGAGTTCGAGACCAGCCTGACCAACATGGTGAAACCTCGTCTCTGCTAAAAATAAAAAAATTAGCTGGGTGTGGTGATGCATGCCTGTAATCCCAGCTATTCGGGAGGCTGAGGCAGAAGAATCACTTGACTCTGGGAGGCGGAGTTTACAGTGAGGCAAGATCGTACCACTGCACTCCAGCCTGGGCCACAGAGCAAGACACTGTCTCAAAAAAAAAAAAAAAAAAAAAAGTAGGGGAGGAGGAGAACCAGGCAGCAGATGTCAGTAGAGAGGAGGGGGGAAACCTGGGGTGGGTATGGACAGCCCTTTTAATGAGTGGATGGTGCCTGGGTGAATAGTGCCTGGGTGAATGGTGCCCTGGCAGTGCTTGGACGGTTAGAGTGTCAGCGCAGCACACCCCTTCCCCCAGAACTTACTCCATCTTTGCCTAAGGATAGAGTCAGCACCAGCTGCCAAAATTCTGGGCAAAAAAAGGAGAGAGACAAGAAGGGGAGGAGTGACTCCAGGTCTAGGGGCCAGCCCCTGGTGAGCCATATCTCAGACTGACCTTCCAGGGCTCTGTGGGTGGGACACTGGAGGCTCCCTGCTGCGAAAATGACTTCTAAATCTGGCTGTGTCTGCCAGCCAGCCTTGAGACAGAGGCCACAATCACCCCCTACCTTGGGACAGCCTCACTGGTCAGGAGTAGGGACAGCAGACACAGGAGGATGTGGTCAATTTGGGGCAGCAGACCTCAGGTTAGTGCAGGATCCTGCTACCCTCCCAATAGAGAGCTTCTTCCTAGGGAAGCCCCTTTCTGCCCTCCATGGGACCCAGTTAATATGGCTTTAGAGGAGTCAAGAGCCGTCTCTTTCAGACTCTCAGGGGAGGGCTGGGACTTCCCTAGATCAGCCACAAATAGGTAAGGAAACCGAGCCCCAGCATATAACTCTGGAATTTCAGAGTGTCAAGGTCAGGAGTGTGAGTGTGACGTGTGTGAGGAGGAGAGGGCCAGGAGAGATAACTGAACATGAGGACACAGGAAGTGTGTAAAATGTGTCTATGGGGAAGAGGCAGCACTCACTCAGTTGTTCATTTGTTTACTCACTCATTAAACATATATGCCAGGTGCTAGGGACACAAAAGAGACTCAGGCATGCTTCCTCCCTTCAGGGAGCTCTCAAGCTAGGGTGTGTATGATATAGGGAAAGAGATGTGGAAGAGGAAACCCACAGTCATTGCAGTGCAGGAAGATGGCATAATATATGTTAATGAAAGCATTCCTGAGGGACCAGGGAGGATGAAAAGAGGAGCAGCTCCCAGACCATGACTTCTTATGGGGAGTGGAATGTATCTAGGCCTCTGGGAGACAAGTTGCTGAGGGTGCAGATGTTAGTGAAGGAAAGTTTGGCCTGGATACTGCCTCTGCCTCTGCATATCCTAGCATGGGGTGTGCTCCCTCCCTTGAAGCCTCTGGTGCTACCTAGGCTTTTTTAAAATTTTCTTTTCTTTCCTGCCACCCAGGCTGGAGTGCAGTGGTGCGATCTCAGCTCACTGCAACCTCCACCTCCCGGGTTCAAACAATTCTTCTGCCTCAGCCTCCCAAGTGGATGGGATTACAGCCGCGCACCACCACGCCCAGCTAATTTTTGTATTTTTAGTAGAGACAGGGTTTCACCATGTTGGCCAGGGTGGTCTCGAACTCCTGACCTCAAGCTATCTGCCTGCCTCACCCTTCCAAAGTGCTGGGATTACAGGCATGGGCCACCACATCTGGCCATTTTTTTTCTTTTTTCTTTTTCTGAGACAGGGTCTTGCTATGTCACCTAGGCTGGAGTGCAGTGGCATGATTACAACTTACTGCAGCCTCAGCCTCCCCAGCAAAAGTGATCCTTCCACCTCAGCCTCCTGAATAGTAGGAACCACAGGCACGTGTCACCATGCCTGGCTAATTTTTTTTTTTTTTTTTTTTTTTTTGGTGGAGACGGGGTCTCCCTATGTTGCCCAGGCTGATCTCAAACTCCTGGGCTCAAACGATTCTCCCATCCTGGCCTCCCCAAATGTTGGGATTACGGGTATAAGCCACTGCACTCAGCCTACATAGCCTTTTGTGAGTCCTTTTATGGATAGATTTTCCATTCATCCATCTATTCATCCATCCACCCACCCATCCATCTACACATTCCACATCCACTTATCCACCCATCCACCAACCTATTTGTCATCTATCTGGCCATTTATACTTTTTTTCTTCTTTAAGACAGAGTCTCACTCTGTCACTCAGGCTGGAGTGCATTAGTGAGATCTCTGCTCACTGCAGCCTCCGCCTCCAGGGTTCTAGCGATTCTCATGCCTCAGCCTCTTGAGTAGCTGGGATTACAGGCGCCCACCAACATGCCTGGCTAATTTTTGTATTTTTAGTAGAGACAGGGTTTCAGCATGTTGACCAGGCTGGTCTCGAACTCCTGACCTCAGGAGATCCGCCTGCCTTGGCCTCCCAAAGTGCTGGGATTACAGGCATGAGCCACCGCGCCTGGCCCCATTTATACTTCCATCGATTTATTCCTCTGTCCGTGCATCCATTTATTCATGTATCCATCTATTCACCATTTAACAAAGGCATATGATATGCCCAGGTCAGTGCTGCAAGGGCTAGCCTAGTAGGAGGATGAGTAATATACACAGACAACCACCAATGGGACACCCAGTATGTGCTGCTAATGAAAGCACCTACCTACATGGTGCTTCAGGAGCTAGAACGGGCAAGACCACTCTACCAAGGGAAATCAGAAGAGTCTTCATGGAGGAAGGAACATCTGAGATGGGTTTCAACAGTGGGAGACAGGGAAGGGGGACATTCTAGGATGTGGGAAAATGCAGAGAGGTGGGAAAACACGTGGCTTTCACAGGGAGCAGAGGCATTAGGGAATGCAGTGGGGCAGAAGAGTGAGTCCTGGTAAGATGTGTGGGAGCCAGAACTTGAAGTATTTCTTGTCTTTTTTGCTTTTTGGGTTTTTTTTTTTTTTTTTTTTTATGGAGTCTCACTCTGTCACCCAGACTAGAGTGCAGTGGTGTGATCTCTGCTCCAGTTCCTGGGTTCAAGCGATTCTCCTGCCTCAGCCTCCAGAGTAGCTGGGATTACAGGTGGGCGCCATAACGCTTGGCTAATTTTTTATTTGTATTTTTAGTAGAGACAGGGGTTTCACCATGTTGGCCAGGCTGGTCTCGAACTCCTGATCTCAAGTGATCCGCCCGCCTCGGCCTCCCAAAGTGCTGAGATTACAGCTGTGAGCCACCATGCCCAGACTGTTTCTTGGTAATGAAGATAAACCATTTGCACTTCGGTGAGAGGAATTGAGGGAGAGGTGAATGATGGAGTTTTTGAGCTGGGAATGTTCTAGTGCCTCCTCAACACCTGGATAATTTTTTTTCCTGCGGCTTGATCGTAACCTCGTTGGTCTTGTTACCTTGTGGAATCCCCTGCTGGACCATGAGCTGCTGGAGGTGATTTAGCTGATTTAGCTCTGTATATCCGACAAGTTTGGCGTGGAGCAGGCTCTCAGAAAATGCTGGAATAAAGAAGGAACAAATGATAAAACTGTGCCACAGGACCGCTGGCATAACAATGCAGTTCAGACATACAGGAAGAAGGATGGCTGCAGCCCGGGGTGATCCCCTGCTCCTGAGAGATGACCCTGCCTTCTTGGCCAGCGTCTCTCCAGGAGCTCTCCCAAGAGTCACCACAAGGTGGCGCTATCCCCACTACCGCTCTGAGTTCGGCCGGGGTCTGTCGTGTCAACAGCTGGTGAAGAGCCCACCGCTGACCGTCCAGGGATGGTCTAGACATCTCCTTCCAGCAAGTCCTGAGAGAATGAGGAGCCTGAGTGCAGCTGTGGAAGAGAATAGCTCACAGATCCCAGTTTTAAAGCAAGTGCCGGCTTCATCTGTATTCATCCATTCACTTGACAGTGCCTATTACGTGCAAGGTACAATGTTAAGCTCTCATAAAAGCAACAGTGACCAAGACACAAAGACATAGTTCTTGCCCTCAAGGAGTTCACAATCTAGTTCTGCCTAAATCTTCCTTTCTTATCTCTCTCTCTCTGTCTTTCTTTTACACACATACCTGCTCCCCAGGGCCAACCACCTTGACCCAGAAAGCTGTCTCCACGTGAAATCCGCTCTTTGGAACTCTTGCCCCTCCAAATCCAAGTTTCTCCCTGAAGTTGCTGCATGGCCACATTAGTGTGACCCCCAGGAATGCTGTGACTCTTGACTGCTCCTTCTTGACTTGGCTCCTTTTGCTCTTCCCCTGACAGAACCTTTCCTGCTGTCTCTCTTAACATCTCCCATCACATCCACAGCCACTCTGCCAGCACTGGTAGGTTTAGGGATCTCCCCAGAGTAGGCCTGGTACAGGCTAGAGCCTCTTAACACCCTAGAGGCTATAGGGACATGAGGATGGATCTGCAAAAGCACCTTGTGAGACCCTGGTGTCATGCATCTGGAGATGAGGAGTTGGAGAGTCCAGAAAACCAAAGTCCTCAGAAACAGGTCCCTCTCTGGCCTGAGGGCTCTGCCAGCCAAATCCATCCCCTGGCAGAGGCTGCCTTCTTTTCTCACCTTCTCTGGGGGGACCAGGAGACAGCTCTGTAGTGATGGCTATGGGTGACACCGGTGGGGAGGTGAGGCATTGTGGGACGCTGTCCACTTTCCCAACATGCTCCAGGGCCCATCGTAGTCCTTGGCGGGTTTGGAAGAGGAGGGGAGGGAGGGCTGGTGCTGAGAGTGGGAGCCAGGCCCATCGAGGTCCCAGGAGTGAATGCCGCATTGTTGGCCAGGCCAGAGTCACAGATAATTACCTCAATTAGTGACAATGGGAGAGTAATAAATACAGGCTTAGTGTCTCCTACCCCACCAGGGCTCCGAAGATTAATCCAGGCTGACGGGCGGGCCCTGAAAGGCGTGATGGACAATTCATTAAACTCCCCAAATGCCGCACAACCTGGGCGTGAAGGCTGAGTTAGCCCCCTGGGGGCTGTGCCTTTGTCCCGATTGTGTGTCTCCGCCACAGCAGAGCCGGGCAGCCCCCAGAGAGTGGGGAGGTGAGTGGGGCTCCCCCAGCCGGGCCAGGCGGCGGGAGGATTAGGCCTCGGTCCGGCCCTGGTTGCCCTGGCACACTGGCCCGGCCTGGCTGGAATGTCCGTGGGGGGGAGCTGGCCGAGCAGAGGGGCGGGGCCGACAAGGTGGGGTAAGGGGGGCATACAAAACCAGGGGCAGGAGGAGTTAATTAGACGCCAGCCGAGGAGGGTGAGGGGCCACAATAGGGCTGAGGGGCCGCCAGGGACGGCCCCTTAACTTCCGAGGATTAATAGGGAGGAGGGAAAAGGGAGGGGTTCAGCCCTGGGGGAGGAGAGCTGGGAGCTTCACAGGGTGGAAGTGCCCCCTCTTGCCCCAGCTTGGCACCTAGTTGGCAAGTTGCTGGGAGGTGGGAGGCTCTGGTGGCCTGGACAGGTACCCTCAGCATCCCAAGAATGGCTCTTTCTTCGTCACATGGCACCTACTTAGGGAGGATGATTGGGCAGGAAGGAGAGAAAGGACCCCCTCATTTACAGGGGAAGTAGTGGAAGCAGAAGTGTTTGGGGTCCTGTTCTCAGCCACCCCCTACCCCATGCCCCCTAACCTACTCTGAGGCACAACCAGGAGCGTGAAGCTTTGCTTTCCTGATGAGGCTGGCAGGTTGAAGCCAGGAAGTCCTTAGTGGGGGCTGGAGGTGATGTGAGCACATGGAGTAGGGGCAGCTGTGTGTGCTTGCACCTGTGTGTGCACACACTGTGCACACAGGTGGGCCTGTGCACAGGGTCTGGCATTCAGCTGGCTTTCAGTTAATGCTTGTTGAATGAATGAATGAACTTCTGTTTTGCTGAGAGCAAATGCATGTGAAGAAGAGAAGTAGCAGCGGGCTGCGCCATGACACAGAGTACTTTGGGCCCTTTCATTCCGAGCCTCCAGCCAGGGCCCAGGGAGGGTAGGGACCACATCTCTGAAGAGATGAGCAAATGTTCAGGGAAAATGGAGTGGCAGTGGTTCCTTCACCTTGAAAAGGGGGAAAAAATATGGTAGCCTCTAGGAAGCCCCACTTCCTCCTGGGCCTCAGGGAACAGGGCAGCCCTGGCTCCTCCCTGGGAGCCACCCCACCCTGCCCCTCCCAGGGGATGACAAGGGAGCGAGTTGGCGGCAGTTCCCTGGGCATATTTATAACCTGCTGCTCGCTCACCAGCGTCTGCTTTTAGACCAGACGGGGGAGGGGGCAGGGGGGTGGTCTGTCTCATGCTGGGCGCCCCGGCTGGGTGTGGAAAGAGTGAGTAAGGGTGAGTGGTGGGCAGCCCTGCATGGATATTCCTGCTCACACCACAGCCAAACAGCTTATTTTCTCCTCGTTTTGTTATTTTTCTCCCTCTGCGCTGGAGAGGAGGACTGAGCCAGCCTGGGGCGAGGGGGGAGGCTTTGGGGGAGGCTGGACCCTAGGGTATTTGCAGCCCCACTGACAGGGTTTTTCCAGGGTGCGTGTGGCAGAGTGTGTGTGGTGCTGGCTTGCTGACCCCCTGGGGACTGTGCATAGCCTGCCTTTCTTCTCAGCTTTTCCACTCCCCCCAGGATATTTCAGGACTAGTCTTTCCCTCACTTGCTCAGGCCAACGTGTATCCAGCGTCCTGGCACCTGAAGATCAGAGGTGGTGAGAGGTGGCGCATCAAGCACAGTCCTGATGACACCATCCTATGGCCACCACCCTGAGCCTACTGTGGCCCCTGAGACCTTTGTGAGTCTTCTTTCTATGCACAATTGTTCTTCTCCTCAGGATCTACCCGCTCCAGCCCTGTGTGAGGATAGCATAGATGATCACAATAACAAAATGATTAGCTTTTATGTAGTGCTTTGCAGATCCCTCTGCCCTTTTACTTGTTTGTGTGTGTGTGTATGTGTGTGTGTGTTTTATTAGTGCCCATTGAGGGCCCAGCCTAATTCTGCACTTCCCAGCACCATCACCTTTGAAATTCCAGCCCTTGGAAGAGAAGAGCCTCCATGCCGAGGGCTTGAGTATGGGAGTCTGCCCTTAAACTTCATTTATGTGCAGAAGGCTTTACACTTCATTGAGCCTTCATTGCACTCCCTCCATATGCTAACAATATCTGAGGATGTGCTTGATCCCCTGGCCAGACTGTCAACCTCCTCCAAGCAGGCACTGTGGTTTATAAATCATTGTATTGCCAACATTTGGCAGATGCCTGGTATAGAAGAGGTGTCAGTGAGTATTCAAATGACCCAGGCTTTCATGTACATCATCTCATCTGAACCTCATCACCTCCCTGAAAGGTTAAGTAACAATAACCATCCCTGTTTGATAGGCAAGGCAACTGAGTCTGAGAAAGTACGAGATTTGCTGAAAGTCTGGGTAGGGGCAGAAAAGAATTCACCACTTTCCCTTGCTCTTCCTCCAGCTCCTGTTTGTCAACCTGGTTCAGAGTGCCCCAGCTTCCAAGCCTGAAAGCTGATACTGACTCCAATTCTTAGAGTTTCAATTTAGGCAAAAGTAGTTGGAGACAGCTGCCAATGCTTTGACTCTACCCTGCTGCTTCGTCCCAACTCTGGGCACTGTCCTGCAGGGGCCCAAGCCCCCCCTCCCACCTCTGGCAGCCTATTAACTTCTTATTTGGGGAGTTGAGGGATCTAATAGCCCTTTGGCTTATAGACTGGGCATTCTCTGCAGGGTGCTCTTTATGGAAACCCAAAGCTTTTCAGGTGCCTCTTCCCCAGGATCAATAGGTTTTTATTTCTTCCCCTAGGGTGAGGAATCAGAACTGAGATGGTGCTAGTTTGGCAGGTGGAAAGGAAGGGAAAGGGATGTCGTTGCAGGATTGAGCAGTTCCTGGCTCCATTCCCCTACCCCTACACATATCCCAAAGGCCCACTGCAGGTCACACATCCAGGGAGAGGTGGGAGGCACCAACAGCAGAAGAGGCCTGAACAGGAGAGGAGGGAATAGGGGAGAAGGGGAAATTCTCAAGCTGACTGGGAGCAGTTGTTGCTCTTAGGGGATAGGTTGGGTGTTTCACAGCTCCCCTTGCCCTTCTGATCCTCCCCTGTGGGGAGGGGTTAGGATTAGGGACAGACATTAGAGCTTAGAAGGGGTTAGTGTTTGTCTGAAGTTAGGGTTAAGGCTAAGGTTCAACCTAGACCTAGGAACAGGAAGAGGGTTAGAGTTAGAGATAGGTTTAGGGCCGTGGGTAGGATTAGAACTCCCACTGACTCTGGTGAATGTGCACACAGAGGTATCACATTGGTGGTGTTAGTAACAAAATCCTCATTCTGGTTCTTTATGGGAATGGCTAGCTTAGTAGTTTGGTTATGGACCACATTAGGGTTTCCTTTGGTTACATCGGTTTAAGCCTAGCCTGCATTTGGATTCTAGCCTACCTGCTCCCTTCTCTCCCACCAGCATCTCTGAGCTTCTCGGTCCAGCACCAGGCTCATCACCTATTATCTGGATCTCCCTGAGCCCAAGATTGGGAGTGGGGCTCCTGATAAGGTATTTATTAGATAGATAGATAGATATACATATATAATACCTAATAGTGTATACACACACACACACACACACACACACACACATATATATATATATATATATATATATTTTTTTTTTTCTTTTGTAGAGGTGGGGCTGCCTGTGTGGCCCAGGCTGGTCTCAAACTCCTGGGCTGAATCGATTTACCCACCTCGGTCTCCCAAAGTGTTGGGATTACAGGCATGAGCCACTGCCCCAGGCTAGTATTTACTTTTCTGTTGGTGGAAGGGCTTCACCCCTGTCCAATGCCCTGACCACAGCTGAAGAAGCCAAGCTTCAGGGACCAATAGCTCCACATTAGGGGCAGCAGCACTCTGCTTTAGTTTCTCTTCCTACTTTTTGGAAGATGGTCACAGTTATCATTCAATAGTAGCTATTTTCTCAACAGCTGTTCCAGGCAGGAAAAGCAGGCACTGAGGTTGTTTAACCCCCATTCACCAAGTATATGTACTTGTCCATATCACACAGCCAGTTGCTGTTCCACGAGGAAGAAGAACCCTGCAGGGTTGTTTGGCTACTGACCAGGTTCCTCTCTCAGGAGAGCTGGATTCCCAGTGGCCTTGTTAGGGTCATCCAAGGGTCAGAATCTCAGGGTCCTCTGGCAAGGTTAGGAAACCAGTCCCCCAACAGCATATTCTATTTGTTTGAGAGAGGTAAGCTTCCAAGCCTGGGAGTGGTAAAAGGGGAGGATAGGGGACACCACAAACAAGGTTGTGTTCTGGATTCAAGGAAAAGCCACCAAGTCATCGATAAAAATAGAGATTTTATTCTGCAGAGGAAGATGCTACACTGGTGGGGGCGAGGAGCCGCTAATAGCTACAGTGGAAGGAAATACTGATTCCAGGAGGCAAATGCATCTTTGAGAAACTGAGGAGAGAAGAGGGACCAGAAAAGGCTGCAGGGAGAAAGGAGAGAAGAGTGGAGAGGGATTGGGTTGGGTTGGAGGTGGTCTTTGCAAACCAGGCTGGGACCCAGCACAATAAATAGTTTTATTTACAACATCCAAACTCGTGGCTCTGTATCCACGTTTCAGTGCAAATTATTTACACACTGATGAGGAGGCAGGACAGGAAGGGGTAGGAGGTGGCCCAGGGAGGCATGGCTCACAGCTGTTCAATGGCTCCACGACAGAGACTGGGAGAATGGGGGCATTTCTGCTGGTTCCCCCAACCTCATTTCCACATCATCACAGCTGCCCTTTTGCCCTGTAACCTCCTGCTTCAGCTACAGGTGGGGAGGAGAAAGGCCCTGATGCCCAGGTGTGGGTTCAGGGTCTGCACCCATGGCAGGAGAATAGGAAGGGACTTAGGAGGACCCGGAGAAAACGTAGGACAAAGGGGAAGAAGAGAGGCAGAGAGGTCGCTGGCGCGATGGAGCAGGCAGAATGACACCATCAGGAGCCGACCCCATGGCGGAGGGGACCCTTCCTTCTCTCACCTCCTGGCCAAGCAGGGGGCAGTGCAACAAGGGGTCTCCCGCGGAGAGGGAGGGAGGTAGGTCCGGGGCAGGTCCATCAGGATGGCAAGAGGGTTCATGCCGCCCCAGGCAAGTGGTTTGAGGAGTCCCCAGGTAGGAGGAAGTGGGAGAGATGGGATGCGTATGAACCGCGGGGAGTGTGACTGGAGGTACTCGGGTGGGCGAATAACCGGGTCTTGAGTGCTAGCGAGTCTGTTTGGGGGAGGGCTCGAGGAGAGCGTTCCTGGGGGCGAGTCCGCGCAGCGCCTCACAGACACTCGTGCAGTACGCGCGTGTGCGTGCAGTTGCGGCAGCTGACGTGGCAGCACCAGTGGAAGGTGCAGTTGCAGCGCTCGGTGACGCGCTGCGTGCGCGTGCGGTGGCCCCTGCCGCAGCAGAGCAGCTCGCAGCCGTCCAGCGCGGGCGACGAGCTGTTACAGGCGCGCCCTGCCGTGCCTGCTGTGCCCAGGCGTCCGCTGTACGTGCAGAAGTTGGGCGATTTCTCGAAGTAGACGAGGTCGTGGGGAGAGGGCGGTTTGTGGGCCGGGTCTTCCGGCTCCAGGCGCAGCAGCTCCGCCCGCGAAGCGCGGTTGCTGCCGCGGTTGCCGTAGAGGACGCGCGAGGCGCCGTCGAAGCGGTCGCGCAGCACATCGCCCACGGCGCGCAGCGTGGGCAGCCGCATCCAGCACGTGCGCACCGTGCATGAGCCGGACATCCCGTGGCACTTGCACTCCTGGCGCATCTCGGAGAATACGGTCTGCGGGGATAGGGGAAGAAAGAGTGTCCCAGGGCACCGGGCCAGAGTCACCCTCCCAGACACTGCCCTCTCCCGGACGCCACGGGGGCCGGACCTCAGCAAAGGCCCAGGCCTAGCTGAGCCCAGGGGAAGGGAGGCGCGAAATGTTCCGCTGAGATTTGGAAACCCTGCCCAACCCTGCTCCGCCGCGGCGAGTCAGTCTCGGCCTCTCAGGCTTATTTTTCGAATCTGTACAGCGAAGAGACTGTGCTTGATTTGCAACCTCTTCTACCTGTCCGCGGGCCAGACATACCTTTGCCCTCAGCCACTGTCTCCTATTCTCCGTCTTCGTTCCAAGCCTCCGGCTCTCCCAGGACGCCCTCTCCTGGTGCCCCTTGCCTTATCTCACCGACCGTCACTTCCCCAGCCCGAGGTTGGCCCCTGCCGCTCCGCTTAGGGTGCGGAGCCTCTCAAAGCTCACCGTACGGCCTGCCTCGTTGTTGTGAAGGTTCATGAGGAAGCGCAGGTCCCGCCCCTTCTCCCCGGAGTCCACGAACTCCCGGCCGAAGAGGCGGCCGAAGTCAATGTTGTCGCTGCAGCCCCCCCAGTGCCAGTCGGGGCCCCCGGGGCCGCGCCGCCGGTAGTCACACGTGCAGGATTCGATGGAACCTTCTGAGCAGGAGCGCGCCACCGAATGGGTGACCCCGGCGGAGGTGATAGCGAAGATAAACGCCGTTTCTCGACAGCCTGTGGGAGAAGGGAGCGGGGATCAGCGAGAGGGTACGCGGGGCGCGGCCAGCACCCTCATGAAGGGCTTGGGACCGGAATCCCACCCCCGACTCCGCACTTTGAGTCCTGAGAGCCAGGGCCGGCAGTGCTGGAAAGCTGGTCTCTAGGGCTAGTAGAGAAAGCAGGTGCGTGGGCACGCAGCCACGTCCACGGGCGTAATCACACCTTACTGGGAGATTCTAGGGCGCATTTTGGCTCGATAGCGGAAGTGGAGCAGCCCCAGAGAGACAAACCGAAGAGAGGGGAGCGGAAGAACCATACATCCCCAAGACTTCTTCGCAGCCCAAAACTTTCGGCCCGTTTTGGCGATGCAAGCCTTGCTGGGCGAGAGGCCAGACACACGCCTGCAGAGAGCAGCTTCCCAGGCGCTTTTGAGAGAGGCTGGGGGAAAGCGGCGGTCAGCCGGCGTCCGCGACCCGAAACTTTCTTTATCTGGGGCAGTAGCTCAGAAAAGTTAAGCTCGTTTCCAGGGTGCACGGCTGGAAAACGCCTGGTAGAAGTCTGGCCCCGAGCTGGCTCTGGGCACGAGGCACTTGGCAAGGTTGATTGTGTGACCCTCCAGGCGCCTGGGACACCTTCTCTGAACTCGCCCGCCCATGCCCTGGGGGTGACCCCGCGTTTCCCCTGCTCCCGGAAGCGTCGCCTTCCTGGGCACCCACCTCGGTTGACGATCTTGCCGAAGAGGTGGGGCCCTGGAGCAGTGGGACAGTTCCAGCGGCGATTCCGGAACTGCCACTTGCACTCGCGCACGGCACTCTGCAGCCCCCCACTCACGCTGTGCAGGATCCCCGGATTTTGGCGTATCAGACGCCGCTGTTTGCGGCTCAACAGCTGCAGACTGGGCTCGAGTACCAGTTGCAGACTCTTGGAGTCTGTAAGCAGGTTCGTGGAAGAGGCTACGTTCACAATACCCCTGGTGGGACGTATGATAGCTCAGGCTCAGGAAGGGGATCCGCACCCTAACCATAAAAACTGTGCCACCCGGTCCTCTTCCTGGGGGTATGTGGCTGGAGAGAATGGCGGGAGATTAATAATACGCTAATGACCCCGCTCTCCCAGGCTCACTAATTTGAAAGAACTGGGCGTCCAGACTTGTGTGTGCCCAGTAGTCCCAGGGCTGCTCGCCTGAGCCCTAGGTCCGGAGACTGGACAGAGGAGGTACCCGGAGACCGAGTGTCTACCTTGGATCTCCGAGCCTCTTCCGGTCAGCCTGAGCGAGATAATCATGGCCTGCAGTTCTTGCCCACCCAAGGCGTGAAATGCTTAGGAGTCCCACCCTCTTCTCCCCTCCTTTCTAGGCGAACTCCTGGCCCTTCACTTCCCGAGGTGGGGAAACCTGTGGTGAGGCCACCGCCGTGAGGCTGGAGTTGGCGCTCAAAGGGGAAGGGCGGTGCTAGATGAGAGTGGGCTCCCTGCCTGGGGTATCTTAGGCCTCCGCAGGCGGATCATTCGCCCCACTTGTACAGAGCTGGAGTCTGGGGCAGTTTCATGCCAGATCGCCCTTCGGTGTCGCGGAGGAAAGTCAGAGTGGGGAGGGAGCCTGTCGGCAGACGGATCCCAGAGCGTGGGAGCTGGGTAGGGTTGGCCCCTGGCTCTGTGCCGCGGGACAAGTGGCGACCCCGCACCAGCTCACTTACCACCATCGGCCACTGCTGTTGGCAGCCAGGGCTGCGGGCAGAGCGGCCAGCGCCAGCAGCAGCGTAGCAGAAACCCAGCCAGGCAACAGCGCCCAGAGCCCCATGGCCTGCCTGGCTTTGCCCGCTCTGTGCTGCAGTTGCGGCGACTTTGGTTGTTGCCCGCGACGGTGGGACGGGACGCGGCGGTGGCGGCAGTGGCGAGAGTTCGCAGTCTGGCTTTAACAACCCTGGGGGCGGGCGGCGGACAGCATGGCTCGCGGTCCCGGCTGGTGGGCTGAGGCGGCCACGGCGGGCGGCACCGCCTCTTATAGTTGCGGCGCTGGCTGAAGTGACGGGAGGAGGCTGCCCCTCCGGGCCGCACTGTGGCACCAGGGCGCACCGGTTAGGGGCGCAGACAATGGGCAGCGAGCGGGGCTGTGGTTCCCGCCCGTCTGAGCCGAGAGCTGACGGGTTGGCCGTCGGGGCTCACCCCCGCCCCCTGCCCGGTGGCCCCCGCCTCCGGGCCTGCACTGGCCGCGGACCCCTCCCCTTGGGACACCCTCCCACGCGCGCCCGCCTCACTCAGCTGAGCGTCCGGAGCCCGTCGAGGACTAGCATCCGCCAGGGGGCGCGGCGAGAGTGTGCTGCGGGGAGAGCCCGCCAGGGGCCCAGCCCGCCTCGCCGCCCGCGGTGGGGTTGTCCCCTCGACGTCACCCCGGGCCCCTCCGACGTCCCCTCTCTCCCCCATCCTGAGTGTCGGAAGGAAAGCTGTGGTTCTGGGCAGCGACTCCGGGGAGATGCTTAACCGCCCAGGAACCCCCGATGGCTGGACAGAGAAGGAAAAAGGGGAGACGGGGGCGTGAGTGCGGCTGTGGTCAGGGAAATCCCGGGGATGAGTTGTGGGGGTGAGCTAACCAAAAGGAGCCTAGCGGTGGAGAGAAACCTAAAGCAACAGGCAGTTTGCTCATGTGCGCCAGAAGAAGCGCACAAGTGGCTGTGTGTGTGTGTGTGTGTGAAGTGGAACAACGTGAATATGGGTGGGAGTGAGAATGTGCTGTGTTCTGAGGGTGCATCCTCCTGTGTGTTGGTACGTGTAGAAACTCCTTGTTCTGACGAAGGATGTTAGGAAACTTTCCAAAGAATTTTGGAATTTAGCTCAAGTCAGAAAAGGTCATGGAGTCACCTTGTCACAGTCACCGCCTGGGGCAGTGTGTCAGGAAGGAGGTGGCAACTGTCGACAGGAGACTCAGAAGCATGATTGAGGGATGCAGAGTGTCTGGACTGTGTGTGGAGTGGGTGGATGAGCATGTGCATGGGAAGATTAAATATGTGTGTATGCGTCATTCTGTTGCCCTTTGTACCTCGTGGCATCCTATGGCGTGTCACACTGTGGTATGTGTCAACCAGTGCATGTCATTGGGGGAGAGAGCCGAGCCTACAACCAAGATGGTATTGAGGTGAACCCAGCCTGGAGTGGCTAAGTCTCTGAGGCCTAGGCTCAGAAAGGATGGGAAGTAGTGCAGATGTCCACTGTATGTATGGTGATGGAGAGGACTGGGAAGACAAGGGTTGCTGGCTGCATTGAACCTAGATGAGGAAACTTGTGCCTCCATGTGTTTGCTTCTCTTTGGATGTTTCTGCCAAGTTTCTGTCTTCCCCTAAAGCTCTAGTTCCCACCACACTGGGATACCCAGAGTGCCTGTGACCATCTCATCCATTGTACACTTTTCTCTTCTCTCCCAGGGACTCCTACTCAGCTTCAAGGCCATTTAGGCCTCCTATTGAAGAAGTGACAGGCTGGGCGCGGTGGCTCATGCCTATAATCCCCACACTTTGGGAGGCCGAGGCAGGTGGATCACGAGGTCAGGAGATCGAGACCATCCTGGCCAACATAGTGGAATCCCATCTCTAATAAAAATACAAAAATTAGCTGAGTGTGGTGGCGCACACCTGTAGTCCCAGCTACTCAGGAGGCTGAGGCAGGAGAATGGCTTGAACCCGGGAGGTGGAGATTGCAGTGAGCCGAGATCACGCCATTGCACTCCAGTCTGGGCTACAAAGCAAGACTTCATCTGAAAAAAAAAAAAAAAAAAGTGGCTGCTTTTCCCTATATGGGGAATAGGGGGCACTGCCAGCCTGGTTATCATGCCCCACCACCACACACATGGCCCCTGGAAGGAGGGAAGATCTCTTCTCTCTCCCCATTTTGCAGAATTAAAAATAGATCAGGCACTTGTCCAAGGTCCACGTCTAATAAATGAATCAATGGTAGAGCCAGATTAAAACCCAGACCAATTTGACTCAAAGCCCATGCTCTTTCGACCTTACCAGCTGCTTGCCAGTGTGCAGCAATTACAGGCTGGGAACCCTTCTCAAAATTGATGGGTAAAAATAATTTTGGGGGCCTTCCTGCCTCCCTTTTGAGTTCTAGCTCTCATTTTTTTCATCTCCCTTGTCTTTTAGGATGCCTTCTGACTGAGAAATTTCCCCAGGCCTGAACCTAAAGTCTCAAGTCCCAGAAATGACTAGGATTCCCTTCTAAGGCAGGGAAATCACTCTAAGGAATAAATGCCAGGTAAGTTTCATTAATATTCCTGGGCACTTGTGTTTTAAATGAGATGCATATTAACCCAAATGAAGCCTGATGAAAGTTATTTTAGAAAGAAATGTCCTTCTTTCCCTTTTTTCTTCCCTTTTGCCCAGCCTAGTATATCTGGCCCTTCCAAGGATCCACCCCGGAGGGAAAAGGTGTAGTGGTCCAGCACCCTCCGTAGATCCAAAAGCCAGTAGTCCCTGCAGAGAGCACCCAGCATAGATAGCTCAAGTAAATGGACAATGTACCATGGGGAGCCTGTCCTTTATCCCTTATGAGTTTTTTCCCACTGGGGCCTGGGTCACATCTTTTGGCCTGATGGATTGATACAACACCGTGAGGGTGGGAGGCTGGCTGGAAAATATGGAAGCCCTGTCTTTGACAACTGTTGTCAAGCAGAGGTGGAAAGAGAGGAAAGGAGCCACTGTGCTTTGTTCCAACATTCCACCCACCAGGAGTAGGGGGCAAGAGGGTAAGGCCCCTAGATCTGGGTCACATTGTTTATGACCTGGCTGACATTTCTTTTTCTTTTCTTTTTTTAAAATATGAAATGCTTCACAAATTTGCATGTCATCCTTGTGCAGGGGCCATGCTAATCTCTGTATCATTCCAATTTTAGTATATGTGCTGTCAAAACAAGCACCCAACTTTCTATTTAGATCAAATAATCATGATATCAACTGTCCCCTCTTTCTTTCCTGCATCATCCACTTATCTCTCTCCTGGAACATACACATAGGCATGCAGACATGCTGCAATAGTACCCATCTGAAAAACCCAAAAACTTCATTAGACCCCACGTTATTGCTCCATTTCAGTGCTCCATTTTACTGCAAAAATCAAAAGGGTTGATTTAATTACTAGAGCCAATTTCTTTCTTTCTTTCTTTCTTTTTTTTGAGACGGAGTTTTGCTCTTGTTGTGCAGACTGGAGTGCAGTGGTATGATCTCGGCTCACTGTAACCTCCACCTTCCGGTTTCAAGCGATTCTCCTGCCTCAGCGTACCGAGTAGCTGGGATTACAGGCGCCCACCAACACTCCCACCTAATTTTTGTATTTTTAGTAGAGGCGGGGTTTCACCATGTTGGCCAGGCTGGTCTCGAACTCCTGACCTCGTGATCTGCCCACCTCGGCCTCCCAAAGTACTGGGATTACAGGCATGAGCCACTGCGCCCAGCCCAGAGCCATCTTTCCTAAAACAGAAGTCTGATTAGTTCATTTCTCTGCTCAAAATTTTCCAGCGAGACCCCATGTCACTCAAAGTAAAGGGGCCTCCTTCCTAGCCCTCCAGCTTCATTGCCTACCACTCTCTTCCTTGCGAATTTCTCCCCACTAGCCCCACTGGCCTCTTTTCTAATCCTTTGAACCAAGCATGCTCCTTTCTAAGGGTCTGTGCACCTGCTTTTCTGTCTTCTAAAATGCTCTTCCTCAGATCTCTCCATGTATTTGTTCCTTCAGTTTGTTTTCCCTCCCCCTTTATAAAATAGAATCCCACTACTAATCTCCTTTACCCTGCTTCATTTTTCTCTGTATCAGTTTTGACCGTGGATGACTTTAAAGGCTTGAAGTTGAAAATCAGTAGCAAACCACCCCCCTGGAATAGGGTTAGAGGTGAGATGTTAGAGGGGAGAGGGGCTTTGCCTTGACTTTGGGATCTGGGGAGGAAGCAGGGCTCCAGGGTTTAGAGTTTGTGGGCAGAGGAGCCTACCCTCCTTTGAAGCACCTGCAGGCAGCACTGCCCCCTTGGGCTGGGAAGGCACAGCCCATCCATTAGGCCTGAGTACAGAAGGGGGCAAAATTCTGTCTAAGGTAATCCCATGGATTTGTTGGAGTGGACTGCTGAAAGTGGGGCCTTCCTGAGAGTCCAGTATACAGTCGGCCCGCAGACCCTTTGGTGCCTCCAGGTGGTGGCCTACGGTGCTGCAGCAGAAGGCGCATTAAGCGGAGGGTGGGCAGCGCAGCTGAGCTCACCGCCACGGGCGCATCCATCCCTCCTGGGCCTATAATTTGGGTTCCCCGGGTCTGGCCTCCCCTATCAGCGGCTCAGCAACAGATGAGTCACCCGGGACCCCGGGCCAAGGCAAACATGGTGGGGGGGGGGGGAGGAGGAGGCTTCTGAGGCTTTAGCCACCGCCTCAGTTGCTCGACATCCCCCAATCTCCAGGGGCCCCCACTCTTTTCTTTGACCCCCGCCCTCCGGGGCCCCAGTGTTCTTCCCACATTGCTCTCGTTACACCCTCCATCCCTAGGATGGGAAGGGCAGCCCTCCACTCTTCTCATTGAGGGGAAGGGGAACCAGCTTGCTCCTAGTCCCTCCCTGCAGTGATGAAAGCCCCCCACTTTCCCCCTCCTGTCATTGGCCCTGACCCACGTCAAGGTCTCTCTGGTTCCCGTCCCTCCCCTTTCTTGGAGCTGGCCGCGTGCTTGGGGTATTAGGCAATGGGTGTGCACCCACAGCCCTCTCCAGGCCCCGCCTGTCCCACCGCCCTCTAGCCGCCTGCGGGTCAGTGCTCAGGCCAGCCGGTCGGGCTGAGGGCACTGCGGGCCAGCTCAGGCCACCCAGTCTGCCGGCCTGTGGCCTCTTGTCCCAGAGTTGGGCTTCAGTAGAGAGAAGGAGCAGGACTCTGGGTCCTTGGATTTGGAACAGTCCTGCTTGGGGAGACCTAGGGTCACCAGGAAGTTGAAACCTATTGTAGTAGTTCTGCCCCTCGCCCCTTCTTGGCACCTGGCTGTATGCTGGAGCCTGACAAGGGTAGAACCAGAAGGCAAAAAATAATCCCAAACCTAAGGGGGACCCAGAGACACATGGAGAAATACAAATGTCCATGAGGTCCCCATGGAGAAGAGAGGCTTAGGCAACCTCATTCCCCTCTTCCAAGGACCTGGCAGGAATCCCAGGCTGACTGCAAGAAAAAGGATAAGGACACTGGCGGGGATCATGAATCCAGGTGTAAGGATGAAAACTATGAGATGGGGTTTGGAGATTCTGGTGACCTCCAAAACCACACATGGTTTGGCTCTTGTCCTCTAAATGGGAAGGAGGGTCAGGAACTCTAGTGCTCCCTCTTACCCATCCCAGAGGTAGGGAATCAGAGAAAAGCAGTCTGGTCCAGGCTGTCCAGTGTCAGGGACCATGGCACTTTCACCTCCCGACTGCTCACAGCCTGGCACGTAAAGGTGATCTGTAAATATCCCAACAGATGTAAGTTTGCTCGATCTCCTGTCTCAGACTGCTGTGCCCGCTATCCAACAGTGACCCCTGCAGCACGGGCAGGACCTCCAGCAGCACAGACTGGAGGCTGGCTGCCCAGCAGAGCTGCAACGCCACCACCAAGGAAGAGGTGACTGTGGTTGTGGGTATCATCCCTGTTCCTCTGCTTGCTTGGGGGCAGTCTGAGTCAATGTGCCTGGGGCGCGTGGGGCCAGCCGTGCCTTGGGCTGCGGTCTGGCAGGGGCGGGGGGCGGCTGGAAAGCCTGGGGCCCCTCTCTGGCAAAAATAGCCCACAGTGGTTAGAGCTTCGAGGGTGAGTCAGGCGGGAGCACGGTGGCGCCTAACCCGTTCGCTGCCACTGGGTCTCCCTAAGGCGGTTTGCCTTTGCCTGTGCACCCCAAGACCAGGCTCTTTCCCGGCTGCCCTTGGGCTTGGCTGAATTTTGGATCCCAAGGCCCTCCTCATCCCATAAGAAGCAAGTCTACAGCTTGGAGCAGGAATCCAGGCCACCCAAAGTGCAGACCGGGGGAATCCCGAGAAGGGTAGGATACCTCTGTTGGCAAGCATCCCTGCCAGGCAAGGAAGCATCGGGGCAGGCTGACAATCTTTGGTGCTACCTGAACCTCTGCTAGGGCCAAACTCTGAGGCCAAAGCTGTCCCCTCCAAAGGGGCAGGCGCAGGGCTTGGAGGAGGGTGGGAACCAAGCTGCCCAGACCTGTGCTTCTCCTGCCCGCTCTGAGTACCCCGGGTGCGCTCAGGCTGTGGGTGCCACATGTGACTGTCCCACACCGAGAAGCCCAAAGACTGTCTGGCTCCATCCTCATCTTCTCAAAGGCACCTTCCAGCCACCCTGATCTTGGTGGAGAAACTGACGCAAAGAGAAGTGATGAAAGATGTGGCCATTTGGGCCCCATTCTGGCTCCCTAGGAAGGTTACTACACCCTCCCTGCAGCCTTGGCGACCCCAGATCAGGTGAGAGGAACTCTGGCCACCTCCTTCTTCAGTGGGGCCAAGCCTGAACCCAGGCGTCGGGGGAGAGGGTGTGTGTGTGTGTGTGTGCGCGCGCGCGCGCCCGGGCGCGCGCGCGCTGGGGGGAGGGGGAGGCTGCATTCGCCTGGTCAAGGCTGGGAGTGGAGGGTAGGGTGGGGAAGCCCCAGGCTCGGGGAGGGGCTGCAGCTCCGTCAGCCCGGCAGAGCCACCCTGAGCTCGGTGAGAGCAAAGCCAGAGCCCCCAGTCCTTTCCTCGCCGGCTTGCTAGCTCTCTCGATCACTCCCTCCCTTCCTCCCTCCCTTCCTCCCGGCGGCCGCGGCGGCGCTGGGGAAGCGGTGAAGAGGAGTGGCCCGGCCCTGGAAGAATGCGGCTCTGACAAGGGGACAGAACCCAACGCAGTCTCCCCACGGTTTAAGCAGCACTAGTGAAGCCCAGGCAACCCAACCGTGCCTGTCTCGGACCCCGCACCCAAACCACTGGAGGTAATTAGACCTGGGAAAGCAGGGAGGGCAGGGACGTGCACACGAGGAAGAGACAGGCACGTGTGTAGTCAGACAGACAGACAGACACGCATCCACCCACAGAAGCACAGAGACGCATAGAGAGCCAGAGATATTGCTAGAGATAAAGACACAGAGAATAAAGGAGTGCCCCCAGATTTAGAATGCAATGAATGTGAGAGCCAAGGGGTGAGGACCAGACGGGCGACTATGGAGGAGGGGAGCTTGTAGTTAGGCAAGGTGGGGGATAGGGAAGAGGACTCAGTCTGTGCCACGGTCCCTTTTAGGACGGAGCCAGGCTCTCCTCCCCATCTTTCCTGCACCTGGAGCCTCTCCTCTTTCCTTGCTGCTCAGGGAGGGGGCAGTGTGAGTGGGGAACTCATTCTTAGACCTTTCTCATGGAGCCTACTTGCCCTTGATGACACCTGGAGGTGACACCCCCTTAGGTGGTGGGGAACCTCCTCCCTATCCCTCTCCCTAGCCCTGTGAGGGCGGGGAAGCTAGTCGTGGGGCCCTGGAAAAGGGAGCAGTAGGCGAGGTTGTGGAGCAAGTGTTTGTGAGTCTGTGTGTCTGAGTTTGCAAGTGAGTATGTGTCTGTGTGCCGGGTGTTGTGTCTGATTGGGCAAGGTTCCAGGGGTGCTCGCTTGAGTCCTGAGCTGGGACAACGCCTTGACTCTTCTTCTTTAAGACCTCCAAGCCTCAGGGACTCTGGGAATCAAGGGGTGTTTCTTCTTGTTTTGTTTGAGGAGGAATGAGAAGGGTCAGTAGGGTGGCACCGGTGGGTTAGGAGCCCGAAGAAGGGCATCACTTGGTTCCCCAAGCGAGCCGCCCTATTCCTGAACCCGCATCAAGTCTCCCGTCCCGCAGGTCCTGATCGATCTGCCCACCGGAGCCTCCGGGCTTCGACATGCTGGAGGAGCCCCGGCCGCGGCCTCCGCCCTCGGGCCTCGCGGGTCTCCTGTTCCTGGCGTTGTGCAGTCGGTGAGCAGTTCCCCTTGTCTCCCAGGCCATAGAAACACCGACCCGGGGTGGGGAGAGTTGGAGGGGTCTGGACCGCAGACCCCAGACGCCTTCTTGGTTCCCAGGGCTCTAAGCAATGAGATTCTGGGCCTGAAGTTGCCTGGCGAGCCGCCGCTGACGGCCAACACCGTGTGCTTGACGCTGTCCGGCCTGAGCAAGCGGCAGCTAGGCCTGTGCCTGCGCAACCCCGACGTGACGGCGTCCGCGCTTCAGGGTCTGCACATCGCGGTCCACGAGTGTCAGCACCAGCTGCGCGACCAGCGCTGGAACTGCTCCGCGCTTGAGGGCGGCGGCCGCCTGCCGCACCACAGCGCCATCCTCAAGCGCGGTGAGCCTGGCTGGGCGGGTCGGCGCTGCCGCGGAGGCTAGGGGGTGGGGGGCAGGGCGAGGCGCGCGGAGGCGGGAAGGGATGGTTTCGCGGCTCCGGGAGGGGCCTCTCCTGGAATTCCCCGCCCCCCCCGGAGCCGCTCTGAGCCAGGTCTGGCCACTCGTCTGGGCCCCTGCGCGCCTAACTTCCACCTGCGTGCTGCCAGCGAGGCAGCTGGGTCCCTGCTCTCCTACCCTAGGGCCCCCCTTTCCTGCCTCCGCTCAGCTTAATCTGGGTTGCACCTGTGAACAAGAGATGCCCCCAGTCCTGGAAGCTTCAAACGCCCCCCTATTCCCTCCACCATTTTCTCTCCCCCCATCTTGGCTGGACAAGCCCAGGCTGGTGTCTCCAGTGTCTCAGCGGGGGTGGGGTGACGCCCCCAACCGTTTAAGGGTTAAATCTGCTCCCCTAATTGCTGGGGTTCCCAGGAGCCAAAGCTGGGAACAAAGACCCTGATGACTTTGAAGCTGGGGAGCCAGTCCCCTCCTCTGTGCTGTGGTGGCTCCAGGTGTTGCTCACCTGAGCAGGTGAAGAACGGCTGGAGAGGCAGAGAACAGGTCACTGCTGGCCTGGTCTGGGAGGCATGGCTGCCTCTCCTGGTTTCCCACTGGAGTTCACTCCCTGAGGTGTAAAGACCCATGGGGGCTCAGCCCAGAGATGGGGGCAGTGCTCTGGGGACTATGGGGTTAATAGGCAGCTGCCATCTGCAGGGGAATTCCCAAGACTTGTGCAAACAGCTTCACCCCTGGAGGGTTGGAGTTAGGGGGATCAGAAGGCTGGCCCAGGAGCCCTAGATCCTGGGGTAGCAGAGGCCTGGTCTCTAAGGGGGTGCTGTCTCTCGTCTTCTCAGGGCTCCGGAGAGCCCCTGCCTAAAATGAAGTGAGGGTCCCCCTCCTTCCCCACAGGGCCTGGTGTAGGGGAAGGCTTGGACACCCAAATGGTGAGCATGTTTATTTAAGTCTGGGAAAGGCTTGGCAGCCTGAGCTTCTGTGACCCCCAAAACATAACAAAGAAGCCAACCTTTTAAGAGGGCCTTAGGGAAAATCACTCCCCCACCTCTCTCCTCCTCTCAGTGTTTTATAGGGTAATAGCAGGTTAGGATAAACATAAAAAGGGCAGTCTTGAAGGGCAAATATAAAACTACATCTTGGGAAGCGGAAGGGCAGCTCCATAGCTCCAGTGCTTTGGGGGTGCTAGGATGGTGGTAGGTAGGTTGGTTAAAAGACTGATTAACCCTGAAGTGAATTTAAAAAAAAAAAAAAAAAAACCAGAACCACAAAGGCTCTGCTCCCACCTCACCCACCCAAGCTCCCTGCAGGGTTGGGGGAATTTCTAAGGCTTTCAGATGTAGAACTCGGTTGTACACATCTTCAAAGACCTCAGGGACTCCCTCTTAGTCATCTCCCGACTCCAGGGGTCTCTCCCTGTGGGCTAGCTCTTTCATCTACACCTGAAAATCACAGACTTACAGAATGAGAATGGGCCTCAGAGATCATCTTGACCCATCGTCTCCTGCCTCCCTTTAGAAATGAAGAATCTGAGGCTCTGTGCTTTTTGTACCCTTCCTTGTCCCATGACTTTCCTCCAAATCACTCAACTGGTGAATGGCAGGGTCAGGATTCAGTTAGGAATTTCTGGAGTTGCAGGGGGGCTGTTTATTTCTTTCTGCCTCCACACTCTCAGCTGCCTGTCAACCTTACCTCCACCATCACACCCTTCTCATCCCCAGGTTTCCGAGAAAGTGCTTTTTCCTTCTCCATGCTGGCTGCTGGGGTCATGCACGCAGTAGCCACGGCCTGCAGCCTGGGCAAGCTGGTGAGCTGTGGCTGTGGCTGGAAGGGCAGTGGTGAGCAGGATCGGCTGAGGGCCAAACTGCTGCAGCTGCAGGCACTGTCCCGAGGCAAGAGTTTCCCCCACTCTCTGCCCAGCCCTGGCCCTGGCTCAAGCCCCAGCCCTGGCCCCCAGGACACATGGGAATGGGGTGGCTGTAACCATGACATGGACTTTGGAGAGAAGTTCTCTCGGGATTTCTTGGATTCCAGGGAAGCTCCCCGGGACATCCAGGCACGAATGCGAATCCACAACAACAGGGTGGGGCGCCAGGTATGTGTGTACATCTTGTCCTGGGTCTCCCCAGCTTTCGAGGCCTGGTTAGAGTTTGAGAGGCATAGGGAAATGATAGGATAAAGTGTGATGAGTGACTGACACTCACCATCAGCAAGTCACCCAGCCTCAGTTTTGTATCTGTAAAGAACCTAATGATACTTATCTTACAGTGTTATTAAGACTGAGCTAGCAGGCCAGTGTGGTGGCTCACGCCTATAATTTCAGCACTTTTGGAGGCTGAGGGGGGAGGATTGCTTGAGGCCAGGAGTTCAAGAACAGCCTGAGCAACGTTGTGAGACCCCATCTCTATATTAAAAAAAATTATATATATAAAAACAGACTGGGCCGGGCGCGGTGGCTCATGTCTGTAATCCCAGCACTTTGGGAGGCTGAGGCAGGCAGATCACCTGAGGTCAAGAGTCCGAGACCACCCTGGCCAAGGTGGAGAAACCCCATCTCTATTAAAAGTACAAAAATTAGGCCGGGTGCAGTGGCTCACACCTGTAATCCCAGCACTTTGGGAGGCCGAGGCGGGTGGATCAAGAGGTCAGGAGATCGAGACCATCCTGGCTAACATGGGAAACCTTGTCTCTATTAAAAACACAAAAAATTAGCCAGGCATGGTGGCTCCTGTAGTCCCAGCTACTGGGGAGACTGAGGCAGGAGAATCGCTTGAACCTGGGAGGCAGAGGTTGCAGTGAGCCTAGATCGTGCCACTGCACTCCAGCCTGGGCGACAGAGCAAGACTCCCTCTCAAAAAAAAAAAAAAAAAAGACAAAAATTAGCCAGGTGTGGTGGCCTGCACCTGTAATCCCAGCTACTCAGTAGGCTGAGGCAGGAGAATCGCTTGAACCTGGGAGGCGGAGGTTGCAGTGAGCCGAGATGGCGCCGCTGCACTCCAGCCTGGGCGACAAGAGCAAGGCTCCATCTCAAAAAACAAAAACAAACAAAAAAAACAGACTGAGCTAGCAAATAGTATACCCAGCATAGTGCCCCATCGTTGGCTGACTGCATAGTAGCTCTTATTACAGCTACCTTCCCTACAGAATTTAGGCGTGCTGTGGGCCAGACTCCCAATTTTATAAGTGCTTACAATGGAAAGAGCACTGGATTGGGAGTCAGGACAACTTGAGTTGAGTCTTGGCTCTATTACCAGCTGTTGATGGAAGATGGACAAATCACACTGCTCTGTCTTCAATTCTGCCATCATAAAATGAGGAAGTTGGCTATTAGCTAACTGCAATGTCCTTTCTGTTCTGATATGCCATGTTATTCTTGCCTCCATTTGTCCCTCCCTGTGTTCTCTGTTCCCTTCCCTCTCCTGTGCCTCTGTGTTCTGTCCATTTGCTGCCCTCCGCTTCACCTCTTTTCCCCCTGATGCTCTAGGTGGTAACTGAAAACCTGAAGCGGAAATGCAAGTGTCATGGCACGTCAGGCAGCTGCCAGTTCAAGACATGCTGGAGGGCGGCCCCAGAGTTCCGGGCAGTGGGGGCGGCGTTGAGGGAGCGGCTGGGCCGGGCCATCTTCATTGATACCCACAACCGCAATTCTGGAGCCTTCCAGCCCCGTCTCCGTCCCCGTCGCCTCTCAGGAGAGCTGGTCTACTTTGAGAAGTCTCCTGACTTCTGTGAGCGAGACCCCACTATGGGCTCCCCAGGGACAAGGGGCCGGGCCTGCAACAAGACCAGCCGCCTGTTGGATGGCTGTGGCAGCCTGTGCTGTGGCCGTGGGCACAACGTGCTCCGGCAGACACGAGTTGAGCGCTGCCATTGCCGCTTCCACTGGTGCTGCTATGTGCTGTGTGATGAGTGCAAGGTTACAGAGTGGGTGAATGTGTGTAAGTGAGGGTCAGCCTTACCTTGGGGCTGGGGAAGAGGACTGTGTGAGAGGGGCGCCTTTTCAGCCCTTTGCTCTGATTTCCTTCCAAGGTCACTCTTGGTCCCTGGAAGCTTAAAGTATCTACCTGGAAACAGCTTTAGGGGTGGTGGGGGTCAGGTGGACTCTGGGATGTGTAGCCTTCTCCCCAACAATTGGAGGGTCTTGAGGGGAAGCTGCCACCCCTCTTCTGCTCCTTAGACACCTGAATGGACTGAGATGAAATGCACTGTATTGCTCCTCCCACTTCTCAGCTCCAGAGCCCCTTTAACCCTGATTCATACTCCTTTTGGCTGGGGAGTCCCTATAGTTTCACCACTCCTCTCCCTTGAGGGATAACCCCAGGCACTGTTTGGAGCCGTAAGATCTGTATCTAGAAAGAGATCACCCACTCCTATGTACTATCCCCAAACTCCTTTACTGCAGCCTGGGCTCCCTCTTGTGGGATAATGGGAGACAGTGGTAGAGAGGTTTTTCTTGGGAAAGAGACAGAGTGCTGAGGGGCACTCTCCCCTGAATCCTCAGAGAGTTGTCTGTCCAGGCCCTTAGGGAAGTTGTCTCCTTCCATTCAGATGTTAATGGGGACCCTCCAAAGGAAGGGGTTTTCCCATGACTCTTGGAGCCTCTTTTTCCTTCTTCAGCAGGAAGGGTGGGAATGGATAATTTATCATACTGAGACTTGTTCTTGGTTCCTGTTTGAAACTAAAATAAATTAAGTTACTGGACTGGTGGATGCAGATGGTGATGTATGTACCCACACTTGGGATCCCAGTCCATAGCTTCTTTTCTAGGTGAATTCTCCTACCTTCCTACACTCAATGACTTTATGTATATCCTGCTGAGTTCCGCAAAGGATTTGAAATGAATCTCAGTGACTTTGTTGGCAACTTTTCCTTTGTAAAACCAGGAAGGACTCCTAGGTGGGAAGGGCTAGAGTTCCAGATGTAGGCCCTATTGACTCTCTATGTGCCTCAACTCCAGATTTCACCTTGATCACTGCCTTAGAACAAGGGCTGGCAATTTTTTTGTTTTTTTTTCTGTAAAGGGCTGGATAGTAAATACATTACACTTGTGGTCTTTGTCCCAACTATTCAACTCTGCCACAATTACTCAACTCTGCTGTTATAGATCAACAGCAGCCATAGACCACACATAAACGAATGAGCGTGGCCATGTCCAGTAAAACTTCATTCACAGAAATGGGCTGCAAGACCAAATTTGGTCCCCTAGCTGCAGTTTATTGACCCTCATTCTAGACCACAAGGTTGCCTTTGTTCTGGAGTTTTTCAGTCCTAAATGTATCTCAACACTGAATTTGGACCCAAAAGAACAGGTACTTTTTTCTCTGGTTCCAAAGGAGTGAACTTGGGATATAGATGCAAGACTGATGGGAAACGTATAAAAGAGATTCATATGCTTGAAATGGGAGTTTTTCCCTCTGGAAACTAGCAAAACCAGCATGTTCTCTCATGGAATTATTTGCATGTTTTTTGTCCTTATTTATTTGATTGAGACAGGGTCTCACTTTGTCACCCAGGCTGGAGTACAATGGTGAGATCTTGGCTCATTGCAACCTCCTCCTCCTGGGTTCAAGCCATCCTTGTGCCTTAGTCTCCCGAGTAGCTGGGATTACAGGTATGCATTACCATACCTGGCTAAGTTTTGTATTTTTAGTAGAGATGGGTTTTCGCCATGTTGGTTGGCCAGGCTGGTCTCGAACTCCTTGCCTCAAGTGATCCACACGCCTTGGTCTCCCAAAGTGCTGGGATTACAGGCGTGAGCCACTGTGCCCGGCCTATTTATTATTATTATTATTTTTTGAGACAGGATCTCGCTCTGTTGCCTTGGCTGGAGTGCAGTGACGTGATCTTGGCTCACTGCAAACTCCACTTCTTGGGCTCAAGTCTGGGCCCAAGAGTAGCTGGGACTACAGACACATGCCACCACACCTGGCTAATTTTTTTTTGTGTGTGTATTTTTTTGTAGAGATAGGGTTTCACCATGTTGCCCAGGCTGGTCTAGAACTCCTGACCTTAAGCGATATGCCTGTCTAAGCCTCCCATGACCTTCCTCATTTAGAGCTCTTTTGTATGTCATCTTAGTAAAATAATTCCTTTATCTTTTAAGAGATAACATCAACTCAACAGAACAGGATTTATTTTTATTTATTTATTTTTGAGATGGAGTTTCACTCTTGTTGCCCAGGCTGCAGTGCAATGGCGTGATCTTGGCTCACTGCAACCTCCACCTCTCTGATTCAAGCGATTCTCCTGCCTCAGCCTCCCAAGTAGCTGGGACTACAGGTGCGTGCCACCACGCCTGGCTAATTTTTGTATTTTTAGTAGAGATGGGGTTTCACCATGTTGGCCAGGCTGGTCTCAAACTCCTGACCTCAGGTGATCCAGCCGCCTCAGTCTCCCAAAGTTCTAGGATTACAGGCATGAGCCACTGTGCCTGGCCCTAGCCCAACATCTTCGAAAATAAACTCTTACTGGGCTGGGCGCGGTGGCTCACGCTTGTAATCCCAGCACTTTGGGAGGCCGAGATGGGCAGATCACGAGGTCAGGAGATCAAGACCATCCTGGTTAACATGGTGAAACCCCGTCTCTACTAAAAATACAAAAAAAAAATTAGCCGGGCATGGTGGCGGGCGCCTGCGGTCCCAGCTACTTGGGAGGCTGAGGCAGGAGAATGGCGTGAACCCGGCAGGCGGAGCTTGTAGTGAGCCAAGGTTGTGCCACTGCACTCCAGCCTGGGTGACAGAGTAAGACTCCGTCTCAATACATACATACATACATACATACATACATACATACATAAACTGTTTTCTTCCTTTCTTCCTTTCTTTTTCTTTCTTTTCTATTTCCTTTCTTTCTTTCTCTTTCTTTCTTTCTTCCTTTCCTTTCCTTCTTCTTTTCTTTCTTTCTTTTTTTTTTCATACAATGTCTTGCTCTGTCTTCCAGGCTGAGTGCAATGGCTCAATCTTGGCTCAGTGCAACTTCTGCCTCCCAGGTTCAAGCGATTCTCCTGCCTCAGCCTCCCAAGTAGCTGGGATTACAGGTGCTGGCCACCATGCCCAGCTAATTTTTGTATTTTTTATAGAGATAGGGTTTCGCCGTGTTGGCCAGGCTGGTCTTGAACTCCTGACCTCAGGTAATCCATCCGCCTTGGCCTCCCAAAGTGCTGGGATTACAGGCATCAGCCACCAAGCCTGGCCTAAGCTGTTATCTTTCTAAGATTCAATGCAGACAAGGAATATGCATCACACATTTAGAACTTCACAAATGACTGCACACTTATGCAGCTGCCAGATGCTGACTCTAACAGGTTATTTCTTTGGCCAGAGAATGTAGAAATAGTTCTCTCCACTTCTCTAGACAATAGACACTTCTGCTATCCTCAAAATCAGATGAAATGAGAGTAGTACCAAGGTAGTGAGGACATTTTGAGGAGTATTAGGTTAGGGCAGTACTTTTTTTTGTTTTTTGAGACAGGGTCTTAGGGTTTCTGTCACCCAGGCTGGAGTGCAGTAGCGTGATCTCGGCTTACTGCAACCTCCACCTCCTGGGCTCAACCGATCGTCCTGCCTCAACCTCTTGAGTAGCTGGGAATACAGGTGTGCACCACCAGGCCCGGATAATTTTTGTATTTTTAGTAGAGATGGGGTTTCGCTATGTCGTCCAGGCTGGTCTTGAACTCCTGGACTCAAGCTATCTGCCCTCCTCTGCCTCCTAAAGTGCTACGGTTACAGGCATGAGCCACTGTGCCTGGCCATAGGACAGTTTTGTTTGTTTGTTTTTTGTCTTATTTTTGAGAGACAGAGTCTTGCTATGCTGCCCAGGCTGGTCTCAAGCTCTTGGACCCAAGCAATTCTCTTGCCTTGGTCTCCCAAAGTATTGGGATTACAGGTGTGAGCCACTGTGTTCAGCCAGTACTTTTTTTTTTTTTTTTTTTTAATTTAGAGTCAGTGTCTTGCTCTGTCACTCAGGCTGGAGTGCAGTGGCAAGATCACTGCAGCCCTGAACTCCTTGACTCAAGTGAACTTCCAGCCCCAGCCTCTCAGAGTGTTGGGATTTACAGGTTTGAGTCACCACACTGGGCTCTAGGGCAGAACTTTATGGCCACATTTTATGTCCTGGATTTCCACTTGAGCATTGAGAATTCTGGGTTTGGAAATTTGATGGAGACAGGAGAAATCCCATCCTTACTTCAGGCACTTACTGAACCTAGTGTATGTGGAAGGAAGAGGGGATGCACTTAGAATGGGCATAGGATATAAGAGAATAATGATAAAGAATATTTATAATCAGAACTTCTCACACTCAGGACGAGGAAGGAGAATCTCTAACAGAGTCACAGCATGATTATTTCAGCTTTTTCCTGTTTCCTTCCTCTGTACTTTGGGTCCCTCTTTCCTTTCTAGCGTTCCCTCTTCTTTCATCAGACACACTGTGTGGCAAACTTAAGCCCCAAACCACAACCTTGACAAATTCCAAATGGATTTTGTCAGCAAGGCCAACACACCCCTTCACCACTCCCTATCCCTGCTCCTAGCACATGCACTGGGGTCAGTGACAGGGTTGGAGTATGCAACCCACAGAGCTGGTGGCTACAATTTCAGCTTTTACTAGGCTCCAATGGCAGCCAGAGGGAGGGAGAAAGGCTGATGAACTGTAAGGCGGGCCTCTTGTCCCTCTTCAGCTCCAGATGAGTTCTACTCCTGCTGGCCTTTACCAAGTGGCTGGGAAGTTAGGGAGGGGCAGTGGCCAGCTAATTGCCAGCTGGGCAGCACTCCTCCTATCTCTGCTCCTGTTTGCTCCATGGGCAGCCCACTCTGATGCTGCAACAGACGTTTTCTTCTTCAGACTCCAGACAGGTGAAGGACAGAAGCACTGGGAGATTCTCTAGTCCCATTAATCAGTCCTGACTAACATACCATGGTACCTGCTGCTTACTACATTAGACTGTCACCATTTCCATCTTTCTATTGCACTGGGGATAAAACCTTGAGAAGATCTGAAGCACTGGGCAGGAATATCAACAGGTTCCACCTCCTTGTCTGAGTTCCACAGGCATGTGCACGTGGTAAGGGCACTAGGGAGGTTTTATAAATCATAGTTTTGGTGGACAGCATGGTGGGATAACCTGGTGGAGTGTTACTAGAAATTTCTAGAGAAATAAATGAAAGAGTAATCACATGGAAATATCAAAAAACCCACTCTAGGAGTAATAAGACTGGAGGAAGATCCTTTTGTAGTTCATAAGCATAATGACTGGGTGCTTACACACATGTGAGATGTGCCACCCTCAAACCTTGTTACATTGGCACACTATCCATTTGACATGAACAACAACAACAAAATACTGGAGGTGTCTTTTGCCCTTAAAAACACAGAGCTGGGCTAGGCGCGGTGGCTCATGCCTGTAATCCCAACACTTTGGGAGGCCTAGATGGGAGGACTGCTTGAGCTCAAGAGTTTGGCCTGGGCAACATGGCAAAACCCTGTCTCTACAAATAGCATAAAAATTCGCTGGGTGACTGGGCATGGTGGCTCACGCCTGTAATCCCAGCACTTTGGGAGGCTGAGGCAGGTGGATCACCTGAGGTCAGGAGTTCAAGACCAGCCTGACCAACACAGTGAAACCCTGTCTCTACTAAAAATATAAAAATTAGCCAGGCGTGGTGGCACATGCCTATAATCCCAGCTACTTGGGAGGCTAAGACAGGAGAGTCACCTGAACACAGGAGGCAGAGGTTGCAGTGAGCGGAGATTGTGCCATTGCACTCAAGCCTGGGCAACAAGAGCGAAACTGTCTCAAAAAAAAAAAAAAAAAAAAATTAGCCAGGCATGGTGGCGTGCACCTGTAGTCCCAGCTACTTGGGAGGCTGAGGTGGTAAGGATCACTTGAGCCCAGGAGGTTGAGGCTGCAGTGAGCCGATTGTGCCACTGCACTCCAGCCTCAGCAACACAGCAAGACCCAGTTTCTTTTTCTTTTCTTTTTTTTGAGATGGAGTCTTGCTCTATCGCCCCGGCTGGAGTGCAGTGGCGCGATCTCGGCTCACTGCAAGCTCCAACTCCCGGGTTCATGCCATTCTCCTGACTCAGCCTCAGGAGTAGTTGGGACTATAGGCGCCTGCCACCACGCCTGCCTAATTTTTTGTATTTTTAGTAGAGACGGGGTTTCACCGTGTTAGCCAGGATGGTCTCGATCTCCTGACCTCGTGACTCGTGATCCGCCTGCCTCGGCCTCCCAAAGTGCTAGGATTACAGGCTTGAGCCACCGCGCCCGGCCAAGATCCAGTTTCAAAAACAGAAAAAAAAAAAAAAAAAAAGCAAGAAACAAACAAACAAAACCACCAACAAAAACACACCCGACAGAACTACCCAGCACAGTGGCACATGTCTATAATCCCAGCTATTCAGGAGGCTGAGACAGGAGGATCACTTGAACCCAGGAATTCAAGACTGAAGTGTGCTATGATCGCTCCTGTGAATAGCCACTGCACTCCAGCCTGGGCAACATAGTGAGACCCCGTATCTTAAAAAAAACACAGAGATGTGGCTCACGCCTGTAATCCCAGCACTTTGGGAGGCCGAGGCGGGCAGATCACGAGGTCAGGAGATTGAGATCATCCTGGCTAACACAGTGAAACCCTGTCTCTACTAAAAAAACAAAAAATTGGCCGGGCATGGTGGCACACGCCTGTAGTCCCAGCTACTCGGGAGGCTGAGGCAGGAGAATCGCTTGAACCTGGGAGGCGGAGGTTGCAGTGAGCTGAGATTGCACCACTGCACTCCAGCCTGGGTGACAGAGCGAGACTCCATCTCAAAAACAAACAAACAAACAAACAAACAAAAAACACACAAAAACAAAAAACAACCCACAGAGATTAGCAGGGCAGCAGCCCTTAATAGCAGTGCCCAGGACAGATATAATTCCTTGTTATAAACAGGTTCCTTGTCATCCATCTCATCCCTTACCATCTTAAATTAAGGTCCCCTTAGCTTGACATTCTAGGGTCATGTTATCAGGTTAACATAAGACAGAAAACAGACTGGGTTAAGGGACTGTAAGTGCATACACCAGGGATTGATGAGGACAAGGAGATCGACATATATGGCACCTACCAGCTTTTTTTTTTTTTCTTTGAGACAGAGTCTTGCTCTGTCGCCCAGGCTGGAGTGCAGTGGTACGATCTTGGCTCACTGCAACTTCCGCCTCCCAGGTTCAAGCGATTCTCTGGCCTCAGTTCAAGTAGCTGGGATTACAGGTATGTGCCACCATGCCTGGCTAATTTTTGTATTTTCTGGTAGAGACAGGGTTTCACCATATTGGCCAGGATGGTCTCAAACTCCTGACCTTAAGTGATCGGCCCACTTCAGCCTGCCAAAGTGCTGGGATTACAAGTGTGAACACAGGGCCTGGCCCCAGCTTAGTTCTTCTTGGAAGCAAGAAAACAAACAAACAAAACCAACCAAGGCAATACATTCATAAGAGCAACAATTTTGGCTCAAGCCTTAGGGAAGAGCCATGTGTTCGTTCCCTTATACTGCTGTAAATGAGGAGAGAGGGCACTTAGAGAACCTTCTGTTGGCCGGGCGCGGTGGCTCACGCCTGTAATCCCAGCTACTCAGGAGGCTGAGGCAGGAGAATCGCTTGAACCCGGGAGGCAGAGGTTGCAGTGAGCCAAGATGGTGCCATTGCACTCCAGCCTGGGCGACAGTGAGACTCTTGTCTCAAAAAAAAAAAAAAAAAAAAAAAAAAAAGGAACCTTCTGTTCTTAGCATTACTAGTGCCCTTCTATCACAGCTATTTTTGTTTCAAGGCAGTTCTGCATGTCTAGACCAGGTGCAAAACGGAGTGTGAGGGAAGTAGGAGTGGGTAGGAAGCAAGAAATATGGGTGCAAAGTCCTTCACCTTTCCTTGGGATACTAAAATCCCTACTCATCTAGGCACACTTCCTCAAACCACACTTCTGAATATTAGGTTTCCACTCTCCGTCTTTCAAGTTCCAACTTAACTGGCTCAGAGTCCAGCTGTTTTCCTTTAGCCTCTTAAGTTCATCACTCTCCTTCCTCTTCCTTATGGGAAAGGATCTCTTGATTCAGACCCCACAGTAATCTAGTCTCAGGAATAGTGAGCAACAACAATGGTGCGGTGAGGGCTTTCAGGGGATTGCAGCTAGCCCAGATTAAGAAATAAAGATGAAGTCTGGCTGGGTAAGGCATGCCACAGCAACGACTGTTCACCCATATCCCGATGCTGGCTTTGCCCAAGGAGCCCCTGGGCCCCTCAGCCCAGCCCGTCTCCTACGCAGCCAACTTGCCGCCTCAGTCCTTAAATTCCAGGCACAACCCTGGAGCTTGGGATTCTCACCTCAGTCCTCACTGTCTCATCCCCATTCCCGGCTCCCGCCTCCGCCGCCCACAGCCCCCACACCTGCCCCCGCCCTGACTCCAGCTCCAGCGCCCGGCTGCCGGTGCTGCAGCCGCTGCCATGGTGATGGGTCTCGCGAGAACTGCCGCTACCTACCGCGCAGCTCTCGCGCGATCGGGGAGGTGGGAAGTATCCCGGGCTGGGGGTGGGGGTACGCTGCACAGCTCCAGTCGCCGTCGCGGCTTCCGGTGCTAGGTGGAGGGAAGGAAGGAGGGAGCCGGGGAGTGGGCCAGGGCAGCAGCCGGGCTGAAGTCGGCTTGGGGAGCCAGAGGGAGCGGAGCGGAACCTGCGGGGCAGAGGCGGCGGCCGCAGCGGCGCAGCTGATAGCAGGAACAGGTGAGAGGCTGGGAAGGGAAGGCGGGTCCCGGTAGAGAAGAGGCTCGGTCAGGGTGAGGGCTGAGGAGATAGAGCGCCTCCCGGGCCCCGCCCGGCACTGCTTGGCGTGGGGCGGTGGGATCCTTCCCACCCGAGAGCTCAGAGAGGGGGCGTCGGGCCAGCTTCACGCCTGCCCCCGCATTTGAAGGACGCAGAGCTGGGGTGGGGGGCGCACACGGATTTGTCCTCCGCCTCGCTCAAGGGGGCGACCTGGGCTGCAGTTAGGTTGTCGCCTGCAGGAGGTGTGCTGTTGAGGGAGAGGAAAACCGTCCGAGGAGAGGTGATGCGGGGGCGGTGATGGCTGTTTGTATCTTTTCTGTTAAAGGGCTAGGGAATGCTGCTTTCTTCTACTCCCTCTCCCTCCCCCACCTTAGCAATAGGAGACGGGAGAGAAGCCTTGCTGTGGTTACACCCCCTCCCCCATCATAGGGCAGGGGTGCGTAGAGGGGTTGGGGGTTAGCCAACAGGGCAGGCTGCTGGGGCACCACATGGGCGCTATTGTGGTAGAGGTTGCGCTTTCGAGTCTAGGGAACCGCAGGTTGGGAAGAGGGCAGCAAGTGGGGAGAGGGTGGAGAGGAGGCAGGAGAAGGGGGAGGGGGATCTGATCTTCCTGGGAGAAGAGAGGTGGGGCCTTCCTCCCCAGGCGGAGCGGGGGCGGTCTCACAGGAGGAGGGAGCATCTTGTCACTGGCCCTCAGTTTGTGTCTTCCAATCCGCTTTCTTTCTTTAGGAAGTACCAGGATTCCCGGAACAGAAAATGGAGCCATTGCTTACGCGAATCGTTTGAGGGAAGGGGCGGGAGTTGGGGAGGTGGAGTTCCCTGTTAAAACGGGCCACTTGATTAGCAAAGTGGTAGCTGTTATTTTGGGGGAATTCCCGTCTTGATTGCATTAAGGCGGGTCTCCATCTTTCCAGGCCAGGAGGAATGTGGTGGTGGAGGTGGAGGATTGTGGTATGTGGTCAGGAGTGAAAAGAAATAGTAAGGCCGTCCCGGTGAGGGAGAAATGTAATCTAAAACCTGTCTCTGCTGTTGTTGGATTGGGTCACCCCTGGTCTATGGCATGAAAGTTTTATTGGGAGGAGATCTGCTGCAAGAGTCTGATTGCTTGGGTCAGTGCAACAGGACAGAATCTAGTCGCTGCATACCTCCTTCCCTGTCCTCAATCAGGTAGGTAGTAACAGTCTTTGCTGCCATTTTGTCTTGGGCTTGTTGTTGGAGTAGGTGTCTCCACTTGCCGTGACTTGGGACATGGGACAGTGTTATGGGACAGTGGATTATCATAGCCCATTGGACTTGAGTTTGAAAAACATGTCTGTAAAAGTTCATTCTAAGAAAGAAACTAATCCATTAAGGTTCAGCTTTTCACCGAATGAATGATTGACCTTGGATTCAGCCAGGAAAGGCTCCCATGTATCACATATTCACATGCGTCCTGTTTCCCAGCATAGAATTATTACCTTGCATAGTTAGAATTTTTATAGTTGTCTATCTTGCTTTTCCAAAGAGACTAGACGCTTTTCGACTGCAGGAACTGGATTTCATCTCCTCTTCCACAATGCCCATGCAAACAGTAGGTACCCATAATGAATTTAGAATGTAAATGGATAGAACTCAACAAGCTTTCTAACTGTAGTTTAAGGAAAGGGCAAGAGATGGCTTGGCTGTCAGCAAAAGTGCCTGGAAATAGCTTAGCAAGGGTACAAAGACCCTTAGCCTTTGTAATTAAGAAGTTTTTGTGTCTCTGCCTTCCTAAGAGGCACAGAATAGGCATAGATAATGGAAACTTAAGACCCAAAAAGAAAAATATTACTAGAACACAGAGTCATTATCTGCAGTCCCAGATTTCCTGCTTCCCCATTGTGGGCAAAGGGGTCTCTCCATCAGACCTAAGTCTTTCAAAGTGTTATATATGAATTGGGATCCTGGAGAGTTTGGAGGAGGGACCAATATATGTATATGTGTGGTGTCAGGTACAGAATTGGTACCAGTGAATAGTAGCTGCTATTATTATACTGAATGCAAGTATAAAGGGGAGCAGACTGGAAAGAGTGTGAGTGAAATACTAAGTGCACAAAGAGTCATATTGTAGTGTGTGTTCACCCTACTCTTTTACACTAGAGTCATAATAAGAGGAAGTGGACTCAGGATAGAGGGTGGGATTTATTGGTTAGAAGGAGGAACTTCTTTAAAACCAGGTTGGTTAAAGTTGAGTATGTAACTGAAGGAAATTGTAGAATCTGCTTCCCTATATACCTTTATTTTTATCCACCCAGGCTGGAGGGCAGTGGTGTGATCATAACTCACTGCAGCCTCGAGCTGGCCTCAAGCCATCCTGTACTTCAGCTTCCCAAGTAGCTGGGACCACATGCGTGTGCCACCATGCCCAGCGAATTTTTTTTTTTACTTTTTGTAGAGATCTCACTGTGTTGCTAGGGCTGGTCTCGAACTCCTGGCTCCAATATATCCTCCCACCTTGGCCTCCCAAAGTGCTGAGATTACAGGCATGAACCACCATGCCTGAACTCTCCTCACCATTTTTATTTAGGTAAATTTAGAGGCAGAATGGTATAGTAATTAAGAGTGGATCTTGGAATCAGACAAAATTAGATTCAAATCCTGCTTCTGCTAATTACCAGTTGCATGTTTCTTGTAAAATTGCTTGTCTTCTCTCTTTATTTTCTTCATCTGTAAAGAAGGTAATGACATATGGTTTTCAAGAGAATTATTATTTTTTTGGTTGTCAGTAGAATTAAATGAGATAAATGTAAAGCACCTGGTATTGTACAAAGCATATAGTAAGTACCAAATAACTGTTAGCTGCTATTAATAATCCATTATCATAATCCTAATAATATGAACACTCAGGGCTGCCTTAGAGGAAAAGAGGTTTACAGAAGAACAACTTGCTGCCTGAGGTGCTTGTGTAGAGGGATGATTGTTACCATGAGTTTCTATGCTGGTCGTAGGCTTATAAGCAGCGAAATCTTTTTTCAGCTTCAGCATCAGCATCGCAGAGACAGCTCCTGCTGCCTGAGTGGGAGGTGAAGCTGGAGCAAGGCAGGGGCCCTGAACCATCAATTTGGATGTAGGGTGAAGATATGGGGGCACAAGAATAGTATTCATATTAGAAAAGTCAGTGTGACTCTGAGATAATGGTTCACTCTTCCAGAAAAGAGCACCCTGATGACCTAGGTCAGGGATTTAGATTCCTAGATGCCCTTATTTTAGGTCTCAGTCAGTATTTGGGGATCTTCATTTAGTCCACTCTTTTCATTTAGTCCAATCTTAATAAAAAATGTCTGCTTTTGAGTATCTGTTTCAGAATATCATGGCCTAGAAATTGTGATATCTGTATAATTATCTGTCTACCGTACCTTCTTCACTCGAACATCTGTTGCAAATATAGATAGAGTGCTAATAAAACTATTTGATAATGAAAAGACATGAGGAGCGTTTGGAAAGAGTCCCACAGATGTTTGAAGGTTTCATATTATAGTCTGGTAAAGAACTGACTAAAGTAGGGATTTCATGAATGTGTTAGAGCTTTACCATGGACTTATGCAAAGGATCTGCCACACCATGTGGACCAGAAAGGAAATGGCTCAGAATGTTAGAGATCCACCATTATTACCATATTCCTGAAGAAAGTTGAGATGACTGGGTGTGGCAGGTCTCTTGGTACCTTTTAGTTCTCCCATTACTGCTGAAAGCCTGGCATAATCCTTCCTTTATTAGCTTATGCACAGGAGTGTCAAGCATGAATGCTTAAACTTCAGCATGAGCTTAAGATGTAGGAGAGCATTTGCTCTCTGTTGCAATGGTTTATGTCCTTTTTAAAAAAAAAAATAGTCAAACCTTAAATAAAATTTTATTTGAATTCTAATACATAAAATGGACAAAAGTGGAGTTACTCTCCACTGGTGGTGGAAAATGGGGGTGGGGTATAATTACAGCCCCTCACATGATCTCTCCTCTCTTCAAGCAGAACCTGTGGGCTCTGAGGACATGGAAACCATTTCTTCAGTTTGTCAGATACAGGGAAAAGGATCAGTGACCACCTATAGAATACAGTCTTCTTCAACCCCACAAGTGTTTTGCCACCCTCAGTAGAACCGTTCTCAACACGCGTGTCAGTCACTAGCTATAGGTCAGTCGTTGGTGCTGGATGCTGGAGATGTGAAATATGAATAAGGCATAGTCTGTGCTGGCAAAGAGCTCACAGTCTAGTGAGGTACTTTCCAGCCTTTTTCTCATCATGGTATACACAAAAAATGGTAATAGTGAGACTTGAAATCTGAGATGGCTGGCCCAAGGGCTGTAGCCACCCCAAGCCCTGCCCAGCCATCCAGTGGCTGATAGATCAGTATCTCCAGCTGACCTGTAATGCACTAGAGGCACATTGGGCAGTTCCAGCTCTGGAAAGCAAAACAGACAAACGTGAATACTGCAGCAAGTCCTAGAGTAGAAGTGTGTTTGGGATGCCGAGGGATCGCAGGTAACTCTTATTCCCTAAGTAGGCAGTTCTCTGTTCCTCTGTGTCCTTAGGCTGCTCTGTATAATGGTTGGCCTTGTCCACATCATGTCTTCCTGTTTAAGCAGTTTACTGTCAGCTCCATCTTGACTTGCACAATGGGACCAGATTAGGCGCAGAAGATTATTAGGAGTCTAGGCTATTGATGGACTTTCAGTGATTTTGTGATTAGGAATTTATAGTGTTCTGGATATCCAAGACTGTAGAGGTGGGCATTGGATTGGTACAGCCATAGAATATCAGGAGCTGTAGTGGTTGTAAGCTGGTCAGATTCTAAGAACAAGGCAAGCTGAAATTTTTGGGCAGAGGGCAGTACCACAGAATGTTCCAAAGAAACAAATGAGTCTAGTTTTTATCTTGTCACTGTTTTATCTGGCTAGGATTCTAAAACAGACCTTGTCATCTTTTCTGACTCACTTGCTAAGGGTTGTCCATGGTAAAAGCCAGACCCTTCCCAGGCGTTTTGGGTCTCCATCAGACAGGGCAGTTCGGGATCCTTCTTCACTTCACAGCTGTGGCGTCCTTCAGGTTTGTGTGTCCTGGAGTCTTTTCCAGGATTGTTCTTTGCCTAGATGGGAAGCTGGCATAACAATTCTGGCCTGAGCCTAAACACCGCTAATTGAGCTAATAGGAACTTATTTAGTTAGGTACGTTTTAGTTTACACCAAAACTCTAGCTTTGGATCCTCCCTCTTTTCTTTTGTGTGTTCTATCCCCATTGGTGTCTATGATGTCTTGCTCTCTTGATTTCCCTTCTATCCCTCTGGTAGCTTCTTATTCTTTCCTGGCCTGCTTTTCTGCCTGCTATTTTATTTATTTATTTATTTATTTATTTATTTATTTTAATTAATTTTTTTTTGAGACAGAGTTTCGCTCTTGTTGCCCAGGCTGGAGTGCAATGGCACGATCTTGGCTCATAGCAGCCTCCACCTCGCAGGTTCAAACCATTCTCCTGCCTCAGCTTATGGAGTAGCTGGGATTACAGGCATGCGCCACCACGCCTGGCTAATTTAGTACTTTTAGTAGAGACAGGGTTTCTCCATGTTGGTTAGGCTGGTCTCGAACTCCCGACCTCAGGTGACCCGCCCGCTTTGGCCTTCCAACGTGCTGGGATTATAGGCATGAGCCACCGCGCCCGGCCTATTTATTTTTTATTTATTTGTTTTTTTTTTTTTTGAGGTGGAGTTGCGTTCTTGTCACTGAGGCTGGAGTGCAATGGTGCAATCTCAGCTCGCTGCAACCTCCGTCCACCACCTGGCTTCGAGCAGTCCTCCAGTCTTGCCTCCTGAGTAGCCGGGATTACAGGAATGCCCCACCATGCCCAGCTAATTTTGTATTTTTAATAGAGATGGGGTCTCACCATGTTGGCCAGGCTGGTCTCAAACTCCTGACCTCAGGTGATCCGCCCACCTTGGCCTCCCAAAGTGCTGGGATTATAGCTATGAGCCACCGCGCCTGGCTCCCACTACTTTAAATGTTGAAATGTCAGGCAGGTTTCTGCCTTTGCCCTTTTCTTCTATCCCACTGTATACACTATCCCTAGATATATCAGTTAGGATGTATTAGTTGCAAAAATAGAAAACACACATGTGTCTAAAAGGCTGAGAGGATTTATTAAGTCATATAGCAAGACATCTAGTAGAAAGGCAGATATAGGCCGGGTGCAGTGGCTCACGCCTGTAATCCCAGCACTTTGAGAGGCTGAGGCAGGTGGATCACTTGAGGTCAGGAGTTCGAGACCAGCCTGACCAACATGGTGAGACCCTGTCTCTACTAAATACAAAAAATTAGCCGGGCGTGGTGGCAGGTGCCTGTAATCGCCCAGCTACTTGAGAGGCTGAGGCAGGAGAATCGCTTGAACCCAGGAGATGGAGGTTGCAGTGAGCCGAGATTGCGCCATTGCACTCTAGCCTGGGCAACAAGAGCAAAAACTCCGTCTCAAAAAAAAAAACAAAAAGGCAGACACAGAAGAACACATATTGTACAATTCTACTTCTATGAAGTACCTAGAGTAACAAATTCATAGAGACAGGAGAATGGTGGTTGCCAGGGGCTGGAGGGACAGGGGGATTGGGGATCCTCTGTTTAACAGGTACAGTTTCAGTTTGGGAAGATTAAAAAGTTCAGGTGATGAATAGTTGTGATAGTTACACTACAGTGTGAATGTACTTAACGCTACTGAATTGTATACTTAAAAAATGGTTTGAATGGTAAATTTTGTGTATATTTTACTATGATTTAAAAAAAAAGAAGCCAGTCGGGTACAGTGGCTCATGCCTGCAATCCCAGAATTTTGGGAGGCCGAGGTGGGCGGATCACTTGAGCCCAGGAGTTTGAGACTAGCCTGGGCAACATGGCGAAACTTCAGTTAAACAAAAATTAGCCAGGCGTGGTGGTGCATGCCTGTAGTCCCAGCTACTCCAGAGGCTGAAGTGGGAGGATTGCTCGAGCCTGGGAGGTGGAGGCTGCAGTGAGCCACGATCACGCCACTGCACTCCAGCTTGGGTGACAGAGCAAGACCCATCTCAGAAAACGAAAGATGCCAGGCGTGGTGGTGCATGCCTATAGTCCCAGTTACTCAGGATTGCGTGAGCCCAAGAATTTGAGGCTGTAGCGCACCATGAGGGCACCTGTGAATAGCCATTGTATTTCATCGTGGGCAACATAGTGGGACCCCATCTCTAAAAAAGAAAAAGTTTAATTTACCAGCTTGATACTGTAATTAAGGACCCAGCTGAGTTTTTCCCATTTTTCTGCTCTGACATCCTGGAGTTTTTAATGTCTGTCTCCCTCTCTTTATGGTCTCCAGATTATTCTAGCTTCTCATCCTTCTACATCATCAACATCCAAAGGCTGGACAAGAGAACATTGCCATAGGTCCTTTTCTAAGACTGAGGGGCCAGGCACAGTGGCTCATGCCTGTCATCTCAGTACTTTGGGAGGCTGAGGTGGGAGGACTGCTTGAGGTCAGGAGTTCGAGACCAGCCTGGGTAACATAGCGAGACCTCGTCTCTACAAAAAAACTTTAAAAATTAGCCAGGCATGGTGATGCACACCTGTAGTTCTAGCTACTTGGGAGGTTGAGGTGGGAGGATCTCTTGAGCCCAGGAGATGGAGGCTGCAGTGAGCCATGATCATGCCACTGCACTCTAGTCTGAGTGGTAGAGTGAGACTGTTTCTAAAAACAACAGTAATAATAAAAACAAACATGTTCGGGCCAGGTGCGGTGGCTCATGCCTGTAATCCCAGCACTTTGGGAGGCCGAGGTGGGTGGATCATGAGGTCAAGAGATCGAGACCATTCTGGCCAACATGGTGAAACCCCGTCTCTACTAAAAATACAAAAAATTAGCTGGGTGTAGTGGCGGGCGCTGGTAGTCCCAGCTACTCGGGAGGCTGAGGCAGGAGAATGGTGTGAACCCGGGAGGCAGAGCTTGCAGTGAGCCGAGATCGTGCCACTGCACTCCAGCCCGGGCGACAGAGTGAGACTCCGTCTCAGACAACAACAACAACAAACAAACAAACATACATATTCACCCTCGGATCTGTTCCTCTTGTATTTTCTTTCTGAAGAAATGCCACCCAGCCCTAGGCCAGAAACCTGGGAATCATCTTTGATTATTCTTCTCTTCTGCCTACATTTAAGCACTCATTAAATCCTGTGGATTCTACCATTTTGATGTTTCAAATCTGCCCTCTTCTATCTCCACTTCTAGTTGAGAACTTGCGATTTCTCACCTGTATTACTATACCTCCTAAGCAGTCTCTGTGCCTCCAGTCTTTCCCCTTTCTAATTTACTCCTGAAACTTCTAAAGCACATACCTGATCACGTTACTCAGCATGGCCTTTAAAGCCCTTCATGATCCAGTCCCTGCTTATCTCTCCAGCCCCATCCCTCATCATTTTCTTTCTTTTTTTTTGAGACCGAGTCTCACTCTGTCACCTAAGCTGGAGTGCAGTGATGTGATCTTGGCTCACTGCAACCCCTGCTTCCTGGGTTCAAGCAATTCTCCTGCCTCAGCACCCTGAGTAGCTGGGATTGCAGGCCCACACCATCACACCTGGCTAATTTTTCTATTTTTAGTAGAGACGGGGTTTTACCATGTTGGCCAGGCTGATCTTGATCTTCTGACCTTGTGATCCGCCCACCTCGGCCTCCCAAAGTGCTGGGATTACAGGTGTGAGCTACCACACCTTGCCTGTAATCTTCACTTTAGGAGGCTGAGACTGGAGGATCGTTTGAAGTCAGAAGTTCGAGACCAACCTGGTCAACAAAGTGAGACTCTATCTCTACCAAAAATAAAAATAAAAAAGTTAGCTGCGTCACGATGATTTGGGCCTGTAGGTCTTAGCTACTGGGGAAGCTGAGGCAGTAGGATTGCTTGAGCCCAGGATTTGGATGCTGCAGTGAGCCTGGGTGACAGAGTGAGACCTCATCTCTTTAAAAAAAAAAAAAAAGATTATATAAATTTTTTTAAAGTGCTATCTGAAACTTAGGTCTTTTTTTCTTTTTCTTTTTTTGAGACATATTCTCTCACTCTGTCACCTGGGCTGGAGTGCAGTGGCGTGATCATGGCTCACTGCAGCCACAACTTCCTGGGCTCAGGTGATTCTCTTGTCTCAGCCTCCTGAGTAGTTGAGACTACAGGTGCGCACCACCACACCCAGCTTTTTTTTTTTTTTTTTTGTAGCGATGGGCTTTTGCCATGTTGCCCAGGCTGGCCTTGAACTCCTGGCCTCAGGCAATCTTCTTGCATCAGCCTCCCAAAGTGCTGGGATTACAGGTGTGTCCTGCTGTGCCTGGCTCAGTCTTTATGCCTTTGCACACACTTCCCCTGCCCAACTCCCTCTTTATTGTCTGATTACTTCCTCGTCTTCCTTTAGGAGCCAGCTCAGGTATGACCTGAGAATTATGTTTCAGAATCACCCTTTACCCTTCAGTGTTGATTTACTGCTCCAGCTTTCTGTTCACATAATACTATGTGCTTTACTCTTACTCTCACACTGTTTTGTAGTCCTGTCTGTCTTCACTAGTCTTTTCCATTAAAGACTGAGTTTCATGAAGGCAGAAACTGTCTCCCTCTCTGTATCCCTAGTTCAGTATGCCCAATAAATGTTTGATGAATGAGGCCAGGCACGGTGGCCCACGCCTGTAATCCCAGCACTTTGGGGGGCAGAGGCGGGCAGATCACAAGGTCAGGAGATCAAGACCATCCTGATTAACATGGTGAAATCCTGTCTCTACTAAAAATGCAAAAAATTAGCCAGGTGTGATGGCATGCGCCTGTAGTCCCAGCTACTCGGGAGGCTGAGGCAGGAGAATCGCTTGAACTTGGGAGGCGGAGGTTGCAGTGAGCCGAGATTGCGCCACTGCACCCCAGCCTGGGCGAGAGAGCGAGATTGTCTCAAAAAAAAAAAAAAAAAAAAAAAGTTTGATGAATGGATGAAAGCTGGTATCAGAAGCTATTTCTTAACTTTGGGAAATCTTTAAGTCTAGTCGAAATAGTTAAGATATCATCTAGGAGTTCTTATGTTCTGATTTCAGTGCTCTTGAGACAAAAACTTGGAGTTTACACAGGTCACGAGCCAGCTGCACCAAGAAAACTCAGTACAGGCGTACTCTGCTTTTGTTTCCTTAAATTGTATTGGTCTGTTTGGTTAGCTGTGCTAAAAATAGCATCTCTTAGTGATATTTCAATTTGAAAATTATCTAAGAACAAAGCTGTTTTTACTGCACTCTGCCTGGCAGCAGAGGGTTTGGGAGACCCTGGTCTTCCTTCCCCTGGACGCTGAAGAGGAGGAGGTAGTGCCAGATCAGGAGTCCCCTCAGAGGTGTCTCATAGCACATTCTTGGATCATTCACTGGAATCAGGTAGAGGGAGTATGTGTGGCCGACTGGGATGTGTGACTCTCAAAAGCACCTGGAGATTGAGGCAGGCACGTTCTTGCAACATATGTAAGGAAAGATGGCTGAGTAGCCAGTTACAGCAACAGCCTGCTTCTCCTGGGGGGATGAGGTGGGAGCAGTGAGTTGTCCTCAAGTGAGGATATCCTTAGATGAGGCTTAAATCAACTGATGTGCTTAACTGAATTCCTACAGTGTCCCACACAGATTGTACTAGAGCACATATTTGGGTTCCTATTGTTATTTTTACTTGTGATAATAAAGTTTCTGACTGTAAAACAGAACCTGGAGGTATCTTCTTTTTAACAGAGATGTTAGTATATTCCATTTTTCATCTTGAGCCACTCACTTTCAGTCTTAACTGCTTATTCTTGGTATCCAACAGCCAATGGAACCCTGGCATTTTGCCCTATAAACACAGGAGTACCATCTGTGGTGAAAGAGAGTAACTAGGCTATATAATACACGGAGAAACAATTCATGGTTTGTTTGCTTTGCCATTCTGCTTCCTAGTGCTTTTTTAGGAATGTATTGTGAAAGTGAGAATAGGCTGTATAGCCAAAGATTTGTATTCATGGCACAAAGCAGAAAGCTGCTACCATCTTGGTGGTAGGGCAGCATGCTCTCTGGTATTAGCAAGGGACAGGGAAAACCAAGACAAGAAAGCCAGCATCCCCTTTGAAATGCTCATTTAAGTCAAGCTCCAGATTATACTTAAAGAAAAGTCATGGCCAGACGTGGTGGGTCATGCCTGTAATCCCAGCACTTCAGGAGGCCGAGGCAGGTGGATTGCTTGAGGCCAGGAGTTTGAGACCAGCCTGGCCAGCATGGCAAAACCCCGTCTCTACTAAAAATATAAAAATTAGCAAGGCATGGTGGCACATGCCTGTAATCCCAGCTACTCGGGAGGCTGAGGCACAAGAATCACTTGAACTTGGGAGGCAGAAGTTGCAGTGAGCAACCTCTGCCTCTGCACTCCAGCCTGGGTGACAGAGCAAGACTGTCTCAAAAAAAAAAAAAAAAAAATAAATAAATAAAGAGGAGGAGTCATAACATCCATTAGTTTCAAGGTCCTGGGCTGTGCCAGGGAGACACATGATAGCTACTGGATATTTATTTTTTGAGATAGAGTCTCAGTGTTACACAGGCTGGAGTGCAGTGGCGTGATCTCGGCTCACTGCAACCTCTGCTTCCTGGGTTCAAGCGATTCTCCTGCCTGAGCCTCTGGAGTAGCTGGTGCTACAAGCATGTACCACCACGCCCAGCTAATTTTTTTTTTTTGAGACAGAGTCTTGCTGTTGTCTGCCTGGGCTGGAGTGTGATGGCATGATCTCGACTCACTGCAACCTCCACCTCCCAGGTTCCAGCAATTCTCCTGCCTCAGCCTCCCGAGTAGCCACCACACCCGGCTAATTTTTTTGTATTTTTAGCAGAGACAGGGTTTCACTGTATTAGCCAGGATGGTCTCGATCTCCTGACCTCGTGTTCCGCCCGCCTCGGCCTCCCAGAGTGCTGGGATTACAGGTGTGAGCCACCGCACCCGGCCAATTTTTGGGTTTTTAATAGAGATGGGGTTTCACCATGTTGGCCAGGCTGGTCTCGAACTCCTGACCTCAGGTGATCCACCCACCTCAGCCTCCCAAAGTGCTGGGATTACAGGCGTGAGCCACTGTGCCCGGCCTTTTTTTTTTTTTTTTTTTTTTAAGACAGAGTCTTCCTCTGTCACCCAGGCTGGAGTGCCAGCGGCATGATCTCAGCTCACTGTAACCTCTGCCTCCTGGATTCAAGCGGTTCTCCTGCCTCGGCTTCCTGAGTACAGGCGTGCACCACCATGCCCAGCTAATTTTTATATTTTTAATAGAGATGGGGCTTCACCATGTTGGCCAGGCTGGTGTCAAACTCCCAGCCTCAGGTGATACGCCCACCTCAGCCTCCCAAAGTGCTGGGATTACAGGCATGAGCCACCATGCCTGGCCAGCTATTTAGATATTTTATCAGTTATTCATCAGTCCCACTGTATATTAAATGGCAAGAGAGGATCCCACCAATTCTAGTCTTCTAGTCCTTTTATGTTGTTCCCAAACCAGTCCTTGGGTCAAATATGTGTGGAAAATGGCTGAGAATGGACAGGATAGCTAAGCAACTCTCTGTGCATTACACAGAGATACCAAATCCTACTGGACAGAAGAAATAATATAAGGACATCCTCAGATGAGGCTTAAATCAGCCAATGTGCTTAATTGAACTCCCACAGTCGACTTCGCACTAGAGGGAGGACAGATTCAAAATAAGTAGACATAGTCTTTGCACATAGGGAATACACAGCTTAACGTGGGAGGCAGTAAATACACAGACTTATAAAAGAAGAAAAACTCCACAAGGTAGTAAGTGCCACATTGAGTGGTTAAGGTCATTCAAAGTAAGGCCTTGATGTGGCATGCCAGGAAATAATAGGTGTAACACTGGGATCAGCTTTTGAACCAGGACTTCAGCATGACAGCCGAGCAAAGAAGCAAATCAAAGGACAGTGTACCTGTGTTCTGGGGCAAGGCATATTGGCTACTTATATCTTTTTCAGCCACCACTATACTCACAGTTGGTAAGCATTTAATCAGCAATAGTTTCAGTCATAAAGGACAGCAAGATAAATGTGTGGCATAAATTTAATTCAGAATCTGGGCCAAAGCCTGATACCAAACCTTTAAAGCAAAGTGTCATCTGGAGCTGAAGGAAAGGCTGCCTGAGCAAGAGGCAGAATAAAGGCTAGAAGACTAGGAAGACTTGGGAAAGGTTTAAATTTCATGAGGTGTTAGTAGTATGACCAAAAGTCACTACTACAAATTGCCAAGGTTGGTGAGAGCTGTTCTTAGCTGGGTAGGTCGCTCAGGGGTCCTCAGGAGTCTGTCCACCTGGGTGGGTTGAGGCAGGAAGAGTAGGGAGGAAGGCTAGCGGGTGGCTTGACTGAAGTTGAACCCTAAGGTTGAGCTAGCCCTTCTTCCTGGTGTGTGAACCCTCTAGGTCACGGGTAGGGCTCATCTGGGGAACCTACTGAGAGTGCCACGCCTGGCTCATTAGTGGCTGTCTGGGGAGGCCTTTTGAAGATGAAACACTTCATAAGCACTCATTGTTTCTGTTTTTTTCGGACAAACTAGTACTTTGGTCTTCAGGGACTGTTGATCTGGCTCAGTTGCACTAGTCTGGAATTTGCTGCAAACTGAGAAGGGTGTTGGGGGAAATGTCAGAAGTTTTTGTAAAAACAACCAAACTCCCACCAAACCCCCATGCTTTAGCTTGTAAATAGGATTCCTCCCCGTCCACCTTTCACATTCTTGGGTTTGGGCGCACTTTGTCTTGACCTGTCCCTTTGGCTGCTGAGTTTGGGGTGTGTGTGTGTCTCTGGTTCCCAGATTCTAAAGAATGCCAGCAGCTGGCATATGGTGATTGCTGAATAAGCTGCCCGCTGACACATGCCTCCTGCAGGCACAGAGAACTGGTTTGTATGGGTGATTCTGAATCCTCATTTTATTATTGTTTCAAAGATGCATTTCTGTGGCTATCCTGTGCCATAGAGAAGAGAGGGAAGAAGAAAGGGAATGAATGAATGAATCTGATTCTGTCTGTTGGGGCAATGGTTGGGGTGAGCAGATAGACATTTTATACCTTCATAATGATTCTTTTGGTCCTGTTCATCCTTTCAGCAGGTATTTGTTGTTGTTGTTATTATTATTATTATTATTTTGAGATGGATTCTCGCCCTGTCACCCAGGCTGGAGCGCAGTGGCGTGATCTCGGCTCACTGCAACCTCCACCTCCCAGGTTCAAGCGATTCTCCTGCCTCAACGTTCCGAGTAGCTGGGACTACAGGAGTGTGCCACCATGCCCGGCTAGTTTTTGTATTTTTAGTAGAGATGGGGTTTTACCATGTTGGCTAGGCTGTTCTCAAACTCCTGACCTCAGGTGATCCACCCGCCTGGGCCTCCCAAAGTGCTGGGATTACAGGCGTGAGCCACTGCGCTCGGCCTCAGCAGGTATTTGTTACGTGCCTACCATATGCCAGGCATAGCATCCAGTCTGAGTGAGCTTTCAGTAAAGTCAGTAGAGACCCTGGGGATTAGTTGAGTTTTTGAAGTACTGTGTGCTAGGCACTATTCTTGGTACTAGAGACAGAGCAGTGAACAAAACACATAAGGAGCTGATATCTTAGGCAGAATAAAACAATCAGCAAGAAATAAATATATAATGTATCAGATGGTGATAAATGTTGTGAAGAAAAGTAAAGTGGGATAAATGGGGTAGGGAGTGGTGTGTGTCTGTGTGTGTGTTATACATGTGGTTGTGGGAGGCCTCTTTGGTAGGTGACATTGAAACAGACAAGTAACTGAAGGGGGTGAAGGAGTAATCTATGATGGTTATCTGGAAGAGAAGCATTCCAGGCAGAGGTGATAGCAAATATGAAAGCTTTGGGCCAGGCATGGTGGCTCATGCTTGTAATCCCAGTGCCCTGGGAGGCTAAGGCAGGAGGATTGCTTGAACCCAGGAGTTTGAGACCAGCCTGGGCAACACGGTAAGACCTCGCCTCTTTAAAAAAAAAAAAAAAAAAAAAGCTTTGAGGCAGGAAAGGAAAGTGTTGGGGAATTGGAGTGGAGTAAGCAAAGAGAGAGTAGTAGATCTCATGAGAGAAGTAGGGGAGTGTAGGTCTTGTAGGACCTTGTAAGCCATGGTTTGGGCCTTGGGTTTTACTGAAAAGGAGCTATGAAGCCACGAGTGGGTTTTGAACAAAGGACTCATATGACCTGAGTTTGGTTTTAAAACCACCCTAGATGCTATATGGAGAATAGGCCGAAAGGCTTAGGGAAGAAGCAGAGAACCAATGAGATGACTGCCTCATTGCAGTGACCATGTGGGACAGCCCCCTCCTTGGATGGGCCACAGTAAGCCAAGGATGCACCTAGCTGAGGAGTAAAGGGGTAGCCCCGCCATACCCCACCTCTCTACTGCCAGTGCACTGTTGTTTGAACAGGGCACAACATTAGCAGCTGGCATTCCACAGAGTGTAAAGGATCGGCTTCTTTTAAGAGTGCGGCTTTCTTATTCCTCATTTATTTTGGTGTGGAAGAAAGATGGAGTTGCAAAAATATAGGAAGGGAAGAGGCAGAGTCTCTTGATTAAAGGAGAGAGCATAAACCTTGGGAAACTGGCAAGCCTGAACCTTGTCAGGAGTCACAGAGAGCCACTCCTTATTCCGCTCCCTCCTCTCCCACCCTTGCCAGAAGTCTCAGGGTAAGTAAGGTTAGGGGAGGGAGGGGCATTAATGATCTTGCAATGCCTTGGGGTATAGGGTAGAATGTCAGAACTGAAGGGACTTCAGAAATCATCTAGTTCAATCCCCCTTCCATTTACAGGTGCAGATATGGAAAAGTGAAGTAACTTGCCCAGAGTCACATGGTTAGATTACTGGCAGAGCAGGGATCCTTAGTGTTTACTGCTTTGTCTCTGTTCCCAAAGACTCAGTATGTATCTGAGTGGGGCTTGGTATTTATAGTCCCCTCAGGCTCTCCGTTTGTCATGAATGAACTCTAGCCATGACCTTGGGAAATTCTATTTACTTGGAAGTCCTGACAAGCAAATGATGGTATGATTTCACATTTCCTTTGTCTAGGATCAAGTCTTCCATACCAGGGACCAGGCCAAAACCAGACTGCCACTGCCCCTACTTGGGCCCCACTGTCCCCAGAAAGCAGCTGCTGTGATCATGGGCAATATCTTTGGAAACCTTCTCAAGAGCCTGATTGGGAAGAAGGAGATGCGCATCCTGATGGTGGGCCTGGATGCCGCAGGAAAGACCACCATCCTATACAAGCTGAAACTGGGGGAGATCGTCACCACCATCCCTACCATTGGTAAGAGCACAGCTTGGATGTGGGCTTTCACGCCGGCAGCTGAGGCAGGGCAGGGACCTATTCCTGGTTCCCCAACCTGGCCTCTTCTCCCCAGGCAAGTCCATACAATTTGGGGGGTTCAGAAAAGAGGGTGGTGTTGTTTAGCTTACTACCAGGTGCTGAGGTTGCTGTTTGCCCACCTAACCTGGCTCTCCCTGATGCGGGAACTTCCATGGCCTGGCACTCAACAGTTGCCCTCAGGCACGGAGTTGGTTTCTTCTCTGTGTTGTTTGGAAAGCAGGTAAAAGGCTTTGATGTTCCTGCCAAAGGCTTGGAATTACTTGGGTTCAGATCTTTGGTGGCCAATCTTGGTTACAGTTTGCTGAAGGGAGGTCTCCCTACATTTGCTATGTAGATGGGGGCTCCAGTCAGCATTGTCAGCTGGCTCTGCCTTTGGGGCTCCAGGATGCCAGCTTACTTCCCTTTCTTCACTCTGCCTCTCAGGCCCCACATCTTAGCTGAGGCCGACTCTGGTAGCCAAAGTACCAGAGTAGGGCTGAGTCATTTTGTAGGAGGGAGCACCAAAGACTGAGTGGAAAAGTCAGGAAAGTTGGCCGACGTTACCCAGGCAACTGTGAACCTCTCAACCAACTTCCTCATCCTCTTTGACTTCTCTTAGGTTTTCATTTTGGCCTTCAGGCTGCTAGGTTAACGATTATCAGGTCTGAGGAAGCCTTAGCTTTTGTTCCATTGTTGGTGTTATGGCCACCACTGGGGGAAAGCAGAACCAAACTCATTGTGGTGGTGTTTGCGGGGCTAGTGTTTGAGGCCAAGTGGCGATTGCCTGTTTTTTTTCCAAAGGGTTCAATGTGGAGACAGTGGAGTATAAGAACATCAGCTTTACAGTGTGGGATGTGGGTGGCCAGGACAAGATTCGACCCCTCTGGAGACACTACTTCCAGAACACCCAAGGTATGCTCAGGCCTAGCGTGGGTTGGTTGGGTATGAGCAGAGAGTGTGGCTGTCTTTGTTTATGGGTGGCTAACTGTTACCCTGCTGCAGCTCCTGGGGGCAGAAGAAAGGGAGGAAAGGGAGCAAATATTTGGAGGGTGTCAGGCGGGTGTGGTCTTTTGGTTGGGGGGAGGGGGTTACCTGTCATCTTAGCGCAGCCCATGCTCTGCCTTCCTAGGGTTGATATTTGTGGTCGACAGCAATGATCGGGAGCGAGTAAATGAGGCCCGGGAAGAGCTGATGAGAATGCTGGCGGAGGACGAGCTCCGGGATGCTGTACTCCTTGTCTTTGCAAACAAACAGGTGAGACTTCTTCCCACCCCTGAATTTGGGAGACAGCAAACTGGCTGTGGAAATTGTTGGCTCTTGGGCCTATTATATGGTTAACCCTTTTAGTATGCTCTCAATGTTAGAAGCGTGGGAAACTGAGCACTTGGCTTCTTTATGCCCCTCTTCTTGTGCCCCACCCCAGGCTTTATTTAGCAACATTTCAGTCCTCAGGAATTGTCTCAAATCTTTCTTTCATCTTGCCTGTTATCTACTTTAGGAGAATTGGCCTCACTCCTGCTGTCAGACAGACCTGATTCTTTGGTCAGTCTGAATCACGTCTCTTGCTTCCCCACCATCCTCGTATTTGGTTTCCAATTCTTCAGTACAGTGACCTCTAGTGCTTTGGATCTTGAGTTCTAGGTGACTAAATCCAAAGTAGCTCCTTAGGATCTTGTTCTGGGTTTCCTAAAATAAAGGAGGAGGGGAAGGTGCTGGTACACATTTCTTTGGTAGATGGGTGTTCTAGAAGCCTTTAAAAAATCCTGAGGCTTCTTTTTATGTGTCTCCCACGTGCTCCAGGATCTGCCTAATGCTATGAACGCTGCTGAGATCACAGACAAGCTGGGCCTGCATTCCCTTCGTCACCGTAACTGGTACATTCAGGCCACCTGTGCCACCAGCGGGGACGGGCTGTACGAAGGCCTGGACTGGCTGGCCAATCAGCTCAAAAACAAGAAGTGAGAGCCAGACAGCCCTAACCAAGCACCCCACCCACCCCTGACATACCTACTGTCACCCTGCCCCAGTCCTACCCCTTCCTCTCCATTGCAAGTGTGGCCAGGGCCCTGGGTATCATGTCCGCATGCCCAGCAAGAGCCTTGCCTCCCCTTCCTCCCCTCCTTTTTCCTGTCCACCTATATGACCAATCCCTAATTGCTGTCCTGATGATGAGTCATTCCAATTTACTGGATTTAAAACAAAAACAAAGTTGTTACGGTTTCATGGGGTGGCCCCTCTCTCTCTCACCCTCTGGGTTTCGGGAGGTCGAGTGGGGTATTCTCTTTGTTTGGCAGTGGTTGCTGTCCTCTTGGCATCTGAGTCCTTTCCCTGTCCCCACAAGCCCTTCTACTCCCTGTTTGCCTTTCCTTTGCCACCCTCTCCCTGTTCTACATGGAAATTGCACGGGCCTCTCTGTGTTTGCGTGCATGTGTGCGCCTGTATATACATGTATAGAGAGATATATTTGTGGGGGCCGGGGGGAGCGGGGAGGGGGTGGAGTGAAGCTCAGGGCTTGCAGCCAGGACACTGCCCACTGGAGCCTGTCATCTGCCCCTTCCGTGTTGGTGAGATTAAGGGAAGAAGGTGGGAGGGCATTAGTCAAGCCGGACTGCCCCAGTCTTTGACTGGTTACCCTCCTCTCTGCAGGTAGGTTTTTCTGGATGATAGGACAGATGATTGATTCTCCACCACCATTTTCCTTGTACTCTTCTCTCCACCCTTCTTAGGGCTGGAGGATGGCATTTATCTCTAGATGACTGTTCCCAAGGAGATGCCACTCTGCTCTGCCTTACTGTTGGGAAGGAGAGAGGAACCCACTCACTCTTATCAGCTTAGAGTGTTCAACTGATCCTTCCCCACCATCTTCAGATCTGTTCCTCTGGAGCTTGACTGGGGGGTGGGGATGGCAAGTCCATGGTGTGTGTTAGGGACCCAGGGCATTGGGGGAAGGGAGGCGAAGGCCTGAGGTTTTCCATCTTCATTCTCTTTTGTTATTAGGAGAAGGTGAGGCATGGGCCAATCCCATTCCTGCCTTCCAGTGTCCCACCACCCTTCTGATCTTAGGGGTTGGATGGGTCATCTGTCCTTGGTCAGAATTTTCTCACCCTAGTACTCCTACTGGCCTGACCAGGGCTGACTGGGTATTCTAATGGGGAGCTGGGAAGTGGGGTGACATAGCTGACCTTAGTATCAACCCCCCTCTTCTCCAACTCTTGTTTTCTAGTCCAGGATATGCTAAAGGACGAAGATTTTCTATTGTTTCCAGGCCCTCAGACCATCCTTGCTGTCCCTTCACCCTCCATGCCCCTGCCATCCTCACTCACTTCTCATAAATGGATCTGGGGGTTAGAGTGGAGGAAATAAAATCCTGAAGTGGTTGTCAGTCAGTGCTTGTGGGATGCAGTGGTCTTCAGGATTCTCCCCGCATTATTATGTAGTTGTTCAGAAGCTGTTGCTACTGCGTCTCTCTGTCTGCAGGGGGCACTTGTTCCTGAGGTCCTCGCCTGGGTCCTACTTCTGTAGTTTCTGTGAAGACGTGGCTGTCCTGTGGGCTCCTGTGTGTGCTGGCTGCGCCCTGAGCTCCGAGACAGCCGCCCATAACCTGCTAAGGTCAGGGCCCAGGGCCCCCCACAGCATGGCTGAGGGACCCCTTCCCAGTAGGGCTGTCCCAAGCCCCACTCCATGGGGCCAGGTTTCCTGGCCACTTTTGTTGATAGCAGGTGGATCAATATTAGTAACCCCATCCAAGATTGAACTGTGAAAGAGAGGTTCCAGGGGTATCTCCCTCAGTGCCAGTTACTTAGTGATGTGTTACCCGGGATGCAGCAGGTGTGTGCAGGTATCTTGCTCTCTAGGCCTGTGTGTGTGTGTGAGTGTCTGTGTATATGGGTGTGGGTGTGTTTGTGTGTGGTGGTTGTGTGGGGGGGTGTTGGAGGTTCTATTTCATTTAAAAATGTATTCATTTCCCTGGCCCCACAGATGCTTCCCTCCATACTTTTTATTTGCTCTGTTTCCTCAGATTTATTTTGTCTTGCCCCATTGCCTCTCCTTCCTTGAACTCTTTCCTTTTCAATCTCAACTCATTCACTGCTGTTGCTCATTTGCCCTTTTCCATGTATTTTTTCCTACTTAGGATTTTCCACTCTATCTTTGTGGTTCATGAGGACTTTGCCTCTTCTCCTGCCTCATTCCCTGACTTTCTCTAGTTAGATGTCAGTCCTAAATAGGTTTTCCTCACTTCAGGCCTCACCCCTCACCTTGTTTTTTTGGGGGCTCCAGGGACCAATCTGGGGCTGGAAATGTTAGGAGGTTGCCTTGGTGCTGCCCCAGATCTGTCCAGCAGGGGGCAGTAAGTGATCTTGGTAGTATCCCTGGCTGCTAAGCCCTTGGCAGGGGTGGTCCTTTCTACATTCCCATTCACTTAACAGCTCTTTTGGGATTGGGTGTTTCATTCCATTTCTGCCCACTCCCTCTCCTCTCCTCTCTGGTAGGTTTAATTTTATGCTTTCCCTGATTCCAGCTTTCTGCTTCCTGAGGACTCCCGCTCCCCCGACCCCAAAGTTTGTCTGTGGTGTTATAGTGGTAACTGCAGTTCCTCCTCTGGAATGTAGACTGTATATGTTTAATAACTCACCTTCTCTATCCTTGCTCAAAATGTGGGATAACGCGATGACTGTGACCCTGGTTGGAAATTAAACTTGTTTTATGCAGCTTTGGAGCCGACCTTCATCTTTGCTGTGCAGCAGCCGTGGGACAGTAGTTTCATGGTGAGGGGAGTCCTGTTTCTGGTCCCTCTCTCCATAGTGCTCCTTCTTTCAGCAAAGGGGTAAAAGGCACACTTGATTGATAGAGAGTAAGGTTATGGAGGAACTTAGTGCCACTCCACACTGGTTATTTCTTCCCATCATACCCCGCGGGGGGGGGGGGGGGGGAGCCCAAATGAATTGGGCATCAGAGTGTGAGGGCTTCGTGACTTTCCTCCTCTAGTTCTAAAGGGTTTAAACCTGAAATCAGCCGTATTTCTCACCTGTTGGTAGACTGTATGGACTTCACTGGCTGAAGGGCCCTGAACTTGGAGGGCCCCATGTGCCTCTACTCTCAGATCTCCTCAGCCTTGCACATGAGGTGCTTCTAGTTTGAACAGAGACCCCCTCACTAGTCTTGTTCTGGACTTTGGCAGTGAATAAACATGAAGGATAAACGTCTGGGCAGTGTAATGACCTTAATCCTTCTTACAACTGATGGCCCTGCATCAGCTCTACTTCAGGCGTGTGGTTTTTCATTGTCAGGATGCCAAGCCTCATCCAGAGATCCCACAAATGTCTTGAGGAATAGACCTTTTCCATAAAGCCTCCATCCTCCCATCGCACGCCCACCACTATTCTGTTCCTCCCCTGCTACCAGTGTCTGGCTCCAGGCAAAGAAAGGGATGGTGCTACCTTTAGGGTGGGTGAGGTCTGGGTGAGCCAGGCAAGCCTTCCCCAATCTTAATATTTTCTTAAGCTTTGAGGACAGAGGTCTTCCCAGCCTGCTGTTGTGGGAAAGGGATAGGATTTAGGCATATAATAAGTTTGAGAGCCCCAAGTACCAGTGTGAAGCATATAATTTGTATTCAGTTACTTCCCTGCTGCCTCCCCTGCCAATTTTCCTTTTCAGCACTTCTGTTATTAATAGGCCATCACCCTCAAGGACCAGTGCTTCCACCCATACATAGCTCTCAAACTACTCCAACCAGACATGTCTTATCAATCCCAATGACTTTGAACATTACCCACCTACTCCTCAAGATCAGATGACACTTTCCTCCTTCCAGGCTTCTCCAGAGTTCTGCTTGGTGACAGGGGGCTGATAAGAGTATCTTTCCCAAGTGTTTTCTTTCTTCTTCTTTTTTTTTTTTTTTTTTTTTTGAGACGGAGTTTGGTCTTGTTGCCCAGGCTGGAGGGCAATGGCACGATGTCGGCTCACCACAACCTCTCTTCCTGGGCTCCCGGGTTCAAGCAGTTCTCCTGCTTCAGCCTCCTGAGGAGCTGGGATTACAGGCATGCGCCACCACACCCGGCTAATTTTGTATTTTTAGTAGAGATGGGTTTCTCCATGTAAGTGAGACTGGTCTTGAACTCCCGACCTCAGGTGATCTGCCCACCTCAGCCTCCCAAAGTGCTAGGATTACAGGCGTGAGCCACCACGCCCGGCCAGGTGTTTTATTTCTATATTAGCAAATAGATATCTTTCAGAGCTACAACCTCTCATAATGATAAGGGAGAGGACTTTAGCTGAATGGTGGGCCACTGGGGGGTCTTTGGACCCCTGAACAACTTGGGGAAGAGGATGACCTATTCCCATCTGTCCCTTAGTACTCAATTTAGAATGCCAGGAAGGAAGTAGAGGGGAGCCCTCTTGTGGCAGTTGCTGAAGCCTTCCAGTTCTTTTGAGGGGATAGGGGATGAAGAGGAGACTGAACCTGGGAGGTAAATGCTTAGCACCCAGCTCTTAGGACAAACAGCAATCCCATCTTCCGGAACATGCATAGCATCAGTCATGGACTGGCGGAAGACTTGGACCCAGGGTCCACTTCAGGATAATCTGGGCAAGGGAGCTTCCCAAATGAGCCTGTAGAAAGCCAGTGGAAGGGCTTAGGTTGGCTAAGGTGGGATGGAGGGCAAAACCCTCCCCTTCATTGCAGAGTATAGGGGCAGTGGCAGAGAATGAATGTATGTGTGGGTTTCTCAGCCTTGAGGTATAAGGTCTAAAGGCTCTGGGGATTCACTGCATACACCACTTCCAGTTCAAGCGCCTAGGTTGGTTACAGCAGGAAGTTGACAAGTATGTATTTAGTACATTCGATGTTTTTAGGCATCTGCTAAAAGTAGGTCAAACCACTGAACTCAGGGAGGGGGCTGGGGATCCATTTCTGGGATGCTGTGGAATCCTTTTGGGATATCTGTAGTATACCACGTTGGGTAGTGAGAGTTGGGGGACACCCCTTCCATTGCTGCTGCTTAGTGTAGGGAGTCGTGTCTTTGGGCAGCAGTAATATTATTAAGAAAAGCTTTTTTTTTTTTTTTTTGAGACACAGTCTCTGTCACCCAGGCCGGAATGCAGTGGCGTGATCTCGGCTCACTGTAACCTCTGCCTCCCAGGTTCAAGCGATTCTTGTGCCTCAGCCTTTTCCGAGCTGCTGGGATTATGAGTGCACACCACAACTCCCTGCTAATTTTTTTTTTTTTTTTTTTTTTTTGAGACGGAGTCTCACTCTTGCCCAAGCTGGAGTGCAATGGCGTGATCTCGGCTCACTGCAACCTCTGCCTCTCAGGTTCAAGCAATTCTCCTGCCTCAGCCTCCGAGTAGCTGGGACTACAGGTATGTGCCACCATGCCCAGCTGATTTTTCTATTTTTAGTAGAGATGGGGTTTCACCATGTTGGCCAGGCTGGTCTTGAACTTGTGACCTCAAGTGATTCGCCCACCTTAGCCTCCCAAAGCACTGGGATTACAGGCATGAGCCACCGTGCCTGGCAGAAAAGCTTCTTTTCCAGTTCTGAAGAGTGTGAAGGTAGGAGAGCCAGAATTCAGTTCTCTCACTTTCCAACCCAGTAGCTGGAGAGAGAGTGTCTTGCTGGTCACTGGGGAGTGATAGGATCCGGATGCCCGCCTTCCTCTTCAAGTTTTTCTTTCTGATTGGGTTTCCTGACCCTGATTGCTGGTATGGGTAAGAATGACTCTGAATTCCTGAGAAAAGGGAAGAGGGTTAGGACAGAGGAAATGGAATCATTTAGTCAGGTAAAGGGAGCAAAGCCACCGAAGGCAGTGGTTGGAGGTGTAGATGTGAGGAAGTTGGGTTGAGACCATTCACCATCAAGGCTTGAAGATGAGTGTCTGTTTGTGTGTGTCATGTTGGCTGTGAGTTGCAGAAGAGAGTATCTCGCCTCTAGTTGAGGAGCACTTCTGGCTTCTGAGCTGAACATGGTGTAGAAGAGAGGATACTCAATCCAAAACCCTGGCTGTCTATGCAGAGGGCTGACCAGTTCTACCCATGTACCCTTCCTTCCCCCACCCTTCCTCACAAACCAGGCATATTGAGAGCTGTCTGGCAGTCAGTCCAGGCGAGGCAGCAGGTTTGAGAATGGGCTTGTCCGCCTGGCACCTGCTTCCTCCCACTTCCACCTTCACCCCTCCATCCCGTATATCGTTCAGGGTCCTCCCAGCACAGAATTGAATACAAGGACTTTTAAGGCTTGGAGGGCTTAGCTTGGGGCTCTAACCCACAGGAATTCTTTCTGAGTTCTGAATATAGTAATAAAGGGCGCTCTTGGCTTTAGGTTATAGATAGGAGATGGGGAATCTGTTCTTGCCTTTGCCAAATCTTGCATTGATGGGATGATACCTCTTTGATTAGAACAGCCATAGGGGAAGAGTGGAGGAAGTAAGTAAGTGCTTCATTCTTGGATGAATATATGCATAAACATACCTGAAAGAAAACATCTAGTCAGCTGGGGGTATGCATACCCTTGAAAATACAACACCAGGCCAGGCATGGTGGCTCAATTCTATAATCTCAACACTTTGGGAGGCTGAGGTGGGAGGATAGCTTGAGCCCAGGAGTTTGAGATCAACCTGGGCAACATGGTGAGGCCCCATCTCTATAAGAAAAAAAATATATATATATATATATAATTATATGTTTATATGATATATATACAATTATATGTTTATATTATATATATATATATATATTTTACTTTTATTTAAAAAAAATAGAGATGGGATTTCACTATATTGCCCAAGCTGGTTTCAAACTCCTGGGCTCAAGCAGTCCTCCCACCCCAGCCTCCCAAAGTGCTGGAATTACAGGCATGAGCCATTGTGCCTGGCCAAAAAAAAATGTTTTTAATTAGTTGGGCATGGTGGCACGTGCCTGTGGTCCCAGCTACTCAGGAGGCTGAGGCAGGAGGATTGCTTGAGCCTGAGAGGTTGAGGCTGCAGTGAGCCGTGTTTGCGCCACCGCACTGGTGACACAGCAAGACCCTGTCTCAACCAAAATCAAATTTTAAACCCAAATTTGTATATGCCAACTCAGGCTTTTACTTTATTAACAACCTGTTATAAATAAACACTTAAGAACATTTAAAGAGCAGTGTTCTGCTTATTCTTTGGCACATAATAGTCATGCAACCTTGATGAACAAATGGATGAATTAATAAACACCATTGTCTTTAATCAAGCTGGGCATGGTGGGTGCCCCATGAGTCTTGGAAGCCCAGGTACTGTGGTAGGGTTTCTCCTACACACTGACAGAGACAGCTTTGAGTGTGGAGGCTTTTCTAGCAATGGTTCTGTGATTAAGTTGTATCTCCAGCCAGGGGTGGGCCAACTCTCCTATCTTTCCAAGAATCATCTCACCTTTCTCTGTTGTTTGGATTTCTTCTAACTTGATCTAAGGAAAAAGCTCCTTCTCTGGTCCCTCCAGGGTGCAGATGGGCTTGTGCTGCCTGTGGGTGGATATTGTGTTTAATAGTTTTGCCCTTTCCATTTCTACTACCACCTTCTCCTACTCCACTCCTCTTCCCCTTCAGGTTCCTGAACAGAGCCTCAGACCTGGATAAGACAATAGCCTTCCACCTTCACCACACTGTTCGAGTCTGCTGATACATCAGTGCAGTATGCTGTGTCATCCTTTTGCTTAGAAACTTGCAATGTGTTCCCACTGCCTTAGTCTGACATTCAAGGTTCTTCACAACTAGCCTTTTTTTTTTTTTTTTTTTTTCGAGCTGGAGTCTTGCTCTGTTGCCCAGGCTGGAGTGCAGTGGCGCGATCTCGGCTCACTGCAAGCTCCGCCTCCTGGGTTCACGCCATTCTCCTGCCTCAGCCTCCCGAGTAGCTGGGACTACAGGTACCCGCCACCACGCCTGGCTAATTTTTTGTAATTTTAGTAGAGACGGGGTTTCACCGTGTTAGCCCGGATGGGTCTCGATATCCTGACCTCGTGATCCGCCCGCCTCGGCCTCCCAAAGTGCGGGATTACAGGCGTGAGCCACTGCACCCGGCCTACAACTAGCCCTTAATTCCCTCTCCAGCCACCTCTCTCTAGTCTCTGGCCAAATCCCTTACTTTAGCCAAATCAGTCCATTCATTTTTCCCAAACATCTGGCCCTCTGCCTTCACCTCCTTTCTCACTTGTTTAAAAATCCCACTCCAAGATCTAGCTCAAGTTTCACCTCCTCCACAAAGCTGCCTGTGCCCTCTGCAACCACAAGGACTTTTATAGTTTTTCCCCACGTTGGCTCCTTTAGCTCTGTTAGCACAACTTATTTAACACCTCCCACTCATTCCCTTGTATTGCTATATATCTTGTTTATTCGTGTAATATTTAATATTAAACATTATTTTTATAACCTGAGAAGTAACATCTGAGCAGGAAAAAAATTGTTTTTATAACCAAAGTAATTTCTATTGTAAAAGATCCAAACAATACAAAAATATACAGAGCAACATGTGGGACATTCCCCTTACTCTTCTCTCTCCCATGCCCAAACGTAACCATCCTCAGCTATTTGATGTGCATCCTTCTAGTTCCTTTTCTAAATGTATGTGCTGACACATGTTTGTGGAGGGGTTAAAATATAAATGGGCTTATATCACATCTGTTATTCTGCTACTTGCTTTTTTACTTAGGGTATATATACATTTGTCTTAGAGATTTTCTATATTAGTGTAATTAGATCTCCTTTTAATGGCTTCTCAGTATTTCATAGTATAATTTCTTCAAAGTAAAACATACTGTCTAGAATCTATTATTTGGAGGCTATCGTGTAGCTAGTACTTAGCTCCAGACATGATTGCAACCTTGACCTTGCCATCAGTTAGCTGGCTCTTTGGGGGAGATAGGAAGGGAGGAATGGGGCATACACAAATAACTGCAACAAAAGGAAAAATATAATAATGTCCACAAGTATATGCCTGGAGATCCTAGCTAAGAGAATCAGGACTTCACAGAGGAAATGATATTTGAGCTTAGCCTGGAGGGAGCTTGACAGGTAAAAGAAGTGTATGAGTTCAGGCACAGAGATGGAAACAGAAGATGTAGGTTTGTCTGATGCCAGACCACAGTCCATGAGCAGGAAGGGAATTTGGCTCAATTCACAAACATTTACTGAGCATTGATGTGTCAGACACTATACTAGCAATGAAGATTTAGAAATGAGAAACATGAGGTTCCTGTCTCTAAGAGGGATTCAGTTTAATGGAATAAAAGCCAAGTTTGGAAAAGCAGATTAGGGCTGGATGACAAGCTTTCAGTTGTCATGTCAAGGAGTTGGAATTTTATTCACGTGGGCAATGTGAAGCCATGGTAGGCTTTTTAGTGGGCAGATGATGGGACTGAAACTGTAGATAGCAGCAGTGTACACAGTGGTCCAAAGTAGGGAGAGGCTAGGGATCAGGGGCTTATTATTTTTTGAGACAAGGTCTCTGTCACCTAGGCTGGAGTGCAGTGGCGTGATCATGGCTTACTGCAGCCTTGACCTCCTGGACGCAAGTGATCCTCCCACCTTAGCCTCCTGAGTAGCTAAGACCACAGGTACACACCACCATACCTAGCTAATCGTTAAATTATTTGTAGAGATAGGGTCTTGCCATGTTGCCCAGGCTGGTCTTGAACTCCTGGCCTCAAGCAATCCTCCTGCCTCAGCCTCCCAAAAATGTTGGGATTACAGGTGTGAGCCACCACACCAAGACTTTTTTTTTTCTTTTCTTAAACAAGATAGAAGTTTAAAGGCCGGGCGTGATGGCTCACGCCTGTAATCCCAGCACTTTGGGAGGCCGAGGCAGGTGGATCTTGAGGTCAGGAGATCGAGACCATCCTGGCTAACACAGTGAAACCCCGTCTCCACTAAAAAAAAAAAATACAAAAAATTAGCTGGGCGTGATGGCGGGCGCCTGTAGTCCCAGCTACTTGGGAGGCTGAGGCAGGAGAATGGCGTGAACCCGGGAGGCGGAGCTTGCAGTGAGCCGAGATTGCACCACTGCACTACAGCCTGGGCAACAGAGTGAGACTCTGTCTCAAAAAAAAAAAAAAAGCAAGATAGAAGTTTATTTCTGCCTCACTTAAAAGGTGTCTGGGGGCCGTGCATGGTGGCTTACACCTGTGATCCCAGCACTTTGGGAGGCTGAGGCAGGCGGATCACTTGAGGTCGGGAGTTAAACACCGGCCTGGCCGACATGGTGAAACCCCATCTTTACTAAAAATACAAAATTAGCCTGGTGTGGTGGCACACACCTGTAGTCCCAGCTACTCTGGAGGCTGAAACAGGAGAATTGCCTGAACCTGGGAGGTGGAGGCTGCAGTGAGCCAAGATCACAGCATTACACTCCAGCCTGGGCAAGACAGAGTGAGACTTTGTCTCAAATAAATAGACAAATAATAAATAAACAAAAATTAGCCAGATATGCTCGCTTGAACTCAGGAGGTGGAGGTTGCAGTGAGCCGAGATCACACCACTGCACTCCAGCCCAGGCAACAGAGCGAGACTCGGTCAAAAGAAAAAAAAAAAGGTGAGCTGGGCGTGGTGACTGACGCCTGTAACCCCAGCACTTTTAAGAAACCGAAGGGGGCAGATCACTTGACTCCAGGAGTTCGAGACCAGTCTGGGCAATATGGCGAAACCCCATCTCTACAAAAAATTTAAAAAATTAGCCGGGTGTGGTGGCATGCCTCTGTGGTCCCAGCTACTTGGGAGGCTGAGGCAGGAGAATCACTTGAGCCCAGGAGGCAGAGGTTGCAGTGAGCCAAGATTACACAACTATACTCCAGCCTGGATGACAGAGACCCCCATCTCAAAAAAAAAAAAAAAAAAAAGGTATCTGGCAGCTGGTCTGAAGATAGGCATCTCAGTTGTTCACGGCCAGTTACAGATTGAACTACTCTTTCCCCCTTCTCACTACTGCACTTGACTAGTCTTTTTTTTTCCCCCACAAAGAATGGGGCTTCAGATAGAACTGAAAAATAAAAGTGTCTGGTGGTAGGCAATCCAGAGCTGGCATGGTGGCTCTGCAATTAACAAGGACTTATGCTTTTTGCTTCACCATCCTAGCGTGCAGCTTCCATCCTTATGGTCATCTCATGGTCTAATATGGCTTCTAGAGCTTAATTCATCTCATCTACATTCCAGATAGCAGACGAAAGGAAAGATGATTAGGGGGAGAGCGAGCAGCACAGAAGGACGCTTTCTAGTTAACTCTTTAAAGGGCCTTCTTGGAAGTCCAGGACAATACTTCCAACACTTCTGTTTATGTTCTCTTGGCCAGAACTTAGTCAATTGGCCATATCCAGCTTTAAGGGAGACTTGGAGTTTTGTGGGTTTTTTGTTTAACTTAAAAAATATCTTGATACGTAATTCGCAAACAGTGAAATGCACAGATCGTAAGTATACAGTTTGATAAGTTCTGACAAATGCATACACCCATGTAACCCACATCCTTCTGAAAATATAGAGCATTTCATCACCCCTAGAAATTCCCTCCTGCTGAGGGGACCTTTTTTTTTTTTTAAACAATACAAATGAGAGATAATGAAGGCTTCTTATCCTGAGGTGGGAGGGTTGTAGCTATGGGAATGGAAGGGAAGAGCTGGAGAGACTTTGGAAGGAGAATCCAGAGTAGACCCGTTGGATGTGGGAGATGAGAGAAGAATGAATGCTGGTAGCAGAGCCACTAACAGAAACAGGAGATAGGGAGGAAGTCTAGGTTGTTGCAGGTGGATTGGAAGAATGAGTACAGTTAAGACTGTTGGCTGGGAGCATTGGCTCACGCCTGTAATCCCAGCACTTCGGGATGCTGAGGCTGGTGGATCACGAGGTCAGCAGTTTGAGAGCAGTCTGGCCAACATGGCGAAACCCCATCTCTACTAAAAATACAAAAATTAGCCAGGCGTGGTGGTGGGTGCCTATAATCCCAGCTACTCGGGAGGCTGAGAGAAGAGAATCGCTTGAACCCGGGAGGTGGAGGTTGCAGTGAGCCAAGATCGTGCCATTGCACTCCAGCCTGGGCGACAAGAGTGAAACTCCGTCTCAACAAACAACAACAAAAACTTTTAAAAAGTGGGCTGGGCGTGGTGGCTCATACCTGTAATCCCAGCACTTTGGAAGGCCGAGGTGGGTGGATCACTTGAGGTTGGGAATTCGAGACCAGCCTGACAGACATGGAGAAACCCTGTCTTTACTAAAAATTCAAAATCAGCTGGGCGTGGTGGCGCATGCCTGTAATCCCAGCTACTCGGGAGGCAGAGGTTGCGGTGAGCCAGATCGCGCCATTGCACTCCAGCCTGGGCAACAGGAACAAAACTCCTCCCCCTCAAAAAAAAAAAAAAAAAAAAGTCTGGTGGCTCACGCCTGTAATCCCAGCACTTTGAGAGACCGAGGCAGGCGGATCACCTGACATCAGGAGTTTGAGACCAGCCTGGCCAACATGGTGAAACCCCTTATCTACTAAAAATACAAAAATTAGCCGGGCGTGGTGGCGGGTGTAATCCCAGCTACTTGGGAGGCTGAGGCAGGAGAATCGCTTGAACCTGGGAGGCGGAGGTTGCAGTGAGTGGAGATGGCACCACTGCACTCCAGCCTGGGCCACAGAGCGAGACTCCATCTCAAAAAAAAAAAAAAAAAAAAGTGAAGTCTTTACATAAATGGATTACGTGTGCTGCCCTTTGAGAAGTTTGTTGATGAAAGGAGAAAGGAAATAGTAGCACCAGAGGAAAATATCAGGGATTCACCCTGTTCTTACAGGATAACAGCTCCTTGCTCTTTTCAGCTAGCTTTTCAAAGGACAGGGATAGGACAGCCCCCTGCCTTATTTCGGATACTTGGATCTATAACCTCCAGAAATTCAAGCTGAAGTAGCTGGAGGTCGGAGAGGAATGAGAACTGCCTGGGTGGGGTCTGCCAGCCAGACACTGCCAGGATAGCCACAAGGAGACAACTTGGAAGAACAGACAGCAACCACGTTGGACTCAGGCAGTCCTGGGTTTGAATCCTGTCTCTGTCACCACCTAGCCTGATGACCTTGGGCACATCCTGAGCACCCTGTGCCTTATCTGTAAAATGGAAACAATCATGCCGACCTTTCAGGGTGGTTTTGAGGATTAGAGACTAGCTCCTGACACACAGTAGGTAATCGTAAATGGGTGCTATTATTTGGCCCGACCCACGTTATAGGACAGAACGTCTAACGGATGCGTCAGAACCTGCGCCCTCCGGATCTTGGAGGGTACAGAGGGCGCCCCTCGGCCTCCTCCCTTTCGGAGGTGGGGACAAGGTGGAGGAAGGGCTGCAGGAGGAGGAGCTCTAGCATCGCGACCCGCCCCGTCCCGTCCAGTCTGGCCTGGGCGCCGCGGGAACGCTGTCCTAGCTGCCGCCACCCGAACAGCCTGTCCTGGTGCCCCGGCTCCCTGCCCCGCGCCCAGTCATGACCCTGCGCCCCTCACTCCTCCCGCTCCATCTGCGGCTGCTGCTGCTGCTGCTGCTGCTGCTGCTCAGTGCGGCGGTGTGCCGGGCTGAGGCTGGGCTCGAAACCGAAAGTCCCGTCCGGACCCTCCAAGTGGAGACCCTGGTGAGGAGATAGTCCCGACCCTCAGCCCCCGTGGGCCTAGCCTTGTGGGGTGGTAATACTGGGGTCTCAACGAACCTGGGAGCCGGGAGGAGAGGAAGTGCGGGAACTGAGTTGGGGGTGGTGCCGGGTCTAGGGGCGAGAACGGGATCTTTGGAAGAGCATCCGTGACCCCTGTAGTCCGATCGTAGGTGGAGCCCCCAGAACCATGTGCCGAGCCCGCTGCTTTTGGAGACACGCTTCACATACACTACACGGTGAGGGGTCTGGGGGGCCGGGGCGGGGCCTGGGAGGGGGCGGCGCTCTGCTGAAACACGTCAGCTTTGGCTTGGACACGTGGCAAGCGGTTCGGGAGAAGAAACTCGGGGCTCTGGGGTCGTCGAGCACGTGGCGAGGGGAGAGACGTTGCTCTTCCGTGCCTCTTTTCCCTCCTTGCTTTTCTGCCAGTTCCTACCTGGCACGGAGAAGTGCAGGGTGGAGAGATCTCCGAGAAGCGCCAGCCTTCTGGGGCTTCCTGTTCCTTACAGCGGTAAGGGGAATGCTAGGCTGCCGCACTAAGGGGGCTGCCGCCGCCCAGCGGTCCAGGTGTGTGTTGCGCGCCTGCTGGGAGGGAGAGGGTGCTAGATGTATGCTCTTGATGCTCTCTCCCCCCAGGGAAGCTTGGTAGATGGACGTATTATTGACACCTCCCTGACCAGAGACCCTCTGGTTATAGAACTTGGCCAAAAGCAGGTGATTCCAGGTATGTGACCTGTGCCTCCCATTCCACCTCTTCCCAACCTAAGCCCTTTCTTAGCCTCTTCGGCTCCAAAGCTGCCCTGGAAATCCCCCCTGAAATGAGTAAGACCCTAGGGCTCTACCAGTTACCTCCTGAGGTTCAAACCTCACTTCTAGTACTCCACTTGTCCCATACCTATTGGAAGCCAGAGATTTAAGAAGTGACGGAAAGGTCAATTGAGGATGGAGGAGGAAGACTTTGATCTTCATGTCATGGGATTTGGGGAAGGTGGATAGCTTCCAGTTCAGTTGTGTCTTCTTCTTCAAGGTCTGGAGCAGAGTCTTCTCGACATGTGTGTGGGGTGAGTATCTCGGCAGGGGTGGGCCTGGGTACCCCCTTTGCATGGGTAGAGGCTTTCTCAGCCATCCTCGCTCCTTAAGCAGGAGAATGTGGAATAAAGGACCCTGCTTCCCACTGGACAGGTCCAGGTCAGTGGGACCTCTGAGAGCATTCAAAGCCTCTGTGCCTCTTGCGCTGTTGCTTTTGTCGGGGGAGTTGAGGCACATGGGGAGATGGACACCTTTGCTGGCCAGCCTGTTTGGTGTTCAGGTGGAAAAATTCGTGTTTTGGGTGTGAAGATCCAGGGGGTTTTGCTGAAGGAGCTTCAGCTGGACTGAGGCTGCTGGCCTACCTCTCCTGCCTCTGGCTGTGACTGACATTCCTTCCCTCAGAGAGAAGCGAAGGGCAATCATTCCTTCTCACTTGGCCTATGGAAAACGGGGATTTCCACCATCTGTCCCAGGTAATCTGACTAGGACTCTCTCTCAGGCCATCAAAATACCCAGTCCCTAAGAGCTATAAGGAGCTATATACTTTGTTTGATGCTTGAGAAGGTCCAGACCAAGTTTGTTTAGACAGATAGGAGTGGCTGGGGCCTCCATCTACAGGGCCACCTTTTTCCTCCTCATATCACCAACAGGGACTAAAGACAACCTGATGAGGCCACCTGGCATGACCTCCAGCAGCCAGTAACTTGTTAGGGAAGAGACCTGCTTGGGCCACATGGGTCTGCTGCCTGTGCCACCACCTTTCCCAGAACACTGGACTTCTTTCCTGCCCTTTTCTACAACTCTACGCTGTGTCAGCTGTACAGCCACCCCCCCACCCCTTCCTTTCAGCCTCCATCAGGGAAGAGACAGTAAAAATAATCACAGTCAAGTGATTCAAAACAAAACAAAAAGCAACTGTTAAAGCCAAGTCTGCCCCATAACTTTAAAAGCCATCATTGGTCACTGCCGATGTCTATTTTTGAAGGGTTGAGATGGACAGATTTCCCAAGATGCATATCTTTTGCTTTCAGTTCTAACAAATGTTCTATTAGCTAAAATGTGTTGTACTCCACAGAGTATTGGGCTCGTAATTCTTCTTTTTTTTTTTTTGAGATGGAGTTTCACTCTTGTTGCCCAGGCTGGAGTGCAATAGTGCAATCTTCACTCACCACAACCTCCGCCACCTGGGTTCAAGCGATTCTCCTGTCTCAGCCTCCCGACTAGCTGGGATTACAGGCATGCGCCACCACGACCAGCTAATTTTATACTTTTAGTAGAGATGGGGCTTCTCCATGTTGGTCAGGCTGGTCTCAAACTCCCAACCTCAGGTGATCCACCTGCCTTGGCTTCCCAAAGTGCTGGGATTACAGGCATGAGCCACCGCGCCTGGCTGGGCTCGTAATTCTTATCCTAGTTCCAGCTTAGAGGAAGGCCTGGAAGGAGGGTAGGGGGACCAAGGAGAAACTTTTACCCAAAGCCCTATTACCTCCCCATTCCCAGTGCTGCTTATTTGCACCTCTTCTGCCCACTCATTTCTGTTCCACCTACCCCTTTACTTCTTAAGCAGCATCCTCATCCTTCTTCCTCTTCAGCTCTTATGTTGAAACTCCTGTTATCTCATAATCACGTTGAATGTGCTCATTGGTTGGTTGATTTTTTAAAGTCTAGTTTAAATCCATTTAATTTCAGCCCTGCAAAGACTCTATCCGTGTGGTTATTTGGAAATACAATAAATTAGTAGTTAGTATAGAGGGTTCTCCCACTTACAAATGGAGAAGAGCCTGTACATTTCATATTCACAGAAAGTTTTCCTGCATTCAAAGACTTGTCACTGGACCCAAGCCACATGTGTAGTTGGGGTCAACATGATTATCACTGGACTCTGCTCGTAAATCCTCCTCTACTCTTGTCTAAAGGAATTCAAGCCCACATTTAAATCTTGTCAGCTTCATAGTTGTTGGCTTTGCTGTGGCCTACGCTCCCTATTTTCATTCAGATTCTGAGCCCTGGATAAAATGCAGAGAGTCTAACCCTCTCCACCCCTCTGCCTCTCCAGCGGATGCAGTGGTGCAGTATGACGTGGAGCTGATTGCACTAATCCGAGCCAACTACTGGCTAAAGCTGGTGAAGGGCATTTTGCCTCTGGTAGGGATGGCCATGGTGCCAGCCCTCCTGGGCCTCATTGGGTATCACCTATACAGAAAGGCCAATAGACCCAAAGTCTCCAAAAAGAAGCTCAAGGAAGAGAAACGAAACAAGAGCAAAAAGAAATAATAAATAATAAATTTTAAAAAACTTCTTTGCATTCTTCATCTGATACTTTCTGAGACTGCCTTTGAAAGTGGGAATGAGGTAAAGGGCTGAGGAAAAAAGCATTGTGAATTGCATCTTGCCTGGCATGGGGGTGGTTGTAGGCCCTGGATCACCTCTTCCCCTGGCCTCCTCTTGCTGTCCTAACTGACTGTAAGGACCTGGTCTTGAGTCTTCCCATAGGATCTCTAGGTCCTTAAGGTATGGGTTTTGGCTCTCGTGGTGCCCTGATTCTGAGGAGGGATACTTAATTGAGCAGTGAGCCTCCTGGTAGTTGCCTAGCTGTTCTCTCTATTCCCTGGGACCACAGTGTTCCTAGTGTCCTCAAAGAGAACTGCTCTGTCCAATATGGAAAAGATATAAAGAGCTCATAAACTCCATGGAAATTTTTAATAGCAACATCCCTACATTTCTCAAAAAAAAAAAAAAAATCTCTAGGAGTTGAAAGATTTTTTTCCTTAGATCACAGGTTGTGGAAGATCATGTGGGCTGCTTCAATTATATTTTAAGTGGTTGGATGTTGTTTATCACCTGGATGGGCTATACGTATGGACAAGGGCTGGGGTAAGTTGCTTTGATAGTTGACTATAAAGAGTGGGTTGAGCTGGCTCAGCACTTCGTCACTCACTGAGATGCCATCCAAGTACTGCTTCAGCATCTCCCGCAGCTTCCCATTGATATCTAGCAGCTGGGCTCGTCTATGTTGGAGGCTCAGTTGCTCCAGTTTCACTTTGTTGTACCTTTTCCAGAAATTCTCCATTCCTATGTAGTCCACCATCACCTGGGAGTGGAGTTACAGGGAGAAGGTGTGCAGCGAGACCCATTAGCAAATGCTGCCCAATGCCCCACCATCCCCCGGGCTTTACCTTGGTGAGCTCCTCAGTAAGCTCTTCTAGATTATTCTCCTGAATCCCCTCCTGCTCCTTAGGAGTCAATACTGATGAATAAAAAGGCAGCACTTTTTCTTCCTCGGTTTCAAATTTCCTACATATTTCAGCAAGTTTAAGGATCTTTTCACCCTATTTGAAGCAGAAAGAGAGTTTATATTAGGAAAGGGCGTGAAGAGGGAAGCTAGTGGAGTTGGTTCCCCTGTTTGAACCCAGGGAAGCTACTCATCCAAGTGGGAAACAATAGCAATAAATACATATAGCAAATGGAGGTTACCGTGTAACACACACTATTCCAAGTATTTTCTTATTGTAAAATTAATTCATAGCCTGGGAAACATAGAAAGACTCCATCTCTACAAAAAATTATTTAAAAGCCAGGCATGGTGGCACATGCCTACAGTCTCAGCTACTGGGGAGGCTGAGATGGAAGGATCACTTGAGCCCAGGAGGCAGAGGCTGGAGTGAGACGAGATGGTGCCACCACACTCCAGCCTGGGCAACTGAGCGAGACCCTGTCTCAAAAAAAAAAACAAAAACATTCATTATTAATAATTCCTTTAAAAAAAAACAAACTCATTCTCTCATTCTTTTTTTTTTTTTTTTTTTTAAAGATGGAGTTTCGCTCTTGTTGCCCAGGCTGGAGTGCAGTGGCACAATCTCGGCTCACTGCAACCTCTGCCTCCAGGGTTCAAACGATTCTCCTGCCTCAGCTTCCCGAGTAGCTGGGATTACAGGCATGTGCCACCATGCCTGGCTAATTTGGTATTTTTAGTAGAGATGGAGTTTCTCCATGTTGGTCAGGCTGGTCTCGAACTCCCAACCTCAAGTGATCCACCTGCCTCGGCCTCCCAAAGTGTTGGGATTACAGGTGTGAGCCACTGCGCCCAGCCAAAACTCATTCATTATTAATTCTTTTTTTTTTTTAGACAGGGTCTTACTCTGTCACCCAGGCTGGGGTGCAGTGGTGCAGTCCTGGCTCACTGCAGCCTCGATGTCCCAGGCTCAAGTGGTCCTCCCATCTCAGCTTCCCAAGTATCTGGGCTCACAGGTATGTGCCACTATGCCCAGCTTTTTTTTGGTAGAGATGGGCTCTCCCTGTGTTGCTCAGGGTGGTCTCAAACTCTTGGGCTCAAGCAATCCTCCCACCTTGGCCTCCCAAAGTGCTGGGATTACAGGCATGAGCCACCATGCCTGGCCAATTCATTTCAATTTAAAATGTAGACCAGACGCGGTGGCTCACGCCTGTAATCCCAGCACTTGAGAAGCCAAGGTGGGTGGATCGCTGAGGTCAGGAGTTCGAGAACATCCTGGCCAACATGGTGAAACCCTGTCTCCACTAAAAATACAAAAATTAGCCGGGTGTGGTGGTGCGCACCTGTAATTCCAGCTACTCAGGAGGCTGAGGCAGGAGAATTGCTTGAACTGGGGAGGTAAAGGTTGCAGCGAGCCAAGATCATGCCACTCCACTCCAGCCGGGGCAACAGAGTGAATAAAACTTCGTCTCAAAAAATAATAATAATAATTAATTAAAATGTAAGAGAGGGCTCAACGCAGTGGCTCATGCCTGTAATCCCAGCATTTTAGAAAGCCAGGGTGGGAAGATCATCTGAGGCCAGGAGTTTGACCCAGCCTGGGCAACATGGCGAAACCCCATCTCTACAAAAAATACAAAAGTTAGCTGTGCATTGGGGAGGCTGAGGCGGGAGGAATGCTTGAGCCCAGGAGGCAGAGGTTGCAGTAAGCCAAGATGGTGCCACTGCACTCCAGCCTGGGAGACAGTGAGATCCTGTCTCACCAAAAAGAAAAAAAAAAAGTAGGAAGGGGCTCACCAGGGTGGCTCACACCTCTAATCCCAGCACTTTGGGAGGCCAAGACAAGAGGACTGCTTGAGGCCAGGAGTTCATAACCATCCTGGGCAACACAGTGAGACCCCATCTGTAGAAATACATAAATAAATAAATTAATTTAATTTAATGTAAGAGGGGAGGAAACATGGAATAAAAAAGGTATTCCAAGTGTCCACTCAGCCAGGAAGCAGGAAGAAGCCCCCGCTATCCTTTCCAAATCCCTTTCACTTTGCAGGGAGGCAGCTTCCTTGACTTTATTCTGATAGTCCTCTCCCCTGTGTTACCTTATCAACAATCTTTCTCAGGGCCTTGAGGGTGGCATTACTTTCCAGGGTGAGTCTGACTAAGTTCTTCTGGGATGCTGCCCGGGCCTGAGTCCTTTGGGCCTTAAGTTTTCGCAGTTGTACCAGGACCAATTCCTTGTCATTACGGATATACCGGTTCTCATCTTCACTCTCACGGCTGTGTATCATGATCTTGCCTTTTGAAATAGTTATGGCATCCTAGAGGAACAGAGTAGATTAGGGGAAATCTACTTGACCAACTGAGGGTCTTCAGTGAGACAGGTAAAAGGGCTGCCTGGGGACTGAAATCAGAGCATATCATCTTTTCCCAACCAATGATCAGTGATGAGGCCCAGGGAAAACAAGGGGAAGCAAAAGAGGGGATAATAGAGCACTTAAAGCAGTGAGTATTTCCAGGTGGCTACACTAACCTGTAGTTTCTGTATTTTTTTCATCTGTACTTCAATCTCTTTGGAGCTCTTCTCATCCTTCACCTGCAGGGTCTCAAAGGCAGCCTTTCGATCCTCTGTGGCATCAGTGTAATTCTTGAGTACATCCTGGAACTTTCTCCACAGATCTTCTACTATGTTCTCCAGGTGCAGTCTTAGAAAGTGCTTCTCTTCTAAATTCTAGCAAGTGACCCCAAAATAGCAAATGTTTGGAATTACCTTATTAGTGCCCTTTCACTTCTACCAGCAATCCCACCCTCTTGAACTGTTTGTAGCATAGTTTAGTACAGAGGTCTCCCATGAAAATGCCTACACAAGACCAGGCAGATGATATAAATATGTTTTGTGGGCTGGGTGGGGCCTGTGGTGAACTGGAGAGGAAATGCTGCATTTGGGAGGAGGAGGGGCAGTCACTGAGCTCCACGTGAGCCTTGCCATTTGGAAATGTGGCCCAGTGTTGCCAGATCTTTAAATTTTTCAAGGGAAGCTGAAAATTTGGATGTTTTTGTGAAATCTCCAATTTTTAAGTGTAGGATGCTTATTCAAAAAATTGTATAAAACACTGTGGGGTAAATAAAAACAAAGAACTCCATACCCAAACCTAGGTCTGTGGGCTGGCTAAGATTGCAACCTCGAGGACAGTGGAAAGCACTTTGGATCAAGGGGCAGGAGACCTAGATTCTCCTGATTCTACCGCAAACCAGCAGCATGACTTTGGCAGGTCATTTTACTTACTTGTGCCTTACTTTCCTCATCTGAAAATCACAGGGGTGAAGCCAGATGATCTCCTTGGTGCTTTTTAGCTCTAAAATGCATTCCCTTGACAATTTAGAATGGTCCTCCCTCCCAACCAATTTTCACAAAATTACAAAAAGCATTAGGGATACCTACAGGGGCAATAGATGTTTTATTGACTGTATTGGCTAAAGGGGTCTCTTCTACCTCTAGTAGCCTTGAGCATTTTTCTTTTTTTCTTTTTTTCTTTTTTTAATTTTTTTGAGACAGGGTCTCGCTCTGTCACCCAGGCTGGAGGGCAGTGTTGCTATCACAGTTCACTACAGCCTCCATCTTCTGGGCTCAAGCGATCATCCTACCTCAGCCTCTTAAGCAGCTTGGACCATAGGCACACACTACCATGCCTGGCTATTTTCTTTCTTTTTTTGGGGGGCCAGTAGAGATGGGGGGTACTCCCTATGTTGCCCAGGCTAGTCTTGAACTCCCAGTCTCAAGTGATCCTCCTGCCTTGGCCTACCAAGGTGCTGGGATTACAGGTGTGAGCCACTGTGCCCAGCCTCCTTGAGCATTTTTCTATCACCTCCTCCCACTTCTTGCCTATCTACTCTCCCTCCGTACCATGTTTTTGAGATCATTCCACATGCTCTGGAACTCCAGCTTGCTTTCATACTCAGAATCTATATAGTTCTGCTCCATGGCCATGAAGATATCTTGCAGATAGTGAATCTCTTTCTCATGTTGGTCAATAATTGTCTTCCTGTAGGAGACAAGACACTGTCCCTGCTCTGAGGGATACAGGATATTGACCAATAATGACAATTCAAAGCAGTATGTAATCTATGTGAATGGTACAAACTCTTAGGTACTGATGGAGAAAAGAGAGAGGGAAGGCTTTACTCTTTTTAGGGCTAGAAAGAATGAGTAAGGTTATTTTATTTTGATTTCTGAATGGTTAATACATTCATGTGATACAAAAAAAGTACAAAAGGTTACAGTGAGAAGTCTCTCTCCCATCCCTGTTCCCTGCCAAATGGGTAGGATTTTGATAGTTGAAAGTGGGTAGTTGGTAAAAGGAATTTGAGGAGTTAAATTTAAAAAGAAGAAAAAAAAGTTATTTAAAAAAGTAAAACAATAACATAGCCAGGTGTGGTGGCACGCACCTGTAATCCCAGCTACTGGGGACACTGAGGCAGGAAAATTGCTTGAACCCGGGAGGCAGAGGTTGCAGTGAGCTGAGATCGTGCCACTGCATGCCAGCCTGGACAACAGAGCAACACTCCGTCTTGAAAAAACAAAACAAAATAAAAAAATAAAACAATAAAAAAATAGTGAAAGAAAAAAAAGAAGAAAGTGGGTGGTGAAGGTACACAGACAGGGACCTGACGTGAGTAAAGGGAAGCTAGAGCTGCAAACTTAAGCCCGAGTTTGTTTAAAAGGAACCAAGATATTCTCTGCTGGGGGTCCTGTGATAATCAATGTGGGATGCTCCAAGATACTAGCCACTTGCTTACGGCAACTCCTTGACACAGACTCTGGGCACTCCCCTGGATTCAATTCCCCATCTTCTCTTAGGCCCCCATACCTTTCTGTCTCAAACTCCTTGGTTAGGGCTTCCAGCTCCATGTTGTAACTTTCCTCCAGGAGACTGAGCCGGCGCCTCTGCAGGGCCAAGAGCTGGTCAACATTGTGCAAGTGGCTGCGCAGGGCACGGGCGTACTGCTCCTCGGCTTCGGACAGGTCTTTAGCTAAAGACTAGGCCAGAAAGAGAGAGTTACCATTCCAGCTGAATAGCATCTCTGTGAGAAAATAAAAATATATTCAGCTGGCAGTTTTTTCTTTGTTCCTAATGCCAATTCTTTGACTTTAAGAATGCCGGCTGTCCTCCTCACTCTTGTGTAAAGCAAGAGTGATGGCAAGGGCTGGGCAAGGTGGCTCGCATTTGTAATCCCAACACTTTGGGTGGCCAAGGTGGGAGGATTACATGAGCCTGGGAGCTCAAGACTAGCCTGGGCAACATAGTGAGACCCCCCCATCTCTACAAAAACAAACAAACAAACCAAAAAACCCATAAAAATTACCCAGGCCGTAGTCCCAGCTACTCACAAGGCCTGGGCAGGAGGATTGCTTAAGCCCAGGAGTTCAAAGTTGCAGTGAGCTGTGATCATGCCACTACACTCCAGCCTGGGTGACAGAACAAGACCCTGTCTCAAAAAAAAAAAAAAAGACCGGGCACGGTGGCTCACACCTGTAATCCCAGCACTTTGGGAGGCCGAGGTGGGCAGATCACGAGGTCAGGAGTTCAAGACCAGCCTGACCAACATGGTGAAGCCCTGTCTCTACTAAAAATACAAAAATGCCGGGCGCAGTGGCACAAGCCTGTAATCCCAGCACTTTGGGAGGCCAAGGCAGGTGGATCATGAGGTCAGGAGTTCGAGACCAGCCTGGCCAACATAGTGAAACCCCATCTCTACTAAAAATAAGAAAAAAAAATTCCGGCCATGGTGGCAGGTGCCTGTAATCCCAGCTACTTGGGAGGCTGAGGCAAGAAGAATTGCTTGAACCTGGGAGGCAGAGGTTGCAGTGAGCCGAGATTGCACCACTGCACTCCAGCCCGGGTGACAGTGCGAGACTCAGTCTCAAAATAAATAAATAAATAAATAAATAATAAAAATACAAAAGTTAGCTGGTGTGGTGAAGCGTACCTATAATCCCCGCTACTCAGGAGGCTGAGGCAGGAAAATCGCTTGAACCCGGGAGGCCAAGTTTGCATTGAGCTGAGATCACGCCACTGCACTCCAGCATGGGTGACAGAGCGAGACTCCGTCTCAAAAAAGAAAAAGAAGTGATAGCAAAGAGCCCCATGAAGCCAGCCAGTGTCCTGTGGATGACTAACATTTGCAGTGATGTAGCTACCACTGAAAAGAATCAGGGATTCTTGGAGAAATGGGTGCTTTGAGGTCTGATGCAGAAAATAAGTTGAACCTGGGATATCTTTTTTTTTTTTTTTTTTTTTTGAGACGGAGTCTTGCTCTGTCACCAGGCTGGAGTGCAGTGGCGCGATCTTGGCTCACTGCAACCTTGGCCTCCCAGGTTCAAACGATTCCTGCCTCAGCTTCCCAAGTAGCTGGGACTACAGATGCATGCCACCACGACCAGCTAATTTTTTACATTTTTAGTAGAGACAGGGTTTCACCATGTTGGCCAGGATGGTCTCGATCTCTTGACCTTGTGATCCACCTGGCTTGGCCTCCCAAAGTGCTGGGATTATGGGCGTGAGCCACCGCACCTGGCAGAACCTGGGGTATCTTATCATAAAAAATAGCAAAGAAACTATAAAAGACCAAAAGGGTCATGTCAGAAGGACCCAGGAACCAACATGAAGTGCCTCACTGAGGCAGATTTTCCAAAGAAAATCACAGCAATATCTCCCATCCTACAATTCTCTGCTATGTGACCTTGCCACTCCCCATCAAAAGGTGGTGTCTCTTCTTCCAGCTCCTTGAATTTGGGCAGACCCTATGACTACATGGGTCAACAGAATATGGTGGAAGTGACACTATGCCAGTCCCAGGCATAGCCCTTGGCTGGCCTGGCAGTTTCTGCTTCCCGCCCCTTAGAATGCTTGTTCTTAGGATGGTCCCTCCAGGAGCCTAACAGTCATGCTGTGAGAAGCCAAGTGCACATGAATTTTTTTTTTTTTCTTTTTTTTGAGACGGCGTCTCGCTCTGTTGCCCAGGCTGGAGTGCTGGAGCACAGTGGCGCGATCTTGGCTCACTGCAAGCTCCGTCTCCCGGGTTCACGCCATTCTCCTGCCTCAGCCTCCTGAGTAGCTGGGACTACAGGAGCCCGCCACTATGGCCAGCTAATTTTTTTATTTTTTAGTAGAGAGATGGAGTCTCACTCTGTCGCCCAGGCTGGAGTGCAGTGGTGCGATCTCGGCTCATTGCAACCTCCTCCCCACAGATTCAAGTGATTCTCCTGCCTCAGCCTCCCACAGTAGCTGGGATTACAGGCACACACCACCACACCTGGCTAATTTTTTATATTTTTTAGTAGAGATGAGATTTCACCATGTTGGTCAGGCTGGTCTCAAACTCCTGACCTCGTGATCCGTCATCCTCGGCCTCCTAAAGTGCTGGGATTACAGGCGTGAGCCACCGTGCCCAGCCAGAAGTTTTTTTTTTTTTAATCAGTTATCACTGGAGGATACCAGACAACCAATTTTTTTTAAAAACTGGTAAATAAAGGCAAGAGAAAGAATCAAGCATTTATCTTGCCTTTCCTATATAAACTATAGCTCTGAGTAATTGAATAGAAAATGAGGGGAAGTATCTCTTTTCAGAAATACTCAAGCTAATGAACAAAAAATGAATAATACTATTAGAAAATCAGGCCAGGCACAGTGGCTCACACCTGTAATCCCAGATCTTTGGGAGGCTGAGGCAGGAAGATCATCTGAAGCAAGGGTTTGAGGCCAAGAGTTTGAGACTAACCTGGGCAACAGAGTGAGGCCCCCATCTCTATTTCTTTTTCTTTTTTTTTCTTACCGGATCACTACATCCAGACCCCATCTCTATTTCGATTTCTTTTTCTTTTGAGTCAGGGTCTTGTCCTGTCACCCAGGCTGGGGTCAGGTGGCATGATCACAGCTCACTGCAGCCTCAACCTCCCAGGCTCAATTGATCCCCCACCTCAGCCCCCTGAGTAGCTGGGACTACAGGCACACATCACCATGCCCAGCTAATTTTTAAGTTTTTTTGTAGACAGGTTTTTGCCATGTTGCCCAGGCTGGTCTCAAACTCCTGGGCTCAAAGGATCTGCCGCCTCAGCCTCCCAAAGTGTTGGGATTATAAGCATGAACCACTGTGCCTGGCCCCATCTCTATTTCTAAAATAAAATTTAAACATTTTAAAAATAAGCATTTTTGCATCTCCCAATGATTTAATGGATCAACAGCTGCTAACATCACAAAAAGAGAGCTAGACAATATGTGCCTCTTGATACAACATCGCTAAGCATCTAAATCCAGTTACCAAAATAAAAATACAGAGGAGAAAGTAATGTGTTAAACTGCAATACAGAATAGTATGCGGTTGTAAAATAAGAAGCTCTTTATGGGAAAATATGGAACAATCTCTTACATATATGAGCACAATCTTGGCTCACTGCAACCTCTGCTTCCCAGGCTCAGGTGATCCTCCTACCTCAGCCTCCCCAGTAGCTGGGACTATAGGCACATACCACCACACCCGGCTAATTTACATATTCTTAGTAGAGACAGGGTTTTACCATGTTGCCCAGGCCGATCTCGAACTCCTAGGCTCAAGCGATCCGCCTGCATTGGCCTCCCAAAGTGCTGGGATTTCAGGCATGAGCCACTGTGCCCGGCCTCCAAGATATATTATTAAGTGAAAAAAGCAAGGTGCAGAATAGTATATAATAAGATCATTTATGTAAAAAAAGAAAAAAGTTTCCTTATGAAACTAGAATTATTGGAAGGAACACTGGGTTCCTGGAAGGCACTGGTGGGGAGGAACTTTTCTCTATATAACCTTTTTTTCTTTTGAATTTTGAATAATGTGAGTGTATTACCTTCAAAAAAGTAAAACAAGATTAAACAGAAAAGCATTTACGGAATTGCCCACATGATCCAGGCACCTTGAAGTCCACTCACTGTAAACTACCATGACCTCTACACAGAGATAGATTTTACCTTATATGTTTACAATGATAAAAGGATCTTATGAAATAGGTTCTGATAATGGAAGACTATTCACTCACTCAACAAATGTTTACCTCACCCCTGCTATGTACCAGCACTGTGCTGGATGTTGAGGATTCAGAGATAAAAAGATATGCCCACTGCTCCCAAAGGAGCTTACAGTCTAGTAGGAAGAGTTACATAAATAGAAAATCACAACATAACATGGAAATTGCTCTAAGGTTGATGATTTATTGAGTGACAATGAGATATAAAGGATTGAGTGCCTACATCTGACTAAGCACTGGGAAAGGCTTCATAAGAGATGTCATTTCTATCAACTCTTGAAGGAGGAATGAAAGTTTGCCAGGATGGCCGGGCATGGTGGCTCACTCCTGTAATCCCAGCACTTTGGGAGGCTGAGGCAGGCGGATCACCTGAGGTCAGGAGTTCCAGACCAACCTGGCCAACATGATGAAGCCCCGTCTCTACTAAAAATACAAAAATTAGCCAGCATGGTGGTGCACACCTGTAGTCCCAGCTATGCAGGAGGCTGAGGCAGGAGGATTACTTAAACCTGGGAGGTGGAGACTGCAGTGAGCAGAGATTGCACCACCGCACTCCACCCTGGGCAACAGAGTGAGACTCCGTCTCAGAAAAAAAAAAAAAAGAGGCTGGGCGCGGTGGCTCACGCCTGTAATCCCAACATTTTGGGAGGCCGAAGTGGGCAGATCACTTGAGGTCAGGAGTTCGAGACCAGCTGGCCAACATGGCGAAACCCCGTATCTACTAAAAATACAAAAATTAGCTGAGTGTCGTGGCGCACGCCTGTAATCCCAGCTACTTGGGAGGCTGAGGCAGCAGAATCACTTGAACCCGAGAGGCGAAGGTTACAGTGAGCCAAGATCGCTCCACTGCACTCCAGCCTGGGAGACAGAATGAGACTCCATCTCAAAAAAATAAATAAATAAAAATAAAAATAATAAGAAAGTTTGCCAGGACTACTGGAGAAGAAATGGAGATGAGAATTCCAGATACGGGGAATAGCATGTGCAAAGGCACAGGTAAGAAACAAGGCTGGCTATGAAAAGTACAGGTAGGCAGAGGCCAGGTGTGGTGGCTCATACCTGTAATACCCAGCACTTTGGGAGGCCAAGGCAGGTGGATCACCTGAAGTGGGGAGTTCGAGATCAGCCTGACCAACATAGAGAAACCCCGTCTCTACTAAAAATACCAAATTAGCTGGGCGTGGTGGCACATGCCTGTAATCCCAGCTACTTGGGAGGCTGAGGCAGAAGAATCGCTTGAACCCAGGAGGTGGAGGTTGCGGTGAGCCGAGATCGCGCCATTTCACTCCAGCGTGGGCAACAAGAGCAAAACTCCATCTCAAAAAAAAAAAAACAAAAAAAGAGAAAGAAAAGTACAGGTGGGAACCAGATCATGAGGGCTTTGATGTTTTTACTATGGAGTCTGGATTTTTTCCTGTAGATGGGGGAACCACTAAGATTTAAACAGTGGAGTGACAGGATTAGATTTCTGCTTTAGAAAGATAATCCTGGTACTCATGCCTATAATCCCAGCACTTTAGGAGGCCGAGGCAGGTGGATCACCTGAGGCCAGGAGTTAGAGACCAGCCTGGCCAATGTGGTGAGACCCCATCTCTACTAAAAATGCAGAAATTAGCTGGACGTGGTGGCATGCACCTGTAATCCCAGCTACTCAGGAGGCTGAGGCAGGAGAATCACTTGAACCTGGGGGGCAGAGGTTGCAGTGAGCCAAGATTGTGCCACTGCACTCCTGCCTGGGTGACTCTGTCTAAAAATAAAATAAATAAATACATAAATAATAATAATAATAATAATCCTGGTAGTTCTGCAGAGAATCTAGAGGCAGTTCAATGTGAAGAGTGGAAAACAGGAAACTATTACTAATAGTGTAGGTTAGAGATGATGCCCAGGTCTCAACTACAGGAGGACAGTGGAAAAGGACAGCAGGGTATAGCTTTGAAAACTACTTTAAAGTAGACGACTTATACAACACTTAGTAACAGAGGTCAGGGATAGATGCAAAATCTAGGATGGACTGAGCCCAGTGGCTCATGCCTGTAATACTAGCACTTTGGGAGGCCAAAGTGGGAGGACTGCTTGAGGCCAGGAGTTCAAGACCAGCATGGGCAACATAACGAGACTGCATCTCTATAAAAAATTTAAAAATTTGTTAGGTGAGGTGGTATGCACCTGTGGTCCCAGCTACTCCAGAGGGTGAGGTGGGAGGATCAGCCTGGGCAACACAGCGAGACCTTGTCTCTACTAAAAATTAAAATAATTTAAAAATTTAGCCAGTCATAGTGAGAGCCTGTAGTCCCAACTGCTCAGGTGGGAGGATCACTTGAGCCCAGGAGCTTGAGTGTAGTGAGCTATGATTGTGCTACTGCACTTCAGCCTGGACAACAAAGTGAGACTCTGTCTCAAAAAATAAAATAAAATAAAGCCAGGGTAATGTGTAAGATTGGCCCTAGAAAACTGGTTAAAGGGTGAGATGGCCAGACTCAGAAATCCGGGGAATGCTGAAGTTCAGAGGATGGAGAAAGGAAGATAAACTCACTGGAGTGACTGATTTATGTCCCAGAGGTAGGAAAAATGACAGAATGGTGTCATGCAAGCCAAAGGAGAATTTCAAGACCCAGGGCATGACCAAGAATGTCAGTGCCATAGACAGGTTAGGTTAGATAAAGACTAAATGATGAAAAGTAGCCACAATTCTGAACCAGTGGCCTTTACCTGAGCAGTTTCCTAGAGAAGGGTAGAAATCAGATGTTGTGGGATACAGGGTAAAATGGAAGTGAAGAAGTAGAGATAGTGAGGATCACTAACATTTCCACATTTAATATGTGTAGTCTCATTCAGGAATGACCCTGAAGGTGGTTAATATTAACAGTGTGTGATCTACCTAAGCAAGAACTGTTATCATAAGCTGCAAGGCTGCTGTGTAGGAAGAAGTTAATTGTCTCGGGGTGAACCTGGCCAACTACTCAGCTTCCCTTAACCCATTCATGCCTGAGGTTGCAAATATTTTTTGTGAAAAATCAGATCTTGGCGATGACCTTGAACAGTACGAGATACATAACTCCCACAAACTTAGCATTCCAATAATGGAACACTAGGCAATGAACACTGCTGTTCTTATCAAGTGTTTTTTTTTTTTTTGAGACGGAGTCTCGCTCTGTCACCCGGGCTGGAGTGCAGTGGCACAATCTCTGCTCACTGCAAGCTCCACCTCCCGGGTTCATGCCATTCTCCCGCCTCAGCCTCCCGAGTAGCTGGGACTACAGGTGCCCGCCACCACGCCCGGCTAATTTTTTGTATTTTTAGTGGAGATGGGGTTTCACCGTGTTAGCCAGGATGGTCTCGATCTCCTGACCTCGTGATCCGCCTGCCTCAGTCTCCCAAAGTGCTGGGATTACAGGCTTGAGCCACCGTGCCTGGCCCTCTTATCAAGTGTTTGATAACTTCCAATAAGTGTCGGAAAAAGCCTCTTAAAAATCCATAAGGTATGGGCTGGGCGCGGTGGCTAACGTCTGTAATCCCAGCACTTTGGGAGGCCGAGGCAGGTGGATCACCTAAGGTCAGGAGTTCCAGACCAGCCTGGCCAACATGGTGAAATCCCGTCTCCACTAAAAAATACAAAAATTACCTGGGCTTGGTGGTGGGCGCCTGTAATCCCAGCTATTCAGGAGGTTGAGGCAGGAGAATCGCTTGAACCCAGGAGGCAGAGGTTGCAGTGAGCTGAGATCACGCCACTGTACTCCAGCCTGGTGACAAGAGTGAAACTCCTCAGTGGCTGGGTGTGGTGGCTCACGCCTGTAATCCCAGCACTTTGGGAGACCGAGGTGGGCGGATCACATGAGGTCGGGAGTTTAAGACCAGCCTAACCGACATGCAGAAACCCCATCTCTACTAAAAATACAAAATTAGTGGGCGTGGTGGCACATGCCTGTAATCCCAGCTACTCAGGAGGCTGAACTCGGGAGGCGGAGGTTGCAGTGAGCCAAGACTGCGCCATTGCACTCCAGCCTGGGCAACAAGAGTGAAACTCTGCCTCAAAAAAAAAAAAAAAAAAAAAAAAAAAAAAAATCCATAAGGTGTAACTGGTGGGGTGTGGACTTCTAATGAATAATGGTTATTGCAAATTTGAGGACTCTTAATATTTATCTCTGGAAGCTGCCCAGGGTCTGCTGAGCTCTTTCCCCAGGGATTAGGCTATGAAAGAGAAATGTGTGTTTTCTAGAGGGGGAATACCATGTTGGCAATGTATATTTTGCTGTTACTGTGGGCTTTGTTTTGTTGAAAATGGAAAAGACTCTGGCTGGGTGCAGTGGCTCACGCCTGTAATCCCAGCACTTTGGGAGGCCAAGGCGGGTGGGTCACAAGGTCAGGAGATCGAGACCATCCTGGCCAACATGGTGAAACCCCCATCTCAACTAAAAATACAAAAATTAGCCAGGCGTGGTGGCACATGCCTGTAGTCACAGCTACTCGGGAGGCTGAGGCAGAAGAATCACTTGAACCTGGGAGGCAGAGGTTGCACTGAGACGAGATTGTGCCACTGCACTCCAGCCTGGCAACAGAGCAAGACTCCGTCTCAAATAAATAAATAAATAAATAAATAAATAAATAAATAATGGAAAAGACTAAGGAGAAGGCAGTAAATGGAGGCAGAATATTAAAAGTAAGACAAAAGAAGGGGTACAGAAAATCCCTTAGAAGAAAAGATAGGATGGAATCAAGAACTCAAGAACCTCCCAAGAACATAAGGATGGCTGATTGAATTGCTTAGAAATCCAGAACTGCTCTTACCCATGGAGATCTTCTCAACCTTATCCAGGGCCACTGAAGTTGAATCAAGAGGCCAAACAATTTAGTTGAACGGAGCACTGCAGTGGGAATCAATAAACACATGCTGGAGTCCTGGTTCTCTCACTGACTAGCTATGTGACCTTGGGCAAGTCAGTTCCCCTCTGGAACTGAGCCTTCTGACATTGAAATGAAGGTGTGGGACTCATTTCAAGTCACTGGGTGATGTCTACTGTGGCTTATGACTCTACTATTGGATAGTACTGGTTTTGGGCAATAGATGACAAGAAGAGTGGGTCCTCTAAGGGAGAGACGGATGAAAGCCCAATATTCTATTTTTTATTTCTGTGAAAACCATTATTACCAATAGCCTGGCTTTCTCACAGCCTGTGTCTTGTGAGGGCTTTAAGATGGATTCACTAGGCTCATTCTATTAAGAGGTCAGGAAGCCATACTCAAGGTTTCCTTGGAAAGAGTGCCTACCTTGATGACATTGTCCTTACAGTCCACCACTCGTTCAAATGTTTGGCTGAGGATCTCAATGTCCTTATGAAGTTCTCTGGTCTTGACTTCCCGAAGGACAGTTCTCCACTGTGTGTTAATCTTATTAAGGTTCAGAGCACTGTTGTGTTCCTCCTTGGCCAGCTTGTCCTGTGTGAAGGAATAAATATACCTCCAGGAAGTCAGGGCCTTTCAGTACAACAAACAAGATCACTCTTAATTTGTCAGCTGACACCTTACCCCTTTTCGATGGGAATGGCCTGATGGCATTTAGGGAGGGCAAGGGTGAATTTCCTTCAGGGTGGGAGCATCAGAGTAGGATGTTGTTTGTAATGACCTATCTCCAGGGAGAATATCAGCATTCCAGACAGCTGGGACAGCTGACAGGACCTACGGTCCCAGTTCTGGGATTCAGTAAAGATTGCCAAGCCGTATACCACGCACCCCCTCCGTGCTTCGCAGAGAACACCCCCGCCTCCCAAACAATGTTGCCTGAAATCTAAGTGTATCTGGGTCTCAGGATTTCCGGAGGAGGGGAGGTCAGGATGAAAATGAGGTTTCCTCAGTGACAGGGCCAGGGCAGGTGGTGGATGGGGTTGAGCAGGACATAATGCAAAAGGCCATCACCTTCAAGAACTGGCTGAGGAGCCTCTCCTTCTTTTTGGCCATCTCCTCCTCTGCCAGCAACTTCTGCTGAAACAGAAGCAGCTGCTCCTCATCGGACAGGGGCGTCTTGGCCATTTTTTCTTTCTTAGGCATGGGGGCAGGGGATTGGATCCAGGAAAGAAGCCTCGGTCTGCCTCGGCCCGCGTTACAGAGCTTAGAAGAAAAATGTCCCTAGAAAGGGGCCTTCCAGAAGTGCCCCTGGTTGTGGGCGGTTGTGGGACCGGAGATCTCAGCCCTCGAACAGGAGAGATCCCCGGCTATCAGTGAGGCTGAGCTCTCCCACAGTAAGACGCGTCTAGTCTCCTAGCAACGAGGATCTCGCTAACATGGAGAGGCAACAGGCTGGAAGAGTCCCTGTCTTGGAGCGCCCCCTACCCAGTGGAGGACCGCGGTCGGTTTTTGAGAGGGTCTTTTTAACTCTCAAAAACCTGTCTCCTCAGTGCATTTTATTTATTTATTTATTTATTTATTTATTTATTTATTTATTTATTTATTTATTTTTGACATAGAGTCTCTCTCTGTCGCCTAGGCTGGGCACGATCTCGGCTCACTGCAACCTCCGCCTCCCGGGTTCCAGCAATTCTCCTGTCTCAGCCTCCCCTCAGTGCACTTTTATAAACCGTCCTCAGACCCCTTGGGAAGCCCAAGATCGTCAAAAAGAGAACCAAGAAGTTTATCCGGCACCAGTCTGACCGATATGTCAAAATTAAGCGTAACTGGCGGAAACCCAGAGGTATTGACAACAGGGTTCGTGGAAGGTTCAAGGGTTAGATCTTGATGCCCAACATTGATTATGGGAGCAACAAGAAAACAAAGCACATGCTGCCCAGTGGCTTCCGGAAATTCCTGGTCCACACGTCAAGGAGCTGGAAGTGCTGCTGTTGTGCGACAAATCTTACTGTGCTGAGATCGCTCACAATGTTTCCTCCAAGAACCGCAAAGCCATCGTGGAAAAGAGCTGCCCAGCTGGCCGTCAGAGTCACCAACCCCAATCCCAGGCTGCGCAGCAAAGAAAATGAGTAGACAGCTCATGTGCATGTTTTGTGTTTAAATAAAACTGTAAAAACTGCAAACAACAACAACAACAAAAACCTTTTTTAAAAAGATAAGTGTTGGAGAGAATGTGGAGAAACGAGAACCCTCATATATTGGTGGTAGAAATGTAAAATGGTGTAGCCACTTTGGAAAACAGTTTGGCAATTTTTAAAAATGTTAAACATAAATTTACCATGTGACCCAATAATTTCACTCTTAGGGATCTGCCTAAGAGAAATGAAAGCATGTATACACACAAAAACTTGCACAGGAATTTTCTTATCTGTCTCACTCATAATAGCCCAGTTGGAAAAATTGGAGACAACCTAAATGTCCATTAACATGTGAATGAGTAGACAAAATATGCTATGTCCATACAATGGAATATTATTCAGAACAAACTATGGATACCAGCTACAATGTGGATGAACCTCAAAAAGAATATGCAGGCTGGGCGCTGTGCCTCACACCTGTAATCCCAGCACTTTGGGAGGCCGAGGCGGGAGGATCATTTTGGCCCAAGAGATTGAGACTAGCTTGAGCAATGTGGCGAAACCCCTTCTCTACAAAAAATACAAAAGAAGTTAGCTGGGCGTGGTGGTGCGTACCTGTTATCCCAGCTACTCCAGGAGGCTGAGGTGAGAAGATCACCTGAGCCCCAGAGGTCAAGCCATAGTCAAGCCACTGCACTCCAGTTGGGTGACAGAGCAGCCCTGTCTCAAAAAGAAACAACAACAGAAACAAAACAAACAAACCCTTTTTTTTTTTTTTAAGACTGGAGTCTCACTCTGTCACCCAGGCTAGAGTGCAGTGCGTGATCTCGGCTCATTGCAACCTCCACCGCCCGGATTCAAGAAATTCTCCTGCCTCACCCTCCCGAGTAGCTGGACTACAGGTGTCACCACCATGCCTGCCTAATTTTTGTATTTTTAGTAGAGACGGGGTTTCATCATCTTGGCCAGGTTGGTCTCAAACTCCTGACCTCAAATGATCCACCCACCTCGGCCTCCCAAAGTGCTGGGATTACAGGCGTGAGCCACCATGTTCGGCCAAAAAAACCCCTATGCTCAGTGAAATAAGCCAGACACAAGTGATTACATATTGTTTGGTTCCATTTATATGAAATATCCGGAAAAGGCCAAGCTATAAAGACAGAAAGTAGATTACTTTCTTTTCTTCTCCCTTCCCTTCCCTTCCTTTCTTTCTCTCTTTCTCTCTTTCTCTCTCTCTCTCTCCCTCTCTTTCTCTCTCTCTCTCTCCCTCTCCCTCTCTCTCCCTCTCCCTCTCTCTCTCTTTTTTTGACTGAGTCTTTCTCTGTTGCCCAGGCTGGAGTGAGGTGGCACAGTCCCGGCTCACTGCAACCTGCACCTCCCAGGTTCAAGTGATTCTCCTGCCTCAGCTTCCCAAGTAGCTGGGATTACAGGCACCCGCTACCACACCCGGCTAATTTTTTGTATTTTTAGTAGAGATGGGGTTTCACCATGTTGGATCACCTAAGGTCGGGAGTTCGGGACCAGCCTGACCAACATGGAGAAACCCCATCACTACTAAAAATACAAAATTAGCTGGGCGTGGTGGCACATGCCTGTAATCCCAGCTACTTAGGAGGCTGAGGCAGGAGAATTGCTTGGACCCGGGAGGCGGAGGTTGCGGTGAGCTGAGATCGTGCCATTGCACTCCAGCCTGGGCAACAAGAGCGAAACTCCGTATTAAAAAAAAAAAAAAAAAAAGCAAATTATGTGATATGCAACATGTGCCCCAATAAAGTTGTTTTAAATATGAAATATAATACATTACTCAGAACTCTCCAGAAAAACAGAACCATTAGGATGTGTGTATTTATTTATTATAAGCAATCGGTGTTATTATTGGAGGCTCAGAAGTCCCAAGATCTGCAATTAGCAACCTGGAGATTTAGGAGAACCGATGTGTAGTTCTAGACTAAAAGCCAGCCAGTTCAAGGTCCAAGAAGAGTCAATGTTTCAGTCTGAGTCAGAAGGCCAGAAAAGACTGCCTCAGCTTAGGCAGTTAGTCAGGAGGAGCTGCTTTTACTCAGCCTTTTTGGTTTATTCATGTCTTCAATGATTGGATGAGGCTCACCCATGTTACAAGGGCAATCTGCTTTACTCAATCTACCACTAATTAATTCTCAATCCAATTCAAATGTTAATCTCATCTGGAAACACCCTCACAGACACAACCAGAATAATTTTTTTTGTTGTTTATTTTTCTTTAGACAGAAAACTCATTTTGTCACCCAGGCTGGAGTACAGTGATGCAATTGTAGCTCAGTGCAACCTCGAACTCCTGGACTTTAGGGATCCTCCCACCTCAGCCTTCTGAGTAGCTGGGACTACAGGTGTGCACCACCATACTCAGTTTTTTTTTGTTTTTGTTTTTTTTTTTAGACATAGTCTTGCTGTTGCTGTTGTCAGCCTGCGCTGGAGTGCAATGGCATGATCTTGGCTCACTACAATCTCCGCCTCGCAGGTTTCAGCAATTCTCCTGACTCAGCCTCCGGAGTAGCTGAGATTACAGGCATCCACCACCACGCCTAGCTAATTTTTGTATTTTTAGTAGAGACGGGGTTTCACCATGTTGGCCAGCTGGTCTCGAACTCCTGGAACTCCTAACCTCAGGTGATCCACCCACCTTGGCCTCCCAAAGTGCTGGGATTACAGGCGTGAGCCACTGTGCCCAGCCAACTATTTTTTTTTTTATTTTAATTTTTTTGTAGCGACTGGGTCTTGCTATGATGCCCTGGCCGGTCTTAAATTCCTGGCTTCAAGCGATCCTCCTACCTCAGCCACCCAAAGTGCTGGGATTACAGGCACAAGCTACTGTGCCTGACCTCCAGATTAATGTTTGACCAAATGTCTGGGCCCTCCATGGCTCAGTGAGGTTGCACTGAGCCTCCCGAGTAGCTGGAAATAGAGGTGTGCGCCACCATGCCTAGCTAATTTTTGTATTTTTATTTATTTATTTATTGTTGTTGTTGTTGTTTGTTTGTTTTTGAGATGGAGTCTTGCTCTGTCGCCCAGGCTGGAGTGCAGTGGTGCGATCTTGGCTCACTGCAACCTCCGCCTCCCCAGTTCAAGCCGTTTTCCTGCCTCAGCCTCCCGAGTAGCTGGGATTACAGGTGCAATGGCATGATCTCGGCTCACCACAACCTTTGGCTTCCAGGTTCAAATGATTCTCCTGCCTCAGCCTCTTGAGTAGCTGGGATTACAGGCATGCGCCACCATGGCTGGCTAATTTTTGTATTTAGTAGAGATGGGGTTTCACCATGTTGGCCAGGCTGGTCGTGAACTCCTGACCTTAGGTGATCTGCCTGCCTTGGCCTTCCAAAGTGCTGGGATTACAGGCATGAGCCACCATGCCCGGCCTCCAATTTTTCATTGCTAGTTAGGATCAATCACCCCAGCCAGCACAGTAACTTCTTTCTTCGCCTGCCGACACAGAGCCATGAGGATCCCAAAGTGGCCAGGGGTCTCTAGTGGTAATTGTGCATTGTGCCATTCCCATTTCCATCCTTTAATTCCTGGACCTATGAATCCTGGCTGTGGAAGAAACAGCCCTATGTATTGGACACTGATTCGGAACATAGACAGTCTTCTAAAGATCCATGCTCAAAAAAAAAAAAGACAAGATCCATGCTCCAGCCTTGCAAGGTGTTGTGACCTTGCTGATAGCATAAATGTGTTTTCAAAAGGTCATTCCAGGCCAGGCACGGTGGCTCACACCTGTAATCCCAGCACTTTGGGAGGCCGAGGTGGGCGGATCACCTGAGGCAGGCAGATCATGAGGTCAGGAGATCGAGACCATCCTGGCCAACATGGTGAAACCCCATCTCTACTAAAAATACAAAAAATTAGCCGGGTGTGGTAGCGGGTGCCTGTAATCCCAGCTACTTGGGAAGCTGAGGCAGGAGAATCACTTGAACCTGGGAGGTGCAGGTTGCAGTGAGCCGAGACTGTGCCACCTCACTCCAGCCTGGGCAACAGAGAAAGACTCAGTCAAAAAAAGAGAGAGAGAGGGAGAGAGAGGGAGAGGGAGAGAGAAAGAGAGAAAGAGAGAAAGAAAGGAAGGGAAGGGAACTCCTGAGGTCAGGAGTTCGACACCAGCCTGACCAACATGGAGAAAACCCGTCTCTACTAAAAATACCAAATTAGCTGGGCATGGCGGCGCATGCCTGTAATCTCAGCTACTCAAGAAGCTGAGGCAGGAGAATCATTTGAACCCGGGAGGCAGAGTTGCAGTGAGCCGAGATCATGCCATTGCACTCCAGCATGGGCAACAAGAGTGAAACTCCGTCTCAAGAAAAAAAAAAAAAGTCATTCCATCATTCTGTCAAACCAGCTTCAAGTTGGTGGGGAACATGGTAAGACTAGTGAATTTTATAAGCATGGGCCCATTGCCACACTTCATTTGCTGTAAAATGAATTCCTGGATCAGAAGCAATGCTGTGTGGAACACCATGAAGGTGAATGAAACATCCTGTAAATCCGTGGATGGTAGTTTTGGCAGAAGCATTGCGTATAGAGAAGACAAATCCGGATTTGCTCGTTCTCATGTTTATTTGCCATTTGAACATCCTCTTTTGTGGTGTATCTAATCAAGTTTCTTGCCAATTTTTATGTTAGATTGTATGTCTTTTACTGATTTATAGTAGTTCATTTTATACAGTATTCTGGATGTGTAAGTCTTTTATCAGTATATGTGTTTCAAATTTCTTTTCCAAGTCTGTGGCTTACCTTTTCACTTTATTTTCTTTTTCAAAAATTTAATTCACATACCATAATATTCAACCTTTTTTTCACATTTTTAATAACGTTTTGTTTGGTTTGGGCCAATAGAATATTTAAAACTTTTAATGTAGTCAATTACATGACTGTATCAGAACAGCTCATGTACCCCATAAATATATACACCCACTATGTACCCACACAAATTTAAAATAATAATTTAAAAATGTAGTCAAGTGTATCAGTCTTTTTCTTTCGGCTTACTATTTGGTTTTTGTATACTGTTTAAGAAGTCTTTCCAAAAAAAAGATGTCTTTTTTCTATCCTAAGTTCACAAAGATAGGTTTCTACCTTATTTCTAGAGGCTTTATTGTTCTGCCTTTTAAATTTATATGTACAATTTACCTGGGTTGATTTTTGTTATTGTGATTTTATATATGCCTTGGAGATACTTCCTCACTGCTCTGCACTGTCATCCCTTTTGTCATAAATCAAATGTACATCTATGTGTGGGTTTGTGTTTGGATTTTTTATTCTATCCCATTGACCTACTTTTTTTTCTTTTTTCTTTTTTTTTTTTTTTTTTTTGAGACAGAGGCTTGCTCTGTCGCTCAGGCTAGAATGCAATGGCGTGATCTCGGCTCACTGCAACCTCCGCCTCCTGGGTTCAAGAGATTCTTCTGCCTCAGCCTCCTGAGTAGCTGGGACTATAGGCACGCGCCACCACGCCCAGCTAATTTTGTATTTTTAGTAGCGATGGGGTTTCACGATGTTGGTCAGGCTGGTCTCGAACTCCTGACCTTGTGATCCACGCCTGAGCCTCCCAAAGTGCTGGGATTACAGGCATGAGCCACTGTGCCTGGCTTTTTTCTTTCTTTTTTTTTTTTTTGAGACAGAGTATTGCTCTGTTGCCCGGGCTGGAGCACAGTGGCATGATATTGGGTCACTGCAACCTCCACCTCCTGGATTCAAGCAATTCTCCTGCCTCAGCCTCCTGAGTACCTGGGATTACAGGCGTGCACTACCACGCTCAGCTAATTTTTGTATTCTTAGTAGAGATGGGGTTTCACCATGTTGGCCAGGCTGGTCTCGAACCCCTGATCTCAAGTGATCCGCCACCTTGGCCTCCCAAAGTGCTGGGATTACAAGCATGAGCCACTGCGCCCGGCCTGTTATAAATTTTTTCTTTTTCTTTTTTTTTTTTTTTGAGACGGACTCTTGCTCTTGTCGCCCAGACTGGAGTGCAATGGCGCAATCTCAGCTCACTGCAGCCTCCGCCTCCTGGGTTCAGGCGATTCTCCTGCCTCAGCCTCCCAAGTAGCTGAGATTACAGGTGTCTGCCACCACGCCAAGGTAATTTTTTATATTTTTAGTAGAGACGGGGTTTCACCATGTTGGCCAGGTTGGTCTCGAACTCCTGATCTCAGCTGATCTGCCCGCCTCAGCCTTCCAAAGTGCTGGGATTACAGGCGTGAGCCACCGCCAAGCATGGTAAAGTTTTTCTTTCTTTTTTATGAGATGGAGTTTCACTCTTGTTGCCCAGACTGGAGTGCAATGGCATGATCTCGGCTCACTGCAACCTCTGCCTCCTGGGTTCAAGTGATTCTCCTGCCTCAGCCTCCCGAGTAGCTGAGGTTACAGGCATGTGCCACCACGCCCGGCTAATTTTGTATTTTTAGTAGAGACGAGGTTTCTCCATGTTGGTCAGGTTGGTGTTGCCTGGTAAAGTTTTTGTGCTAGATATCTTAAACATATTTTGTTAGAATTATCTAAGGTACTTGATATTTTTTATTCAAATGTAAATGATATCTTTACAAAGTTCTGTTTGTTGCGGACATATGAGAATAAAATTGGCCAGGTGCAATGGCTCACGCCTGTATTCCCAGCACTTTCGGAGGTTGAGGCAGGCGGATCACCTGAGGTCAGTTTGAGATCAGCCTGACCAACATGGTGAAACCCAGTCTTTACTAAAAATACAAAAATTAGCCAGGTGTGGTGGCGAGCACCTGTAATCCCAGCTACTAGGGAGCCTGAGGCAGGAGAATCGCTTGAATCCTGGAGACAGAGGTTGCAATGAGCCGAGATCGTGGTGCCATTGCACTCCAGCCTGGGTGACAGAGACTCTGTCTCAAAAAAAGAATAAAATTGAAGCCAGCCAATGAATCTGCCTATCTGAATGTGTTTCTGCAGAAATTTTTATTTATTTATTTTATTGTTTTGAGATAAGGTCTTGCCATCATCCAGGCTGGAGTGCAGTGGCATGATCACAGCTCACTAACATCTAACTTCTGGGCTCGAGAGATCCTCCCGCTTCAGCCTCCCAAGTAGCTAGGACTACAGACTTGAACCTAAAAATATTTTTTAATTGGCCAATTAGAAAAAAAAAATCTTTCGTAGAGATGAGGTCTCACTATGTTGCCCAGGTTGGGAACTCTTGGTCTCAAGCAATCCTCCCACCTAGGCCTCCTAAAGTGCTGGGATTACATGTGTGAGCCATTATGCCCACCCCTCTTTCTTATAATGTCTTTATGGGATTTAATATCAAGGTTATGTTTGTCTAATAAAATGAATTGAAGAGAGTAGCCTTTCTTTTCTTTTCTGTCTTCTTCTTCTTCGTTTTTTGTTTTTGTTTTTCTTTTTGAGACAGTCTCACTCTGTCACCCAGGCTGGAGTGAAATGGCACAGTCACGGCTCACTGCAGCCTCAACCTCCCCTACTCAGGCACTCCTCCCACCTCAAGCCTCCCAAGTAGCTGGGACTACAGGTGCATGCCACCTTGCCCACCTAGTTTTTTGTATTTTTTTTGTAGAGATGAGGTTTCACCATGTTGCCCAGGCTGGTCTCAAATTCCTGGGCTCAAGTGATCCACCTGCCTTGGCCTCCCAAAGAGCTGGTATTACAGGCATGAGCCGCTGGGCCCAGCTGTTTATTTCTATTATTTGCAAGCATTTATGTCCAGTTGGCATTATTTCTTCCTTAAATGTTTGGTAGAATTCACTGGTGCCACATCTGGGCCTGGGATTTGATTTGTGTGAATTTAAAAAATAACAGCTGTATTGAGACATAATTCACATACCAAGCAATTCACCCATTTAAAATGTACGATTCTTGAACTTGTCTCAGAGGCATGAAAAAAAATGTACAATTTCATGATTTTTAGTTATTCACACACTTGTGCAACCATCACCACAACCAAATTTACAACATTTAGAACATTTTCAAATTTAGAACATAAAGAAACCTTAGCCATTAGCAGTCATTCCCCTTCTGTGGGAATTTTTTTTTTTTGAGACGGAGTCTCACTCTTTCACAAAGGCTATTAAATCTATAATTAAAATATCTTAATATTAAAATATTAATATATACATTAAAAATATTCCCAGCCGGGCGCAGTGGTTCACGCCTGTAATCCCAGCACTTTCGGAGGCTGAGGTGGGCAGATCACTTGAGGTCAGGAGTTTGAGACCAGCCTGGCCAACATGGTGAAACTCTGTCTCTACTAAAAACACAAAAAATTAGCTGAGAGTGGTGGCAGGCACCTGTAGTCCCAGCTACTCGGGAGGCTGAGGCAGGAGAACTGCTTGAACCTGGGAGGCGGAGGTTGTAGTGAGCCGAGATTGCGCCACTGCACTCCAGCCGGGGTAACAGAGTGAGACCCCATCTCAAAAAAAAAAAAATGTATATATATATATATATGTATTTAATTAAGCATTTTCTCCTTCCTTCATGGTCAAACCCAAGTGCCCACATTTCAGGATTAGCTCTTCCCTGAGAGGTCTGCTCCACAGAATCAATGCCACCAAACAATGAGGTGCTGACTGGCACCAAACAATGATGAGGTGCTGTTTGTGGCACCATGCTGGGAACAGAGACACAGAAAGGATATAAGTGGATGGGGCACTGAATCCTGGCTCTATAGAACCCTAAGATTTAGCACCAGGTCAGAGACAAGCCTTTGAACAAGGTTAAATTCTGAATTTCTATCTTCATCTGCAAAGTGGGGTGAGTAATCCCTTCGTATTTTTCAGGATTGGAGTGGGCCAAATGAGAAAATGTGTGTAAAAGCACCTTGAAAATTGTTGTTTTTGTTTTTGTTTTTTTGAGACAGAGTTTCTGTCACCCAGGCTGGAGTGCAGTGGCACAATCTCGGCTCACTGCAACCTCCGGCTCCCCAATTCAAGTGATTCTCTTGCCTTAGCCTCCTGAGTAGATGGGATTACAGGCCTGCACCACCACGCCTGGCTAATTTTTGTATTGTTTAGTAGAGATGGGGTTTCACCATGTTGGCCAGGCTGGTCTCAAACTCTTGACCTCAGGTGATCCACCTGCCTCAGCCTCCCAAAGTGCTGGAATTACAAGCATCAGCCGCCGCGCCTGGCCGCTTGAAAATTGTAAGCCTAGGCCACAGGAGGAAACCCTGTCTCTACAAAAAGCACAAAAAATTAGCCAGGCATAGGGGCGTGCCTCTGTAGTCCCAGCCCCTTGGGAGGCTGAGGTGGGAGAATCACCTGAGCCTGGGAGGTCAAGGCTGCAGTGAACCATGATAGTGCCACTGCACTCCAGCCTGGGTGATAAGAGTGAGACCCTGTCTTTAAAAAAAGAAAGTGGCCAGGTGCGGTGGCTCCTGCCTGTAATCCCAGCACTTTGGGAGGCTGAGGCAGGAGGATCACAAGGTCAGGAGTTTGAGACCAGCCTGGCCAACATAGTAAAACCCCATCTCTACTAAAAATACAAAAATTATCCGGGCATGGTGGATGTGCCTGTTGTCCCAGCTACTCGGGAGGCTAAGGCAGGAGAATCACTTGAACCCTGGAGGTGGAGGTTGTAGTGAGCCAAGATCATGCCACTGACTGCACTCCAGCTTGGGCAACAGAGTGAGACTTTGTCTCAAAAAAAAAAAAAAAAAAGAAAAAGAAAAAGAAAAGAAAAGAGGCCAGCTGCAGTGGCTAATGCCTGTAATCCCAGCACTTTGGGAGGCCAAGGCGGGTGGATCACTTGGGGCCAGGAGTTCAAGACCAGCCTGGCCAGCATGGTGAAACCCTGTCTCTACTAAAAATGTGAAAATTAGCTGGGGGTGGTGGCACACACCGGTAATCCCAGTTACTTGGCAGGCTGAGGCAGGAGGATCGCTTAAACCTGGGAGGCAGAGGTGGTTGCAGTGAGCTGAGATTGCACCACAGCACTCCAGCCTGGGTGACAGAGCGAGACTGTCTCAAAAAAAAATGAAGGAGACAGAGAGAGAAAGAGAAGGAGAAAGAGAAAAAGAGAGAGAGGAAGGAAGGAAGGAAGGAAGGAAGGAAGGAAGGAAGGAAAGGAGAAAGAAAATTGTAAAGTAGTGCTCACTTGGGCAGCACACATTCTAAAATTGGAATGATACAGAAATTAGCATGGTCCCTGCGCAAGGATGACATGATTTTAAAAATTCTAAAGTATGCCGGGTGCGGTGGCTCAAGCCTATAATCCCAGCACTTTGGGAGGCTGAGGTGGGTGGATTACCTGAGGTCAGGAGTTTGAGACCATCCTGGCCAACATGGTGAAACCCTGTCTGTACTAAAAATAAAAAATTAGTCGAGTGTGGTGGCATGTGCCTGTAGTCCCAGCTACTCGGGAGGCTGAGGCAGGAGAATCACATGAACTCAGGAGGCAGAGGTTGCAGTAAGCTGAGAAAAAAAATTCTAAATTATTTTTAAGGTATTATTATTGAAGAGCTGGCGATTGATTCAGCAGAGGAAAAATATAGAAATAACAGAAATCATTACTAAAGATACATAAGCATGTACAACCATAACTACATTTTTGAGCACTCACTATGTGCTAAGCACTGTATTAAGTGCTGTATATGAATCCCCCCTCCTTGGTTTTTACAATAACCCTATGGAGTGCTGCTATTATTTTTATTTTACAGATAAGAAAAGTGATGCTTAGAGGGGCTAAGTCACTCACCCAAGGTTACATGGCTACTAACTGACAGTCCGTGAGGAGGTTCGGCCAGTTCAGACTGACTATGAGAGGACAGCATTTATGGTCTGTCAGGGAAGCTGACCGTCTCCACAGGGTACCAGTTATTCAATAACCCTTATAAAGCAATCCCGCCCCTTCGCCCAGATTTCTTTCTCTCTCCATATTTTCTCTGAACCTTTTCCCTTTTGCCCTTCCTTTATCTCTCTACCCCCCCGCCCAAACACACACACACACACACAACACACACACACACACACACACACACACACCCCTCCAGATTCTTCTCATAGCTTCACAGATCAGCTCTGGGATGGATGCAGAGGCTCCTGTTTCCATGGTGACGCGGGGAGGCTGGTACACCGCACGCCAAGTGTAGGCGAAGCAGAGAATTGGCCGAGGATCCAAAGGTGCCGGCAGTAACCAGGCTCTGGGAAAAGGGATCGATGAGAAAGCCAAGTCTGGATGACTGGACCTCCCTTGAGCTCCAGAAGGACCTCCACCCCCACCACGCCCCCTGCCCTCCCTAAGCTCCTAATTTGGAAGTCGAAGACGGGAGAGCCGGGAAAAGAAGCGAGGGGGCTCCAAAGCAGAAGCCACCACCTCTAACATGTTTTGAAGACAAAGCCTAATCGTCGGTGGGAAGACTGCCCGGTGGGCGATGGCCCCCTCCCGAGGCGCCTCCGCCTCGCTCCCTCCCTCTCCTCTCCCGGCTCTGACCTCAGTCGCAGCCACCGGGCTCTCGGCCGGGCGCTGAAGGGGAGCCTGGCAGCCAGCAGGGGGCAGAATCCCCCGCATTAAAGGCGTGTGTGGGCCTGCTTCCTCTGCTTCCACCTCGCCCCTGCTTTCGCTGGGATTATTTTCAGCTGACAGGCTGCAAAGGCGCAGTAGGTGGATTTCAGGGCAGGAGATGGGTTCTGACAGGGGCTGTGAGCCTGTGAAGCGTTGGTCTTAAGCTGTGGGCCCCACTGAGGAGCCGCGTATTTAGGACCACAGGGTCAGGGGCTGAAGCAACGGGCACTTTAACTTTTTCTGGCAAAGGTTTCTTCTGAGGTTTTTCTCAATCCATTGAAAACATTTAAAACACTGTAATTGTGAAGAGGAGGCTCATTCATTCAATAATGTTTATTATCACCTATTATTGTCACGATGGATGCATCCAATCAAAAACGAGTATTTACAGAAAGCTTACACACACTGATTCTTAACCTTTTTTAGGGGGCAGGGGTGTCACATATCCTTTGAGAGTATGATATAAAAAAATACAGATTATCTCCCAAAAAGAATGCACTATAAGCCTACAAACATTTTCATGTGATTTTGGGAGCATCATGAACCCCTGGCAGCTCATCCACGGGCCCCAGGGCATAAACCCTGGTCTATTTTGAGCTGGGCTCTGGGCTAGGCACTAGGGATGCAACAGCAAATTAGATAAGCATGGTCCCTGCCCTGCCTGAGTTCTGCAGGCAAGTGGGGGGCACAAAGAGATGCTTAAAATACAGCGCCAATGCCTGTGCTGGAAGACCCCAAAGGAGGGCCACTTATCTAGACACAGGGGCTTCACGGAAGGCTTCCTGGAGTGACAGGTAAGCTGAGAGACCTGAAGAAGTAGGAGCTGGCCAGGCGAGGACCTGAGGAGGAGCACTTTGGGCAGGAGGGAAGCACCTGGAAAGGCCCTGAGAGGGAACAGCAGACCTGAGAAGCTGACAGCAGGCCCTCGTGGCTGGCTCAGAGATGCCAGGAGCAGGACTGGTGAGAAATGAGGCTAGAGTGGTAAGTGCCATATGTAGGCCCTGGGATGCAACAGAGAATAGGCAGACAGCTGCTCCCCTCAAGGACACCAACAAGAAAGCCGGTGGTTATGATGCAGAAGTGTTAAGTTCCACATTGGGAATGAGCATTTGGTGGTATGGGAGTATGTGGATGAGCACTGAATTCAGCCATGGGGATCAGGACCAAGGCCCAGAAAGCGGGGCTCCAGGTGCAGGTGGATCAGTGATATATTTAGTGTATTCAGAATACTCTCAGAACCTGAAAACAGCTGGAAGGAAGAGGTGAGGGGAGAGGAGGAGGGAGAGAGAAGGAAGGGGAGTCACCAATATACCTCGATCTGACTGCAACCTACCATTAGGAACATGTTTTATTCTGGGGGTGAGGAGGGCTGGGTGGGGATGAGCTCAGGTCTACCTATTCCCTTTTTTATGTTGCCCAGGCTAAACTCAAACTCCTGGGCTCAAACGATCCTCTCCACTCAGCCTCTTGAGTAGCTGGGACTATGGGTGCATGACACCACACCTGGCTGTTTTTTTAAGTACCGGAGTTGTGACCGGAGGAAGCCTTGGACAAAAAAGTGGTGAGTAGAGATAACAGCAAGCTGGGCCTCTTGCTCCCTGCTGTGGACCTAGGGATGGGACTGGGAGAGCATGGGATGAGCTAGGAAAACAGGAGATGTTGTAGTGATTTATTGCTGGTGATTTTGTTTCAGAAACACTCTGAGTCGGGCCCAGTGGCTCATGCCTGTAATCCCAGCACTTTGGGAGGCCGAGGCAGGACGATCACTTGAGCCCAGGAGTTTGAGACCAGCCTGGGCAAATAGTGAGACCCTGCCTCCAAAAAAAAGAGAAAAAAACCACTCATATACAGTAGCCCCTTCTTATCCGTGGTCTTGTTTTCCATGGTTTCAGTTACATGGATAAAAAAGGGCTACGGTATATGTCTATGTATGTAGTCTCGCCTTCTGTGGTCAATCATGGTTTGAAAACATTAAATAAGGCTGGGCGCCATGGCGCATGCCTGTAATCGCAGCACTTTGGGAGGCTGAGGTGGGCGGATCACCTGAGGTTGGGAGTTTGAGACCAGCCTGACCAACATAGAGAAACCCCGTCTCTACTAAAAATACAAAATTAGCCGGGCATGGTGGCGCATGCCTGTAATCCCAGCTACTCGGGAGGCTGAGGCAGGAGAATTGCTTGAACCTGGGAGGCGGAGGTTTCGGTGAGCGAGATCACACCATTGCACTCCAGCATGGGCAACAAGAGTGAAACTCTGTCTCAAAAAAGAAAAAAGAAAAAAAGAAAACATTAAATGGAAAATTCCAGAAATAAACAATTCATAAGTTTTAAATTGCCACCATTCTGAGTAGCGTGATGAAATCTCACACCATCCCACTCTATGCTGCCTGGAATGTGAATCATCTCTTTGTCCAGCGTAGCCACACTTTAGATGCTACCCACCCATTATCACTTAGTAGCCATCTCAGTTATCAGATCCACTGCCTTGGTATCACAGTGCTTGTGTTCAAGTAACCTTTATTTTGGCCAGGCATGGTGGCACACACCTGTAATCCCAGCTACTCGGGGGACTGAGGCACAAGAATCACTTGAACCCGGGAGGTGGAGGTTGCAGTGAGCTGAGATCGCGCCACTGCACTCCAGCCTCGGCGAAAGGGCAAGACTGTCTCAAAAACAAAACAAAACAAAAACCCTTATTTTACTTTATAATGGCTCCAAAGCACAAGAGTAGTGATACTGGCATATCATTATAATTGTTCTAGTTTATTATTAGTTATTGTTGGTAATCTCTTACTGTGCCTAATTTAAAAACTAAACTCTAAGCCGGACATGGTGGCTCATGCCTGTAATCCCAGCAGTTTGGGAGGCCGAGGTGGGCGGATCATGAGGTCAGATCGAGACCATCCTGGCCAACATGGTGAAACTCCATCTCCACTAAAAATACAAAAAATTAGCCAGGCGTGGTGGCACACGCCTGTAGTCCCAGCTACTCGGGAGGCTGAGGCAGGAGAATCACTTGAACCCGGGAGGTAGAGGCTGCAGTGAGCCGAGATCACGCCACTGCACTCCAGCCTGGGCAACAGAGTGAGACTCCATCTCAAAAAAAAAAGATTAAACTTTATCATAGGTATGTATGTATAGAAAAAAAATACATGGTCCATATATAATTCGGTACTATCTGCAGTTTCAGGCATCCACTGGGGTCTTTGAATGTATCCCCTGAAGATAAGGGGGGACTGTTCTAGTACTTATATGCCAGGCTCTGTCCTAAACACTTAGCAAATATTACCTTATAACACTCCTAGGAGATAAGCATGGTCATCCTCATTCTACATATGAGGCATGAAGCAGTTCAGTAACTTGGCAAGGTCGAACAGCAAGTAAGTGACAAAGCCACTGTCTGAACCCAGGCAGTCTGGCTCCAGAGTTTGTGCTTTCACCACCAAACTATGCTACCTCTTGAGAGGGAAGGCCTTTGCAAAGGCAATGAATTGAACCTGAATGTCCCACACAAGACATGAGAATTCTACCACTCCACCTCCTGGGGACACTCATAAAGTACAAGGAGCACCTACTACTATGAAGAGGTCCTGGGGAAGTGGGAGGAGCCATAGGGAAATGGTGAGGCCTTGCAACTGCAGGGAGCTGGTGGAGACCAAGGCCTAGAGGTCTAGGACTGGAGAGGGACAGCTAGTTAAGAGATAAGGTCAGGCTGGGGGCGGTGACTCATGCCTGTAATCCCAGCACTTTGGGAGGCCGAGGCAGGTGGATTACCTGAGGTCAGGAGTTGGAGACCAGCCTGGCCAACATGGTGAAACCCCATCTCTACTAAATACAAAAAATTAGCTGGGCATGGTGGTGCATGCCTATAATCCCAGCTACTCAGGAAGGAGGCTGAGGCAGAAGAATCTCTTGAACCCGGGAGGCGGAGGTTGCAGTGAGCCAAGATTGTACCATTGTACTCCAGCCTGGGCAACAAGAGTGAAACTCCATCTCAAAAAAAAAAAAAAAAAGAGATAAGGTCAAGTTGGGCATGGTGACGCATGCCTGTAGTTCCAGCTACTCAGGGGCTGAGGCAGGAGGATCACTTGAAGCCAGGAGTTTAAGGCTGCAATGTGCTATGATTGCACTTGTGAATAGCCACTGCATTCCAGCCTGGGCAACACAGTGAGACCCTCCCCCCACATTTCTAAATATTAAAAAGAGAGAGAAAAAAGCTCAGGGTATTAGGCAGCATGGAAGCTCCTACTGTCACCTATGAGATCTAGCCCTGCCTCTCTTGTCAATGTCATCTCTCGTTGCTCTCCCCTCACTCACAATTTTCCAGTCACACTGTTCTTTTCTGCCCTAGGGCCTTCTTCCTTGACGTTGCTTCTACCCTGAACCCTTCCCTATACGCATACACATATACCTGCCCTTTTCCATGCTAACCCCACTCATCCTCCAGATCTCGGCCTCACGGTCAGTTCCTCAAACAATCCCTATGGATTAGATCCCTTCTCTTAGTCTCACATAGTAGTACCCTATTATTTTCCATTGTAATCTGTATCACAGTTTTAAATTATATATTCAGTTGTGGGCTAGGTGTGGTGGCTCATGCCTATAATCCCAGCACTTTGGGAGGCCAAGACAGGAGGATTGCTTGAGGCCAGAAGTTTGAAACTAGACTGGGGAACATAGCCAAGACCCCTGTCACTAAAAAATAAGTACATAAAAATAAAAATATATCAGTTGTGTTTATTCAATGCTTGACTCTCCCATTAGACTATAAGCTCTATGAGGGCAAGAACCCCTGCTATAAACTTTGTTTCTGGCATAGTGCTGGGCACATGTAGATACTATATAACATTTTGCTAAATGGGTTTATAAATTTAGAGAAATCTTAGAAGTCTATTTGTCCAATGCTTCTTTCCTTTCACCATATGTTCAATAGGCTATTTACCTTCTCCTTGAATATTCCCAGCAGCAGAGAACTCACTACTTCACCAAGAGGCCCATTTGCTTTTGGAGAGATTTAATAGTTAGAAAGTTCTTCTTATTGAAGAAAACTCTGACCACCTGTCACCCCTCATTCCTCGACTGGCCCTCTGGACCTGTGTCCTTGAAACAGGCACAGACAGCTGTCCTGCTGGCCTCTCCCTCTGCCCTCAGCTTTCACTGTGCCATCTCAACAGTTCTTCCAGCTTAGGAAGGCTTGGATTCTCAACCCTTTCCTTCCCTTCTCAAGATAGTCCCTTCTCTGCCCTTCTCAAGAAACTCCCTTCTCAACCTTTCTTCTCTTTCTTTTTTATTTTCTTTTTCTGTTTCTTTTTCTTTTTGAGATGGAATCTCGCTCTGTCGCCCAGGCTGGAGTGCAGTGGCATGATCTCGGCTCACTGCAACCTCTGCCTGTCGGGTTCAAGCAATTCTCCTATCTCAGCCTCCCGAGTAGCTGCGACTACAGGTGCCCGCCACCAAGCCTGGATAATTTTTGTATTTTTAGTAGAGACGGGGTTTAACTGTGTTGGTCAGGCTGGTCTCAAACTCCTGACCTCAGGTGATCCGCCTGCCTTGGCCTCCCAAAGTACTGGGATTACAGGCGTGAGCCACCACGCCCGGCCTCTACCCTTCTTCTCTACCCTTCTCAAGAAACTCCCTTTGGTCAGCACCAGATTTGCCATCTATTCTCATTCCCCCAGGCACTCCAGTAAATGCAATACAGATGTGGCAGGATGAGGGCGGAGAAAGTGAGAAAAGAACGCTGTTTCTTTCTCACTTTGTAACCAGATATATTTCCCAGAAAACACTATTATTACTGATGGTTGGGTCCCCAGGCTAATCCTGAACTAGATGTAGCATTGTCAGCTAATTCTGGGTCAAGTGGCCTTTCTGGACCCATTTAACTTTTTTTAGATGGAGTCTTGCTCTCTCGCCCAGGCTGTAATGCAATGGTGCCATCTCTGCTCACCGCAACCTCCGCCTCCTAAGTTAAAGCGATTCTCTTGCCTCAGTCTCCCGAGTAACTGGTATTACAGGTGCGTGCCACCACTCCAGACTACTTTTTTGTGTTTTTAGTACAGACGGGGTTTCACCATGTTGGCCAGGCTGGTCTCGAACTCCTGACCTCGTGATCCGTCCACCTTGACCTCCCAAAGTGCTGGGATTACAGGCGTGAGCCACCGCGCCCGGCCCATTTAACATTTTGTCTCTGGGAAAAATGTGTTTGGGTTCCAAACAACCAAGTTATATATAAACCCTTTAAATAACCAGCTTGCAAATTGGGAACTGCTTCTAGAGAAGTATTTAGGTAACACCGAGTGGGAGAGGGAAGGGAGAGAACAGAGTGGGCTCGCTCAGAAAAGTTTCCAAGAAGTTTTTGAAGCAAATGTAGGAAAAATGGGAAGATTCAGACAAACCTGGGTTTAATCCCAGCTCTTCCACTTACCGGCTGTGAGTGCGTGCCTGATTTACCTAAGTTCCCCTCAGATTCTTCTCTCTAGTAAAAGAGGACAGTCATTTTTTACCTCACAGAGTTGTAGGGGGCATTAAGCTAGAGACTGTATTGCATTCAGCACAGTACCTGGCACGTAAATGAATGATCTGTGTTGTGATGTTTTCCAAACGAGGGTCTCTCCTCTCAAAGTGAAGTAACAGGATCCATGACCTGACGTCCCTGAACCCTGCGTGCAGCTCTCCCACCTGTGGGAGCCCACGCTCATGAAAGAGAGGACTGCCCTCTGCCTTCCATAAACATTCCAAAGGAGGGAGACTAATGGGCTCCGGAGGAGAGGCCGGGGACAAAGGAGCAGGGGATCCGAGTGTCCTCAAAGATCAGTGTTTCTGTAGGAACACCTGTGTGTCCTGTGTGATCACTGTGACTGTGTGTGTCAGTGTGGCAAGGTATGCAGGCCTGCCACGTGTCCTGCTTGTTAGTGGGACCATGGAGATTCCCCTCGTCTCTGGGGCTCCATTACTCAGCTCTCTGCGGTCCCAGGCCTTATCACTTAGCTGTCTGCCCTCTGGCCTCTTCCCTTTGTTTACCAACTTGGCTGGCTTTCTCCTCTGGGAACAAAGGAGGTGTTCAGTTCTGGGCAGTGCCTGGCTCCAGCTACCCGCCCCCATCGCCTCCCCTTTCCAGGAGGGTTGCCCCTGTCTCAGACCCCTTGGCTCTGACAGGCCCATTCCCACAGCTCCAGGGAGAGAGGAGGCTGATCTTCTCATTTGGCACCCCCTTTTTTCTCACCCTCTGGCCCCATTCCTGTCCCCAGCAAGGCCCCTGAAGCTTCACTCGTCTAGGCTGGAGACAGCTCCTCTCCCCATTGTCTGGCCAGGATTTGGAAGCTCTGGTTACCATAGCAACCCCTGGGCATTTAATTAAGGGAGGAGGCCTTCATTTTCCAGGCTGGGCAGTTCCAAATCTCAACCCGAAAAAGGATACCCTGAGGGGGTGAGGAAGAAGTGTTGTCCTCCAGTATAGCATAATTCCGGCTTCCCCACAAAGTCTGTTATGGCTTTCCCAGCCTACCCCCTCCCAGCTGCCACCCCGATCACCACCTCATGCCAGAGCAGGCTGGGGAGGCCTCTCAGATCAGCTAGGGCAAAACCCAGGTCCCAGGCCAGTAGAGGTTTCAAGGAAGGGATGGTGTGCAATTGCTGTAAGCCACCCCTCCCCCATATGCACTGTCGCTTTGTTTACTGGACTGTGGGGTCAGGGATAAGGGTGGGAGATCATTCAACACTGGCATACTGTCCAATTTCTTTGCCGTGGAATGGGCTTCAGGGCTCTTTGAACTCCCTGAAATTGAATGTAATATGTATAAGTTCATTATAAGGCTTTTTCCTAGGTACTGGGTACATAGCTTTCATTAGATCCCCAGGAAAGGGCTCTGTGATCTCAGAAAGGTTCCTAGCACTGCCATTTGCCGGCTGTGAGACCTCAGTCAAATTGTCTAACCTCTCTGTGTCTCTGTGTCTTCATCTATAAAGTGGGGATGATACTACTTCACAAGACTGTTGGCATCTTAGTAAGAGGTTGTTGTTAAGACAGTTATGATTACTCTGAGAGTGGGCTAAATAGAGGGTCCTCGCCTTATCCATCCTATACCCACATTCCCTGAAGGTAACAGGTCTGCCCTCTCAATAGGGGGCATTCACCTCCTCCTGGCTCCTTCTCTTATTCCCTCTCTGCTCCACCTCAGGCTGCTGGAAAGTGCTCCAGACGCTGATGGGAAGCAGTCGCTCTCCAGAGACTCGTCATGGGGTGGAATTTCCGAGCTCAGGTCACTGAGTTATCCCAGTTCCTGAAATTCTTGTCTCAGATTTCTCAGCCGTCGCCGTGACCACTTTTCCCCATTTCTGGTTAGGTTAGTTTGTGTGTGTGTTTCCTTTTCACTGTATTTTTAGCCTTTGGAAAAAATAAACACATTTCACACGCTAGCACCTTCCCGATCTTTCGGTTCTCTGCAGGCATGGGGGTGGGACCACTTCTTCCCCTGACCTTTCTTCAACCCTGTCTCCTGTTCCCAGACTCCCACCCCCCAGCACACATCCTTACCTTCTGTTGAGAATTCCCAGACTTATCCCACCCTCCTCCCATCTCTCTGTCTCTCCTGTCCCCTCTCAGTACTGAGTATATTCCCACCCAGGCTGGACTGATATATGCAGATTGTGACACAATTCTGAGTCTCTGGATTCCTTATCCTTTTCATCTTGTTTCCCTTCTAGAAATCCCTCCTCCTTTCCCACTGTGACATTTTCCCCTTGTTTCAGAAAAGGCAAGTCTATCCCTGCGGTTCTGGCTTGTCCCACTGCAGTAGCACCCTGATTCAAATGAGCTGTGAAGTTGTTGCCAGAAAAACGGGTCCTCATCCAAACCCCAAGAGAGGATTCTTGGATCTCGTGCAGGAAGGAATTCAAGGCAAGCCACAGGGCGCAGTGAGAAGAGATAGTTGATTGAAAGCTACTCAGTTACAGAGTAGGGCATCCTTAGAAAGCAATAAGAGGAGGAATGTGCCGACTCTTCTTCTTTTTTTTTTTTTTTTGAGACTGAGTTTCACTCTTGTCACCCAGGCTGAGTGCAGTGGCATGATCTCTGCTCACTGCAACCTCCGCCTCCCGGGTTCAAGTGATTCTCCTGCCTCAACCTCCCACGTAGCTGGGATTACAAGTGTGCACCACCGCGCCCAGCTAATTCTTTTTGTATTTTTAGTAGAGATGGGGTTTCACCATGTTGGCCAGGCTGGTCTCGAATCCCTGACCTCAAGTGATCCGCCTGCCTCAGCCTCCCAAAGTGCTGGGATTACAGGCATGAGGCATCATGCCCAGCCAGCTCTTCTTATATATGGGCCTTATCTATGTAAAAACTAAGTTATGTCTACATATGGGTGGGCTGATAGCATGGCAAATTGTGTTATTCTGTTGATTTAAAGAAAACTATCCTTATTATTGTTACTTTTTTAGGGCATAAGTACATAAAAGCATAACCATGACTATCTTACAAGCATAATTGTTATCCAGTCTCAGCGTATCTAGACATTCTGTTGTGATAGAGTTTGTCCTTGCAGGCATTATTAAGCTGCTTCCTTAGCCATAAACATCTTATGACCATGGGTTGTGACTGGCAAGGAATGTGCCTTGCTAGTTTTATTTTTATTTATTTATTTATTGAGACAGGGTCTCGTTCTGTCACCCAGGCTGGAGTGCAGTAAGTGGCATGATTTCAGCACACTGCAGCCTCCACTTCCTGGGTTCAACTGATTCTCCTGCCTCAGCTTCCCAAGTAGCTGGGATTACAGGCGCCTGCCACCACGCCCTGCTCATATTTGTATTTTTGTAGAGACGAGGTTTCACCGTGTTGGCCAGGTTGGTCTCTAACCTCTGACCTCATGTGATCTGCCCCACTGGACTTCCTAAGGTGCTGGGATTACAGGCGTGAGCCACCGCGCCCGGTCCATGCCTGGCTAGTTTTAATATGGAGTTGATTTTAAAATGGTGTCACCCTGGTTCTCCTATGCTGTTTCCCTAACAGAGTCAGATGAACCTAGAACCCTGTACCCCACCAATTATGTTTAGGTTTCATCATTAATACAATAGTATTATATTTAGTAGAGTTGCAGAAAGGTTTATATGAGATCATGCAAGGAGGGCACTGTAGGGGCCACGAGAAACTTTTCCCTTCTTCCTCTAAGGGTTCGCTGAAAAATCAAATCACAAAAGGCAGATTAATTGGAGGAAAAGCATACAAATGTATTTAACACATGTACATGAGGAGAATCACGGTGATTGCCCACTCCCTGGTGGGATTCAGGAGCTTGTATCCCATCCTGGCAAAACAGAGGATGGAAGCCGGAGAAGAGGAATTCTGTTGAGGAGATTTCTAGGGAGAAGGAATACATCCGGGGAACAGAAACTATCCTGTGCATTATCTTGCAAAAGGATCTGTTCAGGTGTGGTTACTTAGGTTCCTGTTCTTACAGAGAGGGGAAGAAAAAACAGTGGTTCCTTTTGGTGGGTCTGGATCTTAGGCAGATAAAGGAAGCTCACTTTGGGAGACGGTGGGTGGGGAGAGGGTCAGAGAGACCTGGCGGCTTCTTCAGTTGAGCGTGACAAAACACTGTTTTTTGGGATATTGGTTTCTGAGCCCCAACAGCACTTAGCACAGTGCCTTCCAGGTGGCAAAGACCTCAGGAATGGAGCCATTGATTCCCTGGATCTGAGAGGTCTAAGGGACACAGGGTTATTTCTCAGCCCGTTTGCTCAATTCAGTTCCAACCCCAGCCAAAGGGGTTTGAAGTTGGACTTGGTGTTGTCAGTGTCAGAAGACACAGGTGATACAGGGAGGTGGCAAAGGAGAGATGTGGGAAAGGACTGAGAATTAGATTTGTGAGGGCAAGAGAGGGATTTTTTGCCTGGGCGCAGTGGCTCACACCTGTAATCCCAGCACTTTGGGAGGCCGAGGTGGGAGGATCACCTGAAGTCAGGAGTTCAAGACCAGCCTGGACAACATGGTGAAACCCCATCTCTACTAAAAATACAAAAATTAGCTGGGCATGGTGGCGAACACCTGTAATTCCAGCTACTTGGGAGGCTGAGGGAGGAGAATCACTTGAACCTGAGCCGAGATTGTACCGCTGCACTTCAGCCTGGGCAACAAGAGTGAAACTCCGTCTCAAAAAAAAAAAAAAAAAAAAGGAATTTAATTATTCCACCTGGAGAAAGTTGGAAGAGGAAAAAATATTTTTTATTTTTTTGGAGATGGAGTTTCACTCTTGTCTCCCAGGCTGGGGTGCAATGGCGCGATCTTGGCTCTCTGCAACCTCCACCTCCCCAGTTCAAGTGATTCTCCTGTCTCAGCCTCCCAAGTAGCTGGGATTACAGGCACCTGCCACCACGTCTGGCTAATTTTTGTATTTTTAGTAGAGAGTAGAGACGGGGTTTCACCATGTTGGCCAGGCTGGTTTTGAACTCCTACCCTCAGGTGATCCACTCACCTCAGCCTCCCAAAGTGCTGAGATTACAAGCATGAGCCACCAAGCCCAGCAGATTTTTTTTCAAGACAGGGTCTCACTCTGTCACCCAGGCTGGAGTACAATGGTGCCATCACGGCTCACTGCACCCTCAACCTCCTGGGCTCAAGTGATCCCCCTGCCTCAGCCTCCTGAGTAACTGGGACCACAGGTGCTTACCACCATGCCTGGCTAATTATTTTATTTTTTGTAGAGACAAGGTCTCCCTATGTTGTCCAGGCTGGTCACAAACTCCTGGGCTTGAGCCATCCACCCGCCTCTGCCTCCCAAAGTGTTGGAATTAAGAATCTTGGCCAAGCCACCACTCCTGGCCAAGATTCTTGATGATAACAGAGTTTAGGGCTCTCTGTGGCAATTCTGTTTTCTCTCCTTCAGGGAAGAGAAAGTGTTGAGGTAGGGGAGACTGAGGCTGGCTGTCAGAACTTTCCAGCTGTGGATAAAACCCTGGCACAGAAAATCCTAAGTGCTTGTGAGAAAACTGAGGCTCCCAGAGGTTGTGGCTTATCTAAGGTCACAGGTTAGTTAAGTGCTGAACCCTGGACTCAGACCTCAGCTTTGAGCCTTCCAACCGGCAAACTGTATTCAGAGGCCAGCAGCCCACAGGGTCAGGTAGGATGGAAGCCAATAGGAGATTCCAAGTTTGTTTAGCATTCCTAATCCCCAGGAAAGCTTTCCAGAGATGTGCTGGAAAGAGCATGAGTTAATGCAATGAATATACCCCCATTAAGACAAGAAAGCTAACGCTGGGTGCTGTGGTTCACGCCTGTAATCCCAGCACTCTGGGTGGCTGAGGTGGGCAGATCACTTGAGGTCAGGAGTTCAAGGCTAGTCTGGCCAACATGGCAAAACCCCATCTCTACTAAAAATACAAAAATTAGCCAGGCGTGGTAGCACACACCTGTAGTCCCAGCTACTTGGGACCCTGAAACACAAGAATTGCTCGAACCTGGAAGGTGGAGGTTGCAGTGAGCTGAGATCGTGCCACTGCACTCCAGCCTGGGCAACAGAGTGAGTGAGACTCCATCTCAAAAATAAAAGAAAAGAAAAGAAAAAAAGAAAAAAGACATAAGAAAGCACAGTGAGGGCCGGGCGTGGTGGCTCACGCCTGTAATCCCAGCACTTTGGGAGGCCAAGGTGGGTGGATCACGAGGTCAGGAATTCGAGACCAGCCTGGCCAACTTGGTGAAACCCCATTTCTACTAAAGATACAAAAAATTAGCCGAGCGTGGTGGCGTGAGCCTGTAATCCCAGCTACTCGGGAGGCCAAGGCAGGAGAATAGCTTGAACCCAGGAGACGGAGGTTGCAGTGAGCCGAGATTGCACCATTGCACTCCAGCCTGGGCAACAGGGTGAGACTCTGTCTCAAAAAAAAAAGCACAGTGTGAGGTTGAGTGATTTACTCAAAGTCATACAAAGTCATATAAGTAGTAACTGGCAGGGCCAGGATTTAAACCCAGGCATTGTGGCCCGAGCCTGCATTCTCCACCTGTGCTGCCTCTGCAAGTGTTGTAGTCAGGTTTTGAATCTGATCTGGCTGACTCCGGAGCCAGAATGCATCATGATGTTTGGTACCACCTCTTCCACCCTCAGAGGACCAAGCATTGAATGACACGATGCAGGCAGAGCATTTAGCACACGGGAAGTACATCAACACGGTTGTCTTCCTGATGTCTGGCTGGCCCCAGTTCTGCCTTTCCATTCTTTGTTTTGTGCCTGGGTTTATATCCTTGGCCTTCAGCAGCCTGGAAGCAAGGCCCCATCTCAGTATCTGGCTTCAGTTGATTGCTTGGCCATCTCTGTCCCACCCACTGGCCCAGCGCTGGGTTTCTGGAGCACATCCTCTGGTGCTTCTTGGAAAACTGGGTTGATAGAGCTGGAGGGGCTCTTGGGGAGTGGCTCCGACCTCACGCTGTGTAGAGGAGAATGCCGAGGCCCAAAGAGAGCAAGAGTCTTGACTAGGCCCATTCCCACAGTCTACTAATAATACTGAGTACCTGCTGTTCCCAGGCACTGTTCTAGGTATGATACCAAAGTGAGAAGGTCACTGCACCTACAGAGTCCACCTTATCATAGTGAGGGAGAAAGACGATCAACAAAAAAATAGGTCAACAAAAGACATAAACTAGAAAAATATCAGAGTGATAAAGGCCATACTGAGAACATGAAAGAGAAGGATCAGGTGGCTACTTCAGGCTAGGTGACTTCTCTGGACAGGAGACACTTAACCTGAGATGTAAAGGATGAAAAGGTGCCAATGCGGGCAGTCAGGGGGAAGGGCATTGTTGGTAGAGGGAACAGCCAGTGAAAAGGCCCTGAGTATAAGCTTGGTGTGTGAGCACAGTGGATGGTGAAATCAATGTAGTGAGTCCTGACAAGCATTCAAAAAATGAAGTAGCCAGGCACAGTGGCTCACACCTGTAATCCCAGCACTTTGGGAGGCCGAGGCGGGCAGATCACAAGGTCAGGAGATCGAGACCATCCTAGCCAACATGGTGAAACCCCGTCTCTACTAAAAATAAAAAATTTAGCTGGGCGTGGTGGCGCACTCCTATAGTCCCAGCTACTTGGGAGGCTGAGGCAGGAGAATCACTTGAACCCGGGAGGCGGAGGTTGCAGTGAGCCACTGCACTCCAGCCTGGTGACAGAATGAGACTCCGTCTTAAAAAAAAAAAAAAAGAAAAAGAAAAAGAAGTAGAAAAGAAAATATCAGAATGCATTGTAAAGGTAAATGTTTGAGGAAACTTTAGGAGACATATACATATATGCATGCAGAGATATATATAGTGTGATATATATTGATATATCTATATCTCTAAATATAGCATGAGTGTATGTTTTGGACTGTGATATAACATGTATTTCTGACTGTGACTTGTGAACAGAAAAGTTTTAAAGCCATTATTGGAGGAATTTTAAAAAGTTCAATATGGCTGGAGAGAGGAGAACTGCAGGAGATGAGGTCAGCCAGGGGGCAAGCATAAGTCATGTATGGCTCTAGGAACCAGGATAAGAAGTTGGATTTTATTCAAAATGGACTTGATGGCTGGGCTCGGTGGCTCACGCTTGTAATCCCAGCACTTTTGGTGGCTGAGGTGGGCAGATTGCTTGAGCCCAGGAGTTCAAGATCAGTCTGGGCAACATAGGGAGACCCCTGTCTCTACAAAAAATACATTAAAAAATTAGCCAGTCATGGTGGCTCATGCCTTTAGTCCCAGCTACTCAGAAGGCTGAGATAGGCAGATTGATTGAACCCAGGAGGTTGAGGCTTCAGTGAGCCATGATCGTACCACTGCACTCAAGCCTGGATGGCAGAGTGAGACCCTGACTCAATTGAAAAAAAAAAAAAAAAAGCCAGGCAAAGTGGTTTAGGCCTGTAATCCCAGCACTTTGGGAGGCCAAGGTGGGAGATCCCTTGAGCCCAGGAGTTTGAGACTAGCCTAGGAAACATAGCAAAACCCCATCTGTACAAAAAATACAAAAATTAGCCAGGTGTGCTGGTGCATGCCTGTGGTCCCAGCTGCTTGGGAAGCTGAGGTGGGAGGATTGTTTGAGCTCGGGAGGTGGAGGCTGCACCTCCCGAGGTGCAGGTGGAGGTGAGCCGTAATCAAGCCACTGCACTCCAGCCTAGGTGACAGAGTGAGACTGTCTCAAAAAAAAAGTGGACTTGATGCCACAGGAAGACTTTAAGCAGAGGATGAACATCTATGTAGTTTCTTGTGCTTTGTTTGTTTGTTTGTTTGAGACAGAGTCTTGCGCTGACGCCCCAGGTACAAGTGATTCTCCTGCCTCAGCCTCCGGAGTAGCTGGGATAACAGGCACGTGCCACCATGCCCAGCTAATTTTTTATTTTTAGTAGGGGTTTAGCTGGGATTACAGGCATGAGCCACCGCGCCCAGCCTCTTGTGTTTGTTTTTAACCTAGCCATTTAGAAATAGAGAAACTAAATCTCCTTATAGCCATTTTCCTACCATAGCTGGTTTACCTCGCTTTTGCAGGCGAGAAATCCAGGGATGGGCAGGGGAGGGTTAGACTTATGTCCACCTTTGCCAGATCAAGAAAGACCTCCCAGAGGGGCCCAGGAGAGTAGATGCAAGAGCATCCCCAGGGAGGCTGTCACAGGGAGTGAGAAGGAGGAGGATCAAAAGAGGGTAAAACAGGCCGAGCACCGTGGCTCACGCTTGTAATCCCAGCACTTTGGGAGGCCAAGGCAGGCAGATCACCTGAGGTCAGGAGTTCAAAACCAGTCTGGCCAACGTGGTGAAAACCCATCTCTACTAAAAATACAAAAATTAGCTGGGTGTGGTGGCACCTGCCTGTAATCCCAGCTACTGGGGAGGCTGAGACAGGAGAATCGCTTGAACCCAGGAGGTGGAGGTTGCAGTGAGCCAAGATTGTGCCATTGCACTCCAGCCTGGGCGACACAACGAGACTGTCTGAAGGAAAAAAAAAAAAAAAAGAGGGTAAAACAGGCTGAGGGAATTGCTGCTACCTGGGAGGATGAGGAGGTGGGAACTGAAGAGGAAGTAGGCCTGGCTCAGGGTCCACATCATTTCCCAACTCACTCCTGTGCTCCTGAGGTCCTTTCCTGCCTCGGAATTACTCTCTCCCACTCACCCAGCAAGTGTTCACCTTAGTCTTGGCCAAGCCCTGGGGTAGTGGCAAGAGAAGGCAGGAAGGCCTGCATGTGTGGTCTCCAGTCTCCTGACTCCAAGTGTGGCTACTCTGAGCTCCCTTCAGCTGCCCTCTGCTCCTCTCTGTGCTTCCATTCCCTACCCCCAACTCAGCCAGAACCAGATGGAACACAGGCTTCTTCACCACCACTATCTTCACTGCCTTCTTCTGTTTTTGTTTTTGTTGTTGTTGTTGTTGTTGTTGTTTAATTTAATTTTATTTTTTGAGACAGGGTCTTGCTCTGTCACCCAGGTTGGAGTGCAGTGGCTCCATCACAGCTCACTGCAGCCTTGACCTCCTGGGCCCAAGTGATCCTCCCACCTCAGCCTCCTGAGTAGCTGGGACTACAGGTGCGTGCACCACTGTGCCCGGCTAGTTTTTCATTTTTTAATTTTGTAGAGATGGGTCTTACCAGGTTGATCAGGCTGGTTTCCAACTCCTGGGCTCAAGCAATCCTCCTGCCTTGGCCTCCAAAAGTGTTGGGATTACAGGCGTGAGACACTGTACCTGGCCCCTTCCTCTATTTTCACTCTGGCCCCATCCTCGGCCACCTCCATACCTTCCTCCTAATTTTTTTTTAGTTTGAGAAGGCTCCAGTCTTCCCTCCTCATTCTTCTTCTTTTCTTCTTCTTTTCTTCTTCTTCTTCTTCTTCTTTTTTTTTTTTGGGACAGAGTCTCACTCTGTCGCCCAGTCTGGAGTGCAGTGGTGCAATCTCAGCTCACTGCAAACTCTGCCTCCTGGATTCAAGGGATTCTCCTGCCTCAGCCTCCCGAGCAGCTGGGATTACAGGCACACACACCATGCCCGGCTAATTTTTGTATTTTTAGTAGAGACAGGGTTTTTCCATGTTGGCCAGGCTGGTCTTAAACTCCTGACCTCAGGTGATCCGCCCACCTCAGCCTCGCAAAGTGCTGGGAATACAGGCGTGAGCCACCACGCCCAGCCTCCCTCCTCATTCTTAGTCCAGCTCAGGTGGCTTGTTTTGTTTTGTTTTTTCTCCTCCTATTCACACATGCATACACACACATGCACTGGTCCTCTTCCATGGGCCTCCTTCTCCTGCTTCCAAGCCATCCCATTCTCCTAGAACATTCCCTCTGGCCCACCTCTCAGCATCCTATTCTTGCTTTGCCTCATAGCTCGGTGCTACTTTTTCCAGAAAGTTTTACTGGAAAATTCTCCTTCTTTTTGTTTTTCCTTTAGCTCTCTCACCACTTATGTAACAATGCTCAGCTCCCAGGAAGAGGAGCAGAAGAGGAGCTGAGAAGGAGAAAGCAGCTCCCAGCAGCCAGGAACTTGCCTGGCAGTCAGCAATGCTTTGGTTTTCTCGTAAGCATTTCACAGAATACCAACATTAGGCAAGGCAATGCTGTGACCGACCTCGAGAGATCCAGACAGAAACAAGATCTCTCAGTAATCATATCTGAACAAAGACAGAAACAACATTGTCCAAACCACAAGAATAACCAACCATCCATGCATCCAAGCTAACATGAGCCAATGCTGCTTCTTTACCAATCACACTTAGCCTTGCTTCATTCCTCCCACCTTGCACAGGACAGAAGATTTATTGATACTCCACTTTCTTTTTCTTTTCTTTTCTTTTCTTTCTTTTTTTTTTTTTTTTTTTGAGATGGAGTCTCGCTCTGTTACCCAGGCTACAGTGCAGTGGCACGATCTCAGCTTATTGCAGCCTCTGCCTCCTGGATACCTCACTTTCTGACCAGCATCCAATCCTGAGAAAAGCCTCACTTCCTTGACCTCTTCCCCAAATCACCAAATGTAAGCTCAGATCCTAAGTCCTTTCTAACACTCATTTATTGGATGTGCCACAGTTCCACCATGGCATGTGTTCTTTTTGAAATTAGTCTGCCAGGCACAATGGCTCCCACCTCTAATCACAGCACTTTGGGAGGCTGAGGCGGGAGGATCACTTGAGCCCCAGGGTTCAAGGCTGTAGTAAGCTATGATCTCGCCACTGCATCACTCTAGGCTGGGCGACGAATTGAGACCCAGTTTTTGTTTTGTTTTTTGTTTTTTTTAAGATGGAGTCTCGCTCTGTCACCCAGGCTAGAGTGCAATGGCATGATTTTGGCTCACTGCAACCTCTGCCTCCCAGGTTCAAGTGATTCTCCTGCCTCAGCCTCCCGAGTAGCTGGGATTACAGGCAATTGTCACCACGCCTGGCTAATTTTTTGTTTTTAGTGGAGACGGGGTTTCACCATGTTGATCAGGCTGGTCTCCAACTCCCGACCTCAGGTGATCTGCCTGCCTCGGCCTCCCAAAGTGCTGGGATTACAGATGTGAGCCACCGCGCCCAGGCTTTGAAGTGCTTTTACAGATATTTTAGCCGGTCATGGTGGCTCATGCCTGTAATCCCAGTACTTTGGGAGGCCAAGGCGGGCGGATCACCTGAGGTCGGGAGTTTGAGACCAGCCTGACCAACAAGGAGAAACCCCGTCTCTACTAAAAATACAAAATTAGCTGGGTGTGGTGGCACATGCCTGTAATCCCAGCTACTCAGGAGGCTGAGGCAGGAGAATCACTTGAACCCGGGAGGCGAAGGTTGCAGTGAGCTAAGATCATGCCATTGCACTCCAGCCTGGGCAACAAAAGTGAAACTCCGTCTCAAAAAAAAAAATTAGCAGATTTTTCTTTCTTTCTTTTTTCTTTTTTTTTTTTGAGAGGGAGTCTCACTCTATTGCCCAGGCTGGAGTGCAGTGGCATTATCTTGGCTCACTGCAACCTCTGCCTCTTGGCTTCAAGTGATTCTCCTGCTTCAGCCTTCCAGTAGCTGAGACTACAGGCATGCGCCACCACGCCCGGCTAATTTTTGTATTTTAGTAGAGACAGGGGTTTCACCATGTTGGCCAGGCTGGTCTTGAACTCCTAACCTCAAGTGATCCACCTGCCTCTGCCTCCCAAAGTGCTGGGATTATAGGCGTGAGCCACTGCTCCTGGCCGGCTTCTTTCTTATCTCCCTGCTTAGCTGTAAACTCCCCCAAGGCAGGACTGTGTCTTAGAGTGCTCAGTCAAAAGATCAGCAGTCAAAAGGTCAGGTGTTCCCAGGTGCCAGGGACCAGAGACCCCTGAGATCCCAAGTTATTGCTTAGGACTGAGGAGTGGAGCACCTGTGTCATATGAAGGGAAGGGGATAATGGGCCTTGTTCTGGGAGATGCAGGTGGCAGCGTGCCTGGGGGTTCTTTGCAAAGAATCCCTAGGGCAGAGAAAATATGGGGCTTGTGTACTGTCTAGTACAAGTCAGCATGAATTTTAATTTGTTACAACCCTGAACATCTTTGTATATTATGCCACTGTCCCAGATAGGGAACTTATCAGAGTAATCAGAACCAAAAAAGATAGGGCAGCCCTGAACTTTGAGCATGTGGTATACACACACATATTTGTGCTAGAGGGTATTATCCAGACCAGTAGTTTTATTTTATTTTATTTTATTTTACTTTTAAAATTTTATTTTGAGACAGGGTCTCACTCAGTTGCCCAGGCTGGAGTGAGGTGACATGATCACAGCTCACTGCAGCCTCAACCTCCCCAGGCTCAAGCAATCCTCCCTCCTTAGCCTTCGGAGTAGCTGGGACCACCGGCACAGGCCAACACGCCCAGCTAATTTTTGTATTTTTTGTAGATACAGAGTTTCACCATGTTTCCCAGGCTGGTCTTGAACTTCTGAGCTCCAGCGATCTGCCTGCCTTGGCCTCCCAAAGTGTTGGATTACAGGCATGAACCACTGTGCCTACCCTAAATTCACCAGTTTGAACTATACAATTCGATGGTTTTCAGTCACTCCCCATTTCCTCCTCAACCCCACAGACCCAGGCAACTATTAGCCTACTTTCTGTCTTTTCGGATTTGCCTATTCTGGACATTTCATATAAATGGACATAGTCTATATGGTCTTTTGTGGTTGGCTTCTTCCACCTTGGCATAATGTTTTCAACTATAACCTTGTTTTAAATTTTTCTGATCTTGATAGGGAAGAGCCACCTTTCCTTTTTTCGTTTGTTTGCTTGTTTGTTTGTTTTTTTTTTTGAGACAGCATCTCCCTCGGTCGCCCAGGCTGGAGTGCAGTGGCGCAATTTTAGCTCACTGCAACCTCTGCCTCCCGAGGTTCAAGCTATTTTCCTGCCTCACCCTCCTGAGTAGCTGGGATTACAGGCACCCACCACCAGCCTGGCTAATTTTTGTATTTTTAGTAGAGATGAGGTTTCACCATGTTGGCCAGGCTGGTCTCGAACTCCTGACCTCAAATGATCCACCCACCTTGGCCTCCCAAAGTGCTGGGATTACAGGTGTGAGCCACTGCGCCTGGCCCGGAAGAGCCACTTTAATGTATTAATCTGGCTACAGACTTTTATTTGATTTTAAAATTTTTTTTGTAGAGATGGGGTCTCACTCTATTGCCCAAGCTGGTTTTGAACTCCTGGGCTCAAGTGATCCTCCCACCTCAGCCTCCCCAAATCCTGGGATTATAGGCGTGAGCCACAACACCTGGTCTTGGCTATGGAGTTTGAAATAAAGTTATTTAAAAGAGGTTTAAACAAATTTGGAGGAGAGACTCTAAGTGCTAAAATAATAATAATAATAATAACATCTAGGCCAACCGCGCTGGCTCATGCCTGTTATCCCAGCATTTTGGGAGGCCAAGGTGGGTGGATCACCTGAGGTCACGAGTTCCAGACCAGCCTGACCAACATGGAGGAACCCCGTCTCTACTACAAATACAAAAATTAGCTGGGTGTGATGGCGCATGCCTGTAATCCCAGCTACTCGGGAGGCTGAGACAGGAGAATCACTTGAACCCGGGAGGGCGAGGTTGCGGTGAGCCAAGATCGTGCCATTGCACTCCAGCCTGGGCAACAAAAGCAAAACTCTATCTCAAATAAATAAATAAATAAACTAAATAACATCTAAAAACTTCTTCTCTAGTTAAATCCCTCACATTGCATTTAAGGAAATAGGCACCCAGAGAGGGAAGTAACTTACCCAAAGGCACACAGCTTGTTAAAGGCAGAGCGAGGTCCAAGGCCTAGACCTGCTGAACTTCAGTTCCATCCTTTTCCTGTTACCTCCCTGCCCACTGATCTAACACACACGCTTTCACACACATAACACCCTTTCCACCAAAACTCATAAACATATGACCCACAAAATATCTTTGGAGACACATCTTGGGCCTCAGCCATGGTGGAGGCTGCTCTGTATAATGGCTCGGGCCTTTTGCTACTTGACCCTGAAATGCAGCCACCCAGGGAAGAATCAGTGTTGGCACCAGCTCTCAGAATTTCTGTCTTGGAGGAGCTCAGGAATGGCAATCTTAGAAGCCAGAAGAAGCTGTTTGCTTAGCAGGAACAATTTTTACTTATTCTGAAAGTTTATTTGGAGTGGTGGATGAATGGTGTGTGTAGGGGGAGGCTGGTAGAGAACATGGAGAGAAGGCTAACACCTGTGGGGTTGTGATTGGAGGGAACTCAGTTAAGGGTTAGGAGGATGTATGGGGGACTGGGTACGGTGGCTCATGCCTGTAATCCCAGCACTTTGGGAGGCCGAGGCAGGCAGATCACAAGGTCAAGAATTTGAGACCAGCCTGGCCAACATGGGGAAACGCCGTCTCTGCTAAGAATACAAAAATTAGCTGGGCGTTGTGGCACGTGCCTGTAATCCCAGCTACTCGGGAGGCTGAGGCAGGAGAATCGCTTGAACCCAGGAGATGGAGGTTGCAGTCAGCGGAGATTGTGCCACTGCACTCCAGCCTGAGCAACAGAGCAAGACTCTGTCTCGGAAAAAAAAAAAAAAAAAAAGGAGGATGCATAGGAACTCTACTGATGCTTCCAGAACTAAGCCCAGATGAGACTGAAGGTAGGGGACAGGAGGATACAAAAGGAGAAGGTCAGGCTGAGGGAAAGGACTCCAGATTGAGGCAGTCTATGATCTTACAGCTGTTCCTGGAACTCTCCCAAACCCCACTTATAGACAGCTCACAGAGGCTGTCAGGCTGCTGCAAAAGGGCAAGAAGAGGACAAATTCTATCCACAGAACATTATTTGAGGGTGGAGGATGAGGGGAGATAAAGGGCAGAAACCTTCAGAAAGCCTGGGAGAGATGGCAGCCAGCTAATGGTAACACCTGGCCTTTCCACCCTGAAGTTTCCCTCAGGCCATTCCCCATCCCTGGAAGTGAATGGAGCTTAGGACATGGGTGGAGAGCAGGTATAGGCCTTGGCCCCAGAGCCACGAGGTTTGACTGGAGGAACACTGGTTAGGCTGTATTCTCAAAACAACATCCACTCTCCTACTGCCTGTGGTGGGCACTAGAAATCTCACTCTTAGAGATCTGTCCCTTTGGGTCTGTGAAAGGCTTTCAAGCATCCTTTATCACAGGGAAACTATCCCTGGGTGGGGCAGCAACAACTGTGAATTAAGAGTAAAGCTCAGGTTGGGGCACAGTGGCTCACGCCTGTAACCCCAGCACTTTGGGAGGCCGAGGCAGGTGGATCACCTAAGGTTAGGAGTTTACGACCAGCCTGGCCAACATGGCGAAACCCCATCTCTACTCAAAATACAAAAATTAGCTGGGAGTGGTGGCAGGCACCTGTAATCCCAGCTACTCGGGAGGCTGAGGTAGGAGAATCGATTGAATCCGGGGGGGCAGAGTTTGCAGTGAGCTGAGATTGCGCCACTGCATTCCAGCCTGGGTGAAAGAGCAAGACTCTGTATATATAAAAAAAAAAAAGTAAAGCTCAGATGAAACAAGGCCCAGGAGACACTGGGCTTGACAAGGGAAAGGGACTACTCTCAATTTTGCCCAAAGTTGGTCTTCCTTCAATCACAAATCTCCAGGAGCCCTTATTTGTACGGTCTTGATTCCTGGACAATCAGTGGTTTATTTAAGCTGTGGACAGCCCATAGTTCTGTCTAGCAGAGGCTCCCCAAAATACAGGGGCCCCATCAGTCAGGGCTGTTAAGAAGTTATGAAGCTCGGCTGGGCGCGGTGGCTCACGCCTGTAATCCCAGCACTTTGGGAGGCCGATGTGGGTGGATCACTTAAGGTCAGGAGTTCGAGACCAGCCTGACCAATATGGTGAAACCCTGTCTCTACTGAAAATACAAAAATTAGCCAGGCATGGTGACGTGCGCCTGTAGTCTCAGCTACTCGGGAGGCTGAGACAGGAGAATTGCTTGAACCCGGGAGGCAGAGGTTGCAGTGAACTGAGATCAAGCCACTGCACTCCAGCCCGGGTAACAGAGTGAGACTCCATCTCAAAAAAAAAAAAAAATTTATGTAGTTCATCTCAACCTTAGATTGTCCTCCAGCTTCTAATCCCAAAATCCTGGGCCCAGTCTGGACTTTAACCAGGTGACACACGTTAGTGCGTCAGTTTCAGTGGGCGTTAACATGGAACTGGACCTGTGCCTGATTCATCCAGGAAGCTGAGCCTAGGCCGCAGAACAAACACCCCTAAGCAGCTTCTGCTAGGCATGGGTGAGAGGCTGTCTGGCCAAACAGTGACTGTGTTTGCTTTGTCTTCTTCCTCTCTCCCACCCCCACTTGCCAGAGTCCCTCATTTCTCTCTGCCCATCACTGGGTCAGGTGCTGTGTGTTTTTTTTATGGATGACTCTAGAAAGTTTTCTCTTTCTCTCTTTCTCTCTCTCTGTCTTTGGTGGTGAAGGTGATTCTTGAAGAAGAGAAGGCTTTAAAAGGGGCACAGGCCGGGCATGGTGGCTGACGCCTATAATCCCAGCACTTTGGGAGGCCAAGGCGGGCGGATCGCCTGAGGTCGGGAGTTCGAGACCAGCCTGACCAACATGGAGAAACCCCGTCTCTACTACAAATACAACATTAGCTGGGCATGGTGGTGCATGCCTGTAATCCCAGCTACTCGGGAGGCTGAGGCAGGAGAATCGCTTGAATCCGGGAGATGGAGGTTGCAGTGAGCTGAGATCATGCCATTGCACTCCAGCCTGGGCAACAAGAGCGAAACTCTGTCTCAAAATAAATAAATAAATAAATAAATAAATAAATAAATAAATAAATAAATAAATGAGTTACAGCAGGAGCTGATATTGGGAGGGGAAATAAAGGGAAGTAAGAACTGGTTTGGATGGGAATTAGAAAAAACAAAAAAGTCAGACATCAGGCCAGGCGCTGTGGCTCATGTCTGTAGTCCCAGCACTTTGGGAGGCTGAGACAGGCGGATTGCTTGAGCCCAGAAGTTCAAGACCAGCCTGGATAACATGGTGAGACCCCTGTCTCTATTTAAAACAAAAGATGTAAGGAAAAAAAAAGAAAAAAAATGTCAGAGAAGTTCTGGGCCACCTCCCCCATCCCCTACTCCTCCAAAACACACACACACACACACACACACACCTGTCTATAGTCTAAGCAGGTCCTGCTCTTGTAACCCACCCAGGACAGTCCCTGCAACTCCAGCCTGACCTCACTTCCTGCTTCCATAGCTAGTTTGTTTTTCTGACACTTATTGGTAGACACTCCAGATCATTTCATTTTGCTTCCAGTACCCTTTCCACTTCCTAATACAAATGCAAAACAACCTGGGAATCCCCTTTCAGGGGGAAACAACGGTGCAGCTTTAAGAGAAAGAGAAGGGAGGAAGGGGGCGCTGACTCAGATCCTCAGATCCATTGGCTGCTGGAGGGAATCCCACCTCAGGGATTGGGCGTAACAGAGTCCGCCTCCTCTTGTGATTGGCTCAGCCAGAAAAATAAAAGGCGGCTGTGCCGGCCTCCTCCTCAGTTGGAGGGAGGCAGGGAATCTGGCTGGATTGGTGTGCTGAGACGCACCTGGCGCAACCCTCCCTTCTGAATCGAAGTTCAAGTCCCGCGGACACTGCAACCATGAAGGAGAGACGGGCCCCCCAGCCAGTCGTGGCCAGATGTAAGCTCGTTCTGGTCGGGGACGTGCAGTGTGGGAAGACCGCGATGTTGCAAGTGTTAGCGAAGGATTGCTATCCGGAGGTGAGCTGCCCGCCCGCCCGCTGGCCGGCTTTTCTCCCTGCCTGCCCGCCTTGGGGTAGATTTCCACCTGCCCAGGAGACGTGGCTCCCCCAGCCCCAGCCCATCCTCAGCCGCTTTCTGAGGCTTTACCATCCTAAGCTGCTTTTTGGCTGGAGGACTGCCCTGCCTTAGCTTCCCCTGAGACCTGTTCCACTTCTGCCGCCCCGCTGGCTCCTCCTCACCTCTTCACCCAGAGGCCCCATCAGATCCCCTCCACCTTCCTGCGTCCCTGGAGTCTGCTCTCAGGTGAGGGCACTGGAGGCATTTGAGAGTCTGGGGTTTCTTCTTGACGTAATCCCTGCCTATCCGCTCACCTGCTCCTCAAAGGCTCTATGCCTGTGCCTCCAGGCAGGCTTCTGCAGCCCCTCTGTTCACCTGGCCGGGAGGGGTTTGAGAGGAGATGAGCTAGGATTGGCTTTGGCCTGTGGCTCTCTCAAATTGGGAAACACAAATCTGGGGATGGGAGGAATCTGTGTGTGTGTGTGTGTGTGTCCCTGATCGCCTAGGATATGGGGGGCTTACCCCTGGTGTGGGGGTGTGGGGGGGTGTCATTCACATTTCTCACTGCTGCAGAGCAAAGTGCCTGGTCCTCCACAGTCCCTTCCCTCCTGCCCCAGGCATCTCCTCTGGTTTCTTGTCTCCTGTGACTTTACTGTCTCTCTGGTGAGTGCGTGTGTAGCCAGCACTAACCAGGGGATCTGAGGGTAGGGGTGCCTGGGGTGAATGTTTCCTCTCTTTTCACAGACCTATGTGCCCACCGTGTTCGAAAATTACACAGCCTGTTTGGAGACAGAGGAACAGAGGGTGGAGCTTAGTCTCTGGGATACCTCAGGTAAGAATTAGGCTCCAAATACCCCTTTCCCACCCCCACTGGTCTGCTGTGTAGCTGCTGTCTTTTAGAAATTGTTTTCCCCTTTGGTGGGGAGAAGTGAAAAAAGAGGATCTGAAGACTCATTAGTTGTGGGGAGGGCTGACAGTTGGTGGACTCAGTTGCATGGTCCAAGGGTGCAGAGTGGGTGAACCCCAGGAGCCACTCTCTTCCCTGGGTCTGGTTCCACCCTTTAGAGGGCTGGGATGGTGAGGTGAAGGGACCCATGAATAGTCCTGGGGGTGGGCAGTAAAACAGGACTTCTCCATTTCCATTCCCTACCACCCAACATGCGCGCATACACACATGCACACACACGCGCGCGCACACACACACACACACCTTTTACTTCCCCAGAGCAAAGCCAAATAAGAGGCAAGAGGCAGTGCTGCTGGAGGCAGCGTGGTTGGGGCGGGGAGACAAGTCTGCTTTGGGGAAAGGTTGCTCAGACTCAGTTTTGTCTCCTGCATTCCATCTTGGGCCACTGCTGTCCTCCTGCCGCAGCTCAGCCCCGCTCGTCACACCGCTGCAGCTCGGGGATGAAGCAATGCATCATCGATGTTTTGGAAGTTGGGGGAGATGGCTTAATATAGGGCATAGTCAGTTGTGAATAGTGGCCGGCAGGGCAGAGGGGAGGTTGGCTCTGACTGTTTTCCCTCTACTGGGGTGAGGTAGAATATGCCCTGTCTCTCTAGAATGTAGAAACAATGTTTTTCCAGCCTCTCAGCCCCAAGCCCTTAGTGCTAGGCTATCCTTTGCCTTGATTCTGACCCCTTCCCATTATCTCTTTACCCCAGACCTTTTTCAATAGACTGGCTCAGAGTCATAATTAAGGAGTAAAAGCCGGGAATAAGAGAAAGAAAATAAAATCCACCCCTCCCCAAAAATGCATATTCAGGCTGAGTTTAAAAAGGGACCGTAAATCACTAGGTGTTTCCTGCTACATATAATAAATATGCTGTCCTGCTCCTTCAACAGCCGTTGTTCCCATGCTCTAATTCTGAGGTCTGAAAAGATTGGGGCTAGGGAATGGTTAGACAGACAATGAGCCTTTCCTCCCCAAACAAAAATTCCCCAATCTGGTATGCTTTTCCCTGTTGCAGTTTCAGGGCTTGGGAGGCAGGGTTCTGGTTCTCCTGGGCTGTGCTATGCTGGCAAGATTGGGCTAGAATGCAGCTTGATGGCATGATGTATAATTTTTGGTTTTTCATCTGCTGTACCCTCCCACCTTCCAATCTTCCCAGAATCTTATTGCAGCTCATCTTTTTTCACTACCACCGCCCAAACGCCCTCCCCCCACCTCCTCCCTCCTTTGACAGTCAGAATGCAGCCCTCAAATCCCAAACCAGATCATGGAAAATCAGCAAGTGTGGTCTCTGTTCCCTGTGTCACACCCCCACCCCCAATTTCCGAAAGGATAAAGGCTGTCAGTTATTCTCAAACTCCCTCTTTCAGATTAGGTTCCCATAAGGAAGGAGGAAGTGGCCATGCTGTGTGGGATAGGGTTTCCCAATGTTGGGGTCAGGGTTGACCCTGTTCCCATTATTTACTTGCTAGTCTTAGGGGAGGGGGATTGCTTGGAGCCAAAATGGAGGCCTCCTCCCCTCCCCCTTCCCCAGTGCTGCAGTGCTTCCGCTCCTCAGTGCTGCAGTGGTAAGACCCCACCTCAGAAAGGGATGGAGGAGGCTTGCTAAAGGAGCAGGCAGCTATCCCAACTCCCCTGTATTCCTTTTTTTAATGACCAACATCCCCCCACCAGCTTGGATTCCCCCCAGTTTCCATGGCGATTGCGGTGCAGGGAGAGGGGCTGCTTGCTATTCTGAGCACGGATTGTCTGGGTTCCAAATCCGCTACTGCTCCTTCCCCAGGGTGGAGGGGGCAGGCTCAGCTCCTAGCATTCTCCCATATGGGACCACCTGGGTCTGCATTGCCTATTTCCCTCCCAACGAAGGACTCTTGCTCTAGCCTCTAAATCCCCAGCCATCGGTGCTGCTGTCTTTGAGACTGCCTTCCTGAGATGTGGGGGGATCAGGAGGTACAGCTTTCCTTTTGCCCTTTTCAGTGTAAGCCAATCTGGGTGGGTGGAGAAGTGGGGCACTGAACCCTTGATTCTCTCCCTCCCCTGCTAGCCTCCTAAAGTTCTGACCCCATGGAAAAGCAGCAGGCAGGTTATGTAACAAGGAGGTTTTTCTCTTCACTGGGGAGACCCTGGAGCAGAAGGGAGTGAAGTTGGGCAGCAGGCAGGCTCTAGAAGAGAGAAGCCCTGAAATAAGTGCTGTCTCTCTGCAGGGCTGGAAGCATCTTCTGGGACTCAGAAAACTAGTAGATCTCCAATTAAGCCTGCTGTAGGAGACCCAAACAGGGCCATATTATACTCCACCCACTTTATTTTGTCTTCTTTCCCTTTTTCTGGACTAAGGGGGATGATATTCTTTCATGACCTTCTGGCAGACAGTCAGGTCCCAAGCTTCCTGCCGCAGTACATTCCCCCTGGGAGATGGGTGGATCCTCAGGGATCGAGGATGGTATTCCCAGGGCTTTAGGGCTTAGGCCTACTGGGGAAGGAAAACACCATGGCTCACCATCAGCTCTTTCTGGCCTACACCAGGATCTCCCTACTATGATAATGTCCGTCCACTCTGCTACAGCGACTCGGATGCAGTATTACTATGTTTTGACATCAGCCGTCCAGAGACAGTGGACAGCGCACTCAAGAAGGTAAGACTAGATCAACTCTCTAATCTCTAACTCAGCATGAGGACCAAGAAGGAATCGGGACCTTGTCATGAATGCCCTCTCGTATAACATCAAGAAACGGAAGCCAGGGAAGGAAGAGATTTGCCCAAGGCCACACCATTAGCTACAGCTCTGGGACTGGAACTTGGGTCTCCTTACCCCGCTGCCTCCCGCCCTTTTTGTTATCCCATGTTGCCTTGCCAGAGGCCCCGCAAGGGAGGGTGGTATTGAAGACTCAGGAAGCAGAGGACGGAGAGTCAGAGAACCTTTAGGTGATACGGTATGAGGGTCAGGCATGGGACCTTTTGGAGGCAGCTTCTATAGACCCTGATCCCAGTCCCACTGAGAATGGGCAAGCCAGGCAGGTCTGAGCTGAGCTGCTGGTATGAAATGCTTAGGTCTGGGCAGATCCACCAATGCTGAGGAGTCCTAGGAAACCTTGTGTATCTAGCATAGTATAGAAGATGCTGGGATCATGTTCTTCCCTTGAGAAGAGACTGGTTGGCTTCCCCCTGGCATTCTGGACTTGTGAGGCCCTTTGGGGTGAGGGGGCAGATCCATGCCTGTATGGTTGGCAGAGAGTGGGAGGAGAATTGCCCTTGTGCCCTCTCTGGTGACTGAGCCATAGACTGGGGGAACAGGCTCCTGGGTCAGCACTCTGGGGGCCCCAAAGGCCTCATGGGCAGGAAAATGATGTAATTAGTGCAACGGTGATGCTGTGACTCAGAGGGAGGACTGGGCTGGTGATGAGTGAGGTGATGTGTGTGACGTTGCCAGCCAAGCTTCTCCTGGTATCTGTCTGCCACTAACTCTCCTTCCTTCCTCCTTCTCCTACCCTTCTTCCTGCTCCACCCCTCAGTGGAGGACAGAAATCCTAGATTATTGTCCCAGCACCCGCGTTTTGCTCATTGGCTGCAAGACAGACCTGCGAACAGACCTGAGTACTCTGATGGAGCTGTCCCACCAGAAGCAGGCGCCCATCTCCTATGAGCAGGTGTGTGCGCGTGCAAGTGCATGTCGTGGGGTGGAGTGAGGAAGGCTAGAGGCAGACAGCTTGAAATATGGCCCTGGCTCAAATTCTTCCACTATGGCAAGAGAGAATTGCTGTTATAATTAGCAAATGAGTCACCTGGAGAGAGGTGGTGGGCACCTGCTTACCCAGATGTATGCTGTCAGTTAGCAGGTGAGTTATTCCTGTGTGTGCCCACATTTCTAAGATTGTATTCTGACCACCTGCGTTAGAATCATTAGAGGTGTTTGTTAGAATTTCACACACACAAAAAAAGAGGCCAGGTGCAAGGTGGCTCATGCCTGTAATTCCAGAACTTTGGGAGGCTGAGGTAGGAGGATAGCTTGAGCCCAGGAGTTTGAGATAAGCCTGGGCAACAAACCAAGACTGTCTCTACCAAAAAAAAATAGCTGGGTGTGGTGGTGAGTGCCTGTAGTCATAGCTACTCAGGATGCTGAGGTGGGAGGACCGCTTGAGCCCAGGAGGTTGAGGCTGCAAGGAGCTGTGATCATGCCACTGCACTCCAGCCTGAGTGACAGAGTGAGACCCTGTCTCAAAAAAAAAGAAAAGGAGGAGGGGCACTGGGTACGGTGGCTCACGCCTGTAATCCCAGCACTTGAGAGGCCAAGGCCGATGGATCACTTGAGCTCAGGAATTCAGGACTAGCCTGGCCAACATGGCAAAACTCTGTCTCTACTAAAAATATCAAAAGTAGCTGGGTGTGGTGGCATGCACCCGTAATCCCAGCTACTCAGGAGGCTGAGGCAGGAGAATCGCTTGAACCTGGGAGATGGAGGTTGCAGTTAGCTGAGATCGTGCCACTGCACTCCCACTTGGGCGACAGAGTGAGAGACTCTATCTCAAGAAAAAAAAAAAAAAAAAAAAAAAAGGCCAGGTGTGGTGGCTCATGCCTGTAATCCCAGCACTTTGGGAGACGGAGGCAGGTGGATCACTTCAGGTCAGGAGTTCAAGACCAGCCTGGCCAACGTGATGAAACCTCGTCTCTACAAAAAATTAGCCAGGTATGGGGGTGCACACCTGTAATCCCTGGGCAACAGAGTGAGACTCTATTTCAAGAAAAAAAAGTGTGATCTGCCTAGGTTGGAGTGCAGTGGCACAATAGTTGTTTATGCAGCCTTGACCTCCCGGACTCAAGTGATCCTCCCTCCTGTCTCCCTAGTAGCTGGGACTATAGGTATGGGCCCCACGCCTAGCTAATCTTTTAACAGTTTTTGTAGAGACAAGGTCTCAGTATGTTTCCCAGGTTGTTCTTGAACTCCTGACATCAAGTGATTCTCCTACCTTGGCCTCCCAAAGTGCTGGGATTACAGTTGTGAGTCACCACACCTGGCCTGGAATCTGCATTTTTTATAAGACCCCTGGATAATTTCTTATGTGCATGAGAGCATAGGGTTGGGGGACTGAGTTTCGCTCTTGTCACCCAGGCTGGAGTGCAGTGGTGCGATCTCAGCTCACTGCAACCTCTGCCTCCCGGGTTCAAGAGATTCTCCTGCCTCAGCCTCCTGAGTAGCTGGGATTACAGGTGCCCGCCAACACGCCCAGCTAATTTTTGTTATTTTTAGTAGAGATGGGGTTTCACCATGTTGGCCAGGCTGGTCTTGAACTCCTGACCTCAGGTGATCCACCTGCCTTGGCCTCCACTGCACCTGACCTGGGGAGCTCTTAAGAATACTAATACCGGCCAGGCGCGGTGGCTCACGCCTGTAATCCCAGCACTTTGGGAGGCTGAGGCGGGCGGATCACAAGGTCAGGAGATCAAGACCATCCTGGCTAACATGGTGAAACACCATCTCTACTAAAAATACAAAAAATTAGCCAGGTGTGTTGGCGGGTGCCTGTAGTCCCAGCTACTCGGGAGGCTGAGGCAGGAGAATGGTGTGAACCCGGGAGGCGGAGCTTGCAGTGAGCTGAGATCGTGCCACTGCACTCCAGCCTGGGCAACAGAGCGAGACTGTTTCAAAAAAAAAAAAAAAAAGAAAGAAAAAGAAGAATACTAATGCCTTGGCTCTATACCCAGAATTTTTTTTTCCTTTTCCTTTTTTTTTTTTTTTTTTTCCCAGAGACAGGGTCTTACTCTGTCACCCAGAATGAAGTGCAGTGGTGTGATCCTAGCTCACTACAGTGCAGAACTCCTGGGCTCAAGGGATCCTCTCTAGTATTTGAGACTATAGTTGTGTGCCCACTTCCAGTGAATTTTTAAACATTTTTTAAAAGTGTTTATTATTATTTTATTATCTTTATTTTTGAGATTTATTTTTGTAATTCCAAAGTGCTGGGATTATGGGTGTAAGCCACCGCGCCCGGCCACTTAGGCTGGTCTTGAACTCCTGGCCTCCTCAAGTGATCCTCCCATCACAGCCTCCTGAGTAGCTGGGATTAGAGGCACTAGCTACTGCCCCAGCTATCCCCAGAAATTCTAATTTAGTTTGGCATCAATATAGTTTTAAGAGTATTCCAGATGATTTATAATGTGCAGTCAGGCATCGTCTTAAGAAAAAGAGGCATCATCAGACAGGGTGTATGCCAAAAAAAAAAAAAAAAAAAAAGAAAAGATAATCGAATAATCTGCAGAGGGTGGTGTTTGGAGACTGGCAGCTGGGTCCCCTCTGGAGTGGCCCTGGGGAGTGACGCACAGAGGCAGCGTCCCAGAGCCATTTTGGCCCACTGCATTAATGCCCTCACCCCCTCCTGCAGGGTTGTGCAATAGCAAAGCAGCTGGGTGCAGAAATCTACCTGGAAGGCTCAGCTTTCACCTCAGAAAAGAGCATCCACAGCATCTTTCGGACGGCATCCATGCTGTGTCTGAACAAGCCTAGCCCACTGCCCCAGAAGAGCCCTGTCCGAAGCCTCTCCAAACGACTGCTCCACCTCCCCAGTCGCTCTGAACTCATCTCTTCTACCTTCAAGAAGGAAAAGGCCAAAAGCTGTTCCATTATGTGAAGTGGAAATTGGAGGGGGGAGACAACCCCCTACTTCCTCCCTTGGGGTGCAGAGGCACGGGGAGAGGGAGGATGAGACAATTTAGGACACTGGACATGAGTTTTTCAGATGGCCACGGTGAGGGCTTGGAAGGAGACAGGAATGGGGCGAGGAAGGAGCCAGGCCCGGCATGAGGACCTGACGCTGAGAGAGAACCATCATACCCCAAGCCAGGCACTAGATTGTGGAGGGGGCGACTACCCCAGTGCCCCCCCCCCCCCGCTCCAGAGGAAGGAAAGCTGTGGGGGACGGGGGGCATGCTGGCCTCATGGGCTTGGGGGCCTACAGCAGCCTCACCTTCAGCTTCATGCCTCTTCCACACAGCGTTTCCATGCAGGTCAGGGGATGGGAGGGGTCCCTGAGCCCTTCCCTTCCCCTCTAAGGAGGCAGCAACGGAGAGTGGGGAAGCGGAGCGGCAGCTCCCTTGGGGGCTTAGCCCAGGTGCTTCGTAACTGCAATCAGAAGTGCAGGAGCTGGTCAGAGCCAATGAGAAGGAAACCTCATCTTTGCATAGCCCATGCTTCATGGAGAGGTGACATCATACATTCACATGCTTCTCACCTAAGTCCCCAGGGTCCAAGGGAGAAGCCCCAGACCCCCTTCTCTTGCAGAGTGTGGGGGTGGTGGTGCTGCAGGGGCAGGGCTGGGTGGGGGTCACCAGACTTTTTCTGCCCTTAGGGTAGTACAGCTGGCATTTGTTTTATAGACTCTTGTCTTTGGAATTGGGGGGAGGGGGGGAGTGTTTCAATCTGTTATATGTTCTGTGTTTAATGAAGAAAACCTATTTATTAATGAAAAATATAATACATATAAAGAATTTGGCTCCGTATTTTTTTCTGTTTTCTTTAGTTGTTACAATTGGTATTTTTTTTTTTTTTTTTTTGGTCTTTTTTTTTTTTCCTTTTTGTGGAGAACAGGGTCTCGCTATATTGCTCAGGCAGGTCTCAAACTCCTGGGCTCAAGCTATCCTCACATCTCTGCCTCCCTAAGAGCTGGGATTACAGGCATGAGCCACCGTGCTTGAGCCCTTTGGTTGATGATAATGAGAGAAAAGCTGTCCTGGGACCCTTTCTGTGGGTTGCAGAGGGGCTGCCTCCACCATTCCCCAGCTCCTCCAAGAAGGAGCTTCTCTCTTCCCCCATCCCCCTGCCCTAGCCCCACCCAAGACCTACTAAACCAATGAAGGGCTCCTTAGCCCGAGAGCAGGGGTGCAGGGGTTCTCAACCCTGGAACTATTGACATTTTGGACTGGATAATGCTTTGTTGTGAGGGACTGTCCTATGCAGCCCAAGATGTTTAGCAGTGTCCCTGATCTGGTGGATGCTAGAAGACAGCACCCCACTCTCCAGCTATCACACCCAAAAATGTCTCCAGACGTTGCTAAATGGCCCCTGTGGAAAAATTCTGGTTGAGAACCACTGCCCTGGAGAGTCTAGAGGAGAGAAAAAGGTTGGATGAAATCATCAGTAGAGGATCCAAGCTGCTGAGATTCCACCCCACATAGAAGGTGGACAGACTAAGCCAAAGCTGGGGGAGGCTCCTGGGATTCTGGTCTCCTCTGAGTTCAAGGAGAGGTGACATTTGCCTTCATGACCTTCCAATTCCGATGCCTACTGATGGCAGCTCAGGGGCCTTAACTCTTAACTTCCTTTCTCAGTGACTTATAGCTCTTGTTTTCCAAGTGCCATAGTGTAGTGCTAGTGCCAGAAATAAAGTTAGCATGTACTAGGCCAGGCGCGGTGGCTCAAGCCTGTAATCCCAGAACTTTGGGAGGCTGAGGCAGGTGGATCACAAGGTCGGGAGATCGAGACCATCCTGGCTAACACGGTGAAACCCCATCTCTACCAAAATACAAAAATTAGCCGGGCATGGTGGCACGTGCCTGTAATCCCAACTACTCGGGAGGCTGAGGCAGGAGAATCGCTTAAACCCGGGAGGCAGAGGTTGCAGTGAGCCAAGATTGCGCCACTGCACTCCAACCTGGGCAAAAGAGGGAGACTCCATCTCTAAATAAATAAATAAATAAATAAGTAAATAAAGTTAGCATGTACTTAATGAGTGTTCAGCACTGTGCACTGTGTTGAGGGCTTTACATGATCACATTTAGCCTCATAAAGGATAAGAGCTAACATTTGTTAAATGTTTACTATGGGTCAGGGGCACTTACGAGATTTTTTTTTTTTTTTTTTTTTTGAGACAGGGTCTCACTCTGTCGCCCACGCTGGAGTACAGTGGCATGACCACTGCTCACTGCAACCTCACCCTCCTGGTTCACCGTCCTGATCACCCTCCTGACCCTCCTACCTCAGCCTCCTGGGTAGCTAGGACTACAGGAGTACCACAGTAGTAGTCTATTTTTTGTGGAGATGGGGTTTCACCATGTTGCCCAGGCTGGTCTTGAACTTCAGGGCTCAAGTGATCCTCCTGCCTCGGCCTTCCAAAGTGCTGGGATTACAGGCATAAACCATGGTGCCCGGCCCCACTTACGAGTTCTTTCTATGTTATTTATTCCTGTGATAACCCTATGAGCCTATGAGGTGCTATTTTTTTTTTTTAGACAGAGTTTCACTCTGGCTGGAGTGCAATGGCATGATCTTGGCTCACCGCAACCTCTGCCTCCTGGGTTCAAGTGATTCTCCTGCCTCAGCCTCCCAAGGGACTACAGGCATGTGCTACCATGCCCGGCTAATTCTGTTTTTGTTTGTTTGTTTGTTTGTTTTAGTAGAGACGAGGTTTCTCCATGTTGGTCAGGCTGGTTTCAAACTCCCGACCTCAGGTGATCCACCCACCTTGGCCTCCCAAAGTGCTGGGATTACAGGTGTCAGCCACGGCACCCCGCCGCTATCTACTTCATTTTACAGAAAAGAAGACCGAGGTTCAGAGAGATTAGGTAACGTGCACAAGGTCACACAGCTAGGAAGTGGTTGAACATGGATACAAATCCAGGCAATCTGGCTTCACATCATGCACTCTAACCTGCTCTGCTGTCCTGTCCTGTGAGGGAAGTGGTATTATTATCTCTGTTTTGTAATGAGGAAAGAGAAAAGCCAGAGATGCCATATAATTTGCACAAGATCACAGTACTAGTAAGCAATTGAGCCAAGATTCAAACCAGATCTCACTGTTCACCAAAATCCCATGGACCCCTTACTGGTAGGCATGTTGTACCTAAATAGGTATCTCCAGTTATGGTTCTTACTAGAACACCATCCCTGTCTCTATCTCCAAAGATGATGGTTTAGGTGTGGTGACTGGAACTACAGGTTCCAGCACTTTGGGAAGACGAGCCGGGCGGATTGCTTGAGGCCAGGAGTTTGAGACCAAACTGGACAACATTGCAAGACCCTGTCTCTACAGAAAGTAAAACGATTAGCCAGGCGTGATGGGGTGCACCTGTGGTCCCAGCTACTTGGGAGGCTGAGGCAGGAGGATCACTTGAGCCCAGGTCAGGGCTGCAGTGAGCTGTTTGTGTCACTCCACTTCAACCTGGGCAACAAAGTGAAACCCAGTCTCAAAAATAAATAATAAGCCAGGTGTGGAGTCTCACGCCTGTAATCCCAGCACTTTGGGAGGCTGAGGCAGGTGGATCACGAGGTCAGGAGATCGAGACCATCCTGGCCAACATGATGAAACCCCGTTCCTACTGAAAATACAAAAATTAGCTGGGTGTGGTGGCATGTGCCTGTAATGCCAGCTACTTGGGAGGTTGAAGCAGGAGAATCGCTTGAACCAGGGAGGTGGAGATTGCAGTGAGCCGAGATTGCAACACTGCACTCCAGCCTGGCGACAGAGCGAGACTCCATCTCAAAAATAAATAAATAAAATAAAATAAAATAAAAATACAAACAAATAAGAAAACAAAGATGCATGTTTGTGAGAGAACTAGTGGGGCAAGACAAATAACAAGTATCCTTGAAGCCCAATGTCTTACATGTGTCATGAGATGTGCGCACAAGTACTAGAGGAACTCTGCCACTATGAACTGGGACAAGCTTTATCACCCTACAGGAGCTCAATTTAAAGAGAGTTGAGATGGCAGCCTGAAAATGGGGAAAGGTAATGGACTCTGAAGTTAAATGAACCTGAATTTTGGCTCCATTCTTTTCTTTTCTTTTTTCTTTCTTTCTTTCTTTTTTTTTTTTCCAGTCAGGGTTTTGCTCTGTCACCCAGGCTGTAGTGCAGTGGCACGAGCATGGCTCACTGCGACCTCGACCTCCTGGGCTCAAGCAGTCCTCCTGTCTTGGCCTCCCAAAGTGCTGAGATACAAGCATGAGCCACCTCACCTGGCCCATTCTTTTTTTTTTTTCTCTTTCTTTCTTTCTTTCTTTCTTTTTATTGATCATTCTTGGGTGTTTCTCGCAGAGGGGGATTTGGCAGGGTCATAGGACAATAGTGGAGGGAAGGTCAGCAGATAAACAAGTGAACAAAGGTCTCTGGTTTTCCTAGGCAGTGTTTGTGTCCCTGGGTACTTGAGATTAGGGAGTGGTGATGACTCTTAACGAGCAAGCTGCCTTCAAGCATCTGTTTAACAAAGCACATCTTGCACCGCCCTTAATCCATTTAACCCTGAGTGGACACAGCACATGTTTCAGAGAGCACAGGGTTGGGGGTAAGGTCATAGATCAACAGGATCCCAAGGCAGAAGAATTTTTCTTAGTACAGAACAAAATGAAAAGTCTCCCATGTCTACTTCTTTCTACACAGACACAGCAACCATCCGATTTCTCAATCTTTTCCCCACCTTTCCCCCTTTTCTATTCCACAAAACCGCCATTGTCATCATGGCCCGTTCTCAATGAGCTGTTGGGTACACCTCCCAGACGGGGTGGTGGCCAGGCAGAGGGGCTCCTCACTTCCCAGTAGGGGCGGCCGGGCAGAGGCGCCCCTCACCTCCCGGACGGGGCGGCTGGCCGGGCGGGGGGCTGACCCCCCCCCACCTCCCTCCCGGACGGGGCGGCTAGCTGGGCGGGGGGCTGGCCCCCCCACCTCCCTCCCGGACGGGGCGGCTGGCCGGGCAGAGGGGCTCCTCACTTCCCAGTAGGGGCGGCCAGGCAGAGGCGCCCCTCAACCTGGCCCATTCTTTTAACTATGTGGCCTTCGAAGGCATAATTACTCTTTCTGGGCCACAATCTCCTTACCAGTAAAATGGAGATAGCACTCATCTCATACTGCTATGAGAACTAAGTAAAACAAATAAGGTAGGTTAAGTGTCCAGCCCAGAGCTGAGCACTTAGAAGATTCTCAATAAAAAGTGGCTGCAGTTTTTGAAGATTCTGGCCTACCATGGTTGGTCTGATTCTTAGTTTAATCTGTGAATCTGTGAGTCGAGCGCCCTCTCGTGCTTTTGTGGTGAATTACACCTAACAGATCTCAGAGCTCTCTTCTTTCCCTTCCGTTCTCTCTGGAGTAGAAGCTGGGAGGTGAAAGGCTGCAGGTTCTAAGAGAAGTGTGTGTCTCCGAGGGTTACTTTGGGCCATTGTACGTGATGCTCAGGGCTTTAGGATTACTTGGGTCTATCCTGAGGCTCTGCTTGAGAGCTTGGGCATATTCAGAGAGAAAAGGCAGACCTACAGCCATGTGGAATTGAAGCAACAAACCTGCTGCTGGCAAAATGGGAAGGGAGGTCCGAGATACTTCTGGTTATCTAAACCGTTTCCGCAACTGCAATGTTTTGTTTTGTTTTGAGGGAAAGAGTTATGAACCCATAAGACCAAAGAGAAACACAAAGTGAACTTACGATTTGAGGTTAAAACAACAACAAACAACAACAACAACAACAACAGCAACAACAAAACTCAGTGGAAGACTGAAGTAGGGGAATCTGGGGGAAGAAAGAAGCAAAAATACCAAGATAGCTCAACAATTGGTCACATTCCAAAGGGCAAGAAATTGAGGAAACCAGGGTTCCATCTGGAATGTTGAGAAAACAGGTGCTAGAGCCCAGGAGATACCATCCTTCCGGGAGGACTTTAGAGCCCATTGTGTGGGCTCATTTGGAGCTGTAACAATAACTGGGGGTTGTTATGGCATTCACCCGGCTGCAGGGGCCAAGGTTGCTAAAACGTCCTCCTAAGCCTGGGATAGTTCCACACACAATGGAGAACTGCATCACCCTCCTTGTGAAGCTACTCCGGTAACCTAATCTTTAATTTGTCCAACTGTAAAATGGGGCTAGCCCCATTCTCACAGAATTGTTATAAAAACCGCTTTTCCACGAATGGTATTTATTGTTGTTACTGCGGTTGTTAGCTATAATTACGTACTATAGATATCTCAGGAAGCCCTTAAATTCCTCCACTGTAAGCCACGGGCAACGACAGTCATAGACTGTAGTTTCTAGGAAGACCAGCCGATTCCAAGAAGGGTGCTCGGCGGGAGAACCTAATGCCGAAAGCCTATTGGCGAAAAACTCTTCCTTCCCGGACGCTAACGTCTGGCAAACCACATTGCCCGGCAGACCCCGCAGCCTGGGGCCGGCGCTCAAGTCATGCATTCTGGGATTGGTAGTTTCCAGGCCTCAGTGTCGGCCTGTGTCGCCCAGCTCCAGGAACTCGCCTTCCCAGCTTGCCTCGCGGCCTGGGCGGGGGGGGGTGGGTGTTCATCTCCGCGACCAGGAAACGGGAAAGATGGCGACGGCTCCGCGACGTTGAGGCCGCGTTGGGCGGTTCAGACTCAGGGTGGTGAGTTCCGGGCGGTGGAGGCGGTTCCCACGAGCTTACAGAAAGGGCTAGAGTCAGGGCACGGCGGTGGCCCCTGCCTCCTGGACGAGGCGGGAAAGAACGCCTCAGAGAAGGGGCATGAACCCGGGAAGCTCGGGCGGGCTGGAGTGAAGGGGCGCGGGCCCCAGGGGTAGTGTTGGCTCCTCCGGGCACAGGCCACGTCCCTGCACGATATTTTCCTCCCAGGACTCTGCCTATGGGCACAGCGCCTCTGATACCCCCAGTCTGATCTTATTCTTTCATGCTTAAAGTAGCCTTTGGTGCAGCCAAACTGGAACTCTGGCTTTTCTCTCGCAGTCAGTCCATGTTTTCCCGCCTCTGCGCCGCCCGTATTATTTCTTTTGCCGGGAATGACTTCTTTTCCGCGTCCTTAATTACATATCTTAAAATTCTACTTAAAGGCTCAAGCGTCACTTCCTCTTCCAAGCCTTCCACATCACCTTTTACAAGTGAAAGGAAACGCCTTTGAACACCTGTATTACTACATCTGAGCCTTGATACTCTTCTTGGTATGTGTCTCATACCCCCTATTGTTCTTTTTTTTCTTTTGGTTTTTTTTTTTTTTTTTTTTTTTGAGACGGAGTCTCGCTCTGTCGCCTAGGCTGGAGTGCAATGGCACGATCTCGGCTCTCTGCAACCTCCGCCTCCCGGGTTCAAGCGATTCTCCTGTCTCAGCCTCCCGAGTAGCTGTGATTACAGGCGCACGCCGCCACGCCCGGCTAATTTTTTGTATTTTTAGTAGAGACGGGGTTTCACCGTGTTCCCCAGGCTGGTCTCGAACTCCTGAGCTCAGGCAACCCACCTGCCTCGGCCTCTTAAAGTGTTAGGATTACATGCGTGAGCCACCGCGTCCGACCTCATAACCCTGTTGTTCTAAACACTTCCTGTGAACAGAATTTATTTTTGTAACTCATATAGCACCTAGCACTGTGCCTTGCGTACAGTAGATGCTTGTTAAATACGTCATTGAATGAAAAAAAAGAATGTGCCCCTGCCCTGCAAGAACTGAGGACCTGAAGATCTGGAGGTTTGAGAGGAAGGCCGCTGGGAAGCATGGCCAGAGTCAGCCTGGTTATTTTGCCCTTGTGATAATAGAACCTGTAATAAAAGTTGCCTGTATTTACTGTCTTCTCTCATTTTTCATTCTCTTCCAAACTCATTCCACTCAGGCTTCCATTCCGGCAATGCCACTGAAACAGCTCTTGTCAAGGTCACCAATAATCTCCATTTTTTCAAATTCAGTGGTTACTTACCTGTCCCTTATTCCCTCTCCACTTCGGTGGTACTTGACACAGTTGACCCCTCCCTCCTTGAAACATATTTTTGGCTTCTTCGTTGCTATGCTTTTCTTTGTCTTTTCTCACTGGCTGCTAGTTCTTTTCAGTCTTTTTCTCTGATTCATCCCGTGGCTAACTCCTGTTAAAGTGTTCCAGAGCTCAATTCTGGAGCTTCTTCTCTATTTTTTTCTTTCACTATGCTGCCTACTTAGGTAATATCATTTAGTGTCCCATGGCTTTAAAAGCTATCTGTGTATTGGTGACTCAAGTTTTTGTCTACAGACCCTCTCCCCTAAGTTCAGATTTGCATTTCTCTTTGCCTTCTGGGAATCTCCACAGATATTCTCACACTCAACCTGGCCAAAATGAAACGTTTGATTTCCTCTTAAATCTGTTCGTTCCCTAGCCTTCTCCAGTTTGTTTGCTATGGCACCACAAACTATTAGGTTGCTGAAACTATAAATTTAGGAGCTATCTTTGTGTCTGCTCTTTCTGCTTCTTCCTTAGTAAGTCCTGTTAGCTTTGCCTCCAAAATATACTCTGACGCTGCCTACTTCTTTCCATCTCCATCGCCACGTTCCTAGAACAAGCCACTGCCATCTCTTGCCTAGAGTACCATAATAGCACTCTCAGTGGTTGTGTTTTCACTCTGTCTCTCTGCTATATATTTTCTTGCAAGTCACCAAAGTATTAGATTGCTTCCTGTTTAAAGCTCTTCTAAGATCCCCATTGCAGTTAAAATCCAAGTTAACTCTACTCTGACCTGTAACACATTTTCATTATCTGACTCCTGCCCAGCTCACTGAACTCATCTTGAATCAGTATTCCTCCTGCATCAGTGCTTCCCAGGGTCAAGAAGTCTTTCCACCTCAGCCTGGGCTCAGGTGATCCTCCCCAGGCAGGAGCGAAGGGGCATGGGCCCCATAGGTAGTATTGGCTCCTGGGGGCACAAGCCGTTTTCCTGGACGATATTTTCCTCCCAGGCCTCTGCCTATGAGCTCTTGAGCACTTTTGAGCTCAGGCATTCCACCCACCCTCAGCCTCCCAAAGTGCTAGGATTACAAGTGTGAACCACCACGCCTGGCTGATTTTTTTTTCTCTCGAGACAGAGGGAGTCTTGCTGTGTCACCCAGGCTGGAGTGCAGTGGCACTATCTCGGCTCACAACAACCCGCACCTCCTGGGTTCAAGCAGTTCTGCCTCAGCCTTCCGAGTATCTGGGATTACAGATGCCCGACACCACGCCTGGCTAATTTTTGTATTTTTAGTAGAGACAGGGTTTCACCCTGTTGGCCAGGCTGGTCTCGAACTGCTGACCTCATGATCTGCCTACCTCAGCCTCCCAAAGTGCTGGGATTACAGGCGTGAGCCACTGCTCCTGGCCTCTGGCTGATTTTTAACTGTTTATAAATGTAAAATTTTATTGTTCAAAATAGACGGGAAGTCTTGATATATTACCCTGGCTGGTCTCAAACTCCTGGGCTTAAGTGATCCTCCCGCCTTGGCCTCCCAAGGTGCTGGTACTACAGGCATGAGCCACCAGGCCTGGCCAAACAAATATGTTTTTAACTGACAAACGTGCAGTTGGGCTCACACCTGTAATACCAGCACTTTGGGAGGCCGAGGCAGAAGGATCCCTTGAGCCCAGGAGTTCAAGACTAGCCTGGGCAACAAATTGAGACCTTGTCTCTAATAAAAATTTTAAGAATTAGTTGGGGCCGGGCATGGTGGCTCATGCTTGTTATCCCAGCACTTTGGGCACTCAGGGCGGATCACCTGAGGTCAGGAGTTTGAGACCAGCCTGGCCAACATGGTGAAACCCCGCCTCTACTAAAAATACAAAAATTAGCCAGGCGTGGTGGCACGTGCCTGTAATCCCAACTACTCGGGAGGCTGAGGCAGGAGAATCACTTGAACCTGGGAGGTGGAGGTTGTAGTGAGCCAAGATCATGCCATTGCACTCCAGCCTGGGCGACAGAGCAAGACTCCATCTCAAAAAAAAAAAAAAAAAATTAGTCAGGTGTGGTGGCATGCGCCTATAGTCCCAGCTACTTGGGAGGCCGAGGCAGGAGGATCGCTTGAGCTTGGGAAGTCAAGGCTGCAGTGTGCCGTGATTGTGCCACTGCCCTCCATCTTGCGTGAGAGGGTGAGACCCTGTCTCAACAACAACAACAACAACAACAAAACAAACCTGGCAAACATGCTAAGCTAGTTCACATTTCTTGTATCTAACAAGGGTTTTTTACCCTGATCTTTTCATGGCCCTCTTTCCCATCATTCAAGTCTCAGCTTAAATGTCAACTAAAACTTCTTCCCTGAGCCATCTATCTCTTGTTATACCCCTACCCATCATATCACTGTTTTATTTTCTTCATTAGAATTCATTACTATTTAAAATCCTTTCCGCTACACTAGAATTTAAGCTTTATGAAGTAGGAGACTTTGTTTTCTTTTTTTTTTGTTTTTTGTTTTGTTTTGTTTTTGAGACGGAGTCTCACTCTGTCACCCAGGCTGGAGTGCAGTGGCACGATCTCGGCTCACTGCAAGCTCTGCCTCCCGGGTTCACGCCATTCTCCTGCCTCAGCCTCCCGAGTAGGTGGGACTACAGGCGCCCGCCACCACGCCCGGCTAATTTTTTTGTATTTTTAGTGGAGACGGGGTTTCACCCTGTTAGCCAGGATGGTCTTGATCTCCTGACCTCTTGATCTGCCCGCCTCGGCCTCCCAAAGTGCTGGGATTATAGGCGTGAGCCACCGCGCCCAGCATGAGACTTTGTTTTCTTTACTGCTTTGTCTCCGTTTACCTACAACAATTTCGGGCACCTTGTAGGTGCTCGGTGAATATTTGTTGAAAGAATGAATGAAATCCAGGATGCTGTACAGAGAAAATAGCCTTCCTTTGGGATTGTTTTCTTAGGGCTGTAAGTGTTTTTTTTATTTTTTATTTTTTATTTTTTGGTGTGTGACAAGGTTTTGCCCTGTCACCCAGACTGGGGTGCAGTGGCACAATCTCGGCTTACTGCAGCCTCTGCCTCCCGGGCTCAAGCAGTCCTTCCATCTCAGCCTCCTGGGTAGCGTGTACCACCATGCATGGCTAATTTTTTATATTTTTAGTAGAGATGGGTTTTTGCCATATTGCCCAGGTTGGTCTCGAACTCCTGGACAAGCGATCCACCCACCTCAGCCTCCCAAAGTGCTGAGATTACAGGCATGAGCCACCACACCCAGTCAAGACATAGGTATTTCTTTCTTTCTTTTTTTTTTTTTTTTTGAAACGGATCACGCTCTGCTGCCAGGCTGGAGTGCAGTGGTATGATCTTGGCTCACTGCAACCTCCGCCTCCTGGGTTCAAGTGATTCTCCTGCGTCAGCCTCCTGAGTAGCTGGGACTACAGGCACGTGCCACCATGCCCGGCTAATTTTTGTATTTTTAGTAGAGATGGGGTTTCACCGTGTTGGCCAGGATGGTCTCAATCTCCTGACCTCATGATCTGCCCGCTTTGGCCTCCAAAAGTGCTAGGATTACACGGTGAGCCACCGTGCCCAGCCCAAGACATAGGTATTTCTGTGTGATAGCCATGATGTACTGATACAGAACAATCAGTCATTTCTCAGGTGATTGTGAGATAAAATGGGTTGTCCTCACCTTTTGAAAGTGCTTCTTGTTCATTTTTCTTTTCTCATCTTTATACAATCTTTCTTAAGGATATATGGCAGGGAATGGCATGAGAAAGGGGCTTGTAAGCTAAAGCTTAAGGAACCATTCGAGCTGAACCATTTGGGGATAAAATAAGTTGCGAGAAATGTATCCCAAGTCTTTGGGATGATGATGAGGTGGTTGCAGATTCAGGCTTGCTGCAGTTTTAGCTCCTGGCTGAACTAGATTTCATAGTCCAAAGAATAGTTGACAGTGTGGGAGTGGTGTTCGGTGTCTCCCAGGTAGGAGGGAGACAGAAAAAATTCCTGCTGAAACCTTTCACAAAACTGGGTTATGCAGATGACCAAGGTTGTGAAAATCTGAATAGGGAATGTCAATCAGGACTTCTGCAACCTCTAGTTTTGGGTATTTAAAATATATATCTTTGAAATAATTATAGTTTCACAGGAAGTTAAAAAATGTGTATAGACGTCCTGTGTACCCTTCACCAAGTTCTTCCCATTGCATAATTAGAGGTACATTTCTTTTAATCTGAGTAAAAGTGTGTTTCTCCACTTAAATTCAGGTTTTCCTTGTGGTGCTAATTATAACATAATCCAGATCTCAAAGTTAAACTTTTTTCTCCATTGAGCTTTCTTTATGAGCTCAAGAAAATTTCTCTCTCTCAGATGTATGAGTGCTAACTGATCCTAGTGGGTTGGCAGACCTAATAAACTTCAAAGTAAGCAATATAGGATGTTTCTAGAAATAGTTGGTACACTGTTCATACACTAACACTTCTTTTAATACTCTTTTGTAGTCTAATTACAAAAACATGGTATATTCACTGTACATATTTAGAAATGAATATATAAAAAGGAATCGACTAGGCACTGTGGCTCACGTCTGTAATCTCAGCCTTTTAGAGGCTGAGGCAGGAGGATTGCTTGAGGTCAGGAATTTAAGACCAGCCTGGGCAACATAGTGAGACCCTGTCTATAAAAAAAATAAATTAGCTAGGCAAGGCAGGAGGATGGCTTGAGCCCAGGAAGTTGAAGCTGCAGTGACCTATGATTGCACCACTGCACTCCAGCCTGGGTGACAGAGTGAGACTCTGAAAGGAATTACAGGGAGACAATATAGTGAGTAACGATGGCCTGTGGAGCCAGACTGCCTGCAACTCTGCCACTACCTGTCTGCCCTCAGACAAGTTCCTTTATGTACCTGAGCTTCAGCGTTCTCATCTGTACGGTAGACATACTAATATATCCACCTCATAGGGTTGTTTTGAGGGTAAGTGAATTATATATAAGCAGTTTAGAGCAGTGCCTAGTACATTGTAAGTACTCTTCCTACTCATTACAGATGGCAGGAGAGCTGGCTGACAAAAAGGACCGTGATGCATCACCTTCCAAGGAGGAAAGGAAGCGATCGCGGACTCCTGACAGAGAGCGGGATAGAGACCGGGACCGGAAGTCTTCCCCATCTAAAGATAGAAAGCGGCATCGTTCAAGGGATAGACGTCGAGGAGGCAGCCGTTCTCGCTCTCGTTCCCGTTCCAAATCTGCAGAAAGGTAAAGTAACTTTGTATGTTATTACATGGGAAGGGAGAGTATGTTTCAGATTTCTTCCTTCTTGGTTCTTCTGATGCCTCCAGTATTAGGCATCTACTTTTTATTTTTATTTTTTGAGACAGAGTCTCGCTCTGTTACCCAGACTGGAGTGCAGTGGTGCGATCTCAGCTCACTGCAAGCTCCGCCTCGCAGGTTCACGCCATTCTCCTGCCTCTGCCTCCCGAGTGCGTAGCTGGGACTACAGGCGCCCGCCACCATACCCGGCTAATGTTTTTGTATTTTTAGTGGAGATGAGGTTTCACCGTGTTAACCAGGATGGTCTCGATCTCCTGACGTCGTGATCTGCCTGCTTCAGCCTCCCCAAGTGCTGAGATTACAGGTGTGAGCTACCGCGCCCGGCCTTTTTTTTTTTTTTTTTTTAAAGATGGAGTTTCACTCTTGTTGCCCAGGCTGGAGTGCAATGGCACAATCTCGGCTCACTGCAACCTCTGCCTCCCAGGTTCAAGCAATTCTCCTGCCTCAGCCTCCCGAATAGCTGGGATTACAGGCATGTGCCACCACACCTGGCTAATTTTGTATTTTTAGTAGAGACGGGGTTTCTCCACGTTGGTCAGGCTGATCTCGATCTTCCGACCTCAGGTGATCCACCCACCTCAGCTTCCCAAAGTGCTGGGATTACGGGCGTGAGCCACCACGCCCGGCTAGGCATCTACTTTTTGTACATTAATCTACTCCTAGCCCAGTTGGACCTGCAGGTGTTTTCAGTTTTCCTCAGTGACCCAACTCTTAAAAGTTGAGAGGGGGCCGGGCGCGGTGGTTCACGCCTGTAATCCCAGCACTTTGGGAGGCCGAGGCAGGTGGATCATGAGGTCAGGAGATCGAGACCATCCTGGCTAACACAGTGATACCTGATCTCTACTAAAAATACAAAAAAAAAAAAAAGGTTGAGAGGGAACTAGTAAGGTGAAGGTCCGGGTTATCAAGGAAGGTTCATCTGTGGCCGGGCGCGGTGGCTCATACCTATAATCCCAGCACTTTGGGAGGCCGAGGTAGGTGGATTACTTGAGGTGAGGAGTTTGAGACCAGCCTGGCCAACATGGCAAAACCCTGTCTCTACTAAAAATACAAAAATTAGCCAGGCATGGTGATGCACATCTGTAATCCCAGCTACTCGGGAGGCTGAGGCATGACAATTCCTTGAACCCGGGAGGCAGAGGCTACAGTGAGCCGAGATCACACCACTGCACTCCAGCCTGGGCGAGAGAATGAGACTCCATCTCAAAAAAATAAAAAAGGAAGGTTCATCTGTTCACATAGTCCGTGACCTGTCATTGCCGTTAATATTTAACAGTACATCTCTGATCTATAAAAGCTTCTTAGAATTCCCTCGTTATTTCCGTGAGAGATACATTCTCTAATTTGTAAAACATTACTTTGGGACGAGAGTATAGGAACTTTCTCAGGGCTGCAGTGAAGCAAGATACTTTGGAAATACCAAGTGAATTCTTAAATTTGCGGTCTTCCAGAGAACGACGGCACAAAGAACGAGAACGAGATAAGGAGCGGGATCGGAATAAGAAGGACCGAGATCGAGACAAGGATGGGCACAGACGGGACAAGGACCGTAAACGATCCAGGTACATGAAGGAATGAGAGGGGGCTTTAGGGGAATGCTCCCATTTCTTCTCTGCACCTGAGTTTGCTCAGCTTCTTATGAAAGTAGATTTCTCGCCAGGCGTGGTGGCTCACGCCTGTAATCCCAGCACTTTGGGAGGCTGAGGCTGGTGGATCACGAAGTCAGGAGATCGAGACCATCCTGGCTAACATGGTGAAACCCCGTCTCTACTAAATATACAAAAAATTAGCCAGGCGTGGTGGCGGGTGCCTGTAGTCCCAGCTACTCAGGAGGCTGAGGTAGGAGAATGGCGTGAACCCGGGAGGCAGAGCCTGCAGTGAGTCGAGATCACGCCACTGCACTCCAGCCTGGGCGACAGAGCAAGACTCTGTCTCAAAAAAAAAAAAGAAAGAAAGAAAGTAGATTTCTCTTAACAGATTCTGTTGGTAGTTATTACAGAGCTCTCTTTCTTATTTATTTTTATTTATTTTTTTGAGGCAGGGTCTCACTCTTTTGCCCAGCCTGGAGTGCAGTGGTGTGATCACAACTTACTGCAGCCTTGACTCCCCCAGGCTTAGGTGATCCACCCACCTCAGCCTCCTGAGTAGCTGGACTACGGGCATCTGCCACCAGATTTTGGTTTTTTTGGGGGTTTTTTTGAGATGGAGTTTTTGTCCTGTTGCCCAGGCTGGAGTGCAATGGCACGATCTCGGCTCACTGCAACCTCTGCCTCTTGGGTTCAGGCAATTTTCCTGCCTCAGCCTCCCAAGTAGCTGGGAATACAGGCATGCGCCACCATGCCTGGCTAATTTTTGTATTTTTAGTAGAGACAGGGTTTCTCCATGTTGGCCAGGCTGGTCTCAAACTCCTGACCTCAGGTGATCCACCCACCTCGGCCTCCCAAAGTGCTGGGATTACAGGCATGAGCCACCACGCCCGGCCGCTTTTTTTTTTTTTTTTTTTTTTTTTTTTTTTTGAGATGGAATCTCTTTTTGTCACCCAGGCTGAGTGCAGTGACATGATCTTATTGCAACCTCCCCCTCCTAGGTTCAAGCAATTCTGCTGCTTCAGCCCCCCAAGTAGCGGGGATTACAGGCGCAAGCCACCACACCTGGCTAATTTTTGTATTTTTAGTAGAGACAGCCGTTTTGCCTGTTGGCCAGGCTGGTCTCGAACTCTTGACCTTAGGTGATCCGGCCACCTCGGCCTCTCAAAGTGCTGGGATTACAGGTGTGAGCCATTGTGCCTGGCCTGTATACAGAGTTCTTATCAGGCCCTGAAAGTATAGATTAGAATTCAAGGCAGAGGACAGAATGCTCCTAACAGAAACTCAGTGGGGTTGTTTGAATTATCTTGTAGATTAAGCTTAGAGCAGGTATGGGGAAAGTATTGTTGGGATTGATAGGAATGAAAAATGATGAGGGAATATAGATAGCAGTATCTTCTTGGCTTGTCGTGGTGGCCATGTAGGCTAAATTCATTGTATATTAAAGAGTTAAGGAGGGCCAGGCGCTGTGGCTCACACCTGTAATCCTAGCACTTTGGGTGGCCGAGGTGGATGTATCACCTGAGGTCAAGAGTTCGAGACCAGCCTGGCCAACATGGTGAAACCTTGTCTCTACTAAAAATATAAAAATTAGTCAGTGGTGGCAGTACTCGCCTGTAGTCCCAGCTACTCAGGAGACTGAGGCAGGAAAATTGCTTGAACCCAGGAGGCGGAGGTTGCAGTGAGCTGAGATCACACCATTGCACTCCAGCCTGGGCGACAGAGCGAGACTCCGTCTCAAAAAAAAAAAAAAAAAAAAAAAAAAATTTTTTTTTTCTCTAAACAACCACGCCTGGCTAATTTTTGTGTTTTTACTAGAGACAGGCTTTTGCCATGTTGGCCAGGCTGGTCTTGAACTCCTGACCTCAGGTAACCCACCTGTCTTAGCCTCCCAAAGTGCTGGGATTATAGGCATGAGACACCGCGCCTGGCCTAGGGGAAATATTTTTGACATCAGTAGTAAAGTCCCACTTCCCAAAAGAGATTAGTCTCAAAAGGAGATTTGGGTAGAAAGGGGCCAAGACAGGGCCATAATTAGGTTTCAGAGCTGGCAGAATGACCATGCCTGCTAAGAGAGTTTCAAGACATGATAGATGACCATGGGCCAGTCTTGTTGAGTCATGGGGAAACTTCCATTCTCTTTTCGGGGCTCAACTTGAACCTCATCCAGGCACTGAAGTAAGAGTGATGTGGACCTTGTTCCTTTTCCTCAAAGCTTATCTCCTGGTCGAGGAAAAGACTTTAAATCTCGGAAGGACAGAGACTCTAAGAAGGATGAAGAGGATGAACATGGTGATAAGAAGCCTAAGGTAAAGGAGAGGAAGGATATTTTTCATCTTCAACTCGTGCGTTGCTTTGTTGATCTTTAAAGGGAGAGAACCTTTATAGACTAAAGTTCTGTTTTATCTTCAGGCCCAGCCATTATCCCTGGAGGAGCTTCTGGCCAAGAAAAAGGCTGAGGAAGAAGCTGAGGCTAAGGTAAGTACTTGAAGGTCTTCATTCATCGGCTCAGGCTGCCATAACACAATACCACAGACTGGGTGACTTCAACGACAGAAGTTAATTTTCTCACAGTTCTGGAGGCTGGAAGTCTGAGAGCGGAGTGTCAGCAGGGTTATTTCTTCTGAGGTCTCTCTCCTTGGCTTATAAGGCTGTCGTCTTCCTCAGCTCTTCACATGGTCCTCCCTCTGTACACATGTACCCCTTGTGTTGGATTAGGGCTTACCCTAAAAGGCCCTTTTTTTTTTTTTTTTTTTTTTTGAGACAGAGTCTCACTCTGTCGCCCAGGATGGAGTACAGTGGCATGATATCGGCTCACTTCAACCTCCACCTCCCAGGCTGAAGCAATCCTCCCACCTCAGCCTCCCAAGTATCTGGGACTACAGGTGCGTGCCACAACGTCCAGCTAATTTTTGTATTTTTTGTAGAGTCCAGATTTCACCACGTTGTCCAGGCTGGTCTCGAACCTCTGGGCTCAAGTGATCTGCCCTCCTTGGCCTCACAAAGTGCTGGGATTACAGGCATGAGCCACTGTGCCCAGCCTAATGGGCTCATTTTAACTTAATCACCTCTTTACATGTCCTGTCTCCACATATAGTCAAATTCTGAGGTACTAGGAGTTAGGGCTTCCACATAGGAATTTTGAGCTGGGTACAGTGGCTCACACCTGTAATCCCAATACTTTGGAAGGCCAAGATGGGAGGATCACTTGAGCCAGGGATTTTTAGACCAGCCTAGGCAACATGGTGAAAACCCATCTCTATAAAATTTTAAAAATTAGCCATCTGTGGTAGCATGCGCCTGTAGTCCCAGCTACTCAGGAGGCTGAGGCAAGGATATTGCTTGAGCCCAGGAGGTTGAAGCTGCAGTGAGCCATGATGACACCACTGTACTGCAGCTTGGGCAACAGAGCGAGAGTCTGTCTCAAAAAATATATATAACACATGCATTGTTTGTTTGTTTGTTTGAGATGGAGTCTTGCCCCGTTGCCCAGGCTGGAGTGCAGTGGCATGATCTCGGCTCACTGCAACCTCTGCCTCCCAGGTTCAAGCAATTCTCCTGCCTCAGCCTCCTGAGTAGCTGGGATTACAGGCACGTGCCACCATGCCTGGCTAATTTTTTGTATTTTTTTAGTAGAGATAGGGTTTCACTGTGCTGGCCAGGCTTGTCTTGAACTCCTGACCTCGTGATCTGCCCATCTCGGCCTCCCAAAGTGCTAGGATTACAGGCACAAGCCACCGCACTCGGCCACATTTTTTTTTTTTTAAGAGATAAGGTCTTGCTCGTTTGCCCAGGCTGAAGTACAGTGGTGCAATCACGGCTCACTGTAACCTCAAACTCCTGGGCTCATATGATTTTCCTGCCTCAGCCTCCTGAGTAGCTGGGACTATATGCACATGCCATGATGTCTGGCCGAGTTTTTTTATTTTTGTAGAAACAAGGTCTGCCATGTTGCCCAGGCTGGTCTTGAACTCATGGCCTCAAGCGGTCCTCCCATCTAGGTCTCGTAAAACACTGGGATTACAGGCATGTGCCACCACGTCCAGTCTGAAAAAACATATGAATTCTGTAGGGGACATAGTTCAGTCCATAACCGAGTCCAAGGCCTATTTGTGTTTTCCTCAACAGGCTTAATGCCTGAGCAAATACTTTTGGGTTCCCTGCCATCTCCCCATCAGTGATGTGATTGTACCCTGCTCCCAGATCCTTTGTTGACAGTTCCAATCTCTTTTGTAGCCCAAGTTCCTCTCTAAAGCAGAACGAGAGGCTGACGCTCTAAAGCGACGGCAGCAGGAGGTGGAAGAGCGGCAGAGGATGCTTGAAGAAGAGAGGAAGAAAAGGAAACAGTTCCAAGACTTGGGCAGGAAGATGTTGGGTTCGTTATTCTACCGTGTGTAGCCCCTAGATGGAAGAGGAAAGAGTGGGATGAGATACAGTGTCTCTTAGGAGAGATAGAAACCTGTTCACTCTGGAGTTTGGAAAGGGGAAGGATGGTGGGAGTTTATGAGAAAACATTTTTCTGTTAGATCTCCATTTACCCCATATCGTAAGTCTGCCCCTTTTTTTCTTCATTTGGTGTTCCTCGTCTGGATTCCCTCCATTCCCTCTCCTCTTTTCTTCCATGAGCTCTTCTGCAGCTTTGCTTTCTTTGGTCTGCAGAAGATCCTCAGGAACGGGAACGTCGGGAACGCAGGGAGAGGATGGAACGGGAGACCAATGGAAATGAGGATGAGGAAGGGCGGCAGAAGATCCGGGAAGAGAAGGATAAGAGCAAGGAACTGCATGCCATTAAGGTGCAGGCCTTGGCTCCATCTTCACTTCTCTCCCACACAAAAATGAGGTTTAGTTATTTGGCCATTGTGATCTCTGCATGTGAGAATTGGGCCTCAAAGCTCATGTGCTTTGTGTTCTGTCCCTGGGCAGGAGCGTTACCTGGGTGGCATCAAAAAGCGGCGCCGAACGAGACATCTCAATGACCGAAAATTTGTTTTTGAGTGGGATGCATCTGAGGACACATCCATTGACTACAACCCCCTGTGAGTGGCTTCAGGCCTGAATTCTAGGTCTTTTCCACTAGGCAGTCCTAGAGAGCTGATGACTACAGAGGTGGAGGAAGTAAGATAAGCTGGGATGGAAAATTGGTAGACTGGTAGTCAGCCAGCCCTCTGGTGGAAGAAAGACCCTGTCCAGGAAGAACTGTTTCATACTAGTAGTCTGCCCTTCCCTCCTACTGCCGTTAACAGCTCTTTCTTTTTTCTTTTCCTCTATCTCAATCCCAGGTACAAAGAGCGGCACCAGGTGCAGTTGTTAGGGCGAGGCTTCATTGCAGGCATTGACCTCAAGCAGCAGAAACGAGAGCAGTCACGTTTCTATGGAGACCTAATGGAGAAGAGGCGAACCCTGGAAGAAAAGGAGCAGGAGGAGTGAGTGATCAAGGCTAGGGTGGCTGGACAGAGCCCAGAGGCTCTACAGAAAGGAGTTGGAGGGCACTGATTCTACTTACTCCTCACACCCTGCTCCAGGGCAAGACTCCGCAAACTTCGTAAGAAGGAAGCCAAGCAGCGCTGGGATGATCGTCATTGGTCTCAGAAAAAGTTAGATGAGATGACGGACAGGGACTGGCGGATCTTCCGTGAGGACTACAGCATCACCACCAAAGGTGGCAAGATCCCCAATCCCATCCGATCCTGGAAAGACTCTTCTCTGCCCCCACACATCTTGGAGGTCATTGATAAGTGTGGCTACAAGGTAAGGAGGGATAGATTGGCCCAAGAGATCTGACATGTTCCTACACTAGTTTGGGAATAGAGAACTTTGTTCCTTGACTATTTGGAGCCATCGCTGCTAGTGGGCACCAATGTGACCTTTTCTGTCACTTTCTGGTAGAAGCGTTGGCTTTTAGTGATTAGGTTTCTTCTTGGGGTCCCTATTTCTGTGAACTGTACTTGGCATCCTTCCATTGTGCTAGCAGATGTGCTTACTACTATCAGTGGTTGCCCAGGTGGTATAACTCTCCCTGTACCTATTACTCTTTCTTGGGGTCACTGCAGGAACCAACACCTATCCAGCGTCAGGCAATTCCCATTGGGCTACAGAATCGTGACATCATTGGTGTGGCTGAGACTGGCAGTGGCAAGACAGCAGCCTTCCTCATCCCACTGCTGGTCTGGATCACCACACTTCCCAAAATTGACAGGTGAGGTCAGCTAGCACCAGCTGGAGTGGGTTTGTCTGGGTAGGAAAGGTGAAAGTGGCAAATGAATGTTTGATTTTTGTTTTACGTCTATAATCAGAAGCTTTCCTCTTTATTCTTTGTTGGATATTGGAATAATTGGATCATGATATCGAAGAAGTATATGTTGCTGGCAAAGACCTGGAGAACTTTGCTATCCTGGAGTCTCTGATTTATTTTATTTTATTTTATTTATTTTTTTGAGGCAGAGTCTCACTCTGTCACCCAGGCTGGAGTGCAGTGGCACGATCTCGGCTCACTACAACTTTTGCCTCCCAGGTTCAGGTGATTCTCCTGCTTCATCCTCCTGAGTAGCTGGGGATTACAGGCGTGTGCCACCACATCCAGCTAATTTTTGGTTTTTTGTTTTGTTTTGTTTTTTGAGACGGAGTTTCGCTCTTGTTGCCCAGGCTGGAATGCAATGGCGCAATGTCGGCTCACTGCAACCTCCTCCTCCCAGGTTCAAGTGATTCTCCTCCCTCAGCCTCCCAAGTAGCTGGGATTATAGGTGCCCGTCACCATGCCCGGCTAATTTTTTTGTATTTTTAGTAGAGACGGGGTCTCCATGTTGGTCAGGCTGGTCTCTAACTCCTGACCTCAAGTGATCTGCCTGCCTCAGCCTCCCAAAGTGTTGGAATTACAGGCGTGAGCCAGTGTGCCCGTCCTTAATTTTTACATTTTTAGTAGAGATGAGGTTTCACCATGTTGGCCAGGCTGGTCTCAAACTCCCGATCTCAACTGATCTGCCTGCCTTGGCCTCCCAAAGTGCTGGGATTACAGGCGCGAACCACTGCACCTGGCTGAATCTCTGATTTTTATTTATTTATTATTTATTTATTTATTTATTTTTTGAGATGGAGTCTCGCTCTGTTGCCTAGGCTGGAGTGCAGTGGTGTGATCTTGGCTTACAGCAACCGTTGCCTCCCAGGCTCAGATCCTCCTACCTCAGCCTCCCAAGTAGCTGGGATTACAGGTGTGTTCGAACATGCCCAGCTAATTTTTGTATTTTTTGTAGAAACAGGGTTTTACCATGTTGTCTAGACTGGTCTCAAACTCCTGGGCTCAAGCGATTCACCCACCTTAGCCTCCGAAAGTGCTAGGATTATAGGCTTGTGCCACCTTGCCTGGCCTCTGGACTTATTTTTTTTTATTTTTTATTTTTGGAGACAGAGTGTCTCTGTCACCCAGGCTGGAGTGCAGTGGCGTGATCTCAGCTCACTGCAACTTCCGTCTCCTGGGTTCAAGCGATTCTCCTGCCTCAGCCTCCCGAGTAGCTGGTATTACAGGCGCCGGCCACCACGCCTGGCTAATTTTTGTATTTTTATTAGAGGCAGGGTTTCACCATGTTGGCCAGGCTGGTCTCAAACTCCTGACCTCAGGTGATCCGCCTGCCTCAGCCTCCCAAAGTGCTGGGATTACAGACATGAGCCACCGCGCCCAGCCCCGGCCTCTGATTTTTAAGTGAGATCATTGCATTCTTTTCTCATCATCCTCCCCATTCCCATTGCTCCCCGTAAGAGTGACTTTGTCTTGCTCTGGCTTGTGGTTGGATAAGAACCAAAGCTCACGAAGCTGTGGGGCACCCCGTTTACCACAGGATCGAAGAGTCAGACCAAGGCCCTTATGCCATCATCCTGGCTCCCACCCGTGAGTTGGCTCAACAGATTGAGGAAGAGACCATCAAGTTTGGGAAACCGCTAGGTATCCGCACTGTGGCTGTCATTGGTGGCATCTCCAGAGAAGACCAGGGCTTCAGGCTGCGCATGGGTTGTGAGGTTTGTTTTTCTGTCTAGCAGCCAGCCTACTGTCTGGGAAGGCTATCTTGGGGCTTTGTTTCTAGTTTCTGGAATATATGTGCAGTAGTATGAAGAAAGGAGCTGGTTTATATATATGTGCTATTTATTGAGAACTTATGCACCAGGGTTTATATCACAAATAGTATATATCATATATATTAGCTCATTAATTCTCACAATAATGTATGAGAGTGGTATTTCCTTGTTATAGATCAAGCTGAGGTTCAGGTTAATAACTGCCTGAAGTCACAAACAGCTGGCAGTGGGCAGAGCTGAGATTCATATCCATAGCCTGTGCTTTTAGTTACTCTTTACTCTGCCAGACCAAATCTTTGACTTTGTGCATTGCCTTCATCTCAGGAAAGTGGAGGAGAGCTCTTTATGAGAAGTCTGCTGTAGAAATTTAGTCTTTTTACAATTTTTTAAAAAAATTTAGTCTTTATACAACCCCCTTCATAGTACCCCTTAGTCTCTCCCATCTAAGAAATTCCTTCTTCAGGATCTGAAATGATTTGCCAAAAAAAAAAAAAAGTTTCTACTGATTTTGCCTCCTCTGTCTAATCCTTGCACCTTACTCAGAGACCTCATTCATTCCTGAGAAAATCCAGGCAACAAGTGATTTCATGCCAGTTTGCAGGAGCCTTTACTGCTAAACATAACGAGAGGTTGGGGTCCAAGTTCCTCAGCATTGGAGGTCTGTCACCCAAGTGGGTGGATAGTTCACAGGAAAGAAAAGAAGGGGCACCTGCTGGGCTATAAATGATTGTACTGTACTCCTCAGATTGTGATTGCTACCCCTGGGCGTTTGATTGATGTGCTGGAGAACCGCTACCTGGTGCTGAGCCGCTGTACCTATGTGGTTCTGGATGAGGCAGATAGGATGATTGACATGGGCTTTGAGCCAGATGTCCAGAAGATCCTGGAGCACATGCCTGTCAGCAACCAGAAGCCAGACACGGATGAGGCTGAGGACCCTGAGAAGATGCTGGCCAACTTTGAGTCGGGAAAACATAAGTACCGCCAAGTAAGGCTGCTTCCCTGGGCTGGGAAAAGTTGGACAGGCCAAGGCGGGTGGATCACTTGAGCTCAGGAGTTTGAGACCAGCCTGGGCAACATGGCGAAACTCCATCTCTACAAAAATTACAAAAATTAGCTGGGCATTGGTGGTGCACACCTGTGGTGCCAGCCACTCAGGAGGCTGAGGTGGGAGGACCTCTTAAGCCTGGGAGGCAGTGGTTGCAGTGAGCTGAGGTCATGCCACTACTCCATTCCATCCTGGGCAACAGAGTGAGGCCCTGTCTCAAAAAAAAAGAAAAGTTGTACAAGGTTGCCAACCTCCTGTTGGGCCTTTCTTGCCTTAGGTGGGCTCAGAGTACATGTTTCTAGAATGAAGTGTGCCTAGGTACAGTCCTCTGACAGTCCTAAGGGTGGAGCCATTTAGCTTAGCCCTGGAGAAACGATTCCAAAGACTCATGCTGCTACCGGGACCACAGGTGCTAGCAAATGCTCTCAATCCTTCCTGTCATCATAAGATGGAAAGTGCCTTGATGAACAGGTACTCGGGAAGGATGGGAATTCAGAGGACACTATTTTCTAAGGTGGTGGCTATCAAAGCCTATACTGTGGCACATTTTAGATTCTTTAGTCTGGGCTGACCTGCCTTCGGTGACAGTGGGATATATGATTATTCCTGCCTGGGTGCAGGGCTGAGCCTCCTGTTTTCGTAGACAGTCATGTTCACGGCCACCATGCCCCCAGCGGTGGAGCGTCTGGCCAGGAGCTATCTTCGGCGACCTGCTGTGGTGTACATTGGCTCCGCAGGCAAGCCCCATGAGCGTGTGGAACAGAAGGTCTTCCTCATGTCAGAGTCAGAAAAGAGGTATGAGGGCAGCTGAGCCAGGGGAAACAGGGTGGAGAATAAAATGGCTCTGAGAACTTTTTTAGTGCAGGTGCAGGGCAGGGCAATTGCTCTGCTGTGTTGAAGAGCTGCTGTTTTCTTGGGCAGAATGTCATGGGCATTGAAGACCCTGAAAGTAGTGTTCATAGATGAGGGTTGGGCATTTCACTTGGAGTGGGAGGTATTATGCATCTTGTTTTTCTCCTCTTCCTTCCAGGAAAAAGCTGCTGGCAATCTTGGAGCAAGGCTTTGACCCACCCATCATCATTTTTGTCAACCAGAAGAAGGGCTGCGACGTGTTGGCCAAATCCCTGGAGAAGATGGGGGTGTGTCTGGCAGGGGAGAACAAAGTCTAGCCTCTGTGGCACTGCTTTCTGAATCTAGCAGGGCCCCCTAGGCTCTTCCTTTCGAGTCTCACCCTTTCTTTAACCTGTCCAGCAATCAACAAGTTAGGACCAGGGTGAAGGGTGGTTTGAGGGAATAAAGAGAATGGAGTCAATTGCTGGGACCCCCTGTCTGCTGCAGTAATGCCAGCCAAAGCTGCCTTGGGTCTTCATCCTGGTGAGGTGGAGCCAGGGAAAGGTTTGAGACCCATATCCTGGCAGTCTGAGGATGTAGAAAAGAGTAGGTGAAAACTGTGCTTAGGTACGTTGAGAGGAGGTGATATGGTCAGAAGGGAGCTGATAATCAGTGTCCTTTACTTCTGTCACTGGTGCTTTAGGGGAAGGGTGTGTCCCTGTCACTCAGCTCTTCAACTTCCTTAAACTTCTTGATCCCTGCTTTCTACCCTGATCTTGCCCCTAATTCTCTTTGAGGACTTCTCATCTGTCTGGCTCCACCGCTCTCCCAGCTGTTTTGCCTTTGACCTTACTCTGTGTGTCCCTGCCACACCACACCTTTTTCTCTCATCCCTCTCTTCAGCTCACTTGTTCTCTCCTTCTTTCACTGCAGTCATTCTCTTGTTTCCTTTCCTTTCTCGTACTCTGCTGCTCTCTCCAACCCTCCCTTCATGTGTGTCCCATTCCTCTGAACTCCTGTGTCTCTCCTTGATTGCATTGCTCACTCTTCACTTCACCATTCTTCCAACAGTACAATGCTTGCACACTGCACGGTGGAAAAGGCCAGGAGCAGCGAGAGTTTGCGTTGTCCAACCTCAAGGCTGGGGCCAAGGATATTTTGGTGGCTACAGATGTGGCTGGTCGTGGTATTGACATCCAAGATGTGTCTATGGTTGTCAACTATGATATGGCCAAAAATATTGAAGGTAAGTTCCAGGGAAAGCAGCTTCAATCCAGGGTGAAGTCAGATTCCTTATGGTGTCCCACTGGAAGTCAGGGTGCTGTCCATGGAAGGCTGTTACTGCCTCCCTCAGCTCCAAGTCTGGGATTGCTTGCTCCCATGAGAAGCACTCCTGTCCTTTATCTTACCTGGGTTTGTTGTCCCAGCAGCTGGGATGACACTTGTGTCCTCAGGAGTGTGAAGAATGAAGCTAGGCAGCTGTGGGTCTTAGTGTGGTAGGGACCACAGTCAGTAGGAGGACAGGGGAGATGGGCACCTGGAGAGGGCACTGTGGGCGCCTCAGGTTCAGGCAGCATGTGCTGTATTCCTGCCTTTGGAGATGGGGTGGGAAGGATGCCTCTAGAAGTGGAGGCATCAGACACGGCTCCCCAGGGCATCTGGGCTATGCTGAGTGACGTTCTTCCCATTCCCCAGATTACATCCACCGCATTGGCCGCACAGGACGAGCAGGCAAGAGTGGGGTGGCCATCACCTTCCTCACAAAAGAGGACTCTGCTGTGTTCTACGAGCTGAAGCAAGCCATCCTGGAAAGCCCAGTGTCTTCCTGTCCCCCCGAACTAGCCAACCACCCAGATGCCCAGCATAAGCCAGGCACCATCCTCACCAAGAAGCGCCGGGAAGAGACCATCTTTGCCTGACACAGCACTCTTCCTGTGGGCTGAGGGCATCTCCGAAGCTGCCTGATGCCTGTTTTTCAGAACCCTCACATCCCTCTTTCCAGGTCCTCACTCTTGGGATATGGGGGCTTAGGAAAACAATCCAACTCCCTAGCCCAGACCCTCAGGTCAGGAGGCCTGCGTGTGGGGCTGCAAAAGGAGAGGACGACGCTGTCGGAGGCAGGGAGAGCAAATTACCACAGCTTCTTGGCCCAGTTCTGCCCTTCTTTGCTTTGGGATTGCACTGGGCCATCAGCTCATGCCAGGCTATGGGGGCAGCCAGTTGGCATTGCTCCCCAGACTGAACAGAAACCTGGCCGCCGGATGGGACCTCCTTTGGCACAGACTTGACTGTGTAACTGCATAAACTGCAGTAGCATCATTGCCCTAGATGCCCCAGGAGACCTGGCACCATGAGGATTACAGACAGTGGAATCTTACTGTCATCTGGACAGCTGTTTTCCTGTTTGGATGGTAAAGGAAGTTGAGAGTCTTTAGACCTGTGCACAGCCCCGCACCAAGGGGTGCTGTATGCTCTAGGCATCCCCTCCCCCAGGGGATTTTCTAAGTAGATGGGGGGACACGGTGAACTGGCTGTGTCCATCTTTGTCACTGAGTGAAACCTCTGTTTTCTATTCTCTGAGAAGATAAGTTTGTATGTTCTGAGAATAAATACATGAATATTAAGACTGTTAGATCTAGTTCTAGTTAAACTTCCCAGCTTCTCCCTGGCAGGAGGGACACCACTGGGTGCGGGGTGGGTTGGCTTGGAAAATGAGAGACAGCCACATTAAGAGAAGAGTAGAGGGGTCTCTGCTGATAGTCTTGAGTCTGTAGGTGGACTTGAGGGGAGATGCAGAAGCCACGCAGGACTGTAATGCATCTTCCGCCCCTGCTCTAGCCTCGCATAATGTGTGGCCCTGGCCTGGACACCCTCTAGGGAGCTTTAGGCAAAGGTGAGAAAGGAAAGCAGTTGTGAAATTTTGGCAGGTGAGGCAGTTGGAACCACTCTGCCGCTGTGTGCCCAACGCCTGGTCTCGGGAGCTTTGCTTGTGGCTCCCTAGTTGGACCCATTGCTCCTGGGAGGGGATGGTGCAGAACGGGTGGACCCAGCTGTATCAGGCTGTGGTGAGAGGAACGCAGGGCTGCAGTCCTCCCCCCATACCCCTCTTGTTCACATGCTCTTCTTACCCCACAGAAAGAGTTGGCCTAGTACATAGAGTTCAAGTTGTAGCTGCTTCTAGGGCCTTTTTGGCCTGGCGCAAGGATACTGTAAAGCCGTGACCAAGCGTCTTCCCCACATCATCCCAGGACAAGCCCTTCCGTGCTGCTGGATGTCTCCCTCTTGACACCTGGGCATGAGGAGTGGGGATGCCTGGGAGTGGAGTGCCTCCCCAGCTCTGCCTTTGTCCCCTTCCCGCTGGACAGATCCTCTGAGAGAAGGGCGGCCCAAACAAACAAACACATCTTTCCCTCCACCAGACTTTGGGCCGCATCACAGACAGAACAAACAGAAGCCAGAGGGACTGTGCATGATGTTTATTAGTGATGACAGTGAGGTGAGGCAGGGGCTTGTGGAACATGCTCTGTAGGTCACACACTAGACCCATAAGGCAAGAGTAGCCGGGGAGACAGGTCCTCTGTGCCCTGTCTCTCCCCATCTAACCCTAACCTAACAAGCGGCAGCTATGAGTCAGGGAACAAAGTCTGGAGCCCGGTTCTCCAAGGATGTATGAGGGACAAGAACAGTAATGACAGGATGCAGGGCAAAAGAATGAGAAAGGCAAGGAGGCCCCCCTAAGTTCTCTGCTACACACGCCCTCCTTCCCCAAACCCCCATCCAGGTTGGCTCCCATCTGCCACTTGGCTTCACCATGCTCCTGGTCCCTGGTCCTGTCACATGTTAAGAAGCTTCCTGGCAGGGTGAGGAGAGCCCTTCCCTCCAAGAGCTTCAGCTGTGAGCTCTCTCTGGCCCGAGCGTGGCCAGCCTGCTGCTCCAGTCTTGGATGTGGCTGCCACACCCCAGCAAACGGATGGGTGTGCCACCCTGGGGGGGCTATGATTGTCTCATTTCTAATGTGTGGCAGTGAGGTGACTGGAGGCCCTGGATGCCAAAGCAGTCCCTTGACTGTCAGGACTTGTGCCTGCTCAGGGACCTTGTTTCTTCCTCATGCCATGGTGCCCACACCCCACCCTTTTGTCACTTTAATGGGGCATCCCTTCCCTGAGTCTGGTGGGAAGGACCCTGCTAAGGGGATCCTGGCCTGAGGGCACTGCCCAGTGGGGCAGCTTCCTGTGTGGGAGGAGAGGAAGGTGCCAGGGGTGCAGAACACACAGCTAGTACCTGGAATGGGAGCCTAGTAGGGGTCACTGCCCAGGAGGTGAGGGGGCCCCGTTTCTCCCAGAACCTTGGGACCACAGGCAGCCCTGAAGCTGGGGCTGGGCAGGGGGTTTTGGGGGCTGAGCCTAGTGCCAGCCTAATGCCAGTCTAACGCCACCCTGCCTGGAGTGGGCCCCCCAGCCAGCTGCGCCTGTGCCTGTCAGGGTAGGGCAGCAGGAGGCTGTCAGTAGCTATCCTTGGGCCAAGGCCGGTTGCGCTGCCAGTTCCGGTCATTGTGGTTGTGCTCTGAGTCCTGGGCTAGAAGCCGGTCTTGGGGGTCATGCCCGTTAGCACTAGGCAGCCCCGAGGTGTGTTGGCGGTGAGGCTGGTACAGGTCCTGGTAGGCATCTGCATAGTCCTCCTCCAGGTGGCGGGAGCTACGCTGTGAAGATCCTGTCCAGGCTTGGCGGGAGCTCTCGCTGGCCTCATCAGAGGGCATCAAGCTGTCCCGCTCAAGGGGGGAGTGCTCCTCGCCACGCTCCCCCAGCAGCTGCTGGTTCTGGGGGCCATACAACAGCTCTCAGTGAGGCAGTACAGACCTCACCTTATCTTCTGGTGAGGTGCGAGATTCTTCCCCCCTCAACTCTCAATTCCCCGGTACAGGAAATAGTGCAAGGAAAAAGCATGCTGGAGCATTTTTCCTCTTCCGAGAGAGAAAACTGGAGCTTCGACTCCCGCAAAATTCAGGCTCTGCCTTCAAGGCAGCCTGGGAGAAGGTTTGGAGATTGTGTTTCTCTTCACCCCTAGGAAACTAATCTCTGACGTATCCATCTCATTGATTGATTCCCTCTCTCCTCAGGAAGTTCCTTTGCCCGTCTGTGCTAGCTCTGTACAGCAGAGCTGAGAGTTCTACAATCCTTTGGCATGCTGAACTGGAGGCCAAGGACAGTCCTCTGGGCAGGGAGGGGCAGTGCCTTGGCTGGCTTAGCTTGAGCATCTCTGCCCACTGGAAATGGTTACCTGAAGTCCAGGGATGGCACTGGGAGGACCCAGAAGTCCGGGGCCAGGGGCTGGGTGGTGCGTGGCCCGCCAGTAAACCTCCAGGTACTCAGCCAGGTGCTCACAGGCATCCTCCAGCTGGTTCTCATCCAGAATCACATCAAATGACTCCTGGGGAGGGGGAGGAAGGCGCAACGTTGGTTTCCCCTCAGTAGCAGCTCCCCCACCCATCTCTATCACTGCCGCAGCCCTGGGGGAGTGGGCACAGGAGCAGCTGACCCAGGCACTCACCGGTGGGCACTGAACCAGCTTATCATATGCCATCATCTGTACGGTCAGGTGCTTCATCTGTGACTTCCCCCGGGAGCGAATGAGACGCTGGAGTACCTGAGCGGGGAGGGCAGAGCTAGGCCTGGAGTCTCTCAGGACTCTGGGCAGAGCTGAGCCCGGGCAGAGCTAGGCATTTCTTCCACTTGTGGCATCAGTAGCAGGTGAGGATGACTCAGAGTTGTGTTAAGGGCAGCAGGAAAAGGGAACTCAGGTGCCCCAGGCAGGGACCAAGTAGAGTCATGCCACATTCTAGTAGGATAGCCCTGTGGGCCTCCTCCATGAGCCCAGCTGACTTACCTTTGGTGAGGACACTTTGACAAAGACGATGATGGGGGCCAGCGAGGTCTTGGCCAGCTGTGCTGGGTGGTTGATGGTGTCAGCGTCCAACACTACTAGCTGCAGGGATTTGGCCAGCTCAAATATGCGCTCGATCTCACTCTGCACTTCCGCTATGGAGGGAGGCAGCAGCAGTGCTCACCAGGAGCTCTGCCCACTAGCTCACTCCAGCAGGCTTTGAGGGCTCCCGAATGGTGGACAGGAAGGAATTGGAGGAAAAGGGCATTCATCGAAGCCTGGACAGGCAGAGGAATGGGAATTGAGGAGGAGGGGTGTGTTCTTGCCAATCCTGGGGGCAGGTAGAGGAGTTGGGCAGAAAGACAAGGAGATAAGGAAGAGAAAAGGGAAGAGGGGCCAGGCATGGTGGCTCATGCCTGTAATCCCAGCATTTTGAGAGGCCAAGGTGGGCCGATCACTTGAGGTCAGGAGTTCGAGACCAGCCTGGCCAACATGGTGAAACCCCACGTCTGCTAAAAATGCAAAAATTAGCTGGGCGTGGTGATGGGCGCCTGTAGTCCCGGCTACTCAGGAGGCTGAGATGGGAAGATCGCTTGAACCCAGGAGGTGGAGGTTGCAGTGAGCCGAGATCTCACCACTGCACTCCAGCCTGGGTGACAGAGCGAGACTCCATCTCAAAAAAAAAAAAAAGAAAAGGGAGGAGGAAGGTTCTCACTGGCACTTGAGTGGGCACAGAAGCAGGTGGTGGGGACTTCTCACCAATGCTGGAGCGGGCAGAGGAGCGCTCAATGATGGTCCTCTTGCCAGGATTGTTGAGCACAGATCGCTTTGCCAGGGAGAGGTCGGCTGTGACTCGGGTGATGGAGATCCTGGGGTGGGAGTGGAGAATCACAGCTTGCTTCTAAACCTGTGCCTCAGCTTCTCCTTACTCAGCTCCCACTAACTCTTCCCTTAGAGAAGACTAGCTACAGGCATCTGGAAGTAGGCCATGAGCTTCTCCTTGGTTCTCAGGCCACCTCAGGCCAGGGCAGCTTACCTGCCATCAAATCTGTGTTTGAGGAAGTCGAAGAGAGCCTTCTGCATCATGTCTGTGACCTGGGGGAAGGCATGGCACTGATGAAGGGCCCCTTTGGAGAGAAGCAGCCTCCCCATGCATGGCCCCAGAGTCGATACCCTCCACATACACACCCTGGAGGGAGGAGACACACCCCTTCCACTTTCCCTAGGGACTTCCTGTGGCAGGCTTGGTAGAGGTGACTCTTTGGGATCAAGGACCTCCTCTCACCTCATAACCTTTCAGAGAGGGTCCCACCAGCACCACAGGCCGCATGGAGGGCACCACGTCATATGGGGGAACATGTTCCGCCTGCAGAATGGACATGAGGTCAGTAGAAACCATGGCCCTGGTGCCTGTCTCATGCCTGGTTGGCGTCAGGGCAGATCCAGAGGTTCTGGGCTCCCTCCCCTCTCTGTTCTGCCCTCCAACAATGACTGCCTAGAACACTGTCCCCAGAGCCATAAGCCATGATCCCCCCAGCCCAGGTCCCTTCCTTGACTCACCTGCTTTTGCTTCTGCTTGGCTTTTTGGAAAAGGAAATACAAGATTAAAGTTGGTGAAGGGGGAAAGGTCCCTGGGGGCATGGTATCCCCGTCCCCAGGGGAGATACTGGCTTCTCCCCACCCCTTCCGATCCCTCCACAAACCCTTCCCACACAGTTCACTTGGGCAGGATCCCCTCTTTCCCTGTGTCTTAGCTACCCACCTACCCAAAATGGGTGGGTTGGGGGGAGGCTACCTAGAGATGGCGGAGGGGAGCGTCGGTTGCCAATGTCACTCAGGCTGGAAGGGTTCCCAGATCTCCTGAGAAGAAAGGGAGGCGAAAGAGAGGGAGAGAAGAATGTGTCTCTGTGTATGTATGTTCTATGCATTATTTAATAATTGTACACAATTCCATATGCTTTATCTAGTGAGACAGGTGTACATGCAATATGTGTGTGTGTTTGTAGATTTGTTTAGTGTTGAGTGTGTAGAGCTGGGCATACGTGAATGTGTATTTCAGGGGGATATGCATGTGTATGGCATGCATGGTGACGTGTCCTGTGGGTACAGTGCAAGTGTTTGGGGTGTGTTTACTGACTCACGGCCCAACTCTCACCTGGCCTTCTGCTCCTGTTTGAGCCGGATGCTCTCCAGGCGCTGGGGGCTGGGGATGAAGGCGATGTCCCCGCCCTCTTTCACTAGCCGCCCGATCCACCAGTCATTGCTGTACTTCTGGGGGCAGGTGGAGCAGGAAGGGGTGGTGAGAGAAGCGCCCCGCCCCAGTCCTGGCTCTTCAATGTGAAGGAGCCAGCGAGGCAGTCACTGAGCTGGTCTGAGGAATGCAATGCAAGGGGCGGTGGGCAGAAGGGGCCAGGGGAAAGGACAGCCAAGTTCGGGCCACCCAGGATTTCTGAGTGAGGCATTGCAGCTGTCACAGGGGACCTCGGAGGCAGCTAATCTAACTGCTCACTTGACAGACATGGAGACTGATGCCCAAGCCAGGTCTCAGAAGGATGGAGACCCTGGGGATGAGATCTTAGATATGAGGGGTGGACAGGTGTGTGTTAAGGAGAAGAGCTGATTAGCTTGGGGAATTAGACTGAGGATTGAAGTCAGAAGCATTAGGATCTGGAGCAACAGCAAGAAAATGAAGTGTTAGAGGCTTCTGGAAGTAGGGGGGTCGATCACCTCTTTAATGTGCAGAAAATCTTTGGCCTCAAAGTTGACTCCAGAGCCCTGGACTGGGCACTCCTCATCCAGTACGCCACAGTAGCTGACATTGGTCCTCACCGCAAATGCCACAGGTTTGTGCTGGAGAATTTGGCCATTAGTGCAAGTGAGAGAAGGCTCGAAGCACCCCTTCCAGCTTCAGTGCCCCAACAGCAGAAGGCCGTGGCCTCTGCCCATCACACACACCGTCTCACACTCAAGGACATCCTGCCCAAGGACCCCTTGGGACTTAGGACCGAGTGCAGGTTTCCACCTAGCTTGGCCTCCTGTCTTGCCCCATGCCCAGAAAGTATACCTTGGCCCTTTCGAGCTGCTGCTGAGCCTGGCTCTCTACTTCACGCCGGGCACTCTCCCGGTCCTCCTCCAGGGAGACGTCTGAGTCCAGAGATGGGCGGCTGGTGTAGGAGTCGGCTGAACCCTGGGTTGGGAAAGAGGCTGTGACTCCCAGGCTCCGGCATGAAGGATGCCATGGAGGCACCCTCCTCACCTTACAGTGTTGCCTCTATTGCCCCCAGTTTCTCCATCTCCAAGGGGATAGCTGGGTCCCTATGGCCCCTCCTATCCCCTGAGAAGGGCCCCAGTGCCTCTGAGGCTACAGGAAAGCTGGCCCAATCCATAGGTGAAAAGATCTGGGCCCCTCCTCCCCCAAGTCTATTAATACTGCAGCTTTGAATAGAGCCTTCACTTCTCTTTCCTCCGTTTTCTCCCCTCTAACATGTCCTCTGAGCCGAGGGAAGGGAGGTGTGCTGAAGATGATGTATTAGAGATGATTCTGGATCCAGGAGACCCAGCCCCCTTGTTCACAGCAGCCTGCAAAGCAGCCTGGACATCATCCCTTTAAGATGCCTGTCAGGAGTCCAGCCAGCTGCAACAGTCAAGAGATGCTGGTTGGCACAGCACCAGTCCTCAATGTGGGGATCCAGCCATCTGCCCCCTAAGATTCCACTTTCCCTACTCCAACAAGGCTCTGAAGGCTCCCAAATGGTGAGCCCTTACCCTTCCAGGGTGAAGAGGAGGACACAAAGCTGCCAGCTCCTAGAAGTTACCTCCCCTTTGCTCTCCCCACCCCCTACTTTTCTTCCTTCCACACCTGCTGGGGCAACTAGCCAGGTGTGGGCAGCAAACAAGACACAGACCAAGAAGAACACAAAGCTGTCTCCCTGGGTGCAGGTGAGGCTGGGCCACGCCTACCACTTGGCCTACATCTCCCTAGTCCTTTCCCAGGCCCAGGGGACATCAGCCCTAGAAGAAGGCTATGCTAGTGCCAAGCAACCTAGCTACGGAGCAGGACCCCGGGGATGTGGGGAGGGGGTAACATGAGCAAGGAGAGTCTCTGAGTCCTGCCCATAGGAAAGGTCTTGGGCAATGAGGGTGCATTTGACGGTCACAGAGTTCAGCCTCAAGACCATGAGGGAGAGGCACAAATGAGTGAGGGACGCTGGACTTTGAGACAAGAGCCCAGAGGTTACAATGTCTGGGTTTCCTCCTCTGTCAGGGAAAGGGAATCTTTCATTTCCTGCCTCAGTTTTCCCTCTCTGTGGGGAGAAGCCTCAAGTGATACTTCCCACAATTCTGAGATGCCAGTGGCAGAGAGAAGGGATAAGCCTAGATAAGGGGTTCATGCAGGAGTGTGTGTGTGTATAGGGGAAAGGGCTTTAGAATGTCCTCGGGCAGAGGAACATTCTCTCAAGCTCACTGGGCATGACCACCTACGGAAGGCAGCAGAGGCCAGACTCTCAGAGAAGAAGGCAAAATCACATACCTGCTGTCCACCATGCCCTCTACCCCTACCCTGCCGTGGGCAAGAGGGCTGTTCAGCTAGGGGTCAGCCCAGGCTCTCGAGCCTTAGGCTAAAGACAGTGTCTATAGTAGACCAAAGGCCTGAAGATAGCACAAGGGGGAAAGATCTTTCATTTTACAGAAGAGTAGTCCGCCGACTGTTCCTCATCTCTCCTGAGAACAAAATGAGGCTGGATGGCAGCAGGATAAGTGGGGGATGAACCCCAGAAATAATCTTTGCACAGGGTGAGGGACCTCCTTCCCAGGGGTCTTAGGACACAAGAGAAACCTCTGTGGGATGTGGTGTCTGAAGCAACCAGATAGGGGCCAACAGGCTGGGAGGCAGGAGGCAAGGCAGATGACCACTCGCTTTGGTACAGATACATCGGGTACCTCCCAGAGGCCCAGAACTGTGCTAAAAGAGGAGTCTGACCTTTTCTGCCTGTGCTCCAGGCTCTCAGCTCTATTTAGTAATCTTTATTTTTATTATTTTATTTATTTACTTAGAGACAGGTCTTCTGTCACCCAGGCTGGAGTGTAGTGGCACAATCGTAGCTCACTGCAGCCTTGAACTCCTGGGCTCAAGCGATCCTCCTGTCTCCTGAGTAGCTACGACTACAGGCATGCGCTACCATGCCTACTAGTTTTTTGTAGAGACAGGATCTTGCTATGTTGCCTAGGCTGGTCTCAAACTCCTGGGCTTAAGCCATCTTCCTACCTTAGCCTCCCAAAGCGTTGGGATTATAGGCATGAGTCTCTATGCCTGGTTTAATTTAGTAATTTTTTTTTTTTTTTTTGAGATGCAGTTTCACTGTGATGCCCAGGCTGGAATGTAATGGCGCAATGTCGGCTCACTGCAACCTCTGCCTCCCGGGTTCAAACAATTCTACTGCCCCAGCCTCCTGAGTAGTTGGGACTACAGGCATGTGCCACCATGCCGGGCTAATTTTTATATTTTTAGTAGACACAGGGTTTCACCATATTGGCCAGGCTGGTCTCCAACTCCTGACCTCAAGTGATCTGCCTCGGCCACCCAAAGTGCTGGGATTACAAGCGTGAGGCACCGCTGGCGGCCTAATTTAGTAATCATAACGCCTGGGGCATCTGGCTTACCTGACCTCTCACCCTGGGATGGGAATCACAGGATCTCTCCCTAAATATTTAATGAGTTGTGCTCAGAATGGAACCCCCTCTCCATTACTCCCAAGTCCTCCAGGCTCACTCATCTCTAGTGCTCCAGTATTACTTAAGGAGGCCAGGGCTGCCCTGCCAAGCATGATCTAGGGTTTTACCTTTCCTGTACCCTGCTACGCCAAAATAGCCAGGTTTCAGTACTTTGGAGCTGCCAGGAGTTGGCACAGTGCCCTGGTGGTGCCCCCCTTGCCTAGTGAGTGTGTGGGCAGGCTGCAGCTCCTCTCTTGCCTGGCACGGGGGAAGGAGAGGAGGGAGATGAGCCGTTGGATTTATTTAGAGCCTGATCTCCCTCCTACTGCTTCAGAGGGGGCCTCAGGGAGAGCAAGGAGCCAGGCAAGAGAAAGGGAAGTGGGGGAGGGTGATCAGGAGCCAGAGAGAGATGGGAGGGAGCAATGGGTCAGCAGGCTGCCCTCCAACACCATCCACATGTCAGTCTGCTCCTTGCAATAGCCCTTGCCTTCTCACCAGGGATGGGAAGAACCTCCTAGGGCCATCCAGCCCCACAGAGAGGTTTGTTTTCAAGCTCACCTTGGCACCCTGGGCTATACCAGCTGTCCCTTCAACTGTCAGAAAGAGGTGTCCACCAGAGCCTTGAAAATGATCTGCTCTAGCGGCAATGTAATTAGCCCCAGAGGCCCCATGGAGAATTGGGCCCAGAAGGAGACCAGTCCCAGAAAAGGACAGTTGCCTATTCTGAACATCAGCATTCATCTATCCTGGGCCTGGCAGTAAGTGATGGGAAAAGACTTGAACATGAATTCCTCTTTCCGACCCAGGGGTGCTCCAACCTATTGGGGCCCCTTCCAAGCCATCTAGTGGTCCACTCCTAAGGAGGCCTTCTTACAGGACATTTGAGGGAAAGTTGTCAGCTCCAAGGGGCTGAGAAGCTCCTCCGCATTCTTGCCCCATCTTTCCAGGCACTCTCCCTGCTGTCTGAGCTCCGGGAATCACTGCTTAATGAGCTGATTTGTCTCAGTGGGTCAGGAGATAAAAGCAAAGAGGAGAATTAAATATTTATCGGTTGCCTGTTTCTCTGAGCAAAGCGCTTCCTCTCCATCCCCAGGCCCTCAGCTCCTCTGGCCTCACCTCCAGGCCTTCCATGCTGGGCAAGAGCTCAGGATGCCCGCTGCAGAGGAAGCCTCAGCAGGGGGCTGTGGAATAGATGGGGCTCAGTCACCTGGCCTACCCATGTGCTGGGCGCCCAGGTTTCAGCCTGGGAGAGAAACTGGGCTAGAGAAAGGGTGAGGAGATGAGGCAATGCGCAGAGATGGAGGGGGTGGAAGGGAATAATGGAGCTCCTCAAGTTTTAGGATCCGTCTGTCTGAAGAGGTTGGTCCCTGGCTCCCTGATGTCCTCTCAGCTCCCTGATGTGTCGTTTGCTTGAGGCACAAGAGGTCTAGAATGTCTGCCTCCCCAACCACCTCGGCGGCTCTCCTAGCTGTTGTGTTCAGACCCCAGAAATCCAGAATTTGGAACTCCAGACATGGCGTGTTCCCTCTCCAGAGCCTCTGTGCCCTCGGCCTCCAGCCCTGCCTTCTCCCACCCCTCTTTCCTGGGCCGTGGAGCCACCTGCTTGAGCCCTTCCCCTATACTGCCCCCTCTCTGCACACACCCAATGCCCCAGGGTCTGAGTCTGGGTCGCTGGGGAACGCTTGGCATGAAAATCCATCTCCCCACGTTCTTAGAGCGCCCCCCTACAAACCCTGCCCTGCCACTGAGGCGTTTTTCAAAGTCCTGAACCGGGGAAAGGGTTGAAGGGAGAGGAGGTGTCACCCCAACTTCCCCGCCCCCACCCTCACCGTGGGCACTCACCGCCTCCGAGTCCTCAAACCCGGGCACGTAGGAGTCGTCATACATGGGGGAGTCCGGGTGGGGGGAGCGAGCGGCGCCGGGGGCGGGAGCGGCCCGGAAGCAGGGGCAAGGACTGCGGGCCGCGCCCGGGAGATGCCACCGAGCCCCGCAGCCCTGCGGGCGGCGGCAGGGAGCGAGAGAGCGCGAAGGAGGGAGCGAGCCGCGAAGACCAGCTGCTCGGAGCTCAAATCACCGCTCCCCCCACCCCACCCTCCCAAACCCAGCCGGTCCCACCCCGAGCGCGGCTGAGGAATCTGGCGCCGGCTCCTACAACAATAGTGCCCGCCCACCTGACCCCCTCCCCGGGAGAAGGCGGGGGCGGCGGCCACCGGGGAGCCCGGGCCAGGCCGGGAGAGGGGAACGAACCCGTGCTGGGTGGAAGGTGGGTCCCCGAGCACCTACGGGGCCGTGGCGGCGGGGAGGAAGGGGAGGAGAGGCTGCGGGCAGGGCGGATCCAGGCAGGGAGGAGGCGGGGCGAGGAGAGATGCGGAGACAGAGACGCTCGGCAACCCAGGAACTACTCCGCCGGGAAACAAAGGGCTGCGGCGGGGGAGGGAGGGGGCGCTGAGACCGCGAGGGAGACGCGACCCGGGCGGAGACTGGAGAGGGCGCAGGTGTCGAGGAAACCGGAGAGAGAGAGGCAGAGGGAGGACGGAGAGGACAGGAAAATGGGGAGACCCTGGGAGACAGAAGAGGCGCGGGAACGAGCGGCAGACGGGGGAGGGGTCCCAGGCGACTGCAGGGCGGGTCTGGGCCCGTGCGTCCCGGAGGCTCCGAAAGCAAACCCCGCAGTGGTCCCGGGGAGGAATGGGCTTGGTGCCCCCAGGCTAATGACAGGACGGCAGCTCCTGCCCCAACAGGTGCCCGGCCCCCTCAGTACGGGGACGCTGCGGCAAAGGCGGTGTTGCCCAACCCTTGAGAAGGGGGGAACTTTCCGTGAGCTGGGTAGGCCTCCCCACACCTGTTGCACGGATAGATTTTGTCTTAGTCCTGCCAGGATGGGGGTTCCCTTCCCCACTTCCCTGCCAAGGATTGTGCCAGACAGTGCCAAGGCATCCGTGGGAACTGGGGCAGAAAGGGGCTGTTTTAGGTGAGCCTAAAGGGAAGGGGAAAGAAGCCAGAGGGTGGAGGTAGGGGGATAGTTGTGGGTGGGATCCTGGCTACACTCGGGTTGGGAGAGGAAAAGGCCAGTCTCCTCGGAGTCACTAGGGTAAGGCCAGATTCTCCCCTTAGCAGAAGGGCTTGTACCACTCTGCACCACTCAGTCTCCTTCACAGGAGCATTGAGATTTGGGGTAAGAGAGCCGCAGCCCTTATCTTGAGGAAACTTTCCCCAAAGATCCACCCATTTGAGCTCTCTCCTTTTTTCATCTCCTGAGCAAAATTCCTTCTTTGATTTTTGACTGCCTACCTTTGTGCCCCACGAGGAGGATGTGCGTAGACAGGGGTTACACTTGGAGGCCTCCTGGTGCCCATGCTCTTGGCCCTGAGCTCAGTCCTTTTCCTTTCCCAATTTCTCACACCCGGGAGTTCAGCAATCTGCTCATCCCTCCTAGGCTTGAGGAGAATCAGAAATCCAAAACTCTGACATGGCTTAGTAAGATCTATGGTAGAAAGCACTGTGCATGGGAGAGAGAAAGCCCACCCAAACCAAGTGGCTTCCCACCTGGGTCACTTATCGGTGTTATCTTGGCAAGACAAAGAAGAGCTGCATCTTCAGACTGACATCTTTAGTCTGTCTACTGTGGGTGGCCCAGAGCAGCCCTGCCCAGCACCTTCCTCATGCTGGGTTTGACAAACAACTTTGTTGCAGCCCCTGTGGCTGAAGGGACTGTCTCCTCTCCTGAGTCCAGCACCAACTGGGGTTTGGTCATATACTGGATTCTTCTGTATTGGAAGTTCCCAGACACTGCCCACTTTTGTGCCCTCACCCAGTTACGCAGTATTCCTTGTATCCCCCTCTTTCATCCTTTCTCTTCAATTCCTTCTTTCAGGGGCCTGGAGAGGTGTCAAAGAGTAAGACCCTCAAGGTGCTCTTCTCCTGGGAGATGGCTCTAGTGAAGAAAGCAGTGGTGGAGGCAGCTGTTTCTCTTCCTATCCCTGCATCCACTCTCCTGGCCTCTCCTTTTGGGACTCTCTCCACCCACACAAGGTCCTGGGGCTGTAGGTAACAGCGGATCTGCTATCGGCAGCACTCCTTCCTCACACTCCTTGTAATCTCCTGCGACAAGGTTGTCTAAGTCTGCTCCTGAGGCATGTGTTGCCATGCCAACCATCCCCAGGAGATGGGTTCAAGCTCCTCATACCTGGGCCCATCCCCTGGGTCCTGCAGTAGCTTCAGAGCTTCCCTCCTTCTTCTCATATCTCTGGGTTGCTACCCAATGTTCCTTTCATTTCTCACCCACACCTGCCTACTCTAGTTCTAATACCAACTTGGTGACTTCTTGTCCTGTGACAGGACATGTGCCTGTCAGTGTCCATGTAGCCCTAACCTCTTTTCTTTTTCATGGCTGGGCATAAAGGGAGAGAGCTGAGGGCAATAAAGGATCAGGGGAGAGGCTCCTCCTGCTGATTCTTTCTAGGAGAGAGTTGTTAGACTGGCAGCTGGCAGGTACCCAAGTCATAGAAGCAAGACATAAGAGGAAAAGCCTGAATAATCAGGTTTGGGAGCTGGAATATATTGAAACCTTCTTGGGAGGTTTCAGAATATATTCTAGCTTCTCCTCTAAGTGTACCAGGAAGCTGGGCAGATCCCAGTCCCTGGGCACTGAATGGGGAAACTGAGACAGAAGCTAGGCCTTCTGGGAAGGCTTAAAGACTCCTCCCCAGCAGTTTTTAAGATCTGGACCAGGTGGAGGCCCCTACCATTCTGGCTGCTAGGCTGCCAGGGAACTCAGGGACAGGCGCTAGGGGAGCTTGGCAGAGCCCTTCTTGTAATCTAGCCCCTTTTTTCTGGCTCCTCAGTCAGTCCTCTCCTCTCATCCAATCCCAGTACTAGGAAGCTGCCAGCTCTGGCCGCTCCCTCCTCTCTAACCCGGTGCCTCTTCCACCCCTGGCCTCACTTCCTCCGGTTTCCCTGCCTCCCCATCGGTGCAGTCTCCCCCAAACGCGTGCCCCCTTCCTAGCTTGGAGCGGAGCTCTCCTCCCACCCAGTGGGGAACCCCCTTCCCACGACCCCACCCCCCCCCCCCCCCCACGGTTACCTCGTTCAGCAGGAAGGTTGCACTGGAGTCAGAAAAAGACATAAACCAGGCTAGCGGCCTCTCCCCCTCCCCCGGGCCAGGGGCTCCGAGGCGGGAGCAAAACCCGGCCGCTGCTCTGCACGCTGCTCCTGCCTGCACGCCTGGCCTCGCCCCACGCCCGCCGGGCTCCGCCGCCTGCTCCCTTCCCTCTCCCCTGGTTCCCTCCCTCTTTCTCCTCCCTCCTCCCTCCCTCCCTCTCCCTTCCTTTCTCGCCCCCTCTGTCAGTCTCTGGCTCTCCCTGCCTTTCAGCCCAGCCTCTCTCCACTTCCGTCTCTCCTGTCTTAAGGTCTTCGTTCTGTTTTTCCGTGTGCCTCCCACTGTCCTTCCATCCCCACGTCGCACCCTCGCTCCTCGGCTTCCCCTGCCGCTCTGCTTCTTCCCTAAAGTCCTCCCGAGAAAGAGTAGGGACTCTGGAGTTTCCGCCGCCGCGGGCAGAAGGGCAGGAAGAGCTCCAGGGCTGCCCCAGCTCCAGGGCTGCCCCAGCTCCTGAGCTCTTGGCGGAAGCTTCTGCTCCCTCCCGGCCCTGCTCCGTGCGCCGGGCGCCCATCCTCCGGCGGCGGCTGCGACCCCGACCTCGGCGGGGGAAAGGACCGAAAAGCAAGAGTGCTGGTGCTCTGCTCGCCCGCCCAAGCGTCAAGGCGCCCATCCACTCGTCCCCGGCTCGGCTCTGTGTCTCCAGAGGGATCGGCATCCCTGTGGAGAGAGCCCAGCTGGGATCGCCCCGCGCCCGCGGAGTCTCTGCCGTCTCCCCCCACTCCTGGGTTCTGGTGCAGCGGGTCTCAGCTCCGCGAAGGGGAAGGGCGAGGCGAAGCGACGCGGCTCCTTCTCGACCCGCTGCAGCGCCCCCTGGGCTCGCTGGCCCGGCGGCTACACGCGCCCTCCAGGTGGCGGCACCGCCTGGTGTCCGGTCCCGGGGCCGCGGGGTCCGGCCCTGCCAGCAGGCGGCGCTGCCCAGGCCAGAGCAGGGGGGACGCACCCCGGATCCAGACACCGCCCAAGCCCAGGACGAACCCCTCTCCCCCTCCTTTCTCCAGGAACTGCAGTCCCAGCTCGAGACCCCCAGTAGGAGACCCCAGGCTGCGCTCTACTTATTCCCACCCCGTGGGGCTCCTTCGAGACACCCGCGCCCTTCCGGGACCCTAGCCCGTCCCTACCTCCATCCTGGTCTCGAGGGGCGCCCCAGCTAAGCCGGGCAGCGTCCTGGCCGGGACTGGGCAGCAGGGAGTACAGAGTCGCGGGACCGCTCCTCGGGTCAGTACCCCTCCCGCCCCTTTCTGCGGGTGCGTCAAACAGGACAAGCCCAAGTTCTGGCGGGGGAAGGGGGAGCGGGGGTGTAGTCCCAGTTGGCTCTCTCTCTGGACCCTTCTGAGCGGACAGACCGCTCATTGGTCCCTTCACACCCCCAACGACCCCAGGCTGGACCCTTCTCCAGACCAAAGACGGCGCCTGGGGCGGGGAGAGACGGACCCCCCTTCATGGAGACAGACACACGCTGACTCCGATTGACCCAGGTCCCCAACTTCCCCTCAGCATTAACTAGAACGCTCTCCCCTTTCCAGTGGAGGGCGTCCCACCCTTCTTCCCGGCCCTTCTTTTAACCCACTTCCCCTGGGAGTTTCCGGGACCCCTCCCCTCAATCCTCCCATCCCCGGGATCTGGGGAGACTGTTCCTCCCTCTCTGCTCAGCTGACCCTCCACTTGCCCCCATTTCTGAGGGAGGTAAGTTGGGGGAGAGTAAATTCTCTCTCCACTCCCTCCTCCCGAGGCTGGATTTAACCTGGAAAGTGCTTTGAGAAGGCACCTCCTCCCCCACTCCCTCTGTAGTCTAGTCTAGTGGATCACGGAGCCCCTACCACCCACCCACCTCCAAGTTGCTCAGCTTCGACCATTCAGAGGAAAGAAGTTATGTTATTTGTGTGTGTTAAAAATGCGTGTGGAGGTTTTTATGGTTTTGTTTTGTTTTTTGACTCTAGTAGAGGGAGCAAACGCTTTGCCTTTCATTTGGCAAGAAGACCTGGAGGGAGAGAGGGCCCTCCCCACCTACACTCCCCTGCTGACCACAGCTAATGGACTAGCTCCGCTGGGCCCTGCGGCAGCTTAAGTTTCCATAGGAGAAGGGAGGTGGGGAGAGAGGGGATGTTGGCCCAGGCAAGCAGTTGTCCCTGGCTTCCCGCAACCTTCTCTCCTTCCCTCCCTCCACATTCTCTGCCTGAAACTATAGCATAGAAACCATCTCTCCACCTTCCACTTTATTTTTATTTATTTATTTATTTATTTGTTTGTTTATTTTTGAGACGGAGTCTCACTCTGTCGCCTAGGTCGGAGTGCAGTGGCGATCTCGGCCCACAGCAACCTCCGCCTCCCGGGTTCAAGAGATTCTCCTCCTCCCAAGTAGCTGGGGCTACAGGCACGCCACCACACCAGGCTAATTTTTGTATTTTTAGTAAAGACGAGGTTTCACCATGTTGGCCAGGCTGGTCTCCAACTCCTGACCTCAAGCGATCTGCCCGCCTCGGCCTCCCAAAGTGTTGGGATTACAGGCGTGAGCTACCGTGTCCGGCCCACCTTCCACTTTAAAATAGAAATATCAGTTACTTCTCCCTGAGGTTGGCGCCGAGGCTCACGCCTATAATCCCAGCACTTTGGCAGGCCGAGGCGGGCAGATCACTTGAGGCTAGGAGTTCAAGACCAGCTTGGCCAACATGGTGAAATCCCATCTCTGCAAACAATATAAAAATTAGCCGGGCATGGCAGTGCACACCTGTGGTCCCAGCTACTTGGGAGGCTGAGGCAGAGAATTGCTTGAACTCAGGAGACAGGCTGAGATCGCCCTACTGCGCTCCAGACTCTGGGGGACAGAGTCTCTGTCTCAAAAAAAAAAAAAAAAATTACTCCTCCATGAGCCTATCACAGGAAATCTGAGGTGCACAGTGGCAGTTCCCCACCCCTTACTTTTCTCATTTCCACCCCAGCTGCTGGACCACAGGCCCCTTCTCCATCTTGCTCTGCAGAGAAGGTAGGAACTTCAGAGCTAGAGCCAGCAGCCCATCCTCCAGGTCCCCAGAACTGCCCTCTCCCAGGCCCTTTCTGTGATGTGACTGGCAGGATTATCCTTCTCCAGGGCCTGCCCAAGACGCATATCCTCTTCCTCCCCACTCAAGCTCCCTCAGGGCCTTCATCTCTGGCTCAAACCTCATAGTATCTGGGCAGGGCACCCTGCTGAGAGGGGCCTCTACCCTGGATCCATTCCTGGAAGCTATGCCCTCTAACTTGGCCCATATAGGCTCTGAGCTCTAGCAAACAGGCCCCCAGGGCTTCCCAGGCAGCCTTCATCCCTTCTCCCTGCTCACCTTGTCCTCAGACCCCAAGATTGTCAGGACTTGGGATATCTGGCAGGGCCCCTACAAGCCACTCTGGCTAGTCTGTACAGACACAGCTCTGCAGCAGGAGGTAACTGATCTAGAGCTGGATTTCAGTCTCCGTTTGCCTCCTCAGCAAGGCATAATCTGCACAACTGTGCTTAGTGGCCTTGATATTTGAAAGTCTGTATACTACAAAGATAGAGATCACCATGTCCATCCCTTTTTATCTTTTCTACCTAGACCAGAAAAAGGTACCTATCCCTTCTCTTCTGAGAAAATCCTGTGGAAGTAGCTTCCACAGGGAATCCCCATTGCCAGTTCCAGATATTACTCTGGGGGAAGTTTCTCCAATATCAAACCTCAATCCCTCCTGCTGCAGTGCCTTCTTTTTCTGGGCTCTGCCTCTGGACTCATGGTGTTATTTGATGCTTCGAGGCACTTTCAGATTCCATCCCCTGATGCAGCATTTGCTATAAATATTTCTGAAGGGTTTCTTGCTGACAATGCCCAGCAAGATCGCACCCTCCTTCCCAAATCAGGCCTCTGGACAGACTGGGGAGTCAGCTGTGGGTTCAAGACCTAACTCTTGCTCACTCTGGGACAGATAGTATGACTGTTGTGTGCATTTGGAGGTTCCTTCTGGTACCTGGGAAGGAGGGGAAGGTGAGAGGGCTGAGGTGATTGGCTTCATGCTCTTGCTGCCCAGAATCCGGCTCAGCCTAGCACATAGTAGGTGCTTGATAATATGTTTCTTTTAGTCTTAGATCCCAGTTTCCCCTCTGGGTCTGCTGATGCACATGATAGGTGATTCCAGTCTCACAGAACGGATTGCAGTGAGCAATGAGCCTGGAACATGAGTGGAACTCTAGGGCTGCCCCACATGGAGAACGGGTATTGATGGCAGGATCTCTAGGGTGGCCAGGGGAATGTGGGGGCTGGCCTAGAATTTACCACCTTCTCTCCCTCACTAGAAGCAAGGAACTGCTCTCGCTAAATTCCTAAAGCTTTAGGACTCTGAATCACAGCACAGCACAGCACAGCACAGCCCAAGGGGTCAGTTCAAGTCCTTCCTCCACCCCCACACGTTTACAAGCTTTGTAAACATCAGAGGTTAGTCAGGGAAGCTGGGCTGAAAAGAGATGGAGGTGGGGGTTAGGATCCTTGGAAAAGGTTCTGCGATGTTTGACTCAGATTACAGGCACATGTGGTGGGAGTTCTTTGGGAAAAGAGTTCCCCAAGTGGGGGCAGCTGAAACATGCCAGCTGGAGCAGAGAGGACTTGGGCCTTTAGGAGGGTGGGGCTGCTGACAAGAGGCTGAGGGTGGCCTTGAGAAGGTCAGAGCCATGAGGGAAGAGGCTGACCCTGGCATGTACAGCTGGAGGGAGTGGGAGTGAGGCAATGTGTTTGGATTCTTCTCTCTGCCCGTCCAGCTCATGGCAATTTGCGTGTTCCTTTATCTCACGGGATCCCTGCTCTGAGCCCACATCAGAGCCCCTCTCTAACAAAGAGGTGCCAGTGTCTGGCCTGCAGGCTGGGTACCTTTCTACTTGCTCCCACTGGCCTCTGCCCCACCCTTGACTCCCACCCTTCTCAGTTTAAGGATCTGAGCTGTGGTAGCCATCTCTAGCTCAGGGTGAGGGCATGGTGCCTGCAACCTCCCTGGGAATGAATTATTGAAGACAGCGTTGTGCTAGCTGTTCACAGCTGCTGCCCCTTGGGCCCACCATTGCCTCTTACTGTGCTTCTCACTGCTGTAAGGGGGTATGAGTCTTGGGGCCTGGGAAGAGGGTATTGGGGAGAGGCAGGGACTGAATAAGGTTGAGGAAGTGGGCCTTGGAGAGAAGCCTCCTGGGGTGGAGGGAGGTGGGCTGGCAAAGACTTGTGGCCCCTCATCATGGATCAGGAGGGTAGTCATAGGACAGAGGGAGCTGGCAACCACTTGGTTGCAACCAGGTTGGGAAGTGAGACTGGAAGACTTTTGACTGGAGTGGTTTCCCAGGATTGGAGGTCTGGACTCTCATATGCTTCTGGGGTAACACAGAGCCAGAAGGAGTCTGGGTTTTTCCTTGAATGACCTGAAGTCAGCACCGGTAAGGGTCATTCAGGGATGCTCTGTGCAGAGAGGCCTCTGTCCCTTCCCTGCAAATAAGGTCTTGCATGTGTGGTGTGAGGAGTGCAGTTAGTGTCACGGTCCTAGACAGGCCTCATCTGGTACCTTGGAAAGAATGCAGGATTTAGAGCCTGAAGACCAGAGGGCAAGTCCTAATTCTGCCATTTGCTGGTTGTGGGCAAGCCATTTATTATCTCAGAAACTCAGTTTCTTACTTTTATTTTTTACTTAAAAAATTTTTTTTAAGACTAGTTAATTGCAATAGTGAGAAGGGGGGAAGAGTAGAACAAGGAGTTTGATCTGACTCTGAACAATCAATTCAGATTGCTTGCTACCTTTGTACTAGCCTCAGTTTCTTTTCTTTTCTTTTCTTTTCTTTTTTTTTTGAGTTGGAGTCTCACTGTGTCTCCCAGGCCGGAGTGCAGTGGAGTGATTTTGGCTCACTACAACCTCCACCTCCTGGGTTCAAGGGATCCTCCTGCCTCAGCCTCCCGAGTAGCTGGGACTACAGGTGCGTGCCACCACACCGGGCTAATTTTGTATATTTTTAGTAGAGATGGGGTTTCATCATGTTGGCCAGGCTTGTCTCAAACTCCTGACCTCAGGTGATCTGCCTGCCTCGGCCTCCCAGAGTGTTGGGATTACAGGTGTGAGCCACCGTGCCTGGCCCCCACAACCTGTTGCTTATTATTTTTTTATTTATTATTTATTATTTTTTTTTGAGAAGGAGTCTCACTGTTGCCCAGGCTGGAGTGTGATCTCGGCTCACCACTGCAAGCTCCACCTCCCAGGTTCAAGCAATTCTCCTGCCTCAGCCTCCTGAGTAGCTGGGATTACAGGCGTGTGCCACCACGCCCAGCTAATTTTTTTGTATTTTAAGTAGAGACGGCGTTTCACCATGTTGGTCAAGCTGGTCTCGAACTCCTGACCTTGTGATCCGTCTGCCTTGGCCTCCCAAGTTCTTTTAAAACTGGAAAAGAACGATGGTGGCTTAACAAGAGGTTCTGTGAGAGCTCAAGAGGAACACTTGCGCTTCATGAGATGTAAATTGCTGTACCAAAGTTAGTTGTTATTGCGGGTAAGAATATCATAAACAGGGAAGCAGCACGTAGTGGAAAGAACCTGCACAGGGTCAGTGGCCTAGGTTTTGGCATCTGGCCTGTGACTAACCCATGGAAAGACCTCTTAGGTCCCTTCCACTTCTGAGATTAAATGACTTCTCAAAGGCCAATTAGTCAACGCTCGGATCTGGATTCAGACCCAGATCTTCAGAATCTACCTCCTGGGTTTTTTTCCATTACAGCCCGTGGGCCGGGTACTCTAGTCCACCCTGACCTTCCATGGGCTCAGCACGCTGGGACCTCCCCTGAAAGTCCCCCACACCCAGATACCACAGTGATTAGCATTTCATTCCTTTGTATTATACATGGGAGGTGCATAATACAGGTGGATCCTCCCACCTAAGCCTCCCTAGTAGCTAGGGACTATAGGCACATGCCACAATGCCTGGTTAGTTTTTTTTATTTGTTATTTTTTGTAGAGATGGGGTTTTACCATGTTGCCAGGGCAGGTCTCAAACCCCTGGGCTCAAGCAATCCTGTCTCGGCCTCCCAAAGTGTTGGAATTACATTCGTGAGCCACTGTGCCCGGCCAATTTTCATTTAATCTAATCATAGTCTATATTTAAATCTCCCTGGTTGGCCCCAAAATGTCTTTTTTTTTGAGATGGAGTTTCACTCTTGTTGCCCAGGCTGGAGTGCAATGGCGCAATCTCAGCTCAATGCAACCTCCGCCTCCCGGGTTGAAGCCATTCTCCTGCCTCAGCCTCCTGAGTAGCTGGGATTAGGCGTGCGCCACCATGCTTGGCTAATTTTTGTATTTTTAATAGCGACAGGGTTTCACCATGTTGGTCAGGCTGGTCTCGAACTCTTGACCTTGTGATCTGCCCTCCTTGGCCTCCCAAACTGCTGGGATTACAGGCATGAGCCACCATGCCTGGCCAGCAGCCTACTTTTAAGGAAGAGAGAGAGAGATCGCATAGAAGTCACAGTCTTTTTGTAACCTAATTTTGCAAGTGGCATCTGATCACTTTTGCTGCATTTTATTTCTTAGAATTGAGTCACTAGACCCAGCCCATGCCCAGAGTGTGGGAGTTACATAAGGGCCTGAATATCAGCAGTCAGAGATCATTGGAAGCTATTTCAGAGCTGCCTACCAGTATATTATAGGTAATATTCCATATTTTATCACATGAGAAGATACATAGCAATTTATTTATATTATTATTATTATTTTTGAGATGGAATTTCGCTCTTGTTGCCCAGGCTGGAGTGCAATGGCACAATCTTGGCTCACTGCAACCTCCGCCGCCTAGGTTCAAGTGATTCTCCTGCCTCAGCCTCCTGAGTAGCTGGGATTACAGGCATGCGCCACCATGCTAGGCTAATTTTGTAGTTATAGTAGTGAAGGGGTTTCTCCATGCGTGAGCCACAGAGCCCAGCCTATTTTTATTATTTTTTTTGAGATAGAGTCTTGCTCTGTTGTCTAGGCCAGAGTGCAGTGGCACAATCTTGCCTCACAGCAGCCTCCTGGGTTCAAGTGATTCTCCTGCCTCAGTCTCCCAAGTAGCTGGGATTACAGGCACACACCACCACGTCTGGCTAATTTTTGTATTTTTAGTAGAGACAGGGTTTTTGCCATGTTGGCCAGGCTGGTCTCAAACTCCTGACCTCAAGTGATCCACCTGCCTCGGCCTTCCAAAGTGCTGGGATTACAGGCATGAGCCACTGCACCTGGCAATTTAAAAGGGCCTTTCATATATATGTTATTTGAACTTTAACAACTCTGTGAAGGCAGATATTGTTACCTCCATTTTATCAATGAGAAAACAGCCTTGAAGAGAGCTTCCTTTTTCACCCTACCTAAAGTAGGCCCCTTCAGTTACCCTTTATCACAGTTATTAATTTCCTGCAACACAGTTTTTAAAAAATAGACTCTTTTTTTTTGAGACAGTCTTGCTCTGTCGCCTAGGCTGGAGTGCAGTGGCGCATCTCGGCTCACTGCAAGCTCCGCCTCCCGGGTTCATGCCATTCTCCTGCCTCAGCCTCCTGAGTAGCGGGGACTACAGGCGCCTGCCACCATGCTCCGCTAATTTTTTATATTTTTTAGTAGAGATGGGGTTTCACCGTGTTCGCCAGGATGGTCTCGATCTCCTGACCTTGTGATCCGCCTGCCTCAGCCTCCCAAAGTGCTGGGATTACAGGCATGAGCCACCGCGCCCAGCCTAGAAGTTTTAAATTCACAGCAAAATTGAGCAGAAAGTCCAGAGTTCCCACATACTTCCTTCCCTGACACATGCACAGCCTACCCCCTATTAACATCCTGCAGCAGAGTGGTAAATTTGTTAAAATGAACCTACATTGACACATCACTGTCACAAGTCCACAATTTACACTAGGCAGGGGAGAGTTCTAGTTCTACCACTGAACTGCAAGTGCTACAGTTATACTAGGGTTCACTCTTGGTGTTGTACATTCTGTGGGTTTGGATAAATGTCTAAATGACATGTATCCACCATTATAGTATCACACAGATTAGTTTCACACTGCCCTAAAAATCCTCTGTGCTCTTCCTCTTCATCCCTCCCTACACTTAACCCTTGGCAACCATTGATGTTTTTACTGTTTCCAGTGTTTTGTGTTTTTCAGAATGTCCTATAGTTGGAGTCACGCAGTATGGTGTTTTTTTGTTTGTTTGTTTTTTTGAGACAGAGTCTTGCTCTGTCACCCAGGCTGGAGTGCAGTGGCACGATCTCAGCTCACTGCAAGCTCTGCCTCCCGGGTTCACGCCATTCTCCTGCCTCAGTCTCCCAAGTAGCTGGGACTACAGGCGCCAACCACCACGCCTGGCTAATTTTTTGTATTTTTAGTAGAGATGGGGTTTCACCGTAGTCTCGATCTCCTGACCTTGTGATCTGCCCGCCTCGGCCTCCCAAAGTGCTGGGATTACAGGCGTGAGCCACCGCGCCCAGCCATCATGCAGTATGTTAACCAGATTCTGCGACACACTTTTCAGGCTGTATAATCTCATTCTTTGTCTGCTTGTTTATTAGCTGCCTCTCTGGATGAGACTGCAAGTTGCCTGAGGGCAGGAACTTTGTCTGTCTTTACTTATCACTGTATTTCCAGTGCCTAGAATTGTGCCTGCCACCTAGTAAGCATTAATGAATGTTTGTTGAAAGGAAGAATGTTTCTGGCTGGGCACAGTGCTTCGCGCCTGTAATCTCAGCACTTTGGGAGGCTGAGGTGGGTGGATCACCTGAGGTCAGGAGTTCAAGACCAGCCTGGCCAACATGGTGAAACCCCGTCTCTACTAAAAATACAAAAATTACCCGGGCATGGTGGCAGGCGCCAGTGATTCCAGTTAGGAGACTGAGGCAGGAGAATCACTTGAACCTGGGAGGCAGAGGTTGCAATGAGACGAGATTGTGCCACTGCACTGCAGCCTGGGCGACAGAACAAGACTCCACCTAAAAAAAAAAAAAAAAAAAGAATAAGTTTTGAAGTTTGTCCTTGTCACATTCCAATTGGTTGGAATCCAGGTCTCCTTGACTTGACAGCCTAGACTGATCTGTTCATTACACCACACTGGGAAGGAAGAAAGGTGTGTCTGAGGGGTGGGGTGGGAATAGAGCCCAGAGAAGGGAGACAGCAGGAGGAGTGACAACCAGAGAGGAGAGGAGGGGGCAAATGGCTTTTCTGTAAACACACTTGGCCAAGGGGGCAGCTTAGAAGGCTCTCTTTTCCCCTTAGAATTCTGCCCCAAAGTGGGCATAGTCCTCTTGTCTTGGTCCTTCTCCACATACCAAGAGAGGCTCACTTTAAACGAGTGAGCAAAAAACTTTACCTAATACTAAGGAAACACAAAAAGAAAATAAACAATGAAAATACATGAACTCTAAAACAGCTCAGCGTTGTCTGAAGTGTAAAGTTTCCATTCTCACTCCCTGGACTCTCAGACTCGGGTCCTTTGTGTGTCTTGCCTCCTAGATAACTGCTGCCCAATTCCAAAGGGCTTTTCACAATTTTCCAGTCTCCTAGTTTCCCTGCCTCCCAGCTCCCAGCCTGTTTGCCAGGATGGGTATGGGGTACATTAAGACTTTTATTTATTTTCAAAAACATTTATTTTGAGGCAGGGTCTCACTCTGTTACTCTGGCTGGAGTACAGTGGTGCAATCATAGCTAACTGCAGCCTCAAACTCCTGAAGTCAGGCGATCCTCCTGCCTCAGCCTCCTGAGTAGCTGGGACTACAGGTGTGTGTCACCATGCCTGGCTAAAGACTTTTAGATGCACTAAGAACTCAAGAGACTACGATGATCCCCATGCAGTTGAAAACAACTTAATTCAACAAACAATTCAACTGTAAAAAAAAATTTAAGAATGCTAAAAATGTTCTGAAAATTTCCATGACAAATTTGACATTTTGGGGAAAATGTCAAGTATCACATTATTTCTAAATAAATATTACTCAGTGCCCCTGCTTTGCTGGCACTTAACTCTCAGAGTGCCTGTTAGGTAGATACTCACTCTTCCCCCTATGCCTACGTCCATGGGAAATATGAAATGTAGAGGAATCATAGTACACTGTTAATTTCCTCATTTGGAGTACTTTCCTGCTGGCATAAAAACTGTGAACGCTTGGCATCTCCCTTTTTATCTTGAACATTTTAAAAATGTAATTAATTAATTAATTAAAAATATTTTTTTTTGAGACAGTGTTTCACTCTGTTGCCCAAGCTGGAGTGCAGTGGCGTGATCTCAGCTCACTGCAACCTCCGCTTCCTGGGTTCAAGCGGTTCTCCTGCCTCAGCCTCCTGAGTAGCTGGGACTATGGGCATGTGCCATCACACTCAGTTAATTTTTGTATTTTTGGTAGAGATAGTGTTTTACCATGTTGGCCAGGCTGGTTTCGAACTCCTGACCTCAAGTAATCTGCCTGCCTTGGCCTCCCAAAGTGCTGGGATTAAAGGCGTGAGCCACCATGCCCGGCCTTGAACATTTTTTTTAATTTTTAATTTTTTTAAGAAAGAGATGGAGTCTCGCCTTATTTCCCAGGCTGGTTTGGAACTCCTGAGCTCAAGCAATCTGCCCGCCTCAACCTCCCAAAGTGCTGGGATTACATGGTGCCTACCCATGAACATTTTAAAACCTACAGAAAAGTTGCAAGAATAATACAATGAACACATAAACCTTTCACTTAGATTCACTGGTTGTTAACATTATCCCACATTTGCTTTATCACTATGTAGGTGTGTGTTTTTGCTGAACTATGTGAGAGTTAGTTGCAGACATTAACTTCCTTCCTAAAGACTTCATTTGGTATTTACCAAGAACAGGGGTATTTCTACATAACCACAAGATAATTATCACACTCAGGAAATCTAACAGTGATATACCATTATCTAATCTACATTTCCTCAAGTGTCCCAATAATGTCCTTATAGTTTTTTTTAAAAAATCTGGGCTCTGATAAAGCATCATGTGTTGTATTTAATTGTGTCTCTCTAGTCTTATTAAAGTTTCCCAATTTTTTTCTTGCATAACTTTGATATTTTTGAAGAATGCAGGCTAATTGTCTTAGAGGTGTCCCTCAATTGGTTTCCTCGATTCAGGTTAAACATTCTTGGTAAGAATACCACATAGGTGGTCGGGTGAGGTGGCTCACGCCTGTAATCTCAGAACTTTGGAAGGCCGAGGTGGGCGGATCACCCGAGGTCAGGAGTTCAAGACCAGCCTGACCAACATGGTGAAACCCAGTCTCTACTAAAAATACAAAAAATTAGCCAGGTGTGGTGGTGCACACCTATAATCTCAGCTACTTGGGAGGCCGAGGAAGGAGAATTGCTTGAACTTGGGAGGTGAAGGTTGCAGTGAGCTATGATCGCGCCACCGCACTCCAGCTCTGGTGACAGGGCAGGACTCCCATCTTAAAAAGAATACTACGTAGGTGATGTTGTGTCCTTCCCAGTGCCTCACATTGGGGGCATATGATATCGGTTTGTCCCATTTTTGGCACTCTTAAATTCGATCACTTGGTTAAGGCAGCGTCTGTGGCATTTTTCTTATTTTTGAGACGGAGTCTTGCTCTGTTGCCCAGGCTGGAGTGCAATGGCATGATCTCGGCTCACTGCAACCTCCGCTTCCCAGATTCAAGCGATTCTCCTGCCTTAGCCTCCTGAGTAGCTGGGATTACAGGTGCATGCTACCACGCCCAGCTAATTTTCGTATTTTTAGTAGAGTCGGGGTTTCGCCATGTTGGTCAGGCTGGTTTTCAACTCCTGACCTCAGCTGATCCACCCACCTTGGCCTCCCAAGGTGTTGAGATTACAGGCATGAGCCGCCGTGCCGGGCCGGTGGTATTTTTCTTAATCAGGGAGGATGTGACCTTAGAAAGAAGGAGAGAAATGAGGATAACAAAGAGCAGAGGCAGATGTGGTGGCTCATACCTGTAATCCCATCACTTTGGAAGGCTGAGGTGGGAGGATTGCTTGAGCTCAGGGTTTGAGACTAGCCTAGGCAACAGAGCAAAACTCTGTCTCCACAAAAAAATTTTAAAAATTAGCCAGGCGGGCTGGGCATGGTGGCTCATGCCTGTAATCCCATCACTTTGGGAGGCCGAGGCGGGTGGATCACGAGGTCAGGAGATCGAGACCATCCTGGCTAACATGGTGAAACCCCGTCTCTACTAAAATACACACACACACACACACACACACACACACACACACACACACACACACACAAATTAGCCAGGCGTGACAGCAGGCGCCTGTAGTCCCAGCTACTTAGGAGGCTGAGGCAGGAGAATGGTGAGAACCTGGGAGGCGGAGCTTGCAGTGAGCCGAGATCGCGCCACTGCACTCCAGCCTGGGCGACAGAGCGAGACTCCGTCTCAAAAATAAAAAATAGGCCGGGCACGGTGGCTCATGCCTGTAATCCCAGCACTTTGGGAGGCCAAGGCAGGTGGATCACCTGAGGTAGGGAGTTCGAGACCAGCCTGGCCAACATAGGGAAACCCCCTCTCTACTAAAAATACAAATATCAGCCAGGCGTGGTTGAGGGCACCTGTAATCCCAGCTACTTGGGAGGCCGAGTAACAAGAATCGCTTGAACCCGGGAGGCTGACATTGTAGTGAGCCGAGATCGCGCCATTGCATTCCTGCCTGGGCGACAAGAGCGAGAGTCCATCTCAAAAAAAATAAATAAATAAAAATTAGCCAGGTGGCTGGGCACAGTGGCTCACGCCTGTAATTCCAGCACTTAGGGAGGCCGAGGCAGGCGGATCACCTCAGGTAGGGAGTTCGAGACCAGCCTGACCAACATGGAGAAACACCGTCTCTACTAAAAATACAAAAATTAGCGGGGCGTGGTGGCAAGCGCCTGTAATCCCAGCTACTCGGGAGGCTAAGGCAGGAGACTCGCTTGAACCCGGGAGGCGGAAGTTGCATTGAGCCGAGATCGCGCCATTGCATTCCAGCCTGGGCAACAAGAGGGAAACTCCATCTCAAAAAAAAAAAAAAAAAAAAAAAAAAAAATGCTAGGCATGGTGGCACTTGCCTGTAGTTCCAGCTAATTGGGAAGCTGAGAGGAGAAGATCGCTGGAGCCCAGGAGCTCGAGGCACCTCTGCACTCCAGCCTGGGCAACAGCGATGATACCCTGTCTCTAAAAAAACAAACAAACACAAACAAACAAAACAAAGAGGAGAGGCCCAGAAAGGAAAAGCTGTGATTGTTCATGTTTTTCCTGGGGACATGACTGCATGACGTGACTAGGCAATTCCTGCTCCTTGCTGCAAAGGCAGTGAGCCTTGGATCCAGTCTGAAGCAAGCCCAGTAGTAATTGAAAATCTTCCTCTTCTTCGCTTCTCTTTTCCCAAGCTCCAGTCCTAAACTAAGGACTGAGTTCCAACTGACTGAAAACCAAATTAAAAGAGGAGCCTTGCTCCCTTCCTTGTGCTCAGCGTTGAGACCCTGCCGCTGCCTCAGCGGTCGTCCCTGCCCTGTCCGCCCCGGGCTGCACCCTGCAAGGCTCCTGCTGTTGTCCCCGGAGCATGGGAGGCTGCTGGGCATGAGTGGCTTGGTCCTGCGGAAGCTGCGTGGCAGGGAGGGGGTCCATGGCTGCAGCCAACAAAGGCAGCAAGCCCAGATTCCGGAGTATCCACTTTGTGACAGGCCACGATGCAGAGGGCTCCCAAAGCCACGTCCACTTTGATGAGAAGTTGCAGGACTCGGTGGTCATGGTCATCCAGGAGAGGGACAGCAGCTTTCTGGTCAAGGTTCCTGAAGATCCTGCACAGGTATGAGATTACCTTTGCTCCGCCCCAGTGCACAGGCTGAGCAAGGACGTCCGCCAGGCACTTGTCCCCAGCCTGCACCTGAAGCTTCTCAGCGTCCTACCCTTCCCTGAAGGTTACAGTGTCAAGTGCGAGTACTAGGCGCACAAAGAAGGGGTCCTCAAAGAGGGGATGCTGCTAGTCTGGGAAGGTGGCACCAGCACCTGCGTGCGCGGGAGGTGCAAGCCTGCATCATGGACTGACGCCATGGCACGTGCATGCTGCTGGACGGTGTCAAATGCGTGGGTGCCAAGCTGGAATACCACTCGGAGCACAGCGACTGGCATGGCTTTGACTGAGGCCCGAGTGGGTGGGATGGAGTGGCCTTGCCCACGCCTGTCACCTCTGCCTTCATTCAAGCCACCACCCTGCCTCTCCTGCATCCTCCTCTTCCACTTCCTCCTCTCCGTGTGCCTCAGTCTCCTGCCAGAAGAAATGGCTTGAGCCCTCAAGGAGGCTGTCTGAGGAAGGGAGGGGAGGGCCTGGGGTGGGTACTCCCACTCCCCACCCCAAGCCATAGGGGCTCCAGCCAGGGTCTGGGAGAGGACGGAGCTGGTTCTCTGAGGTCGTGGCCCCGTTACCTCTGCTGCTGCCTTGCTTCAGCCACCTCTCCTGTCCCTCCCTCGTTCGCACTGCTGTCCTCCATGAGTAGCAGGGAGGTGCAGTCCCCAGCTCCTACCCCTCAGGTCTGTGTTACTTGATTTTTAAGCGACTGGTTGGGATAGAATCCTAAAGAAATAAAACTTCCAGTGTGGGGGCGGGGTCGGGGGGAGACGACCCTTGTCCCCAGTGTTACTCCCAAACATTTGTGTGATATGCCGGCAAGGATCAGGGAGATAACCGATTTCAGTTATCTGCACTCACATACAGGCCCTTTGAGGCTTGTGAGATGAGAAAGTTTGATATTGTTAATCTTTTCAGTCTCTCTCACCTCTTACACACATATACAGAGCTGGCTTCCTGGACCACTTCTGGAAAGAGCAAAATCTACTTTTTCCATGGCAACTATTTAGCCAAGGAAACTGGGAGTAAAAGGGAGGATGTCCCTATGACCCTCTCCTTACTACTCTAAAATATCTTTTTTTTTTTCTTTTGAGATGGAGTCTTGCGCTGTTGCCCAGTCTGGAGTGCAGTGGTGTGATCTCGGCTCACTACATCTTCCGTCTCCTGGGTTCAAGCGATTCTCGTGCCTCAGCCTCCTGAGTAGCTGGGGTTACAGGTGTGTACCACCACACCCAGCTAATTTTTGTATTTTTAGTAGAGACGGAGTTTCGACATGTTGGCCAGGCTGGTCTTGAACTCCAGCCCTCAAGCCATCCACCCACCTTGGCCTCCCAAAGTGCTGGGATTACAGGTGTGAGCCACCATGCCTGGCCTTTTTTTTTTTTTCTTTTTTGAGTAAAATATCTTAAAGAAAAGTGTGGGCATCATGATAGTCCACCAAGAAATACTTCAGTAGTATCACTCAGAAAGAACATATTTCAACCACCATATGATCTGGCAATCCCACTATTGGGTATATATCTGAAGAAATAAAACCAGTATGTTGAAGAGATATCTGCACTCCCATATTTATTGCAGCTTTATTCACAATAGCCAAGATATAGTAACTGGGCACAGTGGCTTACATCTATAGTCCCAGCTAATCTGGAAAGCTGAGGCAGGAGGATTGCTTGAGTCCAGGAGTTGGAAGCTGCAGGGCACTATGATCATGCCTGTGAATAGCCAGTGCCCTCCAGCCTGGGCAACAAAGCAAGATCTGTCCTTATTAAAAAAAAAAAAAAAAAAAAAAAAAGGCCAGGCGCAGTGGCTCATGCCTGTAATCCCAACACTTTGGGAGGCCAAGGCAGGCAGATCACAAGGCCAGGAGTTCAAGACCAGCTTGACCAATATGGTGAAACCTCGTCTCTACTAAAAATACAAAAATTAGCCTGGCGTGGTGGCGAGTGCCTAGCTACTCACGAGCCTGAGGCAGGAGAATTGCTTGAACCCAGGAGGCAGAGGTTGCAGTGAGCCAAGGTTGTGCCACTGCACTCCAGCCTGGGCGACAGAGCAAGACTCCGTCTCAGAAAAAAAAACAAAAAACAACACACACAATAGCCAAGATATGGAATCACCCTGAGTGTCCATCAACAGAAAAATGGATAAAGAAAATGCAGTATACAGTATATATATTATGTAATAATATTCAGCCATAAAAAAGAATGAAATTTTGCAATTTATGGCAATATGGATGAACCTGGAGGATATTATGCTAAGTGAAATGAGCCCAGCACAGAAAGACAAATGCCATGTGATCTCTTTTTTTTTTTGAGACGGAATCTCTCTGTCACCTAGGCTGGAGTGCAATGGTGTGGTCTTGGCTCACTGCAACCTCCACCTCCTGGGTTCAAATGATTCTCCTGCCTCAGCCTCCCAAGCAGCTGGTACTACAGGTGCATGCCACCACACCCGGCTAATTTTTGTATTTTTAGTAGAGACGGGGTTTCACTGTGTTGGCCAGGCTGGTCTCGAACTCCTGACCTCATGATCCGCCCGCCTTAGCCTCCCAAAGTGCTGGGATTACAGGCATGAGCTATTGCACCTGGCCATGATCTCATTTATATGTGGAATCTTAGAAAGTTGAACTTGTAGAAAAAGTAGAATGGTAGTTACCGGAGGCTGGGGAGTGGGAGGATTGGGCCGAAATGAAGTTGGCCAAAGGATACAAAATCTGTTAGACGAGAGGAATAAGTTCAAGAGATCTATTGCACAACGTGGTGAATAGAGTTAATAGCAATGCATCTTATACTTGAAATTGCTAAAAGAGTAGATTTTAGGTGTTCTCACCACCAAAAAAAAAGATAAGCATGTGAAGTGATGCATATGTTAATTAGCTTGATTTAGCCATTTCACAATGTATACATATTTCAAAACATGTTGTACACAATTTACGTATATATATATAATTTTTATTTGTCAATTTAAATAAATAAATAAATGTTAAAATTAGGGGGAATTTCTTAGTGTCAAAATAACATTACCCAGCCGGGCGCGGTGGCTCACGCCTGTAATCCCAGCACTTTGGGAGGCCGAGGCGGGCGGATTATGCGGTCAGGAATTCAAGACCAGCCTGACCAACATGGTGAAACCCTGTCTCTACTAAAAATACAAAAATTAGCCGGTCTTGGTGGCATGCGCCTGTAATCCCAGCTACTCAGGAGGCCGAGGCAGGAGAATCACTTGAACCCGGGAGATGGAGATTGCAGCGAACTGAGATCCTGCCACTGAACTCCAGCTGGGTGACAGTGCGAGACTCCGTCTCAAAAAAAAATAAAAAAATAAAAAAATAACATTACCCTTCCCTAACACAATTAAACATAATTCCATCTAATATCCAGCACACTTTCAAGTTTCATCATTTGTAAGAGGGGTTAACTTTGATGGGTTTGGGTGGGGGAAGAATTTAAAAAGCCCTCAAGAAGGAAGTGGCATTTTGAGGAGTCCTTGAAAGATGACTAACAGCTACCACATTGTGGCAGGCAAACCTGAGATGGCCACAAATGATCCCCATGTCTTGGTATTCATGCCCTTGAGTAATCCCCTCCCCTTGACTGTGGGCTGGCCTAGAGACTTACTTCTGATCCATCAGAAGGTGATGGACAGCACTTCTATAATGAGGCTATAAGAGACCATTGACTTCTGTTTGCTAGCGGAATCTCTTCTTGCTGGCTTGGATGAAGACATGCTGCCATGTGGCAGAGGCCTAAGGGAAAGGTGCCTGAGGCCCTCAGTCCAGCAGCCCAGCCCATATGGAACTGAATCCTATCAACGACCACATGAGCTTGGAATTGGATCCTTCCTTATTCCAACCATAGATGAGACTGAAGCCTCAGCTAACATCTTGCTTGTAGCTTTGTGAGACCTTGAAGTAGAGGACCCCACTGAGCTATGCTCAGTCTCCTGATAGGCAGGAACTATGAAACAGTAAACGTGTGTTGCCTTAAGCTGCTAAATGTGTGGTAATTTGTTACGCAGCAATAGAGAACTAATACACTTGTTTAATAAAAATGGCCTTGCGCATGGAAGTCATTGCTATCCTCCCTTTTTTACTAAGGGGGAAACTAAGGCCCAGAAAGGCTTGATGAATTGCCCAACATACCAGTCATCTTGATTGTAAAAACAGAAACAGACTCCAACTAATGTGAGCAGAAATGACATTTGTTGGAAGGATAGTGAATAACTTGCTCACAGAACTGATAGAAAGGCAAGAGTATAAGGCGTAAAAAACAGGCAGGAACAAAGAGAAATTAGGCAGCAGGAATGATAGGAGGGTCAAGTTCGGGCTTCTGACACTGCTGCTGAAAGCAGAATGAATTCTAAACCGCTCTTGCTTCTTCACATCCCCCAGCTCCAGACTCTAAGCTTTTGGTAGGAGTGGCCAGTCATCTGAGCTTGGGTCAGCGGGTTGGTGACTGGGATCAGTTCACAGTAGGTGCTCAAACATGGTTAATTCAACTCATAAAAGACGAATCTGGCATTGCGTATAAAACTAGATGGAGGGTGCGCTCATCCCTCCAACACCCAGAGACCAGTGTTCCAGCCCTTCCCTGATTTCCAGAATTTCCCATACTGCCCCTAGGAGCCGTGAGCCAGAGAAGACTACAGATTGAGTAGTGAAAAGTCGGGAACTAACTATGGGCTGCAGTGCCATGATTGTGCCACCAGAGGGCATACAAGACCCAGACATTTACTAAGGTGGGGACGAGGGAATAGGTGCTGGCGGAATGGGATAGTGAAGACTGAGGAAGTCTGGGCTCTGGAAACCCAGAGAAGGACTAGCAGTGGTGTGGGCACCAAGAGTTGCCTCATCCTCATGGCCCTAGCTGTACTCCCTCTCCACTCTGGAAGCTTTGGGCTCTCCTGGTCTTTGCTCTGAGACCTTTAAGAGGACTTTGGACTCTTCTTTTTATGGCATCAATTCTCCAACTGTAAATACTGCCCCCACCCCATCAGTTCCAGATCGGCATTGGAATAGAGTGCAGGGGTGGGTAGGGTGGGGTAATGGGTGTGCCTCTCGCCCTGCAAATGGGGTGAGGTTGGGATGGGCAGTAGCTTCCTCAAACTAGAGCTCCTATGGCAGTAGGGCAGAAGGAGGTGGAGTGGGCCTTCTCCTCTGGGCTGTAACTTCCAGTGCGTAGCACAGTGCCTGGGACGTGGTAGGAACTCAATAAATATTTGTCGACTGTTGATAATTATTTGATATGCATAAACCATGCAGAGAGAGCCAAGGCAGGTCATTAGGGTACTCCAACTCCAGAACATTTCCTGAGTCCTTCCACTTCTCAGCAGCCCCGCCCTCTATCACCATCCTTGTCCAAGCCACTGTTTCCACCTGGACCACTATAATAGCTTTCTAAGTGGTTTCCCTTGCATCCCTTGATCCCACAATTTATTCTCCACTCAGCAGCTACCATGATCCTTTAAAACCATAAATCAGATCGTGCCACTTCTGAGCTTAACACCTTCCAAAGGCTTCTCATTACACTTTCAATGAAATCCAAACTCCTTTCCCTGGCCTAAGAGCTTCTCCACTAGCTAGGGCATGCCTCCCTTTCTGACCTCATCTTATACTTTCTTCCTTCAACACATGGGCTTCAGCCTCACTGACTTTCTGTTTCTTAAGCACCGTGAGCTTGCTATTGCCTTAGGGCTTTTGCATTAGCTGTTCCCTCTGACTGAAATGCTCTTTACCCAGATTCTTTGCATGGCTGACTCCTTGTCATTCAGGTCTGCATGTACATAGCACTTCCTTATAGGGACCTTTCTTGACAGCCATACCTAGGTTTCTCCCCCAGTCACTTCCTATCGATCCTGGGTTCTAATTGTCATCATAGCACTTATCATCAACTATCTTCTCATCTATTCTTTTTTCTTTTTTTTCCCGAGATGGAGCCTTGCTTTGTCACCCAGGCTGGAGTGCAGTGGCAGGATCTCAGCTCACTGCAACCTCCGCCTCCAGGGTTCAAGCAATTATCCTGCCTCAGCCTGCTGAGTAGCTGGGATTACACACACCCGGCTAATTTTCGTATTTTTAGTAGAGATGGGGTTTCACCATGTTGGCCAGGCTGGTCTTGAACTCCTGACCTTGCAATCCACCTGCTTTGGCCTCCCAAAGTGCTGGGATTACAGGCATGAGCCACCGTGCCCAGCTTATTCTTTTTTTTTTTTTTTTTTTTTTTGAGACAGCGTCTCGGTCTGTCACCCAGGCTGGAGTGCAGTGGTGCAATCAAGGCTCACTGCAACCTTGCCCTCCTGGGCTCAAGTGATCCCCCTGCCTCAGCCTCCTGAGTAAGCTGGAACTACAGGTGCACAGCACCACACTTGGCTAATTTTTAAAATTTTTTAGTCGAGATGAGGTCTCGCTATGTTGACCAGGCTGGTCTCAAACTCCTGAGCTCAAGCAATCCTCCTGCCAAAGTGCTGGGATTATAGGCATGAGACGCTGCACCTGGCTCATCATTTTTTCATAAGTTTTTAAATAATTTTTTTTGTAGAGATGGGGTCTCACCATGTTGCCCAGGCTGGTCTCAAACTCTTGGGCTCAAGTGATCCTTGTGCTTCAGCCTCCCAAAGTGCTGGGATTGCAGGTGTGAGCTGCCATGCCCAGCCTCATCTATTCATTTATTTCTTGTTTCCTCCCACTAGAAGGTAAGCTTAATGAGACTAGGAACTCTGTCTGCTGAGTTCAATTACTGTATCCTCAGCACCTATTAATAGAAGAGTGCCTAACACACAGTAGCGAGAGTAGGTGACGGGGCGAGACTCCATCTCAAAAATAAATAAATAAATAAATAAATAAATAAATAAATAAATATTTATGGGATGAATGAATAATGGATCTAAGGGGATGGGGAAGGGATTTTGTATCCCCCTGGAGTTGAGCCCATTCTCAAGGGTAGTGGTGGTGGTGGCGGTGGAAATGGAGTTGGCCAGAGCCTATTCCAACCCTGGAAGTAGAAGGGGTTGTGAGTCTCTGGAGTGGTGATGGTGGTGGTGGTGGTAGCAGCAGTGATGTTAGGGGTAGTGAAATGGACAAGGCATATTTGCTAGATTGAATGAATGTGTTTTTTTTGTTTTGTTTTGTTTTTTGAGACGGAGTCTCACTCTGTTCCCCAGGCTGGAGTGCAGTGGTGCAATCTTGGCTCACTGCAACCTCTGCCTCCCGAGTTCAAGCTATTCTCCTGCGTCAGCCTCCCCAGTAGCTGGGACTACAGGCGCGTGTCACTATACCCGGCTAATTTTTGTATTTTTAGGAGAGATGGGGTTTCACCTTGTTGGGCAGGCTGGTCTCAAACTCCTGACTCAGGTGATCTGCCCGCCTTGGCCTCCCAAAGTGATGGGATTACAGGTACCAGCAACCGCACCCAGCTGTGAATTGTTTTTATATGTCTTTCTTACTTTCAGAAAATAAAATGTGCAGACTTTTGGTGTTTTTTCTTTTTTTTTTTTTGAGACGGAGTTTCGCTCTCGTTGCCCAGGCTGGAGTGCAATGGCGCGATCTTGGCTCACCGCAACCTCCGCCTTCCAAGTTCAAGCAATTCTCCTGCCTCAGCCTCCCGAGTAGCTGGGATTACAGGCATGCACCACCATGCCCGGCTAATTTTGTATTTTTATAGTAGAGACGGGGTTTCTCCATGTTGAGGCTGGTCACGAACTTCTGACCTCAGGTGATCCTCCCGCCTCGGCCTCCCAAAGTGCTGGGATTACAGGCGTGAGCCACCGCGCCTGGCCAAATTGTGCAGACTTTTGATCTTTAAGACAGAAACGCTAGGGAATGGTTGTTTGCATTGTAAAAGGAATCTTTGCTTTGTAAAAGGGCGTAGGCAGAGGCTAGTTTAGCTGTAACCCAAACAACCCAAGGAAGGCTCAGGGCACTCAAGCCTATCCATTAGTTACATTGCAGGGTGTTTTCAACACTGCTTATGTATAGAGTGTTGTCCAGATACACTTTTGGCTGTGTGAAGCTTACACTTACATATAGTACATTCTGCTTGTAAGAGTTTCCTCTTCCTGAAAATGAGAGATTGAAAATACATCACTCTTGTGACTATGGTCTGTATTATTAAAAAAAAAAAAAAAAAAAGGTCGTTGAGATCAAGCAAGCTAGACGTGGAGAAATACAGTTCCTGCTGACTGCCTCTCTCTTTCTTCTCTTTGTCAGAGTTAAAACCTTCCAATTGGCCAGGCGCGGTGGCTCATGCCTGTAATCCCAACACGTTGGTAGGCCACAACGGGTGGATTGCTTGAGCTCGAGTTTGAGACCAGCCTGGACAACATGGTGAAACCTGTCTCTATTAAAAATACAAAAATTAGCCGGGCATGGTGGCAAGCACCTGTAGTCTCAGCTACTTGGGAGGCTGACGTAGAATCGCTTGAACTCAGGAGGCAGAGGTTACAGTGAGCCGAGATCGTGCCATTGCACTCCAGCCTGGGCAACAGAGCAAGACCCTGTCTCAAAAAAAAAAAAAAGTACTAATATTCTGTAGTGCTAGAAATAGATTTGATGGTGGCCCTGCCCTGTCGGAACTTAAGACTCTAATATTCATGTCCGGCATGCACCTGTAATCCCAGCTACTGGGGAGGCTAAGGCAGGAGAATCACTTGAACCCAGGTGGCAGAAGCTGCAGTGAGCAGAGATCATGCCACTGCACTCTAGCCTGGGCAACAGAACGAAACTCGGTCTCAAGAAAAAAAAAAAGATTCTAAGGCCAGGCACGGTGGCTTCACGCCTGTAATCCCAGCACTTTTGGAGGCTGAGGCAGGTAGATCACCTGAGGTCAAGAGTTTGAGACCAGCCTGGCCAACATGGAGAAACCGTCTCTCTACTACAAATACAAAAATTAGCCAGGTGTGGTGGTGGGCACCTGTAATCCCAGCTACTCGGGAGGCTGACACAGGAGAATCACTTGAGCCTGGAAGGTGGAGGTTGCAGTGAGCCTGGGCAACAGAGCAAGACCTTGTCTCACAAAAAGAAAAAAAGAAAAAGAAAAGTCTTAATATTCTATAGTGCTAGAAATAGATTTGATGGTGGCCTGCCCTTTAGGAACTGAAAATGGAATGCAGGACGCCAGACTAACACACCAATCACACGCTGGGGTAGAGATGGCCAGTGTGATTTATAGTGCCCAGAGAAGGACCCCTAGCATATTTCTCCAGCTTACTTGGATGGTGTCCAGTTTTTTTTTTTCTCATTTTAAAATAAAATGAAGGACAAGGTCTTCCATTCCAAAATACAAAATTTCTTTGTTTTTGAGATGGAGTCTCGCCCTGTTGACCAGGCTGGAGTGCAGTGGCATGATCTCTGCTCACTGCAACCTCCACCTCCCAGGTTCAAGCGATTCTCCTGCCTCAGCCTCCTGAGTAGCTGGGACTATAAGCACGTATCATCACGCTAGGCTAATTTTTTTTTTTTTTTGAGACAGAGTCTTGCTGTGTTGCCCAGGCTGGAGTGCAGTGGCGCAATCTCAGCTCACTGCAACTTCCGCCTCCCAGGTTCAAGCGATTCCCTTGCCTCAGCCTCCCTAGTAACTGGGATTACAGGCACGCGCCACCACTCCCCAATAATTTTTGTGTTTTTAGTAGAGACGGGGTTTCACCATTTTGGTCAGGCTGGTCTCGAACTCCTGACCTCGTGATCTGCCTGCCTTGGCCTTCCAAAGTGCTGGGATTACAGGAATGAGCCACCGTGCCCGGCTAAAATTTAATTTTTTTTTTTTTTGAGATGGAGTCTTGCTCTGTCGCCCAGGCTAGAGTGCAGTGGCACAATCTCGGCTCACTGCAAGCTCTGCCTCCTGGGTTCATGCCATTCTCCTGCCTCAGCCTCCAGAGTAGCTGGGACTACAGGCACCCCCCACTACGCCCAGCTAATTTTTTTGTGTGTTTTTAGTAGAGATGGGGTTTCACTGTGTTAGCCAGGATGATCTTGATCTCCTGACCTCGTGATCCGCCCGCCTCAGCCTCCCAAAGTGCTGGGATTACAGGCATGAGCCACCGCACCTGGCCTAAAATTTCATTTTTTAACGCATATTTATCTCAATTGTTTTTTGCATTTTCCCCATGTGGCTCATGAGCACATTATTCTAAGCGTAAGTGGTAGATAACCTGATTCAGGTATTTTGAAGAGGAAATTTTGATAGCAAAAACAATTTTTTTTTTTTGAGACGGCGTCTCGCTCTGTCTCCCAGGCTGGAGTGCAATGGCGTGATCTCGGCCCACTGCAACCTCCGCCTCCCGGGTTCAAGCGATTCTCCTGCCTCAGCCTCCCGAGTAGCTGGGACTACAGGTGCCCGCCACCACGCCCAGCTAATTTTTAATAGAGACGGGGTTTCACCATGTTGGCCAGAATGGTCTCGATTTCTTGACCTTGTGATCCGCCCGCCTCGGCCTCCCAAAGTGCTGGGATTACAGGCGTGAGCCACCGCGCCCGGCCAGCAAAAACAATTTTTAAGGAAATTTTGAAGTGAGAAGTCAGGCAAAGAGGCCCCAAAGATCAAATTGCAGGCCAGGCCTGCACAACTGAGAAATGAGAAAGTACCACTTTCCCATTTTCAAACATTATAACAAACATTTCTCTATCTGATTCTGAAAACCCTGTAAGAAAGACAAGGCAGATGGTTTTATTCCCATTTCAAGAGATTGACGATTTACCCAAGGTATATAGTTTGCAGGTACACGTGGCTGATAAATGTTGGAAACTGGCTTTCCCAACTCTTCTCTTTTCCTTGCCTGAAGCTCTGTCCTGGACTTAGGAATCCCAGTGGTGATTTGGAGTGGACAAGACTTGAGCCTTGAAGTACAGGACTGCAGGGAGGGCTGGTCCTGAGGAGGAAGCATCTTCAGATATCTAGGTCTTGGGATCTTGGGTGGGGAATAGGCTGCTTGGGGAAGGGCTGAATTGGAAGGAGGAGCTAGAGATCTGACTGAGGGAATGGAGAGGGGGCCTCAAAAGGAAGCCAGGCAGGCTGCCTTCTTCCCAGCTCCAGAATGGCACCCCCTCTAAAGTCACACTCATCTACGTACATCCTGGAGTGAAACTCCTTCTCCTTTCTGCTTCCACCATTATTCTAATCCTCAAAGGGTTAACCAGCTTTCACACGATTTTCCCATCTCCCAGGTAACTTGGGCAGCTGCTCCGTGCTGGAAATAACTAAAGTCCCAGTTTCTCAGTTCGTGCACTTAGCAATGCACCCCAGTAGCCCCTCCAACCCCCAGCAGAGAAGCACAGCCCTTTGGGTAAAAGATGCCTGGGGGTGAGGCTGCAAGTTGGCAGGTGCGGGGAAGGGGCTCCCAGAGAGTAGGGCGGGGGGTTGTGGGGGCGGCAGGGAGAGTGCCCCTTCCCTGGGTCCCTCCACTGGGCCCCGAGGTTCGCCTCGGGGCCGCTGCCCCAGAGGCTGGGGGGAAGAGGAAAGAAGTGGTGTGCGGGCAAGCAGGCCGCACACACCTGGCGCCTTGTGGAATGAGAGCTTAATTAATTATTAAACTGAGTTCCCGCGGGAGGGCGCAGGGCCGTGACAGGCAGGGCGGGAATGGCTAGGTGGGGGCTGGGGCTGGGGCTGGGGCAGGGGCAGGGGCAGGGAGGAAGTGGGGATGAAGAGTGGGCGCGGGGCGCCGGCCCAACCCCTGGGACCCTGACAGGAAGGAAGGCGACCCTCGGTGGGCGGGGCGGGGGATGTAGCCGTGAGGGGTGGGTTTGCGGGCGCGCTCGGGGACCCCCGGGGTGAGGGCGGGAGAGGAATGCCGGAGGAGGCGGCCGGGGTGAAGGGAAGGGGACCGGGCTGCGAGGTCCCCTCCCCGCGGGGTCTTGATCCCAGAACAGTAGCTGCTTGTCTTCCCAGGACTGGGGGAGGAAGCGGCCGGAGGAGAGGAGGGGGCGCGCGGAGGGAGGGGTCCCATTATTTGGCCTCCTCCGCCCCTACCCCGCTGCTAGGAAGGGGAGTGGGCAACTCGGCCCCCACTTCTGGGGAGGGGGAGGGGGATGCCCAGACAAAAGGAGCTTGTGCCTTTAAGGCGGGGAGTCCGGGAGCCAGCGGGGAGGGGACTTCTGGATCCGGGGTAGAGGGCGGCTGCGCTGGACAGCTCGGGAGGGGGCGAGGGCCGGGCGGACGGCGGACGGCGGGCGGGACGGCCAGGACGCGCGGGCTCGGAGGACCGCGGGACGGCCGGCCGGCCGGCCGGAGCCCGCGGGGGCGGCGGGGCGGGGGCCCAGGGCAGGCGCGGAGCCGGGCCGGCAGGTGAGCGCGCTGAGGGCTGGGGGAAGTGGCCGCTCGGGCTCCCGGTGCGCCGGGATTGGAACGCACCCGAGCGGCTCTCGACAAGAGTTTGTGGGTGGGGGCGCCGAAGCCTGGGACGGGTCGTCTCGGCAGTGTTGCCCGAGAGAGTTGGGGTTGGCAAAGGGAAGTCATGGAGGCAGTGGGATCGAGGACTCCTAGGTCCGGCGCTCGCCACCCCCGTCGCCCGCCGCCTGCCTCCCTCCACGGGGCGAGTTCCAGGCTGGCCCGGAGGCCAGGAGGATCTGGCACGTACTGGGGGAGGGGCTGGTCTGAGTTTTTTGCTGCGGGGCTGTGGGGTGTCTCCGAGTTTGGGGGAGATTCCATTTAGGGGAGAGGAACCGGCCTGGGCAGAGGGAGGGATGCCCTCTGTCTGCGGGAGTCCCTCTCCTTCCCCTCACCCCAAACCTTGGGAATGAAAGGGGTGGGGTCGGCTCCCCACATCCTCCAAGGCCTGCCGCAGGATGGGCAGGGGAGCTGACTTTATTCAAAGCAGACTCTGGGGCTCGACTGAAAGGCTAGAGGTGGAATCAGGCGTGGGAGCCTCTTTGCCCATATCCTCTTACCAGATTACCCCTGTGAGCTGGAGGGACCTGGTGGGGGTTGCATAGTAAAGGGTGATGTGGGAGCCCTCTGTAATCTTTAGGGAGAGTGAGGACTGGGGATGGGAGAAGGCGGCAGCGGGCACTGGACCGACAGATACAGGCCCTGGGTACGCTCCTCTACATCTGGAAAGGCCCAGAATTGAAGAATCGAGGCCCACGTCCGAGTATGGTGGGTGGTGCTGGCACTGCTGGGCCCCGCCTGGGCAGTGCCTCTTACCATGAACTTTCTGAAGTCGTTTTTAATCCCCTGGAGCCTCCTTTTGCCAAGGAGGGCAGGGGCAGATGGGCCCTGGGGATGGGATAGACAGGAGGTGGCCAGGAAGGCTTGGCAAGGCAGTGGGCAGAGCCATCCTTAGGGCTGGGCCTTGGCCTTGGCTGGTTCCAAACTCTGGTCTCAGCCTGATCAGGGTTTGGGAGGGACTTGAGGTCTGGGAGGCACTGAGCCTGGGCCTGCCAGGCTGAATGGGACATGGCTGTGGCTGTGGGAGCTGGTGGTATGAAGAACAGCAGATCTGTGAGAGTGCAAATGGACCAACACTCAGGGGAGGAGAAGGTCAGAGGCACAAGGCTTAGGAGCCTGACTCTGGGGAGGAGGGAGGTGGTCTGTGCTCCCAGGGCTCATAGTGATGGGTTGCTGGACAAAGTGGGTTGGGGGACCATATAGAGAAATTTTGTGGCTTGGAACAGTGCTCTACCCTGTTCCCTGCCATACCAGTCTGGCATGGGGTGCCAGAAATGTTGGGAGGCCGGCAAGTTCTGCGGGATGGGCAGTGCCTGGAGTGGAGCCCAGGGTGGGATGGTTGCAGTTGGTTGGACAATTACATAGCTCTGAAGCTAACCCCTTGGGGGGGTCAGAGTGTTCCTGGGAGGGTCATGCATTCTCCTGGATAGCATTTGCCCCTTTCTCTGTGAGTATGAGCCAGATGCTAGGATGTGTTTCCAGGGGGCTTGGAACATGGCCAGAAACTAGTCCTTTGGGAACAGGTCCGGGCCAGTGGTGGTCGGGGGGGGGGTGTGTGGGGGGAGATAAGAACAGGGAAGGGGACTGGTGAATGGAGGAGGCTGAAGCAAAATGTTGTGGGTGGTGGATGGTGGTGGGAAACCTGCTCACTCTGGGCTCTGTTTCCAGCAGCTCTGGGGACTGACAGCCAAGGACACAGCGACTGATAGAACCAGGCATCTGACTGGCTAGAAAGACGTGTGCTCTTGCTCATGATTTTCTCGTCTTTCCATCTCTTGACGCTGACAGAGGTTTGGGTTTAAAGTGTTGTAGAGTGAGGAGAAGAACTAATATTTTTCAAGTGTGTACTTCTTGACAGGCATTATTAGATTCTTTCCTGAGGACCATTATCATTTCCATTTTGCAGATGAAGGTACTGACACAGAGAGGTTAAATAACTTGCCCAAGGCAGTGCGGCTAGCAAATAATCACGCTAAGGTTTGGAACCCTGGTCTCATGCCAAAGATCATGCTTCTAATGAAGTATTTTGAAGAGCAAGGCTTTCTTTGGTGACCTTTTCCAAATGCCAGCCTGACCAAAAGTCTTGTATTCCTGATCTGTCCTTCCAGATGGTGCTGTTGGTGATGTTAAGAGGTTGAAGGGGCCAGGCATGGTGGCTCATGCCTATACTCCCAGCACTTTGGGAGGCCGAGACAGGCAGATCACCTGAGGTTAGGAGTTCGAGACCAGCCTGGCCAACATGGTTAAACCCTGTCTGTACTAAAAATACAAAATTTAGCCGGGTGTGGTGGTAGGTGCCTGTAATCTCAGCTATGGGGAAGCCGAGGCAGAATTGCTTGAACCCAGGAGGCAGAGGTTGCAGTGAGCTGAGATTGTGCCACTGCACTCCAGCCTAGGTGGGGCAGAGTGAGACTCCGTCTTAAACCAAAAAACAAAAGGAGGTTGAAGGACATGCTGCTCTGTGGGATATAGGAGAAGGGGTGCCGACAGAACTTGGCTGAGGGTGACCCAGGGATGGGAGGTTTGGGATATGCAGAGAATTCCCCAGCCTGCCTTCTGCTTGTGGGTCCCTGGGTGTCTGCTTCAAGCGCTGCCCATCTGGCTTGAGCTCTCATTCTATGGCCACCTGGGGCAAGTGCTGAGTATTCCTCCATCCTGTCCCCGAGTGAGTACAAATGTCAGTGCTGCTAACTCAGCAGGTTTAATTACAAGGGACCCCTCAGGGTACTCTGTGAGCATAGAGCAGTGTGGCCCTGGTGGGGACACAGGCATGCATGGATGACAGTGCTTTCAGCCTCATCTTATTCTGACCTGGGCTCAGCCAGGAGTCACATTAAAGGTATCATCATGGAGTCCTCCCACCTCAGTTCATGACATTTCCTCCAGGAAATGTGGGATCTGGGACTGATTTGGTTACCATGATCTCTATAACTTGGGCCAGCCATATAAAACTGCCATGGACCTCAGTTTTTGTTTATATATATTTTTCCTTTCAAATTTGTCTTGTGCCCCAGGGGGCAACAGGACCAGTTTCTCAGGGTTTTGGTGAAGATCAGATGGAATTAGGGATGTGAAAAGATCTTGAACAGTTTAAAGCATAGAGAAAGTGCATGGAGTATCATTCGTCCATCCATCCAGTCATCCATCTACTCAATGAACATTTATTATTATTATTTTATTTTTTGAGATGGAGTTTCGCTCTTATTGCCCAAGCTGGAGTGCAATGGTGTGATCTCAGCTCACTGCAACCTCTGCCTCCTGGATTCAAGCGATTCTCTCACCTCAGCCTCCCGAATAGCTGGGATTACAGGCATGCGCCACCATGCCTGGCTAATTTTGTATTTTTAGTAGAAATGGGGTTTCACCATGTTGGTCAGGCTGGTCTTGAACTCCTGACCTCAGGTGATCCACTCACCTCGGCTTCTCAAAGTGCTGGGATTACAAGTGTGGGCCACCATACCTGGCCTCAATGAACACTTGTTTAGGTCCTTCTAAGGGTTGTGGATACAGCAGTGAGCACAGCAGGTCAAAATCCTTGCCTTCATAAGGCTGACATTCCAGTCAGGAGAGACAGAAAATGAACACATAAGAAAAATATATAGAATGGCAGTTGCTGATTAGAGCTATGGAGAAAAAGCATAAAGCTGGGAAAAAGATAGAGAGCTCCAGGAAAGGGGGTTGCTATTTTAATAGGGTGGTCAGAGAGAGCCTCACTGATAAGGGGACATTTGGGATGTGACCTGGAGGAGCTCTTGTTCCAGACAGAGGGAACAGCAGGCACTGAGGTCCCAGGCTGGCCTGTGTGGGGTGTGTTGGGAAACAGCAAAGAGGTTCTTGTGACTGGGGTGCAGTGAGGAAGCTGAAGAGCCTTAGGATTATCACTGTTAGCTGGTGGCAGATCATGAGGTCAGGAGATCGAGACCATCCTAGCTAACACAGTGAAACCCCGTCTCTACTAAAAAATAGAAAAAATTACCCGGGCATGGTGGCAGGCGCCTGTAGTCCCAGCTATTCGGGAGGCTGAATGGTGTGAACCCGGGAGGCGGAGCTTGCAGTGAGCCAAGATCGTGCCACTGCACTCCAGCCTGGGTGACAGAGTGAGACTCCGTCTCAAAAAAAAAAAAAAAACTCCAGATTTTTTCTTCTGCTTCTGTTGAGAAAAATCAGATCGGGACCCACTGGGACCCAGTGGCAACAGTCTACAGCTGCTGGGTGGTGCCTGCCCCATGCACAGGGTGTGAACTCTTTTCCTCCCAGTTCTGAACCATAAGCTGCTTCACTCATTGACTTGGGCACTTGAGTTTGTGACCACCAACGAACAGTGCCTTTTAGGGAAATTTTCAAGTATACTGGCTTTGGGGTCAGACAACCTGGTTTAGAATCGTGGTTCTCTCACTTATGTGGCTGCTGGATCTTTGGGCAACTCTTTCTTCTTTTCTTTTCTTTGTATTTTATTTTATTTTATTTCCCTCCCTTCCCTCCCTTCCTTCCCTCTCTCCCTCCCTCCCTCCTTTTTTCCTTCCTTCCTTTTTTTTTTTTTTTTTTCAGGCTATGGCTATTGCCCAGGCTAGAGTTCAGTGGTGCACAATCCTGGCTCACTGCAGCCTCCACCGCCAGGGCCCAAGCAATCCTCCTGCCTTAGCCTCCTGAATGGCCCAGTCTATAGGTGCATACCACCACACCAGGCTAATTTTTTTTTTTTTTGAGATGCAGTCTCACTCTGTCACCCAGGCTGGAGTGCAATGGCGCGATCTTTGCTCACTGCAACCTCTGCCACCCGGGTTCAAGCAATTCTCCTGCCTCAGCTCCTGAGTAGCTGGGATTACAGGTGCCCGCCACCACGCCCGGCTAATTTTTGTATTTTTAGTAGAGACGAGGTTTCACCATCTTGGCCAGGCTGGTCTTGAACTCCTGACCTTGTGATCTACCTGCCAGGGCCTCCCAAAGTGCTGGGATTACGGACGTGAGCCACCACGCCTGGCCCAGGCTAATTTTTTAAAATTTTAATAGAGGCAGGGTCTTGCTGTATTGCCCAGGTTGCTCTCACATTCCTAGCCTTAAGCCATCCTCCTATCTCGGCCTCACAAAGTGCTGGGATTACAGGTGTAAGCCGCTGTGCCTGGTTTTGGGCAAGTTTCTTGTCCTGACTGTGTCTTGGGTTCTCACCTGTTGATTGGGGATACCCTTGTTGCCTACCTCCAAGTAATTGTATGAGGATGAAACTCATAGCTTGTCAGTGGGAAGTGCTTAGGTAATGAGCTACTAGTGGTGGCAGTGGCTGTGATGGTGGTATTAATACCACTCCTACTGGATGGTCTCTAATACTATCTCCTTCCTTCCCTACCAGCAACATGTCATGGTTTAGTGGCCTCCTGGTCCCTAAAGTGGATGAACGGAAAACAGCCTGGGGTGAACGCAATGGGCAGAAGCGTTCGCGGCGCCGTGGCACTCGGGCAGGTGGCTTCTGCACGCCCCGCTATATGAGCTGCCTCCGGGATGCAGAGCCACCCAGCCCCACCCCTGCGGGCCCCCCTCGGTGCCCCTGGCAGGATGACGCCTTCATCCGGAGGGGCGGCCCAGGCAAGGGCAAGGAGCTGGGGCTGCGGGCAGTGGCCCTGGGCTTCGAGGATACCGAGGTGACAACGACAGCGGGCGGGACGGCTGAGGTGGCGCCCGACGCGGTGCCCAGGAGTGGGCGATCCTGCTGGCGCCGTCTGGTGCAGGTGTTCCAGTCGAAGCAGTTCCGTTCGGCCAAGCTGGAGCGCCTGTACCAGCGGTACTTCTTCCAGATGAACCAGAGCAGCCTGACGCTGCTGATGGCGGTGCTGGTGCTGCTCACAGTGGTGCTGCTGGCTTTCCACGCCGCACCCGCCCGCCCTCACCCTGCCTATGTGGCACTGTTGGCCTGTGCCGCCGCCCTGTTCGTGGGGCTCATGGTGGTGTGTAACCGGCATAGCTTCCGCCAGGACTCCATGTGGGTGGTGAGCTACGTGGTGCTGGGCATCCTGGCGGCAGTGCAGGTCGGGGGCGCTCTCGCAGCAGACCCGCGCAGCCCCTCTGCGGGCCTCTGGTGCCCTGTGTTCTTTGTCTACATCGCCTACACGCTCCTCCCCATCCGCATGCGGGCTGCCGTCCTCAGCGGCCTGGGCCTCTCCACCTTGCATTTGATCTTGGCCTGGCAACTTAACCGTGGTGATGCCTTCCTCTGGAAGCAGGTAGGTGGCCAGGGAGGTAGGGATGGAGGGCAGCAGGTGGGGAATTTCTCACCTCATAAGCAGCTGGGGGCTTAGTGAGGAAGGGCGGGTGAGTCATGGGTGGAAGCTGGGTGCAGGGATGTCTGGCTGTATCTGGGAGGAGGAGCAGGAGGTGGGAGGCTAGGGTTGAGGGGTCTGCCTCCATGTGGGATCTGGGGTAGAGGGCACTGCTGAGGGGAGGGAGGGCCCCAGGACCCAAGCCTGAACTCTGTCACCATGGGCCCCAGTCTCCGGCTCTTTAGCCCGCTGAAACAGTGCAGTCTGTAGAGACAGAATGTGGGGCTGGAGGCAGGGGTGTGGTATATAGCCCCAGGGCCACCGTGGGGCTGAAAAGGCAGTGCAGGCTGTGTCCAGGCCTTAGCATCTCAGCAGGCAAGTTGACACCAGAGACTGAGGCGCTGGTGCTATCCCTGAAGAGCAGCTCTAGGTGGTGATCTGGAGGTATAGAGCAGGTTTTGGATGTTGTCAGCAAGAGAGGAGTCCCCTCTTTCCTGGACCAAGGCCACTTCTGGGAGGACAGGGAAGGTGAAGAGCTGGGGTCAGTTCTCTCTGGGCTGGATGTGGTTTGAATGGGGTTGGACTGTTGAAGAGAGGAGCGTTAAGTCTGATCGTATCCCACCTTCCCCATGCTGGGCACCAGGGACCTGGGTGCCTTTCCTTGAGGTTCTCTGTCCATGCCTGTTGCTGCCTCCAGGCTCCAAGTGTGTGTGAGGTGGGATTCCGCGGCTCCGTGTGGAGTGGCTGTAGGCTGACCTGCTTATCCAGTGGGCTGTATTCTTTTCTGTGGGATCTTAGACAACTAGCCTCACCTCTCCCAGCCTTAGTTTCCCAGTCTGCAAAGCTGGAATAAAAATAGCATCTAGCTCATGTTGCTGTTGGGGCCCCACCCTTTCCTAGAGTGGAGTAGAACCCGACTGGGCAGTGTTCACACCTGGGGGCAGGGAGGTGTGGGGAGTGCTGGAAGGCATGGTACCCAGTGAAGGGGTTTCTGGGAAGTCCCTTTCAGAGAGACGTTAGTTTGTGGATCTGCCATCTCCTATTACCCCCCTGCCCAGGGAGCAGAGGCCAGGGTCCTTCAGGCGCTGCTGTAGGCACAGCCCCGCCATCAGCACAGCGCCTTGGTCCTCCACTGGACCCTAACTAGAGAGTGCTGTCTTGCTCAAGGTTTTGAAGGCTTGTGGCCTGTTGCCCACCCTGCCTCAGGCACAGAGAGGAAGTTGCCTGGGGATCCCAGGGTGAGAAGCTAGGTTCTCTGGCATGATGCCCTTCTCCACCCAGCCTGTGCTGCAGAACAGAACTTACCTGTTTTTTTTGTGGTTTTTTTTTTTTTTTTTTTGAGACGGAGTCTTGCTCTGTCGTTAGGCTGGAGTGGTGCAGTGGCGCGATCTCAGCTCACTGCAACCTCCGCCTCCCAGGTTCAAGCGATTCTCCTGCCTCAGCCTCCTGAGTAGCTGGGACTACAGGAGCGCGCCACCATGCCCAGCTAATTTTTGTATTTTTAGTAGAGACAAGTTTCACCATGTTGGCCAGGATGGTCTCGATCTCTTGACCTCATGATCCACCCGCCTTGGCCTCCCAAAGTGCTGGGATTACAAGCGTGAGCCACAGCACCCGGCCAGAATGCCAGAACGTACCTTTTTAAAAGTAACTTTATAGCCCGTTTGTTTGTGGAGCACGTGCCCTTAGGGCACTGTCAGACATCTTAAAGGGCCAGGTCCTTCCGCCCCAAAGCTTCTCTTCCAGGGTGGCTCTCAACCAGGGCTTTATGGCTGGACTGCCCTCCTGGGGAAGGAGCTTAGAGGTGGTGTCTCCTTTCCCCCTTCCTCTCTGGCCAGGCATGGGCTGGGTGGGCATCTGTTCCCTGCTCTCGACTGGCATGGTGCCCAGAGCCAGGCCCAGTGCCTGACTGGGGAGGTGCAGTCCCAGGGAGGCCAGGACTGTGCCCGTCTCCCCAGGAGTGTCTGGCTACAGCCTCATGTAGTGGATCTCGATAGGCACATTCTTGGGGCAGTGGCGAAATTCACTGCTGCCCCTGTGCCAGTCCTTGGGGCCAGGGCTGCCCATACAACTTCCTCTGGGCTGAGAAACATTCCCTGTGCCCATTTGGGTATGTGGGTTTCTAGACAGGTGGGGTTTGTGGCCTCCTTCCTTGTCTACTTGGGCAGCCCCTTCCCAGATCCACCCCTACTCACAATCACAGGAAGGAGACTTTGTCCCCTACCGACCCACTCATTTAGACATACTGAACAGTGTCACCCAGTGACCCAGGCCCAGCTTGGAGTCTCCTCCGGTCCCCTGGCATCCATTTTTTCTCACAGTCAGATAGGGATGTGTGTGTACGGAGTTATTTCAGTCTCGTCCCCCTTCCCCTTCCCTCCACCGTGACTCACATTTTCCTCTTGGGCTCCTGGGGCCAGGAAGGGAAGTTGCCTGGTTTGCCCCCCTTCCCTTCTCCCCCACTGGGGGCTATTCTTAGAAACCCCCAAGGGAGATAGTGTGCCCCTCTCTTCACCCCTGCTGCTGGGAGGGGGAGCTCAGCCTAGTTGATCCTGGGCCTGTGAGCTGGACTGGGAAGGGAAGCTAGGAGGCCCATCCCAGAGGCTGGAGCTGGAAATGGCTAGGGGTGAGCCAGGCCTCCCCCTCAGTTTTACCCAAGAGGAAACTGAGGTCCCAAAGTTTAAGTGACCTGCCCAATTTTGCAGGACTAGTTCTAGTTCAAGTTAGAGCCCAGAACCTCTGGCTTCCAGGAAGTGCTTCTGCTGTTTCTCTCCCTTCTCCTTAAACCAGAACCCTGCCCCATCCAACTCTGGGGTGGAGCCGCAAGCTTCAGGTTAATTCCTGAGTTTCCAGAATCACTGAGGCCAGCTTCCCTTAGACTTGCTCTCTAGCCAGTGCTGCTGATGATGATTGGGGGCTGAACATTCCTAGGGTGGGGCCCTAGGCCTAGGGCCTGGCAGGGCTGAGTGTCAGAGGGAGTTATACCTTGAGGGGTGGCCAGGCATGGTGGACCCCATCTCCAATTAGGGGACATCCTTTGTATCAGTAGAATTGATGACTCTCAAGCCAGGGCTCTGAGGTTGGGCTTGAGAGCTTGACTCAGTAGAGTGAGTAGGAATCTTGGAAACCTGGAATGCACTACAAAGTATGGAATGCAGTAGATAGATAGTAGGATTAGGACACAGGATTTGGAATCTGATTGTCCTGGGTTCAAGTCTCACACTAGCCACTAACAGCTGTGTGATCTTGGGGAAGTTACTTGGCCTCTCTGTGCCTCATTCCCTTACCTTTAAAATGGGATATTGTTACCTATTTCACAGAGTTTTAAGACATGTGTTAGGGGCCAGGTGCGGTGGATCATGCCTGTAATCCATGCCCGTAAGCACTTTGGGAAGCCGAGGTGGGCGGATCACTTGAGGTCAGGAGTTCAAGACCAGCCTGACCAACATGGTGAAACCCCGTCTCTACTAAAAAAATATACAAAAATTAGCCAGTCATGGTGGCAGGTGGCTGTAATCCCAGCTACTCTGGAGGCTGAGGCAGGAGAATCGCTTGAACTGGGAGGCGGAGGTTGTAGTGAGCCGAGATCAGGCCACTGCACTCCAGTCTGGGTGACAGAGCAAGGCTCTGTCAAAAAAAAAAAAAAAAAAAAGAAATGTGTTAGTCAGTGTATAGAAGACACCTACAGAATCCTGGCACATGGTAGGCAGCCAACAAACTAGCTACCATAATAATAATGACAATGGTGATTATTGTTACTAAGTTATGTCAAGTCAGGGAGAGGCTTTAGAGATCTTCTCATTCTTCCTCTTTGGGTTATAGATGAGCAAACCCAAGAGAGAGGAGGTGACTTGTCCTGGGTCACTCACAGGAGGATGTAGAGCTCAGGTCTCCTGGGTGCTGTCCTTAAGGAGGAGCACCTGCAAAAGGAGCAGCGTTTGTCTTGTGTGTGGGGTGTTTGAGGAGCAGGAGATACAGGGTGCTGGGGCTGGGCCCCATGACTTATCTGGCCCCAGTTGGTCTTCTGCTTCCAGAAGCTGTGAAGATATCTCATTTCTAGTCATGGAGGATTCAGGCAGTTGGCTGGGATCTGGGGTCCTGTGGGTAATGGGAGAGATATATTGCAGGGGTGGCAGTAGCTTGGGGACAGACAGGGTGCAGGACCCTGGCTTCCTTCCTCAGAGAACCTAGCAAGTTGTGTGAATGTGTGTGTGTGTTTGGGGGGGCAGGCAGAGGAGATGGTCACCGTCTGCCTCTGCCACCTCCTGCAGCTCGGTGCCAATGTGCTGCTGTTCCTCTGCACCAACGTCATTGGCATCTGCACACACTATCCAGCAGAGGTGTCTCAGCGCCAGGCCTTTCAGGAGACCCGCGGTTACATCCAGGCCCGGCTCCACCTGCAGCATGAGAATCGGCAGCAGGTGGGGCTGCTCCCCGTGACCAGGGCCTGCCCCCACCTTACCCCCAGATAACTTGCACATTGGATCTGCTGCCTTGTCCAGTTCCGTGCAGCACAGTGTGATGGTTCCCCTGGGTTGTGCGTCACAGAGGCCCTGTGATACTGGGGTTTTGTCCTGTCCAAGGGAAGGAGGGCGTAGACAGGAGCACATCTGGGGGCTCAATGGAGGGTGGTCAGAGGGGGCTCTGATGGGGGAAGGTCAGGCCACAGTCCAGAAGGGAAGGTCAGGTCTTCAGAGAAGTCTAGGAGGGCTCTGGTGATGTGGAGAGACCAGGAGGGATTGCAATGTGAGGCCAAGAGTATAGTGATGCCCTGTTGGAACCACTGGGCTAGGAGCGGCTGCTGCTGTCGGTATTGCCCCAGCACGTTGCCATGGAGATGAAAGAAGACATCAACACAAAAAAAGAAGACATGATGTTCCACAAGATCTACATACAGAAGCATGACAATGTCAGGTAGGGTGAGGGTAGGAGGATGCCCAGCAGGGCGGGGGGTCTGGAAGTCTTTGAGGGCTATGTGTTCTGTTCATCCTCTGCTGTCATCTACAGCATCCTGTTTGCAGACATTGAGGGCTTCACCAGCCTGGCATCCCAGTGCACCGCGCAGGAGCTGGTCATGACCCTGAATGAGCTCTTTGCCCGGTTTGACAAGCTGGCTGCGGTGAGGGTGCTGGGCCTTGGGATTGGGCCTGGGTGTTGACCGTGGTGAGAGCATAGCTTTGCTGGCAGCAGCTGGGGATTTGAGGGCAGATAGATTGTGCATGGAGGGTGGTGGGCCATGCAGGCTGGGTGGGCAAGAGAGTAAAGGTTACCCTTCCCTCCAACTCCTTCCCATTCAGGAGAATCACTGCCTGAGGATCAAGATCTTGGGGGACTGTTACTACTGTGTGTCAGGGCTGCCGGAGGCCCGGGCCGACCATGCCCACTGCTGTGTGGAGATGGGGGTAGACATGATCGAGGCCATCTCGTAAGCAGTGCCCCATTCCTAGGCTTCCTGGAATTGCGGGTGCCCCAGACTGCTCCTACTTTTTGATGAGACCTCAGGAGATTTCCTCAGTTTTGGCTTTCTCTGTCTTTGAGGTCTGTCTGTCACTGGGAAGGGGAATCTTTCTCCAACCTGTGCAAAGACCCATGTGGACCCCTAGACTCCCAGCCAGCCGAGATGGGGCCGGGAGAGCCTATGCAGTAGGGGAGTTGGGCTAGAGGGAATGCCATCTGTGCAGGCCAGAGGGGATAACAGTGATTCCTCTTCTCCTAGCTCAGTTCCATAAGATGCTGCTGGGCCCCTGCTGTTGAACACAGCCTTAACATTTGTCCTTGAGCCCCATGCAGCCTTCTGCTCATGTCCAACCAAGGCTGTGCTCCCGTCCCCTGCATCTGGGTCTGTCCTTGCCTGCTGGGCCCTGAGAGGAGTGAAGGGCCTGGGTTGTGGGCTGGGGGAGGGGAAGACTGCCAGGAGCTGATCTGGGGCTGCATCCTCCCAGGCTGGTACGTGAGGTGACAGGTGTGAATGTGAACATGCGCGTGGGCATCCACAGCGGGCGCGTGCACTGCGGCGTCCTTGGCTTGCGGAAATGGCAGTTCGATGTGTGGTCCAATGATGTGACCCTGGCCAACCACATGGAGGCAGGAGGCCGGGCTGGGTGAGTAGGGGGGTCCAGGTGGGGGGGATGGGGGCAAGGTGGGAGAGCCAGGGTCTCACCCTCTTGGCCACATACAGCCGCATCCACATCACTCGGGCAACACTGCAGTACCTGAACGGGGACTACGAGGTGGAGCCAGGCCGTGGTGGCGAGCGCAACGCGTACCTCAAGGAGCAGCACATTGAGACTTTCCTCATCCTGGGCGCCAGCCAGAAACGGGTCAGGGCCAGGGCAGGGCTGGGGGCAGGGGAGCAAGAAGAGGGACAAATGGGGAGGAGCAGGCCAAGGCCTCCTCTGGGCCCCTCTTCTGAGCCTGTACCCATGCTGCCCGCACAGAAAGAGGAGAAGGCCATGCTGGCCAAGCTGCAGCGGACTCGGGCCAACTCCATGGAAGGGCTGATGCCGCGCTGGGTGCCTGATCGTGCCTTCTCCCGGACCAAGGACTCCAAGGCCTTCCGCCAGATGGTGAGGGGCCCTCAGCACCAGACCTAGGGCCTCATTTTCTTAGCTCCCTCAATACCCTGTCCCTGACCCTGTCCTTTCTTGTGACTGCCATTTCCATGTATGCTTTCTGGTATTGGGGCAGTGAGAAGATTTCATCTCGGGTCCCAGTGCCCCCAGAGGATATGACGGGGACACCCTCAGCACAGTGTTGGGGTGGGGGAAGGAGCTGCAGAGATGAAGGTTGTTGGCCCTTCACCTCACTCCACACTCTGTCCCTTTCTCCAGGGCATTGATGATTCCAGCAAAGACAAGTAAGTCAGGTTACTGAGGAGGGAGAAGGCACTTGCACCCTGGGATGGGGCTGGGGGGAGCCGAGATCCTCCTTTTCCCTGACCTTAGGAGTGTTGTGTGGGAGCAGGAGCCACCCCCCTGGCTCTCCCTCCCTCCCTCAGGTGCTGTCCATACCTTTCCTTTCATTGTTTCTCACATGGCCATGCCCATGCATCTGGTGAAACCATGTCTCCTGCCCTCAGCCGGGGCACCCAAGATGCCCTGAACCCTGAGGATGAGGTGGATGAGTTCCTGAGCCGTGCCATCGATGCCCGCAGCATTGATCAGCTGCGGAAGGACCATGTGCGCCGGTTTCTGCTCACCTTCCAGAGAGAGGATCTTGAGAAGAAGGTTTGAGGGATACAGGGCAGAAGGACAAGGGCTGGGGGAGGGGCAGGTCGCAGCAGGGAAGGCTGAGCACAGGTGAGGGCACAGGTGTTTCTGGGGCATGGAGAAGGGACCACAGAGCAGGGTGGGGATTTCATCAGTTGAGCCAAATGCATCTCCTCCCTGTTGAGACCCCTGGTAGTGCCCTGTCCTTGCTGTCCCTGCCTTCCTTAGGGAGGGCCCAGCACTCAGCTCAGCCTCCTCTCCCTCAGTACTCCCGGAAGGTGGATCCCCGCTTCGGAGCCTACGTTGCCTGTGCCCTGTTGGTCTTCTGCTTCATCTGCTTCATCCAGCTTCTCATCTTCCCACAGTGAGAGCCCTGCCTTTCCTCTCTTAGCTTCTCTCTTCACCACTTCCCAGAAGCTTCCTAAATACCCACACAAGCCCACAATCCCTGGAGCCTGCATCCCTGCTTGTTCCAGAGGGTGGGACAAGAATGCCCAGATCTTCCAGAATTAAATGATTTTTCTGGCCCTGTTCTGCCCCAGCTCCACCCTGATGCTTGGGATCTATGCCAGCATCTTCCTGCTGCTGCTAATCGCCGTGCTGATCTGTGCCGTGTACTCCTGTGGTTCTGTACGTAAGGGGATTTCTGAGGCTGTTGGGGAGGGCAGGCTGGACTCCAGACAGGGAGGAGGTCACATGGGGAGAGGGAGAAGGCCATGCCTCTTCCACTGGGCCCCATCCCTGGTTGCCATTCCTCCTTGGCTGATACAACCTTCAACTCTTGGTCTCTTGATGCCTCTAGCTGTTCCCTAAGGCCCTGCAACGTCTGTCCCGCAGCATTGTCCGCTCACGGGCACATAGCACCGCAGTTGGCATCTTTTCCGTCCTGCTTGTGTTTACTTCTGCCATTGCCAACATGGTAAGGGTCCAGTGGGAATTCTCCCACCTCTGCTCTGTGCCAAGCACTGTCCTGGACACTGGGAGTACAGAGGAGAAAAGGACATATTTTCTGCCCTCAGGGAGCCCCCTCCCAGAATAGGGGAAGGTTAACTCCGGTTCTCCTTCCTTGTTCTCCCAACCTCTTGTCATCCCTGAGTGAGTACTAAGGCCCATGGGGTATAAGGTACCTGGGCACAGCCCAGGTTAGGGTACATGGCTTCACCAGGTACCTTGCAACCCTTTCCCTCCTTGGTTACCCTGATATACCCCTCCACTTTTGCAGTTCACCTGTAACCACACCCCCATACGGACCTGTGCAGCCCGGATGCTGAATTTAACACCTGCTGACATCACTGCCTGCCACCTGCAGCAGCTCAATTACTCTCTGGGCCTGGATGCTCCCCTGTGTGAGGGCACCATGCCCACCTGCAGCTTTCCTGAGGTGTTCGAGCAGTGCTCAGGCGGTGGGGGGGCTGTCCTGGCACAGACATTGGCCCTTCTGTGCCAGGCCTGGTGATGGGCGCTGGGGACCCAGGAACTCACCAGAGTCTCCCACACTAGGAGCAACCAGGGGCCCTGGTGTGTTGTAGGGGCTGGGCATGGAGGGTGGAGGATATGGGGGTTTGAGGGGTGTGGCGGGAAGGTTAGGTCAGGCAGGAGAGTGCAGGGCTCTCCCTGCCCAAGGGTGCTGTGGCCTCTGCCTTCACCCAACGCTGCCTCTGCCACCCCCACAGTACTTCATCGGGAACATGCTGCTGAGTCTCTTGGCCAGCTCTGTCTTCCTACACATCAGCAGCATCGGGAAGTTGGCCATGATCTTTGTCTTGGGGCTCATCTATTTGGTGCTGCTTCTGCTGGGTCCCCCAGCCACCATCTTTGACAACTATGACCTACTGCTTGGCGTCCATGGCTTGTGAGTTTATTCTCAGGTCCTTTAATACCCCAGGAGCTTCCCTCACCTTGCTAGGTCACTGTGAGCCTCTCTGGTGCCCATGCCCCTTGTGCCTTGGAATGCCACAACTCCCCTGTGGGGGAAAGGGAGGAGATGGAGGAGCTCCCAGCATGTGACCCCAAATAGTTACCCCCAAGGAAACCCTAGTCCTGGGAAATCCTTGTGTCTTTGGGCTAGACATTAAAAAAAAAAATTCCCTCTTATATTTGCATGGTGCTTTCACATCCACCATCTTAACCACCCATAGGACATACAGCTGCTTGGTGGCAGGGCTCTGGTTAGGAACCAAAGCTTCTGATTCCTGCTTGGGGGCTTTGCCTGGGACACTGGCTTTTCCTCTGCAAAACCCCATTCCTTTGATATGTGGCCATAGCTTGTTGTAGTAGAAAAAGCCTCTGGTGTCTGCTGGGTTTGAATCCCTGCTCTGCTGCTCATTAGCTGTGTGACTTTAGACAGGTGAGTTAGCTTCTCCGAGCCTCAATTTCTTCATCTGTAAAATGGCAATGTCACCTAAATCACAGGGTAGTTGTAAAGATTATAGTAACTAACATTTATGGAAGGCTGACTATATGGCAGGCACTGTGCTAAGCCTTTTACATACATTATTTAGATCTGATCCCTGTTGTACTGATGAGGAAGGAGGCTTAGAGAGTTAAGCGACTTGTCTCAGGTCACATAGCTGGTAAGTAGAGGAGTCTCTAAGAGCAGAGGTTTTCTTAACCTCTACTCTTAATGAGTTAATTAATGTAAGTAAAAGCCCTGGCCCAATGCCTGACTTACAGTATGTGCTCAGTAAATGCAGTCTCTTGTCTCCCCTTCCATGTGCCCACCCAGCAATCCAGGAAGCACTGATGACTTTGTCTCTTCTATCTTCTTACCAGGGCTTCTTCCAATGAGACCTTTGATGGGCTGGACTGGTAAGTGAGGGCTCCGAGGCAGCAAAGGGTAGAGCCATTAGATGCCTCCTTCAGACACCAAGCATGTCTCTGCTTATCCTTAGTCCAGCTGCAGGGAGGGTGGCCCTCAAATATATGACCCCTGTGATTCTGCTGGTGTTTGCGCTGGCGCTGTATCTGCATGCTCAGCAGGTGGAGTCGACTGCCCGCCTAGACTTCCTCTGGAAACTACAGGTGACTGTGTGGGCCTTTGGGGGAAGAGGAGGAACTTAGGGGCGGAGCCTGGGCCAGGCCAGAAATGTATCTCGTGCTAGCTGGCTAAGGCTCAGGCCGTACCTAGGCCCACCCTGGTTCCATTCCTTCTCTGTGCCCATCCCTTACTCCCTGCCCCATCCTCTACCTGCCGCCTTTACCCCTTTGCCTGTTCTTTAGGCCTCATCTGTCTGGGCCTTTCTTCCTCTATGTGATTCCCTCTGATCCCCACTTCCAAGCCTTGGCCACCACACCTACCCCTTGTGAATGTCGGGCAATGGGTGATGGGTGTGGTGTCCGCAGGCAACAGGGGAGAAGGAGGAGATGGAGGAGCTACAGGCATACAACCGGAGGCTGCTGCATAACATTCTGCCCAAGGACGTGGCGGCCCACTTCCTGGCCCGGGAGCGCCGCAATGATGAACTCTACTATCAGTCGTGTGAGTGTGTGGCTGTTATGTTTGCCTCCATTGCCAACTTCTCTGAGTTCTATGTGGAGCTAGAGGCAAACAATGAGGGTGTCGAGTGCCTGCGGCTGCTCAACGAGATCATCGCTGACTTTGATGAGGTACTTTTCCAGTTGGCTGGTGGTGGCAGAGAATGGGGGGTACTTGGAGACCAGGGACTGGAATGGGTGAGTGGAACTGGGAAGAGAAAGAGAGATTTGATGGGACCCAGAGTCATCAGGGGTAAGGGTATGCACAGTGGAGGCAGAGGCAAGAACCCATGAAGGTGTCAGAGGCAGCAAGGGGGTCAGCCCTAGTGGGGCAGGGTCATCACTGTTGGGGAGCAGGGGAGGACTTGATCTGTAGGGGGATAGGATAGGTACCAGGTGGATGTCACTGAAGAAGAAGGCAATAGTCTGTGAACAGAACCTCATGAGACCAACCAAGCAAGATGGTCCTCTGAATAGAGAAAATTGAAGCAAAATGTGAGGTAGTGTCCTGAACATCCAGATCAGGAATGGGCTGTTCACTGTTCTGGAGGGAAGTCACTTGCTCACTCTGGGACTCAGTATCCCAAAAGGTAAGGATTGGAGAAATTGCTTAATATTGCACTTGTGGGTCTGTGTTCTGTGAATGAGCTACTGGAGGGACCTTCTGAAGCTGTATGCCCAAGTCCTGCCTGGAGTCCTAGGCTGCCTGTTTTCCCAGCTCCTCAGTCTTACACTGATAGCAGCAGCTGGAAGGGGGCTCTTGAGACAGGGAAGTGGGGAAGGCAGCCAAGGCGTGGCAAGAAATGAGTGTTGGGGCAGGGCTGGGTCTGGGGTCTTTGCCTTGACAGCCAGGTCTCCTTGTGTTGTTCAGATTATCAGCGAGGAGCGGTTCCGGCAGCTGGAAAAGATCAAGACGATTGGTAGCACCTACATGGCTGCCTCAGGGCTGAACGCCAGCACCTACGATCAGGTGGGCCGCTCCCACATCACTGCCCTGGCTGACTACGCCATGCGGCTCATGGAGCAGATGAAGCACATCAATGAGCACTCCTTCAACAATTTCCAGATGAAGATTGGTAAGAGGGCTTTGTTGCTTGGCAGGTTTTCCCAGGACTTTTTCCGGGTGAAGCTGGGATTATAGGCTGGGGATGGGATCACAGATTTCCCATCAGGGCTCCTGTGGGGTTTTCTTCCCTCTGACCTCCTATATCAAGTCTGATATTAAGAACAGAGATCATTAGGCACTGTCCTATAAATTTTTAAGCATATTTTAATCCTGATATTATTATCGCCTTTCATTGGATAGAGACTGACTCTCAGAGAGATTAAATAACTTGCCCAAGGTCAAACAACTAGTAAGTGGCAGAGCTGGGATTAAAAATCAGGTTTATATAAACTTGAATACTTCTGTCCTTATCTGTGACCAGTCCAATAAGAGGTATTTCCTCTCAAATGAACTGGTGGATGGGAGTGGTTAATAGCATGGCTACTAGAGATGGACTATGTGGTTTGAATTCTGGCTGCTCCATTTACTGGCTTATTTGAGAAGTCTTCTAACTTCTCTAAGCTTCAGTTACCTTATCTATAAAATGGGGATAATAATACCTACCTTTTAGAGGTGTTGAAAGGATGAAGCCATGCCGGGCACGGTGGATCATGCCTGTAATCCCAGCACTTTGGGAAGCCGAGGTGGGCAGATCATGAGGTCGGGAGTTCAAGACCAGCCTGACCAACATAGTGAAACCCCTTTTCTACTAAAAAACAAAACAAAACAAAACAAAAATCAGGCCGGGCGCAGTGGCTCACGCCTGTAATCCCAGCACTTTGGGAGTCCGAGGCAGGCGGATCACGAGGTCAAGAGATCGAGACCATCCTGACGAACACGGTGAAATTCCGTCTCTACTAAAAATACAAAAAATTAGCCGGGTGTGGTGGTGGGCGCCTGTAGTCCCAGCTACTCGGGAGGCTGAGGCAGGAGAATGGTGTGAACCCGGGAGGCGGAGCTTGCAGTGAGCCGAGATGGTGCCACTGCACTCCAGCCTGGGTGACAGAGCGAGACTCCGTCCCCCGCCAAAAAAAAAAAACAAAAATTAGTTGGGTGTGGTGATACATGTCTGTAATCCCAGCTACTCGGGAGGCTGAGGCAGGAGAATCTCTTGAACCTGGGAGGCAGAGGTTGCAGTGAGCTGAGATTGTGCCACTGCACTCCATCCTGGGCAACAGAGCAAGACTCCATCTCAAAAAAAAAAAGAAAAGAAAAGAAAGGATGAAGCCAGGTAAAATGCTTACTAGAGTGGTTGACATGGAATAGGCATTCAGGAGATTACTGTTATAGCATGGCTGTCTTGACTCAGGGGAGCTCCTAAACTGAGGTGCTCAGGTCTTTGGGTATTTTTATTTGTTTTTTGGGTTTTTTTTTTTTTTTTTTTTTTTTTTTGAGATGGGGATTTGCTCTGTACCAGGCTAGAGTGCCGTGGCACAATCACAGCTCACTGTAGCCTCAAATCCCAGGCTCAATCAATCAATCTATTCTCCCACCTCAGCCTCCTAAGTAGCTGGGACTACAGGCATGTACCACCATTGTCCAGCTAATTTTTGTATTTTTTTTTTGTAAAGATAGGGTTTCACCATGTTGGCCAGGCTCGTCTTGAACTAGATTGTTCTTTACAACCAGGAGACTTGTCCTTTTTCCATTTTTTTCTCTGGGTCCTTCTACCGGTGCCAGGAGGTGGGATGACTCCCTGGGTTTACCCTGGAGCATCCGCTAGTCTCTTGCTGTTCTCTCCACCTCAGGGCTGAACATGGGCCCAGTCGTGGCAGGTGTCATCGGGGCTCGGAAGCCACAGTATGACATCTGGGGGAACACAGTGAATGTCTCTAGTCGTATGGACAGCACGGGGGTCCCCGACCGAATCCAGGTGAGGGGGATATGAGCAGGGGCTGGGAGGAACATGGGCCCGGAGGGCTTCCACAGGTGTCTCTGCAGTCTGCTAGGACAGGGGTAGGGTGGCTAGTGTTCTGTGTATGGTGGGGCAGGGGTTGGGGGAAGGGAGCTAGCCTGACTAGAGAACCCCTGGGCCCCTGCAAATGCAGCAGGAAGGATTCCAGGCTAAGCGGGCTCCCCTCCCACTCCCCCAGGTGACCACGGACCTGTACCAGGTTCTAGCTGCCAAGGGCTACCAGCTGGAGTGTCGAGGGGTGGTCAAGGTGAAGGGCAAGGGGGAGATGACCACCTACTTCCTCAATGGGGGCCCCAGCAGTTAACAGGGCCCAGCCACAAATTCAGCTGAAGGGACCAAGGTGGGCATTGAGTGGACTCTGTGCTCACTGGGTGGAGCTGTGGCAGGGGGCACTGAGCCTCCAGACCCTGCTAACCACAAAAGGGAACATCCCAGCAGGCTGTGCTTGGGTCATGCTCGTCTGCCCTCAAGCTGGAAAACAAGGGGCTACCTACCAAGAGGATTATGCAAGTGACTTTCTTTCTTACTTGGGGTAGGGCTGTTCCCTCTCCAATCTTCCAGCCTTTGGGAGCAGGGGAGGGGTCAGTAGCAGAAGCAGAGGGAGGCCTCTTGCCTGAGGGATTAAAATGGCAGCTTGCCATGCCTACCCTTCCCTGTCTGTCTGGGCAGCAGGTTCAGGGCTGAGCCCTTCTTTTCCCTCTTTTTTCCTGGGAATATTTTGTACAATATTTTGTACAAAGACAGGCATGAGGAGTGCCTATTCCATGCTTGCCTTTGCAATACCTGCATCCCCAGCACTGGTCCTGGGCACTTCCCCACCCCAGCCAGGTGTCCCTCCTATGCACAGAGCAGAGGAGGGAGAAGCTCTGGGGAGCCAGCTTTGGCCATATTTCAGGAGAATGTTTCCATGTGCCAAATCTTAGTCCCATGATCTGTCCCCAAAGGGGAACAAAGGGACCTCTGACAGCTTAGATTTAGCCCCAGTTCCTGCACGCTCCAGGGAACGGGGTGTCTGGCCTCACTGGTACTGTGAAAAATGCTCAGAGAGCAAGCCTGTGTGTGGGGATGTCAGGTCAGGAGCTGGAAGTTCACCTGCAGGTGCCAAAGAGCAGGCTGGCCAGGGCTGGGGCAGTGCCAGACTCTGATCTGAGGACCCCGTCGGGGTCCAGATCAGGTCACTCTGCCCCAGTGCTCTCTTGCTGTCTGCTGGCAAGGGGGCATGGAGCATCTCTTCCTCTTCTGTTGCCAAATAGAAAAGGGTCAGGGCATGGAGAAAGATGACCCTGATCCCAAACCTGCCCTCCCAAGTCTCTGGTGTTGGGGAGGGCCCGTGTGTTTGTGTAACTGTGTGTGCATGTTGGTCTTTGTGTGCATATCTGTTTTCCAGGTCTATGTGAGTCCTTGTGCTCCTGCTCCTCAGCTCTCCACCCCAGGTTGCCTCTCTCCTGTGGGCCTCTGTCTTCTGGGAATAAAGCAGGGTTTTATTTCAGGGGATGTAGAGAGATGCCCAGGTTGCACAGGAGTGGGATGGGGTGTGGTAGCAAAAGGAGGGAGAGGAGTCCTTTTTGTGCCAAATCCCTAAGTGCCGTTTGGGGGCCATGTGTGCAGCATGACTCTCCCTGTCTGTGGCAGGGACCCAAGCGCTTGCTTAAGCCCCAGTGCTCCATGCCAGCACTTGAACTGTCTGGGGTTTGATGGACAGAGGCTGAGGAATTTCCTGGCTTCCCCAGATAGTGTCCTGGGACATGGTATGCTTTGGGGCTGGGGTAGCATGGAATCCCTCTGAGGACCTGGATACTGGTACTACGGGGTGGGGAAGAGGAACCTTAAACTTGGCTTTCCCCAGCCTTCAGCCTGAGTCTAGCATGTTTCTAGCTCCCCAGCCCCTTGTGAAGCCTTGAGGGCTGGCAGAAGGGTTAGGAGGTTGAACTCTAGATTCCCTTCCTGTCTTTGCCTTCCTTTTACCCCTTTCCCTGCAACCTCCTTGACTCTGGCCTGAATTTGTTGGTGCCTCAGTTTCTCTGTCTGTACCTATTTAAGCCAAAGGCACTAGCCTGAATTTTGCTTGAAGATCACTTTGTCTTGGAAATGACTAGAGAGGCAGAGGAGAAGGGTTTCCAGAGTTGCTAGGTTTGGGAGTGGAAGGGGCAGGCAGTGCACTTGCCCCTCCTCATGCCCCTTCTGACACCAGCTCCCTGTGGAGGCCTGGTTTCTGGGTAATGCCTCCCTTGGGCATCTTCATGCATCAACCAAATGGGCCATCAGGTACTTTATTAGTCATGGCAGAAGGAGGGGAAAAGACTTGTTTTCCAGACAGAAAATCTACTCCCCTGTCCCCAGCCATATCCCTGGATAGGAAGGGATAGGAAGAGACTACTTGGTGCCATGGGGTAGGGGTGAGGGTATAAGTAGATCAGAGTGGGAAGACCTCAGCCTTGGGTGGCTTGTCTCTGCTTCTTGCCAGGTGGGAGGGCCTGTCCACACCCTGGCTCCCCGTACCACAGTGCCAGCCATGCCCTTCCCCTGGGCTACCATTGTCCCTTTCCTCACCCAGTTGGTAGAGGAGTCAGGAGGTGGGAGGCCGTGGGCTTTGGTTTTATAATGTAACCACTGTGGTGGTGGGGGAGGATGGTGAACCATGTATTTCAGTGAAATATTTAATATATTTAAATATCAATAAAATCAAACTCTTTGTAAAATTCTCTGTTCTCTGTAGCTGTTCTGGGCCCTGGGTGGGTCAGAAGTGACAGAGCCTGGTGTAGGAGGCGACCTCCTGCCCCAGGGCTCCGTGGGCCTCTTGTCTGTGGTCAGAGGACTTCCTGTGGCTTTCTCCCTGCTAAGGAGAAGCTGCAGTATCTTCAGAGTGTGACTACTCAAGGCCTTTCAGCATCATGAGCTCCAGTGTGTGCCTTCCCAGATTTGTGTGTGACCCCTGCCATGCATGAGGCCTGCGGTTCTTTCCAGTGCCTTGGCCCCTCACAGACCTCTCACTCCAAGGTCTGGCTTATTCAGGAATCTCCCACACACCAGCTCTCACAACAATCTGGACACTGGAATCACTCCCACCCTGACCCCACAGCTCCCCCCGTGCACACAAGCAACTTTTAGTCCAGTCTGTTTACTGTGCTTTCTCCATCTCCTCCTCCCATTAGTCAGCCATCGGAACTGGGAAACCTCCTTCTTTCCCCCTCTGCACTCTTGCCACAATTCATCTTGTCTTTCTGCAGCCATATCTTCTTAATACAGACTGAAGGTCCTGTCACTGAGAATAGAGTGATCCATAAACCTGGAAAGAAGAGATTCAGAGACAGATTCAGCCAGGCCAGGCTGGAGAGCAGGAGATCCTTAAAAATAGCTCCCAAGAGGCTGGGCACGGTGGCTCACGCCTGTAATCCCAGCACTTTGGGAGGCCCTGGCGGGTGGATCACAAGGTTAGGAGTTCAAGACCAGCCTGGCCAAGATGGTGAAACCTCGTCTCTACTAAAAATACAAAAATTAGCCGGTCGCGGTGGCGGGTGCCTGTAATCCCAGCTACTCAGGAGCTAATGCAGGAGAATTGCTTGAACCTGGGTGGCAGAGGCTACTGCCAATGGATGGTGATTTGAGGGGTGGAGAGGTAGCGATGAAGGCAGCATTGGGCTGCCACAGGATTACTATGGACACTTGTTTTGCACTAGCTCAGAAGTCACACCCACAAAGAGGAACACAAAGACACAGACAAATCTCTAACTCCTTTGAATGCCATCACGGCCCAAATTCTGGGGCCAGTTTTCTCTGGTAAGACTCAAATCTCTCCTAATTCCCTAACTGACCGGAGATGAAATAATCTCTAAGAATTAAAGTGAAGGGAAGGAGTACTTCCCTTGACCTCCCCACCCTTACCCGTCCCAGCCTAACCTGGTCATCGCGCTTTTTATGAGACAATGGCGTGGGCTCCGGATCCATGGCATGGTTTCCTCTGGACGCACTCCTGGATCATGGGACCACCAGAAGCTGAAGTTCTGAGCATCAGTCAAGGGGATTCTGAAGACCTGATTGGGAACTGAATGGGTGGGGGGAAGGGCAGGTTATCTAATTCCTTCAAGTTCTCTGCTCACTGTTCTGCCTCAGGGCAGCAATAGCCCAGCCCAGCCCAGCAACTGCTCGGCCGGACCAGGTGCTGAGAGGTCCTGGGAGTGTGGTCACCACACCCTGCTTCACTTCCGGATTCTAGCATCTCACACCCTTCATGGTCAAATGAATCAGTCTTGGTTCTTCCTGCTGCTAGTAAGCCCATCTCCAAGAGAGCTTTCCCCAAGTGCTAAGATGGTAGAAAAACAAGTGGTCAACCCACTTGGGAAATGTGTAAGATGGGGTCCACTGATCTATTATTTTTCTTTCTTCTTGGCTTAATCATCCTCATTCTCTTCCCTCCTCTTGGAAAAAATGGCTTCCTTTGCTCACTCCAAGTAATTCTCTGAAACCTAACTAATACCACCTCACATTTAGATGCTATTAATAGATGTAATTTATCTAGTGCCTATTATGTTCTAAATGTGGTATTAAATATTCTTAAATTTTTGTAATAATATCAGACTTTGATGCTGTTTGAAAAAGTACTTTTGCGCTGGGCACGGTGGCTCACGCCTGTAATTCCAGCACTTTGGGAGGCCGAGGCAGGCAGATCACCTGAGGTCGGGAGTTCGAGACCAGCTTGACCAACATGGAGAAACCCCGTCTCTACTAAAAAACAAAAAAACAAAAATTAGCCGGGCGTGGTGGTGCATGCCTGTAATCCCAGCTACTCAGGAGGCTGAGGCAGGAGAATCACTTGAACCCAGGAGGCAGAGGTTGCGGTGAGCCGAGATTGTGCCACTGCACTCCAGCTGGGGCAATAAGAGGGAAACTCCATCTCAAAAAAAAAAAAAAGTACTTTTGGCCGAGTGAGGTGGCTCATGCCTGTAATCCCGGCACTTTTAGAGGCCGAGGCAGGTGGATTACTTGAGGTCAGAAGTTTGAGACCAGCCTGGCCAACATGGTGAAACCTGTCTCTACTAAAAATACAAAAATTAGCAGGGCATCTTGGGGGGTGCCTGTAATCGCAGCTACTCAGGAGGATGAGGCAGGAGAATTGCTTGAACCCGAGAGATGGAGGTTGCAGTGAGCTGAGATCGTGCCACTGCACTCCAGCCAGGGCGACAGAGCGAGACTGTCTCAAAAAAAAAAAAAAAAAAGTACTTTTACTATTTATTTGGATAAGTCTAATTCTACCAGTATAAAATTTGTATATTTTTAAAACTTAGAATTATAGCCTAATATTCTGGATTGCTATATGGTGTTTATAATAATTTTTTAAAAATCCCTAATAATTCATTGAGTAGATGTTACATTTTTGGCTTATTTTTCTATTAATTAATAATAAGCTATTAAAAAGTTTTGCTATTAGAGGCTGGGTGCAGTGGCTCACACCTGTAATCCCAGCACTTTAAGAGGCAGATGGATCACTCCAGCCCAGGACTTCCAGAACCAGCCCAGGCAACATGTTGAAACCCCATTTCTACAAAAAATACAAAAATTAGCCCAGTGTGATGGTGCACGCCTGTAGTACCAGCTGCTCAGGAAGCTGAGGTGGGAAGGATCGTTTGAGCCTGGGAGGTTGTTGAGGCTGCAGTGAGCCATGATTGTGCCACTGCACTCCAGCCTGGGCAACAGAGCAAGATTCTGTCTCGAATAGATAAAAATGGAAAAATATTAAAGTTTTGCTATTAGAAATAACTTACTACCCCTCTTTCCACATGTGCCTGTTTTGATTTCTGAAAGTATTTTAGGTTTTAAACTTTAATTTTGTTATAATTATAGGTTCACATACAGTTGTAATGAATAATACGGGGAAACCAGGTGCAGTGGCTCATGCCTGTAATCCCAGCACTTTGGGAGGATCACTTGAGCCCAGGAGTTCAAGACCAGCCTGGGCAACATAGCAAGACCCTGTCTCTATTAAAAACAAAAACAAAAACAGGGAAATCATGTGTACCCTTTACTCTTCCCCACAATGGTTACAGCTTACAAAACTATGGTACACTACCACAACATGATATTAATATATTGAATATATTGATACAGAACAGTTCCATCACCACCCATCCTGGAGCTGGCATTTTATAGCCACCCTCCCCCACTGCCCCGCTTTGGAAATCAGTGATCTGTTCTTCATTTCTGTAATCTTGTCATTTTAAGAATGTTATAAGAGCCGGATGCAGTGGCTCACGCCTGTAATTCCAGCACTTTGGGAGGCCGAGGCAGGTGGATCACCTGAGGTCAGGAGTTCAAGACCAGCCTGACCAATATGGTGAAACCTCGTCTCTACTAAAAATACAAAAATTAGCCAGGCATGGTGGCGGGTGCCTGTAATCCCAGCTACTTAGGAGGCTGAGACAGGAGAATCGCTTGAACCTGGGAGGCAGAGGTTGCAGTGAGCCGAGATCGCACCATTGCACTCCAGCCTGGGCGACAGAGCAAGATTCCGTCTCAAAAAAAAAAAAAAAAGCTGGGCGGGGTGGCTCACGCCTGTAATCCCAGCACTTTGGGAGGCCGAGGTGGGCAGATCACGAGGTCAGGAGATCGAGACCATTCTGGCTAACACGGTGAAACCCTGTCTCTGCTAAAAACACAAAAAATTAGCCAGGCATGGTGGTGGGTGCCTGTAGTCCCAGCTACTCGGGAGGCTGAGGCAGGAGAATGGCATGAACCCGGGAGGCAGAGCTTGCAGTGAGCTGAGATCGCGCCACTGCACTCCAGCCTGGGCGACAAAGTGAGACTCTGTCTCAAAAAAAAAAAAAAAAAAAGAATGTTATAAGAGTGTTATATAAGAATGTCATATAAGAGTATTATAAGGCCTGGCATGGTGGCTCACACCTGTAATTCCAGCACTTTGTGGGGCTGAGGCAGGAGGAGCTCTGTGTGGGAGATAGCCAGACCTTGTCTCTATAAAAAAAAAAAAAAAAAAAAAAGCTGGGCATAGTGGCACATGCCTGTAGTCTCAGCTACTCAGGCGGCTGAGGTGGAAAGATCACTTGAGCCCAGGAATTTGAGACTGTAGTGAGCTATAATTGCACCATTGTACTCAGCCTGGGCAACAGAGTGAGACCCTATCTAAAAAAAAAAAAAAAAAAAAGAATGTTATATAAATGGCATCATACACTATGTGATGTTTATTTTTATTTGTATTTTTTATCAGCTTACATCATGCTTTGATGTCCTACATGCTTTTTTTTTTTTTTTTTAAAGACAGGGTCTTGCTCTGTTGCCCAGGCTGGAGTGCAGTAGCACTATCACAGCTCATGGCAGCCTTGACCTGCCAGGCTTAAGTGATTCTCCCACCTGAGCCTCCTGAATAGCTGGGACTGCAGGCGAGCACCACCATGCCCTGCGAATTTTTTTTTTTTTTTTTTTTGGAGTCTCGCTGTGTCCCCCAGGCTGGAGTGCAATGGTGCCATCTCAGCTCACTGCAACCTCTGCCTCCTGGGTTCAAGTGATTCTCCTGCCTCAGCCTATCAAGTATCTGGGATTACAGGCACCTGCCACTATGCCCGGCTAACATTTTTTTGTATTTTTAGTTGAGATGGGGTTTCGCCATGTTGGACAGGCTGGTCTCGAACTCCTGACCTCAAGTGATCCGCCCGCCTCGTCTTCCTAAAGTGCTGGGATTACAGGCATGAGCCACTGTGCCCAGCTGTATGTTTTATAGATGGGATTTCACCATGTTGCCCAGGCTGGCTACATGCTTTTTAAAATGTACATGTTCTCTCTTGACAATAGTGCTAAAAAGTATTATTCCCATTTCCAGATGGTTCAGAGAGGTTGTGGTTAAAGGAACTTGCCTAAAGTCACAGAATTTGTTTGCAGTTTAAACCCAGTTCAATAAAATGCCAAAGCTTGTGCTTACTATTCCTCAAAGGGATAATGCATGATAATATACAATATACTTTTTTCTCCCAATAATTTTGAAAGATTAGTAAAACAATAGCTCAGGCATTTTCTCTCCCCAACATCCTGCCTTTAAACCAATGAAGGGCCCTAAGTGGCGGCTCACGCCTGTAATCCCAGCACTTTGGGAGGCCGAGGGAGATGGATCACCTGAGATCAGGAGTTCGAGACCAGCCTGGCCAACATGGTGAAACCCTGTCTCTACTAAAAATACAAAAATTAGCCAGGGGTGGTGGTGCACTCCTGTAGTCCCACCTACTCAGGAGGCTGAGGCACAAGAATCACTTGAACAAGGGAGGCAGAGGTTGCAGTGAGCCAAGATCGTAGCACTGCACTACAGCCTGGGCGATAGAGTGAGAATCTGCCTCAAAACAACAATAACAAACAACAACAACAGCAAAACCAATGAGGGAGTAGGTTGATAAAAGGTAAATGGGCTGGGTGTGGTGGCTCACACCTGTAATCCCAGCACTGTGGGAGGCCAAGGTGGGAGGATCACTTGAGCCTGGGAGTTTGACACCAGCCTGGACAACATAGCATGACTCCCTCTCTACAAAAATGTTTTTAAAAAATTAGCCAGGCTTGGTGGTGCATGCCTGTAGTCCCAGCTACTCAGGAGACTGAAGCAAGAAGATCACTTGAGCCCAGGAGTTCGAGGCTGCAGTGAGCTATGATTGCAGCACTGCACTCCAGCCTGGGTGACAGAATGAGATCCTGTTTCCAAGAAAAGAAAAGAAAAGGTGAAACATCAAAAAAGAGGCAGAACTAGGACTCAAACATGGATCTTCTGCTTCGAAGTCTAATTCAAATTTCATTTCATTGATGGGCATGGTGGCTTACGCCTGTAATCCCAGCACTTTGGGAGGCCCAAGTGGGTGGATCACCTGAGGTCAGGAGTTTGAGACCAACCTGGACAAACCAACCTCTACTAAAAATACAAAAATTAGCCAGGTATGGTGGCAGACACCTGTAATCTCAGCTACTCAGGAGGCTGAGGCAAGAGAATCACTTGAACCTGGGAGGCAGAGGTTGCAGTGAGCTGAGATGGCGCCATTGCACTCCAGGCTGGGTGACAGAGCAAGACTCATCTCAAAAAAAATTTTTTTTTTTCATTTTATCATATCGTGCTTACCCCACCAAGTCTACTTTCTCCCTCTTCCTCTCAGTCTCTTCGCTCTTTTTTTTTTTTCCTGCCAGATAACCATACCCAACCACATCCCAGCCATTCTTTTTTTTTTTTTTTTTTGAGACAAAGTGTCACTCTATTGCCCAAGCTGGAGTGCAGTGGCACGATCTTGGCTCACGCAACCTCCAACTCCCGGCTTCAAGGCCTCCTGAGTAGCTGAGACTACAGGCATGCACCACCATGCCTGGCTAATTTTTGTATTTTTAGTAGAGATGGGGTTTCACTATGTTGGCCAGGCTGGTCTTGAACTCCTGACCTTGTGATCCGCCTGCCTCGGCCTCCCAAAGTGCTAGGATTACAGACATGAGCCACCAAGCCCGGCCTCATCCCAGCCATTCTTTAGGAACTCAGACATATCTTTTTTTCTCCTAGCATGATGCCCACCCCAAGGTACTTACACGTCTTCAACAACACCTTCCGGACAGCTTCGTGGTATCTTGTGTGGCTATTCTGGTGCACGGAATAATTCCCATCTTTTGAGATAATGGGGGGAAGCCTAGTAGGCTCTGGTTCCTTCTGGTCTGAAATTAGAGTAGACTCGTTCTGAGTACTTGGCAAATGACTATTTGATTCTCTGATTCCCTGGTCTCCATGCTAACCAGATGCATGGCAGGGATCTCTCCTAGCCACTCACATCCAATTTTCAGGACCTCAGGAATCCAATCACCATGGCTGTGACAGAGGGGAGGGAGAGAGAACACAGTGATCACAAGACCTCCCTTACCACTCTCTTGCTTCTCCCTGACTCCTGGATTTTAAGAGGCCAACTTCTGGAATCAGGATATTGGACACATACTTAGGGTTAGTCCAAGTGAAAAAGGTCCTTATCTGGGTAGACATTCCTTTCCTGGGATTGGCATATTTGCAGAACTTCAAATGGTCTAATAGTGGAAGTCATGTTTGAGCTAAGTCTTGGAGGAAAAGAAGGAGGTAGGTTACAGTAGAATCAGGAAGAGCATTTCAGACAGCAGAATGACAAGTGTTTAGAAGCATTAGAAAGGCATCAGAGAGCTATTTGATTTGGAGCCTCGAGTGCTGGGTGAAGAGGAGAAGGACAGGAGATGGGGCTGGTAAGGTGGTGTATTATAGTGGCTACCTAGCATTCATTATGTTTGGGAATCACTCCCTATGAAGCAAAACCTGTATCTCACAATAGAGGCTGAATAGACTAGTTCTTCCTTATCCAACCTCTCTTTCAGCAAGGATATGGACAAAGAATTTTGGCTAGGCCAATCAAACACATCCGTTTCAGATTTTGAATCAAAGAAGGTTGCAAGGAAGCAGTGGCCATATAAAGTTATCCGCTAGTGACAGGAGGTGACAGCAGTGAAGCTGCATCCTGTTTCCAGCAGCAGTATTCAGGGCCCAGCATCCTTGGTGCCAGTAGTGTCCACCACAGCATTGAATGTAGTAGTGTCTGTGACAGACCAGGTCTATGGCATGATTCTGAGCATTGCTTCTGGTTACTATCCACCATGTGTAGTTTTCCATTCCTACTGCAGCTTTTACGTGCTTCCCAATATTTTCTTATTTTCTTTTCTCTTTTTATTTATTTATGTATTTTAAGACGGTCTCCCTCTGCCACCCAGGCTGGAGTACAGTGGTGCAATCGTAGCTCACTGAAGCCTTGAACTTATGGGCTCAAGCGATCTTCCCTCCTCAGTGTCCCGAAGTGCTGGGACTACAGGTATGAGCCACTGCATCCAGCCCCACATATATATAGTTTTTCTTTTTTTAAGATGGAGTCTTGCTCTGTCACCCAGGCTGGAGTGCAGTGGCATGATCTTGGCTCACTGCAACATCTATCTGCCGGGTTCAAGCGATTCTCCTGCATCAGCCTGCCAAGTAGCTGGGATTACCAGCGTGTGCCACCATGCCCAGCTAATTTTCATATTTTTAGTAGAGATGGGGTTTCACCATGTTGGCCAGGCTGGTCTTGAATTCCTGGCCTCATGTGATCCTCCTGCCTCGGCCTCCCAAAGTGCTGGGATTACAGGTGTGAGCCACTGCACCTGGTCCCATATATATACATATATATATTTATTTTTATTTTATTTTATTTTTATTTTTATTTTTGAGATAGAGTCTCACTCTGTCACCCAGGCTGCAGTGCAGTGGTGTGATCTTGGCTCACTGCAACCTCTGCCTCCTGGGTTCAAGCAATTCTTCTGCCTTAGCCTCCCAAGTAGCTGGGACTACAGGCGCTCACCACCACGCCTGGCTCATTTTTGTATTTTTAGTAGAGACAGGATTTCACCATATTGGCCAGGCTGGTCTCGAACTCCTGACCTCATGATCCACCTGCCTCCGCCTCCCAAAGGGCTAGGATTACAGGGGTGAGGCACTGCGCTCAGCCAATATTTTTTTTAATACATTCATATACTGCTTAAACAGGCTAGATTTGGCTTGCATCTCAGACTCCTGAGCAAGGGAGGATGAGTTTGAAAAAAATTTAATTTTTTTTTAAGTCTTTCAGAAGAGCAAGACTTGGTGAGGGAGTGAGAAAAGGAAAGCTGTTTAGGGTGGCTTCAAGATTTCTGTCTCTTGGCTGTTCCATCCATTCTGTCACACAAGCCAAAAAGGCGCTAGGCCCCTTTCCCTATCTCCTCCAGCCAGTCTCAAATGCAGAGTAAAATCCAGCTCTTGGCTGGGCACCGTGGCTCATGCCTGTAATTCCAGCACTTTGGGAGGCCGAGGAGGATGGATCACCTGAGGTCAGAAGTTTGAGACCAGCCTGGCCAACATGGGGAAACCCCATCTCTATAAAAAATACAAAAATTAGCCGGGAGTAGTGTGCACGCCTGTAATCCCAGCTACCAGGGTGGCTGAGGGAAGAGAATCGCTTGAATCCCGGAGGTGGAGGTTCCAGTGAGCCAAGATGACACCACTACACTCCAGCCTGGGAGATAAGAGTGAAACTCTGTCTCAAAAAAAAGAGAAAAAAAGAAAAGAAAAAAAAATCCACCTCTGCATCTGACGTTTTCAGTGCCTCGATTCTGTATTCCTGGAGCAGAAGTCATCCCATTCCTCAAATTTTTATTTTTCATGATTATGGATGCTTGTCAGGAACTGGATTAGTTTACCATTCTCTTTGGAAATTGCCGAGGATTGCTGACTAATCTCTGGTGGAGTGCGGAGATGCCACTTCTATTCTGGAGTTCTTCCCCAGCTCCTGCTTTTTTCTTTTCTTCCTGGCTTGGCCTCACTCATTCATCATCTCTGTCCCTCATCTCTCTCGTTTGCCTTCCAATTAAATCTCTTTTAACATTTTCTATCTGAAATAATGGTACCACCAGAGTGGGGCACAGTTTGAATCCCCTCCCTGTACAGTTGAGGACTTGGAGAAGCAACAGTACTGAAGCCTTGGTTAGCATATAAAGTTCTGGAAGCCTGGACTGAACCACGGGGCTGATTTGTACTTCATCACAGGTTATAGCAACGAGGCCATTTCCTGGAAGCAATATTATTGAGCTGGTATTTGAATTTGGGCAAGGTAGGGGTGGTAGGATGTCCTTGGACAAATAGAAATAGACTGAGGAGGCCGGGCACGGTGGCTCATGCCTGTAATCCCAGCACTTTGGGAGGCCGAGGCAGGCGGATCACGAGGTCAGGAGATGGAGACCATCCTGGCTAACACAGTGAAACCCCGTCTCTACTAAAAATACAAAAAAAAAATTAGCCAGGTGTGGTGGCAGGGGCCTGTAGTCTCAGCTGCTTGGGAGGCTGAGGCAGGAGAATGGCGTGAACCCAGGAGGCCGAGCTTGCAGTGAGCTGAGATCACACCACTGTACTCCAGCCTGGGCAACAGAGCAAGACTCTGTCTCAAAAAAAAAAAAAAAAAAAAAAAAAAAAAGAAAGAAACTGAGGAGAAAGAACAAGCATATTCCTAGTGGCCAGTCTAGACTGAGAATAATTATTGGTCTGAGCTCAAGTGACAGTTAGGAAATCTGTCTGTTCCCGAGGCCTCAGGCTGATTGTCAAGGGTATAGGCAGATGATGTTCTCTATTATCTCAGCATGTCCAAGTAGCATGGACCCGGCTTCCCATATGAATGGTCAGTGTGTGCTTGGAGGTGTGCTGGACAGTATCACTCACCTGGATGCCTTCCTATGGAATCAAGCACCAATTGGCATACACCTTGCATCCATTTTTGGCAAGCTGGGAGATATTCTTGATAACCCATAACTTCCCCAAGCTGCCAAGGTTTGGAAGGTACCTGGGGTGAAGGGGGCAGGGCTTGGAAAGAATCATGCCACAGCTATTGGGAAAGGGCATGTTCTGGGTAGAGGGACGCAATGAGCTCTTTATAACCAAACTCCACTGTGGTAAGGTAGATGAATCAATTATTCTGTCAGTAGGTGACACAACAGAGGTCCTTCATCCACCCAGTTAATGCCATGCTCTGCATGGTCTTTGTTGATAAGTAGATATGAAATACCCTAAATAGCTTCTAGAACTGGGCCACAAATTGGGGGTTGCCATAAAACCACCTTTAATGCTTTGAATAGACTATGAAGGACATGTAGGGTCATATAAAAGTACTTGAGTGGATGTTCCATCCCTCCAAATTAATGGTGCAGATTTCTCAGTATTACAAGTTTCCCTGTGACTCGGGGGTGGTCACACAATCTTAGTTATTCACTACTTTGCCCATTGCCTCTGTTTGTTGCAACTGGGGCTGATTGGCCACAATGTTTTCAGGTTGAAGAATTTTTAGAAAGAGTCTACCTTTGTGCCTCCCAGAAATCTACCTTCTAGATTAGGGTATTTGCAGCCAGGCATGGTGGCTAATGCCTATAATCCCAGCACTTTGGGAGGCTGAGGTATGGTGGCACGAGCCTGTGGTCCCAGCTACTCGGGAGGCTGAAGTGGGAAGATCGCTGAAGTTCAGGAGGTTGAAGCTGCAGTGGGCTGTGATTGTGCCACTGCACTCCAGCCTGGGTGACAGAGCAAGACCCTGCCTCAAAAAACGAAAAACAGGCCAGGCGCGGTGGCTCACGCCTGTAATTCCAGCACTTTGGGAGGCCTAGTCGGGTGGATCACGAGGTCAGGAGATCGAGACCATCCTGGCTAACACAGTGAAACTCCGTCTCTACTAAAAATACAAAAAATTAGCCGGGCATGGTGGCGGGCACCTGTAGTCCCAGCTACTCGAGAGGCTGAGGCAGGAGAATGGCGTGAACCCGGGAGGTGGAGCTTGCAGTGAGCCGAGATCACACCACTGCACTCCAGCCTGGGTGACAGAGCGAGACTCCGTCTAAAAGAAAAATGCCTCAGGCTGGGTGCAGTGGCCCAGGCCTGTAATCCCAGTACTTTGGGAGGCCGAGGCAGGAGAATCACTTGAGTTTAGGAGTTTTAGACCAGCCTGGGCAAGAAAGTGAGACCTCATCTCACTCCTGGGCTCAAGTGATCCTCCTGCCTCAGCCTCCTGAGTAGTTGAGACTACAGGCATGTGCCACCATGCCTGGCTACTTAAAAAATTTTTTTTTGTAGAGAAAGGGTCTTGCTATGTTGCCCAAGCTAGTCTAGAACTCCTGGGCTCAAATAATCTTCCTGCCTCGGCCTCACACAGTGGTTGGATTACAGGCATGAGCCATCACACTCTGCCCCAAGGTACATTTCTCTAACTTCAGAAGGTTTATCCGTTTGGAAAGGCAGAGGGGCTCAGTGGCTCTGGCCAATTCATTTTTGGTTGAATTGTGCCACTTATGCTCCTGTTTGAAAAGCCGGAGACAGTGGCTCATGCCTGTAATCCCAGCACTTTGGGAGGCTGAGGCGGGTGGATCACTTGAGGTCAGGAGTTCCAGACCAGCCTGGCCAACATGGCAAAACCCTGTCTCTACTAAAAATACAAAAATTAGCCGGGCATTGTGGCACACACCTATAGTCCCAGCTACTCCGGAGGCTGAGGCAGGAGAATCACTTGAAACCGGGGGGGCAGAGGTTGCAGTGAGCCGAGATTGCACCACTGCACTCCAGCCTGGGCGACAGAGTGAGACTGTCTCCAAAAAAAGAAGAAAAAAAAAAAAAAAAAAGAAAGAAAAAAAAAAGTAAAGAAAAGCCAGAGCAACAGTGCCCTCTGCTGGAGTCTAAGAATGGGATCTCCAGCTGTCTCCTAACAGGTAGTTCACCAAAGAGGCAGCTCAGAGAGGCAAGGAGACTAGGAGATTGAGCAGAAGACATTCCAGCCAGGCTTGGGAAGACTACCTTTTGTGTCCTCTAACAGGATCCAGGAAATGAGAACGTAAGTAAGACGAGTTCAGCTTTTACCAGAAACTCAAGGTTGAGCCTTTCTTTAAAGAAATTCATTTGGAATTGGAAATGAGAGCAACTCTGAGGACTCATTAGTGAATTCCTCAGGGAAGGGAAATGATAAGGGCAGCAGTGGGATAAGCTGGAGTGAGGCCCTTTGGATGTGCACAGCTTGAAGGTCAGCATGTCTGTGGCTAGAGGGTAGTCACTGGAGAGTCTGGCAAGGAGAGGTCATTTGTCTCAATTGTCTCAAGACAAGAACAGGCATAATCTTTCCCTACCACCCAAATCTCGCAGAGATTTTCTCTGTGACTCCGGTCAATGAACAGTGTTCTGGGTGCCTGGACTTGTGTTATGGTGAGAGCTAGGCTGACACAAGATTTTCATACAACAAGGCAAGGAGTTTTCTCAAAGAAGGGCCAGATTAGAGGGAATTTGTCTAGAATAAAGAACAGGGCCCTCCTGGACCAAGAGGAGTGTCAGGTATGAAGCTAAGAATAAATAGGATGGCCGGGCACAGTGGCTTACGCCTGTAATCCCTGCACTTTGGGAGGCCAAGGTGGGTGGATCACCTGAGGTCGATAGTTCGAGACCAGCCTGGCCAACACGATGAAATCCCGTCTCTACTAAAATACAAAAAATTAGCTGGGTGTGGTCACATGTGCCTGTAATCCCAGCTAGTCAGGAGGCTGAGGCAGGAGAATCGCTTGAACCCGGGAGGCGGAGGTTGCAGTGAGCCGAGATCGCCCCACTGTACTCCAGCCTGGGCAACAAGAGCAAAACTCTGTCAAAAAAAAAAAAAAAAAAGAATAAATAGGAGAGCAGGGTTCAAAGCTGGTGTTGAGAGAGATTCAGCAAAGGAAAGGACTGATACAGGATTGTGCTTCCCTGGGCAGGACAGAAGGGAAAGCTTGGGCACTCAAGACTCCAGAGTAGAAGGTAAATGAACCCTGGAAGCTGGGCTGAATCTGCAGGAGCAACCAGTATTAGAAAGAGGAAGGGTGAGCCTGGGAGGGACAGGAATCTCCCAACTGGTAGACATGAGAGTTCTGGTCACTGGTCGGGGTGCTCTTCTGTGGGCAGTGAGTTGACCAGCCTCTTTCAGGGCCTAGATGAAATATCCTTTGAAGCCAGCCAGCGTTTTTTGTACCTCAAGGAATCTTATGGTTAAAAATATTGTTTTCCAGGTATCCTATCCTGGCAAGTATGTCTTGAGTAGTGGACAAAGGTATTCTAGCCACAGGAAAGGTATATGTTCTATATGTAAATAGTGAACTTACATATGATTTATAACTTTTCCTCCATCATCTGTTGTAAAGTTTTATGTGCTAGGTCTTAGGTACGTTACATACATTATTTTATTTAATGTCCACAATACATCTTTTTTTGTTCGTTTGTTTGTTTGTTTTTTTTGAGGCAGAGTCTCGCTCTGTTGCCCAGGCTGGAGCACAGTGGCATGATCTGAGCTCACTGCAACCTCCGCCTCCCAGGTTCGAGAGATTCTCATGCCTCGGCCTCCCAAGTAGCTGGGATTACAGGCACCCGCTAACACATGTGGCTAATTTTTGTATTTTTAGTAGGGATGAAGTTTCACCATGTTGGCCAGGCTGGTCTTGAACTCCTGACCGCAGGTGATCTGCCTGTCTCGGCCTCCCAAGGTGCTAGGATTACAGGTGTGAGCCACCGCACCTGGCCTCTCCACAATAAGTCTCTACTTACTGTGCAGTCTCTACAATAAGTCTCTACAATAAGGCAGACATTATTGTCTCCATTTATAGGTGAGGAAACTGAGGCACTATGAATTTGCTTAGTGTGAGTTAGCCTCCTGAATTTGAACATCTTTGGATACTTGATAAACTGAGTTTCTTTTTGTTTTTGAGTCAGTCTCACTCTGTCACTAGGCTGGAATGCACTGGTGCAATCATGGCTCACTGCAGTCTCAACCTCCTGGGCTCAAGTGATCCTCCCACCTCAGCCTCCCAAGTACCTGGGACTACAGGCATGCGCCAATACACCTGACTAATTTTTTGTAGAGACAGGGTCCCACTGTATTGCCCAGGCTGGTCTCAGACCCCTGGGCTCAAGTGATCCTTTTGCCTAAGCCTCCCAAAGCGCTGGGATTACAGGTATGAGCCACTGCACCTGGCTTAAACTGAGTTTCTGAAGTCAAGGATAGACCAAAGTATGTTCCCCACACCCATTTGCCTCTTCGATTTTTCTATTTTGATTCTTTATCAGGAGGAAGAGGTAGGAAGGAGGCAGGGACTGGCAGAATGTTTGATTACACGTGTTGACTCACCTCTGTGAGTTTTCATTATGACTCTAATAAGGAAAGCTTGAGTGGGCCCTTTTGAGTTGAATGTTAATACACTCACACCCACTAGGAGGAAAAAAAAACCTATCGTTCTTCAAGGAAAAATTGTGAATGACTTAAAAATATCATGATAGTAACAGTGTTAAGAATGAAAAGTGTGACTATTAATAGGTTCATTTTTATAGTTGCTGTTAAAGGCCTAGCTAAGGGACCAGGCAAGGAATGTGGCTGATTTGAACCACAGAATGGTTGAAGTGCTAAAACCAGATGGACAGAAAGGTGTCAAGCAGTTTGAGTGAATGTATTAACAAGGTGAAATCAACCAGGAAGAAACTGGGACCAGGGAACCATTCTGGAGACAAATGAAAGTCTTTCAAGATTGTTTAGCTTGTGGAAAAGGGTGACTGGAGATTCAGGAACTGTGGGTTCCCTGAATTAATGGACATAGAATTTGGGATGAGAAAGACCAGGGTAAGCAAGGTAGATGTGGGCTTGCTAGGAGACGAAGAGAATGCTGTATTTTACCCATAATCTCCCTGCCCCACGTTGTGAATTTCCCAAACCAGTTCTGAGGTAATAGAAAAGTAGGAGGCATGTTCCCCGTGGTGGACCATAAGGTCAAACCCTTCCCAGCTAGCCACATATTTCAAGCAACCTCAGCAGTACCAGGATTCAGAACCATCTGAGCTCTGTTGCACTTTTCTGCCCATATGTTAAATAAAATGAGAACTAAGAGTTTACCGTTTAATTTAGCAATATGTGAGTCATTGGTAAATGGATACAGCAGGGTTTTGTTTTGTTTTGTTTTTTAGAGAGAGAGAGTCTCATTCTGTTGCTCAGATTGGAGTGCAGTGGTGTGATTATAGCTCAATGCATCCTCAATCTCCTGGGTTCAAGTAATCCTCTCTCCTCAGCCTCCCTGATGGCTGGGACTAAAGGTGCGTGCCACTATGCCCAGCCAATTTTTTTGATTTTTAGTAGAGATGAGGTCTCACTCTGTTGCCCAGGCTGATCTAAAACTCCTAAACTCAAGCGATTTTCCTGCCTCGGCCTCCCAAAGTACTGGGATTACAGGCCTGGGCCACTGCACCCAGCCTGAAGCAGTTTTAATGGTGTGGTGATGGCAAGTGCCTGGGTTGGTGTGGGCTCAAGACAGAATGGCAGATCCAGAGATAGGCTGGGCGTGGTGGCTCACGCCTGTAATCCCAGCACTTTGGGAGGCCGAGGCGGGCGGATCACGAGATCAGGAGATCGAGACCATCCTGGCTAACATGGTGAAACCCCATCTCTACTAAAAATACAAAAACTTAGCTGGGCATGGTGGCGGGTGCCTGTAGTCCCAGCTACTCAGGAGGCTAAGGCAGGAGAATAGCATGAACCCAGGAGGCAGAGCTTGCAGTGAGCCGAGGTTGCGCCACTGCACTCCAGCCTGGGCAACAGGGCAAGACTCCATCTGGAAAAAAAAAAAAAGAAGAAGAAGAAGAACCAGAGACAGAAAAAACAACTCTTTTTTTTTTTTTTGACACCGAGTTTCACTCTTGTTGCCCAGGCTGGAGTGCAATGGCATGATCTTGGCTCACCGAAAGCTCTGCCTCCTGGGTTCAAGCAATTCTCCTGCCTCCTGCCTCAGCCTCCTGAGTAGCTGGGATTACAGGCATATGCCACCATGCCCGGCTAATTTTTTATTTTTAGTACAGACAGAGTTTCCCCATTTTGGTCAGGTTGATCTTGAACTTCTGACCTCAAGTGATCCACCTGCCTCGGCCACCCAAAGTGCTGGGATTACAGGCATGAGCCACCGCGCCCAGCCAAAACAGACAACTCTTACGTCTACGGGGAATAGGGAAATAGGAAATGAGGGGTTTTAAGATGGAAGAAGATTTTTTTTTTTTTGAGACTGAGTCTCACTCTGTCGCCCAGGCTGGAGTGCAGTGGCATGATCTCAGCCCACTGCAGCCTCTGCCTCCCAGGTTCAAGCGATTCTCCTGCCTCAGCCTCCCAAGTAGCTAGGACTACAGGCGTGCACCACCACGCCCAGCTAATTTTTGTATTTTTAGTAGAGATGGGGTTTCACCATGTTGGTCAGGTTGGTCTTGAACTCCTGGCCTCAAGTGATCCACCCGCCTTGGCCTCCCAAAGTGCTGGGATTACAGGTGTGAGCCACTGGGCTCAGCCAGAAGAGGAAATTATAGATGGACAAATTAATGCAAGAGTGAGAAGAATTATTGGAGTGGTGTTTTGGAGAAGGCAAAAAGAAATGGGATCTGGTCAAAAATGGAGGGGGTTTGTCTTAATAGGTGCGTGGGCCATTCATTCATGATAATAGGAGATATATGGGCACAGATGCAGGTAGATGGATAGATGTGGTTTGTGATAGCTTATGGAAATTATCTACCAATTGCTTCTGTTTTCTCTGTGAAATAGAAGGCAACTCATTATGTGAGAATGAGGATGGGGGAGGAGGTGTTGGACATTTGAAGAAACAGGAGAAGGTAGGAAAAGGCCTCCAGGAGACTAGGAGAGTGAATGGAACCAGGAAATGTAGTTTGAACTTCTGGGCAGCGATAATCACTAAACTCAAGCGGACAACAAGACCCGCTTGAGTTTGGTGATCATGAATTTAAAGCAGGGGCAATTGGCATGGTTTTTTTTTTTTTTTTCCTAGACCGTGAGTATAAACTTCTCTTTCCAGGAATTTTGATATAATCAGGATGGTAGTGGGGAGAGGACGGTGGAGAAAGAAATGAGGGCAATAACTTGAGGGGACCACATGGTCAAGGGAGGTTTCTTCCCTTGCCCTTCCCTTGCCAGATGAAAGAGATTATAGCATATTTGTATACTGATGGAAATGATCTGGAAAGAAGGAGAATCCTGAGGGAGAAGATGATAGTTTTAGGAGCAAAATCTTTGAGTAGATGAGAAGGGATGGGCTCCAGTACACAAAAGGAATCAGTTTATTCATTGAACCAGAGGGAATGGAGTGGAATGTTAAATGGGATGATGGAAAGTCTCTGATTCCTTCTAATTTTCTTAGTGAAATAAGGAGCAAGGAAGTTAGCTCAGAGTGAGAATGGGAGAGGGGCTTCAGAGATTCAAGGAGGGAGATGTGAAATAGTTGACTTGAGGATTGGGAGAGTGACTAGGGGAATATGATAGGATTGTCAGGCTGCCCTGAGTTCCCACTTGACATCTGTGGTTATGGTACTCATCACTCTAGGAAGACTAAACATCTTAGATAAAAGCCAAATACAGTCACCTTTGTCTCGACAGGTGTCTCTGGAGCACAACACTTTTCATGGCCTTATAATGAACTCCCAGAAGTCAGCCTATGTGTCTCACAGCTTGGCCATGTGAGCACAGACTTCAACTCTGGGGCAATTCAAGTGGCTTCAAGAAAATACTAGGAATAGAACAAAATTACCATTGAATGTAATTTTCAGGTGGAAGATTGAATGATATGGTTGAAGCAAAACTTGGCAGAGGGTAGCCAAGTTGCCTGAATGTCTTTGTGAAAAGGATAGTGGCATTAGAAATACTATTCTATGGTTTCTTTTGTTATGAGATCATGGATGATGGGCACAGTGCATAGCTATGTTAGGGTCTGCACTATTAAAAAGGTTGTCAGAACTGGGAGATGAATTTCAAGGCTGGGATGCAATGAAAGCAGTCTGATCAAAGTGGGAGGTGGAGGTAACCTGCTACAGTTTTGGCTTTGAATTTTTTCTCGATTTTGAATCTGCTCTTATGAAGATGAAGCCCTAGGCTTAGCTCTATACATGACAAGCTCCTCATTCTTCAGGCTGTTGCTTAAACATTAATTCATTGAATTCTCTGTCTAAAGAGGGCCTCTTGTTGGGCATGGTGGCTCATGCCTGTAATCTCAGCATTTGAGGAGGATGAGGCAGGAGGATCACTTGAGCCCAGTTTAAGACCAGCCTGGGCAACATAAGGAGACCCTGCCTCTCCAAAAAAAAAAATAAAAAATAAAAGTTAAAAAAATAAAGTAAAATAAAGTGGGCCTCTCCAAGTTATTCCTCATTACGGCACTTTCAAACTCAGTTGTCCGTAAGGGCCAGGCAGATAATGCTTATGAGTAAAGCAAGCTGGGTAAGAAAACTGTACCATCTGAAGGGGAAGCTGCTACTTTATTCTAGCTGTTTGTTGTCATTTACAGCCACAGTTTAGGGCCAGTGTGGCCAAATCTAATTTTTTTTTTTTTTTGAGACAGAGTCTCACTTTGTTGCCTAACCTAAAGTGCAGTGGCACAAGGTCAGCTCACTGCAACCTCCGCCTCCCGGGTTCAAGTGATTCTCCTGCCTCAGCCTCCCGAGTAGCTGGGATTACAGGCATGCACCACCATGCCCAGCTAATTTTTGTATTTTCAGTAGAGACAGGGTTTCGCCATGTTGGCCAGGCTGGTCTTAAACTCCTGACCTCAGATGATCCACCCACCTTGGCCTTCCAAAGCGCTTGGATAGGCTGGGCATGGTGGCTCACGCCTGTAATCCCAGCACTTTGGGAGGCCAAGGCAGGTGGATCACGGGGTCAGGGGTTCGAGATCAGCCTGACCAACATGGTGAAACCCCGTCCCTACTAAAAATACAAAAATTAGCTGGCCGTGGTGGCAGGCTCCTGTAATCCCAGCTACTTAGGAGGCTGAGGCAGAAGAATTGCTTGAACCTGGGAGGCGGAGGTTGCAGTGAGCCGAGATCGTGCCACTGCACTCCAGCCTGGGCAACAGAGTGAGACACCATCTCAAAAAAAAAAAAAAAAAGGAATTATAGTGCTTGGATTACAGGTGTGAGCTATTGTGCCCGGCCCCCAAATCTAATTTTTAAAGAGAAGTCAGAAATGTTGGTTTTACATAAAATCTCTGGATTTTTAGATGTTGGTCTAAATTTTTTTTAAAAAAGCACTCTGCAAGCTGAGCATGTCATCAGGCTACATCTGGCCCCCAGGCCAGCAGTTTAGGACTTCTGTTCTATTGCATTGCCCCTTTATTTTCTCCCTAGCACTCGGCACAATTTGTATCTTGTTTATTTATTTACTAGTTTTATTGTCTGTGTTAATCACTGTTGTATTTCCAGTGTCTTACACAGTGGCTGGCACAATCAATTCCCAATAAATAAATAATTGATGTTGGATTAGAGGGGGAGTCTGGCTTGGTGCTTTACTTAGAAGCTTTTTATATATTCTTAATATTATTGCGTACATGATTTATACATACGAATATATAAGTATGTATGGGTTTATATATGTGAGTATATGTGTGTGTAGATATACACCCATCTATATATGGCAAATATTTTCACTCAGTGTCTCTCTTGATTTTAACTTTATGATGTCTTTTGATACACAATTAAATAATTTTTTAGTAAAAACTGTCAATATTTTCTTTTAGGCTTCTGGGCTTAATGTCTAATAAAGAAAGATTTGCAAAACCCTGCTAAGAATATGCAAATATTCTATGTTTTCTTCTAATATTTCTGTAGTTTTATTTATTGAACTCTCTAATTCATCTGAAATTGATTGATTGAGACAAAGTCTTGCTCTGTCACCTAGGCTGGGAGGCGCAATCTCGGCTCCCTGCAATATCCGCCTCCTGAGTTCAAGTGATTCTCCGGCCTCAGCCTCCCAAGTAGCTGGGCTATAGGCATGCACCACCAAGCCCAGCTAATTTTTTTGTATTTTTAGTAGAGACGGGGTTTCACCATGTTGGTCAGGCTGGTCTCGAACTCCTGACCTCAAATGAACTGCCTGCCTCAGCCTCTGGAATTTATTTTTGTGTATGATGTGAGGTGAGGTGGGAGGTGTTTATTATGCTAAGAAACATCTTTTTATTCTTTTTTTTTTTTGAGACGGAGTCTCACACTGCCCCCCAGGCTGGAGTGCAGTGGTGTGATCTCGGCTCACTGCAAGCTTGGCCTCCTGGGTTCAAGCCATTCTCCTACCTCAATCCCCCCAACCCCAAGTAGCTGGGACTACAGGCGCCCGCCGCCAAGCCTGGCTAATTTTTTTGTATTTTTAGTAGAGACGGGGTTTCACCTTGATAGCCAGGATGGTCTCGATCTCCTGACCTCGTGATCCACCCGCCTCGGCCTCCCAAAGTGCTGGGATTACAGGCGTGAGCCACCACGCCCGGCCTCTTTAATATATTTTTAAATTTGATCTGCCAGTGGGTTTGTTCATTTATATTTACATTGATCTATGGCTTCCTCTTTTGTACATTACCATTGCTGCTGCTGCTTCTTTTTCTTTCTTTTCTTTTCCTTTTCTTTCTGCTTTCTTCTTTTTTCTTCTTCTTTCTTCTTCTTCTTCCTTTTTCTTCTTCTTTCTCCTCCTCCTCCCCCTCTTCCTCTTCCTCCTCCTCCCCCATCTTCTTCTTCTTTATTATTATTATTATTATTATTATTATTATTTTGAGATGGAATCTCACTCTTGTCGCCCAGGCTGAAGTGCAGTGGCACGATCTTGGCTCACTGCAACCTCCGCCTCCCGGGTTCAAGCAATTCTCCTGAGTAGGTGGGATTACAGGTGTGTGCCACCATGCAGCTAAGTTTTGTATTTTTAGTAGAGATGGGGTTTCACAATGTTGGCCAGGCTGGCCTCAAACTCCTGAGCTCAGGCAATCTGCCAACCTCAGCCTCCCAAAGTGCCAGGATTACAGGCGTGAGCCACCGCACCTGGCCAGCCCACAAGTGCCCACAAGTCTTTTGTTTGTTTGTTTATTTTTGGAAAACAGAGTCTCACTCTGTCACCCAGGCTGTAGTACAGTGGCGTGATCTCAGCTCACTGCAATCTCTGCCTCCTGGTTTCAAGCGATTCTCATGCCTCAGCCTCCCAAGTAGCTGGGATTACAGGCGTGTGCCACACTTTTTTTTTTTTTTGAGAGGGAGTTTCACTCTTGTTGCCCACGCTGGAGTGCAATGGCACGATCTCGGCTCACCACTGTCTCCACCTTCCAGGTTCAAGCGATTCTCCTGCCTCGGCCTCCTGAGTAGCTGGGATTACAGGTATGCGCCACCACGCCCGGCTATTTTTATATTTTCAGTAGAGATGGGGTTTCTCCATGTTGGTCAGGCTGGTCTCGAACTCCCAACCTCAGGTGATCGGCCCTGCCTCGGCATCCCAAAGTGCTAGGATTACAGGTATGAGCCACCGTGCCTGGCCAATTTTTTGTTTTTTGTTTTTGTTTTTTTTTGAGACGAAGTCTTGCTCTTGTTCCCCAGGCTGGAGTGCAAATGGCACTGTCTCAGCTCACTGCAACCTCTACCTCCCGGGTTCAAGTGATTCTCCTGCCTCAGCCTCCTGAGTAGCTGGGATTACAGGCACCTGCCACCACGCCCAGCTAATTTTGTATTTTTAGTAGGGGTGCGGTTTTACCATGTTGGTCTTGAACTCCTGACCTCAGGCGATCCGCCCGCCTTGGCCTCCCAAAGTGCTGGGATTACAGGCGTGAGCCACAGCAGCTGGCTATTTTTTGTATTTTTAATAGAGATGGGATTTCACCACGTTGCCCAGGCTGGTCTTGAACTCCTGAGCTCAGGCAATCTGCCCGCCTTGGCCTCCCAAAGTGCCAGGATTATAGGTGTGAGCCACCATGGCCAGCCTCTCAAGTTTTAATTCATGCTTGCCAAAAGTGAGTTGTGATTCCCCTTCTCTCCCGACAATTTATGCTAGTTTTACCATGTACCTGCAATTTTGTAATTTAATGAAATAATATTTGATTGTTTGTTTTTAGTTTTAGGTTTTTTTGAGACAAGGTCTTGCTCTGCCACCCACATTGGATGGAGTGCAGTGGTGCCATCATGGCTCACTGTAGCCTTAATCTTCCCATCTCAGCCTCCCAAGTAGCTAGAACTACAGGTGCCTGCCACCACGCCTGACTTTTTTTTTTTTTTTAGTAGAGATGGGGTTTTGCCATGTTGGCCATGCTGGTCTTGAACTCCTGACCTCAAGTAATTTGCCCACCTTGGCCTCCCAAAGTGTTGGGATTACAGGCATGAGCCACCACGCCCAGCCTTATTTTTGTATTTTTAGTAGAGACAGGGTTTCTAGTAGAGACAGGCACCATGTTGCCCAGGCTGGTCTTGAACTCCTGGGCTCAAGCAATTGGCCCACCTCAGCCTCCAAAGTGCTGGGATTATAGGCGTGAGCCACTACACCCAGACAAATGAAATATTTGAACTGATGGAATATGTGTGGAGAAAAAGGGCTGTGGCTTTTCTTTTATTTTTATTTATTTATTTTTTAAATGGAGTTTTGCTCTTGTTGCCCAGTCTGGAGTGCAACGGCAGGATCTTGGCTCACCGCAGCCTCTGCCTCCTGGGTTCAAGTGATCCTCCTGCCTCAGCCTCCTGAGTAGCTGGGATTACAGGCATGAGCCACCATGCCCGGCTAATTTTGTATTTTTAGTAGAGATGGGGTTTCTCCATGTTGGTCCAGCGCTGGTCTCGAACTCCTGACCTCAGGTGATCCACCCGCCTCGGCCTCCCAAAGTGCTGAGATTACAGGTGTGAGCCACTGCGCCTGGCCTGGCAGAGGCTTTTATAAAAATGAAGCTGAGGCCGGGCACGGGCCTGTAATCCTAGCACCTTGGGAGGCTGAGGTAGGCAGATCACGAGGTCAGGAGTTTGAGACCAGCCTGACCAACATGGTAAAACCCCGTCTCTACTGAAAATACAAAAATTAGCCGGGTGTGGTGGCAGGCGCCTGTTATCCCAGCTACTCGGGAGGCTGAGGCAGGAGGATCGCTTGAACCTGGGAGGTGGAGGTTGCGGTGAGCCGAGATTGTGCCATTGTACTCCAGCCTTGGCGACAGAGTGAGACTCCGTCTCAAAAAAAAAAAAAAAAAAAGAAAAGAAAAGAAAAATGAAGCTGAATGTTTTGGAAAAACTCAGAAAAGGTGGGTCACTTAAAAGCTGGGGGCTAGGTGAGGTGGCTTATGCCTGTAATCTGTGCTTGTACCAGGCAGAAGGATTGCTTGAGGCCAGGGGCTCGAGACCAACCTGGGCAACAAGTGAGACCCTGTGTCTACAAAAAATTTTTTAAAAAATTGTAGTAAACTTTGAGTTAAAATGGATTGGAGTTAGAAAATCACCATTTTGCAATTATCACAGAAATAACAGATTCACACAAAACCATCAATGGATACTAAAATCAATGGGTGAAAGTTTGATGCAGAATAGGATAGTTGGCTGGGTGCAATGGCTCACGCCTGTAATGCCACTACTTAGGGAGGTTGGGGCGGGAGAATCGCTTGAGCTCAGGAATTTGAATAGCCTGGACAACATAGCGAGACCTTGCCTCTACTAAAAATCAAAACAATTGGCTGGGTGTGGTGGTGTGCATCTGTAGTCCCAGCTACTTGGAAGGCTGAGGTTAGAGAATTGCTTGAGTCTGGAGGTCAAGGCAGTGAGCTGTGATTGTGCCACTGCACTCAAGCCTGAGCAACAGAGTGACACCTTGTAAAAAAAAAAAAAAAAAAGAATACTTACATTTTTCCAAAGAATCTTACCAGAAATTATTGGTTACAAAAGAAGAATGGTAACCTGACAGTGAAGAAAACCAATAATTACACCTTTAGTGGTCAAAGTTCACATTACCAGTAATGGGACCAAATGACATCATGAGCCTCCCGATATGATGGACTGAAGATATAATGTCGCTTATTCCTGCCAAAGATGTTTAAACTCAATCTAATCATGAGAAACATCAGAAAAATCCAAATTATGGAATATTCTACACAATGTCTTGCCTATACTATTACAAAAATGTCAATATTGGCCGGGCATGGTGGCTCATGCCTGTAATCCCAGCACTTTGGGAGGCTGTGGTGGGTGGATCACCTGAGGTTGGGAGTTTGAGACCAGCCTGACCAACATGGAGAAACCCCATCTCTACTAAAAATGCAAAATTAGCCAGGCCTGGTGGCACATGCCTGTAATTCTTGGGAGGCTGAGGCAGGAGAATCGCTTCAACCTGGACTGCATACGTTGTGGTGAGCCATTGCACTCCAGCCTGGGCAACAAGAGCAAAACTCTGTCTCAAAAAAAAAAAAAAAAAAAAAAGTCAATATCATGAAACGAAGGTGGAGGAACTATTCCAGATTAAAGGAGACTAAAGAGACATGCTCACTAAATGCAATGCTTGATCCTTAACTGGATCCTGGAAGGAAAAATTTTGCTCTAAAAGACATTAATGGCCAGTCTGGGCAACATAGCGAGACCTCATCTCTTTTATTTTTATTTTTTAAGATTGGGTCTCACTCTGTCACCCAGGCTGGAGTGCAGTGGCGTGATCTTGGCTCACAGCAACCTCCATCTCCCAGGTTCAAGCAATCCTCCCACCTCATTCTCCTGAGTAGCTAGCATTAGAGGCACCGGCCACCATGCCTGGCTAATTTTTGTATTTTTAGCAGAGACTGGGTTTCACCACGTTGGCCAGGCTGAGATCTCCTCTCTTAAAAAAAAAAAAAAAGTTGGCCAGGTGTGGTGGCTCATGCCTATAATTCCAGCACTTTGGGAGTCTGAGGTGGGAGAATCGCTTGAGTCCAGGAGCTCAAGGCTGCAGTAAACCATGATCACCTCAATGCACTGCAGCCTGGGAGACAGAGTGAGACCCTGTCTGAAAAAAAAAAAAAAGAGAGACATTTATGAAACAATTGGCAAAACTGAGAAATGCACTGTAGGTAATTATATAACAGCATTGTATCAGTGTTGAGATTTGCTGAATTTGATACCTACATGGTGAGTTGTTGTTAGGAGATACAAGCTTATTTAGAGGGAAAGAGATATAATATGAGCAACTTATTCTCAACTATCTGAGAAAAAATAGATATTATAGTAGAGACAAAGCAAAAAAGAGAGTGGCAAAATTAACAATGAGTTAACTTGGGTAAAGGGTGTAGAGAAATTCTTTTTACAAGTCTTACACAATTTCTATAATTTTGAAGTTACATTAACAAGAAAAGTTTTTTAAAATGGTAGATTGACCTTATTGGCTTTATTTCCTTTTCCTCCCAAATTTGCTAAAATGACATCATCATCATCATAATCACAATGATATTAACCTTCAAGGGCAAAGAGAGTGGTCAAGGATATAAGAGCATATGAGATATTTCAGTAGAAATATCTTTTGGAAAATGCAAAGTGGACAGAAGGGTGGCAATTAACCTAACAGAGTAAAGAATGTTATTACCTAAGTTTCTGTAGTGGAGGATACATCTAGAATTGAGCTAATTCATCTGAGGAATCACAGGATTCACTGTGAAGGCTGGTGATATGGTTTGGATTTATGTCCCTACCCAAACCTCGTGTCGAATTGTAATCTCCAGTGTTGGAGGAGGGACCTGGTGGAAGGTGATTAGATCATGGGGTCAGATTTCCCACTTGCTGTTCTCGTGATAGTGAGTTCTCACAAGATCTAGTTGTTTAAAACCGTATAGTACCACCCACCCACCCCTTCTCTCTTCTCTTTTTCTCCTACTTCAGCCACGTAGGACATGCCTGCTTCCCCTTTGCCTGCCACCATGAGTGTAAGTTTCCTGAGGCTTCCCCTGCTATGCGTCCTGTACAGCCTGTAGAACCATGGGACAGTTAAACATCTTTTCTTTATAATTACTCAGTCTCAGGTAATTCTTTAAAGCAATGTGAGAACTGACTAATATAGCTGGCACAGGTATAGGACAGAAAATCTGGTGATTAAGTTAAAAAAGTCAGGATCCTCAAAATTAAGACCCTCAATACCTTCTTCTGTCCTAGCTGCAGCATGCTAGTAGATAAACATATAACCAATACCCAGAGAAGGAATAATAGGATTCTTCCCCGGAGAAATTATAGAGAGCCAGAGGAAAGCTCTGGAATGAAGCCCATAATGGACAACTCCCTCCATCAGCTTCTAGTTAGCTTTTTTTTTTTGTTTCTTACCCTTAAATCAGAATGGAAAGCCAAGGATCACTAGTTATTTGAGGTGAGTAATCACTGAGAAAAACAGAGACCAAAATAAACTCATAGGAAAAAGGGCTCAGAGGGAAAAAGAGTCAATGCAAGGAAAAGAAGAGAATTTCAAATAAAGTATATATTCATGGAGAAAAGACAGAAAATATAACAAAGGAAAATCAGAGGACCAAAAATGGTCCTTGGAAATTAAAATATAATAACCAAGATAAAATGTTCTTATCTTCTTCATGAAGAAAAAAAAGCAAAAAAAAAAAATGTTCTGATATGAAGGTGTGCTGGTTTTCACATATTTCCACAAATCCTTTGATATACCTCCCCTCAAGAAGTGGAGCTTAGTTCCCCTTCCCTTGGGTATGGGCTGGATTTAGTAATTCTCTTCTAACAAATAGAAAAAGTGAAGTGACAGTCACTTCTGAGACTAAGTCATAAAAATGCATTTTGTCTCCCTTCTTTCTGATCACTTGCTCTGAAGAAAGTTAGGTGCCATATGTGGTGGCGGGCGCCTGTAGTCCCAGCTACTCGGGAGGCTGAGGCAGGAGAATGGCGTGAACCCCGGAGGCGGAGCTTGCAGTGAGCCAAGATCGCGCCACTGGACTCCAGCCTGGAGGACAGAGTGAGACTCCATCTCAAAAAAAAAAAAGAAGAAAAAAAAGAAAGAAAGTTAGGTGCCATATAAGAATACTCAAACAGCTTATGGAGAGGCCCATATGGTGAGAAACTGGGGTGTCTTGTCAATACCCACAGAGAAACTGGGGCCACCAGATATCCTGGAAATGGCTCCTTCAGCCCCCACCCAATCTCCAACCATTATATGGCTACAGCCCCTGCTGACATCCTGTCTGCAACCATGTGAGAGATTCTGAGCCAGAATTATCGAGATAAGTTGCTTCTGAATTAACAGAAACAGTAAAATAATAAATATTTGCTGTTATAAGCCTGTATATTTTAGGGTAATTTGTTATACAGCAATAGCTAATTAACACAAGGTTGCAAGATAAAATTAAGGAAGCCTTCCAAAGAATAAATAATAATAATGATGATGAAGATAAATAAAATTAAGCCAGACATGGTGGCTCACGCCTGTAATCCCAGCACTTTGGGAGGCCAAAGTGGGCAGATTGCTTGAGTTTAGGAGTTCAAGATCATCCTGGGCAACATAGGGAGACTCCGTTTGTACTAAAAAATACAAAAATTAGCCAGACATGGTAGCCTGCACCTGTAGTCCCAGCTACTCAGGGAGGCTGAGCTGGGAGCATCGCTTGAGCCTGGGAGGTTGAGGCTGCAATGAGCCATGATCGTTCCACTGCACTCCATCCTGGGTGACAGAGCAGGACCCTGTCTCGAAAATAGTAATTAATAATAATGATAATAATATCAAGATTAATGTTAGAAGATCAATTTGGGAGACTTTATAGCTGACAAATGGTAGTTTGAAAAAGAATAAAGGAAGCAATAAATTAAAAATTAAGGGTGGGCACGGTGGCTCACGCCTGTAATCCCAGCACTTTGGGAGGCCGAGGTGGGTGGATCACCTGAGGTAGGGAGTTCGAGACCAGCCTGGCCAACATGGAGAAACCCTGTCTCTACTAAAAATACAAATATCAGCCGGACATGGTTGCAGGCGCCTGTAATCCCAGCTACGTGGGGGACTGAGTAACGAGAATCGCTTGAACCCAGGAGGCGGACATTGTTGTGAGCTGAGATCGCGCCACTGCACTCCTGCCTGGGTGATAAGAGTGAGACTCCATCTCAAAAAAAAAAAAAAAATTAAAAATTAAAATAAAATTTCTCAGAAATGGAAAGCATAAATTTCCAGAATGAAAGAGCTCATGGAGTGTTCATAACAATGAATGAAAAAAGACTTACAATAAATTCCATCATTTTGAAATTTCAGAATACTACGGAACAAAAAGAAAATCAAAAGTTTTCAGAGACCGGGCGAAGTGGCTCACGCCTGTAATCCTAGCACTTTGGGAGACTGAGGCAAGCAGATTGCTTGATTGCAGGAGTTTGAGACCAGCCTGGGCAACATGGCAAGACCCCATCTCTAGAAAAAATACAAAAAATTAGCCAGGCATGGTGGTGTGTGCCTGCAGTTCCAGCCACTAAGGAGGCTGAGGTGGGAGGATCGCTTGAGCCCAGGAGGCAGAGGTTGCAGTGAGCCAAGATTGTGCCACTGCACTCCAGCATGGGCAACAGAGCAAGACCCTATCTCAGAAAAAAAAAGCTTCCAGAAAGAAATGAATTAGTTACATACAAAGGAATGTAACTGGAAGCTAGAGGACAATAAAAACATAGCTTCAAAATTTTCAGAGAATGATTTTCAACCTAGAATTCCCTATCTGGAAAAACTGTCAATCAAGTGTGAGGGTATAGAATAAGGCCATTCTGGACTCATAAACATACCTCCTATGCATTCTTATAAAGCTTCTTGGCATATTGCAGGAACAGGAGGGAGTAAGCCAAGAAAAAAAAAAAAAAAAACATGCGATCCAGGAAACAGGGAATACTACCTTGGAGAGAGGCAAAAGCAAGTCCCAGGACAATAATTATGCAACAGGCTTTGAGAATGAACAGTCTAGACTACAGTAGGATAGGCAGTTTGGGAAAAAATGGAACTGACAGATTGCTGTGTTTTGAGTGACTGAAAAAATATCATTGGGCTTTTGGCAGAGCTGTTGAAGTATTGGGGAAAGAAGTAACAATCAGTACATATAGAACCAACAAATGAAAACATGATGTCAATTCTTTTTTTTTTTTTTTTTTTTTTTGAGACAGAGTCTCACTCTGTTGCCCAGGCTAGAGTGCAGTGGTGGGCAATCTCAGCTCAATGCAACCTCTGTCTCCCGGGCTTAAGCAATCCTCCCACCTCAGCCTCCAGAGTAGCTGGGACTACAGCCATGCATCACCACGCCTGGCTAATTTTCGTGTGTTTTTTTGGGGAGTAGAGACGAGGTTTTCCCATGTTGTTCATCCTGGTCTCTAATTCCTGGGCTCAAGGAATTCACTCACTTCGGGCTTCCATAGTCCTGGGATTACAGGCGTGAGCTACCATGCCAGGCCAGGAATTCTTAACTCTAGGGATAAACAAAAAGTCTCTAGGGATAGGAAAAATGAAAGGAAAAGTTACAGTGACATTATTTGGCTTAGCAGTGAAACTTTTTTACATAGTTGTAAGACTACAAGACTACTGATTTAATATCATATTAGTTTTCTATTGCTGCATCACAAATTATAAATTTAGTGACTGAAAACATCTATTTTTTTGTTTTATTTCTTAATTATTATTATTATTATTTTGAGAGGGAGTCTCCCTTTGACAACCAGGCTGGAGTGCAATGGCATGATCTTGGCTCACTACAACCTCCACCTCCCGGGTTCAAGCAATTCTCCTGCCTCAGCCTCCCGAGTAGCTGGGATTACAGGCATGTGTCACCACGCCTGGCTAATTTTTGTATTTTTAGTAGAGACGGGATTTAGCCATGTTGATCAGGCTGGTCTCAGGTGATCCACCCTCCTTGGCCTCCCAAAGTGCTGGGATTACAGGTGTGAGCCACCATGCCCAGCCTTATTGATTTGTATTTATTTATTTATTTTTGAGATGGAGTTTTGCTCTTGTTGCCTAGGCTGGAGTGCAATGGTGCAATATCAGCTCACTGCAACCTCTGCTTCCTGGGTTCAAGTGATTCTCCTGCCTCAGCCTCCTGAGTAGCTGGTATTACAGGCACCTGCCACCTTAGTAGAGAGGGTGTTTCACCATGTTGACCAGGCTGGTCTCAAACTCTTGACCTCAGGTGATCTGCCCACCTCGGCCTCCCAAAGAGTTGGGATTACAGGTGTGAGCCACCACGCCCGGCCTGAAAACAACATCTATTTATAATCTCACAGTTCTGTAGGTCAGAAGGCTGGACTGGCTTGACTGAGTTCTCTGCTTAGAGTATCACAAAGCTGAAATCAAGGTTGGCTGGGCTAGGGTCTTATCTAGAGACTGTAGAGAAGAATCTACTTCCAGGCTCATTCAGGTTGTTGGCAGAATTTAGCTCCTGGTGGTTATAGGGCTGATGCCTTGCTGGCTCTCAGCCAGAGGCCACTCTCAGCTCCTAAAGGCCACTTGCATTTCTTGACATGTGGCCCCCTCCTTCCTCCTCCTCCTCCTCTTCTTTTTTTTTTTTTTTGAGACAGAGTCTTGCTTTTTCGCCCAGGCTGGAGTGCAGTGGCGCTACTCGGCTCACTGCAAGCTCTGCCTCCCAGGTTCATGCCATTCTCCTGCCTCAGCCTCCCGAGTAGCTGGGACTACAGCCGCCCGCCACCGCACCTGGCTAATTTTTTTTGTATTTTTAGTAGAGACGGGGTTTCACCATGTTAGCCAGGATGGTCTTGATCTGCTGACCTCAAGTGATCTGCCCGCCTTGGCCTCCCAAAGTGCTGGGATTACAGGCGTGAGCCACAGCGCCTGGCCAAACTCTCTGCTTTTAAAGAGTTTATGTGATTAGATAAAGCTCATTCAGATACTCTCCCTCATTCCATATAAATTAACAATCACAGAGTGGTATCTCAGTTTTTCAGAGGTTCTACCCACACTCAAAGGGGAGGTGATTACACACAGGCAAGGTTTATTGAGGATAATTCTTAGAATTCTGCCTATCTTGAACCTAAAATTATGATATACCTATACTGGAAAAAGGGTGGGGGATGGAAAGTGTGTGGTATAAGAAAGCTAAATTCTTAGCTGTCGTAATGGGAAGGCAATATATAAAACCCAGAATGAAGCTGGGCACAGTGGCTTGCTCCTGTAATCCCAGAACTTTGGGAGGATGGGGCGGGAGGATTCCTTGAGGCCAGGAGTTGGTAACCAGCCTGGGCAACATAGTGGGATCCCGTCTTTACAAAAAAATTAGCGGGGTGGGGCTCTGCTTAGAATATCACAATACCTGTACTCCTAACTATTCAGGAAACTGAAGTGGGAGGATCACTTAAGCCCAGGAGTTTGAGGCTGCAGTAAGCTATAATAGTGTCATTGCACTCTAGCCTGGGTGACAGAGCAAGACCCTGTCTCTAAACAAACAAAAAACACCCAAAATAGATAAATAAATATATATCACATAGGCTGGGCGGGGGATGGCTCACGTCTGTAATCCCAGCACTTTGGGAGGCCGAGGCGGGAGGATCACTTGAGGCCAGGAGTTCGAGACCAGCCTGGCCAACATGGTGAAACCCTGTCTCTACTAAAAAATATAAAAATTAGACAGGTGTGGTGGCATGTGCCTGTAGTACCAGCTACTCAGGAGGCTGAGGCAGGAGAATCGCTTGAACCTGGGAGGTGGAGGTTGCAGTGAGCGGAGACTGAGTCCCTGCACTCCAGCCTGGCGACAGAGTGAGACACTCCATCTCAAAAAAAAAAAAAAAAGAATCTGCATTTACACATACAGTAGTCCCCTCTTATCCTTGGTATACATTCCAGACATTCCAAGACTCCCAGAGGATACTTGAAACTTCAGATGGTACCAAACTCTATATACACTATATATTTTTTCCAAGCAGTAACAGGTGGATAGTGAATATGCTAGACAAGGGGATGATTCTCTTCCCAAGTGGGATTTTCCCAAGTGCAAAATTTCATCACTCTACTCAGAAGGGCATACAATGTAAAATTTGTAAATTATTTACTTTGGGAATTTTCCATTTAATATTTTTGGATCACAGTCAACCATGAAAAATGGAAACCTTGGAAGACAAAACCATGAATAAGGAGGGACTACTATATTAAGTCAAAGTAAAATTTAAAGTTCATTATGTGAGCTGGGCTTGGTGGCTCACACCTGTAACCCCAGCACTTTGGGAGGCCGAGGTGGGAGGATCACTTGAGGTCAGGAGTTTGAGACCAGCCTGGCCAACATGGTGAAACCTCACCTCTACTAAAAATACAAAAATTAGCCAAGCGGCGTGGCAGGTGCCTGTAATACCAGCTACTCGGGAGGCTGAGGCAGGAGAATTGTTTGTACCCGGGAGGCAGAGGTTGCAGTGAGCCCAGATTGCACCACTGCACTCCAGCCTGGGCAAAAGAGCGAGACTCAGTCTAAAAAAAAAAAAAAAAGATTAAATTGTGGATCAAGAGAAGACATACACTGAACTTTTCTGTTTTGAGATGGAGTTTTGCTCTTGTTGCCCAGGCTGGAGTGCAATGGCACGGTCTCGGCTCACCACAACCTCAGCCTCCCAGGTTCAAGCCATTCTCATGCCTCAGCCTCCTGAGTAGCTTTGGCCTCCCAAAGTGCTGGGATTACAGGAGTGAGCCACCGCTCCCAGCCACAATTTAATCTTTTAAAAAATTAACTCACAAACGATTAGACTGTGATGAGTCTACTGTAATTACATTCAACTTTCTTTTTTTTTTTTCAGATGGAGTTTTGCTCTTGTTGCCCAGGCTGGAGTGCAATGGTACAAGCTAGGCTCATTGCAACCTCCACCTCCCGGGTTCAAGCGATTCTCCTGCCTCAGCCTCCCGAATAGCTGAGATTACAGGCGTCCGTCACCACACCCAGCTAATTTTTGTATTTTTAGTAGAGACGGGGTTTCACCATGTTGGCCAGGCTGGTCTCAAACTCCTGACCTCAGGAGATCTGCCCGCCTCGGCCTCCCAAAGTGCTGGGGTTACAGGTATGAGCCACCGTGCCAGGCCTCAACTTTCATCATATAGTATTTGTTAATTGATTCAAGCTTGCTAGCTTGATGCCTAGTAGCAAGATTATGCCAGGGGTGTGTAGTTGGTAGGAATTTGTAGGTGCTGATTAGGTGAGCCAGACCCCAGCAACAAATTGGTCACATTTAGTTCAAGATATCTCTCAGAAGGATGGGATTAGTGGTAACTGGTTGCTATGTCAAATGGTGATTTCACTAAATTCTTGTCCCAGAAGGAAAATTCCTATTTTCTTTGGAAGAATATGTTTGAACTCCTATATTGAGTTTTCAACAATAACCCCAATGGGGTTTGAGGGGCTTTTATGTTTTTTTTTTTTTTTGAGACAATCTTACTCTATCGCCCAGGCTGGAGTGCAGTGGCGCAATCTCAGCTCGTTGCAACCTCCACCTCCCAGGTTCAAGAGATTCTCGTGCCTCAGCCTCCAGAGTAGCTAGGATTACAGGTGTGTGCCACCACCCCTGGCTAATTTTTGTATTTTTAGTAGAGACGCGGTTTTGCCATATTGGCAAGGCTGGTCTTGAATTCCTGGTCTCTAGTGATCTGCCCGCATCAGCCTCCCAAATTGGTGGGATTACAGTTGTGAGCCATTGTGCCTGGCCAAAGTTTGAGTTTTAAACACAGGAAACAAATCAAACTATTGTTTTGGTATTTGCATATAGTAGTTGGACTATATGATTCTCTGACGTGCATGCAGATGTGTGTGTATGTAAGAGAGAGAGGGAGAGAGATGAGGGGTCAGAAAGAACCCATCCAGTTACTCTTTCTCTTGCAGAACACTGTTCTGAAGTTGTAGAATGTTGTTAACTCTCAGGAAGTTACCCAGGGGTTATGGGAGGAGGCTGCAAGGTTTTGACTCTATACAGTAGTTAAGTCAACAATTCTGGCCATTAGCAAAGTTACCATTTAGCGCCAGTGAATGGTGAGCTCCTAAGAACCACTTGCTGGGGAGAAGTGAATAATTCTTTTTTTTTTTTTGAGATGGAGTCTCGCTCTGTCGCCCAGGCTGGAGGGCAGTGGCGCAATCTCGGCTCACTGCAAGCTCCGCCTCCCGGGTTCACGCCATTCTCCTGCCTCAGCCTCCCCAGCAGCTGGGACTACAGGCACACGCTGCCACACCTGGCTAATTTTTGTATTTTTAATAGAGACGGGGTTTCTCTGTGTTAGCCAGGATGGTATCGATCTCCTGACCTCATGATCCGCCCACCTTGGCCTTCCAAAGTGCTGGGATTACAGGCATGAGCCACCGCGCCCGGCCGTGAGTAATTCTTTATGAAAGCCCAACTGACATTTGAATTCAGGGTTTGGGGGTTAACAGATTCACCTAGAAAGGCTGACCATCAATCATTTGTACAGTGGCCTGCTTACAGGAAAAAGACCTGCATCATTTGTCCTCATAAATAATGTGTTTAAGAGCACAGACAGATAAGTTAGACAATTTGGAATCAAATTCTGGCTCTATTGCTGTGGTCTTGCATAAGTAAGTTAACCTCTTTGAACCTCAGTTTTCTTTTCTTTTTTTGGGGGGCAGGGACAGAGTTTTGCTTTTGTCACCCAGGCTGGAGTGCAATGGTGCGATCACGCTTCACTGCAACCTCTGCCTCCTGGGTTCAAGCAATTCTCCTGCCTCGGCCTCCTGAGTAACTGGGATTACAGGCATGTGCCACCATGCCTGGCTAATTTTTGTATTTTTAGTAGAGGTGGAGTTTCACCACGTTGGCCAGGCTGGTCTCGAACTCCTGACCTCAGGTGATCCACCCGCCTCGGCCTCCCAAAGCGCTGGGATTACAGGTGTGAGCCACCATGCCCGGCCTGAGCCTCAGTTTTCTTACTGATAAAAAGGGAACAGTAATACCTACTTCACAGGAATGTTAGAGTATTAAATGAAATTAAGCATGTAGCGTGCTTAGTACAGTGCCTGGTATACTGCATAATAAGTAGTTGTTTATTATAAAGTGCTTGAGCCAACAAAAGTATGGATTAATTAGAAACTGGCAAGTTGAAATCCTTTGTCCATATTTTGCGAGAGTAACTGGAGGGTATAAAATTGGGGTGGAGGGGAAGCAAGCAGGGAGTAGGGGTGTCATATTTGATGTTCAATCTTCCCTCTAACCTTACGTTCCACAGGTTTGGCCAAACCTCCTGCCTCTGATTTTCTGTCACCAGAATGAGAAAACTTAGATAGTAGATGATATCGGGATACTTCTCTGTCATCCCACAGAGGGCTCTGATTTTTATAAAGTAAAATCTTCCACTTTGTCTAGCCTATAAAGAAATGATGCCCAGGCCTCTTTGGATCAGTATCAAGTCTTGTTCAACAGTGCTTAAGTAGCTAACTGGGTAGGACAACTGGTCGGCTGTACACTCAGTTTCTTCATGGTGAGAGAATTCTATCTAGTAGGGGTAGGTAGGATTGGAGCAGCCAGGAGAGGCTTAATCTTGGCCTGGAAAAAGGGAAATTTGTAGGTTTCTCAAAGAGTTTGTTTTTCTGAAAGAGGGTAGAGAAGAGCTCCTCTTTATTTGGAGATAAAAACAGTCCCATGGCATAATGCTGGGACCCAGTTGGGGTTGGGAGGGGAAGGGCTTGTATAAGGATATTAAGGAGTCTCTAAGGTCCATCAGGGGTACCCTTTGTACAAATCTTGCCTGGAAGCTGGATAGTAAAACAGAACTTCTTTGATGGAATTGCAGAGGACAGAGAATGACCAATGGAGGCCTGTGTAAGATTGTTCTTTACAATCTTTTTTTTTTTTTTTTTTTTTAGACGGAGTCTTGCTCTGTTGCCAGGCTGAAGTGCAGTGGCGCGATCTCGGCTCACTGCAACCTCTGCCTCCCCGGTTCAAGCGATTCTCCTGCCTCAGCCTCCTGGGTCACTGGGATTACAGGCATGCACCGCCATGCCCAGCAAATTTTTTTTGTATTTTTTTTTTTTTTTTTGAGATGGAGTCTCACTCTGTTGCCTAGGCTGGAGTGCAGTGGCTCAATCTCAGCTCACTGCAACCTCCACTTCCTAGGTTCAAGCAATTCTCCTGCCTCAGCCTCCTAAGTAGCTGGGGTTACAGGCACACACCACCACGCCTGGCTATTTTTTGTATTTTTAGTAGAGACGGGGTTTCACTATGTTGGTCAGGCTGGTCTCGAACTCCTGACCTCGTGATCTGCCCACCTCGGCCTCCCAAAGTGCTGGGATTACAGGCGTGAGCCACCGCGCCTGGCTCTTTTTTTGTATTTTTAGTAGAGATGGGGTTTCACCATGTTGGCCAGGATGGTCTTGATCTCTTGACTTCATGATCTGCCCGCCTCAGTCTCTCAAAGTGCTGGGATTACAGGCGTGAGCCGCTGTGCCCGGCAACAATTCATCTTTTAAGATGTAAATCAATTGTCATATCTCCTGTAAAGCCTCCCCTAGCTTCCTGTTTTACAGTTATTCAAACTTATTTATTCATCCATTCACCCTACAAATATTTATGCAACCTCTATTATGTGTGAGGCATGGCTAGGCATTTTGAATCTAATGTAGATCTGCTCACTGCCTACTAAAAATTCAATGGCTGTCTATAAAGTTAAAATGCTTAGCATGGCTAACAGCATCCTCAATTATCTGGCCCCTTCCTAGTTTTCAACGTCTGCCTCCCAGCACCTCTCCACTTTACCCTTTATCTGTACCCACGAACTTGGAATTCACTTAATATGGTTCTCTCTTAGGTCTCTGTTCCTTTGTCATATCCCCTTCTTTTTTTTTTTTTTTTTTGAGACAGAGTCTCGCTCTGTCGCCCAGGCTGGAGTGCAGTGGCTTGATTTCAGCTCACTGCAAGCTCCGCCTCCCGGGTTCACACCATTCTCCTGCCTCAGCCTCCCAAGTAGCTGGGACTACAGGCGCCCGCCATCACGCTCGGCTAATTGTTTGTATTTTTAGTAGAGACGGGGTTTCACCGTGTTAGCCAGGATGGTCTTGATCTCCTGACCTCGTGATCTGCCCGCCTCGGCCTCCCAAAGTGTTGGGATTACAGGCGTGAGCCACCGCACCCGGCCATCCCCTTCTTTTTAGTGAACTCCAATCATCCTTTAACACCCAGTTCTGGAAGCATTTCCTGTGTGAAGTCTTCTCTGAAGGATTCCCCCATCCTCCACTCCCCCGTTCTTATTCCAAATCCAATAGTATCAGGTACTTCCTTCTTAGTGGCTCTAGAACATTCCATATTTAATGTAATCATACAATATATTGCAATTTTTGTTTGCACACTTATCTTTCTCATCAGATAGTCACTTTATAGCAGAGGTCTTAACCCTAGTCACCAACATAATGCCAGGCACATAAAGCCTGGTGCTTAACAAATGTTGGTTAAATGAGCAAACGAATGACTAAGAATACACTTATTTGGTTGAACAAATTGTGTGTCTTTTTTTTTTTGAGATGGTTTCGCTCTGTCGCCCAGGCTGGAGTACAGTGGTGTGATCATGGCTCACTTCATCCTTGACCTCCTGGGCTCAAGTGATTCTCCCACTTCAGCCTCCCAAGTAGCTAGGACCACAGGCATGCACCACCACACCCAGCTAATTTGTGTAACTTTTCATAGAGATGTGGTCTTACTATGTTGCCCAGGCTGGTCTTGAACTCCTGGACTCAAGCAATCCTCCTGCCTTAGCCTCCCAAAGTGCTGGAATTGCATGTGAGCTACTGCACCTGGCCCAAATTGTGTGTCTTAATAAGGATATTAAATGACAGGAGAGCAAAGCTGAAAGGATATTGTCCCTATTCCACAATTTTAACTAGTGTAACTGTTGGCCTTGGAGGATAAATCTCTAACCCCAGGTAGGAAAATAAATATTTAGGAAGTGGCTATGAAGCATCTAGGTAAAGAAGTGGCCCTTCTAACCCTCTACCCTATATTCCCCTTACTTGTTTCTTCAGTTGTGTTCCTTTTCTTGTTCTGAAAGGAATTTTGATATCCCAATAGATACAAGTTGAAGAAGGCCATCTCAGATCCTCCCTGGCCTCTTCTGGAACGTCCAGGTTGGGGCACTGGACTCTGTGCCTGGTAACCATGGTAATGTCCTAAGAATTACCACAACTGACACTCCCTTTGTCTAATGAGGCACAGGATTTATAGGTTCACAGTGGAGCTGGAGTGGGAGTGGGCTAAATAACTTCAGGAAAATGGAGGAATCAATTGTCAGTACACCTTTTCTTGACCTAGTCTTCCAGTGTAAGCTTCAGAAGGCAGTGAGTAGAAAGAGCACTGACCTGGGCTCATATCTTAGTTATGCCATATTCTAGGTGTCTGACTTTGAATAGATTAACTAAGCCTCCATTTTCAATTTTAAATTAAAAAAATGACAATGACAATATCTGACAGTTATGAGAATCAAATGAGATAATATATGCATATTTCCTTAGAACGGTGTTCAACACATAATGGAAACTTAATTTTTTTTTTTTTTAAGAGTCTCCCTCTGTTGCCCAGGCTGGAGCGCAATGGCGCCTTCTCGGCTCACTGCAACCTCTGCCTCCAGGTTTCAAGAGATCCTCATGCCTCAGCCTTCCGAGTAGCTGGGATTACAGGGGCGCGCCACCACACCTGGCTAATTTTTGTATTTTTGGTAGAGACAGGGTTGACCAGCCTGGTCTTGAACTGCTGACCTCAAGTGATCTGCCCTCCTCGGCCTCCCAAAGTGCTGGGATTACAGGTGTGAGCCACCACGCCCCACCAGTATTTAAATGTTAATAGTTATCCAGCCTTATATTCAGGAAAAAAAAGAAATCTGAATAGGATACTTTCAATGAGTCTTTGTTTCAGCAGTGGTGTGCCAATCCATAGTGACTTTTGAAAGCTTGTTAAATTTTCATTAATTTTGTGAATTGGTTGTTAAACAAGGCATTATTAAAAATCAAATTAACTAAACTTACAATTGAATGTTATATTAAAAATAAAGGTAGTACATTGGGTGTGGTGTCTCACACCTGTAATCCCACCACTTTGGGAGGCCGAGACAGATGGATCTCTTGAGCTCACAAGTTTGAAATCAGGCTGGGCACCATGGTGAAACCCTGTCTCTACAAAAAAATAAAACCCACAGAAATTAGTTGGATGTGGTACATGACTGTAGTCTCAGCTACTTGGGAGGCTGAGGTGGGAAGATGGCTTGAGCCTGTGTGGTGGAGGTTGCAGTGAGCTGAGATTGTGCCATTGCACTCCAGACTGGCAATAGAGCCAGATCTTGTCATAAAATAAAATAAAAGTAGTAAATACTAACAACTCATCTCTTCCTGATTATTTTACTCTTATCTATGCTCATGAGTTTATTTACTTCCATTGCATCTGGATATGCCACTCTTTTTTCATTCGTTTTTCTCTTTGTTTTTCTGTTTGGGAAGTTTCCTATTGACATATTTTCAATCTCACTGATTTTTTTCCTTTGTCATGCCCAGTCTACTGATGAGCCCACCAAAGGCATTCTGCATTTCTGTTACAGTGTTTTTTATTTCTAGCATTTCCTTTTGATTCTTTAGAGTTTTCATCTCTTTGCTTACGTTACCCTTTGTTCTTGAATGTTGTCCTCTTTTTCCATTAGTGTCCTTAACATGTTAATAGTTATTTTAAAATCTCAGTCTGATAATTCCAAAATTTCTGCCATATGTGAGTCTGGTTCTGATGCTTGATTTGTCTTTTTTGAGATGGAGTCTCACTCTGTCGCCCAGGCTGGAGTGCAGGGGCACGTTCTCAGCTCACTGCAACCTCCGCCTCCTGGGTTCAAGCAATTCTTCTGCCTCAGCCCCCTGAGTAGCTGGGATTACAGGTGTCTGCCACCTTGCCTAACTAATTTTTGTATTTTTAGTAGAGATGGGGTTTTGCCATGTTGGCCAGGCTGGTCTCGAACTCCTGACCTCAGGTGATCCACCCACCTCAGCCTCCCAAAATGCTGGGATTGCAGGCGTGAGCCATTGCTCCTGGCCTTGCTTTGTCTTTCTAGATTTTATATATATATATATATATACACACACACATAATATATATATATACACATATTATATATTATGTATATATAGTTTGTTTACATTTTAGCATGCCATATAATTGTTTTAAGTTGGACATTATGTATTGGGTAAGGGTCAGGTTTTGAGTTTATATGGCTAGGAATTAGGTTGTGTTTACTGTTTGCTATAGCTGTAAGTGTTAGATGCTAAAATTTCCTCTGGTGTCCTTGTTTTTGCCTCCCTTGCTCTTTGACTTTCCTTAGAGACTCTTCCTGAAATAGGGTCTGGGCCTTGCAGTTTTTTTCAGTTGTAATCCCATTATTATACAGGAGCCCTATTAAGGTGGATGGGGGGAAAGGATTCCATAATTCTATTATTAGGTCTGTCTTTTATTGCACGTGTATCCCTGGGCTGTAACCTTCACAACTGTATCATTTTTTCCCTCTCTCACATGAAACAGGAAGACAAGAGGAGGCTTCTGTTGGGTATATCCTTTCTCCCACATTGGTTAGGCTGTGTTCAACAGTTTCCCTTGAAGGCAGGCCTTTGTTAAGGAGCACAGAATGCTCTGGGTGTATTTCAAAATGGCTAACTTCTCTCTCTCCCTGTTGGAAGCAAAACTCACAAAAATGTGGGGGACTGCTTAACACTGGGTCTCTAGGAGTTTAAAAAAATATCTCAAGCTAGTCCATGTTCAGTCTCCAGCACTTAGTCAATTGCCCTATAAGTATTTCTACCAGTTGCTGGTTCCAGTAGTAGCTTTTCCTCCAACTAAGTCATGATTCTGTGTTCCACCTATTTTGAGTCCAAATGTTTCTCCAGATTTTGGGGTGAAGGTTGGCCCTGGAACCTTGATTCTCTGAAGGGTCTAAGAAGGGTTGTTAAGTTTCAGTTTGTTTGGCTTTTTCCTTCTTGTGAAAATGGGAGTGATGACTTCCAAGCTCTTTACCTGTCAGACTGGAAACTGGAACGCCCTATCTATTTTATCTGTCTGGAGAAAATAATATGTGATGGTGTGTGCCTCTTTTCCCAATTTTATGATCAGTGATGTCATATGGGCATATTGAAATCAGGCATGGTGGGAGGATTTATATCACAGAAATTGGCAAATGTTACAAAGCTTGATTTATTCATTTAGTTGATTGTCTGAACTTAAGGAAGTGATAGAGAAAATGTTAATAATTCAGATTAAGTTTTAAAGCCTGTATCATGTCTGGCTGGGCGTGGTCGCTTACGCCTGTAATCCCTGCACTTTGGGAGGCTGAGGTGGTTGGATCCCCTGAGGCCAGGAATTCAAGACCACCCTGGGCAACATGGTGAAACCCCATCTCTACTAAAAATACAAAAATTGGCCAGGTGTGTTGGTGTAGGCCTGTAATCCCAGCTACTCAGAAGGCTGAGGCAGGAGAATTGCTTGAGTCTGGGAGGTGAGGTTGCAGGGAACCGAGATTGTGCCACTGCACTGCAGCCTGGGTGACAAAGTGAGAGTCTGTCTCAGAAAAAAAAAAAAAGTATGTCATGTCTAAAGCCATTACATTGTTACATTGTTGCTAGCACAAAAATTTGACATATTGTTCCAGTATTTAAAAGCTATTATCTAATTGGATGTGGTGGCATGTGCCTGTTGTCCTAGATATTTGGCAGGCTGAGGTGGGAGGACCACTTGAGCCTAGGAGTTTGAATCCAGCCTGGGCAACATAGCAAGATCCCATCTCTAAAAACAAAAAGAGGGGCGCACATCCTTAGGACCTTCTGAAGCTGTTTCACAGAAAAAATAAAAATTTAAAAATAATAAAAACAAAACTTGAGCCAGGTGCGGTGGCTCACACCTGTAATCCAGCACTTTGGGAGGCTGAGGTGGGTGGATCACCTGAGGTCGGGAGTTTGAGACCAGACTGACCAACATGTAGAAACCCTGTCTCTACTAAAAATACAAAATTAGCTGAGCATGGTGGCACATGCCTGTAATCCCAGCTACTCAGGAGGCTGAGGCAGGATAATTGCTTGAACCCAGGAGGTCAAGGTTGCAGTGAGCCAAGATCACACCATTGCACTCCAGCCTGCACAACAAGAGTGAAACTCCATCCAAAAAACAAAACAAAACAAAACAAAACAAAAAAACAGACAAACCCAAAACACCATGAAATATGGTAGAATCCTATACCCAGAACAAGACTAGTCTCTAGTAAATAGGAGGAGTAGCCCTATAGGTATGGCTTATAAGAAATGGAGTAATATTTACATTTTTTAAAAAAGGAAAATTCCTCTGGTTTAAGATTTTGTCAATTATTCTTTAAGAGTAATGTATCTAAAGGTTAATGTATGCCCTAAAGAGTGGCATACTTAACCAAGATAGCAGACTGAATATGGAGTCATTAATCCAAGAGATTAAGTGGAGAACCAAGCACAGGTCAGAAAATTAGACAACAGGAATCTGGAATAAATGATCTTGGCTATTGATATGGTTTGGTTCTATGTCCCCACCCAAATCTCATCTTGAATTGTAACTCCCACAATTCCCACATGTCGTGGGAGGAACCTGGTGGGAGGTGATCGAATTATGGGGCAAGTCTTTCCTGCACTGTTATCATGATAGTTAATGAGTCTCACGAGATCTGATTGTTTTTAAAAAATGGGAGTTTGCCTGCACAAGCTCTCTCTTTGCCTGCCACCATCCACTTAAGATGTGACTTGCTCCTCCTTGCCTTCAGCCATGTGGAATTCTGAGTTCTCCATTAAACCTCTTTCCTTTGTAAATTGCCCAGTCTTGGGTGTGTCTTTATCAGCAGTGTGAAAATGGACTAATACAGTAAATTGGTACCAGGAGTGGGGTGTTGCTGAAAAGATACCCAAAAATGTGGAAGTGACTTTGGAACTGGGTAACAGGCAGAAGTTGAAACAGTTTAGAGGGCTCAGAAGAAGAGAGGAAAATGTGGGAAATTTTCAAACTTCCTAGAGACTTGTTGAATGGCTTTGACCAAAAGCCTCATAGTGATATAGACAATAAGGTCCAGGCTGAGGTGGTATCAGATGGATATGAGGAACTTGTCGGGAACTGGAGCAAAGGTGACTCTTGTTATATTTTAGCAAACAGACTGGCAGCATTTTGCCCATCCTAGAGATTTGTAGAATTTTGAACTTGAGAGAGATGATTTAGGGTGTCTGGCAGAAGAAATTTCTAACCAGCAAAGCATTCAAGAGGTGACTTGGGTGCTGTTAAAAGCATTCAGTTTTATAAGGGAAGCAGAACATAAATGTTTGAAAAATTTGCAGCCTGACGTGATAGAAAAGAAAAACCCATTTTCTGAGGAAATCTGCATAACTAAAGAGAAGCTGAATGTTAATACCCAAGACAATGGGGAAAATGTCTCCAGGGCATGTCAGAGGCCTTCATGGCAGCCCCTCCCATCACAGGCCCAGAGGTCTAGGAGAAAATGGCTTTGTGGGCCAGGCCCGGGGTCCCCATGTGTGCTGTGTGCCGCCTAGGGAGTTGGTGCCCTGCATCCCAGCCACTCCAGCCATGGCTGAAAGTGGCCAACACAGAGCTTGGGCTGTGATTTCAGAGGTGCAAGCCCCAAGCCTTGGCAGCTTCCACATGGTGTTGAGCCTGTGAGTGCACAGAAGTCAGGAATTGGGCTTTGGGAACCTCCGCCTAGATTTCAGAAGATGTATGGAAACATCTGGATGCCCAGGCAGAAGTTTGTTGCAGGGGCAGGGCACTCATGGAGAATCTCTGCTAGGGCAGTGTGGAAGAGAAATGTGGGGTTGGAGCCCCCACACAGAATCCCTACTGGGCCACTGCCTCATGGAGCTGTGAGAAGAGGGCCATGGTCCTCCAGATCCCAGAATGGTAGCTCCATTGACAGCTTGCACCATTTACCTGGAAAAGCCACAAACAGTCAATGCCAGCCTGGAAAGGGAGATAGGAGGGAGGCTGTACCCTGCAAAGCCACAGGGGCAGAGATGCCCAAGACCATGGGAACCCACCTCTTGGATCAGTGTGACCTGGATGTGAGACAGGGAGTCAAAGGAGATCATCTTGGAGTTTTAAGATTCGACTGCCCTGCTGGATTTCGGACTTGCATGGGGCCTGTAGCCCCTTTGTTTTGGCCAATTTCTCCCATTTGGCATGGTTGTATTTACCCAATGCCTGTACCGCCATTGTATCTATGAAGTAACTAACTTGCTTTTGATTTTACAGGCTCATAGGTGGAAGGAACTTGCTTGTCTCGGATGAGACTTTGGACTGTGGACTTCTGAGTTAATGCTGAAATGAGTTGAGACTTTGGGGGACTGTGGGGAAGGCATGACTGTATTTTGAAATGTGAGGACATGAGATTTGGGAGGGGCTGGGGGTGGAATGATATGGTTTGGCACTGTGTCCCTACCCAAATCTCATCTTGAATTGCAACTCCCACAATTTCCACATATGGTAGGAGGAACCCGGTGGGAGGTGATTGAATTATGGGGGTGGGTCTTTCCTGTACTGTTCTCATGATAGTGAATGAGTCTCATGAGATCTGATGGTTTTAAAAAAATGGGAGTTTGCCTGCACGAGCTCTCTGTTTGCCTGCTGTCATCCATATAAGATGTCACTTGCTCCTCCTTGCCTTCCGCCATGATTGTGAGGCTTCCCCAGCCACGTGGAACTGTGAGTTCTCCATTAAACTTCTTTCCTTTGTAAATTGCCCAGTCTTGGGTATGTCTTTATCAGCAGCGTGAAAACGGACTAATACAGGTGTTTAAAAGATAACATACATGACTACATAACTGAAAAAGTGCTTATTCTACTAAAAAATCTATTTTGTAAGTGCTTATTCTCTTAATAGTAAAGAGTCTGTGAGGGAAGAAATTTGAAATCCCAAGTTCTTTTACTTTATAACTAGAAGTAAGTCATTTAAATCTTCCTGAACCTCAATTTCTCCAGGGTAAAATGGAGCTAATACTAACTACAGGCAGTATATGGCAGAGGTGACCTGAATGGAAATACTTCTGAGAATGAATGACAATCAAGCATAGTAAGATCACCCATGCCTAGAAATGACAAAACCCAAAATATTATCAAAGCAAGATGAAGGATTCTAATATTATCCAAATCTATCTAAAATTACCCATATTTAATCGAGGTAAACTGAATATGGTTCCAGAAAAGCAGGAATACAGCTTGCGTGAATGGAAAGATCAATGGAATTAGATTTAAGATCTACACTTACTAGTGGTGTAGTGAGGGCAAACTCCCAGAGCCTCAGTTTCTGTATTGTGGGTGTTTTGCACATTTATCTGACAAAGATTTATGGACTATTTACTAGGGCCAGGGCTTTACTAGGTAAGTGCCATACAAAAATGAAGGCATTGCTCTTGCCTTCAATTTCAATACAATGTAACAAATATTATAACAATAAGGGCTACTGAATATTTTCTAAGTACTAGGTACTATTATAAATACTTTTTACTCATTAAATCTTTACTCCCTTTCACGATCTAAAACATAGGTATTATCACAGAAAAGAGGCATAGAGAAGTTAACTATCTTGCCCAGCACCAAACAGTTATCAGAGGCTGGAGCTGGGATATATCTTTTTTTTTTTTTTTTGAGAAGGAGTCTCGCAATGTTGCCCAGGCTGGAGTGCAGTGGCGCGATTTCGGCCCACTGCAACTTCTGCCTCCCGGGTTCAAATGATTCTCCTGCCTCAGCCTCCCAAGTAGCTGGGAGTACAGGCGTGCACCACCACGCCTGGCTAATTTTTGTATTTTCAGTAGAGATGAGGTTTCACCATGTTGGCCAGGCTGGTCTCGAACTCCTGACTTCAGGTGATCCACCCACCTTGGCCTCCCAAAGTGCTGGGATTATAGGCGTAAGCCACCGCGCCCGGCAAAGGAGCTGGGAAATATCTTGACAGAGGGCAAGAACTTGCTAATCTGTGCAAGTGAGGGGTAGTGGTGGAGGCTTTCCACACTCAAGGGGCAGTTTTAGTTCACCCATTCGCAAACGTACTTAAAAATTACCTCTTAGAGTTGTGCTGAATAAATGAAACAGTATATTTAAGTCAGTATTGTGCCCGGGACATGTAAGCTCTTAATTAATGTTATTAATTTCATTTTATTCCTTTAAGTTGGATCACTGGCGAACAACGTGAGAATGTTTTCATGCCTTTGGCTACACATTAAAGCTACCTCTCCAAATGGGTTGTCGCATTTTACATTGCTACCAACAATGTAACAGCCTTCTAGTTGCTTTATGCTCCGATATACGAAAGAGCCCCACCATTTGATTCTGTTTTTCAGTTTCTGACAGCCTCACCTACTTTCTCTTTCAAGTTCATCTGCCACATTTTTACTTATTTTATTTTATTTTTTTGAGACGGAGTCTCGCTTTCTCACCCAGGCTGGAGGCTGGGGTGCAGTGGCGTGATCTCGGCTCACTGCGACCTCCGCCTCCCGGGTTCAAGCGATTCTCCTGCCTCAGCTTCCCGAGTATCTGGGACTACAGGCGCGCGCCACCACGCCGGCTAATTTTGTATTTTTAGTAGAGACGGGGGTTTCACCATATTGGCCAGGCTGGTCTCGAACTCCTGACCTCGTGATCCGCCCGCTCCGGGCTCCCAAAGTGCTGGGATTACAGGCGTGAACCACCGCGCCCGGCCCATCTGCCCCATTTTACATCACCACTGCCGTCACAAACAAAGTTCTCGTAAGAACCGCCAAGCGGCGCGTGGGCGGCCGCCTCATCCCACTACAATTGCGGCCTCGCAGCCTGACCCGGGGCGCCAACGCTCAATCCGGTTCTCGCGGGAAGATACACGGTTTTTAAGCGAGAACTTCTAACCCCACTCCACCGCCCAACGGTCACGTGACGCGCCTGCGTCCTCGCCTCAAGGTTTTTTCTGGTCGCATATTGGCTGTTAACCCGGCTACGGGGTGTAGCGAGGTGCATTCCGGAAGTAGGTCCTTTGACTTTTGCTTCCTCTACGGAGGCAAGTAACAACCCGGCGGTCGACGCTTAGCGGAAGTTCGTCAAGTCGCAGTTGCCCCCGCACAGCGGATGTGGGTCGCCTCTTAGGTGACGCTGGGAAGTGCCTGCAGCCTTCGCCGCTGCCTTCTGGTTGAAGCACTATGGAGGGAGAGAGGAAGAACAACAAACGGTGGTATTTCACTCGAGAACAGCTGGAAAATAGCCCATCCCGTCGTTTTGGCGTGGACCCAGATAAAGAACTTTCTTATCGCCAGCAGGCGGCCAATCTGCTTCAGGACATGGGGCAGCGTCTTAACGTGTATCCTTGTGGCCTAGGCCTTCGGCCTTGGAGTTGGTCCCGCCATGCTCTGGCGTCCAGGTCTCAGGCTCTTGGGGGGGACGAAAGTGGGGAAGAAGGTGGGCAGAAGCTGGATGTCTAGTTGGGAGAGCCCACGATGGGGCGGGCTGAAACTCAGTTCGCGCTAGGGAAGCGAGGCAGAGTTGATTTCCCGCTCGCTCACCCGTGCCGCCAACCTTGCTGGGAATTCGTATCCTTCCCGGCTTTGTGTTTTAACCAGCCCTTCCAACTCTGTCTTCATTGTGTTCTGATCTGCTCTGGTGACGTTAAGATTCCCATTTTCCGCTGTGCCCTAGGGGTCTAGGTCTGGCAGAGGTTTCTCTGTTGACGGCTGCCTCCCAAACCTAGTGTGTAAATTTCGAGAAATTCAGTACCTGAAAGTGTTATAAAGGGTGGACTAGAATTAATGCCTCAGCCTTGGTCCAAAATCCATTCCTCATCTACTAGTTGTTTAAGTGACCTCTCAAATTTTTGGCCGTCTTGTCTATAAAATGGGATAATACCTCTTGTGTTTGATTCTGTGTCCAGCACAGTGCTTTGCATTCAGATGCTCAATTAGTAGCTACTGTTTTATAGAATTTCAGAGGAAAGATGTTAGTTTACGTTTGTAGGGGATACCCACGAATCTAATGTTTTAAATAGTTTACAAAATACTGGGTCCTTAAGTTACTTAGAGTGATGGTATGTATTTCATTTTCTATTTCAAAAATGAGGTAGCGGCTGGGTGCGGTGGCTCACGCCTGTAATCTCTGCGCTTTGGGAGGCCGAGGCGGGTGGATCACCTGAGGTCAGGAGTTCGAGACCAGCCTGGCCAACATGATTAAACCCCTGTCTCTACTAAAAATACAAAAAATTACCCCGGCGTAGTGGCGGGCAGCTGTAATCCCAGCTAGTCAGGAGGCCGATGCAGGAAAATCGCTTGAACCCGGGAGGCGGAGGTTGAGTTAGCCGAGATGGCGCCACTGCACTCCAGCTTGGGCAACAATAGTGAAACTCCGTCTCAGAAAAAAAAAATTTAAAAAAAAAATGAGGTAACCTCTCCCACATATTTTTGTTTGTCAGGAAATACACTTATTTTGTGGTGGAGAAAACTAGTATAGTTTTAAATTTCTTTCCACTCTGCGTGTGAAAATTTTCTTGGGTGCAGCTTCTATTTAAATGTGTGGCTGACAGTAATGTGTATATCTTAAGGGTGTGTTCATCTCAAAATGGGTGTCTGTTTTATCGCCAGTTTGTTTCCTGCTGATGTCCAAGTTTGTTTCCTAAGCATCCTGTCAGTATGGAGTTAAATCTTTTTGTTCGAAATTCTATTTCAGTGTATCCTTAAAATGCTTTCCTTTTTGTATGTGTGTTGTCATTAAGGTTGTCAGCCAGGCGCGGTGGCTCGCGCCTGTAATACCAGCACTTTCGGAGGCCAAGGCAGGTCGATCAGTTGAGGCCAGGAGTTCAAAACCAGCCTGGCCAACATGGTGAAACCATGTCTCTACTAAAAATACAAAAAGTAGCCAGGTCTGTTGGTGGGCGCCTGTAATCTCAGCTACTGGGGAAGCTGAGGCAGGAGAATCGCTTGAATTTGGGAGGTAGAGGTTTCAGTGGGCCAAGATGGTGCCACTGCACTCCAGTGTGGGCGACAGAGTGTGAGCCACCGCGCCTGGCCGCCTTATATAGTTTTAAAAAAAATCTGTCTAGATTCATACATCCTGAGATGTTTGTTTATTCATTCAGTACATTTATATTAAATATTTGTTATGTGTAAGGCATTATGCTAAGTGTCAATTGGCGATTAATAATTTGGTGAAAGAAAACAGACATATTCTTTGATTTGGAGAGATAAGTATGATTTTCATTTAGTAGTATATACTTGCTTGGCCATTTCATCCTTTTGGGAGGGAGGGAGAGGTTATCTTTTCCAGAATTATACCTGCCTGTTTTTGGATCTTAACTTGAACACTTCAGCTCACAATTGACTATCAACACTGCTATAGTATACATGCATCGATTCTACATGATTCAGTCCTTCACACAGTTCCCTGGAAATGTAAGTATAATTTTTTTATATGATATAATCCTTTTGTGATTGATTCCACCTACCTATTCCATTTGTGGTTGGTCTTTGCTACTGAACTGTAACTTGAACTTTAGAATTTAGGGTTGATCACTTCCATTATGTGCTGTGTTGCTGTTCTGAATCCAGCTTTTCAGTTTTCCTGTTAAGTGTCTACTTGTCTAGTGGATTTAGTACATCCATGACGATTCTCTAAAGAAGTAGATTAGGCCGGGTGCAGTGGCTCACAACTGTAATCCCAGCACTTTGAGAGACTGAGATGGGAGGATCACTTGAGCCCAGGAGTTCAAAACCAGCCTGGGCAACATAATGAGACCTCATTTCTACAAAATATCAAAAACAAAAACAAAAAGCAAGTAGCTGGGTGTTGTGGTATGCATCTGTGGTCTCAGCTACTCCAGAAGCTGGCAAGAGGATTGCTTGAACTCAGGGAGTTGAGGATGCAGTGAGCCAAGATTGAGTCGCTTCACTCCAGCCTGGGCATCAGAGTGAGACCCTGTCTTCAAAAAAACCCCCAAAAAACAGATTATCAGACATCTAAAGTCAACATTTTGGGGTTGGAGGAGTAACATTAAAGGGGAAATCATGTGGAATTTAGGTATAGCTTTCTTTTTCTTGCTGGAGTAGGGAGACAGGCAGGGTCTTGCCCTGTTGTCCATGGTGGAATGCAGTGATTTGATTATGGCTCATTGCAGCCTTAACCTTCTGGGCTCAAGCAGTCCTCCTGCCGTAGCCTCCCAAGTAACTGGGACCACAGGCCTGCCAACATATCTGGTAATTAAAAAAATTTTTTTTGTGAAGATGGGGTCTCCCTTTGTTGCCCAGCCTGGTCTCAAACTCGAGGGTTCAAGGGATCCTTCTGCCTCCGCCTTCTAAAATGTTGGGATTACAGGCATGAGCCACCATTCCTGGCATTAATTTTGAAGTAGTTTATAAAAATAAAATATGGTCACAGCAAAAGAAGTAAATGTAAGTTACTTAGATTTTCCAAAAGCCTTTGATAAAATTCCAGTCAGCAGTTGGAGGGGAAAGCATATTATGTAATAATAACTGGGAAGATGACTTTTAAGAACATGAAAAATAGGCTATGCATGGTGGCTCATTCTTATGTATAATCACAGCACCTTGGGAGGTTCAGGTGGGAGGACTGATTGAGCCCAGGAGTTGGAGACCAGCCTGGGCAACACGGTGAGACCCCGTTTCTACAAAAAAAAAAAAAAAAGGTAAAAAAAATTTTACAAAGAACAGGAAGAATAAAATTATACTAATAAAGAAATTTTTTTTTTCGTACAGAATTATAAATAGTGATCTTTTCAGTGTAGCTATTTGAAATGGTCCTATTTAACATTATTATAAATGACTTGGAATTGAATGCATAGTGATATCCCAGTTCTAGGAAGGACTGTATTTACTTAATAAAACGCCAAGGTAATAGGGATAAACTTGATGAGTACTTCATATGGATTGATTTTTTTTTTTTTTTTTTTTTTTTTTGAGATGGAGTTTCGCTCTTGTTGCCCAGGATGGAGTGCAATGGCACGATCTTGGCTTGTTGCAACCTCCGCCTCGCAGATTCAAGCAATCCTCTTTCCTTAGCCCCCCAAGTAGCTGGGATTACATGCATGTGCCACCACACCTGGCTAATTTTTGTATTTTTAGTAGAGACGAGGTTTCACCACGTTGGCCAGGCTGGTTTTGAACTCCTGACCTCAGGTGATCTGCCCGCCTCAGCCTCCCAAAGTGTTGGGATTACAGGTGTGAGCCACCGCACCGGCTGTATACTTCAAATGGATTTGTGAGTCGAGTATTTCACTGCTTTTTTTTTTTTTTTTTTTTAAGAAAAAGGTTATCCTGCTGGGCACGGTGGCTTAAGCCTATAATCCCACAACTTTAGGAGGCTGAGGCGGGCGGATCACCTGAGGTCGGGAGTTTGAGACCAACATGGAGAAACCCCATCTCTACTAATACAAAAATTAGCCAGGCGTGGTGTTTCATGCCTGTAATCCCAGCTACTCAGGAGGCTGAGGAAATCACTTGAACTGGGGAGGCCGAGGTTGTGGTGAGCCGAGATCGCTATTGCACTTCAGCCTAGGCAACAAGAGCGAAACTCCGTCTCAAAAAGAAAAAGGTTATGCCTTTGAGGATGCTTATTTCGTATCCTTAGAATGGTGGGTTTTCAGATTTATTATTACTTTTTTAATGCTGTAGAAAGAGAGTTTATGAAGCTAGACATAGCTCCTGAAATGTAAGAAACTGGCAGAAACAGTATTGGGAGTAACTGCACAGGAAACTTTTTGGATTTGTGAATTAAGATTTTTGTGGGCCAGGTGCCGTGGCTCAACACCTGTAATCCCAGCACTTTGGGAGGCCGAGATGGGCGGATCACGAGGTCAGCAGATCAAGACCATCCTGGCTAACATGGTGAAACCCTGTCTCTACTAAAAATACAAAAAAAATTAGCCGGGCATGGCGGTGGGCGCCTGTAGTCCCAGCTACTTGGGAGGCTGAGACAGGAGAATGGCATGAACCCAGGAGGTGGAGCTTGCAGTGAGCCAAGATCGTGCCACTGCACTCCAGCCTGGGCGACAGAATGAGACTCTGTCTCAAAACAAAAAGAAAAAGATTTTTGCTGATGGTCCACCCAGGTTGGCTTTCTTCTGCCCTTAGCCCCTGTACCTCTAGTCATGCCCTGGAGCCTTGCTCTGGCTCTGATTGCAAGGAGTATACCCTTCTTATTAAAAGAGAGAGAAGCCTGTTAGCATTTAACGAGGCTATCTGATAGCACCAGAATAGAAGGTAGTGAGTAGTTAAAAAGTGAAATTTGAAGAGGAAATTCCTAGCCGTTTTGCCAGTTCTGAAGGTTTTCTATAATTCTTCCCTTTTATTATGATAAAGACGAAATTTGGGGTGAAGTAAATCTCAAATCAAAAAAAAATCTCAAATCAGTTTGTCCACTCTTCATGTATAGGTTAATATATATTTTCCCCTCCTTTTAACTTTTATTTATTTATATATTTATTTATTTATTTTTGAGATGGAGTCTCACTCTGTCACCCAGGCTGGAATGCAATGGCGCCATCTCAGCTCACTGCAACCTCCACCTCCCAGGTTCAAGCGATTCTCCTGTCTCAACCTCCCAAGTAGCTGGGACTACAGGCACCCGCCACCACACCCAGCTAATTTTTGTGTTTTTAGTATAGACAGGGTTTCACTATGTTGGCCAGGCTTGGCTTCAACTGTTGACCTTATGATCTGCCCGCCTCATCCTTCCAGAGTGCTGGGATTACAGGTGTGAGCCACCGCGCCCAGCCTTATCTTTTAAGTTATATCTTTTTTTATTTTTTTGAGACCTGGAATCTCTCTCTTTCCCCCAGGCTGGAGTGCAGTGGTTGCGCGATCTCAGCTCACTGCAACCTCTGCCTCCTGGGTTCCAGCAATTCTCCTGTCTCAGCCTCCCGAGTAGCTGGGATTACAGGCGCTTGCCACCACACCCAGCTGATTTTTGTATTTTTAGTAGAGACGGGGTTTCACCATCTTGGCCAGCCTGGTCTTGAATTCCTGACCTCACGATCCACCCGCCTCGGCCTACCAAGTGCTGGAATTACAGCCATGAGCCACTGTGCCAGGCCATATCTTTTTATTTCTTATCTGTTAAGCTTAACAAGGACAGAGATTCCCTTTTCTGTATATTCTCTAAAGCAGTTTCAGTAAACTTATTGAATGAATGGATGATCTGGTAGTTATCCAATATAGAGATATTCTTTCAAACATTTTTATATATATTTATTTTTTAGAGACGGGAGATCTCGCTCTGTTGCCCAGGCTGGTCTCAAACTCCTGGCCTCAAGCTGTCTTCCCACCTCAGGCTCCCAAAGTGCTGGGATTGCAGGCATGGGCCACTGCACCTGGCTAGTATAGGGATATTCTTTTGGATGTCATGACCGTTTTCAAAATCCACTGATTAATTTGAAGTTGTTGATCCTTTTTAGAGGATTGATTTTAGGCACATTTTGGAATCAACAGATTCCAGATTTAATATCACCTTTTAACATGCTAATTCTAAGTTTAGCTGTGATGAATCCAAATTTAAATGTGAGAGGACTTAATACATTAAGTGTGGCCTAATAATCAATGTGGCATTGATATGTTATATATCCTGTCAAGTCCTCAGGCATTTTTGTATGTGTGTGTGTGTTTTTCTTATTACAAAGGTATTAGAGGCTGGGCGTGGTGACTCAGGCCTGTAATCCTAGCACTTTGGGAGGCCGAGTTGGGTGGATCATTTGAGGTCAGGAGTTCGAAACCATCCTGGCCAACATGGTGAAACCCCGTCTCTATTAAAAACACAAAAATCAGCCGGGCATGATGGCGTGCACCTGTAGTCCCAGCTACTCACTTGGGAGGCTGAGGCAGAATTGCTTGAACCCGGGAGGTGGAGGTTGCAGTGAGCTGAGATCGTGCCGTTGCACTCCAGCTTGGGTGACAGAGTGAGACTCCATCTCAGAAAAAAAAAAAAAGAAGAAACCCAAAGATATTATAATAAATTCCCATGGTAAAAATTAAGACAGTACAGAAATGTATGTGGAAAGTGAAAACTACTCTGTAATCCCACCCAGAGATAACCATTGATAAATGTTTGGTTTATAGTGACCCAGACATTTTTCTGTGCACATAAACTAGCATTGATGTATTTTTATTTAAAAAATCATATCTTCCTATGCTACTGTTGCACAGCTTGCCTTTATCTTGTAACAGTATGTATCGGACATCTTTCCATACTTCCATTTATTATTTTTTGGATTTCTTATTTTAATTTGCCACATGGTATTTGTGTAGTTACTGTAGTTTATTTAACCAGCTTTTTATTGATAGCTATTTGGGTTGTTGTTCTAGTTTATTATATTGTACATTATGTTTCATGGGATTATATTGTACATTATGTTTCATGGGATAGTCTTGTACATATATAGTGCACTTATATAAGCATTTTAATACAAGTTCCTATAGGTGGAATTGCTGTGCCCAGAGTGTACAATGTATAAAAATTTTTGTAGTGTCAGTTTGCCCTACTGAAAGATTATACATTGTTTCCAGCACTGTAGGTGAGGGTCCTTTTCTTTCCACCCTAACAAACAACAAATATTCATTACCTCAAGAAACATTTATCTAGTTCTTTGTTTTTGAAACGGAGTCCCCTCTGTTGCCCAGGAGTGCAGTGGTGCCATAATTTAGTTTAGTTTTATTTTGGTTTTATTAGTTTATGCCATACTTTTAGTTTCTAATAGGCTTAAAACCGTAGTCTTTGACTTGTCCTTTTCCCCTTTGTTCAGTTAGTTATAGTCCCCGCCAACCCCAAGGTAGGTTTTTACTCTGTCACCTAGGCTAGGCTGGAGTGCAGTGGTACAATCATAGCTCACTGCAGCCTCCATGTCCTGGGCTCAAGTGATCCTTCCACCTTACCAAGACTACAGTGCCACTATGCCCAGTGAATTTTCCTTTTGATTTTTTGTAGAGATGAGGTCTTGCTATGTTGCTCAGGCTTGAGCTCAAGGGATCCTCCTGCCTTGGCCTCCCAAAGTGCTAGGATTATAGGCAAGAGTCTGCACCCAGCCTATAAAGTCTTGCTAATTTTATAATGTTACCATTTTTTTCCTCTCCTTATAAATATATACTTTTTAAATTATCAAAAAATTGGAAGGGGACGGACAGGAAATAAAGAGATAATCCTGTTAACATTTTAGAGTATATCCCATTAGAATTTTTTCTTTGTATGCAAGTACATGTACATATATTTAGTGCAGCCCTATTAGTTTTATGAAGTGATGCCTGTGTTTCTTTTTTCCTTTATTTCTACTGCTAGTGTCTAAACTTTTTTTTTTTTTTTTTCTTTTTTTGAGACAGAGTCTCGCTCTGTGGCCCAGGTTGGAGTGCAATGGCGTGATCTTGGCTCACTGCAACCCCCACCTCCTGGGTTCAAGCGATTCTCCTGCCTCAGCCTCCCAAGTAGCTGGGACCAAAGGCATGCGCCACTACTCCTGGCTAATTTTTGTATTTTTAGTAGATATGGGGTTTTACCACGTTGTCCAGGCTGTTCTTGAACTCCTGACCTCAGGTGATCTGCCTGCCTCGGCCTCCCAAAGTGCTGGGATTACAGGCGTGAGCCACCACGCCCGGCCTACTCTAAACTTTTTAAAATTCTTTTTTCTATATTTTAAAATAATTTTTAAAAAACAGAGATAGGGTCTCACCGTGTTGCGCAGGCTGATCTTGAACTTTGGGCTCAAGTGATTCTCCTGCTTTGGCCTCCCAAAGTGCTCTAAACTTTATGTCCTAATGCCTAAATTATTATTTAAGTTAACTTTTATTTTATTTTTTGAGACAGTATTGCTCTGTTGCCCAGGCTGGAGTACAGTGGCATGATCTTGGCTCACTTCAACCCCTGCCTCCTGGGTTCAGGCAATTCTCCCGAGTAGGTGGGACTACCCTACTACAAGACTCCTGAGTGGTGGTGTGTGCCACCACGCCCGGCTAATTTTTGTGTTTTTAGTAGCGATGGGGTTTCACCATGTTGGCCGGGCTGGTTTTGAATTCCTGACTTCAAGTGATCCGCTACCTCGGCCTCCCAAAGTGCTGGGATTACAGGCGTGAGCCACAACACCCAGCCTGAATTAACTTTTAATGTATCCCATCCTTTTCTCCTAGTTTTACCTACCACCAGATTACTCCTTCTAAATATTACTTTGTTTTAAAAATTTATTTTTATTAATTATCATGGGTACATAGTAGTTATATACATTTATCATAAACATTTCTTAAACTATATTTTTCAAAATCTTTAGTGTCACTCTTGTTAAGAATCTTGGCTGGGTGAGGTGACTCACACCTGTAATCCTAGGACTTTGGGAGGCAGAGACAGGAGAATTACTTGAGCCCAGGAGTTTGAGCAGCCTGGACAATGTAGGGAGACCCCATCTCTATTAAAAATAAAAATAAATTAACTGGGTGTGGTGGCGTGTGCCCGTGATCCCAGCTACTTGGAAGGCTGAGATGGGAATATCTCCTGAGCCCAGGAGTTTGAGTGGAACTGTGATTTTGACGCCACTGCACTGCAGCTGGGTGACAGAGTGAGATGCTGTCTCAAAAAAAAAAAGAAAAAAGAAAAAAAATCTAGTGTTCCACATCCGATTATCTAATGTATTTAACTACTCAGTTTAGTATTGAAAATGTGCTTTACGCCTAGATCACCATACCTTTGTTCATATCCATTTTTCTCTGATCCTGTTTTGTTTATCCTAAAGTCTGAGGAATATATGTATAGTATGCTTCATATTCATCTGAAACAAATGTGAAGGAAAAGAATCACTATGTTTACTTAAAACCGTTTTTTCTGTATGTGTATGGAGATGGAGTCTCTCTCACTATGTTGCCCAGGCTGGTCTCGGACTCCTGGGCTCAAGTGATCCCCCGCCTCTGCTTCCCAAAGTGCTGAGATTATAGGCTGGAACCACTGTGTCTGGCCTAAAAAAATTTTGTTTTAAATTATTTTTGTCTCCTATGGTCTTGTCTGAAATGAATACTATGAGTTGAATTTGTGGAGAAAAACTTACTCTAGAAAAGTATAGCATAGGTGACATCAGGGTTACAAATAAGTATTAGAATATCAGTTCTAGTCAGTAAAATGAAATATATATTTAAATTCTGTAAAATTATTTATGTATTTCTTTGACTCCTGGTGAAATACAGCTCTTAGCATTACTATCTTTGAGTCACTGAAATGTTCTTAATATTCAAGAAAAGTTCTATTTCCTGAAGTTTCCAAGATCACCAGGCTACATTTATGTCATATTGCTCTAATCTTTTATAAAGTTTGTTATCTACTTTTATATTGACTTCAATTTTTCCCTCTTAATGCTTTCTATAAATAATGTCTTGCATATAATGCCATGCTTTGTATTTTTGAAAGGTTTGATATGTATAAGTAATTGAGATATAATTCACGTACAATGAAATTCGTTTGTTTAAATTATATAGTTCACTGGTTTTTAGTATATGCACAAAATTGTGCAACCATCAGCACAGTCTAATTGCAGAACATTTACATCACCCCAGAAAACTCCTCACCTATTAGCAGTTATTCCTATACTCCTCTCCCCCCAGCTCCTGGCAACCACTAAACTTTTTCTCTATATGGATTTGCGTATTCTGGACATTTCAGTTTACTCCTTAAAAAATGTATTGAGTGATTTGATACAAACTTAATAAAGAATCTCATTTTAAATAGAAAACTGTCTGCTTACATCTAGTAGCTTCTCCCATAGACAGCTTTTAATGACAGTTTGTCAAAGAATTGGTATTTGGAAGTGGAGATGGATTAATGGGTAGGAGAGGGGAAGATGGTAGAAGCGGCGGGGGGTGGGGAAGGGTAAAGAGGTGACAAAGTTGTGGCAAGCAAATAACTTGATTTGAGACTTAGCTCCTCTTTAGATCTACCTTACTCTATGAATGAGTAAATTGATAATAAATATGATTTATTTTCTCTCCATTCAGTCTGTGGCTCCAGCAGCCTTGTTTCTAGCAGCTAAAGTGGAGGAGCAGCCCAAAAAATTGGAACATGTCATCAAGGTAGCACATACTTGTCTCCATCCTCAGGAATCCCTTCCTGATACTAGAAGTGAGGTAGGAGATTAGTTACACATCTGTTTTTCTTAATTTTTTTCCTTTCTTTTTTTTCCCCTACTCCCAAGCATGCCTGGATCTTTATGTATTTCAATGCAACTTAATTTTATAACTTCGATTTATTGAAGTTTAGATTGGGGTTGTTAAAAGAATATTTTAGTGTTTGTGTTTTTCTTAACAGTAAAAAAATCAGGCCAGGTATGGTGGCTCACCATACCTGTAATCCTAGCACTTTGGGAGGGTAAGGTGGGAGAATCACTTTAGGCCAGAAGTTCAAGACCAACCTGGACAACATAGCAAGACCCTGTCTCTATATTTAAAAAAAAGAAAAAAAAAAAGCCAGATGTGGTGGCTCATGCCTGTAATCCCAGCACTTTGGGAGGCTGAGGCAGGAGAATTGCTTGAGTCCAGTTCGAGACAAGCTCTGGCAACAAAGTAAGACCCCATTTCTACAAAAAAAGAAAAACAACAACAACAACAAAAACAACTGGGCATGCTGGCTCACATCTTTAGTCCCAGCTACTTGGGAGACTGAGGTGGGAGGGTTGCTTGAGCATGGGATGTTGAGGCTGCAGTGAGCCATGATCACACCACTGCAGGCAACAGTGCCAGGACTCTGTCTGAAAAACAAAACACATACATTTTATGGCGAAAGTTTTGTATTTGTTGCAGTAAAATTTGAAAATACAGAAAAATTCAAGAAGAAAATATCTCTCAGATATATTCTAGACCAATGGTCCCAGACCTTTTTTGGCACCTGGGACTGGTTTTATGGGAGACAGTTTTTACATGGACAGGGGGTGGGGTTGGAGATGGTTTTGGGATGATTCAAGCACATTACGTTTATTGTTCACTTTATTTCTATTATTGTTACATTGTTATACATAATGAAATAATTACGTAACTCACCATAATGTAGAATCAGTGGGAGCCCTGAGCGTCTCTTTTTTTTTGAGACGGAATCTTGCTCTTGTCGCCAGGCTGGAGTGCAGTGGCGCAATCTCGGCTCACTGCAACCTCCACCTGCTGGGTTCAAGCGATTCTCCTGCCTCAGCCTCCTAAGTAGCTGGGACTACAGGTGTGCGCCACCACACACAGCTAATTTTTGTATTTTTAGCAGAGACGGGGTTTCACCATGTTAGCCAGAATGGTCTCGATCTCTTGACCTTGTGATCCGCCCGCCTTGGCCTCCCAAAGTGGTGGGATTACAGGCATGAGCCACTGTGCCCGGCCACCTTGAGGTGCTTTTCCTGCAACTAGATGGTCCCATCTGGGGGTGATGGGAGACAGTGACAGATCATCAGGCATTAGATTCTCATAAAGAGCAGCAAATTAGATCCCTTGCATGGGCAGTTCACCACAGGGTTCCAAGTGCTCCTATAAGAATCTAATGCCACTGCTGATCAGACAAGAGGCGGCGCTCAGGTGGCAATATGTATGGTGGGGAGAGGCTATAAATACAGATGAAGCTTCACTCACTCGTACCTGCTGCTCAACTCCTGCTGTGTGGCCTAGTTCATAACAGGCCATGGACCTCCTGTTATATAGACAACTGAAGCACAGGTATACTAATGAACCACTGTTATTTGTGGCTTCTTTTCTAAAAATAGCTATGTGTGCATGTATTTTGTCTCTGGTTTGTTTTCATTTGCTTACTATATCCCAAATATTTTCCCATCTGATGGATTCTCTACTTTTTAAAAATGTCTGGCTAGTATTTAATGATATATATGTGAATGTATGTAGTTTTAACCATTCTCCATTAAGAAGTCTAGATAATTTCTAGCTTTTCATCACTATAAATGTTATGAAAAATATTCTTTTTTTTTTTTTTTGGAGACAGGGTCTCATTCTGTTGCCCTGGCTGGAGTCCAGTAGTGTGATCATGGCTCACCGCGGCCTTGACCTCCCGGGCTCAGTGATCCCCCTGACCTCAGCATCCCGAGTAGCTGGGACTATAGGTGTGCGCCACCATGCCCAGCTAGTTTTTGTAGAGATGGGGTTTCACCATGTTGCCCAGGCTGCTCTCGACCTCCTGAGCTCAAGTAATTCGCCCACCTTGGCCTCCCAAGTGCTGGGATTACAGGCGTGAGCCACTGCACCTGGCTGAAAAATATTATTATACATTTTTGTTATGGATCCTTAAATGAGTAGTTTCACTAGTTTTTTTTTTAACTTTTTTTTCGAGTTGGAGTTTTGCTCTTGTTGCCCAGGATTGAGTGCAACGGTGCAATCTCAGCCAACCGCAACCTCCCCCTCCTGGGTTCAAGCGATTCGCCTGCCTCAGCCTCCCGAGTAGCTGGGATTACAGGCATGTGCCACTACGCCCGGCTAATTTTGTATTTTTAGTTGAGACGGGGTTTCTCCATGTTGGTCAGGCTGGTCTCGAACTCGTTACCTGAGGTTATCCACCTGCCTTAGCCTCCCAAAGTGCTGGGATTATAGGCGTGAGCCACCACGTCCAGCTAGCTTTGTTTTTTTTGAGACAGAATCTCGTTTTGTTGCCCAGGATAGAGTGCAGTGGCAAGATTGTAGCCAGGATGGTCTCGATCTCTTGACCTTGTGATCCGCCCGCCTTGGCCTCCCAAAGTGCTGGGATTACAGGCGTGAGCCACTGCGCCCGGCCACCCTGAGCTTCTTTTCCTGCAACTAGATGGTCCCATCTAGGGGTGATGGGAGACAGTGACAGATCATCAGGCATTAGATTCTCATAAAGAGCAGGTGATCATTTCACCTCAGCCTCCCAAGTTGCTAGGACTATAGCTGCATGCCACCACTCCCAGCTAATTTTTATTTTTTTGTAGAGATAGGGGTCTTACCATGTTGCCCAGGCTGGTCTTGAACTCTTGGCCTTCAAAGAATCCTCCCACACTGGCCTCCCAAAGTGTTAGAATTCCAGGTGTGAGCAACCATGCCTAGCTACATGTTTTTTTTTCTTTTTTTGAGATGGAGTCTCGCTCTGTTGCCCAGGCTGGAGTGCAGTGGTGCGATCTCAGCTCACTGCAACCTCCGCCTCCCGGGTTCAAGAAATTCTCTGCCTCAGCCTCCTGAATAGCTGGGATTACTACCTGCATTCACTCTATGGAACAAGCCAAGGTTCACGCCCACCATCACACCCAGCTAATTTTTTGGTATTTTTAATAGAGACAGGGTTTCACCATATTGGCCAGGCTGATCTTGAACTCCTGACCTTGTGATACACCCGCTTCGGCCTCCCTAAGTGGTGGGATTACTGGCGTGAGCCACCGCACCTGGCCCATTCTTTATTTTTTAACAGTCTAAAAAATCCAGTGTATTTTATGGTTATAGCACGTTTCAATTTAGCTACATTTCAAGTGATGAATGGCTACATGTGGCTAGTGGCTATAGCTTTGGCTGGCACAAAGATCTGAGTGAATTTTCTTATTACCTTTTCCTTTGAACTCTTCTGTTACTTTTTAGAAACCTAGCATGGCCCCAAAGGGGAAGTTCTAATAGGAGCCAAATGTTGGGTATTAAATGCTTACAGTACTGTAGGAAGGTTCTGCAAATGTATTTTGGTGATGTTGAAAAATATATACTTTATGGCCAGGCGCGGTGGCTCATGCCTGTAATCCTAGCAATTTGGGAGGCTGAGGTGGGTGGATCACCTGAGGTCAGGGGTTCAAGACCAGCTTTGCCAATATCGTGAAACCCCGTCTCTACTAAATATACAAAAATTAGCCGGGTGTGGTGGTGGGCTCCTGTAATCCCACCTACTCGGGAGGCTGAGGCAGGAGAACCGCTTGAACCTGGGAGGCAGAGGTTGCAGTGAGGCGAGGTCGCGCCACTGCACTCCAGCCTGAGCAGCAAAGCGAGACTCCCTCTAAAAAAAAAGGCTGGGTGCGGTGGCTCACGCCTGTAATCCCAGCACTTTGGGAGGCCGAGGTGGGCGGATCATCTGAGGTTGGGAGTTTGAGACCAGCCTGATCAACATGGAGAAACCCCGTCTCTACTAAAAATACAAAATTAGCTGGGTGTGGTGGTGCATGCCTGTAATCCCAGCTACTCGGGAGGCTGAGGCAGGAGAATTGTTTGAACCGGGAGGCAGAGGTTGTGGTGAGCCGAGATTGTGCCATTGCACTCCAGCCTGGGCAACAAGAGCGAAACTCCAACTCAAAAAAAAAAAGAAAAAAGAAAAGCAAAAAATACATACTTTTAATTTTCTTATCTCTAAATCACATGAACCATAAAACTTAAATATTAACCTAAAAATGAACCAAATATATGGTGCTTTTTCTGTAGCCATATATAAACTGTTACCTCTCAGCATACTACTTATTTATTTATTTTTTAAAGAAAATGTGTACTGAATGGGCATAAGGGATAAAGATTGTATTTCACAAAAAAATTAGCCGGGCATGGTGTCGCGCGCCTGGAATCTTAGCTACTTGGGAGGCTAAGGCAGGGGAATTGCTTGAACCAGGGAGGTGGAGGTTGCAGTGAGTCGAGATCACACCACTGCACTCCAGCCTGGGTGACAGAGGGAGACTCTGTCTCAAAAAAAAAAAAAAAAAAAAAAGATTGTATTTCAGTTCTTAACTCTACCTCCTAACTCCACTCATGCCTTTTATTGTTTTGGTTTCCCTGGATGGGATTGTTAGAATTGTTTATACTTTATATATTGTGCCTTTGTAGGGAATAATTTCTGTCTTCTCACTTTTAGGCTTATTTGCAACAAGTTCAAGATCTGGTCATTTTAGAAAGCATAATTTTGCAGACTTTAGGTAAGTTTATTTTCCTTTGAAACTTTTTAAAATTATGCAATAAAATGATTTGATTCTAAGTGCTATATAGGAAGAATATTTCTTGGGAAAGTTTTTGTAGTGTCCCTCTGTTTCCAGATGATAGAGGTTGTAGACCTGAGTTTAGCTTTGACCTGTTCCATAGAGTGAATGCAGGTAGTACAGCTGACCTTTGAAACAGCAGCCAGTGGGTTATTATTTTTTTCATTCTAGGGTTCATTATTTGCTTTTTAAGTTTTGGTGATTTTTACCCTCAAAAATTATAAAAACTATCTAAAGAATGTTTTTCCTTCCGTGGATTGTTATGGCCTGTAACAGCATTTGTTTTTAAAATTGGTAACTAGTGTTTAGAACAGCAGAGTGAAAGTGGGGGAACTTAAGCTTTAGTGGTTGCATGGGCAACTCTGATGATATTGTGTTATTATCTGTTATTTTCATCACATAGGCTGCCTTTAGAAGTTTAGAAAATATGAAAATACAGATTTTTTTTTTTTCCTGGTTCTTTTGGGCTATCATTTTTCTTTTCTAGGTAGGGTAAGATTTCATGAGTTGTACGTCAAAGTTATTGGCGTAGACACAATTTTTTGGTACATATATATATATATATATGATGAGTTCTTCAAAGTTTCTCTCTCAAGTTAATTTATTCTAGTTAACTTTTTTCTTTTTCTTTTTTTTTTTTTTTTTTTGAGACGGAGTCTTGCTTTGTCGCCCAGGCTGGAGTGCAGTGGCACAATCTTGGCTCATTGCAACCTCCGCCTCCTGGGTGCACGCCATTCTCCTGCCTCAGCCTCCAGAGTAGCTGGGACTACAGGTGCCCGCCACCACGCCCAGCTAAATTTTTGTATTTTTAGTAGAGATAGGGTTTCACCGTGTTAGCCAGGATGGTCTTGATCTCCTGACCTTGTGATCCGCTCGCCTCGGCCTCCCAAAGTGCTGGGATTACAGGCTTGAGCCACCGCGCCCAGCCTCTAGTTAACTTTTTTCTTAAAATATCTTCAAATTATATTTCATGGGACAATGATATTTTTCTGGTGGAATAAATTTCTATTAATATTTTAATGTGGAAACCAGTAAGGTGTAATTTACAATCAGTTATCCTTTTAGAATAATATGTAAAATGTAAACTTCTTAATAGTTTTTTAACCCATTACTTTTTCTTTTAAGGCTTTGAACTAACAATTGATCACCCACATACTCATGTAGTAAAGTGCACTCAACTTGTTCGAGGTAAGGAATCCCAACTTATGAAGACTATCTCAAGCTGTTTTCCCATTTAGAGGTTGTGGTTTGTGGTGGACAATACATAACAGTTCTGCTTTGGCTAAATTTAAAGGCCTACTTGGCTTAAATCAAAATGAGTTGTTCTGACTTGATGTTTTTTTGTTGGGTTCTTACAAGTAATATTTTTAGATGATCTCTAGTTAAAGAGAGCTAACCTCTTGAGAATGTTTGTCAAAGTTGGGCAGTTTGTGAAGTTATTTAACAGAAATTTTATGAAAGTTGTGAGGAGTGGGTGATCTTATTTTAATTCTGGGGTTGATTAAAGGCCACCTAGAGGATCATATAGAATTTATTTGGACTTTCCATGATATACAATCCCTTGGCAGAACTTTTCTTTTTAATTCTAATTTAACAATATTAGGTATAATTGAATGAAACTCTCTTATTTAGTTTAGTATCAAGAATATCTGAACACTATTGTGCCTTTAAGTGCCTTTTATGATTTTGTAGGCCAAACTGATAATTGGTCTTATTTTACATTTTACTAATATGTGTTTCATGTGAAAATTCCCAAATTTTCCTGAGTTCTTTATATTTGAAAGTATTAAAATGTTATATTGCACAAGGATAAGACTAGAGATGGGTGTATGTTAATATTGAGAAGACTATGTCCTGAGGAAGATAAAAATTTGCTTTGTCACCCAGAACAGTTTGTTTTGGAAGAAGTTAAATTTTTTCATTGTAATATATTACATTATTTGATGATTTGGGGATTAATTAATTAAATCTTAATTTAATTAGGGCTACTTAATTAAAAACTTTTTTTTTTTTTTTTTTTTTGAGACGGAGTTTTGCTCTTGTTGCCCAGGGTGGAGTGCAGTAGCACGATCTCAGCTCACCACAACCTCCGCCTCCCGGGTTCAAGCGATTCTCCTGCCTCAGTCTTCCGAGTAGCTGGGATTACAGGCATGCGCCACCACCCCAGCTAATTTTTTATTTTTAGTAGAGACGGGGTTTCTCCATGTTGGTCAGGCTGGTCTTGAACTCCGGACCTCAGGTGATCCACCCACCTCGGCGTCCCAAAGTGCTGGGATTACAGGCGTGAGCCACCGTGCCCAGCCTTAATTAAAAACTTTCTTAACAGCAAAAGTCACTTTTCCCAAATATGTCAAAGTCTTCTAGATTCTGATCTTGCTTCTAGATCATCTTAGTTCATCCTGTAGTTTAGTGTTTCTCAGTGAATCCTTACATCAGAATCTCTGGGTTACTTGTTAAAAAATGCTTGCACCCTTCTCCAAACATTTAATTAAATTTTAGGGAGCAGGTCCAAGAATTGCATTTAAACAAGTACCTCAGATATGTGGTGTGCAGAATAAAGCTTGAGTACCTAGATCTGGAAGCAGCATAGTTATTAATGTTAAAATTAAAAATCATTAATCTGTCTACTTTGGCAGAATGTAAACGTTAGGTTTACAGGGACCATGTGTGTCTCATTTGCCACTATATTCACAGTACCTTGCAAATATTAAATGCTTACTAAATATTTGTTGAGAATGAATGGAACTAATAACTTTTTTCCTCCCCCACCCCTGACTTTTTATTTTTTTTCTTTAGCAAGCAAGGACTTAGCACAGACTTCTTACTTCATGGCAACCAACAGGTTTATATTTTAATTTTTTTTCTCTTCGATTTTTGGTATAGGACTTTACTTGAGTTTGATACAGTGTGCTATAGATAATTCTCTGGTGAATGTTGATTTTTCTGCACAGTTTTCATGTTGTACTTTAAATTTCCATGGTACTTTTTAATTTTCTAAGGTTATGTAATTATTTAGTACTGATTTTTTTGATAACCTACTCAATTCTGCATGATAGTGACTGAAAATCTAATTTGGAGTATTCTGCAATAATTATATGTGTGTATATATATATATATTTTTAAATTATTATTTTTTTTTTGAGACAGAGTCTTGCTCTGTTGCCCAGGCTGGAGTGCAGTGGCACAATATCAGCTCACTGCAAGCTCCACCTTCCAGGTTTACACCATTTTCCTGCCTCAGCCTCCCGAGTAGCTAGGACTACAGGTACCCGCCACCACGCCCAGCTAATTTTTGTGTTTTTAGTAGAGATGGGGTTTTACCTTGTTAACCAGGATGGTCTCGATCTCCTGACCTCGTGATCTGCCCACCTCAGCCGCCCAAAGTGCTGGGATTACAGGCATATGTGTATATATATATATATATATATATTTTTTTTTTTTTTTTTTTTAAGACAGAGTCTCACTCTGTCTACCAGGCTGGACTGAAGTGGTGCGATCTTGGCTCACTGCAACCTCTGCCTCCCGGGTTCAAGTGATTCTCCGGCCTCAGCCTCTTCACTAAGCTGGGATTATAGACTGGCGCCACCATGCCCGGCTAATTTTTTTGTATTTTCAGTAGAGATGGGGTTTCGCTATGTTGACTAGGCTGGTCTCAAACTCCTGGCCTCAAGTGATCCGCCTGCCTTGGCTTCCCAAAGTGCTGGGATTACAGGTGTAAACCACTGTGCCTGGCCAATAATTATATTTTAAAATATTCCTTTTTCTTCCCCCTCTATCAATCAATGGGCACTTATGGATGTTAAGAGTTTCAGTCTTTTTCCTTCTTCCCTTTTTAAAAAACGTAAATGAGACTGGGCACAGTGGCTCATACCTGTAATCCCAGGCTGAGGCTGGTGGATCACTTGAGGCTAGGAGTTCGAGACCAACCTGGCCAACATGGTGAAACCACATCTTTACTAAAAAATACGAAAATTGGCAGGGCAAGGTGGCACATGCATGTAGTACCAGCTACTCGGGAGGCTGAGGCACGAGAATTGCTTGAACCCAGGAGGCAGAGGGTGCTGTGAGCCGAGATTGCCCCACTGCACTGCAGCCTGGGTGACAGAGAGAGAGACTCTGTCTAAAAAAAAATAAATGATTAGTACATAACTTGTATTACCAAATGACTTGCCCAACATTGTTAGTTAATGGAAACCAATGATATCCCTAGTAACTGTCAGGGCTAAGAAGTTCATTTTTATAGCCTGTTACGAAAAAGTTTTGAAATAAACCAACATATTTATACTTGAGAGAGTAGTTGTCTGTTTATTATTTTAAATAGACCAGAACTATGATTGGTGAGAGACAAATTATTTTTAAGATATTTCCTTAAGTTTTTGATTTACGGATTACACAGACGAAAAAGCTTACAATTTTCCTTAGGATCTGAGCTTAGTCTCAGGATAATAGGTAATAAATATTGACTTAGGCTTGAATACTGGCCCAGAAGTCAATGTTTTAAAGAACTTGAATTCCCAGCCTTTTTCCTTTTTTCCTTTTTTTTTTTTTTTTTTTTTTTTGGCTCTGGTCAATGTGTAGATTAAGTGATGTGTAATTCAAGAGTTTTTAAAATGTTGTTACCTGAACAGGTGGGTTAATAGGAAATTATATTGAGTGCTAGATCAGAGCATTGCGTATTTCTTACCCTTCTTACTCTCCTGTCTATTTTTAAGCCTTTTTTTTTTTTTTTTTAAATAATGGAGAGTTTTAGCTTTGGGCTGAGAATTGAGAGCTCATGACACTCTCTGTTTTCTTCCCTCTGATGTCAGCCTGCATTTGACCACATTTAGCCTGCAGTACACACCTCCTGTGGTGGCCTGTGTCTGCATTCACCTGGCTTGCAAGTGGTCCAATTGGGAGATCCCAGTCTCAACTGACGGGAAGCACTGGTGGGAGTATGTTGACGCCACTGTGACCTTGGAACTTTTAGATGGTAAGTTTTAGAGTAAGGGACCTTGAAAAGCACTTGCTGTTGATCTGTCACATAGCTGGCCAAAGGTGACTTGATTCAGATGAAAATAGTTAGTTAGTAGTTGAGGTTATTCTTGTTTCATTACTTCTGTTTCTCTCAGTCTTTCTTGAATGTTCTGTTTTACTTGTAGAACTGACACATGAGTTTCTACAGATTTTGGAGAAAACTCCCAACAGGCTCAAACGCATTTGGAATTGGAGGGTAAGAATCATTACTGTCAGCTTGTGGAACAAAATCAATTTCTTTTGACTGCACCAGTGAATATACCAGTATTGAATATGTACCCTAGGTTTGGAATTGCCCTTTTTATAGTTACACAGTAATCATGATTTCTACTTCATACCTTGGATACTGTTGTAAAAGTCAGTGTCTCTATGGGATAGCAGGATTTGCTTTTCATTGTGTAACTCCTGTGATATGATCATTTGAGCAGTAACACTGGTTCAGTATTTTCTGTGTGGAAACTGGTAGGGAAAAAACATGGCTTCTCTGAGTTAGAGTATTGGCTTCTGGTAGAGGCAAGATAGAGAATTACAAGGTTAGAGCCGGTATCACTGTTTTGTGTTTGACATTACCTACTTTTAAAATGGATTTTAGAATTCTGTTTTTCTATAGGTTGTAGTCTGAAGTTGTATTTCAAATACTTGTCAAAGTCTTATTCAGGAATAATGGAATCATTCCTTTTTTTTCTGTCAGATATAAAACTTGTTTTAAAATGTTTCCATTGTTTTCTCCTGAATCCAGACAGAAAAAGTTAATTTCATTCTCCTGAGTTGAGTGAGTGGCAGAGAGTGAGTTTGCCTCTTAGAAGCCTGAGATTAGAAGTAGGCTTGAGAGGCCGGACATGGTGGCTCACGCCTGTAGTCCCAGCACTTTGGGAGGCCAAGGCAGGCAGATCAACTGAGGTCAGAAGTTCGAGACCAGCCTGGCCAACGTGGTGAAACCTCGTCTCTACTAAAAATACAAAAATTAGCCAGGCATGGTGATGCACACCTGTAGTTCCAGCTACTTGGGAGACTGAGACAGGAGAATCGCTTGAACTCGTGACGTTAGGTTGCAGTGAGCCGAGATTGTGCCACTGCACTCCAGCCTGGATGACAAAGTGAGACTCTGTCTCAAACAAACAAAAAACAACAGTAACAACAAAAAAGAAGTAGGCTTGAGAGCACATCTTTTACTTTAGCATAAAACCTCACCAAAATTTCTAGAATTCAGTTATGGACTAACGATAATCATAAGCAGAAGGCATGGATGTTCATGTATGAATTTTAGATAAGCATAGATTCTTTGTTGTTATTATTGCTTTGTAACGTTTGGATAGATTGCTATGACTCTTAATTGAAGGTTTTAAAATCTTCTCTTGATGATAATATTTATTGGATTTCATGTTAGGATAGCCTCCTGCCTGTGGCCTATCCAGAACTTCCAGTGTTGCTGCAAGTACAATCTACTCATCTCAGTGTTTTTTTATTTAGTAAATTACCTAAGTAAAGAGATGCTATTTGCTTCATTGCAGGCATGCGAGGCTGCCAAGAAAACAAAAGCAGATGACCGAGGAACAGATGAAAAGACTTCAGAGCAGACAATCCTCAATATGATTTCCCAGAGCTCTTCAGACACAACCATTGCAGGTTTAATGAGCATGTCAACTTCTACCACAAGTGCAGTGCCTTCCCTGCCAGTCTCCGAAGAGTCATCCAGCAACTTAACCAGTGTGGAGATGTTGCCGGGCAAGCGTTGGCTGTCCTCCCAACCTTCTTTCAAACTAGAACCTACTCAGGGTCATCGGACTAGTGAGAATTTAGCACTTACAGGAGTTGATCATTCCTTACCACAGGATGGTTCAAATGCATTTATTTCCCAGAAGCAGAATAGTAAGAGTGTGCCATCAGCTAAAGTGTCACTGAAAGAATACCGCGCGAAGCATGCAGAAGAATTGGCTGCCCAGAAGAGGCAACTGGAGAACATGGAAGCCAATGTGAAGTCACAATATGCATATGCTGCGCAGAATCTCCTTTCTCATCATGATAGCCATTCTTCAGTCATTCTAAAAATGCCCATAGAGGGTTCAGAAAACCCCGAGCGGCCTTTTCTGGAAAAGGCTGACAAAACAGCTCTCAAAATGAGAATCCCAGTGGCAGGTGGAGATAAAGCTGCGTCTTCAAAACCAGAGGAGATAAAAATGCGCATAAAAGTCCATGCTGCAGCTGATAAGCACAATTCTGTAGAGGACAGTGTTACAAAGAGCCGAGAGCACAAAGAAAAGCACAAGACTCACCCATCTAATCATCATCATCATCATAATCACCACTCACACAAGCACTCTCATTCCCAACTTCCAGTTGGTACTGGGAACAAACGTCCTGGTGATCCAAAACATAGTAGCCAGACAAGCAACTTAGCACATAAAACCTATAGCTTGTCTAGTTCTTTTTCCTCTTCTAGTTCTACTCGTAAAAGGGGACCCTCTGAAGAGACTGGAGGGGCTGTGTTTGATCATCCAGCCAAGATTGCCAAGAGTACTAAATCCTCTTCCCTAAATTTCTCCTTCCCTTCACTTCCTACAATGGCTCAGATGCCTGGGCATAGCTCAGACACAAGTGGCCTTTCCTTTTCACAGCCCAGCTGTAAAACTCGTGTCCCTCATTCAAAACTGGATAAAGGGCCCACTGGGGCCAATGGTCACAACACGACCCAGACAATAGACTATCAAGACACTGTGAATATGCTTCACTCCCTGCTCAGTGCCCAGGGTGTTCAGCCCACTCAGCCCACTGCATTTGAATTTGTTCGTCCTTATAGTGACTATCTGAATCCTCGGGCTGGTGGAATCTCCTCGAGATCCGGCAATACAGACAAACCCCGGCCACCACCTCTGCCATCAGAACCTCCTCCACCACTTCCACCCCTTCCTAAGTAAAAAAAGAAAAAGAAGAGGAGAAAAAAACTTCTTTAAAAAAACACATACTTTTTTTTTTTTGGACTAAGAAAATTACTTATGAAATATGTCATCCTTGGACTAGGGGATAAATTGATACTGAGACATAGTTAGGAGGGTGGTAGAAGGCCTTGGCTATATATCTGCTGTCTCATGCATTTAACTATTTTCTTACAGTTTTTACTGGTATTAGAGAGGTGTTGAAGCTGTGAAGGATTAAGGACACATTCTGAATTCTAGGCCTCTCCACCATCTAATTAGGTTGATTGGAGTTGATGTCTTCCCTCTTCTTGCCAGAGCTGAAAAATGGAGGGTTTGTTGTATCAGACAATTGTGGATCCTTTCGGTGTTTAATATATCAGAAGAGAGGAAGTATTTAAACGTCAAATCTTTTAATAGACTTAAAAAAATAATTTAAAGAAAGTAAGTTATCTGTTTAGTTTTTTTATATAATTGGGAAGGGGATAGGGATTTTGCTGTGTGTATGTGATACATAGCAGTAACTCCTGGTGGGTGGGAATGTGTGAGGGTGGGTGGGAGGCTAGGTTTTTGGCTAGGAGTTCTGAAATAGGCTCAGGCCACTTTTTTCAGACTTTTAAGTGTGTATGTAAGTGTGGGTATGTGTGTTTTTAAGTGTGTGTGTTTAAAAATAATGTTTTATCTTCCCTCCCTGTTCCTTACCGTTTTCATTTTCCAACAGTCTACTAGAGAAAAACATGGTTGGCCTTGAGAACATAAAGGAAGAGGCATGTATTTGACATGGTATTTTTCCCTTTCTTTATGTTATAATTGAGTAGTAGCCCTCTAATTTGTAGTTTGGGCAAGTACAGCCAACACCCTGACTCTTAACTTCATTATGAGAACTTCCTTTTTACCCCTTTTTTTGTTTTTGTGCAAAACAGAGATGGGGTTGAGGAAGGAGGGTTGGCGAGCAAGGCCAGCTTCTGCCCTACAGAATTGGGTGTGTCTTTTTTTTCAAGTGAGGCTTTGGGAAAGTGTTCAAATGAGAGCAGTCTTAAGGTCTCTAAGAGATGGGGAATGTGCTATGTATATCCTGCCTGTGAAAGCCCAAACCATATGGGAGAAGCTAGAGGATACTAAAAACAATGAAATTGTGATTTGGAAGTTTTAGAACATTGTTTTAAAAATTACATTATAAATGTAAGACATGCTTTTTATGTGTATATCCGAAGGGAAACAGCTACATCCTCAAGTTTTTGCAGCCTATATGACTTGAGATTGGAGCTTGTGAATTTAACAGTACTGGTGCCATGAGAATGAGCAAAGCCTAGCTAGCCAATGGATACTATTATGTTTAGATTGTTCATCTTTGGTAGCTTTAGGTTCTTGATCGAGGTTCTTAAGATTTCTAAGTCCTTCATAAAAATAGGTCAAGAGTCCTGTTGTTATGGAGGCTTGATTATCCCAGATATTAGGAGTGAACATTTTTAATAAAGAAATCTTTCAGAAAATCTTGGCTAGAAAGAATTCTAAGTTAGTTGTCTAACCACTGAAAACTACCTAGCCAGAGATCATTTAATGAGATATTCTTTGATCTTCATTGCATTTTTTTAGCTCTGGAACAGCTGGTTCAATTTGAGTTTGTTTTCGTGATTTGATTGCGGCTTACTTCATGCCAAGTATTTTTTAGGGAGAGGTCGAATTATTTTTCATTTGGAAGTCATAGGGAGACAGGAGTTGTACTTATGCTGCTACTTGCCAGGAACAGGTTGGGAAGAAAATTGTGGCTGTTGGAATTGATGATGTACTTGGCCTAATATAGAAAGGAATTTGTAGGCAGGAGTAAACATTAACTGACGGTGGGTTAGTGCCCTGCATCTTGCATATTTGAACTGTCTAGAGTTCCTGCCATTGCTGGGTATAAAACGAGGAGCTCTCTGTTGACCTGTAAATCATTAATACTTCTTGACTTAGAGTGTCACTTCACTTTATAGATGACATTTTCCTCTTTCCCCTTGATATTTTCTATGTTGTGTTAGATAATTGGTAGATATATAGTTGTGGTTTAGTACATTTAGGGCTTCTATTTATTTAGATTTTGTTTGTTGGAGTCTGTTTCCAAAAGGGAATGTGCCGTTTAGTCTGCATCTGTATCTTTGTGGAATTGATGATCACTGGTTTGATTTTGAAAAATGTCTTTTCCAGCTTTTAGTTACTCTCATCAAATGTCACATATTTTCTAATCACATGCACTCCTTTACCACAGAGGCACATAATCATTTGGCCTCATAGCAGTTATCCATGGCCGTACTGTAGTAAAGTTCCTTAGAACTTTGCCAGGAGTGAACTAGAGAAAAGTGCTTACTAGGGCCTAAGAGTTGCTTTGTGCCGTGTAGTCTGGCCTTTGCACTAGTAGATCATTGCTGACATAGGTCAGTTTAGAGACCTTTCTGTGTTAATGCCTCCTGGTACTGTCTTAAGATACGTACAGTGTCTGTTTTTAGATCTATGTATATGTCATGAAGCTCCTTGTGGGCTCTGCATGAAGCTGCTGCTTTGTTTTTGGGTTAACAGATGTGCCTGTCAACTAGCATGTGTATTGTCCAAATTCCATAAACTTAAGGTTTTTAAGGGCTGTGTGGTTTCTGAGCTCTATGTGTCTTTCCTATCCTTGTACCTTCAAAGGGTGAGAAATGAGATTTATACATCCAAAGTTAGTCTGATAAACATGGCTTTTTGTTTCTCCATGTAACCTAGACTGTCAAAAATAAGTGATGGTGATAAGTAGGCCTGGAGCCTCAGCTTCTGTAAATCTCATTCCTAAAATTTTGCTAGACTCGTGTTGGCAAAAACAAATACCTGTGGATTGTCCTTAAGGCTTTTAATCAGATACCTGTGTTGCTGTTAGCTGAACTGTAGTGAAGCATCGATCCAAATTGGTCTTCTGAAGTATCAGTTACGCTTTTGAGTTTAGAAAATACTTAGGTGTTAGTCTAGTCTTCCCATTCATGAATCAGTGTATGTCCATATCAGAGAGCCTCAACTTTTTTCTTCCTTTTTAAAAATGATTTTAGTGTTTTGATTTAGTGTATACTACATAGTTCAGTATTATTGGCTTTACCAGTGTTGACAGAAAAATTTTAAATCTCCAGTTGCAAACCGCAATGGATTAGGATATGGAAATAAAATCATGGTGACATCACTGCTGAGTTATCTTAAACCTCTGCTACTTAATTCTCCATATTGAAATGCATACTCCTCCACATACATGGCTTCCAAGTAAAGGCAATTGTAGAGGGGCCCTGTCTATCCCAGTATGGTTGGATTTTAAACATATCTGTGTTTCCGTTATTTTGGGAACTGATTAATATTTACAATTTTTTTTGTTTATGAGTTATTTTGATACTAATACTAAGAAAAGAGAGAATCTAGAACATCTTGAAGTTGAAATACAAATTTTATTCTTTTGGTCTTGGGAGAATTTAAGCAGTCTATGCAACTCATCAAATGGTGAGAAATAGCCCTCCGAGGTTCCAGTAAGCTTTCAGTGACTTTGATACCTCCCCAAGTTTCTTGAGTTGCTGCTTGTTAACACCCAGCTTTTAACTGAGTGTTTGCTCCTGATGGTTTAGGAGATTTTCATGTTGTATCACACTGTCAAGTTTTATTTTGTCTTTTTATCCCTCCGTGGATGTGAGTTTGAAACAAGCACGGTACAGTAATCCTGCCTGATAGAGTAGTCTGGAATGAGAATTACTTTTTGGGTGGGAGAGTTCTCCATTTTAATGTTTCTAAAGTTTTTCATATGAACTTGGCATTGGAAAAGGGAGGTAAAGAAAAAGGACGTTTACTAAAAGCAGTGTCTACTCTTCCCCTTTGTGAGTGTGTATTCATGGCTAATGAAAAAAAGAGAAGGACTCTTGGGTTTTGTGTTGCCATGTTAAGCGTGGAGAGGGATGCTTGACAGCATGCTAATTGAAGCCAGAGCAAGTATGTCCTTCATCAGGTAATCAGGAACTCTTCAGTTGAAGCTGAGGAACTAACTGATTAGTTGTTGATCATAATGTAATTGGTTACAAAGTGGAAGTGCCAGCTGGCTTAAGTACCCAAAGAAAAGAATGCAGCAGCCTAACTTAGTGTTACCATATGTTACTGAATTTGAAACTGACCTTTTTTCCCACCCTACTTCACACACCTAAAACTCTTTTCTTGTCAGACCAAAGAGCGAAAAGAAAAAAAAAAGTAAAACACTTTACCAATCTGTCACTCAGGTACAATTTTGTGATGAGATTTTTGTCTGTTCTCTTTGTATTGCTCTTAAGAGTCCTTTCTCAGCATATTATTCTGCCATTGCCTCTGTCTTCCTTGGGGCACCTCAGCTCTGGATGCTACCCCTGGGATATCTACTGCTGTTATGTGAATGATAGGAGGTAAGTGACCATTATAGTAAGGGCTCTTTGTAAAAAAATTCAAAAAATTTAAAAAGGATGTATACATTTTATAGTCTGGCTATCAGTTTGATATCTTGCTGTCAAGTATGTTTCTCAATCTGTATTTATCCATCCCATCAATAAATGTTAATGGTAAAACACTCATTTGATTGTTGTTTATGTGTACTGTCCTCAAATTAGTCCTTTGTCTTTTTTTTTTTGAGACGGAGTCTAGCCCTGTCACCCAGGCTGGAGAGTACAGTGGCGTGATCTCGGCTCACTGCAACCTCTGCTTCCTGGGTTCAAGCGATTCTCCTGTCTCAGCCTCCTGAGTTGCTGGGATTACAGGCACCCACCACTACGCCCAGCTAATTTTTGTATTTTTAGTAGAGACGGGGTTTCACTGTGTTGGCCAGGCTGGTCTCGAACTCTTGACCTCAGGTGATCTACCCACCTCGGCCCCCCAAAGTGCTGGGATTACAGGCATGAGCCACCGCGTCCAGCCTAGTCCTTAGTCTTTAACTGTAATTTTATTGATATGTTTACAATTTTGTTTCAATTTTGGTATTAGTCTGTTTTCTTATTGTGCAAGATCCTGTGGGAATTGAGTCCATTGGAAAGACCCAAGATTTGTCGATCAGTAAACCCAGTAGTATAAAGTATGTTGTAGTCAAAGGGAAGAAAAAAACCCTCACTCTGTATTGTTACATGAATACCTGGAAGAGTAACTTGTACAAAAAAAAATTATAGCACTAACAGATGATGGCAGCATGTACTGCTTATCTAGCAAGCATTATCAACATGATTCATAATTGTATACGTGGTTCTTTGAAAAGCCTGACATGTTAGTACAGACATAGCATTGTATCTGGAAGAAAATACACTTTGAAGAAAAAAACATTCTTGGTAGTGCCTGGAAAAATTGATAGTGAATACTCATCCTGAGACGTAATAAAACCACATTTACAAGGTAACTCTTGTAAATTCCACACTGAAAATAAAGAACTTTTATGCTAAAGTGCTCCATACTTATTACACAAAGTTAGTAATAGATATAGTTTGAAAGCTTTAAAAGGAAAAAAATAAATAATGATACTTCTGAAAAGTCACTTGAGTCGTTTCTTCTCCTGTTTTCTAAAATAAGGTAGCTAATTTTACAAACTGTATACCGCTCCTGAAAAGAATATGAAATCGGAAATCTTGCAGAAGTTGCTGACAGAATAGGAAGATGCTGACAGTTTAGGAATTCTGGTGTGGTTTGAAGCACTCCCCTGCTTTTCATTCATTCCTTCTTTAGAAAATAATACCTACTTCCCAACACTTTGGGAGGCTGAGGTGGGAGGATTGCTTGAGGCCAGGAGTTCAAGACCAACCTGAGCAACAAAGTGAGACCCCATCTCTGCACACAGACATACAAATTAGCCAGGCACAGTAGTGTATAGTCCCAGCTACTAGGGAGGCTGAGGAGGGAGGATTGTTTGAGCCCAGCAATTGGAGGCTGCAGTGAGCCATGATTGACCACTGCACTCCTGCTGGGCTATAGATCTATACCCAGTCTCGGGAAAAAAAAGTTAAAAAAAAAAACAAAACTAAGTGCTGTGGACTGTACTAATGGGAATATGGCAGTAAACAAACATTCTGCCTTGAAAGAATTTACAAATAAGTAAAACATAGTATGTTAGGTGGTGATAAGCACTTTTTAAAAAGATTTTTTTTTTTTGAGACGAAGTCTCACTGTCTCCCAGGCCAGAGTGCAGTGGTGAGATAACGGCTCACTGCATCCTTGACCTCCCTAGGCTCAAGTGATCCTCCCATCTCCTGAGTAACTGGGACTACAGGTGTGCACCACCACGCCTGGCTAATTTTTTTAGAGATGGGGTCACCCTATGTTGTCCAGGCTGGTCTTGAACTCCTGGGCTTAAGCGATCTGCCCGTCTGGGGCTCCTTCACTCTTGTTGGGATTATAGGTGTGAGCCACCACACCTGGCCATAATAAGCACTTTGGAGACTAAAACAGGGAATAGGGGATAGGGATGTGTGTGTGCATGTGTGTGTGTGAGCACACGTGTGGGTGTTTAGGTAACTAGGGCTGTGGGAATTGGAAAAAAGGTGGCTAGGGAAGGCTTCATGACCAGAAGCTTCATGACCTTTAGGGAAGACCTGAAGGAGGTGACAGCAAGTCATGGGAATAACTAGGATAAGATCATTCCAGGAAACGTGAGACATCAAAGGTTCTGAGGTGAGAATATGCTGGTATGTTTGAGAAATAGCAAGGAAACCAGTGTAGCTGGTATAGGAATGAGTGGGGAGGGGGTATTGGAGAGAGGAGAGTAGCAGGATATGAGGTTAGAGAGGCAATAGAAAGCCAGATACAACAGGACCCTGTATAAAGACAGTGAATGGAACAGACGCTATTGGAAAGTTTTGAGAAGGGAAATGACATCCAACTTAGGTTTTAAAATGTTCATTTGGGCTGCTGTGTTGAAAATAGATTATAGGAGTCAAGGGCAAGGAGCTCTCACAATTTAGGTAAGTGATGAGGGTGGCTTGGACAGGTTGGAAGTACCCAAGGTAATGAGAAGTGATGTATCTTTTTTTTTTTTTCTTTGAGATGGAGTTTTGCTCTTATTGCCCAGGCTGGAATGGAAGGGCGCGATCTCAGCTCACTGCAACCTCCGCCTCTCAGGTTCAAGCGATTCTCCTGCCTCAGCCTCCCAAGTAGCTGGGATTACAGGCATGTGCCACCACACCCGGCTAATTTTGTATTTTTAGTAGACACAGGGTTTCACCATGTTGGCCAGGCTGATCTTGAGCTCCTGACCTCAGGTGATCCACCCGCCTCAGCCTCCCAAAGTGCTGGGATTACAGGTGTGAACCACCTTGCTCAGCCGAGAAGTGATACAGCTTGAAGATGGAGCTAATAGGATTTGCTATGAGGTAGAAGAGAAGGAAGTGAAGGATAACTCCCAGTGTTTGTCCTGACCAACTGGAAGGTTGGGGTTGTCATATACTCAGGTAGAGATGACTACGGGAGTAGCGGGAGTAGCGGGAGGTTGGCTTTAACATTAAATTTGAAATGCCAATTAGACATCCAAGTGGAGATGCCTACTGGACAGATGACTAGAGAGTCAAGTTCAAAGGAGGGATCCAGGCTGGATATATGCATTTGGGAGATAACAGCTTATGAATGGGATGAAACAGAGTGAGATAACTAAGGAAGTAGTAGTAGAAAATAGAAATGTTCAGTGTTTAGAATTGGGGAAAAGAGAAACGAGACAGAGAGTGGGTGACTGATGTAGATGGGAAACTAGGAAGAGTATGGAGATCTAGAAAGAGTATGGAGTTCTAAGGAGGAGGAGTGGCCAAGTGTGTTAGACATTGCAAAGTGGTCTAATAAGATGAGGCCTGAAAACTTCATTAGAATTAGCAAGGTGAAGGTCTTTGATAACTTTTTTTTTTTTTTTTTGGAGACAGTCTTGCTCTGTCACCCAGGCTGGAGTACAGTGGCACAATCTTGGCTCACTGCACCCTCTGCCTCCTGGGTTCAAATGATTCTCCTGCTCAGCCTCCCAAGTAGCTGGGATTAAGGCACATGCCACCACACCTGGCTAGTTTTTGTACTTTTAGTAGAGATGGGGTTTTACCATGTTGGCCAAGCTGGTCTTGAACTCCTCGCCTCAGGTGATCCACCCGCCTCGGCCTCTCAAAGTGCTGTGGTTATAGGCGTGAGCCACTGCGCCCAGCCGTTTTCATCTTTTTTCTCACTTTTCTCTAGGATTAGCCCCCCAAACTCTAGTTTCCTAATCCCTATTTACAAATAGCTTCTGGTCTACTTTAACCTCTTCAATAGCTACAAAGTGTTCAGTGAATTAAAAATAACCATCTACCTCCAGCCTGGGCAACAGAGCAAGACTCCATCTCAAAAAAAAAAAAAAAAAAGCCATCTACTTTGTTAAATAGAACAAAGAATTTGCTGACATCTTGAGCTCTTAATATCTGCTCCCTCCTTTCACTTAGAAGTGGTTCTAGGCCGGGCATGGTGGCTCACGCCTGTAATCCCAGCACTTTGGGAGCCTGAGGTGGGCAGATCACGAGGTCAGGAGTTGGAGACCAGCCTGGTCAATATGGTGAAACCCTGTCTCTATTAAGAATATAAAAAAACTAGCCGAGCGTGGTGGCTCACACCTGTTGTCCCAGTTACTTGGGGGGGGAGGCTGAGGAAGAAGAATCCCTTGAACCCAGGAGGCGGAGGTTGCAGTGAGCCGAGATTGCGCCACTGCACTCCAGCCAGCCGGGGCGACAGAGCAAGACTCCGGCTAAAAAAAAAAAAAAAAAAAGAAGTGGTTCTAAATAGTAATGTTTTGTCTGTCTTGGACTTACAAGAAGGATTCTTTTTTCAACTAAGACCTTCAGTAAATTCATTGAAAGAAAGTCTTTTGTTTCTTCCCCATCTATTCCTGTGTCTCTTCATATTGTTCACTACAGTAGTTTTAATGTTGCTTTTTGATATTACTACATTTGGTTGCAGATTCGGATTCCCAAATTTTCTGTGACATGACTGCCTCTGGCTGTTTTTTAATTATAGGGTGTTTATAACAAAACATCTTTTTTTCGTACTCCTGAGGGTTGGTCTGTTTGCTTATGTATATAAATCATTGTTATTAATATTATGTTTGTATTGCATCCATAATCCAAACCTATCCTAGAATGTTCACTCCAAGAGAGCAGGGTTATCTTCCTTGTTCTCTCCTGGCACTTAGGTGCTCAATAAATATTCGTTGAATGAATGAATTTCAGGCCTTCTTCTAGGGCTGCTCTGGTCTCTGGAAACAGCACAACCCCCAAGGTTTTTTTTTTTTAAATAATTTATCGGTCCTATAGTGTATTTATGTATGTACGTATGTATGTATGTATGTATGTATGTATGTATTTATTTATTTGAGATGAGGTGTCTCCATATTGCCCAGGCTGGGATCGAACTCCTGAGCTCAGGTGATCTTCCCACCTCAGCTTTTCAAAGTGCTGGGATTACAGTGGTGAACCATGACGCCCAGCCTTAGTGTTTTTCTTGAGGGCTGTAGAATCTTTATGTTCACTTCCACTGGGACTCATGCTCACTTGCTCGTTAGGCATGGATAAAACATCTTTCTTAAACTGACAGTGAGCAGGTAAGAGATGCTAGAAAGCAAAAAATGTCTACAAGGGTTATGGGAAGAAAGCTAGGAATCATTTCTACAAGTGGTGGAGATGACAGAAAGAAAGATGCTTTTAAACTAAAAATCCTTAAAGATGGTATGATTGGTATTGTGTCTGTCATTTTTATGATACCTGCATTATTTAGCATGGAATTTTAAAGACAGGGCACACAGTTATGAGAAGCAGCCCTAAACTAGAATAAATATTTCCTTATTCTCAGTCCAATGCTCTTTACTATATAAGAGGCAATAAGGGATAAAGAATGCGGGCTGGGTTCAAATTCGTCTTCCTTTCCCATTTAATAGCTATGGTCCCATTCTGTTCCTCAGTCCTCTTATCTGTAAAATGGACATAATACTAACCTGTACCTCTTAGGGTTGCTTTGAAAAATTCAATGACTTTGTACATGTAATTCCCAGAATCAGTAAACACCCAAAAAATGTTTCTCAGTGTTCTCTACACCAAATGTTCAGTACATGTATTGAACTGTTCACAAAAGAAAGCTAAAGACTTTTTATGTGTAAACAGTGATCCTCCGGCCTCTGTCTGATTTATTTTTTATTTATATATTTTTTGAGACGGAGTTTCGCTCTTGTTGCCCAGGCTGGAGTGCAATGGCGCGATCTCGGCTCACCGCAATCTCCGCCTCCCGGGTTCAAGAGATTCTCCTGTCTCAGCCTCCCGAGTAGCTGGAATTACAGGCGTGCACCACCACGCCCGGCTAATTTTGTATTTTTAGTAGAGACGGCGTTTCTCCATGTTGGTCAGGCTGGTCTCGAGCTCCCGACCTCAGGTGATCTGCCAGCCTCAGCCTCCCAAAGTGTTGGGATTACAGGCGTGAGCCACCGCGCCCGGCCTGTCTGTCTGATTTTATACTAGCTGTGTACAGTGGTGAGGGAACAGCAGCCTAGGACCACAGACTGAGGGTCCAAAAGTAGCCGGAAAACGAGCCACGCTGCAAGGTGGAAAAATATTAGCTGGCAACCCGCCCCGCAGCCCGCTCTCCGCCCCCTTCCCCGGCTCACTCTCCTCCGGGCGGAGTTGCTGACAGACAGTCTGTCTTAGCCACCCCAACCTCGCATTTTCTCAGCGCTCCGCCCTCCCAGACACGATAGGTAGTTGGTCTCGGCCAATGGCGACACCCTGTCATACGAGCGGTAGCCAATCAGTAGCCAGGAGTCCGGAAAGGGGCGAGGCCGATCTGGGAGCCGCTGGCGCCACTAGAGGAGGGTGAGCGGCGCGGCAGAGTACGGCGCAGCGCAGCTCCCGAGGTAAGATGGCGGTGCTCTTTCCTCTAAGCTCTTGCAGTTGGGCTGCTATTTCGCTCTTTTTGTCAGCTCAGAGCTGCTACTCCGCCTCAAAGCAGTGTCAGAGTCAGTCTCCTTCCTGCAGGCTTCCAGGAGCCAGGATCTCCGGTGACCGGAGCCGTAGGACAAAATGGCGCTCGCATAGGCTTCCGAGGCCAGGCCCAGTCGTGCGCTCTGAGGCAGGCCGGGACAAAGGCGGCGTGCGGGGAGGCGGCGTGGCCGCCGCATGGGGCTGGTGTTGTCGCTTCCCTTCGTGCTGCAGCTGTGCGAGTCCTGAAGATACATTCAGCGTGGTGTGGTTCGGGGTGGGGCCGGGCATGGAGGGACACGCTAAAGGGAGGCAAAGCCACAGATGCCTGTGGAGACTTGGGGAGGGCGGCGGGGACTTACGGAGCGTACCTTACGGGGACGACTTCTGCATGTCCTTTGGAAACTGCCCGCGCGATCTGTGTGGAGCAGGAATTTTCGGGAAGGGTAAGGGCTTTTTGGTCTTTCGTTTGACCCCGCAGGTTTTGGTTATGAACAGGATTCGGATTCACGTCTTGCCAACCAATCGGGGGAGGATCACTCCAGTGCCCAGGTCTCAGGAACCTCTGTCTTGTGCATTCACTCATCGTCCATGCTCTCACCCTCGTCTGGAGGGGCAGGAGTTTTGCATTAAGCATATCCTTGAAGACAAGAATGCACCCTTCAAGCAGTGTAGTTATATATCGACGAAGAATGGAAAAAGATGTCCCAATGCTGCCCCAAAGCCAGAGAAGAAAGATGGGTATATATGTATAGATATATATGTCGTTTGTCTTAAAGCGAGGGGGTATGTGATATGATGCGGGCTTCAGCATAGCTGCCGCGTTTGAGATCTTGTCCTTGTAAATTTGGGGTTATGGTTGTATCCTTGGAAAACTGAAAAAACGGTGAAGACTGGAAAGACCCTTGAGTTGGATTACTTAGTTCACCTCTTTGGTTCTTTTCCCTTATCTGTAAAATAAAGGCATATTCTAAATTAGTCTTTTTTTTTTTTTTTTTAAGAGAGATGGGGTCTTGTTATTTTGACCAGGCCGGTCTCGAACTCCTGGTCTCAAGGTATCCTCCCATCTCGGCCTCCCAGAGTGCTGGGATTACAGGCGTGAGCGACCGCGCCCGGCCCTAAAATTAATTTTTTTTGGGGGTGGGCACAGATTCTTGCTTTATTCCCCAGGCTGGAGTGTAGTGTTGCTCACTGCAACCTCCTCCTTCCAGGTTCAAGCGATTCTCCTGCCTCCTAAGTAGCTGGGACTTAAGGCGTGCGCCACTATGCCCGGCTAATTTTTGTACTTTTTAGTAGAGACGGGGTTTCACCATGTTGGCCAGGCTTGTTTTGAACTGCTGACCTCAGGTGATCCATCCGCCTCGGCCTCCCAGAGTGTTGGGATTACAGGCGTGAGCCACCGCACCTGGCCCCTAAAATTCTTCTTAATGGAGGGGTGTGTGGCTCTATTTGGCTGTCCATGAATTTTGTTAAATAACATGCAAAGTTATATATGTGTGTATTCTTCTGTAAGGGGCTTTATAGTTTTCATCATGTATGCAAAGGTATCCATGCAAAAACATAACCTGACTAGATAATTTTTTACATATCTTGTAGTTTTAAAATTGTGTCCCTGGCTGGTCGCAGTGGCTCATGCCTGTAATCCCAGCACTTTGGGAGGCCACGGGAGGAGGATCACTTGAGGCCAGGAGTTGGAGACCAACCCAGGCAATACAGTGAGACCCCGTCTCTACAGAAGATTAAAAAACTCGCTGGGCATAGTGGCGTGGACATGTAGTCCCAGCTACTTGGGAGGCTGAGGTGGGAGGATCACTTGAGCCTGGGAGTTCCATACCAGACTTGGCAACATAGACTTCGTTTCTACAAAAAACTAAAAAAAATTTGCTGGGCACAGTGGTGCATGCCTATAGTTCTAGCTACTTTGAGGCTGAGGCAGGAGGATCGCTTGAACCAAGCAGTTTAAGGCTACAGTGAACTATGATTGCACCACAGCACTTTAGCCTGGGCAACAGAGCAAGACCCAATCCCTTGCCTCAGCCTCCCAAAGTGCTGGGATTACAGGGGTGAACCACTTCATCCGTCCTGTTATTTCCCTTTAATAAAGTCAAATGAGTTGACCTTGGGCCAGTTAAATTCCTCTGACTTGCATTTTTAGAAATGAATGTAATAGTCATTTTAATTCCCTAAAAATGATTTAAAGATTAGGGACTGTGAACATTATTGAACGCTTTCAAGAAGGAACTTATAAAATATTAATGTTTTGTCTCTTTAGGGTGTCCTTCTGTGCTGAACATGTCCGTAGGAATGCCCTGGCACTTCACGCTCAAATGAAGAAGACCAACCCAGGGCCTGTGGGTGAAACACTCCTGTGCCAGCTGAGCTCATATGCTAAGACAGAGCTGGGGTCTCAGACTCCAGAAAGTAGTCGCAGTGAAGCCAGCCGAATACTAGGTAAGGACCTTCTCTCCTGCAATGAAAAAGGAGGAAGAAAGTTAAGGGGGAACTATTTTGGGTTAGCACAATGCCTTGAACTATTTGGCAGTATTGTTAATTCATCAGGAATTTGGTGAGAATGCCGGGATTGCTTTGTTGTTTACCAGTTCTTTTGAATTTGAAGTAGTGTTTGCCTAGGTTTACTTTCCTGAGTTGGTGACCATTTCTTTCATTGCTTTTTTAATGCTCAGCAGCTTTGTTAGGTAATTTCAGGAAACAGTAATTTTAAGTTGATTTTTCTGTTTGAGAGGGCATGGTTTACTCATTTATGTTGTAAGTAATCTTACTTGGGTTGTATTTTCTTAAAGCGTTTTTATTTGCCAGTACCTTTGTACTAAGTGTTTTTTTTGTTTTTGTTTTTAAAATTTCAAGGTTTGGGTTGATAAGTAATCTAGTTTTGTGTGGTGGAGTTACAGAGGTGGGAAGTCTTAATGGCTGCTCTCCCTTCCTTGCCTCAGATGAAGACAGCTGGAGTGATGGGGAGCAGGAACCCATTACTGTGGATCAGACATGGAGAGGTGACCCTGACAGTGAAGCTGATAGCATAGACAGTGATCAAGAAGATCCCCTAAAGTAAGTTGTAACTCCACATAAGGCATTTGAAATGTAGTTAGTATATGGAATGTAGCGCTGCATGCTGTTAATAAATTAGTAACCTAGGAGGGTTGAAGACAGCTATTTGTCAGCAGTGAGAGGTTCTGTATATAAAAGTGGCATGGTTCATTGTCGTCTTGCTTCAAGGCAGGATGATTCTTTTTTAGAAGCCTTGTAATTTAAAAAAAGTTTGAACACCAAATTCTACGTATGAGAAAGTATAGGGGAGAAAACAGGAAATTTAGACATGGGAGTGTGGGAGGTGGATTGAGAAATGGTCAGACCAGTTTAGAGAAGAGAAAATGGTTGTGAATGGGTGCTTGGCCTAAACCTCAGGAATAATGTGATTGTAGTTGAATACTTCTGCAAAATGTCGTGTTCATGGGATTTATAAATTTTTTAAAGTTATATATTGTTTTAAATTGACAATTGTACAATGTATGGGGTACAGTGTGATGTTTGGATACTTGTAAACCTTGTGTCATGATCAAATCAGGGTAATTAGCATATTCATCAGCTCAAGCATTTAGTGTTTTTTTGTGTGTGGATTTTTTTTTAAAAAGAAGAATAAAAAGGTATTCAAGAGTTTGGTTTCATGCCTAAGAAAGAGAAACCGATTTAGAAACCCAAAAGTATATCTTAATCAGGTTTATATCTTAGTAAGCTTCTGCTCTTCACTTAACCCATCATCACCGTAGGAGTTGTAGAAGCATAAAAACATTACCACTCTGGAGTCTCATATTTCTGTGTCTCAAGGTCTGGGTTTAGTTTTTAAAAATGTTTGCCTGCTGACTTCTGTGTCTTAACACTTTGTACTGACAGTTTATGTAGAGGGACTGTAAATAGTGGAAGGGGTAATTTCTAGATTGACTGTTGGGCTTTTGTTCTTGCAATAGCATTTTCTTCATTACTTTGGATTCTTTGGTTTATAAGAAGTCATTTAGGGTTACATTTTCTCCTGACCCTGCTTAGCTTCTGAGATCAGAGGAGGTTGGGCATGTTCCGGATGGTATGGCCATATGTTAGGGTTACGTTTTCTGAGTAGAATAATTTCATCCATTTCTATTGAGTAATCTCACTGTGGTCAACTATTCAGGAAGTACTAGTTTAGAAAACCCATCTAAGTAGTTGGAACGGGAATGTCTGTTCTCTCGCAGGATTCTCTCACAAATAGTAACTTAAACCAACATATTCATTCCTTTTTTTTTTTTTTTTTTTTTTTTTGAGATGGAGTATTGCACTGTCACCCAGACTGGAGTGCAGTGGCATGATCTCAGTTCACTGCAACCTCCGCCTCCCAGGTTCAAGCAATTCTCCTGCCTCAAGCCTCCCTCCCAAGTAGCTGGGATTATAGGCACCCACCACCACACCCAGCTAATTTTTTGTATTTTTAGTAGAGATGGGGTTTCACCATGTTGGCCAGGCTGGTCTTGAATTCCTGACCTCGTGATTCACCTGCCTCGGCCTCCCAAAGTGCTGGGATTACAGGCATGAGCCATCAGGCCCAGCTTCATTCCTTTTTTTTCCATTGTGGTTCTAGATGGCCAAACTTGCTGCTTTGAAGAGATGTATGCTCTCTAGGGTTACAAAGGGAGTGTCGTTTGGTGTGGTAAACACTCAGCTTAAGGTCGAGAAACTTGATTTTGTTAGTAATCTAGAGTGGATCAGTCTCTAGGAGGCACATGGATGCTGATTTAACTTACAGGAGGCTGCTGTATAAACCAAAATACCAGGTCATTTTATGAGAAATACAAATGTGGAAAGTACTAGGCAGTTGATGTCACTCTGTCCTAGAAGAAACATGTTCAGAAGAGAAAATAAAGCCCCAAATATGGTCAGCTATTAGGCAACTAAGTATAAGGCTTTCGTTATTTTTCCTCAGTGAGATTATTGTTTAAAAAAATTTAGACCCACTAAATTTATGCATTTTTAGGCATGTAAATAGAGTTGTTCAGTGTCTCCTTATAATATGATTACATATTACTATCTTCTTATATTTAATAATATAGTAATTTAGTAGTATGTCCACTGAGTAAAATTCTTTTCATTAAGAATTTTTATCTTAGGGCACCAGTGTCTTTGTCATCAATAGGATCACTTTTTGAATCATCTAATAGTTTAACCACATTTATCTTCAATTGCTTGTTACACAAAGGGCACCTTTTATATTGTTTATGATGTTGCTAGAGACTTGATCCTAACTAGAATATTGTTGGCATAGATTTTTTAAACTTCCTGTTAGTATATATATGATTTCTCTCAAAGTAACCACTTACTTAATTGTTTTGTTAAAAGTAAAGCTTGTTTATGGCCAGGCATAGTGACTTACGCATGTAATCCTCGCACTTTTTTTTTTTGACACGAAGTTTCACTCTTGTCGCCCAGGCTGGAGTGCAATGGTGCGATCTCAGCTCACTGCAACCTCCGCCTCCCGGGTTCAAATGATTTTCCTGCCTCAGCCTCCCGAGTAGCTGGGATTACAGGTGCCCGCCACCACACCCAGCTGATTTTTATATTTTTAGTAGAGACGGGGTTTCTCCATGTTGGCAGGCTGGTCTTGAACTCCTGATCTGAGGTGATCTGCCCGTCTCAGCCTCCCAAAGTGCTGGGATTACAGGGACGAACCAGTGCACCCAGTGATCCTAGCACTTTGGGAGGTCGAGGTGGGAGGATTGCTTGAGCCCAGGAGTTCGAGACCAGCCTGGCAACATAGGGAGACACCATCTCTACGAAAGATTTAAAAATTAGCCAGACGTGGTGGTGCACGTGGTCTGTAGTCTTAGCTACTCGAGAGGCTCAGGTAGGAGGATCGCTTGAGCCTGGGAGGTCGAGGCTCTGTGATCGTGCCACTGCATTCCAGTCTGGGCAACAGAGGGAGACCCTATCTCATACACACAGAAAAAATAAATAAAAGCTTGTCTACAACATCTAATACTTAAGAAATTTTATCCTAAAGGTAATTGTTAAATCTTCATTTCCCTTTTTTAAATAATAATTGTATCATATGACCTCTATAAACATCCAAAACTTGTTTGGCTGAAGGTTATTTCACATTATTGAATCTTCATCATTGTTTTCCAAATAAAGAAATTTGGAGAATGCCCTTTATAAGAGAGACTATTTAGTAGAATATAAGGTGAGACCCTCTTTTTTGAAGATGAATGCTAATAATAAAACCTTGACTTTAATTTGTGCATACCAGAGCAAGGGGAATTAGTACATAATTTTAATGTCCAGCTCTGAAAGTCTGGCGCATTCATCTTTAAGTAAATGAGCCATCTGTTACATGAACCAGCCGGCATTCATTTAGTAGGTTGCTTACTGCCCCCACCAAATGATTTCTAATAACTTCTAATAGTAATGGCTTCAGATAAGTACATTTCAGTCCCAGACCATTGGTTAAATTCTCTTCTGACAGGGTGCAGTGAAATTAATTTTTTAAAACAATTTTTATTTTTCTCATTTTCAGTATTCAAAAAATGAATTTCATTTTAACAAACTCTATATTAGGTTAAGGCCTCAGTATTTTAGGTTACAGACAGGTTAATGTAGGCATAACCCATTTTTCTGAAGATGTAACTTAGTCACCTTGTGAAACCGTTATGTATTTATTTTTGAGACGGACTCTCGCTCTGTTGCCAGGCTGGAGCGCAGTGGCACGATCTCAGCTCACTGCAACCTTCGCCTCCTGGGTTCAAGCAATTCTTCTGCCTAAGCCTCCCTAGTAGCTGGGACTACAGGCGCACGCCGCTGTGCCCGGCTAATTTTTTTTTTTTTTTTTTTTGTATTTTAGTAGAGATGGGGTTTCACCATGTTGCCCAGGCTGGTCTCAAACTCCAGAGCTCAGGCAGTATGCCCACCTCGGTCTCCCAAAGTGCTAGAATTACAGGCTTGAGCCACCGTGCCCAGCCAACTGTTATGTATCTTTAAAGCCTTTTCACATTTTCTGATAGTCTGTTAGCTTTTGTCATTTCTGTAATTTGCTGGTTTCATTTTATTTTATTTATTTTTAAATTTATTTTTTATTAATTTTATTTTATTATTTATTATTTTTATTTATTTATTTAATTTGTTTATTTTATTTAATTTTTTATTTTTGGAGACAGAGTCTCGTTCTGTCGCCCAGGCTGGAGCGCGGTGGTGCGATCTTGGCTCACTGTAATCTCTGCCTACCAGGTTCAAGTGATTCTCCTGCCTCAGCCTCCCGAGTAGCTGGGATTATAGGTGCTTGCCACCATACCTGGCTAATTTTTGTATTTTTAGTAGAGAGGCGGTTTTGCCTTGTTGGCCAGGCTGGTCTCGAACTCCTGACCTCAAGTGATCCACCCACCTTGGCCTTGTGCACCACACCTGGCCCTTTGCTGGTTTTATTAACCATGTTTTGATTTTTCTTAATTTCTTTTCACTTTTACTTCAGAGTATAGTTAAGTACCTCTTATACACAGGTAATATTGGCTTTTGTTTATATTTATGAAGAAATTTTGGCAGAAATTACTTGCTCTCAGTCCTAAAGTTAATTTTGTATATTCTGTGTATTTCAGTGCCTTAACAGCTAGTTTTTAAAAATAAAGCATAGGCTGGCCACAGTGGCTCACGCCTGTAATCCTAGCACTTTGGGAGGCCGAGTCAGGTGGATTGCCTGAACTCAGGAGTTTGAGACCAGCCTGGGAAACATGGTGAAACCCCATCTCTACTAAAAATACAAAAAATAAAAAAATTAGCCAGGTGTGGTGGCACATGCCTGCAATCTCAACTACTGTGGAGGCTGAGGCATGAGAATTGCTTGAACCCGGGAGGCGGAGGTTGCAGTGAGCCAACATTGTGCCACTTCAGTGCAGCCTGGGAAACAGAGCAAGACTCTGTCTTAAAAACGAAAAAGTAATAAAGCATAATTTTTTGACTTAAAATTAATGTAATTTATGTGTTTTGCCTTTTCAATAAAATTTTTACTCAGTATGAAACTTAAGGTATATAGCTTGTTCTTTGTATTTATGTAATGATCAGACGGTGAGTGAAACAAAATTTTTAAAATTCAAAGTTATTCTCTTATTTATTTATTTATTTATTTTTGAGACATGGTCTTGTTCTGTCACCCAGGTTGGAGTGCAGTGGTGCCATCTCAGCTCACTGCAGCCTCCCACTCCCAGGCTGAAGTGATCCTTTCACCTCAGTCTCCTGAGTATCTGGGACTACAGGTATACACCACCGTGCCCAGCTAACTTTTGTATTTTTTGTATTGACAGGGTTTTATCATGTTACAGCCCAGGCTGGTCTTGAACTCCCAGGCTCAAGCAATCTGCCTGCCTCGGCCTCCCAAAGTGCTGGGATTACAGGCGTGAGCTATCACACCTGGCCTCATCTCTTAATTTTGATTGCATAAATCAGAGCCAGAGAACAGTCTTCCATATATTAATCACTAGCATAACTTTTAGAAGTTCTTTTTTTTTTTTTTTCTTTTTTTGAGATGGAGTCTTGCTCTGTCACCCAGGCTGGAATGCAGTGGCACGATCTCAGCTCACTGCAACCTCTGCCTCCCGGGTTCAAGCAATTCTCCTGCCCCAGCCTCCCGAGTAGCTGGGATTATAGGCGCCCACCACCATACCTGGTTGATTTTCGTATTTTCGGTAGAGACGGGGTTTCGCCATGTTGGCCAGGCTGGTCTTGAACACCTGACCTCAGGTGATCCGCCTGCCTTGGCCTCCCAAGGTGCTAGGATTACAGGTGTGAGCTACCGTGCCTGGCCAGAAATTCTTTTAGTTTATAATTGGCAGCAAAGCTTAATCAAGTTGATATGGATCCGTGCCAGATCTTTGGCAATTAAGGGTTAACCTAGGGTACTGAATTTTGAGAATATTGTCAAGAAAATTAGCTGAGGACAGGGTATAGCCCATTTTGACTAGTTATTTGAGGGTCCATATGAGCTCCAATATAGGCCTATATTTTTTAAACAATTACAAATTTTGGCCGGGCACAGTGGCTTATGCCTGTAATCCCAGCACTTTGGGAGGCCGAGGCTGGAAGATCGATCTGAGGTCAGGAGTTAAGACCAGCCTGACCAACATGGAGAAACCCCATCTCTACTGAAAATATAAAAATTAGCTGGGCGTGGTGGTAGGTGCCTGTAATGCCAGCTACTTGGGAGGCTGAGACAGGAGAATCACTTGAACCTGGGAAGCGGAGGTTGCAGTGAGCCAAGGTTGTGCCACTGCACTCCAGCCTGGGTGACAGAGCAAGACTGTCTCAAAAAAAAAAAATTATTTGATACTGGTATCTTTAGTGCTTTAATTAAAATATATTGCCAGGTGCAGTAGCTTATGCGTTTAATTCCAGCACTTTGTGAGGCTGAGGCGGGAGGATCGCTTAAACCCAGGGGTTCAAGCCTGGACAACATGGTGAAATCCCATCTCTACAAAAAATACAAAAATTAACCAAGTGGGGTCGTGCACACCTGTAGTCCCAGCTACTCGGCAGGCTGACGTGGGAGGATCGCTTGAGCCCAGGAAGCAAAGGTTGTAGTGAGCTGTGATTGATTGCACCACTGCACTCCATCCTGGGTGACAAGAGTGAGACCTTATCTCAAAAAAAAAAAAAAAAAAATATATATATATATATATATGTATGTATATGTGAAAGATACATGTTAATGAATTGAACACTTTAAAGCTGTCTTGACTGGTAAGTGATGATTTCATATCAAAACATTAAGAATGTAGATTAATAAAAGTTTAAAGTGTTCCGCATGTTCACTTTCTTTTCAACATAATGCAAATAGCTGGGAAAAATAAGACATTTCTCCTTCCCCCATTTTGGGAAATCACAGATTAGTATTCTTTCTTGGAGATTTTCTCTTTTGTTTTATTTAATAACAACTTGAATGGTACAATGTTTTGCAAAAACATTAAGGTGATGATGTCACCACTTGTTAAATAACAAACTTAGTCTGACATCTCTACTCTTTCAAACTTGGGTTTTATTATTATTGTTTTCTTATGCTTTGCTGAATTCTGTTTTATTCCAGACACGCTGGTGTCTACACGGCAGAAGAAGTGGCCCTGATTATGCGTGAAAAGCTAATTCGTTTGCAGTCGTTGTATATTGATCAGTTTAAACGACTTCAGCATCTGCTCAAGGAGAAGAAGCGCCGATACTTACATAATCGCAAAGTGGAACATGAAGCTCTAGGCAAGTTTTATGCCAGTTCCAACAAGCTGTTGTGGGTTTAACATGTGAATTTGGTAGTACAGTCATGTGTCACTTAATGATGGGGATACATACGTTGTTAGGTGATTTTTATCATTCAAACTTCATAGAGTGACTCACGCTAACGTAGGTGGTATAGCCTGCAACATACCTAGGCTGCAAACCTGTACAAGCATGTTACTGTACTGAATACTGTGGGCAGTTGTAACAGTGGTATTTGTGTACCTAAACACATCTAAACAGAGAAAAGGTACAGTTAAATTATGGCATAAAAGATTTTAAAAATGGGCACTTAGCATGAATGGAGCTTGTAGGACTGGAAGTTATTTTGGGCGAGTGAGTGAGTGGTGAGTCAACAGGAAGGCCTAGCACATTATTATTTACTACTTTAGACGTTATAAGTACTGTACACTTAAGCTGTACTAAATTTATAAAGTTTCTTCAATAATAAATTAACCCTTAGCTTACTGTAACTTTTTTACTTTATAAACTTTTTTTTTTTTTTTTTTTAATTGAGACGGACACGGAGTCTCGCTCTGTTGCCCAGGCTGGAGTGCAGTGGCATGATCTCAGCTCACTGCAACCTCTGCTTCCTAGGTTCAAGCAGTTCTCCCACCTCAGCCTCCCAAGTAGCTGGGATTACAGGCACATTCCACCATGCCCGGCTAATTTTTTTATTTTTAGTAGAGGAGGGGTTTTGCCATGTTGGCCGGGCTGCTCTCGGAACTCCTGACCTCAAGTGATCCCCCTACCTTGGCCTCCCAAAGTGCTGGGATTTCAGGCATGAGCCACTGCGCCTGGCCTATAAGCTTTTTTTTAAAGAGACAGAATCTTGCTGTGTCACTGAGGCCAGAGTGCAGTAGCGTGGTCCTCACTCACTGCAGCCTTCAACTCCTGGACTCAGGCTATCCTGCCTCAGCCTCCTGAGTAGCTAGGACTACAGATGCACCACCACACTCAGCTAATTTTTAAATTTTTGTAGAGACAGGGTCTCGCTATGTTGCCCAGGTTAGTCTTGAACTCCTGGGCTCAAGTGATCCTCCGACCGTGGCTTCCCAAAGTGCTGGGATTGATTACAGGCATGAGCCACTGCACCTGGCCTTTATAAACTTAAAAAAAAATTTTAAGAAAAACTTCTGGACTCTGTAATAACACTTAGCTTAAAACACAAACACTGTACAGCTGTACAAAAATTTTTTTTTATATCCCTATAAGCTTTTCTAGTTTTAATTAAAAAAAAATCCTTTTAAACTTCTGTTAAAAACTAAGATGCAAACACGTACATTAGCCTAGGCCTACATGGGCCTAGTGTCACTGTCTTTCACCTCCACATCTTGTCCCAGTGGAAGGTCTTCGGGGACAATCTCATGCAGCGAACTGTCATCTCATGATAACAATGTCTTCTGCAATACTTTCTGAAAGAACTGCCTGAGGCTGTTTTACATTTAACTTTTTTTTTTTTTAATAAATAGAGTGGAGTACATTCTAAGGATAAATATAGTAAATATATAAACCAGTAACATAGTTGTTTATTATCGAGTATTAGGTACTGTGCATAATTGTAGGTGCTAGATTTTTTTTGTGTGTGTGATATAGTCTCACTCTGTCGCCAGGCTGGAGTGCAGTGTGTGATCTTGGCTCACTGCAACCTCCACCTCCCGGGTTCAAGCGATTCTCCTGCCTCAGCCTCCTGAGTAACTGGGACTATAGGTGCATGCCACCACGCCCAGCTAATTTTTGTATTTTTAGTAGAGATGGGGTTTCACCATGTTGGCCAGGATGTTCTCAATCTCCTGATCTGGTGATCTGCCTGCCTTGGGCTCCCAAAAAGTGCTGGGATTACAGGTGTGAGCCACTGTGTCCAGCCTGTGCTAGACTTGTATATAACTGGCAGTGCAGTAGGTTTGGTCACCAGCATCACCACAAATGTGTGGGTTGAACTATGATGTCACTAGGCAATAAGAATTTTTCAGCTTTGGCCAGGTGCGGTGGCTCATGCCTGTAATCCCAGCGCTTTGGGAGGCCAAGGCAGGCGGATCACGAGGTCAGGAGATCGAGACCACAATGAAACCCTGTCTCTACTAAAAATACAAAAAAAAAATTAGCCGGGCGTGGTGGCGGGCACCTGTAGTCCCAGCTACTCAGGAGGCTGAGGCAGGAGAATGGCGTGAACCTGGGGGGCGGAGCTTGCAGTGAGCCAAGATTGCGCCACTGCACTCCAGCCTGGACAACAGAGCCAGACTCTGCCTCAAAAAAAAAAAAAAAATTTTTTTTTCAGCTTTGTTATAATCTTAGGGACCACCATAGTATGTATGGTCCATGATTGATTAAAAAGTGGTTATATAGTGCATGACTATAATTAGATTTATTTCTGTCTTGGTACCTGGATTGGGGGTCATTTGCTTTTGAAACTGCCTATCTTACGCCCAAGGATTTTCCTGTTTACTTGTTGACTTGGAGATGTAACCTTGATGGATTGCTTGGCAAATAACATCTTGACTCTTGTAACTCTAGGCAGTAGTCTCCTGACTGGCCCAGAGGGACTTTTGGCCAAAGAACGAGAGAACTTAAAGCGATTAAAATGTCTGCGTCGATACCGCCAGCGCTATGGAGTGGAAGCCTTACTGCATAGGCAGTTGAAGGAACGGAGAATGCTGGCCACAGATGGTGCCGCCCAACAGGTAATTTGTGTGTATACCTTTAAGGTATATACGTTCACTTTATTTATTGTTTTTATTTTTTCGAGACGGAGTCTCGCACTGTCACTCAGGCTGGAGTGCAGTGGTGCGATGTCGGCTCACTGAGATCTCTCAACCCCTGCCTCCCAGTTTCAAGCAATTCTCCTGCCTCAGCCTCCCGAGTAGCTGGGATTACAGGTGCCCACCACCATGCGCCCGGCTAATGTTTTTGTATTTTTGGGGGTTTCACTATGTTGGCCAGGCTGGTCTCCAATGCCTGACCTCGTGATCTACCCACCTCGGCCTCCCAAAGTGTTGGGATTGCAGACATGAGCCACCGTGCCTGGTCATGTTCACTTTATTTACAAGGTTAGAGTAATTGTCAAAACACTATGTCCAGTCTTTTTTTGAGACAAGAGTTTCAATCTTGTTGCCCAGGCTGGAGTGCAATGGCGCCGTCTTGGCTCACCGCAGCATCCACCTCCTGGGTTCAAGTGATTCTCCTCCCTCAGCCTCCTGAGTAGCTGGGATTACAGGCATGTGCCACCATGTCTGGCTGATTTTGTATTTTTAGTAGACACGGGGTTTCTCCATGTTGGTCAGGCTGGATCCTATGTCCAGTCTTGGATCTGAAATCTGACTTTTTGCACGTGGGTTATAGTGAAAGCACTTAGCTTGAAGTCAGGAGACATGGATTCTAGTGTGAGTCCCCACTGACCAGCTCTGTGTCTGCACAGTTAGCTTAAATTTTCTGGGCCTCAGTATTCTCATCTGCATATTGAGTAGTTGGGAAAAGTTTCTAAGTCCTTGGTTCAGATATTCTTCAGTTCAGAAATAAGCACAAGTTAAGTCTAAATTGCTTGGGAATCTTGTTTTAAAATGTGGGAAGGTAGAATAGGAGCAATTGAATGTCAGGAAGTAAGGTTAATAGGAAGAAGAATTAAGTGATCATTCTTAAATGTGTTTTTCAAACCCTTGGTCTCTGTTTCAGTAAGAGTAATTTTGTTTCATTTGTTGAGATTCCACTTAAGGCTGCAATTTCAAAGAGTTCTGTTGGTAAAAGACAAAATTTGTGTTAAATAGGCTATATCACACTTTTAGAATATGGAGAGGTGTATTTGGGATTGAGGTTGACTCATGCACTAGGTTTTAAAGTTTTTTGTTTTTTGCATGATATTGGTGAATCTATTTTTGTTAAATGTTAAATTTCTAGCCTTTAGGATGTGCTTTTCTTATATAACTATTTTCATCGTAATTGTTTGTATGTTCTTTTGTGGGTCTATTTTATCTGTCTTTTTCCATTTTAGGCCCATACCACTCGTTCCAGTCAGAGGTGCTTGGCCTTTGTGGATGATGTTCGTTGTTCCAATCAGTCTCTTCCAATGACCAGACACTGCCTTACCCGTATCTTTTTACTCTGCCTGTTAAGGCTGTGATTTGCTAGTTTGAAGACTAGTGGGAATCTCTGTGCTAGTTTGCTTAATTGAAGGATTTTGTTTTCCTTTGGCCCTGAATCAAGGCCAGCAGTTTGCTGAAGCTGTTGGTTTCAAGCAGGAGCCTAAAGAATTGTCTTTCTATGGTCTGTTGGCCATTTCATAACTTTGGAAATGTAATGGTCAATTCATTAGAAAGAAACATGAGTCGTTTTTCATAGATGTGGGCTAATATTTATTTATAGACTTAATACTTGGGTCCCAAAATATACATAAAATATTTGTAATTGTCTCAAGGTTTCTGATTTAACTTGCTTATTAGGATCCTAATGCTGTTAAATCTAATTATAAACTTAAAAAATTACTGTGGGTTTTCCACCCCAATTGAAAGGATGATTTTGCACTGTGAACTTCTAGTATTATCCTTTTGTGTGGTTAGGGCCCTCACTTCTGTATTTTATTTTATTTTTTATTTTTTGGAGATGGAGTTTTGCTCTAGTCTCCCAGGCTGGAGTGCAATGGCGTGATCTCGGCTCACTGCAACCTCCACCTCACTGCACCCTCCGCCTCCCGAGTTCAAGCGATTCTCCGAGTAGCTGGGATTACAGGCACATACCACAACACCTGGCTAATGTTTGTATTATTAGTAGAGATGGGGTTTCACCATGTTGGCCAGGCTGGTCTCGAACTCCTGACCTCAGGTGATCCACCCGCCTTGGCTTCCCAGAATGCTGGGATTACAGGAGTAAGCCACTGTGCCCGGCCTTTATTTTTTTATTTGTGTTTTTTGAGACAGGGTCTCACACTGTTATCCAGGCTGGAGTGCAGTGGCTCAGTCATAGCTCACTGCAGCCTTAACTCCTGGGTCAAGCAATTCTCCTACCTTAGCCTTCTGAATAGCTGGGACTATGTATGTGTGCCACCATGCCTGGCTAATTATTTATTTTATTTTATTATTAATTATATTTTTTGAGGCAGAGTCTCGCTGTGTCGCCCAGGCTGGAGTGCAGTGGTGTGATCTTGGCTCACTGCAACTTCCACCTCCTGGGTTCAAGCAATTCTTGTGTGTCATCCTCCTGAGTAGCTGGGATTACAGGCACGTGCCACCACGCCTGGCTAATTTTTGTATTTTTAGTAGAGATGGGGTTTCACCATGTTGGCCAGGTTGGTCTCAAATTCCTGACCTCAAGTGATCCGCCTGCCTCGGCCTCCCAAAGTGTTGGGATTACAAGCATGAGCCACTGCACCTGGCCTATTTTTTTTTTTTTTTGTAGAGGCAATTTTCAGTATGTTGCCCAGGCTGGTCTCAAACTGCTGGGCTTAAGCAGTCTGCCAGTCCTTTCCTCCCCAGATGCTGGGCTTACAGTCATCAGCCACTGTACCTGGCCTTTATAAACTTAAAAAAGAAACTTGGCTCTTTAAAAAGTTTTCTTTTTTTAATTTTTTTGAGACAGTGTCTTACTCTGTTGCCCAGGTTGGAGTGCAGTGGCATGATGATGGCTCACTGCCGTGATCTGCTGGGCTTAAACGATCTTCCCACCTCAGCCACCAGAGTAGCTGGGACTACAGGCACGTGCTACCACGTCCAGCTAATTTTGTTTAATTTTTGTAGAGAGGATGTGTCACTATGTTGCCCAGGCTGGTCTCGAACTTCTGAGCTCATGTGATCCGCCTGCCTCAGCCTCCCAAACTGCTAGGATTACAGTTGTGAGCCACCATGCCCAGTCTCTTGACTCTTTTGTGGTAACACTTAGTCGCTGTGCCTGGCCTCTAACTTGCATACTTTAAACATCATTCAAATTAGAAGTTTGCTGTTTCCAAAAATGAGATGCTTTTTTTTTCTTCTTTTCAATTAATTTGCCTTTGAACCATCATAATGTCTCTTGATTCTGTTAAAGGACTACATTTGGTATTGGGCCTTCAAACCTTTTTGAGTTGTTGATTGAATTGTGAAAGTGCTTATTTATTATAGGCATTGAGAAAAATTTTGCAGTAAAAGCATTTGTTAATTAAATAGGATTGCTGGATTTCATTTGCTTGGCAAGAAATGCCAAATATTTGGAAATTAAAACTTATTTTCTTTATTTGTTTTTTTTGAGACAAAATCTGACTCTGTCACCCAGGCTGGAGTGCAGTACCGCGATCTCAGCTTGCTGCATCCTCCGCTACCCTGGGTACAAGCGATTCTCCTGCCTCAGCCTCCCAAGTAGCTGGGTTTACAGGCGCCTGCCACCGCACCCAGCTAATTTTTGTATTTTTAGTAGAGATGGGGTTTCACCGTGTTAGCCAGGATGGTCTCGATCTCCTGACCTTGTGATCTGCCTGCCTTGGCCTCCCAAAGTGCTGGGATTACAGGCATGAGCCACCGCGCCCGGCCACTTATTTTCTTTAATAGGGAGAGGAGAAGGAGAACCTCTTCTTAGTCTTTTGACAGGAAGCTGATTTTTATTTTGCTTATTAAATATTTTACTAATTTATTAATTACAACAGATGTCTGATAAGAGATTATTGTTCTTAATATATAAAATGGTTGTGCAAAGTAATGAAAAACTCTAAAGATAAATGCTTACAGCCTGGACAATACAGTAAGACCTCATCTCTAAAGAAAAAGAAGAAAGAAAAATTATCTGGTCACCATGGCATGTGACTGTAGTCTTAGCTACCTGGGAGGATTTTTTGAGCCTAGGAGTTTGAAGCTGAAGTGAGTTAGGATCATGCCACTGCATTCTAATTTTTAGAGACAGAGGAAAACCCTGTCTCTAAAAAAAAAAAAAAAGACCGGGTGCAGTGGCTTACACCTGTAATTCCAGCACTTTGGGAGGCCAAGATGGGTGGATCACGAGGTCAGGAGTTCAAGACCAGCCTGGCCAAGATGGTGAAACCTCATCTCTACTAAAAATACAAAAAAAATTAGCCAGGCATGGTGGCGGGTTCCTGTAATCCTTGCTACTCGGGAGGCTGAGGCAGAGAATTGCTTGAACCTGGGAGGTGGAGGTTGCAGTGAGAGGAGATCACGCCACTGCACTCCAGCCTGGGCAACAGAGTGAGACTCCGTCTCAAAAAAAAAAAAAAAGGCCGGGTGCGGTGGCTCACGCCTGTAATCCCAGCACTTTGGGAGGCCAAGGCGGGCAGATCACGAGGTCAGGAGGTCGAGACCATCCTGGCTAACACGGTGTAAAACCCCATCTCTACTAAAAATACAAAAATTAGCCGGGTGCGGTGGTGGGCGCCTGTAGTCCCAGCTACTCAGGAGGCTGAGGTGGGAGAATGGCATGAACTCGGGAGGCGGAGCTTGCAGTGAGCTGAGGTTTTGCGCCACTGCACTCCAGCCTGGGCGACAGAGCGAGACTCTGTGTCAAAAAAAAAAAAAAAATTGCTTAAAACATAATTGGGCAAAGGCTATGGGCAGATTTAAAAGAAGATAGAAAAGGCTAATAGGGCCGGGCAAAGTGGCTCTCACCTGTAATCTCAGCACTTTGGGAGGCTGAGGTGGGTGGATCACCTGAGGTCAGGGGTTTGAGACCAGCTTTGCCAATATGGCGAAACCCCGTCTCTACTAAATATACAAAAATTAGCCAGGCGTGGTGATGGGCGCCCGTAATCCCAGCTACTCGGGAGGCTGAGGCAGGAGAATCGCTTGAACCCGGAAGGCGGAGGTTGCGGTGAGCCGAGATCGTGCCATTGCACTCCAGCCTGGGCGACAGAGTGAGACTCTTGTCTCAAAAAAAAAAAAAAAAAAAAAAAAAGGCTAATAGTTAAAAGTGTGTATCTTCACTATAAATACAGTTGGCCTTTGAACAATTCATGGGGTTAGGGTGCTGACCCCCTACACAGTTGAAAATTTGTATATAATTTTTGATTCTCCCAAAATTTAACTGCTAATAGCCTTATGGCTTACTGTTGATCAGAAGCCTTATCAACAACATAGCTTCCTAACACATATTTTATATGTTTATATGTCTTATATATTGTATTAAAATAAACTAGGAAAAAGTGTTACTAAGAAAATCATAAGAGAAAATATATTTACTATTTATTAAATGGAAGTGGATTATCATAGAGGTCCTTATTCTCATGGTCTTTTTGTTAAGTGGAGGGGGAAGTGTTATTGTCTGTGGGATGACAGAGGCAGAAGAAAATGCACGTGTAAGTAGACCCGTGCAGTTCAAGCTTGTGGTGTTTAAAGGTCAACTGTAAATAGGAAATAAGGAAAATTAAAAATCTATAAAATTGATATTTGTACATATATTTGTTTTAAAATAAAATTTAAAATATGCAATTTTTCAAAAATAAGTCAGTGAATTTCAAAAGTAGGTGAGAGTATGGTGAAATTGACTCTTCTAAATATTGCCAGTGGGAATATAAATAGATAAAAGCTTTTTGGAAAGCAATCTGACAGTAATTCATATTTCCTCATATGGTAATTTTTACCTCTGGGAATTTATTTTAAGGAGATAATCAAATGCAGACCAATATTTTTACATGAAATATTCTTCCAACTTGAGACAGCCTTAACATTTTTAGAGCTGGAGAATAGGGAGATAAATTAATGACACAACATAGTGTGGAATATTTTCAGGCATTAAATATATTTAACAGAATTTATGAATGACAGCAAAATGATAGTGACATTCCAGGATATGGAATTCTGTACGGTGTCTGAAATTGCATGAAACCAAATACTGGAAGGGAACAATACAGAAATGTGATAATTTGTGCATGGTGTGGTTGTGAATGCCCTTTTTTCACTGTTCTTTTATTTTTTGGTTTTTTAAGGCGAGCATGAATTACTTTTATAAGGGAAAAAACTCAGTTTACAGATACTAAGGACTATTTTAGATATTATAATACTGTAGTCAAATAGCTTATTAAAATATAAATATAAAGCAAAATTGAAAATGTATTTGAAAAGAGAAGGGAAGTATTTTTTTTCCTTTTATGCTCTTTCCTTTCCACTCCATAGTTGCCTAAGTCACTTACCCTTCCTTAAGTCCTTATCCCAGAGAAAGATGCGACTGCCATTGGTGACCTGTTAACTCTTTACTGTGGTCTAATGGAGACAGCACTCAACTGAAAGTGAAGGACCCAGACTCTAGTTGTAGGTTAACCATTCCCTTCTTTTTACCTCTTTTGCCCCATCTGAAAGGAAAGTGGTGGGTGGAGGATGATGGGGGGAGTCCTTTTTTAGGATATTGTGGTATTAAATACATAAGAGACTTGTGAAAGTCCTTTGAATTCCAATAAAAAAAAGTTCTTGGCCAGGCGTGGTGGCTCACGCCTGTAATCCCAGCACTTTGGGAGGCTGAGGCGGGCTGATCGCCTGAGGTCAGGAGTTAGAGACCAGCCTGGCCAACATGGCGAAACCGTGTCTCTACTAGAAGTATAAAAATCAGCCGGGTGTGATGGCAGGTGCCTGTAATCCCAGCTACTTTGGAGTCTGCGGCAGGAGAATCTCTTGAACCCAGGAGACAGAGGTTGCAGTGAGCCGAGATCACGCCACTGCATTCTAGCCTGGGTGACAGAGCGAGACTTCGTCTAAAAAAAATTTCTGGTTGAAACATTTAATGGATAATATTTTAAATATTAATAATTTAAGAGTGGGCTTCTTAAGCACATTAGATATTGCTTAGATTTTCTTAAGCGCATAGTGCAAATCTGATGATTCCCATTAGATTCATATGTTTATTCATTTGATCATTCAATAAATATTTGTTTGCCTTGTACTATCTTCTGTTTCTTTAGAGTAGTGGTTTTCAACTGGGGGCCATTTTGTTTTCCAGTTGGCAATGTGTGGAGAAATTTTTGGTTGTTATAACTCAGATGGAGGTGCTCCTGACAGCTAGTGGATAGAGGCCAGGAATGCTGCTATACATCCTTCTTCCAACAAAGATGTACCTGGCCCACAGTGTTGGTAGTGCCACAGTTGTCACACCCTGCTTGAGAGTTTAGTTATTTCCAAGTATGCATTGAAAGAAATAGCTTTATTCAAGGAAGTTTATATGGTTTTAAAAATTATAATTGTTAGTTTTTTTATTTAAAAAAATTACCATAAAAGTTTTGAGTTGAAAATTATAACTCCATAATTCAGGTACTATCAGTTTAAGAAAAATTGTGTTTTCTGGTTAAAAATAAGTCAAATTTTAAAATAATGTTTATTAATCTAGGAAAATAACCAGGTAGTTAACAGATTTCAAGAAATAGTAGCACTTGCATAAAATGTGTTTTGTAAAGTAACTTGAATTTTATTGTATCTAATCATCTCAATTTTGATTCATCCTACAGAGCTTCTTTGCTAACTTGGAAATATAGCCCTTTTCTTCTTCTACCTTTAACAAAAGTTGTTAATAGAGTCCTTGGAGTGTTTCTAGAATACTTTTTTTTTTTCAATGGGCCTTCATACGCAAAATTTTCTTCTTCCTTTAGGATCATAAAAGGATTCCTCTGTACTAGCACACTCCCCTAAAAAAAAAAAAAGGCATGTATATTTAATTTCTTGTTAGGATATGATACCTAGTGACTTTTACTAGAGCTCTGTTTCCCCCTATTCCAGTGGTGCTTTAAATGAATTTATCATGTAATCATCTTTGGAAACGAGGTCCAAGAAATTGTTGCAAACTTTGCCAGTCTGCTAAGGGAGCAGAGACATTGTATCGCTTGACTCTTTTGGAAGGGCTGTTTAGGGGCATTTTCAAGGCTATTTGCATTTGCCACTACATGTTTCTTCTGAATACGTGTGTGTTCCTAGGAGTGTTACTGCTACTTGCTTAAGGGAGAATGGGATGGTGTCTAGTTTAAATGACCAGGATCTTGAAAAGGAGGTTGGGGACAAGTTTTAAATTACTGGTAGAGCTAGAATTTGATGCTAGTAAATGACATTTATTTTGAGAAGTAACTTTAAAAATTGCTAACTTCATTTGGTATTCTGTATCAAATGTAGTTGTAATTTATCTTATATAGTCCAGACCTTGAGTTTTATGTGGCAGACAATGCTATTTGTATTTTACGCTTTCGATAGATTGTGTTTTATTTCCCTTGACCATTTTTCTACAGATATTTGTCAGGATACGAATCAGGTTCTCTTCAAGTGCTGCCAGGGATCTGAAGAGGTACCCTGCAACAAACCTGTTCCTGTAAGCCTCTCTGAGGATCCCTGCTGCCCACTGCATTTCCAGTTGCCTCCTCAGATGTATAAGCCCGAGCAGGTACTGTCTGTGCCAGACGATCTGGAAGCCGGCCCCATGGATCTGTACTTGAGTGCTGCTGAGCTTCAGCCCACTGAGAGTTTACCTCTGGAGTTCAGTGATGTAAGTTAGAGAAGCTCTGCTCTGGTTCAGGCCCTTGAGACAAAGCCTTATTTATTAATGGTGAGAATAGGTTAGTCTTTGTGGTTAGGAGAATCGACAAAGTTTTTGAAGTGATATATACGTATAGTTGTATTTATATGTTAGCATATTCATTTAGAGAAATCTACCCTACCTTATATTTTTTTCCAGACTCTTCCCATACCTTTTTAGGGATACAATTTACATACTATAAATTGCACTCTTTGAAAGTGTATAATTGAGTGATTTTTAGTATATTCACAAAGTTACGCAACTACCACCACTAATTTCAGAAGGTTTTCACCATCTCCAAAAGAAACTCAGTACGTATTATGACACTCTTCATTTTCTTCTCCCCCCAGCCCCTGGCCACGATGAATCTACTTTTTGTCTCTGATTTTGCTTATTCCGGACATTTCATATCAATGTAATAGTATATGTATCCTTTTGTGTCTTGCTTGTTTCACTTAGCATAATGTTTTCAAGGTTTATCCATACTATAATATGTATCAATACTTCATTCCTTTTTGTGACTGAATATTCCATTGTTTGGAAATACCACGCTTTAAAAATTTATCAGTTGATGGATATTTGTGCTGTTTCTACTTTCTGGCTATTAAGGAATATACTGTTAAGAACTTTTGAGACAGAGTTTCTGTCGGTGGCATGAGCCACCACGCCCAGCTTAGTTATCATTTTTATAACTTTTTTTTTTTTTTAATTGGGGTCTTGCTCTGTTGCTCAGGCTGGAGTGCAGTGGCATGATCATGGCTCAGTGCAGCCTCGAACTCCTGGGCTTAAGTGATCCTCCTGCCTCAGCCTCCCAAGTAGCTGGGACTATAGGTTTATGCCACCATGCCCAGCCAATTTTTTATTTTTTGTATAGATGAGATCTCCCTATGTTGCATGGGCTGGTCTTCAACTCCTAGGCTCAAGTGATCCTCTTACCTTGGCCTCAAGTGATCCTCTTACCTTGGCCTCCCAAAGTGCTGGGATTACAAGTGTGAACCACTGTGCCTGGCCACTATAACTTGGCTTTTTTTTTTTAGACTGAGTCTTGTTCTGTTGTTCAAGCTGGAGTGCAGTGATGTGATCTCAGCTCACTGCAGCCTCTGCCTTCAGGGTTCAAGTGATTCTTGTGCTTCACCCTCCTGGGTAGCTGGGACTACAGGTGTGCGCCAGCAGGCCTTGCTGATTTTTGTATTTTTTGTAGAGACAGGGTTTCACCATGTTGGCCAGGCTGGTCTCTAACTCCTGGCCTCAAGTGATCCACCCACCTTGGCCTCCCAAAGTGCTGGAATTATAGGCATGATTCACCATTCCTGGCCTATAACTGTTAATGATAACTTTGGTGATTTTACTTGTGGGAAGACTAGGCATCAGATATTAATATGAGTAAAAACACAGCCGTTCATTCTGGATATTTGCTTGTTTTCTGTGCTTTGATGCAAGGGTGGTTGGCAAGTAGTAACTTAACACCTTAATCTTACTACTTTTGAGTTCCTTCTCTCTCATTCTCTATTGCTGGTTTTGGAGATAGTAACAAAACGTGGATTCTCTTATTTTATCTTTATTTATTTTTTGAGACGGAGTCTTGGTCTGTCGCCCAGACTGGAGTGCAGTGGCACAATCTCGGCTCACTGCAACCTTCACCATCTGGGTTCAAGCAATTCTCCTGTTCCTGCCTCCCGAGTAGCTGGGATTACAGGTGTGTGCCACCATGTCTGGCTAATTTTTGTATTTTTTAGTAGAGATGGGGTTTCGCCATGTTGGCCGGGCTGGTCTCGATCTCCTAACCTCAGGTGATCCACTCCCTTCAGCTTCCCCAAAGTGCTGAGATTATAGACATGAGACATCGCGCCCAGCTGAAAACATGGATTCTCTTTATATCCTGATACTTCAATTTTTAAAACACTCCTGTTTTAATAGGCATTTTTGCTGATTTTCTTATTTTAGGATCCTTTTCCCAATTTAAAATCTTATAAAAGATAACACTTTGTATATATGAGAAAAGCCTTTTCTGAAAACATACACATTTCATTATTATCTTGAGATTTGGATGCCTTTTGATTCAGTGTTTAAATAATTCCTAGCTAGTCATTATTATTTTTGACAGAGTCTCGCTCTGTCACCTAGGCTGGAGTGCATTGGCGTGATCTCGGCTCACTGCACCGTCTGCCTCCTGGGTTCAAGCGATTCTCCGGTCTAAGCCTTCCGAGTAGTTGGGATTACAGGTGCGCCCCACCGTGCTTGGCTAATGTTTGTATTTTTAGTAGAGACAGGGTTTCACCATGTTGGCCAGGCTGGTCTCAAGCTCCTGGCCTCAAGTGTTTCGCCCACCTTGGCCTCCCAAAGTGCTAGGATTACAGGCGTGAGCCACCGTGCCCATTCCAAGCTAATTGTTTATGTAAGAATTGCACATGGGCCGGGTGCGGTGGCTCACGCTTGTAATCCCAGCACTTTGGGAGTCCGAAGCGGGTAGATCACCTGAGGTCAGGAGTTCGAGACTAGCCTGGCCAACATGGTGAGACTCCGTCTCTACCAAAAATACAACAATTAGCTGGATGTGGTGGCACGCGCCTGTAATCCCAGCTACTGGGGAGTCTGAGGCAGGAGAATCGCTTGAACCCAGGAGGTGGAGGTTGCAGTGAGCCAAGATCTTGCCATTGCACTCCAGCCTGGGTAACAAGAGCGAAACTCTGTCTCACACACACGCACACACACACACACACAAATTGCACATAGTAAAAGAATGGGAGAAAACAGATTTATAGTCTTAATGGTGTGAGAACACTGGTTTCTGTGGGTAGTACAGAAGTTTCCAACTCACCTGAAATGAATGGTAGGTTGAGTGTATCCTGTGCCCTATGTTTCTGCTTAAATTGAGCAGCTTTATTTTATTATTATTTTTTGAGACAGAGTCTTGCTCTGTTGCCCAGACTGGAGTGCAGTGGTGCAGTCTCGGCTCACTGCAACCTCTGCCTCCTGGGTTCAAGCAATTCTCCTGCCTCAGTGTCCTGAGTAGCTGGGACTACAGGTATGTGCCAAGACGCCTGGCTAATTTTTATATTTTTAGTAGAGATGGGGTTTCACCATGTTGGCCAGGCTGGTAATTTTTTGTGGAGACTGGGTTTCACCATGTTAGCCAGGATGGTCTCAATCTCTTGACCTCGTGATCTGCCCACCTTGGCCTCCCAAAGTGTTAGGATTGCAGGCGTGAGCCACCGCGCCCGGCCTGAGCAGCTTTAAGTAGATTTTTAAATTATATATATTCTTTAATGTGAAGATGTTGTGATTCTCATTTTTGGTGATTAGCACACCAACAAATGGGAAAGGATTGCAAATTCTTAGATTTATTTAAAAGCATAGAACTAAGCTTCTCGTGAAGCTAGATGAATAGAAACACGGAGCATCTATAAACTGGATTAAACATAGGGGGGTACAAACCTCCTGGATATTTTTAATTCTTAGGAAGAAGGAGAATTTAGCACCAGACTCTTGAAAAGCAGTGGCATCAAAGTTAGTTTGATATATTGTTTGAGTTTGTATTGCCTTAGGCCCTGAATCAAGACCAATGGTTTGCTGTAGCTGTTGGTTTCAAACAGGAGCTAAGAGTGATGTCTTCCTTGTGGTCTGTTGGCTATTCAGTATTCCAATGCGAATTGCCAGTTCAGTTGGAAGAAACATAGTCTAGAATGTAATGTCATTTTTTTTTTTTTTTTTTTACAGAGCAAAACTATGTTAGGCTTAGGAACCAGGGAGTTGGCCGGGCGTGGTGGCTCATGCCTGTAATCCCAGCACTTTGGGAGGCTGAGGTGGGCCAATCACTGGTCAGGAGATCGAGGCCATCCTGGCTAACATGGTGAAACCCTGTCTCTACTAAAAATACAAAAAATTAGCTGGGCGTGGTGGCACACGCCCATAGTCCCAGCTACTTGGGAGGCTGAGGCAGGAGAATCACTTGAACCCAGGAGGCGGAGGTTGCAGTGAGCCGAGATCACGTCACTGCACTCCAGCCTGGGCGACAGAGCGAGACTCTGTCTCAAAAAACAAAACAAAACAAAAAAAACCAGGTTGTTGCTCTGTCGGGATAGGGACTTAACCAAAATAATATTTCCTAGCCATTCAGAGGAACTGTGAGTTTTCTGTCGTCCTTCCTTTCTTCCTACCTTCTCCCTTTCCCTTGTTGGAGCTTGTTTGCTTGCTTTGTGGCTGTTAGGATATTAATCAGGCAATCTTGTATTGCCCAGCAATATTTAATTTTAACGTAGCATTGTTCATATTTAAATTAATCACTGGTGAACTTACATGTTCATTACAGGTAGCCTCAGAGAATATGCTTTTTTAAAAAATATTTTTTTAATTGTAGTAAAACATACATAACAAAATTTTACTCTTTTAACCTATGTATGTGTGTAAGTAGGTGGGTAGGTAGAGATGGAGTCTTGCTGTGTCACCCAGGCTGGTCTTGAATTCCTGGCCTCAAGTGATCCTCCCACTTCGGCTTCCCAAGGTGTTGTGATCATAGGCATGAGCCACTGCACCTGGCCGTTTTTAAGTGTACAAGTCAGTGGTGTTATGAACATTTACCATGTTGTACGGCTATCACCATTTTCTGTTCCAGAACTTTTTCATCAACCCAAACAGAAACTTTGTACTTTTTAAACAGTAACTCTCTCCTTTCCCTTTCCCCTGTTCCCTACTATTCTCCGTTTCTACTTTGTGTTTCTGTGAATTTTCCTAGAATTTTTTTTTTTTTGAGACAGGGTCTGGCTCTGCCACCCAGGTTAGAGTGCAGAGGCGCAGTCTCAGCTCACTGCAGCCTCTGCGTCCCAAGCTCGAGGGATCTTCCCACCTCAACCTCCAGAGTAGCTGGGACTACAGGTGTGTGCCACCGCGCCTGGCTAATTTTTGCAGTTTTTGTAGAGACGGGGTTTCACCATGTTGCCCAGGCTGGTCTTGAACTCCTGGGCTCAAGTGATATGCCTACCTCGGCCTCCCAAAGTGCTGGGATTACAGGTGTGGTGGCCAGAATTTTGTTTTTTAATCTACTGTATTGGTCTATGTTTTACACTTGGCAGCAAAAGCTCTCAGTGCTTTTGGATCTTGTTTCATTTGTTGGACATTCTTGTAAAATTTTTTTTTTATTAAAGGTAGGCTAGGGTTGAGGGAGACAGCAGAGTATTGCTTTAAAGTTTGCTGAAAAACACGCCAACTTTATTACTGTTTCTCTTGGTATTGCTGATGGGCTTTTCTCTTTTTTCTAGGACTTGGATGTTGTGGGTGATGGTATGCAGTGTCCTCCTTCACCTTTGCTTTTTGATCCTTCACTAACCCTTGAAGATCATTTAGTCAAAGAAATTGCTGAAGACCCAGTGGATATTTTGGCAAGTGAAGAACAGTCCCACCTGTTTCCCTCATGTAGTGACCTGGCCAGGCAGAGGGTTCCCTGCTAGATAGCATGTGCTCCTGGAGGGGAGTGGGGTGTCATCACTAGTATAAAGATGCTCCACATGTCTCTCACTCATTGAATACCATATAAGCAAAGCACTTTTAAAAATGCCCTACTCTGCTCCTGTGTACCCTTGTTGCTGTAGTTCTCCAGATGGGCTCTTAGAACACCTAATGGCCCGTGATCCTCATATCCCAGAGTAGGACATACATTTATTTAAATAAAACCTTGAGACAAGGAATCTAGGGAAATCATACCTTCTGAGGGAGAGTTCATCACTGAAATTGTTCTCATTGTAGAAGGACCAGTAAAGTAATGTGATTTGAGTTCTGTCCGTGAGCCTTGGGTAGAATTCCAGTGGCCCTGACTGAAGACCAGCAGTTGTACTGTGGCTGTTGGTTTCAAGCAGAGGCCTAAAGGACTGTCTTCCTGTGGTCTGTTGGCTGTTCTGGGACCTCAGCAGGGAATGGCTATTTCATTTGGAAGAAACAACCTACAGCTCACCATCCCATTGGAAGAGGCTCAGGAATAGGCTCTTCCAAGGGACTAGGATAGCTAATATGGGAAGAGCATCTGTCCAGAATTAATTTCTGTTGTATTGTTCTTATTGCTAGTATAAGTGGCCACTGATAAGTCAGATTCATACTTCAGACCACAGTGAATGAATTTCTAACTGAAGTGCCTTTATTTCTTTTAACAGGGCCAGATGCAGATGGCTGGAGATGGGTGCAGATCCCAGGGATCTCGAAATTCTGAGAAAGCCTCTACACCATTGTCTCAGAGTGGATTGGCTACTGCAAATGGGAAGCCAGAACCCACTTCTATTAGTTGATAGTTTGGGGAACCATTTTACTTTGGTGGATTTAAATTTCTCGTTCTTCAAAGAAGTATTTCTGATCATCTCTCACAAAACACAGGCAACCCAGACTACCTTGTTTTTCTTCTGGATTGAGTATTATAGTCAAACGTAAAGCCAAATTTTGAGGACGTGGACTGTGGGTTTCTTCCCATTCAGGGCAAGGAAGAGAAAGAGAGATAATCCCTATCAAAGCTTCTGGGATTATTTGGGACTATACCTAAAAGGAAAGTGACATCTTTGTAATGGGATTTCCCAAGTCATGGATAGAAATCCACTTAAGTAGCTAGGTGGGAGCTGTCTTTGTGAGTGGTGTCTTTGAGATACTGATGGCCCTAATATCGGTTATCTCTATCTGAAGACCTGCAGTTTAGCTTTTCTTCACCTCTACTTAATTGGGCAGTCTTTAACCCCTTTCCCTGGTGAACTCTGGCTTTTTATCCTCTGAGAAAACAGCCCACAGGACTGGGTCCTCCTTATCCATCTTGCTTTTAACTTATGTAAATTTCTGTGGTTGCTATCTTATGTAAAATATAGTAAAAATTTATTGTATATAGTTTCTATTAAATGTTAAAGAAAATGTTATGAAAATATCAAACAGTCAACCTGAATTGAATGCATGTTTTGTTTGAGAATATAGTCTCTTTTTTGCGGTTTTGGGGACCTGTTTCTGGTGGGAAAGGGAAGTTGGGACAGATGATACTTCCATCCCAAGAAGTAAATGAATCTTCAGCAGCTCATTTTGCTTTTGCTTTGAAGGAAGAAGTAAATGAAAAGGGGCAGGACTTATTAAAGCCCATCAGTTCCAAATATCTTTCTTCTTTTTACCCTCCACTCTGTGTCTCCTACACCCACTCCCATTTCTCACGATTAATGCCAATGCCATCTCTGCCAGACGTGGTGGCTTACGCCTGTAATCCCAGCACTTTGGGAGGCTGAGGTAGGCGGATCACTTGAGCTCAGGACTTCAAGACCAGTCTGGGCAATGTGGTGAGACCCTGTGTCTATATTTTTAAATTTTAAATAATTATTTAAAAAAAAATAATGCTAATACCATCTCAGAATTCTCTAGTGGTAGGAATATACTTAAAACATAGAGAAATTGGGCCTGATGCTGGATCACTAAGATAGACATAGATAGGTATTGTCAAGATCGTTTTGACACTGAATCTTAGAGCAGGATTAAAATAGAAGTTCAGTTAGGGTTGAGGTACCTATGCTAGAAATTGTCTATTTCTATACTGCATTATGACAAGGAGGGCAAAAGATTACTTTCTATAAGAACTGAAATGGGCACAGAATGGCTTACAGTTACACCATCATCTTAACTTTAAGCATTTATATTCAGAGAATGGTTGAAAGTAACTCACAAAAGGCCCATCAGATGAACCACTGGGGAGATTGCCTTTACTGGGTCTTCCAGTGATACTCTTTTTAAGTTTGTAGTTCCCACTGCTTTTTTGATTCTCTAGTCTAGTACTTTTTTTTTTTTTTTGAGACGGAGTCTGGCTCTGTCACCTAGGCTGGAGTGCCGTGGCTCAATCTCGGCTCACTGCAACCTGCATCTCCTAGATTCAAATGATTCTCCTGCCTCAGCCTCCCGAGTAGCTGGGGTTACAGGCATGTGCCACCATGCCTGGTTATATTTTGTATTTTTAGTAGAGATGGAGTTTTGCCATGTTGACCAGGCTGGTCTCGAACTCCTGACCTCAGGTGATCTGCCTGCCTCAGCCTCCCAAAATGCTAGGACTATAGGTGTGAGCCACCATGCCTAGCCTAGTCTAGTGCATTTTATACTTTATCCACAAAGACAAACATTACTTTTTATTTATGTGTTTGTTTATATTTGAGATGTGATCTGACTATGTCACCCAGGCTGGAGAGCTGTGTCATGATTATAGTTCACTGCAGTCTCAAACTGGGCTCAAGCCATTCCCCTGCTTCAGCCTCTTAAATCTGGGACTTACGTACCATCATGCCTAGCTAAGACAAACGTTACTTCTTACACAGCTATGAGCTTGAACATGACTGCTCAGATATCCTCTTCCTGTTGTTTAAAAAAATGTAATTTACAGACCACTAGCATATATATATCACCCAGCATGATTGCTAAAAAGTAAATTAATAGGCCCGTCAGCACTTTCTGGGGAATGAGGGCCAGGGAATCTACTCTTAGTGCCTCAGAAATTCTGATAGCCACGCATGCTTGCAGACTCAGCTGTGGTGAGTTTTGGGAAGGCTATGTTTGGCTACCATTCTCCAAGGTTCTGGCTCTCATTAGGTGCAGAGAAAACAGGAAGAGGGGGTAGGAGGGGCCTCAGGCTGCACCATGTTACTGAGAAAGTTTTGGCCCTGGTAATGAGTCTCTAAACAAAGGTCTGTTAGAAGAAATGGCCTAATACCCTTGTTGTGCTCAGTCACTGGCAGCAACCTGAGGGAAGTGTGATACCTTGGTAGATCCAAAGGTTAGGATGCTGGAAGCTGTCAGTTAACTGCAGCTCATTCTCTTGAAATCGGGGCGGCATACCTCCATGGCTGCAGCCTTTTGTCAGATCCACTTCTCCCATGCATGTTTGTGATTCCTGGGGGCCTTTTAAAGGAGAAACTTAGGGGTACAAATTACAGCCCTCATAGCTACAGTTTGTCTTGGGGGCTGCAACTGGTAATCACATCTCCCCACTCTACTATACATTCCAAATTCCCTCAGTTATTACGATGGTAGGTCTTGGTTTGCCTGGTGGTGTGAACCTACCTCAATTCCTGGCAAGTCTTGAGCCTTTGGTAATCATACCCTTCTCAGGCTAGGGTTGCTGCACGTGTTAATTCAGTTACAGTTGTGTGAGGGAGTACCAACTGTATAGGCAGAATAATCATCCCAAAGATGTCCACATCCTAATCCCTGGGATCTGTGAGTATGCTATTGTAAAATGGCAAAAAGAACTTAAGATGTGGTCAAGGTTAAGGGTTTTGAGATGGAGAAGAGCCTGGATTATCCAGGTGGGCCCAATATAATCATGACTCCTTAAAAGCAGAGAACCTTTCCCAGCTGTGATCAGAAGCAATCGCGTGAGAAGGTTTACATGACCTGTTGGTTCTGGATGTCTGCAAAGACTGGAGAGAGGTCTCTAGTTGTTAAGGATGACCCCTCTACCAAAACTGACAGCCAGCAAGGAACTGTCTTAGAAAACCTGCCTGCTTCACTTCTTTATGCTTCATGTGTGACTCCTGGTTTAGGCCCTCATCCTTTCTCTTGAGAAAGGCAGTCGTCTCCTAGTTGGTCTCTCAGTCTCACCCTTTTTCAATCCGTACTGCAGCCAGAATGATCTTGAAAACTTTATCCTGTCTCTCACTGCTTATGGCAACCCCTAGCCTTCAGTTACACCTCATTGTTGTCAGGAAAAAAACAAAACAACCAGCTGCTTTAGCATGGCATTTAAGACTTCATAATCTGATCATATTTATCTACGGGCAGTCATCCTGAAATGTTCTTTCTCTTACAGGCTATTCTCCAGCCATTCTTGGATTTATTTGAAAAGGAAACATTGAAATGTAGCCAAGTACATGGGGTTTGAATTCAGAAGGACCTGGATTGAATCCTGGTTTTGTCACTTACTCTGAGAACTTTGTGACTTTGAATCACTACCTCTCTGAACCTCAGTTTTCTCGACTGTGTAATAGGGGTAACACTCACCTAGAAGTATTGTGAGATAAAGTGAAAAACAAAGAATTAGAAACTCAGAAACATGTAAACCCTCAGAAAATGGTAACTTATTATTTTAAAAGTATAAGTTCTCTCTTTTCAGCTCAGGCATCACTTCATCCAAGTTTTTCAATGATGAGTTAATGCTGACATTGAATGAATACAAGCAAAATAGCAAATCCAGCCATGTCTATAGGTTCATTCATTTGTAAGGGAAAAGTACGATTCTGTAGACAAGATAGTAACTCAGTCTTCATGTTTACAGTTAAATATTTAATCTGCTGACTTACTATTAGAAGTAGCAGTGCCTATACGGCTTGTATTATTTTGCCTTGCTCCCCTTCCAGCAAAGTTGTAAGATTCATCCTCTTTGTCTACATAAAGATGTTTTCATTTATTTTCATTACTATATATAGAAATTTACTACTTTTTTTCTTTTTTTTTTTTCTTTCTTTCTTTCTTTCTTTTTTTTTTTTTTTTTTTGAGACAGAGTTTTGCTGTGTTGCCAGGCTGGAGTGCAATGGTGCGATCTTGGCTCCCTGCAGCCTACACCTCCTGGGTTCAAGTGATTCCCCTGTCTCAGCCTCCTGAGTAACTGGGACTTACTACACTATTATTATTCTACTATGTGTAGAATTTTACTATATGACTACATCACTATTTATTCACTGTAATGTTGAGAGACAATTGTTTCCAGTTTTGGATATTTCAAGAATTAGTCATTAATATTTTTGTATATTAAGGGCCGGGCACGGTGGCTTACACCTATAATCCCAGTGCTTTGAGAAGCTGAGGTGGGAAGATTGCTTGAGTCCAGGAGTTCCAGATCAGCTCAGGCAACATAGTGAGACCCTGTCTCTATAAAAATAAAAAATAAAAAAGCTGGGCATGGTGGCGTGTGTCTGTAGTCCCAGCTACTTAGGAGGCTGAGATGAGAGGATCTCTTAAGCCCAGGAGTTTGAGGTTACAATGAGCTGTGATCTTAACTCCAGCTTGGGTGATATTACATTCCAGCTTGGGTGATACAAACACCCTGTCGCTTTAAAAAAAAACAAAAAAACCGAACATGTATATAGCTGTTGCACATGTGCCTACATATCTCTGTGGGATGCCCAGCAGTGTAATTTGGGTCATAGGGTAGATGTATTTATAGCTTTACTAGATAATGTAAAGCTAGTTCTCCATAGGGGTTTAACCAATTTATTTTATTTTTTGAGGTGGGGAATCTTGCTTATGTTGCCCAGGCTGGCCTGGAACTCCTGAGCGCAAGTGATCCTTCTGCCTCAACCTCCCAAGAAGTTGGGAATACAGATGTGTGCCGTGATGCCCAGCTGGAATTTGTTTTTGGGTATAAGGGAGGTAGAGATCCAATTCTTTTTTTCCCATATGACTGTCTGTCACGTGGTTTTTCTCTGCTCCCATGCAGTGCCAATTTTGTCAAATGGTCTGATTTTGGGCTCTCTGTTGGTTTCCATTGGTCTGTTTTTGTATCTCTGTTAACATTACACTATTAGAATTACTTTTGTTTTATAATAAGTGATGATTTCTGTCTGGTATAGCAAATTATCCTACTTGGTTCTTTTAAAGGAGTGTTGTGCTGGTTTTTACACTGTTGTTTGCTGGGACTAGAACTCTGCAAATCACATTTCTCCTTTGCCAGCTGGCTGGCCGGTAGGCAGGTTGTAAAGGCAGGTTGTAGGGCTAGAAGAGACATTTTCCTTTTTCTTTTTTTTTCTTCAAGATGGGTCTCACTTTGTTGCCCAGGCTGGAGTGCAGTGGTGCCATCTCGGCTCACTACAGTCTCTGCCTGCCAGGTTCAAGCTATTCTCCTGCCTCAGCCTCCTGAGTAGCTGGGATTACAGGTGCCTGCCATCACACCCAGCTAATTTTTGTATTTTTAGTAGAGAATGGGTTTCACCATGTTGGCTAGGCTGGTCTTGAATTCCTGGCCTCAAGTGATCCACCCACCTTGACCTCCCAAAGTGCTGGGATTACAGGCATGAGCCACCATACCTGGCCCGGGACACTTTCCTTCTCTTTGCTTTCTGTCTCTGTCAGCATTCTCTCAGTAACAACTCCTCATTCTGACAGCATCACTTGGTTCCAGTTTGCAGTTTTTTTCTGCACTCCCAGAACCACCCTCATTGTGCCTCTTCAGATGTACAGTACCGGCCAGCCAGCATTCCTTCTCAAAGGTCAGAGTCCCAGATGTGTGGGGTCCCTCCTTCAAGCTCCTCTTCTGAGATCCTGAGGTACCTTTAGCAGCCAAGCAGCAACCGTTTCTCAAAATTTGAGTCTCAGGTCTGCAGGGCCCTTTCTTTCAAACTTTTCCTTTTGTTTCCCTTGCCATAGGGTGGTAGCTGCTTCCTTTAGTTACTAATCTGTGATACTGCAGTGTTCCTTTTGTAATTTTTCAGATCTCTAATACAGTACAGCAATTGTTTATATTAAATAAAGATTTTATATAGCTGTGTTTCAACACATTAGAGATTAAAGAAGAAAAGTAATCTCAATAGATGCAGGGTTTTAAAAATAATATTTAGTAACCATATGTGATTTTTTTTTTAACTTAGTGAAGCTAGGAGTAGAAAAGGTTTGTTAGCCTGATAGTATCTACAAAAATTACTCCAGCAAGTTTTTTGAAGTTTCTCTTTGAAATCAGGATTAAGAGAAGTTTGCCCACTATTAACATTTCTATTTAGTATTGTTCTGGAAGTCCAAGCCAGAATCTTCTGTCTCCCTCTGAGATTCTGATTAAATCAGTGCTAAATATCTTCTCACTCTATACCTCTTACATGGAAATTTTTCATCTTTTTGTTGCCTTCTTGGATAGTTTCTTCTGACATCAATTCATGGCCACCCATTTTCTTCCTGTATGTATTATTTTGAAGCACATCTCAGATGTATCATTTAATCTGTAAATATTTTGTTATGTATCTCTAAAAGATACACAAATATCATACTTTAAAAATTAGCAATAATTCTTTAATATCAAGTATTGAGTCAGTTTTCCAATTTCTAGTTGTCATATTTTTGTGTGTATGTATGTAAATATGTATGTAGGTTGATCATTTAAGTTATAATTCAAATGAAGTTCACACAATATGGTGACTTGATGATAATGCCTTATAAGTTTCTTTTAATCTATAGGTTTCTCTCTTTCTCCTAATTTTGTTTTGGAGAAAATAGGTGGTTGTTCCTGTATAGTTTTCATAGTCTGGATTTAGCAGATTGCACCTCCATACTGTAGTTTAACATGTTATTCTGTTGGTATTTCCTGCAAGTTGGCAGTTGGGTCCAGAGGTGTGATCTTCATAGGTGGTGGTGTCTTCTGTCAGGAGGCATGTAATGTCTGGTTGTCTCTTTTTGTGCTGGTAGCAGCCTTTTGATGCTCATTGCTGAGATCTATTGATTCATTAGGTGTTGTAAAATGGTGATATTGTGAATTTATTTCTTTTTTATCTATTATTTGGAAAACTGAAGAAATTTCTCTTTATCCATTATTTGGATACCCAGTGGTATAGTTTGCATAGGAAAAGCAGGATAAATACTTAGTCTGTTCAGGCTGCTGTAACAAAATGCTATAAACTAGGTGGTTTACAAACAGCAGAAGTTTATTTCTCACAGTTCTGAAGACTGGGAAATCCAAGATCAAGGCATTAGCAGATTCAGTGTCTGGCAAGGGGGTCTACTTTCTTAAGGCAGCACCTTTTTTTTTTTTTTTTTTTTGTGACAGAGTCTTGCAGTGGCGCGATCGCTGCTCACCACAACCTCTGCCTCCCGGGTTCAAGCGATTCTCCTGCCTCAGCCTCCCAAGTAGCTGGGATTACAGGTGCCCGCCACCACGCCTGGCTAATTTTTAGTAGAGAGGGGGTTTCACTATGTTGACCAGGCTGGTCTTGAACTCCTGACCTCATGATCCACCCGCCTCAGCCTTCCAAGTGCTGGGATTATAGGCATGAGCCACCGAGCCTAGCCAGCAGCATCTTCTTGCTCTGTCCTCACATGGTGGAAGAGGCTAGTTAGCTAGTTCTCTGGGGTCTCTATAAGGGCACTAATCCCATTCATGAAGGCAAAGCCCTCATGACTAATCACCTCCTCAAAGGCCCCACCTCTTAGTAATATCACCTTGTGGGTTAGGATTTCAACATAAGAATTTTGGATGCTCGCTTCGGCTGCACATATACTAAAATTGGAATGATAAAAAGAAGATTAGCAAACAAATTAATATTAAAAAAGATTAAGGAATTTCTGGGGTCACAAACATTCAAACCATAACAATACTTAACCCTTTTTCTTTATTTACTATTTTTCAAAAATAATGAATTGGGTCATTAGCAACCTTCAAAAGTAATCAGAGTTTTAAAAATTATAATGAAAGGCCAGACGCGGTGCCTCATGCCTGTAATCCCAGCACTTTGGGAGGCCGAGGCGGGTGGATCACCTGAGGTCAGGAGTTCGAGACCAGCCTGGTCCAACATGGTGAAACCCCATCTCTACTAAAAATACAAAAATTAGCTGGGTGTGGGGACGGACGCCTGTAATCCCAGCTACTTGGGAGGCTGAGGTAGGAGAATCGCTTGAACCCGGGAGGTGGAGGTTGCAGTGAGCCGAGATTGTGCCATTGCACTCCAGCCTGGGTGACAAGAGCGAAACTCCATCTCAAAAAAAAAAAAAAACAAACTTACTAGTACCTACATTGTCCTATTTTTGCCCAAGGAGATGTTCTTCAGTTCACGTCTGAGTCCTTTTGATGTGGCCTCAGTAGGCTTTGCAATTTAAACGTCAATATGTTTTAGGCTTGTTCATTTCCTACTCGAAAGCCAGAATCACCCATTTCTACAAGGAGTTCTGGTTTCCTTTTTTTTTTTCTTTTTTTTTTTTTGAGATGGAGTCTCGCTCTCTCCCCCAGGCTGGTGTGCAGTGGCGTGATCTTGACTCACTGCAAGCTCCGCCTCCCGGGTTCACACCATTCTCCTGCCTCAGCCTCCCTAGTGGCTGGGATTACAGGCGCCCGCCACCCCACCCGGCAAATTTTTTGTATTTTTAGTACAGACTGGGTTTCACTGTGTTAGCCAGGATGGTCTCAATCTCCTGACCTTGTGATCCACCAGCCTCAGCCTCCCAAAGTGTTGGGATTACAGGTGTGAGCCACTGCGCCTGGCCAAGAGCTCTGGTTTCTTTTTAATAGGAAATGATGGTTTACAATCTCAGTGCTAGGGATGTCCATTGCAGATATAATCGTCATTGTTTCTACACTTTTTCAGTGAACAGAGATAGATATAATGCCTCATAATTTCATAATGACATTTCACATTCAGAACTAGGGACTTTAACATAACCTCTTCTGTCTTATATCTGTACATCATTTTTTTCATGCTGACCATCTCCATTCTCAAGAACAGTAAGATGATAGAATTAAAATATAACCTCAGTGCTCATTTGTTTTAAAGAATAACTTCTATCCCTTGTATTTCTGGTCCGTTCTTTCCCTTACCTTGTAGGTAGCCATTTATATAAATTTTATGATTTATTCTCCTGTTTACAAAAATATAAGCCTGTAGATTTTCATTATCTCAAACACTGGACCTAGTAACAGTTTGTACTCCTTTGTTTTAGAATGCTCATCCCCTTACCTTTCACTTGTTGATAGGTCAGCTCTATGATATTGTTTTGATTTGTTGATGACAGGCATGGAGGGAATTCCCACATGCTAACTTGTGGAGCAAAATGTCTTAGGATGCCCAGGTGACAAGAAACAGGTAGGGAAGTGACTTTGACTAGAGGCTCTGAATGAGGTATAAGGTTGCAGTATCAGGCTTCTTCCTTTATTACCCTTGAATGTCATGGTAATAGTAAAAGGGTGGAAATGATGTAATGGGAATGTTGTTTTCTGCAATCAGTGTGTGTGTGTTAAAAAATGATCCTTTGGGGCCAGGCGTGGTGACTCACACCTGTAATCCCAGCACTTCGGAAGGCCAAGGCAAGCAGATCACTTGAGTTCAAGAGTCTGAGACCAGCCTGGCTAACGTGGTGAAACTCTGTCTTTACTAATAATACAAAAATTAGCTGGACATGGTGGTGTGCACCTGTAATCCCAGCTACTTGGGAGGCTTAGGCATGAGAGTTGCTTGAACCTGGGAGGCAGAGGTTGCAGTGAGCCAAGATCATGCCACTGCACTCCAGCCTGGGTGACAGAGTGAGACTCTGTCTCAAAGAAAGAAAAGGGTGGTGGGGGGACACTTTGGACCATGTCCTATTTTTCATGGTGTCCAGCAGCTATTATACAGCAATATACTATCCTGAGATTTTGTGAGCCAGAATCGTCTGACTCTTAGCTGCGTTACCCTAGGAAACCAAAAGGTTATGCTAGGGCTATCAAAAATACACAAACTGGCTGGGTATGGAGGCTCACACCTATAATCACAGCACTGTGGGAGGCCAGGGTGGGAGTATCACTTGAGGCCAGGAGTTCAAGACCAGCTTGGGCATCATAGAGAGACAGACCCCCATCTCTACAAAAAAAAAAAAAAAAGAAAAAAAAAAGAAAAAAATTAGCCTGGTACGGTGCTGTGCACCTGTAGTGCTAGCTACTCATGAGGCTGAGGCAGGAGGATTGCCTGAGCCCAGAAATTTTGAGGTTGCAGTGAGCCATGATCATGCCACTATACTCCAGCCTGGGCCACAGAGCGAGGCCCTACCTCTTAAAAAAGAAAAACACACACACAAACCAAAAGAAAATGTTAATATCAATAAATGTTTCAGTCAAATCTTGGCCTAGGGCTGTTTTATATTTTTAAAGTAACTTTGCATGTGTTTTGTACAAGTCTTAGTGTGGAGTAACTCATTTTGCACCCACATGCTACCTAAAGCATATAGTCATGCACCACATAACATTTTGGTCATGGATGGACTACATATGTGATGGTGGTGCCACAAGGTTATAATATGGTATTTTTAGTGTACCTTTTCTATGTTTTGCTATGTTTACATACACAAATACTTACCATTGTGTTACAGTTGCCTATAGTATTCAGTACAGTCACATGCTGTACGGATTTGTAACTTAGGAGCAATATGCTATACCATAGAGTGCAGGTGGGTGGTAGGCTATACCATCTCGGTTTGTGTAGGTGTACTCTATGATTGCACAATGATGAAATTGCCTAATGACATATGTCTTAAGAAGGTATCCCTGTTAAGCATATATCCTATTCATGACTTTTCTTTCTTTAGTCCTTCACCTGCTTCTCACTTGCCTTGTATTTGAGCATTTATTGACATATAGATGAACCTGATATGAATGAATATATTATTCATTATATTAAGCTAGTAGTGTTCTAAGTATGCTAGGTATTATTCCCTATGGTGTGCCAGAACTGTGATGGCATTGGTCTTATCCTTGATAAATAATGAATTCCTGGTAGCTATGTATATGGCCAATGCTCACAATTTTTTTTTTTTTTGAGTCTCCTATGTCTACTTCTTTCTACACAGACAAAGTAACAATCTGATCTCTCTTTCTTTTCCCCATATTTCCCCCTTTTCTTTTCGACAAAACTGCCATCGTCATCATGGCCCGTTCTCGATGGTTGCTGTCTCTTCAGAGCTGTTGGGTACACCTGCAGAAAGGCTGTCACTTCACACTTGGAAGATTGCACAGCGGCCAGGCAGAGGCGCTCCTCACTTCCCAGACGGGGCGGCCGGGCAGAGGCGCTCGTCACCTCCCAGATGGGGTGGCGGCCGGGCAGAGGCGCTCCTCACCTCCCAGACGGGGTGGCCGGGCAGAGGCGCTCCCCACCTCCCAGACGATGGGCGGCCGGGCAGAGGCGCTCCCCACCTCCCAGACAATGGGCGGCTGGGCAGAGGTGCTCCCCACCTCCCAGACGGGGCGGCTGGGCAGAGGCGCTCCTCACTTCCCAGATGGGGTGGCGGCTGGGCAGAGGTGCTCTTCACATCCCAGACGGGGTGGCAGCCGGGCAGAGGTGCTCTTCAGATCCCAGACGGGGTGGCCGGGCAGAGGCGCTCCTCACCTCCCAGACGGGGCATCCCGGCAGAGGCGCTCCTCACTTCCCAGACGGGGCGGCCAGGCAGAGATGCTCCTCACATCCCAGACGGGTTGGTGGCCGGGCAGAGGCACTTCTCACTTCCCAGACGGGGTGGCGGCCGGGCAGAGGCACTCCTCACTTCCCAGACGGGGTGGTGGCTGGGCAGAGGCACTCCTCACCTCCCAGACGGGGTGGCGGCCGGGCAGAGGCGCTCCTCACCTCCCAGACAGGGCGGCTGGGCAGAGATGCTCCTCACTTCCTAGATGGGGTGGCGGCCGGGCAGAGGCGCTCCTCACTTCCCAGATGGGGCTTCCGGGCAGAGGGGCTTCTCACATCCCAGACGATGGGCGGCCAGGCAGAGACGTTCCTCACTTCCTAGACGTGGTGGCGGCCAGGCAGAGGCTGTAATCTTAGCACTTTGGGAGGCCAAGGCAGGCGGCTGGGAGGTGGAGGTTGTAGCGAGCCGAGATCACGCCACTGCACTCCAGCCTGGGCAACATTGAGCATTGAGTGAGCGAGACTCCGTCTGCAATCCCAGCACCTCGGGAGGCCGAGGCGGGCAGATCACTCGAGGTCAGGAGCTGGAGACCAGCCCGGCCAACAAGGCGAAACCCCGTCTCCACCAAAAATACAAAAACCAGTCAGGCGTGGCAGCGCGTGCCTGCAATCCCAGGCACTCGGCGAGGCAGGAGAATCACGGGAGCCCGAGGCAGGGAGGTTGCAGCGAGCCGAGATCACGGCAGTACAGTCCAGCCTCGGCAACAGAGGGAGACCGAAGAAGAAGAAAGAAAGAAAGAAAGAAAGAGAGAAAGAGAGAGAGAGAGAAAGAGAGAGAGAGAGAGAAAGAGAAAGAAGGAAAGAAAGAAAGAAGGAAAGAAAGAAAGAAGGAAAGAAAGAAAGAAGGAAAGAAAGAAGGAAAGAAGGAAGGAAGGAAGGCAGGCAGGTCACAAATATTTGTTGAGTTAAATTTTTAGCATTACTAGCTTGTTGTCACTGTCTTCAGCTGCAGAAAAAATGCTGGACACAAAGCTGAAGCATGGTGCAACAGTCAGTTTTACTGTAGTCTGGGGAAAAGTCTGCCTTCAGACCAGGATCTGTCTGTCCCCTCTGGCCCAAGTCTGCATAGGCCACCATGGCTGCAGTGACAAGAGGGGACTAGGGAGACAGTACCCGTCTTGTCAATATTGAGGGGACCTCTAAGGTTGGGGAAATCTCCCTACACTCAGGGAGACAGTGGGGGGAAGATGAGAAGCGGGGGAAGTGAGGTGAGAGTGGAAAGGGGAGATGAGAGGGAAAGAAAGCACAGAGGTGGAAAGGTGGAGGAGAAACAACCTGTGACGGATGAGGCACTGTAAAGGGGCAGGGGTTACTCCTCAGCCAGCTCAGTTGGGCCCCAGTAACCTGGTGAAGAAGGAAAAGTGACAAAAAGAAGGCTGGAGAATAATCACATACCTTTCCAAGAACCTATTTTCTATCTTTCCCTGCTCCCAGTCCCTAGTCATTTATCAGTGACACATCACCCATTGTTAGGAGTGTCTGTAGCCTCTAGATCTGCTCGAAAAAGCATCATGAAGTACAGAAACTCAGGTTCCCTCTAGATGACACAGCTTCTGAAGCAGACTTCTGCTCTGGGTTCTCCTGGCTAACATGTCTGGCTCTCATTCTCCAGAAGAATTCTGTTCAGCAGAATCTGTGGTGGGGTTTTGAGCTGCTGGAAGCAGCATCCCAAGGTCCCTGACACCAATAAAATTTTACCAATGCATTTCTCTAACCATTTCTTTCCAAGTCTACAACCATCCTAATCTATGACATTGAATCGTCTCATCTGAAAGGCTACAGTAGCACTCCATTATATCCTTATAGCCATACCTACCCCTCTTACCTATTTTTTACACTGCTGCCAGAGTGATCTTTGGGAAATGCAAATCTTCTATTACTCCTTTGCTTAAAAACCCTTCAATAACTCCCCCTTGAACTTAGGGTGAAGATCAAACTCCTTGCTATGGGCTATGATGGCCACACAGTCTGTCTCCAGCCTACCCCTCCAGCCTCATCTCTCATGACTTCTTTCTGTTCCACAAATGTGGAAAGCTTTGCTTTAGAGCTTTGCACATACCTTTCCTCTCTGCCTGTTTCCTCCAAATTATCTTTGACACTTATTCCTGGTTAACTTCTACCTATCCTACAGGTTTCATCTTAGAATTAATTTTCTCAGGGAGTTGTCCTTTGACCCCTGACGTGGATGTGCTCTCTGTCCTTTGTCTTCATAGTACCCTCACATTTGTAATATATGAGTATTTGTAAAATTATTTGTTTAATGTTTGTTTCCCCTTTTAGACTCTAGAACTGTAATAAGGGACTTACTGTTTTACTCCCTGCTGTATCCCTTCTCCTGTGTAGTGCCTGGTGTATATTTGCATTGAATAATTAGTAGAAAAATCTAATAAAAGTGGTACCATGATCAGACTGGGTGAGCCACTTAGCAGCAGGAACCTGTATGGGAGAGAGTGTTCTCACTCCTGGAGGGGCTCGGGTAAAGTTGGGATGGGCTTACCATGAAATGTAAAGTAGTGGAGGAAGTGGAAGGACCTACTGCTACGAGAATGCCTTCCTTCCTGTGTCTGACCCTTTGTTACAGCTATTTAGGACTCCTTTCTGGTTGTTCGACTCCTTATTTTGCCCTCATCCAAAAACTGTAGGGTATTTTTCTTCCTGTTGAATTGTCGTTTCTAGAATTCACTGGACATATAAACCTCATATCCTTTGGGATTGGTTATAGGCCATAGATTGCCAGAACTGAAAGAGTCACTACTGCTATTACTGGTATGTGTAATTATCAGCTTACAGTTAGTGCTTGCATGTGCCAGGCATTGTTATATAATTATCTCCATTTTACAGATGAGGTAGCCAGGTCATAAGAGACTAATGAATTTTCCCAAGGAATTTTATATATAATCTGGTCCAACCCTCTTAAGTAAAAGTGAGGAAATCAAGGCCTAGAAATATTAACTACTTACCAGTAACACCAAGTGTGTTAGTTTCCCAAGGCTGCCATAACAAAACAGCAAACTGGGTGGCTTAAAACAATAGAAATTTGTCTCAGTTCTGGAGACTAGATGGCTGAAAGTATTGGCATGGCCATGTTCTCTGAAACTTGTAGGAATGAAAGAATTCTTCCTTGCCTCTTCCTAGCTTTTGGTGGTTTGTGGGCTGTTTTTGATATTCCTTGGCTTGCAGCTTCATAACTCCAATCTCTGTCTTCATTGTCACAAGGAGTTCTCTCTGTTTTTCTATCTTTACATGGCCATCTTATAAGGACACTAGTTATATTGGATTAGGGGCCCACCCTACTTCAGTATGACTTCATCTTAACTAATTATTAAAAATGGCAAAAACCATAATTACTTTTGCACCAAACTAATACATCTGTAATGACACTATTTCCAGGTCATATTCTTGAGATACTGGGGGTTAGGACTTCAACATGTCATTCTTTGGGGGACACGATTCAACTCATAGCACTAAGTAATTAATGGAAGAGCTGGCATAAGAATGCAAATAGATTCATCAATGAGATAATTTTTACGTTGTGCCCCATATGAGTTCATATTCTTGTAATGTGTTTATTCCACATTCATTGGATATAACTCAAAGTTTTAGTCAAACCTCTTTCTCTTTAGCCATAGAGCAATTTTGAGATTTATATTTTATTGTCTTATTTGTGGTTGACTGTTACCAATTTTATTTTTTAACAGCTTTATTGAGTCATAATTGTCAAACAAAAAATTGCACCTATTTAAAGTGTACAACTTGATACCTTTTGGCACATATATACACTTATGAAACCATCCCCACAATAAAGATAGTAAGCATATCCATCACTCCAAAACTTTCCTTGAGTTCCTCTCTCTCCCATTCCTATTCCCTATTCCAAAGCAATCACTACTCTGCTTTTTGTCACATAGATTAGTTTACATTTTTTGAGTTTTATATAAATGGAATTATATAATATGCATTTTTTTGGGTCTAGGGTCTCAGTCTAGTGTACTGCTATATAACAAAATACCTTTAGGGTAATTTATATATTTATTTATTTGAGACGGCGTCTCACTCTGTCGCCCAGGCTGGAGTGCAATGGCGTGATCTCGGCTCACTGCCACCTCTGCCTGCCGGGTTCAAGCAATTCTTCTGCCTCAGCCTCCTGAGTAGCTGGGACTACAGGCGTGCGCCACCATGCCCGGCTAATTTTTTGTATTTTTAGTAGAGACAGGCTTTCACCACGCTGGCCAGGCTGGTCTTGAACTCCTGATCTTGTGATCCGCCCGCCTCAGACTCCCAAAGTGCTAGGATTACAGGCGTGAGCCACTGCGCTTGGCCAGATAGGGTAATTTATAAATAAAATAAATTATTTATCACAGTTCTGGAGACTGGGAAGTCCAAGATCAAGATGATGGCAGGTTCAGTGTCTGGTGAGGGCTGCTCTCTGCTTCCAAGTTGGTGCCTTTTTGTTGCATCGGCACACAGCAGAAGGTGGAAGGGCAAGAGGGGACTAATGCTGTGTCCTCACATGGAAGAGAAGGAAGGCCCAGGCAGCTCTCTGAAGCCTCTTTTATAAAGGCACTAAGTAGTTTATGAGGGTGGAGCCCTCAAGACTTAATCACTTCCCCAAAGGCCCTATCTCTTAGTAATATCACATTAGATATTAGGTTCCAACATGTGAATTTTGGAGGGACACATATATGGTCAGCCTTTTTAAAATTTTAACAATTCTAATGGGTGTGGTTATATTCCATTGTAGTTTTAATTAGCTCTTCCCTAATGATTAATGAGTTGAGCAGCTTTTCATCAGCTGCTTATTTGCCATCCATGTGTCTCTGGTGAAGTTTCTATTCAAATTTCCCCTACTCTTGGCCGTAGTCATCAGCAAAGGAATCAAGGATTTTCTTTTTTTCCCCTTTAACTGTGAGGTCAGTGTTGCTGGAACAAAAATGAGAGCAACAAGCCTAATCTTTCCTAATCTCCTTCCTTCTTTTCCTTTCCTTTTCTTTTTTTTTTTTTTTTTTTGAGACGGAGTCTTGCTCTGTCACCCAGGCTGGGGTGCAGTGGCGCGATCTCGGCTCACTGCAAGCTCCGCCTCCCGGGTTCACGCCATTCTCCTGCCTCAGCCTCCTGAGTAGCTGGGACTACAGGCGCCCACCATCACACCCAGCTAATTTTTTGTATTTTTAGTAGAGATGGGGTTTCACCATGTTAGCCAGGATGGTCTCGATCTCCTGACCTCATAATCTACCTGCCTCGGCTTCCCAAAGTTCTGGGATTACAGGCATGAGCCACCGTGCCCAGCATCTCCTTCCTAATAAAGAAAGCTTATTGGCTTTCAATAAAATAATATAGTGGAAGATCAAAGCATTACTTCTGTATGGAATGGCAGTTTTTCCTGTCCAGAGAACTGCCGCTTCTACTAGTGGCCACTGTGCCCTGGGGTGGTCTCTACTGTGGGGCAAAATTATTGCTTGCTTTTCTTTTAGTGCAGCCCCCTTCCCTCTGCTCTTGCTCTTTGGATGCAGCATTAAAAAAAGGTAGGTCAAGTTTTTAGGACATGTGTTTGAATTCAGCGCTCTGAGGCAAACGGCTTCAAAGTCCAATTTACATCCAGATTTGGGGATGATCAAAAAAGTCCACTGTTACCTCTGCTACTGCTTTTTGTTTTGTTTCTTTAAATGGGCAGAAAAGTTCATGTCTTGCTGGCTACAATCATAGACATGTGTATGTTTCTTGCTTTTCTAATACCACAGACAGCTTTGAGATGAGTAAAAGATAACAAAAGCAGCCATAGGTAGCCAGCCGAATCATTGTCATTTATTGAAAATACCATGCTTTCCTTACATCAGTACAGTGCCAACTTTGTCCTGTCAGGTGATCATATTTGTGAAAGTCACCATTCTGTTCCACTCATCTGTTCACCTGTCTTTTCACCAATACTATACTATCTTAATTACCATAGCATTGTAATAGATCTTGATATCTGGACATGTGAGATGTCTGGTTTTTTCTTCATAAAAGCTGCCTCAGCTACTCTTCAGTTGATTTTTTTTTTTTTTTTTTTTGAGATAGAGTCTTGCTCTGTCTCCCAGGCTGGAGTGCAGTGGTGTGATCTCGGTTCACTGTAACCTCCTCCTCCCAGGTTCAAGCCATTCTCCTGCCTCAGCCTCCTGAGTAGCTGGGATTACAGGCGTGCACCACCACACCCAGCTAATTTTTGTATTTTTAGTAGAGTCGGGGTTTCACTATGTTGGTCAGGCTGGTCTCAAACTCCTGACCTCATGATTTGCCTGCCTCGGCCTCCCAAAGTGCTGAGATTACAGGCATGAGCCATCGTGCCTGGCCCTTTTTTTTTTTGGACAGGGTCTCACTCCATCACCCAGGCTGGAGTGCAGTGGAGCGATCTCAACTCACTGCAGTCTCTGCCTCCTGGGTTTAAGTGCTTCAGCCTCCCGAGTAGCTGGGATTACAGGCATGCACCACCACGCTTGGCTAATTTTTGTATTTTTAGTAGACATGGGGTTTCACCATGTTGTCCAGGCTGGTCTCAAACTCCTGGCCTCAAGTAACCCGCCTGCCTCAGCCTCCCAAAGTGCTGGAATTATAGGCGTGAGCCACCGTGCTGGCCCTAGTTGATTTTTAAAAGACTAAAAAGAACAATGTTGTGCTTCTAGGATTGAATGAAAACACTCCACATCCAAAGCTCTGTTAAAAGAAGTGTCCCAAACAAAAGAATTAACTTTTCTTTCTTTCTTTCTTTTTTTTTTTTTTTTTTTGAGATGAAGTTTCACTCATCACCCAGGCTAGAGTGCAACGGTGTGATCTCAGCTCACTGCAACCTCCGCCTCCTGGGTCCAAGCAATTCTCCTGCTTCAGCCTCCTGAGTAGCTGGGATTGTAGGCGTCCACCACTACGTCTGGCTAATTTTTTGTATTTTTAGTAGAGATGGGGTTTCACCATGTTGGCCAGGCTGGTCTCAAACTCCTGATCTTGGGTGATCCACCCGCCTCGGCCACCCAAAGTGCTGGGATTACAGGCATGAGCCACTGTGCCTGGCCTTATTTCTTAAGTGCAAAGTAAACATCTACAAAAAAATATGTATGCACTCTCAACTTTGATGATTTTATGTAGGGAGCAGAAAGGAGTTGCATTAGATTTTGATTAAGGATCTGTTTATATTAGTTACTGGTTGGATTATTCTGGGTGGGAATTTTAGATTCCCTCCCCGGGTTTGTAATGGGACAAAGGATAGGACCATATCTAAATCCCCTTTCTAGGCAACTAACCATAAAGTAAGGGATCAGTAAACATATTTTAACCAAATGTAATGCAGATCACCAAAGGAGGTACAGAATCTGCATGCACACAATGAAGAATCTTGCTAATTAAGGGGGGTTAGGGTTCGTGGTAGGAGAGTAAAGAGGACTCTTTGGAGAAGTAGAGGAGTGAGGAAGAGTATTTGTCAGTGTCTTTGCTGTGTCATAAGCCACCCAAAAACTCAGTGGCTTACAACAGCATTTATTTTTCTTGCTCCTGGGTCTGGTGGATTGCTGATGGGTTGGGTTGGGGAGGAGACTCTACTTTAGGAGCCAGGATTTGGGTTGGGATCAGGTCTGTTCTAAATGTTTCATTCTGGGATGTAGGTAGATAGAGAGTGCAGCTCTCTTCTGGCAATCACAGAGCACAAGAAGCCAAATGACAGCAGGCAAGCACATTTTTTCATTTCAACTTAGTCATATCTGCTAACATTTCATTGGCTAAAGCAGGTTGCATGGCCAAGTTCAACCTTGATGTAGTGGGGAAATAATACTCTGTCCTATGTGTGGTCTGGAAGATCACACTGACATAGGAGGTAAGGAATTGGGAATAATAATTCATTCTACCCAAGGAAGGGACAGAATTCTTTTTTTTTTTTTTTTTTTTTAAGATGGAGTCTCACTCTATTGCCCAAGCTGGAGTGCAGTAGTGTGATCTTAGCTCACTGCAGCCTCTGCCTCCTGGGTTCAAGCAATTCTCCTGCCTCAGCCTCCTGAGTAGCTGGGATTATAGGCCCACAGCACCACGCCTGGCTAATTTTTGTGTTTTTAGTAGAGACGGGGTTTTGCCATGTTGGCCAGGCTGGTCTTGAACTCCTGATCTCTGGTGATCCACCCACCTTGGCCTCCTAAAGTGCTGGGATTACAGGCGTGAACCACCGTGCCCAGTCCGGACAGGATTCCTGGATAGTTGTGAGCCACCTTGCTGCTTCCTGGAATGTGGAGATATAGAGAACTTCCTCTAGGAGATTTGGGAGATAATTAGCCCTAGTATAGAGCTGTGTAACACTAATGCTATAGTACAAGCTGGCCTCTCTTTATTTCCTCTTCACTTTATTTTCCTGTTCTTCCACTCCTTCCTTCTCCTACTTGGGAACCCTCAGCTGGGACTTAACCATGGTGTGTTGCCAACAAGACAAGGAAAGTATTTGAGCCAGCAGTTGTAGCAGCAGCAGCTACAGCAGCAGCAGCTACAGCAGCAGCAGCGACAGCAACAGCAGCGACAGCAACAGCAGCGACAGCAACAGCAGCGACAGCAACAGCAGCGACAGCAACAGCAGCGACAGCAACAGCAGCAGAAATGATGAAATCCATCAGAGAAGGAGGCAGCTGCAGGAGCAGCAAGGCAGTGATAGTGCCAATTGGGGAATGATTTCTGTAACACAGAGGGTATGGCAAGGGTCAAATAAGATCTAGTGTCTGAAAGTGCTTTATAAACTGTTAAAAGATAATGAATCAGGAGATAAAATGAGAAACGCTTTTCATTTTAGTTTCAGCTGAGTCCTAAAGACAATAGATAGATGCCACATTCCAAAGTAAAACGTAAAGTGGCCAGGCATGGTGGCTCACATCTGTAATCTCAGCACTTTGGGAGGCCTAGGTGGGTGGATTGCTTGAGGTCAGGAGTTTGAGACCAGCTTGGCCAACGTGGTGAAACCCCATTTCTATTAAAAATACAAAAATTAGCCAGGTGTGGTGGTGTGCGCCTGTAATCCCAGCTACTTGGGAGGCTGAGACAGGAGAATTGCTTGAGCCTGGGAGGTAGAGGTTGCAGTGAGCTGAGATCGCACCACTGCACTCCAGCCTGGGTGACAGAGAGCAAGACTCCATCTAAAAATAAATAAATAAAATAAAAAATAAATAAAAGATATTTTAATAAAGAGAATGGTGGAGATGCAAAATGGAAAGAACCTGGGTTTCTGAATGTCTTTGTGGAATAAAGGAGCCTGTCTACCCATCTTAGACTATTGTGAGAGACAAATAAATGTCTAGCACCATATTTTTGGGACTTTCTTACAGCAGTTTAGTTATTTCCCTAAGCTCATCACCCTGATATTCTGCCAATCTTTCCCTGTCTGTAAATCAAACCTCTCCCACAATTTCCTTCTGTTTCATCTTGAGTCTCCTTCTGGTGATGGAGAATAAGATTAACCCTCTCCACTAAATGAATTTTATAAGAGCTGGCATTTTGAGAGCTAGCATCTAGAATGCCATATTCAGCTGTCAATTTTAGCCCAATCTGGATGACCCTCAGGAATTTCTGAGACAATAATTTTCCTTAATCATCTTTCCAGAGGAGATATAGGAAACTTCAGTGGTGGGCTTGGAGAGAATGGGATATCCAGCTGTTTATATCATGTAGGAAAGGCTCCATCTTGACCCAGTCCTTAAGCATTCTGCTTGAGACAGGTGAACTTGAGTAACTTTTATTTTGGAGGCAGAGATGGGGGAAGATTCAGAACTTCAAAGAACCTTGAGAAATTACCCCATCTTCTGGTCTACCTTCTCCAAGAGCCATGTTTAAACAGTCTCACAGCTTACAGCTGGTCAGGTATTTAGACAAATCTTTGGCTTTGCAGTGTTTTACCCAGGCTGCCTTAAGGATAGAGAAATAAAGTATAGATCAGAGGCAGGGGCAGAAGTCTGAAAGGGGCTCAGCTGAGGGAAAGTTGGGCTTGCGGGCTGGAGCCAATTTATGCTGTTGGAGAGTCCCAGGTGAAGAGGATGCATGTGGGTGCTGCCATGATGCCTGGGATGAATGCATCACATGATTACTCTGCCTCATTTTCTCATCAGGGGAACATTCTCAACCCTCTCCCAAAGCCCATGGCAAATCCTGCAGCACAGATGCCACTAACATCAGTAGCCCAGATATTATCTGCCCCTCTCCCACCAAACCCCACTGGCAGAACAGTTACTCTCTGCCCTTCACATTCCTCTTACCAGGCAGATATCACTTTAGGATCTTTCACAGTCCTCTTGGCAGTTTGTCATCACCAATGTTATCATCAATAAACTCTGAAAGGACAAGTGGATGAGTGGGGAGGGAAATCTCTCTTTTTCTATTTTGAATTATTGATCATTTTTAGAGGGGAATTCCCAGAGGAAAGTGAATCCTGAGATTCAGAAATCCTTTCTCTCTGGAGCTCCTCTCTGGGTTTGCCTTCCATTTTGCCTGGGTTTTCTTGTTTTTGCTTAGACTCCTTCTCTGAGCACTGGTCCTTCCAGAAGGCATCGAGGACATGATGGACTAGGGAGAGCTTTTGTGTTCGGGAAGCTGCTCAGAATGTCTGGAGTGCTGGTATGTGGGATGATGTGTGTACCAGGAGCAGATAACATGTCTTGAAGGGTGGGAACCCATGAATGAGGAAGATGAAAAGGAGATTGGGAATCAGGGGGCTTAGCCAGGGGCCAGTCTTTCTTCCTTCTTTTTGTCAGGATGATCTCTGTGGGATCTTGTTTCAGTGTGAGGACTGTTTATTCCCCATATTCAGCTTCCCCAGCACAGGCTGACAGTCAGGTGATAGGGAGCAGTGCATTCAGTTTTGCACCTATTTTACCTGCTCCCACTTCATCCAGCCCTCAGAGGGATAGAGTCCTTACTGCTGCACATTAGGTTGCAGGCATTTTCTGAGGAATGCTTGTGGTCTTTGTATCAGAAGTTGTTCAGCTGGAAAATCCCGTTGTCACTACTGCCATCAGCAGTTTTTTCCATTAAAGGCCTGGGTGTTCAAGTTACTCCCACACTGAACCAAGCAGATCCCTGTGTCAGAGAGAGCAAAAGGTATGGATAGAAAAGGGAGAGTGCTCCATGATGAGGGGTCATCCAATAGGCCATGGGAAAGATGAGACATAACTTATGCTGTACTAGTGCTATCTGAAATGAAAATCCATTTTTAAGACTGAGTTGAGGCCGGGTGCAGTGGCTCACCCCTGTAATCCCAGCACTTGGGGAGGCCAAGGCGGGCAGATCACCTGAGGTCAGGAGTTCGAGATCATCCTGGCCATCATGGTGAAACCCCGTTTCTACTAAAAATACAAAAAAAAATTAGCCGGGTGTGATGGCAGGCGCCTGTAATCCCAGCCACTCGGGAGGGTGAGGCAGGGGAATGACTTGAACTCGAGAGGCAGAGGTTGCAGTGAGCTGGATGGTGCCATTGCACTCCAGCCTGGGCAACAAGAGTGAAACTCCATCTCAAAAAAAAAAAAAAAGAAAAGAAAAAAAAAGACTGAGTTGAAAAAACTATGAGATCCTCAATGTCAGAGATCATTTATAATTCATATGCACTCCCAGTCCTAAGCAATAATTAGCCCATGGAAAATATACAACAATTTATTAAATGCATTTATTAATAAATTTAGAATTTTATTCCAAATAAAATAATAATTATAATTATAATAAATTTATTAATTTGGAATTTTATTCCAAATAAATCCAAAATTATTTGGTGTCATTTTATGGAATTAAAATTGGAATGACCAGTAATCAATCAATCACAGTCTGTTTCCCAATCAACCTTTCCAGCCTCATCTCCCAGCCAAATACTCACTTGTATATATTCACTTTTGTTCTATATCCCAAGGTACATGCAAGAGAAAAGGTGGAAAGGTAGCGGAGGAGAATCCTTGGAAGGCAGCACAGAAAAACCATCCTTGGAAGGTTTCTCTACATGAGAAAGAGTAGGTTTGGCATGGAGAAAAATGAAGAAAGATATTCAAGGGAAGTTGAAATAGTTTCATTTCTTGTAACCAATAAGATGGATGGCTGAGATTCTCAATCCCTCTTGTTACCCTCATCATCACTTCCCCTTCATTCTCACAATCCCAATCTAACTCTCTTGTGGCACTAGTAGAATAACCCTGATAAAAACTTAGCTGATGTTCACTTGATTTAGAACTTTTCTGATCAAGTAAGAATTTAGTAGGCTTCTTATCTATTGCATTTCTAGAAACAGTATGCCATAGGTCTGTGTGAGTCCGGCTATTCTGATTGCTGATTTGACTCTGCTGTCCATTGTGGCAACCATGTACACCTTGCCTTTGGAGGTTGAGTGCTGCCACTTGGGCTCTGCCATCTCAGGATGCAGTTACTCCCATTGAATGTAGGTTTCCCAATTCAGTGACTGCAGTCCTCACCGTAAGGTCTGGGCTACAGAGAAGAGAGATTACAGAGCTCTTCAAGGATGCCGGGGCTTCCCTATTTCTTAGTCATAGTGAAAAGTATGTCTTCTGGGCCCTCTCACATGGGTAAGTAGGTCTTAAGTAACAAATCCACTCTAATATTTCAATATCCTTTAGCCGTTGAATCCTTTCTCTACATTAAATCAAGGCAGATCCAGCATTTCTAATTCACTTACTGTATCCCACCTTTTGGTTCATGTTTCAGTCAACCAACTAAACAAACTGTTAGAATCCTTCCTAGTTCCCCAAGCTGCAACATTAAATGCAGAATTTCTGCTTTAGTGAGCCTTGAAGGGAGAGTGAAGGGAAGGAAACCCAGATATTGCAGCTCCCCAAAGCCCACTAGGATCAGCCAGGTGGTCTGGTTCCCACTGTCACAAATGTGTATCAATACATTCGGCTTTATTCAACTTTACGTTCCTTCCATCATCATCCCACAATTTCAAGATCTATTTCCATGCATGTTCACTGGATTTCTGTCTGTATAAATTAGAAAACCCAAGTAATTCTTTTGGATTGTAGTGCATGTCCTCATGGGTCACGCTTTGTGCTCACCTTTAGAGGCCTGCAGGGACTTGGGTCTAGCTATAGTTTTAGAACCAAAGAGGAGTGATGGGTATGGGTTCTGAGGAGAATCAGCATTGTCTTGCATGGGAACCGCCCCAGGGGAGGCAATTACAGTTTCTTCAGGCAATGTGGGATTAATTCCCTCAGACAGGGACAGAGGCTGCTGTCGCTGGGGTTGGGGAAGCTGCTACCACTGGGGATAGGGAGGCCAATTCCAATTGGAAAATACAGTTACCTCATTTTGGTAGACATCCACTTTCAATCCCACAGTCTCCATCTTTTTATTGCTGTGGTCTCTAGTCCATCAGACTTTGAGGAAGGGGCTAAGCTGAAATCAATCCAGGAAGAAGCCAAAAGCTGTCCTGTCCTCCTTAGTGAGTGTGTCCTGGGATGAGCTGTCCCCTGAGCCTATGCAGAGCCCCCTTCACCTCTTGGTTCTTGAGGCTGTGGATGATGGAGTTGACCATGGGAGTGAACACTGTGTAGAGGACAGAGAAGACCTTTAGAAGCAAGGGGACATGTGTTCTGTTGGGGCCACATAGACCACAATGAGGGTGCCATAAAATACCCCAACTACGGTGAGGTGGGAGGAACAGGTGAAGAAGGCCTTCTGCCTCTCATGGCCTGAGGGTATTTGCAGTACAGCCCTCAATGAAGGCAGAGGATGCCACAATCAGTAGGAAGGGGGCCAGTGTCAGGAAGTCTGAGATGCTGACTTCAGCTCCCTACATGACTCCCACATCCCCGCAGAACTGCCTGACTACTGGAGCAAACTCACAGAAATAGTGGTCAATCTCCCTGCTGCCAGGACAGAGGTGCTGCCAGGGCCATAGTGAAGGCAGAGGAGAAGAAGCCACTGAACCAAGCACCAGCGGCCAGGCAGTGACAAAACCAGGGCTCATCAGGGCAGGATAGTGAAGGGGGCAGCAGATGGCCAAGTAACAGTCATAGGACACGGCAGATAGCAGGAGGCACTCAGCTGCAGCCAGCGAGGAAAACACGTAGAACTGAGCCAGACAGCTGACTAGAGAGATGACTTCCTTCCCCTCCAAGAAACTCTGCAACAGCCATAGTATGACGTTGGAGGTATAGCCAATCTCCAGCAGGGAGAAGTGGCAGAGGAAGAAGTACATTGGTAGGTGCAGTGTCCGACTAGAGGCCACAGCCAGCATGATGAGGGCATTGCCCCCAACTGTCACCACATAGATGGCCAGGAAGAGAGTGAAGGGAAGGAAGCCCAGGTATTGCAGCTCCCCGAAGCCCACTAGGATCAGCCAGGTGGTCTGGTTCCCACTGTCACCACTGGACTGCTTCTTCTTCCAGGTCTGGGCCCAAGAGAAGAGAGGAAGGTAGTTAATATTAACAAAGATACTATTATGGCCACACTCCATGCTTGGCTTATCCATTTACTCATCACAGCACGCATCAGAGACAGGCCTTATTGTCTCCCAGATGTGGAAGAGAAACTAAGACCCGTTTGTTCAAGTCAATTATTCCAGGTCATTATGATGGAGTCATGATGTGAACCCAGGTTTGCCTGACTCTAAGGCTCCCGAATGGTCTACTGTTCTACAGTGCTTTCCCAACCTGCTCCACCCACATTTTTTTTTTTTTTTTGAGATAGGGTCTCACCCAGGCAGGAGTGTAGTGGTGCGATCACAGCTCACTACAGCCTCGACTTCCTGGGCTCAAGCCATCCTCCCACCTCAGCCTCCCAAGTAGCTGGGACTACAAGCACATGCCACCATGCCTGGCTACTTAAAAAAAAATTTAACAGAAATGAAGTCTCCCTATATCGTCCAGGCTGGTCTCAAATTTCTGGGCTCAAGCGATCCTCCCAAAGTTCTGGGATTATAGGCGTGAGCCACTGCATCTGGCCCCAAACCTTTTTTAAGTGATAGAAATGTCAAAATTACAGAGCAGCATAATGTTCTTCCAATCCGCAGGGAGCTATTTACCTGGAGGTCCCGGCTGGGCACCAACAGGAGGACCACAGCTGGTGAACTGTGGAAGGGTAGGAGGTGTGCGCATCGCCTCTAGGAGAGTTGGTCCTACTCTGAAGTCATGCACGTTCCTGAGGCTGCCACTCATCTCAGACTATTTTTTCTTTCCAAGAAAATGAGACTTGGAAATCCAGATGAGCAATCTATATCATCTATTCAGCAAGATATGCAACACAGAAAGATCTGAATTAATCCAGATCCCACCCCCCCGGGAAACCACTCTTTTTCTTTGGACAGGTGGCCTGGTGACCCTTGGTAAAGCCATTTCCACACTTTGCCCAGTCTCCGATCAGTTTGTTGGAAACTGGAAACACTCTGTTTATCTTGGTTCTCCTGCCTTGTATTTTCCATACAGGTCTAATGCTCAGTTTATCTTAACTAACTGTGGGTTCTTTAGAAACTTCTCTTCTGGCGTAGGTTTCCTTCTCTCAGTTATTGCAGCACTACCTTTCCACCAAACACATAGGAGGACTTTGTGGAATGAATAAATAAATTAATATATGAATTCATTACAATAATTTTCCAACAGCAAATTGCCATGAAAAATTTGCACCATCTGACAGTTAACACTAGAGTCAAAGAGACATTTAAATGACTACTAAAATAGAGGAGGAATCATTGGGTCATCCCCTACAGTTGAGGGAATATTGGAAGCTTGGGATGGAATCATAAAATAAGAATGGATATGGAAATCAAAAATATGTGTGTGCATAGGAGGTAGAAACCAGAAAGCCCAATGTGATAGAGAGTTTTCTCACTTTTGAAGTTAAGAAAGGTGACATCTCACATTAGCCGATGGCAGTGAGAACAGAGGGTTTTTCTGTTCCTGGCCTGATCCTACCTTTTCCTTTGGCTTTGGGCTTACATCATGCAGACCCACATTCAGTCATATGGGGATACAGACATGGAACAAACTGAATGCTTTCATATGTATTTGAACATATTCTGTCTTCTATATACTAATGATTTCTTAAAGAGCCAAGGAGTGACTTGAATTGAGAGTGAAATAGGACTCTGGGTTTAGCAGAAAGAGGGAGCAAAGGAAGAAACTAGTTAAACTAACCAAATCAACCAACCAGTCAACTGACCCGAAACTTCTGAAGTCTACACTCTGAGCCAATGCTTATGATTATAAAGTTAGAAGCACTGCCCTTGCCAACCAATGAATTTGACCTTGGTTCCTGGTAAAATTCCTAAATAGATGCTATGTAGAATAGTTGGAAGTCCCATAAGGGATCACCAGGATCTTTGTAATGCTGAACCTAATGTAAAACCTCATAATAATATCTTTTATTGACAGTACTAATAATTTAACAATCAGGAGAAAGGAGCAGAGAAAGGGCATGTTAATCTCAGTAAAGCTTCATAAAAAGATGATGACTGTGTGCTTAGAGATAACGCTTTTTAGCCTGGTGCAGTGGCTCACGCCTGTTATCCCACCACTTTGGGAGGCCGAGGCAGGCGGATCACGAGGTCAGGAGTTCAAGACCAGTCTGACCAACATAGTGAAACCCTGTCTCTACTAAAAATACACAAAAAATTAACCAGGTGTGGTGGCGGGCGCCTGTAATCCCAGCTACTCAGGAGGCTGAGGCAGGAGAATGGCGTGAACCTGGGAGGCGGAGGTTGCAGTGAGCCAAGATCATGCCAATGCACTCCAGCCTGGGCGACAGAACGAGACTCCGTCTCAAAAAAGAAAAAAAGAAAAAAGATAACACTTTTAGTTTGGCTACCATACACCAAAATTATTCATTAATGACTAAAAATCTGGAGAAATCTGTCTAGTGAAAAGGAGAATGTGTTGTAGATCTTATCTTCGTCACCTATTTTAGCAATGACTTCAATAGGCATAGTAAGCATGCATGGCTCATCAAACTTCAGATGATATGAAACAAAGAGGGAAAATCAATATTGTAAGCAACAATTATAATTCAAAATAATCTTGCCTTTTGGAATGCCAAACTAAAAACAAGACGGAATTTAACAGAGGCACATATAAAATCTGCATGTAGATTTTAACAACCGGTTACACAAGCATAGGAAGGGTAAGACCCAACTTAGTAGCCAATTATGTGAAAATAATTTGGGCTTTTTGTTGACTATCATGAATTTTTTCTTTTTTTTTTTTTTGAGATGGATTCTGGCTCTGTCGCCCAGGCTAGAGTGCAGTGGTACGATTTCAGCTCACTGCAACCTCCACCTCCCAGGCTCAACCGATTCTCCTGCCTCAGCCTCCCAAGCAGCTGGAACTACAGGTGCCCAACACCGAGCCCGGCTACTTTTTTGTATTTTCAGTAGAGACGGGGTTTCACCGTGTTAGCCAGGATGGTCTCAATCTCCTGACCTCGTGATCTGCCCGCCTCGGCCTCCCAGAGTGCTGGGATTACAGGCGTGAGCCACCGCGCCCGGCCTGAGTATCATGAATTAGGGCTTGAAAACTGTGAAATACAAGGAATATATGAAGAATGTAGAGAATCTGGAAAAGACAAAATGAATAGAAGAATATGATAACTGTTTTCAAATATTTCAGAGACTCTTATAAAGAAGAGGAATTATATTTAATTCACAGAACAAGGACCAAGGGTGTGGTGGTGCTGGAAAACCCATGATTACTCATCTGTGCTGGCTTCCTAGAGGTGATTCTTAAGGGGTTAACCATTGTTATTTACTGCATTTTTTGGGGGGTTTGAAAATAAGATGAGGCTCGGGGGACAGGGTCAGTGTGGGTGAAGTGGAATTTCTTCCTAGAGCCTCCAGAAGTTTGTTGGCAAATATGGGCCTCATCCACAGGAACCTCCCAGAGCAAACAAACAAAAAAAAATGATAAACTCTCTTCTGTATGTTTAGGTTGGGTCAGTGGTGGTCCTCTCTGTAGGCAGAGAGCAGGGTTGACCCATATGAACGCCAGATACTCAAGCTCAGTGAAGATGGGGGCGGACCTGCTTTGGGCTTGGAGTCAACTTCTCTCCTGGACGTCTTTACCCCTAGACTAAATTCTTCTGCCACCTGACAGCTCTGTGGACTTTCTGCTTCTCTCCTGTGGAGTCTCCACATGTTATTGACTCCCTACACCCTAGGGTGCTCACAGAAGACAGTTGTCCCTATTCCGTATGTGCTGCTATGGATGCAACTGCCTTTTCTAGAGGAGGAGAGCGCCCCTCCCTTGTGCAGGTTGGAGAAGAGCCTCCTTGGAGAGGAGATGTAGTTTGGAGCCAACTGGAGCAGCTGCATCTATCTTTTGGTTCCAGGGAAATGTTCAGGTCTACAAGGGACCACATCCATGTGTTTCATTCAAACCTAATTACCTCCCCCTTATGAATGGGGAAAGACTGGCAAGACATAAGAATAACCATAATAGCCAAATGCTGTGGCTCATGCCTATAACCCCAGCACTTTGGGAGGCTGAAGAGGGAGGATCACTTGAGCCAAAAAGTTCAAGACCAGCCTGGGAAACATAGTAAGACCCCATCTCTACAAAAAAAAAAAAAAAAAAAAAAAATCAGCCAGTCATGGTGGCATATGCCTGTAGTCCCAGCTACTCTGGAGCCTGTGGTGGGAGCTTCGCTTGAGCCCAGGAGGTTGAGGATGCAGTGAGCCATAATTGCACCACTGCACTCCAGCCTGGGTGACCAAAAAGAAAATAGCCACAATGAAAGCCAGCGTTTATGGAATACTTTATAATTCATAAAGCAAATATTAACTGATTAGCTAATTTAATAAATATTCAATTCTCAGAATGAACCCCAAGGTGAAATGTATGTTATAACTTGTTCTTGCAGCATTGGGATGAGCTATCAAGAGTGTTGAGAGGTGAAGCCAGCTGGATTTCTGGGTCGAGTCGGGACTTGGAGAACTTTTCTAACAAGAGGATTGTAAAATGCACCAATCAGCGCTCTGTAGCTAGGATTGTAAAACGCACCAATCAGCACTCTGTGGCTAGCTAGAGGTTTGTAAAATGTGCCAGTCAGCACTCTGTAAAAACGCACCAATCAGCGCTCTGTGTCTAGCTAAAGGATTGTAAATGCACCAATCAGCACTCTGTGTCTAGCTAAAGGATTGTAAATGCACCAATCAGCACTCTGTGAAATGGACCAATCAGCACTCTGTAAAATGGACCAGTCAGCAGGACATGGGAGAGGCCAAATAAGGGAATAAAAGCTGGCCACCCCAGCCAGCACCGGCAACTCACTCAGGTCCCTTTCCACGCTGTGGAAGCTTTGTTCTTTCACTCTTCACAATAAATCTTGCTGCTGCTCACTCTTTGTGTCTGCACCACCTTTAAGAGCTGTAACACTCGCCACAAAGGTCCGCGGGTTCATTCTTGAAGTCAGCGAGACCACAGACCCACCAGAAGGAAGAAACTCCAGACACATCTGAAGGAACAAACTCCGGACACACCATCTTTAAGAGCTGTAACACTCACCGTGAAGGTCTGCGGCTTCATTCTTGAAGTCAGCAAGACCAAAAGCCTGCTGGAAGGAACCAACTCTGGACACAGTGTGACCTCTAAGGGCTAAATCAACAGTCTTTCTACCCTGGCCTGGGTTAGGACCCTGGGGTCCCGCTTTGATCTCTTAGCAGGGAGGAGGCAAGAAGAAACTGATATATAACTCTGTAGGTATTCTGTCCTGTTTAGTTGGATAGTTTAACATCACAGATTAACATAAAACCAGGTCAGATCCCTTCAAGATAATGGAGACAGACTAAAATGCAGCTGAATGACAAATGTAAATAGGAAATCCCACTGCAGTAATATAGCACCGAGTTTCTTCCATAGCAAGCAGAGAGCAGATCTGGGCCAGGAGGAGGACAGCACAGGCTCTGGGCTGGGGCTGAGATTTTCTAGGAACAGACTCGCATGGCTCTTCCTGGAAAAAACTGGACAAGTGTGTGACATTGGCAGAAGAGAGGCAGAGTAGAGAGTCTTAGGTGTAGAAAAGGTGACTCAGTCTCAAACAAAGTCTCAATAAAGCTTATAATACCTCAATATGAGCAGTAAAACTTCCTGGTCAGTCCTTCAGGATAAACTAGTTTCAAAATGTACTTGTAGATAACTACATGAACTAGTATTCTCAATAAGGCTGTTAGCTAAATCCAGTAAGATGTTGGACGATATGTAATACAAATAAAGTTTGGCTTTGGAATAACTGATCATCCTAAGCCATCCTTCATGAAGATAGTTGGAAAACCAAGCCAACTGTCTTTCAAGACTAATCTTAGATCATGAAAAAAAATATGTCAACAATACATACACATTATAATAACTCTGCTATTAAAAATTTATTTCTAGTTTTTTAATGCACTTTTTATATAGCTATAATTATTATCATATGTACAATTTGAATCCTGATGCTTCACCTAACATTTTATTATAAGCATGTTATATATCCCACATTTAAAATAATAATATAATATTCATTATGTAGCTGTAGCACAATTTGCCTAACCATTTTTTTCAGGGAATCTTTGGGTTGGGAGGGACTGTAAGCTATATATAGGTGAACATTTCACTAAGAGGGGAGGTTATTTATTCTCTTTGTATGTATTTCAACTGAAAAGAAGAGAGTGTCTTTTTAGGGTATCTCAGTGTTTCAACAAATTAAAAATTTTAAAACGTTTATTTAACATTAGTATTTTTGAGCAATGCATCATTATTGCATACATTTATGGGATACACTATGATATATGTATAAATGTGGCAGGATTAAATCAAGCTAATTAACATATCCATCACCTCACTTACCTATCATTTTTTTTTATGGTGAAGCATTTGAAATTTATGCCCTATTTTGAAATAAATAACACATTATTATTGACCATATTCACCCCACTGTTGCAATAGATCCTAAGACCTATTCTTCCTACCTGAAACTTTGTACCCTTTGATCAACAACTCCCCATTCCCTCCATCTCCACCCCTTTCCCCAAACTCTGGTAACCATCCTTTTAGTTTCTACGTCTGTGAGATCAACTTTATTAGATTTTACATATAAGTGAGATCATGAAGTATTTGTCTTTTTGTGCCTGGCTTATTTCACTTAGCATAATGTCCTACAGATTTATCAACACTGTTGCAAATGATAGGATGTCCCCCCTTTTAAGGCTGAATAGTATTCCATTGTGTATATATGTTACATTTTCTTTATCCATTCACCTGTTGATGGACACTTAGGTTGTTTTCATATCTTGACTATTGCGAATAATCTTGCAATGAACAGGAGGGCACAGCTATTCCTTTGACATATTTGTTTCAGTTCCTTTGGATATATCCAGAAGTGGGATTAATGAGTTGTATGGTAACTCTATTTTAGTTTTTTGAGGAACCTCCATATCATTTTTCATAATGGGAGCTTTACTAATTTGCATTCCCACCATCAATATATAAGAGTTCTCTTTTCTCCACATCCTCTCCAACACTTGTTATCTTTCATCTTTTTGATAAAAGTCATTCTAACAGGTATGAAGTGATATCTCATTGTGGTTTTAATTTGCGTTTCCCTAATAATTAGTAACGCTGAGCAGTTTTTCATGTATTTATTGGTCATTTATATGACTTTTGAGAAATGTCTGTTCAGGTCCTTAGCCCATTTTTTAATTGGGTTAACTTATAAATAAATGTTTTGGAGCTCCACACATGTTAGGCATTATTGGATGATCAAGACATAGGATCTGCCTGCAGATTAACTATGGTACAGTATGGAATATGTGACAACTGCTACAAAAGAGCTGCATAGTTTATTGAGAAGGGATTAAGGGAAGTTAATGGAGAGAGTGGAATATGCACTAGAATGTAAAACAGTAGAGGTTTTAGAAAGTTAAAAATGAGGGGGCTGGGCGTGGTGGCTCAAGCCTGTAATCCCAGCACTTTAGGAGGCCAAGGCGGGTGGATCAGAAGGTCAGGAGATCAAGATCATCCTGGCCAACATGGTGAAACCCTGCCTCTACTAAAAATACAAAAATTAGCTGGGCTTGTTGGTGGGCGCCTGTAATCCCAGCTACTCAGGAGGCTGAAGCAGAAGAATCGCTTGAACCCGGGAGGCAGAGGTTGTAGTGAGCCAAGCTTGTGCCACTGCATTCCAGCTTGGGCGACAGAGTGAGACTCCATCTCAAAAAAAAAAAAAAGAAAGTTAAAAATGAGGGTAAGGTTTTCAGCTTCCACCCATGACGGAGTGACTGGTACCAGTCTAGTCCTCCTGATGTAAACAACTACAAAATGGACAACACATAAAATATCTGTTTCCAGCTACTGGAAAACATATAGCACAGAACCTTAATTCCTTAGAGAAGGGAAGTCCTACCATCACATTAGTTTTTCTGTCTTGACTCACTTTCCAGACCTGGAATCCAGGAGGGCCTAAACTGAGGAGACAGAGATCAGAGTTTGGAGAGGCAGAGATTGTTTAAATTTGTAGGGCAGAAGAGGAGGGAGGTATAGTGAGAAAGAATTTCAGAAACCTACGTAGGAATCTCATGAGACTTTGGCTGAATATTACTAGGAGCTGTAAGTTAAGTAACCACTAGAACTCATACAGAATGGGAGATGTTAGAGCTCCAACCATTCAGGCTGGAGAGATCTCATTGAAAACTGGGGGTATGCAGCAGATATCTCAGAAAGGTCACACCTTAGGTATAGGTATAAATCAGTCGAAGAATAAAAGCTAATCTAGACCTATTTGAACAAAACTTAAAAACAGAGCTCGAAAAGATTAAACTGAACCTTAAGTATCTTAACTGTCTACTAGAACAAGGCCAAGTGGATCACGAGGTCAGGAGTTTGAGACCAGCCTGACCAATATGGTGAAACCCCCTCTCTAGTAAAAATACAAAAATTAGCCGGGCGTGGTGGCGGGCGCCTGTAATCCCAGCTAGTCAGGAGGCTGAGGCAGGAGAATCGCTTGAACCTGGGAGGCGGAAGTTGCAGTGAGCCGAGATCGCGCCACTGCACTCCAGCCTGAGCGACAGAGGCTCCATCTCAAAAAAAAAAAAAACCAAAAAAAAAAAAAAAAAAAAAATCCAGACACGCAACAACAGGATATCCATAATGTCCAGCATCTAATAGAACGATTAGTAGAAATACAAAGAAGCAGATAAATGTGACCACTAACCAGAGAAAAATGATAAAAGACATCAGCAAGATGGCAGAATAAAAAATTCCAGACCCTCTTTCTTCCATGAGAACATGAACTTAACAATATATAAACCTGTTTGAAGAATCCAGAAACCAGTTAATAGGTTCTTGCCCCTCAGTCGAGTGCGAAGGCAACCCTATCAAAACTTAGCAGGAAAATTTATGACATTCACTCACCCTTCCCTCTGGCACGGCATGACATAATCTGAAGGAAACCTCCAACTCTCCACTTCTTCCTGGGAAGGGAAAGGAGTGAAATGTGCACCCAACATTCTGACTTATGAAGATGCTGTTGAGGGAGCTGCCCAAATTTAAGCACTGACAGGAACGGTGCTCAGGTTGGGGCTGGTTAAGGACAAAGGTGATCAACGTGGTTTGTTCCAGCACCAGAATCTGCAGTACCACAGACAAACACTAGGTGGAACTCCAGTACCGCAGCTTTCTACAGCACCTGAGAAGCGGCAGCATTGCAGACAGACACAAGAGCTCCTGAGTAGAAACTGGCAAACATCTTCATTTAGGTTGACTATGGTGAAGCAAATTTTCATATCCATCATCTCATGCAGTTACTCATGGTTTTTGTTTTTGTGGCAAGAGCAGCTAAAATATACTCATTTAGCTTGAATCCCGTATAGAGTACAATTTTATTACCTATGATCCTCATGTTTTATGTACATTTGATCTCTAGATTCGTTCATCCTATATATCTGCCACTTTGCATTCTCTGACATACATCTCCTCATTTCCTCCTCACACCTGCTCCTGGTAACCAGCGTTTTGTTCTGTAATAAATGAACTTTAAATATAAATATAAACATGAGACTATGTCATGAAAATGATTATCATAAGAAAGTTGTACTTGTCAAGGTGATTAAAGTAAAACAACAACAACAAAGAAAGCTGTAGTGGTTGTATTAATGTAAGACAAAGTAGAGTTCCAAACAAGAAATTTTCTAGGAATAAATAAGAATTTATATAATGATAACGAGTTAAATTCATCAAGAAGGTAGAACAATCTGAAATGTGTGTGGACTCAATAACAGAGCTTCAAAATGAAGTGAATGAGGGAAAAACTGATAGAGCTGAAATGACTACAGTTGGATATTTCAACGTTCTTCTCTCAAGCATTTATTCAACGAGTAGTCAGAAAATCAGTATGTATGTAGAAAACTTACAAAACACTATCAACCAACTTGATATGATTGACATTTATAGTACACTTCATGTATAACAGCAAGAAAGACTTTCTCACCAAAATAGACCATATGCTGGGCTATAAAACAAAACTCAACAAATTTCAAAGAATTAAGATAAAGCTGAATATTTTCTATTACCACAAGGGGAGTAAATTAGAAATAAACAACAATAAAATATCTAGAATTTAAGCAACATACTTGTATTTTATGATGATTATTTTTTTTGAGATGGAGGCTCGCTCTGCCACCAGGCTGGAGTGCAGTGATGCAATCTCGGCTCACTGCAACCTCTGCCTCCCGGGTTCAAGCGATTCTCTTGCCTCAGCCTCCCGAGTAGCTGGGACTACAGACACACACCACCACACCCGGCTAATTTTTTGTATTTTAGTAGAGACGGGGTTTCACCATGTTGGCCAGGCTGGTCTCAAATTCCTGACCTCGTGAACCCGCCTCGGCCTCCCAAAGTGCTGGGATTATAGATGTGAGCTGGGATTATAGATGTGCGCCCAGCCTATTATTATGATTTTTTGAGAGACATAGTCTCACTCCGTTGCGCAGGCTGCAGTGCAGTGGTGTGATCATAGCTTACTGTAACCTCAAACTCCTGGACTCAAATAATCTTCCTGTTGCAGCCTCCTGAGTGGCTGGGACTAGAGGCATGTGCCACTATATCTGCTTAATTTTTTTTTTTTTGTAGAGACAAGGTCTTGCTATATTGCCCAGGCTGGTCTCAAACCCCTGGCCCCCAAAAATTCTCCTGCCTTGGCCTCCCAAAGTGCTGGGATTACAGGCATGAGCCATTGTGCCTCGCATGCAACGTGTGTTTAAATAACCCATGGGTAAAGGAAGAAATCACAAGGGAAATTAGAAAACATTTTGAACTAAATTATAATAATTACATATGAAAAACTGTGAAATGCTGCCAAATCAGTGCTTAGAAGAAACTTTATGTCTTTAAATGCTTATGTTAGAAAGATAAATATTTAAAACCAAGAATTTAAACTTCCACTTTAACAAGGTAGATCAGGAAGAGCAAGATGGACTCAGAGTAAATAGAACAGAGAAAATAGTAAAGAATGGAAATCAATGAATATAAAGGAGAAAAACCAATAAAACAAAAATTAGTTTTTAAAAATCTGAAACAGGGTATTGTTCTGTCATTCAGGCTGGAGTGCAGTGATATGATCATGGCTCACTGCAGCCTCAACCTCTTGGGCTCAGGTGATCCTCCCATCTCAGCCTCCCAGGTAGCTGGAACTACAGGTATACACCACCATGCCTGGCTAATGTTTTAGATTTTTTTGTAGAGTCAGGGTTTCACCATGTTGCCCAGGCTGGTCTTGGACTCCTAGGCTCAAGTGGTCTGGCCTTCCAAATTGCTGGGATTACAGGCAAAAAATTAGCTCTTTGAAAAAAATCAATAAAATTGATAAATTATCAGCTAAATTGACTTAAACCCAGACAAACACAAATTATCAATATCAATAAACAAAAGAAGAGGTATCACTACAAACCCTACAGATATTAAAAGAATTAAAAGGCAGTATTATGAACAACCTTATGCCAATACATTTGACAATTTAAATAAAATTTTAAAATTACTTGAAAGATGCTAATGACCAGAATGACATAAGAATTAATACAAATCTGAATAATCTTATATCTATAAAAGAAATTAAACTCATAATTGCTGTAGTTTGGTAGACTCAGCCATTCCAGTCTGCTGGTTTTGGAGAATATAAAGTCTGGATGAGGAAAAGTCCCTCACAAAGCAACACAGCCACCTTGCCAGACTGTGGTCAGACTGCTTCTTTAAGCGGGACCCCAGTTCATTCTTCCTCACTGGGTGCAACCTCTCTGTGGGAGCTTCAGCCACTCCAGCTAGGGTTCTACAGAAAAAGCTCTGATCTCTCCCTGGGATAGAGCCCCTGGGGGGAGGTGCAGCTGCTGTCTTTGTGGTTTGGTTGACTCAGTCTGTTCCAGCCTATCGGCTTTGGAGAATACAAACAGTCTGGACAAGGAAGGGTTCCCCCCAGTGCAGCACACCTGCTCTACCAAAAAGCAGTCAGATTGCTTATTTATTTATTTATTTTTGAGAAGGAGTCTCACTGTGTCCCCCAGGCTGGAGTGCAGTGGCATGATCTCGGCTCATTGCATGCTCCACCTCCCAGGTTCATGCCATTCTCCTGCCTCAGCCTCCCGAGTAGCTGGGACTACAGGCACCCACCACCACACCTGGCTAATTTTTTTTTTTTTTGTATTTTTTTAGTGGAGATGGGGTTTCACCATGTTAGCCAGGATGGTCTCGATCTCCTGACCTCGTGATCCACCTGCCTCGGCCTCCCAGGGTGTTGGATTACAGGCATGAGCCCACTGTGCCCGGCACAGATTGCTTATTTAAGTGGGTCCCTGATCCCATTCCTCCTGACTGGGTGAGACCTCCCAACAGGGGTCTCCAGACACCTCCTACCAGTGTGTTTGGGCCAGCAACAGGTCAGTACCCACCTGGGACAACGTTTCCAGAGGAAGGAGCTGGCAGCCATCTTTGCTGTTTTGCAGGCTTCACTGGTGATACCTCCAAGTACTGGAAAAAACAAGGCAACTAGGGTCTGGAGTGGACCCCCAGCAAACCACAGAAGCCCTACAGTAGTGTAGCTTGACTGTTAAGAGAAAAACAAACAGGCAAACAAACAGAAAACAACAGCAACAACGTCAACAAAAAAGACCCCACAAGAAGTCTGTTCAAAGGTTAGCAACCTCAAAGATTGAAGGTTGATAAGCCCACAAAGATGAGGAAGAATCAATGCAAAGAAGCTGAAAACTCAAAAAGCCAGAGGGCCTTTTCTCCTCCAAATGACCACAACACTTTTCCAGCAAGGACACAAAACTGGGCTCAGGCTGAGATGGCTGAATTGACAGAAGTAGGCTTCAGACGATGGGTAATAATGAACCTCACTGAACTAAAAGAGCATGTTCTAACCCAATGCAAAGAAGCTAAGAATCAAGATAAAATAATATAGGAGGCTGGGTGCAGTGGTTCATGCCTATAATCCCAGAACTTTGGAGGCTGAGGCAGGCAGATCACGAGGTCAGGAGTTTGAGACCAGACTGGCTGACATGATGAAAACTGTCTGTACCCAAAATACAAAAAAATTAGCTGGGCACAGTGGCGCTTGCCTGTAATCCCAGCTAATTGGGAGGCTGAGGCAGGAGAACCACTGAACTCAGGAGGCAGAGGTTGCAGTGTGCTGAGATCAGGCCACTGCACTCCAGCCTGGGTGACAGAGCAAATCTCCACCTCTACAAAATACAAAATGAAACAATACAGGAGCTAATAGCCAGGATAGCCAGTTTTAGAGAGGAACAAAACAGACCTGATGGAGCTGAAAACACAACATGAGAACATCACAATGTATCACAAGTATCAGTAGCAGAATAGACCAAGTGGAGGAAAGAATCTCAGAGCTTCAAGACTATCTTGCTGAAATAAGACAGGCAGACAAGAATAGTAATAATCTCAGAGCTTGAAGACAATCTTTCTGATTAAGACAGGCAAAAAAGATTGAAAAGGAATGAACAAAACCTCAGAGAAATATGAGACTGTTTAAAAAGACCTAACCTATGACTGATTGGGGTACCTGAAAGAGATGGGGCAAATGGAGCCAAGTTGGAAAACATACTACAGAATATCATCCAGGAGAACTTCTGCAACCTAGCAAGACAGACCAACATTCAAATTCAGGAAATGCAGAAAACTCCAGTAAGATACTCCACGAGAAGATCAACCCCAAGACACATAATCCTCAGAGTCTCCAAGGTCTACATGAAAGAAAAAAATGTTAAGGGCAGCCAGAAAGAAAGGCTAGGTCACTTACAAAGGAAAACCCATCAGACTAACAGCAAACCTCTCAGTGGAAACCATACAAGCCAGAAGAGATTGAGGGCCAATATTCAACATTCTTAAAGAAAAGAATTTCCAACCTGGAATTTTATATCTAGCCAAGCTAAGCTTCATATGCAAAGGAGAACTAAGACCCTTTTCAGAGAAGCAAATGCTTAGGGAATTCGTCACCACCAGGCCTGCCTTGCAAGAGCTCCTGAAGGAAGCACTAAATATGGAAAGGAAAACCATTACTAGCCACTATAAAAATACAGTGAAGTACACAGACCAGTGACAATATGAAGCAACCACATAAACAAGGTCTGCAAAATAACCAGCTAGCATCATGATGACAGGATCAAATTCACACATAACAACACTAACCTTGAATGTTAATGGGCTAAATGCCCCAATTAAAAGACACAGAATGGCAAACTGGATAAAGAGATAAGACCCGTTGGTATGCTGTCTTCAAGAGACACATCTCATTTGCAAAGACACACATAGACTCAAAATAAAGGGATGGAGGAAAGTTTACCAAGCAAGTGGAAAGCAGAAAAAATCAGGGGTTGCAATCCTAGTTTCTAAGAAAACTAATTTTAAACCAGCAAAAATAAAAAAAGACAAAGAAGGGCATTACACAATGGTAAAGGGTTCAATTCAAAAAGGAGCTAATTATCCTAAACATATGTGCACCCAATATAGGAGCACCCAGATTAATAAAGCAGGTTCTTAGAGACCTACAAAGAGACTGAGACTCCCATGCAATAATAGTGGGAGATGTTAACACCCCACTGACAATATTAAACAGATCATTGAGAAAGAAAATTAACAAATATATTCAGGACATGAACTCAGCTCTGGATCAAGTGGACCTGACAGATATCTACAGCACACTCAACCACAAAACAACAGAGTATACATTCTTCTCATTGCTACACAGCACTTGCTCTGAAATTGATCACATAATTGGAAGTAAAACACTTCTCAGCAAATGCAAAAGAACTGAAATAATAACAACCTCTCAGACCACAGTGTAATCAAGTTAGAACTCAAGATTAAGAAATTCACTCAAAATTACACAATTACATGGAAATTGAACAACCTGCTCCTGAATGACTCTTGGGTAAATAATGAAATTAAGGTAGAAATCAAGAAGTTCTTTGAAACTAATCAGAACAAAGAGACAATGTACCACAATCTCTGGGACATAGCTAAAGCAATGTTAAGCGGGAAATTTATAGCACTAAATGCCCACATCAAAAAGCTAGAAAAACATCAAATTAACAACCTAACATGTCAACTAAAAGTACTAGAGAACCAAGAGTAAACAAACCCCAAAGCTAGTGGAAGGCAAGAAATAACTAAGATAAGAGCTGAACTGAAGGATGAGAGCTGAACTGACACAAAAAATCCATTAAAACATCAATGAATCCAGGAGCTGGTTTTTTGAAAAAAATTATTAAAATAGATAGACTAATAAGGAAGAAAAGAGAGATGATTCAAATAAACACAATCAGAAGTGATAAGGGAGATATCAGCACTGACCCCACAGAAATGCAAACAACCATCAGAGAATACTATAATCACTACTATGCATATAAACTAGAAAATCTATGCCATTTGGAGTGGCTCATGCCTGTAATCCCAGCACTTTGGGTGGCTGAGGCTGGTGGATCACCTGAGGTCAGGAGTTTGAGACCAGCCTGGCCAACATGGGGAAACCCTGTCTCTACAAAAAATACAAAAATTAGCCAGGAGTAGTGTGCATGCCTGTAGTCCCAGCTACCAGGGTGGCTGAGGGAAGAGAATCGCTTGAAACTTGGAGGTGGAGGTTCCAATGAGCCAAGATGACACCACTGCACTCCAGCCTGGGAGACAAGAGTGAAACTCCATCTCAAAAAAAAAAAGAAAAAGAAAAAAATCCACCTCTGCATCTGACGTTTTCAGTGCCTCCACTGGCCAACATGGTGAAACCCCATCTCTACTGAAAATACAAAAATTAGCCAGGTGTGGTGGCACATGCCTATAGTCCCAGCTACTAAGGAGGGTGAGGCAGGAGGATCTCTTGAACCCAGAAGGTAGAAGTTGCAGTGAGCCATGATCACACCACTGCACACCAGCATGGGTGACAGAGCAAGACCCTGTCTCAAAAAACAAACAAACAAGCAAACAAACAAAATTTAAAAATCTAGAAGAAATGGATACATTTCTGGACATGTACACCCTCCTGAGACTGAACCAGGAAGAAATTGAATCTGTGAATAGACCAATAATGAGTTTTAAAATTGAGGCAGTAATAAATAAGCCTACCAACCAAAAAAAAAAAAAAAAAAAAAAAAAAAAAAAGCCCAGGACCAGACAAATTCACAGCTGAATTCTACCAGAGGTTTGAAGAGGAGCTGGTATCATTTCTATTGAAACTACTGCAAAAAATTGAAAAGGAGGGACTCCTCCCTTACTTATTTTATGAGGCCAGCATCATCCTGATACCAAAACATGGCAGAGATGCAACAAAAAAACAAAACCCCAGGGCAATATCCTTGATGAATATTGATGTAAAAGTCTTCAGTAAAATACTGACAAACTGAATCCAGCAGCATATCAAAAACCTTATCCACCATGATCAAGTTGGCTTCATCCCTGGGATGCAAGTTTGGTTTAACATACACAAATCAATAAACATGATTCATCACATAAATGGAACTAAAGACAAAAACGACATGACTATCTCAATAGATGCAGAAAAGGCCTTTAATAAAATTCAACATCCCTTCACGTTTAAAACAGTGAACAAGCTATCGAAGGAGCATACCTGAAAATAATAAGAGCCATCTATGACAAACCCACATGCTAACACCATACGGAATAGGCAAAAGCTAGAAGCATTCCCCTTGAAAACTGACACAAGGATACTCTCTCTCACCACTTCTATTTAACATAGTATTGAAAGTTCTGGCCAGGGCAATCAGGCAACAGAAAGACATAAAGAGTTTTCAAAATAGGAAGAGAGGAAGTCAAATTATGTTTGTTTGCAGATGACATGATCTTATATATAGAAAACCCCATTGTCTCGGCGCAAAAGCTTCTTAAGCTGATAAGTAACTTCAGCAAAGTCTCAGGATACAAAATCAATGTGCAAAAATTGCTAGCATTCCTATACACCAAAAACAGGCAAGCAGAGAGCCATATTATGAATGAACTCCCATTCACAATCGTTACAAAATGAGTAAAATACCTAGGAATACAGCTAACAAGGGAGGTGAAGGATCTTTTAAAGGAAACTACAAACCACTACTCAAAGAAATAATAGAGGACACAAACAAATGGAGAAACATTCTGTGCTTATGGATAGGAAGCATAAATATTGTGAAAATGTCCATACTTCCCAAAGTAATTTATAGATTCAATGCTGTTCCAATTAAGCTACCATTGAGATTCTTCATAGAATTAGAAGAAACTATATTAAAATTCATATGGAACCCAAAAAGAGACTAAATAGCCAAGACAATTCTAAACAAAAAGAATAAAGCTGGAGGCATCACACTACCCAACTTTAAACTATACTACAAGCCTATAGTAAATAAAACAGCATGGTACTGGTACAAGAATAGACTCATAGACCAATGAAACAGAATAGAGAGCTCAGAAATACAACTGCACACCTAAAACCATCTGATCTTTGACAAACCTGACAAAAACAAGCAATGGGGAAATGATTCCCTATTTAATAAATGGTGCTAGGAGAGCTGGCTAGCCATATGACAAAAATTGAAACTGGGTCCGTTCCTTACACCATATGCAAAAATTAACTCAAGATGGATTAAAGACTTAAAAGTAAAACCCAAAACTACAAAATCCCTAGAAGAAAAATCTAGGCCATAGCATTCTGGGCATAGGCATGGTCAAAGATTTCATGACGAAGAAGCCAAAAGCAATTGTAACAAAAGCAAACATTGACAAATGGAATCTAATTAAACTAAAGATCTTCTGCACAGCAAAAGAAACTATCATTAAACAGACAACTTACAGAATGGGAGAAAATTTTTGCAATCTCTCCATCTGACAAAGAACTAATATTGAGAGTCTACAGGGAACTTAAATTTACAAACAACAACAACAACAAAACAAAAGCCAACCCAATTAAAAAGTGGGCAAAGGACATGAACAGACACTTCTCAAAAGAAGACACACATGTGGCCAAGAAACATTAAAAAAAAGCTCAACATCACTGATCACTAGAGAAATGCAAATCAAAACCACAATGAGATGTCATCAAACACCAGTCAGAAAAGCCATTATTAAAAAGTAAAAAACAAAAACAAAAAAACAAAAAAACCCAAAACAGCAGATGCTGGCAAGGTTGCAGAGAAAAAGGAACACTTTTACACTGTTGATGGAAGTGTAAATTAGCTCAACCATTGTGGAAGACGTTGTGGCAGTTTTTCAAAGACCTAGAGACAGAAATACCATTCAAACTAGCAATCCCATTACTGGGTATATACCCAAAGAAATATAAATCATTCTATTATACAGACACATGCACAAGTATGTTCATAGCAGCACTATTCACAGTAGCAAAGTAATGGAATCAACCTAAATCCCATTAATAGACTGGATAAAGAAAATGTGGTACATATACACCGTGGACTACTATGAGGCCATAAAAAAGAACAGAATCATGTCCTTTGCAGGGACGTGGATGGAAAGCCATTATCCTCAGCAGACTAATGCAGGAGTAGAAAACCAAACACCACCTGTTCTCACTTATAAGTGGGAGCTGAATGATGAGAACACATGGACACATGGTGGGGAACAACACACACTGGGGCCTGTCAGGGGGTGAGGTGGGGGGTGGGAGAGCATCAGGAGTAATAGCTAATGGATGCTGGGCTTAAGACCTGGTTGATGGAATGATCCGTGCAGCAAATCAACATGGCACACGTTTACCTATGTAACAAACCTGCACATCCTGTACATGTACCCCTGAAGGTAAAACGAAAGTTGAAGAAAAAACACTTACATATTAAAAGAAAATAAATTAAATTCACAATTAAAAAGATTCCCACTGTGAAAACTGCAGACACAGATAGCTTCACTGGTAAATTTTTATCAAATTTTAAGGAAGAAATAATACTAATCCTATAGAAACTCTCAGAAACTAGAGTAGGAGAGAACATTCTTTAACCTGTTTTTTGAGACCAGAATAATCTTAATACCAAACCTTACAAAGACATGAAAACAGAAAAATTGCAGATTATACTTCACAAACACAGATAAAAAATTCTTAACAAAATTTAACAAATTAATTCCAGTAATGTAAAAATATGATCATATATCATGATCAAGTGTGGTTTATTTCAGGAATGCAAAATTGTTTTAACATTTAAAAAATAAGTCAATGTTATTTAGCACATGAAAGAACAGAGGATAAAACTCATAAATGCAGGCAAAACATTTGAAAATTTGAAAACCCACTTATAATAAAAACTCTGACTACATTACTCTTTATTTGCAGATGACATGATCGTGTATATAGAAAATACTAAGGAAGCTACAAATACATACCAGAACTAGAAGAGTTTTGAATGTTGCAGAATATAAGGTAAATATACAGAAATTAACTTTATGTCTATTAACTGGCAAAAACAACTGTACAATAAAATTTAAAGTTATTTAAAATAACGTAATATCACATGGATAAATATAACAAAATGTGGGTAAGAGTTATACACTGGAAATGACAAAACATTGACATTAAAGAAGGCCTACCTTATCTAAAGTGAATTGATGCAGGAACAGAAAATCAAATACCACATGTTCTCACTTATAAGTGAGAGCTAAACATTGGGTACTCATGGACATAAAGACAACAATGGAAACTGAGGACTACTAGAGGGGGAAGGAAGGAAAGGGGGCAGGAGTTGAAAAACTAACTATTGGGTACTATGCTCAGTACCTGGGTGATGGGATTATTTATACCCCAAACCTTAATATCATGCAATACACCCAAGTAACAAATCTGCACATATACCCCCTTAATATAAAATAAAGTTGAAGAAAAGAAGGCCTAAATAAATGGAGAAACATACCATGTTAATGGATTGGAAGATTCAATATTGTTAAGTCAATTCTCCACAAATAGATCTATATATTTAATATAACCTCAAATAAAAAATTCATTGGGCTTTTTTTGGGTAAAAATTAGCAAGAGAATCCTAAAACTTACATGGAAATCAAAGTGTCTTGCATAACTAGAAATATTTTGAAAAAGAAAACAAAGTTAGATAACTACAGTATTCGATTTCTAGACTTATTCTCAGGCTATATGACATGGGTTGGATCTATGTCCCCACCAAATCTCGTGTCAAATTGAAATCCTCAGTGTTGAAGGTGGGAGGTGATTGGATCGTGGTGGTGGTTTCTCATGGTTTAATGCCACCCCCCTTGGTGCTGTCATAGTGAGTGAGTTCTCATGAGATCTTGTCATTTAAACCTCCTCCCTCTCTCTCTTCCTTCTGCTCCAGCAATGTGAAGTGTTCACTCCCCCTTTGCCTTCTGCCATATTTGTAGGTTTCCTGAGACCTCCCCAGAAGTTGAGCAGATGCCAGCATCATGCTTCCTGGACAGTCTGTGGAACTGTGAGCCTATTAAACCTCTTTTCTTTATAAATTACCCATTCTTAGGTATTTCTTTATAGCAATGTGAGAATGAACCAATACAGAAAATTGGTACTGAGAAGTGGAGCATTGCCATGAAGATACCTGAAAATGTGGAAGTGACTTTGGAACTGGTTAATCAGCAGAGGTTGGAAGAGTGTGGAGGGCTCAGAAGAAGACAGAAAGATGATTGAAATTTGAAACTCCCTAGAGACTGGTTAAATGATTGTGACCCAATGCTGATAGTGATATGGACAATAAAGTTCAGGTTGATGAGGTCTCAGGTGGAGATGAGGAACTTACTGGGAACTGGAGCAAAGGTCACTTTTGTTATGTGTTAACAAATAACCTGGCAGCATTTTGCCCCTGCTCTAAGGATCTGTGAAACTTTGAATCTGAGATTGATGATCTATGGTATCTGGCAGAAGAAAATTCTAAGCAGCAAACCACTCAAGATTTGGTCTGGCTGCTTCTAAAAGCCTATGCTCATGTGTGTGAGCAAGGAAATGATGTGAAACTGGAACTTATATTTAAAAGGGAAGCAGAGTGTTAAAGCCTGGAAAATTTGCAGCCTGGCCATGTGGTAGAAAAGAAAAGCCTACTTTCTGGGGAGGAATTTGCATAACTGAAAGGAAGGCAAATGTTGAAAGCCAAGGAAATGGGGAAAAGTCCTTCACGGCATTTCAGAGACCTTCGCAGTGGCCCCTCCCATGACAGGTTTGGAGGCCTAAGAGAGAAGAATGGTTTCATGGGCCAGGTCCAGGGTCCCACTGCCCTGTGCAACCTTGGGATACTGCTCCCTCCATCCCAGCCACTCCAGCTCCAGTTATGGCTCAAAGGCACCCAGGTACAGCTCAGGTTGCTGCTTCAGAGGGTGCAAGCTGTAAGCCTTGGCAACTCCCATATGATGTTAAGCCTGCAGGTGCATAGAGTGCAAGTTGAGGCTTGGGAGCCTCGGCCTAGATTGCAGAGGATGTATGGAAAAGCCTGGATATCCAGGCAGAAGCCTGCTGCAGGGGCAGAGCCTTCATAGAGAACTTTACTAGGGCAGTGCAGAGGGGAAATTTTCAGGTTGAAGTCCCCACACAGAGTCTCCACTGGGACACTGCCTATTGGAGCTGTGAGAAGAGGGCCACCATACTCCAGCCCCCAGAATGGTAGATCCACTGGCAGCTTGCACCCTCAGCCTGGAAGAGCCATAGATACTCAATGCCAGCCCATGAGAGGAGATGTAGGGGATGACCTCTGCAAAGCCACAGGGCAGAGCTGCTCAAGGCCTTGGGAGCCCACCCTTTGTATCAGCGTGCCCTGGATGTGAGACATGGAGCCAAAGATATTATTTTGGAGCTTTAATATTTAATGACTGCCCTGCTGGGTTTCAGACTTGCATGGGGCCTGTAGCCCCTTTCTTTTGGTTGATTTCTCCCTTTTGAAATGGGAGTACTTACCCAACGCCTGTATCCCCATTGTATCTTGGAAGTAACTAAATTTTTTTTTATTTTATGGGCTTATAGGTGGAAAAGACTTACCTTGTCTCAGATGAGACTTTGGACTTCGGACTTTGGACTTCTGAGTTAATGTTGGAATGAGTTAAGACTTTAGGGGACTGTTGAGAAGGGATGATTGTATTTTACAACATGAGAAGGACATGACATTTGGAGGGGCCAGAGGCAGAATTATATGGTATGGATCTGTGTCCCCACCAAATCTCATGTTGAATTGTAATCCTCAGTGTTGAAAGTGGGGCCTAGTGGGAGGTGATTGGATCACGCAGGCAGTTTCTCATGGTTTAACACTCTCCCCCTTGGTGCTGTCATAGTGAGAGAATTTTTATGAGATCTGGTCATTTAAAAGTGTGTAGTACCTCCCTCCTCTCTCTCTTCCTTCTGCTCTGGCCATGTGAAGTACTTGCTCCCCCTTTGCCTTCTGCCATGTTTGTAGGTTACCTGAGGCTTCCCCAGAAGTTGAGCAGTTGCCAGCATCATGCTTCCTGTGGAACTGTGAAGTCTGTGGAACTGTGGAACTGTGAAGTTTGTGGAGCTGTGAGCCAATTAAACTTCTTTTCTTTATAAATTACCCAGTCTTAGGTATTTATTTATAGCAGTGCAAGAACAGACTAACAAACTATATTAATCAAAATATTGGCCAGGATTGATGGCTCATGCCTGTAATCCCAGCACTTTGGGAAGCTGAGTTGGGCAGATCACGTAAGCTCAGGAGTTCAAGACCAGCCTGGGCAACATGGTGAAACCCTGTCTTTACAAAAAATAAAAAAATTGGCTGGGCATGGTGGTGTGCACCCGTAGTCCCAGCTACTTGGGAGGCTGAGGTGGAAGGATTGCTCAATCCTGGGATTTTTTTTGTATTTTTAGTAGAGACGAGGTTTCACCATGTTGGCCAGGCTGGTTGTTAACCCCTGACCTCAGGTGATCCACCCGCCTCGGCCTCCCAAAGTGCTGGGATTACAGGTGTGAGCCACCACGCCTGACCAATTTTGTATTTTTAGTAGTGACGTGGTTTCACCATGTTGGTCAGGCTGGTCTTGAACTCCTGATCTCAGGTGATCTGCCCGCCTTGGCCTCCCAACGTGCTGGGATTACAGGCATGAGCCACTGTGCCTGGCCAAATTGTTCTATTTTAAAGACACATGCACATGTATGTCCATTGCAGCACTATTTGCAATAGCAAAGACATGGAATCAACCTAAATGCCCATCAATGACAGACTGGATAAAGAAAATGTGGTACATATTCATCATGGAATACTATGCAGCCATAAAAAAGAATGAGATCATGTCTTTTGCAGGGACATGGATGGAGCTGGAGGCCATTAACCTTAGCAAACTATTACTCAAGTTTCTCTAGTGAGACAGAACTAATGGAATATCTATATCTATATCTATATTTATATCTATATCTATATCTATAAAGGGGAGCTTATTAAGTATTAACTCACACAATCACAAGGTCCCATAATAGGCCATCTGCAGGCTGAGGAGCAAGGAGAGCCAGTCTGAGTTCCAAAATGGAAGAACTTGGAGTCTGATGTTTAAGGGCAGGAAGCCTCCAGCACAGGAAAAAGATGTGGGCTGTAAGGCTGGGCCAGTCTCTCTTTTCACATTTTTTCTGCCTGCTTATATTCTAGCAGCACTGGCAGCTGATTACATTGTGCCCACCCAGATTGAGGGTGGGTCTGCCTTTCCCAGCCCACTGACTCACACGTTAATCTCCTTTGGCAACACCCTCACAGATACAGACCTAGGACCGATACTTTGTATCCTTCAATCCAATCAAGTTGACACTCAGTATTAACCATCACACAAACTAATACATGAACAGAAAACCAAATATGCATGTTCTCACTTATAAGTGGAAGCTAAATAATGAGAACACATGGACACATACAGGGGAACAACACACACTGAAATAATCTGTATAACAAACCCCCCCCATACAAAAGATCACCTATGTAACAAACCTGTGCATGTACCCCTCAACTTAAAAGTTAAAAAACAAAACAACAAAACAAAACAAGCAAACAAATTTAAAAAAGATCAGAGGCTACCCTGTGCAGGAGAGAATGCAGTGACTGCTAAGAAACATGAAAGAATTTTTTGGAGAGATGGAAATGTTCCACATCATGATTATGGTGTTATATGGGTGTACATATTTATCAAAACTTGTCAAATTGGACACTTAAGGTAGGTACAATATAATTATATGCAAATTTTCTCTCAATAACAGTGTTAAAATATATGTGGTAAAGTCATCCTGGATTGAGGAAAGCTTGAACTGTCAGAGCCCCCAAGATTGTTAACTAGGAAGTGGCAAGAACTTCTTCAAGAGTAGGAACCCACGTTATTGTCTCCAGAGGTGCTCACAAAGAGCAAATGCACAGAGACTCTTGACTTTTGTAATGTTCTACCCTGTTTCCAACCTTGTCTGAATTCTAACGTGTTATTACTTGCCATTCATCCCTACCTCTCTTTTGGGTTTTGATCTCTCTTTCTTACCTATTTCTGACCCAACCTGTGGGTCCTGGTACTGATTTTCCAATGCTTGCCCCATACTTTGGTGGCCTCTCTTGCTTTCCAGCTAGTGGCCTGATAATCTCTTTTCCATAAATTCTGACATATATCCATCACAGTTTGAGTCTTCTTAATACAAGTGTTCACCTGTACCCCCATCTACCTCCAAAGATCAGGCTTTTCTTCTTGACTAGAGTAAGAAAGAGAGAGTTTTATCTTACCTTCCTCTACAGTTGTGTTTTCAGAAGTTTTTCCTTTGTTCCAGGTGCTGTCTCCACTGTCTCCGTCTCTAACTTGGGTCCTGATTCACCTCTCTGATGGCTCTAGCCTGGAATTTCCAGGCTACTTCCCTCATTTGGACTGTGCTCCCTTTCTACAGGCATTATGGGAAGGTTGACTTGGGTAAGAACTTTCATGTTAATACCTTTTTATTATTCACAACACTGTCCATGTAAGACTGGATGAGTATTTCCAATATTCCTTCTAAAGGGCTGGTGTAATCAAAGAAAGTTATAGGAGAAAAACATGTAAAACTGACACTCTATGTGGTCTTTATAAGAATTTAAGAAGGCCTTTAACATGGAGGTTAAAATCCTTGTTAGAAACAAGTGCTTGGTGCTGCAAAGAAAACCAACATGTAGGCAGAAAATTCCTCAGCAAGGCAAATTTACTTCTGCAGAAGGGTGCAGCTTGTGCCAGTCACAATTGCAAGAGCACACCGAGTGTGGAGGGGCAGGGGTTTTTATCCCTAATGCAATCAGTCCCTACTGCTGTGTTCTTTCCCCATTGGCTGGAGTTGAACAGCACAATCTAAGCTAACCTGATTGGTTAATGATTGAAATTGAATACAGCTAACTAGGTGGGAAGAGGGAGGCTATCTATTATGGTGTGAGGCATGTCTGGGCATGTCAGGGTGTGGCAAGGATGGGAAGAGTTGTTTACAGCATGGGTAACTAGAAACATGGGTAACTAGAAACCCATCTTACAGCATGTGTCTTAAAAACAAAGGACAAGGAACTAAAGCCTCTTGAAGAGGAATTTATCATTTTTGACAGTTTCCCTCTCTGATTTTATAGTTTTTCCTCTTCAAAACATCTCAGCATATCCCGGCTCTGTTGTTCTTCTTGGGTATCTAGAAGGAAGAGTTTATCAGAATAGGGTGGGGGAGAACTAAAGGAGGTTTTGGTGAGAGCTGTTTCTATAAGTCTTCACACTAAACCGCAAATACAGGGTATGATACAGCATCCTGCAAGAATGAGCACGCCTATAACAATTACAAGGGAGGTGAATATTGAGGTCATAATTCCTTTCCATTTCCCAAACCATTTTTCCATGAGGCTTGTAAAGGGGTCATTTATTCCAGAATTTTTGGCTAACTCATTTGATAGGGAGGTAAGGCCTTGTAGGGCTTTTTTTTATTGTTCCTCTGGGGGCTGTGTTATTAGGAATAAAAGTGCAGTGTTGAACTCTGATCATAACACAGACTCCGCCTTTCTCTGCTAACATCATATCAAGGGTTACCCTATTTTCCCAAGCCACCTGGCTGGTGGAGCCTGATTGTTCAGCTATTCCTTTAATGGTATCTCTTGTATAATTGACAAATCGCTGCTGATTATAGTAGATGTAATTTATCTAATCTACATTTTCGTTTATAGTTGACCACCAGAACCATGCTGACTCAAACCTTGCAGCTATTTGGTTTCGGGCCTTAAATTCATCTGGCACTTCTTGCAGAACTCCAATAGCATCTATATATACATGTGAGTCAAAAGACCTGTGAGGGGCACTTCTTTTTTTCCGATTATCTCTCTTATTGTGTTGACGAGATGCTAGGGTGAAAGGGATGGCCAACTGGACTAGAGCGAAAGTGCCACTCCAGTTACTGGGCAGAGTACCCAGTAGTGGTCCACCGCAGTACCACCATACATCTGTTCGGGGATGAACCAGGGCAGACTGATGGGTAAGCTCTTGGAAGGGCTTAGTTTCACCGCACCCAGTTAGGTTTCTGAGGGACGTTAAATTTTCCCCTTGTCTTGCGAGACACAAGGTGAAATTACATCAGAAGTGGGAGGCCAGATGGTTCTCAGAGGATGACTTGCAGGGCCTTTGGCTTCTGAGAATAGCAGTGAGAGAGTCTTGCATGACTCATCGCCCCAGGCAGTGGGGTTTTGAAAGAGAGCTACCATGCAGCTCATGCCCAGTCCGTGAGAGGACCACCCAAGTGGAAAGGGGACAATTTGGGTCTCTGGCCTGCCTGTCATACAAGCGTAACAGTTGCTTTTGTTTAGCATGTGAACAGAATATTTAATCCATTCCAGCCACGCATTTGCATCTTGATACCCTGTTTCAATTGCTATTGTTTGTTTTAAATCTTTAACCTCTACAACAACTACTTTGGTTTTATCACTGAGTATATAACAAAAAAAGGTTTGGTTAGAGGAGAATTTAGGAGAGGGAGAAGGGGGTACAGGAGGTGGGGAAGCAATGAAGCATATTTCAAAGGATCCTATGGAGTCGTTCCCTGAGACTTCTGCTCCTGTACAATAGAAACGGCTTAATGAAGGGAAAGAACTCTGGGGAGCAGAGATGGTAATCTGTACTGGATTACATTGGTTCAGCTGACAATTGGGAGGAGTAACTCCTTTAGCAAAATGAATATATGGTTTTAGGAAACTGCAAGTACTAGTTGAGGTGGTCCCTCCTTGCTCTTTAGTATTCCATAGAACATTGGACCAACTTCGGCAGAGAAGCTCTGCTCTAGGAGGACAAGATTCCCAGTTCACACTGTAATCTTCATCACAATTTTCCCAAACTAGCTTATCCCAGTTAACAAATGCCAAATCTGAGGGGAGCCAGGAAGGACAGAGATACTTTTCTGAGGTGGAGAGTTGCCTTTGACTTGACAAATCTCCACAGGGTATAACAAGGCAAGTGTGAAAGGTAATAGTGGTGAGCTTGACTTGGTTACATTAATAATAAGGGACTAGTGATAGAGAGGGGGAGGAAAGAAATACAGAATAAGAGGGTTAAACCTGCTTTAGCTTTCCTACTGATAATAGTGTAAGGGTTGGAAATAACAGGATGTGTAATTTGGACTATCTGATTAATAGCTCGAAGGTCTTATGGTAACCAGTATGACCCTTCTGGCTTCTTTACTGGCAGTATTGGAGTGTTATAGGAGGACATACAAGGTTCGAGAAGCCCATCACGGAGAAGACCTTCAATGACAGGTTTTAAATTTATCCTGGCTTCTAAGGGAATAGGTATTGCTTTCTCTTTACTACTTCCCCAGGGGTTTTTAATTTAACATGAATCAGAGAGATTTGTAAGTTTCCTTGATTCCTGTCTTTTGACCATACTTCTGGGTGAATGTGTTCCTCATCTGTGGTGGTGAGTAAGTTTAGGGAGGGGATAAATTTTCCATGATTAACTTGCAGACGTAAGCCCAACTCTAGCATTAAATCTCTTCCTAATAGGCTTGTCCCTGCTTCTGGAATTAACAGAAATTTAATATTAGCTGATCGGTTTTTATATTTAAGTTTTGTCTCCTCTAAATTTTTTGCTTTAAATCCTTCCCCTCTTACCCCTGAGATAAAAAGTTCTTGTGAACAAGTTATACTGGATGGAATATAACAAACTGAGGAGCAAGCTGCTCCTGAATTGATTGAAAAGGTAACAAGTTCAGGTTTAGGTCTCACCTCTAAATTTATCAAGGGCTCTTTGTGGGACTCAAGATAAAAAAGACAGAGCCCCTGATTTCCCTAGTCTTCATTGAAAGCCATAAGTGGGATGACTTTCTCTTCTTTTTCCCATTGGGGACATTGTCTTTTAAAGTGACCAATCGTGCCTGGCCTCCAGTTTTCTATTTTTTGTAATTCCTTTATAATGTCTGGCCAATTGTTGGTGACAGAGTAGAGCCTTAATATTCCCTGTCCGAGGGGGTCTTCTGATTCTAGGCCAGCGTATTTTCTCATTTGCTCCTCGAGCCTTTCTAAGAATTCTATCCGTCCTTCATCTTTTCCCTATTGTATATTAAAGGCCTTGGTAAGATTTTGGGCATGGGGTACTGATTCTTGAATCCCTTTTATTATCATCTCTTTAAGATCTTTCATATTTCCTCAATGGGCTATATTGTTGTTATCCCATTGAAAATCTTGGGCTGGGAATTTTTGTTCAGCTGCTGGGATGTTTGGACTGGGAGGGTGTTCATGGTCCCAAATGGTCATAGAGGCCCCGTGTATCATGCTGCTTTCTTCTCCTGAGAATAAGATACCTAAGATGGACATTAACTCAGCCCAAGTATATAACTGGGGTCCTAAAAACTGATCAGCTTGATTGGCCACTCCATGGGGGTCATCCAAGAGCAGCTTAAGATCTTTTTTCAGGTTTCAGATCTCTGAACTAGTTAATGGGGCATTTACAAAACCAATGCCTCCTCTTCTGAGGGGTACTTCCCTCAAGGGAAAGAGAGTTGGAGCAGACTCCTTGGAGGTACTGGGGAAAGGGAAATTTTGGATATCCTTTTTGCACTGCTCTATCTCACATTGAAGTCCTCTGAAGGGATGGCACTCAGGATTATAAAGGGGAGGAATAACATGAGTAGGGAAAGGGTCTGGGGTAGCAGCTGCTTGAGGGAGAGGAAAGTTAGGGAGATTTGGTGGGGGAAGATGGTCTAGTGGGTCCCAAGGTGTAGATTGCTTGCAGGTAAGAGTTTCAGCTTCCTTAGGGGAAGCATTCTCTGGCTTGTGTCTATCTTCGGGTAGAGAAGGACAGGTCCCTGTCACCAGCACAAGGCATAGTCTATCTCTTCTTGGGAGACTGGACTTTTGTTATTGACATATTCTATTAAAAGTTGATAGATCCAGTCTTCATCAGATCCAAATTTTGGCCAGAAAACTGGGTGTTTAAGGATAGCTTTCCTGGTCCAAATGAAACAGCAGTATTTTATCATTTGCTGTATTTTTCTTGTGTTTGATCCTTTCATTATCTTTCCAATATTCTAACATTAAGCCTAGGGGACTATCAGAGGGTACATTATTTTTACAATCTTTCTTATCTTTTGTCTTACTTGGTGTATTTCCCATCCTGGAGGAGGTGTCTTTCTGAATCTGTGGGGCTCAACCTCACTTACTAGAGATTTCTTGCACCCAAGTGAGTTTGCAGGGCTCAACCTCTCTTGCTAGAGATTTCTTGCACCCTTTGCCTTAGAGGCTCAAATCCCATTACTGGAGATTTCTTGCACTCTTTCTCTAGAGACTCAACCCCCCACTGGAGATTTCTCACACTCTTCAGCTTTTGCTTTGTCCTTCTCTGGCCACTTCCCTCACGGGAATTTTCAGGTCCCTCTTAGCATTGATGGGTCAGTACAAACCCCACAACAGGCAAACCGCCATAAGTCATATGAGGAGAGCATGGAACCGCAGATCCAGACTCTGGACTCGCTTCGCGCTCAGTTGTGCCTCTCATTCACACACTTTCAACCTCAAGGATATCCTGACCACCAAGGAAATACTTCACTGCCCCCACAGCTTTTTTTACATTGGTCTGTGCACAGTTACCTGGTCACCGTGGTATCTGTAGGCCTTTTCCTTCTGTGTTCCTGAGAGTCCAGGTTTATTCATCACACCAGGTGGGTCTCAATCCCTAGCCCCAGCAGCCACTGCAACAAGGCAGCGGGGTGTGTCTCCTTATGAGAGGGACCAGAGACCCTTCCCCAGAGGAGAATGGGAATCCCACATGGGCCCCCAAATTCTCAGGCCACTTAATGGAGTATAGCCACACCTCCAGAAAGCCCTTTTTGATTGCAACTCTCCATGCCTAGAGATAATCATTACTTCCTTACATTTCTTTACAAGGTACCACTTAACTATGCATCCATAAAAATATAATTTGTTTTTCTTGCTTTTAATCTTAACTGGAATCTTTCTGTATGCTTTCTTTTTTGGCTTGGGTTATTTTATTCAATATTATGTTTTTAAGATACATCAGTGACCTGTGTAGCTGCCTGTTGTTCATTTTGGTGCTATATTCTATTGTAGGACTTGTACCAAAATTTATCTATTATAGTCTTAATGGACATTTGTTAATATTAATGGGTTAATAGGTTATTAGGTTTGGGGATTATCAGCAATGCATCTATGAACAGTTTTTTTTTTTTACAATTATCCTGGGGCATATGCATGAGTTTCTCTAGTGTGCATATGTGGGAGTGGAATTGCTGAGTCCTAGGACTTGCATATCTTCATATTTGCCAAATGTTTTCTAAAGTGGTTGCACCAATTTCACTCCTATCAGCAGTTTATGAAAGTCCTCATTATGTTAGTTTTGTCAGACTTTAAAATTTTTGGCTGATCTTATGGATGCATAGTGGTAACACATTGAGGTTTTAATTTACATTTCCCTGATTACTAATGAGGTTGAATTCCCTCTCATATTTTTATTGCCACTTGAACTTCTTCTTTGTGAAGTTCTGGTTCAAGCTTTTGACCATTTTTATGGAACTTTGAATAAGGATTCACATGAGTTCTTTATATATTCTAGATACCAAGTATACAAATTCTTAGTTATTATATGTGTTACAAATGTCTCTCTTCACTTTGTGGCTTGCTCTTCTTTAGTACCTTTTATAGAACAAAATTAATATTTTAATGTGATTAATTTCTTTTTCTTTTTCTTTATGGCTAGTGTTTTCTTTTGGTGGTGTTTTAAAGAAATTTTTGCTTATTCTGAAATAATAAAGATATCTTTCTATATTTTAACCTTTTTTTTTTGAGATGGAGTCTCGTTCTGTCACCTAGGCTCGAGTGCAGTGGTATGATCTCGGCTCACTGCAACCTTCACCTCCCAGGTTCACGCGATTCTCTTGCCTCAGCCTCCCTAGTAGCTGGGATTATAGGCGCATACTGCCACACTGGCTAATTTTTTGTGTTTTTAGTAGAGACAGGGTTTTACTATGTTGGCAAGACTGATCTCGAACTCCTGACCTCGTGATCTGCCTGCCACGGCCTCCCAAAGTGCTGGGATTACAGGCATGAGCCGCCACAACCAGTCAATTTTTTTTTTTTTTTTTTTGAGATGGAGTCTTACTCTGTTGCCTGGGCTGGAGTGCAGTGGCATGATCTCGGCTCACTGCAACCTCTGCCTTCCAGGTTCAAGTGATTCTCCTGCCTCATCCTCCCAAGTAGCTGGGGCTACAGGCACCCACCACCATGCCTGGCTAATTTTTGTATTTTTAGTACAGACAGGTTTTCAACATATTGGCCAGGCTGGTCTCGATCTCCTGACCTCGTGATCTGCCCTCCTCAGCCTTCCAAAGCACCCCAATTTTTAAAAATCTTTGTTTTTTTTTTTTTTGAGACAGGGTCTTGCTCTGTTGCCCAGGCTGGCGTGCAGTGGTATAATCTCTGCTCACTGTAGCCTCGACCTCCCAGGCTCAAGGGATCCTCCCATGACAGCCTCTCAACTACCTGGGACTACATGGGTGTGCCACTATACCTGGCTAATTTTTAAATTTTTTGTAGACATGGGGTTTTGCCATGTTGTCCAGGCTGGTCTCGAACTCCTGAGCTAAAGTGATCTGCCTGCTTCATTCTCCCAAGATGCTGAGACTACAGGTGTGAGCTATTGTGCCCAGCCTCATCTAAACAGTATATTTTGCTTTCTGTTTAGTTCTATAATCTATTTGGAATGGATTTGTGTGGATGTTGTGAGGTAAGGATTACATCTTTTTGTTTCCCGTATGATTTTTGTATTTTCCAGAATGATTAATTGAAAAGTCTACTCTTTCCCCACTGTTCTTCGTTGTCATTTTTAATCATAACTCAAGGGTCTAAATACATGTAGGTCTGTTTCTTTTTTATCCTATGTTATTCCATTGGTCTGTTATTAGTCCATACTTGCATCATTAACATGTTTTAATTACTATTTCTTTATATTGTCTTGATATTTGATAGAGCAAGAATTCTTACTTTGTTCTTCAATGATGTTCTTGGCTAATGCATTTGTTTAATTTTATAAATATATTGTCATATTTCATTAAAAAACTGTTGGGAATTTTGCAGGGCACGGTGGCTCACATCTGTAATCCCAGCACTTTGGGAGGCCAAGGCGGATGGATCACAAGGTTGGGAGTTCGAGACCAGCCTGACCAACATGGTGAAACCCCATCTCTACTAAAAATACAAAAATTAGCCAGGCATGGTGGCATGTGTCTGTAATCCCAGCTACTAAGGAGGCTGAGGCAGGACAATTGCTTGAACCTGGGAAGCAGAGGTTGCACTGAGCTGAGATCGCACCACTGCACTCCAGCCTGGGCAACAGAGCAAGACCCTCTTTATTTTTTAAAATTCGAGACAGAGTCTCGGTTTTTTGCCTGGATTGGAGTGCAATGGTGTGATCTCAGCTCGCTGCAGCCTCCACCTCTTGGGTTCAAACAATTCTCCTGCCTCAGCCTCTCAAGTAGCTGGGACTACAGGCATGCACTACTATACCTGGCTAATTTTTTGTATTTTTAGCAGAGACAAGGTTTCATCACGCTGGCCAGGCTGGTCTTGAACTCCCGACCTCAAGTGATCTTCCTGCTTCGGCCTCCCAAAGTGCTGGGATTACAGGCATGAGCCACTGCACGCAGCCTCTAACTTACCTCAATTCTGACATGCTCTACCCGGAGGTGGCATCATGATCCCACTGGTTGAGGGTACAGTCCCATGAGACTCCCCATCTCCTTCAGATGCTAATCATATGTAATAGGTTGTCATCTATACTTTTGACTAAGTGAACAGGCTCGTTTTCTGACATGCATAGAAGCCGATGCTATAACACCAGCTTTTGAGAAAAGAAAGGCTTTATTGCAAGGCCAACCAGCAAGGAGATAGGAAGTGCAGCTCAAATTTGTGTCCTTGATTTGGGGACTGGGGAAAGTCCTAAGTGGTTGGAGGGCAAAGGAAAAGTATGAGGAATGTTGGCTTGGCAGGGTCTGATTGCAGGGCTTCAAATTTGACCATTTATGATAAGGTATGTTTAGGTGGATTTTAGGTCTGGATATTCCTGGCCAACAGACCCCTCACTTCTGAAAGGGTTCCAGTATTCAAGTTCTGGTAATGCTCTGGTGTTCTTGGTTCCATGGGGAGGAAACATTGGTTCTGAGTGTTGTTAGATGTCAAAGCTTTTCTATTCCATATGCCCGGACTACATGATTCACGGTTTTGGCTGTTACACATACAAGGCAACTTGACATTTTGTTATCAATAAAGTAGGGCCATTTGGATGGTCCTGTGGTTACATGACTGGCCATAAATTGGGGGCTCCCACAACCCCCTCCTAGTTTTTTATTAATTTGCTAGAGCAGCTGAGAACTCAGGGAAACATTTTACTTTCATTTGGCCATTTATTACAAGGGATATTTTAAAGGATACAAATGAGTAACCAGATGAGGAGATACGTAGGTTGAGTCATGGAAGAGTCGCAAGTGCAGGAGCTTCTGTCCAGTGGAGTTGGGGGGTGCCACTCACTCAGCAAGTGGATGTGTTCTTGTTGTTGATGAAAAGAGTCAAACTCTGTAAAATATTTTAAGAGATTTATTCTGAGCCGAATATGAGTGACCATGGCCTGTGACACAGCCCTCAGGGGGTCCTGAGAACATGTACCCAAGGTTGTCGGGGTACAGCTTGGTTTTATATATTTTAGGGAGGCATGAGACATCAATCAAATACATTTAAGAAATTATTGTTTTCGTTCAGAAAAGTGGGACAACTCAAAGAGGGCAGGGTGGAGGGGGCTTCCAGGCTATAGGTAAATTTAAACATTTTCTGATTGACAATTGGTTGAGTTTATCTGAAGACCTGGGACCAAAGGAAATGTTCAGGTTAAGATAAATAATTGTGGAGACCAAGTTTTATTTTACAGAGGAAGCTCTCAGCAGACTTCAGAGAGAGCAGGTTGTAAATGTTGGGACTTAAAAGGGTGCCTGGCTCTTAGTTGATTATCTCCTGGATCTGGAAAGGAAGGAAGAAAAACAAAGGGGAAAGGGGATTCTCTATAGAATGTGGATTTTTCCCACAAGAAACTTTGCAGGGCAATTTCAAGGTATGGCAAGGAAATATATTTTGGGGTTAAATATTTTTTCCTTGTCTCATAATGTTATGCCAGAGTCAGACTGAAAAGTAAGTCACAATATATAGGGTCAAATAAAACCCATCTGATGAGAATTTATAGTTTGTAGGACATGATTCCCTAGACTCCTGAGGTAGAAATGTGGGCAAGATTAAAAAATCAGAACTTAGTCCTCATCGTTCACCAACCTGGAATCTCTGAATATTTCCTTTTGGGTTTTATGGAGGCTTCATTACCTTTGTTACATAGGCATAACTGTATATTATGATGTAATCATTCGTGACTACTAATGAAGCCTCTGTACAAACATTGGTGATCAACTCATTATTCAGTTCCTCTCCCCTCCCTGGAGGTTGGGGGGTGGGGTTGAAAGTCCCAACTCTCTAATCATGCCTTGTTAGCATACAAAAGATACACTTATAACTCCAGAGATTCCAAGGATTTTAGGAGCTGTGAGCCAGCAACTGGAGACTGAGACCAAAAAATAAAAAAAGAGACTGAGACCAAATATATATATATTTCTTATTTTACCACAATATCACACTATGTTAAATAAAGATTGCATTTCCGGAGCAAATCCAACAGTATCATTACATGTTACTCTTTTCATTTATTGATGGATTTGGTTTGTTAGTTTTTAATTTAGGACTTTTGTAATAATGTTCACTAATGAGATTGACCTGTGGTTTCCATTTTTTCTTATAGCCTTTGAAATGTCCTGAGATCATGGTATCATTGCTAGGCTAATCTCATAAAAAGGGTTTGAAAATCAACCTTTTTCTTTTTTTGTTGGATATTTTATATAATACTAAAACTATTCATTTCTTAATTATTTGATATAATAGAATTTACTGGAATTTATTTTGAAGAAGGATTTTAATTACTAGCTGAATTTATTTAATGTTTATAAGACTATTCTGGTTTCTTTTCTTTTTTTTTTTTTTGAGACATAGTCTTGCTCTGTCGCCCAGTCTGGAGTGCAACGGCATGATCTTGGCTTACTTCAAACTCCATCTCCCAGGTTCAAGTGATTCTCCTGCCCCAGTCTCCTGAGTAGCTGGGATTAGAGGTGAAAGCCACAATGCCTGGCTAATTTTTGTATTTTTAGTGGAGACAGGGTTTCGCTATGTTGGCCAGGCTGGTCTCGAACCCCTGACCTCAGATGATCTGCCTGCCTCGGCCTCCCTAAGTGCTGGGATTACAGGTACATGCCACCGTGCCTGGCCCTGGTTTCTTTTTAACCTTTAAGTTCAGGGCTACGTGTGCAGGTTTGTTGTATAGGTAAACTTGTGTCATGGAGGTTTGTTGTACAGCTTATTTCACCACCCAGATATTAAGTGTAGTAATCATTAGTTATTTTTTCTGATCCTCTACCTCCTCCCACCCTCCACCCTCCACCCTTCACCCTCCAATAGGCCCCAGTGTGTGTTGTTCTTCTCTATGTGGCCATGTGTTTTCATTATTTAGCATCTACTTATGAATGAGAACATGTGGTATTTTGTTTTCTGTTCCTGCATTAGTTTGCTAAGGATAATGGCCTCCAGCTCCATCCATGACCCTGCGAAGGACATGATTTCATTTGTTTTTATGGCTGCATGGTACTCCATGGTGAATATGTACCACATTTTCTTTATCCAGTCTATCATTGTGGGAATTTAGGTTGATTCCATGTCTTTGCTGCTGTGAATAGTGCTGCAGTGAACATACACGTGCATATGTCTCTATGACAGAACAATTTATATTCCTTTGGGTAATATACCCAGTAATGGGATTGCTGGGTTGAATGGTATTTCTGTCTGTAGGTCTTTGAGGAATCGCCACACTGTCTTCCATAATGGTTGAACTAATTTACACTCCCAACAGTGTTTAAGCATTCCTTTTTCTCTGCAAACTCACCAGCATCTGTTATTTTTTTTTGGCTTTTTATTAATAGGCATTCTGACTGGTGTGAGATGGTATCTCATTTTGGTTTTGATTTTTTGATTTTGGTTTTGATCATCACTAATCATTTGATGATTAGTGATGATGAGCATTTTGTCATGTTTGTTGGCTGCTTGTATGTCTTCTTTCGAGAAGTGTCTGTTCATGCCCTTTGCCCACTTTTTAATGGGGTTATTTGTTTTTTTCTTGTAAATTTATTTAAGTTTCTTATAGCTGCAGGATATTAGACCTTTGTCAGGTGCATAGTTTGCAAAAATTCTCTGCTATTCTGTAGGCTGTCTGTTTAATCTGTTGATAGTTTCTTTTGCTGTGAAGAAGCTCTTTAGTTTAATTAGGTTCCACTTGTCAATTTTTGGTTTTGTGGCAATTGTTTTTGGGAACTCAGCCAAAAATTGTTTTCCAAGGCCAGTGCCACAAATGGTATCTCTTAGGTTTTCTTTTAGGATTTTTACAGTCTAAGGTCTTACATTAAAATTTTTAATCCATTTGAGTTAATTTTTATATATTGTGAAAAGTAAGGGTCTGGTTTCATTCTTCTGCATATGGCTAGCCAGTTATCTCACCACCATGTATTGAATAGTGACTCCTTTCTCCTTGGCTTGTTTTTGTTAACCTTGTTGAAGAAAAGATGGTTGTAGGTGTGCAGTTGTATTTTTGAGTTCTCTTTTCTGTTCCATTTGTTTATGTATCTGTTTTGTATTAGTACAGTGCTGTTTTGGTTGCTGTAGCCTTATTGTATAGGCTGAAGTTGAGTACAGTGATGTCTCCAGCTTTACTCTTTTTGCTTAGCATTGCTTTGACTATTTGGGCTCTTTCTTGGTTTCCATATGAATTTTAGAATAGTTTCTTCTAATTCTGTGAAGAATGTTAGTAGTTTGTTGGTTTTTTTTTTTTTTTTTGAGACAGAGTATCACTCTGTGGCCCAGGCTGGAGTGCAGCGGTGTGATCTTGGCTCACTGCAATCTCTGCCTCCTGGGTTCAAGTGATTCTCCTGTCTCAGCCTCCCGAGTAGCTGGGACTACAGGCACATGCCACCACGCCCAGCTAATTTTTGTATTTTTAGTAGAGATGGGGTTTCACCATATTGGTCAGGCTGGTCTCGAATTCCTGACCTCAGGTGATCCACCTCTCTCGGCTTCCCAAAGTGCTGGGATTACAGGTGTGAGCCACCGCACCTGGACTGAATGTTAGTAGTTTGATAGAAATAGCCTTCAATCTGTAAATTGCTTTGGGCAGTATGGTCATTTTCACGATATTGATTCTTCCAATCTGTGAGCACGGAATGTTTTTTTGTGCTGTCTCTGATATCTTCTAGCAGTGTTTTGTAGTCTTCTTGCAGAAGTCTTTCACCTCCTTGGTTAGCTATATTCAAAGGTATTTAACTTTCTTTGTGGCTATTGTAAATGGGATTGTGTTCTTGATTTAACTCTCAGCCTGGGCATTATTGGTGTACAGAAATGCTACTGATTTTTGTACATTGGTTTTGTATCCTGAAACCTTGCTAAAATTGTCTGTCATTTCCAGGAACCTTTTGGAAGGGTCTCTAGGATTTTCTAAAGATAGATTCAATCATCAGCAAAGAGAGATAGTTTGACTTCTTTTCCAATTGGGATGTCTTTTATTTCTTTCTCTTGCCTGATTGCTCTGGCTAGGACTTCCAGTACTATGTTGAATAGGAGTAGTGAGAGTAGGCATCCTCATTCTGTTCCAGTTCTCAGGGGAATGGTTCCAGCTTCTACCTGTTCAGCATGATGTTGGCTGTGGGTTTGTCATAGATGGCTCTTACTATTTTGGGGTATGTTCCTTTGATGCCTAGTCTGCTGAGGGTTTTTTTTTTTTTTATCATGAAGTGATGTTGGATTTTATTGAAAGATTTTTCTGTGTCTATTGAGTTGATCATATAGTTTTGCTTTTAATTATGTTTATGTGATTAATAACATTTATTTATTTATGTATGTTGGATCAACCTTGCATCCCAGGAATAAAGCCTGCTTGGTTGTGGCTTTAACTAAACCACATTGGTTTAGTTAAAACTCACCATTGTGGTGAATTAACTCTTTGATGTGCAGCTGGATTCAGTTTGCTAGTATTTTGTTAATGATTTTCGAATCTATTTTCATCAGAGACATTGGCCTGATGTTTTCTTTTTTTGTCGTATCACTGCCAGATTTTGGTATTATGCTGTTGGTGGCTTCAAAGAATGAGTTAGGGAGAAGTCTCTCCTCCTTGATTTTTTGGAATAGTTTCAGTAGTATTGGTACCAGTTCTTTATATATCTGGTAGAATTCATCTGTGAATCCATCTGGTCCAGGGAATTTTTTGGTTGGTAGGTTTTTTTTTTTTTATTACTGATTCAATTTCAGAGCTTGATATTGGTCTGTTCAGGGTTTCAGTCTCTTCCTGACTTAATCCTGGGAGGCTGTGTGTTTCCAGGAATTTATCCATTCTTTTTTTTTTTTTTTTTTTTAATTTTTTTTTTTATTGATAATTCTTGGGTGTTTCTCACAGAGGGGGATTTAGCAGGGTCATGGGACAATAGTGGAGGGAAGGTCAGCAGATAAACAAGTGAACAAAGGTCTCTGGTTTTCCTAGGCAGAGGACCCTGCGGCCTTCCGCAGTGTTTGTGTCCCTGGGTACTTGAGATTAGGGAGTGGTGATGACTCTTAACGAGCATGCTGCCTTCAAGCATCTGTTTAACAAAGCACATCTTGCACCGCCCTTAATCCATTTAACCCTGAGTGGACACAGCACATGTTTCAGAGAGCACAGGGTTGGGGGTAAGGTCATAGATCAACAGGATCCCAAGGCAGAAGAATTTTTCTTAGTACAGAACAAAATGAAAAGTCTCCCATGTCTACTTCTTTCTACACAGACACGGCAACCATCCGATTTCTCAATGTTTTCCCCACCTTTCCCGCCTTTCTATTCCACAAAGCTGCCATTGTCATCCTGGCCCATTCTCAATGAGCTGTTGGGCACACCTCCCAGACGGGGTGGTGGCCGGGCAGAGGGGCTCCTCACTTCCCAGTAGGGGCGGCCGGGCAGAGGCACCCCTCACCTCCCAGACGGGGCGGCTGGCTGGGCAGGGGGCTGACCCCCCACCTCCCTCCCGGATGGGGCGGCTGGCCGGGCAGAGGGGCTCCTCACTTCCCAGTAAGGGCGGCCGGGCAGAGGGGCCCCTCACCTCCCAGATGGGGTGGCTGGCCGGGCAGGGGGCTGACCCCCCCACCTCCCTCCTGGACGGGGCGGCTGGCCGGGTGGGGGGCTGACCCCCCCCACCTCCATCCCGGACGGGGCGGCTGGCCGGGCGGGGGGCTGACCCCCCCACCTCCCTCACGGACGGGGCGGCTGGCCGGGCAGAGGGGCTCCTCACTTCCCAGTAGGGGCGGCTGGGCAGAGGGGCCCCTCACCTCCCAGACGGGGCGGCTGGCCGGGCGGGGGGCTGACCCCCCCACCTCCCTCCCGGATGGGGTGGCTGGCCGGGTTGGGGGGCTGATCCCCCCACCTCCCTCCCGGACGGGGTGGCTGGCCGGGCAGAGGGGCTCCTCACTTCCCAGTAGCGGCGGCCGGGCAGAGGCGCCCCTCACCTCCCGGACAGGGCGGCTGGCCGGGCGGGGGGCTGACCCCCCCACCTCCCTCCTGGACGGGGCGGCTGGCTGGGCGGGGGGCTGACCCCCCCACCTCCCTCCCGGACGGGGCGACTGGCTAGGCAGAGGGGCTTCTCACTTCCCAGTAGGGGCAGCCGGGCAGAGGCGCCCCTCACCTACTGGACGGGGTGGCTGGCCGGGCGGGGGGGCTGACCCCCCCACCCCCCTCCCAGACAGGGCGGCTGGCCGGGCGGGGGGCTGACCCCCCCACCCCCTTCCTGGATGGGGCGGCTGGCCGGGCGGGGGGCTGACCCCCCCCACCTCCCTCCCGGACGGGGTGGCTGGCCGGGCAGAGGGGCTCCTCACTTCCCAGTAGGGGCGGCCGGGCAGAGGCGCCCCTCACCTCCCGGACAGGGCGGCTGGCCGGGCGGGGGGCTGACCCCCCCCACCTCCCTCCCGGACGGGGCAGCTGGCCGGGCGGGGGGCTGACCCCCCCACCTCCCTCCCGGACGGGGTGGCTGCCGGGCGGAGACGCTCTTCACTTCCCAGATGGGGTGGCTGCCGGGCGGAGAGGCTCCTCACTTCTCAGACGGGGCAGCTGCCAGGCGGAGGGGCTCCTCACTTCTCAGACGGGGCAGCCGGGCAGAGACGCTCCTCACCTCCCAGACGGGGTCGTGGCCGGGCAGAGGCGCTCCTCACATCCCAGATGGGGTGGCGGAGCAGAGGCGCTCCCCACATCTCAGAGGATGGGCGGCCGGGCAGAGACGCTCCTCACTTCCTAGATGTGATGGCGGCCGGGAAGAGGCGCTCCTCACTTCCTAGATGGGATGGCGGCCGGGCGGAGACGCTCCTCACTTTCCAGACTGGGCAGCTGGGCAGAGGGGCTCCTCACATCCCAGACAATGGGCGGCCAGGCAGAGACACTCCTCACTTCCCAGACGGGGTGGCGGCCGGGCAGAGGCTGCAATCTCAGCACTTTGGGAGGCCAAGGCAGGCGGCTGGGAGGTGGAGGTTGTAGCGAGCGGAGATCACGCCACTGCACTCCAGCCTGGGCACCATTGAGCACTGAGTGAACGAGACTCCGTCTGCAATCCCGGCACCTCGGGAGGCCGAGGCTGGCGGATCACTCGCGGTTAGGGGCTGGAGACCGGCCCGGCCAACACAGCAAAACCCCGTCTCCACCAAAACCAGTCAGGCGTGGCGGCGCGTGCCTGCAATCGCAGGCACTTGGCAGGCTGAGGCAGGAGAATCAGGCAGGGAGGTTGCAGTGAGCCGAGATGGCAGCAGTACAGCCCAGCTTCGGCTCCGCATGAGAGGGAGACTGTGGAAAGAGAGGGAGACCGTGGAAAGAGAGGGAGACCGAGAGGGAGAGGGAGAGGGAGAGGGAGAGGGCCATTCTTTTAGATTTTCTAATTTATGTGCATAGAGTTGTTCATAGTATTATCTGAGGATCTTTTGTGTTTCTGTGGCATCAGTTGTAAAATGTCATCTTTGTCATTTCTGATTATACTTATTTGGATCTTCTAGTTTTCTTTGTTAATCTAGCTAGTTGAAACAAATTTTCTTAGCATTTACTTGTCTGAGAAGGATTTTATTTTTCTTTCATGTATGAAGCTCAGTTTGGCGAGATATGAAATTCTTGGTTGGAATTTCTTTTCTTTAACAATGCTGAAAATAGGCCCCCATTCTCTTCTGGCATGTAGGGTTTCTACTGGGAAGTCTGCTGCTAGCCTGATGGGATTCCCTCTGTATGTGACTTGACTCTTCTCTCTAGCTGCCTTTAAAATTTTTTCTTTTGTGTTGACCTTGGCGAATCTGATGACTATGTACCTTGGGGATTGCCATTTTTTATAGTATCTATCTGGGGTTCTCTGTGTTTCTTGGACTTGCACATCAACTTCTCTATCAAGATTAGGGAAATTTTCATGGACTGTATCCTCAAATATACTTTCCAAGTTGCTTATTCTCTTTCCTCTCTCAGGAATGCCAATGAGTGAGAGATTTGGTCTCTTTACATAATCCCATATTTCTCAGAGGTTTTGTTCATTTTTCTTAATTCTTTTTTCTTATTTTTGTCTTACTTAGTTGATTCAAGGAATTGGTCTTTGAGCTCTGAAATTCTTTCTCCAGCTTGGTCTATTCTGCTGTTACTACTTTTCATTATATTATGAAATTATTGTAGTGAATTTTTCAGCTCTAGAAGTTCAGTTTGATCCTTTCTTAAAATAGCTATTTCATTTTTACCTCTTGGATTGCTTTACTGGATTCCTTGGATTGGGTTTCAACTTTCTCCTGAATCTTGATGAGCTTCCTTGCCATCCAGATTCTGAATTCTATGTTTCTGTGTTTGTCATTTCAGTTATTTCAGACTGCTTAAGAACCATTGCTGGGGAGTTATTGGACTCATTTGGAGGTAAGGGGATACTCTGGCTTTTTGAATTGCTAGAGTTCTTGCTCTGATTTTTTCTCATATGGGAGGGTTGATGTTCCTTTAATTGTGGCATAAATTGAGTATATTTAGTTGGTTTCACTTCTGGATGCCTCCAGAAGGCCAGGGCACTGTACAGCATCTTTATGTGTGGGTGAATTCTTGGGCTTGGTTTCACAGGTAGATATTGGAAGGATAATTTTTCTTGTCGTAGTTTGGGCTGCAATCCGGTAGATGACGCCTAAGAGTAATGGCCAGTAGCTAGGCTAATACCCAGGCACATGAGTTTTTTTTTTGTTTTGTTTTGTTTTTTTTTTTTGAGACGGAGTCTCTCTCGCTCTGTCACCCAGGCTGGAGTGCAGTGGTGCGATCTAGGCTCACTGCAAGCTCTGCCTCCCAGGTTCGCGCCATTCTCCTGCCTCAGCCTTCCGAGTAGCTGGGACTACAGGCGCCCGCCACCACGCCCGGCTAATTTTTTTGTATTTTTTTAGTAGAGACGGGGTTTCACCGTGTTAGCCAGGATGGTCTCAATCTCCTGACCTCGTGATCCCCCTGCCTCGGCCTCCCAAAGTGCTGGGATTACAGGCGTGAGCCACCGCGCCCAGCCAGCACATGAGTTTTGTACCTCCTCACGTTTGCAGGCCTGCTCTGTGTGGTTGGCAGGAAGTGACGGCCCCCTCACCAGGTCCGCTCCTGGGCCGTGGGGGAGTTCCCTCTGATTACTAGTACAGCACTCATGTTTATTTTGTTAGGTGTTTTGGATCACGGGGGCCCCCTTGGCCAGAGCCTGTGATAGGGAGATATGTTACACCCCTTCTGGACCGGCCTTGTGGAGGGAGGTACATCCTGCTCCCACCCAGCCCTGGAACCTATGCGTCTTGCCCGTCTCAGTGCACTGAGACTGGGGGCTCCTACCTCACTCCCTTTTGGGCCACAGATCTTGGCTTTGTATTCTCGAGCTGCTCTGGAAGCACCGGACGTCCCACGACTTAGGGTTGGATTCTGGCTGCGCTGAAAGGTCCGATGTGCTCCTGGTTTGCCAGCAATGTACTCAGGTGGAACAATGCATTGAGGCTGGGCTGTGGCGGCTGCACTGTGTACCCACCCCTATGGGGCAGCTGGGCATGGGCCCTGGGAGGGGCTGGAGGGCAGGAGGGCTTGTGGAACAGACTTGCCCCACTCCTATGGGGAAGCTGACCCTATCCTTTCTAGGCTAGAAGTCAGTGGGAGCCAGTGTCTCCTGGAGGGGGATGGGGAGCCCTAGGAGATGGTGTCTATGGCTGCTCTTTGCTGGAGCCGCCCAGCACACAAAAATTCCCAGGCTCCACACTATCTGAAGGCCTATCTCTTCCTGTTCCCTAGGGAGATCACACGTCCATGGGTGATGCAAGGTCCCCTGTAGCTAGGATCCCAGATGTCCACGGCAAGAGTGAGCTGTTCCTCACTCACCTCTTTCCCAGGAGCCCTTCCGGGTGGAACTAGCCCTAGCATTCCGGTCCCCTGTGCAGGGTTCCCAGCTTCCTTCCTCTTCAGTCTTGGCATCAATGCTGCCTCTCCATCCACTCTTGGCTTTTTCTCTCCAGAGATCTGTCCAAATTACGGTGGTTTACTTGATAATTAGGTCTCTCTTGGTGGGAGCAGCACTTCTTGGCTGCATCTAGTTGGCCATCTTGTCCTCCCTCCTGTAGGAAAAAAATCTATACCTGTTTTCTATTCTCATTATTTTCTGCTTTTTATTAGTTCCTTCGTCTTCATACTTGAGTTCATTTTCTTCTTTTTAAAAATTTATTGAGATGGGTACTTAGCTCATTAACTTTCAGAGTTTCTTTTTTAGGATCCTCTGCATTTAGGGCTATATATTTTCTTATATATCCTGTTTTAACTGCTGTGTTATTCTGAATATTTCATTACCCCTTAAAAAAAAAAAAAGAGGAATCAACAGGTCAGAGGCAAATAAGCATTTACTCTAAAATAAGGGTTGCAGCCCAGGTAGCAGTTAGAGGCTGTGTCACCTGAGAGGGGTGAGGAGGTTCACATTTATAGGAATTCATTTAGATTACATAAATTGTCAAATTATTTTATTGGTGGATTAAGCAAAGAAGTCTTTAACCATTATTAGAAGGGTGCATTTGCATCAGTTAGGAAAAACCTATATGCATGCTACAGCCTGATGATCTCTTTTTGCCTAGAAAAGTCAATGCACTGAGAACAACAGGTGTTGCACCAAAGAGGTTAATAATCCCAGAGCCAGCCAAGTGAGAAGGACAAGAGATAATTCTCAAATCTGCCTCCCTGAGAATTTAGAGGGGAGGGATTTTCAGGGATAGTTTGGTAGGCAGGGGGTTAGGGAAGGGAGAAGGCTTGTTGGTTGAGTCAGGGGTGAAATCACAGGGGGTTGAAGCTGTCTCCTTGCACTGAGTTAGTTCCTGGGTGGAGGTCACAGGACTAGTTGAGTCAGTTTCTTGGTATAGGTTACCAGTTTGGGTGGTGCCAGCTGGTCCATTAGAATGCAAGGTCTGAAAAATACCTCAAACACCAGTTTTAATGATGTTACCTATTGGAGCAATTGGGGAGGTTACATCTTGTGACCTCCAGCTACATGACTCCTGAACCATAATTCTAACCTTGCAGCCAGTTTGTTAGTTTTATACAGGTGGTTTCGGTCCCCAAGCAAGGAGTGGGTTAGTTTTGGGAAGGGGTTGTTATCATCTTTGCTTTAAAGTTAAACCATAGGCCAGGTGTGAGGCTCACACCTGTAATCCCAGCACTTTGGGATTATATCTGCTGCTTGGATTCTCTTGCTTTGTATAGGTTCTGGGAGCAGCTCCTCTAGAATTTTGGTGATTTTTTTTTTTTTTTAAGCGGAGTCTTGCTTTGTCACCCAATCTGGAGTGCAGTGGTGTGATCTTGGCTCAGTGCAACCTCCGCCTCCGGGTTCAAGTGATTCTCCTGCCTCAGTCTCCTGAGTAGCTGGGATTACAGGTACACACCACCACACCCGACTAATTTTTGTATTTTTAGTAGAGATGAGGTTTCACCATGTTGGCCAGGCTGGTCTTGAACTCCTGACCTCAAGTGATCTGCCCGCCTCAGCCTCCCAAGTGCTGGGATTACAGGCATGAGCCACTATGCTTGGCCCTGGTGATGTTTTTTTTTTTTTTCATGGGGAAACTTAAAAGAAGTTTAGTGGTGTGAAAGTTGTCAGAAAGAGTTCTGATGTTTGTATGCCTAATAACAAAACCATCCACTATCACTGAGGCAGGAAGATCTCTTGAGCCCAGGAGTTTGAGCTCAGCTTGGGTAACACAGTGAGCCCTCGTCTCTACAAAAAATAAAAAAAATTAGTCGGGTATGATGGCACGCATTTGTGGTCCCAGCTACTTAGGAGGCTGAGGTGGGAGGACTACTTGAGCCCAGGAGGTCAAGGCTGCAGTGAGCAGTGATTGTGCCACAGTACTCAAGCCTGGGTGACAGAGCAAGCCTCTCTCTCTCTCTCTGTGCGTGTGTCTCTAAAGTTAGACTATAATTTTCAGCTTTTCTTTTTAAATATCCTCTGCATTTAGGGATATATATTTAGCTCCCATAGTTAGCTTGGCCTACACCAGGAATGAATAAAGACACCTTGTAAGGTTAGAAGCAGGATGGAGTCAGCTATGTAAGATTTCTCTCACTGTCATAATTTTTGCAAAGGTGATTTCATATAGAGTGTTCCTAAAGATAAGGACCAGTTTCCTTGTCTTGTATATTGTTAAGAGTATGGTTGTTTGTGAAGGAAATGTGTTTCATAGTTCCTTTGTGGGTCTCAACATTCATCAAACAGTTCAACATGGAGTCGGTAGCCTAAGATGGAGTCACTGATGTTAAGTCTGAAACATTGCTAAGTTCACAATTTCTAATGTCCTGGTTGTATTATGAAAATGTGTATTCTGCAGTTATTTGATATAATGTTGTATATACATCTATTAGGTCAAATTTATTAATTGTATTGTTAAAATCTTATACTGACTGGTTTGATCTTGTCTTATCAATTATTGAGAGATTAAACCCTTGCTTTGAGTTCAATTTTCTCTTCTTTTTTTCTAGTTTCCTAAGGTAGAAGCTTAGATTTCTAATTTGATACTTTTCTTCTTTAATATAGGCATTTAATGTTATAAATTTCCTTTTAAGCACTACTTTAGCTGCAGCCCACAAATTTTGATATGTTATATTTTCATTTTCATTCCACTTAAAATATTTCTTAATTTCCCTTGAGGTTTCCTCCTTGACAATTAGTTATTTAGAAGCATGTCCTTTAACTTCCCAATATTTGGGGGGGATTTTCCAGATATCTTTCTGTTATTGTTTTTTAGTTCTTTTGTGATATTTTAGTCCTATTTTTTGTTTGTTATTTTCTTATTCTATTTTGTTTCTATATGGGTTTGGAATCTTTGTTTTTCTATTATTTTACTAGTTTACCTGAAAATTTTGATAATGCACTTTTAATAAACTCTGAAGTGAATTACTATCTTTACTATTTCCCTATAGAATGCAAGGCCTTAGGAAACTTTCACTCTAAATATTGCCCAACTTACACGCTTCTATTTTCCATCATTTTAATTTTGAATATCTAACTCCACAAAGCAGTGATTATCTTTTGTTACAGGTCAGGCTCCCCTGAGAAACATTCTGTGATGGAGACTGGTGTACAAGTTGATTGGACAGTGGTTTTGGAATCAACATCTGTGTGTGTTTGTGGGGTGGGGTGGTGGGAGGCTGAAGGAAGTAGGACTGGTGACAGGGACAAGCTGTGCTCTGGTGCAGTCACAACAAAGTGCTCAGCCAATCTTGTGGGGAGTTGTGGAGCTGAGATGGCCCTGCAGACTTGTCTCTCACTGAGGCAAAGGGGCTCTCCCTTTGAGAGTAATTTTCAGATTGGGATTCACCTGAGTGCTATCAGCAGATAGCTCTCCTAACAGCTGGGGGAACCACTGCTTTAATCCTGAAAGGGGTGGAGGGAATCTGGTTGGTGCACTGTAGCATCCACTGGAATCCATTTGTGTGCTGCTTGGACCCACTTGCTTTGCATAAGCTCTGGGAGTAGCTCTTCCAGGATTTTGGTGATGTCTTTTCATGGGGAAAATTGAAAGAAGTTTAGTGGTGTGAAAGTTGTCAGAAAGGTTCTCATGTTTGTATGCCTGATAACAAAACTATCCCAAGAGATGGCAACAATCAACAACCTTGCAAAGTCCATTGCAAACTTACACAAAAAATACTTCTGCAAAGGCATTTGCCCAGTAACTGTCTGTTCAGCCTTGAACTGGCGTCACCCTTGTTATTGACCCTGATAGCCAAGGATAATCATCTCATTTCTGTTTTTGTTTGTTTGAGGTGAGGTCTCGCTCTGTCACCCAGGCTGGAGTGCAGTGGCGTGGTCTTGGTTCACTGCAACCTCCGCCTCCTGGGCTCAAGAGATTCTCCCACCTCAGCCTCCTCAGTAGCGGGGACCACAGGCACGCACCACCACGCCTGGCTAATGTTTTGTATTTTGGTAGAGATAGGATTTCGCCATGTTGCCCAGGCTGGTCTCAAACTCCTGAGCTCAAGCAATCCGCCTGAACCTTGGCCTCTCAAAGTGCTGGGATTACAGGCATGAGCCACCATGCCCTGCCAATAATTTCAAAACAATTGTGTATAATCCTCCTCATTTTTCCTTTAAAAACTTTTGTCTTCCTTTACCTCCCTGAATATATACATAGTTTATTATGGCATATGTATTCCCATTGCAAAGGCTTATTGCCAAATAAATATCTTTTTCTTTTAGAAGGTCTCTCTCTGTTATTTCGTTTAACAGTGGAATTAATTACAGCTCCCACTGCTACAACTGGTCTCTAGGCTGCACCTGTCCCTTACTACTCATTCTAGATTCCTCTTATTCTAGAGTAGTATTGCTGCTAGTCTAGTGGCTTACCTTGTGGTCTGACTCAGATCTTCATCCTTAAAGTTCTGAAAGCCTGGTTACCTTTCCCTTCTCAGGTTGTAATTGCTGAGTTTATAATTTACAATAAAAGTTGGGCTGGGCGCGGTGACTCACGCCTGTAATCCCAGCACTTTGGGAGGCCAAGGCAGGCGGATCACGAGGTCAGAAGATCAAGACCATCCTGGCTAACACAATGAAACCCCGTCTCTACTAAAAATACAAAAAAATTAGCTGGGCGTGGTGGCGGGTGCCTGTAGTCCCAGCTACTCGGGAGGCTGAGGCAGGAGAATGGCGTGAACCCGGGAGGTGGAGCTTGCAGTTAGCCGAGATCGTGCCACCGCACCCCAGCCTGGGCGACAGAGCGATAATCCGTCTCAAAAAAAAAAAAATAGTTGGGCAAGGAGGCCGGGCATGGTGGCTCATGCCTGTAATCTTAGCACTTTGGGAGGCCAAGGTAGGTGGATTACCTGAGGTCAGACATTTGAGACCAGCCTGGCCAAAACATGATGAAACCTCGTCTCTACTAAAAATACAAAAATTAGCTGGGCTTGGTGGTGTTCACCTGTAATCCCAGCTACTTGGGTGGCTGAGGCACAAGAACCACTTGAACCCAGGAGGTGTAGGTTGCAGTGAGCTGAGATCATGCCACTGCACTACAGCCTGGGTGACAGAGCGAGATTCTGTCTCAAAAAAAAAAAAAAAAATTGGGCAAGGAAGTGCCAAGAGACACCACAATGGATCACCTGGATGCCAAACATATTCTTCATCGCTAATTTTGATGATTAGGGTTAGTCATCCCTTCCGGGATAGTGAGTCTTTCATGCTTGTTAGTCTCTTAGCATGAGAAACGTGAAGCTGCAGCTGTAGCTTAAAGTTTAATGGGACACCCACTATGTTTCCTAGAACTGAGAACTAATATCTCTTAGCTATAGAGCTCAACGTGACAGGGACAGGAAGTACAGATTCCCAAAATAGGTCACTAGGAGTGACGGTGAACAGGGCAGTTTTATGTCTACTCCTGGGTTCCCAGGTTCATGTATTCTATGTATCAGAGACAGCACCATACCATGGTCATGTTACTGTCAGGGAGAATGGCAGCCCATTTCCACAGGGTTTCCAAATCTCATTTTAGAGCTTGCTGCCTTGAACTACTTCTGACACCAACTGTTTTAGGTCAGGTTTCCTGGGTAACAGACTCTGAGATGGAGATTTGCGTGCAGGAAGTTTACTGGGAAATGCGCGTGGTCTCAACACCTGTGAGGTGAAAGATTGAAGAAAGCAGGATTGGCCAGAAGAAGGTGAATTGTGATATAGTCATAACAAAGCTTCAGCTGATTTCATAAGAGCCTCTGGAACTGGGATGGCTGTGAAAAATTGTCCTCCATTGAGGCAAGGGGGCCAAGCTTCTCTATCCACATCAACCAGCCACTGGATGTGAACTGCTTCTGGGAAGTAAATGTGTCCCTTGGGCAAGGTGGCTCTTTTCAGTGGAGGGGAGTTGGTTCTCCTCACTTGCATTCATAATAGTTCATTTTGTGTTTGGTAATTTTCTTTTTAGGGACAGAGTTTCACTCTGTTGCCCAGGCTGGAGTGCAGTAGCATGATCATGGCTCACTGTAACCTGGGCTCAAATGATCCTCTCATATCAACCTCCTGAGTATCTGGGGCTACAAGCACTTGCCACCACGCCTGGCTAACTTTTAGATTTTGGGGAAATAAGGATGGGGTCTCACTATGTTGTCCAGGTTGGTCTTTAACTGCTGGCCTCAAGCAATCCTCCTGCCTTGGCCTCCCAAAGCACTGGGGTTACAGGCGTGAGTCAATGCATCTGGTTGATGTGTTTGGTATTGTTTTCTGAGCTCCTGGTTAGTTAACTTAATCTGTGGAAATTTCAAGGACCTCCGAGGAGGATTGCTTATGCTTCTTCCACATCTCAATTTAGTTTATTTTCTCAGCTTGGAATTTCCTTGACTAGATGTGGTTATGTTAGCCTGAACTTCAGGCCTGAGTGAGAACAGGCCAATGATTTTACACTCTTATGGGAGAATATTACTATTATTGTTGTTGTTAATTATTTTATGCCCTGAGCTATGGCAGAGGCAGATAGCTTTTGTGGTGGCTTCCCTTTGCTAGAAGGCAAATAATTAAAAGAAAGAGCCTACCTATCACTTTCGGGGATGATAGGATTATAAACCTAGAAACCCCAAAATGCCAGTGAAAAAATACTAGAATTTATAATATTTTGGCAAGATGGCTGTGTAGAAGATACATTTGCAAAAAGTATCTGTTCTCTGTACTATTTATAAGCACTTAGAAGTGGAAAGAGAAAAATATCTCATTCACATTAACAACGAAAAGTGCCAAATATTTAGGAAAAAATTTAATAAAAAAGGCTCTGAATCATATGAAGAACACTATAAAATAAGATCTGAACAAAGGAAAACTACATATATCCTGAGATTTAAAATGTAATATTATAAAAAGTTAGTTTTCCAAAAATTATTATGTATATTGACTGCATGATTATGTATATTGTAATCTCAGTTCAAATCTCAACAGACTTTTGGTGAAAATTGATTAAAATATATTAAAAATTTCATGAAAGAATAAATTGGAATAGGTTTATGAGACAGAACATGCGAATGTGGCAAAACATTAACAGTGAGTGGGTAGATAGGAAAGATACATGTGAGCTTATGATAATATTTTACAACTTTTCTGTAAGTTTAAATGACTTTTTTTTCCTTTTTTTATTTGAGACAGAGTCTCGCTTTGTTGCCCAGTGCAATGGCACGATCTCGCCTCACTGCAACCTCTGCCTCCTGTTTCAAGCCATTCTCCTGCCCGAGTAGCTGGCATTACAGGTGCCTGCCACCACGCCTGGCTGATTTTTGTATTTTTAGTAGAGACGGGGTTTCGCCATGTTAGTCAGGCTGGTCTCAAACTCCTGACCTCATGTGATCCACCTACCTCGGCCTCCCAAAGTGCTGGGATTACAGGCATGAGCCACTCCTCCCAGCCTTAAATTACTTTTGAAAATAATGGGTGTAAAATAAGTCTGTATATATGTATGGCATCAACAATGAAACACCAGACAGCTCTAGCACATGTTGGCAATCATTAGCATTAATAGTGCAAGGCAGGCAGAAGGTGACTGAGAGAGTATGGGCGTGCCTAAGTGGGTCCTGGGCAGCTGCGTCCATAATGTCCTAGAAAGGGGATGAGTGAGAGGGAGTGAGAGGTTTGAGAAGCCTGTACAACGGTAGGGTAACGGAGGGTGAACACCCAGCTCTCTGGAAGGCACCCCTCTACAGTGTGGACACCTCAATCTACACTGAGGAGGGAAGAGATAAATCAATGAATTCGATGTAGATTTGGGGTGAACAGCAAATAGGACTTTTTTAATATGCATGTGAATTTTCCAAACAGAATTGTTATTATAATAAATATTTTCATAACATTCAAAAAATAAAATAAAATAAACAGTTTAATTAATCTTTTTTTAAAAAGAGGATAACAAGGAAGACTTGTGATATCAGACAACAGAACATAGCAAAAAGCTGCCGCAATGAAATCAATAAGGTATTTGTGTCAGAATAGACAAATATGATAAGTTGAAGAGAAGACAAAACCCAGACAGAATTGCAGATGGATTAAAAATTTAAAATGAATAGCAAAACAATATGTGTTTATATAAATACAACAATTGATAAAAATATGGACTAACATATGGTAGATTTTTTTCTCTTTATTTTATTTTATTTTATTATTATTATACTTTAAGTTTTAGGGTACATGTGCACAATGTGCAGGTTAGTTACATATGTATACATGTGCCATGCTGGTGTGCTGCACCCATTAACTTGTCATTTAGCATTAGGTATATCTCCTAAAGCTATCCCTCCCCACTCCCCACACCCCACAGCAGTCCCCAGAGTGTGATGTTCCCCTTCCTGTGTCCATGTGTTCTCATTGTTCAGTTCCCGCCTATGAGTGAGAATATGCGGTGCTTGGTTTTTTGTTCTTGTGATAGTTTACTGAGAATGATGATTTCCAATTTCATCCATGTCCCTACAAAGGACATGAACTCATCATTTTTTATGGCTGCATAGTATTCCATGGTGTATATGTACCACATTTTCTTAATCCAGTCTATCATTATTGGACATTGGGGTTGGTTCCAAGTCTTTGCTATTGTGAATAGTGCCGCAATAAACATACGTGTGCATGTGTCTTTATAGCAGCATGATTTATAGTCCTTTGGGTATATACCCAGTAATGGGATGGCTGGGTCAAATGGTATTTCTAGTTCTAGATCCCTGAGGAATCGCCACACTGACTTCCACAATGGTTGAACTAGTTTACAGTCCCACCAACAGTGTACAAATGTTCCTATTTCTCCACATCCTCTCCAGCACCTGTTGTTTCCTGACTTTTTAATGATTGCCATTCTAACTGGTGTGAGATGGTTTCTCATTGTGGTTTTGATTTGCATTTCTCTGATGGCCAGTGATGGTGAGCATTTTTTCATGTGTTTTTTGGCTGCATAAATGTCTTCTTTTGAGAAGTGTCTGTTCATGTCCTTCGCCCACTTTTTGATGGGGTTGTTTGTTTTTTTCTTGTAAATTTGTTTGAGTTCATTGTAGATTCTGGATATTAGCCCTTTGTGAGATGAGCAGGTTGTGAAAATTTTCTCCCATTTTGTGGGTTGCCTGTTCACTCTGATGGTAGTCTCTTTTGCTGTGCAGAAGCTCTTGAGTTTAATTAGATCCCATTTGTCAATTTTGGCTTTTGTTGCCACTGCTTTTGGTGTTTTAGACATGAAGTCCTTGCCCATGCCTATGTCCTGAATGGTAATGCCTAGGTTTTCTTTTAGGGTTTTTATGGTTTCAGGTCTAATGTTTAAGTCTTTAATCCATCTTGAATTAATTTTTGTATAAGGTGTAAGGAAGGGATCCAGTTTCAGCCTTCTACATATGGGTAGCCAGTTTTCCCAGCACCATTTATTAAATAGGGAATCTTTTCCCCATTGCTTGTTTTTCTCAGGTTTGTCAAAGATCAGATAGTTGTAGATATGTGGCATTATTTCTGAGGGCTCTGTTCTGTTCCATTGATCTATATCTCTGTTTTGGTACCAGTACCATGCTGTTTTGGTTACTGTAGCCTTGTAGTATAGTTTGAAGTCAGGTAGCATGATGCCTCCAGCTTTGTTCTTTTGGCTTAGGATTGACTTGGTGATGCGGGCTCTTTTTTTGGTTCCATATGAACTTTAAAGTAGTTTTTTACAATTCTGTGAAGAAAGTCATTGGTAGCTTGATGGGGATGGCGTTGAATCTATAAATTACCTTGGGCAGTATGGCCATTTTCACGATATTGATTCTTCCTACCCATGAGCATGGAATGTTTTTCCATTTGTTTGTATCCTCTTTTATTTCATTGAGCAGTGGTTTGTAGTTCTCCTTGAAGAGGTCCTTCACGTCCCTTGTAAGTTGGATTCCTAGGTATTTTATTCTTTTTGAAGCAATTGTGAATGGGAGTTCACTCATGATTTGGCTCTCTGTTTGTCTGTTATTGGTGTATAAGAATGCTTGTGATTTTTGTACATTGATTTTGTATCCTGAGACTTTGCTGAGGTTGCTGATCAGCTTAAGGAGATTTTGGGCTGAGACAATGGGGTTTTCTAGATATACAATCTTGTCGTCTGCAAACAGGGACAATTTGACTTCCTCTTTTCCTAATTGAATACCCTTTATTTCCTTCTGCCTAATTGCCCTGGCCAGAACTTCCAATACTATGTTGAATAGGAGTGGTGAGAGAGGGCATCCCTGTCTTGTGCCAGTTTTCAAAGGGAATGCTTCCAGTTTTTGCCCATTCAGTATGATATTGGCTGTGGGTTTGTCATAGATAGCTCTTATTATTTTGAGATACGTCCCATCAATACCTAATTTATTGAGAGTTTTTAGCATGAAGCGTTGTTGAATTTTGTCGAAGGCCTTTTCTGCATCTATTGAAATAATCATGTGGTTTTTGTCTTTGGTTCTGTTTATATGCTGGATTACATTTATTGATTTGCATATATTGAACCAGCCTTGCATCCCAGGGATGAAGCCCACTTGATCATGGTGGATAAGCTTTTTGATGTGCTGCTGGATTCAGTTTGCCAGTATTTTATTGAGGATTTTTGCATCAATGTTCATCAGGGATATTGGTCTAAAATTCTCTTTTTTGGTTGTGTCTCTGCCCGGCTTTGGTATCAGGATGATGCTGGCCTCATAAAATGAGTTAGGGAGGATTCCCTCTTTTTCTGTTGATTGGAATAGTTTCAGAAGGAATAGTATCAGTTCCTCCTTGTACCTCTGGTAGAATTTGGCTGTGAATCCATCTGGTCCTGGACTCTTTTTGGTTGGTAAGCTATTGATTATTGCCACAATTTCACAGACTGGCAAACTGGATAAAGAGTCAAGACCCATCAGTGTGCTGTATTCAGGAAACCCATCTCATGTGCAGAGACACACATAGGCTCCAAATAAAAGGATGGAGGAAGATCTACCAAGCAAATGGAAAACAAAAAATGGCAGGGGTTGCAATCCTAGTCTCTGATAAAACAGACTTTAAACCAACAAAGATCAAAAGAGACAAAGAAGGCCATTACATAATGGTAAAGGGATCAATTCAACAAGAAGAGCTAACTATCCTAAATATATATGCACCCAATACAGGAGCACCCAGATTCATAAAGCAAGTCCTGAGTGACCTACAAAGAGACTTAGACTCCCACACAATAATAATGGGAGACTTTAACACCCCACTGTCAACATTAGACAGATCAATGAGACAGAAAGTTAACAAGGATACCCAGGTATTGAACTCAGCTCTGCACCAAGCAGACCTAATAGACATCTACAGAACTCTCCACCCCAAATCAACAGAATATACATTTTTTTCAGCACTACACCACACCTATTCCAAAATTGACCACATAGTTGGAAGTAAAGCTCTCCTCAGCAAATGTAAAAGATCAGAAATTATAACAAACTGTCTCTCAGACCACAGTGCAATCAAACTACAACTCAGGGTAAAGAAACTCACTCAAAACCCCTCAACTACATGGAAACTGAACAACCTGCTCCTGAATGACTACTGGGTACATAACGCAATGAAGGCAGAAATAAAGATGTTCTTTGAAACCAACGAGAACAAAGACACAACATACCAGAATCTCTGGGACACATTCAAAGCAGTGTGTAGAGGGAAATTTATAGCACTAAATGCCCACAAGAGAAAGCAGGAAAGATCCAAAATTGACACCCTAACATCACGATTAAAAGAACTAGAAAAGCAAGAGCAAACACATTCAAAAGCTAGCAGAAAGCAAGAAATAACTAAAATCAGAGCAGAACTGAAGGAAATAGACACAAAAAACCCTTCAAAAATTAATGAATCCAGGAGCTGGTTTTTTTGAAAGGATCAACAAAATTGATAGACTGCTAGCAAGACTAATAAAGAAGAAAAGAGAGAAGAATCAAATAGACGCAATAAAAAATGATAAAGGGGATATCACCACCGATCCCACAGAAATACAAACTACCATCAGAGAATACTATAAACATCTCTACACAAATAAACTAGAAAATCTAGAAGAAATGGATAAATTCCTTGACATATACACCCTCCCAAGACTAAACCAGGAAGAAGTTGACTTTCTGAATAGACCAATAACAGGCTCTTTTTTGTTTTTTAAATTTTGGTGGGTACATCATAGCTGTGTATATTTATGGAGTACATAAAATGTTTTGATACAGGCATGCAATGTGAAATAAATACTTTATGGGGAATGCGGTGGTAGATTGTTAATATGAGTTGCCAGGATGATGTTTGGCAGGGAAGAAATGAGGAGGAAGAAAGGGAAGCCATTCCTAAAAGGAAAAACTACCATGTTCACAAAAAATAGGATGTAAGATGCTATCAAAGGTGTTGAGGTAAAATTATGTAAATATGTTTATTTAAAAATAAACATTTTATGAATTAAAAATGAAAAATCAATTAAAATTTGCATAGAAATTTTGTTAGCTTCTTGGTAATTACATGTGTATCGGTTTGTTTTAGCTAATATTCAGTTAAAAAGGTAAAATTTATTTTAGTTAGTATCTTTTAAAATCATTTTTGTGTTATGATTTATATTTCCATGCTTGCATTTTTTGGTTGATACTATCCCCAATTCACACAAATGAATCAATGGTTCATTTAAGTATAAAAGCAGTGATATAAATAGTAATGCAAATATAGCAATCCAAAATAAGCCCATATAAATTGCAAGCAGGCCTTTGGTGTGGGATATAGAATGTGAATCTATAATGCTAAGTAACTTTGTAAGGACTTTTGGACAAGCAGCTGAAAAAGAAGAATGCCAATAAAAATCACTCCCTTTCTAAATCTTAATTACTTTAATTAACTCTTTAATTTGGTTAAACATTTTCATGAAATTTGGGTTTCAAGATCTAGCATCATTGTCTACCTAGTGATAATTTTCCTGAATTATGAGAGAAAGTAGAACAAGATGAGGATATAAGTGTATTTTAAAATAGAGACAGGGTCTTGCTCTATTGCCCAGGCTAGAGTGAGTGGCACAATCAAAGCCCACTGCATTCTTGAACTCCTGGGCTCAAGCAATCCTCATACCTCAGTAGCTAGGACTATAGGCACGTGCCACTATGCCTGGCTAATTTTTATTCTTTTTTGTAGTGACAGAGTCTTGCTACGTTGCCCAGGCTGGTCTCCAACTCCTAGCCTCAAGTGATCCTCCTGCCTCAGCCTCCCAAAGTGTTGGGAGTATAGGCATGAGCCACTGCAGGCACAAGGTAAGGATATTAACTGTAAGATGTAATGGCCATTATGACTGTGGCTCTCAGGGTGTTCCCTCTAAATGGTAGGCCTAGGTTCTGTCTAGAAACTCCAACTCACCTACAGACTACAGTTTCAGATGGAAAACGTGCCTTGAAACACATGCTTTCAATTTCTTTATTTTTAGAAATAAAGACATTTTAATTTTATTTTTATTATTATTATTATTTTTTGAGATGGAGTCTTGCTCTGTTTCCCAGGCTGGAGTGCAGTGGCACAATCTTGGCTCACTGCAGCCTTCACCTCCTGGGTTCAAGTGATCCTCCTGCCTCAGCTGCCCGAGTAGCTGGGATTATAGAGTCCTGCCAGCATGCTCAGCTAATTTTTGTATTTTTAGTGGAGATGGGGTTTTGCCATGTTGGTCAGGCTGGTCTCGAACTCCTGACCTCAAATAATCTGCCTACCTTGGCTTCTCAAAGTGCTGGGATTACAGGCGTGACCCACCATGCCCGGCCTGAACTTTTTATTTTATAAATAAAGAAATTTACTATTAGAAATAAAATTTTTATTTTGTTCATCTCCAAAAAGGTGTTTTCTGGTTTTAGAAACCTGGATATTTCCCCACAGCATCTGAGGGAATGAACATAATTTTCTAGTCTATTTCTAACAAAATCTAGGTAAGTGTATTGTAAATGCCTCTTCACCATCTTGATTCAGCTCTCGACCTCCATGCAGAGCACCCTGAGTAAACCTTTCTGGAAAGGGAGATTTTGGAGGAGCTTTCTTCCTAGACAGGAAGAGTTGAGCAGGAGCTTTCTTCCACGAGCTGTGCTTAACGTCTTTCCACATACTTCCTCTTTCAGTGCTGTGATCATTGTGTATTGTTCTCCTTTGGACAATCTCCAAGAGGCTGCATCTTTCTCTGGATGTTTGCAGTTGTTCCCATTAGACACTTTCTATCTTCTTTTTCAGATGACCCCCAGCTATCCTATTTTACGAACATTTCTAGGGAAATAATGGTTCCTTTTGCCGGAGACATGTTTGTTTTCTTTTCTGCACTTAGTTGTGATTCCTGACCTGTATGCTTATTTTTATTGCTTATAGGGAAGGGCCAAGGTATAATCAAATGATAGGCAAGCAGGCAGCTGCCTTAGGTCTTGACTTGGCTGAAAGTGTAGAAAACCCCTGTGATTCTTGAGACCCTGGCCCACCCTTTTACTCTATCACAGGTACTTAGTCAATAGCCTAGGGCAGGAGGCATTTTACACAAGACTCCACTATTGGAAGGACTAGTCCTCAGGACTAGCTTTTCTTATCTTTCCCTCTCCCACATGGTTCAAGGTCACCCTCAGCCATATTCTCAACAAAGCTTAGCGTGATAGAATTCCCATTCCTGTCGTGTACCCTTGCAGTGCCTCTGGGTGGAATGCGGAGAAATGGAGTGGCTCCACTTCTGTTGTGTTTCTGAACATGTATCTCTTGCTATCAGAACTTTCTGCTCATCCCTTCTGGCACACCAAGATCCTCCACATTCCCTTCACTCATGCCACTTCATATACTGGTTATCCATGGTATAGAAGACAGGATTTAACTGAGAGGACTTTTCCCTGACTCTGAATACATGTAGGAGATAACGATATGGAAGACCTTCAGTATGTAAGTCTTAAATAGATTGGTTGGGATAAATGTTCCCTGAAACATAAGAAATCAAGTTGCTGGGCGCAGTGGCTCCTGTCTGTAATCCTAGCACTTTGGGAGGCCGAGGCCCAGGCAGGCAAATTGCCTGAGCTCAGAAGTTTGAGACCAGCCTGGCCAACATGCAGAAACTCCGTCTCTACTAAAAATACATAAATTAACCGGGCATGGTAATACGTGCCTGTAGTCCCAGCTACTCGGGAGGCTGAGGCAGGAGAATCACTTGAGCCTGGGAGGCAGAGGTTGCAGTAAGCCAAGATCGCGCCACTGCATTCCAGCCTGGGCAACAGAGTGAGACTTGGTCAAAAAAAAAAAAAAAAAAAAAGGAAGAAGAAGAAAGAAGAAATCAGGTTTAGAGATGAGGACAAAGAAGACGAATGGTGGCATGAAGGAGCTAAGAGCTACTTGTCACCATGACATGAAGCTTGATGCCAGCAAATTAAAGGAACTATTCAGAACTAGTATCCTCAACTCTACTTGCTCAGGGGCCCTGACCTTATAGAGATTCCAGACATAAGCTTGTTCAGCCTTAAAGTCCAATCTTTCCACTGGCTTGGGTCCTTCCCGCTTTCTGTGGCCAACTCTCTGAGGTTGTCTACAAGTTATTGGTCTTAGATTTATGTAATGTCTCAATGCCAGTGTAGTATTTGGTTATTTACGGTAGGAGTGGTTAGGGGTGGGGAATCTGATAATAGCTCGTAGGATAGCTAGATTCTTCTTTTTTTTTTTTTTTTTTTTTAAAGACAGGGTCTCACTTTGTCTCCCAGGATGGATGGAGTGCAGTGGAGTGAACATGGCTCACTGCAGCCTCGACCTCCTGTGCTCAAGTGTTCCTCCTGCCTCAGCCCCTCAAGTAGCTGGGACTACAGGCACATGTCACCGTGCCCAGCTAATTTTTTTTGTAGAGATGGGGTTTTACCATGTTGCCCAGGCTGGTCTCGAGCTCCTGGGCTCAAGTGATCCACCAGACTCGGCCTCCCAAAATGCTGGGATTACAGGTGTGAGCCACTGTGCCTGGCCTAGATGCTTTCATACAGGCTTTTCAATTATGCATTTTCCTTAAGTAGGAAGTCTTAAGATCCAAGTTATATCGGATTGTTGTAGTCTACGTTCCCATATTCTATTCCTATTTCTGAGCCTTCAGTCATGAGCTACCATATTAAAGAACTAATTCTGGGCCTTGTTACATGGCTGGATTGGTTGGACAAGTGCCAGCTCTGATCCTGGGACTGTGGCATGTGATGACATACACCCCCTCTCCACATTCTGTATGTCTCTAGGGGGGAGGGGGGAAGCTCAGTATAGAACTTTATTGTATTTTCTGATTGCCTCACTTATATTGCCCCCATGCCCTTCTTTGTTCCTCAAGTAACCAGAGACAGTGCTTCCCAGAACCAACCCTACAAGAAACAAAGGGATAAACAAAGCCAAATGGGAAGCAGGATCATGGTTTGAACTCTTTCTGGCCAGAGAACAATACCTGGTATGGACTAGATACTGGGAGAGGGAAAGGAAAAGTAGGGTGAATTATGGAAGGAAGCTGGCAGGCTCAGTGTTTCTGTCTTGGCATGACCAGTCTCTCTTCATTCTCTTCCTAGATGTAGGGCTTGGTGCCAGAGCCCCTGAGGCTTTCTGTATGAATATAAATAAATGAAACTGAGTGATGCTTCCATTTCAGGTTCTTGGGGGTAGCCAAAATGAGGTTCTTTGTCCCTCTGTTCCTGGTGGGCATCCTGTTCCCTGCCATCCTGGCCAAGCAATTTACAAAATGTGAGCTGTCCCAGCTGCTGAAAGACATAGATGGTTATGGAGGCATCGCTTTGCCTGAATGTGAGTTCCCTGCCTCCTTGTTTCATCCATTCCTCATACGCTTCTCTCCTCCATCCCCTCTTTCTTCCACTTCGCCCCTCCACTTTTACTTAATTATCTAATCATCCTCTTTTCTGCTCATTTGCATACTCTCTTATTTCATGTATGTATATATGTATGTATTTATTTATTTTTGAGATGGAGTTTCGCTCTTGTTGCCCAGACTGGAGTGCAATGGTGTAATCTCGGCTCACTGCAACCTCCGCCTCCTCGGTTCAAGTGATTCTCCTGCCTCAGCCTCCCAAGTAGCTGGAATTACAGGCACCCAACACCATGCCTGGCTAATTTTGTACTTTTTGTAGAGACAGGGTTTCACCATGTTGGCCAGGCTGGTCTCAAACTTCTGACCTCAGGTGATCCGCCCTCCTCAGCCTCCCAAAGTGTTGGGATTACAAGCGTGAGCCATCGTGCCTGGCCCCATTTATTTTCCTATCCTTTCTTTCTCTTATTGTCTGATTTTTTTTTGGAATTCTCCATCTCATCTTATCAAGAAACTCTGAACTTTGCCATCTTTGGAGATTGGCTGGAAAGCATTTTTGTCTGAGAATTACAGTTCCTCCTTTATGCAGATCCTGTACATCTCTGTGGTATCTCTTTCTCATCTTTCCCTCAGTGATCTGTACCATGTTTCACACCAGTGGTTATGACACACAAGCCATAGTTGAAAACAATGAAAGCACGGAATATGGACTCTTCCAGATCAGTAATAAGCTTTGGTGCAAGAGCAGCCAGGTCCCTCACTCAAGGAACATCTGTGACATCTCCTGTGACAGTGAGTAGCCCCTATAACCCTCTTTCTCTGTTTTTCTGAGGCCTGCCCTTGGGATAATCTCCTTTTTAGTGCCAAGCAGACCTCAGGCTTCATTGCCTTGGCTGGGCTCTACAAAAATTGTGGGACTTGAATTGGCAGTACTGAGTAAGAAGCTGTTTGGATTTTTCATGGTCATCAAATCCCCAGACAGTTCCTTGAGGTTCAGTGGTAGACAATCGGAGCTGTCTGAGAGTCTTGGAATCTGATTGTCTGCATTTTCAGGGTAAGTCAGTTGATGAAGCTGATGATTCCTCCAGAGATATCCCAGGGAAATGAAGGAAGTCCCTACCCAGGGTTAGACATTACCACATTGGTCCTTTCATATAGAAAGACAACAGGCACAAGCCTTGAGTTTAGAGAACCCACTGGATCCAGGGGTTAGGGGAACTCAGTGCCTTTCTGGGTAATACTTCTCAGCTGTCTCAATCCTTTCCCTGTAACTCCTGCCAGAGTTCCTGGATGATGACATTACTGATGACATAATGTGTGCCAAGAAGATCCTGGATATTAAAGGAATTGACTACTGGTGAATCCTTATTCTATTTTCTATTTCCCCCTCCTCCTTCTCCTTACCCCATTAGCCCAGCACCCCTTTCCTCTTACCCTATCTCTTGGTCATTTAATCTAGAATACAGTGTCTGAAACAAAGCTTACCTAGAGACTCAGGTTTCCGTTATTAAGCCTCTCTCGCTCCGCTCCTTGGTAGCAATTTTCCTAATAAGGGGTTGCCTAATGGAGGGCTCAGACCCAGGCCTCCTTTCACTTAGACTTGGACATCTAATTCCACTTGTTTAGTTCTATGCCCTAAAGCAAGCTGTTGGTAACATTGCATCTCTTTTTTAACCCTACAATTTTCTTGGATATTTTTTATGGACTGTATTCCACTTGATGGCTTGTGTCCCTTGACATCAGGCCAGGAATGTCTTTCTGTAATTCTCATCCACACTCTTCCACTTCAGCCCTCCTGGGAATGAATGTAGATGGAAATTCAAGCCAAGATTCAGACAGCTAACTCACCTTGTCCCCTTCTCCATTATCAGGTTGGCCCATAAAGCCCTCTGCACTGAGAAGCTGGAACAGTGGCTTTGTGAGAAGTTGTGAGCGTCTGCTGTCCTTGGCACCCCTGCCCACTCCACACTCCTGGAATACCTCTTCCCTAATGCCACCTCAGTTTGTTTCTTTCTGTTCCACCAAAGCTTATCTGTCTCTGAGCCTTGGGCCCTGTAGTGACATCACCGAGCTCTTGAAGACTATTTTCCAGGGCTGCCTGAGTGGTGCACTGAGCTCTAGACCCTTGCTCAGTGCCCCCGATGGCACTTTCACTACAGCACAGATTTCACCTCTGTCTTGAATAAAGGTCCCACTTTGAAGTCACTGGCTGTAATTTTTTTCCCCCTGGAGGGAAGGGGAAGAAATAGGATGAGTAGGTGGACACTGAAGCCATAGGTCATAGCCACCTTCCATCTCTACTGAAGAAGAAGTAGGCTGAATTTACAATAGAAAGGTGAAGGTTACTGTCTGTACCAACTCAATGCAACAAACTTTTATTGATCACCTAATCTATTCAAGGAACTGTAGAGGGATCCAAAGTTGGCTAAACACTGGCCGGGTGCAGTGCTTCCACCTGTAATTCCAGCACTTTGGAAGGCTGAGGTGGGCAGATCGCTTGAGGTCAGGAGTTTGAGACCAGCTTGGCTAACAGCAAAACCCTGTCTCTACCAAAAGTACAAAAATTATCTGGGTGTGGTGGCAGGCGCCTGTAATCCCAGCTACTCGGGAGGCTGAGGCAGAAGAATTGTTTGAACCTGGGAGGCGGAGGTTGCAGTGAGCTGAGATCGCGTCATTGCGCTCCAGCCTGGGTGCTCCATCTCAAAAAACAAAAACAAAAACAAAAAAAACAAAAACACAAAGTTGGCTGAATAGCCTTCTCCCTCAAGGACTAATGGGAAAGACAAGATAAACATTAATAAATAGTTATAATATAAGGAAGAGAGTTATAAGCATCATGAGAGAGGTTAGAAATGTGTGCTGGGCATTCAGAAAAGGAAAGATAACTTATCTTTGGAGGGGATGTCAGGAAAAAGGAATCAAGAAAGGGTTCCTGAAAGGGAGAGCATTTAGGCTGGTTTTAAAGTCTGTGTGGGATTTTGACAAGTGGAGATGTGGGGTGGGAAAAGGAAGAGCATGGACGGGAACCCAAGAATCTGAAATGGGTGACTTGAGGGGGTTGAAGGATTTCTTTATCCTTCATGAGGAGCTGTGAAGGGAACCCTTCCTGTCTCTGGAAACCAGAGAGAGAACAGGGACCTTGACAGTCAGCACAGTGGTGCTGAAGAATCTGAGAAAAATGAGACCTTTTGGTTTGGACCCTCCACTCCATTATTTCTTCTTGTGCTGTGCTTGTTTTTAAGGAGAATGTTTGCAGAACTTCATTCATTTAAATAATTATGGGATATGTGAAAGAAGAAGAATCAGGAAATTTGGGTCCTAAAATCTGTTTCTGCTACTTATTGAGGGTCTGAACCTGGGCAGGTCGTCTCCATTCTCTTTGCCTCATTTTCCTCATCTTAGAATAAGGATTTTGGTCTAGATAGTTTTCTGAGATCACTTCCTGCTTTAACAATCCAGCATTCCAAACTACAGTTTAATTTGTCACACTCTGAATGAGCTGAGAATGACATTCGCATTGTTGCTCAGCTCCACAGCCCTGGCCTTCATCCCACAGAGAAGACAGGAAAGTTCACCTGTGAGGGCAAGTACACCGTATATGAGTTCATGATCTTCAGGAGCCGTTGCTGAAGGAATTGACAGTAAGAGATTTATCTGTAGAGAGAACCTCAGCCTGAGGTCAGAAGATCAAGAACAGATAGAAGCCAGGGAACTGGCAGGAAAGACATCTTTTTCTTTTTTTCAATTATTCATTTGTTACAGTGGGTTATGATACAAATGTTTATAGATGCCTACTCTGTACTAGTACTACAGAGCAGTTTTTTTGTGTTTATATTCAGTTCAATTGTAGTGTGTTGAGTTGTAAAATAATCCATGTATTAAATCAAATAAACAAACAAAATGCCATGTTCTTTGGTACAAGCAACACTACCAAAGGCATTTGGGGTCTGCATTTGGAATTCTCAGGCAAACTCTCTCTTGTTCCTAGTCTGTACTTATTTTCCCCACACTAGCTTATGTATATATATTTTTTGAGATGGAGTTTTGCCCTTGTTGCCCAGGCTGGAGTGCAGTGGCACGATCTCGGCTCACTGCGACCTCCATGTCTTGGGTTCAAGCGTTTCTCCTGCCTCAGCCTCCTGACTAGCTGGGATTACAGGCACCTGCCACCATGCCTGGCTAATTTTTGTATTTTTAGTAGAGATGGGCTTTCACCATGTTGCTCAGGCTGGTCTTGAACTCCCACCTTGGCCTTCCAATGTGCTGGGATTACAGGTGTGAGCCACAGTGCCTGGCCTGTACATTTTTTAAATTTCAGTGTCTAATATGGTGTCCACTGAATTAAGAATTCTTTTGAGAAAATGAATCAATAAATCTATACATTGCCTCCTTTATCCAGTGAGGTATGGCTGGATCAGCTTCATGACATACATGCCAGTAGTCTTCTTCACCTTCTCCTCCTCCTCCTTTTTTACAAATAAAAATTGTATATGTTGAAGGTGTACAACTTGATGTTTTGTTATATGTATACACTTAAATGATCACCACAGTCAAGCTTATTAACATATCATCGCCTCACATGATTACTTTTCTTTTTCTTTGGACATAGAAGCAGGCTTGATAGATGCAGTTCTCTTGGCATTTGGGTAGAAGCAGGACAGGAAACTGCTGTTCTCTTCCTGAGAACTTTCTTGAGAGCTGAATAGGAGGCAGCACGGCAGCTGAGCATCTGTTCTGCTTTCTCTACCTCTGTCTCTTTCCCTTAGGCCTAAAATGAAGCTCTAAGCCAAGCAAAGGTCTGAAGTCATCCAGACTAATTGGGAAGCGGGTAGGCTCCAGGGAGTGGCTCTCAGAGAGCAGACCATTTACTGAGCTCTGTGTGAGAAAGACTCAAAATGGTTCACAGCAATACAGAGTTTTGTTCTCTCCTCTTATCCTGCTTTCTCCTCCCTGCTACTTTTCCCTGACACCTATCTTGTTGTGAAGACAGGAATTGCATTAGATAAAGTCAAATCTTTTTTATTTTTTTTTGAGATGGAATCTTGCTCTGTTGCCCAGGCTGGAGTGCTGTGGCATGATCTTGGTTCACTGCAACCTCCGCTTCCTGGGTTCAAGCGATTCTCCTGCCTCAGCCTTCTGAATAGCTGGGATTACAGGCATGCGCTGCCATGCCCAGCTAATTTTTGTATTTTTAGTAGAGACGGGGTTTCACCATGTTGGCCAGGTGGGTCTTGAACTCCTGCCCTCAGGTGATCCGCCCTCCTCAGCCTTCCAAAGTGCTGAGATTACAGGCGTGAGACACTGTGTCTGGCCTCTTTTTTTTTTTTTTTTCTTGATGGAGTCTCTCTCTGTTGTCCAGGCTAGAGTGCAGTGGTGTAATCTCAGCTCACTGCAACCTCTGCCTCTCAGGTTCAAACAGTTTTCCTGCCTCAGCCTCCCAAGTAGCTGGGGTTACAGGTGCCCACCACCATGCCCAGCTAATTTTTGTATTTTTAGTAGACATGGGGTTTCACCGTGTTGGCCGGGTTGGTCTTGAACTCCTGACCTCAGATGATCCACCCACCTCAGCCTCCCAAAGTGCTGGGATTACAGGCATGAGCCACCTCGCCCGGCCCCAAATATTTCTTTTCATGTTTCTTCTCCCACTTCTCCTTCTCTCTCATCCATTCATTTTTTTCATTTATCGAACACTAATTAAGAGCCTATTAGGTGACAGGAGGTACTAGATATTGGGGATACAGAAGCTATTAGAGGTTTTTCTCTTAAGACCCTTATACTTTAGAGGGGGATACTCCCCTCCTCCCATTTCCTGGGATCATGCAAGAGAAAAGACTTCAGGTGATCCACATTCATTCCTTCCTTCACTGCTTGATTTGTCACCAAATGGTTATTGAGGATATGCTGTTTGCTAGGTACTATTTTACTTATTTATTTGTTTATTTAGAGATGGGGTCTCACAATGTTGCCCAGTCTATAGGACAGTGGCTATTCACAGGTGTGAACACAGCACACTACAGCCTCAAACTCCTGAGTTCAAGAGATCCTCCTGCTTCAGTCTCTTGAGTAGCTGGGACTACAGGGATGTGCCACCACACATGGCTTAGGCTCTACTTTAGCTGCTACTTGTTAAGGATGAAGATAGGAGGAGACACTCTTATTTTATTTGATTTCTTTTTTTTTTTTTTTTGACAGAGTTTTGCTCTGTTGCCAGGCTGGAGTGCTCACTGCAACCTCCACCTCCCAGGTTCAAGCAATTCTCCTGCTTCAGCCTCCCGAGTAGCTGGGACTACAGGCATGAACCACCACACCAGGCTAATTTTTGTATTTTTAGTAGAGACAGGGTTTCACCATATTGGCCAGGATGGTCTTGATCTCCTGACCTTGTGATCCGCCTGCCTCGGCCTCCCAAAGTGCTAGGATTACAGGTGTGAGCCACCATGCCCAGCCTATTTGACTTCTTTCTAAGTTGTTATGGGATGTAGATCTTTCCAGGGACTTTTTGGCATGAGAACAAAAGAGGAGTTGGGTCACAGTGCCAAGATGGGACTATCCCAGAATGCAGAAGGACATTTGCTAGTGGTCTGATAGGTCGATTTACCTTTTGTGCATAGACATAAGTAAAAGGGAGAGGGAGAGGCAGGAAGAAGAGGGGTCAAAAAGGCAAGAAATGAGAGGAAAAAGTATTAGCTGTAGAAATGGCCAGGATGCCCTGGATGCCCTGAGGATTTTCTTGTATAATGACTGGACCCCCTCTGATGGGTGCTACCTGCTCTGTGAGAGTTTCCTCATTGCCTTTGGCTGGGAACAGGGCATTGGAGGAAGAGAAACTAAGGTCTCTGTTTTGGAAAGAGATGAATGTTGAGATAGCTGAGTGGTGATAGCTCTTCCTCCCTCCTTTTTTCCCCATAACTTTTCCTCCTGCTGAGGCAGGGACGCTGGGCTACAAGGGAAGCCTGGACTTCCTGGCCAGCATCCTCCTCAGAGCCACCTTTACCTCCTGGTTCTTCAGACTGTAGATGAGGGGGTTCAGCAGGGGGGTTATCACACTGTACTGCACGGAGAGCACTTGCTCTAGGGCTGAGCCAGATGCTGGAATCATATACCTTGAAGGGAATTGTACAGAAAAGCAACTTATGACAATGGTGACAATTCTCACTGTTGGCAGCAATAATTCATCCCCCCCCTGCAAAGACTCTGCAAAGGAGGTCTTCAGAGCTGACTTTCTCTGGTGGCAGCATCTAGAAATGGCTGATCTGTGAAAAGTCAGTCATTTCTGCCTTCAAACACTTCCAAACATAAGTGAGCTCACACAGAAAGTTATAGGAGCTGCCCCGAGGAACAAGCAGTTCTGCAGCATATCAAATGCTGCAGGTTAGAACAGAATTAATATTGGGGACAGATAAAAAGTAAAACAAAAAAATAGAATGAATAATAATTTCATACATTTCCATAGCATTTCATACTCTTCAAAGCATTCTTCCTTAATAGCTGTGATGATCATATGAGGAATTTTTCTATTTATACACAACAGTACAGAAACGCAATGTTCTCACCTTGTGATGACTGTTCATGTAAAACTGTACACTTAGTTTAAAATATCGTCATTATTCCCAACCTTCATGGCCCTGGGAATTACCCTCAGAATCCTTGCCTGTTATTTGTATAAAGTTGAGTGGAACAAACATTTGCCCTTTTAGTTGCATTTTTCTTTGGTTTGGAAAAGAAGCCAAAACTGGTAAAATGGGAGATAAAAATGTGTTAAGCACATAATATGATTCCAAAATAATAAGATTAAAATCTTGGGTACATTTTGCTAAGTATCACTCGGAGTATCTTCCAAAGAAGCACTAGTATTATTATTTATTTGCAGTGGCACCATCATTATTGGAATAGACTATCCCAAGGATGTTCCTTGTGGGTTCCAATGTGTTTGGTTATAAAAAAAAATAGTCATTTTACTGTTATTTTTTGTCATCTAACTTATTCTTTCTAACATTTCTATGAAGTAAGTAGTCACATCCCTCATGGCAGATGAGGAAACTGAGACAAAGGGAGATGAAGAGATTGGAGCACAGCTCAGTTAAGCTCTCCTGGGCTATTTCTTTCTTTCTTTCTTTTACTTATTTTTTTTTCTTTCCTAGACACTGGACTACAGGTACTGGACTATTCTTACCATCCATTTCCATCCTTGACTTCTCTCTGAATCACAGGCAGGTGAGAAAAATATTGAACAATTTGTGCAAATCCACCTTCAATTTACTAGTAGAAAGCACAGGCATCGATTGTTTTGTCTCCTGGTGAGGGAGGACTAGGCAGCCAGAGCTGTCGATGTCTGAGAAGCATGGTAAGGAAGGGCACAGATCTCGGTCCAACTTATGGCTCCATTACTAGCTTGTTCTGGGACTGCTGAGAAATTACCTGATTACTCCCCAAACTCAGGTTCTTTACCTAAAAGTGGGTTGATAATATTTCTCTTGTAGTGTGATGGATACTCAAATTGGCTTGGCGATGTAAAGCAGCTTGTGTATAGTAAATGGCTAGTAAATTGCTACAACATATGTAAGCTTTGGCGACATCTCCCAGTAGGAAATAAAGATGGCATATGTTTCAAAGAAAGGTTTTATTTTTTGTCTAACACTGAATAAAAATCTAACAAAGGTTCTCTGATTTCTTTTTGCGAACTCCCAAATCTTAGGTTAATGAAGTAGAAAAATCTTTATCTTGGTCTAAATTCATTTTCCAGAATGGACAATTGAAGCCTTAGAAAGAAAATAGATTCTGTTTTTTGTTTTTTTGACCTAGTCTCACTCTGTCACCCAGGCTGGAGTGCAGTAGTGCAATTTCCGCTCACTGCAACCTCTGCCTCCGAGGCTGAAGCAATTCTCCTGCCTCAGCCTCCCAAGTAGCTAGGACTACAGGTGCACGCGACCACACCTGGCTGATTTTTATATTTTCAGTAGAGATGGGGTTTCGCCATGTTGACCAGGCTGGTCTCCAACTCCTGGGCTCAAGTGATCCACCCACCTCAGCCTCCCAAAGTGCTGGGGTTACAGGCATGAGCCACTGTACCCAGCTGAAAATAGATTCTTTACAATTCATACAGCTAGTCCATGGTAGAGCCAGCACTAGAGCCTAGGCCTTTTGAATGTCCTGCTATTTTGTAACGCTCTCTTCTGCCAACGGAGACCACTTAGGGTAAGGAATATCCCACATTTATATTCAGGGGTGTAGTATGACATACCTGAGAACTCCTGAAGTATAAAAGATGGTGACCACAAGGAAATGGGAAGAGCAGGTGGAAAAGATCTTGCTCCGACCTGTGGCAGAGTTGATCCTCAGGGCTGTCATGATGATACAGCTGTAGGAACCCAGCAAAAGGACAAGGGTGCCAAGGCCCAGGACTGACATGGTAGTGAGAATGGAGACGATGCTAGCGCAGGGGTCAGAACAGGTCAATGAGAGCACCGGAGGAAGCTCGCAGGCAAAACTGTGGATGACATTAGGGCCACAGAAGTGCTGCTGAGCCAGGAGGAGGGTGTTAATTAGGCCAGTCCCCATTCCTATGGCCCAGGATGCCCCCACCAGGCCAGCACACACCCTCCTGTTTATAATCACCACATACAACAGTGGATGACACACGGCCTGAAACCGGTCGTAGGCCATGACCGAGAGGAGGCAAGCCTCAGTAGCTCCAGAAAATATGACCAGGGAGATCTGAGTGAAACACTCAAGGAAGGATATTGTCTTCCCCTTAGAAAGAAGGTTCTCTAGCAGTTTAGGCACAATAATTGAGGAATAGAAAGCATCCAGGAAGGAGAGTTGTCTCAGGAAGAAGTACATAGGGGTGCAGAGGTGGGAATCAGTACTGATCACCAGCACCATCAGTAGGTTCCCCAGTAGAGTCAAGAGGTAAATCACCAGGAACAGAACAAAGAGTAGTGCCTGAACCTGAGGGTTGTTGGACAGTCCTAGGAGAACAAACACAGTGACTGTGGTCATGTTGCTGACTTCCATGGAGCATTCAGGTTTCCCTTTTGACTGACAAGAACTGAAAAGAATGCTCCAGTGGGTTATCAGTGGCAGGGCATGCCTGGGGATGAGGCATTGGCAGTAAAGCTTCAAGGCAGACCCAGGACAGATTCTGTAGCAGAGGAAGCCTTGCCATGTCAGGCTGCTTCAGTCCTTTCCAGCTCAGGGCAGTAACCTATTGGCCGTGGTGGAGAAGGTGGGGAGGAAATGTTCAGAGAATCAGACCTAGAAAGGAAGGAGAAGAAAGCAGCAATTATTCAGTCTGGAGAAGGAAGGGAAGGGAGTTGGGACTCCTGAGTGCTGAGAAGTGCTATTCTCTACTTCCAAAAGGAACCGAGCTCAAACCACAGGAAGGCTAACTGGCATAGTGAATAAGCAATAAACATTTTGGCTGACCATCTGGGTGGCAGACCATGATGAGTGTCTGAGTGACTGATAGAAGTATTATGAGACCTGGTCATGGTGCAAGTTGTCTCTCAGCCACTGTAAGATCATAAGCCACTTAAGTTTCTAAAAAAAAAAAGTCTGAGAAAAATAGATGGTTTCTAAAGTTCATTCCAGATTAGATTTTTTTTTTTTTTTGAGACAGAGTCTTACTCTTTTGCCCAGGCTGGAGTGCAGTGGCATGATCTCGACTCACTGAAGCCTCTACCTCCTAGGTTGAAGCTATTCTCGTGCCTCAGTCCAGCTTAGATTTTTTTTAATTTAATTTTTAATTTAATGTTTTTCTAGGGATGGGGTCTCGTTATATTACCCAGGCTAGTTTCAAACTCCTGGCCTTAAGTGATCATCCCTCCTTAGCCTCCCAAAGTACTGGGATTACAGGTGAGTCAATATACCTACTACCAGCTTAGAAATTAAAAAGATGGGGAAACAGTCTTCCTGTGGTGTTTCTGGTACTAAATAGAAGCCCCTTCTCCCGTTCTGTGTCAATCCAAGTAGAAATGACACATGAATGTATTGGTTTCACAGAAGCCAGGCAGGGGGAAACCCTTGAATAGAAATGAGGACTGTGAACATCGGTCATTCTAAGGCCTTCCCATTTCAGCATTTCTGTGAATCTATGATGCCCACTGTTTTCACTGCAATTTCAGGTCTTAACATGGGCATCCACAAAGACTATGCTATTCTTTGGAATATTTGGAAAAAGATTTGGAAAAAGCCAAATCAAACTTGGATATTTTTGTGCATCAGAAGGAAGTTAAAGACCAAAAATAGGGGTGAGAAATAAAAGAACACCTGGTAAAATGGACAGTTAGAGGATTTAGTCTAGATCAGAGGAAGGTAAAGTGGCTAGTCCCCCTCCCCTTGATGGTTAACTCAGGAAGGTTATCAATGAGAATCTGATCTCGATTCATGACTTGTACCCTCGTGGGTTCCCAGAGTGGGTAGTTTTAGGAGAAGATTGATATGAATGAGAAGGAAATTTGCCTTCACCTGGGCTCCCTAGGCCAACGAGTTGCCCTGAATAGAGGATCCCTGTATGGCATCCTTTCCAAGAGTGGAGCAAAAGCCACAGATAGGAGAGGGCTCTGTGGGCTTCTATCGGCTTTGTCCTTCCTTTAGAGAATGCAGGGGTGAAACTTCTGAGCAAGGAAATATCCCCATAGCCTTTCTGTCCAAGGGGAAGCCTTGAATCTACCCCCCAAATAATAATGGCCAGAGGGACTTGGTCTCAGCTCTAGGCCTTGGAGAGTGAGGGAGGTCCCTGGAGAGGTCCTTAAGCAGGAGGCCTGTTCTAATTCTGAACGGGTTCTCCAGGGCCAACTACTTCTCCCTTGTATCATTCTCATTTCAGTGGGTTGCATCATCAAGAGGCCCCTAGGGTGGCCAATAATTTCATTTTTTCAAGTCTACTATTATGTTTTAAAGTATCTTTGAAAAAAAAATTTTTTTACGGTATTTTCAACTTACACACTATTCCCATTGAGCATGTATGGCAGCTTAACTACCCGAATATAAAGTTTAAGAAGCCAAAACTAATCTAGCTTTGTTTTAAAAAATTGTACTATTGTTATAATGGTTAACAAAGCGAGGAGAAGCACCACTCAAATCATAATGTTACAATCTCTTTGTTCAGTTGGATTATGGGTTGGTCAAACATTAGACTTCACACAGGCATGGCTATGATGCAGTGATTCCTCCGAAGAAGACAAAATTCTCAAATCACCTCAGATGTAATATTAGGAGCAGAATTTAACATTTTCAACATAATACACTATAAAAGTCAGGACTAGTTCTTATCTGATCCCCACCTTGTAACTTCAGTAACCAAAGACATACTGGTCTATAATGAATTATTTCTAATTAACTAACCAGCCTTTCTCACAAAGAGGAGATTCTTTTTGATGGGGAGAAATGCAAATTTAAGTCTGAACTGAGAAATTTACTTAACAGTTAGAACTTAATTGTATTTCTGCATTTAAAAAAAGTTTAGGCTTTAGCAAGTATTAGTTAACCCTAAGGAACCATTTTAGCTTCCAAAAAGCCAATCCAAATCCCCCAGCAAAAGAGAACCCCATCTGCTCAAATATGTGAGTACTTCACCCCAGGAGCAAACTCCTCTGCATTTGGATTGATTGCTGTGGATCACAGGGTCTTTTAGAGAGGAGTCATCATTGATAATAAGGTCATTCAACTGGTCTTGGACTTGGTCCACAGTTCGTGGGAAGTCTTGAACTGGAATAAACTACTCATGTTCTTCCCCTTCAGCATTTCTTGGAAACAGTGTGGTAGGAATTATTAAGAAATTATTTTAGGCAGATAGAGAGGAAAAGGGGTCCTTGGAAAGTTTTCATCTCTTTTAAAGCAGCTCCAGAAATGTTTCCTGTCTTAGAGCCAGGCTGGCAACTTTTGATATGCAAATGTCAGGTGTGCAACCTTTGATATGCAAATGCAAGCCATTAGAAATTGGGTCCCCCCAACATGGCGATTCCCACCATTGTCCTCTTTCCCTTGCCTCCTTACGGGCCTGGCAACAAGGCCACCCCCACATATCCCCATGTTTGTAGAACATCATGGTGCCCTGCCTTTGTATATTAAAAGGCTAGAGTGGGAGGGCCAGTTTTTTTCGCGGGCTATGTGAATGACGTGCCTGGTCAAACCAATCCCCTAAGCCCTATGCAAATCAGACACCACCTCCTCCAGCCTCTTCATACACCTGGCTGGTTTCCACCACACTTGGGGTCTCTTCTGTCGGCTTTAGAGACCCCCACCCTCTGTCTCTGTACGGGGAGCTTCTTCTTTCTTTCTTCTCCATTCTTTCTTGCCTATTAAACTCTCTGCTCCTTAAAACCACTCCATGTGTGTCCCTGATGTTTTATCTAATTTAACATGGGGACCAAGAATCCTGGTGTTCCTCTGCTTATCAGAGCCATATCGTTTTGGTGCATTGGCTGGGAATCTGAGGTACAGCCTTTGTTGGAGTGGCGAATATGAAAGCAAGCTTAAAACCTGTTCTATCATTCAGAGGTGCTCTTAGCCTCTATATTAGAATAAATCAAATAAATCAATGGGCATCTGTCAGCCTAGTACATATGCTTAGCGTTGGCTGCCGTACTGAAGACACAGATGTGAAGCTTTCTGGGAAGAACATGGAGAATCCCCCATTACCCACTGGTATTGGTAATGTTGGCCATGTTTGAACTAGCTTCTTTTTACAGGGAGACTTTGCTACCATGCGAGGCTGGGAAAAGTTCTGAGGCAACTGAGAATTCCAGACCAGGGCCTGGTGTGATTCAAATGCCTCTGGACCGAATGCAGCCTCTGACAGTCCATTCCAGTGTTGGTAGAGAATCCTCAACTGTCCTGTTGCAAAACTCTTCTTCCTTCTCTATCTGTGGCCTCTTACTCTTCCTCTGCGTGAAATGTGCAAGGATTTTTACAGTCTAGGAACAGCATTTTCCCCTTTTTCCCTGAGGAGAGGTTACTTGCTACAAGTTCTCTGGTGAGCACGTGATATTTCTAAGCTACCTAGTGGAAATAAAAATCCTCTTCATGAGACACATTGCTGGTTCTCTGCGGTACATTGCAGCTTTGGAACTTTTCTATTTTGCGCTTTTCTACTGCTACTTCTGTAGGTGGGAAAGCTCTGCTTTTAACAGTTAGGAGTAAGATGTCTTCCATAGCCAAATTTTAGTCTTGATATTGTCCCACTGGCAGGAAAATGGCCATTCGGTTTCTACGTTCCTTTAAGGCACCTATTGTGTCTCCTATTAAGACTACTTAATTAGTAAGGGGATTTTAAGTCCGGAAGTTAACCAGAACCATTCTTCTACGGGTAAGTGCTTTAGTATTAGCCATAATAGCATATAAAGTTCAATCTAGCATGCCCCCCACCTTAAAGGGAGCTTGCCCAATTAAGTGGTTTTTCTTTAAATCCATTTTGTTTTTTTTTTTTTGGAAGACACACAGGCCACAGAAGTCTAGGAGGTCAAAGGGAAATAAAAGGCAGAGGACTAAGACTTCTTGGGGACAGCATGACTAAGGCCCAAAAGTATAGTTCCTCTGGTGTCGTGGTGTGGAGGGTCATGCCTGCAGTCATGGGCGGCACATTTAAATGGGTGCCAGGGATTCAGGAGCCAAGGAGAGAAAATTATTGGGGGATGCCTCCTACTGCTTTCTTCTCCATCCTGGATCACATACCAAAAGGAAGGAGACGCTTTTCTTCTCACTTCTCTTTCTAGATGGGCAACAGATCATCTTCAACATGCACTCCCCTGGAGTGTATTTTGAAGCACTGGGACTTCTTTGACCTTTAAACTTTGAAGAAAAAGTGGCTTATTTTCTTCTGCACAAGGGCATGGCCTTTTTATTAGACCTTTGCAAGTGTTGCAAAATCAACCCAGCTCTTTTAGCAACCATATTGGGCAGGCCCAGGGAAAATAGTTCCCCAAAATTAAAAAAGTAACTTTCAGGGAAATAATCTGAGTGTCCCCCTTATTTTGGGCCCCTTCACATTCCCTTCTCATTGCAAGACCTTAGTCAAGTGAAGGAGTCTTAGACCAATTTTCTGATAACACTGATAGGTGTATAGAAGCTTTCCAAAGTTTAACTCAGGTATTTGACTTCTCATGGAGGAATGTTATGCTGCTCCTAAGCCAAACCCTACTGCAGCTAAAACAGGCAGCTCTGCAAACAGGAGAAAATTTTGGGGATGAGCAATATGTCTTCTATAGTAGGCCGAAAGGGAAAGAGAAAATAGAGAAGGCAAAGAAATAGGGGAAACACCATTCCCAATAGGAAAAGAGGCAATACCTCTTGACAACCCTAACTGGAACTCCTTTCCATGGTGTTTTTCCTTCTTTCATGGTTTAAAAAGGCTTCTATCTCTTTTATAATGTTCTCCCAACCTGGAAAAGTTAATTTTCCAAAACTTAAAAATGTTTGGCTTAGAGTTGAGCTGGGGGAAGAGAACCCAGAAGACTAATATGCTGGCAAAAGGGTAAAAATTTCTTACCAGTCAGGCTTTTGTCTTCTCTCTCACTGTGCAAAATGGCAAAAGGGATAATAAGAATCATTGTTGGAGAGGTTCCAAGATGGCCAAATAGGAACAGCTCCAGTCTAGAGCTACCAGCATGAGTGATGCAGAAGATGGGTGATTTCTGCATTTCCAGCTGAGGTACTAGGTTCATCTCACTGGGGCTTGTTGGACAGTAGGTGCAGCCCACAGAGCGTGAGCCAAAGCAGGGTGGGGCATCGCCTAATCCAGGAAGTGCAAGGGGTTGGGGAATTCCCTTTCCTAGCCTAGGGAAGCCATGACAGATGGTACCCGGAAAATAGGGACACTCCCACCCTAATACTGTGCTTTTCCAACAGTCTTAGCAAACGGCACACCAGGAGATTATATCTTGTGCCTGGCTCAGAGGGTCCCATGCCCACGGAGCCTCGCTCACTGCTAGCACAGCAGTCTGAGATCAAACTGCAAGGCGGCAGCAAGGCTGGGGGAGGGGCATCGCTGCTGAGGCTTGAGTAGGTAAACAAAGCAGCGGGAAGCTCAAACTGGGTGGAGCCCACTACAGCTCAAGGAGGCCTGCCTGCCTCTGTAGACTCCACCTCTGGGGGCAGGGTGTAGCTGAATCCAAGGCAGCAGAAACTTCTGCAGACTTAAGTGTCCCTGACTGACAGCTTTGAAGAGAGTAGTGGTTCTTCCAGCATGGAGTTTGAGATCTGAGAATGGACAGACTGCCTCCTCAAGTGGGGCCCTGACCCCTGAGTAGCCTAACTGGGAGGCACTTCCAAGTAGGGGCCAACTGACACTCATATGGCCGGGTGCCCCTCTGAGACAAGGCTTCTAGAGGAAGAATCAGGCAGCAACATTTGCCATTCTGCAATATTTGCTGTTCTGCAGCCTCCACTGGTGATACCCAGGCAAACAGGGTCTGGAGAGGACCTCCAGAAAACTCCAACAGACCTGCAGCTGAGGGTCCTGAGTGTTAGAAGGAAAACTAACAAACAGAAAGGACATCCACACCAAAACCCCATTGGTACGTCACCAACATCAAAGACCAAAGGTAGATAAAACCACAAAGATGGGGAGAAACCAGAGCAGAAAAGCTGAAAATTCTAAAAATCAGAGAGCCTCTTCTCCAAAGGAGTGCAGCTCCTCACTAGCAATAGAACAAAGCTGGATGGAGAATGACTTTGATGAGTTGAGAGAAGAAGGCTTCAGATGATTGGTAATAACAAACTTCTCTGAGCTAAAGGAGGATGTTCGAACCCATCACAACGAAGCTAAAAACCTTGAAAAAAGATTAGACGAATGGCTAACTAGAATAAACAGTGTAGAGAAGACCTTAAGTGACCTGATGGAGTTGAAAACCATGGCACAAGAACTACATGACGCATGCACAAGCTTCAGTAGCCAATTTGATCAACTGGAAGAAAAGGTATCAGTGATTGAAGAACAAATGAATGAAATGAAGCAAGAAGAGGAGTTTAGAGAAAAAAGAGTAAAAAGAAATGAACAAACCTCCAAGAAATATGGGACTATGTGAAAAGACCAAATCTATGTCTGATTGGTGTACCTGAAAGTGATGGGGAGAATGGAACCAAGTTGGAAAACACCCTGCAGGATATTATCCAGGAGAACTTCCCCAACCTAGCAAGGCAGGCTAACATTCAAATTCAGGAAATACAGATAACGCCACAAAGATACTCCTCGACAACAGCAATTCCAAGACACATAATTGTCAGATTCACCAAAGTAGAAATGAGGGAAAAAATGTTAAGGGCAGCCAGAGAGAAAGGTTGGGTTAACCACAAAGGGAAGCCTATCAGACTAACAGCAGATCTCTTGGCAGAAGCTCTACAAGCCAGAAGAGAGTGGGGGCCAATATTCAACATTTTTTTTTTTTTTTTTTTTTTTAGTATTTATTGATCATTCTTGGGTGTTTCTCGGAGAGGGGGATTTGGCAGGGTCATAGGACAATAGTGGAGGGAGGTCAGCAGATAAACAACTGAACAAGGGTCTCTGGTTTTCCTAGGCAGAGGACCCTGTGGCCTTCCACAGTGTTTGTGTCCCTGGGTACTTGAGATTAGGGAGTGGTGATGACTCTTAAGGAGCATGCTGCCTTCGAGCATCTGTTTAACAAAGCACATCTTGCACCGCCCTTAATGCATTTAACCCTGAGTGGACACAGCACATGTTTCAGAGAGCACGGGGTTGGGGGTAAGGTTATAGATTAACGGCATCCCAAGGCAGAAGAATTTTTCTTAGTACAGAACAAAATGGAGTCTCCTACGTCTACTTCCCTCTACAGAGACACAGCAACAATCTGATTTCTCTATCTTTTCCCCACATTTACCCCTTTTCTATTTGACAAAACCACCATCGTCATCATGGCCCGTTCTCAATGAGCTGTTGGGTACACCTCCCAGACGGGGTGGCTGCCGGGCAGAGGGGCTCTTCACTTCTCAGAAGGGGCGGCTGGGCAGAGACGCTCCTCACCTCCCAGATGGGGTCACGGCCAGGCAGAGGCACTCCTCACATCCCAGACGGAGCGGCGGGGCAGAGGCGCTCCCCACATCTCAGATGAAGGGCAGCCAGGCAGAGACACTCCTCACTTCCTAGACAGGATGGCGGCTGGGAAGAGGCGCTCCTCACTTCCCAGACTGGGCAGCCGGGCAGAGGGTCTCCTCACATCCCAGATGATAGGTGGCCAGGCAGAGACGCTCCTCACTTCCCAGACAGGGTGGCGGCCGGGCAGAGGCTGCAATCTCAGCACTTTGGGAGGCCAAGGCAGGCGGCTGGGAGGTGGAGGTTGTAGCGAGCCGAGATCACGCCACTGCACTCCAGCCTGGGCAACATTGAGCACTGAGTGAGTGAGACTCCGTCTGCAATCCCAGCACCTTGGGAGGCTGAGGCTGGCAGATCACTCGCGGTTAGGAGCTGGAGACCAGCCCAGCCAACACAGTGAAACCCCGTCTCCACCAAAAAAATATGAAAACCAGTCAGGCGTGGCGGTGCATGCCTGCAATCGCAGGCACTGGGCAGGTTGAGGCAGGAGAATCAGGCAGGGAGGTTGCAGTGAGCCGAGATGGTGGCAGTACAGTCCAGCTTCAGCTCGGCATCAGAGGGAGACCGTGGAGAGAGAGGGAGAGGGAGAGGGAGACCGTGGGGAGAGGGAAAGGGAGCTCAACATTCTTAAAGAAAAGAATTTTCAACCCAGAATTTCATATCCAGCCGAACTAAGCTTCATAAGTGAAGGAAAAATAAAATCACTTACAGACAAGCAAATGCTGAGAGATTTTGTCACCACCAGGCCTGCCTTACAAGAGCTCCTGGAGGAAGCACTAAACATGGAAAGGAACAACCGGTACCTTTCCACTGCAAAACATGCCACTGCAAAAACATGCCAAATTGTAAAGACCATCGATGCTAGGAAGAAACTGCAGCAACTAATGAGAAAAATAACCAGCTAACATCATAATGACAGGATCAAATTAACAAATAACAATATTAAACTTAAATGTAAATGGGCTAAATGCTCCAATTAAGAGACACAGACTGGCAAATTGGATAAAGAGTCAAGACCCATCAGTGTGCTGTATTCAGGAGACCCATCTCACAGGCAAAGACACATATAGGCTCAAAATAAAGGGATACAGGAAGATCTACCAAGCAAATGGAAAACAAAAAAAAAGCAGAGGTTGCAATCCTAGTCTCTGATAAAACAGACTTTAAACCAACAAAGATCAAAAGAGACAAAGAAGGCCATTACATAATGGTAAAGGGATCAATTCAACAAGAAGAGCTAACTATCCTAAATATATATGCACCCAATACAGGAGCACCCAAGTTCATAAAGCAAGTCCTTAGAGACCTACAAAGAGACTTAGACTCCCACACAATAATAATGGGAGATTTTAACACCCCACTGTCAACATTAGACAGATCAATGAGACAGAAAGTTAATAAGGGTATCCAGGAATAGAACTCAGCTCTGCACCAAGCAGACCTAATAGACATCTACAGAACTCTCCACTCCACATCAACAGAATATACATTCTTCTCAGCACCACATCACACTTATTCCAAAATTGACCACATAGTTGGAAGTAAAGCACTCCTCAGCAAATGTAAAAGAACAGAAATTATAACAAACTGTCTCTCAGACCACAGTGCAATCAACTAGAACTCAGGATTAAGAAACTCACTCAAAACCACTCAACTACATGGAAACTGAACAACCTGCTCCTGAATGACTACTGGGTACATAATGAAATGAAGGCAGAAATAAAGATGTTCTTTGAAACCAATGAGAACAAAGACACAATATACTAGAATCTCTGGGACACATTAAAGCAGTGTGTAGAGGGAAATTTATAGCACTAAATGCCCACAAGAGAAAGCAGGAAATATCTAAAATTGGCACCCTAACATCACAATTAAAAGAACTGAGAAGTAAGAGCAAACAAATTCAAAAGCTAGCAGAAGGCAAGAAATAACTAAGAATAGAGCAGAATGGAAGGAGATAAAGACACAAAAAACCCTTCAAAAAATCAATGAATCCAGGAGCTGGTTTTTTGAAAACATCAACAAAATTGATAGACAGCTAGCAAGACTAATAAAGAAGAAAAGAGAGAAGAATCAAATAGACACAATTAAAAATGGTAAAGGGGGATCACCACTGATCCCACAGAAATACAAAGTACCATTAGAGAATACTATAAACACCTCTATGCAAATAAACTAGAAAATCTAGAAGAAATGGATAAATTCCTGGACACACACACCCTCCCAAGACTAAACCAGTAAGAAGTTGAATCCCAGAATGGACCAATATCAGGCTCTGAAATTGAGGCAATAATTAAGAGCCTACCAACCAAAAAAAGTCCAGGACCAGACGGATTCACAGCCAAATTCTACCAGAGGTACAAAGAGAAGCTGGTACCATTCCTTCTGAAACTATTCCAATCAATAGAAAAGAAGGGAATCCTCCCTAACTCATTTTATGAGGCCAGCATCATCCTGATACCAAAGCCTGGCAGAGGCACAACAAATAAAGAGAATTTTAGGCTAACATCCCTGATGAACATCAATGCAAAAATCCTCAATAAAATACTGGCAAACTGAATCCAGCAGCACATCAAAAAGCTTATCCACCATGATCAAGTTGGCTTCATCCCTGGGATGCAAGGCTGGCTCAACATACACAAATCAATAAACATAATCCATCATATAAACAAAACCAAAGACAAAAACCACATGATTATCTCATTAGATGCAGAAAAGGCCTCGACAAAATTCAACAACCCTTCATGCTAAAAACTCTCAAAAATAGGTATTGATGGGATGTATCTCAAAATAACAAGAGCTATTTATGACAAACCCTCAGCCAATATCATACTGAATGGGCAAAAACTGGAAGCATTCCCTTTGAAAACTGGCATAAGACAGGGATGACCTCTCTCACCACTCCTATTCAACATAGTGTTGGAAGTTCTGGCCAGGGCAATCAGGCAGGAGAAATAAATAAAGAGTATTCGATTAGGAAAAGAGGAAGTCAAATTGTCCCTGTTTGCAGATGACATGATTGTATATTTAGAAAACCCCATCGTCTCAGCCCAAAATCTCCTTAAGCTGATAAGCAACTTCAGCAAAGTCTCAGGATACAAAATCAATGTGCAAAAATCACAAGCATTCTTATACACCAATAACAGACCAACAGAGAGACAAATCATGAGTGAACTCCCATTCACAATTCCTTCAAAGAGAATAAAATACCTAGGAATCCAACTTACAAGGGATATGAAGGACCTCTTCAAGGAGAACTACAAACCACTGCTCAACGAAATAAAAGAGGACACAAACAAATGGAAGAACATTCCATGCTCATGGATAGGAAGAATCAATATCGTGAAAATGGCCATACTGCCCAAGGTAATTTATAGATTCTATGCCATCCCTATCAAGCTACAAATGACTTTCTTCACAGAATTGGAAAAAACTACTTTAAAGTTCATATGGAACCAAAAAAGAGCCTGCATTGTCAAGACAATCCTAAGCAAAAAGAACAAAGCTGGAGGCATCACACTACCTGACTTCAAACTATATACAAAGCTACAGTAACCAAAACAGCATGGTACTGGTACCAAAGCAGAGATATAGACCAATGGAACAGAACAGAGCCCGCACAAATAATACCACACATCTACAACCATCTGATCTTTGACAAACCTGAGAAAAACAAGCAATGGGGAAAGGATTCCCTATTTAATAAATGGTGCTGGGAAAACTGGCTAGCCATATGTAGAAAGCTGAAACTGGATCCCTTCCTTACACCTTATACAAAAAATAATTCACGATGGATTAAAGACTTAAATGTTAGACCTAAAATCATAAAAACCCTAGAAGAAGACCTAGGCAATACCATTCAGGCCATAAGCATGGGCAAGGACTTCATGACTAAAACACCAAAAGCAACGGCAACAAAAGCCAAAATTGACAAATGGGATCTAATTCAACTAAAGAGCTTCTGCACAGCAGAAGAGACTACCATCAGAGTGAACAGGCAACCTACAGAATGGGAGAAAATTTTTGCAACCTACTCATCTGACAAAGGGCTAATATCCAGAATCTACAATGAACTCAAACAAATTTACGAGAAAAAAACAAACAAACCCATCAAAAAGTGGGTGAAGGACACGAACAGACACTTCTCAAAAGAAGAGATTTATGCAGCCAAAAAACACATGAAAAAATGCTCACCATCACTGGCCATCAGAGAAATGCAAATCAAAACCACAATGAGAGACCATCTCACACCAGTTAGAATGGCAATCATTAAAAAGTCAGGAAACAACAGGTGCTGGAGAGGATGTGGAGAAACAGGAACACTTTTACACTGTTGGTGGGACTGTAAACTAGTTCAACCCTTGTGGAAGTCAGTGTGGCGATTCCTCAGGGATCTAGAACTAGAAATACCGTTTGACCCAGCCATCCCATTACTGGGTATATACCCAAAGGACTATAAATCATGCTGCTATAAAGACACATGCACATGTATGTTTATTGCGGCACTATTCACAATAGCAAAGACTTGGAACCAACCCAAATGTCCAATAATGATAGACTGGATTAAGAAAATGTGGCACATATACACCATGGAATACTATGCAGCCATAAAAACTGATGAGTTCATGTCATTTGTAAGGACATGGATGAAACTGGAAATAATAATTCTGAGCAAACTATTGCAAGGACAGAAACCTAAACACCTCATGTTCTCACTCATAGGTGGGAATTGAACAATGAGAACACATGGACATAGGTTGGGGAACATCACACACCGGGACCTGTCTTGGGGTGGGGGGAGGGGGGAGGGATAGCATTAGGAGATATACCTAATGTAAATGACGAGTTAATGGGTGTAGCACACCAACATGGCACATGTATACATATGTAACAAACCTGCACATTGTGCACATGTACCCTAAAACTTAAAGTATAATAAAAAAAGAAAAAATAAATAAATCCAGTATACAACGGCAAGAAAAAAAAAGAATCATTGTTTATATTCTTTGTAAATTTATAATTAATGACAAAGAATTTGTGAGGTTGGTTGTAAGCTGTAGACTATCTGGTGTGCTTTGCATGTCTTTCTCGTTGGTTCTGTCAAAGAAAGAGTATCTTAGTTTAGGAAGCAGGCCCAGGACCCCATAAGCCTGCTGTTCAAGCCAGCCCAGCAAAACGATCAGTAACAAACTGGGTACAGGACTCCGTCTTGTTTCATGTCCTTGGGAACATAACCTGTAACCACGTGGCAATACTTTTGAGGCAGAAATCAGAGAAATAAGAAAATAAAATTAAAAAGAAAAAGAAATAAGCTTTCCTATATTTCCTATATTACCCTTCCCAGCCTCTGGTAGCCATCCTTCTACTCTATGTTCATGAGTTCAATTGTTTTGATTTTTAGATCCTACAAATAAATGACAACATGCAATGTTTGTTTTTCTGTGCCTGGGTTATTTCACGTTACATAATGATCTCCAGTTCCATCCATGCTGTTACAAATGACTGGATCTCAGTCTTTTTAATGGCTGAATAGACTCCATTGTGTATGTGTGGTACAACAGTCTTGATTACCATAACTGTATAGTAATTCTTAGAATTGGATAATGTGAATCCTCCAATTTTGTTCTTTTTTTCTCAGAATTGTTTGGGCTTATCCTAGTAACTTTGCCTTTACATATTCACCAGTTTCCTCAGGGTAAGGTTTTGAATCTGTTTTCCTGGCTACAGTGGGATTGCGCCAGTACCCTCAGAGTAGGGGCTTTGATGAATTACCTGCTTCTGGTTTAGCCTTTTGTTCTATACGGGAGACAAGAGAACCGGGTCTGGGAGGCTTTAACAGTGGCTTCTGTTCTCCTACCCCAGCTAGAACTATGGGGAGAGATTTTCTTGAGAGCCTCATGGAGCTCCTGGAGGAAAAGGCTGGAAAAAGTTGGGAACCCCTCTATGATTGTGACCCTCAGGAACTTCAAAGTCTCATACTACCATACACTCAGTCACCAGCAATTTGTCAAAATTTCCAGTTTAATCTTCCTACTTCTTTACATAACACCCAGCAGCTTCTGTCCTAGGTAAGCAAATGCTCAGGTTCAGTGTCTCCTTGCAGGAACCTGCCTCTCCAGATTGATTTCTGTATGGCCATCTGCCCTGTGACCTCAGTTCTCTTATGGTCCAAGAAAAGTTGCTGATTTTCAGTTTGTTCAGCTTTTTTTTTTTTTTTTAAATAAGAGTGGGAGTGACATCTTTCCAGCCCTCTACTTTTTTTTTTTTTTTTTTTTTTTTTTGAGACAGAGTCTTGCTCTGTCACCTAGGTTGGAGTTCAGTGGCACGATCTCAGCTCACTGCAACTTCCATCTCCCAGGCTCAAGGGATTCTCCTGCCTCAGCCTCCTGAGTAGCTTGGGTCGCAGGTGCATGCCACCACACCTGGCTAATTTTTGTATTTTTAGTAGGGATGGGGTTTTACCATGTTGGCCAGGCTGGTCTTAATCTCCTGACCTCAGGTGATCCGCCTGCCTCTGCCTCCCAATTTGCTGGGATTACAGGCGTGAGCCACCATGCCTGGCCTAGCCCTCTGCGTTTTTGAGTGGAAACCGGAAGTCTGAGTTTTAAGATAATAAAATCAGAGCTCCTGGTTCCAGGATGCCTTTTATTGTGCTGTATTTGAATCTGTAATTCCTCTTCATATATTTTTTTTTCAGGCCAGGCGCAGTAATCCCAGCACTTTGGGAGACCTAGGCAGATGGATTGCCTGAAGTCAGGAGTTTGAGACCAGCCTGGCCAACATAGGTAAACCTCATCTCTACTAAAAATACAAAAAATTAGCTGGGCATGGTGGTGGGTGCCTGTAATCCCAGCTACTCAGGAGGCTGAGGCAGGAGAATCACTTGAACCCAGGAGATGGAGGTTGCAGTGAGCCAAGATCATGCCATTGCACTCCAGCCTGGGCAACAAGAGTGAAACTTCATCTCAAAAAAATTATATATATATATATGTATTTTTTTCCATGGTAGTTGTTTTGGTCCATGTGTATCTCCTTCAACATTTTTTAATGGGGTTGTTCTGATTATTCCTCTTGATGGTTGTCTTTCATTGCCTGTTTGTACTATTGTTTCGTTTGCTCATTGTGGCAAAAGACTGGCTATTTCAGTTCTTTAAGTGGTAACAGTCTCATGAGAGAAGGGAATCTCCGCCTGTAGTGTAGCACCAGATAAGTTGCCAGTCCCACTTCCAGGCACCCACCTCTGCACTCCAGTCTTATGCTTTCCCATCCTCAAGACAGGGAAAACTTCCTCTGTTTTAGTTCTTCCTTAGATGCTTGGGAGTCAGATAGAGAGGTGCATTTACATGGGGCAATACCAACCTTTCAGCTGTATATCCATCACCCGAGTGCTAATGTTCCTGGAACATCCATGTTCAGCCCCCGGATAGAAAGGGTCACACACGCCAGAGAGAGGGTGGCTAGATTAACCATTTAATTTAGCTTCAAGTAGTGGTTTGAATTGATATGCTAACTTGAAAGGCTTATTTTATAATTTTGATTTGAGGTAGAACGCTTTTGTTTGTTTCAGTTTCTTAAAATGGAAAAGAACAGAATACTTTGTTGATAGCACCATAAAGCAGTTTTCTGATATTGCAAAATTACAAGTGTACAGAAAGTATTCATTGACTTTTGTAGAGATGACTAAATTATAGCTACAATAGGGAAAATCTAGTTGTTGGACTTTATTTTACATTTATGCTGTTGATAGTTTAAGGATTGAGGGGTTTGTTAGAAATTAAACCTATTGGTAGTTACTGTTTCTCAACTTCTATATTTTAAAAAGAAATTTAAGGGAAAAAATTAAACCTTTATTATAGTAGTTGTAAGCAATATTTAATTGGCACAGAGCTTGCTCATCAGTTGATTATAGGAAAGTTTTAGAGAAAGAGTAGTTGGCTTATTTTTGTTAAGTAATTTATATTGCCGGGCACGGTGGCTCACACCTGTAATCCCCTAACTTTGGGAGGTTGAGGTGGGTGGATAGCTTGAGCTCAGAAGTTCTAGACCAGACTGGGCAACATGGTGAAACCCTGTCCCTACCAAAAATAGAAGAACTTAGCCAGGCATGGTGGTACGCATCTGTGGTCCCAGCTACTTGGGAGGCTGAGGTGGAAGGATCATTGAGCCCAGGAGGCAGAGGTTGCGGTGAGCTAAGATCGTACCATTGCACTCCAGCCTGGGTGACGGAGTAAGACTCCATCTCAAAAAAGAAAAAAAAAAATTGATATTGATATTGGAAGGGAGCTGCCTCTATAGGTGCTGGTATATAAGTATTATTGACATCATTTAAGTAATGATTTAGAAGTTACATAAAAAAAAATTTCCCCAAGTTATTGTCTGGCGAAGAGCTTCCCTGGTATGACCTGAAACTCCAACTTGGAAAAGATAGATAAATTTAATTGGATAAAAATCAAAAAGGGCCGGGCGCAGTGAGTCGCGCTTGTAATCCCAGCACTTTGGGAGGCTGAGGTGGGTGGATCATTTGAGGTCAGGAGTTCGAGAGCAGCCTGGCCAACATGGCAAATCTTCATCTCTACCAAAAAATACAAAAATTAGGCATCGTGGCACATGCCTGTAATCTCAGCTACTTGGGAAGCTGAGGCAGAAGAATGGCTTGAACCCGGGAAGCGGAGGTTGCAGTGAACTGAGATCGTATCATTGCACACTCCAGCCTGCGCAACAGACTGAGACTGTCTCAAGAGGAAAAAAAAATCAAAAAGTTTCTGTAGGGCTGAAAACACTACAAATCAAATTTAGCAGTTAATTGGGCCAAATATTTACAGCACATTGGACCAAAGGTTGGTAGAAAACTTACAAAAATTGTCAAGAAGAGAGATGGATAACCCAATAGGAAAATGGGCAGCACATTTCAGAGAGGAAAACATGTAGATGGCCAGTAAACATACTCATCTTCATTCTTACATAAAGAGATGCAAATAGGCTGGGCATGATGGCTCATGCCTGTAATCCCAGCACTTTGGGAGGCCGAAGTGGGTGGATCACCTGAGGTCAGGGGTTAGAGACCAGCCTGGCCAACAGGGCGAAACCTCATCTCTACTAAAAATACAAAAATTAGCCAGAGCGTTTGCGGGCGTCTGTAATCCCAGCCACTCGGGAGGCTGGGGCAGGAGAATCGTTTGAACCCGGGAAGCAGATGTTACAGTGAGCCGAGATTGCACCACTGCGCATCAGCCTGCGTGACAGAGCGAGACTCCGTCCCCCACTCCAAAAAAAAAACAAAAACAAAAAAAACGAGATGCAAATAAAAATGAGATGCCATTTTCTTCTACCACATTGGTGAAGACTAAAAAGACAATACCCAGAATTGGCTGAAGAGATTTGGGAAAAAGGATTCTGCCTACGCTGCTGCTTGACACCATCTTTTTCTGTCTAAGGAATTTATCTTATAGATAATACTGATATTAGTGTATAATGATGTTCTGTATAGTGATGCTCATTGCAGTGTGGTTTGCAAGAGTAAAAAGCTGGAGTTAACCTAAATTTCTACAGAAGGGAAGTGCCTAAGACATACTCAGTGGAATACTATGCAACTATGAAAAGATGAATTAGATTTATATATACTGACAAGGAAAGATGACCAGAATATTTCAAAACAAGTTAAAAACTTCATATAGTATGCTGCAATTTGTATTTAAAACAAAAATACTTGCATATAGATGCATAAAAACATCTGTAAGGCTACACAAGCAATCTTGGAAGTATGGGTATTTTTCGAGAAAAGCAGTTAAGTGAATGGTCAAGGTTTTTGGGGGGGACTTTAACTTTTTACTTTATACCTATTTTATGGTTGGGTTTTTCTTAAAACTAGAGGCACATATTTTTGTAATAAAGAAACTTACAAAAATTAAAAAAAAAAAAAGGTCACACACGCTGCTGCAGACAGGACTCCCATGGGACCTGGGGCTTTACCACTTCCACCTTCCGATTGCTGTAGCTGCAGCTTAGCTCAGGAAAGCCTTGGACTTGGGATTAGAGAGTATGGTGGGACATGTTCATGTTAGATATAGATAATATTAGATATATTAATGGTCAGTCATGCTGCATCTTCAGTTGATTTTGCATATCATTAGCTTATTCCATTAAATACTAATTATATTATTTAATAGAAAAATCTATTATTTTCACTTCGAAGTTTTATGAGACTTCATTCAAGTCCTTGAGTACTTATGATTTATTCTCCCTCCAGAAAAAATTTCCTCAAACCCAGATATCTTCTAATGTCCGCCTTTCTCAAAATCCCCAGCAAGCTCTTTGGTTATGGGCTTAGGGCAAAATAACCCTAGCTCATTTAGACTTCATTGCAGTCTGAATGACTAACCTACAGTTTCTCCCCTTGGCTCATGAGAAACCCTCCCTGCTAACCTTCTGGGCCTCCTTGCTGACCCCACACTTGCTATTCAGCTCCCAATAAACTGCAGACTTCCTGAGGGTAAGAGGTTTTTTTGTACTAATGATGACAGTTAGACAGGACTCCATTGATAAAGAAGACTCCAGGGACCCAAAATGACATTGCTTACAAATCTATGATTTACAGGAAAAATGATACAAATGTAGCAACAGCATTAAAGTAAGGATATGCATCACAGCCAAAAGCTGCCTCCCATCAAGGAATCCTGGAGAGGGCCCTGGAGGGAGCTCCAATATTCTTCCCCCTACAGGGTCATACTAGCATGTGCTCACTCTCTTGATTAGAAACCACCAATCTGTATGTGAAACACATCAGAACCAGGAGCTCAGACATATCTGGGTATGTATGACACGTCCTTCCCTTGATCCAGTCTAGTGAACTAGCAGCTGCCCCATGAACTGTCCCTGCAAAGGTAGCGGACAACTGAAGATCCAGTGTAAGCCCAAATATTCCCTTAAGAGCTGGCAAACATTCTTCCCTACTCAGCAGTGTTCAAGGACAGGAACACTGCACCTTGATCTAAAACCCTCAGGAGCCATTTCAACAAGGGCTCAAAGGGAAGCTGCTTTTAACACTACAAAATGTCTCAATTATTTCACTTAACAACCCCTTACTTTCATGTTTCCTTTTGCCCTTCTTCCATTATCAGTCAGCTTGCCGCATTTGAAATGTCTTTTTTTTTTTTTTTTTTTTGAGACAGAGTCTTGCTCTGTCACCAGGCTGGAGTGCAATGCCATGATCTTGGCTCACTGCAACCTCCACCTCCAGGTTCAGGTGAGTCTCCTGCCTCAGCCTCCTGAGTAGTTGGGACTACAGGCAAGAGCCACCACGCCCAGCTAATTTTTTTTTTTTTTTTGTATTTTAGTAGAGATGGGGTTTCACCATGTTGGCCAGGTTGGTCTCGATCTCATGACCTCGTGATCTGCTCCCCTTGGCCTCCCAAAGTGCTAGTATTACAGGTGTGAGCCACCGTGCCCGGCCGATAACAAATCTTTATTAGCAAAGAACACAGAATAAACATCTTTACAACCAAAAAGTAATTTTTGCCATAAAAAGGTGGCATATATATATATAATGGCTGAGGAATAACCAAAACTTACCATGTAGGCCAGTAAGAAAATTCCAACAATTAACAAGAATGCAATTTTCAATGGCCCATTAATTACAGAAAAATTAAACAACTACATCAAAATTAAAATTGCCTACATATTAGAAATACATTTCAACTTAACTAAATATCTTTTTAGTAGTAATTAGTCTCATAGGTACCGCCCGGTGTCAGGTTATGGTTGCCCAGCTTCCTTTGGTTGGAGCGCCGTCTCCTGGCCAGAGAGGGTGAAGCTCAACCAAAGGAGATCTTTGGGTTTCCTTTTATCTTTGCTAATGCAGCAACCGTGGAACTGAATTTTAGTGGACCTGCCACCGGATTGAAATTTCCTGCCAATCCATTTTACTAGCTCCTGAGGTTTCAGTTTTATAATTTTCAGATCTCACTGGGAAGGTTTATTATCAGCAAGTGATTTCAAAGCATGTGCTACTTCAAACTAAGGGCAAGTGGGCAACCAACCACATGGTGTCAATGATTCATTTTCATCCTCTTTATCAGAACCACCCCTTTTCTATCTAAATAATGCCTTAGTTATAGTTTTAGCTAAAAATGAGTTGGGGAGACAAATTTCTAATCCTGCATATGATGCTGGCTGGCTGAACTAATGGCAGCAGTTAGGCAGAGTGTAATGGCTAAGTCCAAAACACCTAATTTTTATTTAATAGCAAAGTCCAAAAACACTTCTGGTCCCTCACAGGACCCCAAATAATGATGCTTACCAACCTATGGTTACTTTGGGAAAAGGATATAACACAGAAGTAACTTCAAGTAAGGAGAAATGTCACAGCCAAAGGATGTCTCACACAAGGTGTCCAGTGAGACCTGGCATGGGTTCCAGCTGTCCTCTCTCTATAAGGTCATGCCAGGACCTGCTTCACCCTCAGATCAGGAATCAGCGATGGGTAATGAGCTCAGCTAACTGTAAGAGCAAGGCCTTCTCCATCTTCTCCCCACAATATCTGGTGAATTCTATTATACAAGACAGGCTTAGTCAGCTGCCTTAGCACCTCGATGGTTTGTGTGTGTGACCAGGCCGTTATCTTTGCAGGACTGCATTGTAACACTTTTAAAATTCATAATCTATAGCTTGATTATTGTGGAAGTCAAGCAACAAAATGATAAAATTCGAACTCTGTCTGAAAATCTGTAAAGACACTAGGTAGTTCATCATTTTTGTCTCCTGTCCAAAGACACAGATGTCTCAGGGAGTAAAGGTAATGTCAACACAAACTTGCATTTTCTTTTTTCTTTTTTTTTGTTTTTGAGATGGAGTTTTGCTCTTGTCGCCCAGGCTGGAGTGCAATGGTGTGATCTCAGCTTACTGCAACCTTCACTTCCCAGGTTCAAGTGATTCTTATGGCTCAACCTCCAAGTAGCTGGGATTACAGGTGCCTGCCACCAAGCCTGGCTAGTTTTTTGTACTTTTAGTAAAGACAGTGTTTCACCATTTTGTCCAGCCTGGTCTCAAACTCCTGACCTAAAGTGATCCACCCTCCTCAGCCTCCCAAAGTGCTGGGATTACAGGTGTGAGCCACCGTGCCTGGTCTAACTTGCATTTTCTTGATCAGTGGTGTATTGTAATTTTTTAGCCCACAGACTCAGGTATGCAAAATATGATTTTCTTTTAAACACATTTTGGAGATACACATTTTGGATGAGTATCTCTCATCCAAAATGCTTGGGAGGGAAATGTTTTGGATTTCACAGTTTTTCAGATTTTGGAATATTTTCATCACACTTGCCAGCTGAGCATCCCTAATCTTAAATTCCAAAATTCAGATGCTCCAATGAGCATTTCCTTTGAGCTTCATGTTGGTGCTCAAAAAGTTTTGAATTTTGGAGAATTTTGGATTAGGAATCCTCAAACTGTATTAATTTATCTTTCAAGCTTCTGTTTATGTCTGAAGCAAAAATTTAATTCAGTCATGTTAAGTATGAACTCAGTGAAAAATTCTGTGATTTCTCAGTCATTTAAGGTTTCATAACTATACATTAAGATTTCCCCCTTCTTGTCTCTTATTGGGGGTTGATGTTATGCTGACCCTAGAGTAACTGTGGTGTTGGTGACCACAGGCATCTACTCACTGGTGGCCTGCCTTGGTTCTATGCTGATTTCCTGCTCCACATGTGACTCATCCCCTCTGGCCCTCAGGTGTGGCCCTCTCTCTCCTGGTAATCTAGCATGGCGTAGATGATCCTTATCCAGTTGCTGGCAAGGCTGTCCAAGGCATATTTGCTAAGTCAATTTCCTTTTGTTCTGGTCATAAGACCCTTTGTGGGTGTAGTATACTATTAGAGACATACTGTGGCTACAAGATTAACAATAACCATAAGGCCCACTCAAATATCACACATGGCCTACACTATATGTCACTTAGCAGTATGATGCAAGGTGGCCTGGGGATTTCCAACTCTGGCCAGAGTATTACTAGGACAAGTTGCATCATCATATATAGTGTAGGTCCTGTGAGATGTTTGAGTGGGCCTTACGGTTATCATTAATCTTACAGCTGCAATATGTGTCTTATAGTATACTATAATGGGCTGCTAACTCTCTCGTAAGCTGACATTCTTTTTTTTTTTTTTTTTTTTTTTTTTTTTGAGATGGAATCTCCCTCTGTCACCTAGGCTGGAGTGCAGTGGCGCAATCTTAGCTCACTGCAACCTCCACCTCCCGGGTTCAAGCGATTCTTCTGCCTCAGCTTCCCGAGTAGCTGGGACTACAGGTGTGCGTTACCATGCCCGGCTAATTTTTGTATTCTTAGTAGAGACGGGGTTTCGCCATACACGCCAGGCTGATCTTGAACTCCTGACCTCATGATCTGCCCTCCTCAGCCTCCCAAAGTGCTGGGATTACAGGTAGGAGCCACCACGCCCGGCCTGTAAGCTGACATTCTTGCCCTACTAGTAGAGTCACTGCCTTCCCCTGTCATTCTAAGGCTAAGGGGAACTCAGGAAAGGAACTCTTACCTCTTATACCTGTACAATTCATTCTTCCATTTCTTGTTCATAGTGGTTGCACCATATTTTGCAGGGAAGTTCTCAAGGGACTTGCCATTTTTCTGGGTCCCAACTAACCTTATGATGATAAGAAAGAGAGAGGACATGTTTTGGGGAATGAAAACATGATGCTTACCATTTAGCTCATTTAGCTATGCTCATTTTTCTGCCCAAGTCCACTTCTCATTTCTCTTTTCATGTACTCTTTAGGGACCAACCTGAGTGGGAACAGAGGTGAGGCCAAGGCTTAAGAATGGTGGCAGCAAGAGAACTCCCACGATTGCTAGTCATGCTAATTTAGCCTTTCCACCATTTTCCTTTCCTTTGGAGTTTGATGGATACTTTCTGTGTAAAGGGAAAGGATACTTAACTTAAACTATTGATTGTTCCACCACTTGAGTTCTAGGGCTATTGTAATAAGTCAGAGTTAAGTAGAGAAGCCTGACCCTTCTGAAATGTCTACTGAATTCTATTCCCAAACCACTTGTATCACATATAGTATGGTATCACTGGATCAGAAGGGAGTCAGTGATTGCCTGCCTTATTTCCTCTCCCTTCTGACACTTATCCCTACCCCAAACACTTGTAATTCTTTTCAAATGAGATTCAGTGTTTTTGTGGGGTCATTCCTATGGGGCTGAGATGTAAACGCAGATACCTAGGCACAGTGACGGCGCTGAGGGGTCGTCTGAAGGCATGCAGCCTCCTTGTATATCCTCATTCTTAAATAGGAAAAATAAATGTCTTTTCAATATTTCATTAAATACACCAATACATCCTTCCCCCCAGCTTTTATGAGGTATAATTGATGAACAAAAATTGTATATATTTAAGATATGCAAACTGATATTTTGATATATGTATACATTGTGAAATAATCACCGTAATGGAGCTAATTAACATATCTATCATCTCCATACTGCTTTTCATAGAGGTTGTACTAATTTACATTCCCATCAACAGTGTATAAGCATTCCCTTTTCTCTGCATCCTCACCAACATCAGTTATTTTTTGTCCTTTGAATTCTAGCCATTCTGACTGGTGTAAGATGATATCTTATTGCAATTTTAATTTGTATTTCTCTGATGATGAGTGACGTTGAGCATTTTTTCCTATACTTGTTGGCCATTTATATGTCTTCTTTTGCAAAATATCTATTTACATCCTTCTTTCACTTTTTTTTTTTTTTTTGAGATAGAGTCTTGCTCTGTCACCCAGACTGGAGTGCAGTAGTGCAATCATAGCTCACTGCACCCTCAACCTCCTGGGCTCAAGTGATCCTCCCACCTCAGCCTCCCCAGTAGCTGGAACCACAGACTCACACCACCATGCCCAGCTAACTTTTTAATTTTAATAGAGATGGGGTCTTGCTACATTGCCCAGGCTGGTCTTGAACTCCTGGCTCAAGCGATCCTCCTGCCTCAACGTCCAGATGTGTTAGGATTGCAGGCATGAGCCACTGCACCTGGCCATTTGCCCACTTTTAAATAGGATTATTTGTTTTTTTGTTGTTGTTTGCATTCCTTGTACATTCTGAATATTAATGCCCTGTTGAATGCATAGTTTGCAAATACTTTCTTGCATTCTGCAGGTTGTCTGTTCATGTGTTGGTTATTTCTTTTGCTTTGCAGAAGCTTTTTAGTTTAATTAAATTTCATTTATTTATTTTTGTTTTTGTTGCTTGTGCTTTTGAGGTCTTAGTCATGAATTCTTTGCCTAGACCAATGCCCAGAAGAGTTTTTCCTAGGTTTTCTTTCTTTCTTTTTTTTTTTTTTTGAGACAAGGTCTTGCTCTGTCACCCAGGGTGAGTGCAGTGGCACCACTGCAGCTCACTACAGCCTTGACCACCCGGGCTCAAGCGATCCTCCTGCCTCAGCCCCCTGAATAGCTGGGATTACAGACATACACCACCATGCTTGGCTAATTTTTATACTTTTTGTAGAGACAACATTTTGCCATGTTGCCCAGGCTGGTCTCGAACTCCTGAGCTCAAGTGATATGCCTGCCTCGGCCTCCCAAAGTGCTGGGATTACAAGAATGAGCCACTGTGCCTGGCCTAGTTTCAGTCTTTTAATTTAAGTCTTTAATCTATTTTGAGTTGATTTTTGTATATGGTGAGAGATATAGGTCCAGTTTCATTCTTCTGCATGTGGTTATCTAATTTTTTCAGCACTTTTTATTGAAAATGGTGTCCTTTCCATAATGTAAGTTCTAGCTGGCTTTGTCAAAAATCAGTTGGCTGTAAATTTGTGGCTTTATTTCTGGGTTCTCTATTCTGTTCCATTGGTCTATGTGTCTATTTTTATACCAATACCATGCTGTTTGGTTACTATAGTGTTGTAATATATTTTGAAGTCAGGTAATGTGATGTGGGCTGCTTTGTTCTTTATCCTCCAGATTCTTCGGCTGTTTGGGCTCTACTTGGTTCCATATGAATTTCACAATTGCTTTTTCTAATTCTGTGAAGAATGATGTTGGCATTTCGATAGGGATTGCATTGAATCTGTAGATTGCTTTGGGCAGTATGGTCATTTTGATGATATTAATTCTTCTGATTTGTGATCATGGGATGTTTTTCCATTTGTTTGTGTCGTGTACAATTTCTTTCATCAGTGCTTTGTTGTTTCTCTTGTAGAGATCTTTCGCTTCCTCGGTTTAATTTGTCACTATAGGTATTTTGTTTTACTTTTGTAGCTATTGTAAATGGGATTGCTTTCTTGATTTGTTTCCTAGTTAAATTACTATCATTCTATAGAAATGCTATTAATTTTTGTACATTTATTTTGTATCCTGAAACTTTAATTCATTTATCAAATCTAAGAGTTTTTTAGTGGAGTCTTTAGGTTTTTCTAGGTATAAGATCATGTCATCAACTAAGAAACAATTTGACAATTTGACTTCCTCTTTTCCAGTGTGGATGCCTTTTACTTCTTTCTCTTGCCTGATTTCTATGGCCAGGAGTCTTACAGTGCTATGTTGAATAGGAGTGGTGAAAATGGGCATCCTTGTCTTTTTCCAGTTCTTAGAGGAAAGTCTGTCAGTTTTTCCCCATTCAGTTTGATGTTGGCTCTGTGTTTGTCATATATGGCCTTGATTATTTTGAGGTATGTTTCTTCTAAGTCTAGTTTATTGAGAGTTTTTATCATGAAGTGATATTTAATTTTATAAAATTCTTTTCTCCATCTATTGAGATGATCATATGGCTTTTGCCCTTCATTCTGTTGATATAATATTATCACATTTATTGATTTTCATATTTTGAACCATCCTTGCATCCCTAGTATAAATCCCACTTGATTGTGGTGCATTATCTTTTTTTTTTTTTTACTTTTATTTTAGGTTCAGGGGTACACGTGCAGGTTTGTTATATGGATAAATTGCATGTCATGGGGCTTTGGTGTATGATTATTTTGTCACCAAATAGGTAGTTTTTCAGTATTATCCCTCCTCCCTCCCTCCCTCTGCTCTCAAGTAGGCCCTGGTGTCTGTTGTTCCCTTCTTTGAGTCCATGTGTTCTCATCATTTAGCTCCCACTTATAAGGAAGAACATGCAGTATTTGGTTTTCTGTTCCTGCATTAGTTCGCTTAGGATAATGTCCTCCAGCTCTATCCATGTTGCTACAAAAGACATGATCTCATTCCTTTTTATGGCTGTGTAGTATTCCAGGGTGTATATGTACCAGATTTAAAAAATGCAGTCTACTGTTGATGGGCACCCAGGTTGATTCCATATCTTTGCTATTGTGAATAGTGCTGTGAGAAACATATGCATGTATGTGTCTTTATGGTAGAATAATTTATATTCCTTCGGGTATATATCCAATAATGGGATTGCTGGGTTGAATGACAATTCTGCTTTAAGTTCTTTGAGAAATTGTCACGCCTGTTTCCACAATGGCTGAAGTAATTTACATTGCCATCAGCAGTGTATAAGCCTTCCCTTTTCTCTGTAACCTGACAAGCATCTTTTATTTTTTGACTTTTTATTAATAGCCATTATGACTGGTGTGAGATGGTATCTCATTGTAGTTTTGATTTGCATTTCTCTAATGATTAGTGATGTTGAGCATTTTTTCATATGCTTGTTGGCCGTGTGTCATTTTCTTTTAAAAGTGTCTATTCATGTGCTTTGCCTTCTTTTTAATGGGGTTGTTTTTTGCTTGTTAATTTGTTTCACCCTTTTCCTGTTTGCCCTGAGAATACTCACCTGCTGTGCTTGTGGCTGCAGTGTTTACCCCAAGATAACTTTGCCACAAATATCTTGCTTTTATTATTATTTTTGCATTGCTTTAGTATATCAACTTTGGAAACAAAAGACATTGTTCTTTTAAAGCATTCTGTTTTTAGTAGTGGTATTTCCATTCATGAAACATAGTAGTTCTCAATTGCTGCAAATGTCAAATCCTAGAAAACATAGCATTCCTGTGTGTGATGTTAATATTGTTCTCTAACAGTTGTTGACCAAAGATTCATTTGATGAAACAGATTTTTCCAAAATAGGCGATTCTGATAATTCAGACAATTCTGATGTTAGTTCTGTTTATAAATAACTCCAAGAACAGTTTTTATATTTTATTTTCACATTAAAAGTCAGTCAGATTTGCTTCAGTCTCAAAAAGCATGTTTATGTAAAATTAAATGAGCGTCAGCAGCGAGTTGCATGTTTTGTTTCTAAGTGGGAAAAGGGTTAAGTTCCTTATAGAGTCTGGATATTAGACCTTTGTTGGCTGCATAGTTTGCAAAAATATTCGCCCATTCTTAGGTTGTCTCTGTACTCTGTTGATAGTTTCTTTTGCTGTGCAGAAGTTCTTTCACTTAGTTAGGCCCCATTTGTCAATTTTTGGTTTTGTTGCAATTGCTTTTGGCATCTTTGTCATGTAATCTTTGCCAAGGCCTACATCCAGAATGGTATATCCTAGGTTATCTTCCAGAGTGTTTATAATTTTGGATTCTACATTTAACTCTTTAATCCATCTTGAATTGATTTTTGTATGTGGTGTAAGCAAGTGGTTCAGTTTCAATCTTTCACATATAGCTAGCCAGTTATCCCAGCACCATTTATTGAGTAGGGAGTTCTTTCCTCATTGCTTCTTTTTGTCAACTTTGTTGAAGATTAGATGGTTGTGGGTGTGTGGCATTATTTCTGGGCTCTCTATTATGGTCCATTGATCTATGTGTCTGTTTTTGTATCTGTACCATGCTGTTTTGGTTACTGCAGCTCTGTAGTATAGTTTGTAGTTGGGTAATGTGATGCTTCCAGCTTTATTCTTTTGCTTAGGATTGCCTTGCCTATTCAAACTCTTTTTTGGCTTCATATGAATTTTTAAATAGTTTTTTCAATTTCTGTGAAGAATGTCCTTGGTAGTTTGATAGGAATAGCACTGAATCTGTAAATTGTTTTGGGCAGTATGGCTATTTTAACAACATTGATCCTTCCTATCCATGAGCATTGAATGTTTTTCCATTTGTTTGTGTCATCTCTGATTTCTCTAAGCAGTGTTTTATAATTCTTGTAAATATCTTTCTTCTCCCTGGTTAGCTGTACTCCTAGGAATTTTTTTTTTGTGTGTGGCTATTGTGAATGAGATTGCATTCTTGATTAGGCTCTCAGCTTGGATATTGTTGATGTACAGGAATGCTACTGGTTTTTGTACATTGATTTTGTGTCCTGAAATTTGCTAAAGTTATTTATCATATCAAGGAGATTTTGGGCACAGACTATGGGGTTTTCTAGGTGTAGAATCATATCATCTGCAAACAGGGAAAGTTTGATTTTTCTCTTCATATTTGGATGCCTTTTGTTGTTGCCTGATTGCTCTGGCTCAGACTTCCAGAACTATGTTGAATAGAAGTGATGAGAGAAGACATCCTTGTCTTGTTCTGGTTTTGCTTCCAGCTTTTGCCTATTTAGTATGATGTTCATTATGGGTTTTCATAAATGACTGTTATTATTCTGAAGTATGTTCCTTCAAAGCCTAGTTTGCTGAGGGTTTTTAACATGAAAGGATGTTGAATTTTATTAAAAGCCTTTTCTGAATCCAGTGAGATGGATTGAGAAATCCATGGATGAGATGGATCATCCATTGAGATGATCATGTGGTTTTTGTTTCTAGTTTTGTTTATGTGATGAATCACATTTATTGATTTATATATATTGAACCAACCTTGCATCACAGTGATAAAACTTATCTGATCATGGTGGATTAGCTTTTTGATGTGCTGCTGGATTTGGTTTGACAGTATTTTGTTGAGGGTTTTTGCATCTATGTTCATCAAGGATAGTGGCCTGAAGTTTTGTTGTTGTTGTGTCTTTGCCAGGTTTTGGCATAAGAATAATGTTGGCCTCATAGAATGAATTAGAGAGGAGTCCCTCTTCCTCTTTTTTTTTTTGCATTAGCTTCAGTAGGAATCATACCAGCTCTTCTTTATACATCTGGTAGAATTCAGCTTTCAATCTGCCTCATCCTGGGATTTTTCTGGTTCATAGGCTTTTTATTACTCATTCAATTTTGCAATTTATTATTCATCTGTTCAGGGATTTAATTTCTTCCTGGTTCAGTCTTGGGAGGGTATATGCATCCAGGAACATATCTGTTTTTCCTAGGTTTTTTGCTTGTGTGCATAGAAGTGTTCATAGCAGTCTTTTTTATATATATATTTTTTGTGTGGGGTTGGTGGTAATGTGCCCTTTGTCATCTCTGATTGTGTTTACTTGGCTCTTGTCTTTTTTTCTTTATTATTCTATCTAGTAGTCTATCTATTTTATTTATTCTTTCAAAAAACAATCTCCTGGATTTATTGATCTTTTGTATGCTTTTTTCATCTCAATTTCCTTCAGTTCAGCTCTGATCTTGCCTTCCTCTAGCTTTGTGGTTTGTTTGCTCTTGTTCCTCTAGTTCCTCTAGGTGTGATGTTAGGTTTTAATTTGAGATCTTTCTACTTTTTGATGTGGGTGTTTAGCACCATAAACTTCACTCTTAACATTGTTTAACTGTGCCCCAGATATTCTGGTATGTTGTATCTTTGTTCTCATTAGTTTCAAAAAATTTCTTGATTTCTGCCTTAATATTATTGTTTACCTAAAGGTCATTCAGGAGCAGTTTGTTTAATTTCCACATAATTGTATGGTTTTGAGCAATCTTCTTAGTACTGATTTCTTTTTTTATAGAAAGATTGTGGTTGGTATGATTTTGGTTCTTTCTCATTTGCTGAGGATTGTTTTATGTCTGATTTTATGGTCAATTTTAGAGTATGTGTCATGTGGCGATGAGAAGAATGTATATTCTGTTGCTTTTGTGTGGAGAGTTTTGCAGATGTGTATTAGGTCCAATTGATCAAGTGTCAAGTTCTGGTCCTGAATATCTTTTTATTAGTTTTCTGCCTTGATGATCTGTCTAATACTATCAATGGACGGTTGAAGTCTCCCACTATTATTGTGCAGTTATCTAAGTCTCTTTGCAGGTCTCTAAGAATTTGCTTTATGCAAATTTAAAGCAAAAGGATATTTGCTTTATGAATCTGGGTGCATAGGTATTTAGCATAGTTAGGTCTTCTTGATAATTAGCATAGTTAGGTCTGGTGATAATTTCCTGTGAGTGAAAAGAAGCAAGTCACAATAATACATATAATATAATTTTATTTATCTAAACTTCAGAACCAGATAAAACTAAATTATTTAAAGAAAATTGTAAGAGAGAAAAAGTAATATCCTTTTCTCATCTATCACAAGGTTCTTGGCTGATACCCCTATAACAAAAGATGGAATAACAAGATAAGAGCATACAAATTTATTTAATATAACTTTTATGTGACATTGGAGTCTTCAGAAATGAAGACCCCAAAACCCAGGGAAAACTGTGTATTCTTATGGACAGTCACACAGAAGAATGATTGGAGGACAAAGGGGTGTGATCTAATGGTAGTTAACGGCTTCAGATTCTTCTTGGCAAGACTCCTCTGGAGTGAGGGTCTTATGACCTACTTTCAGGGGACATAGGTCAGAGAATTTTTCTAATTACCTTCTTCAAAGAAGAAAGGTGGGAGAAGTTCAGAGAGTGATCTTCCTGATTCTGGGGTTTTCTGTTTCCTTCTGCTTAAAATACTCAGTATGCTAAAGTGCCACATTTTGGAGTATCATGTTCTGATCCCCGACAAAGCAAGGGGAATGATGAACAAATCCAGGGTAGTGATTAGTTTTGGGTAGTAGAGGAGGGGTGGTAAAATGAATAACTTTTTTTTTTTTGAGATGGAGTCTCGCTCTGTCGCCCAGGTTGGAGTGCAGTGGAGAGATCTTGGCTCACTGCAAGCTCTGCCTCCTGGGTTCACGCCATTTTCCTGCCTCAGCCTCCCAAGTAGCTGGGACTACAGGTGCCCGCCACAACACCTGGCTAATTTTTTGTATTTTTGGTACAGACGGGGTTTCACCATGTTAGCCAGGATGGTCGCGATCTCCTGACCTCGTGATCTGCCCGCCTTGGCCTCCCAAAGTGCTGGGATTACAGGCGTGAGCCACCATGCCTGGAATAAAATGAATAATTCTTAAAGCTGGGTAGTGGGTACATGTACATTCATTTGTAATCATTCTTTAACTGGAATGTACATGTTTAGTACATACTTTTTAAGTGTGATATGTTTTATGAGGATAAAAGAACAGAAGAAATTTTATAGTTTGCAAAGGCTTTAATAGTAAAACAGCAAATAATGCAATGAAGCTAGAATAATATTGAAAAACCTCAGCATGAACTATTACTTTGCGTGGTTTTGTCTCTAGTATATTTGCACCCTTTTGTCATCTGTCTTATAGGAGGAGCCTTCAGGCCTCTTAAGGTGATGGTGTATCTGGGAAATTAATGCTCAGAAATTCCCTATAAATTCAATCTCTCATTAATAAGCACTCAGGTATATGCTAGGATTGTCAACAGTTATTTATACTTCTTGGGAGGGTCAATATACAGTCAAGTTCTCCTCATATTTCTGGAGGCCACAACATAAAAACCCTTGAGAGAATTACAAGAAGAGTTTCCTTAAGGACTAGATGGGGTCTTTTTACTGAAGGGTGGTATAGTAAGCAGTGGGGTTATGTGAGCATTGAAGTTCAAGGGCATTGCCCCTGCAATGGGGAGACCATTGCTGAGCCTCTAGAATTGTAGACATGTCTTCATGCAGTTATGATCTAATGTCTTTTACTTATGCTAAAGGGAATTTGGGTCTGTTGGTATCTTTCTCTCAATCACTATCCTCTTGTGACATCTGTGCGCTGACTATAACCAACTTCAAGTCCAGGGTTCAGTTATTTCTACTCTCCTTCACCATAGGAAGCTTGACCTTGGGGTTTTAACTGATGCCTCATCTTAGGCCAAAGAAAGCAAATCAGGCCTTGAATTGTTGTGTTTGGAAGACATAGTGCGTTTAGGGTATTCTGGAGTATCAGTTGAGAGGAGACACCATTTGTGAAATATCAATGGCCAGATGAGGGTATTTTTTATTTTGTACATTATTAAGAAATGAATATTTGGAGGTGTCTATTTTTTCTGTGGCAATATCAATAATGACAGATATAAACATGGATAGGTAGATAGATAAATTTACAATGACATAGTTATACAGACAGAAATAAATATAGTTATAAAAACGTAAATCAGATTGTACTTTACATGTTGAGTTGTGATATACTTTTTAAAAACTTAACAGTGTATATCATGAATGTTTCTGTGTAATGAAATATTTCTCTGGATGTAGTAGAATATATGTAACAAAAACCACATGTTCGACATCTAGATTGCTACAATTTTTTTTTTTTTTTGCATTGGAGTTTCCCTCTTGTTGCCAAGTGCAATGACATGACCTCGGCTCACCGCAACCTCCGCCTCCCAGGTTCAAGCGATTCTCCTGCCTCAGTCTCCCGAATAGCTAGGACTACAGGCATGCATCAGCATGACTGGTTAATTTTGTATTTTTAGTAGAGAAGGGGTTTCTCCGTGTTGGTCAGGCTGGTCTTGAACCCGACCTCAGGTGATCTGCCTACCTCGGTCTCCCAAAGTGCTGGGATTACAGGTGTGAGCCACCGTGCCCGGCGATTGCTACAAAAATTTTAACCTCTATAAATAGTATTGAAATAAACATCTTTGTAAAAATACATTTGTGCATATTCATGATGATTTACTCAGGATAAATTCCTAGTGAAATTTTTTTAGTATCAAATGATTTTATTATAAATCTGAAGCCATTTATTGACCATTCACTTTTCCAAATAACACAAACATGAGAATAAACTAAACACACCCAAGACTCACTAGCCCTTGCAGGACAGGAAGAGGCCCTGGACAGACAGCTTGCAAATGTTTTTCCTTATACCTAATGTCCAAGCTTCCTCACACATTCTAGGGTTCCATGTTTTGTCACCTCTTACAAGGGAAAGGGAACGTAAAAGATTCATGTACAGGAAGGTCATAACAACCTTCAACCATCAAGATATCTGATGCTAACGGTTTGTACATTTTAGTTTGCAACTCTGAGAAATAACGTCAAATAAGCACTGTCAAATCCCCACTTCCAGCTACCTCTTAAATTGCCGTTATTCTTTGAAATTATCTTTGGGACTGGTTATGTTCTTTAATTGTAGCTTTTGTGTATTACAGAGCACAAACCCAAAATCCATGTGCAGTCTCCATGTTCAAGTATAAAAGTTTGTCTCAGAACAACCTCAGGTTGCTGCAGTGTCTCTCTATCTCCCTGTAGTGTCTACTGGGCGTTGTACCTTTGGACAGGCTGGTCAAATGGCGGCACAACGAAGGGGACAACACAGTCAACTTCCCCAACGTCAAACTCTCTCCCCGTTCAAACTGGACACTGCCCACAGTCAAGGCTGAAATACCGAAATCAGTGAGACCTCGGCCTATCTTCATTCTGAAGTTGCACTCTTATGTAACCATGTAACCGAAGCTACTTCTTCACCATTAACTCAAATGGAGCTTTCAAAACGGGTGGGACATATTCTTGGGAAGCGCCCTGAGATGGAAGGCTGGAGGGTACTGGTCTTTGGGCTCTGGAGGGGGCACTGGCACCATTGCTGTCTTCTGGGCGCCCAGGATCTCGTGAATTGCTCATTCCACTGGTGGCCTGGGGATGTGGTTTAGTTCTGGATCCACCATCTGATAAAGAACCCCGTCAACTCCAGCTTTCAACGTCCCTGACTGAAAAACACTCTGCCTCAGGCCACTTCGCAATCAGTTTTTGCGCATTGTAGGATTCCATTCCTGCTTGTCCAGGTGTGTGGACACCGAATGCTGGGCCTTCTGCCTTAATTTTGATAAGCTGGCTTGGTGTCTACGGGGGCCAGGCAGCACCTGCGGAAGCTGCTAAACGGCCCTGAGCCGCTCCAGGATGAGCGGCGGGTCCCCGGGAGGCAGTGGCGGGATCACGGTGCCCGCGTGGCCCCGGTCTCGCCCATCGAAGGAGACCAAATACGGCTTCTTCTCCGGGACAGAAGGCTTGGTGCGCAGAGGTGACGGCGAGGGTAGCAGATGAGGAGGCCAACATCTCACTGGGCTTGTGTTTTCATCTGGGTTTCTCTATCCCGGGGCTCCTGCGTATCAGGGCAGGGCCGTGGGCGCCGCGCGCAGCGCGGAGCATGCGCAGGCCCCTTGGGGTTGAGGCGTGACCGGAATGCTCAGCTCCGGGTGTCCGGGCTCCCTGCGGCCTTCGGTGAAGGCTGGTCTCTTCCATCTGGCCTGGCCTTTGTGCAGCTGAGGCAAATCACTGCTGTCCCGGAGGCTTCTTTCCCCCTTGTAACAGATACGTTTTTTTCATGAGAAGCTTTTAAAACTGACAATTAGAACGAAGAGAGTTTGTGAAAGAAGCTTGAGAAAAGTGCAAGTTAATATTCAATAAATTCAATAATTTGTAGATAGTTTTTGCACCTTTTCAGTTAACTACAGTAAGTTAGACAATTGTAAAATATAGCTTAAACAAATCAGAAGCATTTGTTTTATAGGAAAAAATGTTTATTACGTGAGAGTTATTCAGTGCCCTTAGAACCGGCAAACCACCTGACACTAAACAATGAAAGATGAGACAAAGATAGTTTCAGGATTCACTTGAGATGAGGTCAAAACAAGATTATTTGTCTAGGGTACATAGCCTGCACTCTACAAGGAAAAGACACACTGATAAGATCAGCTAATTGGAAAAAATATAAATCCTGTATACAGTGAATGAAGACCATGTGAGGAATGAAGTTTCTAGAGCCGCAGAGCCTCCTTGCAATCTTTTGCACCGGAGAGCTGGCCACCAAGCTGCACACACAGTGAAGTTCTTGGGAATTTTATCTGAGTCCAAGTTCTGCCTCAGTATGTTGATTCCCTCTCTGAAGTTCTCTTAGGTGTTTATGTCTTCTATGGCCACACGGTTGGAAATCTTTCTCTTTCTTCCCATCAAGTCTTATCTAGTGACTTTTCTCTCCCACGCATCCATGACACTGTGTTCTTATTAAATGCCATGACTTTTAGTGTGTTCACCAAAGTAAATTAAAAATAATGATAGATTTGCGACGCTAATGATTTTACTAAATGCAAAGCCCAAGATGAATGTTTTAGAATGAGAAAAATGAATGAATATGTTCATAACAAAACTTTATTGAGGTAATAATTTAATAATTTGCTTTGTCACTAAGAGGGATTAAAGTTAACCGTCCTACTTGTAATAACTTTGTACCATTCTCTCATGCACTTCTAATTTACAGCTTGCAGTATCAGACACTGAGGGTAGCCAGGAATACTTACTACTATAAACTTATCCAGTGTCATGTTGTATGCAGCTTGACCCAAATTTTCCACAATCTTTTTTTTTTGAGACAGGGTCTTGCTCTGTTGCCCAGGCTGGAGTGCAGTGGTGCAATCTCAGCTCACTGCAGCCTTGACCTCCCACGCTCAAGTGATCCTCCTCCCTCAGCCTTCCAAGTAACTGGAATTACAGGTGCACACCACCATGCCCGGCCTATTTTTTTTTTTTTTTTTGGAGACAGGGTTTCACCATGTTGGCCAAGCTAATCTCGAACTCCTGAGCTCAAGCAATCCTCCTGCTGCAGGCATGAGCCACAGTGCTGGGCCAACAATGTTTGTTTTTTAACTCAACGTCTGGTATATTGCAAATATTTTTCCAAAGTTCTTTTCAGAGCTACCTTCACTTCCTTATTTTTCAGGCTATAGATGAGGGAATTCAGCATGGGAGTGACTACAGTATACTGCACAGAGAAGATCAACTCTATGGGGGAACCTGAGTTTGGCATGAGATGGCGGAGCAAACCTGAGCCATAGTAAAGTGTCACTGCAGTGAGGTGGGCAGAGCAGGTGGAGAAGGCCTTGCTTCTGCCCGAAGTAGAGCTGATGCTTAGGATGGTAGAGATTATACGGGTGTAGGACCAAAAGGAAGTTTCCCAGCCCATGTAGGAGAGTGGAGCAGAGCAAGGGGATGAGGCTTCTGGAGATATCAGAGCAGGACAGAGGGAGGAGGGATGGCATCTCATAGCTGTAGTGGTGAATGATTTTGGCTTCACAAAAGACCATGTTTACAGCTAGGAGGACATTGATGAGTGCGTCCAGAAAGCCCAGTCCCCATGAGCCCCACACAAGGTGCATATACAGCTGTTTACCCATGATCTGTCCATAAAGTAGTGGGCGGCAGATGGCAGCATGGCGGTCATAGGCCATCCCTGAGAGAAGGCAGGCTTCAGTCCCTGCAGTGACAAACACAAAGAAGACCTGAGCCAGGCAGCCCTCTAATGAAATGGTTTTCCTCTGTGACAGGAGGTTCTCCAGCATCTTGGGCACAATGACTGAAGAGAAGCAGAGATCAACAAAAGAGAGGTGACTCAGGAAGAAATACATGGGCGTATGGAGACAAGAATCAGCCCTGATCACGAGCAGCAGCATCAGGTTTTCCATTATGGTCAGGAGGTAAATCCCCAGGAACAGCACAAAGAGCAGAGCCCGGATGTTGGGGTCGGCAGACAGCCCAAGGAGGAGGAACTCGGTGATGGTGCTGTGGTTCCCCAAGGCCATTTACAAAGGCTACTCCCTAGAAATAACTCGGAAAATCATAGCAGCCAAGTCAAGATTACTCCAGACAGTTTTCTCATGGTACTGATTCTCTTTTCATATCGGTCACATGGAACATAAAGGTGATTGAGGTGTAGTCTTTGCTCTTTAAATGGTCCACTGAAGAACATGGATGTGAAAACAAGAAATTGTAACAGTGTAATTAATATGAAGAGAGCTCAAATTTTGATTTATATAGGGGTCAGTAATGATAATACATTGAAGAAATTTGAACACATTTTTAAAGAAAGCATATGATTGGCCGGGCGCGGTGGCTCATGCCTGTAATCCCAGCACTTTGGGAGGCCGAGGGGTGGGTCACCTGAGGTCCGGAGTTCGAGACCAGCCTGACCAACATGGAGAAACCCCGTCTCTACTAAAAATACAAAATTAGCTGAGCGTGGTGGCTCACGCCTGTAATCCCAGCTACTTGGGAGGCTGAGGCAGGAGAATCACTTGAACCTGGGAGGTGGAGGTTGTGGTGAGCTGAGATTGTGCCATTGTACTCCAGTATGGGCAACAAGAGCGAAACTCTGTCTCAAAAAAAAAAAAAAAAAGAGAGAGAAAGCAAGCATATGATTGACCTAGGAAAATAAACATCAAAGAGACAATTAATTGGCATGAAGAATGTGTTCGAACGCTCAAGACTGAGGAAAAATCAAGTCATGTTCAGTAAAACATGGGTAGTTCTGAAAAGCTGATGCTTAGAGTATAATTGAGCCACACAGATCAATGGCTAAGTGGACTCCTGTGTCAGACTACTTTCACATTCCAGCTGTACTATTAATTAGCTATATGACTTGTACAATATACACAAAGCTCTGTATCTCAATTTCTTAGCATATAAAATGCATATAATAGTACTATGTAAGATTTTGAGGATTAAGTATGAGATTATATATAAGGCGCTTCAAACTACCTACTCCTAACTGTTCATTGACATTTGTTATTATTAAAATTATTTATTAAGTTTGTAAGTCTAGATAAAACTCAGATAAATTCTCCTATAGGGTGAAGCACTATCAAAAATCAAAGTTGTTTCTGCTAATGCTGCTGTTGTTATTCTTACTTTGTGCCTTTAGTAAGAAAATCACATTGAAATCATTACTGGTAGAAGCCCACTCCTGCTCATTACCTCAATTAGAAGAAAAACAGGAGGTGAGGAATTATTTTGGTGTGGAGGCTTTTTTTTTTTTTTTAAGAGATAAGCCACTTTGCAGTTACTGTGGATGCTGTCATTCAGAAAGGAGGGCATGTAATTCCTCCTAATAGGTATTGCTAGCAGACTCCAGACATGACAAGTGGGAGAGAAGTTGGTTGGGACTCATGTAGACACCTAGGGGAATCTTCGATATAATTACTAGGGAAGATGTGTATCCCAGGAATGCCTGGAATCTCTGGACAAGTAAGCAAGAGGAAGACTTGAAAGGATTTCATGATACAGGAATACATGAGTGGGTATATAGGGTGTAGCAACAGCCAGGATTCTGTGCAGTACTGCAGATTCTGGACCACTGTCTCAGACAATAGGAAAAAAGTTGGGAATTCATCTTGTAGGACTGCAAAGTTGGACTCTGAGCATCTAGTTTCTGCTGGAAATGCCTGCTGCTGGTAATCCCTACCTTACAGGGGGATGTCCTGTCCCACTATTCTCTGATCATTTCTCCCTTATGGCCAGATTTCTCCCTTATGGCCAGAATGTGTTCTCCCTCATGGCCCTCAAGTATGTATTTCATGAGTCTTCAGGTCTGGGTTACAACAGTGCTCTATTTCCTTGAACACTGAATGTTTACTCATAACTCCCACATTTGGCCTTACATCCTAAGTCTGACCTTGGGTCACCCATAGGACTCATTATGATGTCCCCATCAGTTTCCTGGTCCTGGCTATTCCTGATGAGTTCAAAGCCCAGCCAAGGGGGACATCTGAATCTTTACTAATTAAATCTTTATCTAGAAACTCAGCCTCAAAATCCTTCCCATGCCCCAAATACAGATTGCCTGTACATCCTGTCCAGTACGGCAATCTTCTCTCCAACTTGGCTGCAGGATTTTTATTTAGCTGCCTCTGCTAAAAATAACAATGAACTGGAGAAGGTTACTTTTAAAATATTGTTTCATGGTTGAGTTTATAAAGTCCTATTGATGATAAAATGCTTTAGTGAATTCTACACTAATAAGTTAAATAGCCATAGGGCAGGTCCTTTTTTCAAAGGTTCTAAAATATCCTTTAGTTTTCCTGTTTCTGAAACCAATGTCTCATTTATATGCAGTATAGTTTGGTTTAACCAATCTGCAGTGCAGCTATGTTAAGGTTGCCGGTTCAGGTGATTGCCTTTGTTGGACAGGAGAACAGCTTTTATGTTCTATAGTCACAATACGAAGTCAGATTTAGTAAGAAAGAACTTTAATAACATTGATTGTTATAAGGACCAATGGGGATCTCCTAGGTGTGGCCTTTGGAACATCTAGATTGATGCAATGGCCTATAATCATTAAATATAAATCCTTAGAATCTAGTGGGAGTTGAAAATGGTGTTTTGTTCCCCAAGCAGGAAAGAAATAGTTTTCAACTGACATTCTAAAGCCTAGTCTCTCTGGGACTTCTCAGGTGAAATCACCTTCAGGCAAATTTGTTGTGAAAAATGATTTTTTGATCAAATAGTTAAAAAGAAAAAAGTTCACAAGCTCACAAACATTCATTTGCATAAAGTCTGTTCAAATATATTTTCTTTGATCGATCCATTTTGATGGCTACACAGGAACCTGTTACAGTTTGATTGGTCAGAATAGGGATATTTAGGGAAGTATTGGTTTAATAGTTTATTAGAGTCATAAGTAGTAACAGACTGTAGTATAAATGAAAATTTGTATGTATTTATTTACAATGAGGTATAATGTTTTTATTCAAACTAGACTATCTGGCAAAAGATTATTTCCTACTGTCCCTTGCCAATTTATTTTTGAGAGAGGCTCTCACTCCCATTTCCCAGGTTAGAGTACAGTGGTGCAAACACGGCTCACTGCAGCCTTGACTTCCAGTGCTCAGGTGATTCTCCCACCTCAGCCTCCTGAGTAGCTGGGACTGTAGGCATGCGCCATCACACCCAACTAATTTTTTGTGTTTTTAGTAAAGACAGGGTTTTGCCACATTGCTCAGGCTGGTCTCGAACTCCTGGACTCAACTTGGCCTCCCAAAGTGCTGGCATCACAAGCATGAGCCACTGCACCCGGCTCAACTTATTAACTAAGCAAAACAAATATAACTTAAGGATATTTAGAATAATCAATCAATTTTTTAAAACATTTGCTTTCCTTGTTGGTAAGGAATTTAAAGTTTTTAATTTTTATTCATCTATTGATTAGAACATTTATTCATAGATGTATCTAAGAATTTATATATGTATGTATGTGTATATTTAAGAGTTCCTTGAAATTTGATAAGATTTATATATATAAATATATAAAGTGCATACTTATATATAAAACATATATCCCCATATATAAAATGTATATCCCCATATAGAAAAATGTATGCATACCTCTTTGATCATGTGTATATGTGTATGTCGCAGTTGAATAATGTATATTGAAAGTGTTATAGTGGTTTTTGCTTTAATAAACCATCATGAGCAATTGTTATTATCTACTCTTTTGTGGGTTATTTTTTAAAACAGGAGACTAATTAATTGGACTGAATAAAATAAAAATTATTTCTGTTCATTGACAGACAACATTAAGACAATGAAAAAGCAAACCAAAGATTGAGTGCAGATAAATATAGTATATATGTGTGTTATGGGGGTATACGTAGAATATGAAAAGAAGTACTACAAATAAGTAATAAAATTTCAAATACAAATTTAAATAGGAAAAACAGTTAAATGGTCCTTTTACAAAAGAGGATTTCTAAATAGCCAATAAGCAAATTAATAAATGATGAACATTATTAGGAGGTGTAATTTAAACCTTAATGAGAGACTGCTTCACAAATGTCAGAGTCTGAGGTTGCTCATTTTAAATTATTATTAAACTGCACATACATATTTTATACTCTTTGTAACAAAAGTATCTTAGAAAAATAAAAGAAAAGCTCTCCCTCTCCCTCTCCCTCTCCCCACGTCTCCCTCTCCCTCTCTTTCCACGGTCTCCCTCTCCCTCTCTTTCCATGGTCTCCCTCTGATGCTGAGCCAAAGCTGGACTGTACTGCCGCCATCTCTGCTCACTGCAACCTCCCTGCCTGATTCTCCTGCCTCAACCTGCCCAGTGCCTGCGATTGCAGGCGCGTGCTGCCACGCCTGACTGGTTTTCGTATTTTTTTGATGGAGACGGGGTTTCGCTGTGTTGGCCGGGCTGGTCTCCAGCTCCTAACCGGGAGTGATCTGCCAGCCTCGGCCTCCTGAGGTGCCGGGATTGCAGATGGAGTCTTGTTCACTCAGTGCTCAATGTTGCCCAGGCTGGAGTGCAGTGGCGTGATCTCGGCTCGCTACAATCTCCACCTCCCAGCCTCCTGCCTTGGCCTCCCAAAGTGCAGAGATTGCAGCCTCTGCCCAGCCCCCACCCCGTCTGGGAAGTGAGGAGTGTCTCTGCCTGGCCGCCCATCGTCTGGGATGTGAGGAGCCCCTCTGCCCGGCTACCCAGTCTGGGAAGTGAGGAGCGCCTCTTCCTGGCCGCCATCCCGTCTAGGAAGTGAGGAGTGTCTCTGCCCGGCCGCCCATGGTTTGAGATGTGGTGAGCGCCTCTGCCCCGCCGCCCCGTCTGGGATGTGAGAAGTGCCTCTGCCCAGCCGCGACCCCATCTGGGAGGTGAGGAGCATCTCTGCCCGGCCGCCCAGTCTGAGAAGTGAGGAGCCCCTCCGCCCGGCAGCCGCCCCATCCGGGAGGTGGGGGGGCAGCCCCCACCCAGACAGCCGCCCCATCCGGGAGGGAGGTGGGGGTCAGACCCCGCCCGGCCAGCCGCCCTGTCCGGGAGGGAGGTGGGGGGTCAGACCCCGCCTGGCCAGCCGCCCCGTCCGGGAGGGAGGTGGGGGGTCAGCCCCTGGCCGGCCAGCCGCCCCATCAGGGAGGGAGGTGGGGGGTGCCTCTGCCCGGCCGCTGCCCCGTCCGGGAGGTGGGGGGCGCCTCTGCCCGGCCGCCCCTTCTGGGAAGTGAGGAGCCCCTCTGCCTGGCAGCCTCGCCGTCTGGGGGGTGTACCCAACAGCTCATTGAGAACGGGCCATGATGACGATGGCAGTTTTGTCAAATAGAAGAGGGGGAAATGTGGGGAAAAGATAGGGAAATCAGATTGTTGCTGTGTCTGTGTAGAAAGAAGTAGACATAGGAGACTCCATTTTGTTCTGTACTAAGAAAAATTCTTCTGCCTTGGGATGCTGTTGATCTATGACCTTGCCCTCAACCTGGTGCTCTCTGAAACATGTGCTGTGTCCACTCAGGGTTAAATGGATTAAGGGCGGTGCAAGGTGTGCTTTGTTAAACAGATGCTTGAAGGCAGCATGCTCCTTAAGAGTCATCACCACTCCCTAATCTCAAGTACCCAGGGACACAAACACTGCGGAAGGCCCCAGGGTCCTCTGCCTAGGAAAATCAGAGACCTTTGTTCATTTGTTTATCTGCTGACCTTCCCTCCACTATTGTCCTATGACCCTGCCAAATCCCCCTCTGTGAGAAACACCAAAGAATGATCAATTAAAAAAAAAAAAAGTGGGCAAAGGATATGAACAGACACTTCTCAAAAGAAGACATTTATGTAGCCAACAGACACATGAAAAAATGCTCATCATCACTGGTCATCAGAAAAATGCCAATCAAAACCACAATGAGATACCATCTCATACCAGTTAGAATGGCGGTCATTAAAAAGTCAGGAAACAGCAGATGCTGGAGGAGATGTGGAGAAATAGGAACACTTTTACATTGTTGGTGGGAGTGTAAACTAGTTCAACCATTGTGGAAGACAGTGTGGCGATTCCTCAAGGATCTAGAACTAGAAATACCATTTGACCCAGCGATCCCATTACTGGGTATATACCAAAAGGATTATAAATCATGCTACTATAAAGACACATGCACACATATGTTTATTGCGACACTATTCATAATAGCGAAAACTTGGAACCAACCCAAATGTCCATCAATTATAGACTGGATTAAGAAAATGTGGCACATATACACTATGGAATACTATGCAGGCATAAAAAAGGATGAGTTCACATCCTTTGCAGGGACATGGATGAAGCTGGAAACCATCATTCTGAGCAAACTATCACAAGGACAGAAAACCAAACACCACATGTTCTCACTCATAGGTGGGAATTGAACAATGAGAACACTTGGACACAGGGCAGGGAACATCACATATAGGGGCCTGTCATGGGGTGGGGGGCAGGGGGAGGGATATCATTAGGAGAAATACCTAATGTAAATGAACCTAATGAGTTAATGGGTACAGCAAACCAACATGGCACATGTATACGTATGTAATAAACCTGCACGTTGTGCACAACTACCCTAGAACTTAAAGTATAATAATAAAATTAAATAAATAAAATAAAATAAAAATAAAAGAAAAAATACATTGTTGTTCCTGCAATAATAAAAATACATAGAAAAGTAGGTTAAATTAAAAATAGATCAACTGTTAGCTTTGAAGATCTCTCTCAATCATTTATGTTGCCTCTTTGGTCATCTCTCTTGCAGAATTTCCTACAAAAATTTTTTGAAATGGTGTGATGGCAGTTTGGTACTGGGATTATTAACAGCGATTAACCCTTAATGGGTCAGCTTATAAATAACCAGATTCTCTAGCCTTCTGAAGACCAGATGGAATCCTCAACGTGGTCAGAAAATATGGTCAACTGAGTGAGAACATTGAAGTTGCAGGGAATAGCCCTGTGATGTGAGGAGCTCTGCTGAACCTTGGAGGCATAGGGCTGCCTTTGTGCAGTTATGCTGCCTTACCCTTTTCTTTTTCCATTATAGGGACTTTACCTGTGCCTTCTGGTATCTTTCTCTCAGTCATGGTCATCCATGTGATACCAGTACACTGACTATAACCAGCACCCAAGTAGAATGATTACAACAGGCCACCCCTGTGCCCAGACTTTGATTTTAAGGAAGCCCTGCCCCTGGAGTTGTAGCCTGTGCCTCACCTTAAGTCCAGGAATGCAAGACAGAAACATTCTATTATTCATGGAAGGCACCTTCTGTTGTTTACAGTTATAATGCTCACTGAATGTTTTGTTTGGTGGTTTGATTTTTAGTAGCAGTTGAGAAGAGGGATTACATGGGGAACATCAATGACAAGAAGAGTAAGAAAAGTTGTGATTATGGTCAATTGGAATGAGGTGAGTTTGTAAAAAAAAGGCCTGAGAAAGGTTTGAGTTAGCATTAAATACATCCTGGGGGCTAGGCACAGTGGCTCATGCCTGTAATCTCAGCACTTTGGGAGGCTGAGGCAGGAGGATCTCTTGAAGCCAGGAGTTCAAGACCAGCCTGGGCAACATAGCAACACCCTGTCTCTACAAAAAATAAGAAAAAATAGCTGAGTGTGGTGGCATATGCCGGTGGTACCAGCTACTCTGGAGGCTGAGGTGGGAGGATCACTTGAGCCCAGGAATTCGAGGCTGCAGTGAGCCACAGTTGTACCACTGCACTCCAGCCTGGGCAACATAGCAAGACCCTGACTCTAAAATAAATAAATTTCCTCTTCGCTGATAGAAAATTTCTCTTATGATACGTTCATGCAGTCATAACACAAATTCTGCATAGAAACATACTGTTCCTTATAATACCTTGGTATATAGTTCTCCTTTGTGTAATTTGATAATTTCAGGGATTATTAACCACTGAAATTATCCACCAGGCATTTTCTCCTGGACATCATATTCTAAAAAGTGCTTATCAACAAGCAGACATTGATATATTAAGCAAGATTTTTTGAATAATTTGTTCCTTTTAAGCTGGTTTTTTTCATATTTGGCTATATTTTATATTATAGGGCCTTATCAGTTTTAGTATCTACCATACATTTGTTTTTGTGTAATGAGGTATTACTCTGTTGCCAGTGGACTTAGTATGTGTATATCAAAATTTTGTACAATTGACCATTGAACAACAAAGGGGTTAGGGGTGCCAGCCCCCCACATGGTTGAAAATCTATGAAAAACTTTTTTTTTTTTGAGACAGGGTCTTGCTCTTGTCCCCCAGGCTGGAGTGCAATGGTGCCACCTCGGCTCACTGCAACCTCTGCCTCCCGGGTTCAAGCGATTCTCTTGCCTCAGCCTCCTGAGTAGCTGGGATTACAGGTGCCCACCACCACACCCAGCTAATTTTGTATTTTTAGTGGAGACAGGGTTTCACTATATTGGCCAGGCTGACCTGACCTCAGGTTGAACTCCTGATCTCAGGTTATCCGTCCGCCTTGGCCTCCCAAAGTGCTGGGATTACAGGCGTGAGCCACCGCACCCGGCCACCGTGAATAACTTTTGGCCCTGCCAAAACTTAACGGCGAGTAGCCTTCAGTTGACCAGAAGCATTATCAATAACTAAACAGTTGATTAACATATATTTTGTATATGTATTATATACTGTATTCTTACAGTGAAGTAAGCTAGAGAAAAGAAAATGTATTAAGAAAATCATAAGGAGATAAAATATACTTACTATTCACTAAGTGGAAGTGGACCATTCTAAAGGTCTTCATCCTCATAGTCTTCAGGTTGAGTAGGCTGAGGAGGAGTAGGAAGAGGAGGGGTTGGTTTTGCTTTCTCAGGAGTGGCAGGAGTAGATCCATGCAGTTCAAACCTGCGTTGTTCTAGGGTCAACTGCAGGTCCATTTTATTTATTTTTCTCTATTTAAAATGTAATAATCACTGAGATTCTATAACACTAGCAAGGTTCTTCATTTTCCAATTTAAATAATATGTTTAAATTATCAAATGTCCACAAATAGAAGAATGATATTTTATTCTACCAGAGTTTCAGACATTTCTATCATTCAGGCATGGAGAGGAACATATGGGGAACAATTTTGTGACCGAGTTGAATGTTGCACTTTTCCACAGAATGAGAACATCATAGACTCCCTGTCTTCTTCTTAGATTTCCTGTACACATTGGGATGCAGGTGTGGTGTGGTGGCTAATGATAACAGATCTGTTCTAACATCTATTAATAAGTCCAGGGAAAATATATCTGGCCAAAATTGTTGGCAACATCTTTTAAAATATAGAACTTTCTGCCTCTATTTCTCTGTGAGCCCTATTATAAAGTCGAGCACAAAAGATAAGTCCAAATCAGTGTCTTTTATAATATTCTGCTTTTTGACTGTAACAGTCATCCACTCTGCACAATTGTATCTAGCTTTGTCTGCTTAATTTTATAAGAATTTTTCCATAATAATTTAAATACATAGTGAAAGACAGTTTCGGTTATTTTAATGTTCTATTAAGCATTTTCTCCATAGTTTGCTGGGCAATTTCCTAAGCATGTCATTAGGCATTTTTCATTGTTACATTTTTATAATTTACTTCCTTACATTGTTTAGAACAGTAAAGTTGGACTTTCATGCTTATAAACAACATTATATTAAACTCCTTTGTACTGGTCATTTCTTTGGTATTTAAAATCATTCCTGAAATGGAACTAGTGGGTTAATGGGTAAAAATATTGGTAAGACTCCTGTCACACACTGACAGATTGCCTTCCAAAAGGGTTGGCCAGTTTACTCTGACACCAGAACTGAGGTAAATGACCGTTTCTCCCCTGCATTAAATACCACTGGCTTAAAAAATATGGTACTAGTTTGAAAAGTATGGAATGATATTAATTATTGTGAATTAATATTTCTTTTATTAGTGATAATAAAACATGTATTATGTTTGTTTACTAATTATATTTATTCTTTTGCAGATATTTTCTTCCTTTCTTTTACCATCCCTAATATATTGTAGTCAATGATTATCTTATCCATTTGATTGACAACATAGATATATTAAAACTAGTCTGTGTTGGTTGTTGCCAGTTTATCCACTCTCTTAGAATGAATTTTTGTTTTAGAAAACTCGGAAATAAATCTATACATCTACAGTGAACTCATGTTTCATGAAGGTGCCAAGAACATACATTAGGGAAACATACATTTTCTTCAATAAATGGTGCTGGGAAAACTGGATATCTTTACGCAGAAGAATGAAACTAGATCTCCATCTCTCACCATATACAAAAAATAAAAAGTGGATCAAAGACTTAAATCTAAGACCTCAAACTATGAAACTACTAAAAGACAACATTGAGGAAATTCTCCAGGACATTTGAATGGGCAAAGATTTCCTGAGTGATACACAACCAGCACAGGCAACCAGAGCAAAAAAGGACAAATGGGATCACATCAATTTAAAAAACTCCTGCACAGCAAAGGAAAAATAAAAAAGTGAAGAGATAACCCACAGAATGGGAGAAAATATTTGCAAGCTACCCATCTGACAGGGAATTAATAACCAGAATGTATAAGGAGCTCAAACAATTCCATAGGAAAAAATCCAATACTCTGACTAAAAAATGGGCAAAAGGGCTGATAGACATTTCTCAAAAGAAGACATAAATGGCAAAGAGGTATAAGGTGCTCAACATTACTGATCATCAGAGAAATGCAAAAACTACAATGTGATATTGTCTTACCCCAGTTAAAATGGCTTTTTTCCAAAAGACGGGTAATAACAAATGCTGGTGAGGATGTGGAGAAAAGGGAATCTTTGTACACTGTTGGTGGGAATGTAAGTTAGCACAACCACTATGGAGAACAGTTTGGAAGTTTCTCAAAAAACTAAAAATAGAGCTACCATATGATCCAGCAATCCCACTGCTGGGTATATACTGAAAAGAAAGAAAATTAGTATATCAAAGACATACCTGCACTCCCATGATTATTGCAGCACTATTCACAACAGCCAAGATTTGGAAGCAACCTAAGTGTCCATCAACAGATGAATGGATAAAGAAAATGTCATACATATACACAATGGAGTATTATTCAGCCACGAAAAGAGTAAGATCCTGTCATTTGCAACAACATGGATAGAATTGAAGGTCATTATATTAAGTGAAATAAATGAGGCATAGAAAGACAAACTTCTCATGTTTGCCCTTATTTGTGAGAACTAGAAATTAAAACAATTGAACTCATGGAGATAGAGAGTAGAAGGATGGTTATTAGAGGCTGTGAAAGGTAGTTGGGGGTGGGGTGGAATTGGGGATGGTTAATGGGTACAAAAAATAGTAAGAAATAAGATCTAGTATTTGCTAGCACAACAGGGTGGCTATGGTAAAAACATAAAATTTTTTTTGAGATGGGGTGTTGTTCTGTCATGACCATGGCTCACTGCAGCCTCAATCTCCCAGGCCCAATTGATCCTCCTGCCTCAGCCTCCTGAGTAGCTGGGACTACAGGTGCATACTACCACACCCAGCTAATTTTTTTTTTTTTGTGGAGATAGAGTTTTACGATGTTGCCCAGGCTGGTTTTGAACTCCTCAGCTCAAGCGATCCACTCACTTTGGCTTCCCAAAGTGCTGGGATTATAGGTGTGAACCACTGCACCTGGCCTGTAAAAAATTATTTAATTGTACATTTAAAAATAACTAAGAGTATAATTGGATTGTTTGTAACATAAAGAATAAATGCTTAAGGTGACAGATACCCCATTTACCCTGATGTGATTATTACACATTGCAAGCATGTATCAAAATATCTCATGTAACACATAAATATGTACACCTACTATGTACTAATAAAAATGACAAATTACAAATTACAAAAAGGAAAAGTGAAAAAAACCCAAGATTTGGGTGCTAGATGTGATTGTTACTGGGATGTCATTGCTCCAGGCCCTCCCAATGGAGAGCAGGAAATACATGTGTGCATATGTACTTGTGTATATATGCATATCTACAAATATTCCTTTATGTAATCATCTCTAGTTGTGTTAAGTTAAACATGAGTTCATTCTGACGTTTCCAACTCTAATCTATTATTACATAGATACTTCCAGCCTTCTCCCTTGCTTATTTGTAAATTCCCATTTCAACAGTGAGAGAAATCCATCTTTCACCATCTGCCATCTATTTACTTAATTGTTCACATATACATGAATGGCAGTATCAGAATTGTTAACCTATTCCCCCTCTGGAAAACAAGTTTATTAACTAGAATACAGTTCTCATGTACAGGTGCTTTTGCCTTTAGTCTTACAGACTCTACTCATTTCCAAAGGTATTTATGTCCATACCTTTTCCCCCTAACCACTTCAGTGATGTGAATTCAGCATTCAAACCTGGGATTCCCCCAGTCTCCTAAAAGATATATTTTAAATTTGCATACATTTAGGTTCATTCTTTTTTGCTACATAGTTTAATGGGCCTTGGCAGGTGCATAGTGTCATGTAACCACAATGATAGTATCATACAGAACAGTTTCACTGCCCTAAAAAATCCCAGTGATTCACCTGTTCAATTTTCTTCTGCTTCCCCATGAACTCTTAGCAACCAGTAATATTTTTACTTTCTGTATAGTTTTGCCTTTTCCAAAAGGTCATATAATTAAAATCATACAGGTTGTAGCCTTTTCACACTGGTTTCTTTCACTTACCAATACGCATTTAAGATTCATCCATGTCTCTTTTCATGGCCCAATAGCTCATTTCTTTTTATGGCTGAATGGCATTCCATTGTATGGATGTACCACAGTTTGTCATCCATTAACTTACTGAAGAACATCTTGCTTACTTCCAGTCTTGAACAATTATAAATACAGTTAGTTATAATTATTTATGGTAGTTATATTCTATAAAGGTGTTGTGAACATTAAATTAGTGAATATAGAACCATCGCTCCTTGCGGAAATACAAGGTTAGGTTCCTGCAAATCTCTGGTCACAGTTTCATCAAATGATTAATAGATAACTTTGTTTTATGTGTGCTTCTGTTTAAAGACACCTTATTTAATACATATTTCTTACAAAGAATTAATTGCACAGTCTTTGCATGATTTAAAAACAGGGGCTTTGAAGGTCATTTGCATTATATAGGTTCATTTGCCAATGTCCTTGTGAAACAAACCAGTCTCATCAGTGTTGAAAACTTACTGTTATACACAACTCTTTTCCCATATAACGCTTAGCAGGTATTCTAAAAATTTATCTGTAGCTTCCTTACCCTCTGAACCTGTATTACCTGCACATGTAATACTTTTCTCTCTCTCTTTTTTTTTGAGACAGAAGACAGAGTCTTGCTCAGTAGCCAAAGCTGGAGTGCAGTGATGCGATCTTGGTTCACTGCAACCTCTGCCTCCCAGTTCAAGCAATTCTAGTGCCTCAGCCTCCTGAGTAGCTGGTATTACAGGCATGTGCCACCAAGCCCAGCTAATTTTTTTTGTATTTTTAGTAGAGACGGGGTTTCACCATGTTGGCCAGGCTGGTCTCAAACTCCTGACTACAGGTGATCTGCTCACCTCGGCCTCTCAAGTGCTGGGATTACAGGCATAAGCCACTGCACCTGGCTTAACACTTTTCTTACTGTATTGCCTTTCAAAACATGTGACTTAGCCAGCACTAACCAAAAAGATTTAGCATTTTCCTCACACTGAATAATGTGACTATAAATTTATTTGGCTTTCAGCCTCACAGCAATGTGGTCCACTATCTATTTTTTAAAATAAATTTTATATTTTAGAAAAGTTTTAGGCTCATAGCTGTTGGGGTGATCAGATCCAACACCAGGCCATGGGGGCGATGGAGTCTGGTGGAGTCAAAGGAATGAGAAAAGGCAGGTTAAGGCATAAAGTGGGACCAGGGAGGTTAGTATGTGCTCTTATATGAGTAATATAGAAAGGGGAATGTCCTTGTTGTACTGCTTGCTGCAAAGAATGAAATAAAAGATTAAGTTGGTCATCAGTTACCTTCCAAATTAAGGCACATTCAATATTTTGCATGACTTGCACCACATAAGCTGAATCAGAAACAATGTTTACTGGCTGTTTAAAAGTTTTCAACACTGTTACCACAGCCGTAAGTTCAGCCCTTTGAGTAGGAGCAAAGTCAGTTTGAAAACTTGTTGTTGAGGTCCTACAAATGAGGCTTTTCCATTACTAGACCCATCAGTAAAAACAGTAATGGCCCCTTCAATAAGGGCTTTTTGAGTAATGGAATGCAATATCCATGATGTCAATTTTAGAAACTGGAAGATTTTAGACTTAGGATAATGATTATCAAGAATGCCAATAAAACTGGCCAAATTAACTTGCTATTCCTGGGAATTAATATAAGCTTGTTGAATTTGTTGTTTAGTTAATGGAACTATAATTAGATTTGGGTCATATCCCATTAATTTTGTTGTGTGCAGCCTTGCTTGATTATTAGCACAGCAATTTGATCTAGATATAGTGAGCATTTTAGTTGTATTGTGAGGTAGAAAAAGCCACTCAACTAGATCATTTTGTTGAACAATAACTCCTGTAGGGGAATGCTTAGTAGGGAAAACTAAAAACTGTAATGGCTGCATTGGATCAATTCATTCCACTTGAGCTTGTTGAATTTTTTCTTCATTTAATTGAAGTTCCTCCAATGCTTCTTTGGATGGGGAACGTTTACTGTTAAGGTTAGAATCACCTCTTAAAGTAGAAAAGAGGTGAGACATAGCATAGGTAGGAATACCTAAAGTGGGGTGAACCCAATTAATGTCTCCCAGTAATTTTTGAAAATCATTCAGTATTTTAAAATTATCTCTTCAAATTTGAACCTTTTGAGGCTTAATAGTACTTTGCTCTACTTTCATCCCTAAATATTGAAAGGGAGTAGAAGTTTGAGTTTTATCAGGGGCTATGATTAACCCTGCTGCAGTTATAGTCTTTTCTAACTGTTTGTAGCATAACATTAATTCTTCCCTAGTTTCAGCTGCACATAGAATATCATCCATGTAATGAATACTATAACATTTTTAAAACTGTTCTCTAACTGGCTTAATAATTTTCCCAACATAGGTTTGACAAATAATTGGGCTATTTAACATGCCCTGTGGTAGTACTTTCCAATGGTATCTGTCTGCTGGTTCTTTGTTATTTATGGCGGGAACAGTAAAAGCAAATTTTTCATAATCTTGGGTAGCTAAAGGAATGGCAAAAAAGCAATACTTTAGATCTATTACTATAAGAGGCTAGTATTTTTGGAATCATGGCTGGGGAGGGCAGCCTTGGTTGCAGTGCACCCATGGGTTGAATTACAGCATTAACAGCTCGTAAATCTGTTAACATTCTCCATTTCCCTGATTTTTTCTTACTGACAAACACAGGAGAATTCCAAGGAGAGAAAGTAGGCTCTATGTGTCCCTTTTGCAATTGTTCCTGCACCAATTCTTTTAAAGCCTCCAGTTTGTCCTGTTTCAGTGGCCATTGCTCCACCCAAATCAGTTTGGCAGTTAGCCAAACAAGAGGATTGGGAGCAGGAGGCTCAACAATGGCTGTTCCTAAAAATGATACCCCAATTTGGTTCAATCTGTTTGCCCTTTTAATTCTAAAGATTCTAATTGGCCACTTTCATTTTTTCCTAATTCTTTTCCTGGGAGATATCCCATATTTTTCATCATTTGTTTACTATTATTACTATATTGGTCCATAGGAATAGATATTTCAGCACCCCATTGTTGCAATAAGTCTCTACCCCATACACTGACAGGAATAGGTATAATAATAGGTTGGGTTGTCCCTTCCTGGCCATCTGGCCCTAGACATGGCAAAATCAAGGAATTTTGAAAAACTTCTGAAGCAACTCCTACTCCAGCAATACCAATGGATGCCTTTGCATTTTTTGGGGGGCCAGTGTTGGGGCCATTGATTTAAAGCAATAATAGAAACATTAGCTCCAGTATCTACTAGCCCTTCAAAGTCCTTTCCCTGATTTGTTACTGTACAAATAGGTCTTTTGTCAGACACTTGATTAACCCAATATACAGCCTTGCCTGCTGGATTAGTACTACCAAAGACTCCTGTTCTTTTCACTGTGCTGCTCCCTAGTTTTGTGTAAGGCAGTAGCAGCAACTGAGCAATTCTTTCTCCTGGGGAAGCAGACCATGGAGTTGAGGAACTAATAACTAGTTGAATCTCTCCAGTATAATAAGAATCAATTATTCCAGTATGCACAGTGACACCTCTTAAATTTAAACTAAATCTTCCAAGCAATAAACCAACTGTTCCTGAGGGTAAAGGGCCCCTAACCCCTGTGGGGACCTTTTTGGTGGCTCTCCAGGAAGTAGGGAGATGGGAATTGTGCTGCAGAGGTCTACGGCAGCACTGCCTGCTGTGGTGGGGAACAATTATTGCAAGTTTGTAACGGCATTGACTGTGCTGGATATGCCTCAGTTTGTTCAGGGGCCCAAGGTGGGCCCCTTTTCCCATTTCCCAAAAGAAGTTGTCCATCTTTGCTAAATGTAGAGTGACACTGATTTTTTTTTTATTATTATACTTTAAGTTTTAGGGTACATATGCACATTGTGCAGGTTAGTTACATACGTATACATGTGCCATGCTGGTGTGCCGCACCCACTAACTCGTCATCTAGCATTAGGTATATCTCCCAATGCTATCCCTCCCCCCCCCCCACCCCACAACAGTCCCCAGAGAGTGATGTTCCCCTTCCTGTGTCCACGTGATCTCATTGTTCAATTCCCACCTATGAGTGAGAATATGCAGTGTTTGGTTTTTTGTTCTTGTGATAGTTTACTGAGAATGATGGTTTCTGATTTCATCCATGTCCCTACAAAGGACATGAACTCATCATTTTTTATGGCTGCATAGTATTCCATGGTGTATATGTGCCTCATTTTCTTAATCCAGTCTATCATTGTTGGACATTTGGGTTGGTTCCAAGTCTTTGCTATTGTGAATAATGCCGCAATAAACATACGTGTGCATGTGTCTTTATAGCAGCATGATTTATAGTCCTTTGGGTATATACCCAGTAATGGGATCAGAGAAATGCAAATGAAAACCACAATGAGATACCATCTCACACCAGTTAGAATGGCAATCATTAAAAAGTCAGGAAACGACAGGTGCTGGAGAGGTTGTGGAGAAATAGGAACACTTTTACACTGTTGGTGGGACTGTAAACTAGTTCAACCATTGTGGAAGTCAGTGTGGCGATTCCTCAGGGATCTAGAACTAGAAATACCATTTGACCCAGCCATCCCATTACTGGGTATATACCCAAAGGACTGTAAATCATGCTGCTATAAAGACACATGCACACGTATGTTTATTGCGGCATTATACACAATAGCAAAGACTTGGAACCAACCCAAATGTCCAACAATGATAGACTGGATTAAGAAAATGTGGCACATATACACCATGGAATACTATGCAGCCATAAAAAATGATGAGTTCATGTCCTTTGTAGGGACATGGATGAAACTGGAAACCATCATTCTCAGTAAACTATCGCAAGAACAAAAAACCAAACACCGCATATTCTCACTCATAGGTGGGAATTGAACAATGAGATCACATGGACACAGGAAGGGGAATATCACACTCTGGGGACTGTGGTGGGGAGAGGGGAGAGGGGAGGGATAGCATTGGGAGATATACCTAATGCTAGATGACGAGTTAGTGGGTGCAGCGCACCAGCATGGCACATGTATACATATGTAACTAACCTGCACAATGTGCACATGTACCCTAAAACTTAAAGTATAATTAAAAAAAAATACCTAATTTATTGAGAGTTTTTAGCATGAAGCATTGTTGAATTTTGTCAAAGGTCTTTTCTGCATCTATTGAGATAATCATGTGGTTTTTGTCTTTGTTTCTGTTCATATGCTGGATTACATTTATTGATTTGTGTATGTTGAACCAGCCTTGCATCCCAGGGATGAAGCCCACTTGATCAAGGTGGATAAGCTTTATGATGTGCTGCTGGATTCGGTTTGCCAGTATTTTATTGAGGATTTTTGCATCGATGTTCATCAAGGATATTGGTCTAAATTTCTCTTTTTCCGTTGTGTCTCTGCCAGGCTTTGGTATCAGGATGATGCTGGCCTCATAAAATGAGTTAGGGAGGATTCCCTCTTTTTCTATTGATTGGAATAGTTTCAGAAGGATTGGGATCATCTCCCCTTTGTACCTCTGGTAGAATTCGGCTGTGAATCCATCTGGTCCTCAACTTTTTTTGGTTGTTAAGCTATTGATTATTGCCTCAATTTCAGCTCCTGTTATTGGTCTAGTCAGAGATTCAACTTCTTCCTGGTTTAGTCTTGGGAGGATGTATGTGTCGAGGAATTTATCCATTCGTTCTAGATTTTCTAGTTTATTTGCGTAGAGGTGTTTATAGTATTCTCTGATGGTAGTTTGTATTTCTGTGAGATTGGTGGTAATATCCCCTTTGTCATTTTTTATTGCATCTATTTGATTCTTCTCTATTTTCTTCTTTATTAGTCTTGCTAGAGGTCTATCAATTTTGTTGATGTCTTCAAAAAACCAGCTCCTGGATTCATTAATTTTTTGAAGGGTGTTTTGTGTCTCTATTTCCTTCAGTTCTGCTCTGATCTTTGTTATTTCTTGCCTTCTGCTAGCTTTTTAATGTGTTTGCTCTTGCTTTTCTAGTTCTTTTAATTGTGATGTTAGGGTGTCAATTTTAGATCTTTCCTGCTTTCTCTTGTGGGCATTTAGTGCTATAAATTTCCCTGTACACACTGCTTTGAATGTGTCCCAGGGATTCTGGTATGTTGTGTCTTTGTTCTCATTGGTTTCAAAGAACATCTTTATTTCTGCCTTCATTTCATTATTTACCCAGTAGTCATTCAGGAGCATGTTGTTCAGTTTCCATGTAGTTGAGTGGTTTTGAGTGAGTTTCTTAATCCTGAGTTCTAGTTTGATTGCACTGTGGTCTAAGAGATAGTTTGTTATTATTTCTGTTCTTTTACATTTGCTGAGGAGTGCTTTACTTCCAACTATGTGGTCAATTTTGGAATAGGTGTGGTGTGGTACTGAAAAGAATGTATATTCTGTTGATTTGGAGTGGAGAGTTCTGTAGATGTCTATTAGGTCCGCTTGGTGCAGAGCTGAGTTCAATTCCTCGATATCCTTGTTAACCTTCTGTCTCATCGATCTGTCTAATGTTGACAGTGGGGTGTTAACGTCTCCCATTATTATTGTGTGGGAGTCTAAGTCTGTTTGTAGGTCTCTAAGGACTTGCTTTATGAATCTGGTTGCTCCTGTATTGGGTGCATATATATTTAGGATAGTTAGCTCTTCTTGTTGAATTGATCCCTTTACCATTATGTAATGGCCTTCTTTGTCTCTTTTGATCTTTGTTGGTTTAAAGGCTGTTTTATCAGAGACTAGGATTGCAACCCCTGTCTTTTTTTGTTTTCCATTTGTTTGGTATATCTTCCTCCATCCCTTTATTTTGAGCCTATGTGTGTTTCTGCAGGTGAATTAGGTTTCCTGAATACAGCACACTGATGGGTCTTGACTCTTTATCCAATTTGCCAGTCTGTGTCTTTTAATTGGAGCATTTAGCCCATTTACATTTAAAGTTAATATTGTTATGTGTGAATTTGATCCTGTCATTATGATGTTAGCTGGTTATTTTGCTCGTTAGTTGATGCAGTTTCTTCCTAGCCTGGATGGTCTTTACAATTTGGCATGTTTTTGCAGTGACTGGTACTGGTTGTTCCTTTCTATGTTTAGTGCTTCCTTCAGGAGCTCTTTTAGGGCAGGCCTAGTGGTGACAAAATCTCTCAGCATTTGCTTGTCTGTAAAGGATTTTATTTCTCCTTCACTTATGAAGCTTAGTTTGGCTGATATGAAATTCTGGGTTGAAAATTCTTTTATTTAAGAATGTTGAATATTGGCCCCCCCATCTTCTGGCTTGTAGAGTTTCTGCCGAGAGATCAGATGTTAGTCTGATGGGCTTCCCTTTGTGGGTAACCCGACCTTTCTCTCTGGCTGCCCTTAACATTTTTTCCTTCATTTCAACTTTGGTGAATCTGACAATTATGTGTCTTTGAGTTGCTCTTCTCGAGGAGTATCTTTGTGGCATTCTCTGTATTTCCTGAATCTGAATGTTGGCCTGCCTTGTTAGATTGGGGAAGTTCTCCTGGATAATATCCTGCAGAGTGTTTTCCAACTTGGTTCCATTCTCCCCGTCACTTTCACGTACACCAATCAGACGTAGATTTGGTCTTTTCACATAGTCCCATATTTCTTGGAGGCTTTGTTCATTTCTTTTTATTCTTGTTTCTCTAAACTTCTCTTCTTGTTTCATTTCATTCATTTCATCTTCCATCACTGATACCCTTTCTTCCAGTTGATTGCATCAGCTAGTGAGGCTTCTGCATTCATCATGTAGCTCTTATGCCATGGTTTTCAGCTCCATCAGGTCCTTTAATGACTTCTCTGCATTGGTTATTCTAGTTATCCATTCATCTAATTTTTTTTCAAAGTTTTTAACTTCTTTGCCATTGGTTCAAGTTTCCTCCTGTAGCTCAGAGTAGTTTGATCTTCTGAAGCCTTCTTCTCTCAACTCATCAAAGTCATTCTCCATCCAGCTTTGTTCTGTTGCTGGTGAGGAGCTGCGTTCCTTTGGAGGAGGAGAGGTGCTCTGATTTTCAGAGTTTCTGGTTTTTCTTCTCTCTTTTTTTCCCATTTTTGTGGTTTTATCTACCTTTGTTCTTTGATGATGGTGACATACAGATAGGTTTTTGGTGTGGATGTCCTTTCTCTTTGTTAGTTTTCCTTCTAACAGACAGGACCCTCAGCTGTAGGTCTGTTGGAGTTTGCTAGAGGTGCACTCCAGACCCTGTTTTCCTGGGTTTCAGCAGCGGTGACTGGAGAACAGCGGATATTGGTGAACCGCAAATGCTGATGCCTGATTGTTCCTCTGGAAGTTTTGTCTCAGAGGAGTACCCGGCCATGTGAGGTGTCAGTCTGCCCCTACTGGGGGGTGCCTCCCAGTTAGGCTACTCAGGGGTCAGGGACCCACTTGAGGCAGTCTGCCCGTTCTCAGATTTCAAGCTGCGTGCCGGGAGAACCACTACTCTTTTCAAAGCTGTCAGACAGGGACATTTAAGTCTGCAGAGGTTACTGCTGTCTTTTTGTTTGTCTGTGCCCTGCCCCTAGAGGTGGAGCCTACAGAGGCAGGCAGGCCTCCTTGAGCTGTGGTGGGCTCCACCCGGTTCGTGCTTCCCGGCTGCTTTGTTTACCTAATCAAACAACTAACTTGGCAATGGCAGGCGCCCCTCCCGCAGCCTAGCTGCCACCTTGCAGTTTGATCTCGGACTGCTGTGCTAGCAATGAGCGAGACTCTGTGGGCGTAGGACCCTCCGAGCCAGGTGTGGGATATAATCTCCTGGGGTGCTTTTTTTAAGCCCATTGGAAAAGTGCAGTACTAGGGTGGGAGTGACCCGATTTTCCAGGTGCCATCTGTCACCCCTTTCTTGGACTAGGAAAGGGAATTCCCTGACCCCTTGCACTTCCTGGGTGAGATGATGCCTCGCCCTGCTTCGGGTCATGCACTGTGTGCTGCACCCACTGTCCTGCACCTACTTTCTGGCACTCCCCAGTGAGATGAACCCAGTACCTCAGTTGGAGATGCAGAAATCACCTGTCTTCTGTATCGCTCATGCTGGGAGCTGTAGACCAGAGCTGTTCCTATTCGGCCATCTTGGCTCCTCCCCCTGGCTCCATAAAATTGTTCTAAGCACAGAAATACATGTAGAAGAATTCTCTCATCATTTTTGTAAAACAAAGCATTCTAATATTTTACAGAACAAGATAGGACAGTTTTTTTTTTCTTGTAAAGAAGTTGAAGTTTGAGGGTTTGTTTCTTCACTTTTAATTATTATTACCAAATCCATTTTCCTTGTAACTCACAAGCCTGCCATTTTCAGCTCTCTGGCTCTTAAGCTCTCAAGAGTAACATCTGAGTCCTCTTTGTAGAAGGAAGCCCACCACTATCTGTGAAGGGGGAAAAGGGATGAGAGATGGGGAATGTCCCCAAACCAGTGCCAAAATACACCTTTAGGTTGCTATTTACAAACCAGGGTGTTGGATGCCTCTAGCAGTTCCAAGAAAAGCATGTGAATCAAAGCAAAAGATATGGCTGGTGCTCAGACCCTTCTGGGTGTTAAGTAACCAAACTGAGACCAGCCGCGGACTTCCACCCAACCCGAGACTTGGGAAATACCAGGAAACATAAGAGAACTCCAAACCATCTTCTTTGAGAGCCAGGAACAAATGCTTAGTGTGTACTTAACTATTGCATTTACAGGGACAAAAACCGGACACAAGGAAAAAATAGGGGGAAAAAATAAAGAGTGGCAGTAAAAATAGTATTTTATTCCACCCCCTCCTCCCTTCCCTTCCCCCACAACCCCCAGTACACTTTTCCTCTCTTGCTCCCACAGCAACGTTACAATCAGAAAAAAATAAGTTTCAGGGGGCAGGATTGGAGTGGGGGAGGGGATACGGCTAAAAACAGTAAAATCACAAAAGGAATTTTTCAAAATAGATTATTCCACTTAGTCATCATCTTCTCCCTCATCTTCAGTTTCTTATTTTCACTTCTGACCCCTTTCTTCTTCACCAAGCTCTTCTTCATCTTCCTCATCATCTACCTCTCCATTGTTATAACCTTCATCCTTCTCCTCCTCTCCACTCACGTCCTCCTCTTCATGTTCCTCCTCCTCATCCTCGTCCTCCTCGTCTTCCATTACCTGAGCATCTTCATCATACTCCTCCTCATCCTCATCCTCCTCCTTGTCATCCAGGCACTCCACAAAGCCCTCACCATCCGAGTTAGGGGCCTCCTTGTCATCTGGGTCACAGCCATTGAGATATGTGAGTTGCAGGAGGAGCTTGAACATCTTTTCTCAGTAGTCGTTCAGGTTGGTTACCTCGTAAGTGAAAAGGTCTAAGCTCTCGAGGTTTTCTAACTTTTTCAGGGGCTCTATTGTGCTGAGGTCTTTAATTTTGTTGCCACTTAAATTTAGATGTATGAAGTTTGGACACTTTTCTGCCAATACTTCTAGGCCCACTGAGGCTCTGTTACTGCTTAGTTCAAGCTTCTTAAGTTTAACTTTGGCAAGTTTGCAATTGAGGTGAGGCCTATGTTGATTGTATTTAAGAATTCCAGTTCTTCAAATTCATCTGTGAGGCCTTCCAATTTGCCTTCATTTGACTGACTGTTGTCCAGGACAAGTTCTTTCACATCGGAGGGCGTCCTGTTCCGCAGCTCTAAATGAATCCATTTGCCCATCTCCATCTCTCACGCTTTCTCTGCAGAGGCTCCTGAGCCAGCGGAATTCAACCAATAAACCCCGAACCCACAACCACACATTTGAAAGCTCAACCAGCTCCGCTGGTTTCTCTGAAAGTAAATTCTTAATTCCACACACACCCAAAATCTATTATCTCCCATCACATTAAATTGTGCTATCATTCACCCAGTTGCTCCAAAACCTTAGAATAATGACTAATTCCTCTATTTTTCTATTTTACATCAGATAGATGTATTGGCTGTACCTTTACAGTGTATCATAAATCTGATCACTTCTCATCATCTCTAGGCCACGCCATAGTATATATCTCACGGACTGTTGTCAAAGCCTCCTAACTAGATCATTCTTATCTTCCTGCAGCAGCCAGAATGCTCATTTTAAAATGCAGAAAACCCTAAAGACTCTGCCAAAAGGTTAATAGAACTGATAAACAGTTTTAGTAAGATTTCAGGATACAAAATCAATATACAAAACTAGTAGCATTTCTATACACCAATAGTATTCAAGCTGAGAATAAATCAAGGACACAACCCCATTTACAATAGCCACAATGAAAATGAAATACCTAGGAATACAGCTAACCAAGGAGAGGTGAAAAATTTCTACAAGGAGAACTACAAATCACTGCTCAAAGAAACCAGAGATGGCACAAGTAAGTGGGAAAACATCCCATGTTCATGAATTGTAAGATCAATATTATTAAAACGGTCATATTCCCCAAAGTGGCTTACAGATTCAACACTATTTCTATCAAATTACCAATGTCATCCATCACAGAATTAGAAAAAAACTACTCTGAATTCATATGGAACCAAAAAATAGCCTGAATAGCAAAAGTAGCCCCAAGTAAAAAGAACAAAGCCAGAGACATCACACTACCTGACTTCAAACTATCCTATAAAGCTATAGTAACCAAAACAGCATGGTATCGACACAAAAACAGACACATAGACAAATGGAACAGAATAGAAACTTCTGAAATAAAGCCTTACACTTAAAAATATCTGATCTTTGACAAGACCAAGAAAAACAAGCAATGGGGAAAGGACTTTCTTTTCAATAAATGGTGCTGGGATAACTGGCTAGCCATATGCAGAAGAATGAAACCAGACCCTTACCTTTCACTATACACAAAAACTAACTGAAGATGGATTAAAGTTTTAAATGCAAGACTTCAATCTATAAAAATCCTAGAAAATATGCCCCAAAGAAAGGAAATCAGTATATAGAAGAGATATCTGCACTCCTATGTTGGTTCCAGCACTGTTTGCTAAGATTTGGAAGCAACCTAAATGTCCATCAGCAGATGGATGGATAAAGAAAATGTGGTGCATATACACAATGGAGTACTCTTCAGCCATAAAAATAATGAGATCCAGTCTCTTGCAACAACATGAATGGAACTGGAGTTTATTATGTTAAGTGAAATAAGCCAGGCACAGAAAGACAAACATTGCATGTTCTCACTTATTTGTGGGATCTAAAAATCAAAACAATAGAACTCATGGAGGAGGGGCTTGGAAGTGTAGTGGGGGCTGTTGGGGGAGATGAGGATGGTTAATGGGTACAAAAAAATAAAAAGAATGAATAAGACCGACTATTTGATAGCACAACAGGGTGACTATAATAAAAATAACTTAATTGTACATTTAAAAATAATTTAAAGAGTGTAATTGCATTATTTGTAACTTGAAAGATAAATGCTTCTGGGGATGGATACTCCATTATCCATGATGTGCTTATTTCACATTGCATGCCTGTATCAAAACATCTCATGTACGCCATAAGTATATATATCTAATATGCACCCACAAAATTTTAAAAAATTAAAAAAGAATAAATAAACATAAAAATTGAAAACGAATTCTAGAAGAAAACCTAGGAAATGCCCTTGTTGACATCAACCTTGGCAAAGAATTTTTGGCTAAGTCCCCAAAAGCAATTGCAACAAAAACAAAAAAAATGGACCAGTGGGACCTAATTAAACTAAAGAGATTCTGCACAGCCAAAGAAACCATCAGTAAACAGACTACCTACAGAATGGGAGAAAATATTTGCAAACTATGCATCTGACAAAGATCTAATATCAAGACTCTATAAGGAACTTAAATCAACAAGCAAAAAGCTACCCCATGAAAAATGGGCAAAGGACATGAACAGACACTTCTCGAAAGAACACACACAAGTAAACATATGAGAAAATGCTCATCAGAGAAATGCAGATCAAAATCACAATGAGATACCATCTTCCACCAGCTGGAATGGCTATTACCAAAAAGTAAAAAAATAACAGATGTTGGTGAGGCTGCGGAGAAAAGAGAACACTTCTACATTGTTGGTGGGAATGTAAATTAGTTCAGCCACTGTGGAAAGCAGTTTGGAGATTTCTCAAAGAACTTAAAACAGAAATACATTTGATCCACCAGTTCCATTACTGGGTATCTACCCAAAGGAAAATAAATCATTCTACCAAAAAGAAACATGCATGCACATGTTCATCACTGCACTATTCAGAATAGTAAAGGAATCAACCTAGGTGCTCATCAATGGTTAGACTGGATAAAGAAAATGTGGTACATAGACACCGTGGAATAGCATGTAGCCATAAAAATGAATAAAGTCATGTCCTTTGCAGCAACGTGGTTGGAGATGGAGGCCATAATCCTAAGGAAATTAATGCAGAAACAGAAAACCAAATACTGCATGTTCTCACCTGTGGGAGTGAAACATTGGGCACTCAGGAACATAAACATGGGAATGACAGATGTTGGGGACAACTAGAGTGGGAAGAGACAGTGTTGTGGGAAGTCAGGGACCCCAAACAGAGGGACTGGCTGAAACCACAGCAGAACATAAATTGTGAAGATTTCATGGACATTTGTTAGTTCCCCAAATTAATACTTTTGTAATTTCTTACACCTGTCTTTACTGCAATCTCTGAACATAAATTGTGAAGATTTCATGGACACTTATCACTTACCCAATCAATACTCTTATAATTTCCTATGCCTGTCTTTACTTTAATCTCTTAATCCCATCATCTTCATAAGATGAGGATGTATGTTGCCTCAGGACCCTGTGATGATTTCGTTATCTGGGCAAATTGTTTGTAAAACATGTGTGCTTGAACAATATGAAATCTGGGCATCCTAAAAGAACAGGATAACAGCAATTTTCAGGGAACAAGGGAGATAACCATAAAGTCTGACTGTCTGCGGGGCCGGGAAGAACCGAGTCATATTTCTCTTCTTTCAGAAAGTGAATAGGAAATATCGCGGAATTCTTTTCTCAGCAAGGAATAACTCTGGGAAAACGAAGGCATTCCCAGGGGGAGTCCCTAAAATGGCCGCTCTGGGAGTGTCTGTCTTATGCAGTTGTAGATAAGGGATGAAATACTCCCTGGTCTCCTGCAGCGCCCCCAGGCTTGCTAAGATTAGGAAATTCCAGCCTGGCGAATTCTAGTCAGACCGGTTGTCTGCTCTTGAACCCTGTTTCCTGTTAAGATGTTTATCAATGACAATGTGTGCCCAGCAGGACATGAAACCTCATTAATAATTCTAATTTTGCCCTGACCTTGTGATCTTGCTCTGCCCCCCATTTGCCTTGTGATATTTTATTGCCTTTGAAGCATGTGATCTCTGTGACCCACAGCCTATTCATACACTCCCACACCTTTGAAAATCGCTAATAAAAACTTGCTGGTTTTGTGGCTCAGGCATCATGGAACCTGCTGACATGTGATGTCACCCCTGGAGACCCAGATGTAAAATTTCTTTCTTTTGTACTCTTTCTCTTTATTTCTCAGACAGGCCGACACTTAGGGAAAATAAAAAAGAACTGTTACGTTGAAATATTGGGGGCTGGCTCCCCCTATAAGACAGAGGTGCATATGGGCTGGAAAACTACCTATTGGGTACTAAGCTCACTACCTGAATGAAATATACCCATGTAACCAACCTGCACATGTATCCCCTGTATCTAAAATAAAAGTTGAAAAAAAAGTGACTACTTTGTCTGATATTAATATAACCATAACAGCTTTATTGTTGTTGTAGTTAGTGTTTGCATGGTATCTTTTTTGGTCCTTGTACTTTCGATCCATCTGTATCTTTATACATAAAATGTGTCTCTTGTAAAATAAATAAATAAACAAACAAATACATAAAACACATATAGATCACATCACAGCCTTCCTCAAAACCCTGTGTTCCCTCTGCATCATGCTTAGGACAAAGCACACAGTCCTTCCATGTCCAGGCCTACCCCTTGGACATCATTCCTGCCCACTCCACCTGTCCATTCTGCTTTAGTCACACTAGCTTCCTTTCCCTCCGGTGTGCCAGATGTGCACTTCTGTCTCAAGGTTTTGGCTCCCTCACTCAAATGACATATCCTCAGAGAGATCTTCTTATAACCCCTCTCTAAAGCAGCAGCTGCCACCACTTGCCCTTTACTCTGATTTGTAATTTTTAAATCCCCACTGGACATGATAAATACCTAATAGTTTTGTTTGTCTGATTCATCTCATGGAATGTAAGCTTCATGAGGGATTTTGTCTTAATCATTATTGATTGTATTTACACTACCAAGAACTATATTTGAAAAATAGAAGGAACTCAAATGTATGTAGAATAAATGAGCCAATAAATACTACATAGTGACATTTCCCCTGGGTGGGAAGCCATCGCATTATTATCCAGGCCAGTGATGAGGATACAAGGGCATCCTACAGAGGAGAGGCACCCCTCTGCTGCCATGATATCATCTAAAATAGCTAAGTTGTTACATGGCCCCCCAACAAAAGACTAAATTTAGACTATATTTTCAAGAACTTTATTGAGGTATAATTGACATGCAATAAAAGACACATACTTGTTAATTTTGGGCATGCATATACACCCATGAAATTATCAACAGAAACAAGATAATGAAAATATCCATGAATTCAAAAGTTTCCTTGGGCCCCTTGGTAATCTGTCATCTTAACCCTCTCTGCCATTCTGACCCTCCCATCCTGAAGCAACCATGGATTTGCTTTCTCTTATTCTATTAATAGAATGTTATGTATTTTCTAGAATTTTATTTAAATAAAATTATACACTGTGTACTTTTTATGGTACAGGTTCTTTCATTCAGAATAATTATTTTGAGATTCCTGTTATTATGTACAGCATTCATTTCATTCATTTTCATTGCTGAGTAGTATTCCATCATGTGGTGTATTCATTTCATAGGGCTGCCATAACAAATTGCCACAAAATTGGTGGCTTTAACAACAAAAATGTATTCCCTCACAGTTCTGGAGGCCAGAAGTCTGAAATCAAGGTGTCGACAGGGTTCGTTTCTTCTAAAGGCTTTCAGGGAGAATGGGTTCCAAGCTTCTCTTTTAGCTTTTACTGGCTGCAGACAATCTGTGTAGTTCGTTTGTTTGTAATGCCTTATTTCAGTCTCTATCTCTGTCTTCCCATCACCTTCTCTTCTGATGTGTCTTTTCCCTTCTCTTCTAAAGACTCTTGTCATTAGACTTAGGTCTCATCCTAATCTAGGATGATCTTATCTTGATATCCTTAACTTAGTTATATTTGCAAAGACCATTTTCCCAAATAAAGTCACATTTACAGGTTCTGAGTGAACATCTGTTGGGGAGGGGTACCGTTCACATCACTACATATACATATACTACCATTTGTTTTTCCATTTACCTGTTGATGGACATTTTGGTTATTTTCAGTTTGGGGCTATTACAAATAAAGTGGCTATGAACATCCATTCACAAATTTTTGTATAGATATATGCTTTGTTTCTTTTGGGTAAATAGGAGTGGAATGGCTGGGACATATGGTAGGGGTTGTATATTTAAAAAATTAATAAACTGTCAAACTGTTTTCTAAAGTTGCAGTACCATTTTACATTCCTACTACCAGTGTATGAGATTTCAAGTTGCTCTATATTTTTACCAGAATTTGGTATGGACATTATTTCTAATTTTAAATATCCTAATAGGTGTGTAGTGTTGTCTCATGGTTTTAATTTGCATTTCCCTAATAATGAATTGTGTTAAGCATCTTTTCATTTGCAAGCCATGCATCTTTTTTTTTTTTAAGGCAAAGTTTCACGCTTGTTGCCTAGGTTGAGTGCAATGGCTCGATCTTGGCTCACTGCAACATTCACCTCCCCAGCTCAAGCAATTCTCCTGCCTCAGCCTCCTGAGTAGCCGGGATTACAGGTGCACGTCACCATGCCCAGGGCTAATTTTTGTATTTTTATTAGAGCTGGGTTTCACTATGTGGGCCAGGATCGTCCCGAACTCCCGACCTCAGGTGATCCATTCGCGTAGGCCTCCCAAAGTGTTGGGATTACAGGCATGAGCCACCACGTCCAGTCCCAAGCCATATATCTTTGATGAAATGTCTGAACAAATATTTTACCCATTTTATAATTGGGTTTCTTGTATTATAATAATAGATTAAGTTTTGGGTGTTTGTTTATTCTGGATTCAATTCCTTAATCATATATGTGAATTGCAATTGTTTCTCTCTGTTTTTTAGGAAGAGGAAAATCTTTAATTTCGATAAAGTTCAATGTATCAATTTTTCCTTTTAGAAATCTTTGCCTATCCCAAGGTCGCCAAGTATTTTTCTAAGGTTTTCTTTTAGAAGTTTCATAATTTCAGATTTTTTAGGCTTTACTTTTAGTTCTATGATTCATTTTGAATTAATTTTTGAAGTGGTGTGAAACATATCATAGATAGAAGTTCTCCCTTGTTGATATTCAATTAGTCCTGCACATTTTTTTACAAGACAATCTCTTCTCCCCAACTGCCTATGTACTTTTGTTGAAAAACAATTGACCATATATTCATGAGTCTATTTCTAGACTTTTTATCTGTTCTATTTGTCTATTTTTCTGTCTTTATATCAATACTGCATTGTCTTAATTGTTATAGCTTTACAATGTCTTGAAGTCAGGCAGTGTAAGAACTTTGACTTTGTTCTGTTTCAAGTTGTATTGGCTATTCTAGATAATTTACATTTCTATGGGAATTTTAGAATCTTCTTGTCAATTTCTACATAAAGGCCTCCTGGGATTTTGATTACAATTGTATTGAATCTATAAATCAAACTGGGGGGCACTGGCATCTTAACATTTTAATATTGAGCTTTTTTATGCATTAATGTATATCTCTAGCTCTTTTTAAAATGTAACTTTTAAGTTCAGGGGTACACGTGTAGGTTTGTTATGTGGATAAACTTGTGTCATGGGAGGTTTGCTGTACAGATTGTTTCATCACCCAGATATTAAGCCTAGTAGCCATTAGTTATTTTCCCTGATCCTCTCCCTCCTCCCACCCTTCACCCTCTGTTAGGCCCCAGTGTGTGTTGTTTCCCTGTATGTGTCCATGTGTTCTCACCACTTGGCTCCCACTTGTAAGTAAGAACATGTGGAATTTGGTTTTCTGTTCCTGTGTTAGTTTGCTAAGGATAATGGCTTCCAGTTCCATTTATGTTACTGCAAAGGACATGATCTAGTTCTTTTTTTATGGCTGCATAGTATCATGGTGTGTATGTACCACATTTTCTTTATCCAGTCTATCATCGATGGGTGTTTAGGTTGATTTCATGTCTTTGTTATTTTGAATAGTGATGCAATGAACATATGCATGCATATGTCTTTACACTAGAACAATTTATATTCCTTTGGTTATATACCCAGTAATGAGATTGCTAGGTTGAATGGTATTTCTGTTTTTAGGTCTTTGAGTAATTGCCACACTTTCTTCCAGAGTGGTTGAATGAATTTACACTCCCACCAATAGTGAATAAGCATTCCTTTTTCTCCACAACCTTGCCAGCATCAGTTATGTTTTGACTTTTTAATAATAGTCATTCTGTCTGGTGTAAGATGGTGTCTCATTGTGGTTTTTATTCACATTTCTCTAATGATCAGTGATGTTGAGCTTTTTTTCACATAATTCTTGGCTGCATGTATGTCTTCTTTTGAGACATGTCTGTTCATGTCCCTTGCCCACTTTTTAATGGGATTGTTTGTTTTCTTGTAAATTTGTTTAAGTTCCTTACAGATACTGCATTAGACGTTTGTCAGATGCATAGTTTGCAAATATTTTCTCCCATTCTGTCAGTTGTCTGTTTACTCTGTTGATAGTTTCTTTTGTGGTATAGAAGCTCTTTAGTTTAATTAGATCCCATTTGTCAATTTTTGCTTTGATTGCAATTGCTTTTGGCATTTTTGTCATGAAATCATTGCCCGGTTCCTATGTCCAGAATGGTATTGTGTAGGTTGTAATACAAGGCTTTTATAGTTTTGGGTTTTACATTTAAGTCTTTAATAAATCTTGAGGTAATTTTTGTATATGTAAGGGAGGGGTTCAGTTTCAATCTTCTGCATATGACTAGCCAGTTGTCCCAGCACCATTATTGAATAGACAGTTTTTTCCTCATTGCTTGTTTTTGTCAGCTTTGTTGAAGATCAGATAGTTGTAGGTGTGTGGCCTTATTTTTGAGTTCTCTACTCTGTTCTATTGGTTTATGTGTCTGTTTTTGTACCAGTACCAAGCTGCTTTGGTTACTATAGTCCTGTAGTATAGTTCAAAATTGGGTAATGTGATGCCTCCAGCTTTATTCTTTTTGCTTAGGATTGCCCTGGCTATATGGGCACTTTTTTGGTTCCACATATATTTTAAAACCATTTTTTCTATTTTGTGAAGAATGTCATTGGAAGTTTAATAGGAATAGCAATGAATCTGTAAATTACTTTAGGCAGTGCGGCCATAATAATATTGATTCTTCCTATCCATGACCATGGAATGTTTTTCCATTTGTTTGTGTCATCTCTGATTTCTTTGAGCAGTATTTTGTAATTCACATTGTAGAGATCTTTCACCTCCCTGGTTAGCTGTATTCCTAGGTATTTCATTCTTTTTGTGGCAATTGTGAATGGGATTGTGTTCCTCATTTGGCTCTCAGGTTGGCTGTTATTGGTGTACAGAAATGCTACTGATTTTTGCACATTGATTTTGTATTCTGAAACATTGCTGAAATTATCAGCTGAAGGAGCTTTTGGGCCAAGACTATAGGGTTTTCTAAATATAGGATTATGTCATCTGCAAACAAAGATCATTTGACTTCCTCTCTACCTATTTGGATGCCCTTTATTTCTTTCTCTTGCCTGATTGCTCTTGTCAGGACTTCCAATACTACGTTGAATAGAGTGGTGAGAGAGGGTATCCTTGTGCCAGTTTTCAAGGGGAATGCTTCTAGCTTTTGGCTATTCAGTATGATGTTAGCTGTGGGTTTGTTATAGATGGCTCTTATTATTTTGAGGTATGTTCCTTCAATACCTAGTTTGTTGAGAGTTTTTAACATGAAAGGGGGTTGAATTTTATAAAGAAAGCCTTTTCTGCATCTATTGAGATAATCATGTGCTTTTTGTCTTTAGTTCTGTTTACGTGATGAGTCACATTTGTTGAATTGTATATGTTGAACCAACCTTGTATCTCAGGGATGAAGCCTACTTGATCATGGTGGTTAAGCTTTTTGATATGCTGCTGGATTAGGTTTACCAGTTATTTTGTTGAGAGTTTTTGCACTGATGTTCATCAAGGATATTGGCCTGAAGTTTTCTTTCTTTCTTTTTTTTTTTTATACTGTGTCCTCCAGGTTTTGGTATCAGGATGATGCTGGCTTTATAGAATGATTGGAGAGGAGTCCCTCCTCCTCAATTTTTTGGAATAGTTTTCTTGGTACCAGCTCTTCTTTGTATCTCTGGTAGAATTCAGCTGTGATTCTACCTGGTCCTGGGCTTTTTAAAGTTGGTAGGCTATTTATTACTGACTCGATTTTGGAGATCATTATTGGTCTGTTCAGGGATTCAATTTCTTCCTGGTTCAGTCTTGGGAGGGTGTATGTGTCCAGGAATTCATCCATTTCTTCTAGATTTTCTAGTTTATGTGCATAAAGGTGTTCATAATAATCTCTGATGGTTATTTATATTTCTATGGGGTCAGCGGTAATATCCCCCTTAGCTTCTTTAAGCTGTATTTCATAGTTTTCAATGTACAATCTTGCACATCTTTCGTTAGATTTATACCTAAGCATTTAATATTTCTTGATGCTATTGTAAATTGTATTTTTCCCTTTTAATTTTAAGTTTTGGTTGTTCCTAGTATTTGACTATCTACATCTAGTTTGTATGTTGAATTTTCTATTCTGCAACCTTGCTAAACTCATATATTAGTTCTAGTGGAAGTTGTTTTATGAATATTCTACATATATGATCATGTTGTCTATGAATAAGCACAGTTTTAATTTTTCCTTTCCAGTCTGGAAGCCTTTTGTCTCTTTTATTGTCCTAATTGTACTGGCTAGAATCTGTAGTACAATGTTTAATAGAAGTGGTGAGAGCAGATTTCTTTCCTTGTTCCAAATCCTAAAGAGACTGCTTTCAGTCTTTTACTATGAAGTATTATGTTAGCTGTAGATTTTTTTATGGATCTCCTTTGTCAGGTTGAACAAGTTTCCCTATATTCCCACTTTGCCAAAATTTGCTCATTGGGGATATTATAGATTTTAGATTTTGTCAAATGCTTTTTCTGTACATATTAAGATTTTTTCTTCTTTATTCTGTTAATATGGTATATAATATTAATTTTTTAATGTTAAACCAATGTTGCATTCTTAGAGTAAACCCCACTTAGTTATAATGTGTTATTTTCTTTATATATCATGAAATTTGCTTGATAAAATTTTATTAAAATTTTTGCATCTATGTTTATGAATGATATTGCTCTCTGGTTTTTTCTTATGATGTCATAGTCCGATTTTTGGCATCATAATAATCGTGGCATCACAAAATTAATTGAGAAGTATTCCTTCCTCCTAATATTCCAGAAGTTGTTGTTTATTTTTTATTATTTATTATTTAAATGTGGAAGTCATTAGTAAAGCCATATGGGCCTAAATTTTTCTTTATAGAAAGGTTTTAACTAGAAATTATTTCTTTAATTTAAATATTTAATAGGGCTATTCAAGTTATCTATTTCTTCTTGAGTGAGCTTTAGTAGTTTGTATCTTTCAAGAAATATGTCGATTTCTTATCCATTTTCAAATTTATTAAAATAAATCTTTTCTCAAAATTCCCTTATTAGTTTTTTCATATCTATACAATTTGTAGTAAAGTCACCTTTCTCATCTTGACACTGGAAATGTCATGTCTCCTTTCTCTATCCATCTCTCTCCCTCCATCTCTTTTTTCTGATCAGTCTGATTAGAGATTTATCAGTTTTATTCATCTCAAAGGATCAGCTTTTGACTTCACTAATTTCTCTTTTTCTATTCCAATGATATCCGTTATAATTTTTATATTTATTATTTCTTCTGCTTACTTTGGTTTTATTGGATCTTAATTTGCTAGCTTCTTACAGTAGAAGCACTGAGTTTAGACCTTTAATTTCTTATGCAGACATTTAATCCTATACATTTCCCTCTAAATTGATGGGAAATTTGTGGGACTTAGCTGCATCTCACAAGTTTCAAAATATTGTTTCCATTTGTATCTAGTTCAAAATGCCTTCTAATTTTCCTTTTTGATTTCTTCTTTGATCTTTAAATTATTGAGATATACGTTAGTTAGTTTCCAAAGTTTGAAGATTTTTCCAGATATCTTTTTGCCATTGATTTATAATTTAATTGCTTAATAATCAGATAAAATATTTTTATGACTTGAATTTTAAAAATTTTATTGAGACATGATTTATAGCCCAGAATGTGGTCTCTCTCAGAAAATATTCCATGTATACTTGAAAAGAATGTGTATTAAACTGTTGTTGGGTGGAGATTTACATAAATTTCAATTATGTCAAGTTGATTCATAGTGTTTTTCAAATCTTCTATTCACTTACTGATTTTTGGTCTACTTGTATCAATTATTGAAGGGGTATTTAAATCTGCAACTAAAATTATGATTTTGTCTATTTCTTCTTAGTTCTCTGTCTTTGTGACATATATTTTGTCAGATGCACAGATGCTTTTCTTATGAATTGACCCTTTTATCATTATGAGATGACCTTCTTTAGCCTTGGTAATTTTCTTTGCTCCTGAATCTACTCCCTCTGATATTAATAAAGTCACTTCAACTTTATTTTGATTAGTGTCAGCACGGAATATCTTTTTCCATCACTTTTCTTTTGACATCCTTGTGGTATTATATTTAAAGTGGGTTTCTTATGAGGCAGCATACAGTTAGGTTTCCTTGTTTTTAAAAAATCAAATCTGGTTATCTCTGTCCTCTAATTGAGATATTTAGTTGACATTTAGGTTTTTCACTCTCATTTCGCTCTTTGTTTTGTATTTGTCTTAGCTATTCTTTGTTCCCTTGTTCCTGTTTTTCCTGCATCTTTGTATGAGTATTTTTGTGATACCATTTGATCTCCTTTGTTGGGTTATTAGGTATAACTACGTCTGTGTTACTTTAGAGGCTGCTTTATGGTTTATAGCTTATATCTTTAACTTATTAGAGTCTACCTTCAAGTAGACTTTATTTATAATGTAAAAATATTACAACAATATGCTTCCATTTATCCCAACAGCCTTTGTGCTATTATTGTTGTCATATGGCATAAACCCCAAAATATATTACTATTTTCTCTTTAAATAGTCAATTATCATTAAAATAAAAAGATTTTTAAAAAGAATACCAAGTCTTTTGTAATTACCTTTGTAAGTATCATGTGTGGGGCTCTTCACTTCTTTGTGTAGATCCAGATTTCCATCTGGTGTCATTTTCCTTCTCCCTGAAGGACTCTCCCTAAGATTTCTTACAGTGTTGATCTCCAGGTAATGAATTCCTTCAGTGTTTATATGTCTCCAAAAGCCTTATTTCCAAAGTTTCATTTTACTAAATGTAAATATTTACATTATTTCACCTTTCTTTATAGTTCTGTTTGGACATTTCTTCATTTTTTAGTATAATGAGTGTTTCAAAACTGGAAATGACTTGGGTTTCTATAACAATCAGAAGAGGCTGTATGACCCCCAAAATCAACTCCCTGGGCAGGAAAGAATAAACTCTGTAGGCCTAGGTTTTTCATACTCTGCATATTCCAAAGAAAGGCTTGTCTTCAGCATTGGTTCTTGGATTGCTCCTAGAAGATAACTCCTAAACCCTTGGAACATTCTGCCTGATAAGAGTGTTTTTGTACATCTGAGGCTTTGGGCCATCCTGTACCAGTTTGACCAGACAAGATTATCTTTAAGGTGAATGCCTCTTTTTAATCTGGAGGGGACTTGAGTCTGAGTAACTGAGGTCATTCATATGTACATGCCTATGGGACTGACCTCCAATTAAAAGTCTAGACCTCAAGGCTTAGGTGAGCCTCCCTGTTTGGCAGTATTTCACATGTTGCCACACATCACTGCCGGGAGAATTAAGAGTATTCCTGTGCGATTCTGCTGGACAAGGACACCTGGAAACTTGCACCTGGTTTCTCCTGGATTTGGCGAGATGTGCCCTTTCCCTTTGTTCGTTTTGATTTGTACCCTTTCCTTGTAATAAACCGCAACTGTAATTACGATGGTTTCTGAGTCATGTGAGTCTTTCTAGAGAATAACTGAGCCTAAGAATGGTCTTGGGAATCCCTGACACAACCTTTAAATTTCAGTGACCGAAAATCGGAAAGTTTTTTTTACTCACATGACATGTCCTCTCTAGATAGGCTTGGAGGAAGGGCTTTGCTCTGTATCATCTCCACCCAGGTAACCAGGCCGAGGGAGCCTCCTCCTTCATGTTTCAGCATTGTCGAGATACAGAAAAAGAAACATGATGAATCACACACTGTTTTAAAAACTTTTGCCTTGAACTGACACATCACCGCCACTCACTTTCCGTTGGCCCAAACTAGATATTTAGCTACACTTACCTTTGAGGCAGCTGAGAAGTTCCGTCTCACCGTGTGCTCAGACAGAGGACTGGAATATTGGTGAAAGCATTCCTGATTACCTCAGCACCTACAAGCTCTAAAAGTCCTGGCTTGAGTCTTCTACCACTGCGATAGCAGGACCTATTAAGCAGAGAAAAATGATTATAAGAATGAGGGAGAGCTAGGAAAGTGCAATTTCATAATATTTAAGCAAGTAAAGAAATAAAAGGAGAAAGGGGTAGTTACAATTTATCAAGAAGATTTTGGTGCAGAAAAAGTGTATGATTCCTGAAGAGGAGGACAGATGGAAGCCAGCTTACAGGAGAAAGTGAGGTTCAAAAAAGGAGCTGATGGGTAGGAAAGGATGTCAGCATGCTTGGACATCCGCTTGAAAAGTTGGGCAGCAAAGATGAGAGAAAATATTTGATAAGTTCTATTAAAATGCTTAAAATCTCTGAAAATCTAAGTAAGATAGTAATGTTTCAATGAAGACTAGAGGTCCATGACTGCTCATGCATGCTTAATCGTTTCAGTCTTTCCAAAATAGGAAGTGAGGTACCATCAGGAGGAGGTATGAGGTTTGGTTTAAAAAAAAAAAAAAAGAACAATCAAGGTATCCTCTGTGGAGCAGGTGTCAGGCATAAAACAATAATGACTAGAGATCACGATGTTGATGGTAACACTAATATTTTGTAAATATTTATTAAACACCCATGTCTTGAGCACTAAGATACAAGTTGGGAATAAAATAACTGGAGGAGACTGGTCCCTGTCCTTGAGAAGCTACTTTGTAGTTAACAGTAACGTTTGGGTGAGCCATGCAGTAAATAAGCATATGAATCAGGTATGGAGGTCAACAGAGAGGTGGTTGTTACAATACAGCAGTAGAAAGGTGATATGAACAATTATGGGAAAGAGAAGCCTATTCTGTCCAAACACCCCGATAATAAAATTCCATGTATGTTTAACTCAAATACTGAGTTATGTGTTTTCAATGCATATAGCTCAGAGTTTTGACTGTTCAGATCCCTCTCCTGTACCAATCAACAAATATTCTCTAAATCCAGAATATTCTCCGCACTAGCTGCTGAGCAGTTGCAGTGAATGAGGCCAAGGGCAGTTTGTGCATTTAATTGACTCCAGCAGTCAGGCTGGAGCTCACTAGGAAAGCCTCAAGGGTGTCTGCCTCCTTTTCTGCATTTCTGATATTTCTGCTGAGAGGAAGCCGAAAACAAGGTGGGCGTCTGGCTAGTTTCTTCAAAAGTCTGTAGGTGAGGGAAGTAAAGCACAGGCCATCCTTGCCTTCAGCAATTGTTCCTGGGCTCAGACACTGGGGAGCTGCTTCCTCAAACTCCTGTCAACTAAGCTTTCTGTGATCTGTCAGAGGAGGGAGAAGCTGCTGGGGCCTGAAGGGACAAGCGCCAACTTGCAGTAAGGAGACCCTGGAACGCCAGGCAGAACATCACTCCCTAGTCATCCCGTCCTCTGGGTAATGATGCTCAATGGCCTCATAGCTGCTTCTCCCACAGGACACAATTTCAGTGTCATTGTGGAGGTAGAGAATGCCACACAGAAAGAGGACCCAAAGCCAAGGAGGCAGCAGACTGGAGAGGCTCACAGCTTCTGGGCACCGAAGCCGAAGCTGACTTCCCCATCCCACTAGAGACAGGCTTGGAGGGGCCAAACACCATCAGAACAATTTTCCCTGGCAGAGAAGCCCGGGACTAGAGCAAATCCAACTTGGGGAGGCTGAGGCAGGCGGCTCACAAGGTCAGGAGTTCGAGACCAGCCTGACCAACATGGTGAAAACCCATCTCTACTAAAAATACAAAAATTAGCCGGGTGTGGTGGCAGACACCTGTAATCCCAGCTACTCAGGAGGTTGAGGCAGGAGCATCAATTGAACCCATAAGGCGGAGGTTGCAGTGAGCTGAGATCAAGACATCACACTCCAGCCTGGGCCACAGAGTGAAACTCCGTCTCAAAAAACAAACAAACAAAAAACTAAACAAAAATCAAAAACCAACAACAACAACAACAACAACAACAACAAACTGCTTGTTGCATTCATTTGGCACCAAGCTTACGGCCCATTCTTCTGAGTTCGGGCCTGGGGCCCTACGGTCACCTCTCACTCTATACCACCCCCAGCTTGGTCTGATTCCATTTAATTTCACAGTCTATGGATTACCCACGATGTGCTGGGGACATATTACACAGAGACCACATATTAATAGGGGAGACAGACACAACTAACTACACACTAAACTTAATGCATGATTTAGGAGCTACAAAGTATCTAGAAACCACCAAGAAAGGAAAGATTTTAACAGTAGGATCACATCTAAATATTCAGCATCCTATGAAAGATTCTTGGCAGACTGGTCCTCATAATGATGATAATATGCTTTCCTTGATTTGAAGATGCACACTTTTCATACTTTGGTGTTTCTGAGATTCAGCTGCTTCTTACAATTGATGTGTGCATTTAATGTGGTTTATTCTGCTTGCCAAAGAAGAAAAAAGCGGATAATTAACAGATAGTTCAGTTTTTTCAACTGATGAGAACCTAGACAGAGGGAAATATATTAATAATAACACAGCACTAATGGGCTAGACAATATCTAAATGTTATGTGAACATCTCATTTAATCCTCACAACCAACCTAACATGGAGAACAATTGTCAAAGCCATTTTCCAGGCAAAGAAACAAAGAGAAATAGCTTTCCCAAGGTCACGGCAGGCGAGGAGCAGAGTTGGGATTCAAATTTAACCCTCTTTGGCTCCAGAGTCCATGATCTTAATCTCAAATGCTACCTGTTCACATCTCTCTTCCTTTACTAAACTGGTTCCTCTGCCGGGAAGACTTCTGCCACTCCTCGTTCTAAGACTTGCTTCTCTAGATAAGGCAGGGTCAAATGGTATCTTTCCTGTAACTATTTCCCTGACCACTTGATACAGCTTGAATTTTTCCTCCTCTGAACTCCCATAGCAATCTTGTCACACTGGTAGAGTATAACTTACTATACTGCATTACAGCTGTCAGTATAACTTTATTCCTCATTACAGTGTGAGTGTCTTAAAGGCAGAGACTCTCTCCTACTCATCTTTATATACCCAGGGCCCAATACAGTGCCTGGAAAACAATTGTTGTTGGCTGAGCTGCTTAAAAAATGTGTTTTCCCTACTTCGTTGAGATATAGAGAAAGCTTTACAGACTTTTAAATGATAATTTATTGAGTACAAACTACTGACATAATATTAGCTAAGAGCTTTATATGGTCTTATACTTTTTGTGAGAAGAAATGAGATAATCAGTGTAAAACACTTAAAATAGCGTATGGCACATGGTAAGGATTCAATCACGTTATTTTTTTATTATTATCACTATTTAACCATTGTGAAAATTCACTGAGTAGTTACTATGATTGTTAGTGTTCTATAAATAAGGCAACTGAGTAATAGAAGGCGAAGAAACTTATTCACTGTCAAACAGACAATGAATGACAGATTTTGATCATTTATGTGTATGTATCAAATCTTACCTCATGGATACATTTTTCATAATTTTACACAGCGCAGGGGGTATCTCTGCCTGTTCTCTAGACTTCCAGTGCCTGTTAGCTCTTCTGTACAATCATGTTGGAGCTGCTCACTGATCTTTAGGTGCTGCTCAACTTCAGGTTTTCTTGTTATTTAAATCTTTTCTTCAGCCTCTCTGCTCCAAAACCTGGAAGATCTGAATGAAAAACCTGGCTGAATATGGTTGTGTCTCTGACAAAGACTGCTGTTCTGCTGACGTTTCTCTGAGATCTGTAACAACTCTGTCTGCATCCCAAGCCATGGGTTTGGTGAGCTGCTTAAAATTGGCAGTCAAAACTCTGATTTGACCATAAAGACATATGTATGCATATGTTCATCACAGTGCTTTTCACAATAGCAAAGACATGGAATCAACCTAGATGCCCATTAACAGTGGACTGGAAAAAGAAAATGTGGTATATATACACCATAGAATACTATGCTGCCATCAAAAAGAATAAAATCATGGCTTTTGGAGCAACATGGATGCAGCTGGTGGCCATTATCCTAAATGAACTAATACAGGAACAGAAAACCAAATCGTGCATGTTCTTATTTATAAGTGGGAGGTAAACATTGAGTACACAGGGACACAAAGAGGAGAACAATAGACACTGGGGCCTACTTGAGGTTGGAGGATGGGATTGAAAAACTGCCTGTCTGGTACTATGGTCACTACCTGGATGATGAAATCATTTGTACACCAAACTCCAGTGACACGCAATTTACCCACATAACAAACCTGCACAGGTACCCTCTGAACCTAAAAGTTGGAAGGAAAAACAAACCCAAAAGGAAGCCCCTATGATTTGAAGAAACTTGCAGTAGTCAAAACTTGTCATTCTAAAGTTGAGCCACAAGGAAGCAGTAGTGTCCTAGCCGTAAGGTCTGAAGATGCTGGCATATTTATTCTAATGCCTTCCCTAGACTTACAACCTTAAGCTTTGCATATTTCATTTACTAAGTTACTATAGTTACCCAACAGTATTTGTAAAATATGATACTTGGAATTTATGTTACAAAGAAATAATTTCAATCTTAAAAAGAAAGTCAAAGTATAATTTTGCATTTTTCTTTTAACACTTATTTTATTCTGCATAACTTTCCTCTGAGGCTGCATTAAATAAAGAAGGAAAGAGATAGAGAAGAAGGGGCAGGAGGACAGAAAGCAGGCCACAGGCTTTATTCTTAGCAATCAGACCTGCTCAGGCAAACCCCACATCTCCTAGGCCTTTCTAATCTGCCTGCAGTTTGTGATAGTCTTCATCTTGTTTCTATGTCAGGTAAAAATGACTATGCAGCCTGTCCAATCTGATTAATCGAATTAAAGAACAGTCTTGGCCGGGTGCGGTGGCTCAAGTCTGTAATCCCAGCACTTTGGGAGGCCGAGGTGGGCAGATCATGACGTCAGGAGATGGAGACCATCCTGGCCAACATGGTGAAACCCTGTCTCTAGGAAAAATACAAAAAAATTAACTGGATGTGGTGGTGTATGCCTGTAGTCCCAGCTACTTAGGAGGCTGAGGCAGGAGAATCACTTGAACCCAGGAGGCAGGGGTTGCAGTGAGCTGAGATCGCACGACTTCTCGCCAGCCTGGCAACAGAGCGAGACTCCGTCTCAAAAAAAAAAAAAAAAAAACAAAAAGAGAGAGAGAGAGAGAACTGTCTTGATTTTGCTTCCTGTAATTTAGAGCCCCTGATTTATTTTTCAACAATAACAGGAGTTCCCTGACCTCATGGTATCCTGATGCTCCAAAGTTACAGAAGGCTTCAAGTACAATGAATCTAAATCAAAAGAAGGCACTTCTTTTCTCAGTTTGGTTGAGAAGTAAAATATCACCTTCTTTGTTTTCTCAAGGTCAGAATAAATGAGCTGTGAACGATTACATGTATATGGATATGGATAGATAGGTAGATAGATGAATATAGATATATGATATTATGCTTATATGTTTCATATATATTGTGTGTGTGTTTGAAACAGGCAATGTGCAAAATATTTTGTTTTATTCTTTAAAAGATAGCTTAGGTTTAAATAAACTTGAGGATAAATCCTGGCTCTTCATTATCTTTAAATTTCTAGCTGTGAGGCACTGGGCAAATTAGTTTCTTTGAATATCAGAACATGAATATATATATATGTATATATATGTATATATATACGTATATATGTATATATGTATATATATGTATATATATACGTATATATGTATATATGTATATATATGTATATATATACGTATATATGTATATATGTACATATAGTATATATACGTATATATGTATATATGTGTATATATGTGTATGTATATATATACACATTTATTTATTTCCAACTTTTACTTTAAGTTCAGGGATACATGTGCAGGATGTGCAGGTTTGTTGCATAGGTAAACACTTGCCATGGTGGTTTGCTGCACAGATCATCTCATCACCCAGGTATTAAGCTCAGCATCCACTAGCCATTCTTCCTGATCCTCTCCCTCTTCCCATCCCCCACCCTCCAACAGGCCCCAGTGTGTGCTGTTGCCCACTGTGTATCCATGTGTTCTCATCATTCAGCTCCCACTTATAAGTGAGAACATGTGGTGTTTGGTTGTCTGTTCCTGCATTAGTTTGCTAAGCATAATGGTCTCCAGCTCCATCCATGTTCCTGCAAAGAACATGATCTCGTTCCTTTTTATGGCTGCATAGTATTCCATCATGTATGTACCACATTTTCCTTATCCAGTCTATCATTGATGGGCATTTAGCTTGATTCCATGTCTTTGCTATTGTGAATAGTGCTTCAGTGAACAGACATGTGCATGTGTCTTTATAACAGAATGATTTATATCCCTTTGGGTGTATACTCAGTAATGGGATTGCTGGGTTGAATGATATTTCTGTCTCTAGGTCTTTGAGGAATCATCACACTGTCTTCTACAATGGTTGAACTAATTTACACTCCCACCAATGGTGTAAAAATGTTTCTTTTTTGCCACAATTTTGCTAGTTCTGTTATTTTGTTATTTTTAATAATAGACATTCTGGTGTGAGATGGTATTTCATTGTGGTTTTGATTTGCATTTCTCTAATGATCAGTGATGTTGAGGTTTTTTTCATGTTTGTTCATCACATGTATGTCTTCTTTTGAGATGTATTTGTTCATGTCTTTTGCCCACTTTTTAATGGAGTTGTTTGTTTTTTCTTGTAAATTTGTTTAAGTTCCTTATAAATGCTGGATACTAGACCTTTGTCAGATGCATAGATTGCAAAAATTTTCTTCCATTCTGTAGGCTGTCTATTTACTCTGTTGATAGTTTTTGTTGTTGTTGTTGTTTTGTGTTTTTTTCTGTGCAGAAGCTCTTTAGTTTAATTAGATCCCATTTGTCAATTTTTGCTTTTGTTGCAATTGCTTTTAGCATCTTTGTCATGAAATCTTTGCCTGTGCCTATGTCCTGAATGGTATTGCCTAAGTTTTCTTGTAGAGTTTTTACAGTTTTGGGTTTTACATTTAAATCTGTAATCTATCTTGAGTTGATTTTTGCATATGGGGTGAGGAAGGGGTCCAGTTTCAACTATCTGCGTATGGCTAGCCAGTTCTCCCAGCACCATTTATTAAATAAGAAATCCTTTCCCCATTGCTTGTTTTTGTAAGATTTGTTGAAGATCAGATGCTTGTAGGTGTGTGGTCTTATTTCTGGGTTCTCTATTCTGTTCCATTGATCTATGTGTCTGTTCTTGTACCAGTACTAGGCTGTTTTGGTTACTGTATCCCTGCAGTATAGTTTGAATTTGGGTAGAGTGATACTTCCAGCTTTGTTCTTTTTGCTTAGGATTGTCTTGGCCACTTGAGTTCTCTTTTGGTTCCACATGAATTTTAAAATAGGTTTTTCTAATTCTGTGAAGAATATCAATGGTAGTTTAATGGGAATAGCATTGAATCTATAAATTATTTTGGACAGTATGGCCATTTTCACAATATTGATTCTTCCTATTCATAAGCATGGAATGTTTTTCTATTTGTGCCATTTCTGATTTCTTTGAGCAGTGGTTTGCAGTTCTCCTTGAAGAAGTCCTTTGCTTCCCTTCTTAGCTGTATTCCTAGGTATTTTATTCATTATGGCAATTGTGAATGGGAGTTCATTGTGATTTGGCTGTTGGCTTGCCTGTTGTTGGTGTATAGGAATGCTAGTGATTTTTGCACATTAACTTTGTATCCTGAGACTTTGCTGAAGTTGCTTATCAGCTTAAGAAGCTTTTGGGCTGAGATGATTGGGTTTTCTAGAAATAGGATTATGCCATCTGCAAACAAAGATAGTTTGACTTCCTCTTTCCTATTTGAATATCCCTTATTTCTTTCTCTTGCCTGATTGCCCTGGCCAGAACTTCTAATACTATATTGAATAGGAGTGGTGAGGGAGGGCAATTTTGTCTTGTGCTGGTTTTCAAGGGGGGAATGCTTCCAGCTTTTGCCCATTCAGTATGATATTGGCTGTGGGTTTGTCATATGTGGCCCTTATTATTTTGCGGTATGTTCCTTCAAAACCTAGTTTATTGAGAAGTTTTTTTTTTTTAATATGAAGGGATGTTGAATTTTATCAAAGCCTTTTTATGGATCTATTGAGATAATCATGTGGTTTTTGTCTTTAGTTCTCTTTATGTGATGAATCACATTTACTGATTTGTGTATGTTGAACCAAACTTGCATGTCAGGGATGAAGCCAACGTGATCATGGCAGATAAACTTTTTGATGTGCTGCTGGATTTGGTTTGGTAGTATTTTATTGAGGATTTTTTCTTTGATGTTCATCAAGGATATTGGCCTGAAGTTTTCTCTCTCTCTTTTTTAAATATCTTTGCCAGGCTTTGGTATCAGGATGATGCTGGCCTCATAGAATGAGCTAGGAAGGAGTCCCTCCCTCTCCATTTTTTGTAATAGTTTTGGTGGGAATGGTGCCAGCCCTTCTTTGTATCTCTTGTAGAATTTAGCTGTGAATTCGTCTGGTCTTGGCCTTTTTATGGTTGGTAGGCTATTTGTTACTGCCTCAATTTCAGAACTTGTTATTGGTCTGTTCCAGGATTCAATTTCTTCCTGGTTCAGTGCTGGGAGGGTGTATGTGTCCAGGAACTTGTCCATTTCTTCTAGATGTTCTAGTTTATGTGCATAGAGGTGTTGATAATATTCTCTGATAGTTGTTTGTATTTCTCTGGGGTCAGTGGTAATATCCCCTTATCATTTCTGATTGTGTTTATTTGAATCAAAAGAAGATTTAAGACAAAGAAAGACTTTTCTTCTTTGTCTAGCTAGCAGTCTATTTTATTATTTTTTCCAAAAAACTAGCTCCTGGATTCATTGATCTTTTGAAAGGTTTTCTCATGTCTCTGTCTCCTTCAGTTCAGCCTTGATCTTGGCTATTTCTTGTGTTCTGCTAGCTTTGGGGTTGGTTTGCTCTTGGCTCTCTAGTTCTTTTAGTTGTGATGTTAGTTTATTAACTTGAGATCTTTTTAGCTTTTTGATGCGGGCTTTCAGTGTTATACATTTCCCTCTTAACACTGCTTTAGCTGCATCCCAGATATTCTGGTATGTTGTATCTTTTGTGCTCACTAATTTCAAAAGACTTCTTGATTTCTGCCTTAATTTCATTATTTAGCCAAAATTCATTCAGGGGCAGGTTGTTCATATACATATATATTTTGACTGTTAGAAAGGATTGTTTCTTCTCCATTCCTCTAGTTTTAAAATGGTTAGATTTACAGCATTAATGCAATGTATTAGTTAGTTTTCATGCTGCTGATAAAGACATACCCAAAACTGGGAAGAAAAAGAGGTTTAATTGGACTTACAGTTCCACATAGATGGGGAGGCCTCAGGATCATGGCAGAGGGTGCTTCTTACATGACAGCGGCAAGAGAAAAATGAGGAAGAAGCAAAGGCAGAAGCCCTTGATAAACCCATCACATCTCATGAGACTGGCCCCCATGACTCAATTACCTCCCCCTGGGTCCCTCCCACAACACGTGGGAATTCCAGGAGATACAATTCAAGTTGAGATTTGGGTGGGGACATAGTTGAGATTTGGGTGGGGACACAGCCAAATCATATCATGGAACAATTTTATAATTGAATCTTCAGAAGATGTTTTATTAATATCCATTAATTAAAATTTTATGTGAAAAAATATCAGGCTATCTCAACAGATCAGAAAAGCATTCAGTTAAATTCAACTCATTTATTATAAAGGTCTTAGCAAACTGGGAATAGTAAGGAACTTTCTTAACATGGTAGAGTACAAAGCCTAGTGAAAACTTTTACTTAAATATACATTTTAGAAATGAGGACTAAATTCTGATTTGTTCTTATCTTACCCAAATTCCTATCTAAGCAGTCTGGGGAGTCATGCCCTACAAACCATAAATTCTCATGAGATGGGTTTTATTTAACCCAATATAGTGACTTACTTTCCAACTTGACTCCGGCGTAATATTATGTGACAAAAAAGAAAATGAAAGTATTTTACCTCAAAACATGTTTCTTTGCGTTATTTTGAAATGGCCCTACGAAGCCATCCTTTGTGGGGGAAAATTTGCATCTGTAAAGAATCTCTATTAACATCTTTTAATAGATAATAGCTAGATCTTTTTCTTTCAGGCCTTCCCAATCCTGAAGAGATGAACTGAGAGTCTAGCATATTTTAAAGGTCTGAATAGGAAACAGTTGTCATCTATTGTCTCTAAGGGCAGCCACTATGAGACTTCAAAAGGACCTTGATTTCCATAATCTTCTATCTCAACCTGAATGTTTCCTTTCTATTGATCCCAGGTCTTTAGACAAACTCAACCAATTGTCAACCAGAAAATGTTTAAATTTGCCTATAGCCTGGAAGCTATAGCCCATAGCTGCCCCCTCTTCAAGTTGTTCTACCTTTCTGGACCAAACCAATTTATTTCTAAATTTGTATTTGATTGATGTCTCATGCCCCCCTAAAATGTATAAAACCAAGCTGCACCTGACCACCTTGGGCACATGTTCTCAGGATCCCCTGAGGGCTGTGTCATGGGCCATGGTCACTTATATTTGGCTCAGAATAAATCTCTTCAAATATTTTACAGAGTTAGACTCTTCATCAACAGAAGTATTGTATTCAATTAAAATAAGGCAAGCATGGCCACTCACCTCTACAACTAAACATTGTATTGAAAGTCCCAATTAATGCAATATGACAAGGAAATAAAATAATTTAAAATGTAACAACGGGAAAGAGAGAGAAAAAGGGCTTGTTATTATTTGAAGATGATGTGCTTGTCTACATAGAAAATCCTATAAAATATGCAGATAAACCAAAACATGTTCAAATTCTTACTTGTTCTTTAATCTTCTGAAAAATGCAGAAATGTAGTATAATCATATAATGCGACACTTTATAACAATTAAATGAATGAATTATTTTTACATATATCAACCTGGATAAATTTCTAAAGCAAGTTGAATGAAAACAAGGTAATTTCAGAATGTCACATATAACAAGAGACATTTATGTAAAGTTTTTAAAAACAGACATGTGTAATAAAAATATAAAAGCATACATGGGGAAATATATTCATTTTCTACTGCTGTGTAACAAATGAAATTACAACAAATATAGCAACCTAAAACAATACATATTGATTAGCTCATGGCTCTATAATTCAGGAGTCCAGGTACAGAGTGGCTTACATGGTTTCTCTGTCAGAGTCTCACCAAGCCTAAACAAAGGTGTCATCAGGGCTGCATTCCTTTCTGGAGGTTCTGGGAATGAATCTACTTCCAAGCTTAGACTGATAGCTGATTTTTTTCAGTTGTGGGACTGAGGTCTCTCTTTTTTTTGCTAGCTGCCAGCTGGGGGCTGGTCTTTGCTCCTAGAGGCTGCCCACATTACTTCTCATGCATTCTGTGTGTCCCTCATTGAGCAACAAACAATAGGTCACTTCCTCTTATGCTTTAAATCTCTTTGACTTCCATTTCTATCACATCTCTCTCACACCAGTGGGAGAAAGTTTTCTGCTTTTAAAAACTCATGTGATTAGATTAGATCCACCTGGATAATCCAAGATAATCTCCCTATTTTAAGGTCTATAACTTTAATGACATCTGCAAAATCTCCTTTGCCATGTAAGGTAGTAGTCATAGACTTCAGAGATTAGGGCATGGACATCTTTAGAAGACAATTCTGCTACCACGGGTAGCAGAAGAAGCTACACGAGAAACCATATTCTAACTTTAGGATAGTGGTTATGTATGGATAGGGAGGAATAGATTAGAGAATGGTATAAAAAAGACTTCAGTTCTATAATTTCCTACTTCTGAAAATTGGAATCCTAAGCAAAGGAAGGGCAAGTCTGGAGGAGCAAGGCTTCTGAGGAAGCAGAATAATCTATCTAACGCACAGGTAGAGGCATTTATTTTGAATTGAGAAGAGATGTCTTCTCTATTGTATTAGTCAATTGGACTGCTATAGCAAAACACCATAGTCTAGTGCCTTAAGCAACATAAATCTCTATGCTCACTGTTCTGGAGGATGGGAAGTCCAAGATCAAGGTATAGCCACTTCCTGGCTTGTAGATGGCCACCTCCTCACGGTGTCATCATGGGGTGGGGACACACACACACACACACACATACACACAGAGTAAGAGAGAGAGAGAGAGAGCTCTCATATCTCTTACAAGGGCACTAATCCCATCACATTAGACTTGTAGCAAGAAGACAGAAGACAGTGTAGTGATATCTTCAAATTACTGAATAAAAAATAACTCCCTGTTAGAATTCTGTGCCAGTAGTAAATCCTTTAAGAATTAAGGTGAATTATATATATCACTAAAAGACTTGCACTAAGAGAAAATTTAAAAGGAGGACTTCAAGGAGAAAGAAAATGCTCATAGATGGAAGTTCTTATTTTCTTCTTACCTATCTTTTGAGTCACTAAAATTTCTTCTGCTTTGTCTATTTTGTGTCAAATGTATCCACTGAAATCTCAGTTTCAGCTATTAAGATTTTCAGTTCTAGACGCAGAAAAGTTGAGCAAAAAACCAAAAGTTAAATATGTGGGTAGATTTGAATTATTATTGATTGCCTAATAATAATAACAGCATATGTATAATAATCACTATTTTTAATATATGTAGTAATTAAATACATGGCAATATTGGCAAGATGATCTAAAAATAAGCCGTGAGTCACTTAGCTTCAATGGGAATTCCCGGTGGAATCAGCTAGTAACCATTTTTAGCTAATGAGCCTAGTGTTTGCTTCATGCTGAGCTTTCTAATCAGGATGGGCCCAGCTGCCCCCAGGGTTTTCAGATCATACTTTGCCATCCCTTTGGCCAGCTTAACCCAGCAGCCCTTCTGAATGGCTAGACCTGCGCCTCCTTTGTTAGCATGGTGCTCTTAGTACTATATTAACAGGCATAGAGAAATGATTGTGTAATTATGCCAGGGGAAGTATGAAAGAAGTTGCTGTTAAGAATTTGAAGGTTTCTAGTTTCCCTTTCTTTGTAGTTTTGGAGTTGTTACAGCATAAGAGCAAAAATGCTGTCAAACTTCAGAAAAGCTTTTTAAAGTCTTTACTTCCTGGAGCTTTTGAGGAATGAGCTTATGTATTTCTCTTTATGCAAAAAAGGTCTTAAAAAACAATGTCAGCTCACAAGATCAGACAGTTGTGGTACATTTTCTCGCCTGTGAATTTCTCCCAAGTTCAGAGGCACACCCACCAACTCAGAAAAACAGGATACATTGTGCACCAGGAAAAGACAGAAGTATGGTAATGTTTTCCGTCTGTCCTTTCAGGATTTTCCCTGCTACTATGTTCCCCTCTGTTTCTACCACTTCCTGCCATTCTTCCATCAGGCACTTCCTTTCCCTGTCAGTCCTCTCATCTGATCTTTGTTCTCATGGTATTTAAGAGGTATTTAAGGGTACCCTCCCCACTCTCTCAATATGGTGTCCATTTGTGTTACCTAAGATGTTTTGGTCTGCTCCTCAACATCACTTCGCTTCCTCCTTTTGGGAAAATGAAACACTTGGATTGGGAGTGAAGAAAAGAGAATTTGATGATTCTTCAGCCCCTCAATTGTCTTCAGCACTATACTCAAGTTAGCAATTAAGACCTCACCACTTTGCAGGGTAGTTATTGCTTGATTCCGTTGCACAAATGGCACAATTGAGACAAGATCTCTTTCCTATATCTTGCTATATTTCTTGTTTCTGGTGCTGAAAGCCCGCATTATGCCAGAAACCTGGAAGTTTGGGGAGGCTAATACTTGAGAGCTCTCTATAAGGGGTGGGAGGAGATGAGGACTTCAGCGATAGACTCTGGGCACTTTGTGACTCAAAAAGAACCCTCTCCCAGAACTCCAAACATGAGATTCAGAAACTAACCATATCTTTAATTATGGATATCCCCTATAATTATATACTCTGAGGTATGCGAAAGTGCAGAACAGAGCAAAACACACTGCTTTGGGGCAAACCTGTCCAGTTGGTGAAATTCTTCTCTATTACCTTTACTATATCTGGCTTAATGCAAGCCCAGGGAGTCTAAAATCCTCGACTGGCTCCCAATTAGGTCTGTTCTCGGTGAGCAGCAAAGCCCTAGACTATTCTCTTCCTGAGCCATATTCATTCACATACTCATCCGTTCATCAATGTATTAATTTTTTTTTTTTAAGAGACGGAGTCTCGCTCTGTCGCCCAGGCTGGAGTGCAGTGGCGCGATCTTGGCTCACTGCAAGCTCTGCCTCCCGGGTTCACCCGCCATTCTCCTGCCTCAGCCTCCTGAGTAGCTGGGACTACAGGCCCCCGCCACCACGCCTGGCTAATTTTTGTATTTTTAATAGAGCCAGGGTTTCACCGTGTTAGCCAGGATGGTCTCCATCTCCTGACCTCGTGATCCGCCCACCTCGGCCTTCCAAAGTGCTGGGATTACAGGCGTGAGCCACTGCGCCCGGCCATTCATTTGTATTTTTAAATAATATATTTGGAGCAACCTTTGTGACTGCCACAGTACTAGATACTTTTGTATGTCTCGTTCTTAAAAAAGTGCCTCTCAGGCAGGCCTTTTTGGGAAAGATCTAGTCAGCTGACTCCAACTGATTGTAACAATAACCATAGTGGTAGCATTCTCAGAGCTGTTTCCATTCTAAATTTGGATTCAGAGTTTGAATAGATGAAGCATTGAGAATAGTGAAATTGCAGCAGCGGGTTAAAAAAAATAAGAGATGACTTTATTTATTCCTGTGACCCCTTGAATAATGCTAACGCAGTATATTTCTTTCTGTGAGGAAGTCTAGGCCCTGACAGGCTAGAATTTCCAACTTTGTCCTTTGTGAAAATGTCCTTTGTAAGATTTTCACTCTTTGACCTTCATTTCTAAAGGAGAAATTCCCCCCACGATTTAAGTTTCTAGTGCTGGTGAATGGGGCTCCATCTGGAGACAAGTGGAAAAGAGGAGACCTTTCTTTTTGCTGCCCTCCAAATTATAATGAGTGATGCGGTTCTGTGTCTGCATTTCTTGGTTTGATTCCCTGACTTTCCAGCATCTTCTGCCAATGATGTGATGTTCTCAAAAAGAATCCATGTTGCTCTAGCTAGAGCTACACTGGTGAGTAAAAGAAAAACAATTAAAATAATATGGAAAATGCATTCCCCACATGACAGAAGTATTTAGGTTTTCAGAAATAATACACACTATTTAACCTTTTATTTTCCTCTTTTAGGAATCAAGGAAGAGATCTGTATCCAACAGGAATTTTCAAACTCCCAACTTCATAATTCTCACATTGACATTCAAACTTATTAGTCTGGACCTCTGGATTTGAAAAAGTTTTTCTTTAATTCTGTGCTGTTTATTGTTAAACTGGGTAAGAAATGCAGGTAGTGTGGACTCGATTCCAAAGAATAGCATTAATGCTGGGCGGTGTTTGGATAAACAGTGGGAGAGAAACCATAAGTCCTTTGAGAATGAATGTGCCTGTTTTGCAGTATGAACACAAAAGATAGAGCAGAATAGGAAGGGCCAAAATGGTGTAGTCAGTAGAGCTGAAGGGTTCTCCTGAGTCTGTGATTTTAATCTGGGCTGTCACTGCAGAGTAGGCAAAAAAGAAGACCACGCTTTAGGGTTAGTAGGTAGTCTATGTTTACAAATGCACGAGGGTACAGACAAGAGCTGAACCTGAATCTGAATAGATCACATATAGATTAAACGGGGCATGGAGATTATGACTGGAGTATGTTCCCATATTGACCAACAGTTTCTCATGATCACTTACATAGCATTGGAGGTCTCTCTGTGCTGCCTTCTCTCTGATTATTTCCCTTTCTCTGTACTCTGCAACTCTCCAATCACAATCCCTTTTCACTTTCCATGACTGACCTCACTTAAGTATTTATTGAAAAAGTAAAAGTCACTGGATGGAAATTGCTTCCTCCCCAACACCAAATCTGCTCGCCTCGTGCTGTCAGAAGGATGAAGCCAACATGCTCCCACCTAAAGCCATGCTCTACTTCAGCTCTAACACCCTCAGAGACACCATTTCTGCCATTTTAATCTTATTTTTCCTTCAATCTCTCCCTATTAGATCATTAGCAATCGTTTACAAACACTCTCTAGTAGCCTTAATAATAAAACAACAGCAACAACAAACACTGAAACATTAAAGAAAGAACATAAAGGTAGAGAGAGAGAGAGAATCTAAGGTTGGGGTCTTGCAGAAAAGATGATCACGGGTTTAGGAAATCTAGGGACAGAGTAGTTTATCATTTCTGCATATGAATGTTTAGGTAAGCAAGAAAATTTGTGAATGGAGAAGAGGGTTAAAACACTTAAATATTTGTTAGGCATAAGAAGAGGCTTCACTCAATTTATTTATCTTATTCCAAATAAAATACTGAAGGCAATGAGAAACCGCAGTGTTGTCCCTGAGTTTGTCCTCCTTGGGCTGTCAGCTGGCCCCCAGACCCAGGCTCTGCTCTTTGTGCTGTTCGTGGTGATTTGCCTCCTGACTGTGATGGGAAACCTGCTGCTGCTGGTGGTGATTAATGCTGATTCTTGCCTCCACACACCCATGTACTTCTTCCTGGGACAATTGTCCTTCTTGGATCTCTGCCATTCCTCTGTCACTGCACCTAAGCTGTTGGAGAACCTCCTGTCTGAGAAGAAAACCATCTCAGTAGAGGGCTGCATGGCTTAGGTCTTCTTTGTGTTTGCCACTGGGGGCACTGAATCCTCCCTGCTTGCTGTGATGGCCTATGACCGCTATGTTGCCATCAGCTCTCCTTTGCTCTATGGCCAAGTGATGAACAGACAGCTGTGTTCAGGGCTGGTGGGGGGCTCATGGGGCTTGGCTTTTCTGGATGCCCTCATCAATATCCTTGTAGCTCTCAATTTAGACTTCTGTGAGGCTCAAAATATCCACCACTTCAGCTGTGAGCTGCCCTCTCTCTATCCTTTGTCTTGCTCTGATGTGTCAGCAAGTTTTACCACCCTGCTCTGCTCCAGCTTCCTGCATTTCTTTGGAAATTTTCTCATTATATTCTTGTCTTATATTTGCATTTTGTCCACCATCCTGAGGATCAGCTCCACTACAGGCAGAAGCAAAGCCTTCTCCACCTGCTCCTCCCATCTCACTGCAGTGATTTTCTTTTATGGCTCCGGATTACTCCTCTATCTCATGCCAAATTCAGGATCCATTCAGGAGCTGATCTTCTCCTTGCAGTACAGCGTGATCACTCCCATGCTGAATCTCCTCATTTACAGCCTGAAGAACAGGGAGGTGAAGGCAGCTGTGAGAAGAACATTGAGAAAATATTTCTAGTGTTTCAATAGACTTACGAAATCAGAATGATGAGGGAACTGGATAGAACTGCAACAAGCAGTGCATGGACACTAGGATAATTCCTTGATGTCAGGATCTGTGAGGTCCTTTTCTGAAAAATATTTAAGAAAAGGTGGAAAATTTACCTTTTCTGAAAAATACTGAAGAAAAGGTGGAAAATTTACCTTTTCTGAAAAATACTGAAGAAAAGGTAGAAAATTATTTTCTTGGGATGATACCAGTTCAGTCCTAGTCAGAGGAAGATGGATAAGCCTCTTGCTTAGCAATTTTTTATTACAAGGATATGTATTTATTATACACAGTATGGTAAACATTGTTATTGTCTGCTCAGCTTATCTCTACCATTCCTCTAATAACTGAACTCCATGGTTCAATATGCTTCCAAGGGACACTGTTAATCATGGAATCCCCAAATCCTCTCCACCCTCACCTCCCCACCCCCAACCCCTGTCATTATTCACTCATTCTTCCTGGCACAGTGACTGGTCCAGAAATGGGCACATGGTCAATGTCAGATCATTTACTCTCTTAGGATTTTTTTTTCTTTTAAGACAGCCTCTTTTGGTCGCCCAGGCTGGAGTGCAGTGGCACGGTCTCGATTCACTGCAACCTCCGCCTCCCAGCTTCAAACGATTCCCCTGCCTCAGCCTCCCAAGTAGCTGGGATTACTGTCTTAGGAATTTTAGTCTCAAGGAGAGAGTCAAAGGTCAGCCTTTTTGGATGCAGCACTCTGACAGCCTACGCAAATGCCCTTGCTGATAAGATCACTAGAGTTATCCTAGATTCTGCCCTTTCAAGGCCAGATTTATAAACATGAATCATAATAAGAGTTCATTCTTAGATATTTGCATCCTATCAGGCACTGTGTTAAGCAATTTATATTCTTTATTCCATTTAAATACCACAACACATACGTTAGATAAATGCTTAAGTTATTCCTATTTCAGAGAAGAGGAAACTGGCTCAGGGAGATAAATCGTGGTGTTAGAATTTGGAACCAATGGGACTTGCACCAATGCCTGTTTTCTTTACCACCTTGATACACTGACTATCCCATTGAAGCTGTGAGCTACCCCAGACTCCATACATGAATTCTCCTTTTAATGATTTATTATTGTTATCTTATTTTATTTTGCTTAAGTCAGTCAGAATTAGATTCTGTCATTTGCAAGGAAAGGACCTAAAAGATAAATATTGGTACCACAATAGAATTGCAAGTATAGACATCTGAGGACAATTGGGATCTGTGAAATTGTGTTTTGGACCTAGGCATGTCCCATAGAGACTGTAAATAACATGTTGGTTTATCCTGCTTCAAACTATTCATCCAATGGCCAACCATCTGTAGCTATGAGGGGACCTATGTATAACCAGAGATGATTCACCAGCTCATACACATTGCTAGACAAGTAGCTCTGCCTCTTGGCCCTAATAATGCTGTAGAAATGGTAGACCATGAGAGAGCCAATGGCAGAGGAAGGACTGGGCAGAGCCTGTGGCAAACTTCAAAAAGAAACCAGAAACATTTAACAAAGACCCTTTAGATGATGAAACACAATTGGAGGATTAATGAGAACTATATTTGAGGGAGGCATGTGGACTAAAATTATCATGGTCCAAAATTAGTTATTCTTTCTAATTACCTTTTACTTTTTATTTATTTACAAGCTGGCAAGTGTCATCCTTCCCTTCACCTTGAACTCCTCAGCATAAACTAAAAGAGAACAAGGACATTTTTCTGCCATCTTTACTACCTTCTCAAGAATATTTTCTTTTTTTTTTTTTTGAGATGGAGTCTCACTCTGTCACCCAGGCTGGAGTGCAGTGGCACGATCTTGGTTCACTGCAACCTCCGCCTCCCGGGTTCAAACAATTCTCCTGCCTCAGCCTTCCGAGTAGCTGGGATTACAGGCGCCTGTCACCATAGTTGGCGAATTTTTGTATTTTTAGTAGAGACAGGGTTTCACCATGTTGGCCAGGCTGGTCTCGAACTCCTGACCTCAGGCCATCCACGCACATCAGCCTCCCAAAGTGCTGGGATTACAGGCATGAGCCACCGTGACTGGCCAAGAATATTTTTATTTTTTATTTTTTATTTTTTTATTTTATTATTATCATACTTTAAGTTTTAGGGTACATGTGCACATCGTGCAGGTTTGTTACATATGTATACATGTGCCATGTTGGTGTGCTGCACCCATTAACTCGTCATTTAGCATTAGGTATATCTCCTAATGCTATCCCTCCCCACTCCCACCACCCCACAACAGGCCCCGGTGTGTGATGTTCCCCTTCCTGTGTCCATGTGTTCTCATTGTTCAATTCCCACCTATGAGTGAGAACATGCGGTGTTTGGATTTTTGTCCTTGCAATAGTTTGCTGAGAATGATGGTTTCCAGCTTCATCCATGTCCCTACAAAGGACATGAACTCATCCTTTTTATGGCTGCACAGTATTCCATGGTGTATATGTGCCACATTTTCTTAATCCAGTCTATCATTGTTGGACATTTGGGTTAGTTCCAAGTCTTTGCTATTGTGAATAGTGCTGCAATAAACATACGTGTGCATGTGTTTTCATAGCAGCATGATTTATAATCCTTTGGGTAGATACCCAGTAATGGGATGGCTGGGTCAAATGGTATTTCTAGTTCTAGATCCCTAAGGAATCGCCACACCTACTTCCACAAGGGTTGAACTAGTTTACAGTCCCACCAACAGTGTAAAAGTGTTCCTGTTTCTCCACATCCTCTCCAGCACCTGTTGTTTCCTGACTTTTTAATGATCGCCATTCTAACTGGTGTGAGATGGTATCTCATTGTGGTTTCCATTTGCATTTCTCTGATGGCCAGTGATGATGAGCATTTTTTCATGTGTTTTTTGGCTGCATAAATGTCTTCTTTTGAGAAGTGTATGTTCATGTCCTTCACCCACGTTTTGATGGGGTTGTTTGTTTTTTTTCTTGTAAATTTGTTTGAGTTCATTGTAGATTCTGGATATCAGCCCTTTGTCAGATGAGTAGGTTGCAAAAATTTTGTCCCATTCTGTAGGTTGCCTGTTCACTCTGATGGTAGTTTCTTTTGCTGTGCAGAAGCTCTTGAGTTTAATTAGATCCCATTTGTCATTTTTGGCTTTTGTTGCCATTGCGTTTGGTGTTTTAGACATGAAGTCCTTGCCCATGCCTATGTCCTGAATGGTATTGCCTAGGTTTTCTTCTAGGATTTTTATGGTTTTAGGTCTAACATGTAAGTCTTTAATCCATCTGGAATTAATTTTTGTATAAGGTGTAAGGAAGGGACCCAGTTTCAGCTTTCTACATATGGCTAGCCAGTTTTCCCAGCACCATTTATTAAATAGGGAATCCTTTCCCCATTGCTTGTTTTTCTCAGGTTTGTCAAAGATCAGATAGTTGTAGATATGCAGCATTATTTCTGAGGGCTCTGTTCTGTTACATTGGTCTATATCTCTGTTTTGATACCAGTACCATGCTGTTTTGGTTACTGTAGCCTTGTAGTATAGCTTGAAGTCAGGTAGCGTGATGCCTCCAGCTTTGTTCTTTTGGCTTAGAATTGACTTGGTGATGCGGGCTCTTTTTTTGGTTCCATATGAACTTTAAAGTAGTTTTTTCCAATTCTGTGAAGAAAGTCATTGGTAGCTTGATGGGGATGGCATTGAATCTATAAATTACCTTGGGCAGTATGGCCATTTTCACAATATTGATTCTTCCTACCAATGAGCATGGAATGTTCTTCCATTTGTTTGTATCCTCTTTTATTTCATTGAGCAGTGGTTTGTAGTTCTCTTTGAAGATGTCCTTCATGTCCCTTGTAAGTTAGATTCCTAGGTATTTTATTCTCTTTGAAGCAACTGTGAATGGGAGTTCACTCATGATTTGGCTCTCTGTTTGTCTGTTATTGGTGTATAAGAATGCTTGTGATTTTTGTACATTGATTTTGTATCCTGAGACTTTGCTGAAGTTGCTTATCAGCTTAAGGAGATTTTGGGCTGTTACAATGGGGTTTTCTAGGTATACAATCATATCATCTGCAAACAGGGACAATTTGACTTCCTCTTTTCCTAACTGAATGCCCTTTATTTCCTTCTCCTGCCTGATTGCCCTGGCCAGAACTTCCAACACTATGTTGAATAGGAGTGGTGAGAGAAGGCATCCCTGTCTTGTGCCAGTTTTCAAAGGGAATGCTTCCAGTTTTTGTCCATTCAGTATGATATTGGCTGTGGGTTTCTCATAGATAGCTCTTATTATTTTGAGATACGTCCCATCAATACCTAATTTATTGAGAGTTTTTAGCATGAAGCGTTGTTGAATTTTGTCAAAGGCCTTTTCTGCATCGATTGAGATAATCAAGTGGTTTTTGTCTTTGGTTCTGTTTATATGCTGGATTACATTTACTGATTTTCGTTATGTTGAACCAGCCTTGCATCCGAGGCATGAAGCCCACTTGATCATGGTGGATAAACTTTTTGATGTGCTGCTGGATTCTGTTTGCCAGTATTTTACTGAGGATTTTTGCATCAATGTTCATCAAGGATATTGGTCTAAAATTTTCTTTTTTTGTTGTGTCTCTGCCCTGCTTTGGTATGAGGATGATGCTGGCCTCACAAAATGAGTTAGGGAGGATTCCCTCTTTTTCTATTGATTGGAATAGTTTCAGAAGGAAGGGTACCAGCTCCTTCTTGTACTTCTGGTAGAATTCGGCTGTGAATCCATCTGGTCCTGGACTTTTTTTGGTTGGTAAGCTATTAATTATTGCTTCAATTTCAGAGCCTGTTATTGGTCTATTCAGAGATTCAACTTCTTCCTGGTTTAGTCTTGGGAGGATGTATGTGTTGAGGAATTTATCCATTTCTTCTAGATTTTCTAGTTTATTTGAGTAGAGATGTTTATAGTACTCTCTTATGGTAGTTTGTATTTCTGTGGGATCGGTGGTGATATCCCCTTTGTCATTTTTTATTGCGTCTATTTGATTCTTCTCTCTTTTCTTCTTTATTAGTCTTGCTAGCAGTCTATCAATTTTGTTGATCTTTTCAAAAAACAAGCTCCTGGTTGCATTGATTTTTTGAAGGGTTTGTTGTGTCTCTATTTCCTTCAGTTCTGCTCTGATCTTAGTTATTTCTTGCCTTCTGCTAGCTTTTGAATGTGTTTGCTCTTGCTTTTCTAGTTCTTTTAATTGTGATGTTAGCATGTCAATTTTAGATCTTTCCTGCTTTCTCTTGTGGGCATTTAGTGCTATAAATTTCCCTCTACACACTGCTTTGAATGTGTCCCAGAGATTCTGGTATATTGTGTCTTTTTTCTAGTTGGTTTCAAAGAACATCTTTATTTCTGCCTTGATTTCGTTATGTACCCCATAGTCATTCAGGAGCAGGTTGTTCAGTTTCCATGTAGTTGAGCGGTTTTGAGTGAGTTTCTCAATCCTGAGTTCTAGTTTGATTGCACTGTGGTCTGAGAGACAGTTATAATTTCTGTTCTTTTACATTTGCTGAGGAGTGCTTTACTTCCAACTATGTGGTCAATTTTGGAATAGGTGTGGTGTGGTGCTGAAAAAAATGTATATTCTGTTGATTTGGAGTGGAGAGTTCTGTAGATGTCTATTAGGTCCGCTTGGTGCAGAGCAGAGTTCAATTCCTGGATATCCTTGTTAACTTTCTGTCTCGTTGATCTGTCTAATGTTGACAGTGGGGTGCTAAAGTCTCCCATTATTATTGTGTGGGAGTCTAAGTCTCTTTGTAGGTCACTCAGGACTTGTTTTATGAATCTGGTTGCTCCTGTATTGGGTGCATATATATTTAGGATAGTCAGTTCTTCTTGTTGAATTGATCCCTTTACCATTATGTAATGGGCTTGTTTTTCTCTTTTGATCTTTGTTGGTTTAAAGTCTGTTTCATCCAAGACTAGGATTGCAACCCTTGCCTTTTTTTTGTTTTCCATTTGCTTGGTAGATCTTCCTCCATCCCTTCATTTTGAGCCTATGTGTGTCTCTGCATGTGAGATGGGTTTCCTGAATACAGCACACTGATGGGTCTTGACTCTTTATCCAATTTGCCAGTCTGTGCCCTTTAATTGGAGCATTTAGCCCATTTACATTTAACATTAGTATTATTATTTGTGAATTTGATCCTGTCATTATGATGTTAGCTGGTTATTTTGCTTGTTAGTTGATGCAGTTTCTTCCTAGCCTTGATGGTGTTTACAATTTGGCATGTCTTTGCAGTCACTGGTACTGGTTGTTCCTTTCCATGTTTAGTGCTTCCTTCAGGAGCTCTTTTAGGACAGGCCTGGTGGTGACAAAATCTCTCAGCATTTGCTTGTCTGTAAAGGATTTTATTTCTCCTTCACTTATGAAGCTTAGTTTGGCTGATATGAAATTCTGGGTTGAAAATTCTTTTATTTAAGAATGTTGAATATTGGCCCCCACTCTCTTCTGGCTTGTAGAGTTTCTGCCGAGAGATCAGATGTTAGTCTGATGGGCTTCCCTTTGTGGGTAACCCGACCTTTCTCTCTGGCTGCCCTTAACATTTTTTCCTTCATTTCAACTTTGGTGAATCTGACAATTATGTGTCTTGGAGTTGCTCTTCTCGAGGAGTATCTTTGTGGCATTCTCTGTATTTCCTGAATTTCAATGTTGGCCTGCCTTGCTAGATTGGGGAAGTTCTCCTGGATAATATCCTGCAGAGTGTTTTCCAACTTGGTTCCATTCTCCCCGTCACTTTCAGGTACACCAATCAGACGTTGATTTGGTCTTTTCACATAGTCCCATATTTCTTGGAGGATTTGTTCATTTCATTTTATTCCTGTTTCTCTAAACTTCTCTTCTTGCTTCATTTCATTCATTTCATCTTCCATCACTGATACCCTTTCTTCCAGTTGATCGCATCAGCTAGTGAGGCTTCTGCATTCATCATGTAGCTCTTGTGCCATGGTTTTTAGCTCCATCAGGTCCTTTAAGGACTTCTCTGCATTGGTTATTCTAGTTATCCATTCATCTAATTTTTTTTCAAAGCTTTTAACTTCTTTGCCATTGATTCAAACTTCCTCTTTTAGCTCAGAGTAGTTTGATCTTCTGAAGCTTTCTTCTCTCAACTCGTCAAAGTCATTCTCTGTCCAGCTTTGTTCCATTGCTGGTGAGGAGCTGCGTTCCTTTGGAGGAGGAGAGGTGCTCTGGTTTTTAGAATTTCTGGTTTTTCTGTTCTGTTTTTTCCCCATCTTTGTGGTTTTATCTACCTTTGGTCTTTGATGATGGTGACGTACAGATGGGTTTTTGGTGTGGATGTCCTTTCTGTTTGTTAGTTTTCCTTCTAACAGTCAGGACCCTCAGCTGCAGGTCTGTTGGAGTTTGCTGGAGGTCCACTCCAGACCCTGTTTGCCTGGGTATCAGCAGCGGTGGCTGCAGAACAGTGGATATTGGTGAACCACAAATGCTGCTGCCTGATCATTCCTCTGGAAGTTTTGTTTCAGAGGAGTACCCGGCCGTGTGAGGTGTCAGTCCCCTCCTACTGGGGGTTGCCTCCTAGTTAGGCTACTTGGGGGTCAGGGACCCACTTGAGGAGGCAGTCTGCCCATTCTCAGATCTCAAGATGCAAGCTTGGAGAACCACTACTCTCTTCAAAGCTGTCAGACAGGGACATTTAAGTCTGCAGAGGTTATTGCTGTCTTTTGTTTGTCTGTGCCCTGCCCCCAGAGGTGGAGCCTACAGAGGCAGGCAGGCCTCCTTGATCTGTGGTGGGCTGCACCCAGTTCGAGCTTCCCAGCCACTTTGTTTACCTACTCAACCCTGGGCAATGGCAGGCGCCCCTCCCCTGGCCTCGTTGCCGCCTTGCTGCTTGATCTCAGACTGCTGTGCTAGCAATGAGCGAGGCTCCATGGGTGTAGGACCCTCCGAGTCATGTGTGGGATATAATCTCCTGGTGTGCCGTTTGTTAAGCCTGTTGGAAAAGCACAGTATTAGGGTGGGAGTGACCCGATTTTCTAGGTGCCATCTGTCACCCCTTTCTTTGAGTAGGAAAGGGAATTCCCTGACCCCTTATGCTTCTGGAGTGAGGTGATGGCTCGCCCTGCTTTGGCTCATGCATGGTGCACTGCACCCACTGTCCTGCACCCACTGTCCAACAAGCCTCAGTGAGATGAACCCAGTACCTCAGATGGAAATGCAGAAATCACCTGTCTTCTGCATTGCTCACGCTGGGAGCTGTAGGCTGGAGCTGTTCCTATTTGGCCATCTTGGCTCCACCGCTGGCGAGCAATATTTTTAAAAGCTTCTGGCTGGCCGGGCACGGTGGCTCACACCTGTAATTCCAGTACTTTGGGAGGCCAAGGTGGGCAGATCACAAGGTCAAGAGATCAAGACCATCCTGGCTAACATGGTGAAACTCCGTCTCTACTAAAAATACAAAAAATTAGCCAGGGGTGGTGGCGCGTGCCTGTAGTCCCAGCTACTCAGGAGGCTGAGGCAGGAGAATGGTGTGAACCTGGGTGGCGGAGCTTGCAGTGAGCCGAGATTGAGCCACTGCACTCCAGCCTGGGCAACAGAGCAAGACCCTGCCCCCCCCCCAAAAAAAAGCTTGTTGTACAGTAACTGTACTTTGAATGTGTAAGTTGTGAGTCAAGAAATGGAGAATCCATTTAGGATAAGTTCTCACCAGAGGGATCCCACTGCTAAGGCAGTTCAAAATAGTTTTTTGAATAGAATCACCTATCATGCAAAGGTCAGTCTTTCCTTCCTGGTGAGCCTAGTTCTGGCCCATGAACGCACAAGCACTGTAGCCGTGGCTGAGCAAGGTGGTGGTTATGCAAACGGCAACATTTTCTTTCATTCACCAAGGCTGATCTGCTGTTGCCATTGGTGACAGGTATTTTGATAAAGGTCACACATAAATTTTGCCAGATATATTACCAGATACCATCTATTTTTTGTTCCTATTGTGAATTAAAAATTCAGATATATTTACTACTTGGTTATTTCTGATGTATAGGAACGTTGTGGTATTTTGTACATTGATCTTGTATCTGTCAAGTTTGTTGAACTATCTTTCTAGTACTAGTGTCTTGTTTATACATACTATTGGATTTTAACATTACATTTTAATTATTTTATCTTAAATTAGGGAAAGATTTTTTATATGCTTTTTTTTTTTTGTAGACAAAGTTTCACTCTTGTTGCCGAGGCTGCAGTGCAATGGCGTAATCTGGGCTCACTGCAACCTCCACCTCCTGAGTTCAAGCGATTTTCCTGCCTCAGGCTCCCCAATAGCTGGGGTTACAGGCATGTACCACCATGCCTGGCTAATTTTGTACTTTTAGTAGAGATGGGATTTCTCCATGTTGGCCAGGCTGGTCTTGAACTCCTGATCTCAGGTGATCAGCCCACCTTGGCCTCCCAAAGTGCTGGGATTACAGGCATGAGCCAGTGTGCCTGGCTGTATGCAATTTTTATATATCTCATTTTTAAAGTTCATGCAGCAGCCAGGACCTCCAGTATAGATATCTTTCTGTTAGGATCAATGAGAAAGCTTCTCATGTTTCAGCATTAAGGATGATGTTCTATTTTTGATGAATATCTTTAAGTTATTAAGAGAGTTCTTTTTTGTTTGTGTTTTCTGAACCTATGGATTATATTGAAAGGAGAGTTCTTTTCTAAACATATTTTGCTAAGAATTGGTGTGAGATTTTATCACAAGCTTTTTCTGCTTCTATTGAGGACTACGGTTGTTTCTCTTTTGTTTAGTACTGTATAGTGTCTGTCACACAATAGGCATGCAATAAAAACATTTTGGAAAAAAATAAATTCATTGAAATGGTTATATGGTTTTTGTCATTTAATTTGTTAATAACAAATTGTATCAGTGCATGTTCTGTTTTTGAAGAATTGTTGCATTCCTGGAATCACCCTACTTAGGTAGAGTATTAAAAACTTACTTAACTTTTACCAGTATTTAACTTAGGAATTTCCTATTTGTATTTATAGGTGAGATACTATAATTTTTTTATTGCATTCACTCCATCTTTTCTTTTTAAGAACTTTATTGAGATTATAATTTATACATCACAATATTCAGCCATTCAAAATGCACAATTCAATGGTTTCTAGCATATTTACGGAGTTGTGCACCCATCACTACCACCAATCTCAGGACATTTCATCATCCCCAAAGAAATCTCACACCTATGGGTAGTCACTCTCCAATCCCATCCCCATTCTTGGCCCTAGAAATCCACTAAACTACTTTTTTATGTATATAGATTTGCCTATTCTAGACATCCAATACTGATATCAATAATATGCTTTCATTCATCTTTGTATTTTCTTAAAATATTTGCTTAAAGAAGAGATGATCACTTTCTCGAAGGTTTTTATAAAACTCATCTTTGACATTTTAAGGATTTCTTGTCTTGTTGAGAAAATTTTTTATTTATAATTTAATTCCTTTGATGATTATTGTACACTTGTGTTTTATATTTTGTTAGTGAATCAATTTTGGTGATTTGTAATTTTCATCACTATTTTTCATCTAATTTAATTAGTATTTTGTTTCTCATAATATTCTCTTATAATTTTTAAATATTGACTCATGTATTCAGCATTCATTTCATTTGAAAATGAAGTTTCCAACATACAGCAAAGTTAACAGAATTTTATAGTGAATACCCAGATAATCACATCTAAATTTTATAATTAACATTTTAATATACATTCTTTTTTACTTTTTATTTTTCCATAGGTTATTGAGGGTACAGGTGGTGTTTGGTTACATGAGTAAGTTTTTTAGTGGTGATTTGTGAGATTTTGTTGTACCCATCACCTGAGCAGTACACATTGCACCCTATTTGTAGTCTTTTATCCCTCCCCCACCACCCTTCCCCACAAGTTCCCAAAGTCCATTGTATCATTCTTATGCCTTTGCATCCTCATAGCTTAGGTCCCACATATGGGTGAGAACATACAATGTTTGGTTTTCCATTGCTGAGATATTTCACTTAGAATAATAGTCTCCAGTCTCACCCAGGTTGCTGTGAATGCCATTAATTGATTCATTTTTATGGCTGAGTAATATTCCATTGTATATATATACCACAGTTTCTTTACCCACTCGTTGATTGATGGGCATTTGTGTTGGTTCCACGATTTTGCAATTGCAAATTGTGCTGCTATAAGCATGCATGTGCAAGTATCTTTTTTGTGTAATGATTGATTTTCCTCTGGGTAGATACTCAGTAGTGAGATTGCTGAATCAAATGGTAGTTCCACTTTTAGCTCTTTAAGGAATCTCCACACTGTTTCCGTCTTGGCTATACTAGTTTACATTCCCGCCAGCAGTGTAGAAGTGTTCCCTGATCACCACGTTCACGCCAACATCTACTGCTTTTTTATTTTTTTAATTATGGCCATTCTTGCAGGAGTAAGGTGGCATCACATTGTGGTTTTGATTTGCATTTCCCTGATCATTAGTTGAGCATTATTTTCATATGTTTTTTGGCCATTTGTATATCTTCTTTTGAGAATTGTCTATTCATGTCCTTAGCCCACTTTCTGATGGGATTGTTTGCTTTTTTCTTGCTGATTTGAGTTCTTTGTAGATTCTGGATATTAGCCCTTTGTCAGATGTATAGATTATGAAGATTTTATCCTACTCTGTGGGTTGTCTGTTTACTCTGCTCACTGTTCCTTTTGCTGCGCAAAAGCTCTTTAGTTTAATTAAGTCCCAGCTATTTATCTTTGTTTTTATTGCTTTTGCTTTTGGGTCCTTGGTCATGAAATCCTTGCCTAAGCAAATGTCTAGAAGGATTTTTCCAATGTTATCTTCTAGAATTTTCATAGTTTCATGCCTTAGGTTTAATTCTTTAATCCATCTTGAGTTAATTTTTGTATAATGCGAGAGATGAGGATCCAGTTTCATGTGACTAGCCAATTATCTTATTACCATTTGTTGAAAAGGATGTCCTTTCCCACTTTATGTTTTTGTTTGCTTTGTTGAAGATGAGTTGGCTGTAGGTATTTGGGTTTATTTCTGGGTTCTTTATTCTGTTCCATTTGTCTATGTGCCTATTTTTGTACCAGTACCATTCTGTTTTGGTGACTACGGTCCTATAGTATAGTTTGAAATCAGGTAGTATGATGCCTCCAGATTTGTTCTTTTTGCTTAGTCTTGCTTTGGCTATGTAGGCTCTTTTGTGGTTCCATATGAATTTTAGTACTGTTTTTTCTAATCTGTGAAGAATGATGATGGCATTTTGATGGGGATTGTGTTGAATTTGTAGATTGCTTTTGGCAGTATGGCCATTTTCACAATATTGATTCTACCCATCCATGAGCATGGGATGTGTTTCCATTTGTTTGTGTCATCTCTGATTTTTTTCAGCAATGTTTTGTAGTTTTCCTTGTAGAGGCCTTTCACCTTCTTGGTTAGGTATATTCTAAGTATTTTTTTTTTTGCAGCTATTGTAAAAGGGGTTGTGTTCTTGATTTGATTCTCTGCTTGGTTGCTGTTGGTGTATGGGAGAGCTACTGATTTGTGTGCATTTATCTTGTATCTGGAAACTTTGCTGAATTATTTTATCAGTTTGAGGAGCCTTCTGGAGGAGTCTTTAGGGTTTTTGAGGTAAACAGTCATATCGTCAGCAAACTGTGACAGTTTGGCTTCCTCTTTACTGATTTGGATGCCCTTTATTTCTTTCTCTTGTCTGATTGCTATGACTAGGACTTCCAGAACTATGCTGAAGAGGAGTGGTGAGAGTGGGCATCCTTGTCTTGTTCCCATTCTCAGAGGGAATGCTTTCAACTTTTCCCCATTCAGTATTATGTTGGCTGTGGGTTTTTCATAGATGGCTTTTATTACATTGAGGTATGTTCCTTGTATGCCGATTTTGCTGAGAGTTTTAATCATAAAGGGATGCTGGATTTTTGTCGAATGCTTTTTCTGCATCTATTGAGATGATCATGTGATTTTTGTTTTTAATTCTGTTTATGTGGTGTATCACATTTATTGACTTGCGTATGTTAAACCATCTCTGCATCCCTGGTATGAAACCCTCTTGATCATGGTGGATTATCTTTTTGATGAGGGATATTGATATGTAGTTTTCTTTTTTGGTTATATCCTTCCCTGGTTTTGGTATTAGGGTGATGCTGGCTTCATAGAATGAATTAGGGAGGATTCCCTCTTTCTCTGTCTTGTGGAATGGTGTCAATAGGATTGGTACCAATTCTTCTTTGAACGTCTTGTAGAATTCCACTGTGATTCTGCCTGGTCCTGGACTATTTTTCGTTGGTAATTTTTAAATTGCCATTTTAATCTCACTGCTTGTTATTGATCTGTTTATGGTATCTAATTGTTTCTGATTTAAGGTAGGAGGGTTATATCTTTCCAGGAATTTATCCATCTCTTCTAGGTTTTCTAGTTTGTGTGGATAAAGTTGTTCATAGTAGCCTTAAATTATCTTTTGTATTTCTATGGTGTCAGTTGTAATATCTCCCTTTTCATTTCTCATTGAGGTTATTTGGATTTTCTGTCTTCTTTTGTTGGTTAATCTTGCTAATGGTCTATCACTTTTATTTATCTTTTCAAAGAAGCAGTTTTTTGTTTCATTTATCTTTTGTATTTTTTTTGTTTCAATTTCATTTAGTTCTTCTCTGATCTTGGTTATTTCCTTTCTTCTGCTGGGTTTGGGTTTGGTTTGTTGTTTTTCTAGTTCCTTGAGGTGTGACCTTAGATTGTCAGTTTGTGCTCTTTCAGTCTTTTTGATGTAGGTGTTTAGGGCTATGAACTTTCTTCTTAGGACTGTCTTTGCTATATCCCAGAGGTTTTGATAGGTTGTGTCGCTAGTGTCATTCAGTTCGAAGAATTTTTAAATTTCCATCTTGATTTCATTTTTGACCCAATGATCACTCAGGAGCAGGTGATTTAATTTCCATGTATTTTCATGGTTTTGAAGGTTCCTTTTGGAGTTGATTTCTGGTTTTATTCCACTGTGGTCTGAGAGAGTGTTTGATATAATTTCAACTTTCTTAAACTTACTGAGGCTTGTTTTGTGGCCTATCATATGGTCCATCTTGGAGAAGGTTCTATGCACTGTTGAATAGAATGTGTATTCTGTGGTTCTTGGATGGAATGTTCTATATATACCTGTTAAGTTCATTTGTTCCAAGGTATAGTTTAAATCCATTGTTTCTTCATTGACTTTCTGTCTTGATGACCTGTCTAGTGCTGTCAATGGAGTATTGAAGTCCCCCACTATTATTGTGTTACTATCTCATTTCTTAGGTCTAGTAGTAATTGTTTTATAAATTTGGGAGCTCCCATGTTAGGTGCATATATGTTTAGGATTGTGATATTTTCCTGTTGGACAAGGCCACTTACCGTTATATAATATTCCTCTTTGTCTTTTTTAACTTGGCAGAGACACAACAAACAAAGAAAGCTTCAGGTCAATATCCTTGATGAACATTGATGCAAAAACCCTTGACAAAATACTAGCAAACTGAATCCAGCGGCACATTAAAAAGCAAATCCACCACAATCGAGTAGGCTTTATTCTTGGATGCAAAGTGGGTTCAATATATGCAAATCAATAAATGTGATTCATCACATAAACAGAACTAAAGACAAAAACCACATGATTATCTCAATAGATACAGCAAAGGCTTTTGATAAATATCAGAATTTCTTCATGTTAAAAACCCTCAATAAACTAGGTATCAAATGAACATTCCTCAAAATAATAAGAGCTATCTGTGACAAACCCACAGCCAACATCATACTGAATGGGCAACAGCTTGAAACATTCCTCTTGAAAGCTGGCACAAGACAAGGATGCCCTCTCTCACCACTCCTATTCAACATAGTATTGGAAGACCTGTCCACCAATCAGGCAAGAGAAAGAAATAAAGGGCATCCAAATAGGAAGAGAAGCAGTCAAACTATCGCTGTTTGTAGGTGACATGATTCTGTATCTAGAAAACCCCATGGGCATGGCTCAAAAGCTCCTTCAGTGGATAAACCATTTTAGTGAAGCTTTAGGACACAAAATCAGTGTACAAAAATTCTTAACGTTCCTATACACCAACAACAGCTAAGCTGAGAGCCATATCAGCCATGCAATCCCATTCACAATTACCACAAAAACAAAATACCTAGGAATATAACTAACCAGGGAGGTGAAAGATCTCTACAATGAGAATTACAAAACACTGCTCAAAGAAATCAGAGATGACAGAAACAAATGGAAAAGCATTCATGCTCGTGGATAGGGAGAATCAATATCACTACAATGAGTATACTGCTCAAAGGAATTTACAGATTCAATGCTATTCTTATCAAACTACCAATGACATTTTTTATAGAACTAGAAAGAACAATTTTAAAATTCATATGGAACCAAAATGAGCCCAAACAGCCAAGGCAATCCTAAGCAAAAAGAACAAAGCTGGAGGCATCATGCTAGCTGACCTCAGACTATACTACAGGGCTACAGTAACCAATACAACATGGTACTGTTATTAAAAAACAGACACAAGACCAATGGAACAGAATAGAGAACCCAGAAAGAAGGTCTCAAACCTACAACTGTCTGATCTTTGACAAGATGACAAAAGAAGCAATGGAGAAAGGGTCCCCAATTCAATAAATGGTGCTGGGGTAATTGGCTAGCTATATGCAAATGATTGAAACTGGACCCCTTTCTTATACTACAAACAAAAAACAGTGCAAGTCATATTAAAGAGTTAAATGTAAAACACAAAACTATAAAAACCTTGGAAGACAACCTAGGCAATACTATTCTGGACATAGGAAGTGGCAAAGATTTCATGATAAAGATGCCAAAAGCAATTGCAACAAAAGCAAAAGGGGACAAATGGGATCTAATTACACTTGAGAACTTCTGCACGGCGAAATAAAATATCAACAGAGTAAACAGACAACCTACAGAATGGGATAAAATATTTGCAAGCTATACATCTGACAAAGTTCTAATATTCAGCATCTATAAGGAACTTAAACAAATTTACAAAAAAAAAAAGCCAAACAACCCCATTAAAAAATGAGCAAAAGATATGAACTGATACTTTTCAATAGAAGACATATATGTGGCCAGCAAGTATATATAAAAAAGCTCAGTATTACTGATCATTAGAGAAATGCAAATGAAAACCACAATGAGATACCATCTCACACTAGTCAGAATGGCTACTATTAAAAAGTAAAAAAATAATAGATGCTGGCGAGGTTGCAGAGAAAAGGGAATGCTAATATACACTGCTGGTAGGAGTGTAAGTTAGTTCAACTGTTGTGGTAAGCAGTGTGGTGATTCCTCAAATAGCTAAAAACAGGACTACAATTTGAAACAGAAATCCACTACTGGGTATATACCCAGAGGAATAGAAATTATTCTACCATAAAGACACATGCACACATATGTTCATTGCAGCACTATTCACAACAGCAAAGACATGGATGTGCACCAATGACAGATTGGATAAAGAAAACGTGGTACATTTTCACCACAGAATGCCACGCAATCATAAAAAGGAACGAGATTATATCCTTTGTGGGAACGTGGATGGAGCTGGAGACCATTATCCTTAGCAAACTAACACAGAAAACCAAATACTGCATGTTTTCACTTATAAATGGGAGTGAAATGATGAGAACACATGGGCATAAAGAGGGGAACAGCACACAGTGGGGCCTACTTGAGGGTGGAGGATGGGTGGAGGGAGAGGATCAGAAAAAATAACTATTGGGTACTAGGCTTATTATCTGGGTGATGAAATAATCTGTACAACAAATCCCTGTGACACAAGTTTACCTATATAACAAACCTGCACATGTACCCCTGAACCTAAAATAAAAGTTTAAAAAATTGCTTTTGTTTAAATAAGCTTCACTGAGATATAGCCTACATATAATTCACCAATTTTCGTTTACAATTTGATCATTTTTGAAAAATGTATATATGTATTAATCACAATGACAATGATAATACAGAACATTTCCATTGCAACAGATTGTTTCCTCCTCCCACCCCTTGGCCCTTGGCAACCACAGATCAACTTCCTATGACTATAGTTTTGATTTTGCTACAATTTCACATAAATAGAATCAAAATAAGGTAGTCATTTGTGTCTGGGTTCTTTCCCTTAGCGTAGTGATGTTGATATATTTATCCATTCCACCATACACATATATAAGTAGAAGTCTTTGTGAAGACATATGTGATCATCTATCTTGGTAAATGCCTATGAGTGAAATTGCTGGGCCACATGGTAAGTATGTGTTTAACTCTATTGGAAACTGCTTAAGTACTTTCCAAAGTGTCTGTACTATTCTGTATTCCCATTGGCAACATATGAGGATTTCAATTGCTCTCCAAATCCTTGCTAATATTTGCTATTGAAGATATTTTTCATTTGAACCATTCTAGTGAGCATAAAAAAATTGAATTTTTACTTAAAAATTTCTCATGAAGACAACTCCAGGTCCGGATGGCCTTGTGGTGAATTTTAACAAACATTTATAGAAAGAAATAATACTAATTATAAACCAAATTTTCCAAAACATAGAAGCGGATAAATATTTCCTAATTCACTTCTTGAGACTCTGATACCCAAACCAGACAAAAACATACAAGAATAGAAAACTCCGAACAAATATCCTCATGAATATACATGCAAAACTTATTATCTCAACATCATCAAGTGAAATCCAGCAATATTTAAATCAGTAACATTTCACGACAAGATGGGATTTACTCCAAGAATGCAAGGTTGCTCTTAGCATTCTAAAATCACACAATGTAATTCACCATATTATTAGACCAGAAAAGAAAAGCATATGATCATCTAAACAGATGCAGAAAAAGTCTTTGATAATGTTTATCTTCCACTTATAATTAAAAAGAAAAGAACTCATGAAACTAAGAATAAATGAGAACACACTTAACTTGTAAAGGGACACATATATTTTAAAAATTGACATCTACCATTATATTTAAAGGAAAAAACACTGAGTGCTTTCCCTCTTAGATGGAGAACAAGGCAAGGATGCCTGCTTTCACCACTTCTATTCAAGACTGTAGTGTAGTTCTGGCCAGTATAGTAAGGCAAGAGAAAAAAAAGATAGATTGAAATGAAAAGAGTAGCACTCTCTTTATTAATAGATTAATGGAGAAAATTTAAGAAATTTACAAATGTTAGTAGAACTAGTCAGTTTAGCAGAGTCACAAGGTACAAAGTACAAGATATTAAAAATCAATTGTATTTCTATATACTAGCAAGAAAACAAAGTACATTGCTACATTCAGTTTTGATAGAGGAAGCCAGAGTGCTATGTAGCTTAAACTGAATCACTTTATTCTTCTTTAATTTGGGGGCGTTCAGATGGGTACAAATTAAATGCTTGATTTTATGATAATTTTTATTTCTATGACCACTACTGAATTTTTGCATACTTTCATTTTTTGCGAACCATCTGGTTTACACTCCTGTAGTTTGCCTATACTTAATCTTCTTTGGAGCATTTGTATTTTGCTTATCTACATGTAAGTATTCCTGGAATGTCAAATATCTTATCTCTTTCCTGTAGTATTTGTTGAAAATATTTTTCCAGCTCTATTATTTCTCTATCAACTTTGCTTGTGGAATTTGTGTCATTCAAAATTTTAATTTTATATAGTCAAATACACTTTTTATTATAGCATTTCCTGTGTAAATTTCTTATCTTGGCTGAGAAGTTCTTCCTCACCCTACAAGTGTACGTTGTCTACATGTTCTCTTCTAATATCTTCTCATATAAAACAAAAACAACTCAGAAATTATTGTAAACTGTACAAGATGGGTGTAAACTGTTTTATGTTATGAATACACAGCCACCTCTGACAGATGCATTTGAAATGAAAGTTGTTCCTTCTTCACAGAAGAAAAATAAAATCTTCGTGACATAGTTTGGCAATGCTGTCTGGGTTTATTATTTCATATTAATTCATGCTTTTCTTTACCAAATGTATTAGCTGTTCTAATACCTGATAAAATAAGTCTTCCCAGAATGCTTTAACTAGTGATCCTTTTCATCCCTTTCTTGTCTATTCTCAAGAATTTATTCTTCCATGTGAGTATCAAAATCTTCTATCAAATCATGAAAAAATAGGATTCTAATTAAATTCTCATCAGCTGCACATACTTATTTGAAGAAAATTGATATTTTCACTGTCTTTCCAACCATAAACATTGTTTCTCAATCTCTTCATATATTGTTTTACATCATTCAAAGAAATATTAATTTTTCTTATACAAGTTGCCTCTAAGAACTTCAGAGATTTTTGCCATTGTGAATGAGTATGTTTTCCTGTTTCCATGATATGACAAACAATTTCTAGTACAGAAAAAAAGGTCAAGTTTTGTGTACTCATTTTTTACTCAGTGTAGAAGATACTAGATTGGGTCATTCCAGTTTATTCCAAAACTCTTCTAGAGTTCAAAGTGTAGAAAGCTAAAAAGCATGGCCTCCCGACATAATTCAGTTCCAATTAGTCAGATGCATTTTGCTCATATAAATCCTGATGGAAAGAAATGGTTCTTAAGCAGAAACTGTAGCAACTATATCCTAATTCCGCATTTGGCATCTCCATCCAGCAGGTGTTGTTACAATGGAGACAGATGTCTAGAAGTCCTGCAGTCAGCAGTAGCAATAGCAGCTCCCTGATTCATCAACTTCCTGCAATGCTGTTATCAGTATTTTTTTTCAACAGAAGCAAAGCTATTCTCAGTGCAAGGATATTCATTAGAGAATCTGAGAATAGAGCCTCTTCTTTTAACCCTTCTTACAATTATTATTTAATACAACATTTACTGTTTTAAATCTTTTTTTTCTTAGAGTGGATTCTATTTTCTGCTAATTGAACATTAATAGATACACCATCCACATTACAAAATTCTCTTTTTAATTCTTATTAGTTCTCTTAGTTTTGTTTTAGAGTCTCTTGGATTGTTCTTGGCAAATTAACATATCAACACCAAATATATATAATTTACTTATTTTCTAGTGTTCATACAGTGGTTTCATTTTTGCATTCTTTAAAAAAGCAACCACTCGCAACAATAATTCAAAATGCTGGCTGGGCACAGTGGCTCACGCCTGTAATCCCAGCACTTTGGGAGGCTGAGGTGGGTGGATCACCTGAGGTCAGGAGTTCAAGACCAACCTGGCCAACATGGTGAAACCCCGTCTCTACTAAAAATACAAAAATTAGCCGGGTGTGGTGGCATGCGCCTATAGCCCCAGCTACTTGGGAGTCTGAGGCAGGATAATCGCTTGAACTGGGGAGGTGGAGGTTGCAGTGAGCTGAGATCGTGCCACTGCACTCCAGCCTGGGTGACAGGGTGAGACTCCATCCTTCATCTAAAAAAAAAAAAAAAAAAAAAAAAAGCATATGATATGGATGGTTTGGATCTGTGTCCCTACCGAAATCTCATCTCATGTTCAACTGTAATTCCCAATGTTGGAGGCAGGGCCTAGTGGGAGGTAACTGGATCCTGGGGGCAGTTTCTCATGGTTAACACCACCCTCTTTGGAGTTGTCATTGCTACCTTTATTGTTGAAAAATGTGTGGCACCTCCCTGCGCTCTCTGTTCTACTGCTCCTTCCATGTAAGACACCTGCTCCCACGTTGCCTTCTGCCATGTTTGTAAGTTTCCTGAGGTCTTCCCAGAAGCCAAATAGATGGGCAACCTCATGCTTCCTGTACACCCTGCAGAACTGTGAGCCAATTAAACATCTTTTTAAAAATATAAATTACCCAAGCTCAGGTATTTCTTTATAGCAATGCAAGAATGGACTAATATGACATACAGACAAAAGGATAAGAATTAAATATCTTAGAAGAGGTGCCTGTGGAGAGGAGAGGAATAGGAGTAGAATATGAGGTTAAAAGGAAACCAGTGAAGAATAGAGCCTTTAAATGAACAATGATGATGAGGTGCTATGAACTAAGAAATTTTGTTTAACTTGACCTTCTGTGCATGAGTTAAAATTAAATCCATCCATCAATATGTACCATACAAGCAAATGTGGCACCAGACATATTAAACAGGCAAGGAAGACTTTATTCAAGACTATAGCAATAGCAGAGAGAGATTAAACTCGACTCTTCTGAAACCAAAGGCAGGGGAGTTTTTCAACACAGGGTAATCATTTAGAAAAGTACTAGACGACATTAGCAGAGAGGTTGGTTAATGCAGTACGTCCACCACATTAACTTATTCCTGAGTTTGCTACATTTTTCTCTGTGATTAGGCCATCTGTGTTTACAAATTGGCATCTAAGTTGGACTCCTATCCTCCCACAGAGACTGGAAGACAGAGATGCTTTCTCTTTCAGAGTTTTCATTTCAAAGAGATGGTTCCCAGGTCCTTAAGAAAGATTATTCCCTGGGTTGTAAAACTGGCAAGAGGATTGGAGAATATTTACACACATTTCAAAGAGGCAGAGAAAGAATTTGCAACTTCGAGTTTTCTAAAGTAAATGCTCTAGTTTACAGTCCCACCAACAGTGTAAAAGTGTTCCTATTTCTCCACATCCTCTCCAGCACCTGTTGTTTCCTGACTTTTGAATGGCAATCATTCAAAAGTCAGGAAACAACAGGTGCTGGAGAGGATGTGGAGAAATAGGAACACTTTTACACTGTTGGTGGGACTGTAAACTAGTTCAACCATTGTGGAAGTCAGTGTGGCGATTCCTCAGGGATTTAGAACTAGAAATACCATTTGACCCAGCCATCCCATTACTGGGTATATACCCAAATGACTATAAATCATGCTGCTATAAAGACACATGCACACGTATGTTTATTGCGGCATTATTCACAATAGCAAAGACTTGGAACCAACCCAAATGTCCAACAATGATAGACTGGATTAAGAAAATGTGGCACATATACACCATGGAATACTATGCAGCCATAAAAAATGATGAGTTCATATCCTTTGTAGGGACATGGATGAAAATGGAAACCATCATTCTCAGTAAACTGTCGCAAGAACAAAAAACCAAACACCGCATATTCTCACTCATAGGTGGGAATTGAACAATGAGATCACATGGACACAGGAAGGGGAATACCATACTCTGGGGACTGTGGTGGGGAGGGGGGAGGGGGGAGGGATAGCATTGGGAGATATACCTAATGCTAGATGACGAGTTAGTGGGTGCAGCGCACCAGCATGGCACATGTATACATATGTAACTAACCTGCACAATGTGCACATGTACCCTAAAACTTAAAGTATAATAAAAAATTAAAAAAAAAAAATAAAGTAAATGCTCTAAAAAAAGGGTGGCTAAGTCTTATATTCAGGAAGAAACCTGTCTAAAGTTTAGTCAAGCTGAGGTGAATGTTGAGGCTGTCTTGGTCAATACATCCATACATATAAGGAAATTTCTAAGATAATGAGGTAAAAAATTTGCTTCTGGCTGAACCCCAAGGAATGCAAGGCATCAACTCAGCTGCCTCCTGGGCTTGCAGGCTCAGCTGCCCACCCACTGGGTATTATCATCTAGCTGCTTTTCTGAATGGCTGGATTTTAGAAGTCTTTATTTGCATCACATTCTTGGGGTAATATTTAGAACGATAAGAGAAAGTAGTGAAAAAAAAAACTCTGGAATCGTGTTTGAAATAGTCTAAGTGCTCAAATATCTATTTGTCAAGAATCAGAACTTCTCAAAATTATATTTCTCTTTTTTCTTTTTGGATTCAGCACAAGATTAGAACAATCTAGAAAAGGGTTTTGAGCTCTTTACCTGGAAGGCTCCTGGCATGCGAGCTAATATATTTCTTTTTTTCTAATACTGACACCTATATAGACAAAAGAAGTCTTTTCCTAGAGAAAGATAGTTGTTGTACTTTTCCTCCTGTGTGAAGGTTTACTGGGGCATTTGTTAATGGGTCAGAGTACCTCGAGGCTCTCTCCACTGGGGATAACAAGAGTTATGTCAGCCTTGATATCTCTGGCCGGCTCCTTGGGCACTTATCACTTCTTTTCATCCCTTCCTCTCCTCCATGTCTCCCTTGCTGTGTGCTTTCTTTGTCATTGAGCTCTCCTGCAGCTCTGCTCTCATAATGGGGTCATTCTCTCCTACCCCCCATCATCTATCCCTCCTTGATCTTGTTTTTATTTCTCTATTCACTAACATATTCCGATCTGCTCTCAGAATTGACTCTTCTTTTGCTTGGGAACATTGAAAGATTAAAATTAAGGCAATGGGTAACATCAAAGTCTAATCATAACCAATTGGTTAATTGTGCTGATCACTGCACATAAGTTATCTAAATAAAAGTCTTAAAACCACGCAAGAGAGATGTTACATGCCATTTTATGACTGGAAAAATTGAGATAAGAAAGGCTTAAAACCCTTCCAAAGATCATAGAGCTAGTAAGAAACAGAACTAGGACTTTATGACCTAATCTCAACTATGTCTTCAAGGCCATGTTTATTTTCGTATATCCTGCTGCCTTCTCTGGTCTTTGGAGCAAAAAGCCTGCATTTCTTTAGGGTAATGAAACTTCAGGGAAGCTAAAATTAGGATTCTGGCACTTGCCAGTCTAGAAGAGATAGAAGAGAGGACATTAAGAAGGTAATTTGAGTTCCCTGTGGCTCAATACATCATCTCAACCAACATCCCACTTCTATGGATGCCAGAACATTGATATTTCTGCTGTTATAATGATCTCTAATTCTGTCCACCTATCAGGACAGTGAGTTACAGGAAATGAAAATGATGCAAGATTCAGGCTTTTTTCTTTTTCTGGAGAAAATGAGGGCAGGTGCCTTCTTACAACCAAACATCTAGGCTATCTCTGGGCTATGTTACTTGGGCTCTACTTTATAAAATTTTAAACTGTAACATATTAAAAATTTTTTTTAACATCATGTGGCTTATTTTCTAAAAGAGGAAGAACTAAACAACAGAAGAATCTTCATCTTAATTAAAATAACACCAACTGAATTCCTTGTGTCCCTGTTTCCTTTACATACACCACCTTCAAAAACCTCAATTTCAACCACTTTATTCTAACACAGCCACATCTTTTCTAATTAATATGATTTGATGTTCCCAAGCCAACCATTCCTCACATGCATTGAGAATGCTGATCCTTGTGTCTGCCACATTTTCATTCTCATGCCACTCATATCATCACTTCTCTTTTTACACAGACTAAATTCACTTGTTAAGTCATCTCTTCCTTTATCCCCTCACATGTCTGACATAAAGGCAACTTACTCTTCACACATAGCAAACTGGAGAAAAATCACACAACAATGACCACTGGACTCAAATTAATAATAAAAATATTGAATAGACCTTCCACACTACCATCAAGCCAACATTAGCCTCCCTAGCACACGCTTATTGATGACTTACCTTGCTGTTTATTGACAGCACAGAGGCAGTAAATAGAGAATGTCTTTCCCTTCCAGACACTACAATTCCTGCCTTCCCTGTGCCATTTTATACATGCTTTGCTTTCCTTCATTTTGCAGTGGATAAGGAATCCCTATTCCCAACGTGATCTCCACTATTCTCTGGATCATTATGGAATTCCCATTTGCAATAAATTCATGGCTTCAATCAGCCCCTTTGCTGCTGCATTAGCAATTTCTCCCTGCATTGGCAAATGCTATGGTCTGTTTTCTATCTAAATTTTTTTTTTCTAGCAAAGACATGGAATCAACCTAGGTGCCCATCAACGCTGGATTGGATACAGAAAACGTGGCACATATACACCATGGAATACTGTGCAGCCATAAAAAATAATGAGATCATGTTGTTTGTAGTAACATGGATGTAACTGGAGGCCATTATTCTAAGCAAATTAGTGCAGGAACAGAAAACTAAAGAACTTATGTTCTCACTTATAAGAGGCAGCTAAACATTGGGTACTCATGGATATAAAGATGACAATAATAGACACTGGGGATTACTAGAGGGAGAGGGAGGGAGGGGGACAAGGGTTGAAAAACTAACTGTTGGGTGTTACACTCACTACCTTGGTGATGGGATCAACTGTACCCCAAACCTTAACATCACACAATATACCCTTGTAAGAAACCTGCACATTTACCTCTGAATCTAAAACGAAAGCTGAAATTATAAAAAAAATTTTTTGAAAGACCTAATGGCATCAGACTGGACTAAGGTTGAGGGTATAGAATATAGCAAAATCAAAGATGTTAATTGTGTCTAAAGAATTAGTGAAGATGGTTCAGAATTTGAACCTTGATTCCAAGGTCAAGAAATACTGTGCAGAAAGATTTAAGACTCAGAGGAAATAGGGAAGCAGAAAATGAAGTTTTAAAACATTTATTTTATTCCAAGGGAAAGTTTTCTGTTTTATTCTGAGGAACCACAGCATTATCTCCGAGTTCATCCTTCTTGGGGTGTCTACTAACAGCCATATTCAGGCTCTGCTATTTGTGCTGTTCCTGGGAGTTTACTTCCTGGCCCTGATAGAGAATTTGGTAATGCCACTGGTGATCAGAACTGATTCCACCTCTGCATACCCATGCACTTCTTTCTGGGATGTATTTGTTCATTTTTCTGCTGTCACATAATACCAGAGATTGGGTAATTTATGAAGAAAAAAATTTATTTGACTCATGATTGTGGAGGCTGGGAATCCAAGATTGAGGAGTTGCATCTGGTGAGGACCTTCTTGCTGTGTCATATAACATGGTGGAAGGGCAAGCATGCACATGAGACTGAGGGGAGATCATACCAAACTCATCCTTTTAATCAGAAACCCATCTCATGATAACAGCATTAATCTATTCATGAGGGTAGAGCCTAATCATCTCTCTCTCTCTCTTTTTTTTTGAGATGGAGTCTCCCTCTGTTGCCCAGGCTGGAGTGCAGTGGCACAATCTAGGCCCACTGCAACCCCCACCTCCTGGGTTCAAGTGATTATCCTGCCTCAGCCTCCCGAGTAGCTGGGATTACAGACGCCCGCCACCATGCCCAGCTAATTTTTGTATTTTTAGGAGAAATGGGGTTTCACCATGTTGGCCAGGCTGGTCTCAAATTCTTGACCTCAGGTGACCCACCTGTCTCGGCCTCCCAAAGTGCTAGGATTACAGGCATGAGCCACTGTGCCCAGCCACATCTTAAGGACTAATTGCCTCTTAAAGGCTCCACCTCTTAATGGTGATACAATGGCAATTAAATTTCAACATGACTTTTGGAGGGGTAGGTGTTGTTTGAGCCAATATTGACTGACCAAAGAAGCCCACCATCCTCAGAAGGAAGGACATTCCAGTCAGAAGAAAGAGCTAATGCAGAGGCCTTGGCACAGAAGAAACTTGAGTTAATTGGGGACAGAAAGAAGGCTGTATGACTGAAGCTCAGCAAGCGATGGGTAAAAAAGGCTGTCCGCAGTCAGATCCCATAGTAACTTTTAGACCATGATGTCAGGAATTTGTGTTTGATTCTCAGTGATGTAGGAGAGTTTTGAAAGATTACTCTGGCTTCTCTATGGAGCACTAATTATAGAAGGACAAGAGTAGAATCAGGAATGATGATTAGGAGCTATTGCAAGACTCCATGTGACATCTGACGGTATTTTTTTTACTAAAATTGATCAGATAAAAAGAGAAGAGAAATTTGGAATATGTTTTGGAAGTACAGTTATAGGGCTTGCTGCTACATTAGATATAGACCAGAAAAGAAAGAGAGGGCTCGAGGTAAGTCTAGATTTTCTCTTGGGCAACTGAGTAGATGATGGTACATCATTTACTGAAGTCAGGATAATCGGGGACATGCACATTAGGAAGGCGAAACTTGAGGATTTGTTTTCTGTTAGTTTGGCTTGTTGGTTGCATTTTGACTAAAATGCCCAAATCTGTATTAGATATCAGAGTGGAATGTCAAGTATCCAGTTGTATATATTATTTTGAAGCTCTAGAAAATGGTCAAATGGTCAGGGCTAATATATGGGGTGTGTGTAGTATTCAGAGCTGTAAGACTGGCATAGAACATCTAAGGAAAATGTTTTCCAGAACATCTAAGGAAAACAAATCCTGGAAAGAAGACCTGCAGCATGCCAGCATTTCTAGTTCAAGCTGAGGATGATCCACCAAGAGAAACTGAGGCACAGCAGCCATTGAACAAGGAGGAAAATCATAAAATTTTTGTATCACAAAAGCCAAGAGAAGAGAGTGCTTCAAGAATAGAGAGGTTAGCTGTGTTGAGTGCCATTGAAAATTCAAATAAGAAAAGAACAGAAAAGCTACCACTGGATTTTGTAACATTGGATTTAAAAGTAGTTGGCAATATTGACGAGAGAAGTTTCAGCTAGCTAGGATAAGTTGAAAAGAGAATGGTAGGTGAAAAAGTAGAGCGATCAACTGCAGTTAACTTTATTGAGAAGTGTTCCTGTGAAGGAGATTGAGAAAATAAAGAAGTATGTTTAGAGGATGTGAAGTCAAGGGAGCTATTTGTTTTTGGTTTTGTTTTGGTTTTTGTTTGTTTTTAGTACATGAAAAAATACTGAAGTTTGAGTGTTCATGGATATGGTCACATAGGCAGTATAATATCAGGATTTTAGCTAGGATGGAGGCAAACAAACTTTGAATCTCTTCTACAACCACTGATGGGAATGAGTTCTTGATGACATTCAAACGGAGGCTGGATAGACACTTACTGGAGATGCTGAATGGGGCTCATGTATTAGTTGGAGATAGAAATAAAGTGATCCATGTGATCTTTTATGCTCCTTAGATTCCTATGATTCTAGAAGGAAGGCTTAGCTGTTTGCATTTGTGTGAGAGAACGTGGGTGTGAGTATGTGTGCATGCAGGTATATAGTGAAGATCAGGTCCTGCCAAACCTGAGGAGGCCCCACGCTGGTCCCTCGCTAGCAGAAGGGTTAGCAAGCCGTCAGTGCCTCACTCCATGGTCTTTCCCTAGACCACAAAAGTGGCAGGAGTCCCAGGGGCCGAGGTCACTGGATAATACTACTTTCCCCATGAGTATAGATCAATCCCCAGCAACTTAGGGCCCAGATTACTCTCTTTCCTTCTCCAAGGGCCAGCCTGGCGCATGGATACCAAGCAGAAAAAGACTAGAAAAAATGAAGAAAGTCACACAAACTGGCTAGGAGCCATCCTCTGAACCAGGAATGGTAAAGGAGTAATGAGGAGGAAGAAAAAGAGGATAGCCCAAGCCTCTTAGCAGGTACTGACTGAAACCAGAGCCCATGCATGCCAACACACTAGCCTTTATCCAAAACTAAACACATGTTGAATATTGTTTAAATGCACTACCATACAGTTGTCAACTGGTTGGAAAAGAAAACCAGATTTTCCGGAGAACTGCATGAGTTCTTTGAGCACCCCACATCATTTGTTTCTCCAAGTGAGGCAGTAGTCAGGAGCTTATCTCCAGGAAGAACTGGAGTCAACAGTCCTTGTCAGTCCTTCCCATACTGCCACATGTGAGGAATCTTAATAAGCAACTGTTCCAAACTTTTCATTGCACAGCACAGAGAACTGGCTCAGAAAAAGGAAGCAGAAAGCGCCTTGCCAAATTCACAAAAGTAGGTCATGAACAGAGCTGGAATAAGATATTTTAGGAAGTTGAACAGTTTGTCGCTTTATCAATCTGTAATTGTTTGTCCTTTTCCTTCATTTATCAGATTTTGGACAAAAGGCTAAGATTCCTTTGGAATAAATTAGTGGGGGTGAAGTGCCATAGTTGCTAGATGGGGAGCTGGATGGAAGCCAAGGAGGAGCAATCCTGAATTATGGGTAACAGTGAGTTTGGAGTATTCTCATTTTCTCTGGTGGGGGATTTCCTAGCTAAATGCCAAGATCTTTGGCTGAAATTAATTTGAGATGTCATTTAGTTCAAGGTCTCATCCTCAAGCAATACAAAGTAGGTAGAAAGCAGAGACTAATTGTGCAGTTCCATATAATTTTTCAGGATAAAGCAAACTCTATAATCCCCATTCATATTCTTGTCATAAAAAGTGTAAAAAAGTTTTCATTCCTTAAAAGTCAAAACAACATGTGTCTACAAAGATTTACTCAGGGAGACCACAAAGTCTGCAACTAGGGTGTGGGAAGAAGGAGGAAAAGAACATCTTTGATACCACTTTCTTCCCACTCCACGGGAGCGCAGCATGCTTCACTTCAAGACACTCTTCAAAAGCTTTTCTTTTGCCTTCTCTACCAGGGACATTTCAATGCAGAGAAGCCCCAGCCTCCAACCTCCTCAGTGGCCTCAGGACCGCCCTCTTCTTCAGACAAGTTTCCTAGAACACAGATTTGGGGTTGAAGAGTGCTAGACAGAGGGCAGGCAAAAGGCAGGAAAACTAATAGAAAAATCAAACTGTTGAGCCATTTTTATTCTTCAACTGAGCAACCAAGTCTCCTTCTTAAAGAAATGGCTTCTCAGCCAAATTCAATTTTATTAGAGGGCATGTAGGGCAAATATAGAATGGTAAAAGAAAGAGGTGCATATTCCTTATTGGAATTAGGCTTAGTTAAATGCCGAATTTGAAGCAAAAAAGTAGAATGTGAATTTATATTACTCCACGCAAAAAGATATTTTTCATTAAAAGTATAAAAAACGTATTTTTTAAAAAAGTAAAATCAGGCTGGGCATGGTGGCTCATGCCTGCAATCCCAGCACTTTGGGAGGCCAAGGCAGGCAGATCACCTGAGGTCAGGAGTTCAAGACTAGGCTGGCCAACACGGTGAGACCTCGTTTCTATTAAAAATACCAAAATTAACCAGGAATGGTGGCATGCACCTGTAATCCCAGTTACTCGGGAGGCTGAGACAGGAGAATCGCTTGAACCCAGGAGGTGGAGGTTGCAAAGCCAAGATTGCGCCATTGCACTCCAGCCTGGGCGACAAGAGCAAAACTCTGTCTCAAAAAAAAAAAAAGAGTAAAACCAAAAGAATTGTCCACTCTGTTACCACCCTAACAACTCAGCTGTCTATTTTAAGTTCCATATAAGCTCCTGCAGTGTGCACATTTTTATATAATCAAATGAATTTAAACTAACTGTGTTTTCTGATCTTTTTACTAGATAGCATATCAAGAATATTTTCCGTTTCTGTCTCTCCTCTGTAATTATTATTTTAATCATTAGAAAATATTCCATTATGTGTTTCTACTAAAATGTAGTAGCCATTCCTCAGTTATTAGACCTTTGAGTTGATCCTAGTGTAACTGTCTTGAAAAAAATACTGAAATATAAATTTTTCACACACAGATTACTTTTCTCTTCTTTTCAATCATTTGCTTAGGATATATTTTCAAAAGAAATTTGAGATTTCATCTTGCCAAAAGTATTGTATCAACATATAATGCTTCCAACAACATGGAAGGACATATCGGTCTCACCAAATCTTGCTAGCACTGGGTATTATGATTTAAAATAGTTTTCATATAAATAGATGTAGACCCGGTGTCACCATCTGGTTTCAATTTACAAGTCTTTGATTATAAGTAGAGTGGAAATTTTTCATTATATTGATAGTATATGCATAGAATTTCAGACTATTTATGTTACCATTTTAGTTTTGTCCCAGAAATTGCAGAAGCTAGAAATCATTGCAGAAGGAGAGAACCTGCAGACAAAGGGGCCACAAATAAGACTTCTGAAGTCATTCAGTGCTAGATGAGAAATCTCATAAGGCAAATATGGTAGAATAATATTGAAAGAGGAAAAGTTAAAAATACTGAGGAGACAAATAAAAGAGTAATAACATTTGTTAGGCAGAAATGGGAAGACTACCTTGTGCCTAGCAGTGTGCTTAGACTAAGCCAAGAAGAATCAACTAAGAACTAGTTAAGCTAGTTCCTATCAGAAATAGGGAGTTCATACACTAATAAGTTGCATTTGTTTTGCAATCAATTATACTCTACTAAAGACATGTTATTATCCCTATTTTTTTTTTCAATAATGTAACAGACCCTCTCTGTGGTGAACTAAGTAGTCCAAAGTTTCCAAGCTAATCCAATTAGTGTTGGAACTAGGACAACAGACCAGACTTTATAGTTTAAAATAATTCATTTTTATATAGAATGTCATGTAAACCTCGAAAGATATCTCAGATGAGAAAGTGAAGATTTAAATTTGCCTCTTTGCCCAAAGTCAGATGCCTGACCAGTAGCAGAGCTGAGACTCATGTCAAGGTCCTCTGACTCTATACGGCCCCATCACCATCCATCCAAGAGAGCCACAGCAGCTTCAAACTGGCCCCTTCCTTGGAACAGGGCCATAGGTGTTACAGCATATAAGACATCTTACTCCCAGGACAGCTTGCAGTCTCACAAATGGGGTTGCCTATGAATCATGCATTCATTTATATATTTGTTCTTTTATTTATTCAATAATCAAAATATGTTTGTGGGCCTGGAGTGGTAGCTCACACCTGTAATCCCAGCACTTTGGGAGGACAAGGTGGGCGGATCACCTGAGGTCAGGAGCTCCAGACCAGCCTGGCCAACATGGTGAAACCCCGTCTCTAATAAAAATACAATAATTAGTGGGGCATGGTGGTGGGCACCTGTAATCCCAGCTACTCAGGAGGCTGAGGCAGGAGAATTGCTTAAACTGAGGAGGCGGAGATTGCAGTGAGCCGAGATCATGCCAGTGCACTCCAGCCTGGGCAACAGAGCAAGACTCCATCTCAAAAATATATACATATTTTTATGATCTCCTAAAATGCATTAAAATAGAATAGACTTGTGCAAAATGTAGCTTTGTGATGTTTTTATTCATTTACTCTATAAACCTTTACTAAGTACCTACTAAATGCTAGGCGCCATGCTTACTTCTGAAGATAAAATGATAAAAAATACTGACAGAGTCCCTGCCCTCATGGAACTTACTCAAAACATGGAGGGACATGAAACAAATTCATTTGGTCATTTAGCCATTCAACAAATATTTACTGAGCCCTTTCTACATTCGAGGCACTCTTCTAATAAATGCTAGGGATATAGCAATGATCAAAACAGATGAAGTCTGGATACTTCACTCTCCATGATGTGTTTATTTCATACTGCATGCCTCTATCAAAACATCTCATGTGCCCCATAAATATATACACCTAGATACCCACAAAAATTTTTTAAAAAGGAAAAAAGAAGATGGTCAAATAGGAACAGCTCTGGTCTGAAGCTCCCAGTGAGATCGACGCAGAAGATGGGTGATTTCTGCATTTCCAACTGAGATACCTGGTTCATCTCATTGGGACTGGTTGGACAGTGGGTGCAGCCCATGGAGGGTGAGCTGAAGCAGGGCAGGACATCGCCTCACCTTGGAAGCACAAGGTGTTGAGGGATTTCCCTTTCCTAGCCAAGGGAAGCCGTGACAGACTGTACCTGAAGAAACAGTACAGTCCTGACCAAATACTGTGCTTTCCCCATAGTCTTTGCAACTGGCAGACCAGGAGATTCCTTCCTGTGCTCGGCTGGGTGGGTCCCATGCCCACAGAGACTTGCTCACTCTTAGTGCAACAGATTGAGATCAACCTGCGACACTGCAGCTTGACGGGGGGAGGAGCATCCACCATTGCTGAGGCTTGAGTAGCTCACAGTGTAAACAAAGAGGTCAGGAAGTGCTAACTGGGTGGAGCCCACCACAGCTCAGCAAGGCCTACTGCCTATCTAGATTCCACCTCTGGGGGCAGGGCATATCTGAACAAAAGGCAGCAGACAGCTTCTGCAGACTTAAACGTCCCTATCTGACAGCTCTGAAGAGAGCAGTGGTTTTCTCAGCATGGCGTTCAAGATCCGAAAATGGACAGACTGCCTCCTCAAGTGGGTCCTTGACCCCTGTGTAGCCTGACTGGGAGACACCTCCCAGTAGGGGCCGGCAGACACCTCAAACAGGTGGGTGCCCCTCTGTGATGAAGCTTCTAGAGGAAGGAAGGATCAGGCAGCAATATTTGGTGTTCTGCAGCCTCCGTTGGTGATACCCAGGCAAGTAGACTTCCAGCAAACTCCAACAGACCTGCAGCTGAGGGACCTTACTGTTAGAAGGAAAACCAACAAACAGGAATAGCATCAATGTCAACAAAAAGATCATCCACGCCAAAACCACATCTGTAGGTTACCAACATGTAAGACCAAAGGGAGATAAAACCACAAAGATGGGGAGAAACCAGAGCAGAAAAGCAGGAAATTCCAAAAACCAGAATGCCTCTTCTCCTCCAAAGGATCACAGCTTCTCGCCAGCAACGGAACAAAGCAAGACAGAGAATGACTTTGACAAATTGACAGAAGTAGGCTTCAGAAGGCTGGTAATAAAAAACTTCTCTGAGCTAAAGGAGCGAGCATGTTCTAACCTATCGCAAGGAAGCTAAAAACCTTGAAAAGGACAGGGAGCCAAGATGGCCAAATAGGAACAGCTCCAGTCTACAGCTCCCAGCGTAAGTGATGCAGAAGATGGGTGATTTCTGCATTTCCATCTGAGGTACTGGGTTCATCTCACTGGGGAGTGCCAGACAGTGGGCGCAGGACAGTGGGTGCAGTGCATCGTGCATGAGCTGAAGCAGGGCAAGGCATTGCCTCACTCAGGAAGCACAAGGGGTCAGGGAGTTCCCTTTCCTAGTCAAAGAAAGGGGTGAGAGACAGCACCTGGAAAATCAGGTCACTCCCACCCTAATACTGCGCTTTTCCAATGGGCTTAAAAAACGGCACACCAGGAGATTATATCCCACACTGGGCTTGGAAGGTCCTACACCCACGGAGTCTCGCTGATTGCTAGCACAGCAGTCTGAGATCAAACTGCAAGGCAGCAGAGATGCTGGGGGAGGGGCACCCGCCATTGCCCAGGCTTGCTTAGGTAAACAAAGCAGCCAGGAAGCTCGAACTGGGTGGAGCCCACCACAGCTCAAGGAGGCCTGCCTGCCTCTATAGGCTCCACCTCTGGGGGCAGGGCACAGACAAACAAAAAGACAGCAGTAACCTCTGCAGACTTAAATGTCCCTGTCTGACAGCTTTGAAGAGAGCAGTGGTTCTCCCAGCACGCAGCTTCAGATCTGAGAACGGGCAGACTGCCTCCTCAAGTGGGTCCCTGATCCCTGACCCCCAAGCAGCCTAACAGGGAGGCACCCCCCAGTAGGGGCAGACTGACACCTCACACGGCCCGGTACTCCTCTGAGACAAAACTTCCAGAGGAACGATCGGACAGCAGCATTCACGGTTCACGAAAATCCACTGTTCTGCAGCCAGCACTGCTGGTACCCAGGCAAACAGCGTCTAGAGTGGACCTCTAGCAAACTCCAACAGACCTGCAGCTGAGGGTCCTGTCTGTTAGAAGGAAAACTAACAAACAGAAAGGACATCCACACCAAAAACCCATCTGTACATCACCATCATCAAAGACCAAAAGTAGATAAAACCACAAAAATGGGGATAAAACAGACCAGAAAAACTGGAAACTCTAAAAAGCAGAGCACCTCTCCTCCTCCAAAGGAACACAGCTCCTCACCAGCAATGGAACAAAACTGGACAGAGAATGACTTTGATGAATTGAGAGAAGAAGACTTCAGATGATCAAACTACTCTGAGCTATAGGAGGAAATTCAAACCAAAGGCAAAGAAGTTAAAAACTTTGAAAAAAATTTAGATGAATGTATAACTAGAATAACAAATACAGAGAAGTGCTTAAAAGAGATGATGGAGCTGAAAGCCAAGGCTTGAGAACTATGTGAAGAATGCAGAAGCCTCAGGAGCTGATGCGATCAACTGGAAGAAAGGGTATCAGTGATGGAAGATGAAATGAATGAAATGAAGTGAGAAGGGAAGTTTAGAGAAAAAAGAATAAAAAGAAACGAACAAAGCCTCCAGGAAATATGGGACTATGTGAAAAGACCAAATCTACGTCTGATTGGTATACCTGAAAGTGACAGGGAGAATGGGACCAAGTTGGAAAACACTCTGCAGGATATTATCCAGGAAAATACCCCAATCTAGCAAGGCAGGCCAACGTTCAGATTCAGGAAATACAGAGAACGCCACAAAGATACTCCTCGAGAAGAGCAACTCCAAGACACATAATTGTCAGATTCACCAAAGTTGAAATGAAGGAAAAAATGTTAAAGGCAGCCAGAGAGAAAGGTCGGGTTACCCTCAAAGGGAAGCCCATCAGACTAACAGCGGATCTCTCGGCAGAAACTCTACAAGCCAGAAGAGAGTGGGGGCCAATATTCAACATTCTTAAAGAAAAAAATTTTCAACTCAGAATTTCATACCCAGCCAAACTAAGCTTCGTAAGTGAAGGAGAAATAAAATACTTTACAGAGAAGCAAACACTCAGAGATTGTGTCACCACCAGGCCTGCCCTAAAAGAGCTCCTGAAGGAAGCACTAAACATGGAAAGGAACAACCCATACCAGCCAATGGAAAATCATGCCAAACTGTAAAGGCCACCGAGGCTAGGAAGAAACTGCATCAACTAACAAGCAAAATAACCAGCTAACATCATAATGACAGGATCAAATTCACACATAACAATATTAACTTTAAATGTAAATGGACTAAATGCTCCAATTAAAAGACACAGACTGGCAAATTGGATAAAGAGTCAAGACCCATCAGTGTGCTGTATTCAGGAAACCCATCTCATGTGCAGAGACACACATAGGCTCAAAATAAAAGGATGGAGAAAGATCTACCAAGCAAATGGAAAACAAAAAAAGGCAGGGGTTGCAATCCTAGTCTCTGATAAAACAGACTTTAAACCAACAAAAATCAAAAGAGACAAAGAAGGCCATTACATAATGGCAAAGGGATCAATTCAACAAGAAGAGCTAACTATCCTAAATATATATGCACCCAACACAGGAGCACCCAGATTCATAAAGCAAGTCCTGAGTGATCTACAAAGAGACTTAGACTCCCACACATTAATAATGGGAGACGTTAACACCCCCCTGTCAACATTAGACAGATCAACGACACAGAAAGTCAACAAGGATACCCAGGAATTGAACTCACCTCTGCACCAAGCGGACCTAATAGACATCTACAGAACTCTCCATCCCAAATCAACAGAATATACATTTTTTTCAGCACCACACCACACCTATTCCAAAATTGACCACATTGTTGGAAGTAAAGCACTCCTCAGCAAGTGTAAAAGCTCAGACATTATAACAAACGGTCTCTCAGACCACAGTGCAATCAAACTAGAACTCAGGATTAAGAAACTCACTCAAAACCGCTCCACTACATGGAAAATGAACAACCTGCTCCTGAATGACTACTGGGTACGTAACGAAATGAAGGCAGAAATAAAGATGTTCTTTGAAGCCAACGAGAACAAAGACACAACATACCAGAATCTCTGGGACACATTCAAAGCAGTGTGTAGAGGGAAACTTATAGCACTAAATGCCCACAAGAGAAAGCAGGAAAGATCCAAAATTGACACCCTAACATCACAATTAAAACAACTAGAAAAGCAAGAGCAAACACATTCAAAAGCTAGCAGAAGGCAAGAAATAACTAAGCTCAGAGGAGAACTGAATGAAATAGAGACACAAAAAACCCTTCAAAAAATCAATGAATCCAGGAGCTGGTTTTTTGAAACGATCAACAAAATTGATAGACCACTAGCAAGACTAATAAAGAAGAAAAGAGAGAAGAATCAAATAGATGTAATAAAAAATGATAAAGAGGATATCACCACTGATCCCACAGAAACACAAACTACCATCAGAGATTACTACAAACACCTCTACGCAAATAAACTATAAAATCTAGAAGAAATGGATAAATTCCTCGACACATCCACCCTCCCAAGACTAAACCAGGAAGAAGTTGAATCTCTGAATAGACCAATAACAGGAGCTGAAATTGTGGCAATAATCAATAGCTTACCAACAAAAAAGAGTCCAGGACCAGATGGATTCACAGCCAAATTCTACCAGAGATACAAGGAGGAACTGGTACCATTCCTTCTGAAACTATTCCAATCAATAGAAAAAGAGGGAATCCTCCCTAACTCATTTTATGAGGCCAGCATCATCCTGATACCAAAGCCGGGCAGAGACACAACCAAAAAAGACAATTTTAGACCAATATCCCTGATGAACATTGATGCAAAAATCCTCAATAAAATACTGGCAAACAGAATCCAGCAGCACATCAAAAAGCTTATCCACCATGATCAAGTGGGCTTCATCCCTGGGATGCAAGGCTGGTTCAATATACACAAATCAATAAATGTAATCCAGCATATAAACAGAACCAAAGACAAAAACCACATGATTATCTCAATAGATGCAGAAAAAGCCTTTGACAAAATTCAACAACCCTTCATGCTAAAAACTCTCAATAAATTAGGTATTGATGGGACGTATCTCAAAATAATAAGAGCTATCTATGACAAACCCACAGCCAATATCATACTGAATGGGCAAAGACTGGAAGCATTCCCTTTGAAAACTGGCACAAGACAGGGATGCCCTCTCTCACCACTCCTATTCAACATAGTGTTGGAAGTTCTGGCCAGGGCAATTAGGCAGGAGAAGGAAATAAAGGTCATTCAATTAGGAAAAGAGGAAGTCAAATTGTCCCTGTTTGCAGATGACAGGATTGTATATCTAGAAAACCCCATTGTCTCAGCCCAAAATCTCCTTAAGCTGATAAGCAACTTCAGCAAAGTCTCAGGATACAAAATCAACGTACAAAAATCACAAGCATTCTTATACACCAATAACAGACCAGCAGAGAGCCAAATCATGAGCCCATTCACAATTGCTTCAAAGAGAATAAAATACCTAGGAATCCAACTTACAAGACGTGAAGGACCTCTTCAAGGAGAACTACAAACCACTGCTCAATGAAATAAAAGAGGATACAAACAAATGGAAGAACATTCCATGCTCATGGGTAGGAAGAATCAATATCGTGAAAATGGCCATACTGCCTAAGGTAATTTATAGATTCAATGCCATCCCCATCAAGCTACCAATGACTTTCTTCACAGAATTGGAAAAAACTACTTTAAAGTGCATATGAAACCAAAAAAGAGTCCGCATCGCCAAGTCAATCCTAAGCCAAAAGAACAAAGCTGGAGGCATCACACTACCTGACTTCAAGCTATACTACAAGGCTACAGTAACCAAAACAGCATGGTACTGGTACCAAAACAGAGATATAGATCAATGGAACAGAACAGAGCCCTCAGAAATAACACCGTATATCTACATCTATCTGATCTTTGACAAACCTGAGAAAAACAAGCAATGGGGAAAGGATTCCCTATTTAATAAATGGTGCTGGGAAAACTGACTAGCCATATGTAGAAAGCTGAAACTGGATCCCTTCCTTACACCTTATACAAAAATCAATTCAAGATGTATTAAAGACTTAAATGTTAGACCTAAAACCATAAAAACCCTAGAAGAAAACCTAGGCATTACCATTCAGGACATAGGCATGGGCAAGGACTTCATGTCTAAAACACCAAAAGCAATGGCAACCAAAGCCAAAATTGACAAATGGGATCTAATTAAACTAAAGAGCTTCTGCACAGCAAAAGAAACTACCATCAGAGTGAACAGGCAACCCACAAAATGGGAGAAAATTTTCGCAACCTACTCATCTGACAAAGGGCTAATATCCAGGATCTACAATGAACTCAAACAAATTTACAAGAAAAAAACAAACAACCCCATCAAAAAGTGGGTGAAGGACATGAACAGACACTTCTCAAAAGAAGACATTTATGCAGCCAAAGAACACATGAAAAAATGCTCACCCTCACTGGCCATCAGAGAAACGCAAATCAAAACCACAATGAGATACCATCTCACACCAGTTAGAATGGCAATCATTAAAAAGTCAGGAAACAACAGGTGCTGGAGAGGATGTGGAGAAATAGGAACACTTTTACACTGCTGGTGGGACTGTAAAGTAGTTCAACCATTGTGCAAGTCAGTGTGGCGATTCCTCAGGGATCTAGAACTAGAAATACCATTTGACCCAGCCATCCCATTACTGGGTATATACCCAAAGGACTATAAATCATGCTGCTATAAAGACACATGCACACGTATGTTTATTGCGGCTCTATTCACAATAGACTTGGAACCAACCCAAATATCCAACAATGATAGACTGGGTTAAGAAAATGTGGCACATATACACCATGGAATACTATGCAGCCATAAAAAATGATGAGTTCATGTCCTTTGTAGGGACATGGATGAAATTGGAAATCATCATTCTCAGTAAACTATTGTAAGAACAAAAAACCAAACACCGCATATTCTCACTCATAGGTGGGAATTGAACAATGAGAACACATGGACACAGGAAGGGGAACATCACACTCTGGGGACTGTTGTGGGGTGGGGGGAGGGGGGAGGGATAGCTTTAGGAGATATACCCTAATGCTAAATGACGAGTTAATGGGTGCAGCACACCAACATGGCACATGTATACATATGTAACCTGCACATTGTGCACATGTGCCCTAAAACTTAAAGTATAATGTTAATAAAATAAAATAAAAAACCTTGAAAAAAGGTTAGATGAATGGCTAACTGGAATAAACAGTGTAGAGAAGACTTTAAGTGACCTGATGGAGCTGAAAACCACAGCATGGGAACTTAGTGATGCATGCACAAGCTTCAGTAGCCAATGTGATCAAGTGGAAGAAAGGATATCAATGATTGAAGATCAAATTAATGAAATAAAGCAAGAAGACAAAATTAGAGAAAAAAGAGTCAAAAGAAACAAACAAAGCCTCCAAGAAATATGGGATTATGTGAAAAGACCAAATCTATGTTTCACTGGTGTACCGGAAAGTGATGGGGAGAATGGAACCAAGTTAGAAACACTCTTCCAGATATTATCCAAGAGAACTTCCCTAACCTAGCAAGGCAGGCCAACATTCAAATTCAGAATACGGAGAACACCACAAAGATACTCCTCAAGAAGAGCAACCCCAAGACACATAATTATCAGATTCACCAAGGTTAAAATGAAGGAAAAACTGTTAAGGGCAGCCAGAGAGAAAGGTCGGTTACCCACAAAGGGAAGCCCATCAGGCTAATGGCAGATCTCTCAGCAGAAACCCGACAAGCCAGAATAGAGTGGGGGCCAATATTCAACATTATTAAAGCAAAGAATTTTCAACCCAAAATCTCATATCCAGCCAAACTAAGCTTCATAAGTGAAGGAGAAATACAATACTTTACAGACAAGCAAATGCTGAGAGATTTTGTTACCACCAGGCCTGCCTTACAAGAGCTCCTGAAGGAAGCACTAAAAATGGAAAGGAACAACCGGTAGCAGCCACTGCAAAAACATGCCAAATTGTAAAGACCGTCGATGCTAGGAAGAAACTGCATCAACTAGCAGGCAAAATAACCAGCTAACATCATAATGACAGGATCAAAATCAAACATAACCATATTAACCTTAAATGTAAATGGGCTGAATGCCCCAATTAAAAGACACAGACTGGCAAATTAAAGAGTCAAGACCCATCGATGTGCTGTATCTCACGTGCAAAGACGCACATAGGCTCAAAATAAAGGGATGGAGGAAGATCTAGCAAGCAAATGGAAAGAAAAAAAAAAGCAGGGCTTGCAATCCTAGTCTCTGATGAAACAGAATTTAAGCCAACAAAGATCGAAAAAGACAAAGAAGACCACTACGTAATGGTAAAAGGATCAATTCAATAAGAAGAGCTATTCTAAATATAAATGCACCCAATATAGGAGCACCCAGATTCATAAAGCAAGTCCTTAGAGACCTACAAAGAGACTTAGACTTCCACACAATAATAATGGGAGACTTTAACACCCCACTGTAAATATTAGACAGATCAATGAGACAGAAGGTTAACAAGGATATCCAGGGCTTGAACTCAGCTCTGGACCAAGCGGAACTAATAGACATCTACTGAACTCTACACCCCAAATCAACAGAATATACTTTCTTCTCAGCACCATGTCGTACTTTTTCTAAAACTGACCACATAATTGGAAGTATAACACTCCTCAGCAAAAGTAAAAGAACAGAAATCATAATCATAACAAACTGTCTCTCAGACCACAGTGCAATCAAATTAGAACTCAGGATTAAGAAACTCACTCAAAACCACACAACTACATGGAAACTGAACAACCTGCTGCTGAATGACTACTGGGTAAATAATGAAATGAAGGCAGACATAAAGATGTTCTTTGAAACCAGTGAGAACAAAGACACAACGTACCAGAATCTCTGGGACAAATTTAAAGCAGTGTGTAGAGGGAAATTTATAGCACCAAATTCCCACAAGAGAAAGCAGGAAAGATCTAAAATCGACACCCTAACATCACAATTAAGAGAACTAGACAAGCAAGAGCAAACAAATTCAAAAGCTAGCAGAAGGCAAGAAATAACTAAGATCAGGGTAGAACTGAAGGAGATAGAGACACAAAAAACCCTTCAAAAAAATCAATGAATCCAGGAGAGCTGTTTTTTTGAAAAGATCAACAAAATAGATAGATTGCTAGCAAGACTAATAAAGAAGAAAAGAGAGAAGAATCAAATAGACACAATAAAAAATGATGAAGGGGATATCACCACTGATTCCACAGAAATACAAACTACCACCAGATAATACTATAAGCACCTCTGTGCAAATAATCTAGAAAATCTAGAAGAAATTGATAAATTCCTGGACACATGCACCCTCCCAAGACTAAATCAGGAAGAAGTTGAATCTCTGAATAGACCAATAACAGGTTCTGAAATTGAGGCAATAATTAAGAGCCTACAACCAAAAAAAGTCCAGGACCAGACGAATTCACAGCTAATCTCTACCAGAGGTACAAAGAAGAGCTGGTACCATTCCTTCTGAAACTATTCCAATCAATAGAAAAAGAGGGAATCCTCCCTAACTCATTTTATGAGGCCAGCATCATCCTGATACCAAAGCCTGGCAGAGACACAATAAAAAAAGAGAATTTTAGGCCAATATCCCTGATGAACATCGATGCGAAAATCCTCAATAAAATACTAGCAAACCAAATCCAGCAGCACATCAAAAAGCTTAATCACCACGATCAAGTTGGCTTCATCCCTGAGATGCAAGACTGGTTCAACATACGCAAATCAATAAACGTAATCCATCACATAAACAGAACCAATAACAAAAACCACATGGTTATCTCAAAAGATGCAGAAAAGGCCTTTGACAAAATTCAACAGCCATTCATGCTAAAAACTCTCAATAAACTAGGTATTGATGGAACTTATCTCAAAATAATAAGAGGTATTTATGAGAAACCCACAGCCAATATCATAGTGAACGGGCAAAAACTGGAAGCATTCCCTTTGAAAACCAGCACAAGACAAGGATACCCTCTCTCACCACTCCTATTCAACATAGTGTTGGATGTTCTGGCTAGGGCAATCAGGCAAGAGAAATAAATAAAGGTTATTCAATTAGGAAAAGAGGAAGTCAAATTGTCTCTGTTGCAGATGACATGATTGTATATTTAGAAAACCCGATCATCTCAGGCCAAAATCTCCTTATCTCCTTAAGCTGATAAGCAACTTCAGCAAAGTCTCAGGATACAAAATCAATGTGCAAAAATCACAAGCATTCCTATACACCAATGATAGACAAACAGAGAGCCAAATCATGAGTGAACTCCCATTCACAATTACTACAAAGAGAATAAAATACCTAGGAATCCAACTTACAAGGGATATAAGGACCTCTTCAAGCAGAACTGCAAACCACTGCTCAATGAAATAAAAGAGGACACAAACAAATGGGAGAACATTCTATGCTCATGAATAGGAAGAATCAATATCGTGAAAATGGCCATACTGCCCAAGGTAATTTATAGATTCAATGCCATCCCCATCAAGCTACCAATGACTTTCTTCACAGAATTGGAAAAAACTACTTTAAAGTTCATATAGAACCAAAAAAGAGCCTGCATTGCCAAGACAATCCTAAGCAAAAAGAACAAAGCTGGAGCATCATGCTACCTGACTTCAAACTATAGTACCAGGCTACAGTAACCGAAACAGCGTGGTACTGGTACCAAACAGAGATATAGACCAATGGAACAGAACAGAGGCCTCGGAAATAACACCACATATCTACAACCATCTGATCTTTGACAAACCTGATAAAAACAAGCAATGGGAAAAGGATTTCCTATTTAATAAATGATGCTGGGAAAACTGGCTAGCCATATGTAGAAAGCTGAAATTGGATCCCTTCCTTATGCTGTATACAAAAATTAACTCAAGATGGATTAAAGACTTAAAGGTAAGACCTAACACCATAAAAACCCTAGAAGAAAACCTAGGCAATACCATTCAGGACATAGGCATGGGCAAAAACTTCATGACTAAAACACCAAAAGTAATGGCAACACAAGCCAAAATAGACAAATGGGATCTAATTAAACTAAAGAGCTTCTGCACAGCAAGAGAAACTATCATCAGAGTGAACAGACAACCTATAGAATGGGAGAAAATTTTTGCAATCTACCCATCTGACAAAGGGCTAATATCCAGAATCTACAAAGAACTTAAACAAATTTACAAGAAAAAAACCCCATCAAAAAGCGGGCAAAGGATATGAACAGACACTTCTCAGTAGATGACATTTATGCAGCCAACAGACATATGAAAAAATGCTCATCATCACTGGTCACCAGAGAAATGTAAATCAAAACCACAATGTGATACCATGTCACACCAGTTAGAATGGCGATCATTAAAAAGTCAGGAAACAACAGATGCTGGAGAGGATGTGGAGAAATAGGAACGCTTTCACATTGTTGGTGGGAGTGTAAATTAGTTCAACCACTGTGGAAGACAGTGTGGTGATTCCTCAAGGATCTAGAACTAGAAATACCATTTGACCCAGACATCCCATTACTGGGTATATACACAAAAGATTATAAATCATGCTGCTATAAAGACACATGCACACGTATGTTTATTGCTGCACTATTCATTCACAATAGCTAAGACTTGGAACCAACCCAAATGTCCATCAATGATAGACTGGATTAAGAAAATGTGGTACATATACACCATGGAATACTATGCAGCCATAAAAAAGGATGAGTTCATGCCCTTTGCAGGGACATGGATGAAGCTGGAAAACATCATTCTAAGCAAACTATCACAAGCACAGAAAACCAAACACCACATGCTCTCACTCATAGGTGGTAGTTGAAGAATGAGAACACATGGACACAGGGTGGGTAACATCACACACCGGGGCCTTTCGGGGGTGTGGGGCTTGGGGAGGGATAGCATTAGGAGAAATACCTGATGTAAATGATGAGTTGATGGGTGCAGCAAACCAACATGGCACATGTATACCTATGTAACAAACCTGCATGTTGTGCACACGTACCCTAGAACTTAAAGTATTAAAAAAATTAAAAAAGCTAATAAAAATAAAGTTTTTGAGCTTGCATTCCAGTGTACAAGACAATTATAAATATATTATAAAATGCCAGGTAGTAAGTGCTGTGGAGCCAAAGCAGGGCAATAAGACAGAGATTGACGGCAGGGGATGGAGACAGTCTGAGGGAGGATGGGGAGACCTTTCTTACATACTCAAAATGTTCTGCTTTGTTTTTACAATTATAATAAATGTCATAAAAGAAAAACAAGTATAACAAAATAAAATTGTAGTGTGCAGGATGTAAAGGCTTCCCTGAGGAAAAAATCCCCTGGGCTGAAACCTGAAGTCTCTTAACAGGATAGACATAAAAGAGGAACAGGAGGTGGGTCGGTTGGTGAGTGATGGAGCTGGCAGGAAGGGTCACGGGGCACTTCCCCCATTGGGCCTTAGTCTCCCAACCTAGGAAGAGAGGGCATTGGGCTCCATGACCTCCAAGGCATCCTTCAGATCAGAATGACTCGGGTTCATGGTTGACATACTGAGTGAGTGCAGGGATCCTTTGTGAGGCTCTCTTCCTCTCTTTCCTGTTAAATGCTTCTGTCACATGGAACTCTGTTCTAAAGCATCTTCTCTCTTGAGTGGGTTTTCTCTGAGTAAGCTTGTCAATGACTCTTTAACTCATATATTGAGCTCAAATATCTCTTCTGAATGTCAGGACCTACATCCAAGTGCCTCCTGGATATCCCCTCCTTATCCGTAGGCTCATCAAAGGCAACATTTTCAAAACAGGTTATCATCTTCCTCACAAACGTGTTAATTTTCCTGGGCCATCTATTTCAGTAAATGGGTCCCCTCCATCACCAAAACCGGAAACCTGAGGATCATTTTTTATTCACTTATCTTTACTCTAAATATTTAATTGGGGATGAAATCCTTTAGCATCCAACTCAATGACATTTCTCAAATCTGTCTCTTCTAGCTTGCCTTCAGTGCTACAGCCTCTGTTAGCCTACCTCTGACTGGGTTGCTGCTATATTCTCCAAATTCTTCCACAGATGAGATGTTCTCATGGATTGTGACCTCACCTCCTTCAAATCTTGGTTCAAGGGATACTGTCTCATTTGTCCTTTCCTGACCACTCTATTTTACATTGCAAAACTCACTGCCTTCCTCTACCCTGCCCCCATTAACAGTCTCCCTTTCCCTGATCTGTTATTTTCCATAGCACTTTCTAACATATGATATTTGTTTATTATATCTATTATTTCTTTCCTGTCTTTCTCAATTAGAATGTAAGCTCTGCAAGGACAAATATTTTTGTCTGTTGTGTTCAATGGCGTACACTAGGAGTCTAGACCTGTGCCTGGCACATAGTAGGTACTCAACAATAATCTACTGAATGAATGAATGAAACTGCCCTGGCTATATGCTCCATTGCCTCCAGCTTGTCTTCCACGTGTCCAGGGCAATTTTTTTTTTTTTTTTAAATTACACTTTAAGTTCTAGGGTACATGTGCACAACGTGCAAGTTTGTTACATATGTATACATGTGCCATGTTGGTGTGCTGCACCCATTAACTTGTCATTTACATTAGATATATCTCCTAATGCTATCCCTTGCTCCTCCTCCCACCCCACGGCAGGCCCTGGTGTGTGATGTTCCCCTTCCTGTGTCTAAGTGTTCTCATTGTTCAATTCCCACCTATGAGTGAGAACATGCGGTGTTTGGTTTTTGTCCTTGCAATAGTTTGCTGAGAATGATGTTTTCCAGCTTCATGCATGTCCCTACAAAGGACATGAACTCATCCTTTTCATGGCTGCATAGTATTCCATAGTGTATATGTGCCACATTTTCTTAATCCAGTCTATCATTGATGGACATTTGGGTTGGTTCCAAGTCTTTGCTATTGTGAATAGAGCCACAATAAACATGTGTGTGCTTATGTCTTTATAGCAGCATGATTTGTAATCCTTTGGGTATATACCCAGTAACAGGATGTCTGGGTCAAATGGTATTTCTAGTTCTAGATCCTTGAGGAATCACCACACTGTCTTCCACAATGGTTGAACTAGTTTACAGTCCCACCAACAGTGTAAAAGTGTTCCTATTTCTCCACATCCTCTCCAGGACCTGTTGTTTTCCAACTTTTTAATGATTGCCATTCTAACTGGTGTGAGATGGTATCTCATTGTGGTTTTGATTTGTTCAGGGCAAATGTTTCTAAACTACCAATCTTATCATGTGACCCCGTGCTTAGCATCATATGCCGCCTTGCATCACCTTGCATCCATCTATACCAGGCTAATGAAGTTCCTCAGAGAGATACTATGGTTTCATGCCTTCCTATATTTGATCACACCGTTTCCTCTTCCAGGGGTGCTGTCTTCCCAGGGAGAGTAAATATCAGTCAAAATTAGCCTAAGCATCACCTCTTCTCTAAAGTTTTACCAGGTCATACAGAGATAACTGATTCACATTTGTGCTACCACCGTATCCTGTGTGGTAGGTTATTATAGCATTTATTTTGTTTCTTTACATTTCTGTCCACCCCAATTAAATTATAAGTTCTTGGGGGCAAGAATCATGTCTTATTCAATTTCGTATCCTCAGAGCCTGGTACAGTGTCCGGCATTTGCATACTTGTTTAACATTTGTTGAATAAATAAATGGGTATTAAGAAAGCAGTCTAGGAGGAGGGACTTTGGAATCCTGAATTCATCCAGGATTGAAGTAATGATGGGGATGATGGGTGTTATCCAGAAACTCCTTGGCCTCATAATTTTTTTTTTTTGTATCTTTAAGCTGAAAGTAACATTTTTTTTTACAGAAGAGGAAGTCCTGTGCATCTGGAATGACTCAACTGTGTTATATTTCTTCTTAGGGCTAGTATCTCTAATTATGAAAAATCTCATCATCATTACTGAGTTCGTCCTTATGGAATCATCTAGAAATCCTCAGATCCAGACCATGACCTGTATGCTCCTGGTGATTTATCTGTTGTCACTGATGGAGAACCTGATGATGATCCTGGTGATCAGGACCAATTCCCACCTTAAAACAACCATGTACTTCTTCTGGGTCATCTGTCATTGTTAGATCTCTGCCTTCCTTCAATCCCTGTGCCCAAGATGCTGCAGAATTTATTAACTCAAAGGTAAACCATCTCTATGTGGTACTGCATTGTCCAGAGTTTCTTTCTCATATTCTCTGGGAGCACAGAAGCCTGCCTACTCCTTGCCATGGCCTGTGATCACTCTACTTCCAACTGCCACCCTCGGCTCAACGATGTGGTTATGAATCAGCCTGTCTGTGTCAGGATGGTGATTGCAGCATGGGCAGTGGGATTCCTAAACTCCTTGACAAAGAATCTTTTCATTTACAACTTACAATTCTGTGGCCCCAGTGTCATCCCTCACTTCTGCTGTGAGCTGCCTTCACTCTTCCCTCTCTCTTGTACTGATCCAGCTGCCAGTGAGGTCCTTCCTGCTGGGTCATGTACATTGCTAGGATTTGTGACTTGCCGCTGGTCCTCTTTTCTTACTCTAACACCATCTCTGCCTCCTAGCCATTTGTTTTTCTGAGGGTCAAGGCAAAGCCTTCTCCACCTGCTCCTCCCACCTCACCGTGGTGCTTTTGTACTATGGTAAGGTTTTATTAAGGTACACAACCCCTCTCTTAGGTTCCATCTTGGAGCAAGTGGTCTGCATTCAGTACAGTGTGATCACATCTTCACTGAAGCCACTCATCTGCAGCCTCAAGAACCAGGAGGTGAAGACAGCTCTGTGTAAAATGTTGAAGCAGTAAACATGCCCCTCCCTGTATGGAGGATTCATGTTACATTTGGTCTGAAGGCAATGAGAAAAAATACTCAAGAGGATGAAGTACATAAATGGCTCATTCCGTCACTTAAGAAAATTGCCGTTTGATGAACATAACCTCTAGGGTCTGGGTAATAGAAGATTCAAGCGTGAGATGGCTTATTTTATTGTATTTGGTAAGAAAATAAACACTGAGAAATAGGCCCTGGAATGGAGTTGTGTGGGGAGACAGAGTCCAAACCTGCTCGTTTTGCTTAAGAGTTTTGAAAGTATAGAACTCCCACGGGTTTTAAAACATAAGAGTGTGAAATACTCTTCAGAGTGCAAACTAGTTACTGACTGAAGATGGTACTGAAGGAAGATTGCTTCATCCACCTGACTTGGGGGCCCCTAAAATGTTGATGTGTCTGATTAGAGTTGACTAACTTTCTGGATGCCAGAAAGCAAAGACACAGATTGCCAAGAACTCACCCTAACCTGTTCAAAGGAAAAATAACTGTTTCAGGTGTGCTAATAATAACATTGTGAATGTCTTGCATAGAATCTGGTTGCTTGGTGACTAGAATGGGGACTTCCTTAGGATCCAAGGTGACAAATGTCTGTGCTGTCTCAGAATGATGTTTCATTCAACCCTGGGGATACCAAGTCAATGAGTACACTCAGCATCTGCCAGGCCCATTTAGCCAAGCCTTTCCAGAACCCCCGTCCAAGTGGACTTGACACACACACTGTTTTGAGTGACATCATTGCTCTTTTGTGTGCGGGAACTATGTATTGGCCCCTCTTTCTCAGAGTGATGTGCATACGCATTTAATCAAATACATTTATTTCTTGTCCCAAAAGATATACGGGGTGGGGGGACAATAAGCTCAAAACCCAGTGTGGAGGCTGGCCCACATGTTCCCTTTAATGAAATATTTACCAGGCACCATGGTCTTTCTACCCTTAAGTATTAAAGAAAAACAAGATTTTCTTTTTATTTGGCATTTTCTTAATTTATTAAAACTTGAAGTAATAAACATTATTGGTTTGTTTTATATTTTTATTATAAACTTTTAATCTTAAGTGTATAATAAATTATATAGAATTAGTGTATAATAAATTGTATAGAATTAGTAGGGGGAATGGGTAGCAGATGAACAAGAGAAATATTTTACAATTTTTAAAGATGTCAGTATAAAAAACCCACTTTTTTCAGAAAAAAGTATACTTCATCTTAAAGTGTATTTCTACAATAAGTGTAATGATTATATATCAATAGAAATTACCACTTGGGTCAGTTATTCTAGAAACTGACAAGTCATCTGATTGTTTTTCAAGGTAAAGGGAGGTTTTAGTCAAGAGTATACCCAATCATATACTTCAGGTGGAGCATCTGGTTCTCCCCTAAGTGATACAAATTCAAGATATACTTAGGACTAACAGAACTTAGGGACTTTTTTAAATAAGGGAAGAGTTAATAACAACATCATTACGCCCTTTCCCCCTTTCTTTGTATTTTTAAGATAAACTTTCTAAAGTGGATCTATTTAAATCTAGATTATGGGCATAGTGGAAAGGGTGGCCTTCCCCACAACAAACTCTAATAGAGGATACAAATGAAGTCATATAAATTGTTGTTAACAATATATCGTCTGCATCTTACAAACACTCCCTTCCTCATCTGCATCCTTGAGGGATGGGTCCAACGACCAATCTATACACAATTTCTCCTCCCTTAGGAGACTGGGGAAGTTACTGGCACAAGGTGGCATGCATGCTTGTCACCTACTGCAGACCCTCATGCAGTAATTCTTCCTGGTGGGCCACCCCACCAGCCTTCCACATATACCTTGGATGTATGAATTTTGTTGGTGAAAGCATGGCTTACATTCAAACTGCAACCCCTCATCTTCTCATTCTCATTCTCTCTTTTGTTGCTCTGTTATCAGTATTTTATGATCTTGATTTATATTGTCCATGAGTTTGCATAAATATTTGTATTAAATTACAGTCCAGCCGAGAGAATATTAGAGTCTAGAAATGCTACTTGCCAGGCCTACGAATTGTTTTAAAATCATTTTTAAATATTTTTCAATTTGATAGGGATTAGATCTTTCATTTGTTTGCATTTATTTTTCCCATAAATAACATTTAGTATTTTCTGAAATGTTTATTAAACATTAGCATTTCCTATTTTATAATCAGCATACCATTTTCTATTTTCCTACTGAATGCATACTATTAATTTTTTATTTGTATGAGGCATTTACTTATTTACCTATTTTTTATTGATACATAATATTTGTACATTTATGGGGTACATGTGATATCTCGTTACATGTGTAGAATGTGCAATGATCAAGTCAGGGTATTTAGGATATCCATCACCTCGAGTATTTATCATTTGTATGTAATGGAAACATTTCAAGTCTATTCTACTTCTAGCCATTCTGAAATATATACACATTATTGTTAATTTTAGTCATCGTATGCTGGCATAGAACATTAGAACTTATTCCTTCTATCTAAATGAATCTTTGTACCCATTAGCCAACCTCTCTTCACCCAGCTACCCAGCCCTCCCAGCCTCTATGATTCCTCCCAGTAACTATTACTCTACTCTCTATCTCCATGAGATCAACTTTTTAAGCTCCCACATTTGAATGAGAACATGTGATACTTGTCTTTCTGTGTGTGGCTCATTTCACTTAATATAATGATCTTCAGTTCCATCCATGTTGCTGCAAATGACAGGATTTCATTCTTTTTTGTGGTTGAATAGTATTCCATTGGGTATGCATGCCATATTTTCTTATCTATTCATTCATTGGTGGACACTTAGGTTGATTCCACATACTGGCTATTGTAAATAGTGCTGCAATAAACATGGAGTGCAGGTATCCCTTTGATATACTGATTTCCTCTCCTTTGGATAAATCTCCATTGGCAGGATTGCTGGATTGTATGGTAGTGCTATTTTTAGTTTTTTGAGGTGCCTCCATAATGGCTGCACTAATTCACATTCACATAAAAAATGTATAAGAGTTCACTTTACTCTGCATCCTCACCAGCATTTGTTATTTTTTGTCTTTTTAATAATAGTCATTCTAACTGAAGTAATATGATATCTCATTGTGGTTTTGATTTGTGTTTCCATGATGACTGGTGACACTGGAAAGCCCCAAAGCATCATTCAAGCCCCTTTTCTACATCTTTGCCAAACTCAGAATGTCTAGGACAAGATGGTGAGCTCTATAGTTCTTGACTTTAAGGCCCAAACCTAAGTACAAAAGGCTTGGAACTAAACGTCTGAAACAATTTCATTTGAAGTATCCTGTTTGTTCTCATATGTATACTCTTAATGGCCAAAGCACATAATCTTGTCCCAGAGAGCGAGGACAGTCTGAGGCAATGGCAGATGCAAGAATCCACATAAGATGGGACTTCAAGGGCAGTGCTTTCCACTGAAAATTATCTGCTTCCTGACCTGGTGGCCTGCACTGTGCTGTCAGGAGCTCTGGAAGGTGACTTCTTGCTTCTATTCATTTTGCCACAAGACTATTTTGTCCCCATTTTTTCTTGAGGACTCCAGTCCCCTCTCGATCTTTATTTTTAACTATAAATGATATCATGTGTTACAATTTACAAAATTGTGTGTACAGTGCAAAGAATAAAAATACATCAGTCAACTGTGTATTTATCCTGACTGAAGCAATAGAATACTTCCAGAGCCTTAGAAGCCCTGTGTGTGACTCCCGTTATATTGCTGTCTCCCTCTCCCCAGAGGTGACCATTGTCCCAAATTGCACAGTACTCATTTCCTTGCTTTTATTTATAGTTTACCACTTATTTGTTATTCCTAAATAAGATTGTTGAGCTTTTCCTGTTTTTGAAATTCATATAACTAGAATCATATAGTATGTTTTCTACTATGATTTGCTTCAGAAATACTGAACAATATTTCTTCTCGTGTTTTGAGAAGTCTTTGTAGGCAATATATGGCTGCATTTTGATTATGTTATCCAGTCTTAAAATTATTTTCTTTTAAGAGGAGAGTTTCATCAATAATCATTACAATGATTATTAATGTATTCAGGCCGGGCATGGTGGCTCACACCTGTAATCCCAGCACTTTGGGAGGCCGAGGCGGGTGGATCACCTGAGGTCAGGGGTTTGATATCAGCCTGGCCAACATGGTGAAACCCCATCGCTACGAAAAACACAAAAATTAGCCAGGTGTGGTGGCATATGCCTGTAATCCCAGCTACTCGGGAGGCTGAGGCAGGAGAATTGCTTGAACCCAGGAGGTGGAGGTTGCAATGAGCTGAGATTGCACCACTGCACTCCAGCCTGGGTTACAGAGTGAGACTCCATCTCAAATAATAAAGATAATAATAATAATTATTATTATTATTATCGATGTATTCAGATCCATTTCTATTTTTCCCACATCTTCATCTTCCTTTTCTTTCTGGCTCTTTTTCCTATTCCATTTTTCTCTTTGCTTGTCTCTTCTTTTGCTGGCTATCCTATCTTTTTTATCATACTAACATCGCCTAACAAAGTCACCTAGTAAAGTTAGCATCTTTATCCTCTTCCAAGCCAATATAAAGGCCATAAGACACTTTAAATCAAAACGTGAATTTATATGCTATTTCAATCCAGGATTTTAGTTCTTTCTTTTTCCTCCACACATTAGATATTTTTATTAGTATTTTAGTTATACAGTCAGCTTTTGTTTAGGTTTACTCATATATTTAACATATCTTTGCTTACCTTTCTTCCTGAAAATAATGATTTTTCTATATAGCATTACACACAGGATGCTGAAGAAATGTAACTTATCAAAAGGTATACATTCTCCTTTTAAATGAAAGGGGAATTTCATCATTTCCTTATATAATTTTAACATAAAAATATGGATAGTACCCAACAGGTAGATTTTTAACCTCCTCCCCCTCTGTCCTCTAGTAGCCCACAGTGTCTATCATTCGTATATTTATGTCCACGTGCTCAATGTTTAGCTCCCACTTAGAAGTGAGAACATGTGACATGTGATTTTCTGTTCTTGCATTAATTTGCTTAGGATTACAGTCTCCAGCTCCATCCATGTTGTTGCAAAGGACATGATTTCATCCCTTTTTATGGCTGCTTAGTATTCCATGGTGTATATGCATTATATTATCCTTATCCAATACCTAGGTGATAGAATCCATACTCCAAACCTCAGCATCATGAAATATTCTTATGTAACAAATCTATATATTTACCCTCAGTATGTAAAATAAAAATTGAAGGGAGGAGCCAAGATGGCCGAATAGGAACAGCTCCGGTCTACAGCTCCCAGGGTGAGCGATGCAGAAGACGGGTGATTTCTGCATTTCCATCTGAGGTACCGGGTTCATCTCACTAGGGAGTGCCAGACAGTGGGCACAGGTCAGTGGGTGCAGCGCACCGTGCGCGAGCTGAAGCAGGGCGAGGCATTGCCTCACTCAGGAAGTGCAAGGGGTCAGAGAGCTCCCTTTCCTAGTCAAAGAAAGGGGTGACAGACGGCACCTGGAAAATTGGGTCACTCCCACCCGAATACTGCGCTTTTCCGACGGGCTTAAAAAATGGCGCACCAGGAGATTAAATCCCACACCTGGCTCGGAGGGTCCTACACCCACGGAGTCTCGCTGATTGCTGGCACAGCAGTCCAAGATCAAACTGCAAGGTGGCAGCGAGGCTGGGGGAGGGGCGACCGCCATTGCCCAGGCTTGCTTAGGTAAACAAAGCAGCCAGGAAGCTTGAACTGGGTGGAACCCACCTGCCTGCCTCTGTAGGCTCCACCTCTGGGGGCAGGGCACAGACAAACAAAAAGACAGCAGTAACCTCTGCAGACTTAAATGTCCCTGTCTGACAGCTTTGAAGAGAGCAGTGGTTCTCCCAGCACGCGACTGGAGATCTGAGAACGGGCAGACTGCCTCCTCAAGTGGGTCTCTGACCCCTGACCCCTGAGCAGCCTAACTGGGAGGCACCCCCGAGTAGGGGCAGACTGACACCTCACACGGCCTGGTACTCCTCTGAGACAAAACTTCCAGAGGAAGGATCAGACAGCAGCATTCGTGGTTCATGAAAAACCGCTGTTCTGCAAACACTGCTGCTGATACCCAGGCAAACAGGGTCTGGAGTGGACCTCTAGCAAACTCCAACAGACCTGCAGCTGAGGGTCCTGTCTGTTAGAAGGAAAACTAACAAACAGAAAGGATATCCACACCAAAAACGCATCTGTACATCACCATCATCAAAGACCAAAAGTAGATAAAACCACAAAGATGGGGAAAAAACAGAGCAGAAAAACTGGAAACTCTAAAAAGCAGAGAACCTCTCCTCCTCCAAAGGAATGCAGTTCCTCACCAGCAATGGAACAAAGCTGGACGGAGAATGACTTTGACGAGTTGAGAGAAGAAGGCTTCAGACGATCAAATTACTCTGAGCTACGGGAGGACATTCAAACCAAAGGCAAAGAAGTTAAAAACTTTGAAAAAAAATTTAGACGAATGTATAACTAGAATAACCAACACAGAGAAGTGCTTAAAGGAGCTAATGGAGCTGAAAGCCAAGGCTCGAGAACTACGGGAAGAATGCAGAAGCCTCAGGAGCCAATGCGATCAACTGGAAGAAATGGTATCAGCGATGGAAGATGAAATGAATGAAATGAAGCAAGAAGGGAAGTTTAGAGAAAAAAGAATAAAAAGAAATGAACAAAGCCTCCAAGAAATATGGGACTATGTGAAAAGACCAAATCTACATCAGATTGGTGTACCTGAAAGTGGCGGGGAGAATGGAACCAAGTTGGAAAACACTCTGCAGGATATTATCCAGGAGAACTTCCCCAATCTAGCAAGGCAGGCCAACATTCAGATTCAGGAAATACAGAGAACGCCACAAAGATACTCCTCGAGAAGAGCAACTCCAAGACACATAATTGTCAGATTCACCAAAGTTGAAATGAAGGAAAAAATGTTAAGGGCAGCCAGAGAGAAAGGATGGGTTACCCACAAAGGGAAGCCCATCAGACTAACATCTGATCTCTCGGCAGAAACTCTACAAGCCAGAAGAGAGTGGGGGCCAATATTCAACATTCTTAAAGAAAAGAATTTTCAACCCAGAATTTCATATCCAGCCAAAGTAAGCTTCATAAGTGAAGGAGAAATAAAATACTTTACAGACAAGCAAATGCTGAGAGATTTTGTCACCACCAGGCTTGCCCTAAAAGAGCTCCTGAAGGAAGCACTAAACATGGAAAGGAACAACAGGTACCAGCCGCTGCAAAATCATGCCAAAATGTAAAGACCATCGAGGCTAGGAAGAAACTGCATCAACTAACGAGCAAAATAACCAGCTAACATCATAATGACAGGATCAAATTCATACATAACAATATTAACTTTAAATGTAAATGGACTAAATGCTCCAATTAAAAGACACAGACTGGCAAATTGGATAAAGAGTCAAGACCCATCAGTGTGCTGTATTCAGGAAACCCATCTCACATGCAGAGACACACATAGGCTCAAAATAAAAGGATGGAGGAAGATCTACCAAGCAAATGGAAAACAAAAAAAGGCAGGAGTTGCAATCCTAGTCTCTGATAAAACAGACTTTAAACCAACAAAGATCAAAAGAGACAAAGAAGGCCATTACATAATGGTAAAGGGATCAATTCAACAAGGAGAGCTAACTATCCTAAATATATATGCACCCAATAGGGGGGAACCCAGATTCATAAAGCAAGTCCTGAGTGACCTACAAAGAGACTTAGACTCCCACACATTAATAATGGGACACTTTAACACCTCACTGTCAACATTAGACAGATCAACGACACAGAAAGTTAACAAGGATACCCAGGAATTGAACTCAGCTCTGCACCAAGCGGACCTAATAGACATCTACAGAACTCTCCACTCCAAATCAACAGAATATACATTTTTTTCAGCACCACACCACACCTATTCCAAAATTGACCACATAGTTGGAAGTAAAGCTCTCCTCAGCAAATGTAAAAGATCAGAAATTATAACCAACGGTCTCTCAGACCACAGTGCAATCAAACTAGAACTCAGGATTAAGAAACTCACTCAAAACCACTCAACTACATGGAAACTGAACAACATGCTCCTGAATGACTACTGGGTACATAACGAAATGAAGGCAGAAATAAAGATGTTCTTTGAAACCAACGCGAACAAAGACACAACATACCAGAATCTCTGGGACACATTCAAAGCAGTGTGTAGAGGGAAATTTATAGCACTAAATGCCCACAAGAGAAAGCAGGAAAGATCCAAAATTGACACCCTAACATCACAATTAAAACAACTAGAAAAGCAAGAGCAAACACATTCAAAAGCTAGCAGAAGGCAAGAAATAACTAAAATCAGAGCAGAACTGAAGGAAATAGAGACACAAAACACCCTTCAAAAAATTAATGAATCCAGGAGCTGGTTTTTTGAAAGGATCAACAAAATTGATAGACCGCTAGCAAGGCTAATAAAGAAAAAAAGAGAGAAGAATCAAATAGATGCAATAAAAAATGATAAAGGGGATATTACCACTGATCCCACAGAAATACAAACTACCATCAGAGATTACTACAAACACCTCTACGCAAATAAACTAGAAAATCTACAAGAAATGGATAAATTCCTCGACACATACACTCTCCCAAGACTAAACCAGGAAGAAGTTGAATCTCTGAATAGACCAATAACAGAAGCTGAAATTGTGGCAATAATCAATGGCTTACCAACAAAAAAGAGTCCAGGACCAGATGGATTCACCGCTGAATTCTACCAGAGGTACAAGGAGGAACTGGTACCATTCCTTCTGAAACTATTCCAATCAATAGAAAAAGAAGGAATCCTCCCTAACTCATTTTATGAGGCCAGCATCATTCTGATACGAAAGCTGGGCAGAGACACAACCAAAAAAGTGAATTTTAGACCAATATCCTTGATGAACATTGATGCAAAAATCCTCAATAAAATACTGGCAAACCGAATTCAGCAGCACATCAAAAAGCTTACCCACCATGATCAAGTGGGCTTCATCCCTGGGATGCAAGGCTGGTTCAATATATGCAAACCAATAAATGTAATCCAGCATATAAACAGAACCAAAGACAAAAACCACATGATTATCTCAATAGATGCAGAAAAGGCCTTTGACAAAATTCAACAACGCTTCATGCTAAAACTCTCAATAAATTAGGTATTGATGGGATGTATCTCAAAATAATAAGAGCTATCTATGACAAACCCACAGCCAATATCATACTGAATGGGCAAAGACTGGAAGCATTCCCTTTGAAAACTGGCACAAGACAGGGATGTCCTCTCTCACCACTCCTATTCAACATAGTGTTGGAAGTTCTAGCCAGGGCAATCAGGCAGGACAAGGAAATAAAGGGTATTCAATTAGGAAAAGAGGAAGTCAAATTGTCCCTGTTTGCAGATGACATGATTGTATATCTAGAAAACCCCATTGTCTCAGCCCAAAATCTCCTTAAGCTGATAAGCAACTTCAGCAAAGTCTCAGGATACAAAATCAATGTACAAAAATCACAAGCATTCTTATACACCAATAGCGGACAAACAGAGAGCCAAATCATGAGTGAATTCCCATTCACAATTGCTTCAAAGAGAATAAAATACCTAGGAATCCAACTTACAAGGGACGTGAAGGACCTCTTCAAGGAGAACTACAAACCACTGCTCAATGAAATAAAAGAGGATACAAACAAATGGAAGAACATTCCATGCTCATGGGTAGGAAGAATCAATATCGTGAAAATGGCCATACTGCCTAAGGTAATTTATAGATTCAATGCCATCCCCATCAAGCTACCAATGACTTTCTTCACAGAATTGGAAAAAACTACTTTAAAGTGCATATGAAACCAAAAAAGAGTCCGCATCGCCAAGTCAATCCTAAGCCAAAAGAACAAAGCTGGAGGCATCACACTACCTGACTTCAAACTATACTACAAGGCTAAAGTAAACAAAACAGCATGGTACTGGTACCAAAACAGAGATATAGATCAATGGAATAGAACAGAGCCCTCAGAAATAACACCGTATATCTACATCTATCTGATCTTTGACAAACCTGAGAAAAACAAGCAATGGGGAAAGGATTCCCTATTTAATAAATGGTGCTGGGAAAACTGACTAGCCATATGTAGAAAGCTGAAACTGGATCCCTTCCTTACACCTTATACAAAAATCAATTCAAGATGTATTAAAGACTTAAATGTTAGACCTAAAACCATAAAAACCCTAGAAGAAAACCTAGGCATTACCATTCAGGACATAGGCATGGGCAAGGACTTCATGTCTAAAACACCAAAAGCAATGGCAACCAAAGCCAAAATTGACAAATGGGATCTAATTAAACTAAAGAGCTTCTGCACAGCAAAAGAAACTACCATCAGAGTGAACAGGCAACCTACAAAATGGGAGAACATTTTCACAACCTACTCAACTGAGAAAGGGCTAATATCCAGAATCTACAATGAACTCAAACAAATTTACAAGAAAAAAACAACCCCATCAAAAAGTGGGTGAAGGACATGAACAGACACTTCTCAAAAGAAGACATTTATGCAGCCAAAAAACCCATGAAAAAATGCTCACCATCACTGGCCATCAGAGAAATGCAAATCAAAACCACAATGAGATACCATCTCACACCAGTTAGAATGGCAATCATTAAAAAGTCAGGAAACAACAGGTGCTGGAGAGGATGTGGAGAAATAGGAACACTTTTACACTGCTGGTGGGACTGTAAAGTAGTTCAACCATTGTGCAAGTCAGTGTGGCGATTCCTCAGGGATCTAGAACTAGAAATACCATTTGACCCAGCCATCCCATTACTGGGTATATACCCAAAGGACTATAAATCATGCTGCTATAAAGACACATGTACACGTATGTTTATTGTGGCATTATTCACAATAGCAAAGACTTGGAACCAACCCAAATGTCCAACAATGATAGACTGGATTAAGAAAATGTGGCACATATACACCATGGAATACTATGCAGCCATAAAAAATGATGAGTTCATGTCCTTTGTAGGGACATGGATGAAACTGGAAATCATCATTCTCAGTAAACTATCGCAAGAACAAAAAACCAAACATCGCATATTCTTACTCATAGGTGGGAATTGAACAATGAGAACACATGGACACAGAAAGGGGAACATCACACTCTGGGGACTGTTGTGTGGTGGGGAGAGGGGTGAGGGATAGCATTGGGAGATATACCTAATGCTAGATGACGAGTTAGTGGGTGCAGCGCACCAGCATGACACATGTATACATATGTAACTAACCTGCACATTGTGCACACGTACCCTAAAACTTAAAGTATAATAATAATAAATTAAAAAAAAAGAAAAAAGCAGGGGTTGCAATCCTAGTTTCGGATGAAACAGACTGTAAACCAACAAAGATCAAAAAAGACAAAGAAGGGCATTACATAATGGTAAAGGATTCAATTCAACAAGAAGAGCTAACTATCCTAAATATATATGTACTCAACATAGGAGCACCCAGTTTCATAAACAAGTTCTTAGATACCTACAAAGAAACTTGGACTCTCATGTAATAATAATGGGAGACTTTAACACCCCACTGTCAATATTAGACAGATCATTGAGACAAAAAATTAACAAAGATATTCAGGATGTGAAATCAGCTCTGGCTCAAGTGGACGTGATAGATATCTACAGAACTCTCCACACAAAACCAACAGAATATACATTCTACTCAGTACCACGTGGCACTTACTCTAAAATCAATCACACAATCGGAAGTGAAACATTCCTCAGCAAATGCAAAAGAACTGAAATTATAAGAGAGAGTTTTATACCACAGTGCAATCAAATTAGAACTCAAGATTAAGATACTTACTCAAAACCACACAACTACATGGAAATTGAACAACCTGCTCCTAAATGACTCCTGAGTAAATAATGAAATTAAGGAAGAAATCAAGAAATTCTTTGAAACCAATGAGAACAAAGAGACAATGTACCAGAATCTTGGGATGCAGCTAAGGCAGTGTTAAGAGGAAAAGTTATGACACTATGTGCCCACATCAAAAAGATAAAAAGATCTCAAATTGACATTCTAACATCACATCTAAAAGAACTACAGAACCAAGAGCAAACCAACAGAAAAGCAAAGCTAGCAGGAGACAAGAAATAGCCAGGATCACAGTGGAACTAAAGGAGGTAGAGAAAAACCCTTCAAAAAAAATCAACGAATCCAGGAGCTGGCTTTTTGAAAAAATTAATAAAATAGATATACCACTAGCTAGATTAATAATGAAGAAAAGAGAGAAGAATCAAATCAACACAATAAAAAATGATAAAGGGGCTATCACCACTGACCCCACAGAAATACAAACAAGTTTCAGAGAATACTATAAACACCTCTATGCACATAAACTAGAAAGTCTAGAAGAAATGGATAAATTCCTGAACACATACACCCACCTGAGACTGAACCAGAAAGAAGTTGAATCCCTGAATACACCAATAATGAGTTCTGAAATTCAGGCAGTAATAAACAGCCTACCAAACAAGAAACAGCCCAGGACCAGAAAGATTTACAGCTGAATTCTACCAGAGGCACAAAGAAGAGCTGGTATCATTTCTTCTGAAACTATTCCAAACAATTGAAAAGGAGGGACTCCTCTCAAACTTATTACATGAGGTAAGCATCATCCTGATACCAAAACCTGGCAGATATATAACAACAACAAGAAACTTCAGGCCAGTATCCCTAATGAATATCAATGCAAAAATCCTCAATAAAATATGGTAAACTGAATTCAGGAGCACTTCAAAAAGCTTACCTACCATGATCAAGTCAGCTTCATCCCAGGAATGCAAGGTTGGTTAAACATATGCAAAACAGTAAACATAATTCATGATGTAAATAGAACTAAAGACCAAAACTAAATGATTATCTCAATAGTTGCAGAAAAGGCCTTCAATAAAATTCAACATCCCTTCATGTTAAAAACTCTCAATAAACAAGGTATTGAAGGAACATACCTCGAAATAAAAAGAGTCATATATGACAAACCCACAGCCAATATCATACTGAAGAGGCAAACGCTAGAAGCATTCCTTTTGAAAACTGGCACAAGACAAGTTTGCCTCCCTCACCATTCCTATTAAACATAGTATTAGAAATTCTGGCCAGGGCAATCAGGCAAGAGAAAGAAATAAAGGATACTCAAATAGGAAGAGAGGAAGTCAAATTGTCTTGTTTGCAGATGACATGATCCTATATCTAGAAAGCCCCATCATCTTAGCCCAAAAGCTTCTTAGGCTGATAAACAACGTCTGCAGTCTCAGGATACAAAATCAATGTGCAAAAGTTACAAGCATTCCTATACACCAACAACAGACAAGCAGAGAGCCAAATCATGAATGAACTCCCATTCACAATTGCTACAAAGAGAATAAAATACCTAGAAATACAGCTAACAAGGGAAGTGAAGGACCTCTTCAATGAGAACTACAAACCAAATCAGAGAGGACATAAACAAATGGAAAAGCATTCCATGCTCATGGATAGGAAGAATCAGTATTGTGAAAATGGCCATACTGCCCAAAGCAATTTATAGATTCAATGCTATTCCCATTAAACTACCATTGACATTCTTCACAGAATTAGGAAAAATTATTTTAAAATTCACATGGGACCAAAAAAGAGCCTGTATAGCCAAGACAATCCTAAGCAAAAAGAACGAAGCTGGAGGCATCATGCTACCTGACTTCAAACTACATTACAAGGCTACAGTAACAAAAATAGCATGGAACTGGTACAAAAACAGACACATGGACCAATGGAACAGAATGGAGAACTCAGAAATAAGTTCTACAACCATCTGATCTTCAACAAACCTGACAAAAACAAGCAATGGGGAAAGAAAATCCTTTAAATGGTGCTGGGAGAACTGGCTAGCCATATGCAGAAAATTGAAACTGGACCCCTTCCTTACACCATATACAAAAATTAACTCAAGATAGATTAAAGAGTTAAATGTAAAATCCAAAACTATAAAAACCCTAGAAGAAAATCTAGGCAATACTATACAGGACAAGGGCATGGGCAAAGATTTCTTGACAAAAATGGCAAAAGCAATTGCAACAAAAGCAAAAATCAACAAATGGAATCTAATTAAACTAAGGAGTTTCTGCACAGCAAAATAAAATATCATCAGAATAAATAGAGAACCTACAGAATGGGAGAAAAAAATTGCAATCTATCCATCTGACAAAGGTCTAGTATCCAGTCTACAAGGAACTTAAACAAATGTACAAGAAAAAACAAACCCCATTAAAAAGTGGGCAAACAAATGAACAGACACTTCTCAAAAGAAGACATTTATGCAGCCAACAAACATATGAAAAAAAGCTCAACATCACTGATAATTAGAGAAATGCAAATCAAAACCACAATGAGATATCATTTCATTCCAGTCAGAATGGCAATTATTACAAAGTCAAGAAACAACAGATGCTGGCGAGGCTGTGGAGAGATAAAAATGCTTTTACACTGTTGGCAGTAATGTAAATTAGTTAAACCATTGTGGAAGACAGTGTGGCGATTCCTAAAAAAACCTAGAACCGGAAACACCATTTGACCCAGCAATCCCCTTACTGAGTATATACCCAAAGGAATATAAATCATTCTATTATAAAGATACATGCATGTGTATGTTTGCTGTAGCACTATTCACAATAGCAAAGACATGGAATCAACCCAAATGCCCATCAATGATATGAAGAATTTTCTTCTGGATGAAGGAAATGTGGTACATATACACCATGGGATATCATGCAGCCATAAAAAGGAATGACATGATGTCCTTTGCAGGGACATGGACGGAGCTGGAAGCCGATATTGTTATCCTCAGCAAACTAATGCAGGAACAGAAAATCAAACAATGCATGTTGAATAGTGAGAACACATGGACACAGGGAGGGGAACAACACACGCTCGCGGCTGTCAACAGGGGTAGGGTAGGGATGTGGGGGACAGGGTGAGGGAGAGCATCAGGAAAAACAGCTAATGCATGCTGGGCTTAATACTTAGATGATGGGCTGAAGGTGCAGCAAACCACCATGGCACATGCTTTTGTATTAAACAAACCTGCACATCTTGCACATGTACCCGAGAACTTAAAATAAAATAAAATAAAAAATTTAAAAAGACAGTATAGTGCTATTGCAAGAACAGACAGATCAAGAAATGTAATAAGAAATGTAGAAATCAAAAACATTAATATAAGCATTTAGAACAAGTTTATAAACCCTCATCTCTAATTCTAAACTCTCCAAAACGCTCTAAAAACTAAACTTTTTTTTTTCTCAAAACTAATTTGGAGGAACATTGGAAGTTAACTGACATGAGGCTATTTGTAGCCTTGTATCCCACTTAGGAGTACTCAGACATTTCACTATAGATAGTAATGTGTTTGATTATGGGCATGTTGCATAATATGTGGTATATTACATATGTCTATTTTCTGAACGATTGGGACAATCTCAGAAATGAATTAAAGTATAGATGGGTGAAGGTTAAATTTTCACTAACTTGTACTTTCCTCTTTCTCTTCAACAGAAAGATCTAAATCTTAGTGTTTTCATATGTAGAGGACTTTAAAGTCAATTTATTATTCATGGAAGGTTTTCAAACTTGATTATATTTTTAAGGCTTCTTCCTGAGGAAAGGGGGTTACTAAATGCTCCTGCTTTGTTTTTAAATGGAGAAACATAAGTAGTTTCTACAGATAAGTTGAGTAGAAAGTCTTGATGGAAAGGCAGATACAAGAGAAGAAAAAGAACATGGTTGGTTCCAGGAGATGCTCAAGGAGAATGGTGCCATCTTTGGGTACTTACTCAACATCCCTCCTGGCACAAGATTACCACAAGGGACCATCTGGCACAAGATTACCAACAAATTCATGAAGAAATACAGATAAGTCACACAAACTAGCCGTGAGCTTTCCTCAGGATTGAAGAAGATGAAAGAGTAAAATAAGAAATACCAGATTCTCTTAGCTGGGAACAAAAGACTCAAGACAGCCTCCACTGGATGCCACAGCACCTTAGCCTCTACCTAGAAGTGACCTTCAAGTGAACTGCTCTGAGTTTGAGCATGACTTCAGACCTAGCATTGACTGGGAGCTAAGTGTGCTTTGTGGGAAATGCAATTGTAGCCCTCTGTGGAAGACAATTACTGCTGGAGAGAGTTTTTTTGCACATATTGCATTCCTGCTGTGGAGGCAGCTGACAGCCTAGCTTGAAATGCAGTGTGTGTTTTGGACCCGGGACAGCCCTGTTCACTGAGGAGGTGAGTGAGCCAGAGCTACATCGAATTGGGGGAATCTGAATGGGCCTTAGTTATAAATTTCTTTTTAAAAATAAACTATTAGAATTGGAAACTGGACCCAGGATGGTAATATTGTTGCTCAAAGTCACAAAATCAGGTAGTGACTGTCCTCTAAGTTAGATCTCTCTACCCACTTGCCCATTGGGGTTTCTCTATTCTGTTTTTTTCATGTACCAGGATCTGGACAAAAACAAACAAATAAAAAAGCTTTCTTTGAGATGAAAGATGAGTGGAGTGGTGAATATAGAGACCAGAAAAAAGAGTCTTTTTCCTTACTTCTGATCAAAGATTCCTTAAGTGACTCATTTTAAAAGTTGCTTTATTAGCTAAATATTTTGTTCATTAAAATAAAACCCACTGCAAAAGCCACACACATAAAAACAAATAAATGAAGAGCCATGGTGATTATAGTGCATGAGGCAGGGACAGGGAGAGACCGACACACAGGACTAGCCTCTCAGTGCTTGTGGCAGCCCCTGAAGCTCGGGGGCAGCATATTTGCGTTCCATGCAACACACTTGGAAAGTTCACTAGAGTCTGGGATCCTGGGGCTTTCTAGAGTTCAGTTGAGGTCATGCTCTGCCTCCAGATGTGTTTCTAATATAGCACAGTAGCTCTTGAAAGAGTATGATAAAGAGTGAGAAAGATCAAAAATGAAAAGTTAAATTTGCTATTGCTATTTTTAGGAAAGGGACAAGAAGAGGACTGTTCTTTGTATGAATAAATCTCAGTCCTTCCCATGTTACTTACTTGATGCATCACCACCCGATGCTTCAGGTAGGGAAACAAGTCAGGGAAAACTAGAAGTGCCCTCTCTGATACCCCATTTTCCCCATTCCTGTAGAGTTCCGCTTCTTTAAGTCTGAGTTGCTTTCAGTCCTCCATCTGGCTTTACCTTAGTCTTCTCTTCCTGGAATTTTCCGTGACTCAGAAGTCCCCATCTTTCTTCCAAGAGGTCAGACTCCTCATGCCCATATCTTTGTGAGCATTGGGAGAATGTGAGGAAGAAGTTCCAGGCATGGTCAATGACTCAAATGCCCAGGGCCACTTCACATTCCTGCTGGACTCCTAAGTCTCCTCAGGAAAATGCATAGTCTCCAAACCAAGAAAGATTTTCCCATAAGCACACTTTTACAGTATTGCAAAGCAGTAAAAACATAGGATTTGAAGTCAAAGGGCCTTGGGCATGAGTCTCAATTCCATCACTTTGTAAGGTGTGTGACTGAGTGTGCCACTTAACCTTCCTGACCTACAGAAATGGGGTCAGAAATACCTGTACTATCAGTTTTTGTGAGAATTAAATGAGATCAACAGCATTCTGTTATGGTGTCTGACATACATGATGCATAAAATAAATGATAGTTATTATCATATGAGTATGTAAGTAGGTGGGAACAGCAATAATAATAAGGAAATGAGGTTTGAAGGAGGTAAAGAAAGAAAAAAATGTTTGTATTTTTCTGATGGGAGAGCAATATAAAATACAAGCGGTGAGTCAGCATGTCTTGGCAAGAGAGAGGAGAGTGAATGTCCAGAGAGAATAAAAAATGAAGAAGGCTTGGAAGTCTGGCTGAGAGGAACTGGGAGCCAGAAAGCACTTTTCCTATTTAAAAAAAATGCTTTTACTGAAAACATAATTTTACAGCACAGGTGAAATATTTCATGGGGAAAATTGTGCACAATCTAGACACCAAAAGATCTCAAATATTTATTTTACCCATATTCTATTTCAGTCTTATACATATTTTTAAAACTTTTATTAAAAGTATGCCTTATGAAGATTTTAATCACATTTGCTCCAATTTTATACCCATTTTGCATTTGGGAAGGTTATGTCTTGAAAAGTTTTCACAGACTTTTCAAGGTAATCAGCAAGGGCTTCCTAACTCTGAGTCTAGTGCTCACTTTACCGCCATAGTAGCTGCTGTAGAAACTTAAGACATGTTTCAAACTCACAGGACCAAGAAATATTAGGGTCACTCCTGTCCTGCCCAGCCCACACCAGGCTCAATGCAAAACTGCTTAAATCCACAAATATCTATTGCCCATGTGTGGAGCATCAGAAAGAGAACTGGATGAGAAATCAGAACAACTTGCTTGGTCTTGGCTCTGAAACCACCTAGCTACGTGACCTTGTGCAAGACATGTCATTTCCCTCTTTCATATTGTCCTTATGTGAAAATACAGAGTCAGATAACATGCCTCTGAATGTTCCTTTCAGATGAAATGTGCTAAGAATTTAAGCTCCAATTGTTTGGAAAAATAGCCTCCCACAAAAGAGTTTCACTTTGGCATCTTTCTACTCATTTCAACTCTAGGGCTCACCTGATCTTGGATGTTACCAGCTGAAAGGCTGGGGAAGAGTACAAGAGGATAGAGACTGTGTGAGGTGTCTTGCTTCTAAGCAGAGAGCTGGTAGCATGAGGGTTAGGGGAAGACATTATAGCTGAGGAGGCATTCATTCTTTCATTTGGCAAATACTGAGAGCCTTCTAACTGGGTCTACTGCGTTTCTAGGACTGTGACACTTCCCTGATCATCTTCTCTAACTCAAAAGTTTTTAAGACGGTGACAATTATTGGCTTTGGGGAGTGCATCAGTGTTGTGCCGAACCCCTATCAACTCCAATGGGGATGGCACCAGGTTCAAGAGGCCAAAGAAGAGACTCAGAGCCAGCAAATGAGACATGGAGTTTTATTGGGGGCTTACATAGAGGGGAGAGAGTCCAATGGCGATGGACTAGATAAGATAACTGCACGGCCCAGTGGCAGCAGGCTGGGCAGGAGAACTGCCTTACATACAGTACAGCAATGGCAGACTGGGCAGAAGAACTTCAACTGCTTGCAAAAGGCCTGCAGTTTATATAGCATTGTCACTTAGCAACACCCTCCCCCACCCCCCACAAAAGAGTCTCCATCCAGCAACCTAAACTTAACCCAAAACAAGGGACCTTGATCCCCTGTATGGCCCACATTCTACTGGACGAGCCGGAGGCTCAGCTGTTCCTCATGGACAAGGAACAAATCTCTGGGCTGGCCACTCCCGGATTCCCCAGCTTGGAACACACATTCAGGTGTGTCTGCCGTACTGGGCCATTCTCAGGGTATGCTTAAGTTACTGCTATCAGGTGGGTTTACCATACACTCTGTAGGGGAAAAAAAGACAAATATCCTTGCCTGTGTATAATATAGTATAATATAAATTCCAGAAGGCAGAGATAATTTTTTAATGTACTAAGTAAGTCAAGTATCTGTTAGAAAGCATCAAGTGTTATGGGGGAAAAGAAGATTAGCTGGATAAGGGGCTTAGGAGAGCTTGGCAGAAGGACAGTTGCAGTATTTAATAGAGTAATTTGATATTCCTTTGGCCTCAGATTTAATATCTGGATTGAAGGTAAAATGTGAATTTTTTTTTTTTTTTTGAGATGCAGTCTTGCCTGTTGCCCAGGCTGGAGTGCAGTGGCACCATCTCGACTCACTGCAAGCTCCGCCTCCAGGGTTCACGCCATTCTCCTGCCTCAGCCTCCCAAGTAGCTGGGACTACAGGCGCCTGCCACCACACCCGGCTAATCTTTTTGTATTTTTAGTAGAGACGGGGTTTCACCGTGTTAGCCAGTATGGTCTCGATCTCCTGACCTTGTGATCCGCCCGCCTCGGCCTCCCAAAGTGCTGGGATTACAGGCGTGAGCTGCTGCGCCCAGCCAAGGTGAATTCTTTATAGGTTAAAATCACTGAGAAAGACTCAGATAATTGTCCTACCAGATGAAATATTAATATCTGTTTCTTTCTGGGGATAGTATCTCTAAGAAACCATCAAAAATGTTAGCATTATTGATGAAGTAATTTGTGTTTCTGGGGCTGTCCAGTGCCCCCCCAAGATCCAGACCCCACTCTTTGTGCTGTTCCTGGTGATTTATCTCCTGACCCTGATAGGGAATCTGATGATGCGGTTGGTAATCAATGCTGATTCTTGCCTCCGTACCCCCATGTAATTCTTCCTTGGACATTTTTTCTTCCTAGATATATGTTATTCCTCAGTCACTGCCCAAGATGCTGCAGAATTTCCTGTTTCATGAAAAACTATCTTGGTGTGGGGTTATATCACCTAGAGTTTCTTTTTCATTTTTTCTTGGGGCACCAATGGCTGCTTGCTCTCTGCCATCACCTATGCCTGCTATGCTGCCATCTGCCACCCTCTGCTCTCTACCATGGTCATGAACCGGCCTCTCTGCACTGCAACGGTCAATGCAACAAACAAGATGGGGTTTCTGAACTCACAGGTGAACAATCTTTGTATCCAAACTTGCAGTTCTGTGGTCCCAATATCATTCTCCACTTCAGTTATGAAACGGTCTTCACGCTTCCCTCTGTCCTGCACTGATCCCATGCTAACACCATTCTTCTATCTGGATCTATTGCATTTCTCAGACTTGTGACACTTCCTCTGAACCTCTTTGCTTACTCAAAAATTATGTTTGCCATTCTAGGTATTTCTTCCTCTGGGTGGCCAAGGCAAAACCTGTTACTCCCACCTCACCATAGCTTTTGTTCTATGGGACAGCTCTATTCAAGCACATCAGCCCACCTTTAGGATCAGTCCTGGAGCAAGCGGTCTCTATACAGTATGCACAATTTCATACTTGTATATTGTATAGAGGTGTGATCACATCCTTGCTGAACCTCCTCATCTATAGCTTCAAGAAACAGGAAGTGAAGGCTGTTCACTTTGAACATAGGGAAAAATGGCATATGTGCCTGCAAATGGTCAAGGAGTAGTGAAAACAAAGAATAAACATATTAAATGTCCATTGACAGATGAATGGATAAAGAAAATGTAGTATTGGGTCAGCTGTGGTGGCTCACACCTGTAATCCAAGCACTTTGGGAGGCTGAGGTGAGAGGATCACTTGAGCCCAGTAGTTCAAGACCAGCTTGGGCAACATAGTGAGATCCCACTCTACAAAAACAAAAAACTAGAAAACGAGCTGGGCATGGTGGCATGCACCTTTAGTCACAGCTACACAGGAAGCTGAGACAAAAGGATCGCTTAAGCCCAGGGGGTCAAGGCAGCAGTAAGCCATGATCGTGCTACTGTACTCCAGCACGGGTTACAGAGTGAGACTCTGTCTCTAAATAAATAAATAAGAAAAAGAAAAGGAAAGAAAATACGATGTATATACATACAACGTAGTATTATTTAGTTTTAAAAAAGAAGAAAATCCTGTCAAGTGCTACAACATGGAGGAACCATGAGGATATTATGCTAAATAAAATAAGTTAATCACAAAAAGGAAAATTCTGTGTGATTCTACTTATACAATGTATCTAATACAGGCAAACTGATAGAAGCAGAACATAGAATGGAAATGGTAGTTGCTGTTCATGGGTATAGAGTTTCAGTCATGCAGAACAGAAAAGATAACTATTGGGTACTGGGCTTAATACCTGGATAAAGAAATAATCTGTACAACAAACCCTTGTGACACAAATTCACCTATGTAACAAACCTTCACATGTACTCCCAAACCTAAAAGTAAAAAAAAATTAAATTAATAAATAAATTTAAAATCAGGACATGAAATTGTGCAAACTTGAAGAGCTAAACTTTCTTTAAAAGGTATGTGCAGGCTGGGTGTGGTGGCTTACACCTGTAATCCCAGCACTTTGGGAGGCTGAAGCATGCAGATAACCTGAGGTCAGGAGTTTAAGACCAGCCTGGCCAACATGGTGAAAACCTGTCTCTACTAAAAATACAAAAAATTAGCTGGGCGTGGTGGTGGGCAACTGTAATCCCAGCTACTCGGGAGGCTGAGGCAGGAGAATCACTTGAACCTGGGAGGCGGAGGTTGCAGTGAGCCGAGATCGTGTCATTGCACTCCAGCCTGGGCAACAAGAGCAAAACTCCATCTCAAAAGGAAAAAAAAAAAGGTATATGCACTCCCCAAAAGTCTTGAAATAAAAGTATGCCAAAATACAAAAAAAGAGTTTCAATTATGCAAGGTTAAAATAAAATAATAAATATCATTAAACACAATGATAAAATGGGCAAAGAAACATATATATATATATAAAATTTGACCACAATTTATATTAAATTATCTCAGAAACCAAACTAGGTATATGTAATAAGAACCATAAAATGGTCAGGCATATTTTAAAACCTTATCTTTCTTATAAGTGAAGTTCTTACCCTTTCCCTAAATGAAAAGTTGCACCAGTCCCAATAGTCATTGTATCCACTGCTGTTGTATTAATTACTCCTCATGTTCTATCATAGTCCCACTGAATATCTGTTCCTTAAAGATAAAACTGTAATGCTAAACTCCAACAATGAAGAAAGCCTCCAAGAAATATGGGACTATGTCAAAAGACCAAACCTACATTTGATTGGTGCACCTGAAAGTGACGGGGAGAATGGAACCGAGTTGGAAAACACTCTTTAGGATATTATCCAGGAGAACTTCCCCAACCTAGCAAGACAGGCCAACATTCAATTTCAGGAAATACTGAGAACACCACAAAGATAGTCCTTGAGAAGAGCAACCCCAAGACACATAATTGTCAGATTCACCAAGGTTGAAATGAAGGAAAAAATGTTAAGGGCAGCCAGAGAGAAAGGTTGGGTTACCAACAAAGGGAAGCCCATCAGACTAACAGCAGATCTCTCTGCAGAAACCCTACAAGCCAGAAGAGAGTGGGGGCCAATATTCAACATTCTTAAAGAAAAGAGTTTTCAACCCAGAATTTCATATTCAGCCAAACTAAACTTCATAAGTGAAGGAGAAATAAAATCCTTTTCAGACAAGCAAATGCTGAGAGATTTTGTCACCACGGGGCCTGCCTTACAAGAGCTCCTGAAGGAAGCACTAAATATGGAAAGGAAAAACTGGTACCAGCCACTGCAAAAATATACCAAATTGTAAAGGTCACCGACACTATGAAGAAACTGCATCAATTAATGGGCAAAATAACTGGCTAGCATCATAATGACAGGATCAAATTCACACATAACAATATTACCCTTACATGTAAATGGGCTAAATGCCCCAATTAAAAGACACAGACTGGAAAACTGGATAAAGAGTCAAGACCCATTGGTGTGCTGTATTCAGAAGACCCATCTCACATGCAAAGATACACATAGGCTCAAAATAAAGGGATGGAGGAAAAATTACCAAGCAAATGGAAAGAAAAAAAAAAAAGCAAAGGTTGCAATCCTAGTCGCTGATAAAACAGACTTTAAGTCAACAAAGATCAAAAAAGACAAAGAAGGCCATTACATAATGGTAAAGGGATCAATTCAATAAGAAGAGCTAACTATCCTAAATATATATGCACCCAATACAGGAGAGCCCAGATTCATAAAGCAAGTTCTTAGAGACCTACAAAGAGACTTAGACTCCCACACAATAATAGTGGGAGACTTTAACACCCCACTATCAATATTAGACAGATCAACGTGACAGAAAATCAACAAGGATAGGACTTGAACTCAGCTCTGGACCAAGCAGACCTAATAGACATCTACAGAACTCTCCACCCCAACTCAACAGAATATACATTCTTCTCAGTACCACATTGCACTTATTCTAAAATTGACCACATAATTGGAAGTAAAACACTCCTCAGCAAATGCAAAAGAACGGAAATCAAAACAGTCTCTCAGAACACAGTGCAATCAAATTAGAACTCAGGATTAAGAAACTCATTCAAAACGGCACAACTACATGGAAACTGAACAATCTGCTACTGAATGACTACTGGGTAAGTAACGAAATGAAGACAAAAATAAGTTAGTTCTTTGAAACCAGTGAGAACAAAGACACAATGTACCAGAATCTCTGGGACACAGCTAAAGCAGTGTTTAGAGGGAAATTTTATAGCACTAAATGCCCACAGGAGAAAGTGGGAAAGATCTAAAATCGACACCCTAACATCACAATTAAAAGAACTAGAGAAGCAAGAGCAAACAAATTCAAAAGCTAGCAGAAGACTAGAAATAACTAAGATCAGAGCAGAATTGAAGGAGATAAAGACACGAAAAACCCTTCAAAAAAATCAGTGAATCCAGGAGCTGTTTTTCTGAAAAGATTAACAAAATAGATAGACCACTAGCCAGACTATTAAAGAAGAAAAGAGAGAAGAATCAAACAGACAATAAAAAATGATAAAGGGGATATCACCACTGATACCACAGAAATACAAACTACCATCAGAGAATACTACAAACACCTCTACACAAATAAACTAGAAAATCTAGAAGAAATGAATAAATTCCTGGACACATACACCCCCCAAGACTAAACCAGGAAGAAGTAGAATCCCTGAATAGACTAATAACAAATTCTGAAATTGAGGCACTAATTAATAGCCTACCAACCAAAAAAAGCCCAGGACCAGATGGATTCAAAGCTGAATTCTACCAGAGGTACAAAGAGGAGCTGGTACCATTCCTTCTGAAACTACTCCAAATAACAGAAAAAGAGGGAATCCTCCCTAACTCATTTTATGAGGCCAGCATCATCCTGATACCAAAACCTGGCAGAGACACGACAAAAAAAGAAAACTTCAGGCCAATATCCCTGATGAATATCAATGCGACAATCCTCAATAAAACACCGGCAAACCGAATCCAGCAGCACATCAAAAAGCTTATCCACCATGATCAAGTCGGCTTCATCCCTGAGATGCAAGGTTGGTCCAACATATGCAAATTAATAAACATAATCCATCACATAAACAGAACCAATGACAAAAACCACAGGATTATCTCAATAGATGCAGAAAATGCCTTCGATAAAATTTAACAATGCTTCATGCTAAAAACTCTTAATAAACTAGGTATGGATGGAACGTAGCTCAAAATAATAATAGCTATTATGACAACATATACAAAATAAAAAAACAAGAGAGAAAGAGAAGGAAAATTTTTTAGCATATACAAATAAATATATACATCTATAAGCAAAGAGGAAATATGCAAACTTACTACAGTCCTCGTTTCTCTAATTGGTCATGAAGCCATAATTGATGTCCATGGCTTTCTTCTTCATTATTCATTTCATATTTCCCCTTCACTCAGCCAGAATCTGGCCAGAATTATTTACCTGTGAAGTATCCCAAATCTTCATTCCTGAAGTGTATGAGTCCTCAACTGTTCCGTCTTTGATTAGAGGGGGAGCATGTATAGTTTTCTGTTAACCTTTACTACTGGGCATGGATGGACTAAGAGGAAATCCATAGGATACCCAGAGTTCCAGGCATAGTCATACTTGCCCTCAGTTGGTGGCAACCACCTGATTTCCCCTTGATAATCAGGATTAGTCACACCAGCCAGTTGAATAACCCCCACTTTTTTTTGTCTGTTGATTCAGAAGCATGAAGAATCCAAAATGGCCAGGTGGCTGTCTCATCTTCCAATACACTGGAACCATTGTTATGTCTCTGGTTGAAGCATTTCCTCTTGGGGAGTAAGACCTCCAACCTCAAGTTTGCTGGAATGGGTTATTGGTAACAGTAGTTAGAGAACAACTCACTCTTTCTCCCCTTGATTCTCAGGTGGATATATGGGAGAGATAATAACATACAATAGTTTGATTCAAATAATGTCTTGCATGCTTTAACACAGGACCCTATATTTTGGGGTGTAGTTTCCCAGCTGGTACCATAACTGAGTCTTCAGGAAGCCCATTCAACCTTTCAGTCAGTTCAGTCACCTCTGGTTGATGGGGTATGCGGTAAGCCCAGTTATATCCATGGGCAAGAGCTCATTATTGCACTTCCTTTTCTGGGTAAGGAATTCCTCGGCAGGAAGCAATCTCTATTTAAAAGCTATGTATCAAATAATCAATTTTTTGATGTTTGACTGCTAACAGCTTTTAAACATCACCCTCCCTCATCCCCTTTAGCCCACATTTGGGCAAGGTGATAAGAAAGTCCAGACGTTCCCACCTTTGGTGTCAGTGGGAAGTTCAAACTATGCATGGGAATTTTCATCCCCGCCCCACCCTTTAGCCATCATAAAAACCCCTAGCCAGTCTCTTTTCCTTGTTTTCCTAAGCAATTTTTGGACCTGCCTGGGAGCCACCCTACTCTCCCCAGAAAGCTTCATTATGTGACTAATAAAAGCTTTTCATACGAGGTGTTGCATCATCAGTTTCAACATCTGAACCATGTTTTGATTGGAAATCCATTTGTTTCTGTGGGGTAAATACAACACAATACTATGTGGAATGCCATGAAAGTAGAAAAGACATTTTGTGATGCCACAGATGATGAGGCTGGCAGAAACATTACAGGCAAGGAAGGAAAATTTATATCCAGAACATGTGTCTATTCCAGTGAGAACAAAACTCTGTTCACTCCATGACAGAAGAGTTCCAATATAACCAATTACCACCAGATGATTGACTTGTCCTCCTAATCAACAGCACTGTATTGAAGATCCAATGTTTGTCTCTGCTGTTGGCATATTAGGCATTCAGCCATAGCATTATCCAGGTCAGCCTTGATAAGGGGAAGTCCATGTTGTTGATTCTATGCATAGACTCTATCACTGCTATAAGGGTAACTTTATTTCAGGGACCCTTTTAGCAAACACTGGAGTATCTTGAGGGGAAAAGGCTGAGTGAAATCCAAAGAGTACATCATGCAGTGTAACTGATTACTAAGAGCTGTCTCTGTTGTAGATGTCCTTCAATGGGCATTCACATGGGATATATCTTCAAAGTCCCTGCCCATTTGGAGAGTTTCATTTATGTATCTCTTTCCCAGAATTCCTTGTTACCAATCTTTCAATGATATTCTAAGTCCCTGGTCATTCAGCAAAAGCATCAGCAATAGGTTATAAAGTCAGTGTAGACACATACTTCTGGCCATCTGTCACCCCAGACATAGTGGACAACTAAGTGTAGTATTTAAGTGTCTATCCACTGGGAGGATTTTCCTTTATGATGGTCCTGCAAGGTCATACACCCTCAGTGGGGCTATGACGCTTCAGATGTACACTTTCAGTTGGTGCTAGCATATTATAGAGATCCAACTATAAATCAGATTCACATTTTTTCATCTACAGTCAACTGGTTATATTGAATACTCTAGCCATGGATTGAGGAGAGGAGGCAATACAGAAGATATTAGTGTAGGCTGGCTGCAGTGGCTCATGTCTGTAATCCCAGCACTTTGGGAGGCCAAGGTGGGTGGATTGCTTGAGCTCAGGAGCTCGAGACCAGCCTGGGCAACATGGTGAAACACTGTCTCTACCAAAAATACAAAAACTAGCTGGACATGGTGGCAGGTGCCTGTAGTTCCAGCTACTTGGGATGCTGAGGTGGGAGGATCACCTGAGCTTGGGAGGTCAAGGCTGCAATGAGCCGTGATCATGCCACTGCACTCCAGCCTGAGTGACAGAGTGAGACCGTCTCAAAAATAAACAAACAAAGAAGCTATTAGTGTAAAGGAGTTTAAACCACATTCTCATACAATTTACCCATGCCTTCCAGATTTGTCCAAGCCTATGTACTATTTCCATTTGATGATAAATTGTTGCTATATGTACCTAACCTTATGACTAGGTGGGTCAAACAACCCCCAGTTCATGATGGGAAGCTTAGGGCAAATGTCCATTTGAGGTCCATGGTTAAGCATTCAGTCTTTAACAAGGCCCAGTCATAAACCAGAAGCTATTTCACAAAAGGAGAATAGTTATGTAAAGAAGAGTGTATAAACTTGCTTCCAAACCCTACAAGTCTGTGTTATGATATCCCTGTTGGCTCGATATATCATCCTTATTTGCCATGGATTCTTTGAATATCATTGGATTTTCTAGATCAGAAGGTCCAAATGGTAGGGTTGTTTATACTGCAGCTTGAACTTCTTGTACAACCTTCTCTTGGTACAATCCCTGCTTGAAACTGGGAGTCTTATGGGTAGTTCCTTAAATTAGTTGAGGTAGCACAAATAAATATAGTATATGTTGCTTCCAAATCCAAAAAGACCAGTAAAGCATTGTGCCCCTACTTTTTTGGTAAAGATTGCAAAGTGCCGCAACTTCTCTTTCACTTTGAAAGATATATGTCAATATTCTGCAGACCAGTTGAATGACCAGAAACTTATTGAGATGGAAGGCATATGAAATTTTTAAGATTCATCCCCCTCTAGTTCACATTGTCTTACTAAGGAATCTAAAGTGTTTGCTACTTCCTGCTTATCAGATCCAACCAGAGTGATTCTTTATGGAATGTTGAGACAATCAAGGTCCCTGAAGCCTATTTTATGACACAGAGTAGAAGTGACCTGGCCCTGAGGCAATACTGTGAAGGTACTCTGTTAATGCTTCCAGGTCAAAGCAAACTGTTTTTGATGGGCCTTGCAAGCTGGGATGAAGGAAATGGCATTAGCCACGTCAATAGCTGCACAGCAAGTATTAGGAGGCATACTGATTTTCTCCAATAAGATTCCTCATCTAGCAGAGCCAGCGAAATTGGAGTCACCACTTAATTAAATTCATTGTAGTCCACAGTCATTCTCAAAAAATCCATCTGACAGCTACACGAGTCAAACAGGTGAGTTAAATGGAGGTACCACCACTCTTGATTCATTCACATCTTTGATGTCATTAATCTTTGCAGATTCCCCAGAGATACAACATTGCTTCTAGGTCATTATCTTGATAGACTGGGGGAGGTCCAAAGACTTCCACATAGCTCTCCCTACAATAATGACCCTCATCATCTTGGGTAAGAGTGCTAATGTGTGAATTCTGCCACTTGCCATGCAGTCTATTTCATTTGTATGTTCCCAAACTGGGGTAATAACCAAAGTGCATTGTGAACCAAATAGGTCAACTGTCAATCAGCCTTTTAGGCTAGTACCCCATCTATCACCTGACCACTTTAAGCCCCAACTGGTGAACTGCAGTAATGTTGTTACCCAGAAAATTTTCATCAATTCAGAGCTGGTATCTATTAACTGACAAAAGTCTGGTTATTTCCTTTTTTTCTTTTTTCTTTTTTTTCTTCTTTTGAGACAGAGTTTTGCTCTTTTGCCCAGGCTGGGGTGCAGTGGCACAATCTCTGCTCACTGAAACCTCTGCCTTCCGGTTTTAAGTGATTCTGCTGCCTCAGCTTCCCAAGTGGCTGGAATTACAGGCACCCACCACCAAGCCCGGCTAATTTTTGTATTTTTAGTAGAGACAGGGTTTCACCATGTTGGCCAGGCTGGTCTCGAACTCCTGACCTCGTGATCCACCTGCCTCAGCCTCCCAAAGTGCTGGGATAACAGGCACGAGCCACGGCGCATGGCCTATTTCCTTTTCCCTAATGTACAGTCACTCTAGTAAATGGCCACAAATCCCCATGGGGAAGGCTTAGGGGAAGATTTATAGGATGTACTTGCAGCAGTGGTGCAGCTTCCTTCCCCAAGTAGACCTTGAGGCCCTCTTTCAATCAAGGTGCTCTTGGTGTGTGTATTGACTAGGCTTTGAAACTGGGTAAAAAGCTAAGATTCTCCACTGTGGTGACTCAAGTCAGGATTTGGCTACCAGATCTAGAGTTTTCCCCATTATATAGCTCAAGAAATACTCTAGTAGGCTGCCCATATATTTTTGCTCATAGAGAAACTGTGATCAATTAGCTACTGTCAAAGGTCTCTGAGGGCCTCAGCATGCTCATACAACCCTGCTGCCCATCTGTCTTTTACAGCTAAAAGCTGCCACTTTAGGTTTTACTGCACTGGAATCCCATCATTCTCACTAAAATTAGGGAGCATACCTCAATGGTGGCATCCTCCACAGTCATAGCTGGTCTACAACAGTTACCAAGCAGAGATTTTCAGTGATTCAGGTTCTCCTCTTACTAACATATTTCTCAATGCCTTAGTAAAGGGGGGGTCTTTTGGGCCTGCTCATGGGATGTAGTTGGAGCTTGGTCATACTGCACATGATAAATTCAGCATGAAATCTTTGGATTCTGGGCAACAGAGTGAGACTTCGTCTCAAAAAAAAAAAAATAGAAAAAAGAAAAAAGAAATCTTTGGATTCCCTCTTCCATTCACACCAAAGAAGCTCTGGCATCTCAACCTCATTAAAGTAGCCCATTGGGCTTGACATTCAGTCAGCTAAGTAAATGGATGGAGCCACCTTCAGTTGCATCAGTTGACCAGTTAAGTCTAGAACCTCCAGTAAGTGCACCCCTATCAATGAAATTGGCCTTATCTATTGTTATATTCTTCCCTCGCTGGTTCAACATCCTCAGGATCCGCTCCCACACATGTTACCCAAGCTTCTGCTGACATTCATTGGCAAAGTATTTCAATTCTTTTGGTATATGAGCTATTTCCTCCTGGCCCATATTGTGTATTTGTCCTTCTGGAGCACACTGAGATTTGACCCCAGGGTGGGAGGCTGTGATAGATGTTGAGGAGAATGAATATCTCCTTTTAAGTCATCTGTCCCAAGAGGCTGTTACAGAGTTTTCAAGCAAAAGAAGACTAGTGTCCTCTGACACTAAGGGCAAGTGACTCCATGGCAAGGGAGGGTCAATGTGGCTTGGGGATTCAACACCATGTTTCAATCTAGGCCCAACCAGATGTTCCCCTTCCAAGTTTCAAGATTCCATGATTACATTTATTTCCAATCAATGCAACTTTAAAAAGGTGGTAAGACTAGGAATTCAACTGTCATTGTGTTTCAACAACCCAAACAATTAAGTTTCGTGTTTGATTTTCAGCAACATCACCTCTGTGATTACAAAATATAAGAGCTTATTTTGGAGCTGCCATGAAAACTCTCTGGTTCTCAAACCTTGACTTGAGCTGAGAGTTAAAGGACCTAAGCTTGTCACTTTCCTCTCTAAGCATTCAAGTACTCAGAAGAATCCATCCCACTCCACAGTCATTACAGCCATACTTACTGCCATAATAGCAAGTGGGTCCCCAACGCACTTTCCTCAGTTGGCAATCAACCACAGATGACAGATTGATTAAATATAATGTCACTCCATACCATGGATTACTAGTACCCATTTCCCATAGCAAAGAGCTGAGTACTGCACTCAAACCCAAGGGCATGACCAAACCAATCACAAAATCCAATATTTGTGGGTCTACATCCTAAGAACATTCCAAGAACCAATTCTATATCATTCAGGTGCAAGCAAGAGACATAAACCACATGGCATATTGAACAGGAAAAATTTAATATAGAGAATTATTAACTATAACAGAGGATTGGTATAATGAGGAATAGGCCAGAAGAGTAAAGACAATTCTAAAGAATAGAGAAATAGCAGATATAGGAAGAGGTCACTATTCCAAAGACCAAGATAGAGCACCCAAGAAAGAAACAAATTTGGAATACTTTCCTCCTTTCCCACCTTCACAACCAACCAGGGCAAATATCTACACTTAATTAGAAAGAGAATACCCGTGGTTCACAGAATGGTAGAGAAGTACACCAAGGCTGCAAAGTCATCTGAGTGGGTGCCAGGGGAGGCCATTAACAGGGAAGTGGCAACTTGGCATCACTCCACTGCAAAGACACACAAGTGAGTGCCAAGGGAAGCCATTCATAGGAGTAGGAGTTGCTCAGCTGAGCATTGCTATAACCAGGCACTGCAAAAGTCATGGAGTTAATAGTGTCTGGCAATGTATAGCCATGTGCACTGAATGAGCCTGGCACTTAAAAAGCCATGAAGGCTGCAAGAGCCTGAAGCTACAAAAGCCACACACACTGCAGGAGCCTGCCTAGAGGAGCACACCTGAACCAGGAAGAAAACCCTATCATTCCCCACTATCCCTCCATTGCCCTCTACTGTCAAGGGTTAATATCATGTCAGCTGATAATGAAAAAACTTATTCACAGATTCATTCTCCATTATCACAGAATAGACAATGAAAGGTGGATTTGGAGCTGAGGAGCAATAAGTCTAATAACAGACAAAATCAAATTGTGAAGAATTGACATCCTTACAGTATTGTGTTTTCCAACCCATAGACATGAATTTAGTACATCATTTCATTTATTTAGTTCTTTAATTTATCTAAGTAAAGTGTTATAGTTTTCTGTGTGGAGGTACTGAATATCTTTTGTTACATATATTTTTAGGTATTCAGTAATGCTACTATAATATGGCATTTTAATTTCATTTTCTAATTGTTGCTTATTTATAAAAATATAATTTAGTTTTTGCATATTGACACCATGTGGCGAACTTTCTAAATTCTCTTATTAATTCTAATAACTTAGCTGCAGATTATTTTGGCTTTTTCCATAGAAAATTATGTTATCTTTAAAAATCCACTATATATATATATATTTTAAATTTTATTATTATTATACTTTAGGTTTTAGGGTACATGTGCACAACGTGCAGGTTTGTTACATATGTATACATGTGCCATGTTGGTGTGCTGCACCCATTAACTCATCATTTAGCATTAGATATATCTCCTAATGCTATCCCCATGCCCACCCCACAACAGTCCCCGGTGTGTGATGTTCCCATGTGTTCTCATTGTTCAATTCCTACCTATGAGTGAGAACGTGCGGTGTTTGGTTTTTCGTCCTTGCGATAGTTTGCTGAAAAAAAAAATCCACTATATTGAAGTATTATTGACATACAAAAAACTATACATATTTAATGTTACAACTTGATGAATTTGGAGATAAGTATAAACTCATGAAACCATCACTACTATCTATGTCATAAACCTATCCATCATCTCCAAAAGTCTCCTCCCACCCTTATAATTTTTGTGTATAAGGACACTTAAGATCTATCCTCTTAGTAAATTTTAAGGTATGCAATATAATATTATTTATAGTCACAATGCTGTACAGTAGATCTCTAGGACTTATTCATCCTGTATAACTAAAACTTTCTACCCTTTGGCTAATAGGTCCGTTTCCCCCATCACCTAGACCATTACAACCGTCTTTCCAATCTCTGCTTCTATGAGTTTCACTATTTTAGATTCCTTGTGTAGTGAGTATATGTGGTATTTGTCGTTCTGTGTCTGTCTTATTTCACTTAGCATAATGTCCCCCAGGTTCATGTATGTTATTGAAAATGTCAGGATTTCCTTCTTTTCACAGGCTGAATATTCTATTGTGCACACACACACACGCACACACACACATAGTATTCTCTTTGGTCATTTGTTAGTTAATAGACATTTAAGTTACTTCCATGTCTTGGCTACTGTGAATAATGCTGCAATGGACATAGGAGTGCAGATATCTCTTTAAGATCCTGATTTCAATTCCTTTGTATATATATACAGAAGTGAAATTCCCAGATCATATGGTAGTTCTATTTTTAATTTTGGGAGGAATCCTCATATTGTTTTCCATAGTAGCTTCACTCATTACAGTCCCATCAACGATGTATGAGTTCCCTTTTTTCCACATTCTTGCCAACATTTATTATCTTTTGCTTTTTAAAAAAGTTATTCTAACAAATGTGAGATGCTAATGAAGCTTTAACATTTCCTTGATGATTAGTGAAATTGAACATTTTTTCATATAACTGTTAGCCACTTCTATGTCTTCTCTGGAAAATGTCTATGCAAGTCCTTTGCTCTTTCTAAAATTGTATTGTTAGAAGGTTTTGTTTTTGTTTTGTTTTGTTGCTATTGAGTTGTAGGAGTTCCTTATATATATTGGATATTATATGTAAGGAACTTCATCAGACATATGGTTTGCAAATATTTTCTCCCTTTCTTTATGTTGCCTTTCATTTTGTTGGTTATTTCCTTTGCTGTGCAGAATCTTTTTGGTTTCATGTAATCCCACCTGATTTTTGCTTTTGTTCCCTCTGATTTTGGTGTCATATCCAAGAAATTATTGCCAAGGCAGATGTCAACAAGATTTTTCCCTAGAAATATTCTTGTATAAGTCTCTTAGAGGACATGTTTTTATTTCTTTTGAGGACATAGAAATGAATGTACTGAGATATAGAAAGGAATATATTTAATTGTATAAGAAATTGACAGATAGTTTTCTAAAGTAAATGTATCATTTTAAACTACCACCATTAATGTATGAGAGTTTCATTTGCTTCATATCCTTACCAACATTTAGCCTTGTTAATCATTTTAATTTTGGTCATTCTAATGCTTATAAAGTGTTATCTCATTATGGTTTAGTTTGCATTAGTCTGAGAACTAACGACGCTGAGGATTTTTTCATGTGATTATTTCCCATACATATAAATTCCTTGTGAAGTGTCTGTTCAAACTTTTTCTCATATTGTTTATAGTTTTTATGATTGAATTATAGAAATTCTTAATTTTGATAAATGCATTCTTTATCAGATGTGTATATTGCTAATATTTTTCCAGTCCATGGTTTGACCTTAAGTTTAATTTTCTTAAAAGTATCCTTTGATGGCAAGTTGCTAATACTGATGAAGTCCAATTTACCATTTCTTTATAAGCAAGGCTTTTCTTTTTCCTCCTCTAATAAAGGCTTGCTTACTATGAAATCATGAAGATACTCTTGTATATTTTCTTTCAAAATCTTTTTAGTTTTAGCTTTTACAGTTAGGTCTATGACCCATTCCAAAATAAGTTTTATGCATGTTGTGAGGAAAGTGTCAGGGTTCATTTTTCCCCATATATTTATTTGGTCGTTCCAGCATCATCCATTGAAAATATTTTCCTTTCTCTATTCAATTATATTGGTACCATTGTTGGAAATCAATTCATGGTAACTTCGTGTGTATATTTCTGGGCCTTCTCTTCTCTTCCATTTATCTATTTGTATATTGTTACAAATACCACACTGCAGTTATTACATACCTTTCCACAAGTGTTAAAATAACATAAATCTTCCTAATTTTCCTTTTTTTATTTAAGTGATAAAAATTGTATATATTTCTCATGTACAACATGATGGGTGGAAACACGTATACATTGTGGAATGCCTAAATCAAGTTAATTAATGTGTGTATTACCTCACATAATTATTTTTATGTGGTGATAACACTTAAAATATGCACTCAGCAATTTTCAAAATATAATACGTTGCTACTAACTAGAGTCACCATGTTGTACAATAGATATCTTTAACTTATTCCTCCAATCTAAGTGAAGTTTTGCATCATTTGACTAACATCTCCTCAACCTTCCACCTCCCAGTCCCTGGTAACCACCATTCTACTCTCTGCTTCCATGGGTTCAACTATTCTAGATTCTACATATAATATCATGTATTATATGATTATTAATACATGATAATCTTTCTGTGCCTGGATTATTTCACTTAACATAATGCCCTCCAGATTCAACCATGTTATTGCAAATGGCAGGATTTCCTTCTGTTTTTAAGGCTGAATAGTATTTATTGCCTGTAAGTATACCACAATTTTTTTGTCCATTCCTCTGGTGATGAACACTTAGGTTGATTTTGTATCTTGGCTCTTCTGAATAATGCTGAAATGAATATGGGAGAGCAGCTATCTCTTCGATATTTCATTTCCTTTGAATATATACCCAGAAATGAAATTGCTGGGTCATAAGATGGTTCTATATTTAATTTTTTGAGGAACTTCCATACTGTTTTCCACAGTGGCTGTACTAATTGACATTCCCATCAAGGGCATACAAAGGTTCCCTTTTCTCCACATCCGTGCTGACAATTATCTTCCATCTTTTAAAAAAACAGCCACTCTAACAAGAGTGAGGTGATGCTCATTGTAGTTTTGATTTGCATTTCCGTGATGCTTAGTGATGTTGAGCATTTTTCATATATCTGTTGGCCATTTGTGTCTTCTTTTGGTGTCTTTTCAGGTACATTGTCCATTTTCAAATTGGATTATTTGTTTTCTTGCTATTGAGTTCTTTATATATTTTGGATATTAACCCCTTATCAACGTATGGTTTACAAGTATTTTCTCCCATTCCATAGGTTGCTTCTTCATTCTGTTGACGGTTTTCTTTGCCTTGCAGAAGCTTTTTGGCTTGATATAATCCCATTGTCTATTTTTGCTTTTGTTGTCTGTGCTTTCCTGGCTATATCCAAAAACTCATTGACTAATGTCATGAAGGTTTCCCATATGTTTTCTCCTAGTACATTTTAAATTACTAATTTTGTTTAAATGATTAATCCATTTTGAATTAATTTTTGTATATGGAGTGAGACAATGGTCTAATTTCATTTTCTCTGCATGTGAATGTTCATTTTCCTAACACTGTTTATTGAAGAGGCTGTCCATTCACAATTGTGTGTACTTGCCATCTTTTTCAAAAACCGATTGACCACAAGTATACGTGACTTGATGCTTTTCACTTGCTGTTTTTAATTTTTTTTCACTTGCTGTTTTTAGAATTCTCTGTCTTTGATTTTGACAGTTTGACTATAATGTGTCTCAGAAAAGACCTTTTTGGATTCAATCTCTTTGGGGAATTTTGAGCTTCCAGTATCTGGATGTCCATATCTCTCCCAAAGCTTGGGAAGTTTTCAGCTGTTACTTTATTAAATAGGTTTCTATGCCTTTTCCCATCTCTTATCCTTCTAGAATTTGCATAATGTGAATATTTGTTCACTTGATGGTGTTCCATATGTCTCGTAGGCTTTCTTTTTATTTTTTGTTTGAATGGGTTATTTCAAAAGACCTGTCTTTAAGTTCAGAAATTCTTCTGCTTGATCCAGTCTATTGTTGAGGCTCACAACTGTATTTTTTATTTCATTCATTGGATTCCTCAGGTCCAAGATTTCTGTTTGGTTCTTTTCTATATCTATTTGTTGAATTTCTCATTCAAATAATAAATTGTCTTCCTGATTTCATTGAACTATATGTGTTCTCTTATATCTCACTGAGTTTCCTTAAAATCACTATTTTGAATTCCTTTTCAGATATTTCATAGACTTCCTCTTTATGGGGGAGTCTACTACTGAAGAATTATTATGTTCCTTTGAAGGTACAATGTTTCCTTGCTTTTTCATGTTTCTTGTGTTTCCTGTGTTAATATCTGTACATCTGGTGGAATAGTCATCACTTTTTCCAACTTTATAAAGTAGCTTTCCTAGGGAAATAATTTTTTCTTGTAGATGTGTCCTATAGTGTCAGTTGAGTAGGCTGCTTTGGCTTTCGTTCTGGGTAGGTGCAATAGTGCAGTCTCAGTATGATTTTTCTGCTGGAGCAGGCCTAGGCCCTAGGTCTACTGGAGCTTGGGACACATGGATGACCTGGAGCCAGGGCCAGTCTTGGGTTGGGGCAGGTCTCGAGCCTGGGATTATGGGTGCTGCCTGGTACTAGGGTAAGCCTGAAGCTTGGGGCCACTGGGGATGGCCCAGCACTGAAGCCAGTCCAGAGCCTGGGGCCACTGAGGTCAACTACATGATGGGCCTAGAGACCGGGTTTTCCAGGCAGGCCTGGAGCCTAGGTCTGTGGGATCCAGCCTGGCACTGAGGTGGATCTGGAGGATCCGTCTGTGAGTCCTGGCTGGAGTATGCCAAGCACCAATGAGTCCAGTGGTCACTTCCTTCTCCTTTTCCCAGGAACAGAGTTATCTCTCTTCATACTATACTGCCTGGCATTTGGAAAGGGGTGATACAGGTAATGAAAAACTGTCCTTCCTACCCTCTTCAATATGTCTTTTCTTACTTCTATGCTATACCTGGGTGCTGTAATCTCTCACCTCGTTTCCTTAGCTCTGGTGAAGGTATTTTCGTGTGCATATAGTTGTTCAAATTGATGTTTCTATGGGGAGATGAACACTGGAAAGTCCTATTCTGCCATTTTTATGATGTCAGGCCCCCTGCTATTATTCTTTTCCAAAACTATTTTGGCTATTCTAGGTCTTTGCAGATAAGTTTTATAGTAAGCTTGTGAATTTCTATCTGCTTCCCCCCCGAAAAAAAAATACCTGTTAGAATTTTGATTAGTATTGCATTTGAATTTATAGATCAAGTTGAAAAGATTTGACATGTTTACAATATTGAACTCTCCAAACTATAAACATGATATATCTCTCCATTTATTTAGGTAGTCTTAATTCTCTTACCAATTTGTAATTTTTAGTGTAGAGGGCTTTTATATTTTGTTAAGTTTATTCTAAGTATCTTATGATTCCTCACGCCACTGGAAATTATATTTTTAAAATATCATTTTCTAATTCTTTGTTGCTAGTATATGCAATTGCAGTTGATTTTATATGTTGATCTTTATCATTAGACAGTGCTAAATTCATTAGTTCACAGTTTATTTGTAATTTCCTTATTATTTTTTCCATAAGTAAGAATGCATCACAGAATAAACAGAGTTTTACTTCTTCATTTTCAATATATATGCTTTTAATTTCTTTTCTTTGCCTTATTACACTAGCTAGGACCTCCAGGTCAATTTACAATAGAAGTGGTGAGAGCTGACATCTTTGCCTTATTCCCAAGTCTTAGCTAATATCTTTGCCTTGTTCAATATTTCAACAGTAAATATGATGCTAAATGTAGACTTTGTGGGCATTCTCTTTATCACATTGAGAAAGTTCTCTTCTATTCCTGGTTTACTAAGACTTTTTGTCATGAATTTCTTTTAAAGTGACAAATTATATTGATTTTTTAAATGTCAAACAAACCTTGCATTCCTGAGATAAACCTTACTTGGTCATGCTGTTTTGTCCTTTTCATATATTGCTGAGCATTATTTACTAATATTTTGTTTATAACTTTTGCATCTGTATTAATGAGTGTATTGGTCTGTAACTTTCATTTGTTGTAATATTCTTCTCAGATTTTGGTATTAAGGTAATATGTGTCTCATAAAACAAGTTTAGAAGCGTAATTTCTCCTCTATTTTCTAAGAGGTCATTTTGCACTGATATTTCTAAAACATTTAATAGAATTCATCCTAAACAAGTTCATATTTAAAAAAAAGAATTCACCAGTAAGGGTATTGGATCTGGAGCTTTTTTAAAAAAATAAAGGAGGTGCTGATTAACTTTTAGGTTTGTAAAGTCAGATATGCATTCTAAAATTTCTAGGTTACAATTACAGTAATAAAAATAGGCTGTATATCAGAATTAGTGAGGGGATGATAATTATACCACTCAATCCAAACGAAGGCATAAAGAGAAAAAAATAAATCAACTTAGAGAAAACAAGTCAAATATGTAGCACAAAATAAAAGGACAGAAAAATTCCAAAATATCCATAATAACAAAAAAGTAAATAAACTAAAATCTCCATGTAAAGACAAATATTTTCAGGGAGGATTAATTTTTAAACTTCAATTTATATACTATACACAAAACATGCCTTGAACATTATGACAAAGAAAAGTTAAAAATAAAATTATAAAAAAGGATATACATACAAATATTAACAAAATAAAAGCTAATTAATGTCAAACCAAATAGACTATAGCCGTTAAAGCTTAGGGCACAAAGCATTACTGTAAAATGGTAAGTTTTATTTCACAGAGAAGTTGTTTCATCAAAACATGTATCAGCCTAATATAACCTTAAAATATATAAAGCAAAAATGGACATAATTATAAGAAAAAGGTAACAAAACCATAAATGAACTGGGAGATTTTCATATACCTGTAGTGGCCCCCCCAAAAGATATGTCCATGCTCAAATCCCTGGAACCTGTGAATGTTACCGGCAAATGGCTTTTTAAATTGATAATTAAGGTTTTTGAGATCATCCTGGATTATCCAGTAAGCTCTAAACCCAATGACACATGTCCTTACGACAGAAGAAAGAGGAGAAAACTCAGGCACACAGAGGAGAAAGCAATGTGAAGACAGAGGCAGAGACTGGAGTGATTGGAGCTGCAAGCCATGGAATGCAAATGACTGCCAGCAACCACCAGAAGCTTGGGTACAGGCATAGAATGAATCCTTCCACAGAGTCTTCAGAGGGAACACAACCCTGTGGTTACCTTGGTTTTGAACTCCCAGCTTCCAGAACTGTGAGGGAAAAAAATTTCTTTTGTTTTTAAGACACCAAGTTTGTGGTAATTTATTACAGCAGGTACAAGACATGTATACACCTCCCTCATTCTTAAAAAACAAACAAACAAAAAACCGCATAGACCAAAACTAAGAAAAAAAGAATCAAACTATACAACATTTTTTTTTTTTGTTTTTAGACAGAGTCTCACTCTGTTGCCCAGACTGAAGTGCAGTGGCACAATCATAGCTCACTGCAGCTTCAACTTCCTGGGCTCAAGTGATCCTCTTGCCTCAGCTTTCCAAGTAGCTGGGACTCTAGGCATGCACCACCACACCTGGCTAATTTTTTAATTTTTTATAGAGATGGAGATCTCACTATACTAGCCAAGCTGGTCTCAAACTCCTAGCCTCAAACAATCCTCCCATCTTGACTTCTCAGAGCTGGGATTAACAGGCATAAGCCACTGCACCCAGCCTAATTACAATTTTTGATCTGATAGAATATACAGAGCACTGCATCAAATAATCAGACAGAGTTTTTAAAAATTAGCACTCATAAGCCAGGCGTGGTGGCTCATGCCTGTAATCCCAGCACTTTGGGAGGCCGAGGCGGGCGGATCACGAGGTCAGGATATTGAGACCATCCTGGCTAACACGGTGAAACCCCATCTCTACTAAAAAAATACAAAAACATTAGCCAGGCGTGGTGGTCGGAGCCTGTAGTTCCAGCTACTTGGGAGGCTGAGGCAGGAGAATGGCATGAACCCGGGAGGCGGAGCTTGCAGTGAGCCGAGTTCGCGCCACTGCACTCCAGCCTGCGCGACAGAGCGAGACTCCATCTCAAAAAAAAACAAAAACAAAAACAAAAACAAAAAATTAGCACTCATGAAATTTTTGTGAAATGGGCATAAAGCAAGTCTCTAAAAATCAGTATCATGAATCAAATTCTCTGATTATATTAAGTTTTAAAAAGATAAAGAAGACTCTTGCAATGTTTTAAAATTAAATAAGTCAAGCATTATAAAGATAAAATAACATTGGGTATTTTTAAATAATTAGAAATGAAAGATAATGAAAATTCTCCATGTCAAAACTTGTGGCACATACCTATAGCAACAAAGAGAACTATATTCTTATATGATGAAAAATGAAAATAATAAGGTAAGTATTCAAATTAAGACTTTATTAAAAGGAAAAGAGCATAAATCTAAAGAATGTTAGAAGAAATTAATAAAATGGAAAGAAAATACTTAACAGAAATAATTTTTAAACTGAAAAATTGTTCTCCAAAAGAACCTCTGGAAGATTGAGCAAAAAGAAAAGAAAATACAAAAAAAAATTAGGAATAAAAAGAGGACATAACCACAGGTGCAAAAGATATTTTTAAAGCTATGGTGGACATTTATCTGCTGATTTTTGTTGTTTCCATTTAGATAGGAACTGGCAGTGCATGTGTGTGCCCAGATGAAAGGATAAGCATAAGCTGGTGTGACCTGAAATTTGGGCAGTCTGCCTTTTTCTAAAAATTAAACACTAACTTCTGCCACTCTATCAAGAAGAGCTTGTATGAAGTTTTTGACTCCTGAGAGTACTCTGCTGTGATCAATATTTTGTTTAAACTGTTTATTTGTGCAACAAATCTTGGAATTCTCACGCTAAGAACATTGCTAACCTATTCTAAATAAATTCACAACATATCTCTATTTCTGAGTGCAGCCTGTTTTCTGCTATAATTAGCACCATGCTCTGATGCTAATGTTCTTTAGTTATGGAGTTATGCTATGCGATCCTCCACCACACATCTATTTTGAAAAGGTGAAAACCTTACTACTTTTTTGCATCAGAAATAAATGAGGCAATCCATACTGAAAATGCTTCAAGGAATAATGAGAAATACAGTTAAAAGTGCTTGTAGTTCTTGACTGTAATGTGTCACTTACATGCTAATTAACCACACTATGAGCATATATTCCAGATTAGGACAGTTGACCTCCATTACAGTATAGTGTAAAGTAACTAACACAATATAATATCCTGCTACGCTTAAGCATTTTAAAGTTAAAGATATCATAATATCTGCAAATTTGACAAACTCACTCTAAAGTTTAGATAGAAGAACATAAAATTAAGAAGTCAATATAACCCTGAATAATAATATGAACAGATTTTCCTTCTTATATATCAAAATTTATCATAAAGTTTTATAATAAGGATAATATGGTATTTGCAATGAGATAAACAAATAAACCAATGAGATCATAATAGAGACTAGGCCAGAAATAAACGAGTATATACTTGAAAAATTGATGACAGCTGGGAGCAGTGGCTCATGCCTGTAATCCCAGCATTTGGGAGGCCAAGGTGGGAAGATCATGAGGTCAGGAGATCGAGACCATCCTGGCCAACATGGTGAAACCCCATCTCTACTAAAAATACAAAAATTAGCTGGGCATGGTGGCACACGCCTGTAGTCCCAGCTACTCGGGAGGCTGAGGCAGGAGAATTGCCTGAACCCAGGAGGCAGAAGTTGCAGTGAGCCAAGGTCGCACCACTGCACTCCAGCCTGGCAACACAGCCAGACTCTGTTTCAAAAAAAAAAAAAAAAAAAATTGATGACAAAGCTGACAGTGTAAACCAAACATATATTTCCCTGTATTTTGTAGGAAACCTTTAACATGTTTTTTACATTTAAGACTGTAATCCATCTAGAATTGATTTTGGGTACATTGATATAAGAACCAACTTTATTTTCTCCAAATAATACCAACTGTTTCATTTATTTTATAGCTCTTCCCTTTCCCACTGATTTGCTATGTCCACTTTGTCAAATATTGTTTTCATCTAATATAATTTTGAGAGAACAGAACATATCACAGAATAATACATGTGTTATTATTTCTTTTATGTAGTATTTTTAAATGTGCAAAACTAAATTTACTGTTTAGGAATGCACACATTTGAGGTAAAATTATAAAAAGAATACAAGGAAACCATAAACTCAAAACTCAGGGTAATGGTTATTATAGGAAGGAGTGAGGAGTTGTTATTGTTTTATTTCTTCATCTGGGTGAGATACACTGAGGTCCAATTATCTTCATTCTTACTGCATACAGACATTACATATAGTCTTTTTATGTATACTTCATAATTAAAATAGAAAATATATAATGGTTAAAATGAATAAATAGTTGAGACAAATAGTAAAATAATATAACCAAAAAGTTAATTATTGAGCTGAAAGATCTAGTTGAAAAGCTCTTCTAGATAACACCAAGATGGACAAAATATGAACAATTCAAAATGAAAAGATGAGAAATGCAAAAACAAAAAATTTTCAATAACCATCCTGGAGGAAGAAGGAAAAAAAAATGACTAAGGCATATTTAAAGAAATAATAATCTACCACTTGCAGGTGATGGAAATGTTCATTATTTTGATTGCATTGATGGTTTCATGGGTACATATATCTGTCAAAACCCATCAAATTACACACTTTAAATATATGCAGTCTATTGTACAATAATTATATTTCAATAAAGCTGTAAAGAAAAAATTCATATGGAGTAAAAACAGAAAAAAACAAACTAGGATTAAAAGTACTCAGAGTTCCAAGTTAGATACAAGATAGATAAACATAACAAATAAAGAAAACCACTTAAACACTTAAAATGAATCTTGAGGACTTCTAAGACAAATAAGATGTTCCTAAAAGTTTCTAAAAATGTTTGTAGAGATGAAGAACTGCCTATTAAGGAAAAAATATCAGATTGAAATCAGACTTTTCAAAAGTAACATCAGATACAGAGAGTAACATAAAATTTCCAAAGCCTTGAAGAAAATAAATTTCAAAACTATGAATATGTGTCCAGTGATACTCTCTCTTAAAAGTTAGGGCCCAATATTTTAAATGATAGAAAACCTCATAAAATTTACCAAACTGCCACCTTATTTGAAAACTCCTATTGGGAAGGTATCCTAGCAAGAAGCAAATAAATCAAAGAGGCTATATTTCACATTGGGGACTGTATGACCCCGAGTTTTGTTCATCTCTTCAGGATACCCTGAAGCCTGACTATTCACTGCTATGGCCTGTGACAGATAAACTGTCAAGTGTCACTCTTGTTCTATTTCTCAGTCAAAAGCAGTTTATTTGCATTTCTCTGGAGAAGGAGAGGGGACAGAAAGTGGTGAAAAGTAGGTTCTGACCTCCTTGCTGACCAATAATTTCATTAATAACATGGAAGATTGTATTACTCTTCAAAATATTTGCTAACCCTCCTGGGGAAGAATTATACTTTCTCCCCAGCCCATTGATCTCAGGTTTCACCATGTAATCTCAACGCACCTCCCTGTAAGAGGATGATTTATCTCTGTCCTGATTGACTCAAATGTGGCCATGTGACTTACTTTGGAAAAAAAGTCACAGGTATCACTTCTGAGTACAAGTTTCAAAAACCAGTTTATAGTTCACCATTCTTCTCTTTTCATAAGTCCAAACACCAGCCATATCCCAGTTTAAAGGCTGCTCTCTAAGCCTAGGTCCTAAAGTAAAGGCTATGTAGTAACAAAGCCACCACTGTCTCAGTGACATGTAGCATGAGAATTAAATCTTTATTGTTGTTAGCCATTGAAATTTTGGGTCACTTGTTATCACAGCATAATTTGGCCTAAGTTGACGGATACATTAAACTTACCCTTCTGTAAGCCCTGTAACCTCTCTTCAACTCTGAACTGCCTCTACTTCTCCTTCATCCAACACATATCTTATTGCCAACAGGTAATTTTGGTGAGATCACTTCCATTTCTGACTGTGTTCATTCATTTGCATGGCTATGAAGGAATATCTGAGACTGGGTAATTTAGAAGAAAACAAGTTTATTTGTCTCACAGTTCTGCAGGCTGTACATGAAGCACGGTGCAGGTATCTGCTTCTAGGAGGGCCTCAGAAGGCTTACAATGATGGTGGAAAGTCAAGGGGATCCAGTGTGTCACATTGTGAGAGTGAGCAAGAGAGAAAGAAAGGAGGTGCCAGGCTCTTTTAAACAACAAGATCTTATGTGAACTCGTAGAATGAGAATTCAATCATTACCACTAGGACAGCACCAAGATATTCATAAGGAATCTGCCCCCATGACCCAAACAACTCCCTCTAGGCCCACTTCCAGCACTGGAGGTCACATTTCAACATGAGATTTGGAGGAGACAAAACATCTAAACCATATCACAGGGAGTCATAAAGTATTCCAAATCTTTTCTTCCTACTCCAGAATTGACTGGAGCATCTGCTCTTCTGGGGGCCAAGGCAAAGCCTTCTCCACCTGAGTCCAGCAAAGCTCACCAATCAACCGCAGTCTTTATGTATCTCTTGGTGTTCTGAATATAGTAAGTGAATGGTCTCTAGGGGCGATAGAGGTAGCAGAAAAAAGCAGATGACAATGGACTGAGAAGTGAAGGAGGAGATTGTGGCATAGACTATCCTTCCAAAAAAAACTGGCTATAAAGAGAAGGAAAGACAAGGAAGTAGTTGGGGGATCAAACAGCCTGGAGTTGGATAGCCTTTATTTTTATTTTTATGTATTTATTTTTGAGACAGGGTCCTGCTCTGTCACCCAGGCTAGAGTGCAATGACTTGATCTCGGCTCACTGCAACCTCTGCCTCCCGGTTTCAAGTGAGTCTCCTGCCTCAGCCTCCTAAGTAGCTGGGATTACAGGCACCCGCCACCACACCCGGCTAATTTTTGTATTTTTAGTAGAGATGGGGTTTCACCATGTTGGCCAGGCTGGTCTCGAACTCCTGACCTCAGGTGATCCGCCCGCCTTAGCTTCCGAAAGTGCTGGAATTACAGATGTGAGCCACTGTGCCTGGCCTAGGCTTTCTTTTATACTCCAAATGCTTAGCTTCCCTTCAGTCCTGTTACAGAAGAGTAATTCCCAGTTTACAGAGGTAAGCCAAAGTTTTGGTTTCATCTTTCTTGTGTCTGTACTCACCATGTTTCTTTAGCATAGCTGGTATTTCCCTGTCATTCCCAGGACAACCAAGGCTGGTTTTAGGGAAGCCAACTCTCTCCAGAGGAGGAAGGGCTACTAATTGTGCCCACTTTATTTTCAAATAGGAAAACTTGAGCAATAACCAGTGGTAAAGCCCAATATATAGAGGGAGATATAATAAAACTAAAGTAGAGAAAGGAACATTATCTCTGTGAAATAGGAGGCAAGAGCCCAAGCTGAGAGCTGGAGAAGCAAGAATGGTTAAAAAGGTAAATGGCATCATAGGAGTAATGAAACTTTTCAACTGTGTTTACTTAGGTATATGTGTGCATGGGCATGCACACACTCATGTTCAGAATCAGAGCGATCAGAGACAAGACAAATCGTTTCCAGGGCCTCTTGATCCCCTGGTTCTTAATTAGTAGAATTTGTGGCTAGGAGCTTTCTACACTCCTGTGTCCTTAGCCAGACCTCTCTTGGTAACAGCCATGTCAGTAGCCACTCTGTCCCAGGACCAGAGGCCCCTTTGCTCTGGCTAATGCCACCTCTTCCATGAGCACTGAGCAATTCCTGACTCTCTGGGGCCCCTTCTTACCACCCCACACCAGGGCCTGCCTGGCACAAGATCCCAGGGATTTGATGAAAGAAGAAATAGAAGTCACAAAAACTGATCAGGAGCTCTCCTCAGGACTGAGGGAGTAAAAGGTGATAAAAGAAGAGAAAATCCTAAGTCTTAAGAGAGCCATCTCCAAAAAGACCCATGCCTGTGCCAGCGGATAGATACTGAACACTTTGGCTTTAAGTTGCTGCCTGTCTGTACCTGTCTCTGGTCATGTCACTCACTGGAAAGCAAAGTCCACTTTTCCTGGGGACTGTCTGGAGGCCTCTCAACTCCAGCTGCAGGAACCGAGTCTCCTTCCAGCAGCAGTGCCTTATGGCAGGCAGCCCAGCTCAGAAGTCAGAAGACCTGTCAGACCCAGAGCACCCCTGCTCAGTAAGGTTGGTGAGAGAAACCCGGAGGCATACAGACATATGTAACGGGAGGGATGTGCAAAAACAACAGGTCCAAGCCCCATATCCTACACAGGAGGAAACTGGACACAGATTAGGGATGTGTGTTTCTCAAAGTCAAACATTGCTATCTCAGCCAATCAAGTAATGGCTGAGCCGGAAGGTTGAGGCTTCTGCCCTTCCTCCATCTGAAGTCTTTCTGTTCTGTTTCTTTATGTATCAAGTTCTGGACCCCCCAAAAAGTTAGCCTTTTATTTTAAAATGTGTTACTAGCTTCAGCAGCCAGATGAAGAGTAGGAGGGAGATTTCCTGGAGGATCAGAAATGAAGAGAGTGGAAAACAGGGATAGAAATTTTTATTTCTTCTGGCCATTAAAGCTCTAGTTTTAGAAAGGGATTTAGTAATGGAATCCTTGCTTCAATGAAATCCTACTATAAAAATCAAGTGCTATTAAACAGATAAAAGGAGAGACAAATTGATTAGGGTGGCTATGAGGGCAGAGAGGCACCCTCTAACTCCTCACCCCTTCAACACATATGGTGGCCCCTGAAGCACTATAACAGAGCATACAGGATTCTGTTTAACACACTTTGTAAACACTGCCGGGGCAGTGGTCTGGGATCCTAGGTCTGGGGCATTTCAAGAGGGCATCTGGTCCAGTCACATGTACCCAAGTGGAATCAAACTACTGAGATGTCCAATGATGACGGGGGGAAGAGACCACGAGACAAATTTTTCTTTAGAAGTTTAGCTTCCTTTGCCCTAGCACTTTTCTCTCACTTCAATTCAGGTTTTTCCTTTGCCTTTTATCTCTGGAGAAAACAGAACTAGGCTGGGTATTTCCTGAAAATCTCCAAGTCCTTTTTACTGCACACATGCACACAAACATATCTATACAATGAAAAAATAATTTTACAACATCAGAGAAATAACAATGGAGGCTCAGAAGGGTAGGAGGGTGGGAGGGGGCTGAAGGATGAGAAATTACTTAAGGGGTAAAATGTACACTATTCAGGTGATGACTACACCAAGAGCCCAGGCTTCCCCACTACACAATATATCCATGTAACAAAACTTCACTGTACCCTCAAAATATATACGAATTAAAAGAAAGACAAAGAAAAATGTCCATCAGCCTAATACCCAGTAGAGAAATCTATTTTTCAAAATTCAATGTCAGTCTTTGCTCATACATATATAAATTTAATTTTTGTACAGAAGATCATAGGCTATATGGTTTACAAGGGTATTTATTTTGTTTACTCAGTTTCACAAATAAATAAGTTAAGGCTTAAAAAAATGAACTTTTCCCAGATGATCCCACTAGAATGTGTGGGCCAGGACAAACTAAGCCCCTTACTCTAAGACTAGTGCTCTTTTTACTTCAGTAGCAGTTGACACAGAACTATAGAGACCATTGGCTGGGTGTCAGAGCCAAGGATTACTGGAATATATTATAATTTAAGTGAACTCCCTACTAAGCCAGGCATGGTGGCTCATGCCTGTACATCCAGCAATTTGGGAGTCCAAAGCAGGTGGATGGCTTAAGCCCAAGAATTCAGACCACCGTGGGCAACATAGCAAGACCCTGTTTCTACAAAAAAAAAAAAAAAATTAAAAAAAAGTATCTGGGCATGGTGGTACATACCTGTAGTCCCAGCTACTAATGTAGTCCCAGTTACTCAGGAGGCTGAGGCAGCAAGATCACTCAAGCCCAGGAGGTCGAGGCTGCAGTGAGCTGTGATTGTGCCACTGCACTCCAGCCTGGGCAACATGGTGAGACCCTGTCTAAAAAAAAAAAAAGTAAACAGGGCCAGAGCTCAGGACCCTTCTAAATCAGGATACTTTGCAGCTATACAGATGGGACATTCATGGAGCCAGACTTACCCTTTCAAAGTATCTCCTTACAAAATATTTAGATGTGTGGGGAGCTGAAAGAAAAAAATTTTTAAGAAGCGAACTCCCTACTAGCAAAGTTGCACATGATCCCCTAACCACACAAGACTCAGCTCTAACAATTCAAAACCACCAAGTATGATGCACTTGGATGCATACAAGACTAGCTGAAACACCTGGTTCTAGTTCCAACCTTGACTGGTTTTAGTCCCAACCTAGTCCTCACTTTGCTATGAGACCACAGGCAATGCATTCTCTTCATTTGTAAAATGAAGGGATTAAAGTATATTATGTAAATGTCCTCACATAGTGTGAGTCTATGATCTTACCATTCTGAGAAGGAATCATTTTCCCATAGGCCTCCCAACCCTTATCCAGAGAAGATTTTCTAGGCTTTGCCACTGGGGCAGTTTGTCTCATTTTGACTCCAGGACCTACCTGATTCGTATGCACTTGGTACGTTTACTAAACAGTGATGGAGGTACAGAGTAAAGCCTTCAAGATCATGCAGAGACAGTACTAGAAGGTAGGAAAGAAGGGCAAGTGAGGAGATTGTACTTAAGATGACACTTCCTTATCCCGAGTTTCCCATTTTGGGCCATAGGTAAGGAGGTATACTCGTCTGTAAGTAGAAAACTCTTGTTCAGTGAGAATGAGTCAGATGAATGCCCTGCCAAGTAGAGAACCATTCATTTCTTTTGAGGGACAGAATCTCTAAGCAACCATAATAAATGTCAATATTAGTCCTGAGTTTGTCCTTGTGGGATTTTCCAGTGATGTAGAGATCCAGACCATGCTCTTTGTGCTAATCCTGGTGATTCATCTCCTGACTTTGACGGGGAAGCTGGTGATGATCCTGGAGATCAGGGGTGATTCTCACCTTCAAAGACCCATGTACTTCTTCCTCAGATATCTGTCCTTTCTGGATCTCAGCTACTCCTAGTTACTGTGCCCAGGATGCTACAAAATTTCCTCTCAGAAGAAAAGCATCTCAATGTGGGGCTGCCTCACCAAGTTTCTTTTTCACTCTCTCTGGGGGAACGGAAGCCTGTCTGTTCTCTGCCATGGCCTATGATCACTATGCTACCATCCGCCACCCTGTGGTCTATACCATGGTCATGAACAGATCTCTCTGTATGGTGATTTTGAGCATTGCTTGGGCAGCGGGATTTCTGATTTCCTTGATGGACAGTCTTTTCATCCACAAGTTACATTTCTGTGGGCCTGACATCATCCTTATTTCAGGTGTAAGCTGCCTCCATTCTTCCCTCTGTCCTACATTGATCCCACTGTCAATGAGATTCTTCTAGCTGTGTCACAGGCATTCTGGGGGCTACTGACACTTTCCCTAATCTTCTTCTCTTACTCTAGAATCACATCCGTCATACTGAGCATCTGCTCCTCTGAGGGCCAAGGCAAAGCCTTCTCCGCATGCCCTTCTCATCTCACTGTGGTTCTCTCATTCTATGGGACAGCTTTTTTCAGATACCCAGGCTCTACTTCAGGCTCGGTGTTGCAGCAAGTGGTCTCTGTTCAGTATAGTGTGATCACGTCCTTGGTGAACCCTCTCATCTATAGTCTGAAGAACCAGGAATTAAAAACAGCTCTGCAGAGGATGTTGAGGCAAAAAAAAAAAAAAAAGGAAGTAGGGAAAAAAATTATGTCTTAGGGTAAGAAAAAGATATGTGATTCTGCTGCTTGGGAAATAGAGAAATAATCTCTAAAGAAGAAAGATTTTTGCTCTTTAGGAAATGTATAGCCAGTCAGAAGCACAGGTCAAAACCTGGAGCTTTCAATTGGCATCTGAAGTGGTCAGTCTTGTGGGACTGAGCCCTTAAGCTGTCGGATCTGACGTTATCTCCTGGACGATTGTGCCAGCATTGCTAACACAAATTAGGGGATGACCACTGGTGTACATTTGAGAAATGCTTGGTGTGTAGGGAAAAAACCTACAAATCTGGTGTCAGAAGTATTGCACTGAGTGACTGAGAGTAGAGAGTAGGGAAAATTACTTTGGTTTTTCCTATCTTAACTAGAGAACATCTTAAAATTACTACCACAGCTCTTTGTCAGATGAGTAGGTTGTGAAAATTTTCTCCCATTTTGTAGGTTGCCTGTTCACTCTGATGGTAGTTTCTTTTGCTGTGCAGAAGCTCTTTAGTTTAATTAGATCCCATTTGTCAATTTTGGCTTTTGTTGCCATTGCTTTTGGTCTGACAAAGGGCTAATATCCAGAATCTACAACGAACTCAAACAAATTTACAAGAAAAAAACAAACAACTCCATCAAAAAGTGGGCGAAGGACATGAACAGACACTTCTCAAAAGAAGACATTTATGCAGCCAAAAAACACATGAAGAAATGCTCACCATCACCAGCCATCAGAGAAATGCAAATCGAAACCACAATGAGATACCATCTCACACCAGTTAGAATGGGAATCATTAAAAAGTCAGGAAACAACAGGTCCTGGAGAGGATGTGGAGAAATAGGAACACTTTTACACTGTTGGTGGGACTGTAAACTAGTTCAACCCTTGCGGAAGTCAGGGTGGCGATTCCTCAGGGATCTAGAACTAGAAATACCATTTGACCCAGCCATCCCATTACTGGGTATATACCCAAAGGACTATAAATCATGCTGCTATAAAGACACATGCACACGTATGTTTATTGCGACATTATTCACAATAGCAAAGACTTGGAACCAACCCAAATGTCCAACAATGATAGACTGGATTAAGAAAATGTGGCACATATACACCATGGAATACTATGCAGCCACAAAAAATGATGAGTTCATGTTCTTTGTAGGGACATGCATGAAATTGGAAATCATCATTCTCAGTAAACTATCGCAAGAACAAAAAACCAAACACCACATATTCTCACTCATAGGTGGGAACTGAACAATGAGAACACATGGACACAGGAAGGGGAACATCACACGCTGGGGACTGTTGTGGGGTGGGGGGAGGGGGGAGGGATAGCTGTAGGAGACATACCTAATGCTAAATGATGAGTTAATGGGTGCAGCACACCAGCATGGCACATGTATACATATGTAAGTAACCTGCACATTGTGCACATGTACCCTAAAACTTAAAGTATAATAATAATAAAATAAAAAAAAATTACTACCACAGCTATATAGTAAGAAAATAATCCTAAACGGATGTGGAAAACAACTTTGAGACTATCATTCCAACCGTTATATGCAATAAGTATTTATAATCTCATAATTTTAACCCAGCTTCTAACTCTTTCTGCCACTGGGTCCTAGATGGTGCCAGGTATTTGTCTACAATGATTCAACAATATGGCCTACTTAAAATATTTTTAAGTCATAGATGACAGAATTAAAGAGTACCTTTTCTGCAGCACACTAAAATGTAGTGTTCAACAAAATGCTTACATGAAAATATAAGATGAAGCAAATAAGTTTGCTTAGAGCAAGTTTTTGTGCTATTTAAAAAAATGACAGTTTGAAATTACACCACTTAGAAGCTGTCCTAGTATAATATATTTCACAAGTGCTGTCTTGACCCAGTCTTGATGTCATGAACTCTCAGTTACTCTTGAGAACAGTGTAGCAAGCTCCTAGCCCAACTACTTCCCTTATCAGGCTCTAACACTCCTAAGTTAAAATATACAATACCCATCTGCCAGAGGTCCCCAGATCCTTAACACCCAAGGCCAGCCCCCTCTTTCTTTAGGCCACAGAATTATTCAAAATACCCAATCCCTAGGAAACCCAAGAAACCTTGCTAATGCCATCCTGTTTGCCATACATAAGCCTCCTGCAGCTCCAGCATGCCATTTCTTTGTCCTTGGGTGCAACCCTCTATATGGCCCTGCATGGCAACCTTCTCTGCTCTGGAGCTATAAATAACAAAGAGATCTGCCTTTAATCTATCCAAGTGTCTTTGTGTGGTGTCCCACCATCAAAAGAATCTTTAAATCTTATAAAACATCTAGTCTTATCCTGACTGCAATATCACCTGTCACTGACAGCTGCCTAGGGTTCACTATCTACACTGACTACAAATTATTTCTACCAAGTAATGCCCATTGCCAACATCTTACATTTGAATTGGGCTTTATAAACTCATATCATGTGCCTATACTTTTTCTTTTTTCTTTTTTTTTTTGAGACAGAGTCTTGCTCTGTCACCCAGGCTGGAGTGCAGTGGCACCATCTCGGCTCACTGTAACATCTCACCTCCCAGGTTTAAGTGATTCTCCTGCCTCAGCTTCCAAGTAGCTGGGATTACAGGCACCTGCCACCAAGCCCAGATAATTTTTGTATTTTTAGCAGAGACGGGGTTTCGCCATGTTGGCCAGGCTGGTCTTGAACTCCTGACCTCAGGTGATCCGCCTGTCCCGGCCTCCCAAAGTGCTGGGATCATAGGTGTGAGCCACCATACCCGGCCTATTTTTTCTTAATTTAGTCATCATAACAGCTTTTAAGGAAAAGAAGAATGACATATTTATTTGATAGATGAGGTTAAGGATCTAATCTGTCACCCAGAGACATAGCCAAGACCAAAAAACAAAGCCTTTGGTTATTAACTTAGTGCTATTTCTTTTCTTTTTTTTTCTTTTCTTTTTCTTTTTTTTTTTTTTTTGAGACATTGTTTTGCTCTTGTTGCCCAGGCTGGCGTACAGTGGCACAATCTCGGCTCACCACAACCTCTGCCTCCCAGGTTCAAGCGATTCTTCTGCCTCAGCCTCCCAAGTAACTGGGATTACAGGCATGCACCACCATGCCCGGCTAATTTTGTATTTTCAGTAGAGACGGAGTTTCTCCACGTTGGTCAGGCTGGTCTCAAACTCCTGAACTTTCTACCACACCTCCTGCCTACTTCTTTAGTGCTGTTTTAATTAAAATTTTCCTACATAAAGAGTCCACAAGAAACTGTTACCCTCTGGTAAGGCCACTCATTCCCTCTCCCTCACTATCAAGAACAGTAGCAATTAAAAGGGTAGGCCACAGAACTTCTTAAGCCTTGATACCACTACCACTACCAACCCCATTGCCAAGTATGATGTAAGGTACCCTCAGAGCTCTGGTACTTCTGGAAATATACCCCTCCTGTAGCATTAACCTGTCCACAACAGGACTGAAAGAGGGCCGACAGAGCTCAGCACACTTGTAGTGACACCTTTATTCTATGACCCATACAACTTCTACTCAGCCCAATCAGCCATTGCACCTCACCTCACCACTGATTAGCTGACTGAGATACCGGTCCCCAAAAGCAGTCTATAATTAGAACTGATTATCCACCTCACTAGATGACTACTAATCCCATCATGCCCTAGATCCTTGCTTCCCATACTCACACAAGAAGCCTTGCCCTCCAGATCATTCCTCATCATAGAAATTCTTGCCCTATTAGAGTCACCCACATTGCCTAACTTGAATCAGGCTCCAACCCCAGCACAACCCCTAACTCCTTCCACTGTAACCTATGTAATTCAGGGTCTGTCATCAATAAAATCCCCTATATCCTTCAACTTCTATGATGGATGTTTCTTTTACCCCCTTTAACTGAAACCTGGCTCTCTCATGGAAATAGCATGCTTCCCTTGCAGCCCTGGAAAAAGGTGGCAATTTTAAAATTCTACAATCTACATACAAAGGCTTTTCAAACGGTGGATTGCAACCCACTAGTGAGTTGTGAAATCAGTTTAGTGGATAGTTAACAGAAAACTTTAAATAAAGTAACAATATAAAACTTCAGCACATACTGTATGTAGTTAAACATTGTTTTATGAAAATTTTGCTTCAATTAAATAAATGATGGGTGTGCTGGATCATAATCTAAATGTATTTCTTGGCTGGGCGCGGTGGCTCACACCTGTAATCCCAGCATTTTGGGAGGCTGAGGAGGGTGGATCATCTGAGGTCAGGAGTTTCAGAACAGCTCGACCAACATTGTGAACCCTGTCTCTACTAAAAATACAAAATTAGCTGGGCATGGTAGCACGTGCTTGTAATCCCAGCTACTTGGGAGGCTGAGGCAGGAGAATCACTTGAACCTGGGAGGCGGAGGTTAGTGAGCCAAGACGGCACCACTGCACTCCAGTCCAGCCTGGGCAACAAGAGTGAAACTCTGTCTTAAAAAAATAAAAATAAAAATAAATGTATTTCTTGCCATATATCACAATATATATTTCAAACACACATATATATATACACATATATTTGCGGGTTTTAAAAATTATTTATTTTTAGACACGAGGTCTTGCTCAGCTGCTCAGGCTGGAATGCAATGGTGCGATCATAGCTCATTATAGTCTTGAATTCCTGAGCTCAAGTGATCCTCCCACCTCAGCTGCCCAAGCAACTAGGACTGCAGGTGCACACCACTAAGTCCAGCTAATTTGCTTTAGAGGTGGAGTCTCGCTATGTTGCTCAGGCTGGTCTCAAGCTCCTAGCCCCAAGCTATCCTCCTGCCTCAGCCTTCCAAATAAGTAGGATTTCAGGCATGAACCACTGCACCCAGCTATATACATATATTTGAAAGCCATAGCTTTATATCACTGAGAGTTACAAGTAGAGTAAATGTTCTCTTTTCTCCTCATTGCTGCTTCAAGTACCATTTTCATCCTTCCTCTCTAAATAATGTCCAGCTGCATTGAAGCACATGTCATCCAACTATTCCACACACACTCCTCCTTGTTATTATTACCTACCACACTCCTGGTCACTCACCTTTCATTTAAGACTCCATCAACTGGCTTACTATCCCTCTCTCCATAATGCCTTCATTATTCCTAGTGACTTCAACATCCATGAGGACAATGCATCTCATGCATATGAATATGTGCAAGTATAATTGTATTCCTTGCTAAAATACTGAAATATTTTTATAGCCACTGTCAATCCTCTTCAATGTCATGCCTCAATGCTCTAGCCCCTCATCAGGATTCAACAGATCTCTTCACGATTCAGAAACAAAAAGTAATCATCTAACACAACAAGGTGCCTGCAGGACCCTGCACCAGCGTTATGGGCTACATCTATTTTGACGGGTCCATGCCATGCCAGCAGTAGTAGTTAAATATTTTGAACCCTATCCCTGCTAGCACTCTAGTCTCTCAGTTCCTTGGCTTTATTTTACCTTAAATGATTGTGTTCACCACTGCAGCCACTCATTCTCACAGTTCATACCCTGTATCTACTTATGACCAACAGCAGCAGGAAGAATGCTGCTATGTCCCAAGGAACTCTGTATTCCACACATTAGAATCCACCTGTGTGCCCAACTCATCCCAGTTACCAGAATTCCATCAACAGAGCAGCCCAGGACCACCAAGTCTCCTTACAATGATATAATTGGCACCATCAGGTGTATCACTTCCTTTTAAACACAAATATAATGACTCCCTATCACCTGATATAGCAAATAAAAAATTCTTCATCCACTACCTTCATCCACTATTCTATCAATTTCCCTGTTTCTTCTCTACTCTAGACTGACACCCCCACATATGTGTGTTCTTCATTCCACAACATGCCACAGCATGTCCATTTCTGCCTTCTGATTCTATATGGGATGCCCTTCCTACATTTCACCTTCAAAGCTGATCTTGAAACTCCTCCATCAGAAAGTCTGAAAAAGATGGAATCATCTGCCTGGTACTCAATGCATAGTTAATTAATCCCTGCTGTAACATTGCATAGGAGTTTGTACTTGTCCATTGTAAAAGGTAAAGTACCACTCTGGTTAAAGGTGCACCCAGTGAGAAGTCAGACCAGGGCTCAATTCCTGATTGTGCCTCTTGGCTCACTTAATGTCCCTGAACCCATGCAGATCTACACCTTGCAGGGTTTGTTAACTGATAACTAAAGAGATGGCACACCAAAGCATAATATAAAGACATTTTGCATTTATTCCTTGTGATGTTTAAGACAAGGTTCTGTACAAGTACGGACGACCAAAGCAAAAATGGACAAACGGGGTCACATCAAGTTAAAAAGCTTCTGCACAGCAAAAGAAGCAATCAACAAATTGAAGAGACAACACACAGAATGGGAGAAAATATTTGCAAACTACTTATCTGATAAGAGATTAATAACCAGAATATATAAGGATCTCAAGCAACTCTACAGGAAAAAATCTAATACTCTGGTTAAAAAATAGGCAAAAGATTTGAATAGACATTTCTCAAAAGAATACATACAAATGGCAAACAGACATATGAGAAGGTGCTCAATATTACTGATCATCAGAGAAATGCAAATCAAAACTCCAATGAGATATCATCTCACTCCTGTTAAATGGCTTATATTCAAAAAGCAGGCAATAACAAATGCTGGTAAGGATGTAGAGAAAGGGGAACCCTCATACACTGCTAGTGGGAATGTAAATTAGTATAACTACTAGGGAGAACAGTTTGGAGGTTCCTCAAAAAAACTAAAAATTGAGCTCCTATATGATCCAGCAATCCCACTGCTGGGTATAAACCTAAAAGAAAGGAAATCAGTTTATCAAAGAGATATCTGCATTCCCATGTTTGTTGCAGCTCTATTCACCATAGCCAAGATTTGGAAGCAATCTAAGTGTCCATTAACAGATGAATGAATAAAGAACAAATGGTACTTACACACAATGGAGCACTATTCAGCCATAAAAAAAGAATGAGATTTAGTCATTTGCAACAACATGGATGGAACTGGAAGTCATTATGTTAAGCGAAATAAGCCAGACACAGAAAGACAAACATCACATGTTCTCACTTATTTGGAGGATCTAAAAATCAAAACAATTCAACCCATGGAGATAAGAGAGTAGAAGGATGGTTACCAGAGGCTGGGAAGGGTAATGGGGGAATGGGGACAGTGAGGATGGTTAATGGGTACAAAAAATAGTTTGAATGCATGAATAAGACCTAGTATTTAATAGAACAACCTAGTATTTAATAGACCGAGTATTTAATAGTTATTATAGTCAATAATAACTGTACATTTTAAAGTAACTAAAAGAGTATAATTGGATTGTTTGTAACACAAAGGATAAATGCTTGAGGGGATGGATACCTGATTCCCATGATGTGATTATCATGCATTGCATACCTGCATCAAAATATCTCATGTACCCCATAAAGATATTCACCTATTATGTAACTACACAAATGTAAAATTATAAAAGTTATTTTTAAAAAGAAAAGGTTCTGGTATAAAGAAGATGATACCATTCAGCCTCTTTTTTTTTTTTTTTTGAGACGAAGTCTCATTCTGTTGCCCAAGCTGGAGTATTAGTGGCACGATCTCTGCTCACTGCAACTTCCACCTCCTGGTTTCAAGCGATTCTCCTGCCTCAGCCTCCCAAGTAGCTGGGACTACAGGCACGCACCACCATGCCCAGCTAGAGACAGGGTTTCACTATGTTGGCCAGGCTGGTTTTGAACTCCTGACCTTGTGATCCGCCCGCCTCTACCTCCCAAAGTGCTGGGATTACAGGCGTGAGACACTGCGCCTGGCTTTTTTTATTTTTTGGAAACAATCTCACACTGATTTGTTTCCCAAAACAGTCGAGGAGAGTTTGGGCTATTATAATATCTATCAGTTCTTTCCAAACATTCTTTTCAGGTAAAGTCAGGTTTACGTACTTGGTTATGTTCAATTTAACTCTGTGTGACGAGGCAATGCTGTGTCCAGCAGCCCCCATTTCCTTTTCCATGAGGCACACATTCTTTACTTCCCAGCCACCCTTCTGGGTGGGGCCATGTGACCATGCGCATGAATTCTGGTTAAGGGAATGGGGTGAAAATGATACACACCACTTCCAGGACTGGCCCCTAATATCTCTGACAAGTTAACCACGGCCAGCCTCCCTTATCTGAGGGCCACAGATTTGACTACATTACCAAGGCCTCAGCATGGGAGAACCACCAAATGCAGGAAGCCTGGTCCTTCAATGAATTCAAGAAGTACAGACCCCACCCTCTGGCCCCAACCAACTTGTTACCACACTGTGACTTGTATGAACATAAGCCTTTATGGAGTTAAGCCCCGAGATACTGGTTTTGCTAGCCTACTCCAATTAACGCACCTTATATTTACCACCAGTGGTAGCATAAGTGAAAAGAACCCCTGGACTTAGTTCCACGACCCGGGATAAAAATTCTGGCTCTACTACTACCCCGACATATCCCATGATCTGCTCCTAGAATATGCTCTATACTCTTCCCAACTGCGTGTCTACTGCATTTTCCTCTTTCATTAGACAGCCCTCCCGACTCTTCTCTGCCGCACGATTTCTATCAGAGTGGGGGGCCTTCTCTGACCTCCGTCCCATACGTGGTCACTTCTCTTTGCTTCAAGTGCAGCGTACATTCCTCTGTTTTAGAATCTACGTTTTTATTGCAAATATTTGTTGACATGTGCTTCCCCAGACTGTGAATCCTTTAACCCAGCATTTAGTTACAGTGTCTGGCACACGTAGAAAATAAATATGCATTAAACGAATGATTGTCACATATGACCTTAAGTGAGTCAATTATTTTTTAAGTCTACTAAATAAAATTTTTGAAAATTGTTGTAATGATGAAATAAGGAATGTGAATGTGACTTGTAGGTTATAAACAGATTCTAACAGCAATGGGTTTACTCACTGTTTGTAGGCCCTTCTCATCTTTTCCAGTCAAATCCATCTTAATGCTGCAAGGTAGCACTATCCAATAGAAATATAATGCAAGCCATATTTGTAATTTTAAAACTATTTGTAGCCACATTTAAAAAGTTAAAACCAGGTGAAATTAATTTTAATATATTTAACCCAATATACCCAAAATATCACTTTTTAAATTAAATCTTCTAAATCTTAGAACACATCTCTATTCAGACCAGCCACATTTCGAGAGCTCAGGTGTCACCTGCGGCTACGGCTCCCTCAAATGGGACAGCAGCCGCAAGGCCTACTTCAGATAGCAACCTGACTTCCCCTCAGGCAGAATGAGTGACTCCTCCTCAGTGCTCTCTCAAGCCCTTTATCCTATCGTGAAAACTAGAGGGTACGCTCCTTGAGGAATTCCAGACTGTTGTCTGGAGAAATCGCTCTCGGCCTCGGTCTGGCCTGTAACGGGCGGTTACGCAATTCCAGGTCATTGATGAACCCTGAGGACAGAACTCCGTGGGAGGCCCAGTAGCCAGAGCGGAAAATGGTCAGTCAGGCAAGAGTGCGGGCAAGTGGCCAGAGCAGGCTGCGATTCCGGCGCCCGCCGCCCTCCAAGCGTCTCGGGCCGCACCCTCCCCACGGCGGCGGGCGCGGAGGTCCCGGGTTCGCGTTTGGGGGCGCCTGAGCCGCAGCCCCGCCCCCTCCCGTCCCTCCCTCCCACTCCTCTCCCTCCCACTCCTCTCCCTCCCACTCCCCGCGCCTCCGCCGCCGCCGAGCCCCGGAAGCGGGCGGGGATTTCCTGTGCCCGCCCCGCCCCGCCCCGCCCGCGCCCGCCGGGCCGCCGTCTCCGCCTGTCGCTGGCTCCGCCGGCCGCCGGCTCCCAGACGCAAGCGGAGGGCGGAGGGGAGGGGCAGGCGGCGCCCGGGAGGGAGGCACCGGGCCGCGGGCCAAGCCGACCAGGGGTGAGTGGAGCCGGGCCGGAGGGAGCTGCGGCTGGAGGGAGGGACGCCTGGCTTCCCGGGGCGGCTGGTGGGGGCTCGGTCACCCATAGGGGCTGGGAGCAGGATCGGCGCGTCTTCCGGGTTGCTGCCTTTCCCGGGGGTCTGCCCCGCTGACATTCTGTGCCCGCCTCTCGCCCTGTCTCCCCGTGCCCATCGCAACTGTCAGGCCCTGCGGGCTCCCGCCGCTGTCACTCGCGCACAGGTTACCCCGTGGCTCCCTTTCTCTTCACTTGCTCATGCCCCAGCTCATGGGAAACCTGTTTTCTGACCTCACTTCCCCTGCTCCAGTTCTGCCTTGCTCGGATTCTCTGAAATCTGACCCTTTCCAGGGGCACTGTGACAAGAAGAAGGGAAGAAGCAACCTTACCCCTGAGCAGGCTCCCGTCCCGCCCATGCCCTACCCGTGGCAGGGGCCAGGGTTCTCTGATGGACGGAGCCAACTCGTCCGTGTGCCCTTGGGCTACTCATTTTTATAACATGGCCCCTTTTCTGTTCATCAGCACTGGCTGCAAAAACTTCCTTTTGCAGGTCCCTTGCTACCCATATGTGTGAAGAAAAGGGGGAAATGAAAGCCCTAGAACCCACACTGCAGTGGGCATGGGATCATCCTGGAACCAGGAGAAACGAGGTTAGGGCTACCACCTTAACCGCCCAGGTGCTGGCTCTGCGTGAATATCTTAGGAAATGCAAGCTGAGGACAGGTACCCATCCCATCCTTTGCTGAGATTTTTGCTAGCACTTCCACGGATTTCTATCAGTGGTATAGAAAAACTTACAGCTGGCCCAATGGGCTCTGCACAAAGAGGCTTCCCATTAAGAGACTCTGCTACCTGGGGGAGATGGAGAAAGGGTTTGAGACAAGTGTCCAGATATGTAGCTAGAGGTAAAGCCTTCAGGGAGGATTTGCACAGGAGCTAGAGAACCAGAAAGATGGGACGAAGAGGGAGAATTAGTGCCCTGTGTGTTAAAAGTGGATACAGAGCTGGAATTCAGAGAAGAGGGCTAAAATGGAAGTTTCCCTTTATTGCTTTAGCAAGAATTTTCCTTTCTCATGAAAAGTCTCTGAAAAGGAAACCTCCTAGGCTGGGAATCAGTCCAGGGTGCTCCCATGAGGCCCTGAGCCATCTTTGGACTTCTGAGATAAAAGGGGAATTTGTTTTTCCTGTGCATTGGGCTTAGGGTTCCCACCTACCTCTTTTGTCAAAGACAAATAGGCAAGAAAATAGACGACTTGACATCTGTGATTACCTACCCTGGCCTTCAAGGTTCTTGCAAGTGTTATTGAAAGGATGTAAGTAAGCCAGGATAGTTACCAAGTTTCTGACTGCTCTTGGAAGCCTTTCACTGACTCTGACTGTTTGGATATTGAATAAGAATACCCAAAATATGTTGCCAAACAGAAAGAGATTCTGAGTCTCAGATTATTTCTCTGCCATAAAGCCCTATCACAACAGAAGTGTGACCCATCCTGCTCTTAAGTTGTCTAAAGAAAAAGAAGAGCCCACTATCTGGTATTGTACACTGCAGGATTATTAAGAATTTAAAAAAAATAACCTAAATCTCTTCTCTTGCAATCAAGACCCATTTTTTTCTGTTTGACCTATATAGAGATAGAAGGGACCTCTGTTTTTATTCATTAGTAGCATCATTCATCAGCCTTCTTCTCCAGACAGAGAAAACTACATCTGACATTTTTAACTTTCCCAGTGGCTGTATTTCCCATCCCTTTCTTGACTTTGATGTTTTCTGATGAACACACACTGGCTTCACCATACGCTTCTTTCAAACTGAATATATTTTTCTAATGAGATCTGACTGGTGCCTGACAAATAAACAGGTTTGTTCTTCTGGGTCATGTTAGCAGCAGTTCTTCCCCCCTTTTCCAGCTCTGGTTCAAACTCTTTCTGTTCCTTTTTACTTTTCCTGATTAAACTTCAGCTCCTCACAGACCAACAATTTCTCTTACCTCTTAGGATTACTTTGGAGTCTTAACACCTGCTTTCCAAGTTATCAGTTTTTCTACCATCTTTACTACCAGTTCTCATTGGATGGTAGACCAAGTGCCTTTTTATTGAGGCTTGTCCCAAGTGAGGTACCTTTTGGCCCAGCCTCATGATACAAATACGCCCCTTGGTTGGGACTTTTACCTATAGTAATCATTTCATTCTAAACTGATGAGACTGTGATTTGTGGCAGAAAATCTTCTGTGTGATTACATCCATCTTGTTGAGTGCAAGTCTATGTGTATTTCTTCCTGTATGTTTCCAAATTGCTTACTTTCCTGTACTTCATGTGCTTGAAATTAAATGGATAGCCTTTGAATTTCCAGGACAGTTCTTTTTTTTAAATGAACTTCTTCTAACCTTCAGGTATATTCTGTTTCTATAATGAGGTCCACAAAATACCAGTTAGTGGCTTTGCTACGTAGCACCTGCCAATTTCTTAGTTCCTCCAAGAAGCTTGGTGCAGGCTCAGTTGATCGGAACACATCAAGCTTTTAAAGTTCATCTTCCAGCAAGCTCCTCCTATCTAGTTTCGTCTATTATCCCTGGGCCTGTTCTTCATAACTCCCTTAGAAATATCACTCCTTTCCCATTTTCATGGGCATTGCTGATATGAATTTGTTCCAGGTCACAATTTGGGTCTGCAGCAGAAATGCTTTCAGAACAGACAGCAGCTCTGGGGACAGGATGGGAATCAATGAATGTACAGCTGGATGGAGCAGAGCCCCAGGTGGAAAGGGGAAGCCAGGAAGAGCGGCCATGGAGAACAGTACCAGGACCTCTGGAGCACCTGTGCTGTGACCTTGAAGAGGAGCCACAGTCCCTTCAGGAGAAGGGTGAGAACTCACAGAGTGTGTGGGAAGCACAGTGCATAGTCTCCTAATATTTGTTCTAAAAGTAGGGTTAAAAATCTCCAAATTGCCATGGACTAAATAGCATAACCTGTACCAGGACCAGCCCATTCTTTCTGAGCCCTGGTCACAGGTACAGAATAGGCTCCTGAATTCAGCAAACCATGCAACTGGGCTTCTCTTGTTTCTTCATAATTACTCCCTCCACATGCAAATGCATAATTAGTGATACTGAATGAGGGAGATGAAGGAAGTGACAGCAACCTGATTACTGTTGGATAACCCACTCAGTAAGATGTAATTTACTAGATGAAAATTACATTCAAGTACTGTAAATTCAAACTATAGCTAGTCTAACTAAAAGCCATCTGATACGCTTTCAGAACATTTTGAGTGATGGCCTTCTCATCTACATTTATGCATTTGAGTTTTACCAATGGGCATAGATACAGAAGATGTGACCCTTAAGCCTCTCTAAAATGGGGCCCGGGCCCCATTGAGAAAGGGTAGATCGTTATTCTCTAATGTTTCTTCTCTCTCCTTATCAGCTCAGTCTGCTCCCTGGGTTCCTGCAATTCCCCAGGAGGGGAACACTGGAGACTGGGAGATGGCAGCTGCACTTCTTGCGGCGGGATCACAGGTGAGCTCTGCTTCCCTTGGCGTCTCCTGTGGTCCCATCACTGCTGCCTTTGTATTGCTTTCGCATCAGCCCATTGATGAGTTGGCTCACATGATCATCAATGGTATGTTCATCTTCTAACTGAATAGATTCTATCCCTTTCCAAGGGGTCATAAGACCCTTGGAAAATTAAATGGACCCACAAGAAAGGGAATTCCTTGAGGTTAGGGTTTTTTGGGGTTTTGTTTTGTTTTTTGTTTTTGAGACAGAATCTCACTGTGTTGCCCTGGCTGGAGTGCAGTGGTACGATCTTGGCTCCCTGCAACCTCCACCTTCTGGGTTCAAGCGATTCTCGTGCTTCAGCCTCCCAAGTAGCTGGGACTACTGGCACACGCCACCACACCTGGCTAATTTTTGTGTTTTTAGTAGAGACAAGGTTTTGCCACGTTGGCCAGGCTGGTCTTGAACTGCTGACCTCAGGTGATCTGCCCACCTCAGCCTCCCAAAGTGCTGGGATCACAGGTATGAGCCACCGTGCCTGGCCAAGGTTAGGGTTTTTAATGGATGGCTGTGTTTGTTATCCACAGGAGGATTTTAAGAATAATTAATTACCTTCCTTTAAGAAATAAATCTGGAAAGATTAGGAAAAGAGGACCTGAAGAAAGCTTAGAAGAACCTAAAGTGGAAGGATTGGGTAGATGAGGGAGCATTTATGGAAAAGAAGAGGAAGAAGGTTATAAAGAGGGGCAGAGCTAGAAAGGAAATTAGGTTTAGATTCAGAAGGCAATAGGAGAGCTGTGGAAAGCTAATACTAATAGTGTTAGTACTAATAGAGTACACCCCCAGAGTGCTTATCATGTATGCCATTTTCTGGGTGCTTTATGTATATTAACTCATTTAATTCTGAGAACAACTCAGTTATCCAATTTTACAGATGAGGAAATGGGGCAGGGAGAGATTAAGGCACTTGTGTAGGTCATGCTGCGAGAAAGTGGCAAAGCTGAGTCACTTGGCTCCAGATTCTGAGCTCCTAACCACCATACTGTGCTGCCTAAAAATAGAAAGATATGGCCAGGCACGGTGGCTCATGCCTGTAATCCCAGCACTTTGGGAGGCCAAGGTGGGCAAATCACAAGGTGAGGAGTTCGAGACCAGCCTGGCCAACATGGTGAAACCCCGTCTCTACTAACAACACAAAAAAATAGCTGGGTGTAGTGGTGGGTGCCTGTAATTCCAGCTACTTGGGAGGCTGAGACAGGAGAATCGCTTGAACCTGGGAGGTGGAGGTTGCAGTGAGCCAAGATTGTGCTACTGCACTCCAGCCTGGGCGACAGTGAGACTCCGTCTCAAAAAAAAAAAAAAAATGCTGTGGCAAGGGAGGCAAGAAAGAATGTTTTATCTGTAGCATTTTGTGCTGATAGAAAAGGCAAGGTCCAGTGGAAGAAGGAGGAAATGGTACATAATTTCTTCATAAAAAGAGTAAGGCCAGGGAGAAGTGACTGAGTAGACACCTGTAGCTAAACAGAGGTGGTGATGAGTTTATGGTGCCTCCAGCTTCTCATGGCCCCACTTGGGAAATTCCTCCAGTAACATTACACTCACTCACTCCTTGACCATCTACCTTTACTCCTCTCCTCATTTCCCTGTTACCAAAACTATGTGCCCTACCCAGGGACTTCTGGGCAGCTCTTTTCTCAGATCATTTCTCACCCTCTCTCCTCTACTAACTTAGCCTTTCATACTGAATCACATTTTCCTTAAAAAACAGCTGCTGACAGAAGATGCTACATTTTGTTTCAGGGCCTGGTAACCATCAAGGATGTGTCACTGTGCTTCTCTCAGGAGGAGTGGCGGAGCCTGGACCCCTCTCAGACAGACTTTTATGGAGAATATGTCATGCAGGAAAACTGTGGGATAGTAGTCTCTCTGAGTAAGCATGACCTTCTCCAGCCACTAGAAGATTGTACTCTGGGAGGACGGAGCCATCTGCTTCAGGGCTATTGGATAGTGTCTGTCTAGGACTCTTTATGTGGCAGGGAATCTGTCTATGCTTCTGCTGGAGAAAGAACACTAGGGCCAATCCCAAGAGAATGAGAGTAAATATCATTAAAAAAAAAAAAAAGTAAAAAAGCAAATGATGCTTAATTGTGGAGTAGAACTTGAGGTTCTTCTTGGTTGGGAATTAGGAGGTTCTCATAAAGCAGAGAGAACTGGAACTGGGTCCTTGTAAACTTGGGAACCATGTAGAGGAAGATAGGGATGCAGGGGGTAGGACTGTCGTAGTAGGACTAAAGTGAAGTTACGCCCAGAAAGGCCAGCTGGGCTGGAAGTATCTGAGTGGAAGAAAACAGGTTCATTGGGAAGGAGAGTGATTTTCTAGGCAGAGAAGAGGGACTTAACAGAAATGAGTGGGGGAAGAGGTTGGGGTGGGGATATGTTTCTTTCTTGACCTTCTTTTGTCTAGAGTTCCAAACAATAGGAAACAGTTTTTTGTATTTTTTTTCAGAAATATAGAATTGCTGTTGAACGAATTGACAGCTCTATTTTCCTTTCCCACGAGTAGGATTTCCAATTCCCAAACTGGACATGCTTTCTCAACTAGAAGGAGGAGAAGAACAATGGGTCCCTGACCCCCAGGACTTAGAGGAGAGGGACATTCTGAGGGTCACATATACAGGTAAGAACCTAGAATAGGCTTTCAGCCACTTCCTTCACAGTTCGGGACATCATCATTCCATGTTCGTTTAATCCCTCCTCTGCCTCAGAGAGTTCCAGAGACAAAAGGTTTAGAGATTTTTTTCTTCAAAAGCAAGGGAGTGTAACAGAATGATGTAGCAGGCACTTTGTGGATTTGAATTCTGGGCTGTAGTTGTGGGACCTTGGAAAAGTAATAAAACTCCCTTTGGTTTCTTCATCTGTAAATTATTGTGAAAATTAAATATATGAATATATTAGAATATTAGAATAGAACAGTGCCAAGCACATAATAAGCACTCAATAAATGTTAGTTGTTGTTATTGTTGATATTGTTGTCAACCTCCCACCCATTTCAGGAATGCCTTGAGGACTGCCGACAGGTGTCATTCAGCCAGTGACAATTGCGGCACATTCTGTAATTCTCTCCATCTATGCTTAGATAGAAAGATGCTGATTAATAGTAATATACAGTAGTAAATAAATAATGGTAATAAATAATAACAATAACATATACAATTTACTAAGTACTTAAACTATGTGCAGGTTCTGTGCTATCTTATAACCGCCTGAGAGAGAGGTATTATTCCAATTTTACAGAAGAAATGAAGGTTTAGGGAAGTTAAGTGGGAAAGCTGAGATTCCATCTTAGGTAATCTGCCTCCCAAGCCTAGGCTTTTAACCTCTATATCTATTGCACTGTCTTGTACGACATTAGACTATGTTCTCTCAGCCCTTCTGGGGTCAAGTCTGGGCCCTGGCAGGTATCAGACAACCTCATTTGTGACTTAGGCCTCAAGCACTCTCTTGTGACTCTTCTCTTGGGGTTGGTATTTCCCCTTCTCCGCAGGAGATGGAAGTGAACATGAGGGGGATACCCCTGAACTAGAAGCAGAACCTCCCAGAATGTTATCCAGCGTGTCTGAAGATACTGTTCTCTGGAACCCGGAGCATGATGAGAGCTGGGATTCCATGCCCAGGAGCTCCAGAGGAATGCTCCTGGGGCCCCCTTTTCTTCAGGAAGATAGTTTCTCAAACCTGCTGTGTAGCACAGAGATGGATTCCCTGTTAAGACCCCACACATGCCCCCAGTGTGGGAAACAGTTTGTATGGGGCTCCCACCTTGCCAGGCATCAACAAACACACACTGGGGAGAGACCCTACAGCTGCCTCAAGTGTGAGAAGAGCTTTGGGCGAAGACATCACCTCATCAGGCACCAGAAAACCCACCTACATGACAAGACCAGCAGGTGCTCTGAGTGTGGTAAGAATTTCCGATGCAACTCCCATCTGGCCAGCCACCAGAGAGTGCATGCAGAAGGCAAATCCTGCAAAGGCCAAGAGGTTGGAGAGAGCCCTGGCACAAGGAAACGGCAGCGTGCCCCACCAGTGCCAAAGTGTCACGTGTGCACTGAATGTGGGAAGAGCTTTGGCCGAAGGCACCACCTTGTGAGACACTGGCTGACCCACACTGGGGAGAAGCCCTTCCAGTGCCCTCGCTGTGAGAAGAGCTTTGGCCGAAAACATCACCTGGACAGGCACCTGCTCACCCACCAGGGACAAAGTCCCCGGAACAGCTGGGACAGAGGAACATCTGTCTTTTGAAATCTGTTTCCACTACAGCTATGGTCAAGTCTATCAGCCGGTGCTACCAGGAGTCACTGCCAGGGCTGCCGTTCTCCTGAACCCCAGTGGCCAGAATCATAAGCCCTGACCCCATCCCTAGAAAGATGAGGTCCCAGCAATGGCCAGAGCATTTCTCACCAGTTCTGTGAGATAGCACATAAAAATAGAGTTCTTTGGGCAAAACTTTTGGGAAGCAATGCATCCTACATGGGCTGATATTCAGCCTGAGCTGTTCTCAAGAGGAGAGTGGTACTGGCAGTTTATGGCTGAAATCCATTCTGATTGGTTGGAGTCTATGCTATACCAGTTGTTAAACATTTTGAGTATCACTCTTGCATACTGTTACTATTATATTTTCTCTATATATAGACAGAAAGGCCATTTTAGAATATTAAAGGCTCTGAAAATTTCTGCAGTAGACCAAACTGAAGTTTCTATTAAGGCAGTGTTTCCTAAATGTATTTGACCTAAGTATCCTTTCTATTTACATCCCACAGAACTGGTGACTATGAAACACTCTGGTGAACACTGGGTTAGAGAGTAACAAGGAAACAAGAGATAGTGATCAGGCATCCAGAGCCCCCTTTTTTATCCATATGAAAGCCAGGGGGGCCAGACCTTGTTCCTGTGTGGGTCTGTCTTCCTTATGCCAATCAGCAGTATATACATCACCTCTCACCCTCACCTGCTGAAAAAATAACCTTTTTACCCATTATTCCTACTCCCTTCATCCTGCACATACATATATCCAGCTGAGAGATCACACTACAAGGCTAAGAGATGATCTAATACCCCCAAATAGCCCTGGCCCACACAGAAAAACAGAAAAACAAAACTTTATCCCCTTGAACAGACCCCTCTCTCCTCTTGACTGTCTTTATGTGTCTGTGTATTTGTGTGCAGGGTCTTTGAAGACAGCATGCTATGTGCAAACTGTACAAGCTAGGTTTTCTAGGGGCTGTGTTCTGGGGATGAGGGTAGTGGGGATTATATGGGGTTTTTTCTTTGTTTCAAGACAGGAAGCAGTCTGATTAAGGGAGAACTAGTGGAAAGGGTTAAATGACAGGTTAAGTTGAGTACAAAGCTTTCCCAGTACTGCTGAGATTAAGACAATTGTGGATGTGTATGTCTAGGTTTGAATCTCTGGGCTGCAGATTGCTTTTGCCCTGGCAGAGAAAGAGGAGTCTTTGGGGAGGTGAGCTGTTTCTTGTTGATTTCAGGCAAGAGGCACATAGAAACTTTGTATTGAGTGGGGATTTTGTTTTAAGTGCTGGAAAATTAGGGCAGGAATTACGTGTTTGCAAGTTGTTGCCATCACTGGTTTGAATTTGACTGCCTCATCAAGGGGCAAGAGTTATCCTTGAAGATCTCATTCTCCCAGAAACAGAACTTTAGGGAAAATGGCTGTGGCTTAGCTTTTCAGCTGATGCACGGTAATAAGCTTTCTGGTTGGTTTTCCTTCCAATTCTGGAAAGGTGTCCACACTAAGACCCTTAACTCTAGGGCTTGCATAAGTATTCTAGCATCGTTAGTTGATGAGTTGGTCATTGTTTCTCTTTATCAATAATCGTGTTAATACCAATCTTATAATTTAAAAATTATCTTGTATGTAAGAGCAGTTCGGGGTTAGGGAGGAAGAGGAGCAAAGTGGGATATTTTCTCTTTAATGCTTAGATACTGTTTCTTCCCTAAGATGTGTTTCTCAACCACAATTGGTGGAATGAACCAGAGAGGCAAGAGGAAGTGAATTGCACCAATTTAGTTTAGCGACTGTGCCTTTTGCAGGAAAAACTGGGTGAATCACAGCTCCTCAGAGTCCTGGACTCAACTAGAATTGAAGATAGACTTATTTTGCTGACTGGGCTTCTTAGAGTTTATGTGACTTGAACAGCTTGGCCCCTGCCTCCCTTCTGCTACTGTGAGCAGCCTTCCTTCTTCCTTCATTCTTCCTGGAATGCAGTTCTCTTGCTTATGATCCTATGAATAAGGCAAAATGGCTGGTCTTTGTAAGGCAGGTCTTGCCCTAGCTTCTCAGAAACAGGAGCATTTTAGGATCAGTATTAGGAGATGCCCCAGGGAGTAAGAAAGTATTGGGTTCAGTGATAAATCTGGACTCTGACACTTCTTTTACTCTCCCTCTTTAATACTAAAAGCTCTGCATAAGCAATGGTTCAGAACCTGTCTTGGGTACAGACCTGTTGAATCTGACAGAAACCAGAAACGCACTTTTGAGAAAAAGACATTTGTAATTCACTCAGTTTTCCATACACATTTAGCAGGTTCAAAGCCCATCTGTGGAATCCCTAAACTGCCTTCAAAGAAAGGGAGTTCCCCAATCTAAAATGGTCATTATATATTTGTGTCAAGAATTAGAAGGCAAGGGTCACTAAATATTTTAAGAATTAAGGTACCAGAGGCATCAGTGTATAAGGATGGAGTCTGGTCTTTAATTACGACAGGGTATTGCTTACATTCTACTCTCTGGTTTTCAAAAAGATCTGACATGCTGACAAATCCAGCTCCTCACAAATCTTGTTTGAAGGACTTGTGGGAAGTGATATTCCTTACTATTAGATCACGCCCCTTATAACTACATGTTAACATCCAGCCTTTTATCTGTTTGAGTAATTGTAGGGATAGAAAGTGAAGCCCCCAGAGTTAGGTGCAAGTATAGCATCCAGCTGAAAGGCATCATGGAGTCTAAGGGCCTTCTACAGAAGGGGCAATCCTTTGGGTTATTTCTGGTGTACCACTGTCTTCTCTACCTCGGTCCAACACCACCTCTCTTGGACAAAAAATAAAACAAGCAACAGCCATCAGATGAGTGAATAGATTTGAATGATTTTTCCCACAGGGAATCAGCCTCAAATGTTCATGTTTCACCCCGTCCCCTTTAAATAAAAAGTGTCTCTGTGTTCTCTTTGGGCAAAATGTAAAACAGGGATATCATCTTCAGGAACCTGTCACATTTTTCCATCTGGTGCCTCCACCCTATTCTGAGTATCCTCCCCTTTCCACCCCAACATAGTATCTTTCAAAGAATCCCTTGCATAGGAGACTGTAACCGAAAGTGTTAGCTTTTCACCAGGCTATTTACACTTTACGCCTTAGTTCTAATTGTGGAAGGAAAAACTTTTCCCTTGTCAAAGTAATGTTATGGCTTCAGAGAACCAAAGAGGTGATAATTTGGGACAAAATTCCTCCCTTTCCAACATTCCTGCAATCAAATCACTGTTTCCTATTTCCATCAAGGGCAGGTCCTGACTCAGACCTACAAAGGCCAGAAGACCAGTTCTTTCCATCTCTGAATTAGGATGCATGCACTGAATGGGAGTGGGTAGGGCTGGGCAATATCAGAAAAGTGAAATCCATTCCTTTAGATCCTTAGAGAGCCTGAGCCAGCAAAATTTTCCTCTTTTCCCTTGTGAGCCATACCAAACTGTGGCTCTCAAAATTTGGTCTTTGGGCCAGCAGCATAAATATCACCTGGAAACTTGTTTGAAATGCAAATTCTTAGCCCCCGCCCCAGGAGAACTACTGAATCAGAAACTCGGGAAGGAGCTCAACATTCAGTCTTTTAACTAAATGCCCTCCTGGATGTGTGATACAAGCTAAAGTTTGAGAACCACTGGCTAGGGGATTCATATTTCAAGCAGTGGTACCTCACCCTTTTCGGATGGATCTTCACACTCCTGTTGTCAGGTTTATTCTCTGTAGCCTCACTAGGCTAGACCTCAGTTCCATTCCCCTTAGTTGCAAGGTCTTCTTCCACTCTTAACTCAGTGAAAGAACTGGGGCTAGTCACCAATATCAGAAACTATGGTGGGGCAACTACCAAGCTCCTATGATTCATTGGGGCTGGGGCTTCCAATATGGGCACTGAGGATACTTGGGTCCAGAAATCTGAAAGGACAGAAAGGAATAAACAACTCAAAGGTGGAAAATCCAATGTAAAACTGAAAAACTGACATCCAAGGAAATGATTCTCCTTTGCCTTGTCCTTTTCACTGGCTCTTCTAATAAGAGGCAGGTGGAGTGGGCATCTAGCACAAAGGTAGAGTAAGGCCTACCATGCCAAGCCCTTAAGAACCCAAGTTTTCCAACATAAAAATTGGATTAGAGACCAACGAGGGGCCATGGAAGGGATTTCTAACCATGATTTGGCATACCCTATGGGCAAGGGCAGCAGGAACATCAGAGTCCCCAGGGCATAAGAGAGAACTAGGTTTTTCTAGTAAGATTTGACACAAGCAAGATTTAAATCCAGACTCTGCTTACTAGGTAGAGGTTGTAACCAATGAAGCCATGGTGCCCAAAATGCATTCTGCTGCTTAGAAGATTCTGACAGATTCAGGCTGTGGGGAGGAATCTGCCTTGCAGTCTCTGACCCTGCTACCTCCTCCAGTTCCTCTCCCAGGCGCACCTATGAGGACAGACTGAACTGACAGTTATAAATCTGCCCACAGGTCTTCTCCAAGGTCAAAAGATTAGACCCCAAGGCTGAGACTTTCTTCAACTCCAGGCCTCATGCTGTCTCCCTCTTTCCTGCCACCACCTCCTTTTTCCCAACAGGCAGCATTCTTCCTCTACTTTTTGTTCATACTCTTTTTCAGATTTTTTTGTTTGTTTGAGTTTTGCTTTGTTCTGACTGAGCAATAACATGCCCTTCCAAGGGCATTTGTTCTCTCCAACCCCCATTCCTTCTTCCATTCTAGTTTATCTCTTCAAGCTTCTGGCCAATTCTATTCCATCATGAGTCCACTTACTACCTATTCCTCTGCCTACTGTCCAGTTTCTTTTCTATCAGCTTTAAGCCTACTAAGCAGGGGTCAATTCATACTTCCCACTCTCATCCTCCAAATTCTTGGCTTGGCTATAGCAGTTCATCAGCCACCTCACCACTCTGCCCCTTTCTCATACACACTCCCACAGGACACCACCACTACTCCACCCCCTGCCTAGTACTGCCAAATCTGGCCCCTCTACTCCATTCCCTAGAGGTTCTTCTTCCGATCAGGTAACTTCCAAAGTTGTTTTCCACTTTTCACCATTTTTAATTTACTTCCTTCCAGTCTCCTGTGACTCCTGAGAATCAAACTCTCAATTCTCTTTTTTTTTTTTTTTTTTTTTGAGATGGAGTCTTGCTCTGTCACCCAGGCTGGAGTGCAGTGACGCGATCTCGGCTCACTGCAAGCTCCGCCTCCCAGGTTTACGCCATTTTCCTGCCTCAGCCTCCTGAGTAGCTGGGACTACAAGCGCCCACCACCACGCCTATTTTTTTTTTTTTGTATTTTTTTTAGTAGAGACGGGGTTTCACGGTGTTAGCCAGGATGGTCTCAATCTCTTGACCTCGTGATCCACCCACCTTGGCCTCCCAAAGTGCTGGGATTACAGGCCTGAGCCACCGCGCCCAGCCCAAACTCTCAATTCTACAAGCAATTTTTTGTGTCCTTATTATGTGCCAGGCACTGGCAATTTCAGGCCTGGGAGATCAAATGTGACCCTTGCTCCTGCTCTCAGTGTGTTCTTCAGCCAAGCCCTCCCCCACCACCACTTTCCTGCCTTGTCTCTTGCCACCAGGCACCTGGGCATCCTCTTCCAGGAAACTCTGGGGATGAATGCCCACTTGCCATGCAGCCCAACTGCTCCGTGCCTATCAGATTTCTAGCTATTATCTTAATTGGTTCCTTCTGATGAACTGTGAACTTCCTTGGGTTACCCAACAGGGGACTTATGGTCCCTGTCAGTTGAATAAAATATGTATTGGCTGTGTCACTTATTTGTTCTCTAGGTCTTCTTCACTTTTCCCTCCATTCCTGCTCTTTGCTCCTGACAAAAAAGACTACCACAGAACGGGAGAAGATAAGTCGCAGAATCTTCTGAGAACCAACTCGTCTCACTGCCTGAAACATAAGCCTCCAGAAGCAACAGGTTGGGCCTCGCCACCTCCCTCTGGCATCCTGGTCCCCATGTGATGCTCCTGAGTCAGCCAGATACTCAATCCAACCTGGAGAGGCTGGAGGATTGGGCTGGTGGTCTGCTCCCAGGGAGCACTTCAGCGGCAGACTGCTGAGCAGGGCCAGGACTAGGGAGATCACCCAGCACGAGTTTAAGGAGGCCCTCAGTTTCAAGGCCCTGCAAGGGCTGACCCTGCTCTTGAAGATCTGTTGAGTGCTGAACTGTTGAGTGAAGATCTGTTGAGTGGAGCCACCAAGTGGTGGCGGTAGTGAGTGTGACTTGACCCCTTAGAGGCATGTTTGCAATAACTGGATATTCCTGGGATTGAGAGGATAGGGTAGGAAATGGTTGGAGGAGAAAACATGGAAAAGCAGGTGTGGAGGTAGGGTCGGAAGCCACTGTCCATTAACTCAGTGACAAAGCCTCCCCTCTTGGACAGGAAGGGCCTGTGTTGAGTGAAAGTCAAAGGCGTGGCTCTTCCTCTACAGGAGTTGCCTTAAAAAGCCTCAAGCCTATTGCTTAGGGGATGATCTTCAGATGCCTTGCAGCTTTCCTTACCCCAGCCAGATTGTTTTGTTGCCCTTGGGCCTCATAAGTTTCCTTATTTTCTTGTGTTCACTCTCACTTCCCCTCAGCCACTTGGAGTCTGGTCTTTTCCATCACCAAAAAGGGAAGGAGGTAAGGGAATTGAGAAAAGGGAAAAGAGAAACACAGCCACTATGACTGCCCACTAGCTAGAAATCTGGCAGGCACGGGGATGGTATAAACTCCCACCAACACTGTATATGAGTGCCTGTTTCCCCACAGCCTTACCAGTAGAGTAGGCTCTTGAACATTTGGATTTTTGCCCATCTGATTAAAAATACTATTTTTTTGGTATTTATGTGTAGTATAGTTTAAACATGCATTTCTAAATTGGACCTTTTCATGTTTTTAAAAGGACATTTTTGTTTCTGTTAAGTGTTTTTCAAACAACCATTGAATATTTGTTCTAGAGGACATTGAACATTCGTTACAACTCAAATCCAACAATGATGTGATCAGCATTACACTAAGCAGTTGAGGTAAAAGAAAAGCAAAGAATTGAGGTCAGGGTCATTCAGTTTGCTTTGACTAAAGTTAAATACCCAAATGTCTCACTCAAATGTGAGCTCAGAAAAGTGGAGATTATGTTTTATCCATTTTAGTATTCTCAGCACAGGGCCTAGAATCTTGCAGGCACTTAGTCATTAAGGAATGAATACTAGGGATGAGATTAGCTGTTCTTGGGAATGCCTCTGGCTGAGTACCCAGCCAACATTATGATCTTCACAATCTGTGTGGCTTGCTAATGAGATATGGTCATTTCTTATATTTCATCGGAGTACAGCCACCCTAAAGCTTATCAATGAAAAATAATCTGAAATGAGCATCGTTAGCTATATAAGGTCAAGGTCTGGGTCTCTCATGTCTGCTACTGTTCTTGCATATGGTGGGCACTTAATAAATTGGATACATTTTGCTGAATGAATGAAAGTTTGAAATGAAGAAACCATCATAAAACAAATATAAGTGTGATGATTTTTAGGAAATCTAGAAAACAAATTGTTCCCAGTATCATTCCCATCCTACCTTAGAGGAAAAAGGCTAATACTAGACCACCTAGTATTGCAGCCTTCTTACTCCTTCGTTTAGCGAGGTCTGAGTTCTTGTCCCATGACCAAGAAGAAGGCAAGCAGACACCAGAGAGTAAGTAAGGCAGAGTAGAATTTACTAAGCAACAGAAAAGCTCTTAGCAGCAAGAGGGGACTCAAAAGTGGGTTGTCAGAAATGAGGCTGAGTTCTGGGTTTTTTATGTGGCAAAAGAAGTCTTCTGTGGGTTCTGTCATAATGGGAGGGGTAAAGTTCCCCCAGGGGTGTTGCACCATAGTGATTCCATCTTGGTTATTACCCAAGCACCTTAGCGAAACCCATGGTGGGGGGGAGGTGCCCAAACCACAGTGCTAATGATATTACAATTAGCTCTGGGTCATGTTCAGGACATTTAGTTGATTTATGGTGCCTGTGCCTAAGTTGGGACAGTCCCTTCTGAGCAGACATCCTGGTATGAGAGGAAATTCTTAACTACATTTCCATCTGCTAGTTACACCATAGGGAGGGTACAGGTGCGGTCCCACCGGCACTGTCTCTCTCCCGAGAACCTCCCTCTCTATCTACCTAGCCAGCCTCTAATTGCCTACTCTCTCACTGGTTCTTTAGGTAAAAACATCCTAAGACTATAAAGGGGGTAATACATCTGGCTATCATCAGGGCACTTGATTAACTTTATTCTAATTGTGTTCAATAGACAATGTTTGATTTTCTCATTGCCTCTTTTCAGAGGCATTCTTCCACTCGCATTCATGTGCATAATAAACTTAATTACAACATGGGGAAATATCAAGTTCTGATCATCTATAGATGAGATAATGCTGCAAGAATTCTGCGGTTACTAGGCTTTGCATAGGCTTAAAGCAGTGATTCTCAAGGGTGTGAAAGGGTAAATATTAGCATCACTTAAGGGTGGTTTTTTGGTGTTTTTTTTTTTTTTGGTCTGTTTTAAATACACATACCCTGTTGCCGCTTGTAGGAGATATAAGACTCTCCTGAGGAAAAGCTTGGTCAGGTGTACCTGGAGAAAGCTCCCAGGAGGTTCTAATACCTTCCCACTGCCACTTTTACCTCTTTAAGAATACAAAGTACTTCCCAGCCGCTTCCATGTCCCCATTCCTTTGACTTCGGCTGAAAACAGCTACTCTTTCCTTCAATCAGCTAATTTGACGTTTTACTTCCCCAGGAATCATTTGTGTCCTGTCAGCCTATGGCATGAGAACTACTCCTGCACTTTTCTTAACCCCTGCATTCAGAACTAAAATCATACATTTGTTTCATACTTGTTACACAGTGCTCAATACATGTTGTTATTGTTAAGAAAAGCAAAAGTCCTATTCATTATCTAGCCTTCTCCATCTCCTTGTATTTGTGCTATGCAATCTGTCAATCTTCATAATTTCCTCTTTAGGAGTTGGCACTTTCTCAGAAGATAATTTCCTTATTGCTGAATTTTGTCAAGCAAACCATTATGCCATGATGTTTAAGTCCCCTTTTCATTTTACTGACATTTAAATCACCTAGAAATCATCTTAGCTCAATCCCAACATTTTACTGAGAAGAAAACCAAGACCATGAATGGTTAAGAAATAACTCAGCAAAGGTCAGACTAGCAGAACTTTGACTAGAATCTTGGTCTTACTACATAGTGGTCCAGCAGTTTTCTGCTATAGCACATTACCACCCCATCGGGAATTAATTATACACATATTTAACTCTCAGTGATGAGTACCTATCCTATGCCAGGCCCTATGCTGGATGCTTTCATACACTTATTTAACTGAGGATTGACATAAGAATATCTTTTAAATTAAAATAGGTTATCAATTCAAGGCAAAAACTACAAACTCATTATAATCAATTTTGGGAGGACTTTGTCCTAAAAGGAATTTCAGGTAAGAACACTTTGAATCAGTGGGACCACTCAACTTAAAGACTGTCTACTCTTTTCCCAACATGCCTTCCTCCCCAGAACTCAATTTGGATTTGCTAGAGTATCTAACAATACTTCAACACTTGTTAAGCTGCTGGTTTTCCTCTGTTTTCTCTCCTTCTAAAAGACATTTCTCTGAGTTCTGCAGCAGGAACAGAATCTCAGCTAATTTACTGTCTTCACTGAACGTTACCACCACCCACCCCTTCCCTTCCAGGTGCGGCAAAGAGGAAACAGACACAAGGTGGTCTAGAGGTCCATTTCATTTCAATGAGTGTGACAGCCGCTCTTCTTGGGGCCTATGGGGGAAAGGCATTGGTCCGTGGTGGGAGTGAAGCTGCTCCCACAAGATGCATTCCCAACTGGATCAGGAAGACCTTCAGATTTAGGGGAGGTCTTTGTGGAAGTCTTTAGTGGAGTCTTCCCCTGCCCGCTAGATGTCCGGTCGGTTTTAGCCGGCGTTGGCTACTGGATGGTCCGCTGTGCGGGCTTCTTGGGCTGCTGCTTCTCTTCCCTGGGCTTGGAGCTTCGCCTCTTGTCCTTCCCTGACCTCGGCGTGGTGTCTTCCTTCGCGGCCTGTCCTCGCCCCTCGTCTGCCGCTGTCGCTCCCGCTTCCTCCTTGGCTCTGGCACACGGCGGCTCCTTGGCTCTCGGCCTTGCCCTCCTGGTCCTCCTCGCCCTGGCATTGGCCTTGGCTTTCGCCCTCGCGTTCCGTCTCCACACTTCTCTGGCCTTCCTGGCCGCCTTGCGAAGGGGCTGGCGGCGCCTCCGTGAGCTCCAGGGCGCGGCTGGGGTCCTCCAGGGAGCGCGCGTGCCCTCCTCTTGCCTCGCGCGTCCCGGCTTTCTCCTGGGCTTGGGAACCTTCCAGACCCTGAAGTAGCCGGCGGCGTCGCTGCCGCTGACCCGGAGGAGCGTGGCCTTGGCCTGCCCCCTGGGCGCTTCGTGGCTGCCGCTCTTCCTGCGCACTTCGTAGCCGGCGTTTCCGAGCTCCTTCTTGAGAGCTGCCAGAGTCAGCCCTTTGTGAGTGGAGATGGCCTGGAGCACCAACTGGGACACTCTGAGCACGGAGCTTGAGCAGCCCCTCGATGGTCCCCCGACAGTTTTTTCCGCTGGCAGCTGAGTGGCTGAGTGTCCTCGGGATTCGCCACTGGGCCCAGGCGCCTCAGCCATGGCCCCACTCCCGCCTCTGCGGGGCCACCGGCTTTGGGCCTCACCAGTCAAGGCCTGTTCCATAGCTGAGGTAGACTGGGCCACGTCACAAAGGCAGGCCTGGCAGAGATTTTCAGGTCCTAATTATGGGGCTGGCATATCTCACCCGGGGAGGGGCCCTTTTCACTTATAATAACCAATCAAATGCCACTTCCTTCTAGGTCTAAACCAATCCAAGTCTTCAGCGCCTGTCCACCCCCAACAGTCACCTACCTATAGAGTCTCCAGGGTTTTGTTCCCAAATCAAACTTACTGATCTCGATCTCCACCGCTTTCTTTAGTCGGCTATTTTGTGTGTGTATGTGGTCCTGCAAATCACCTACCCACAGTTCCTTAAGGTGAGCGAAGCTGCTCCCAACTATCCAAAACAAGCAACACACTGCCTGTAGAAAGTACACGGGGTAGTCCATGAAACACAACCCAGATTAGAAACTCCCACCTTTAATTCCACCAGTCAGGTATCTGAAGTCATGTCTCCCTAATTCTACACAGTGGATTCTGTGCAAGAGCATGAAGTAAAAAAGGAACCAATTGTGTGATCCCTCTACCCTAAACACTGATTCCCACACCTGGGAAATTTAGATGACGCATTCAACTGTACTGGAACAATCTAGATTTCACATCGCCTGAGGATACTGGTCTAATCATTATTCTTTGAACATACTGTGTTTTTTTCCGTCTCATCCCCTCTCTTGGATTTCTCATCCTCTTTGTCTGCCCAGATAAGTCCTGCTCATCTTTCAAGGTACTGCTACATTATCCTTCTTCACTGAAGACTCCCCAAACTCTTTCAAATGATTTCTTGCCTCTTAACTACCACAACCACCAAAATTACTTCTGCAATCTTATATGGCTTTTTCTTTATTTTAAATGAATTTGGCATTAGAGGGTATAATGTGACACAATATTTTTTAAAAAGAAAAAAACTCATACTTGGAGCTGGAAGATTTGGATGCATATCCTAGCTCTTTAGGAGCCATATGACATTAACAAATCCTTAATATCAGTGGTGTGGCTGTCGGATGGATGTGCCGGCCATCTGACTTCTTATCTAACATCACATTCCCTTCCTACCAACATCACAGAATTATTGCAAAATTTCAGAAGAGGTAGATGAACAAGGGCTACCTAAATATAAGGAATAAATTTACTTTACTTTGAATGTTTCTGTCTTGTCTTTCCAACTAAATAAAGATATCCTCAAGAGCTATAGTCTTTGAACTTCTATGTCCCATGCTCCACCTAACAATATGCTTCATTATACATAGTGGCCATTTAATTGAGCCTGCTTACATCATTCCTCTCTGGTGAGGAGAGTTTTCTAGATTCAGAAAGAAACTTCCAGAAGATCAGGAGAAAGGAGCAGAGTGAATTTCAAAGGGTTGGAAATGAAGGGGGCCAAGTAAGGATTAGCTTATCAAGACCTATTTTGGACACAGTTTAGTTGGGAATAATTTAAAGAATTATTCTAAGAATACTTCAAATTGCCAAGCATATCATACTTTTCCAGAGGGCAATCACATACATTCATCAGTCACAGGCTAGACAGTGACAGTTTCTTTTAAAAATCAAAGCTCCAGGAAGTAGCTTAGACCAGTGCTTTTTTTTTTTTTTTTTTTTTGAGACAGAGTCTTGCTCAGCCCAGGCTGGAGTGTAATGGCACAATCTTGGCTCACTGTAACCTCCACCTCCTGGGTTCAAGCAATTCCTGTGTCTCACCCTCCCAAGAAGCTGGGATTACAAGCATGTGCCACCACATCCAGCTAATTTTTTTTTTTTTTTTTTTTTGAGACAAAGTCTCACTCTGTTGCCCAGGCTGGAGTGCAGTGGTGAAATCTCGGCTCACTGCAACCTCCGCCTCCTGGGTTCAAGTGATTCTCGTGCCTCAGCCTCCCAAGTAGCTAGGATTACAGGTGCCTGCTACCATGCCCAGCTAATCTTAGTATTTTTAGTGGAGATGGGGTTTCACCAGGCTGGTTGGCCAAGCGGGTCTCAGACTCCTGACCTCAGGTGATCCACCCACCTTGGCCTCCCAAAGTGCTGGGATTACAGGCGTGAGCCACTGCGCCTGGCCCTTATTTATTTATATATTGGTAGAGACGAGGTTTTGCCATGTTGGCCAGGCTGGTCTCGAACTCCTGGCCTCAAGCAATCCACCCACCTCAGCCTCACAAACTGTTGGGATTATAGGCATGAGCCATTGCACCCAGCCAGACCAGTGCTTCTTAAACTTCAATGTGAATATTTAATACCCTGGGATACTCATAAAGTGCAATTCATAGGTCTGAAGATAGGGCTAGAGGTTTTACCTTCTAAGAAGCTTCCAGGTACTTCTATCTGGTTAAAACACAGGTGTGTGTTGAGGGGCAGGGAGAGGGTAGACAATGAGAAGGGGAGTAGCAGGAGATATGACTGAAAATGTAGTTAAGGGACATTGGGAAGGACAACTAGTGATAATGACAGAGCTGTAAGTGGTGACACAGTAGCAAGTGGTAGAGTTTGGAACCAAACCTAAGTCTACTTAATCCTAAGGCCTAAGTTCTTAAGTACTGTGTTAGGTTTCCTTTTCTCTAAGGTTGACCTTTTCCCTATTATATATATCTCCACCATAAAGCAGGGGCTAGTTTATCTCCATAATCACACTTCAGAGCTGCTCAGATTCAAGAGTATCTAAAGGCACTCACTGTACCTTTTCCCATCTTTAAAATCAGGGCACAGTAATGTGACCCTGAGGATTTACATGGGCGGGGGACTACTGCATCAGCACAGGGACAGTGCACCCAGGAAGGACTGCCAGATGGAAAGGCAGGACCACATTAAGCAGGATTTCTCCCATTTGTATAGTCTCTTGGTCTAGCTACCCTTCCTGGTTGCAGAGACCAGTGGCCACAGGATGGGGCAAACACCAGATAAAAAAGAGGCATAACTGCTTGCTTTGAGAATAAGGAAGAAAATGAGTGAAGTCAGACCCTTGAAGTCAGCTGATCCAGAGAAAAATAGACTGACTGTACATAATGGTGTAATCATGAAAGACAAGAACAAAATCAACCAACCATGTTTACTGATGCCCCTGTGATCAGAAGGGAGGCCAAGTTGAAACCTTTGGGAGAGGCGAAATCAAAGGAAAACAAATAAATGAAAAAAAAATCGAGGAACAGCTCCGGTCTAAGCTCCCAGCGTGAGCAACGCAGAAGATGGGTGATTTCTGCATTTCCACCTGAGGTACCGGGTTCATCTCACTAGGGAGTGCCAGACAGTGGGCGCAGGTCAGTGGGTGCAGCGCACCGTGGGCAAGCCGAAGCAGGGCGAGGCATTGCCTCACTCAGGAAGCGCAAGGGGTCAGGGAGTTCCCTTTCCTAGTCAAAGAAAGGGGAGACAGACGGCACCTGGAAAATCAGGTCACTCCCACCCGAATACTGCGCTTTTCTGACGGGCTTAAAAACCGGCACACCAGGAGATTATATCCTACACCTGGCTCAGAGGGTCCTACGTCCACGGAGTCTCGCTGATTGCTAGCACAGCAGTCTGAGATCAAACTGCAAGGCGGCAGCAAGGCTGGGGGAGGGGCACCCGCCATTGCCCAGGCTTGCATAGGTAAACAAAGCAGCTGGGAAGCTCGAACTGGGTGGAGCCCACCACAGCTCAAGGAGGCCTGCCTGTCTGCCTCTGTAGGCTCCACCTCTGGGGGCAGGGCACAGACAAACAAAAAGACAGCACTAACCTCTGCAGACTTAAATGTCCCTGTCTGACAGCTTTGAAGAGAGCAGTGGTTCTCCTAGCATGCAACTGGAGATCTGAGAACAGGCAGACAGCCTCCTCAAGTGGGTCCCTGACCCCTGAGCAGCCTAACTGGGAGGCACCCCCAAGTAGGGGCAAACTGACACCTCACACGGCCGGGTACTCCTCTGAGACAAAACTTCCAGAGGAACGATCAGACAGCAGCATTCACCGTTCATGAAAAACCACTGTTCTGCAGACGCCGCTGCTGATACCCAGGCAAACAGGGTCTGGAGTGGACCTCTAGCAAACTCCAACAGACCTGCAGCTGAGGGTCCTGTCTGTTAGAAGGAAAACTAACAAACAGAAAGGATATCCACACCAAAAACGCATCTGTACATCACCATCATCAAAGACCAAAAGTAGACAAAACCACAAAGATGGGGAAAAAACAGAGCAGAAAAACTGGAAACTCTAAAAAGCAGAGAACCTCTCCTCCTCCAAAGGAACGCAGTTCCTCACCAGCAATGGAACAAAGCTGGACAGAGAATGACTTTGACGAGCTGAGAGAAGGCTTCAGACGATCAAACTATGAGCTACAGGAGGAAATTCAAACCAAAGGCAAAGAAGTTAAAAACTTTGAAAAAAATTTAGACGAATGTATAACTAGAATAACCAATACAGAGAAGTGCCTAAAGGAGCTGATGGAGCTGAGGGCCAAGGCTGGAGAACTACGGGAAGAATGCAGAAGCCTCAGGAGCTGATGCAATCAATTGGAAGAAAGGGTATCAGTGATGGAAGATGAAATGAATGAAATGAAGTGAGAAGGGAAGTTTAGAGAAAAAAGAATAAAAAGAAACGAACAAAGCCTCCAAGAAATATAGGACTATGTGAAAAGACCAAATCTACTTCTGATTGGTGTACCTGAAAGTGATGGGGGAATGGAACCAAGTTGGAAAACACTCTGCAGGATATTATCCAGGAGAACTTCCCCAATCTAGCAAGGCAGGCCAACATTCAGATTCAGGAAATACAGAGAATGCCACAAAGATACTCCTCGAGAAGAGCAACTACAAGACACATAATTGTCAGATTCACCAAAGTTGAAATGAAGGAAAAAATGTTAAGGGCAGCCAGAGAGAAAGGTCGGGTTACCCACAAAGGGAAGCCCATCAGACTAACATCTGATCTCTCAGCAGAAACTCTACAAGCCAGAAGAGAGTGGGGGCCAATATTCAACATTCTTAAAGAAAAGAATTTTCAACCCAGAATTTCATATCCAGCCAAACTAAGCTTCATAAGTGAAGGAGAAATAAAATCCTTTACAGACAAGCAAATGCTGAGAGATTTTGTCACCACCAGGCCTGCCCTAAAAGAGCTCCTGAAGGAAGCACTAAACATAGAAAGGAACAACCAGTACCAGCCATTGCAAAATCATGCCAAAATGTAAAGACCATCGAGACTAGGAAGAAACTGCATCAACTAACGAGCAAAATAACCAGCTAACATCATAATGACAGGTTCAAATTCACACATAACAATATTAACTTTAAATGTAAATGGAGTAAATGCTCCAATTAAAAGACACAGACTGGCAAATTGGATAAAGAGTCAAGACCCATCAGTGTGCTGTATTCAGGAAACCCATCTCACCTGCAGAGACACACATAGGCTCAAAATAAAAGGGTGAAGGAAGATCTACCAAGCAAATGGAAAACAAAAAAAGGCAGGGGTTGCAATCCTAGTCTCTGATAAAACAGACTTTAAACCAACAAAAATCAAAAGAGACAAAGAAGGCCATTACATAATGGTAAAGGGATCAATTCAACGAGAAGAGCTAACTATCCTAAATATATATGCACCCAATACAGGAGCACCCAGATTCATAAAGCAAGTCCTGAGTGACCTACAAAGAGACTTAGACTCCCACACATTAATAATGGGACACTGTAACACCCCACTGTCAATTAGACAGATCAACGACACAGAAAGTCAACAAGGATACCCAGGAATTGAACTCAGCTCTGCCAAGCGGACCTAATAGACACCTACAGAACTCTCCACCCCAAATCAACACAATATACATTTTTTTCAGCACCACACCACACCTATTCCAAAATTGACCACATAGTTGGAAGTAAAGCTCTCCTCAGCAAATGTAAAAGAAGAGAAATTATAACAAACTATCTCTCAGACCACAGTGCAATCAAAGTAGAACTCAGGATTAAGAAACTCACTCAAAAACCGCTCAACTACATGGAAACTGAACAACCTGCTCCTGAATGACTACTGGGTACATAACGAAATGAAGGCAGAAATAAAGATGTTCTTTGAAACCAACAAGAAGAAAGACACAACATACCAGAATCTCTGGGACACATTCAAAGCAGTGTGTAGAGGGAAATTTATAGCACAAATGCCCACAAGAGAAAGCAGGAAAGATCCAAAATTGACACCCTAACATCACAATTAAAAGAACTAGAAAAGCAAGAGCAAACACATTCAAAAGCTAACAGAAGGCAAGAAATAACTAAAATCAGAGCAGAATTAAAGGAAATAGAGACACAAAAAACCCTTCAAAAAATTAATGAATCCAAGAGCTGGTTTTTTGAAAGGATCAACAAAATTGATAGACCGCTAGCAAGACTAATAAAGAAAAAAAGAGAGAAGAATCAAGTAGATGCAATAAAAAATGGTAAAGGGGATATCACCACCGATCCCACAGAAACACAAACTACCATCAGAGAATACTACAAACACCTCTACGCAAATAAACTAGAAAATCTAGAAGAAATGGATAAATTCCTTGACAAATACACCCTCCCAAGACTAAACCAGGAAGAAGTTGAATCTCTGAATAGACCAATAACAGGAGCTGAAATTGTGGCAATTATCAATAGCTTACCAACAAAAAAGAGTCCAGGACCAGATGGATTCACAGCCGAATTCTACCAGAGGTACAAGGAGGAATTGGTACCATTCCTTCTGAAACTATTCCAATCAACAGAAAAAGAGGGAATCCTCCCTAACTCATTTTATGAGGCCAGCATCATCCTGATACCAAAGCCGGGCAGAGACACAACCAAAAAAGACAATTTTAGACCAATATCCTTGATGAACATTGATGCAAAAATCCTCAATAAAATACTGGCAAAACGAATCCAGCAGCACATCAAAAAGCTTATCCACCATGATCAAGTGGGCTTCATCCCTGGGATGCAAGGCTGGTTCAATATACGCAAATCAATAAATGTAATCCAGCACATAAACAGAACCAAAGACAAAAACCACATGATTATTTCAATAGATGCAGAAAAGGCCTTTGACAAAATTCAACAACCCTTCATGCTAAAAACTCTCAATAAATTAGGTATTGATGGGACATATCTCAAAATAATAAGAGCTATCTATGACAAACCCACAGCCAATATCATACTGAATGGGCAAAGACTGGAAGCATTCCCTTTGAAAACTGGCACAAGACAGGGATGCCCTCTCTCACCACTCCTATTCAACATAGTGTTGGAAGTTCTGGCCAGGGCAATTAGGCAGGAGAAGGAAATAAAGGGTATTCAATTAGGAAAAGAGGAAGTCAAATTGTCCCTGTTTGCAGACGACATGATTGTATATCTAGAAAACCCCATTGTCTCAGCCCAAAATCTCCTTAAGCTGATCAGCAACTTCAGCAAAGTCTCAGGATACAAAATCAATGTACAAAAATCACAAGCATTCTTATACACCAATAGCGGACAAACAGAGAGCCAAATCATGAGTGAACTCCCATTCACAATTGCTTCAAATAGAATAAAATACCTAGGAATCCAACTTACAAGGGATGTGAAGGACCTCTTCAAGGAGAACTACAAACCACTGCTCTATGAAATAAAAGAGGATACAAACAAATGGAAGAATATTCCATGCTCATGGCTAGGAAGAATCAATATCGTGAAAATGGCCATACTGCACAAGGTAATTTATAGATTCAATGCCATCCCCATCAAGCTACCAATGACTTTCTTCACAGAATTGGAAAAAACTACTTTAAAGTTCATATGGAACCAAAAAAGAGCCCGCATCGCCAAGTCAATCCTAAGCCAAACAAACAAAGCTGGAGGCATCACACTACCTGACTTCAAACTATACTACAAGGCTACAGTAACCAAAATAGCATGGTACTGGTACCAAAACAGAGATATAGATCAATGGAACAGAACAGAGCCCTCAGAAATAATGCCTCTTATCTACAACTATCTGATCTTTGACAAACCTGAGAAAAACAAGCAATGGGGAAAGGATTCCCTATTTAATAAATGGTGCTGGGAAAACTGGCTAGCCATATGTAGAAAGCTGAAACTGGATCCCTTCCTTACGCCTTATACAAAAATCAATTCAAGATGGATTAAAGACTTTAACATTAGACCTAAAACCATAAAAACCCTAGAAGAAAACCTAGGCATTACCATTCAGGACGTAGGCATGGGCAAGGACTTCATGTCTAAAACACCAAAAGCAATGGCAACCAAAGCCAAAATTGACAAATGGGATCTAATTAAACTAAAGAGCTTCTGCACAGCAAAAGAAACTACCATCAGAGTGAACAGGCAACCCACAAAATGGGAGAAAATTTTCGCAACCTACTCATCTGACAAAGGGCTAATATCCAGAATCTACAATGAACTCAAACAAATTTACAAGAAAAAAACAAACAACCCCATCAAAAAGTGGGTGAAGGACATGAACAGACACTTCTCAAAAGAAGACATTTATGCAGCCAAAAAACACATGAAAAAATGCTCACTATCACTGGCCATAAGAGAAATGCAAATCAAAACCACAATGAGATATCATCTCACACCAGTTAGAATGGCAATCATTAAAAAGTCAGGAAACAACAGGTGCTGGAGAGGATGTGGAGAAATAGGAACACTTTTGCACTGTTGGTGGGACTGTAAACTAATTCAACCATTGTGGGAGACAGTGTGGCGATTCCTCACGGATCTAGAACTAGAAATACCATTTGACCCAGCCATCCCATTACTGGGTATATACCCAAAGGACTATAAATCATGCTGCTATAAAGACACATGCACACGTATGTTTATTGCGGCACTATTCACAATAGCAAAGACTTGGAACCAACCCAAATGTCCAACAATGATAGACTGGATTAAGAAAATGTGGCACATATACACCATGGAATACTATGCAGCCATAAAAAATGATGAGTTCATGTCCTTTGTAGGGACATGGATGAAATTGGAAATCATCATTCTCAGTAAACTATCGCAAGAACAAAAAACCAAACACCACATATTCTCACTCATAGGTGGGAACTGAACAATGAGAACACATGGACACAGGAAGGGGAACATCACACTCTGGGGACTGTTGTGGGGTGGGGGGAGACAACTGTTATTGTCTGCTCAGCTTATCTCTACCATTCCTCTAATAACTGAACTCCATGGTTCAATATGCTTCCAAGAGACACTGTTAATCATGGAATCCCCAAATCCTCTCCACCCTCACCTCCCCACCCCCAACCCCTGTCATTATTCACTCATTCTTCCTGGCACAGTGACTGGTCCAGAAATGGGCACATGGTCAATGTCAGATCATTTACTCTCTTAGGATTTTTTTTTTCTTTTAAGACAGCCTCTTTTGGTCACCCAGGCTGGAGTGCAGTGGCACGGTCTCGATTCACTGCAACCTCCGCCTCCCAGCTTCAAACGATTCCCCTGCCTCAGCCTCCCAAGTAGCTGGGATTACTGTCTTAGGAATTTTAGTCTCATGGATGAAATTGGAAATCATCATTCTCAGTAAACTATCGCAAGAACAAAAAACCAAACACCGCATATTCTCACTCATAGGTGGGAATTGAACAATGAGATCACATGGACACAGGAAGGGGAATATCACACTCTGGGGACTGTGGTGGGGTGGGGGGAGGGGGGAGGGATAGCGTTGGGAGATATACCTAATGCTAGATGACGAGTTAGTGGGTGCAGCGCACCAGCATGTCACATGTATACATATGTAACTAACCTGCACATTGTGCACATGTACCCTAAACTTAAAGTATAATAATAAAAGAAAAAAAAAGAAAAAAAATCAAAAACATCAACAGCAAAAAAGCAAACATTTTCATTTATCTATATAACCATTCATTTTTTTATAGATCTCTGTATAAATATGCTGTAAGTAGTAGATGAATACTTTTTTTAAATAAGAGCAGGAAACAAATGCCCCACTTGCCACTCAGCTGGCTCAGAGGTCAAGAAAGCTAGCTGACAGATATTTTCCAAATCACCAATCCCTTAAGAGTTCTTTCCTTCCTCTTTGGAAGAAATCTACTGCCAGCTCTCTTCTTCTGACATCCCAAAAGGAAAAGATACTTCAGAAAAGTGATTTCTTTAGGAAAAAAGTCAGTAAAAACCAGCACCACACCACTAATCCAGAGATACCAACTCCAGCTCCACAAAGACAAGCCTGAAGTATCTCTTTGAATTTTAATGGTCTATGATTATAAATCAGAAGTTATCACTTAAAGAGGATAGCACCAACCTTTTGTGAGAAAGAGCAATAGCTCTTAATTTCATGAAGTTTTGTGGGTCAGGGGTGAGAGGGTTGTAGGGAGGAAGGACACTTGGGAATGATGTCTAACCTATATCCTTCTGCTTTGAATTCCAGAGCAAGATAGTTTTTGTTCTTGGAGGTCTCTAGAGGAACTTGGTTGATTTAAAGAGTAAGCAACCTTTAAATGCTAAATCCCAAGAACATCAGACAGAGGTTTCATTAATCTCACTCACTCATACGGAGTTATACTGATTTAATTTCACCAAGGATAACTCCATGCCAGAGCACAGCAGAATTCAGCAGTATACTGACCTAACCTCATTCTATCTCACTGTCCCTCCCTGGATCCACAGGCCTGGGATTCCAAGGTCCTGCATCTTTCTGACTCAATTATCTTGCATTTATTTAATTTATCTCACCCCAAGATGAATGACAGAAACCTGTTCAGCAGTGTACTAAGACTCCCCCATTGATCTGAACCTGCTACTACTTTTTTTTCCAAAAGTCATTTTCTGACTCATCTTGTTTTATATTCTAAGACCCTGTCTTCCCCCTGCACTACTATGTGGCTTCTACTTTAATACAAATGACCCCAACAACAGTCATTTGAACAAATGATCCCACCAGTCCCAGTCATAGCTTTGGAGAAGACTAATGTGGCTTATAAAAATGAATGCAAAAATAAAATAACAATGTTTCTTAAAAGCATGGGGATAGTTTGGCAATTGTGCATTCATCCTTTTAATCCTCAGCACAATTGTTTGGAAGTGAGTCCGGGGAGCCTAGACCCAAGGGATCTCACTAGAGGAGCAGGAAAATCTCTCAGCAATTAGCCTGAAAATATGAAGATCTGGTCTCCCTGGCCCTTTCCATTGAAGAATACTAAGGATCTCTAAATACCCCACATAACATAAACATACATAAAATCTATACCTGTACCCCCACCCCCAAATGACAGCAAGGGAGAAGTGTTGGCTTTTAGTGTTATCAAATTCTTACCCAAGTTCTTTTTCTTACCCAAACACAAGTGTGCTACATAAATTAAGCCCCTCATCCAAGCATTACTAATAGTTAGGTCTTTGCACGAGCCTACAATATGAGGTCTCTAAGAACCATTCTACTATGATCAGTTAATCTCAAACTGAAAACCCATTTCTCTGAGGATTCATACTTTCAATATGAGGTTTGAGGCATCCCAAGGCACAGTCAAGCTGCAGCCTCACAATAATACTACATTCTAGGCATCATTCAATTCTGTTATAGTAATCCCCAGACATCCACCCTTGTCAGAATCCCAGAATACTGCACAAATGAAGCCAAAGCAGAAACACAGAAAATCATTTACCATATATATAGGCAACTGCTGTTATAGTCTGAGAACTAAAACATCTCAGACCTACATGCCTAATTTTATGTTGTATGGTACTACATCCCCACCTCAGAGAACCTTATTTCTATCCAATCTCTAAAAACCTGAAAGTTCACAAAATCCAAATTCATTAATTAAAATTTGTTCTCCACCAAATTAAGTAACCATGAAAATACATGTCCATGCTAAAGAATATAACCAATAGCAAACCTTATTTTCATTCCCAGTTCACAATACATTCCATAATTACACTGCATAATAACATAATTTCCTCCATTTTTCCTTCAAAATTCCAATTCTAAATATTTCCATTCAAAAGACACTAAATTCTCCATTTCCTAGGGAAATCATACTGATTTTCTGTTTTAACCCAGCTCCGGCTTCTACGGTTTTTTTCAGCTTTTGATCCATATAGGGAAGAATAGCTACCATTTACTGAAGGCCTATTCATCAGGCATTGTGTTTAAATTATCACTACTTCTTTCAACACCACTGGCAGGTGAATAGTGTTATTCACATTTTACAGAAGAGAACATGAACACCTCACCTAGGGAAAAGTTCAGAATGATCATTCTCATACCTCACAGGTAAACCCAACAAGGACACTCCTTTTCTATCTTCCATCCAGAAAAGAAAAGTTGCCATATCAGCTCTTTTCTCACATCTTCTCATTAATCAAAGCTTTGCTCAAGCAACCATCCTTCCCCTACCATAATTTCTACCACACCAGCTATGCCAGTTTCCAACGTATTGTCTCTCAGCATCAAATTCACACTTTGTTGCCTGATACGTGAAAACAGATCTGGGCCTTTTAAATATTTTACATTTCCTAGGTGGCAAGCTGTTAAAATTTGTCAGTAAAGCCCATTGTAGAGATGCTGCAGGAAGAAGGGGTTTTCCTCGCTAGTTCTCTCTGGTCTCTCCATCACCAGGTTCCTAGAACAGAGTGTGGAAAACTGTGGCCTATAGGCTAAATCCAGCCTGCTGCCTGTTTTTGTATGGCTTGAGGGAATCCCTCAAGTGGTCTAGTATTTTGAGCTATAGAGAACAAGACAGAACATCCTGCCTCTATTTCCCCCTCCACTCCCAGCAAATGCCTCTCTGGCCCAGGTTGCTGTTTCCCACACCCTTTCCCCAGTTTTGAGTACACACCAACCAGGGTCATTACAGGGCTTGCTGCCCTGCCTTTGTTCCACATAGCTGCTCTTAGACATCCTGGTCCAAGTCGTATACAAACGTACACTAGATTCCCGCAAAGAGTGGTCTCTCGAGCTCCTGGTTCCAGGAATGCCTAAAGTAGCACATCTGACACTCTCTCCAGGCCTACTTATCAGCCTGTTTTGTCAGTACCCCAGGAGGTTATTCCTGCCTGCCCGGTGAATAGGGATCAGCTGTAGCCTGGGCAAACCAGCAAACCTCTCCTCCATCCAGTGGGCTGCAACTATATATTCTTCAACAAGGTCTAAACTCCCATCCCAACTTTGTTCTTGCTTGTTACTCTTCTATCATTGCTTAAAAATTCTTTATATTACCTTTCCCTATTTAACCTACTGTGTGGTTTCTGTCTCCTGAGGACCAGACTGAAAAAGTAACCCTATTACCCTGATTTGATCATCACACATTATATACATGTATCAAAATATCATATCATACCTCATAAATAGAATTATTAAAAATAAAAATAAAGGCAAAAGAGTAGCCCTCTTGTTGCAGAAGTGGGCTGTTTATTAAATTCAATCTGAAAAGCAAATGTACATCTTTAAATTGAAGCCCAGTCTTTAAAACCATTTTATATTTTTAAAAAAGACCATGGAGCTTTTATCTGTTTGTCATTAGAACTTTTAACATGTTAAGAATAACTTTTGCCGGGCGCGGTGGCTCACGCCTGTAATCCCAGCACTTTGGGAGGCTGAGGCAGGCGGATCATGAGGTCAGGAGATAGAGACCATCCTGGCTAACACGGTGAAACCCCATCTCTACTAAAAATAGAAACAAAATTAGCCGGGCATGGTGGTACGCGCCTGTAGTCCCAGTTACTTGGGAGGCTGAGGCAGGAGAATGGTGTGAACCTGGGAGGCAGAGCTTGCAGTGAGCCGAGATCGTGCCACTACACTCCAGCCTGCTGACAGAGTGAGACTCTGTCACCGAAAAAAAAAGAATAATTTTTAATAAGAAATATATAAGATCTGATAGCTTACAACTTGAAAAATTTTAAAGTAAATACTCATGTTTCACCACACATCAATAAATTTAAGATGGATCAAAGACTTAAACATAGAAAATGAAAGCAGAGAAAAGTTTGTATGAATATTTATTTGACTTCAGGAAGAAGAAGGATTTTCTAAGCTTAAAAGTAATGGAAAAAATAACAGTGGAAATTACTGATAGAAGATTATATAAAAATCTTAAAATTTGTACATTAAAAAATTTTAAAACAAGTGTACAAAGGCAAACTAGAGAATATTCTCCCAAAAAGAAGTCTAAGCATTAATCCCAAAATTAAGAGTAAATCTCAAAATTAACCAGTGGATAAATGAAAACTATGGTTAATATATGAAAAACAATCTCATTCTTCAGCTATAATTAACATACAAAATAAGCAATAATTTTTGCCTATTGTAGTGACGAAGACCATGTTTTAATAAAAAGATAGACAGATGAGACTTCCATTTTCAGATAAGACGGATTAATCACCTCCCACCTCTCCCATTAACTACAACTAAAAACCTAGAACTAAAACACATAGAACAACTACCAGAAGACTCTGAAAGGCAGATAAAAGCAAGATGACTGGATAAGGATTTCAGGACATAAGGAAAATGGAGCAGCAAGTTCCCCAGGGTTTGTTTTGCCTCACATATCCCAGCCTGGGCAGCAGTGCAACCTGAAAACCTAAAAACCAGAACTGCCGATGGTTGTCAATGGGCCTAGAAAGAAAAAGTCCCAAGAAAAATCGACTCCTCTAGTTTTAAGAATGGAAAACTGGGATGGTGACGGGGGGAGGGATGGAATCTTTTATTTTATCCTACTCCAGGGGATTGCCAGCAAACAACCAGCACACACACCTTCCCCTTCCCACCAGCCAACTGATGGTCAACATGTGGGTAAAAGCCCTATAGACTCTCCCTGCTGTACACCAAAGAAGTACAAGCAACTAATCTGTGCCCTCCCTCTCCTCACCAGCAATGAGATGGCCCCTGAGAGGCAAAGCCTGTTGCCTCCTACCCTAGGACAGGCAAGTGTGGCAGTGGCAGATCCGGCAGAGAACCCTGTCAACAGCGCAGGGAAGCTAATGCTCTGGTCAGAAACCCAGGAGTGGGGAACCCCAGGAACCAAAGAGTGAGTAGACAACCAAGAAAATGAGGGGGCTGGAGAAAGGGCACATTAAAGTTTGTGTATGGAGGTCCTTATCTCACCCCTAGTTGTACGTGCTAAGATTGATGAGAATCAGGGCTGGGCGCGGTGGCTCACGCCTGTAATCCCAGGACTTTGGGAGGCTGAGGCGGGCGGATCACAAGGCCAGGAGATCCAGACCATCCTGGCCAACATGGTGAAACCCTGTCTCTACTAAGACACAAAAAATTAGCCAGCTGTGGTGGCGCAGGCCTGTAGTCCCAGCTACTCAGGAGGCTGAGGCAGGGGAATCGCTTGAACCCAGGAGGCGGAGGTTGCAGTGAGCCGAGATAGCGCCACTACACTCCAGCCTGGTGACAGAGTGAGACTCTGTCTCAAAAAAAAAATAAATAAATAACAAGAGATCCAAATAAATTTCATAATTAGAAATTTCAGTAACAGAAATAGTAAAATCACTTTAGGGGCTCATAGCAGAATAGAGATGACAGAAGAAAGAGTTGCTGAACTTGGAGATAGAAAGTATCCAATCTGAAAAACAGAAGAAAGGCCAGGCACTGTGGCTCACGCCTGTAATCCCAGCACTCTGGGAAGCCAAGGTGGGCAGATCACTTTAGGTCAGGCATTCAAGACCAGCCTGGCCAACACAGTGAAACCCCATCTCTACTAAAAATACAAAAACTGGCCAGGCATGGTGGCACGCACCTGTAGTCCCAGCTACTTGGGAGGCTGAGGCAGGAGAATCACTTGAACCCGGGAGGTGGAGATTGCAGTGAGCCAAGAGCTGAGATCGAACTACTGCACTCCAGCCTGGGAGACAGAGCAAGACCCTGTCTCAAAAAATTAGAAAATTAAAAAATAAGTAACAGAAGAAAAAAGTGAAAAAAATAATTCTTTTAGAATCAGATTTGACCCAGCAATCCCATTACTGGGTATATACCCAAAGGATTATAAATCATTCTACTATAAAGACACATGCATACATATGTTTATTGCACACTATTCACAATAGCAAAGACTTGGAACCAACCCAAATGTCCATCAGTAATAGACTGGATAAAGAAAATATGGCACATAATACCATGGAATACTATGCAGCCATAAAAAGGATGAGTTCGTGTCCTTTGCAGGGACATGGATGAAGCTGGAAACCATCATTCTCAGCAAACTATCACAAGAACAGAAAACCAAACACCACATGTTCTCACTCATAACTGGGAGTTGAACAATGAGAACACGTGGACATAGAGAGGGGAACATCACATACCGGGGCCTGTCAGGGGACTGGGGATTAGAGGAGGGATAATATTAGGAGAAATACCTAATGTAGGTGATGAGTTGATGGGTGCAGCAAACCACCATAGCACGTGTATACCTATGTAACAAAACTGCACGTTCTGCACATGTACTCCAGAACTTAAAGTATAATTAAAAAAAATCAGAGACCTCTGAGATATTATTTTTTAAAAAACATGTTTGTGTTACAAAAGTTCCAGAAGGAGAGGAGAAAGACATTGGAATAGAAGAAAATATGTATTTTAATAAATAATGGTTGAAAACTTCCCTAATTTGGTAAAAGGCATAAACTGACAGATCCATGAAGTACAGCAAAACCCAAATGTATCAACTTAAAGAAAACCACAGTCAGACAACATAATCAAACTGTGTAAGATAACTGGGAAAAGATATGGAAAAAAAAACTTGGAAGCAGACAAATAAATATGATAAGATTCAAATGATTGCATTGAGGCCAGAAATAAGAGGAACATTTAAAAATGACTAGTAATTGGTCTACATGGCTTGTAAAATCTCTTCTATGGGTTGTAATTTGAATACGATATTTCCATACAACTGGATAAGCGATTGTACACACACAAAAAAGGAGATACTGAATAATTCACTAAAGCTTAATGCCTTCTCTGCATGAAAAAGATTAGAAAGCAAAAGAAAAGGCCTTACAATTCTCTAGGGCAGCGATTCTCAGAATACTGTCCTTATACTCGTCAGGAAACCAAACACTTTGGAGGAAATGCCACAAAGTCAAAACTATTTTCATAATAATTCTAAGACATTACCCACCTATGTTGACATTTACACTGATGGCACAAAACCAATAGTGGGCAAAATTCTGGCCTCCTAGCATAAATCACTGTATTCTTCATCACCACACACTCACAGGGAAGAAGAGAAAAAAAGCAAGTTTAATTTTCAATATCTTTGATGAAGCAATAAAAATTATTAATTGTACTAAATTTCAACTTTTGAGTACTGTCTTCATCTGAAAAATCACAGTTCAGTGGGAAGATGCCACCTAAAAAGTCTAAGATCCTTGCCCCAAATGGACTGTGAGAACAAAAAGAGGGTATGTTTGAGTTCCCACTGCTCTGAATTTCAAGATTTACAGTCAAATTCACAGGATGGCAGTTGTTTATCTGCCCTTAACTAGCATTTGGTCTGCTCAGGACCCTCCCTGTCACTAAACAGGAAACGCAAGAAAGGAAGTGTTGGCTGCCTGGCTGCTGACAAGCTAATCACAGGACTCAGTGACCTTCAATGAAGAGGGCTTTACTGGACTCATCTCAGTGAAACCTGCACAGGAATGAGATACAGGAGAACTACCAACGTGGTATCACTTAGGCATCATATGGGCAAACTCCGTTTGATCTCTTGGTTAGAGAAAGAAGATGAGTTGATGACAGAAGATGAAATTCCCCAAGTATTTGTATGTTCTACTTAAAAATCAAAAGGTCAAATCTTAAGTAGGACATTTTTAGGTAAAATGTAAAAGTCAACACAATTGTGCAAAAATGGAGATAAGTCATCTTAGAGAAACACTCAATGAATATCATCAGTGCAAGGTCTAACCTTATTCAACACAAGAAAATTCAAACTGGTGAATTTTCTGCTCTGCATATAACTAATATGAAAAATGTTTCAGTAGTAACTCTTAATTTCTGAGGTACATGTGAATACAAAATGGAGATAAACCTTATGAATGTAAGGACTGCAGAAGGCCTTCAGTTATCACTCATCCCTTTGGATACATATTATAATTCACATTAGAATAAAGCACAATGACTGTAAGCAGCATTTTCAAGTCTTTAGCATTAGATCTGTCCTTAGAGGAGAGAAGAGAATACTGAGGAGAATCTCTATAAATGTGATTGATACAGAAAAGTTTTCAGTGTAAGTTCTACTCCCATTGTGTTCATGAGAATTCACACTGGGGAAAAACCCTGTAACTGTCATGATTATACTGGAAAAATATTCAGGAAGCACTCACGTTTGATGTACACGAGAGCTCAAACTGGGGAGCTCAAACTGGGGACATATTGATTACAGCTTTTCCCTTACAGTGTACAAGAGAATACAAAATAGAATGCAAAGATGGTGGGAAAGCCTTTAGTATTACTTCATCCCTTAGAAAACACGAGAAACCACACTAGTGAAAAGCCCTGTGAATGTAATCAGTACAAAAAAATCCTTCCAATATAATCCTTCATTTACCACACCTAAGAGTATATAATGGGGAGAATCCCTATGAATGTGGAAAAGCACGTATTGATCTTTCATCTGTTAGGCACATGAGACAATTTATATTAGACATCTTATGAATGTAACCAATGAGTACGGGACAATTTCTCTATCCTTAGGTAATCAATGAGCAGTTGCAGCAAAGAGAAACACTTCGAATGTCATCAGTGTGAATGAGCCTTTCATTTTGCACAAGACAAATCACACAACAGGAATATATAAGCAATGGGTATCCTTCATCCATTGGAGAAGAATCTTTTAATATAATCAGCAAGGCTGGCTTCATGGGCATGTTACTACACAGGGCTTCAAGCTTGGGTTTTAATGCTGAAGTTACCGTCTTACAATTCTTAATTTAGTTTTGAATTTGGGTTTTGTAAGTGAAGTCTTATGGAACCATGTAACATGTACTAGAAGCCCTAAAGCTCATGCAAAGACCTCCCGCCACCTCCTCCATTACTGGGGAAAGATTCTATATAACCATATACACAAGACCTCTAAAATTATTTTTACAGATAAATAGTATACAAAAATGTTTTTTTCACACTAATATATACAAGTATGCCAAAAAGAGACACAGCCTTCTTTACAAATCCCAAAATAAATAAACTCATGGATCCATGGACTTAGGCTAGAAATATGAATCATGTAACAATACTGCGACCACAAGCCTGCTACAAAACTTAACAGATAAAAGAGCTAACTTTACAAAGCACCTAAATTGGTTCAGAAGTTATACTCTTTAAAACAGAGAATTCTATTAATACACTATGCTAGATAAACATTGATCTAGCACTAATTGCCACAGGATGACAGCAAGTCCTAGAAACAAATCCCACATATTTCAACCCCCACCTCCATCACCACCAGAAGCAATTTGTCCCTCAAAAACCAGACAGCTCTGCTATAATAGCAGCTTTGATGGGCCAATACTTCAAAGGACAACTCCAACTTAAAATCAACCCAACATTTTTGCTATATGGAAATATTTGGTAAGTTTTTCCTCTAACACTGGATTCCTGTTCACTTATCAGCTTCCATATTTCTCAGATTTCAGAAATATTGAGATGTTCTTTCTCCACCACTCACTTCTAATTTCCCTTATTGGATGCTTGGGAAATACTCGCCTTCATCATACTTGTCCCACTGTCTTATATGCTGCTTTCTTCAACCATCAAAAGAATAAATAAAATTTACAGTTTATAATTATGTTTTAAACTATTTTTAAAAACCAATGGGGAAAAAGTCTCTAGGGCTTCTATGAAGCTTTTGGAGAGAAAAATGTATTTTTAAACCTTAGCAAAAAAGTTGAATTTCAGGACTAGTATCTGAAGGCCTTAATTAACCAGAAGAGGGTAAAATATCCTTCATCTCATGTCTTAGAACTCTAAAATATGACTTTCTAGAAGACAAGGATCAGGCTACATGTGATTTACATTACAAAGTGTTTGTTTTGTTGAGTTATTATGTTGACACTTAAAAACTTTCAGATACGGTTGCTACTTTCTCCTAGTCCACTAGTTGCTTACATATAGCCATTCTTCATAAGCCCGTCACCTAAATGGGTCTCTTCTCCATGATTCATTTGCCTTAAAATCCCTAAGACACAAGTACCAAGTCTCTTCATCATGCACCAATAATAACAGCAATGCCTACAGTTGGATAAAACTGAAGAAGGTATCCCTAGTCCTAAAAACTTCGAAATAATATGTTAAACTAATTCTGTCCTGTCTGCAGCTCCTGAACTTCAACAGTTATTTTTCTTTTTAAATAATAGTTATATCCTACTTTTCTGACTCATTAATATAAGTGCATTGCATAGAATGTAGAAAATACAAAAAGTACTACAGACCAGGGGTCCCCAACCTCCAGGCCACCAACCGGTACCTGTCAGAAACCAGGCAGCACACCAGGTGGTGGGCAGCCAGCATTACCTCCTGAGCTCTGCCTCCTGTCAGATCAGTGGCGACATTAGATTCTCACAGGATCAGCACCCTATCGTGAACTGCTCATGTGAGGAATCTAGGCTGCCCACTCTTTATGAGACTCTAATGCCTGATGATGAGTTTCATCCCGAAACCATCTCCCCAACCCCCGTTCTCCCCAACGCCCCCGTCCATGGAAGAATTGTCTTCCACAAAAGTGGTCCCTGATGCCAAAAAGGTTGGGGACCGCTGCTACAGACTAAAGAAAACAAAGTGTGCATATTCCTAAGGCCTTATCAATGAAATCACCTACTCTGAAGAAACTAAAGCAGACCTTTTTTAGAAAGAGAAAAAAAGTGAGGGAAGGGAGAGAGCCCCCAAATAAGTTAAGATTCCAAGGAGGATTGCTCCTCTAATAGTCACCAAAAAGTAGGGGCTTTTCACTTCCTAAAAGAAACGGAAATTTTCCCAAAGAAAATGGAATACGCAACACATCCTCTGCTTATTCCATCTTCCTTCCGTTCACTTTACCTGCACTGATGGTATAATGGGTCTTTTTCTGCCTCTTCCATTTTTAGGAAAACGTTTGTCTTCAGAAAACCTCCATTCCCGGTTCTTCTGAAAACAAAAATTAAGATTAAGAATTATTTAAAAGATTAAGAATTTTCAAAAATTCTTAATCTTTCCCACCCTAGACGTGTGGGCTCATAACAGGAAGACTTCATAGTGACATGGGCAGAAGGCACCAGGGGAGCTGGAGGGGCCCTCAGGAGGCCAGGGGAGTCCCAAATTCACACGGTAGCTCACAGTACTGGGGAATCTCCTTTTCAGAGATGGGTGAGACACTCTTCTACTCTCCCAGAGCTGCCTGGACAGAGAAAGGTAGGCCATGGGCCTTGAGATCCAGGAAAGCACATGCTAAACGGCACAGAAGCCCAGGGATTAGGGTGCTACTTCTATCCAAGAAGGAAAACAAAACAAAACAAAACCAAAAGCCAAAAAACTGAAATTCTCCTCCCAGGAGTCTCAGCGCGGTGGGAAGCAAGTCCGTTGGCCGAGAGAGCCGCCGTTCTCCTGGCTCCGCCCCACCGCAGTCCGCTCTTATCTCCAGAGGTGGAAGAGAAATGGCTCCTTAGACCCTTGCTGGGGATAGTTACTGAAAGGGGCACTTTTTTCTTTTACAGCCCATAAAGAGCGCTTTCCCGTAAGGAGAAGCAGAATAACAAAAAAGACAAATTGTCAAAGGGCAAAATGTACTCATTTGGATAAGGCCCCAGAGCGAAGGGAACACAAGGGGGATGACTTCTGCGAGGTTGAGGATTGAAAGATACTGGCCAAATGGATGCCTGAGACTTTTGGAGTTGAGGAGGAGATGCTAACCAAAGGGCTAGGCTGGGTAGAGAACAGGAAACAAGACGTTTAGTTAGAAGGAATGGCATAGGCAGAGACAGCCTTTCTCCACCGTACAATGCAGACTTTTTATTTTGAGACAGGATCTCGCTCCGTTACCAAGGCTGGAGTGCAGTGGTGCCATCACGACTTACTGCAGCAGCCTTGACCTCCCCGAGATCAGGCGATTCTTCCACCTCAGCTACCCCAGTAGCTGGGACTACGGGCGCGCGCCACTACAGCTGGCTATTTTTTTGTTTGTTTTTTAATGTAGAGATGTGGTCTCCCTGTGTTGCCCAGGCTGCTCTGGAACTCCTGGGGGAAAGTGATCCTCCTGCCTAGGCCTTCCAAAGTGTTGTGATTACAAACGTGAGCTACCTGCCTGGCCAAGGATCTGGAATTTTTGTTGTTAACACTCCAGGTAATTGGATAGATAGATAGATGATAGATAGATAGATAGATAGATAGATAGATAGATAGATAGATAGATATTATGTATGTATTTATTTATTTTGCTGCTGAGACCAGGATTTTGCCTCATTGCCCCAGGGTGGTCTCAAATTCCTGGCCTCAGCAGTCCTCCCACTTGGCCCCCCAAAGTGCTGGGATTACAGGTGTGAGCCACCAGGCCCAGCCCAGATTTCTGAATAATTAAGGAAGAATTATTTTTCCCTCTGTCCATCCACACGCAAGTGCTTCCTCTCTAACAATCTTTCTTGCTACAGGCTCTCTGTTTGGCATGCCTAGGGAGTGGCACTGAGTGTTCAGGCTTTCTCTTGACTTTATTCTCCTGCCCATCATCAAGTTTTTAGCTAGCCATATTATTAAAATTAATTCCCAATATTACTGCTAGTTTATGCCTTAAAATGTGCGAATGATAAACATAACAAAATGCTTGTAAGTACAAATATATCCTCAGGGGAATTTCAGTTTTGTTTTGTCATGGTAGGACCTAATTCTCAAAGTTTGACTGTGCGTCAGAAACATCTGAAAGGTTTAAAAAACACATTGGGCTGGGCACGGTGGTTCATGCCTGTAATCCCAACACTTTCGGAGGCTGAGGCAGGCAGATCGCTTGAGCTCAGGAGTTTGAGACCAGCCTGGGCAACATGGTGAAACCTCATCTCTACAACAACAACAACAAAATACAAAAAATTAGCTGCTTGTGATGGCACGTGGTCCCAGCCACTTGGAGGCTGAGGTGGGAAGATCACTTGAGCTGGGAGGTGGAGGTTGCAGTGAGCAGAGATCATACCACTGCACTCTGGCCTGGGTGACAGAGTGAGACCCCATCTCAAAATAAACAAAACAAAACAAAACAAAACAAAAACAGATTGCTGGGCCCTACCTGAAGTTTCTGATTTAGTAGGTTTAGGGTGAGGCTCAATAGTTTGCATTTTTAACAAATTTCCAGATGATGCTGCTGTTCTGATGACCACACTTTGAGAACTACTGGTCTAGCATATCTAATTATAATAGGTAGCATTTACTGAAGTTTCTGCAGTGTGTTAAAGGAGTGGTTGACTTACCATGCAATTCTTATCAATACCATAAGAGATAGGGGTTAATATTTCTATCTTATAGGAGGAAACCTGGCTGAGGATAATGACTGAGATTACTTATTGTAAGAGAAGGCTGCTGAAGTTTAGAAAAACACACCTATCCACCATCAGGCGGGCCACTGGCTTCACATTCTTCTTTTATCTAAAAAGTAAGCAGGCATAGAATGTTATGTGCTATGGTTTAAAAATACCTTTGCTGAACTGAGTGTTCTCTTGGGTAGTGGTTTTGGGCAAATAATTTCACCTCTGCAAGTCTTAGTGTCCTCAAAATGGGGGACAGATTGGACTACTGGAGTTAGGCCATCAAGACCCCTAACCTGTTACTATTTTCCCCTGTTGGGTCCCATGTTTTGAACAATTTTTATTTTTATTTTATTTATTTATTTATTTATTATGTATGTATTTATGTATTTTTTCGGATGGAGTCTCGCTGTGTTGCCCAGGCTGGAGTGCAGTGGCGTGATCTCGGCTCACTGCAAGCTCCGCCTCCTGGGTTCACGCCATTCTCCTGCCTCAGCCTCCCCAGTAGCTGGGACTACAGGCGCCCGCCACCACGCCCGGCTAGTTTTTTGTATTTTTTAGTAGAGACGGGGTTTCACTGTGTTAGCCAGGATGGTCTGGATCTCCTGACCTTGTGATCCGCCCGCCTCAGCCTCCCAAAGTGGAACAATTTTTATTATATTAGCCAAAGACATTTTCGTTAGCATAAGATAACCATGGTTGCCACCCTGAGTTGGTATTTCAGCCAAAAACAAATAAACAAGATTTTATTTAGCATGCACAAACTTAGGTAGCTATGTGATTTCTCTTAGAACACTGAAATATTGAGAGTTGCTTATGAATGCCTAGAGGTTTGTAGACCATGGGCTCAACACAATAGAAATGGTTTGTTTTCAAGGTTCTTTCTTGTAATACTAAATGAATCTGTAAGGCTCAGTGCTGATGTAATCATCATTGCCTTGACCAGTGCTTGAGTATGTGGGATAACACCTTCGATGCCTCTGTTTCTATACTTTTGCCAAGAGATGAAATAGGAATGAGAAGTTGAAATGGAGTTCAGGAAAATGAGGTTGTGTTTATACCAACACACTGCTGTCCCTTTCATTGTTAATGTCTGTTAATTGTGTGGGGCTCTTTCTATGATATTATGTTCTCTCTGTTTTTATATTTTCAAATATTTCACTGTGGATAGATTTAACTTTCTCTCTTTTAAGATAGATAATGCTCTGTTCGCCATTGGAGATGGCCTGTTGTTATTGCCAGCGGTAGTAGCATAAGTATTGGTATTCCCATTTCATTCCTCGGCAAAAGTATAAAAAGAGAAGCATTGAAGTTGTTATCCCACTGACTCAATACAAAATCCATACATTTTTCCATGTAAAATAATTCTTGCACTATCCTCAAAATCTAAGAGGAGTTGAGAAAACAGACATATTTTTAAGGAAGAAATTGACTGTACTGCATATCACATATTTGAGATAACCATTTGCCCAAATAAGCATAATGGCCACATTAAACAGGAAAACTGTGTTAGGCTATTATAAAACAATCAAGGGCAGGGACCACCCATTTGTTCTTTTTTGCCCTCAAGACTTTAAAAGGCTAGTAGACTACGAATGATAATATTACCTCATATTATTGAGCCATTGTGTATAATGTTATTCATAGATTGAGGCCTCCATCCCAGAGAGATCTGTGCTACCATATCACTAACTCCAACACAGTGACTGGGTCCTAATCAAGAACCATTTATGAAATTCCTTATTGGCTCTTTTTTGGATCAGACCATAGCAAGTATCCTTGATAGTTCACACCATTCAAAAGTGCTGGATGAGAAGTCTAAATACAATGCATCTCACTGTTGGAAATTTTCTATTCTAACTATTAATGTAGCAGACTACCTTCTTTTGATTATCAAGCAGACATAAAATGCCATCAACAAAACAGAATGCTTTTATGTGTTATCACTATCAATTGATATGCAAAGAAATTATTGAGATAAGGGTGTTACATCTTCTTGGGAACCCACTATGTAAAGGATATACCCTGTGACAGTGCTATGGACAGATTAATACTTTCACAGACTAAATGCAAATACTTTTACAAATGAAATGAAATCTTAATTATCTGCAGAAAAACATAGGCAAAATCTATATAGGTTGTAGAATAAATGGCGGGGTAACCAAATTGGTATTGTTGCTACCATTTTTAATATCCTTAATTGATTCACCTTGAGTAGCCTTTCCCTTGTTCCCTCTTGTATTCCATTGGCCCCTGAAACCACCTTCTCCTTAACCCCTGCTCGATGAAACACCAGCTAATTTGCTAGAAACCCTTCCATTCTAAATAAAAGAATACGTTTTATCATTCAGGGATAGAATTAGTCACTTCTCAAGACTCCCTCTTTATTTGGATTCCCAAACTTAATTCAGCTACTGATTGGTGTTTTAATTGATTGAACAAAAGAATTAAGAGCATACTCACCAAAATCTAATTATACCATTTATTATTAGACTATGTTATAATAAATTTCTTTTTTTATTTACTTAAGTATTGAAAAAGTTATATTAGGCAAAAAAAAGATCTAATAAATAATTCTACTAAATTATTTATCTACTCCACTCTACACTGCTAGTGGAGGGTGTCCAGGTTCTTGGCATTTTGAACAAAGAATTGCACAAAATGCACAAATAAAGCAACAAAAGAAAAGCACAGATTTATTGAAAAGAAAGTACATGCCACAGAGTGGGAGCAGTCTTGAGCAAACAGCTCATGAGCACTAGTTACAGAATTTTCTGAGGTTTAAATACCCTCTAGAGGTTTCTCATTGGTTACTTGGTGTATGCCCTATGCAAATGAAGAGGGTGAAGTAAAATTACAAGGTTAGTTACTTGGTGTACACCCTGTACAAATGAAGAGGAAGTTTCCTGTCATAGCTGAAGTGAAGTTACAAAGTTATTTACTTGGGCATAGAAAGTTGGGGTTTTTCTGTTGGATTTAGTTCTAGGAAGTCCTTAGGCTCCCTGCCTCCAGACCCTATTCTCCTGCCTCAATAGGACAACAGAGGAAAATTGCTAAATCAAAGAAATATTTACTGGTGGGAAACACACAGGATGTGAAATCTTATTATGTGACCTTCCTTGTTAGTGCAACAAACATTTCCATATATAGATGTTCCCTGACCTTGGCTTCCACTAGTCCTTGGTCACAACAACGTCTTCATCATTTAGGAAATGTTTGGGAATGAAAAGTACAAGGATGTGTGTCGCTGTTACCTCTAAGGTTGCTGTGAGGGTAGATGAGAAAATGTGTGTCAAGCGTTTAGTGTAGTGCCTGGAATATAGTAAACCAATGAATAAATGTCAGATGTATTAACTATGCAGCACATGACAAGTTACTCAGCTTTCTTATCTATAAAATTGAGGTACCAATACCACCCTGGCAGGGTTGTCATGACATTAGTAATGATTTATAATAAACTGTCAAACACTGGGCCTGGTACTTAATATGTATCTAATAATCAATTTAAAATAATTTAATAATACATCTTATTTACTATCTAAAAAGTAAGGTGATTAGATGGGTTAGCATTTCCAACTTTATAGCTGAATAACCATGAAGCTTTGCAATACCTAATAAACACAGTACAGTCTTTTCCACAACAAAGTGTTGTCATGTGTCACAAGGCTGGCCAAAGCCTGAATCTCTGATGGGCCATTTAGTGACTAATGAATAAGAGGTTAGAAAATGTAATGAATAAGCAAGTTCAAGCAGGCCTACATGTTAAAGAAGAGTCAGAACAGGACTTACACACAAATCAAGGTTATCGTCTGATAAGGGTCAGGCTCCAAGTGAAATCACCACATAGACTTTGAAGTGATTTTATAGAGAAGGGTAAGAATGAGGGCTTCTGTGGGTCCACTGTAGGGGTTTAGTGTATAACACTGTGATGACATGTAATATTGATGTTAGAAAGTATTGAATATACTCAAGAGTTTAGAACCAATTAGAAGATATAAGCAAAGCACAGCTGCTATAATGTGATTGGATCCAGACAGTGTTATAACTAGATTGGTGGTATATCTCTAGAAGAGTGAGAAAATGGTGCAGAGTTTTACTTTTAACCCTTATGAGAAAATAATGATGATAATAATAACTATAATAATATTCTTGAGTGATTAATATGTCCAAAGGTCATTTATTTTACATTTATTCATTTAACTGATCTTTCTTAAGCACCAAGTGTGTGTTAATAGGCATTACTTTAATGGAGAATAGGATAGTTAACAAGTCGGACAAGATTCCTGCTGTTATTTGGCATATTGTCTATTGGATTTCGTAGATTATCATATATAAGTCTTCCAACAATGTCTTACAAGTATTATTAAAATTGTTTTATAGATAAGGAAACCTGAGGAACAGACAAGTTAAATAACTTTCTGAAACTCACAAAGCCAGCAAGTCAGGAAATAAATCCAGGTGGTCTAAGGTCACTGTTTTAGTCAGTCTGGGTACTAAAACAAAGTACCATAGCCTAGGTGGCTTATAAACAACAGATATTTATTTAATATTTTATTTAATGAATTTAATATTTATTTATTAAATATTAATATAATATTTATGGAGGCTGGAAGTTTGAGATCAGAATGTCAGCATGGTGGAGTTCTGATGAGGGCCCTCTTGCAGGTTGCAAACTGCCAACTTCTTATTGTAGCCTCACATGGAAGAAAGAGAGGGAGCTAGTTCCCTGGCCTCTTCTTACAAGGGCACTAATTCCATTCACGAGAGCTCCACCTTCATTACTTAATTACCTCCCAAAGATCCCACCTCCAAATATCATCACACTGTGGATTAGATTTCCACATATGACTTTTAGGGGTATATAACATGTAGATCATTGCAAAGGCCTTTGGATATTAACCAATAATATAACCAATAACTGGATATTATCCAATAACATGGATATTATTTCAGTGCTGCAATAGTCCAACTTTTATAAACCCAATTAAGGATATCAATAAATGTAACCAAGTTAATATTATAAGTCAGAGATTTTTACAACTTTCCATAAATTTCAAGTGAAAGAATTTTTAGAGCCCAATTTTCACAACGTCGTCTGAGTTCCACAAGAACCAACTAATAAAATACCCTAGCACACATTCATCATAACAAATGTCGGTTGTAACTGGAAATCCACATTAAATTTGAATATTCCCCAATAGTTTAAAAAGTAATTATAAATATTCTTTTCTAGCTACATGTATTTATTTATGTATTAGCCCATTCCCAGCAGATTTTATTTCATTCTTTCACAGTAAACAAATTCAGGGAATTTTTACTGTAAGTTTTACTGTAGTTCAAATCCAGTAAGTTTTACTGTAGTTTTCATGTTAATAATTTATATGGGTTAAAATAAGTTTTACTGTAGTTTTCATGTTAATGGTTTATATGGGTTAAAACTTGTACCCTCATTCTTAATTTTGTGGTACTCTATAGTCACCATATGAAAGAAATAAAGTTACTTTTGGGGAAATTACTTGAATAAGGTCAAATGAGATCTGCAACTGTGGGATACACTTTTGTCAACATTTTAAAAGGCCAACCAGGCTTTGGTCATTGTACATTGATATGGTATAGGCCTATGCTTTCATTATATTCATTTCAAAGCTCTGTATTAATTAGGAAATAATGGCTCATTCTGAGAGGAAATGATTATATTTGATTTTGAGAATTTTGCATTTGAGCTGATAAAATGAGATACACCAGAAAAAAGTGAAAACATGAAAATTAAGCTTCAGCGAAAGTGAAGTATAGGAAAGTTTTAAATATTTTGATAATTAATAGATTATATATCATATCAATATATTATATATTCCTCCCTGACCTCATTCTTGAAATCTCACCCAATCCTTGACCTTCCCTGGCAAAGATCAAAATTGAGAAAAAGATCGGGAGTGGGGTAAGTCTCAGGAATAAAATAAGAGGGCACCTGATGTTCACATTGCTTGGTAATGAAAAATAATAAAGGCTTTTTAAAGCAGTGTTAATGTGTCACCAAGGTCATTAAATCAGTTTGGAACCTGGCAGCATTTGTGCACACGAGTAACCAGACTCCCTATTGCAAGCCCTCATGTAATTTTAAAGTGGGTCATAGAGTCTAGGTAGCTTTGGAAAAACTTTTTTCCAATGTGAGCTCTTTTCTCTATAGGTACTATTCTTTGACAAGCCAGGCCAGATAGTCTGGATTAGTCCCTGCTTATGCAATGCAGGCTGCTACGTTTAAAACACACTTTTATTCATTTTTAAAAGAAATGCATGCTTATTAATCACAGTTTGGAAAACCGGAAATTAGAACGAAGAAAAAATAACCCATAGCTTCACCATCCAATACCTTATGCAAATTTAGAAGTATTTTCTAAATCTTGTTTTATTTGTATAGTTAAAAAAACACTTGAAATCATATTGATGTATAATTATGAATGCTGGATTTTTTACTAAACATTGTAAGTATTTTACTATGTTGTTAGACATATAAATATTAACTTTCATGTATTTAAAAAATTAAAGAAATTTTTTAAAGATCAAACTTAAGCTACTGCATAGTATTCCAGAGTTTATTTAATTATTGCCCTTTGACAGTTACTTATTTTTTTTCTGTTTTTAATACTGCAAACATGCTACACTGGATATCCTTTTATATTCTTCTTTGTGTATATATGTATATAATTCTCTGGGAGAGTTCTAGAAATGGAATTCCTAGTTGAAGGGTATATACATTTATATTTTGGTATATATTGCCAAATTGCCCTCCAAAAAGGCTGGGCTAATTTAAATTACTCCCAACAGTGTTTTATTGTTTGTTTGTTTGTTTGTTTGTTTTGAGACAGGGTCTCATTCTGTTGCCCAGGCTACAGTGTAGTGGCACAATCATAGCTCACTGTAACCTGGAACTCCTGGGCTCAAACAGTCCTCTCAGTGGGATCTTGCTACATTGTTCAGGCTGGTCTGGAACTCCTGGCCTCAATGGATCCTCCTGCCTCAGCCTCGGTGGGATTACAGGCATGAGCCACCATGCCTGGCTGTGTTTTATTGTTTTAATTTGCATTTCCTTATCGGTGCAACTGAGCATCTTTTCATCTGTTTATTTTTACTTCTTCTTTCGTGAATTGTTCTTCCTATCCTTCTCTAGTTTTTCACTGGTCTATTTATTGACTTGTAGGAGCTCTTTATATTCTGGGAGACAGAGAAATGACAGTGTCAGATAGGAGCTGGTCCAGTTGTTCTCTACTTAAACGGTAACAGAGAACACCAACATCAGACAAGGTTATTCTGTATCTGTGATAAAATAAGACAAAAAATATGACCACTCTGTAATTATGTCTGAGCAAAGATAAAAACAAGAACACTGTGCAAATCACAAAAATGACCACAAAAGTGAGGGCCTGCTGCTGTTTTACCCATTTACAACTTTAGCTCCATTGGATACCTCCTACCTCCTAGATGATAATTAAGATATGCAATCATGGAATTGCTTCACTTTCTGAAAGACTCACCCCAATATTTGACACAAGCCCAAACCACAAAACAATCCCCTCTTAACTGCCTCTTACTGAGATATCTCACAGGTTCCCCAGCACACAATCTCTTTTTGCAACAAGTAATAGATCCAATTCTGTTTGCCTACAAGTATGTTTTCTGGTATCTTTGGACCTCTGGATGTTAATCCTTTGCTCTGATGCTTGATACAGATAATTTCTCCTGGCCTTTCTTTTGTCTCCTAACTTTGTTTATGGTATCTCTGTTACTGATACGTTTCTAATTTTATGTTTTCAATTTTATCAATCTTCTCCTTTATGGCTTCTTTAGCTTTGTGACTTGTTTCCCTACCTTAGACTATAAATAGTATTATACCATATTTTCTTTTAATATTTTTACAATTAAAAAATGTTTAGCTCTTTAATTCATCTGGACTTTACTTTTGTGTGCAGGTAACGAAGATCGAAGTTTTTTCTAAATCTAGGACACTTCAGGACTTAATTCACACCCATGGCTTTCTCTGGGTGGCTTTCCTTGACTCTCTCCCACCACCTCAACAATCTGGGTTAGATGTCCTTGCGTTTTATTCCCATAGCACACATCGCAACAATCATCACTTAGAATAGTTTGCTTGAGAGCAAGAGCAGTGTTTTATTTATAATTGTATCTCCGTGTCCAGTAGGTTGCCTGCACAGTAGGAGTTTAACCAATATTTATCGATTGACTGTCCTCCTTACTTCTCCTTGAGAGCAGGGGCTGGATCGTATTTGGTGGGCCTCTACCGGGTAGATATGAAATTGAAATAAACCAGAGATTCAGTCCCTGTACTGTTGCCATGGCAATGCCGCGGCTTCTTCAGGTCTGCAACTTCAGTTGTGCACTACAATTGGCTAAGTAATCGAACGCTTGTCTCACTCCCCTTCACAATTTTCTCCCCGGCTGCTACACTTAAAACTAAAATTACGTAAACGGAAGGAATGATTTCCGTACAGTTTCGCCAAAGCCCCTTTCCTGGATTCTGGCTCCTTCTTCTTGCCCCAAGGCTGAGGGGATGCAAGCAGTGACTCCTGTCCTCGGGTACCTTGCAGAGTCCTGGGGCTAGCTTAAGAGGTGCTGGAGAAAGACTGGGCGCCTGGAGTGGGTGGAAGCAGAAAGCTTCTATCTCATGGCGCACCCGTTTCCCGCACCCTGAAGCCTGGCTGGATCGGCCCTGTCCAGGGCTCCGATAGCCTGCACCGAGCGCACCAGCCGTGTGCTAATGGTCGGAACATGCGCACCTTTCTAGGAAGACTGTTAGAAGACGGGAGGCTGGGCTGTGGCCTGTGGGAAATGTAGTCTCAAGGCGTCCTGTGTCCTGGAGCCTGAGAGGCGGCGCTGCCTCAAAATGCTGACTCAGTCATTGACTGCTGAGGGAAAAGACTGTCGTGCTTCTTATTACTGAGACATAAACGAATGAGAAATGGGTGGGAGACTATAGATAATCTGGGGTAGAATTTGGTAGCCTCCTAATTTTCACCCTCCTGAAGAACTGACCCTACTGTCCTTCCGTCTCTTTCCTTAAAAGTGTTCCAGAATCTAGCTCGGCCTTTCATTCTGCTCACCTAAGCATTTTGGGTGTGTAGGTGGGAAAGTGGGTGGGGGGGGGGGGGTGAAGGGGGTCGTGTCAGGTTTTTCTTTCTTTTTGTTTGTTTCCTTGAGAGTGCAAACTGGAAAGCCCAAATATGTAAAGGTGCCCAGAACAGTGCTCGGCGCAAAATAGCCAGGAGGTATATGATGTTTGTTGAATTTAATATGATAAAGGGCTTTGAGAGGAAAATGATTGCCCACTGTGGGATAAGGACTTGGGAGGCAGAATATATGGCGTGAGTCAAAGGATCTGTGGTCCTGGCACATGGCTTGACCCTCCACAGTACATCTTGGTCAGCTGCTTCATTTCACAGAACACTGGGATAAAAGGGCCCTGCCTGCCCAAGGTCCACCACTACACAGCAACAGCATTGAAACTAGAACCCAGGGCTCCCCTCCCATGGTTTACCTCCAGGTCAGACAATGAAGTGTGGAGATCAGCTTCTCACACCTCTGAGGGTAAATAAAGGCTAGGAAGGCAGTGTCAAGGAAAGACGATGCCAGAATCTGGCCTTTCTTCTAAGACAGATTGAGGTCTCCTGCTCTTCAGTAATGTGTTCTGTAGGTTAGCTAAACAAAGAGAGTTTACCCTTCCTGTGAGTCTCAGAAAGGAATGAATAACTATTTGAATTGCCAATGACAAGGAGCATGGAACCCAGGAAATTTAAAGTAAACTTTCAACTGTATCCTAAAATCCATATGATTCCTCCCATTTCTCCCCTCCTCCCTCCTCTTCTTCTTCTTCTTCTTCTTCTTTCTTCTTCTTCCTTCTTCTTCCAAATCCATGGAGTAAAGTGATAGCAAGTTTATTAAGAAAGTAAAGGGAGGCCGGGCGCCGTAGCTCACGCCTGTAATCCCACTTTGGGAGGCCGAGGCGGGCGGATCACGAGGTCAGGAGATCGAGACCATCCTGGCTAACACGGTGAAACCCCGTCTCTACTAAAAATAGAAGAAATTAGCCGGGCTTGGTGACAGGCGCCTGTAGTCTTGGCTACTCGGGAGGCTGAAGCAGGAGAATGGCGTGAACCTGGGAGGCGGAGCTTGCAGTGAGCTGAGATTGCCCCACTGTACTCCAGCCTGGGCGACTGAGTGAGACTCCGTCTCCAAAAAAAAAAAAAAAAAAAAAGAAAGAAAGAAAGAAAGAAAAGTAAAGGGAAAAAAGAATGGATACTCCATAGGCAGAGCAGCCTTCCTCTTCTTAATGATAATTATCATCAGATCTATAGTAGCCTCTGGAATGATGGAGTTAGAAGATTTCATTCTTTCTTTCCTGGGTCCCTTTAGAAATTGAATTCCTAATTGAGTGATGACCAGCCGCATGGCAAATGGAAAGAGCAGAGGCCTTGGCCTTAGAAAAGCCTAGATTCAAGTCCTAATTCTATAATTAAAACTAAATGATCAAATTACTTCTCTAAGTATTCTCATCTGTTAAAAGGGGTAATAGTACTTACTTCTTAAGGCTGTGGTAGAAAACAAATGAAATTTTTACTGGAGTTAAGCACCTACCACAAGGTAAAAGGGACATTGGTTTCACTCAGTTCCCCAAAAGTACCTGAATTGTAATTCAGGAACTAAAAAAGTAAGAAGCACAAATAGACACTTTTAGAGGAAGTTCTGGGCAACGTCTTTCTCCCTGACAGGATAGTCTGCAGGAGTATATGATAGGAATTTGGAATGCTAGCACCTAGAATGAGATGGTATTTAATTTCCACAGAGCTCCTGTGTGTACAAGGGTATACTTCGAAAATCTGTATCTCTTTTCTTAGAAGCTGGCTCTTTCCTGGCCTACAGTTATAATCTGACCTACATAATGCCTTCAGGGCCAGACATTGGAGTCAGAAGGGTACCCTGTGGTAAAACTCAGGAATATTCCCCCGGAATCAGGAGTTCAACCTGTGGGAACTCTTTTGGCTCTAAGATTTCCTACCGTAGCTTTTTTGAATGAACTGTGACTCAATTCTAGAAGCTGTACCTTAAGGGTACAGCTTGAGGCCAGAACCACACTCAGAAACAGATCCTGGAGTTCTAAGAATTTGATCCTGTAAGAGTCTTGGGAGTTCACAAAGTAGGTGAGATGGGGCACTTGGGTGATCAGAGAGATAGGGAGTTTAGAAGGGCAGAGTTGGAGAGAAGGAACAGGGCTCATTGCCTCTGTTTATAAGGAAACACACACAAATTCAATATACAGAATACTGGTAGGTGGTTTTTGAGAATTATCTGGCAGAAAACAAAGTAGTGAACAGTGAGGAAGGAGTTTATGATGGGGCTAGCATCCCTTCTTTGTCTTTGGAAGATTTATATTTCCTTTGGGCCCCTAATCCTTTGCGAGACAGGTTAGTGATTCTTTCCTGAGGTTCCATAGCTCCCAATATTTATCTGCCTCTTTGCTTGAAGTTATAAACTATGGTAGGACAGCAGAGGTCACGATAGTAAAGGATGAAACTGGAAGTAGAAGCCAGGGCAACAAATTCGAGTAGAGATTGCAAGGTCCTTCAGCTAACTCTCTGTACTCTCTATCTCAATGGATCTTAGGCTTTAGGCCAGAATCTTTCAGAAATTTCTTTAATGTCACTAACAACGTCTGAAAACAGGTCTTTTCCCTCTTCCCCTTCCTCTTGTTTCTTAGGGTTATGCAAAATTTAACTCAATATAACAAGAAGTCTTAATCCTGAATGCTATAGGAACAAGAAATGGTCTTCTGGTTACAATCTAGAAACAGGAACAGGAAGTCCTTCTGATGGGGTTGGCTGGCATCATTGAGTCCACAGTAGAGAAAACTGATACCTAACCTGAAGAACTGCCCTAAAAAGAGGGGTTACAACATCTGCATCCCAGATTGTGGGAACAGAGATGGCCCAGGTAAACGAAGGGAAATGTTTCAGTAGGTTAATCCCAAAATAGATGAATGGGGCAGAGAATAGTTTATCACTTCTATCCCTCTGCATCCACCCAAAACTTCTTAATCTCACCTGAGGCAAATTCAGATTGGGACAACCCTAAGTCTCAATGTTCTCAAGGCCCACCAAGAGAAGCTCTCAAAAGCAAAATACCTTTCTAACTAAATTTTATGGAAAATAGATCCAGATTTCAAGTTAATGATGAAAAAATACATTTTAGCTTTCATTTTTCTAGGGTTGTTAGTAGTACTACCTTTGGGAAGATAGAATAGTAGTGAGGAAAATCAAGATATTACTAGTTTTTAGTGATTTTCTTCTTTTCTGGATCATCCACCTTCCTAGTTTTCCACTCTTCCCACTGACAGTGATTCTAGAGACTGGAACATGACATCCCCAGATGGCATTTTCTTATAGTCAAATCCTAAGTAAGTTTTAATTATCTTTGTGTCTATTGAGAAAAACAATAGGCTATAAGTTTATGATTCAGAAATCATAAGGCTGAAGAATGGGGACTACCATGAAATGTCATGATAAAATTTGACAAAAAGCTTTGATGGTGTGAGGCTATAGGAGGTGATTTTCTGAGAGTTTGGAGTGTGTGTTTGCTTGTAAATGTGTATTTCTGGAGTATGATCTCAAAAGGGTGCTAAAAGAGGAGATATGCTCAGACATATACCCATCCTGTGATGCTGAGTTTTTAAGTCTCATTACACTGAAAAGGTTTTACAGTAAACTTTTTCTTTAAAAGGCCGGTTAGTAAATATTCATTACTTTGCTGGCCACCTGGTCACTGTCACAACTACTCAAACCTGCCATTGTAGCACAAAAACAGCCAGAGACCAAATGTAAACAATTGAGCAGGGATATTGAAATATGAATTTCATACAATTTTATGTATCATAAAATGTTATTATTTTGATTTTTTCAACCATTAAAAAATGTAAAACTATTCTTATACAAAAATAGGCTGCAGGCTGAGTTAGCTTAAGAGTTTTTCTAAGTCTACAAAATTTCATTGTGCATTTTGGGAAGAAACAGGGCGTGGGTTGTAGTGTCAACTGTGAGCGTTTACAAGGGGAGAGCAAGCTGGATATTCCAAGTGAATATCCAACTTAAATATAGGACAAAATCAGACATTATGGCCCCTCTTGATTAACAGAATATGTGCACACTAAGAATAAAGACAAATAGTACTAAAAGACGTTGTAAATACTAAAAGACGTGGTAAGTATACTCTATGACATTTGCATAATGACAACATTAGCTAATGACACATTTCTCAAAACTTTTCCCCATTGTTAAGCAACACATGGCTATATTGTGGTGATAGTTTCCTCCCACATGATAGTCTCTTTGGCTCTTTTTCTTACTTCCTAGGAGATATACTTAACTTTATTTTCCAACTATTCTATTGAGATTTCCATTTCTCTTATCATGTTTAATTCTAAGAACTCTTGTTTGTTTTATAATATCATTTGTATAGCATCCTGTACTTGTTTTGTGGATGCAGTTTATCTCTCTGAGTATCTTTCGGTTTTGACTTTTGTTTTCTTCTCTCTGCATATTCTCTGTTTCCTCCAAAGTGCTTTTTTTTCTATTAGTTTGGTTTGGTCTTTATCTTTTATATTGGAAGCTTTCCTCATTTGTCTGGTGATACTTGGTTGTCTGTTTACAATTAGAGTGGAAGACTGTAATATGAATTGGAATTCTGAGTGCTTTGGCGAAACTTATCAACTTTGAGCTGTTTTATTGGTTAATCAGGTAGATTCTTTTATTGAGAAGCCCTAATATAAATATATTTAGGTCTTCCCTCTTGAGCTGCTCTGATTCATCAGTTAAGACTTTTTCAGTCCTTTACCTGGAGGGTAAATACCTGGTTACCAACATTCTGCAATTCAAATGGGAGAAGAGATCTGGAAATCTTAGCACTCAAAAGGCATATATTTCTTTCGTCTCTCTATTTTGCACATAGTATTAATATCTTCAAGTAGACCTGGTGTATCTGCAACAAAATTACTCTGTTTCTCCAAAGAATAAATTTTCAATTTTCTGTTAGGGTGGATAACAGATTGTTCTCACAGCTATGTGCAATGGGTGAAGGGATAAAGTAATTTAAATGTTTTTAAATTTTTTTTCAACCAATTCTTCTTTCTTAACTTTCACCCCCCACCCTTCATTCCTAATTTCCAGAGGATTTTACAATGTACATCACAGTTGGTTCTTGGTCCCATTCCCCTACCTAGCTGCTGTACTGGAATTTTTCTTTCTTAGCTTTGCAAAATCAAATATTACACATCTATCTGTTTATCTGTTTGCAAAATTTCATTGCTCAGGATTATTTCCCCTTCTACTCAGAAATGCTGTCTTTTTATTTTCAGTTGACATGTAATAATTATACATATTTATGGGGTATAGAATGATATATCAATACATGTATACAATGTGTAAAAGTCAACTCAGGCTAATTAGTATATCACCTCAAATATTTATCATTTCTTTGTATTATGGACATTCGAAATTCTCTCTTCTAGATTTTTGAAAATATACAATAAATTATAGTTAACCATATTTACCCTACAATGATGCATAACACCGGAACTAATTCCTCCTATGTATCTATAATTTTGAATTTGGTTTTGTTTGTTTGTTTGTTTGTTTTTGAGACGGAGTCTCACTCTGTCACCCAGGCTGGAGTGCAGTGGCGCGATCTCAGCTCACTGCAACCTCCAACTCCCAGGTTCAAGCAATTCTCCTGTCTCAACCTCTGGAGTAGCTGGGACTATAGGCACACACCACCACACCTGGCGAGTTTTTGTATTTTTAGTAGAGACGGGGTTTCACCATATTGGCCAGGCTGGTCTCAAACTCCTGACCTTGTGATCCACCCGCCTTGGCCTCCCAAAGTGCTGGGATTGCAGGCGTGAGCCACCGTGCCCTGCCAATTTTGAATTTGTTAACCAACCTCTCCTCCTCTCCTCTTGCATTCCCAGCCCCTAATATCCGAATTATACCCTCTACTTCCATATGCTAAAAATTTTTTTAGCTCACACATATGAATGAGAACATGCAGTATTTACCTACCTGGGCCTGTTTTGCTTAACATGTCCTCCAGGCTCATCTATGTTGCTGCAAATGACAGGATTTCATTATTTCTTACGGCTGGATGATATTGCATTGTTTATGCGTACCACATTTTCTTTATCATCTACTCATGGACATTTGATTTGATTCCATATCTTGGCTACTGTGAATGGTGCTGCAATAATCATGGAGATGTGGGAATCCCTTTGCTATATTGATTTCCCTTCCTTTGGATAAATACCCAGCAGTGAAATTGCTGGATCATATGGTAGTTCTACTTTTGGTTTTTTGAGAAACCTCCATACTGTTTTTCATAATGGCTATGCTAATTTATATTCCCATCACCACTGTATAAGAATTCTCTTTTCCCCACATCTTCACCAGCATTTGTTATTTTTGTCTTTTTGATAATAGACATTCTAACTGGGGTGACATGATATTTCGATTTTGATTTGCATTTCTCTGGCAATTAGTGTTGTCAAGCATTTTTTTATGTTTTTTGACCATTTGTGTGTCTTCTTTTGAGAACTATCTACTGAGATCCATTGCCTGCTTTTTAGTGGAGATTTTTTTTTCTTTCCTTTTCCTTCTCTCTCTCTCTCTCTTTTTTTTTTTTTTTTTTTTTTTTTGCTGTTGAGATATTTGAATTCCTTGTATATTCTGGATGTTCATTCCTTATTGAATGAATAGTTTGCAAATATTTTCTCCCATTCTACAGGTTGTCTCTTCACTCTGCTGATTATTTCCTTTGCTGTGCAGAAGGATCTTCAGTTTAATGTAGTCCCATTTATCTATTTTTGTTTAAAAGGGAGCAGAGTTAGATGTTAGTGTTCAAACCACAATTTTCAGGTTCCCAAGAATTTTGACATCTCTCAACAGCCCTCAGTGAATTCACTAACAATATGTAGAATGCCAATTCAACAAAAACAAATGTCCAGAGAAGATTCTGGGAAGATAGCAGAATAGGTAGCACCAACAATCTGTCTCCCTACCTAGACAAAAATTGCACTGGCAGAATCAGTCTGATGTAACTATTTTGGAACTCTGGAGCCTCTTGAAGGATTATACCTTCCATAGGGGAAAGCTTGGACAATAAAGTGTGATTAACTTAAACCAATTTCAGTACTTTGCACAGTAGCAGCTACCTATTCCCCATTGTCAGCTATGTGGCAAGTAGCTGTGCGTATGTTCCTGGAACAGCTCACACACAACTTGCAGGGTCCAAAAGGGACCTTTTTCTCTAAATATCGGGGATTATGGTTCAAGGTCTGAGCTAAAAAGTAATTAACTAAATAAATAAAATATTAGGGATCATTGCTGCTTCTGAACACACAGGTGCAGACAAAGAGGCAGGCAGCCATTATTGTTTTAGTTCTCTCATCTTCCCTCAGCTGAGTGACTTCCAGTGTATTTAAAGGGCAAGTCTTCTTTTTCTCCCTTCATTTTTCTCTGTCTCTTATTTTTGAAGCAAAACATTAAAGACTAGGACTTTTAAAAAAACAACTGCATATATGGGAAAAAATAGAAAGTGACCACACATAACTAGGGAAAGATGCAGGGAATGCTAAACACATACAATCATGAAAAGCTAAGCACATGTCAAGAGGACACAGGCGCCAACTCAAAGAGCTCCCAGTTGCCAAGGCTGGAGCAATTTGAGCAAGAAAATAGTGCAGTACTGAATTATAACCCCAAACATAAAATATCCATGAGTTCCTACTGATGTAAATGATTGGAAAAATACATAAATGAGGATGAACAGACAAATCTCTCATGCAGAAGAATTTAAAATAATTTATGTAGCCACTCCCCCATCAAGGAAGTGAAGCATAACTCCTGACTCCTTTATGTGTTGGCTATACCTAGTGATTTGCTTCCAAAGTAAACAGCATGAGGGGAGGGTCAAAAAAGTAACTTTACAGGAGAAACCTCACAAACACTGCTTCATTCAGGTGATCAAGGTTAACAAAAGTGATAATTCATCTGGATATAACGAACCTTTGATATGATGTGATGAAAATGACACTTTACCTCTGTGGTCTTCCTCCCAAAAACCCACAACCTTGAGAAAAAAAAAAAAAAAACTTCTTAAAAAACACAGCTGAGGAACATTATGCAAAATACCTAGCTAGTAATCCTCAAAACTTTCAAGGTCTAAGAAAATGCCACAGCCGAGAGGAGTCTAAGGAGACATGACAACTAAATGTAACTTATCTTGAATGGGCTCCTAGAACAGAAAAAGGACATTCAGTAAAAATGAAGGAAATGTGAATAAAGTATGGACTTCAGTTAATAACAATGTACCAATATATGATACAACATATCAATACATTAACTGTTCATTAATTGTGAGAAATGTACCATACTAATAATATTAATAATAGAGGAGTTTGCTGTGTGGTATATGGGAACTCTGTATTATCTTTGCTACTTTTCCATAATTTAAAAGTATTCTTAAATAAAAAGTTCATTAAACATACAACTAGAATTTTTTTTTTTTTTTGAGACAGAGTCTCTCTCTGTCACCCAGGCTGGAGTGCAGTGGCGCAATCTCAGCTCACCCCAACCTCTGCCTCCCGGGTTCAAGCAATTCTCCTGCCTCAGCCTCCTGAGTAGCTTACAGGCATGTGCCACCATGCCTGGCTAATTTTTTTGTATTTTTAGTAGAGATAGGGTTTTGCTGTGTTGGCCAGGCTGGTCTTGAACTCCTGGCCTCAAGTGATCCATCTGCCTTGGCCTCCCAAAGTACTGGGATTACAGACGTGAGTCACCATGCCTGGCCACAACTAGAATCTAATATCTCTATTAGATTAATATAGTATTATTAATTAAAATAGATTACATATATTATATAACTAATATATAATTAATATTATATTAATATAGTATTATATAGAATGTTACATTAAAAATATCTATGGAGTTTATTATATCATATGTATATGTAACTATTTTATTGAACAATTTCATACAGTGAGGCACAAGTACGAATCGTGAAATGGTTTTATGTTTCTCTAGTTACTGGCACCAACCTGTGATATGCCAAATAATCCCTTCTATTGGATAACAGATCTTTTGATGAATATTCCATAACTGCCTGGTTACTTTCAGAGACTTACAGTCTATTCCTATCTTACAGTCAATTCAAAGCTGACTTCTGAGGCTGAATGCAGTGATCATGCCTGTAATCCCAGCACTTGGTGGGAGGATCATTTGAGGCCAGGAGTTTGAGACCAGTCTGGGCAACATAGTGAAATCCAATCCCTACAAAAAATTAAAAGATTAGCCAAGAGTAGTGGTCCATGCCTGTAGTCCCAGCTACTCAGGAAGCTGATGGTGGAGGATCAGTTGAGCCCAGGAGCTCAAGGAGTGAGTCATGATCATACCACTGCACTCTAGCCTGGGCCACAGAGCAAGACCCTATCTTTAAAAAATAAAAATGAAAAATAAAAACAGCTGGTTCCTCTCCTATCCTCCAATGCTTATCAGGCTTGTAATAGCTTAGAGAAGAGGGAAGGCATGATCTGTTCATTCACTCTCTCCCACTCTAGCACCTTCTAGTGGGCCCTTTGGATGGAGAGTGGTCTGTCTCTGAGACGTTGCTTTTCCCTTCATTTTCAACACCCTAACACGTCTGGCATCAGGCACTAGAAGGGGAAATTGAAGGGAAGCAGGAGTTTATTATGCAGTAATGTACCTGCTAAAGATAGAAAAGTATTCCTAGTTATTCTTGGACTCAATTTGGTTTTGTTTCCTACTGGTGGCCACCATGGATGTGGTGATTTCCATATAGATGCTATATATATTTTTCTGGGGTGATACTTGGCTTTAAACTGGTATCCTCCTTTGCTAAAGTCACCCCAACCCAGAGATATGCATTGAAGCCTCTATTTGGCATCTGCCTTCATGACCCAACTCCCTCTCTAGACAGGATGTTTCCTCTCTATGTGGCTGCCTAGACAACCCTGTTTCCTGTCCTTTTCTTCATCTCATCTTTATGTGAAGGTGAGCTAGGAGACTGGCAGAACTTGTTTTCTGGTCACAATTCTGCTGACCAAAACAGGATTTAGTCCAGACAGGATAAAGTTAAGAAACTAGCCAAAAACCAGCAGATGGTGACTGAAAGCAATCCCTAGCTGCTCTCATTGCTCGATAGCATAAGACACTCCCACCAGTCCCATGACAGCTTACAAATGCCATGGCAGTGACTGGAAGTTACCACCCCTTTCCATGGCAATGACCTGGAAGTTACCACCCCTTTGGTAGAGAGTTCTAAATAATCTACTCCTCAATTTGCATTAAACCACCCCTTAATTTGCATGTAATTGAAAGTGAGTATAAGTGAGTAAAAGTATAGTTGCCAGGAGCCCATGCATTGCTGATTCTGGGCACATGGCCTATGAGTTAGCCCTGCTTTGCTAGAAGTAGTACCATTTAATAAAATATTGTTGTCTAACACCACCAGCTCATCCTTGAATTCTTCCCTGGGTGAAGCCAAGAACCCTCCTGGGCTAAACTGCAATTTTAGGGCTCCCCTGTCCTGCCTCAAAGCCACTGGCACCACTGAATTCCTCTTTCTTGATCTACTAGGACCTTGGGGATTTGGTGGAATGCTCCCATAATTTCATCCAAAGCTCATTACCTCATTGCCCCTATTTTCCCATGGGGTCAGGTAACTCCAGCAAGCCTCTCACATTCAGACATTTCAAGACAAAAGCAAGCACACATTTTTAGGTTCAGTTTTGGGGTCACTCTAGTCACCTCAGTAAAATAAAAGTAGTGATGTCTACCTGCAGAAAAAAATGCTGTATAAGTAGCCTCACTTAATGTCTGACGTAAGTAATAAGAATACCTCACATTTATTACACCCTTGTAATGTTTCGTTTGGTGGGACAAAACAGGCTGGAAGGGCCAGGTGCGGTGGCTCACACCTGTAGTCCCAGCAATTTGGGAGGTCGAGGCGGGCGGATTGCCTGAGCTCAGGAGTTCGCCACCAGCCTGGGCAACACAATGAAACCTTGTCTGTACTAAAATACAAAAAAAAGTTAGCTGGGTTGTGTGGTGGTGTGCACCTGTAATCCCAGCTACTCGGGAGGCTGAGACAGGAGAATCACTTGAACCCGGGAGGTGGAAGTTGCAGTGAGCCAAGATCGCACCACTGTATTCCAGCCTGGGTGACAGAGTGAGACTCCATCTACAAAAGAAAAATGGGAAGTGGGTGCTGGAAGAACAGATCTGCTCCTAATTTGTATGTCCAAGTCTAATTTAGAACATACACAAAAATCTGTCTCCTGTACAGCTCAAATGGTTTACCCTAGGTCATGTTAAAAACTTTTATTAATTTTTTATCTTTGCTCCACTGATTATGCAAGGCATTCTTGAGTAACAAAAAGCAGACCCTCTTCCACCTTTAGGAATTTATCATACAGAAATAGTTGTTCATCTGTCCCAAGCATATGTGTACAAGATGTTCATTTACTTATAACAGTGAAAGTTTCAAAACCTAATTGTTCATCAGTAAGAGAATAGTTTAATAAATTATAATGCACCTACGGAGGCAGTACATGCAATAGTGGTTAAAAGCATGAGATCTGGAACTAGAACATCTGGTTGAAATTCTGGCTCTGCAATTTACCAGTTATGTGACTATATCTCAATTTCTATATCTATAAACTGGAGGTATACTGGTTCCTACATAATATGGTTATTGTGTGACCTTGAGTAAATTATTTTATCTACTTGACCCCTTCTTTTTTTTTTTTGACCTGCTAATGCAACAGTAATTTTTTCTTTTTTTGACTGACCCCCAGTTTTTTTCAACAGTAAAATAAAAGTAGTGATGTCTACCTGCAGAAAAAATACTGTATAAGTAGCCTCACTTAATGTCTGATGTAAGTAATAAGAATACCTCACATTTATCGCACCCTTGTAATGTGCCAGGCATTGTTCAGTTTGCATACATACATTGATGAATTTACTCTTCCCCAAAAATATTTGGTGTAGATACTATTATTACTCCCATTTTGCAGATGAGAAAACAGAGTTAAAAAGAGCTTAAATAACTTTCCCATAGTTACAACTTCCAATAATAGTTAGATCCTCTGGGTATAATAGCTGCTATTTAAGAAATAAGGCACACATCTGTTGGGATCCTTTCAGTTGCATGTAGTATGAATCCAACCAAAAGTGACAAAACAATGAGTACATTTTTAAGTCACATTACAAGGACTACAGAGATGGCGATGATCCAGGGTTAGTTAAGTCAGCAACTCAATAACCTCATCAAAATCCAGGTATTTTCTAAATCTTTCTGCTCTGCCCTCTTCATGGGGTGTTGATTTGCCTTCTTAGACTCAATGTCCTTATATTTCCAAGTTGAGTGACATGGTTGTGGAGATCAAATGCAAAACACTACATTCAGAGAACCAGGAATCATCCCTGTGTTTGTGTCCCTTTTAAGAGCGAGAATAAATTTTCCCAGAAGTCTTCCAGATTAGTCTCACATAATTTTTACTAGAATTTCATCATAATCTTATAAGTCATGCACCACATAGTGATATTTTGGTCAACAATAAACTGCAGATATGATGGTGGCCCTATAAGATTATAATACCATACTTTCACTGTGCCTTTTCTATGTTTAGATATGCTTAGATACACAAATACCATGGTGCTACAATTGCCCACAGTATTCAGTACAGTAACATGCACAGGTTTGTAGCCTACAAGCAATAGGGATATCATATTGCCTAGGTGTGTGGTAGGATATGCCGTCTAGGTTTGTGGAAGTACACTCCGTGTCTGCACAAGGACAAAATAACCTAAAGAGGCATTTTTAAGAATGTATTCTCCATCCTGGCTAACGCGGTGAAACCCCGTCTCTACTAAAAATACAAAAAAGTAGCTGGGTGTGGTGGCACATGCCTGTAGTCCCAGCTACCTGGGAGGCTGAGGCAGGAGAATTGCTTGAATCCAGGAGGCGGAGGTTGCAGTGAGCCGAGATTGCGCCACTGCACTCCAGCCTGGGCAACAGCGAGACTCTGTCTCAAAAAAAAAAAAAAAAAAAAAAAGGCATCCTCATTGAGAGACACATGATTGTATTTAAAGTAACCCTTCACAAGGGAAATAGGATCACCATGTTTGGTTTAGGCTAAGATTGAACTTCCGGGGCTAGAAAGGGGCCCAGATACCTTGTAAGCATTTGGTCATCAGGAGAAGGGGAAGCAAAATTAGAAACCTATTAGAGAGAATGAAGGAAGGAAGTGTTGTTTGCATTCTTGTTTAATTTCTTTGCTTTGAGTGTGGACTGGACCTAATGATTTGCTTCTAATAAATAGGATACAGAAAATGATGAAATGTCACTTTCATGATTAGGCCATAAGAGACTCTGACTTTCACATCAGTGGCATTTTCTCTCTCTGGCTCTTGTGTGCACATACTGGATGAGGCCAAAGGGAGAGGCTCACATGTCAAGGAACTGAGGGCAGCCTCTAACCAACCACTAGGGAAGCACTGAGGCCTCAGTCTAAACATACGAACATACATGACACTAAATAATAACCCAATGTGCCGGATAACTTCCTTTTGCCCTCACAAATCCATTTCCCACTCTTTTCCATCCTGCTCCATGCTCCTAGTAGCTCAGTGGTCCCAACCTCTTTGGCATTAGGGGCCAGTTTCGTGGAAGACAATTTTTCCATGGACTAGGTTGGGGATGGTTTCGGGATGATTCAAGCATTTATTGTGCCTTTTATTTCTATTATTATTCTATTAATATCCTATTAGTATTACACTTTAATATATAATGAAATAATTATACAGCTCGCCATAATGTAGAATCAATCAGTGGAAGCCCTGAGCTTGTTTTCCTGCAAATAGATGGTCCCATCTGGGGGGTGATGGGAGATAGCAACAGATCATCAGGCATTAGATTCTCATAAGGAGTGTGCAACCTAGATCCCACACACGTGCAGTTCACAACAGGGTTCATGCTCCTGTGAGAATCAAATGCCACTGTTGATCTGACAGGGGTCACAGCTCAGGTGGTAATGTGAGTAATGGGGAGCAGCTGTAAATACAGATGAAGTTTTACTTGCTTGCCCACCACTCACCTTCTGCTGTGTGGCCCGGCTCCTAATAGGCCACTGACCACTACCAGTCTGTGACCTGGGGGCTGGGAACCCCTATAGTAGCTAATCTGTATGTTCTACATCAGCGAGCTCCTTTGTCCTCTGGCTTCCATTTGGGTTCTACCAAGGGGGACACTGGAGTGAGATCTAGGAATTATTCTGCCAGCAAACCTCTCTGTAAATATGACTTTATTTGAAAATAGTGTTTTGTAGATACAATCAAGTTGAGATGAGGCCAAACTAAATAAAGGCAGTCCCTAATCCAATGACTAATTCTTAGAAGAAGGGGGAAGTTTGAACACACACAGAGCTGCACAAGGAGAATGTCATGTGATGACAGAGGCAGAGATTAAGGTAATGATAAGGCAAAGGATGCCAGGGGTTTCTGGCAGTTACCAGGAGAGAAGCATGGAACAGATTCTCCCTCAGAATCTCCAGAAGGAACCAATTCTGCCAACACCTTGATTTTGGACTTCTAGTCTCCAAAACTGTGAGAGAATACATTCCCGCTCCTTTAGGCCACTCAATTTGTGGTCGTTTGTTATGGCAGCCCTAGGAGATGAATAGATTGATTGGACATTTTTCTTTGGTGTTATGTTAGAAATATCTGTGTTGAGTGGACCCATTACAATTTTAATGTGTTTTCTCCTGATTATGATAGTAATACATTGAAACTACAAAAAAACTATAAAGAAGAATAACAATTCAAAAATATTCATGACTTCTATAGTTATCATTTTGGTATATTTCCACTGCCTAAATTTGGCATACCTTTTTCACATGATATGTAGAATTTTCATCCTGAATTTTCCTTAAAATTATAGGTAAGTATGTATCCGTGGTATAAAGAACTCATCATAGATATATTGACTGTATAAAATGCCATTATGTAGGTGTTCTATATTTAATTTAACAGTTTATCTCTTGTAGAATAATTGTTGTCCATTTGTTATTATTAGAAACATTCTGTGATGCCGGGTGCAATGAGATTAATGTCTTTTTTTTCCAGAAGGGGATTTAATTTTTATCCCAGTCAGTGATTGGGATAGATTATATGAGAAGTGTATGTTAATAGATATGTCCCAAAGTCAGGGACTTTCTGACTAATCCAGAAATAACTGCAAGGGTAAGATTTAGGGTGAGAATAGAGAGGACTTTGTAGGGACAGTACTTAAGTTACACAGCTGGGAGAGCTGGTGCTGGAGTTGCCATTTTACTCATGATACTTGGAACAAGATCTGCAGGGACACCTCCTGGACATGGGCCCTTTGCTCACTCTTTTAATAAATCCCAGTTGCTCCTGTGATCCTCCTTGGATAGTCACTGAGCAGTCCCTGTAGGTATCTTCCTAACTAAACTCTTGAGAATCATTGAGAGTAAAAGCAAAACTCAAGCTGGCCTTAATTGATCTGATGTAAAGCTGCCCGTGGAGATTTCCACACATGGAACAGCTGGGATTATCTAAGTAGCAAATGCTAATGAGACCCTGAGGGTCCCGGCTCAACACTACCTTCCCCTCCCCTCAGGCCTGTTCCCCCAGATACCAGAGAAGGAGGAAGGATGAGGGGACCAACTGGGCAGAGATTGGCTGGGACCCAAGTGCCTCCTTAGAGTGTGATCAAGACTATTACTCTGCTTCTCCAGGGAGAAAAGTTTGGAAGTTCAAAGTCATTTTTATTGGCCTAACTGGCATGTGCCGGGCAATGCTCTGCACTATAAATTGAGATTATCAAATCCAGAAAAGGTCAATACATTATATATTTCTTTTGTCTCCTTCAGAAAGTGAAGTATAGTGAGCTCATATCATGGAAAAATAACCTTTGTAATAAGATTGGAAAACTTATTTCAAGAAGCTTAGGCCCCTCCCTGAGAGGCTGTCACAGGGAAGTTATCCAAGAACCCAATCTATGCAGACCCTTTCTCCTCACCCTAGAACACAAAAGTGTTCAAGTCATTCCCTTATTTTTTCATTCAAAACATATAATCAGCTTATTATGTGCCAAGCAGGGTGTTGACTATTATGGGAGACAGATGAATAAAATATGGTCTTTCCTTTAAGATGGGTAAAATCCTGGCGGGAAAGAGCTGTCATTTAAAACAATCATTACAAGAGGTAGAGAATGTTAAACGCAACAAATGAGGCATAAACAAAATCAGAGGTTCAGAAGTGGGAAACTATACTCAATTTCTGGCTGAAAAGATAAGGAGAGACCTCAGAGAAGATTAAGCATTTAATCTGAGTCTTAAAAGTTTCCAATGTTCTCTCTTTTCTTTGCCTATGGCTGCTGCCCTGGATTATACCCTCATTATCTCATCTACCTATTTACTCACTCATTCAACACTTTTTAAAAAAACTTACAAATTACCAAGGTCAAGGCCAGCTGTGGGGATACAACAGCAAACAACACAGAAATGGCCCTTTCCTTCATGGTCCTTACAGTCTAGTTGGGAAGATAAGTAAACAGACAAATTAGAATGATGATAGAACTAAACAAAGAGCTAGTAGAGAACAGCAGGGGATCAGCTTTAGAGAGGAAGGTCAGGGAAGGCCTATTTGAGAAAGTGACACATATGCTAAGACTTAAGGCATGAGAATGAGCAAAGCTTGGCAAAAGTTAGAGAATGAGCAAGGCTTGGCAAAAGTTAGAGAAAGAGCATTCTAGAGAGATGGAACAGCATATTCAAAAGCTATGAAATAGGGAAGAGCTTATAGATATCAAGTTTCTGAAATGTGAATAAAGAAGAAACTAGAATGAGATGAGGTTGGAAAGAGAGGCAGAGGGAGGATGGCCTTGCTCTTATTAGAAGTTTACATTTTATTTTAAATGTATCAAATTATGCCCCCAATTGACAGACAAGGCAGACTCCCTGTGGCTCAAAAGCTAAAAGCAGAACCAAGAGGCCATAGCAGAGTGAGGGAGTGATTATGCACTCTGTATCTGTCAAAACTATTGCAAAACCAGTTTTTCTGCAATCAAGTCAAAGAACAGTTCCTGAAAACAATGTCAAAAACAACTACAGCTGGAAATTCCCCAACTGACCACAATAGGTCACCTGGTGCCAGCCAATTACCTGGAATCAGCCAACTAAGAGAGACTGGTATTTGGGAGATCAAAGGTTTTCCAATCAAGACTGTGTTCCTCACTCCCCGACTCCTCTTCTGGCCTGCAATCTTCATCTTTATGATATGTAACTCTCCAATCCCCTCCTTAGAGTGCACTTTTGTTTTGCACTGAAGGCTGTCTCCTCAATCTGCAGGTTGCTTTTAGAAAATAAAGTTCTCCTTTTGCCTCCACAAGAGATCTCATTGCTCTTTTGTTAACATTTCAAATGCAACAGAATATTGTTTTTTAAGTGAATGAACAATGTGAAATGATTTACATTTTAAGATAATTCTTGCTTTGGTTGGGAAAATTGATAGGAGGAAGGCAAGAGTAAAAATGAGAAGGTCCAATTAGGAGCCCAGGGAAGAGATGATGGTATCTTGGATTAGGATGGCACAGAGAAATGTACAGATTCTATATGTACTTTGACAAAAGATTCACTAGCACTTTCTGATTAAATGTGGGGACTGAGGAAAATGGAGGAATCAAAGATAACTCCTAGGTTTCTAAAATGGGCAACTCCATAGGTTAATTTAATAGACTGTTTTCTTTCTCCTTGTAACAGAATAATAATCCCTATCTATGTTAGGGATCTATACAGCCCATTGAATGACCATGTGGCTTGCTTTGACGACTGGAATGTAGGCAGAAGTGATAATAAGCTAGAATCCTCAAGGTCATCTACTAGTTGCAAAAGAGCAGGTGGATCCTAGTAGAAAAGATCCAAAGTAGAAAAGTCTGAAATGAAAACAATAAGCAATATTCATCAACAGGTGGGTAATTTCAGTATGCAGTTAGAAACTAAGAAAAGGCCGGTGCTGGGAAAACTGCTAGCCATATGTAGAAAGCTGAAACTGGATCCCTCCCTTACACCTTATACAAAAATCAATTCAAGATGGATTAAAGACTTAAACATTAGACCTAAAACCATAAAAACCCTAGAAGAAAACCTAGGCATTACCATTCAGGACATAGGCATGGGCAAGGACTTCATGTCTACAACACCAAAAGCAATGGCAACAAATGCCAAAATTGACAAATGGAATCTAATTAAACTAAAGAGCTTCTGCACAGCAAAAGAAACTACCATCAGAGTGAACAGGCAACCTACAAAATGGGAGAAAATTTTCGCAACCTACTCATCTGACAAAGGGCTAATATCCAGAATCTACAATGAATTCAAACAAATTTACAAGAAAAAAACAAACAACCCCATCAAAAAGTGGGTGAAGAACATGATCAGACACTTCTCAAAAGAAGACATTTATGTAGCCAAAAAACCCATGAAAAAATGCTCACCATCACTGGCCATCAGAGAAATGCAAATCAAAACCACAATGAGATACCATCTCACACCAGTTAGAATGGCAATCATTAAAAAGTCAGGAAACAACAGGTGCTGGAGAGGATGTGGAGAAATAGGAACATTTGTACACTGTTGGTGGGACTGTAAACTAGTTCAACCCTTGTGGAAGTCAGTGTGGCGATTCCTCAGGGATCTAGAACTAGAAATACCATTTGACCCAGCCATCCCATTACTGGGTATATACCCAAAGGAATATAAATCATGCTGCTATAAAGACACATGCACACGTATGTTTATTGAAGCATTATTCACAATAGCAAAGACTTGGAACCAACCCAAATATCCAACAATGATAGACTGGGTTAAGAAAATGTGGCACATATACACCATGGAATACTATGCAGCCATAAAAAATGATGAGTTCATGTCCTTTGTAGGGACATGGATGAAATTGGAAATCATCATTCTCAGTAAACTATCGCAAGAACAAAAAACCAAACACCGCATATTCTCACTCATAGGTGGGAATTGAACAATGAGAACACATGGACACAGGAAGGGGAACATCACACTCTGGGGACTGTTGTGGGGTGGGGGGAGGGGGGAGGAATAGCATTGGGAGATATACCTAATGCTAGATGATGAGTTAGTGGGTGCAGCGCACCAGCACGGCACATGTATACATATGTAACTAACCTGCACATTGTGCACATGTACCCTAAAACTTAAAGTATAATAATAATAAATAAAAAAAAAGAAACTAAGAAAAGGCCAAAGAAATGTTAGAAAATATTTAAATGTATGGTAATAGTGGTGAAGAAGGCCTTCAATGGGTTCATAAGTAGACTGAACATAGCCAAAGGGAAAACAATTAGTAAACTGGAAGATATGTCAACAGATATTACCAAAACTAAAGGAAAAAAATTAAAAAGAATAGAAAAAGGACAGAACATATGAGTTATGTGGCAATATTAAACAGGCTAACATACATGTAATTAGAATTCCAGAAGAGAAAGAGATCAGAGTAGAAAAATAAATGAAGAGATGATAGCTGAGAATTTTCAAAAAATAATGAAAGACATCAAACCACAGATCCAAGAAGCTCAGAGAATCATAGTGATATAAATACCAACACACACACACACACTACACACACACGATGTGTCCTATTTAAACATTTGAAAATCAAAGATAAAGAGAAAATCTCGAAGACAGTCAGACAAAAAAGACACATTACCTAAAGGAAAAAAATTAAATTTACAGCATAGTCATCACAAGAAACTAAGACATAGAGTGACATCTTTAAAATGTTAAAAGAAAAAAAAAGTAACATGGAATTCTATACCAAGTGAAAATACTTTTCAAAATGAAAGAGAAATTAAGCAGACCTATGCCACAAGAAATGTTAAAGAAAGTTCTTGGCTGGGCGCGGTGGCTCACGCCTGTAATCCCAGCATTTTGAGAGGCCAAGGTGGGTGGATCACTAGGTCAGAAGATTGAGACCATCCTGGCTAACATGGTGAAACCCTGTCTCTACTAAAAATACAAAAAAGATTAGCAGGGCATGGTGGTTGGTGTCTGTAGTCCCAGCTACTTGGGAGGCTGAGGCAGGAGAATGGCATGAACCCAGGATGCAGAGCTTGCAGTGAGCCAAGATCGCGCCACTGCACTCCAGCATGGGTGACACAGTGAGACTACATCTCAAAAAAAAAAAAAAAGAAAAAAAAAGGAAAGTTCTTTAAGAGGAAGGAATGTAATACCAGACAGAAACTTGAATCTATGCAAAGATCTTTTGGAATTGTTAAAGTCAAAGTAAATATAAAATATTTTTTCTTGTTAATAACTTTAGAAGATAATTTACTGTCTAAAGCAAAAACAAAGGCAACCTACTCTGGGTTTGGAGCACATGTAAAAGTAAAACATATAACAATTGCATAAAGAGTGAGAGAAATTAGGGAAGTTATTACACTACACATAAGTGGCATAATACTATTTGAAGGTAGATTGTGATTAAATAAATGTGTTTATGAAAACTCCTAGGGCAGATTGCTGGCAAGATGGCCAAATAGGAACAGCTCCAGTCTGCAGCTCCCAGTGAGATCAACACAGAAGGTGGGTGATTTCTGCATTTCCAACTGAGCCTCCACTGGTGATACCCAGGCAAACAGTGTTGGGAGTGGACCTCCAGCAAATTCCAGCAGACCTGCAGCGGAGAGGCCTGACTGTTAGAAGGAAAACTAACAAACAGAAAGGAGTAGCATGTCCACTCAAAGACTCCAATCGAAAGTCACCAACATCAAAGACCAAAGGTAGATAAATCCAAAAAGATGGGGAGAAACCAGCACTAAAAGGCTGAAAATTCCAAAAACCACAACACCTCTTCTCCTCCAAAGGATCACAACTCTTTGCCAGCAAGGGAACAAATCTGGATGGAGAATGAGTTTGAGGAATTCACAGAAGTAGGCTTCAGAAGGTGGGTAATAACAAACTCCTCCGAGCTAAAGGAGCATGTTCTAACCCAATTCAAGGAAGCTAAGAACCTTGAAAAAAGCTTAGATGAATTGCTAACTAGAATAATCAGTTTAGAGAAGAACATAAATGACCTGATGGAGCTGAAAAACACAGCACGAGAACTTCGTGAAGCATACACAAGTATCAATAGCGGAATCGATCAAATGGAAGAAAGGATATCAGGATTGAAGATCAACTTAATGAAATAAAGTGAGAAGACAAGATTAGAGAAAAAAGAATAAAAAGGAATGAACAAAGCCTCCAAGAAATATGGGACTATGTGAAAAGACCAAATCTATGTTTGATTGAAGTACCTGAAAGTGACAGGGAAAATGGAACCAAGTTAGAAAACACTCTTCAGGATATTATCCAGAGAACTTCCCCAACCGAGCAAGACAGGCCAACATTCAAATTCAGGAAATACAGAGAATACCACAAAGATACTCCTCGAGAAGAGCAACTCCAAGACACATAATCATCAGATTCACCAAGGTTGAAATGAAGGAAAAAACAGCCAGAGAGAAAGGTCAGTTTACCCACAAAGGGAAGCCCATCAGGCTAACAGTGGATCTCTTTGCAGAAACCCTACAAGCCAGAAGGGAGTGGGGGGAAATATTGAACATTCTTTTTTTTTTTTTTTTTTGAGATGGTGTCTCGCTCTATCACCCAGACTGGAGTGCAGTGGCACGATCTCTGCTCACTGCAAGCTCCGTCTCCTGGGTTCATGCCATTCTCCTGCCTCAGCCTCCCGAGTACATGGGACTACAGGCACCCACCACCATGTCCGGCTAATTTTTTTGTATTTTCTTTAGTAGAGATGGGGTTTCACCATGTTAGCCAGGATGGTATCAATCTCCTGACCTCCTGATCTGCACACCTCGGCCTCCCAAAGTGCTGGGATTACAGGTGTGAGCCACTGTGCCCAGCCAATATTCAACATTTTTAAGGAAAAGAATTTTCAACTCAGAATTTCATATCCAGCCAAACTAAGCTTCATAAGCAAAGGAGAAATAAGATACTTTACAGACAAGCAAATGCTGAGAGATTTTGTCACCACCAGGCCTGCCTTTCAAGAGCTCCTGAAGGAAGCACTAAACATGGAAAGGAACAACTGGTACCAGCCACTGCAAAAACATGCCAAATTGTAAAGAACATCAACACTATGAAGAAACTGCATCAGATAAGGGGCAAAACAACCAGCTAGCATCATAATGACAGGATCAAATTCACACATAACAATATTAACCTTAAATGTAAATGGGCAAAATGCCTCAATTAAAAGACACAGACTGGCAAATTCGATAAAGAGTCAAGACCCATCAGTGTGCTGTATTCAGGAGACTCATCTCACATGCAAAGACACACATAGACTCAAAATAAAGGGATAAAGGGATGGAGGAATATTTACCAAGCAAATGGAAAGCAAAAAAAAAAAAAAAAAGAAAGAAAAAAAAAGAAAAAAAGCAGGAGTCGCAATCCTAATCTCTGATAAAACAGACTTTAAATCAACAAAGATCAAAAGAGACAAAGAAAGGCATTACATAATGGTAAAGGGATCAATTCAACAAGAAGAGCTAACTATCCTAAATATATATGCACCCAATACAGGAGCACCCAGATTCATAAAGCAAATTCTTAGAGACCTACAAAGAGACTTAGACTCCCACACAATAGTAGTGGGAGATTTTAATACCCTACTGTCAATATTAGACATATCAATGAGACAGAAAATTAACAAGGATATTCAGGACTTCAACTCAGCTCTGGACCAAGCAGACCTAAAGGACATCTACAAAACTCTCCACTGCAAATCAAGAGAATATACAGTCTTCTCAGCACCTCATCACACTTATTCTAAAATTGACCACACAATTAGAATTAAAACACTCCTCAGCAAATGCAAAAGAACGGAAATCATAACAAACAGCCTCTCAGACCACAGTGCAATCAAATTAGAACTCAGGATTAAGAAACCCACTCAAAACCGCAAAACTACATGGAAACTGAACAACTTGCTCCTGAATGACTACTGGGTAAATAACGAAATGAAGGCAGATATAAAGATGTTTATTGAAACCAATGAGAACAAAGACACAACATGCCAGAATCTCTGGGACATATTTAAAGCAGTGTGTAGAGGGAAATTTATAGCACTAAATGCCAGAAAGATCTAAAATTGACAGTCTAACATCACAATTAAAAGAACTAGAGAAGCAAGAGCAAACAAATTCAAAAGCCAGCAGAAGACAAGAAATAACTAAGATCAGAGCAGAACTGAAGGAAATAGAGACACGAAAAACCCTTCAAAAAATCAATGCATCCAGGAGCTGGTGTTTTGAAAAGATCCACAAAATAGATAGACTGCTAGCCAGACTAATAAAGAAGAAAAGAGAGAAGAATCAAATAGACGCAATAAAAAATGATATGGGGGATATCACCACTGATCCCACAGAAATACAAACTACCATCAGAGAATACTGTAAACACATCTATGCAAATAAACTAGAAAATCTAGGAGAAATGGATAAATTCCTGGACACATACACCCTCCCAAGTCTAAACCAGGAAGAAGTAGAATCCCTGAATAGACCAATAACAAGCTCTGAAATTGAGGCAGTAATTAATAGCCTACCAACCAAAAAAAGTCCAGGACCAGATCGATTCATAGCCGAATTCTACCAGAGGTACAAAGAGGAGCTGGTACCATTCCTTCTGAAACTATTCCAAACAATAGAAAAAGAGGGAATCCTCCCTAACTCATTTTATGAGGCCAGCATCATTCTGATACCAAAACCTGGCAGAGACACAACAAAAAAAGAAAATTTCAGGCCAATATCCCTGATGAACATCATGCGAAAATCCTCAGTAAAATACTGGCAAACCAAATCCAGCAGCACATCAAAAAGCTTATCCACCACAGTCAAGTCACCTTCATTCCTGGGATGCAAGGCTGGTTCAACACATGCAAATCAATAACCATAATCCATCACATAAACAGAACATGTATACCCATATAACAAAACTGCACGTTCTGCTCATGTACCCTAGAACTTAAAGTATAACAATAATAAAAATTCTATGGCAGCCACTTAAAAACTGTAAAGATGTATAAATGATAAGTCAATAGTGAAGATAAAATGAAATCATTTAAAAAAGTTTAATACGGCTGGTTGTGGTGGCTCACGCCTATAATCCCAGCACTTTGGGAGGCCAAGGCAGGCGGATCAGGAGGTCAGGAGATTGAGACCATCCTGGCTAACATGGTGAAACCCTGTCTCTATTAAAAATACAAAAAATTAGCCGGGCGTGGTGGCAGGCGCCAGTAGTCCCAGCTACTCGGGAGGCTGAGGCAGGAGACAGGAGAATGGCCTGAACCCGGGAGGCGGAGCTTGCAGTGAGCCGAGATCGTGCCACTGCACTCCAGCCTGAGCAACAGAGCGAGACTCTGACTCAAAGAAAAAAAAAGTTAAATACAAAAGTAGGCAGAAAAATTCCCCACCCATTTATTACAAAACCTCTTGGAAACTATGTATAGAAGGAAACCTTTCTGAACTGAAAAAGAATACCTTAAAAAATCTGCAGTAGTAGATATTCTAAGAGTACCTTAAAATAGTGTATTGAATAATGATGGACCGAATCTTTTCATCCTAAGACTGAGAAAAGGCAAAAATATCTGTTATCACCACTCTTATTCAACATTATACAGAAGGTCTAGCCTGTAAAATAATGCCAAAAGAAAAAAAGGAATAAAAAGAAAAGAAAGAAATGAGTGACAAAGAGAGAAGGTGGGCAGAAGGAGGAAGAAAAGAGACACAGATTAGAGAGAAATAAATGAGGCCACGCGCAGTGGCTCACGCCTATAATCCCAGCACTTTGAGAGGCCGAGGCAGGTGGATCACAAGGTCAGGAGTTTGAGACCAGCCTGGCCAACATAGTGAAACCCCTCTCTACTAAAAATACAAAAAATTAGCCAGGTGTAGTGGCGGGCACCTGTAATCCCAGGTACTCGGGAGGCTGAGGCAGGAGAATCGCTTGAGCCTGGGAGGCGGAGATTGCAGTGAGCCGAGATAGCGCCACTGCGCTCCAGACCGGGCGACAGTGCGAGATTCCGTCTCAGAAAAAAAAGAAAAGAGAGAGAGAGAAAGACATAATGAAACCTGTCTCTGTTCACAGATGACATGGTTGTTGACAGAGAATCTGCAAAATAAGTCAGTTCAGCAACGTCAATGTCCAAAATTAATTGTGTCTAATAAGACATCTACAATACCTTTATGATAAAAACTACAAAGAAAAAAAGAAATCAAAGGAGACATAAATAAGTGAAAAGATATATTGTGTTCATGAATTGGAAAACTAAATATTGTTAAAATATCCTTTCTCCCTCACTGATATATAGATTCAACACAATCTCCATAAAGATACTAGACAAATTTTCGTAGAAATCAGAAAACGAATTCTAAAATGTATTTGGCAATGCAAATGAACTAAAGTATCCAAAACAATTTTGAAAAAAAGAACACAGCAGGTTATTTTGCAAGTATAAAAAACGGATTCTTCAGTTTATACAGAAAGGCAAAAGACCCAAAATAGCCAACACAATATTGAAGGAGAACAAAATTGGAGAACTGACACTCCCCAGCTTCAAAGCTCAATATAGGGGGAGAGCATTAGGGAAAAGAGCTAAAGCATGTGGGGCTTAATACCTACCTGATGGGTTGATAGGTGCAGCAGACCACCATGGCACATGTTTATTTACCTATGTAACAAACCTGCACATCCTGCACATGTACCCTGGAACTTAAAAAAAAAAAAGACTTAATATAAAACTATAATAATTAGGAGTGTGGTATTGGCAAAAAAAAAAAAAAAAAAAGAAAAAGAAAAAGAAAGAAATAGGCTAATGGAATGGAATAGTGAGCCCAGACATAGACCCATACAAATATAGTCAATTGATCTTTGACAAAGGAGCAAAGGCAATTAAACAAAGAAAGGATATTCTTTTCAACAAATAGTGCTGAAAAAAATTAGACATCCACATGCAAAGAAATGAATCTACACATAGATTTTACACCTTTCACAACAATTAACTCAAATACATTATAGACCTAAATATAAAATACAAAACTGTAAAACTACTAGAAATAATATAGAAGAAAATCTAGGTGAACTTAGCTTTGACAATGACTTTTTAGATAACACCACCGATAGCATGATGCATAAAAGAAAAAGCTAAGTTGTATTTCACTAAAATTAAAAACTTGTGCTTTTGTGAAAGACAATGCTCAGAGAATAAAACCAGCCATAGACTGCAAGAAAATATTTGCAAAACATGTATCTGATATGAGACTGGTGTCCAAAATATACAAAAATGTTTATAACTCAACAATAAGAAAACAACAACCTAATCAAACAGTGGACAAAAATCTGAGCAGACTCCTCACCAAAGAAGGTATGCAAATGGAAAATGTGTGTATGAAAAGATGTTCAATCATCTATCATTAGGGAATTGCAAATTAAAACATCAGTGTGATACAAATGCATACCTATTAGGATGGCTAAAATCCCAAATATTGGCAACACAAATGCTAGCAAGGATGTGGAGCAATGAGAAGTCTCATTTATGGCTGATGGGAATGCAAAATTGTACAACCATTTTGGAATCCAGTTTGGCAATTTCTTACAAAACTAAACATGCTCTTACCACATGATCCAGCAGTCACACTCCTTGGTATCTACTGAATGAGATGAAAACTGCACACAAATGTTTATAGCAGCTTTTTTTCACAACTATCCAAACTTGGAAGCAACCAAGATGTCACTGTAGGTCCATTGACCTACTGGTCAATGGATGAACAGACTGTGGTACATCTTTACAGTGGAATATTATTCAACAATAAAAAGAAATTAGCTATGAAGCCACAAAAAATATATGGATGATCCTTAAATATATATTGCTATGTGAAAGAAGCCTATCTAAAAAGACTATGTCCTGTATGATTCCAACTATATAATGTTCAGGAAAAGACAAAACATGGAAATGGTTAAAAAAAATCAGTGGTTGCTAGCTATTTAGCAGGAAGAAAAGAGGGATGAATACGTGGAGGATGAATAGGTATTATTCTGTATGATACTATAATAGTATATCCATGCCATTATATATTTGTCAAAACACAGAAAATACAACACAAAGAGTGAACCCTAATGGTAAACAATGGACTTTAGCAAATAATAAATTTATTGGTACTGATTCATCAATTATTATATCTCAATAAAGAAAAGGATTTGGGGAAAGGTTTCCATTACTAAACCACCTTTCCATTCTCCCTCCCACATAACTATAAAACCCTGGCAATGCTATATAAAATATTTATTAAATCCTATCAAATGCTTACTGAGCTTTCAAGAAAATAAGAAAAGTCCTCAGTGGGCAAAAAGAGTAAAAGCTGAAAGTCAGAATGACAGTTAGGTGCTAACGCCATTTTGTCAGGAAATGTTTGCAGATTTTAACAAATAAGAGGTTACAAATAATTATGCTAGAAGAGGAGGCAAAGGCATAGACCTACATAATGTAGGGAGTTGAAAATGAGATAATCACTGATGCTTGTACCCTCAAAGGCTTATACACCCAATTAAAGAATGGCAAAAATTTGCTGGGCATTGTGGTTCATGCCTATAAAGCCAGAACTTTGGGAGGCCGAGGCAGGAGGATCACTTGAGGCCAGGAGTTGGAGACCAGCCTGAGCAACATAACATTTGTAGAGATCCATGTCCACAATTTTTTTTAAATTAGCCAGTTGTGACAGCATGCCTGCAGTCCTAGCTACTCAGGAGGCTGAGGTGGGAGGATCACTTGAGCCCAGGAGTTCAAGGTTACAGTGAAGTACATTTGTGCCACTGCACTTCAGCCTGGGCAACAGGGCAAGGTCCTGTCTCCAAAAAAAGAAAAAGAGGCAGAAGACTTCCCATCTTGCCATTGACAGAGGAAAACAATGTGGAGATTTGTCCCTGTTGGCCAGTGTTCTGGGGGAAAAAAATCTCCCTTGAAAATGTATAACCAGAAACCTTCTCTCATGAATTTACACTTCATGTATGGTCCCAGAAATGTTAAGCCAAATAATTATTATAAGGTAGTTCTGAGTTGGTATCTTTCTAGGGTAGTTGGCAGAAGCAAAGATAAAGCCTCTCACAAAACAGACTGCACAGGACTTCTATATCTAAAGTCCAGCCAACCACGAACTAAGAATCCAGAATTACAAAGCAATCACTTTGATCAATTGTTAAAATAAACAAGAAACACTAAACACCTCAGCTAGTGAAATTTTTTGACTTTATTTTACAAAACAAGTAAGCTTAAGATGTTTCAAGAAAGCAAGACTGAAGTTGAAAGCATGAGAAAGGAACATGATACTACCAATGAAGTTAGGTATATTGAGAAGAAAAAAATAGGGCTTATAGAACTAAAATATAACTTTCGAAATAAAAAACGTAACAGACATTTCAACAGTACGTTACACACAGAACAAGAAACAACTAGAAAATTTCTAAAATGGTATTAAAAAATTACCCAGATGCAGCTCAAAAAAACAGTGATAAAAACGAAAATAAAAGAGAGTTAAGAGATGTAGAAGATAGAAAAAGAAAAAATTAACATGTGGTAATGATCAAAAGAATGAAAAAGAAACTATTAAAAAAGATAATGGCTGCGTAAATTTTTTCAAGTTAATGAAAAACATTTGTCCTTAAATTTAAGAGGAACCACAAATCTTAAACAGGATAAATAAAAATAAAGAAACAATTTGGTAAAATTTCAAAATACCAAATATAAAGAGAAAACATAATTAGACTAAAAGAAACTTTTCAGTAGCAAAAATAGGAACCAAAATGGCTGAATTCTGGCTAGCCAAGGATAATGATGGCTACCTAAAACTCAATCTCTCCAAATGTACTCCAAAAGCAATATAGGCTTGGAAGGAAGAAAGGAGGGAAGGAAGGAAGGAAGGAAGGAAAGAAAGAAAGAAGGAAGGGGACCATTGAATAGAAAAAAAAAGACACAAATTTCAAAATAGCTCTAAGTAGAAAAATAAATATCAAATCCAAACGTATCTATCACTCATGCCATTTAGAAGAACTGTGTGGAAAAAAGAAGAGGGAAATTAGTGGAGTGCCTAAGATTTATCTAAAGTCACTTCCACAGAAGAAGGGCCACCCTAGGTTTGAAAAGACTGGAAAGGATTTATGGGATTGTGGGAAATGCAGTTTGGAGACTGTTCTTTTCTCATTCCTATAATGACTGCTTCTAGGAAGCAGGTGTCAAGTAGAACCTCTTAACCTCATAACCAGAGTTCCAGGAAGGGAGTATTTCATGTCAGATAGAATTATACCATTTTTTTGGAACCTGAAGTCCTCAAGATCCAGCCACCTTAATATCCCAAAGTTATGACCTGTTTTAGCATAATTACTGTACATCCTCATTTTGTGTTTTTCGGTGCTGATTGTTGTTGAAGTAGGGGAAACCAGAGGAAATCACTCTTGTTTGGTATGATTCTCAGCATTACAGGCAATTGTGCTTATTTGAGTTTATGCATGAAAGAAAAATAGATATATGAGATGTAAAAATCTCACCCTAAAAGCCTTTGTACTGTTAAGGTTAAAACTGAGCTTCAGCGTCTGAAAGTTCCCAAGAAACAACAAATGGAGCTAATTTCACATTCTAAGATGTTTCTGTATAAATGGGAACCAATTGATATATGTTAAATGGGGAAAAAAGTTTTCTTCACAACAAATAATGTGCTGAAAAATGCAACCTATAATTTATATTTGACAGTTAGAAAAGAGATCAAAAAGTAAGATGACTGGAATTTGCATAAGTAATATTTCATAGTTTTGAAAGCACATGAAATAGGAAGAAAAAAGATCTCTTCCCAAAATATTAGAAAATCACCACTGTTCAGTTATAATCACTGCCTACTAAATTGTTGAGAAGTCTTTTCTCTATATTTTAATTAGATACTTGTTTTGTTATCTCCCAAGTTAATATTGTACTTGAATATCAAATAGAGCCAGTCAAAAATGGAAAGTTTCAGTTCCTTAGAGACAAAATATTTAGAAAATGTATTCAATGTATCTATTAATGAAATAGAGAAAATATTTACTGTAAAAAGCCCTTTATATTAACATTGAAATGGAGAAGATATTTAATGTAAAACAAAAGCCCAAAAGTAAAACCTTTGTATTGATTAACTGAGTAGCATCCCCATGGTGAGAAATGCCATATTAAATATAAACTCATTAAGTTGTTGAGAGAGAGAGAGAAACAGAGAGAGGATGTGTGCTCTGGTGGATCAGAGCAATGATTGCAAGGAAGCAACTCAAAAATGCATGTAATTGAGAGTGACAGTCTTTGAAAGGCATTGCTTATGTGGGAGAAAAGATCTTTTGAAAATATGAGTAAAAGGAAAAACAGATAAAAGGAAGAAATTTAGAGTCTTAAAAGACCAAAAAAAAAAAAAGAAAAGAAAAACCAAAATAATCAGAGGACTCAAACTCCTCATTTCCTCCCACCATGACCACCAAAAATAAAAATCTATCCATTTCAAAAACAAAAACAAAACTTATACTTTACTCCACTGATAGGAGAAGATGTTTTTCAGCCAGTAATCTTGTAAATCACCAGAAATCCACAAAATGAATAGGTGAAACAGCCTAAATACAGACATGATTACTACAGGAAAAACACAGAAAATAAGAATCAAAACATTTCAGCTTATAAAAAGTCATTCCCTTCAAACAAGCAAAAAGCAGAAGAAAACTGTAGCACAACATTTTAAACTGAATTAAATCACCTCAAACAATCATTTTTTAATATGAAAAACCAGCTTAAATCAGAAGTTGTAAAACATAATAAATGGACAAAAAATAGGGCTAAATAAAACTAGAACTGATTATACTCAGAAGAGGAATGTCAGAAAAAGGCAAAATCGCTTCAAATCCAAGGATAAAGTTACAAGTTGCCTTAGGTATAATAGATTCAAATAAAAACGTAATAAAAGGTAAGGCAAGAAAACAGCCAAGAAAATAAAGATAAAATAAATATGAAGAGTTAGAAAAGTATTGAAATGGAAGGAAGGTAAAGAAGATTCAACAGGCATGTAATTGTAGTCTCTGAAAGAAAGAAAAATAAGACAATGAAATAGAACACTTATTTAAAATCACAATAAAAGAAAACCTTATAGAAATTTTGAAAAATCTGAATTTACATATTGAAAGAACCTTAGAGTACCAATGGTCAGCTAGTAGAAAAAGTGTAAACTTTAAAGATCAAGAAGGAACACTCAGGGCCTCCAGCAGAAGGAAAGACCAAATAACCTGAAAAGACAAGAGAATTAGGCATTAAACTTTTCAAGAGCAACTTACAAAGCAAGGCAAAAATGGAGTGGCATTTTCAAGAAACTTAAGAAAAGAAACTGTGAGCCAAGATTGATATCTAACCAAGTTGTACTTCAAGTATCAATGTTATAAAAAAGCATATTGAACATGCAAAATCTCAGGGGTTACAGCACATTTGAGTGCTTTCTGAGAAACCTACTGGGGGGGGGAGATTTATTCAATCAAGGATAAATGGTAAAACATCATCAAAAAACCTGATGGGGAGTATTTTACATATTTAATTGTAAAACTAAGGATAAAACAAAGGAAAAGAGAAAGATGTAAGAATAATGCAAAAAAAGGAGAAGAGAAAGGAGAAGGAAAACCGAGTAGAATAGACTCATTTATAGTTGCATAGGCAATAGGTGAGAATCAGACTATTATTAAAAACTGAAAAAATATAATAAAAGGTTAAATAACCTCTAAATAAAAGGACAAAGAAAACATTTACATACAGAAAAAACATAATACTCATGAAAGACATATAAAATAATTGCTTATCAGCCTTATTAATAAATGTGAATGAACTTAAATTACCTATTAAAAGAAAAATATTTTAAAATTGGCTCACAAAGCAAGACCTAACTCTATGGTATATGTAAGGCACACACCTAAAACAACATGATTCAGAAAGGCTAAAAAAAAAAAAAAGGCTGGGAAAATATATAGCAAGCAAATCGGAAAACAAAACAAAACAAAAAAACAAGAAAGCAGGGCTGTTTCTCGTAACAATGTAGAATTCAAGTCAGAAAACATCCACAAATGTTTACAGAACTTTTATTACATTTATAAAGTAAAATCTATAGGAAACATAGATTGAAACACATAATAGAAGATTTTAACAAACTCTTCTCAATTGGGCAAAAAATAGGTAAGAATACGTATAAGACTTACTGATATGTTTTGGATTTGTGTCCCCACCCAAATCTCATGTCAAATTATAATCCCTGGTGTTGGAGGGGGGCCCTGGTGGGAGTTCCCCCTTGCTGTTCTTGTGATAGTGACTGAGATCTCATGAGATCCGGTTGTTTAAAATTATGTAGCCTTCCCCTTTCTCTCTCTTCCTCCTGCTCCAGCATGTAAGACATGCCTGCTTCCCCTTCACCTTCTGCCATTCTTATAAGTTTCCTGAGGCCTCCCCAGCCATGCTTCCTGTACAGCCTGTAGAACCATAAGCCAATTAAACCTCTTTTCTTTCAAATTATGCAGTCTTGGGTAGTTTTTTTATAGCAATGTGAGAACAGACTAATACACCTATACAACTTAACAAGTAAGTAGATCATGTGGAGACATATTGGAGTATATCCTAATAATAGATACTACACTTTTCTCTAGTAAAGAGGGAAATTCACAGAAGTTGATTACATATTAGGTCATAAAGAAAGTATTATTTAAGTTAAAGTAAAAATATTACAAAAATTACTCTGATCTCAACATAATAAAACCATAAATAAGCAACAATTAAAATTTTTAAAAGTTCCACTAGAATATTTTAAAACATTTTATTTTATTTATTTATTTTTTCCTTTTTGAGATGGAGTCTTGCTCTGTCACCCAAGCTGTAGTGCACGGCACTATCTTGGCTCACTGCAACCTCCGCTTCCTGGGTTCAAGTGTTTCTCCTGCCTCAGCCTCCCAGGTAGCTGGGATTATAGGTGCCTGCCAATGTGCCCAGCTGATTTTTGTATTTTTAGTAGAGACAGTGTTTCACCATGTTGGACAGGCTGATCTCGAATTCCTTACCTCAGGTGATCTGCCCACCTCAGCCTCCTAAAGTGCTGAGATTACGGGCGTGAGCCACCGCACCCAGCCTTAAAACATTTTATCCAACAATTCCAGGGTGACATACAACCAAAATAACAAGAGTTTCCAAAAAGTAATTATAATAAAAAACATGACATTTAAGAATTTATAGAGTACATTTAAAGCAGTGATCGGACAAAATTTTAAGGCTTTAAACATATACATTAATAAAAATGAAATAATGAAAATAAATCAATTAAATTTATAATTTATAAAGCTAGAATAATAAAGTAAAAGAAAAAGCATAATAAATACAGATAAAATAAAAAATTAATGAAGAACAGAAAAAGATATATTTACTTAATAAATGAAAATCCTGATTGTTTGAAACAAAATAAACTATTACCTAACCCAACTAAGAAAAAAAAGAGAAAGAATAAACATATCAAAAGAAATGATAACTGTTAAAACACAGGAAATTTAAAAATCTTTGGAGGTAAGATTGCAGACCTCAAGAAAATAAATTTGAAATACTAAAGGTAGATGTCCTTGATCTAACAAAATAAATCTACCAAAAAATGAATAAACAAAACAAAAAAAACCCTATAGTTCACATCATACTTAAGATAAAATGTTGAAAACTTTTTCCCTCAAATGTGGAATTTTTAAAAAGTATTTCCACTCTTGCATTTTTTATTCAATGTAACACTGGATTTCTGGCCAGTGCAATAAAGTAAGAAAAAAGAAGCTGCAGTTATGAAGAGTGTAAAGGAAGAATACAAATTGTCTTTAACTATAGACAACATGATTGCATTCATATAAAGTCCTAAGCAATCTACATAAAGCTATTAGCAGTAATAAGTGAATATAGCAAAGTCATATGATGCATTATTTATATATAAATTTCTATGGTATTTCTATATTATAGCCACAAACAATTGGGAAAAATTGGATAAAGAAAACATGGCATATATACACCATGGAATACTGTACAGCCCTATGTCTTTTGCAGAAACATGGATGGAGCTGGAGGCCATCATCCTTAGCAAACTAATGCAAGAACAGAAGACCAAAACCACATATTCTCACTTATAAGTGGGAGGTAAATTATGAGAACTCATGAACACAAAGAAGGGAACAACAAACACCAGGGCTTGAAGGGTGAAGGGTGGGAGGAGGGTGAAGGGTGGGAGGAGGGTGAGGAACAGAAAGAATAACTACTGGATAGTTGGCTTAGTACCTAGGTGACAAAATAATCTATACAACAAGCCCCCATTACATGAGTTTACCTATATAACAAATCTGCACATGTACTCCCAAACCTAAAATGAAAGTTAAAAAAATTACAATGCTATCCAATAACATGATATTTTATATATAAATTTAACAAAAGATATATAAGATCTTGACATTGACCTATGAAACACTGCTGATATGAATTTAAAAGACCTAAATACATGAAGAGAAATACATTGTTTAAGGATTTGAAGACTCAATATTATTAAGACATCAATTTTTCTAAAATTGCCCTATAGAGTTCATGCAATTCCATTCAAAATCTCAGCAAGATCTTTTGTTGAAATGGACAAAGTAATTTTAAAATTTTTGTAGGAAGCCAAAGAACCTAGAATGTTTAGAGCTATCTGGGAAAAGAACAAAGTTGGAGGAGTTACACTACAGTATCAATGGAACAGAACAAAGAATTTGGAATTAAACCTACATATATGTGGTGAATTTATTTTCAACAAAGTTTCCAAGACAATTCAATGAGGAAAGGAAAGCTTTTCAATAAATGGTAGTAGAACAAGTTGACAAACGTATAGGAAAACAAATCAATCTTGGCTCAATATTGACATCTTTCTGAAAATAAAAATTAATTCAAGATGAATCATAGAAATAAATGTAAATCTGAAATATTAAAAATTTTAGGTGTATATATAGAAGAATGTCTTGCAACCTTGAGGAGGCAAAGATTTCTTATAATAGACACCAAAATAATAATTAGAAATTAAAAATTGATACATTAGATATCATCAAAATTAACATTTTTTGCTGTTTGAAAGATACTTCCTTTTTTTGAGAGGGAGCCTGGAGCCTCGCTCTGTCACCCAGGCTGCAGTGTAGTGGCGCGATCTCGGCTCACTGTAACTTCTGCCTCCCAGATTCAAGCTTTTCTCCTGCCTTGGTCTCCCGAGTAGCTGGGATTACAGCTGCGTGCCACCACGCCCAGCTAATTTTTGTATTTTTAGTAGAGACGGAATTTCACCATGTTGGCCAGGCTGGTCTCAAATTCCTGACCTCAGGTATTCCGCCCGCCTCGGCCTCCCAAAGTGCTGGGATTACAGGCATGAGCCACAGCACCCAGCCGAAAGACACCTTCTAAAAAATGAAAAGGCAAATCACAGACCAGTTGAAAATATTTGCAGTCTGTTTGTCAAATAGAAGAATTGTATCCAGAACATTCATAGAAGTCCTACAATGACAGCAGTTTCAAAACATGGGCAGAGGACTTGAACAGACACTTCACAAAAGAGGTAGGGCCAAGCGCAGTGGCTCAGGCCTGTAATCCCAGCACTTTGGGAGGCCGAGGCGGGCAGATCACGAGGTCAGGAGATCGAGACCATCCTGGTTAACACGGTGAAACCCTGTCTCTACTAAAAATACAAAAAAATTAGCCGGGCGTGGTGGCGGGCGCCTGTAGTCCCAGCTACTCGGGAGGCTGAGGCAGGAGAATGGCTTGAACCCGGGAGGTGGAGCTTGCAGTGAGTCGAGATCGCACCACTGCACTCTAGGCTGGGCGACAGAGCGAGACTCTTCTCAAAAAAAAAAAAAAAAAAAAAAAAAAAATACAGGTGGCTAAGAAAACATATAAAAGGATTCTCAACATTAGTTGCAGGCAAAATGCAAATTAAAATCATTAATGAAACACCACTTCTCACCCACTCTGATATGTTACTAGTGGGAGTATGAAATGGTACACTCACTTTGGAAAACTGGCAGTTTTCTGTAAAGTTAAACATACACCCACTATATGATCCAGCAATTCTACTTTTTCGTATTTACCCAAGAGAAATAAAAACATACATCCACAAGTGTTTACAGAACTTTTATTCATTATAGTGAAAAGCTGGAAACTACCCAAATGTCTATCATCAGCAGAATAAATGAACAGTTGTGATATATTCATTTCACGGAATACTATTCAACAATAAAATTAAAAAGTATACACATAACAAAATTAGCCGGGCATGGCGGCACATGCCTGTAATCCCAGCTACTTGGGAGGCTGAGGCAGGCGAATCACTTGAACCCGGGAGACAGAGGCTGCAGTGAGTCGAGATTGCATCACTGAACTCCAGCCTGGGCAACTGAGCGACACTCCATCTCAAAAAATAAATAAATAAATAAAAGAGTATACACATAACAGTATGAATGAATCTCAATAACAGTATGTTCAGTGAAGGAAGCCAGACAACAGAGAGTACTTACCTATGTAATTATATTTACATGAAATTCAAGAAAAGTGGTTGCCTCTGAGCTTTAGAGAAATGAACTAGAATACGACACAAAGAAAATTTCTAGGATGATGGAAATGTTCTACATCTTCATTGGGATACTTGGTTATACAACTACATACATTTTGTAAAAAACTCACTGATTTGGCCACCTTTATGCACGTATATTTTATCTCAATTTAAAAAGAGAAATCTTAAAAAGGTTTTTAAAAAGATAAAGGAAAAATAATGAATTTCAAATATAAAAAAAGAAGATCTAACACAAATGTAAGGATTCTTATCTGAGAGGCCACAAATTCTGAAGGGATACCTACTTAGAAAAAAGGAGGTCTGCGAACTTGGATGAACATTACATCTTCATTTTCACTTAATCTAACTGAAATTTATCCTTTTATTTAATTGCGACCTCAGCTAAGAAGCCACAGTAATATTAGCAGAACCTCTGACTTTGTCACCAGATATTTTTACATCACATTGCCAATGCTGCAGATATTTTAAAATATTGTTTAGACTCATCACTACTTCAGAATTCTGGTAATTATGAGACTTGCCACTAGATCACATGTTACCGTAGATACCTATGTGTAATCTTGTTATTAATACATATAAAACTTTTTATTTAGTACATATAAAGAAGCATACATGTTACATATACAACTGCGTTTTCTGTTTTTTTAAATTGTGGTAAAATATACATAGCATAAAATTTACCATTTTAATCATTTTAAGTTTCTGTGGCACTAAGTACGACCTGTGTGCAAACATCTATCCAGCTCCAGAACTTTCTTATCTTTCCCAACTGAAACTCTGTACCCATTAAACAATAACTCTCCATTCCTCCTCCTGCCAGCCCCTGGCAACCATCACTCTGCTTTCCATCTCTATGAATTTGACTACTATCGACTATTTGGCTTTTATACCACCTATAAGTGGAATCATACAATATTCGCCCTTTTGTGACTGGCTTCTTTCACTAAGCACGATATCTTCAAGTTTCATCCATGTTGTAGCAGAATTTCCTTTCTTTTTAAGGCTGAATAATATTCCATTGTATGCTTATACCACATTTTGTTTGTCCATTTATCTATTGATGGCCACTTGGGTTACTTCCACCTTTTGGTTATTGTGAATAAGGCTGCTGTTGAACATGGGTGTGCAAATATCTTTTCAACCTGTGTTTTCCAAATGTAGTTTTAACAAAACTACATTGCAGCATATAATTGCTTTCCTTTGTAAACCTATGTATTGTGTCTTATTATTATTATTCAAGATGGAGTCTCACTCTGTCGCCCAGGCTGGAGTGCAATGGCACGATCTAGGCTCACTGCAACCTCTGCCTCCTGGGTTCAAGTGATTCTCCTGCCTCAGCCTCCCGAGTAGCTGGGATTACAAGCATGTGCCACCATGCCCAGCTAATTTTTGTATTTTTAGTAGAGATGGGGTTCCACCAGGTTGGCCAGGCTGGTCTCGAACTCCTGACCTCAGGTGATCCACCCACCTCGGCCTCCCAAAGTGCTGGGATTACAGGCGTGAGCCACCAGCCCGGCCTGTGTTTTACGAATTTTAAAACACTATTTTTTATTATTGCTATTTTCTTAGAGACAGGCTCTCACCCCAGCTGGAGGGCAGTGGCATGATCATATGGCATAAACATATTCCATGCAGTCTCAAACTCCTGGGCTCAAGCAATCTTCCCACCACCATGACCGACATTTATTTTTTTTTTTCCTGTAGAGATGGGTATGTTACCCATGCTGGTCTCAAACTCTTGGCCTCAAGCTATCCTCCCACCTCACCCTCCAAAAGTGCTGGGATTACAGGAGAGACTCACCACAACCCGGCCCTGAAAACATCATTCTAAGAAAGGGATTACAGTCTTCAGTGGAGGTTCAACACTTTCTGGCATAACAGGAATCCCCAAAGTAGAAAATTTAAGCAATGGAACATAAGAAATCCTAAAAACTATAACAACAATAAAAAACTTTCCCAAAATAAAAAAATTACTTGAATGTCCATGTAAGAAGAAAATACTGTGTACCTGAGAAAATGGATTTGGAATGGTCACTATCAAGACATAGTCTGTAAAATAATAAGATTTTAAACAAAATTTTTTAAAAACCCTCTGGGCATCCATACAAATAGACAAAGTCACTGACAAGGGAAAAAAACCAGATTGTCATCACATTGTCAGTAATAATGCTGTACACCAGAAAACAACAGATTAACGTATTTTAGGCAGTCAAGATAGAAAAGGTGAGCCATGAATTTTTTATCTAACTAAACTGATCTTTAACTATAAAGATCACACTCAAGCTGTTATGTATGCAAGAACCCAAGAGAATTTTTTGCTGAGGAATCTATGACAGAATAAGCTTCAGAGACAATCAAAGTGATTGGAGAGGTACTGATGTAAGGACTGGTAGGTAATCGAATAATTGATGAGAGGAAGTTTCTCTCTAAAGTCAAAGATGAAATAATAGAATTAGAATATCAACATTTTACAGCCCATAATGAATTCCTGGACCTAACAAGAATTATTAATAGCTGACAGCACAAAAAGAGAGAAAATCAGACATTATATGCTTCCTGGTGGAAGTATCCAACACCAATTATAAAGAAGTCTTAGAAGAAAAAAATCAAACATGAACCTGATAAGCCTCTAGATCTAATTGCCAATTTACAGAAAATACACGGGACAGAATAATGTTAAAGACCACCACAGAAAGGCAATCAGCAAAATCCCAAGTATGTAACATCATTCAGGACAAATAATCTGATTTATTCAACAAAAGTTAGAATAATAGGAAAAAAATATGGCAGAAGAGCAGTGTAGATTAAGAGACTTACAGATACATCAACCAATCACAATATAGAAGATAATTAGGAAATATGGACATTGACTGGACTTGAAGTTATTAAGAAATTTTAAAGTATTTTTAGGTAGGATAACAGTGTGATTGTGATGCTAATTTTAAGATTTCTTATCTTAGAAATACATACTGAAGTATTTATGAATGAAATTGTATGATGTTTGGAATTTGTTTCAAAATAATTTAGTGGAGATTAGGGAGTGAGGTGAGGGTATAGATGAAACAAGATTGAAGATGTGTTGGTCACTGTTGAAGCAGAATGATGGGAACATAAAAATTTATTCTATTCTATTTTTTGAATATTTGAACATTTCCATTAAGAGCATTATTTAAAATAAAATTAAAACATCAAGATGAAAAAGTTTTCTTGGAGAGATTGGGAATAAATTAAAAATAGATGTGTAGAAACCTAACCAAATAAGAAAAAGTAAAAAGTATACCACCCTGGACAACAAGATGAAATACGTCTCTAGAAAAAAAAATTAACCAGGTGCAGTGGCAGGCACCTGTATTCCCAGCTACTCAGGAGGCTTAGGTGGGAGGATCGCTTGGGTTCAGGAGTTCGAGGCTGCAGTGAGCTAAGATCACACCACTGCCCTCCAGGCTTGGTGAAACAGCAAGACCCCCTCTCTAAACAAGAAAAGAAAAAGGGATTTACTCCAGGAAAAACAAAAAGCTTTACAACCAGAGAATATCCTAATTCTATTTGGCCCAATTAGGAAATATATTAACATAAAAATTAAATATTACTTAATGTAAAAGAAAAATGTTACTAATATGTATAAGTATAAATTTTGTTATATTATTTTCCACAAAAAAGAAAAAATAGATAATTTGGTCTTTACCGTAGTTAGTTGAAATCCATTTTTTATTATCAAAAGTTTAAAAAAGATTTCTCAGCTTCATGGCTCCAGTTATTACATCCAGTAATGTCATGTAAAATTTTAAAATGGATGTCAAATTTGAAAAAAACTCTCAATTTTTATGATGTGTTGCACTATGAAATGTAAAGGCTTTGCAAGTTTTCTTGTGCAGTGACTAATCTTCAACACTCTTTTCCTAACATTGTCATTAATGTTCTTATTGCAGTGGTATAATGAGTTTAAAATTATCTCCATTGATGTCAATTTTTTAAATACTCTTTTAATATACTAAGAACATTAAAATACTTTTTTAATGTGTTAAAATATTGCTAATACTTTTAATGACATTGTCATTAATATTCTAATTGAAATGCTGTCATGAGTTTAATCTTATCTCCATGGATGTCAACATTTCTTGTCAAATTAGCAATATATTTTAATTATTTCCAGTTTGCTCATATGACTTGTTACTGTGTTATCAAATAATGTAAAAGCCTAACCATTTCTTCTATTTGAAATTTGTCTCCTTCTGTTAATCAATTCATGCTATTGTATGATCAGAATTTTTGTTACAGTTAGCATCTTGATGTCAAGATAATTTCTATTGATTTCATCTTTCATCTTTCTGTCTTGTGTTTCACAGTCTGTTAATTTTTTTACTGAATTTCCCCTTGGTTCTTTAATTTAAAATTTTTAAGTTAACAGAGTAAGAGATCCTTCATATATTTCCATATCAGTAGTCAGTAATATTTCACCTTGCATTTTTGGAAATATTCCAAATTACAGTTAATTTGCTTTATCTTTTTTTAATTTTTAATTTTTGTGGGTATATAGTAGGTATATATATTTATCGGATGAAGGAGATATTTTGATACAGGCTTGCAATTTGTAATAATCACATCATGGAAAATGGGGTATCCATCCCCTCAAGCATTTATCCTTTGTGTTACAAACAATCCAATTATACTCTTTTGGCTATTTTTAAATGTACAACTAAATTATTTTGACTATAGTCACTCTGTTATGCGATCAAATACTAAGTCTCATTTATTCTTTCTTTCTTTCTTTTTTTTTTGGTAAGCATTAGCCACCCTGACTTCCCCCATGTACCCCCAACTACCCTTCCTAGCCTCTGGTAACCATCTTTCTACTCTCTATCTCCACGAGTTCAATTGTTTTAGTTTTTAGATCCCACAGATAAGGAAGAATATGTGATGTTTGTCTTTCTGTGCCTGGCTTATTTCACTTAACACAATAACCTTCACTTCCATCCATGTTATTGCAAATGACAGGATCTCATTCTTTTCATTGGCTGAATAGTACTCCATTGTGTATAAGTACCGCTTGTTCTTTATTCATTCCTCTGTTGATGGACACTTAGGTTGCTTCCACATCTTGGCTATTGTAAATAGAGCTGCCACAAACATGGGAGTGCAGATACCTCTTCGATATACTGATTTCCTTTATTTGGGGTATATACCCAGCAGTGGGATTGCTGGATCATATGGTAGCTCCATTTTTAGTTTTTTTGAGGAAACTCCAAACTCTTTTCCGTAGTGGTTGTACTAATTTACATTCCGACCAACAGCGTACATCTTTTCTCCATATCCTCTCCAGCATTTGTTATTACCTATCTTTTGGATAAATGCAATTTCAATTGGAGTGAGATGATACCTCATTGTAGTTTTAATGTCTGTTCGTCTGATAATCAATGATGTTGAGCATCTTTTCATATGCCTGTTTGCCATTTGTGTGTCTTCTATTGAGCAGTGTCTATTGAGAAATTCAGACCTTTTGCCCATTTTAAAATCCAATTAGTAGATTTTTTTCTATAGAATTGTTTGAATTCCTTATATATTCAGGTTATTAATCCCTCGTCAGATGAGTACTTTGTGAATGTCTTCTCCCATTCTGTGGGTTATCTCTACACTTTTTAAATTGTTTCCTTTGCTGTGCAGAAGGTTTTTAACTTGATTTTTGCTTTGGTTTCCTGTGCTTACAGGGTATTACTCAAGAAATTTTTGCCCAGGCCAATGTCCTGGAAAGTTTCCCCAATGTTTTCCTTAGTAGTTTCACAGTTTGAGGTCTTAGACTTAAGTCTTTAATCCATTTTTATTTCATTTTTCTGTATAGTGAGAGATAGGAGTCTAGTTTCATTCTTCTGCATATGAATAGCCAGTTTTCCCAGCACCATTTATTGAAGAGACTGTTTTTCCCCAGTGTATGCTCTAGGCATCTTTGTTGAAAATGAGTTCACTGTAGATTTTTTTTCTGGGTTCTCTATTCTGTTCCATTAGTCTATGTGTTTGTTTTTGTGCTGTTTTGGTCACTATAGAAACTGTAGTGTAATTTGAAGTCAGGTAATGTGATTTCTCCAGTTTTGTTATTTTTCCTCCAGATATATATGTGGTATATATATGTGATATGCGGTGTGTGTGTGTGTGTGTGTGTGTGTGTGTGTATATATATATATATATATATATATATATATATATATATATGGGAATACTACTCAGCCATAAAAAGGAATGGATTAATGGCATTTGCAACGACCTGGATGGAACTGGAGACTATTATTCCAAGTGAAGTACTCAGTAACGGAAACCAAACATCATATATTCTCACTCATAAGTGGGAGCTAAGCTATGAGGATGCAAAGGCATAAGAATGATGCAATGTACTTTGGGGACTCAGGGGGAAAGGGTGGGAAGGTGGTGAGGGATAAAAGACTACACATTGAGTTCAGTGTATACTGCTCAGGTGATGGGTGCATCAAAATCTCACAAATCACCACTAAGGAACTTACTCATGTAATCAAATACCACCTGGTTCCCCAAAAACCTATCGGTAAAGAGGATAAACTAGAAATCCTAGAGGAGATGGATACAATTTAAAAAAAATTTAAAGAATAAATAAATGCTTATTGTAGAAAAAAAAGAGATGGAGCAGGAATAGAGCTGTTAATATGCAGCTCCCTAATAGTTCATTTCAGTTCAAAGATAACATATAGGTTATTTGGAGGAATATAAGGCTTACAATATTAAGATGATGTGGGTGAGAGAAATGACAAAATATGACAAGAATAAGCCTGTTGAAAGATTATGCAAAATTATTTGAAAAATATACTTTGCTAAGATGACTATAATGAGCAGACTGTAAGTTATCCACACCCTTTCTTGGTGCTTCTCTTGGTGACAACAGAGTCCAACTCTGAAAACCAACCTTTTCCCCTCACAGTGCAATATTTTCATGATCTTATGCACTAAAAAGCAGTACATTTTTTGCTGCTCTTTTCAATTCCAACTTCTTTCACCTGTACCTGGCATCACAGGTAACACTCCTGTGAAAGAAATCTCCATTTTAGTAAAGAAGATGGAAGGAGGGACTACAGAGTGAATGGTTGGAAGAAATATTTAATATTTTATCAAAATATGACAACAGATTTTTCCTTTTTAATTCTTATTTTACAAAATGAGTATTGGACTTTTTAATTTTATTTCAGTTACTTTTATCCCTAGCCGTGCTCTAGCCATAATCTTGGGGTCCGTCATCATTCCAAAATTTCCTAGGGATGAGGAAAATGCATGGAGAGGACAATTAAAGAACAACTAAATGACAAGTGATCAGGGAGACAGGATGCATGGAAAAAGGCACTGAAAAGAAAAGACTTGGGGTGGGCTACAGAGTGTGTTGAGCAGTGAGGTTGTTCTCTCATTGACCTTTTCCAGTTTTCAAAAGACGATACAAGGGATTCATTATTGTGAAGAATTCAACTCAAGTGAAGCATTTCTCTTGAACGTCTGCTCAATCTCAGTCTTTTCCCAGACCCAGCCACTGTTAACAAAACACTGATGTGTGTTCTTCCAGATCTTTTGCATGTATTTAAATACACATACAAGATAGACAGAGATGGCTATATATTGTTCATGGGCTCTCTTTTATACATGTGATATGATATGATATGTATTGTTCTGCAACATGCTTCACTTAGCAGTCTGTTTTAAGAGAATCTGCTCTGTCATTATTCTTTTTCACACAATTAATAGAACATTCTTTGGTATAAATGGGTAATTCATTCAACAATTAATAGCTATTTCAGTGGTTTCCAATGTTTTGCCTTCAGAAATGGTGCTGAGTAAAAATGTTTGTGAATACTTTCTTACACATTTGTGTAGGTATTTCTTTAGGGCATATACTCAAAGTAAAATTCTGGGTTGAAGGGCATGTTCTTTCTTTAATTTTAGTACATACTGACAAATTGCCCTCCAAAAAGGTTGTTTTAATTTACTCTCCTACCAGCAATGTAGACTTTTGCCTACAGTTGCTATTATCAATCTTTTTTTCTTTTTTCTTTTTTTGAGACAGAGTCTCCCTCTGTCGCCCAGACTGGAGTACAGTGGCACAATCTCGGCTCACTACAACCTCTGCCTCCCCAGTTCAAGCGTTTCTCCTGCCTCAGCCTCCCAAGTAGCTGGGACTACAGGTGTCTGCCACCACGCCTGGCTAATGTTTTGTATTTTTAGTAGAGATGGGGTTTCATCATGTTGGCCAGGCTGGTCTCAAACTCCTGACCTCAAGCTATCATCCTGCCTCGGCCTCACAAAGTGCTGGGATTACAGGTGTGAGCCACTGCACCTGGCCTTATTATCAATCTTGATAATATTTTCACATCTGATGGATGAAAACAGTTTTTTGTTTTAGTTTGCATTTCTCTGATTACTTGTGGGTTGGGGATTTTTGATATGTTTGCTTTCTATACATATTTCATTTTTATTGAATTTTCTATTTAATTTCTGTTGCTCATTTTTATTAATTGTTTCTTTTCTTCTTACTGACTGATATTCATTGTATCAATCTTACATGAGTTACATATATTGCAAATGTTTTCCCAGGTCTACATCTTGTTTAGTATTTTGATTATGATGTCTTTTGTGGTACAAAAGACATTTCATTTGACTTAATATATTGTCTTAAACCTTATGGTTTTTGAATTTTGTACCTTAATTAAGAAGGCTTTTCTGACATCAAGGTTAAATATATTTTCTCTACTACTTTAAAAGTCTATTTTATGTTTGGTTCTTTAATCCACTTGGAGTTTGCCTTGCAAATGGTAGAAATGCTACCTACAATGCAAATGGTAGAAATTGTTCCTAATTGAATAGTCTATTGCCTTGATATCATTTGTTGAATTGATCATTTATTTCTCCATTGATTTGAAATGCTGCATTCTCATATTCCAAATTCCTATATATATATATAGATCTGTTTCTGTACACTCTATTCTGTTTCATTGCTCTACCTTTTTGCCAGTGCTACACTGTTTTTATTATTACAGCTTTATGATGTGTTTTAGTACCTGGGTGGGCAAATGGTCTCTAACTGATCTTTTTAAAAAAAATGCCTCGGTTATCCTTGCATGTATACTTTTCCCAATCCTTTTTGAAATTGGATTACCAAGTTCTAGAAAAAATCTGGTGATATTTTAATTGTGTTTATTGCATTTATTATTCTAACTTGAAAAGGACATGGTATAGTGCTCTATTTATGCATGTCCTTTATGACCTTCTGTGAAATATATAGGTAATTTCCTATGAGTCTTACATATTTTACATTAAGTTTATTCTTATTTTATAATTAATGTTCCTCCTTTGTAATGGGATCCTTTTTATTATATTCTAATTGGCTTATTTCTATTGCATATTAAGTTCTTGATATTGTTATATAAATCTTTTATCTGACTATCCTACTGAATTCTCCTGTTTTTGGCATTTTTAATTGATTTTCTAGGTTTTAGCAGGGCAAATAGTTTCCACTCTTTCTAATTCATGTATCTCATATTTCTTTCTTCTTGTCTTACTGTGTTGCTTAGGATCTCAAATACAATATTGAATATTAACAGTTATAATGGACATGCTTGACTTGCTTGTCATATTTCTAATTTTAATGAAATTTGTTCTGTTTCCAGAGTATGGTTTTATTATTATTTTTTTTTCTAGTAGATATTCTTTATCAAGTTAAGGACTTTTTTTCTATTTCTGATCTGCTGAAAACTTTTTCACACATGCCTTTGAATTTTACGATGTATTGGCATTTATCAGCTATGCTAGTTATTCTGCATATATATGTATACATATATGTGTATATATACATACTAAGGGCATATGTGTATATATGTGTGTGTGCCATTAATTACATTGAAATATTTACTAATGTTTATCTTTACATTCATGGAATTAAATATACTAAATCATGATGTATTTTTGCATCTACGTTCATATGCTTTTTAAAATAGATTTCTTGTGCAGTTCTTGTACTGTATTATAGTAGCCTCATGTAAGATAACTTTTCATCTTATTATGGTGCTTGGAACAGTGTATTAATATGTGAATTCCTATTTCTTAAAGCTTTTCTAGAACTTTCTCCTAAAACCATCTGTGCCTGGTATCTGTTTTAGGAATATTTTACTGCTTTTTCAATTTCTGCTGTGATTAACAGGCTATATAAACTTTCAAATTATCCTTGAGTTCATGTAGATCATTTACATTTTCTTAGAAAAATTTGTATTTAGTTTAGATTTTATTAAGCTTTCATATAAGTACTGGGTCTGCATCCCACAGGTTTTGATATGCAGTGCTGTCACTGGTCATTCATTCCAGAATAATTTGAAAACTTTATTTTTATTACCTTTTTTGGGCAAAAATTAACTTCATTTTTGTTATTGTTTATTTTAAACCACTTTACTGAGTTATGACTGACATACAAAAAGCTGTGCATATTTAATATATACAAGTTGATGAATTTTGGACATAAGTATACACCCACAAAACCATTACCACAATTAATGCCATAAACATATCCATCTGTTTTTTATTTTTAATGATCCTTTTATTTTTGTGTTTTAATGTATTGCATTGGGATCAGCAGATGTGACCTGCTTGGTTTCTGTTTTGGGAATTTGCGGATATAGTCTGCCTGGTACATTCTCTGAGATTCTGATTCATGAGTTCTGAAGTTGGACCAGAGAATCTGCCTTTTCAACAAGGGTCACTGTTAGACCCTGATGGAGATAATCCTAGTAGCACACAGAAAAATAATGCTACATAGAAGATGCTAAAAGAAGTTGTGGATGCATCTTTCCTGGCAACCTCTGAACAAGAAAGAAAGGGACAATTAGCCAGATGTAGTTGAAAGATTATGACCCATGGCCAACCTGGGTGCAAGGCCTTGCTATGTCTCCTCTTATTCAGCTGTATGATACTAGGCAAGTCACTTGATCTTTTTGAATCTTGGTATGAAGATTAAAAGAGATATGTAAGGAAACTGGTACAAAGAGGATTGAATCAATATTTTTTTCAAAGACTTTTGGTAGTTCCAAACAACTAGAAAAGTTTGTCTGGAGCAGCCTAATGGGAAGATGAAAGAGTTGATATGGATTATTCAGAAAACACAGCCTCTCAAGTTCCTCTGCTACTTTTTCATATCCAGAGAGATAGAAGCACTACATGGTAATGAATTAGTAAACTTACTATCCTTCGCAATTTCTGGAGTCCCATGTTAAACTAAATCTCCCTAAATGCCTTGAGTTGGGGATCAGGGTGATCGGTTCTATGTAGGTTCTAACTCTGCAGATGGGAGTCTTTTGTCTAGCATATGGGGGCAGGAAACATGGAAATAACCTGACTCATGGTTCTTTCAAACAGCAGTCTTGGGTTGGGAAAAGATTCTGCCTGGGAAATCTGAAACTATCTCAGAAATTCCAAGGCCCTTTGCCAACGGACAAGTCTCCCTGAGGATCCTAGGGTTGGTCTAATCTGCTTGCACCCCTGAGATCTGGTCATACTAAGGTGGACATCCAGAAAGGGTTGCTCATCTGTTTGAGTCACTTTCCTGTCTGTGATCAATGAAAGGCATCTTCTACCTCCCTGATGGTAAGAGCACATTGGATGTCTTGCTGTGTGTGTGTGTGTGTGTTGTGTGTGTGCAGGCACTCACACCACTATAAATGAGCAGCTGGTTTGCAGCAGAACTCACTGCACCTTCACCCTGAGCCTGACATCAGCACAACCAATGTCTTCACCAGCCTGTGCAAAAGCTCGTGAACAAGGTCAGTGAATGTGCTCGCTGCTGCAGTGAAAGCTCATCCTGCATCTGTGAGCAACCCATGTGATGAACACTCCCTGGCTCCCTCAGCAGCCACCTGTTCAGATCACACCAGGACTCTGAACACAGTGACCATGGGGGAGATGTCACAGATCTTGACACTGTTGACCTCCCCACTTGCTCTGTTTCTCCCTCTCTGTTGTCCCAACTCTCTCTGGTTAGTTGCTTCTGCCTCTCTATTTCCCCTCTGTGTTTCCATCAGGATCTCTGTCTCACCACCTCCCTTCCTGGCTCTGGCTGAGGGCAGATGGCTTGGGTGTGACTGAGAGGGCCAGCCTGGTTTTGACCTATGTACAGGGTAGAAAGAGCCTGAAAAGACCAAGTGTTCTCAGAGCCACCTGGCTGAGGTGAGAGGATTCCAAACTCCTGGATTGGGAAGCTGATTCCTCATGATCCAAGGACATGTGCCATTATGCTCATGTGGGCCTCTCAATCTGTTTCCTATTTGGCTTTTGCCTTTCTGGTTTTTTTGTTTTTGTTTTTGTTTTTGTTTTTCTGTCTCTTGTTATAGCTCTCTGTCTGCTTTTCCCATGTCTCTCATCTCTCTAGACACACCCCACCCCCGCCACCATTTCATCTTCTTTCAACAGGAATAGTAAAAAGGGCACTGTTCTAGGAGCCAGGTAATTTCTTTTAGTTTTAATAATTTATTCTTAAGTAGCCTTGATCCACAGAGGTTCTGATACTAAAAAGCCATAATTAGAGTCTTGCCTCTGTCCCCCTTTAGCTACTTGAGAAGTTGCCTGAGGTGCCATTTCTCTATCATGAAGACACATTATTAGCACCTTTTTAGAGCACCAACTCCCTCACAGGTTGTCATGAGGCACATATGGGAGGATATAAACCTTGGAGAGTCACAGAAATGGGAAAGATTGTCACAATTTTTATGTTTTTCACAACCGAGCCTTGATCTCCTCTTATTTCTAACTTTCTCACCTTATTTCTCTTTTACACTTCTTCTGTTTTCTGCTCATCTGTTTTGTTTTTTCTTTTTATCTGCCTCATGGTTTATTTGTTTTCCTTCTTTCTCCTTTTTTTTTCAATTTGTATTTTTTATTTGACTCCAGAAGAGGAAGTAAGAAAAGCCAGGCCCCTCCATAAGGATACTATAGTTGCCTGATAATTCTCTTTTTCATTTAAAAAATTTTAAATTTGTCTTTTCCTCCTTTCCTGTCTGTACCTTTCTCTCAATCCATTTGCCTGTATGAATAGTTTTCCTGTTTATGCATTTTTCTTTCCTGCTCCTTTGACAAAAGCTGGTTGAGGTGTCTCAAAGAGGTTTGCGGATATATGACAAAATAAGATAAATAACATGGTCTAGTTGTTCCTGTTTTCTGTAAGATCTAAAGAATAAATAGAATTAAAAGGAAGTAGGATGAGGAGTTGGAGAAGGGACAAGAACTTAATATGCTACATAAAGGAATTTCCTGATCTGGAAAAGTGATGTCTTTAAAACCATAGTTTCTACCCCGTAATTTTTCATGAAGTAGAATATCGGTCAAAATCTTAAAAGATCTTTTCCAACATATGTGGTGCAAAGAAGAAAAGAAAAGAGAAAGGGGGTAAAGGAGAAGGTAATGAATACGAACCAAGCAATTACTGCTTGCTAGTCACATTAAGTGTATTATTTCCATTATCAGTTCATCTTTACACAAATTGGCAGATGAAAGAGGTTATCCCAAAGTGCTAGTAGTAACTGGTAAAGCCGAGACATAGTACTGGTTTATCTAATTCCAAACCCTGAGCTTTTTCTACACATCTGCCATATATATATATATATATATATGGGTTTCAAATGTAGATGTTGAGTCTCAAAAAAGTATAGGCATACCTTATTGCAATAAAGCCAATATCTCAATAAAGAGAGAGTCACACACATTTTTTGTTTCCAAGTACATATAAAAGTTATATTTACATTATATTGTAGTCTTCTAAGTGTGCAATGGCATTATTATTACAAATTAATGCACATACCTTAATTTTAAAATATTTTATTGCTAAAAAATGCTAATGATCATCTGAGCCTTCAGCAAATAGTAATCTTTTTGCTGATGGAAAGTCTTGACTCAATGTTGATGGCTGCTGACTAATCAGGGTGGTGGTTCCCAAAGGTTAGTGTGGCCATGGCAATTTCTTAAAATAAGAAAGCAATGTAGTTGGGCATGGTGACGCATGCCTGTAGAGTCCCATCTGCTCAGGAGGCTGAGGCAGGAGGATCACACAAGCCCAGGAGGTGGAGGCTGTAGTGCACTATGATAGCATACATGAAAGCCACTGCACTCTGGCCTGGGCAACACAGAGAGACCCCTGTCTCTCAAAAAAAAAGAAGACAACAAAGTTTTCTGCATCAATTGACTCTTCGATTCACAAAAGATTTCTCTGTAGCATATGATGCTGTTTGATAGCATTTTACCCACAGTAGAACTTCCTTCAAAATTGAAGTCAGTTCTCTCAAATCCTGCTCTACTTTATCAACTAAGTTTATGTAATATTTGAAATCCTTTGTTGTCATTTCAACAATGTTCACGCCATCTTCACCAGGTGTGGATTCTATCTCAAAAAAAAAAAAAAACTCTTTGCTCATCCATAAGAAGCAACTCCTCATCCATCCAAGTTTGATCATAAGATTGCAGCAATTCAGTCACATCTTCGGGCTCCAGTTCTAATTCTGATTCTCTTGCTATTTGTACCACATCTGCAGTTACTTCCTCCACTGAAGTCTTGAACCACTCAAATTTATCCATGAGGGTTGGACTCAATTTCTTCCAAACTCCCATTAATGTTGTCATTTTGACCTCCTCCTATGATTTGCAAATGTTCTTAATGGCATCTAGAATGGCAAATCCTTTCCAGAAGGCTTTCAATTTACTTTTGCCCATATCCATCCAAGGAATCACTATCTATGTCAACTACAGCCTTATGAAATGTATTTCTTTTGAGGAGTGGGCAGTTTTTAAGATACTTTTTAATTGCTATGAGACTGAAGTTGAAGAACAGATGATTTAACTGGAATGTTTTAGGAAAACTGGGTAGATAAGTCAAATGCCCTGAATTCCCTTAATATCTGTTATCATTTTGAAATCTTATTTTTAAGAAATTGCTGAAAATTTGACAAAACTAATGTGGATGGCTACAATTGAACTTAACAATATCTATATGGAGGAAGAGGTAAAATTTACATATTTAGAAATGAATGCTCTCATCCCATCCCAACTACATATTCAGGTGAAATGCGTGCACCTCCTCTTAGCTAGAACATGTTTCTTTTCTTTTTCTTTCTTTCGTTCTTTTTTTTTTTTTTTTTTGTAGATAGGGTCTGACTCTGTTGCCCAAGCAGGAGTGCAGTGGGGTGCAATCTCGGCATACTGTAACCGCCACCTCCTGGGCCATCCTTCCATCTCAACTTCCCGAGCAGCTAGGATGCCACCATGTCCGGCTAATTTTTGTATTTTTTGTAGAGACAGGGTTTCCCCATGTTGTCCAGGCTGGTCTTGAACTCCTGAGCTCAAGCAATCTGCCTGCCTTGGCCTCCCAAAGTGTTGGGATTACAGGCGTGAGCCACTGCACCCGGCCTGGAACATCTTTTTCTAGCTTGTTGTTCCTCTTGGCTGTTTTTCATTTGGATTTCCTCAATCAGGTCCCAGGCCTGTCACCATAGCCAGGGTCTGTTAACCATCACCACTGATTCTACATTAGGTAGGACATTCCTGGGTAAGCTAATAGCTCACCTGCCTTTCTGACTGATTACAGCGGTGCTCTCTGTGGCCACTTATCATGCAGCATCATTTGAGAAGGTGCTGTTCTTTGTTTGTATCTTGGGGTGGAATTGGTTTGCTTCCTGGCATTCCTGGAATTGCATCTGAAAAGACAGGGCTCATTATCATTTTTTTTTTTTTTTTTTGAGACGGAGTCTGGCTCTGTCGCCCAGGCTGGAGTGCAGTGGCCCAATCTCGGCTCACTGCAAGCTCCGCCTCCCGGGTTCACACCATTCTCCTGCCTCAGCCTCCCGAGTAGCTGGGACTACAGGCACCCGCCACTATGCCCGGCTAATTTTTTGTATTTTTAGTAGAGACGGGGTTTCACCGTGTTAGCCAGGATCATTTCCATGGAGCAGATGTGCGATGCTTTGCCTATGCATCCACTGGGCAAAGAAACTGAGTCTCAAACATGAAATTCGCTGTGTCCTTTCTGTAGCAACTCTAAGTATGGTATGTGGTGACTCTCTTCTTCCTCCACTCTTTCTACTGGTTGTGGCAGCATCAGGTAAACACCCCAAGAGAAAGAGAAGCTGAGAGTCCTTGGAGTGATTTCAAGTTTCAGGCTTCTTTGTAATCTTCAGAAGCCATCCTTCTAGGGCTTGCTATGCTGTTAGGTGTGCATTTACTTTACCAGCTTACTATCAAGGATATTACAAACAGTATCAGTGAGCAACAAATGAAGAGATGAATATGGTAAGGTATATAGGAAGGGGCTTGAAGCTTCCATACCCTTTCTTGGAGCAGTACCCTCAAAGAACCTCTGTGTGTTCAGTTATCTGGAAGCTCCTGAAATATATTTCTTAAATAATAAGACTTGAAAGTCTAAATGACTCCTTGATCCAGGGGCAGCAGCATGAATATTATGTTAGCAGCATGAAAACAACATTCATCTCCTTGTACATCTCCTCAGAGCTCTTGGATGACCAGGTGTGTCATCAATGGGTAGTAATATTTTGAAAGGAATCTATTTTTCTGAGCAGTAGGTCTCAACAGTGGACTTAAAGTATTCCATAAACCAGGCTATAACAGCTGTGCTGTCACTTAGGTTTTGTTGTTCCATTTATAGAGAGCACAGATAGAGCAGATTTAGTGTAATTCTTAAGGGCCCTAGGATTTTCAGAATGGTAAATGAGCATTGGCTTCAACTAAAAGTTAACAGCTGCATTAGTTCCTAACAAGAGAGTCAGCCTGTCCTTTGAAGATTTAAAACAATGCATTGACTTCTCCTCTATAGCTATGAAAGTCTTGGATGGCTTCTTCTTCCAATATAAGGATGTTTTGTCTATATTGAAAATCTTTTGTTTAGCATAGCCACCTTCATCATTGATCTTAGCTAGATCTTCTGGATAACGCGCAGCTTCTCCAACAGCACTTGCTGCTTTCCCCTACACTTTTATGTTTGTTCTTCTATCCAGACCATTAAAACGTTCTCCCTATTAGCAATAAGGCTGTTTCACTTTCTTATCATTTGTGTGTCCACTGGAGTAGCACTTTTAATTTCCTTCAAGAACATTTTCTTTGCATTCACCACTTGGCTAACTGTTTGGTGCAGGAAGCCTAGCTTTCAGACTTTCCCAGCTTTCAACATGCCTTCCTCACTAAGCTTAGTCATTTCTAACTACTGACTTAAAGTAAGAGATGTGTGACTCTTCCTTTCATTGGAACACTTACAGGCCATTGTAGAGTTACTAATTGGCCTAACTTCAGTATTGCCATATCACAGGGACTAAGGAAGCCAAGGAGAGGTAGAGAGGGTGAGCAGCCAGTTAGTGAAGAAGTTAGAACAAATACATTTATTGTTTGTCTTCTTAGATGGTTGTGGTCCGTGATGCCCCAAAACAATTACAACAGTAACATCAAAAATACTAAAGGCAGATCACCATAACAGATAACAATAATAATAATAATAATAGTAATAAAAGTTTGAAATATTGTGAGACCTACCAAAATGTGACACAGAGACACAAAGTGAGCACATGCTGTTGGAAAAATGGTGCCAATAGACTTGCTTAATGCAGGGTTGCCACAAACCTTCAATTTGTAAAAAACTATCTGTGACGTGCAATAAAGCAAAGGACAAAAAACAAGGTATGTTTGTATCAATTTCACTTCCTAATACTATTTATGTCATTGATTAGATAACTCTTTAATTCAAGATTTCCTATATGATTACAGTATCTCATCCCCTTATCTTTGTTTATTTTTACCATATCAGTACAATTTTTCAAGACAACATAAACAGCACTGTAGTTCACATTAACCATAGTCCTGCTAAGACTATTGAAAAAATCCAGTCTAATGCTCAGTCTTGCCATCATCAATGACAAAGTCCTGTACAATTTCCTACAAACTCATCTTGTACAAATAACCACACTCTTAATATGCAGGTCCTAATCTATGTGTGGAGTAACTGGTCACTTTTCAACTATGTTTTCTGTCTACCTTTTAGGGTGTTTTTTTTTTTTGGTGACAGAATGGGTATTTTTTTGTTTGTTTTTACAAATTATTTAAAGTACCTTCTAGGGGTGGCTATTGTCAGGAGAAGGAATCTATTCCAAGATTTGTTTGATATTTAATTTATTTGTAATTTAGATTGGGACTCTGGAGGGAAGATGGTAAACAACTATCAAGTATTTGGGTGGAAAGAATAAGTGGATATGAGATCCATAAGCTTATCTGCTATCTCCCACTCATGTGGATGCTAGAGAAGTTTCCTTGTGAACAGAGCATGTACTTTTGCCTTTTCTATAGCAGTAAAAATGTGGCATGCCAAGCAAAATCCCTCAAAGTGTCAGTCAGATCATCATTAAATGTGAAGTGTAGTTCAGGGCTCCTCAATTGCAGAGATACGGAGAATTTGCAGTGGAAGAAACTACAAGAGGGCAAAATCTAGAATTGATGGAGAAAAGGGAAAGAAATCATATTTACCTCAAAAAAGGTCTAGATGATACAATAGAAAATACTATTATAAATTGACAAACTTGCCAAATTTGTCCATCACATGGTAAACAAAAGGTTAAACACAAATCTCAATTTCTGGTGAGGCTGGGACAACACAAATAAGACCAGAAGAAATGTAGGTAAGACATAGCCAGATATTTGATACCAGTATCCTTTTAGTTTCCATAACAATCTCAAAAGCTATTTAGACATTAATTCCATCAAGGCCTAAAGGGAGCAGACAAAGTATCCTAAAACGAATTCTCTTGTGAGCCTAAGTGATTAATTTTCAATATGTATATAAATTGTATATAAATATAAGTTCACATTTATTAAATTCATTACATCTTATATGTGATTAGATTATTTCAGTTATTTTAGAGTTTTCTATTTTTGCTTTTTTTATTATTCATTTCCTTATTCTGAGGGCTAATGTTCAGAGTTTTAAGTACAATATATGCTGAAAGAAGGTAAAGGAGATGTGATTTTCAATTAAATACATAAAGTATGTTTAAAAACCACTGGCATGATCTTAGTTATTATTATTATTTTTATTTTACTTTAAGTTCTGGGATACATGTGCAGAATGTGCAGGCTTGTAACATAGGTATTTTTGCATCTGCTTAAGAGCCTGTCTTTTTTTCTCTTAATTTTAATATTTAAAGAAATTATCTCAGAATATGACTTCTGAAGTTTGTATATCTAAGAATTATTAAATTTGATGTATTTTGGTTAATTATACCATGAGTTTAAGCCTTCCAAATCCTTACACAAAGTATCACTTTCTACCTTAAAAATGTGAATTAAAAAATATACAAAACTAAAGAATGCTGAGTTTAAAAACAAATAGAAAATAGAGAAGAACATTAAAAAATAAATCGTTTATAGCTCCACTATCTGTAAGCAGCTACTCTTAACATTTTGGCTGACTTCCTTCCAATCCTTTATCTAATCTTCCTTCCAAAGCAAAGAAAATTTCTCTTTAATTATTGTAATCTAAATCTATTGTAATTTAAATAAAAATTTAATTATTGTAATTTAATTATTGTAATATGCCCAATATGCTGGTATATATTTTGCTTCTTATTTCACTTAAAATTATGATTTCAACATTATTACACAAAGTTCATAAACATAATTTTAATGACTGCATCACATTTCATTAATTTCATTTTCTATGAAATAGCTAATCATTCTCTATTATAGCTCTTAATTCTTTGCTATTATAAATATTATAAATAGTACTATAATATGCAATTTTCTGCATAAATCCTTTTCTCAATTGGTAGCTTCCTCAAGTAAATTTTTAAAATAGATAAATCTATTCATTTACCAAACTTATATTGTACCACTGTTTGCTAGGCACTGTTCCCAAAAGTCCTATTATTCATTTAATCATAATAATCCAATAATGTAAGTACTATTATGATTATTCTCATTTTAGAGATGAGGAAATCGAGATGTGCTGGTTTACATTACCCCTGTTTACATAGTTGATAAATGGAGGAGTCTGGATTTGAATCCAGGCCCTTGGACTCTGGGATCTGTGTGAGTATAGGGACTCCACATTAAAGGGAATAAACATTTTGAAAGCTTTTGGTACATATTGCCAAACTACTTTCCAGCCAACAATGGAGTATTAGCATTGATGTTATACTTTAATTTTTTTAATTTAATGGATCAGAAATCATATGTAATTGTTTTAAAACTATTGTTTGGTTACTAATGAGTTTGAATGCTTTTGGATGGTGTTTCCTCTTCTATCAATTGAGTTCTTATCCTTTTGTCCCTTAAGATATTGGTATTTTTGATGAACTCTTGATATCATAAATTTAATATATGGCTCATTTTTCTAATCAGTTACTTGTTAAAAATAAGTGAAGTGGCTTATTTTTATATACCAAAGTTTTCCACTTGATGTTAGTCAGATATGTCATCTTTCTCTTCATGACTTCTTCTATGATGTAGACAAAGTCCACAAGCTCAAAATCCACCAGTGGTCAGAGAGATAATACAATGGGCTGATGTGGGGCTGATGTGGGGCTGATGTGGGCCCAATACAAGGCAACAGGGAGTCTTGAAACTGGGAAGAACTTGCAGCTTGTCCAAACAGGAGGAACACCACTAAATTCCAATTCGTTGTTGATAAGAATAGGCCCACTGTGGCAAGATCTGAATTTTTCCAGAATCCAGATTATTACATACAACATCCTTCAAAGGAAACACTGCAGGCTTAATAAAACATTGGGGTGGGACAGAGGGTTTATAACTTATCACTTTTGCCTCAGAAGTTCTCCATTCAAAATTTTAAATCAGTATTTAATTATATTTCCTTCCAGGTTTTTTAGTGAGTTTTTTATATATTCAAATTTTTATACTACTTGTAATTAGCATTGTGGTGTGAAGCAAGCATCTAGTTGCTTCCATAAAACCAAGAAAGGAAAGAGATGGATTTATGTTTCAAAGTTCTCTTCCCTTGCAGAAGGATCAATGAAATGATGGAGAAATATTAAATGTTATGATAGTGGTTTCTCTAATCTTGAAGAAAAAGTTGCCTTTTTTCTCTGTATGATTGACTTACACTGAACACTCTCATTTCCTGAATTATGGTATATAATTTGCTTGTTTGCTTGAAATTAAGGCAGAAGGATCCATAGATAAATTGGAATTTAAAACTCCTTGAAATGCTCAAAAGAAAACTAACAGAAAGGGGAAAGTATCCAAAGTAATGCAAAACTTTCAGAGGATTAAAACAATCAATCTAATCTTGCATTAAATATTGCAAATTTGATAAGTGAATTTCAGGCAGATTTTAGTTAGTGCGATTATAGTTAGAAAGTGATTAACAAACATCACATTGTTTAAATATTCATTTACTTTCTCAAAAATCATTAATCAAAAGCTTACTCTGTGCTGGAGCAACAGTAGATGTTTTTGTCCTGCTATTACTATTTTGTAGTTTTTTTACCCTCACTTTTGTCCTGGGAGTGCTGTGATTCTGTGTTAATGAATACAAACATTAAAATTAGAATTATAAAACTGAGGGGTTAGTTTGGTCAGGTCTGCCTGTCCTGCTTGCTTTTGGTTGCTTGCTTTTTGTTATTTTTTATCTCTCCCTAAAGTTGAAGTCTGCAATCACTGAAGGGCATGCCACTGAATGCTGAAACGTAACCTTCACCAGCTACTTTATAGATAACCTTCACAGGTCACCATGGTAACGGTTGCTTCAGTTGTTTTTCAGAAACCTGGACCTGCTTCTGTCCAGTTCAAACTGGTTGAGACCACTGACCTTTTAACTGGGTCTGTGCAAGTGCTGGAGAGGCGGCCTTTTTATGTTGGAGGGCCAAAGACTCCATCCTCAGTCCATGCTAATGCTGCCATTTTCTGTACATATGTGCTGTGGAATGCCACGAACTCCAGCTAGGCTGTTGCAGAATGAACCTGTTACTTCATTTTTCCCCACTAGCAACCACCTTTCCCCACACCTTAGACCACTTCACTTCCCTAACACATAAATACCCTTAAGCTTTATCTTTGGGGAGGCAGATTTGAGAGCTGTTCTCCCACCTCCTCCTCGCTGGGTGGCCTTTCGAATAAATCTTTTCTCTTTTGCAAAACCTGAATCATAGTGATTGATTTACTGCTTGAAGGTAGAACAGACCAGAACCTGGCATGTAACAATTATACCAGCAACAAAAGTTGTTGATAAGAAATTACTTTTAACAATTAATTTCATTACCCAAATTAATTCCTTGATTAGTTTTCTACATAGCACACTTAAAGTATTTCTAATTTTGTCATGTGAATAAAATTACTATTTATGTTGTCATAAATAAACATGAATACAATGTCATGAGTAAAAATACTAAAATTATTTTGATCCAGATGAATTCATTTATGTGTAACTAATCAACACAGTCCTGTTTTAACAGTCTTTTGTTCAATTCAAATTTTACTATAACAGCTTCTACTACTATGAGTTTTCTTTTGGGGGCATTATTTTTATGGAGTTCTATTTTCCAAGGTCAAAATTTATAGATCTAAATCTTGCCACACACAGTTTTTATCTATTTTCAGTTTTATTGTAACCGCCCAAGGATTCATTGTGCCCACTGCCCAGATAAAGCCGATTCATCAAGACAGAGGAATTGCAATAGAGAAAGAGTTTAATTCATACTCAAATCAGTTCAGCTGCCTCTGCATGAATTAAACTCTTTCTGGAAATTCAGAGATTGGAGAGACTGACAATTAAGAGACTGGGGTTTTTTAAGGATAATTTCGTGCATAGGAGGCCAGGGACTGGGGAGTGATGATTGGTCCCATTGGAGATGAAATCATAGGGAGTTGAAGCTGTCTTCTTTGCGCTGAGTCAGTTCCTGAGTGGGGGCCACAATACCAGATAAGCCACTTTATCCATCTGCGTGGTGGCAGCTGACCCATCAAGTTCAGGGTCTGAAAAATATTCTGAGCACCAATCTTAGATTTTACAATAGTGATGTCATCCCTATTGTAAATGGGGAGGTTTGGAATCTGTGACCTCTCCCTGCCTAACTCCTAAACCATAATTTCTAAACTTGTGGCTAATTTGTTAGTCCTATAAAGCAAGAAGAGGGTTTGTTTCAGGAAAGAGCTGTTATCATCTTTGTTTCAAAGTTGAAACTATAAACTATGTTCCTCCCAAAGTTAATTTGGCCTATGCCCAGGAATGAACGAGGACAGGTTGGAGGTTGGAAGCAAGATGGAGTCGGTTAGGTTAGATCTCTTTCACTGTCATAATTTTCTCACTGTTATAATTTTTGCAAAGGTGGTTTCATTATTTTATATTATTTCTAGTTTTTTAAATTAGTTCTGTTATAGTTAGTATTTATTTCTTAGCTAATTCATGATAAAATTGTTAAATCTCTCAGTATTGGTCTCTTGCCCAGAATCATCTGTTACAAAGCCAATTTAATTCTTCTTATTATTTTTTGGACCTTGTATAAACTGTCCACGACACTTGTGGCCCAAAGAGCAAATATGCAGATAAAAGAGATTGCCTCTAAAAAACTAAAGCTGCTTTCTCTAAAAGAAAGGGGAAAATGCTAGGTTTGGGGGGGAAGGCTTTCTTGAGAAGGTAGCATATGATCCGCATCACAAAAGACGAGAAAGAATTCACCAGGTGCCCATAGAGTCAAAGAACATTCCATAGAAAAAGCAAGTGTTAAAAACATGGAGGCAGGGAGAGGAGAACACATGGTAGCACCAAATAAAAACTGAATGAACAAATACATCATCACTTCTAATATGAGGTTATAGAAAGTAAAGACAAATGGATGGGTTTGTGTATGGTAAATAGTAACTGGATTGTAGGATACATGGGAAGGGTGAAGGAGGTTTTAAATAAGAACATGAAAGGCTATGGAGATGAGTGAGTGGACGATGACATTCAGGCTCCCACTTAAATGAGTGGATGTACCTTGATGCTGTTAAACAAGAAAGAAAACACAGAAGGACATGAAGGCAACTGTCCATTCGTTGCTCTTGGACCATCTTGCCTTGAAAGACCTGACACACTGGAATCTGTTTTTTTTCCAAAGACCCCAGGAAAGATTTTTCACTGCTCCTTTGTTCAGTCATTTTGATGCTTTCAAATCCCTCATTAAAATCAGCAAAGGCCAGGTGCAATGGCTTACGCCTGTAATCCCAGCACTTTCGGAGGCTAGGCAGGCAGATCACTTGAGGTCAGGAGTTTGAGACCAGCCTGGCCAATATGATAAAATCCCATCTCTATTAAAAATACAAAAAAAAAAAAAAAAAAAAATTAGCCAGGTGTGGTGGTGCACACCTGTAGTCCCAGCTACTAGGGAGGCTAAGGCAGGAGAATTGTTTGAACCCGGGAAGCGGAGGTTGCAGTGAGCCGAGATTATGCCATTGCACTCCAGCCTGGGTGTCGCAGCAAGACACTGTCTCAAAAACAAAAACAAAAACAAAACAACAACAACAAAAATCAGCAAAATATTCCTGTTGTCTAACCGACTAATACTCTTGCTGTGTTTACCTCCATTTCCCATTCTATCTTGAAAGAAATGGAGAACAGCTAGTTACCATATTTTAATAGGTGTATTTCCCAGGATGTTTTGTCTTAACCTCTCAAATCTCTCTTTTCTGTATTCTGATTCAATCCCCTCCATAACATATAACTCTTTGTTTCAGGGATTATTTGATCAGCCTGTTGGCCAGTGGTATTATGGCCACTGAATTTTTTAAAAATGCAAAATGTACATGTTTACTTAGTTGTTCTTACACTTTGCTCCAACAATTTCTTCTTTAGTTGTTTCTTTTCTTATTCTGTGGAAACTTGAAATTTAATGAGGAAATAAGGACAGCAAGTTATGGTAAAAGAGTCCATGAATATTTTGCCTGAGGAAAAACACTAACATGGTTAATCAGTGTCTTCAAATCTCAGAGGGTCTCCTTCTACCCCACCATAATAAATAATTCTTTACCATGGATTAAGTTCAAAGAATGAGGAATATAACTATAAGGAAGTGTGAATTATAGTGTGTGTGTGTGTGTGTGTGTGTGTGTGTATTCCCACCCAAGTGGAACATTAATGGCATAACCTACCTTAGGAGGTTGTGGTGTCTCTGCCCTAGACACCTTGGCGCAGTGGGCGAAGTACTCTAAAAACTTAGAAGAACCTAGTGTGAGTCTCATCACTTTCATTTACTAGCTACATGACTTTGGGGAAGTCACTTTATCACTCTGAGGCTCAGTTTCCCCATCTGTAAAATGGAGATAGTATACATTTCATATAATTTTATGAGTTAGATGGGATCATATATATGAATATGCTTTGTAAACTATAAATTATTATAAATAGGTAAATAACCTTTATCTGAGAAGACATTCTTCTGGAATGGCTTGAGAGATTTCATGTGGGATTATATATGCTTCACTTCTGAAGAGGGTCCCAACATCAGATGTCCTGCCTGGGCTAGCTCATCTGCAAGCTCCATGAGTCCTCTCTCGCACCTGCTGCAGTGATTCTGCAACAAACAGATCATTCCCAGTCAGAGCAACAGAAGGAGGTAAGATAAGGTTTCCAAAAAATTGTCCCATTTTGTGTACGTGCCATGATATATGTAACCAGTGCCCAATCTGAGGGATATGAAGACTATTTCTAGGGCAAAGATGAACAGTAGGGTCAGAATTGTTACCTGTTATTTCCTCCTAATGGGAAAAGTTTAGGTAGAAATTCTGGCCTCCCTACAGGCTGAGGCAGAGACATGAAGAGAGGGGCAGAAATGCACCCTATTCCCAGAAATGTCATCTTCAAATAATAATTTTGCCTGTTCGTTTTCATTTCAAGTGATGTAGTGGAGCCAGCTGTTACCAGCTCTCAAGAGCCAATTGTTAAATTTCAAGAGTTTTGAAAATTGATTGTTAAACATAGCCATTATTAATATTTTAAAACGAAGGTAATAAATACTTAAAATTCATCACTTCCGAATTTTGTCACTATATTTTACTATTATCTATACTCTCAAGATTATTTATGTCTATTGCATCCGTATGGTAGGAAAGCCATTTAATAGCGACCTAACATATCTCTTCCCAGCTCCATGATTAGTGGTGTCTCATGGGTAACTTGAAATAAGTCATTGTGGAAGTGTTTATGCCATGAAAATTGGCAAATGCTACAAATAAGGTACCCCCCACCCAGAGCCATTTGTTAAACACTTAACCAGCACACCACTCATTTAATTCATTTGTCTAAATGCTTTTGGCTAGTACTTGCAGGGCACCCAAAAGCTCAAAGCAGTGTGGAGAGTTAGTTGACAATGCAGCTTCTGGAATCAGACTCCTGAGGTTTAAATTTGAGCTTTACCACTTACTGTATATCTTGGACAAGTTACTGACCCTTTCTTTGTATCTGTAAAATGAAGATAAAAGAAGAACTCCTACCTCATAGGATTACTGTGAAGCTTAAAAGGATTACTACTAATAACACATATAGAACAAACAATACCTAACACACAGTGTGTAATTACTTTGATTTAGATTAGTTATGTTAATTTAGTTTTAATTATGACATGGAAGCATCTTTCTGGTCCTATTTTACTAAAAAAATTTTAAGAACTGGGTATCAACATCAAATTTTATCAAATGCCTTTTAAACATCTATATAATTGATTAGAAGTTTTTCATCTTTGAAATATTAATATAGTGAGTTGTATTAGTGGGATTCCCCCTATTAGAAGAACCTTTAATCCCTCAAATGAATTTCACTTGGTCATGATGTACTATTCTTTGAATGCACTGCTGAATTCCATTTGCTAATAATTTAGTCTATTTCACCATTATTAATAAATCACCTTACTTATTATTTTCTTTTGTATAATTTTTCAAGTTTTAGTCTCAATGGTTTGATGACTTTGTGAAAGTAATCAGCGATCCTTATTTTTTCTGTCCTTGCAAACAGTTTCATTAGCCTTGAAAATATCCGATTGCTACAAGATTTAAAATTTACCTATGGAGCTATCAGGGCCTGAAGCTATTTTGAGGCATAGCCTTTTGTTAACTTCCTCTATCTGAATGGCTCTCAAACTTGGTTGCACATTGAAATCACCTGGGGAGCTTTTAAAAAATACTGATGCTATTGTGAAAGACAGTGGGGTGATTCCTCAAAGACCTAAAGACAGATACTGGGTATATACCCAAAGGAATATAAATAATTCTATCATAAAGACACATGCACATGTATGTTCACTGCAACACTGTTTGCAATAGCAAAGACATGGAATCAACATAAATGCCCATCATTGATAGACTGGATAAAGAAAATATGGTATATATATACCATGGAATACTATGCAGCCATAAAAAAGAATGAGTTCATGTCCTTTGCAGGGACATGAATGGAGCTAGGGGCCACTATCCTTAGAAAACTAACACAGGAACATAAAAACAAATATCACATGTGTTCACTTATAAGTGGGAGCTAAATATGAGAACTCATGGATATATAGAGGGGAACAACACATGCTGGGGCCTATTAGAGGATGGAGAGTGGAGGGTGGGAGGAAGGAGAGGATCAGGAAAAATAACTTATGGGTACTAGGCTTAATACCTGGGTGATGAAATAATCTGTACAAGAAACCCGCATGACACAAGTTTACCAGTGTCACAAACCCGCACAGGTACCCCTGATCTTAAAATGAAAGTTTAAAAAGTAAAAATAAATAAATAAATAAATAAATAAATAAATAAATAAAACTGTTGCCTATGTGATGTGGTAGATACATTAATTAGCTTGATTTAATCATTTTGCTAACATATCAAAACATCACATTGTTTTCTATAAATATATAACTATTGTCAATTAGATTTTCTTCAAATATTAATACCGGAGTGTTTCTTTCCTGGTTTTTTTTTTTTTTTTTTTTTTTACAGAAGGGGTCTTATTCTGTTGCCCAGGCTGGAGTGCAGTGGTGCAATCATAACTCACTGCAGCCTTGAACTCTCAGGCTCAAGTGATCCTCTCCCTTCAGCCTCTTGAGTAGCTGAGTCTGCAGGTATGTGCCACCATGCCCAGCTCCAATATGTTATTTTAATTGGTCTGGTATGCATCCTAGGGATGGGGATATTTAAAAGCTCTCCAAGTGACCACAATGTAAAGCCAAGGTTCAGAACTACTGCATTACATTCATTTCACTCAGTATATTTAATTTTGTTTCTATCTTTCATTCAACAAATTTTATTGATTCATATTAACCCAGAAAATTACCTACTTCTTTCTGGCTTTCAAAGTGATTGCCATAGAGTCTTGCAAAGTACTGTTGCATAATTATTTTTATTTTCTTTGTGGCTGTGATTATTTCACCTTTTAAAATTTGTGTATTTTTGCTCTCTTTCTACCACTTCATTTTTAATTATTAGATAGACAGTAGTTTGTCTATTTTATTGGCTTTTTTTTTTTTTTTTGAGACGGAGTTTCTCTCTTGTTGCCCAGGCTGGAGTGCAATGGCGCGATCTCGGCTCATCGCAACCTCTGCCTCCAGGGTTCAAGCTATTCTCCTGCCTCAGCCTCCTGAGTAGCTGGGATTACAGGTATGTGCCACCACACCCGGCTAATTTTGTGTTTTTAGGAGAGATGGGGTTTCTCCATGTTGGTCAGGCTGGTCTCAAACTCCCAACCTCAGGTGATCCACCCACCTTGGCCTCCCAAAGTGCTGGGATTACAGGTGTGAGCCACCGCGCCCGGAGTTTATTGGCTTTTTCCTAGGACCAATTCTTGAATTCATTTATTGATTCTATTCTATTTCTGGTTTGTTTTTTTAAATTTTTTTATTTCCACAGGTTTTGGGGGAACAGGCGGTACTTGGTTACATGAGTAAGTTCTTTAGTAGTGATTTGTGAGATTTTGATGCACTCATCACCTGAGCAGGATACACTGCACTTATTTGTAGTCTTTTATACCTCACCCCCGCCCACTCTTTCCTCTGAGTACCCTAAGTCTATTGTATCATTCTTATGCCTTTGCATCCTCATAGCTTAGCTCCCTTTTATGACTCACGGCATACAATGCGTGGTTTTCCATTCCTGAGTTACTTTACTTAGAATAATAGTTTCCAGTTCCATCCAGGTTGCTATGAATGCCATTAATTCAATCCTTTTTATGACTGAGTAGTATTCCATTTTATATATATACATATAAAGTGAGATATACATATGAGAGATATATATACGTATATATACACATATATACATATATACATATATACACATATACGTATATATACACATATACGTATATATATATACATATATATACGTATATATATGTATATATATCTCACAACTTCCTCATCCACTCATTGAATGAGGGACCTTTGGGCTGGTTCCATATTCTTGCAATTACGAATTGTGCTGCTATAAACATGTGTGTGCAAGTATCTTTTTTGTATAATGACTTCTTTTCTTCTGGGTATATACCCAATAGTGGGATTGCTGGATCAAATGGCAGTTCTACTATTAGTTCTTTAAGGAATCTCCATGCTGTTTTCCATAGGTTGTACTAGTTTACATTCCCACCAGCAGTGTAGAAGTGTTCCCTTTTCACAGCATCCATGCCAACATCTATTCTTTTTTGATTTTTTGATTATGGCTATTCTTGCAGGAGTAAGGTGGTATCACACTGTGGTTTTGATTTGCATTTTTCTGATCATTGGTGATGTTGAGCAGTTTTTCATATATTTTTTGGCCATTTGTATATCTTCTTTTAAGCCAACTTTTTTATGGGACTGTTTGATTTTTTCCTGCTAATTTGCTTGAGTTCTTTATAGATTCTGGATATTAGCCCTTTGTCAGATGTATTATTATGAAGATTTTCTCTCACTTTGTGGGTTGTATGTTTACTCTGCTGATTCTTCCTTTTGCTGTGCAAAAGCTCTTTAGTAAGTCTGAGCTATTCATCTTTGTTTTTGTTGCATTTGCTTTTGGGTTCTTGGTCATGAAGTATTTGCCTAAACCAATCTCTAGGAGTGTTTGTCCAATGTTATCTGCTAGAACTTTTATAGTTTCAGGTCTTAGATTTAAGTCCTTCATTCATCTTGAGTTGATTTTTGTATAAGGTGAGAGATGGGGATCCAATTTCATTCTCATACATGTGGCTAGCCAATTATCCCAGCACCATTTGTTGAAAAGAGTGTCCTTTCCCCATTTTATGTTTTTGTTTGCTTTGTCAACGATCAGTTAGCTGTATGTATTTGGGTTTATTTCTGGATTCTCTATTCTGTTCTATTGGTTGATGTGCCTATTTTCATACCAGTACCGTACTGTTTTGGTGACTATAGCCTTATAGTATAGTTTGAAATCAGTAATGTGATGCCTCCAGATTTGTTCTTTTTGCTTAGGCTTGCTTTGGCTATTTGGGCTCTTATTTGGTTCCATATGAATTTTAGGATTTTTTTTCTAGTTCTGTGAAGAATGATGATGATATTTTGATGGGAATTGCATTGAATTTGTAGGTTGCCTTTGGCAGAATGGTCATTTTCACAATAATTGATTTTACCCATCTGTGAGCATGAGATGTGTTTCCATTTGTTTGTGGTGTCTATGATTTCTTTCAGCAGTGTTTTGTAGTTTTCCTTGTAGAGGTCTTTCACCTCCTTGGTTAGGTATATTCCTAAGTTTGTTTGTTTTGTGGCTATTGTAAAAGGGGTTGAGTTCTTAATTTGATTCTCAGTTTGGTTGCTGCCGGTGTATAGCAGAGCTACTGATTTGTATACATTAATTTTGTATCTTAAAACTTTGCTGAATTTATTTATAAGTTCTAGGAGCTTTCTGGATGAGTTTTTAGGGTTTTCTAGGCATATGATCATATCATCAGCAAACAGCGACAGTTTGACTCTTTACCAATTTGGATGCCCTTTATTTCCTTCTCTTGTCTGATTGCTCTGGCTAGGACTTCCAGTACTATGTTGAATAGAAGTGGTGACAGTGGGCATCCTTGTCTTGTTCCAGTTCTCAGAGGGAATGCTTTCCACTTTTCCCCATTCAGTATTATGTTGGCTGTGAGTTTGTCATAGATGGCTTTTATTACATTGAGGTATGTCTCTGGTATGCCAATTTTGCTGAAGGTTTTAATCATAAAGGGACGCTGGATTTTGTCAAATGCTTCTTCTGCGTCTATTGAGATGATCATGTGATTTTTGTTTTTAATTCTGTTTATGTGGCATATCACATTTATTGACTTGTGTATGTTAAACCATCCCTGCATCCCTGGCATGCAACCCACTCGATCATGCTGGATTATCTTTTTGATATGCTGTTGGATTCAGTTAGCTACTATTTTGTTAAGAATTTTTGCATCTGTGTTCATCAGGGATATTGGTCTGTAGTTTTTTTTTGTCATGTCCTTTCCTGGTTTTGGTATTAGGGTGATAGTGGCTTCATAGAATGATTTAGGAAGGATTCCCTCTTTCTCTATCTTGTGGAATAGTGTCAATTGGATTGTTACCAATTCTTTGAATGTCTGATAGAATTTAGCCGTGAATACATCTGGTCCTGGACTTTTTTTTCCTTGGTAACTTTTGTATTACCATTTCAATCTTGCTGCTTGTTATTGTTCTGTTCAGGGTTTCTAATTCTTCTTGATTTAAGCTAGAAAGTCAACAAAGAAACAGTGGATTTAATCTATGCACTAGAACAAATGAACTTAACAGATATTTACAGAACATTCTACCCAATAGTCACAGAATATACATCCTATTCATGAGCACATGGAACTTTCTCCAAGACAGACCATATGATAGTCACAAAACAAGTCCCAATAAATTTAAGAAAACTGAAATTATATCAAGTACTCTCTCAGAACACAGTGGAAAAAATCGGAAATCAACTCCAAAGGAACCTTTGAAATCATGCAAATACATGGAAATTAAATAACCTGCTCCTGAATGATCATTGAGTCAACAATGAAATCCAAATGGAAATTTGAAAATTCTTTGAACTCAACGGTAATAGTGACACAACCTATCAAAACCTCTGGGATACAGCAAAGGCTGTGCTAAGAGGAAAGTTCATAGCCTTAAATGCCTACATCAAAAAGTCTGAAAAAGTACAAATAGACAATGTAAGGTCATACCTCAAGGAACTATAGAAACAAGAACAAATCAAACCCAAACCCAGCAGAAGAAAAGAAATAACAAAGATCAGAGCAGAACAAAGTGAAATTGAAACAAAAAAAATACAGAAGATAAATGAAACAAATAGCTGTTTCTTTGACAATATAAATAAAATTGATGGACCATTAGCAAAATTAACCAAGAAAAGAGAGAAGATCCAAATAAGCTCAATTAGAAACAAAATGGGAAATATTACAACCAACACCACAAAAATAAAAAACATTGTTCAAGACTACTATGAACACCTTTACATGCATAAACTAGAAAACCTAGAGGAGATAGATAAATTACTGAAAACATACAACCCTTTTTCTGTTTTCTTACTCAACAATTTCTGCTTTGATCTTTACAGATTTTCTGCTTCTGGTCTTCCCTTTGTTAATTTTGTTTATCTGCTTCTAATCTCTTTGGCAATTTCATTTTGTTTTGTTTCATTTAAGTTCATTTATCCTTATTCTTTTCGTTAAATAATAGAAGTATTTCAGGCTATTAAATTTTCCTCCAATAAATATCTGTGTACAGTATTCGTTAATATATAATACTTTTATCTGAATTTTTTAAGATCACTTACAATTGTTTTGAGTTCCTGCTTAATATAAGAGTTGTTTTTGGATGGCTTCTTAGTTTTTCAATTTTCAAGTAGGTAATGTCGGTTTTATTATTGTCACTTCTGAATTGGTTGAACAATCCTTCGAAAATATCTCCTTGGTAAAACTTAATTGAATATGTTTAACACTAGACACTTAAACAATAGGAAAAGTAACTGATCTATTGAGTTTTATAAACAGAAGAACTGGCACCAGATACCCTTCCATCCCAAGCAGATTGATCTCCTGGCTTGAACTTTCTTGGGAAGGGAATAGTTAGGACTCAATGCATCATCTAAAAGGATGGATGGTGTCCGTCAGGTACAGAATCCCAAGTGTGCAACCAGGAGTGAGGCTTTTTTCATTGCTTCCTTCCATGCTCTGTCAGAAGCAAGTTCACTGTAAGGTCATTATGGTAGGCAAGGGTCAGCAAATTTGTTCTATGAAAGGCCAGATAGTAAGTATTATAGATTTCGTGTGCTGGGTTACTGATATTGCATATGGGACATACTCATAATAAAAAATTGTTTATTGTTTATCTCAAACTCAAATTCAACTGGGTGACTTATATTTTTATTTGATAAATCTGGCCACCCTACTTATAAGCCATATGGTCTCTGTGGCAACTACTTAGCCCTGCTGTTGTAGTGGGAAACAACCATAGACAATACATGAATCAGTGGGTGTGGCTGCATTCCAGGTAAACTTCATAAAAATTGGCAGTGGGCTATATTCGGCCTGAGGGCCATGGTTTGTCCATCTCTGCGTTAAACCACTGTTTTTCAACATTTTATGTGCATCAGAATACCATGGAGGGTTTGTTAAAACACTGATTTCTGAGCCCCATCCCTGGAGTTCATGATTCCCTAGATTTGGGGTGAACCTCAACAGTTTGCATCTCTATCAAACTCCCAGGTGATGCTGCTCCTGGTGGTCTGTAGGCCACACTTTGAGTATCGTTGCATTCAAGGAAATGCCTTATTGCCTTTTTGTTGCTAGAACCCACTTAGAGTAACATAGGCTTTTTTATTATTATTTAAAGACCTCATCAATCTTACGAGACAAAAACTTCTAAATGATGAAATTTAAATAGTCTCATGTCCAGAACTTCCTAGCCAGCAAGGCTTCTCTAACACATATGGAAACTTTAGGCTAATTATAAAAAGTCACTCCCTCTCAGGGAAGAATTAGAAAAAAGGCACAGCTTTTTTTTCCTTCAACTTTTATTTTAAGTTGAGGGGTACATGTGCAGGATGTGCAGGCTTGTTACATAGGTAAAGATGTGCCATGGTAGTTTTCTGCACAGATCATCCCATCACCTAGGTATTTAAGCCAAGCAACCATTAGCTATTCTTCCTGATGCTCTCCCTCCCCCCAGTCCCCAATGGGCCCCAGTGTGTGTTGTTCCCCTCTGTGTGTCCATGTGTTCTCATCATTCAGCTCCCAATTATAAGTGAGAAGAGGCAGTGTTTGGTTTTCTGTTCCTGCATTAGTTTGCTGAGGATAACGGCTTCCAACTCCATCCATGTCCCTACAAAGGACGTGATCTTGCTCCTTTTTATGGCTGCATAGTATTCCATGGTGTACATGTACCACATTTTCTTTATCCAGTTTATCACTGATGGGCATTTAGGTTGATTACATGTCTTTGCTATGGTGAATAGTGCTGCAATGAACATACACAAAGGCACCACTTCTTCTGAACTCACACAGCCCCTCGCCAGGATACACAGCTTGGTCAGTTGAGTGCAGGCCAGATTTCAGCATCTATTCTTCCCTTCAGGAGCCTCTATGCAGTGCACAGACTGCATGACACAGCTGGTTGACCAGAAGAATGTTATCTACAATTTACTTAATCAAAATAACACATTCTAAATTTAAAATATTCCATATGAATTTATTTTGTTTTCTTGCAGTGAAAAGAAAAACATGAAAGAATATTCTTAAGGAAAATCCCATGCACAAGCTGATACCTGCTCTCCTTTCCTCATATCTCAAGGGGAGAAAATAAACAGAAGTTTAAGAAATGTTTAAGAAAATTTAAGAAATAAACAGAATTTTAATGTCTAGTTTTAGTGTAGTGAATATGGTCTGAACTGTTTTGGCTCTTTGGAATTCAGTTTTCTTTATAGTCTAATATGTCAACAGTAGTATTTTGTAAATGTTCCACGACCCTTCACAAGAAGGTATATTCCCTATTTGGAGATGATAGATTTTAAAATATTTCTACTGATAAACATATCCTTTTCTGTAGTAATGTCTATATGTCATGGATTCTCTATATTCTTACTTATCTTCCTGATATAAGAATGACTTGGGATGTAGGAGAATACCAATGAGGGAAGGGAGAGAGTTTCCATGTGTCATTTTGTATCCCGGCCACATAGCACAATACTGACAACATAACAGGCACTCCCCTATCAAATGAATGAGCTTTTTTGGCTGTAAAGTAGGTGGAGTGCAATTGGCCCCAGTGATCCATTCAAATAAAAATGGATTTCTATCCTCTTTCCTTTCTCCCAACTGGGCTTGTAGTATATTCCCTAATCTGGAGTCAGCTATAATTGGTGCATTTTAATTAGAAAAATCAGTCAATATTTTTCTCTGATGTTTCTTCTCTTTGGTTCCAGTCTTATTCATTGAGGTTACACAGACAAAGTAAATTCTCTCTTCTAAATGGAAAACCTGTAAACATCCATGTTTGGCTTTCAGCAAAAGAACGATAATAAAAATTAGAAAAATTTGTGAAACCCAAAATAACAATGAAACTACATATAATTTTGTGGAATATAACTAGGGCAGTAATTAGGGCAGAACTTTCTCTTAAAAGAAGTTAAAATTTTAAAAATTAGCAAACAACTTAATCACAGAATAAAATACATTATGCAAGGAAAGTGAAAGGAAGAAAAAATGCACATAATAGATGGATTGAACAAAATTCAAAGATTGATTAAACTAATAAAGGTCGAAGAAATTAATACTTTGACAGTTCTCTGGCATGATTTATGTTATAAAAAAACAGACTTAAATAAACAATATTAAAAATGAAAGGGGCACAGATGTTGCAGACTGAATTATAAGGGGGGCTTCTGCTTCTGATATTTATAGACAAGGTAATTTGGATCAACCATCTCAACAAAAACAACCAAAAGCTTGACACATTTTAAAATATCTACAATAAAGGCATTAAAGAACTAAAAATGCAGTGAAGAATTTTAGAGCCAAGATCCAGGAGCATTCACTATGTATTTAGCCACATTAGAAATAGCTGATATGGCCAGGCATGGTGGTTCACGCCTGTAATCCCAGCACTTTGGGTGGCCGAGGCTGGTGGATCACCTCAGGTCAGGAGTTTGAGACCAGACTGGCCAACATGGTGAAACCTGCCTCTACTAAAAATACAAAAATTAGCTAGGAGTGGTGGCGGACCCAGCTACTCGGGAGGCTGAGGCAGGAGAATCGCTTGAACCCGGGAGGCAGAGGTTGCAATGAGCCAAGATCATGCCATTGCACTCCTGCCTGGGTGACAGAGCGAGACTCTGTCTCAAAAAAAAAAAAGAAAGAAAGAAAGAAAGAGGGAGGAAGGGAGGGAGGGAGAGAGAGACAGAAAAAGAAAGAAAAAGAAAGAAAGAAAGAGAAAGAAAGACAGAAAGAAGCAAAGCAAAGCAATAGCTGATGTAGCTGAGGAAAGAACTGGTAAAGTGAGTGACTCATGCCTGTAATCCAGACACTTTGGGAGGCTGAGATGGGAGGATCGTTTGAGTCCAGGAGTTCAAGACCAGCCTAGGCAACATGGCAAAACCCTGTCTCTACAAAAAATACAAAAAATTATCGGGGCGTGGTGGTGCAAGCCTGTAGTCCCAGCTACTCAGGAGGCTGATGTGGGAGGATAGCTTGAGCTCAGGAGGTCAAGGCTACAGTAAGCCATGATCATGCCACTGCACTCCACCCTGGGCAACAAAGCAAGACCCTGTCTCAAAAAAAACAAAAAACAAAAAAAAAAAAAGAAAGAAAGAATTGGTAAAGATGAAGGTATGTCATAAAGAAGATGAAAGAAAGAATGGATAGAGCAAAAGCAATATTTGAAGAGAAAATAGCTTGGAATTAAAGAGGCCTTAAATATCTTCAAAATATTTTATTTATAAAAAGAAAGCCATAGCTTGACACATCACTAGAACTTCTGAAAATGAAAGGCAAAGAGAAAAACTTAAGAGGAGCCTGAAAAAAAAAAAAAGGCAGATTACCTTCAAAGGAACCACGATCAGGTTGGCAGTGTTTTTCTCAATGATGCAAGTCAAAATATAAAATTTTCTTGTTTAAGACTCCATTGTAGCAGACTAGAGAAGGGTTGTAAGTCACAGTGATATGCTCCTGCTGGCCTGGAAGAAAACAAACATCCATGCTGTGAACTGCCTGTGGGGGCCGTGTGGCCAGGAACTCTAGGAGCTGAGACCAATCCCCAGATGACAGCTAGTAAGTCATACGACTGCAAAAAAATGATTCTGCCAGCAACCAGTGAGCTTGGAAGAAGACCAATGCCTCAGATGAGAATGGCAGCCCCAGATGACTCCTTGATTTCCACCTAGTGAGACTGAGCAGAAGACTCAGCTAGTTCATACCCAGACTCCCAACCCACGGAAATGGTGAGATAATTTTCACTTGTAATAGTAAAGAAAAATTGTAAGATAAATTTTAAGATATTGTAAGATAAGATAAAGCAAAAAAATCATATGATAAATTTTACTATAAGCCACTAAATTTGTGGTAACGTTACACTGCAATAGAAAACTAATATATGTTTTAATTTTTTTTTTTTTTTTTTGAGACGGAGTTTCACTCTGTCGCCCAGGCTAGAGTGCTGTGGCGCGATCTCGGCTCACTGCAAACTCCACTTCCCGGGTTCACGCCATTCTCCTGCCTCAGCCTCCCGAGCAGCTGTGACTACAGGCGCCTGCCACCACAACCGGCTAATTTTTTGTATTTTTAGTAGAGACGGGATTTTACTGTGTTAGCCAGGATGGTCTCGATTCCCTGACCTCGTGATCTGCCCCCCTCGGCCTCCCAAAGTGCTGGGATTACAGGCGTGAGCCACCGCGCCCGGCTGTTTTAAATACTTTTAAGAAAATACTATGGAAAATTTTATGCCATTAAATCTGATAATGTAGATAAATGAAAAGTTATTAGAAAAATATAATTTTCCAAGTTGAAGAAGAAATAGAAAAACATAAACACACATATAAGCATGAGATTAAATGAATAGTTTAAAAATATTTCTATAAATAAAAAGCCAGACATAGATTTTAAGGCAGATACTATCAAACAATTAAGGAAAAAAATGCTAACTTTGACTATACTAGAACAAAAGGAAGTACCTCAACCTTTTTAGTGATGTAAATATAACTTTGAAACTAAAATTTGCCCCCTGCAAAAAAGATAATTTCACTCTTGGACATAGCTGCAAAACTCCTAAGCAAAATTTTAGCAAATTGTATATTACAATATATTTAAAAGATTATACCTTATATCATGACCAAAGTAAAGTTTATCCCAGTAATTCAAAGTTGATTTTTTATTTTTATTTTTAAATTAAATTTAATTTTTTTAGAGACAGGGTCTCTCTTTGTCACCCAGGCTGGAGTGCAATGGTGCAATCAGCCTCAACCTCCTGGGCTCAAGTGGTCCTTCTGCCTCAGTCTCCTGAGTAGCTAGGACTACAGGCATGAATCACCATGCCTGGCTAATTTAAAAAAAATTTTTTTTAGAGATGGGGTCTCGCTATATTGCACAGGCTGGTCTCGAATTCCTGTCCTCAAGTGATCCTTCCACCTCAGCCTCCCAAAGTGCTGGGATTACAGGCATGAGCCACTGTGCCAGCCTTGAAGTTGATTTAACATTAAAAAATGAATTAATGTAAATTACCACAGGAACAGAAAATGAAAAATCACATAATCATCTTAAGAGATGCAGGAATGCCATCTATTTTATTGAAAATTCATGTCTGTTTGTAATTTTTTGAAAAAAATCTCAGCAGACCAGGAATAGAAAAGAACTTCCTTAAGCTATTAAAGTGATTATAAACCAAAACCGCATAGCAAACATCATCTTTAATAGTGAAACATTAAAAGCATTATCTGTAAGATCATGTCTACTTTGTTATTAATAAAGGTGATATTTTGACCTCTATCTGCAGACTCATTGTCTTATTTCTCAGTTGATTCAGAACCATATGGGAGAGTAATATTGTTTACTGTATCCCCCTCGAGGTCCCATACAATTATTTTAAGTGATATTATTATATGTGTGGAAATAAAATTGCAAACAAAGAAAACAATAGAGTTTTGGTTATAATTAAAATATACTCAGTCATAATAATGTCTGGCAGGTCCTGGAAGGAAAGAATGCTGGTGATACACATATTTTGCATTCTCAAAGTACAGTGCGGGTGAATTAAGGGACAGAAATCTGCATTCCATGACCACAGCAGCACAATGTACAAAGTATGCCATTGTAGACTAGACTGGTGGGAAAATGTCTTATTATAATGTAATGCTGTGATTCTTGTCATATTTACCTAAGAGGGGCAGGATAGTATTGAATACATTCAACAGCAACAATGTTTCTGTTGTTCTCTTAGCATGCTGTAAACACAGGAAATAAAATATAATACATATTTTATGGTTTATTATATGGAATCTGTTTTAGGAATGGGGTTAGTGCACTTACATTGTAAATGAACTCATCAATCTTGTTTAAATCATGTAGGGTCTTCTGTTAGAAAGCTTCAGCCTATGTGAGGCTTAACTATCTTCTTGTAGTCTGCTTTAAATAAAATGGGCCTCTCATAATTTCAAAACTTACACCACTTAAAACCTGGTTTATCTAATGCATACATAAATCTCTTACTTTTTCGATTAAATTAAATGCATCATTTCACGATGCAGAAAAACATCATTTTTTCTGGGTGAATAAACTTTATAGTAGAAAAATTTAATGTGGTGTTCACGGATCCCCAGGGAATCAACAGATATGTTTCAGAGTGTCCACGCATCTCTGAAATGTTGTAGGAAAAGTTGTGAGCAATAGAGCATTTTTCTTGGTGAGTCCACAATTTATCAGCTTCCCTAAGGCTGCTGGAACCCATGAAGGGTTAAAAATTTCTGTTTTGAAGTCACAAAGTTCCCACAAATTTATTTGGTCTGAAAATTATTCTTTTATCTTGCTGAATTGTTTGTTTCCTCAAGTGTCTCCAATGGAGAGTGATTGAGAGAGAGTTGAGCAGCCATCCACCACCAGTAGCCTCTAATAGAGCTTCAGTAAAGTACTGGTGGATCCCAACAGTAATAAGATAATAAAATAGGAAAATACGCACAAATAATTTTTAAAAATAGGTACAAGAGAAAATATCTGCTAATGACTGACAGATTCAAAGAATCTTGTTCATGGAAAAAGACATTTTTGTAACAACAACCAAAAAAAAGGCCAATCTAAGTGAGATCAAGAATTAAGTCTAGAAAGTCTTCCATTTAGGTACAAACTTGAAATTATACCTAAACTTTGAGGAATGCCTTAAGAGGCAGAGAGTAGCCATAAAAAATGTTCATTTGGTAATTGAATTGTTTGTGGATATGTGATTATTGTGGTATAAAAGAGAGACTCAGTGAGGAGAAGCAGTTTCCCTTTAATCTTTATTAAGGAAGATAAACAACAGCGATTCCTGTCCCTGAATTTGACAATGAGTGGACTGATTGGAGGTACCAAATTCCATAATGGCCAATACGTAATCATTTTGAAATTGAATATATATAATAAAAGATTTAAATTAGGGCTTATTTGAAAATCGAATGGAGATTTTCTTTGCTACTCAAGGCAGAGAACTAGAGCCAGCACTTAGGATTTACAAGACTTGTCTTCCCTCCTCCCACTCTGAAAATTCCCTGGTCAAGTAAGATTAAATCAACAGGCAGTCTATAGGAAGAAGGAAAACCATCCACCCTCCTGATTCTAGCCCAGAGAGCACATAGTTTGCCCTAAAGTGGTAAATCAATTTCTCTTTGTTAACTAAAAATAAGAGAATGCGTATGTTTTCATTAAATGGGAAAACTAATAAAATTTAGAAATCAGACTAATAAAAGCAAAGAAAGGACGTTTATTCATTCAAAAATACAGATAAGATGACCAGCTTTAGGAATCAATGAGGAATGAGCCCTGGAAGTAGGCCTGCTAAAATACAAGCTCAACCAGGATCTTCCAGAGTTCCTTATTAGTGAGACCAGGGTTACCCAGAACCAGATAGGTAAGGGGTGAATGCACAAGTTGCAGTGTCATTTGTAAGACTCAGCTGCCTATTTGTGCAAGGAGAGAACCAAGGAATTGCATCTGGTTGGGTAGGTGTTTTGCATCAGGAATGCTAGAAAGAGATGAAACTACACTGAGACCCTTCACCAGGAGCAAAAACAGAGAAATCAAAAAAGAACAGCCCACAGCAAAAGTCCCTGTAAGATCAGAGCGCTTTGGCCAGGCGTGGTGGCTCATGCCTGTAATCCCAGCACTTTGGGAGGCCAAGGCGGGCGGATCACGAGGTCAGGAGTTCAAGCCCAGCCTGGCCAAGATGGTGAAACCCCATCTCTACTAAAAATACAAAAAATTAGCTGGGGATGGTGGTGGGTGCCTGTAATCCAAGCTTCTGGGGAGGCTGAAACAGAGAATTGCTTGAACCTAGGAGGCAGAGGTTGCAGTGAGCTGAGATCGCGCCACTGCACTCCAGCCTGGGTGACGGAACAAGACTCTGTCTCAAAAAATAAAATAAAGTAAAATAAAATAAAATGAAAAAAAAAAAAAAACTCAGAGCCCTTGTCCGCCAGACCTCTCTGACCTAGCACCAGCCCCATCATTAGAAACATAAGGTCAGGCCCTTACTCTATACTTAAATGGCCAGAAAAAAAAAAAAAAAAAGCTGTTTCTCCATCTGATTTTACATATAACCCAGAAAGCCCTGGAATTATGGTATTTTTAAAGATTTTAAAATTTGAGAATTCAGAACTCTGTGATTTTCACTAAGACATATCTGCTAGGAATAAAATCGGGAAACAACAAGCAATAAAGTTTTGCCATGTATTTCCTAATGAAGTTGTGGAGACAAAAGCATGTGGACCCATGTTTGGGGAGGCATTTGCAGGACAGATGTAAATGACTTTTAATGAAGGGCAACTAAGCCTTAGTGAGAGTTCCTGGAGGCCTCTGCTTGACAAGTCTGTTGCAATGTAGCAACTCATTCCAATGTCGCACAAACCCACTTCAGAAGTGCTTCTACAGGCCTGTCCATTTCCCTTCTTTTCTATTTTAAGTTCATTCCCATTTCCCTTTTCTTCAGCAAGATGGACAGTGAGTAGTTTGCCTTTAATGGTGCCTTGCCTTGCAACAGATTTAAGTTAAATTGTAGAAGTGTTCTAAATTCTCTCATTGCTTCCCTCCCAGTTTTTTCTGCCTTCACTTTGCTCCATTCACCTCTTTGCTACCATATCCACTTCAGTTTCTCCATATCCCTCTGAAAGTGAGGATCTCTGAAGTACCTGCAGCCCCTGAAGATGCCTAACCAAGGCCAAGTATTATGAATGTATCCAGACTTGGCATGCCAGACCCCTGTGATGAGACATCCCTGTGATCTACAAAATAAGTGTAAGGCACAAACTGCCCTGGGAGGTCCTTCTTATTGGTCTGCATTAAAGGGAGATGTTATGGGGGAGAGACAACTATCTGAGCTGATGGTGCAGGGGTAAAAGAATTTACCAAGAGAATTAATTATAGGTACAGAAAGGCAGATTTACTAGAGAAAGTAGGAAAATATTTTGCCAGAGAGGCAACTGGCAGTATCAGCATGAGAGAAGCTGACTGCAAAGAAACAGGCTTGGCTGGAGAGTTTATATTATAGAATAGAGTTTATGCTGTATGCTGAAAAGAGCTTTGTGCAGTGCTGATAATGCCAAGGTTGCAGTGAACTAACTTCAGGGTGTCTGGTAATAGTTGGGTACAGGAAGATTGCGAGTTATTTGTGCAGGAGGGCTATATGTCCTGGACCACGAAGAAAGGTAGACTTACAGCTTATCTGCTTTCTTTTTTTGCTTTCCCTTGGTCCTGCCAGCCTGACTCCTTTTCCCTAATTAGGACTCCACAGAAGACATAATAAATAATGAAAATACCAAAAATAACCTCATCCTAATTTTATAGTGGAGGTTTTAATTCCGTATTGTGCCTCCCTCCATATCATAAGATATGATCGCCTTCCATGATCCCTATCCCTTCTCCAGCTAAGCCTAAAGTGAATCTACTATTCCACTAGAAAAGCTATAACAAAAACCAGACTAGACTTGCTGCTCCTCCCCCTTCTCAGAGTCACCTTCAATATGGAGATTTAAACAAAGAGTAAAACAACCAGAAATCTAAGGGAAAGACAGAGAAAATGATATGCAAAGCTATCCATGATAATGCTCCTCTATGTGTATGTTCAAAAGAAGTTAGTAATCAAGAAGAACCATGACACATCAGTGGACTGGATAATAACTTCAGCTGTTCCATGGCATTGATTAATCTGAGCTATTTTGCTATTTTAAATGCCTGAAAAAAATTGGACTAACTCTAAATAGCTTAGAGAAGAAAGGGAAAGAATGAGAGATATGAGAGAGAAAGACACACACACACACACACACACACACACGGGGGAGGGGGGGTAGGTGGGGAGGGGGGGGAGAGAGAGAGAGAGAGAGAGAGAGAGAGAGACATGCTTGAGCTTCTAACTGGTTACTGTAATAAGACCAACTCTATTCTTGAAGCCTGACCATTCCAACCCGGGGGATAGTTTTGAACCAGTCCTTTCCAAGATTCCCTCATGAGGCCCTGTCCATGGCATGTGGCCCAGGAAGGTCTAGACCAGTTCCAGGTTTCCCTGGGAAATTTCTATTACCATTACCAGATGACTGGATAGATAAGGAAGCCTAGCATATATCATGATCCTTGTGCCCTCAGCTTCAAATCTGGGAACACTTTAACTTTTGTCCACCCATTTTCTAATTTTATTTTGAATTAATTTTCTAGCTAGAGTATGTGCTGACTTAGTTGCCATTTCTTGTGCCCCCAATTAAATATTTGTTATATCAGTATACTATGCTCAACACAACAACAAGTATTGACTGAGCCCCACTCAGTGCCAGGGACCTTATTAAGTACTGCTGATAAAGTGGTAAACAGACAGACAAAAGATCTGTCCAATGGAGCATATATTTGATAAGTTGCTCCCCTCCTAACCCCCATCCTCTCTACCTCTTCATTATCACAATTTTCTTCTTCAGATCTGTGTACCCTTCTTTCCCCGACCTACCCACTGTTTTTCCAAAGTTCGGCCCAGTACTAAATTATCTACCATTTAAATTCTGCATAACCCAGAGAAGTTCAGTTATTCTCTCCCTCCCTCAATTCTCTGCAGTCCTTCCTTTCTTCTCTTGAAATACTTGGGGCCACGTGCGGTGGTATATACCTATAACCCCAGCACTCTGGGAGGCTGAGGTGGGAGGATTACTTATCTCAGGAGTTTGAGACCAGCTTGGGCAAGATAGCACAATCTTGTCTCTACTGAAAAAAAAAAAAAAAAGCTGGATGTGATGGCAGGTGCCTGCAGTCCTAGCTACTTGGGAGGCCGAGGCAGGAGGATTACTTGAGCCTGGGAGTTTGAAGCTGCAATGAGTTATGATCATGCCACTGCACTCCAGCCTGGGCAACAGAGTGAGACCCTGTCTCAGAAAAAAGAAGAAAAAACAATAAATAAATACTTGGACTGCTTTAAAACTGAATTTATAAATTTATGAGGCTTGTACCCTGATTCATTCTACATGTTGGTAAGATGGCTTTTTCTTCCCATTCTACAATACAAGAATACCTTCTCCACCATTCCCAATTTGGATCTGACCAAATCTAATCTAATCGGGACATTTTGGTAGCATAATTCAGTTTGTACATAAGACACAAAAGCTAGGCATCAGGAAATTGACCTTTGCAGTACAAGATGTCTGATGATCCTTCATATATCCACTCAAAAGTGCCTGAGAAAAGCAAACTCTTCAAGCACTTTAAAAGCATCTATTTCTATACCACTAATTGGTATGCTAAGTAGGAAGCTTATTTCACTGCTCACTTCCATAAAATCTGTGGTCCAGAGCATTTTATTGACAAAATTCCAACTCAAATATGATGGGCAATTCAAATTGTTCCAAATGATATTCTCTTCCTAGAGAGTACTGTATGAAGAAAATTAGTATGTTTTTAATCTGACACTGTAATGTTGAAATATCACTCTTAACAGTGTATTTATTTAGTGTGTTTTGGGTGAAAAAATAATTATACCAAAAAAGAGTTGTGCTAAAAGTGGAATAACTCTTGGAGCTATCAGGGTGAAGAATCATTAGCTTTATGGATATTCCGTGAAGTATGTCTACACGTATTTCCATTTATTTAGATTTTCTCTAACGACATTCAAAGAATTGGCCTTTTCTGGCTGGGCATGGTGGTTCACGCCTATAATTCCAGCACTTTGGGAGGCTGAGGTGGGAGGATGACTGAGGTCAGGAGTTTGAGACCAGCCTGGCCAACATGGTGAAACCCTGTCTATACTACAAATACAAAAAAAAAAAAAAAATAGCTGGGCATGTTTGCACATGCCTGTAATTCCAGCTACTTGAGAGGCTGAGGCAGGAGGATCACTTGAACCTGGGAGGCGGAGGTTGCAGTGAGCCAGGATCGCACCACTGCACTCCAGCCTGGGCAACACAGCAAGACTCCATCTCAAAAAACAAAACAAACAAAAAAAAGAATTGCCTTTTAAAAAAATTTTTATTTATTTATTTATGTATTTATTATTATTAAACTTTAAGTTTTAGGGTACATGTGCACAATGTGCAGGTTAGTTACATATGTATACATGTGCCACGCTGGTGTGCTGCACCCATTAACTTGTCATTTAGCATTAGGTATATATCCTAAAGCTATCCCTCCCCACTACCCCCACCCCACAACAGTCCCCAGAGTGTGATGTTCCCCTTCCTGTGTCCATGTGTTCTCATTGTTCAATTCCCACCTATGAGTGAGAATATGCGGTGTTTGGTTTTTTGTTCTTGTGATAGTTTACTGAGAATGATGATTTCCAATTTCATCCATGTCCCTACAAAGGACATGAACTCATCATTTTTTATGGCTGCATAGTATTCCATGGTGTATATGTGCCACATTTTCTTAATCCAGTCTATCATTGTTGGACATTTGGGTTGGTTCCAAGTCTGTGCTATTGTGAATAATGCCGCAATAAACATATGTGTGCATGTGTCTTTATAGCAGCATGATTTATAATCCTTTGGGTATATACCCAGTAATGGGATGGCTGGGTCAAATGGTATTTCTAGTTCTAGATCCCTGAGGAATCGCCACACTGACTTCCACAATGGTTGAACTAGTTTACAGTCCCACCAACAGTGTAAAAGTGTTCCTATTTCTCCACATCCTCTCCAGCACCTGTTGTTTCCTGACTTTTTAATGATTGCCATTCTAACTGGTGTGAGATGGTATCTCATTGTGGTTTTGATTTGCATTTCTCTGATGGCCAGTGATGGTGAGCATTTTTTCATGTGTTTTTTGGCTGCATAAATGTCTTCTTTTGAGAAGTGTCTGTTCATGTCCTTTGCCCACTTTTTGATGGGGTTGTTTGTTTTTTCTTGTAAATTTGTTTGAGATCATTGTAGATTCTGGATATTAGCCCTTTGTCAGATGAGTAGGTTGTGAAAATTTTCTCCCATTTTCTAGGTTGCCTGTTCACTCTGATGGTAGTTTCTTTTGCTGTGCAGAAGCTCTTTAGTTTAATTAGATCCCATTTGTCAATTTTGGCTTTTGTTGCCATTGCTTTTGGTGTTTTAAACATGAAGTCCTTGCCCATGCCTATGTCCTGAATGGTAATGCCTAGGTTTTCTTCTAGGGTTTTTATGGTTTTAGGTCTAACATTTAAGTCTTTAATCCATCTTGAATTGATTTTTGTATAAGGTGTAAGGAAGGGATCCAGTTTCAGCTTTCTAAATATGGCTAGCCAGTTTTCCCAGCACCATTTATTAAATAGGGAATCCTTTCCCCATTGCTTGTTTTTCTCAGATTTGTCAAAGATCAGATAGTTGTAGATATGCGGCATTATTTCTGAGGGCTCTGTTCTGTTCCATTGATCTATATCTCTGTTTTGGTACCAGTATCATGCTGTTTTGGTGACTGTAGCCTTGTAGTATAGTTTGAAGTCAGGTAGTGTGATGCCTCTAGCTTTGTTCTTTTGGCTCAGGATTGTCTTGGCAATGCGGGCTCTTTTTTGGTTCCATATGAACTTTAAAGTAGTTTTTTCCAATTCTGTGAAGAAAGTCATTGGTAGCTTGCTGGGGATGAAGAATTGCCCTTTACATTGGAATTATTCTTAGGTACTTCATAGTTTGCACAGTATTATTTATTTATTTATTTTTGTTTCAACTTTTATTTTAGATTTATGGTGTACAGGTGTAGGTTTGTTACCTGGGTATATTGCATGGTGCTGAGGTTTGGGGTATGACTGATCCCATCACCTAGGTACTGAGCATAGTACCCAGTGGTTTTTCAACCCTTGCCCCTCTCCCTCCCTCCCCCATCTAGTAGTCCCCAGTTTCTATTGTTGCCATCTTTATGTACATAAATACCCAATGTTTAGCTCCCACTTATAAGTAAGAACATGCAGTATTTGGTTTTCTGTTCCTGCATTAATTAACTTAGAATAATGGACTCCAGCTGTGTCATGTTGCTGCAAAGGACATAACTCTGTTCTCTTTTATATCTGCATAGTATTCCACGGTGTATATATACCACATTTTCTTTATCCAGTCCACCGTTGATGGGCACATAGGTTGATTCCATGTCTTTGCTATCGTGAATAGTGCTGCAGTGAACACATGAGTGCATGTGTCTTTTCAGTAGAATGATTTATTTTCTTTGGGATATATACCCAGTAATGGGATCACTTGGTCGAATGGTAGTTCCGTTTTAAGTTCTTTAAAAAATCTCCAAACTGCTTTCCACAGTGGCTGAACTAATTTACATTCCCACCAACAATTGTTGAGGTATCTCCACAACCTCAACAGCATCTGTTATTTCATGACTTTTTAATAATAGCCATAGTGACTGGTGTGGGATGGTATCTCATTATCATTTTGATTTGCATTTTCTGATGATTAGTGATGTGGAACATTTTAAAATATTTGTTGGCTGCTTGTATGTGTTCTTTTAAGAAGTGTCTAGGCTGGGCGTGGTGGCTCACGCCTGTAATCCCAGCACTTTGGGAAGCCGAGGTGGGCGGATCACGAGGTCAGGAGATCAAGACCATCCTGGCTAACACGGTGAAACCCCGTCTCTACTAAAAATACAAAAAAATTAGCCCAGTGTGGTGGCAGGCACCTATAGTCCCAGCTACTCGGGAGGCTGAGGCAGGAGAATGGCATGAACCAGGAGGCGGAGCTTGCAGTGAGCTGAGATCGTGCATTGCAGCCTGGGAGACAGAGCGAGACCCCGTCTCAAAAAAAAAAAAAAAAAAAAAGAAATGTCTATTCATGTATTTTGCCCACTTTTTAATGACTTTTTTGTTTTTTTTAATTGGATTGCTTAAGTTCCTTTTAGATTCTGGATATCAGACCTTTGTTGGATGCATAGTTTGTGAATATTTTCTCCCATTGTGGAGGTTGTCTGTTCACTCTGTTGATAGTTTCTTTTGCTATACAGAAGCTCTTTAGTTTAATTAGGTCCCACTGGTTAATTTTTGTTTTTGTTGCAATTGCTTTTGAGGAATTAGTCATAAATTCTTTCCCAAGGTCAATGTTTAGGATGGTGTTTCCTAGATTTTCTTCTAGGGTTCTTATAGTTTGAAGTCTTATATTTAAATCTGTAATCTATCTTGAGTTACTTTTTGTGTATGGTAAAAGGTAGGGGTCCAGTTTTATTCTTCTGCATATGGCTAGCCAGTTATCCCAGCTTTATATATTGAATAGGTAGTCCTTTCCCCATTGCTTATTTTTGTCAACTTTGTCAAAGATCGGATGGCTGCAGGTGTGCAACTTTATTTCTGGGTTCTCTATTTTGTTCCATTGGTCTATGTGTCTGTTTTTGTACCGGTACCATGCTGTTTTGATTACTGTAGCCTTGTAGTATAGTTGGAAGTTGGGTAGTATGATGCCTTTGGCTTTGTTCTTTTTACTTAGGATTGCTTTGGCTACTTGGGCTTTTTTGTTATTGTTGCTCCATATGAATTTTACAATAGTTTTTTTCTAGTTCTACAAAAAATGACATTGGTAGTTTGATAGGAATAGCATTGAATCTATAGATTGCTTTGGCCAGTATGGCCATTTTAATGATATTGATTCTTCCAATCCATGAGGATGGAATGTTTTTCCATTTGTTTGTGTCATCCACGATTTCTTTCAGTGGTGTTTTGTAGTTCTTCCTGTAGAGATATTTCACCTCCTTGGTTAGGTGCATTCCTAGGTATTTTATTTTTTTTGCAGCTATTGTAAATGGGATTGCATTCTTGATTTGGCTTTCAGCTAGAATGTTATGGTGTGGAGAGGTGTTACTGAGTTTTGTGCATTGATTTTGTATCCTGAAACTTTGCTGAAGTTGCTTATCAGTCTAGGAGCCTTTCAGTGAGTCTTTAGGGTTTTCTAGGTATAGAATCATATCATTTGTGAAGAATGATAGTTTGACTTCTTCTTTTTTAATTTGGATACCTTTTATTTCTTTCTCTTGTCTGATTGCTCTGGCTAGCACTTCCAGTTCTGTTGAATAACAGTGGTGAGAGGGGCATCCTTGTCTTGTTCCAGTTCTCATGGGGAATGCTTCCAGCTTTTGCCCAATCAGTACGATGTTGGCTGTTGGTTTGTCATAGATGGCTCTTATTATTTTGAGATATGTTCCTTTGATGCCTAGTTTACTGAGAGTTTTTATAATGAAGAGATATTGGATTTTATCAAAAGTTTTTCTGCATCTATTGAGATGATCATATGGTTTTCATTTTTAATATACTTTGCATAGTATTTAAAATGGTATCTTAAAATTACATTTTCTAATTTGTTTGCTGGTAACAGAATTGCAATTAGATTTTTGCATATTGATTTTGTATCCAGCAACCTTGTTAAATTCTATTAATTTTAATAAATTATTTGTGCATCCTTTTAGTTTTTATGAGGACAATCATATCATCTGTAAATAGAGTTTTGTTTTTCATTTCTAATTCTTATACCATTTTTTCTTTTCCTGCTTTACTGTACCACCCTTAATATAATCTTAAATCTTAAATAATGGTTACCTAAGCTTGTTTATGACCTTACAGTCAGGTGATCTGCCTGCCTTGGCCTCCCAAACTGCTGGGATTACAGGCATGAGCCACCGCGCCCAGCCTTCAATGTTTTTAACTCAAAATAATCAATATTTGGGAGGCCAAGGCAGGTGGATCATGAGGTCAGGAGTTCAAGACAAGCCTGGCCAAAAGGGTGAAACCCCATCTCTACTAAAGATTCAAAAATATTAGCCAGGCGTGGTGGTGTGCGCCTGTAATCCCAGCTACTCAGCAGGCTGAGGCAGGAGAATTGCTTGAACCCGGGAGGCGGAGGTTGCTTTGAGCTGAGATCGTGCCATTGCACTCCAGCCTGGGTGATGGGGCAAGACTGCATCTCAAAATAATAATAATAATGTACCAGTCTGGTATATTTGGGGGTGGCACATCTTTCACTTCTTCGAGGGGCATGTAAGTTTTCACACCTCTACTATTAAGTGTATACACATGAAACTTATCAATGTCATTTAAGTAGACATTCATCTGTAACAGTATAGATGTCAAAGAACAAAGTCATCAGACACACCTTCTCTTCCAGAGTGGCCTGCCAGGTCAGATGATCCTACCTGGACCTCAAACACTATGAGATGTTTTCTGTTACTTGTTACTTGATTCAGTGACAAACATCATTATCAGCCAAGCAACAGAATGAGGTAGGATGTGATTTCCATGAAATTGTCCCATTTATTTAGACAAATCCTTCACCTAGTAACCTCTAATGGTAGCTAGCAAGGCACTAAATGCTGGGTATCACAGAATTCTTTCTGGCACAATAAACCACAGGTAAACATTTATCCTCCAGTAGGACCAAGTAATTCCTCAGGTCTAACCTCAGTTTATTCTTAGACAAATCCCAGGCTTCTCTGGAGTGTAGCTCACTGACTTGTTTTCCCCAGACTGTGACCTAAGCCCCAACATATCCATTGAGCACAGTCTTCCAAGAAACATGTTAAACAGTGCTCTCTGCCCTTCCCTTCCCTTTCTGGGCCCCCAAGAGAAGTCCTAGGCACAAGAAAAGTATCCCAAAGTAAAGATGATGGGAATAGCCTACTGCCCAGACGCTACCTTGACCTAACATCAAATCATACCTAGAGGGAATCTAGAGCTGCAAGGAGTGGCAGTGAAAGGGTAGGTAGCTCTAAATCCAGATAGAGAATATGTGAGATTGAGAGACATGGAGAAGACAGGGGAGTTTGACCAGAGTAAGATAAACGGCAGGCAACCAACACCACAAATGGGAAAAGGAGAAGGAGAAGAATGAGGATTGGAAGTAGACTGAAAAACGAAAAAAGACTAACAGAGGGTAGTGTGAGAGTGTGTAGAAAAGAGAGTAGGAGAGGAGAAAATAAAGAGAAATGGTTGGCAGAACTGAAAGTTAAGCAGGAATATACTTATCATCTATAAGCATCTGAAGATGAGGATGGGTGCAGTGGCTCACACCTGTAATCCCAGCACTTTGGGAGGCCAAGGCAGGAGAATCACTTAAAGCCAGAAGTTCAAGACCAGCATAGGTGACATAGTGAGTACCTGTCTCTATAAATTCTTAAAAAAAAAAAAAAAAGTATAAGCATCTGAAGGTGGAAGGGATCTGATACATCTTAGCTCCAAAACAACATGAAAAGTATAAGACAGACTTAATATGAACATAACAACTTCCTAAAAGTTACAATAGAGAGATAAGAGCATAAGAATTGTGACTGCTCATTCTTTGAAAATGGAAAAAGAACAAGATTTATTGCCAGAGACAAAGAGACAGTTGAAAGTTCTCTGAAGGTCCATTCTAGAAAGGTTAGATATATGCCCTGCTCATAGCTTCCCTTTTCACACAGGGATGGTTGGATCCTTTCCACCCAATTGTGTGTAAACGTAAATTCCAGCCCCAGGAGGAAAACCATCTCTTATTAGGAAGGCATGCATGAGCCCCCACCCAGCCCTCAGCTCCAGCATGCACAGCATGGGTGGCTGCGGTAGCAGCAGCAACTGCTGGGCAAGTGAGTCTGGGAAGAGGTGGGTGACTGGGAAGAGCTTGACATGACTGTCTCCAAAAAGGTGCAAATCACTGTTAGCTGAGGGACAATTGTGAGGATTAGAATGTTTTTATTTTCCCTGAAACTTCAACCCATTCATCATTTTAAATTAGGTACACAGAGGTTGAGCATTTTTGCTTCTAGAAAAATACACCTTCAAATATCTCAAGTGCTTCCTAAATACAATCTTCTATAACCTGATAGCCACCTACCCTTTCCCTCACACACTCCATTCTTCAATTCCTAAAACTTTTCCTCAGTTGGCATGGGTCCCAGACCCAATTATCTTATTTTTTCACCTCTGAATACATCCTGGTTAGTGGCTAATCCTTCAATATTGAGGGCTCTGGAGCAGATGCAATACTTCACTTGATGCCTGATCAAACCAGATTAAAGAACATTACAACCAGCACTTTCTTCATGTGTTGATATTATGATTCTATGTATGCAGCCTGTGATGACCCTGGCATTTTCACCACCCCGTAACACTGCCAAATTACTAGTTTACTAAGTTCCAAAAGGTTGACCACCATTCATCCATCCTGTTTTATAATTGGGCTTCTGGGACCAAGTGGGTACCTTCTATTACCCCACAGCTATACCCTTGTGCTTTTCCCATCATCTTCCCTCCTCAAACAGGCCCCAGATGCTAACGAACGGCAGCATAGTGACAGAATTTATCCTCGTGGGCTTTCAGCAGAGCTCCACTTCCACACGAGCATTGCTCTTTGCCCTCTTCTTGGCCCTCTACAGCCTCACCATGGCCATGAATGGCCTCATCATCTTTATCACCTCCTGGACAGACCCCAAGTTCAACAGCCCCATGTACTTCTTCCTCGGCCATCTGTCTCTCCTGAATGTCTGCTTCATCACCACTACCATCCCACAGATGTTGATCCACCTCGTGGTCAGGGACCACACTGTCTCCTTTGTATGTTGCATGACCCAGATGTACTTTGTCTTCTGTGTTGGTGTGGCCAAGTGCATCCTCTTGGCTTTCATGGCCTATGACCGTTATGTTGCTATCTGCTACCCACTTAACTATGTCCAGATCATAAGCCAGAAGGTCTGTGTCAGCCTGGTTCTTTGGGCTGATCAATGGCATCTTTCTTGAGTATATTTCATTCCGAGAGCCCTTCTGCAGAGACAACCACATAGAAAACTTCTTCTGTGAGGCCCCCATAGTGATTGGCCTCTCTTGTGGGGACCCTCAGTTTAGTCTGAGGGCAATCTTTGCCGATGCCATCGTGGTAATTCTCAGCCCCATGGTGCTCACTGTCACTTTCTATGTGCACATCCTGGCCACCATCCTCAGCAAAAAGCCTCCTCCTCAAGTCGGGGGAAGACTTTCTCTACTTGTGCCTCTCACCTGACTGTGGTCATCTTTCTCTACACTTCAGCTATGTTCTCTTACATGAACCCCCACAGCACACATGGGCCTGACAAAGACAAACCTTTCTCCCTCCTGTACACCATCATTACCCCCATGTGCAACCCCATCATTTATAGTTTCCGCAACAAGGAAATTAAGGAGGCCATGGTGAGGGCACTTGGAAGAACCAGGCTGGCCCAGCCAGTCTGTCTAGCAGGAAGGCCCTGAAAGGAAAGCTCCTTCACCTGGGGAATGGGAGAGTTACCCCATCCCCAGCCCTGGCAGATGAGTAACTCTTCTATGCTGAAAGGCTCCAGGAAAGAGCGTTCATGGCGTCCTTGGCGCTAGAATCAGACCTGAAAGTTCCTCCTGATGTCCAATGTCCTGATGTTATCTCTCTGACTTCACTTCCACATTGTTTTTTCTTGGACCTTCCTCGGGAGAATTTCGGATTTTCCTTAGTTTCTTTTCCTCTTAAGTTCTCACAACAGGATTCAATAAATAAGTGCACTTAACTCCATTTTATTTGTATATACCTTTACATGCTAGTCCCCCAACCTGAGTTTCGTACATACATTTAGAAATAAACTCTTTTATTTTTCAGCTTTTCATTTTACTGTTTTTCTTTCTCAAATTCCACTCTCACTTCCTGGGTCTACCCTCATCTACCCAATTCCTGTGAAAAAGTAGGTAAAGAAGCAAGAAAAAAAGGGCTGGGCGCAGTGGCTCATGACTGTAATCTCAGCACTTTGGGAGGCTGAGGATGGAGTTTGAGACCTGCCTGGGCAACATAGGGAGACCCATCTCTACAAAAAATTTTAAAAATTAACTGGGTGTGGTGGCACATGCCTGTAGTCCCAGCTACTGAGGAGGCTGAGGTGGGAGGATTGCTTGAGCCTGGGAGGTTAAGGCTGCATGAGCAATGATAGCACTGCTGCACTCCAGCCTGAGCAACACAGCAAGACCCTGTCTCATTAAAAAAAAAAATGAAGAAGAAGGAAGGAAGGAAGGGAGGGAAGGAGGGAGGGAGGGAAGGGAAGGGAAGAAAGAGGGAACTAGGGGTAAGTATTCACATAAGAAAAGTCAGTTAAAGAAAAAAAAAAAAAGATCAGCACCCTGAACTTCATCTTCTTAGCTTCCACCAGTCGTGGGGGGAGAATGATACTAAATGTCAACAGTGCACTCAATTTGTCTGTGTTGTGTGTTGTCGGGGACGGATGGGTGATAGAGGCCAGTGTGCCAAACCCCTTCTCCTAAATCCTCTAGCTTCCTTTAGCAACAGGACTGTCTGCATGATATTTCCCTTCCCATGCAAGTGGCAAGTGCCTCTACCAAGCTTCTCAGGTTACCTATTTCCTTCCCTGTTATCCATACCCCAAATTAACTCCCCTCTCCCCCTACTGCCTTCCTTTTTCTCTTCCATCTTTCATTTCATTCCACCTCAATCCTACTCCACCTTACCTCCTCATCTTACACGGATCCCTGTATTTTAAGGAACCCTTCTGCATACTACCTCCACCATTGCAGAAGTCTTTCAATTTGTAACCCTGCCCTCTGTGGCTTCCTCTAGCTTCTCACCTTAACCAAACATAGCTTTCTTTGAGAAGGTACTACATCCTCAGCAGTTCTCTTTCTTTGAAAATTGCGTTTTTCTCATACCCCTTCATAATAAAACAAGGGGGTAGGCCTGTTCTTTATTTCCCAGTGCACTTCCATAATATGAATGGACCTCATTTGGGATGCTCTCAAATAGATGTACTGCCCTTTCCACTCTTGCACATCACACACTACCCTTTGCAATGATGACTTAAAACAGTAGCTTCTGGCAGGGCGTGGTGGCTCACACCTGTGATTCCAGCACTGTGGGAGGCCAAGGTGGGCAGATTACTTGAGACCAGGAGCTCAAGACCAGCTTGGTCAACATGGTGAAACCCCGTCTCTAATAAAAATACAAAAATTAGCTGGGCGTGGTAGTGCATGCTTGTAATTCTAGCTACTTGAGAGGCTGAGGCAGGAGGATCACTTGAACCCAGGAGGTGGAGGCTGCAGTGAGCCATAATTACACCACTGCACTCCAGCCTGGGTGACAGAGTGAGACTCTATCTCAGGCATAACAAAACAAAACAAAACAAAAACAGTAGCTTCACTCCACAAAACTCCAAACTTTTGAGTCCAAATTGATTTCTCCAGAAATCAGAGGATGTGAGAAGCTCTTCTTAACAAGGAGAAAGGAGAAACCACTGTAATTGGGAAGAAACGATAAATGCAGAACCTAAAATTTCCATTGTCAAAATTTGCATCAAAGTTAAACAGGCAAGAAAGACCTTAAGACTATTGCAATACGAGATTAAACTCAACACTACTCAAACAAGGGTCTGGGAAGTTTTTAAGAGCTGCTGTACAGAAAATCACATGACATCTGTGTTTGCTAACTGCAAAGGAAAAGGAAACTTTCTTGTATCTTCAAAACAAGCTGTAGTTTTACAATTCCAAACAAGGCACCCACAGGAAGTTAGGCTCCCACCCTCCCATAGAGACTGAGAGATAGGGGTGCTATCTTCCTTGATGATTACATTTCAAAGGGATGGCTCACAGGTCCTTGAGAAAGACATTCCCTAGGTCGTAAAACTGGCATAAGCTTCTAAGGAGATTTATACACATTTCAAAGCAGCAGAGAAGAATTTTGCAATCACAAGTTTTTCTAAAGTAAACACTCAAAGAAAGGGGAGGTCAGGGGCCTAACATCCAGAAGAAACCTGTCTAAAGTTGTCAGACTGGGGTGAATGTTAAGGCTCTTTTGGTCACCACTGAGAACAACAACAACAAAAAGGTCCCAATCTTTCCCCCTAGGGTCTCAGCTTCTTCTCTAGGTTTGAAAATTCCTATCTCAAAGAGGAAAAAGTGAAGGAAAGGAAGAAAGGGAAAGGAGAAGAAAGACTGCTTTTAATAAGTTTTCTAAGAAATCATTTCTTAGCTTTACATTTGCCCAGCACTGACAGACGCTGAGATTATAAACAAGACAGTTCCAGCTTTTGAGAATCTCAGTCTAGTAGGGCAGGCAAGAACAAATAATGGTAATAGAAAGGGCAAGCGTTATAAAAGGCCTACACAAAGTACTTTGGAAGCACATATGATAACTTACTTATTAAGCACTTATATTGTAAGAGCTTTCCATTTAATCGCCACATAACCTTATGAGGTACTAGTATTATCTCAATGTTGAGATGCAAAAACTGAGGCTCATAGAGGTCAAATACTCAAAATCCACAGCATTTACAATGGCATAGAGGCCTGCGCCTATAATCCCATACACTCAGGAGGCTGAGGCAGGAGGATTGCTTGACCCCAGCCTGCAGTAAGCTATGATCCCGCCACTGCACCCTAGCCTGGGCGACACAGCGAGATCCCATCTCTAAAAAAAAAAAAAATTAAACTAAAGAAAAATAATAAAACAGCATAGCTCCTGTTCCTAAGCCTGCACTCCTAAGAAGGTCCAGGACAGCGCAGGCTTTATACCAAGGAGGTGACATTGGCTGCGCCGTTAAAAATACGCTGGAGTTGTAACGTAGAAAATTGGGGCGGGGGTTCGATACTGGGGACGAGTGAAATTCCAGGCAAGAGGAATCGCCCGCTTCGTCGTCGAACTGGTGTTGTCAACATGGATGGCGGAAGGTGAGCTGGTGCCCAGAATGTTGGCAAAGCAGGCCAAGTGACCTAGAACTGCTTTTTCAAGGACGAGCACTGTCTCATTCAAGGCCCTGGGCTCCCGGAGGCCCGGGCGCCAGACGGGAACGGACGCGAACCGAGCTCGCACTAGAAGCCACAGCCCTAGCCGCGTCTCCCCTGCCGTAGCTTCGGCCCTGGTCCCTGGTCTCTGGAGGACACAAATTGCCCCCAGACTCTGCGAAAACCCATGAAAATGTAATTAACCAGAAACCACCCTGAAACTGCACGGCACTTCCCAGTCCCCTTTCATGTCCCCATGCAAAGACACTTGTCGCTGGTGAGCACGCAACCAGGCTCTGAGGTTACCACAGCGCAGCCCAAAGACCGAAAATATGGGAAGGGTACCCAGGAATTGCCTCCCGCAGGGTTTGGCTGGGCCCTCGGCTCCCTCACACTGAAAGCTGAAGCTGTCGCCATATTTCCGAGGCCGGCTCCGCGACGCACTTGCAAACTACCCAAGAGGCTGTAGGGCCCCTGACCTAATTAGAACCTGGAGAGGAAATAGGCGTGGCCCGCGCTGACGGCCTGTGACGAATCAGCCTTCCTCGGCCTCTCGGACCGGGGCTGTGGCAGCCAATGAGCGCCCTCTCTTTGGCCGCCTCGCCCGAGCCGAATTGCGGTAACCTGACAACCTCTGGGGAACAGGATCTATTCTGGGACACTAGTGCGGCTGCTCAGTCCCTCCAGCGGGAGATGCGGACCTTGAGGCTTAGGATCCCCTCCTAGCCCAGTGGAATGGTTGGGATACTGCGCCCTATTGGCGCAGGATGGGATGGGAGCGAAGCAAGGTTTGACGCAGACCTGAGCAGAGGTCTCTGCCAATCACATCCACCTCCATAGCTCCCAGCCTTGATCACGGATCCGAAGCCAAGTTCTTTCGCAGTGAAAAGCCCCGACTCAGCGAATTGTATAATTGTTGAATCCTCTTCCCTCCGTTGAACAACAGTGTCCTTTGAGCTGCCTTACCTCCCCTTTCCAGGTATCCACTCCGTGAAACCTCCCATAAGCCCTACCCCTTTCTGGGCTTACTAGACTTTCTTTGAGTTCCCTTAATAATCTGTGCGTTTTTCTGTCACTGTACTCCTTTATTGTTTTAGAGTGTATTTACTTTCCTATCTTCTCCACTCGTCTGTGATTTATTTTGTAATTCTTTGCACAGTATCTGGCCAGAGGAGGTGCTGTAGTGCTATTTCCTCAATGAACTCTTAGGCAGAATCCTGATGTATTAACCAAATAAAAACAGAGCTGTTCTGATAGGAGTGGAGTGGGAATGTCCAGAGCCCTGAACCTTCACGGAAGCCCCCGAGACACCTATTATTAGTGACTTCCTCTGAAATATTCAGTTTAACATATAGAAATATGGTTTATCTAGGAGATGAAAAATATATTTAGATCCTCAAGGAGCACTTGGTTTGGGTCAGCCTTGAAGACCCAGCTGCATTTTCACTCCTGGGTTCTGTGAAATAACCTTACGCCCATATAACAAATGTTTTTGTTGTTGTTGTTTGGCTTAAAGCTGTCTGAAATGGGTTTCTGTTTCTTGCAACTGAGGAGTCTTAGCTGAAGAGGCTTAACTAGGGCAACAATGCTTCAGTGTGGTTATGAGGATTAAATAACATAAAGTATTTCAAGCACTTCAGTTAGCACCTCCAGAAATGTTTCTCCCCTCTTCCAACTGTTAACAGTATCCCATGTGCCCAGACCATCAGACTTACCTGTGTTTTGTACATGCTCAAAATAAGAGCCCATTTTGCGGTCAGTTTTCTTTTATTTTTATTTATTTATGTATTTATGTATTTATTTATTGTTTGAGTCGGAGACGGAGTTTCGCTCTTGTTGCCCAGGCTGGAGTGCAATGGTAAGATCTCGGCTCACCACAACCTCCGCGTCCCTGGTTCAAGAGATTCTCCTGCCTCAGCCTCCCAAGTAGCTGGGATTACAGGCATGCGTCACCACTCCCGGCTAATTTTGTATTTTTGGTAGAGATGGGGTTTCTCCATGTTGGTCAGGGTGGTCTCGAACTCCCAACCTCAGATGATCCGCCACCTCCCCGCCCCCGGCCTCCCAAAGTGCTGGGATTACAGGCGTGAGCCACCTCGCCCAGCCAGTTTTCTTTTTTGCAAGTTTTTCCTCATTCCAGCCTTCATCTTTCAGGTGGTGTTATGATTTATGGTTTTTTTTGCTATGTTTTAAAGTTTTGTTTGTTCCTGAAAGGATTGAGTTAGTCATACTCCTCAGTTCATGGTATACTATCATCAGACCATGACAGTGAGGCCCTCTTGTTTTATTTATTTATTTATTTATACCCTTCAAGTCCCATTTTCTCACTACAATAGGCAATTTTCTAATGTGCTTAATGTGGATATTTCCATTTATGTGTTTTCTAAACATAGTTATTATTTCGTGAGCATGCATTATTAAATGTACTCCAAACCTACTGAGATATTTGTCTCATTACTTATATTTGTTTAACCTAAGCACTGTTTTTTGGCTCCATCCACGTTGCCAGATGTTAATATTTAATCTGTTACTTCACATTGATGCCTAATAGTCCGCGGTATGCATCTGTCCACTCTTCCATTGATGAGCTCCCATGCTGCTTCCAACTCCATGCTACTACAAATAACCCTGCATTGAATCCCCTTGTGAACTTGTAAATAATTTGTTTTATGTTACTTAGGGGAGGAATTGCTGCTGGGCTACTGGGTATAAATCTGTTTAATGTGTCCGAGTAATGCCATATCGCTTTCCAAAAGTGGTGGAACCAATCTTGCAGCAGTGCAAGATTCTGTATTTCCACGTCTGACAACACTTGCAATTTTTCTTTTTCTTTTCTTTTTTTTTTTTTTTCTTTTTGAGGCAGAGTCTCACTCTGCTGTCTAGGCTGGGGTGCAGTGGTATAATTATGGCTCACTGCAGCCTCCTAGGCTCAACCGATCCTCCTGCTTCAAACTCCTGAGTAGCTGGGACTATAGGCACATGCCACCATGCCCAACTAATTTTTTAATTTTTTTGTAGAAATAGGATCCCACTGTGTTGCCCAGGCTGGTCTCAAACTCCTGGGGTCAAGCAGTTCTCCTGCTTTGGCCTCCCAAAGTGCTGGGATTACAAGCATGAGCCACTGCACCCAGCCAACATGTGCTATTTTCTAGATTTCTAATCACTGGTTTGATAGGAATAAAGTGATATCTCATTATTTGTTTAATTTGCATTTGATTACTACTGTAAATTTCCATATACTTATTAGCTTTCTCCTCTGCAATTAATTGCCTGTTCATATTCTTTGCTCCTTTTTTTTAAATTGGGTTGCTTTTTCCTGTTCATTTGCAGGCGTTCCTTACATATTTTAGGGTGATATTACACTGTTGTCAGTTTTAGACAAAGCAAATATATTCTCCATTCTGCCATCTGCCCGTTAACTTCGTTAATGATGCCCTTTATGGAACAGAAATCCTTAATTTTTTAATAATGAAACTCCCCAGCTTTTGCTTTATGACTTGCGCTTTTAAAACATTGAAATATGGGTACCACTTTCTTAGTTGTGCTTATTCTCTGCCAGATATCTCCAAATCTGAATTCACTGGTGAGGTCTCTAGGCATTCCATTCACTCCTCTTCACTGAATTCCAAAGTCACTGACTTTGGAATTTAATCAAAGTTCTGACTGAATTTAACCCTCTTTGAACCTTTTCCCCCATACAGTCTCAAGCTATGAAAATCATAGCCTTTAACTGTTTGAAGTCAAGTTTTTCATAACCCTGGACACATATTTCACCTTATCTCCTTGGCTACCAGAAACTCAGTGACATGGTTACTTTCTCTCAAAGATTTTTCTTCACTTCCATTTCACTAATCAGTTCCATCTTTGTGGGTCAGAATTAGATCCAGAATAGCAATCTGTACTATGTCACCTCTTCCTTCTGAGGAATGACATTCACATTAAACAACATATCCTCTGATTCTGGAACTTGGTTTTGTGCCAGTTTCATTATTTGCTCCTGGGATCTATAATCCAGTTTATGTATCTGTTTTGTTAGCCCTTGGCACATTTTAAAAATGACATGACTTATTTCCTCTCCTTTATCTTTACCTAAATGATTCCTTTCTTGTTTCCATGCTCAAGAATATAAAAAGCCCACACAAGACTCTACCTTCGTGATTAAAGGGCTACTCTGACTTTCCTTCTATGATTTTCTTTTGTTTTTACATTCCTTGCACTTATTTTCTTTTGTCTCTTTCTTTCCTTCCTTCATCCCTTACCTGCCCCTTTTTTCCCTCTTTCCTTCCTGAATTTTACAAATGCCACGGACAAGGGCTAACTTTCTGTAGATCACAGCAAAGAAGCTGCTTCTGACCCAGAAACAGGTTTCCCACAAACACATGGTGTGTGTCCCATAACCAGCAACCCTTTCCCAGCTGCGCATCAGAACTTAGTTCTGTTTCTATGGAACAACGTATTGTACCTTTTTTCACTGCCAGGTTCCAGGTGTGAATCCCATCCTACCGTGTTTCTTTATGAGATTTTATTTTCCTCATTGAATAAAATCTAAAATTCTATATTACCTGTATTTTGTGCATTGGTGTGGAGGCCATAAGTAGGCTTTTTGTTTTGTTTTGCCAACTCCATTGTACTTACTTTTTCCAGAAAATCACTAGGATGCTGCCTCTGCTATGGCTCTTTCTCCAGTATCATACTTGATGTCCTCTGTAGCATAAAATGTTATGGCTTTCCTGGCATTTTTAAACTTCCCTTTTTAAAAAAAAATTTTTTACAAGCCCACAGCTAACATCACACGTTTTTTTAACTTCTCCATTTCACCTTGTCCCACCTGCATACACACATGCCCCTCCCACACACAATTCCCATTTTAAAATTGAAGTGCTTTCAATTTAGTGGGCAATGCTCATAGAAAACAGATTTTCCCTTTGATCTTCCGAGAAGCACTCTGTCCCGATTCAAGAACACTCTGTCCCAATTCAATTATTCCCTCATAATTAGACTGTGAGCTCCTTAAAGGTAGGGACCATGACTTCCTGGAGTCTGCAGCAGTGCCTGCAGCCTTCGATGACACATAGCAGGCAGTTGGTAAACACTTGCTGACAAATTCACTCAATCATGGTTCTCTTTTTGTATGTATTTTCCATCATGCTGATATAATTATTCACCTGCTATACAAAAGTTTTTTGACTCTTTATTCTCAAAGCTGGATTCAAGTCACAATAAGCTTTCCTTAGCATATTGTAACCATTTATAGCAGACTAAGGTGTAGTACCATTTAATGGGAAAAAATTGTTCTATAGTTCAGGTGAACAGGCTTCTGTTCCTAACACTGTCATTATCTGTGTAACCTTGGGCATATCACCCATTTCCTTAGTTATGTACAATGGCATAATTAATATTTGCTCACCAGCAATTCTCTTAGAAGGAAGCTGTACTTTTTAATGAAGTACTTGGGGTAAAAATAAGATAAATTTCCCCTACCCAGAGGGCTACATGTGAAATAAACTATTTTTCTCAAAATATGAGAGTGTGCTGGTAATGCTGAGCAAGCAGGCAGGAGCAGAAAGAAAGGAAGGAAGGATGGGGTGGAGGAGCCTGTTAAGGGCATAAACTTCTTCATGGGACTTTCCCTGGGATCCCTACCCCACCCACCCCCATTTTCCTATTCAATCTACAGTAAAATATTTTAAATGCCTAGCAGGATTATGTAATAGTTCCTCTTGAAACCAATGAAAGGGTGTTTTATGAGTCCTTCTTACAGTTGATAAGGAATGAAACTGAGGCGGCCTGCATGGACTCAGGGGTTGGATGCAAGGGATTGGGGATGGGCTGATTCCCTCTTTTTGGAATCCAGGATCTGGTATAAAAATGAGACCTTTAATTTCTGGCAATCTGTTTTTCCTTCCGTCTGTGTCTGCTTATTAAGCCATTAAAAACTGCCTGCTTTAAAGAGAAACTTAACTGGCAAATGAAAAGCCTTACAACGACAGGATCTTCTATCTGTGTATTTGTATGTATTGTGTGTGTAATGTTTACATAAAAGAGCTCTAATTAATTGGCTTAAAGAAAAGCACTTAAGTATTTTCTCAGAAAAATTAAAACTAATGCCTTTTAGTTCATGTGACTATGGTAAACTTTCAAAAATAAAGACAGTTTTAAAGACTATTGATACAATAAAAAATGTCTTCAAAATTTAGACATTTGGTCTAAATTAGGTCAGATATTAGGTTTGCTAAATGCTTTAAGGTCATAAACTGCTTCTTTGACTTTTGGAAATTGTTCAATTTACTTACCTTGAAGCCATTAAATTCTAGATAAGGCCTGGGGACATGTGGAATTAGCCATGCCCCCTAGCTATGCAAAGAAGGTTATAAAGAAAAGAGATTTTATATAAGGAATGATCTTGTATGGTAAATTATTATCCTAAAGCAAAATGACTGGTTGTTTAAAAAGAGGGATGTTTAGGGCAAGTAAGATAGTCCAAGCATGTGGTAGGTGGTCTGTGTAAGTCATGAAAGGATTTGTGAAAGGGAATTTATGCAAGAAAAGTTGTACAATTTAAAGGTTGTTAGACTTCCTAAATCCTTCATAAAATGCCACTATGACTCTTACAGTACAACTTGGCTGGCTTTACAGTTAGGTAAGGCCTGAGATATGTGGAGAATCAAGAGGAAAACAAACTATGGGACACTGCAGAAATTGTATGGCATGCTGTGGACTTCCCACGTTTGAAATTGAAATTTGGGTCAAATTTAATCAGATTCTTAATGACATGGGCACTCCCTTCAGACATCTGAGTTACATACAAAATGGCTGTATGAGGCCGGGCACAGTGGCTCACGCTTCTAATCCCAGCACTTTGGGAGGCCAAGGTGGGCAGATTGCTTGAGGTCAGGAGTTTGAGACCAGCCTGTTCAACATAGCGAAACCCCATCTCTACTAAAAATACAAAAATTAGCTGGGTGTGGTGACACATGCCTGTAATCCAAGCTATTCGGGTAGCTGAGGCAGGAGAATTGCTTGAACCCAGGAGGCAGAGGTGCAATGAGCTGAGATTGTGCCACTACACTCCAGCCTGGGCAATAGAGTAAGACTGTATCCAAAATAAATAAATAAATAAAAATAAAATGGCTGTATGATCATCACTAAAGTTTATTTCACCAATAACATTTTCTAAGATTCTAAGGGATGGTAACATGTGTTTTTTTATTCCTGGCTCTAAAATCTTATAATTCTTTAGATGTTATATACTTAAGATTCAATTACACACATTTTCTGCCTATTATAAGACAGGTCCCTTACTACTAATTCCAGACAGACTTTCCCCCACCCCACATTGTAACATCTCTGAAATGGAATGTGTCTTATAATTGATGGCAGCCTTCAATTACTGTTGGCCACACAGCAGTCATGACATAGTTGTCATTGCCTACACATGCCTGATCTATAATCCCTTGATGTTTCAGTTAATCAACCATTTAATGACCCTTGAAGGAATATTAGTCCTAGTTGTTGTCTGAACACCTTCCCTGAACATGTTCTAGCAAGATCAAAAAATGTGCCAGCATTAAAACTTGCATACTAGGTATTGTAGCCTGGAAGAATTTCCCATAGACAATACTAGAGGACTTTTTTTTTTCTTTATAAGAAATGCCACTTCACTAATACTCAAAATGGCCCAGAGAATAGAAATGCATGGGAAAATACATCAAATATTCTGAGTCAAAAAGTGATTCAAGTGTCAGACTCAGTGTGAAAAAAATTAAATAATACCATAATGACTCAGTTATTTCAGTGCATAGTAGTGATTTTTTTAAGTTTTATTTCTAAACAACTCTAAAAGAGTTCTTTAAGAATGAAACTTTAAAATATAAATATAAGAAAGCATAGCGATAATTTGACAGTGTTTTTTCCTTTCTTAATGGTACCTAAAATAGGATGCCATACAGTCAATTGTGCCTTAAAGTCAATAAAATAGATACTTCAGAGACTATACAAATGAGAAAGCAGTTCCAGCTCTCAAGATAACTGATAATCCAGAAGGGAGAATATAAAAGCACATGAGGAATAATAGAAGTAAGGCAAAATACAGTTACCATGCTCCAAATAGGTACAAAGAAAAAGATTTGGACATTTTAAGGAGGAAGAGATCACATCAGGAAAGGCTCCATGATGGAGGTAGCATTAGAGAAGGGCTTTAGAGAACTGGTAGAATTCTAACTAACAGAGATATGATGGAGCAGGAAAGTAAAGAGAATGACCAGAAAACCAGATGCAGGAAAATGAGGGGGCATTTCTGGGAAATGGTGAGTAGCATGCACATTTTAACTACAGTTAGTTACCCTTTCTGACTTTACAGGCTTCTTTAATAATTTGATGAAAATTATGAACCCTATTCCTTGAAATAAAAGCACAAATTCATAGTCAAAAAGTTTTGCATGCTATTTCTGGGGATTTCCCATTCACAGCGTGAGAGAGGGAAAAGGGGCAGGGGGAGGTGGGGAACACCTCTGAGAGGCTGGTGCAGGTGGCCCAGGCTGCAGAAGTCCTTTTTATGGAGGAGATGTGCATCTGACTGCACTTGGGAAGCATGACTGAGAGATACGGAATTGAGGCCAGAGGGCACTCATTTAGATGGCTCACTCAGGGATTAAAGAAACTGGGATACCCCTGGGAATCATTTCCAGCTTTGACTGGGATGATATGGGCTTCTTACCTGGTGGGATGGTGTCTAGAAGATGTAGTTGAGAAATGAAATATATAGGTTAAAAAATATTCCGGGCCTCATTAGGGAGGACCTTGACTCCCCACGCCCACTGGATTTTAAACTTAGTTTAAGAAGCACTAGGGACACACAGATTTCGAGAAGAATGAATGTTCAGAGCTCTGGTTTAGGAAGATTAACCTTCGGATGAAAGGTATGTGAGCAAGGCCAGGGGAGACAAGTCAGGAGTATATTGCAGTTGTTTTTTACATTCTTCATATACATTCTATTTATTTACTTTCTCTTCTCTCCTTGCCACCCACCATTTGACAGAGAGCCAAGCCTTTAGCAGGCATCTGATAGTGCTTGTTGAAGTGAAAGCCATAAATTCCCTGAGGCTCCCCTTGTAATGTCCCTATTCCCCGACAGGTGGCACCATTACAGCATTATTTACAGAGCAGGGTTGCTTCTATAAGCACAGTGCTTCCAAGCAGAAAGAGAATTCACTTTCTGGGGACAGTCTAAATGTGAGGGGAAATGGTAGCTAGAATAAAAGATTCAAAAACATGTCTTTTGTTCAAAAATATTTCTTACCATACCAAGGTATCCTGGCTGAATTTCTTCTTCAAGGCATACAAATGAGGAAGATGCTTCTGAAAACCTGCCTTTTCAAAGATGCAAGCAATTTTATGTCTTGCAAGAAGTATACACCTAAATATATTTGGGTAAGGACTATTCCTTAGTTCTGGGAAAACTACTAGGTGAGCCATTTCATCATACATATCAAACAGAGACTATCATTTATGGTGATCCTGAGATCATGTAAAACTGAGTGTTCATGATGGAGGCCAGCTTACATCTCTTAGGGAAATAACAATTTCTCTAAGAGCAGATTTTAGCCATACCAGGATAAAATTGTAGCTTACTTCTATGAAGCTATACGTGTTTTCATCTTGAGAATAGGAGCTAAATCCTGAGAGAGGCCCCTTAAACTAGTGTGAGACGGGAGTGCCAGAAACTGAAAGAGTTGTGATGAGTTACACGCAGCACAGCGTGTGTTGGCCCCAGACATAAAATGGTATGAAGCCATGGCAGGGGCTATTTCCTCACCTCCACAACATCAGCAATGCTCCAGCAAACTCCAAGTACTAGCAGACTCGGAAGTATTGGGAGACAGGATTTTTAGAACATCATGAGTGTCAACAGAATTTGAATGTGTTGAATAGGTGATGAGTAATCAGATTTATGTAAAAAAATTCAATTCAGTGTGGAAAACTCTGGAGGAAAGGGTGCCAAGAGTACCAGGTTCGGGAAAAGTCATTTCCCCTTGGGTATTTCTCAAGTTAAAAAGTCTCATTGCCCTTTATCTCAGTGAGTCTTACCTTTTTTTAACTTAATTCTTACTTTTTAAGAATAAAGTTGAAACAATGTACATTTCTCTAGAGAATGTACATACGTAATGACTTTGCATTCAATTTCAAGGGGTTGTGGCCCTCTGAAGTTCAGTTGTGACCCTTGCCCATGAGTCTGCGCTTAGGAATCCCAGCTGAAACTCACTCATCAGAGAAGAGAAGAGGTCGGGAGGCATTACAAATGAGAAATGCAAGAGGAGAGTGGGGAATAGGGAGAAACAAGGACCTGCTATCTGTGCTGGATCGTTGTGAGATGCTGGGCGCAGGTGACTGAATAAGGTTGAAGCATTGCTTTCTCTGGAGAGATTTTTATCTATCTGGGACTTGAGGGGGCAATGGTTAAAGAACTTCAAAGAGGCCCTAAGGGACTGAGGACAGTGGGCATAAGAAGGGGAACTGGAGTCAAAGGCTAAAAGACTCTGCCAGAACGTTCTACAGAGGCTAAAGAGCTAAACTGCCCTTGGCTTTTTTTGAGACATGGTCTCACTCTGTTGCCCAGGCTGGAGTGCAGTGACACAATCATGGCTCACTGCAACCTCAATCTCTTAGGCCCAAGTGATCCTCCTACGTCAGTCCCCCAAGTAGCTGGGATGACAAGTGTGAGCCACCGCGCCCACCCTAAGGTGCCCTTGGGATTCATGTCAGACTCTGGAGAATCTGAGATATAGGGAACAGGAAAGAGGCACAAGAATGGAGCTGTGTGAGAGAACACCTGGGAGCATCGGCTTCTTCCTCTTAAGGAACAGGTTCAGGAGGCCATCTTCTTGGTGCTATTATTATATTACCACCCACTGGACTCTGGGAAGGGTCACTAACCAAAATCTGAACTGCAATTTCTTGTTCCAACTAAGAAGACGAAAAGTAACCAAAACTAAGGTTATTTCCTTTTCAGGATTGGATTAGGCTTCGATACCCTTATTTCTCCAAACTGAAGATCGCTCTCTGAAGATCCAAATAAGAGAGCAGTTAGCAAAGTGCTTTCCATCTAGGGCTTTTTAAGTCAGACAGACCTGGGTTTAAGTCCTGGCTCTGCCAAGTACTAGCCTGTGACCCTGAGCATCTTACAGTCTGTTATATGAAAATAATAATAGTGCCTAGTTCATAGGGCTGTTGGGAGATAAAATTAGGTACAGTGTCTGGCACATAGTAGATGCTCAATAAATGATAGTTATTGTTTTTCTTAGTGCCTACTGCTGGAACTATAATAGGAACCTATCTCCCAGTCCTCAGGGACACTTTCCCACTTATATACTTTAGCAGCTCTCTCTAGGGCCCCCAGCACACATTCCCCAATCACTGCATAACTCAACATTCCTCTGGCCAGCCTATGTGTTCAGGTCTGGCTGTCCCCCAAGACCTTTTTGGCCCATAGTTACATGACATTCATGATGACCCTTTCATTTATGATGAAAAGGTCCATGCTAGCTTAGGAATCTCACCATTCCCCTTTCCTTAGTCCCGTCTAATTCTAAATAACTAGAATTCTGTAGATAGAATCAGATAAGTAGAATTAGATAGAACAACTAATATCTAATTCTAAAGAAGAATAAGGGTTTTTTTTTTGAAACAAAGTTTCGCTCTTGATGCCCAGGCTGGAGTGCAATGGCACAATCTTGGCTCACCACAACCTCCACCTCCTGGGTTCAAGTGATTCTCCTGCCTCAGCCTCCCGAGTAGCTGGGATTACAGGCATGTGCCACCACGCCTGGCTAATTTTATATTTTTAGTAGAGATGGGGTTCCACCATGTTGGTCAGGCTGGGCTCGAACTCCCAACCACAGGTGATCCGCCTGCCTTGGCCTCCCAAAGTGCTGGGATTACAGGTGTGAGCCACTGCGCCTGGCCTCAAGGATTCTTCAGATAGGAAAAGATTATATAAAAAGAAAGTTTCTAGAACCTTCCCTGGGTAGCTTTGTTTTCCCAGAGGAGCCAGTCACCACCACCCCCTACTCCAATAAAACTATAAGGAAACTAACATTTGAACAAGACTTCCTAGGAGTCCTATATATTTTTCTCCCCAAAAACTTCTTGTCCCCGTTTTACATATCCAGAAACTAAGCCTCAAGCACTCAACTGTTGGAACTGAGATTTAAGTCCAGATCTGTGTCTTTAGTGCTCTCTCTTTCCACCACTCTGCAGCTACCAGCAGCTAGCACACACACACACACACATACACACACACACGCACATATACACACACACACGCACATATACACATGGCACCCTAGCTCATTCTGCTCTCAAATTTTGTTCAGGGGCAGCCTCAAGAAATCTCCATTGCCCAAGGGAGTAGACTAGAGCTGTCAGTCAAGCCCTCTGGGGAACACCTTACCCGGGTTCTCCACTAGAGGCCTGAGGCAGTTATTGTGGTTTCCCTTTGTGATGTGTCACTATTTCCAGAGATCCCAGGCAATCCCTCCAGAACAATACCCCACCCCACTCCCTCCATGGAACAGGTGCAGTATCTGCCATTCCAGGACCCAGATTTGGAAATCATTTCCCAGGGCTTCACTGGGATGCTTCACTAAAAAAGAAGTCTCCTGCACATTTGGAGTTCTGGCTACTAAAAACTCATGTTAGCATGGGAGTCTCAACACTTACCACCTCCTTCCCCAGGGCAGCTTGAGGTCAAGGTCCAGGACAGAAGGGAAAGCAGGGAGAGTTGGCAATGCCTGTCCCAACCAGGGCAGGGACAGTCAACTCCTTGAACTGGAGGCAAGGAGAGAGGAGGGAAGGCATGGCCCCTGCAGTTCCCACTAAGACCCACCCTGATATCCCCTTAGTACCAGTCAGCAAGGAGGGGAGATGACGCCTTTTTATTAAGGTTAACACCAAGGAAAGCATTGAGAAGGAATACACAAAGTAGGGCAAGGGCACACAAAGTCACCACTTGAGGAGGTGGGAGGGCGGCACATCAGTAAAAGAACCTCAGGACAGCCACATGCTCCATGCCCTGGTTGGGGGAAGAGGGAGAGAAAAGCGCCATGATAGCTTGGAGCTCGTAGAAGGGTCTGAAGCCTCTGAACCTAACACCAGAGCCACAAGCCCTGCCCCGGAGGGCTCACACACTACTACACAAGTAGACACACATAACACACACAAGACATTATGAAGGCAACACCGAGAGGCAGTGGGCAAGGACATATTGACAGAAAAAGGAACTGAAGTTAAGCAGGTGTAGCCAGGAGAGACAGTTTTTGGCTGCGGCCCCAAGAGTCCCTCAAATGTCCCCTAAATCTGGGCTGCTGCTGAGCACCCCCGAGTCTCTGCCTGTGAACCGGGCTCTTTGTTCTCTAAGCCCCAGGGAGTGGAAAAGCAATCCCAGATGAAGTCAGTGACAAGGCAGGATCCGCTCTGCATGCAAAATCCTAGAGGTTGAGCTATTATGTCTTCATGCACATTCATAGCCAGCTCCTCCCAGCCCAGGGGCCCTTGGAACCCCATTCACCCAGATTCCTAGGGCTGCAGTTCCCTCCTCAAGCTTCCTTTACCAATCAGCAGCCGCAGAGATCTGTGAGGGGGAGAGGCTTCTGCAGAGCACTGAATATCTTGGATTTCAGCAGAAGGGTAAATTTCCTGTTGCCAGAACAAAATACCCCCAATTCCTTAATTTCCAGGTAAATTGTTAGAGATTATTTGCCATGGTCCTAGGTAAGTCCTTTTTCAGAATAGAAAAAGCAGAATTTTATTTACACAATTCACGGGTTCTCCTGTTGTCTGGGAAGGGGGAAAGGACAGGATAGGGATGGATGGGAGTCCAGAGACGGGCGCTTCCTCTCCCGGAGCCTCACCTTTCCGCAGTTCGCTATAATTCGCTTAGTTGGGCAGAAAGAATTCTCGATGCTCCCAAAGTCCTTCACCCTACAAATCCTTCCTCGAGGGAGTCTCTCTCTGCCTGACCCACAAGAGCAGCTGTCCAAGTGAAGCATGCCGCACCGCGCCGTTCAGTCCCCCTCGCGTCATGCACTCGGAAACCCAAAGACAGCCCGGGAAGGTAGTGCCCCACGGAGTCCCCTCACAGGGAGGCCTCGCCCTCCAGTTGCAGCAGGGTAATGTCGGGCATGTCGAGGGGCTCCACAAGTGGCCCGTCCCCCCCAAGGAGACCAGCACAGGGGCTCTCGGGGCGCTCACAGTGACTGGAGGGTGTGGCGGGGCTGGGCATCTCCTTCTCTTCTTCCTCGTCCTCCTCGTCCTCGGGATCGCGACCCAGCAAGCCGCTGTCCCCGATACCAGGCGAAGGAGTCTCCGGCTCTTGGGGGTCGCTCTGGAAGCTCCCCTTGCCGCCGACCACGCCCAAGCCGCCCTGGCGGGGCGCAGTGGTCATAATCTGGCACATGGAGACGATGGCTCGCTGGTTGGCGCACACGTCGTCCGAGAGCACCTGGATGTGCGAGGCCTGCTCGTCCAGGGCCCCCCTCATGGCCCTCACGTCCTCAAACAGGGCTTGCAGCTGGGCTTTCAGGTGCTCCATCAGTTCCTTCATGCCGCCGTTGTACTCCCCGGAGATCACGTCCCCCACTGCCGGCACGGTGGACACCTCCAGGGGCGCCGGCATGTCGCCGCCGTCCTTGGTCATGATCTCCAGCAGACCGTCCTCCATTGAGTGGCAGAAGCGGGTGGCGGAGGCTCTGGGTCGCGTCCAGCCCGGCCTCCGGGGTGGGGGAGGGGGTGGAGGGGGAGAGGTCCCGGGAGGGGCTAGCGGGAGCCGAGGGAAGCGGAGGCTCCCGAGACTGGCGGGGAGCCGACGTGAGAGACGAGTCCTGGGCAGAGGGCGCGGGCAGGATCGCGGGAGGCCGAGAAGAGGCGGCGGGACGAGGACCCGGCGAGGGTCCCAGAGCCGGCGTCTCTTGGGATCGCCCCGGGACGAAAGTGCCCTGCCCTGCCTCGCCTCCCGGATCGCGCCCCTGTCAGCGCCGCCCTCTGGGCGCCACAAGCAGAGAGCGCCTGCCGGTTCCGTGGGTCACAGACGCGCTCGCGGAGGGGTCCGGGTCCAGGCTGAGGCCAGCGGCGCGTCGGACTCGGGACTCCCTCAGGCCATTACCGGGCAGCGCCCGCGAGTGTGGCAGCAGCAGCAGGGGTGGGTCTTCCGGGGGTGTCGCGGATGCTCCTCTGTTTCCAAGGCGACGCACGGCACGTAAATGACGTGTGTCTCCATGGTAACCAGGAAGTGGCGAAGAAAAAGGGAGGATGGCTGGAAGCTGCAGTGGGGCTCTGGAGTCTGGACTAGCAGGGTGGGGGGAGGAGAGGGGACGCTGCAGTGGCTTCGGCCAAGGCTGGAAAGAGCGTGTGGTTGCAATGTTTAATAGGGAAGTATGAGAGAGCCGTCTGCTGCAGAAACCTCCAAGTCCGGGAGAGATCGTCCCTCCCCTAGCCGGGGTATGAGACCCAGCGAGACTGCCCTGGAAAGATTTTTCCAGCCCGCATTCCTTTCTCAGAGGATGGCGCTAAAGTCGAGTCCTGCCTCCCTGTCCTCCAGCGATGCGCAGGAAAGCGGAGAGGGTAGAGAGGCTGTTGCTAATGATCCCAGAGTTGAGCTGGGGCGCGGTGGCGCTCTGGAGCCGGCCCCACCGGGCCTGACGGTGCAGAGGCAGGAGGAGGGCACTACGGAGGTTTCTGCAGTAAATCAGCCCTCTAGCTATAGAAATCACCGGAGCTGGGGAAGGATGGGACTCCCTCCTTTATGAGACCCTACCGCTCCTACCCAGGTCTCTGGGAGTTTGTCCCGGATGGGGAGGCCAAGTGCTTAAGTTTTGAGAATGAAAGCTCCATAAGGGGAGAGATTTTTGTCTCCCCTGCACCCTCCATCACGGAATCCCCAGCTCCTAAAATAGTGCCTGGCACCTAGTATGTAGATGCTTAATATAGTTATTGAATGAATAACAAAAACCACCAAGTCCCATGCTCTCATCCAGAACTCCCCATGCCAAACGTAGTGGGTTTTAGGAGACCTGAATTCAGTTTCGTTTCTGCCACTTATTCATTCAGCGACCTTGGCCACATCATTTTCCTCATCTGTTAGGGAATTGGACTGGATAATCTATAATACTATTTCTAATTCTGAATAACAGTCTGCATCATCTCACAGGTGAAAAGGTAAACTGTTGACCGTTGTGTGGAGGGTATGGATGGGGGGACTGTGTGTTAGAGTAATTCCCGCTCTCTCTTTCAGTGCCCAAGTTCAGACATACACTGAGTATCCCCAACCTTTGTGACAAGCCCTTTCCCTATTTAAGGGGTGGAGCAGGAAGGGTGGAGGAAGAAGAAAAATTATCTTTAATATATGTAGATGATTGCAGATTGAGAAGGAATCAGCACCTGGGCAGAGCACAATAATTAATAATGACCCTAGGAAATTAGGGAAGCCAAGTGATCGGAAGCCAAAAATGAAGTTCATAAGAATAAATCTGGGAAAGAGAAACAAACTATATCACTTCAACATAGAGAAGAACTAGGTAAAGGTGAGTGTTTTGTAGACTGGCAGTTCAGTGACAGCAAATGTGTTACCTTTGGGTTTCCCTGGTTATGTGCTTGGTGATGAAGAGTGAGGCTGGCCCAGGGAAACTTTTGTGACACTAGAGGACTGCTTGACCTATACCAATCTTACTGCTTTTAAAATAGAAACAAGTGGGGACTATCCTAAATGACCAGCAGCAGAATGTTTAAATAAACTAAGGCAAAATTGCTGATACATAAAATATTATACAGCCATTAGAAATTTGATTTCCCAAAACAAATATATGAACAAATTTTAAAAACACAGTATTGTATTTTCTGAAACTAATGATTCAATTCTATTTGCTTGCTCATTTCTTCCTTCATTCTACAGATTTCCAGCACTCTCAACTTGCTTAGGACTCCTACCTCTGCTCTGTACCCCACACGTGGTAATGACACCTTAGATTACTCCTGAAACTCTGGCTCAAGAGAGGACAGAAATGCTTTTCCTTGGTTTCCATAAGCACAGCTGAAGTGGGCTGGTGTTTACAAAGAGACTTTATTAAAAACTGTAGGAAAACTAGAAATAGAAACAGAACACATGAAAACAGCTGAGCTTACACAGCATAAGTTTCTGATTATACTACAGCAAGCATGTTCTCAGGGCTTATAGGTCCAACCCTGCTTTCATCCTTCCGAGGAGAGCTCTGCTATAGCCAGAAAAGACTGGCATGGCTTTCAGACTTTCTGTCTAGGTCTGTTACTTTACATCTCTTGACAAGCACTTCACATGGAAGATTTCATCTTGCCAATTCACCCTTCAGGTATATCCCTACCTTCTACCTACAAAGAGTGACTCTGTCCCAGTGGGGGACCTCTCATTGTTGAAATCCCATAAGCTTACACTAAGCATAGCCCCCATACAGGAGGAGCTATGGTATGTCATCATACAAGGCCTTTTGCCACTATTCTTGAGGATGTGAAGGCTTTCAGCATAAGATTACATCATGCTATCCAGAGGTGCTGGCCATGAAGTCCACTGAGAGTACAGGGATCTGAGCCCAGAGGGAGGGGAAATTATTGGAGAAGCACAAAAGGCCATGGGAAACATGTGCAGAGATCAAGCAGTTTGGCTGGTCCAGTCAAGTTCCAGGTCAAACATTTGAGAGCCAAGGGTAGGTGGGAACTGGGGGAGTGGACCAGTAGCAGGATTTGAAAATATAGGAAGGTGGCTGGGTGCGGTGGCTCATGCCTGTAATCCCAGCACTGTGGGAGGCTGAGGTGGGCGGATCACTTAAGATCAGTAGTTTGAGATCAGCCTGGTCAACATGGTGAAGCCCTGTCTGTACTAAAAACACAAAAATTAGCTGGGCATGGTGGTGGGCACCTGTAATCCCAGCTACTCCAGAGGCTGAGGCAGGACAGTCGCTCAAACCCAGGAGGCAGAGGTTGCAGTGAGCCAAGATTGTGCCACTGCACTCCAGCCTGGGTGACAGCGCAAGACTTAGTCGAAAGAAAGAAAGAGAGAGAGAGAGAAAAGAAAGAAAGAAAAAGAAAGAAAGAAAGAAAAGAAAGAAGGAAAGAAAGAAAGAGAAAGAAAGAAAGGGAAAGGGAAGGGGAAGGGGAAGGAAAAGAAAAGAAAAGAGAAAAGAAAAGAAAAAGAAAATATAGGAAGGAGACATTGGTGCATCTGATAGAAAACCAGATCATTTCAGGAACTCTGTGTGAAAATGAGATGAGGTAGAAAAGTCTAGTCTCAGGAAAATAAGGAGAACAGAGGCAGAGCCTCAGTCAGCTAGCTGGGTTACAGGCCTGGGCTCTCTGGATCCCAATGCCCTATAGTTAGTTGCATGGGTCCATTTCCAAGCAAAAGGTGGCCAGATGTATACCCCAGCCATCCTACTAGAATATTCAGAGGAACTGCCACATAATAAGAGAATATAACCCCCGCACAGCTTCTGCTTCCTGCTTTTCTATTATCCTCTGGGAATCCCCTTAGCTATTCTCTTCCTTCATCCCACTCTTATCAATCTGTGATAGGGAGAGACCCTCATGCTATCTACATATAGGTTTCCATCAGGTACACCTAGTTTCAAACCTCATATTCTCACTAAAATTGGGATTTGGAAGAGGCTCTGCCATTTTCCTCTGTCTAGTGTCTCGTGTATCTCTAGTTTCTATTTTCTATAGCTGGTGTATTTTTTGCACTATAAATCCGATGATGCTGGCTAGACTCAGGTCTAGAGCAATGATTTAAAACAAGATATAGCTGACTGCTGTACCTTAGGCGCCAAATCCCAGACAGTATCCCCCAAATATAACTTTTATGAAGCTGAGCTGTTTTGTGGCCCATCACAGCTTGATATCACACTCAAACATATCCAATAGCCAAAAGAATTAAAAAGAAATTTAGATTTTTATTACAGTCTCTGGGCAAACTCTAAAGGGGTTTACATTCTTAGTGCACAGTGAAACATCTGAAACTTGTCTTCCTTCCTTCTCTATTTGTTCCACACATTATGGCATAGCTGTTGCTGCTGATCTCTCTCTCCCCAAACACTCCCACACTTTCTCTCAAGCCTGGCCCTTGCTTTCTCACTCCCTGGCTCTCTTCACTTCTTGGATGTATTCTTTTTCTCTCCTCCAAGAAGCTTCCTGTCCTCACGTAAATCAGGCCAAGCTTATTTTAGCTCTTTTGATTCTGTTCCTCATTCCCCCAATCTGCATAAGTACTGGGAATCCCAGCTATCAATTACAGGGGTCTTCTCAGAGGATAAAAAAGATGGAGAGGCTGAGAATATTCGCATTGTTGTGGGTTTTGCCTGTCACATAGACTAGTTTTTCTCAGCACCAGAGAGTGGTTTACCTGGCATTACAGCCAATCTGCTTTGTTCATCTCCCCGACGTTTGCACAGAGAAATGGACATGGTGGTTTGCAAAGACCCTGGGCCCTTATGAGCCTCTAACTGGAGAGGGGATCCAACTGTCCACACCCTCAAGATTATTTAGTGTCATAGACATGGCCGTGTGGTGAGCCACCTACCCACACCTCATGTAAGGCCTGAACTACACTTCCAGTTGCTTGCTCTGTGACCTCAAACTATTTTTAGGAGTCTTTAAGGCTACCCCTAACCTCTTATTTCTCTTCCATATTAATTTAACTCAGAGCAAGGATTCTAGGGGACCTTCCAACTTCTCATGCAATATGAATCTCCACTGACAATAACCCCCCATTCCAATTAAACCTGTTTTGCCAGTGTCATCCCATCTCCCCTTTCTGCACTGCCCCCTGCAGCAGCTTCTCTTAGAGCAACACTTGCAGAAACTTTTCCCCCTCTCAGTGCATATTCAAACATGTATTCAGTGTCACTGTGATGTCACCAGTTCCAACCCAAGTCTCTAGGTAGCTGGCCATGGACACAGAAGCATTCAGAACTCCAGAACCACCAATGATCCCTGGTGCACGGCCTCAAGCACCTTCCCTCTTTTCCATAAATTATTTTGCCCCCAGAAAGTTGCCATTTTTGCAACAGCTTAGAGCCTGGTTTGGCCCCAAGTCAGGCACTGACAGTGCTGCACCACCTGAAAAAACAATTTCTAGTTCAATGGAGGCAATTTTGTTTGACCAATTGCCTCTCCCACAGTATCAGTCCAATTTGAAGGAAATCATGTCCAAATATCTATGGTAGGATAGGGACTATGATATGTGTGCCATAAACTTCCCTTCTATTAAAGGTATTTTTAGGAATTTAATGTCCCTCATAGCTGACTTATGCAAACTTCCAGGCCCTTCCTTGCCTGTCATATCTTGAGGAAGTCTGTGCTATTCTATCCTACGCAATTCTACAAAACTTTGTAGGTCTCCCTGTTACTAATACATCTAGTTATACTAAGTCCATCCCTCTCAGAGGCCCCCCCAGATAGTGTCAAAAGTTATTTCTACCACATTCTCAAGGGCCAGCGAGGCACTATCAGTTACAGTTTAGCAGCCACTGTGAGGGTGCATTCTGTTTCCATTGCCCAAATGCAGATGGAGACTATACTAGTATTTGTGATGATACCATGGACAGGGGCCCCAAAATGTAATCCATGTCTTCAAAGTACTGTAGAAGTGCTGGATCTTAGGCAAAAGTGAGGAGAAGGACCCTTTCCCCCAACTTTTCCACCTAGAACCCCGAGGCCCCTATTTTAAGAAGTCTTGCATGAAAATAGCTCCATCTTCTACGGTTGACCACTCGTTCACAGTTCATAGGCACAATGCCTGCTCTTTTGTTTGTTTTAAAGCACCAGGATCACTTTCATGCTGGAACTCTAATCCTTTTGCTTTGCTTTATTCTTCTCCACACCAGTTATCAATATCTGTTATCCTGTATTTTTGTTTATTTATTTTATGTCTTATTTATTTATCTTTTACTCCCAACTAGGGTGTAAGATCCATTAGAGCAGGGGGTTTGTTTTCTTCACTGCCTTATCTGTAGCACCTAGAATAGTGCCTGGCACATGGCAGATGCTCAATAAATATGTGTTGAATAGATGAATGAATGAAGTCTAAATCCATACCTAGAAAAAGAAACAACTCCCTTAAGGACATGTAGTCTGCAAAGCTCCAACTCTGCCTTTTCTTCGAGAACATTTTAGCTTTTTCAGTTTCAACCATCTACTTTGGTAATCTATGGCTTATGGTCACACTATTAAGTGGCCCTGTTGGTGGCCTTTCTTGAACAAAGGAATACTTACTTCAGAGACAAATGGAAGTCTCTATTTCTTACAAAATAGAAAAGTGCTTGCAGCTTTGAAATGAGAGCTGTCACCACCCCTCTAACCTCCCTTGGGATATTCCACCACTATCCCCATCGAAGTCTCAAAGATACCAGGGCCAAGTTTTGTTAGAACTCAGGGTCAAAGAAATGCACGCTCTCTGCTCCCCTCAGCATTACCTGGGAATGGGATGATATCAAGCCTGTATCTTCATACTGCATGCTAAGGAGAACTCCTGATTTATATTATTATTCTGGTGGAGACAGCCTCAGAAAAAGTACCCTGTTTCTGGTTGTAAGATTAGTAGCTAACTGAGAAAGGGACATTATGAACGTAGAGATTACTATGCTTTAAAGCTTGTGTATGTCTTCTCTTTGTGTTCCTAAACTGGTAGACTATGGTGATTTAGGGTAGTGTTATCACCGAGTTACATGTTTTACTGTAATAAAATTGAGTCCTTCTTGTCCCTTGCTGCCTCCTTTCCTTGCTTCTGTTCTAAAACCAAACCAGACAAAAACTCCCCATATTGATCAAATATATAACAAAAAATACATAAAGATCAGCCTTCCCAGGATAGTAAAACTAAATTAAAACCAAACAGCAAACATGGATCAGAAAAATAATATTCCAGAAATTGAGGTTAGTCTCTAAACAACCTAAGTGAGACATTTTTAGTAAGGTCTTGTTATTCTCCACAGTGTTGTCTGGGTCTCTAAGACGCAGAAGGGAACAGTATGTCAGGTTTACTGGTAATTGCCTGGATCAAATGAGTTAAACTGGGATAGATTCTCCTCAGAGGATGATCCTGAGTCACATATCCAATCTCTCATTCATCCCAGTTCATCCATCACCATATCACACATGGGCTTCCAGCTGCTTCTTATACTATTAAAAACCAATTCCCTCTTACCAAAGGCATTAGTAGTTTTGCTGCTCATTAGAACAATGAGTATCATCCAAGACACCTCCAGGTATATTAAATGATAAACTGCTCACAATTTCACATTATTCACACTGAAATCACTGAGTTTAAACTGCAGGGAGGTCTGTGGGACATAAGCTCCTCTGCTTCATACTTGTGGACTTAAACTAGTGTGTTAGGGGAGAGTCTCTTCCTAGAAAGGAGAGATGGTGGAGAAAGATTCTAAGAGATGGAGATGATGTAATTTGAAACTTACTGCTGTAATTTGAGACCTAAGACCTAATGGAAGAAAGCAAATAGTCAACAGATGTGAGAGAAGGAAAAGCTAGAAAGAACTTCTCAAAGGATTTGTAACTCTGAGACAAACTAGCATTATTCCTACTTCCACTGTGAGGTCAAGATGCAGGATAAAGCATTTAGGTTAGATTTCTTAAAGAACTTGAGAGTGACGGATGTGTGAGAGAGGAACGAGCCTGCATTTCCTCTCCAGGAAGCCTTGAAAACCAGAAGACAGTCTTACTTGTCTGAGTTTAGCTTGGGAAGAAACAGATTTACATATCCCTGAGACCAGCTCTGTGCTATTTCAGCAATTCTACCTCCCACATTTTAACTCCAAACCAAAAGTTGAATGAATCCTGAAATGATTGCATGTTTTTCACAATAGGAAGATTACCACAGTCTCTTAATACCCTCAGATGCTTCTCTAATCCATTTTCTTCTCCCTATTTCCCCAAGCAATGCCATACTCAGGCCCTTGCGATCTCCTGCCTGGAAGACTATTCCTCTGCTACATGTGACTAGAGGCTAGCAGATTGGACAGTGCAGCTCTAGGATTTACAATATACACCTGTAACATATCATAGTCTACTTTTAGATAGTGTAAAAATCTTATAACAATTTACTTTCAGTTTCTCCCTTATGTTTTTTATTGTTTTTGTCATACATATTGCTTCTACGTATGCTAACACCCAACCGGATTTTTATTATTTCTACTTTAAATAGTCATTTATTTTTTTTTCAAGAGATTAAAAAGTGAGAGGTTGAGTGCAGTGGCTTACATCTACAATCCCAGCACTTTGGAAGGCCAAGGTGGGAGGATCATTGGAGCCCAGGAGTTCAAGACCAGCCTGGACAACATGGTGAAACCCCGTAAATACAAAAATTAGCCGGGCATGGTGGCACACACTTGTAGTGCCAGCTACCAAGGAGGCTGAGGGAGTAGGATTGTTTGAGCCCGGGAGGTCGAGGCTGCAGTGAGCCGTGATCGCACCATTGTACGCCAGCCTGGGTGACAGAGCAAGACTCTGTTTTAAATAAATAAATAGAAAATGTTTTATCTATTTTACTTATATTTATTACTTTTCACACTCTATCTTTTTATATTGATCAAATTTTTGTTATTATTTTTCTTTTGCCTGAAGAACTTCCTTTAACATTTCACCTTTGTTGGTATAAAAAAAGTCTTTATTTCACCTTTATTTTTGAAAGACATTTTTGCAAGGTAGAAAAAATTCTGGCTCAATCTTGTCTTTCACTTTACATAGCTTTTATAAGAAATCTGTTGGCATTTTTTATTTATTCCTCTACATCAGGGATGGCAAACCTTTCATAAACGTCCATATAGTAAATCTTTTAGGCTTTGGAAGCCATACGGTCTCTGTTGCAACTACCAACTCTGCCACTGTAACACAGAAACAGCCATAGCAAATACATAAATGAGTGTGTATGGCTGTGTTCCACTAAAACTTTTTTTTGCAGAAATAAGAAGTGATCTAGATTTGACCCAGGGGTCATAGTTTACCAATCCCTGCTGTATATATAATGTGTCTTTTTCTTTCTTTTTTTTTTTTTTTGAGACGGAGTTTCGCTCTTGTTGCCCAGGCTGGTGTGCAATGGCACGATCTCGGCTCATCGCAACCTCTGCCTCCTGAGTTCAAGCGATTCTCCTGCCTCAGTCTCCTGAGTAGCTGGAATTATAGGCATGCGCCACCATGCCCAGCTAATTTTATATTTTTAGTAGAGATGGGGTTTCTCCATGTGGGTCAGGCTGGTCTCAAACTCCCGACCTCAGGTGATCTGCCTGCCTCGGCCTCCCAAAGTGCTGGGATTACAGGCATGAGCAACTGCGCCTGGCCTATGTATCTTTTTCATCTGGCTGCTTTTAGAATTTTCATCTTTATCCTTGGTTTGTAGCAACTTGGTTATGATGTGCATGGGAATGGTTTTCTTTGTTTATTCTGCCTGGATTTTATTGAGCTTTCAAATTTGGAAAAATGTTAGCTTTTATTATTATTATTTTTTTTTTTTTTTGAGATGAAGCCTCACTCTCTCTCCCTGGCTGGAGTGCAGTGGCACAATCTTGGCTCACTGCAATCTCCACCTCCAGGTTCAAGCAATTCTCCTGTCTCAGCCTCCCGAGTAGCTAAGATTACAGGCACCCACAACCATGGCTGGCCAATTTTTGTATTTTTAGTAGAGACTGGGTTTCATCATGTTGGCCAGGCCGGTCTCCAACTCCTGACCTCAAATGATCCACCCGTCTCAGCCTCCCAAAGTGCTGGGGTTATAGGCATGAGCCACCGTGCCCAGCCTTAGCCATTATTTAAAAATATACCTTCATTTTTTTTGGAGACGGAGTTTTGGTCTTGTCACCCAGGTTGGAGTGCAGTGGCGCCATCTCAGCTCACTGCAACCTCTGCCTCCCAGGTTCAAGTCATTCTCCTGCCTCAGCCTCCCAAGTAGCTGGGATTACAGGCACCCACCACCATGCCTGGCTAATTTTTGTATTTTTAGTAGAGACATGGTTTCGCCAGGTTGGCCAGGATGGTCTCGAACTCCTGACCTCAGGTGATCCACCCACCTCGGCCTCCCAAACTGCTGGGATTACAGGCATAAGCCACCACGCCTGGCCATATTTTTAAATATACATTCTTAGCCCATGGCTCTTCTGAAATGTCAATTGCATTATGTTAAAATATTTGATATACCACACAGAACACTTTTGCATTGGTCCTTTCTTTTTCAATCTTTTCTTTTCTCTCTGTGCTTCATTTTGAATAGCTTCTATGTCTTCAAGTTCCCTGATTCTTGTCTTCCATAGTCTATAATTTGCTATACATTTTCTGTGAATACTTCAAATGTTATTCATTTAAAAATTTGATAATCCTGGCCTTCATTGTCTAGAAACAGGCATATTTCAAATCATATTTAAATTAATAATTTGCAACAAGTTCCTGATGTTTTACAATCCTTTCACACTTGTGGAAATTCTTCCAAATGCATTAAGCAATACTATTTTTTGTCTGGTTAGATGGGATTCCTAACCGGGCCCACTTTCTGGCACATTTGCTATCAATTTCTCTGAAAACAAGATCTTGAGAGCAGTGCCAAATCCTGAGCCTGAAGCTTTCCCCACAGTTGACATTTAAACCAACCAACGCAATCCCTATTTTTTGAAATGCTTCTATAATGCAGCCTAAAATCTGTCTTTAGTTACTTTGCTGTTTCTTCCATCTCAAGCCAAAAAAATTTAAATAAGAATTCCATTGGCCGGGTGCGGTGGCTCACACCTGTAATCCCAGCACTTTGGGAGGCTGAGGCGGGCGGATCACGAGGTCAGGAGATCGAGACCATCCTGGCTAACATGGTGAAACCCCGTCTGTACTAAAAAATAAAAAAAAATTAGCGGACGCGGTGGCAGGTGCCTGTAGTCCCAGCTACTCGGGAGGCTGAGGCAGGAGAATGGCGTGAACCCGGCAGGCAGAGCATGCAGTGAGCCAAGATCGCGCCACTGCACTCCAGCCTGGGCGACAGAGTGAGACTTCGTCTCAAAAAAAAAAAAAAAAAAAAAAAAAAAAAAAAAGAAAAAAAAAAGAAAGAAGAAAAAAGAAAAAAAGAAAAAGAAAAAAAAAGAATTCCATCAAAATACAAAAGAAATGATTTGACTTCCTAAAATATTTCCAGAAGCAACTTTTTGTTTTCTGAACCTTGAACTTAATTTCCAATGAATAGTTGAAAATCTGGATGCTCAGAGAGTGGTTGCATTTTAGATTAAGGCCTTAATTTTATTAAGCAGAGAAAATACAAGTTCTTGAGCCTTCTTGGGGCTTCCCCTTCAGTCAAAATGCCATCAAACCTCTGATGGAATTCTGTAATGTGTGTCCCCATTTCTTTCCCAAATAAGTATGTTGATGTTTTTGTTGTTGGGTTTTTGTTTTGTTTTGTTTTGTTTTTGAGATGGAATCTCATTCTGTTGCCCAGGCTGGAGTGCAGTGGCATGATCTCAGCTCACTGCAACCTCTGCCACCCAGGTTCATGTGATTTTCCTCCCTCAGCCTCTGAGTAGGTGGGACTGCAGGCACGCCATGCACGGTTAATTATTTGTATTTTAGTAGAGATGGGGTTTCACCATGTTGGCCAGGCTGGTCTTGAACTCCTGACCTCAGGTTACCTGCTTGCCTTGGCCTCCCAAAGTGCTGGGATTACCAGCGTGAAACACTGCGCCAGGCCAAGTACCTTATAAATGCTATCTTGCACTCAAATGCACATTCTTGCTCACATGTAGTCCAGACATAAGTCTGTAGAATGCTCTTTTTATATACAGAGTCCTTTTGTCCAACTGTGAAAAATGTTCTGCTCACATTTCCCTTGATAGAAGTGCCAAAATATTTAAAGGTCTTTTGTCTGTAATTTGAAAGTCTTCCTCATAGATCATGATATCCCGTATCTTCCAAGCATCTGGCACCTGTAATTCTCAGGATTAAGGTACGATCTATATATTCAGCATCAGGGTGCCGTATGACATCAGCTTCACAGACGTTGTCTGAGGAGTCATCTTGCTTGGTCCACTGAAGAACAGTCTTTTGTGTTTTCCCGCTCAGAGATTCATCCACAGATCCAAGTTGTTCAGCTTGTCCATAGTCTTCAGTGAGATTACTGGCATCTTCAGAACACTTGTAGCTGGCAGATTTTATTTAAACACTAGATGTTTAACTTATTTGATTTCACATTTTTATTGCTTCTTACACTAAACTTGCTTTATCTTATAAAATACATAAAATAGTTTTATAATACCACTATTAGAAGTAACAATAAAATTACAGAATGAAGCTTAAGAGTTCTTTGTAGTTTGTTTTGTTCCTAGAATATATTTCACTAGGGAAAGACAAAGTCTTGTGTTTAAAAGTCATTTGAAATAAATCTTTCTTTTTGGTTATGTTACCAACCTCATAAACACTTAGCTTTATTTATTTCACTTGTTTCAATTTTAGGGATTGTTCTTTTTTCTCTTTTTGGTTTAACTTAATTTTTGAATATATTAAATGATTACATGATTCTAAAGTCGAAACTACATAAAAAGGTATACTCAGCCGTATCTCCCTTCCATTTCTTTCTTTCTTTTTTTTTTTTTTTTTTTGTGACAGAGTCTCACTTTGTTGCCCAGGCTAGAGTGCAGTGGTGTGATCTCAGCTCACTGCAACCTCTGCCTCCCAGGTTCAAGTGATTCTCCCGCCTCAGCCTCCCAAGTAGCTGGGATTACAGGCATGCAACAACATGTTCGGCTAATTTTGTATTTTTAGTAAAAATGGGATTTCACCATGTTGGCCAGGCTGGTCTTGAACTCCTGACTTCAGGTGATCCACCCACCTCAGCCTCCCAAAGTGCTGTGATTACAGGCGTGAGCCATCGTGCTGGCCTCTCCCATTTCCATCCATTTCCTTCCCTACTCTTGTGTAGATAACCATTTTTATTACTTTTATATTTACTAGTCTTTTATTGCTTTTGTCTTTCCAATGCTTCATTTTGCACGAAAGTAGCTTCTCATAAAATATTGTGGCTATCATTCTAGAGCAACACATACAGATATTCCTCATGTTTATGGGTTCATAGTACTCCACTATATACTACAGTTTATTTAACCACTCAACTGCTCCCCTATTGATGGATATTTGGGGAGTTTCTAGACTTTTGTCATTCAAAATACCACAATGAATACTAGCCTTGTGTATATATTATTTCTTTCTTTTTTTTTTTTTTTTGAGATGGAGTCTCGCTCTGTCACCCAGGCTGGAGTGCAGTGGCGCGATCTCGGCTCGCTGCAAGCTCCTCCTCCCGGGTTCACGCCATTCTCCTGCCTCGGCCTCTCCGAGTAGCTGGGACTTAAAGGCGCCTGCCACCACGCCCAGCTAATTTTTTGTATTTTTAGTAGAGATGGGGTTTCACTGTGGTCTCGATCTCCTGACCTCGTGATCCACCCGCCTTGGCCTCCCGAAGTGCTGGGATTACAAGGGTGAGCCACCGCACCAGGCCGTGTATATATTATTTCAAATTTGTACAGAAGTACTTTTAGTGTAGAGTCCCCAAAAATATCATTGCTGGGTTAAAGGACAGATTAATCCATTTGTAATTTTGCTAGATTGTACTAAATTCCCTTCCTTAAGGACTATATCACTCTATACTTCTACCAGTAGCATATCACTGTGTCTCTTTTCCCTAGAGTTTTAGCAACAAAGTGTACTCTCAAACTTTTGAATTTTGCCAACACAATAAGAAATGCTGTTTCAATGTAATGTAATTTGCCTTTCTTTTTTCAGTGAGTTGTGCATGTTTTACTATTTTAAGGGCCACTTGCATGAATTGTTTCTATCTGTTCATGTCTTGTGCTCATTTTTCTACTGGATCTGTGTCTTTTTATTTCTCAGAGCTCCTGTAAATTAGGGAGATTACTTTTTATTCTGTTGTAAAAATTGCGATTGTTTTGTCCAGTGACTCATTTGTCTTTGGCTTTGCTTATGGTATTCGGGCCATACATTTAAAAAAAAACAATATATAATAGAATTGGGTGGCTGGGGAATTCATGTGTAGATCAGAGTGGAAGCAGGTGTGAGAGGGTCCAGCAGAAGAAAACATGGCACCCAAAGTGTTTGAGTCCATCGGCAAGTTTGGCCCGGCCTTTGCTGTTGCAGGAGGCGTGGTGAACTCCGCCTTATATAATGTGTATGCTGGGCGGCAGAGCTGTCATCTTTGACCGATTCCGTGGAGTACAGGACATTGTGGTGGGGGAAGGGACTCACTTTCTCATCCCATGGGTACAGAAACCAATTATCTTTGACTGCCATTCTCCACCTCGTAATGTACCAGTCATCACTGGTAGCAAAGATTTACAGAATGTCAACATCACACTGTGCATCATCTTCCGGCCCATCGTTAGCCAGCTTCCTCGCATCTTCAGCATCGGAGACGACTATGATGAGCGTGTGCTGACGTCCACCACGACCAAGGTCCTCAAGTCAGTGGTGGCTAGCTTCGATGCTGGAGAAGTAATCACCCAGAGAGAGTTGGTCTCCAGGCAGGTGAACAACGACCTTACGGAGCGAGCAGCCACCTTTGGGCTCATCCTGGACGACGTGTCCTTGACACATCTGACCTTCGGGAAGGAATTCACAGAAGCGTTATAAGCCAAACAGGTGGCTCAGCAGGAAGCAGAGAGGGCCAGATCTGTGGTGGAAACGGCTGAGCAGCAGAAAAAGGCAGCCATCATCTCTGCTGAGGGCGACTCCAAAGCAGCCGAGCTGATTGCCAGCTCACTGGCCACCGCAGGAGACGGCCTGAGCTGCCTAAGCTGGAAGCTGCGGAGGACATCGCGTTAACAGCTCTCACGCTCTCGGAGCATGATCTACCTGCTGGCGGGGCAGACCGTGCTCCCCCGGCTGCTCCAGTGAGGGCCTGCCCACTCTGCCTGCACCTCCGCGGGCCAATTGAGCCACAGCCCCGATGATTCTTAACACCGCCGCCCACCCCCTCCACCCCAAAAATCACTGTGAAATTTCATGATTGGCTTAAAGTGAAGGAAATAAAGGTAAAATAACATATATATATATACATATATATGTAATAGAATTGACTAGTCTTTTATTGATTCTGGGTTTTGAGACATAGGAATGCTTTGCCCACTATTCCCAGGGATGCATGGGTAGTTTACACAGAAATCTACACCTGCCTTCTTCTAGACTTGTAGAGTTTCCATGTAGTCATGTTTAGCTAACGAAGCCACGTGGAGTTTTTCTTGGATGTGCAGTATAAGCTATGGATCCAATGTTACCTTCTTCCACATGGTACCCAGTTGTCTCAACAGCATATATTTTTAAAGTCCATTTTTCACATTGTTTTATAATGTCTAACATACATTAAATTTTTATATGTACTTAGATTGATGCCTAGACTTTCTACTATGTTCCATTAGTGTGTCTGTCTATATGCACCAATTTTATACTAGTTTGATTATGAAGGTTTTGTAATATCTTAAATGTCCGATAAGACTGACCCCTCCTCATTGCTCTTCTTTTCAGGACTTTCTTGGATATTCTTGTTTATTTCTTCCATATGAACTTAAGAATCAATTTGTATAACTAAAAAGCAAAGTGAAACAAAAAAATCCTTGGCTTTTTTATTGGAATAATGTTAAATTTACAAATTCACTTAGAATGTCTTTCATTTTTTTCAGGTCTGTTTTATGTCTCTGAAGCTATTATATTAATAGTTTTCCTCATGGGCTTTACATATTTCTTTTACCTTTATACCTAGGAGTTTTGTAATTGTGGTCACTATTACCAATTGGCTCTTGATTCCATATTATTTTCTAACTGGTTCATCCTTGTATCTTATGTATGAAGCCTGTTGACTTCTGTATATAGCTTTTATATTCTGCTACCATATATATTCATCTTTTTGTTTGTGTAGTTTATTCATTGATTTGCTTTTGTTATCTAGATATACCTATATCATCAACAGTTTTCACACATCCAATAGGTTTCTTTTGTAAAAATGCATTGGCAAATACCTCCAACATCGTGTTAATGTTACAGTAATGGTGGGTATCCTTGTCTTGTTTCAGACATTAACAGGAATGCCTCCAGTGTTTTCCTATGAAAATAGTAAGATGATGATAAACAAGATGCTGTATGATGTTAAGAAAATTATCTCCCATTCTTCTTTTGTAACTTACTTTTATAGGAAATTCAACTTTAAATTTTTCAAATGCTTTTTCAGCACCTAGGAAGATAATTACAGGACTTTCCTTCTTAGATACAATCATATTAATTATATTAATGAATTTCCTAACATTGGACCATCTTTACCTTCCCAAAACAGTTTCTACTTTGTCATGACATACTGCGCTGTCTGATTCAATTTGCTAATTTTTTTAAGCATTTCTGCCTATGATATTCATAAATGATATTGGTTTGTAATTATCTCTTTTGTATAATCTTTATTAGGTTTTGGTTTCAATGCTATATTTATGTCATTAAAAATTTTTGAATTGGGATAAGGGGTCTTCAAAGAATATCATTTTAAACCATCTTGGATACTTTTAGAAAGAGATATATATATATAGGCCAGGCATGGTGGCTCATGCCTGTAATCCTAGCACTTTGGGAGGCTGAGGTGGATAGATCACCTGAGGTCAGGAGTTTGAGACCAGCCTGGCCAACATGGCAAAACCCTGTCTCTACTAAAAATACAAATATTAGCTGGGCGAGGTGGCATGCCCCTGTAATCCCAGCTACTAGGGAGACAGAGGCAGGAGAATCACTTGAACCTAGGAGGCGGAGTTTGCAGTGAACTGAGATGGCGCCACTGCACTCTAGCCTGGGCAGCAGAGCAAGACTCCATCTCAAAAAAAAAAAAAAAAAAAAGAAAGAAAGATATATACACAGAGTCTCTCTCTCTGTTGCCCAGGCTGAAGTGCAGTGGCACCATCTCAGCTCACTACAACCTCCGCCTCCTGGGTACAAGCGATTCTCCTGCCTCAGCCTCCTGAGTAGCTGGGATTACAGGCACTCATCACCACGCCCGGCTAATTTTTGTATTTTCAGTAGAGGAGGTTTCACAATGTTGGCCAGGCTGGTCTCGAACTCCTGACCTCAAATGATCCACCCACCTGGGCCTCACAATGTGGTGGGATTACAGGTGTGAGCCACTGCGCCCAGCCTAGGAGTCATTCTTGACCACAATACCCTTCTCCAACTTGTAACCAATCACCAAGTTCTATCAGTTCTAACACTAAAATATTTCAAATTCACCCCCTTCTCTCCCTTTCTATGGCCACCACTCAAATCTAAGCCTGCTTGACTTTTTGTCCAGATCACTTAGGCTGCTGTTTTCTCTATTTTAATCCTTGCCATGGCTCCACTATAATCCATTCTTCTTTAAAAAGTCAAAGTGGTCCTTTAAAAACACACATGTGGTCATGTCACTTGAATAAAACCTGTTGATAGACTTCTTGTTCTTTTGGGATACAGTTCAGAATCCTTAACATGTCCCCCAAGACCACACCTGATCTGGAGCCTCCCTACCTTTCCAGCTTCTTGTCTTCTTCTCTTTCTGGCCTCTTCCTTGTCTTCCAGGTTCCTAAGCTCTTTCCTCCTTAGGGTCTTTGAATACCCTGACCCTGCTCCATTGGCTGGGAGGCCCCCTCCCCACACCTCCACACTTTTGACCTGGTTGTTTCCACCCATCTTCCAGGTCTATGCTCAGGGAAGCTTTTCTTGACCTCCCAGCCTGAATTAGGTCCTCTACTGAATCATCCTATTACCCTCTCTACTATTTATCTTTGTTTATTTGGGCACTATAACAAAAGTACTGTAAACTGGGTGTCTTGTAAACAACAGAAATTTATTTCTCACAGCTCTGGAGGCTGGGAAGTCCAAGAAATCCCGGATGTTGGTGTCTGGTGAGGCCCCACTTGCTCATAGATAGAACTTTCTTACTGTGTCCTCATATGGTGGAAGGGGCAAAGTTCCCTCTTTTAGAAGGGCACTAGTCTCATCATGAGGACTGTGCTCCTATGACCTAATAACCTCCTTCATGAAGGCCCTACCTCTGAATACTGTCACCTTGGGGGGGTTAGGATTTCAACATATGAACTTTGAGATGACATAAATAGTCAGTCCATTGCACTTTTCCTTTACAGAAGTCATCACTATTGTGACTATTTAGGCATACAGGTGACTATCTAATATTTGTTTCTCACATCAAACTGTAATTTTCCTAGTGATCAGGACCATATTTCTCTTGATCTTAGCTGGCTGGATCTTTAGTGTCTATCACAACAAACAGCACAGTGACAGAACTTAATAAGTATTTGTTGAATTAATGGGTGAATGAATCAATCAACCAATTAATGATATAATCAAAGACTCAATGAATGAACCAAGAATGAATCATTCAACTTTGGGCAAGAAGCAAGAAGGAGCAAATGCTCTACTTGCCCTCCAGGGGGAGACACACTCCCATTAGAAATAGCATAGACCCAGGTGAGCAGAAAATTCTGACATTGATTGTAATTTGCTTCTCAAATGGATTCAGAGAACCAGATCTTTTTTCTTTTCCTTTCTTTTCTCTTTGTCTTGCTCATAGAACTCTCCAGATTAATCTGGACCACCCAATTGTACCAATCAAGTAGTCATTTCCTCTGTAATTTCCCTCCCCTGGACGACGTTAACTCTCCTACCAGTTTGTCCCCTTCAGTCTTGATTTGCTAGGTTATTTAGCTATAAATGCCTACATTCTTGGAAAAATAGTATCATATATATATATAATTTCAGTATTATCATTAAAATTGTTATTTGTATTTTTACTGTACTTTTTTTTCAAAATCCTTCAGGCAATTTTTCTCTATGAAGACTGAAAATGTTTTATAATTGCTCTGATAGTGGAAAATATTGGTAGACTATATGACCAAAAATAATAACAAAATATTGATTAAAAGACAATTTTTAAAAAATAGATAATTCATAAAATTTCCCAAGCCCTGGGGAAAGTTAAAAGGAAAAAAAAAAAGAGTAGAGTTTGGCTATTGAGCGCATGTCTGCCTCTGAGCAGTTTCTGAAAGAAGTCCTTGTTTAATCCTGATGGCATGTCTTGGGAGAGTATCCCTGCTGCACATTAATACTGTTCTTTTCTTTGCTGAATTACTTTCTCTAGTACAAGGTTTAAGCATATGAAAGGTTTCATGAGACTTACATTATGTTTCCTCTGAACTTTCTTTTTCTTTGCTCTAGTTCCAAAGCTTCCTTTTCAATTTTTCTACGTCAGGGACTAGGACATAGAGGCACTCCACTATTCCCATTTTTGGGAGATCTGTTCATTTTAGTTCAATTCCATTGTATTTATTAAATAACTATTGTGTGTTTAGAACTGTGCAATGACAAAAGAGATGAGTATAGAAATCTAAATCTCTGCTCTTTTAAAGGCGCCACAATGTAACTGGGAGGATGAGATATTTGGTAACCTCCTTGAACAAATATAAAATCATATAAAGATGACATGTCAACATTTGTGTAGTTTACAAAACCACTTTTCACAAATGTGGTCTAGGTTTTATGAAATTAACTTTTGGAGTAGGTGTTAATACTCTCATCCCATTGTACAACTGAGACTCAGGTAAAGTATTACTTACTTTAGTAAGTAATTTTACTTTTACTTATAAAAGTACTTACTTTTACAAGTAAAGTAACTAGAGCTACTATCAGAACTGGAATCTTGGTCTTTATGAAGTTTGCATAATATTACATTATTTCTAAATATGAGGAATGTGCTATAAGTGATAGTCCTAAAAATTGAACAAATTCAAAGTAAAGTAAAATATTCCATTATTGAGAGAAAGCTATTTTTTCCCAACTAGCCAACTAGTCTGACACTTGGATCTTATTTTTTTACCCTATTTTGTAAACATTGACTGATTCCCTCTCTTTCCTTCACTCTTAGGGTATCTCAAACTCCCCTTTGGTTTGTTTCTTTTTCTTTGGTGATGGAGAACTTATTTGAAAGGGGTCCCTTCTTACTTAACTTGCTTTTTTCTAGGAAGGGTGTCAGGGAAACGTTGCCATCAACATTAGCCAGGCAACCCCTGATAGAGAAGGATGGGGCCTTTAAGACAGGGGAGTATTTGATAATTTCTGGCCAGAGATTTTAAAAGCTGTTGTGAAATGCTTCATGTTACCACTTAGAAGCTTGCAATGCAGAATTCCTCTCCCCCAGCACACTGTCATTCTGAAAGATCCACTCAAAATCAGGAAAGGGTATGGAGCCAGCCAAGTGAATAAAGGTTTTTTACTCCAATTAGGAGTTGCTCAAAAGCCTGTGGCCATTCAGTACTGGCAAGACTCAAAGGGCAAGACACCCAGGTCTGTAACCTGGGATACCCCGTACCCGCAGAGTCTGGATATTAATACTGCTGAACAGTGATAGCAGCAATCATTACAGGCAAAACATCATTATCAAATTTCCAGATCAAGTTTATGCCAAGGTCTGAAAATAGGAACATTCGTCATACTGTTGATCAACATCATCTAATGAGCACTTCTTGAGAGCGGAACTGGAATCAGGAGGGAAGGGAAGAAAAAAAACAGTGGCCTAAAAGTCTTATGGGAGACACAGCACACTAAAACACAAAATTCATGGAATCACTTGTAATCAAAACATCAAGAACAGAAATAACCAACTAAAATATGCAGAGATGGAATCTGAATAGTGAATGCAAGATACATGGGCTGTGATCAAAATACAAGTTTATTTTTTGTCTTTTTCCACTTTAAAAATATTTTTTTTCTTGCCGGGCATGGTGGCTCATGCCTGTAACCTTAGCGCTTTGGGAGGCCAAGGCGTGGATCACTTGAGGTCAAGAGTTCAAGACCAGCCTGGCCGACATGGTGAAACCCTGTCTCTACTAAAAATACAAAAAATTAGCTGGGCATGGTGGCAGGCACCTGTAATCCCAGCTTCTCAGGAGGCAGAGGCTCGAGAATTGCTTGAACCTGAGAGGCAGAGGTTGCAGTGAGCCAAGATGGTACCACTGCACTCCAGCCTAGATGACAGAGCCAGACTCCATCTCAAAAAAACAAACAAACATTTTTTATTGGAGGATAATAATCTCCTGCTCCTGAATAGAAAATTGGGAAGATCCCCTGACTTTTTGGTCACTCTTTGATAATTGGCAATCCTTTAAGTAACAGTCACTTTAAACCAAAAAGTCTCGGCCGGCCATGGTGGCTCACGCCTGTAATCCCAGCACTTTAGGAGGCCAAGGTGGGCGGATCATGAGGTCAAGAGATTGAGACCATCCTGTCCAACATGGTGAAACCTCTTCTCTACTAAAAGTACAAAAATTAGGCAGTCATGGTGGTGCCTGCCTGTAATCCCAGCTACTCGGGAGGCTTAGGCAGGGGAATCACTTGAACCTGGGAAGCGAAGGTTGCAGTGAGCTGAGATCGTGCCACTGCACTCTAGCCTGGCAACAGAGCCAGACTTTGTCTCAAAAAACAAAAAACAAAAACAAAAAAACCAAATAGTCTCTATTTAGTAAGTAGAATATTTCCAGTTCAAAACTGTAATCCAATACTTTAGTCTTCATTCTAAGGTACTAATCTAAGACTGCTTTTCCTCCTCCTCCATGTAAGGCATATGGCTGGTGGCTGCCTGCAGCTTTCTCCTCAACTTTCTTCCTCCCCCACTAGATAACTGCTATTGAACCTGCTTGTGTAAAAGTGGGAAGAGGTAGGAAAGCTAAGGAGATAGGGCAGGTTTTTCTTTCTTGGTAGGGTAGGTCTGTACTACCTGGGTCTTGCACATGGTTAAAGCTGACTCTTTTTCTTAAAGTTTGCTTTAAAAGGTTCTTTGCAGATTCCCATCATCAGAGATCTCTTACTTGAGTTCCTTTGGCCAAAACCAATGCAAGTGGTTGACTGTGATAAACTGTGGATTGTAGCATCCCTGTGTTCATTTCTGGCTTCTAGCCACTGGGTCCCCCCATACCTCTAGACAGCCCATTTGGATAGACCGAAGGCAACCCCACGTTGGCTGTCTTCCATGTGGCCCACATCTGGTCCAGGAAAACATTTATACATTCGTCATCCCTCCTGAATCTGGGTGTCCAGACAGATACCAATGTAGCCACCTCTACTTTGTGGCTACAGCCCTCTTTAATTTATAAGGAAGCACTGGTGCAGTTTTTGTTTTACAACTATGGGGAACAATCTTCAAGTTCTCTGGTCCCACAGAAGCCCCTCTTTAGGCAACATCAGTACTTCCTTTCCCTCTGGGTAGGAGGAGAGTAGGGACTCAGCACATACAAATTTCTCCCCAAGAAGTCTCTTCACAGACCCTTCCTTCCTTCACTCTCTTGATCTCACCATGAGGTAGAACTGTTTGTCAACACTGACTTTGGACATAACAATGTTGTTGAAATAATCATCATTAATTGCAGTTGAGGATGTTCATATCTGTCTCCCAACCCTTGATAATAAGAGACTGTCTGTCTCCATTTCTGTCTTCCCTGGAGAGTTGAGCACAAAGCCTGGAATAAAGTAGGTGCTCAGTAAATGTTTGATGAAAGGATGACTGAATGTATCCGAAACCAACTTTTGTTGCGCACTGAATTCTCTGAGGCACTTCAAAGTAATCAGTATGGGCCAACTTTGGTGTCTCTTGCCTGGCTGACATGAGCTTTGGGGCCCAGCCAAGTAGACTGTGAGAGTGTTGCCAAGGCAATTCTGCATGCAAGAGGAAGTGTGGCAGGAGTGGGGGTTCGCTGATAGCTGCCTGGGAAGCTGGCCCCTCAGGCAGTGATACCACCAACCACCCTTGAGGTGGTCAGGGCCTGAGCAGAAGGACTGCAGAGACTGCACATGCCCCTTGAAGCCCAGGCCTATTTCTTGGAAGTCTTTAGCATTCACATTTGCTATCTGAGGAGGTTTACTGCCTGGAGTGAAGTATTCAAAATAGAAAAGACAGAGAAGCTAGAGAAGGAACAGCAACAAGCCTTTACTGGGGGACCATTTTCCCTCACAACACATTTGGAGAGCCTGAAACTGACAAAGACTACCTGGGTCAGTGGCTGTTGATTTATTCTGGTTTCAGTCATTACTGATATCTGTCCAGAAGAACTAGAAAAAAATAATTCAAGTCGTGGGTGAGATAGTGTTCCAACTCTGCCAAATTTAACTTTTCATTACCATTGACCCAGAGAGGGACATAAGAAAGGCCATTGCAAATTATGTGAAAGAATTTTCTCCCAAACTGGTTGGCTTGATTGGCACAAAAGAAGAGATCAATCACGTGGCCAGAGCATACAGAGTATATTACAGCTCTAGCCCCAAGGATGAAGATGAAGACCATGTTAGTGAATCATACAATAACAATGTCTTTGATTGGGCCAGATGGTGAGTTTCCAGATTATTTTGGCCAGACCAGGAAGAATGCAGAAATTGTTAGCCAGTTCAATTGCTGCACACATGAGGGCACACAGGAAAAAAGAGCTAGCCAAAGCAGTGATGCTGGGTGCAATATTCTCTTGTTAAAGAGGAAGGAAGCAGCCAGGCGCGGTGGCTCACGCCTGTAATCCCAACACTTTTGGAGACCGAAGTGGGTGGAACACCTGAGGTCAGGAGTTCGACACCAGCCTGGCCATCATGATGATACCCCGTCTCTACTAAAAATACAAAAATTAGCCAGGTGTGATGGTGCCCGCCTGTAACCCCAGCTACTCAGGAGGCCAAGGCAGGAGAATTGCTTGAACCCGGGAGGTGGGTGGAGGTTGCAGTGAGCTGAGATCGTGCCACTGCACTCCAGCCTGGGCGACAGAGTGAGACTTCATCTCAAAAAAAAAAAAAAAAAAGGAAGCTTTGTCTTCCATAGAAATATATATATAGTGTATATATATATGTAATATATATAGTATATCTGTAATATATAGTACATATGTAATATATATAGTGTGTGTATATATATATGTTATATATATGCAACCTACAGAATGACCTTTGCACCATTGTACCATGAGAATGTTTCTATTTTGGATTGGCATGTTACTCCTGGGTTCAGTCAAAATAGACTCTTGGAACTGTAAGATTACAACTCAAAGTCTCCCAGGTAGCTGTGATGAGACCAGAGGACCAAGTCTAAATGAAGTCAGTGAAGAGTGGAGGACACTCATGGAAGGACACAGCAAGGGAGGCACAGCCAGTGCATCTCCCATTATGAATGGGCCCTCCCAGCAGCTTTATTGGCTCTCCAGTGTTTTGGACCCTTGCTCATACAGGCTGTGGAACTGAATTTCACAGAAAAGAATAATTTTTATAGCGCTTTGGCTTCTCTCTTCTTGAGTTATTTGCTCTTCTGTGTTCTTGGTGGCTGATGATAGATTAGGCTCTCTGCCATTCAAAGTTAATCTTTATACTTGAAAGCATAAGTTTTGTCTTCTTTGTTAATGAATATCACTGTCAGGCTTGCTCCACTGCCCTATCAGCAGGTACTGATTTGACTAATAAAGATGAGATCTATTGTTTGGGGGGGGGGGGAAGTTAGTTTGATTTCTCTAGGGGTCTTTTATGTGATTTTTAGCTAAGTGATGGGCTAGGTTTTCAATGACATGCCAAATGGAAATAAGAGGATATTGATCATGAGTGTGACATAGAGTACTTTTCTGCATATACTGAGCTGCAGGCCAAGTAAAATAAAAGTGTACTCAGTTTTTCAATAAATAAGTAAAATAACCTGTATTGAGAGCCTATTTTATCACTCCCTGGGAGACTCCGCTCATTCTTACATTTGTAAGATGCTGATGGTTTCCCAGAATTTATATACTTCAGCATTTCCCAACCAAGAAATTTGAGAGATGTGGTCCAGTGTGGTGACTCATGCCTGTAATCCCAGCACTTTGGGAGGCCGAGGAGGGTGGATCACCTGAGGTCAGCAGTTTGAGACCAGCCTGGCCAACATGGTGAAACCCCATCTCTAATAAAAATACAAAAAAAAAATTAGCCAGGTGTGGTGGCAGGTGACTGTAGTCTCAGTTACTCAGGAGGCTGAGGCAGGAGAATCACTTGAACCCGGAAGGCTGAGGTTGCAGCCAGCCGAGATCGCGCCATTGCACTCCAGCCTGGGTGACAAGAGCGAAACTACATCTCAAAAATAAATAATAATAATAATAATAAAAACATTGCCAACATCTGCAACTTGGAAAAATTCACTTTTAAAAAAAATCTGTATTTCAGCTTCTTTTGAAAAATGGACAGTCTCACCATGGTGCAGTGGCAGGAAGTGGAGGGCATATTCCTACCTGGCAAAATTCCTTTGAGTCTGTAGCTCAAAGGAGGCTCACTCCTCAGACCAGGTCATGAACTTTCAGTTTACCATCCTCTTACTGAGGTACATGATCTGTCTGGGCCTGCTTTAAATCTCTAATTAGATTTGGTTGCTTAGAACAAGCTCTGGGGAGTAGGTGTGGGGCACTCTGGTTAAACAGGCTACCGGGAAGACCACAACTCTTGCAGTCTGCCTAAATGGGCTGCTTCACTCCTTCCATGCACCACCACCATGTGCTGCTGACTTCAAAATGTTTATGCTTTGCACAGAAAGTCTGTCACTCAGAGGTGTCATCATGTTTTTGTGCGGGAAGTTTCATTAACCCTAATAAGAGTTATAAAGGTCATTTATTCCTCTACATTTAGAATACTACACCTCTTGGGTGGTTGAGTTTGTCTTTGATATGGTTTACTTGAAGGAGGGTGGACATGTACAGGAGGGTTCTAAGGAGCATAGATTCGTTCCACCATTATGAATAATGCTGTAAGTATTTTTGTCAAAGACACTTCCTACTAAGAGTTTAGTCTCCTAAGCAACTGAACCATTGTGGATGGACCCCTGCTGGCCTGGTCCACGCAGGTGCAACCATATAGAATCGGCCCAACACTCAGGGTTCCTGAGCTTTTTTTTCCCCGCTGCAGGACCAAGACCCGAATCCTGCGGCTGTGGCCGAGAACGCTGCACTGAGCCTGCGCGCAAAGCCTCTGAGTAAAAGGAGAAAGTAACCCCCTAACTAGGCCTCTGGAGGACGAAAGCTGCTGCACAAGTCTGCGCAGGCGCGCCCCGCTGACGAACACTCATCAGTGCGCCGGCGCCCATCTTAGTTGGTCTTCTAGTCCGGTAAACAGAGGGCCTGCCCCCGACAGCTTCTGCTTCCGGGTCACGCCTTGACAGCGGCTTTCAACCCCCACCTCAGCCCAGCAATTCGGTGAGTGCGGTCCTTGGAGTGGGTCTACAGCCAGGTTTCCTAACCCAGGGTACCATGCCCAATAACGCTTCCTCTACTCCCTGGTCGAAGTGCTCTAGTTCTCGAGGCTGAGACTTATTTCCGGGCCTTAGAAGGCAGATCGAAGAGGGGGTTGGTCCGCGTCTGAGGCCCCCCAGGGCAAATTGCGTGATTCTCTTTCAGTACCGGACCTACCGGGATTGCTGCGATCTGTTTAGAGCCCGTGCAGAAAGTGACACCGCACGTCCTTGCGTTTCGTGCCCTTGTCCCCCGCCCCCTAGCCTCAGCGAGACAGCTGCCGCGAGCCCTCCCGCAGCAGGTGCGGTGGGGATTACGGGCGCTGCAGGCTCGGCCAAGGTTCTCCCGGGGCGGGAGGGGGCGGGGCCGAGGCCTCCCTCGCATCAGAGCTGTTGTGTCTTCTCTTTTCCAGTTTGCTTTTTTTTTTTTTTTTTTTTTTCAGCTTCTCAGTAAATGCCCTTTGGTGTTTTCTCTGGATCCCGTAGCAAAAGAAAACGAGGGAGACAGGGCTTTCAGCTCTAGCAGAGGAAAGGGCCTTCCAAGGGGATCAAACCTTACACGGGCTGCTGTCTAGTGAGATCGAATTTAGCTTTCCTTGACCATTCCTGAAGTGAATGCTGTCAACCTGCCCTGAAGTTTCATTCCTTTACCGGGAGCTTCCAGGCAGCAGCAGACCACTGACCATGCTCTCAGGAGTTCTTAGCCCAGAGCCCAAGAGCGCCCGGGAAATTAGTTCAGGATTTAGTTTCATCCGATTATCATGGCCCAGAAATGGTTAACAAAACCACTTTATTTATTTATTTTAATTTTTGAATTTTTTTGTAGAGACGATTGGGTTTTGGGGTCGTCTCGCCATGTTGCTCAGGCTGGTCTTGAACTTCCAGGTTCAAGAGCTCCTCCTGCCTTGGCCTCCCAAAGTGCTGGGATTACAGGCAACAGAACCACTTTGGTCCAAGCCTCCTGCTTTAGATGCTCTGTCTTCTGCTGCCATTCTTGGAATTACCAACTCAAATGCACTTGTCTTTTTTTTTTCCTTGAAACAAAAAAATTATAAGATACAGATACTTGTCTCAGAGCAGGTTAGTGGCTACTGGAGAGATTAAAACACATGCCAAATCTAAACTATCTAGAAAATGTCATAGAGACATATAAACACGTGTGTCAGCTTATCCGTGCATGATAACGGGAGAAAAATACCTAATTTGAATTATCGATACATATGAATATTTTTACTTGCATTCTTTTAATGGAATTTACATCTACTATAAATGGCTACTGATTCACAAAATAGAAACTATCAGAATTTATAGTATATAATATATAAAGGGATACACAATCACAAAAAGCAAAAATTGGCCGGGCATGGTGGCTCATGTCTGTAATCCCAGCACTCTGGGAGGCCAAAGCAGGTGGATCACCTGAGGTCAGGAGTTTGAGACCAGTTTGGCCAACATGGTGAAACCCTATCTCTACTAAACATACAAAAATTAGCTGGGCGTGATGGTGCACACCTGTAAATCCCAGCTACTCAGGAGGCTGAGGAACGTGAATTGCTTGAGCCTGGGAGGCTGAGGTTGCAGTGAGCTGAGATCGCGCCACTGCACTCCAGCCTAGATGACAGAGTGAGACTCCGCCTCAAAAAAAAAAAAAAAAAAAGCAAAAGACTATATATACATATATATATTATATATATATTATATATATTATATATATATATTATATATATATTATATATATTATATATATTATATATATTATATATATATATTATATATATTATATATATTATATATATTATATATATATTATATATATTATATATATATTATATATATATTATATATATAATATATATATTTTTGAGATGGAGTCTCACTCTGTCATCTAGGCTGGAGTGCAGTGGCGCGATCTCAGCTCACTGCAACCGCCACCTCCCAGGTTCAAGCGATTCTCCTGCCTCAGCCTCCCAAGTGGCTGGGACTACCAGGGGTGGTGCACGCCACCATGCCTGGCTAATTTTTTTGTATTTTCAGTAGAGACGGGGTTTCACCATGTTGGCCAGGCTAGTCTCGAACTGCTGACCTCAAGTGATCCGCCCATCTCGGCCTCCCAAAGTGCTGGGATTACAGGCGTGAGCCATCGCGCCCCGCCAAAACATTATATATTATTAAATGACCAAAACAATTTCATATGGGTAATGTGCTTATTTATTTCAAGTCTTGAATTTCTTAGGATCTAAAGTAATAAACTTTACATTGGTTCAACAGATGTTAAGAACCTACCATGTGTTCAGGTACTATTGAAAAAATCAGTATCGTTATTCCCAAAGAGCTTATAATAAGAACACAGATTTCTAAGCAGTTGCACCTAGAGAGCTGATACTGTGTATTATATTTTCTCTATTGTTTTTGATATGTACTGTTTCATAGAAGTGTTCTACCTTATTGGCTGTAATTTTAAATGGTCCCTAACTCTTGTCTCTTATACAGCCAAGCCTTTTAAGTTGAAGTATATTGCATTATTTTCTTCTTCCAACCTAGAACTCTGTCCTATTGTGGTTTCAACATATATTTCACCAAATCTATTTCTCAGTTGCCATGAATAGCCAATTATTAAAAATTTTCACTCATTGTATTTTATTTATTTTTTTGAGATGGAGTCTCACTCTGTTGCCAAGATTGGAGTACAGTAGTGCAGCCTCAGCTCACTGCAACCTCTGCCTCCTGGGTTCAAGCTATTTTCCTGCCTCAGCCTCCCGAGTAGCTGGAATTACAGGCGTGCGCCACCATGCCCAGCTAATTTTTTTTGTATTTTTAGTACAGATGGGCTTTCACCATGTTGGTAAGGCTGGTCTCGAACTCCTGACCTCAGGTGATCCACCCACCTCAGCCTTCCAAAGTGCTGGGATTACAGGTGTGAGCCACCACGCCCCACCTTTAACTCATTTTAAAATCTGCAAATTTTCCTAAAACTGAAAGTACATTTTATTATTCTGAACTTTAATTTTTTCCTAGTTTTATATAAATGACTCCAGGGTAGTTATACTTTTGCTTTCCTTACCTATTTTAGAATACTACCTCAAATATTTCCTTTTTTTTTTTTTTTTTTTGAGATAGAGTCTCACTCTGTTGCCCAGGCTGGAGTGCGGTGGCCCGATCTCGGCTTACTGCAAGCTCTGCCTCCCAGGTTCACGCCATTCTCCTGCCCCAGCCTCCCAAGTAGTTGGGACTACAGGCGCCCACCACCACGTCCAGCTAATTTTTTTGTATTTTTAGTAGAGACGGGGTTTCACTGTGTTAGCCAAGATGGTCTGGATCTCCTGACCTTGTGATCCACCCATCTCGGCCTCCCAAAGTGCTGGGATTACAGGCATGAGCCACCACACCCTGCCAAATATTTCCTTTTTTTCCTCTTCTGAACACATTTGAAAATATTTCAGATAACTTTTCATTATTAAGATATATTTGCTCCATAGCCTTCTTCCTCTCTTTTCACACATAACAATCACTTCTATACTGTTTAGTCAGTTGACCAACCAATATTTGTTAAATACCTACCTTTTGTGAGATTCTGTGGCTGGCCTTACATGGGTGAAAAAGTAGAAGACAAAGTCCTTGCCTTCCAGTTGATTACAGTTTCGATGAAGAAACAATATGTACATAACTATATTGCAAGGCCCAGTGTTATAAATAACTTAATGGTGGTGCTGATCATAAAAACCACAAAAATTCAAAGGAGGAAAATAATGTTTTGTGACCTCTTCAGCCTTTTAAAAATCCTATTCCTTGCCTAGTCTTGTTTGTAAACCACACAGAGCTCCACGGGGGTCTTAGTACCTCTTGCGGAAATCTCGTGCTAGACTAGGTTAGAGTAGAACATTTGTGTCCAGGTTTATCCAACTCCCTAGGCAACTATTATAATCCAATTCCTTGTGATTATGGAAATAGTATTAATCACTCCTTGAAATCTGCTTTTAGCATTGGGAAGGCCTCAGAGAAGACCTAACCCTAAAGACAGGTGTGCTCAGTGATATTGTATATGCCAAAAACTTCTTTGTTTCAGGCAGTTTGGAGCATGTGAACACCTTGAGCCTTGATGAGTTCCAGTATGTGGTATATTATGCAGAGCATTCAGAGCAAATACTCTCTCTCGGAGCGCTTAATCCGAACAATTGCTGCCATCCGTTCCTTCCCACATGATAATGTAGAGGACCTCATCAGAGGGGTGAGTGTGCTGGTATTGACAGGAGAGTCCTTGCGATATGAAGTGGGCAAAATCCTCATGGATCAGATTTGCAGCTTTGACTCAACCCAAGATCACAGGGAGTTTTTACATTTTGCTAAGTGCATTAACTTGATCATTAAAATGTATTTCCCCTATGTTTGCTTCACTTCCCTTCTCCCTTTCACTTTGTGTATCTGATATTTTTCTTCATGGAATATGTTCTCAATAACCCTAGTCTCATGTTCTTTGTAAAATATCTGAGTACGATGCATATGTAATCCATTGAGCTCAAAGTCTTCTATACATGTTTTATTAAGGGAGGAGGTGAGCAAAGCAGAGGTGGTTTTTATTTTTATTTGTTGAGACAGGGCTTCACTTTTGTCACCCAGGCTGGAGTGCAGTGGCGCAAACATGGCTTACTGCAGCCTTGACCTCCCGGGCTCAAGCGATCCTCCCACCTCAGCCCCCTCAAGTAGCTGGGACTACAGGCACATGCCACCCATGTCCAGCTAATTTTTTTTTTTTAATTTTTTGTAAAGATGGTGTTTCACCATGTTTCCCAGGCTGGTCTTGAATTCCCATGCTCAAGCAACCCACCTGCCTTGGGTTCCCAAAGTCGTGGGATTAGAGGTGTAAGCCACTGTGCCTGGCTACAGAGGTGGTTTTTAAATCCTTGTGAGCCTTTCTTCATACCTGGGTTACAATAATTACATGGAGAGATTTTTTACTTACATTCTATGTTAAAAGCAGCTACCACTTCTAGCTCTGTAGAGGATATCAACCTCTAAAATGCATGGTAATTATAGTTTAAGAAAACACCTTAACCATCGGATGTTTAATCATGGCCCTTCAATAATTGTTATGTGACTAGTATCCTAGAAGGTCTTTACTATCCTCTTCTATTTATTTTTCTTGTTGAAGAGAAGTTACACGGTTTTTGATCACCAGAAAATGCATCCAGATGGTTACTTGTGTATATTCTAAGACTTCAGGCTCGTCATTTACAGCCTAGATCTCTGTAGCTGCTTCAGAGTTATTGGACACAACTGAAGAAGGAAAAGTCATGCAGTGTTAGCTTATTGTCAGCAAAAGTAGTGTCAGGAGACTCCGCAGTAGAAACCTCGTCACATTCTAATTCTAGCTCTGCTGCTGAGTCATTCAGTGACTTTGGTCTGACTGGTATCTCCGTCTCCCTTGATTTTTTTTTTTTTTTTTTTGAGACGGAGTTTCGCTCATCGCCCAGGCTGGAGTGCAATGGCGCGATCTTGGCTCACTGCAACCTCCGCCTCCCAGGTTCAAGCGATTCTCCTGCCTCAGCCTCCCGAGTAGCGGGGATTACAGATGCCCGCCACCACACCCGGCTAGTTTTTGTATTTTCAGTAGAGACCGGGTTTCACCATGTCGGCCAGGATGGTCTCAAACTTCTGACCTCAGGTGATCTGCCCACCTCAGCCTCCCAAAGTGCTGGGATTACAGGTGTGAGCCACTGTACTCGGCCTCTCCTTTGATTTTGAATAGAAGCACCAGCAAAGGCTAGATGGTAAAGAATACTGATACTAAGAGGCTACTTTGAAGATGTTTATAAACAAGGAAAAATAGTGTTAAGATGATGCCACTATTAATGATGGTCATTTGTTGAATGGACAAAAGAGCATGCCATTTCTGGCCTCAGTCTGACAGACTCACTTTCCTACTTTTCCAGAGCACGGTGGCCATAGAAAGTGGATTGCTGGTCCAGCTTTCCTGCCTGATGATAAGGTTTCCAGTGCTTTGATACATAAGATTGTCTTCAGTGATGTCCAGGTGACCATCTGGCAGCCTCCCTTGTGGAGAAACTTAGTAACTTGATCTAAGGAATTAACAGTTCCTTTCCTTCATCTTCAGTGTACTCCTTTGGTTTGGACATGGACATAATATTAATTAATAGAAAAGGAAACAGGAACCAGCACTGTATCTATAAAATAGTGAGAGTTAGAACTCTCTGTCCCCTGGACTCAGTTCTGAATTCTGTCCTGCTGGGCAAGCCAGAGCTGAGCACACTGACTGAAGTTGTCTTCTGCCCACAGGGAGCAGATGTGAACTGCACTCATGGCACACTGAAGCCCTTGCACTGTGCCTGTATGGTGTCAGATGCTGACTGTGTGGAGTTACTTCTGGAAAAAGGAGCCGAGGTAATGTTTTTAACACATTCACATTAATGACTCACTAAAACTTGAGCTTCATGTTTTCTTAGAATTTCTCCCCATCACTCCTCCATCTCTTCCCTCCTCCAGTCTGAACTTCTAACTCAAGGTAATGTTGGCATAGCCAATATTAAGGAAAATGTAATGGTAAATATATAAAATGATCTAAGGATTTCATTCTTTTACCTTTCTGTCCCCACCCTGCTTGCCCCCATTGTATGGTGCTGATACTCTGCCTTTCTTTCTTCTCCTTAACTTAAGCTGTCACTGGCCATCACTTCAGGAAGCTTACCTTGTAGGGGCTGTTTATATTTCCGTTTAATCTTCTCATTGCTTATTGTCTATCCAGGAGATATAAATGCAGAGATCCCTCAACTCTGATTAAATCTAAAGTACCCTTAAAAGTACTTAAAGTACTTAAGAAGTGGTACTTAAGATAGGTTTTAGCCAAATAAAAGGTTGAATTTACTTAAATGTTTCAGGGTTTTTTTTTGTTTTTGTCTTTCATTAATGAGGGTATATGCTATTTGGAAATTTGAAGAAAAAAACTACAGGTGATGCTGACTGTCAGCAAGCCAGCTGCTTTTCCAGCACTGGGAGATTTGTGCTCTTCCTATCACATGCTTTCATTTGGGTTCTCTTGTGAACCCACAGCATATTTTTGCAAAGGTCTGACTTATATTCTAACATTTTGAATTTCTCTGTATGGTTAAAGAACTTAGCAAAAGCTATGTTTTTCAGTTTGGTTGCTACATTAGCCACAGGGTACAGAAAGGGTCAGGGTAAGTAAAATAATCCAAAACTCTGTGTAGTCAAGCAGCTTTCCAGTAATGTTTCAGAGCAGTTACGGGGACTTAGACTTCCTCTATTCCTGCCTTACCCCTTACTCTGTGGTAGAGATTCTAATGAATAGATAAATGAACATTGCAGCAAAAACCAAAATAATGCAGACCAGCTAGTCAGTGCACATAATAGTGTTGACTGTTTGAGGACAGTTCTTTTCCTTTTTGCTCCTAAGCTCCTGTCATATCTTCATCTTTATCACCAGGACTCCCTGGGAGTTGCTTGCTGACCCTCTTGTTCAGAGCACTGCATAGCAAAGGTAGTGGGTAACCATGCAAGCTTCTTTGCTGCTGTCCTGTCTTCCTCTCAGTAGTCTGGCTACTGTAATAGTTCCTCCCTTTTTACAGGTGAATGCCCTGGATGGGTATAACCGAACAGCCCTCCACTATGCAGCAGAGAAAGATGAGGCTTGTGTGGAGGTCCTATTGGAGTATGGCGCAAACCCCAATGCTTTGGATGGCAACAGAGATACCCCACTTCACTGGGCAGCCTTTAAGAACAATGCTGAGTGTGTGCGGGCTCTCCTAGAGAGCGGGGCCTCTGTCAATGCCCTGGATTACAACAATGATACACCGCTCAGCTGGGCTGCCATGAAGGGAAATCTTGAGAGTGTCAGCATCCTTCTGGATTATGGCGCAGAGGTCAGAGTCATCAACCTAATAGGCCAGACACCCATCTCCCGCCTGGTGGCTCTGCTAGTCAGGGGACTTGGAACAGAGAAAGAGGACTCTTGCTTTGAGCTCCTCCACAGAGCTGTTGGACACTTTGAATTGAGGAAAAATGGCACCATGCCACGAGAGGTGTCCAGAGACCCGCAGCTATGTGAAAAACTGACTGTTCTGTGCTCAGCTCCAGGAACTCTAAAAACACTCGCTCGCTATGCCGTGCGCCGTAGCCTGGGACTCCAGTATCTCCCCGATGCAGTGAAGGGCCTTCCACTGCCAGCTTCTTTGAAGGAATACCTGTTACTTTTAGAATAGCCGGAGAAGATGTTTGCACCATCGTGCAGGCAGCTCTGGGTGAGGTTGTCCCTGCAGTACTCCTTGTCACAGAAAACAGAAAAACAGTTGTTCCTGTTGTGTGGTTTATAGATTTCGAAGCAACATGTCACAACAATAACCTCCATAGCACCTCCCCTTCCCAAACCAAACAACCCAACAAAAAAAATCCCTCACTTTTGTTTTCTGTTTATTGCTTACTTGGCTTTTTATATTGCATTTTGCAAAAGAAGAGGTCTCCCTCAATCCTCCCCTTTAGGGAAGGAGTCAACAGTGTAACTAAATTTCTCTAGGAAGATGGAAAGTACTTAAATAATGTGTGTGTGGTTTTCCTTTGGGGACGTGGTTAACGGTCCAGAAGAATCCCTTCTAGAAAGCATTTTAGGCCAGGCATGGTGGCTCACGTCTGTAATCCCAGGACTTTGGGAGGCTGAGGCAGGTGGATCACCTGAGGTCAGGAGTTCGAGCCCAGCCTGACCAATATGATGAAACCCCGTCTCTACTAAAAATACAAAAATTAGCTGGGCATGGTGGCATGCGCCTGTAATCCCAGCTACTCAGGAGGCTGAGACAGAAGAATCGCTTGAACCTGTGAGGCAGAGGTTGCAGTGAGCCAAGATCGCGCCATTGCACTCCAGCCTGGACAACAAGAGCAAAACTGTCTCAAAAAAAAAAAAAAAAAAAAATTTTAATTGATCTGTGAAAAAACTTAAGAAAATCACAATTTCAGCTAACAGCAATTGTGTCCCAAAGATGAAGATACTATAACCTCAAATGGTGCAGATCCAGAACTGGGCTGGATGACATCCCTACTGTGCCATGTCCTGGGGCATTTGGAAGGGACTGGACCTCTTTCCCCTCATCAAAGGAAACAGCAGTCTTTGCCTCTTTCTGTTGGTTGTGCCCAAGGGCTACAGTAGCTCTGAAATAACAAGAGCTCTGTAATAACAGTAATAAATAGCTCTGAAATAACAGTCCTAAGAACTCCTAAAGTCCTGAGAACTTTTCTTGTAATGCAGCTTTTTCTCTTCCTGAGAAACTGTGTTCTAATGGGCTTCCCAGGCAGTTCCTACACCTACGGTGTGTGTTCCAGCAGGGAGGAGTTATGGGCTGGGCTGCCTTTTCCCATGGGTCTTCATTCCCAATGGAAAGTTCACTCTGCTTAGTTTGGAATTATTTTTCTTTCAGTTGTTCTGGAACCTTTGCTTTTTATTTATTTATACAATACAATTGGTGGGAGGGTGGACTTGGGATGGGAGTGGGAAAAGCATGTAAGAGCTCCTTTTGTGATGGTCCATCTACCCAAAAGAGATCTGCTTTAGTGAACAATACTCTTTCATTTTTCTAAATTAGATCAAGTTGTTATTGATTTTAGATGACTTGTATGCAAATTTGAAAAACTTTTTTTTTTTTAAAGCTGATTGGGAACTACAAACAATGAATGGAATCTACTGACACAGCTAATTGGAAAACAGATGTCTTCTTCTGTCCTATTGATGCTGGTGTTTAAAAAACACCACTTAAAAAAAAGAATAAATAGTTCTAAAAGCAAGTTTGGCAATTTCTACTTTTCCTACTTTTCTCCAAGCCCCCTTAGAAAAAGTTCTTCATTTACTGCCTGGCTGTTCTATGTAACTGTCCATCCCAACCTTTCTCCCATTAGCAGCAGTGATTCTGGGCATTGCTGGAGTGAACAGGAGGGCTTGGGCAGAGTATCTGAAGAGCTTCCCCTTCCTTTATACCTTCTCCCACCCCAAATTTGGAATTACTGCTTTTATGTTCTCAACTCCAGCTGCACATAAAATCACTAAGGAAGCTTTTTAAAAACACTGGTGCCAAGATTTCACCTCATACCAATTCTTTGGAATTTTCTGGGGTAGGGCTGGGGGCTTCAGTGCTTCAAATATAGCCAGGAATGAGATTCCACTGTGTTAGTCAGTGGTTCTCAATCCTAGTTATTAATTAGAATCACCTAGGAAAATTTTTAAAAATACTAAGGCCCAGGCTCCACCCCCAGAGATTGATTTAATTGGTCCAAAGCAGACCTAGTAGGGCTGGCCACAGTGGCTCACGCCTGTAATCCTCACACTTTAGGAGGCCGAGGTGGGAGGATCATTTGAGACCAGGAGTTGAAGTCCCCATCTCTACGAAAAAATAAATAAATAAAGTAGACCTGGGCATGAGTATGTTCAAAGGTCCCAGGTGATTCTAATATTCTGGTAGATTTATAAACTGCTTGAGATGCTACTTCATTTCTCATCATAGATACTTAATATTCTAGAAAGAGAAAGTTTTGTCCATGTGGGAAAAAATGTTACCTGTTTCTCAGTTACTTCATAATCACTTATGTGGTTGGTGGCTAATAAATTCTGCTTCATCTCCACTTAAGAGTTCAAACACAATTTCACTTATCTTTTTAGCTCTGGGGAAATAGCATGCACCTTCATAGGTTTTTTTTTTGTTTGTTTTTAAGTGGTCTTCACTACCTTTTTTTCCCAGATCGTATCATCATCCTAAATTTTTTACTCTTTACAGAGTGACATTTTCCCTCTGATTAACTTTCCCTGAGCCATCCTTCCCTCTTCATTTTCTTGAGGAAACAGCTCTAAGATTAAAGACAGGAAAGAGACAGAACCTATAAATCAATGGCAATTAGCATTTAAAATGTTCTGAATGAATGCCTGAACCTTCCCTTTCACTTTCTTTTCATAGGCCTTATGGCTCTGGGGATTTGATATGGCATGAGAAGGAAGCAGGAATGGGGAATGAGGATGAGGTTTGAAGTCAGAACTGAGTTTGAGTTCTACTTGAATAATATTGAAGGAGACATTATGTAATCAATCACCTTGAGCTCCAGTGTCCTCCTTTCTGAAGTCAGGCTGTCACCATTGCCCTCCAAAAGCTACTATGAGGATTCAATGATGAAATGCCTACCGCAGTGCTTGATATTTATTGTTAATTTCTCTTCCCACTAAAGAACTGTGCAAAGAGTATTTGGCTGCCTTATTCCCTGACTCCAGCAACAAACCTTCTCAGTCACTATTTAGAACTGTTTTTAGAGTTTGGCAGTGACAATTTTCAGACAGCCAGCAAGTAGTGTACTAGAGATAATCCCTTCCTCCACCCCCTGTGATACCCTTAACGTCTTTACTGCTTCATCAGGCAAGTGTCTGATACATGGGGCTGACAGTATTACATTCCACTTAGGAAGATGATAACAGGAGAAGCAAAAGCACAGTGACCAGTTGGCATTTATTAGTGTAGTTACAATTTGTCACTGTAGTAAAAGTAGTAGAGGAACCAAGACTCTTTGTTATCACAAAGAAATAAATAAAGCTTATTTTTAGGAAAATTCTAACTGAGTAAGTGATATCTAGCAGTAGCACTAGAGGTGCCCAGCCTTGTGTGACAGATAAAGCTGGGGCAGAAGTCATGTTAAATTCTACCTAAAAGGAGCTCCCAACCACTGCCTGCTCCTCCAGCTCCTGGCCAGAACTGATCATGGCTGCAAGGTACAGAATAAAAGGAAACCTAATGAAAAAAACAGCTAAAACACTGAGAAGATGTGGACTTATCAGGGTGTGAGCTGACCATGATCAGGTAATCTATTCCCCTCACTCCAGAGAGGTTTAGACAGCAGCTTCCCCGGACCGCTTCCGGGTGATGTGCTCCAGGTGGGCATGGTCTGAAGTGTCCAAGTCAATCTCGTACTTGGCTAGGATTTTGAGGATGGGCCTCAGTTTCAGCCACCACTGTTCCTTGGGGATTCGATGCCTACAGAGGAATGAGGTAGATGATGATATAATATTTTAGCACCCCAATCAACTTCTACCAAAGGTTTATAGGAAGAAGTTGGACAGAAGAGGTTAGATTTAGGACATGTGCATCACATCTGAAATGGGTAAGAATACAGGTGTTACTCCTTAAAAAAAAAAAAAAGAATTAAAAACAGTGAACAGGTTGAGGACAGTAGAGCTTGAAACTACCAGGGAAAAGAACCACTCCAGGAAGCAGATGTACTCACTCAAAATCTGTCTGGTCCTTCAGCTCAGCCACTGGTTGGAAGACCAGAGCCCTCTTACGCATCCCCAGAACACAGCCCGAATCTGGAGTATTGGCAAAGATCCGCCCTGCAATGAGGGATGGGCAGTCAGCTTCTATACTGGGGAACCAGCCTCTATAGAGGGCACTCGCTCTCACCCCACCTACCATTACGGTAACTCTCTTTGATTTTCCCAGACATCCAGTTCATAGCCTTGGCGCCCATCTTAGTGGCAAAATTCCTATCAAATGGGGTTGGGCTCCCACCCTGGAGAAAGAAACATAAAAATTACAGAGGGAAGGACTCTAATGAAGTGGCAGAGATATCTAGACACACAGAGAAAAAAAGAAAGATGGGCCCCAGGCTTACAACCCAAAACAGGAATCCAGAAGTCAAACTATGAAAGGGTGCCCTGAGGCAGTGCCAGGATCCAAGGCAAGCTGGCCCAGCAAATTTGGCCATGTATCAGATATAATAACAACTAATTAAAGATGATTGGCCCCACAATCCCCTCTTTTAGCTCCACAGCTGCCAGATCCTGTTTTAGTTTTATTGGCCAATGGGTCAGCTGCCTGCCCCTCTTCAGCCCAGCAGCTTTTGTTGATCACTGTCAATGATGACATAAAAGTGTTTTTTTTGTGGCCCAATCTGGCTGTCCTTGGTAGCACCTCAGAATTAATATAAAACATCATACAGATTTCCTTTGAATTAAGAGGAGGCAGGTGGGAAAGTGGGAATGTTTGGAGACATTTTTGTTACAATTGGGAGTGAGAGGGAGGTGCCACTGGCATCCAGTGGGTAGAGACCAGGGATGCTGTGCAACTGTCCTACAGTGCATAGAACAGCCACCCATGACAAATTATCATCCAGCCCCAAAAAGCAAAGCTGCCAAGGTTGAAAAGCCCTCCCCTGAGGGCTTTTGAAAAGGATAGACCATATAATCTCTAAAGTCATTTCCAGGATAAAGATGTTTTGATTCTATGACTGTAAGAGACTGCAGGCCCATGCTCTATGATGGCACTGACAGCCTCCTCCAGAAGACTGGAAAAGGCCAGTGGAAGCCTCAGTGGCTGTTGGCAGGTATGGCTGTTGGCAGGTATGGCCGTCTGATGAAGGGCATGACTACGGTGTCTTCCCTACCTGCTGCATGTGACCAAGCACATTCTTCCTGCTGTCGAAGATGCCCTTCCCCTCCTCAGAGTACAGGTTGAAAATGAAGTCAGTGGTATAGTTCTCATTGCACTTTTCATTCCTGCCAGGTGGAGACCAAAAGCCTGTGACTCTGTGGTTGGCTTCCCATCCCCCATTTCTGCCTTTGTTCTTTCCTTTCAATTTTTATCTCCTCCAAGGATTCAAGGGATAGGCTGGCCCCCTCCCTTTGTATCTACAGATTCCTCAGGGTGTCCCAACGATGGCCATTCTATGGGTTTGAGCCAAAGCTTATTTTTCTTCTTCACTTAGGAACAAACCATGGATGAGGTACCTTAACACCAAGCCCCTTTTCACAGTTGTTTTCATCTTTTGCACCAGATGTTCAACATTTGCCTGAAAATGAAAGAGTAAATCCTAAGCCTAACTGGGAATGGATAAGGTTGGGTATAAATCTTCTTCCACACCACACCTCTCCAGGAAGGAAGAGAGACATGGAAGAGAGTTGTTTACAATCCTGGGCCTGAACTGTGCCTAATTCCTGTAAGAAGCTCAGTGTGGACTGAAATTTAAACAATGACTCCAAATGAGACAGAACTGGAAGAGGGAGCACTACAGACAGCTGCAGTAACTGCCAGTGTTCAGCCCCTCACCCTCTCCAATCTCCCTTTCCAAGCCTTTCTGGTTCCCCTTGCCTCAGAGGGCTGACTTGTGGTCACAGTGTCAGTGTTGACACTTTATATCTCTGTTTTGAGAGAGTATCTCTCTCAAAAGCAGAATGACAGCAAGGGAAATCTGAAGGGGAGACATGATGTAGTAAAAAGATCACTGACTTTCTCAACCACTTAAACCATCTGCTCACCTAGGAGTTTAGAAAAGTTTTTTAACCTCTCTAAACCTTTCTATGTTATATGGAGATAGTATCTTCTTTGCATGTCTATTGTGAAGATAAAATGCAAAAATGCCCATAAAGGGCTTAGCACCAGGTCACCTGACTCAAAATCAGCATTCCAACAACAGTAGCTGCGGTCATGCATATGAGGTGACACCAGAGAATGCCTGCATAGTGCTCTTTCTGGTCTTCACAGGATTCTACAGACCAATCAGCTCTGTCCTCAACTTGAGCTCTCATAGTTCAGATCACTGTGGAAACAGTCTGGAGACAGGGGAGAGCTATCTAGCAGGCTCTGGGTGGCCAGCTACCTGCAGGTCTCGAATGGTGAAGGGCTCCTCAAAAATGTAGGCAGCATCGGCCCCAGCTGCCAGTCCAGCCATGGTAGCCAGGTAGCCACAGTAGCCACCCATAGTCTCAATGATAAACACCCGACGCTTGGTGCCAGCTGCTGACTGCTTGATGCGGTCACAGGTCTGCAAGGACAATGGGTTATAGTTAGAAAGACATGATCAGGGGCCTGATTCTTATCACTCTTTAATCTTTGCCATTAATTAAACCCTGGAACTATATTCTCCATAGGCTAGCAGGGCCCCTAGAGCTCATCAAGTTCTTGCATTTAGGGTAACAGGCATATTTGCCAACCTCACTGCAGAACGTCTCTCCTGGGAAGAAAGCTGTACCTATCCTTTCTACTGCTCAGAAAATTAGACTGCATGATCTCAGAAAGAAAGAAAAACAAAACAAAACATTTGGTATTCAGGGTACTGGTGCATTTCTAGGTGAGGAAACTGAACACTTTGTCACCCAGGCTGGAGTAAAGTGGCACGATCTCTGCTCACTGCAACCTCCGCCTCCCAGGTTCAAGCAATTTTCCTGCCTCAGCCTCCCAAGTAGCTGGGATTACAGGCGCCTACCACCACACCCAGCTAATTTTTGTATTTTTAGTAGAGATGGGGTTTCACCATGTTGGCCAGGCTGCTCTTGAACTCCTGACCCCAAGTGATCTGCCTGCCTTGGCCTCCCAAAGTGCTGGGATTAGAAGTGTGAGCCACCATGCCCAGCTGAAGAATCATTTTCAAACATTCCCATTTGCTTGATATAAAGAGTAGCTCACTGTTTGGGACCACACTCAGTTTAAGGATTATAATCCTGGCCAAAAGGGATGGGAAGTGGTGATAGGCTCTCACTGTGCAGATAGTATTGAGTGCTGTGTCAGCCCCAACGCTGAAGTCTGAGCCAGGGACATTGTTGGAGACTGTAGCAGGAATGACCACAAATGGGATGCAGAGCTCATCAAACTGCTTCCTGCCCTCCATCAGTTCCAGGCCCCCTGTGTAAGCCTAAGAAGAAGAGAGCACAAGGGCAGGATTGGGGAGAGGGAGAGGAGGTAGGAGGGAGAGAGGAAGAAATGGTGGCAGGCACTCACCTCAAAGCCCCCAATGATGACAAGGCCCTGAATGTTAAACTTAGTTATATTGGCACTGATCTGTTCAAAGCTCTTCTTGGGTAGAGTCCTAGTTGATCAGTGATGGCGGGGAGGGGAAGGGGAATTGGAATTTGGGGAAGAGACAGGAAAATTGAGGGGGAGAAAAGCTAGAGTTAGAGGCATTTTATTTTTAATTTCTTGACCTGTGCCGCCCTCCCTAGCCCACCCTCTCAGTCCTATCCAAGGATACATACTGGAGCTCTAAGTTGCCAGAGCTGCTAAAGATGTTGAGATGGGCATGTCTGCCCTCATGGCAGCAACTGTGAGGTTGAGGGTGGAGGACCCAGACCAGGGTGGTTGAAGCAGACCATGGCATAATGAACCCACATCCAAGGGCAACTTTAAGAGGTGACTGGGAGGAGGTGCCTCTGCAGTGCTACTTACCTTTTAGTCCCAAGTTTAGAGCCACCTTGGCCAGTCCAGCCCCCAACATAGCTCCAGCCAGCTTCCTCTATCTGTGGGGATAAGCCACAGAGCTCTGCACAAGGCTAAAGCACTAGGAGGCCTGTGTGGGACTGGTGCCACTGCTTGAGTCCTAACCCTACCCCTGGATCCCCCTTGGTTGGAAAAAGTACACCAGGTATTAGCTTTTCCCCACGCACTGAACTTCTTCTACCCTTACTGCTCATTCACAAATATTAAGCATCTACCTATGCCAGGCACTGTGCTGAGCTTTGGGACAGAGAATTAAATAAGACATGTTGTTTGCAATGGTTCACTGCAGTAATTCCTGCCTGTTCCTACTGCCCTAGTATTAAATATCTACTTCTGCCTGGACCCTGAGAGAGGAGAGAGAGGTAGTGAGGAACAGAGGAAGCCAAGAGAATGGACAGGTCATTCTTGCTACACTTATCTTCCCCATGACTGCTCCTAGGTCCCAGAATAGTCCCCATACCTGCCCCTTGGCCAGGCCCTCGAAACCATCATGGACAACGAGCACTCGGTTGCCCTGGATAAGGCCAATCCTCACAGTGGAGCGAACAGCAGCATTCATGCCTGCAGCCGGAGCCCCCACGTTCATCACAGCCACTGTGTGCGAACCACTCTATACAGGAGGAAGCAGGGAAAAATGAGGACAGAAACCCAGCAGGGGAACAGGGAGGAGGTTAGTAAAGGAGGCAGAGCTCTAAGCCCTTGTCATCCAGGGATCAGGACATCTGCCTAAGACAACACAACACACACCCTTCTCCCAAGGAATGCCAGCACAGCTGGCTACCACATACATGGAAGCAAAATTCTTGATCACAGATCAATAAATAAAGCTGCTGTCCCCCATCTCAGATATCATTATTATACAATGAATGAGAGACCTTCCAGAGCAGCACTTCCCAAGTGTGTTCCTTGGATCACCTGCATCAGAATCCACTGGGGGAGCCTATTAAACCTGCATATTCCTGGCCTCTACCCAGATATGAATCTCCTCTGAGAGAGGGGCCCAGGAGTTTGCATGTTTAATAAGCAACCCAAACAATTCTGATATATACTTAATATTGAGAACCACTACTCCAGTGGAAGAAGTGGCTTAGGTACACTTAGATGTGATTATTCCCATATTTTCCCAGAGAAAAAGTACATAAGCCCTCTTTCCCATTCTTTGCATGCTATCTTGCCAGTCCTGAAGTGGGCATGGGTCTTGTGTTAGAGATATCCAGGGTACACTAAGAAGGGGGCTCTGGTATCTGGGGTGGTTAAGAGGAAATCATTATAATAGGGCCAGGCACCCAGCACTGAAGATCAGAGTCGGGCAGAGAAGTTGGCAAGGCTTATGTTGTATGGACTGTGGTAGCATTTATGAAGAGAGACTGGGGGAGGGAGAAGGAAAAGGGGAGAGGGCAAGTCAACTTGCCAGTACCTTAGATACCGGGGGTCTGACATGAGCTAGAAGCTTGTACACCTCCCAGTTGTTCATGAAGCTCCTGTAGGAAGTACAAATAGAGAGAGGTGTCTTCAGGCCATTCCCCACAGCCAGCAGCCATGGAGATCCTGGTCTGAAGTGTTGCTCCCAGAGGGAAGTTCCATAGGGCAAACCTCTGAGGACAGAACTGGGGCAGAGCAGGGACAGGGCAGGGGCTGCAAAAGGGCCACTAGTTCATCAAACACTCCCTCAGTACTCTTCTTCAGGCACTATGCTCAGCACAAGAGACTGTCCCTTGCCTAGAGGAACTTATCATCTTGCTGGGGCTTACATATAGAAATAACAGATTATAAAAGGTTGATGCCAGGGACCACACCCCTGAGATGAACTGAGCCTCCCAGTCACCTCACAACTAATTTTCTTGGGCAGGAACTTGCTGCAGAGAGAATCAGAAAAGGAAGCAGCAGAAGCTCATGTTTTGGGCCTGGAGCCCTGGAGATCTTTGGCTTCATTCACGCCTCTGATTTCTGTAGCTAGTGAGCTTCCCGTCATCTCCTCACCGGCCTCTCAGCTTCAGGGCTTCGTCAAATTTCTTCTCATCCATGGCCTTGGTCACATCTTTGGTCTGAGGGGGGAGCACAGCGACAGTTTCAACTCCAGGGTCAGGATTCTGCATAGCTGGAACTCCATCCCACAGTCGAACTCTGCCCATCTCTGGGATTGTGACTAGATCCTGTCCATTCTACACCCCACCTTTCCTATGCCCCCAAACTTTCACAGAAGTATTTTTGTTTTTCCTGAGTTGTCTAAGTAATGAGCAGCAAAAGAAAAGAACTGATTCTATGCTCTGTTTATTTTATTTTTTTTTTTGAGACGGAGTCTCGCTCTGTCGCCCAGGCTGGAGTGCAGTGGCATGATCTTGGCTCACTGCAACCCCCTGCCTCCCGGGTTCAAGCAATTCTTCTGCCTCAGCCTCCCAAGTAGCTGGGATTATAGGCGTGTGCAACCACACCCGGCTAATTTTTTTGGTATTTTTCACCATGTTAGCCAGGATGGTCTCAATCTCCTGACCTTGTGATCTGCCTGCCTCGGCCTCCCAAAGTGCTGGGATTATAGGCATGAGCCACCGTGCCTGGCACTATGCTCTGTTTATTAGAAGTATGGGCAGAGTGGAAGAATGCTCACAGATAAATAGTATCTTCCATTCCACAGCCAGGTCCCCGGCCTTAAAGCAGCCTCTAAAGTCATGAGTAAATGAAGATCCTACAGGTAACCCAGTTAGGAAGGACTGATTCCTGCTGTGTGCTTCTCAACTACTGATTTCAGCTCTGTGGGGCAGTGCCTTCACTTTGGAGCTTTTACAGATACATTTCCAAGCAAGGCTGCAGGTAACTGGGACTCCTGAGTCTCAGAGAGAAGGAGGCCGGGAGATGGAGAGTATTTAGACCAGCCCTCAGAACCAGGCCACACAGCCTAGTTCTCGCTCTCAGCCGCCATGTTCGCTCTGTGGTATCGAAGGAGTGATTCCTTCATAATAAAGGCCACCATTTCCTGAGCACTCAACATTTGCTAGGTACTGTATCACATGCTAATATAGCTTATCTCCAATCCTTACAATAACCCTCAACGTTAGCATTAGTAACCTCGTGTTGGTTCAGAGAAACATGTTCAAGATAGAAATCATAGAGACAAAAGCTACCCAGCTAGAATTTAATAATATTCTCCTGTTCTTAATAAAGTTAGGAGGAATATAGCATTATTCTTCCAATAAAGACATGATAAAAAGGTTTGAGGTTGTATATTATGAGATACTGGGTTTCATTACTAAGGAGGATGTAGAATCTCCCACCTTCCTTAGGAACATTTTACAGATGGGAACACTGAAGCTTAGTTAAGAGCTCCCATGCAAAGCCCACTGTGTTCTTTCCCCACATGTCTCTTACTATACCATCTTGCCTTTCCACCTGCTCCTATACCAGTGGCCTTAGACATAGTCTCATGCCCCTTGAGCTCCAAGGCAGGGGCTTGAGAGTGTTAAGAAAGGGGTTTAGGATCAGTACTTACCACCTGGACACATTCCATGAGGGGCAGGCGCACAGCCTGGTTACCAGAGAGGCTCACTACACAGGCTGGGGTATCTGGGGTCCCCTCCAAAAGTGCCATCACTGCTTCCACACCCATCCTGCTGCCCTGCAGGAGCCCAGAGAACAAAGACAGTCTGGCTCAGGCTGCCCCATCTTGGCTCAGCCTAGAGAGTCAGGATACTCGAGCCCTTTTCCAAATCACAAGACTGAGTCTCACAATTAAGAACTGCAGCAAAGAACTTACTGGGCTTTACCTCCCCAAACAGATTTCATCTAAAGCTTGATGACTCTGTATTCTTGCCATCGGAACCCCAAAGATTCTACTTACTTCTAGAGAAACATGCCCACTATGGTAATCAACAGGATTACTGGGGCTTAATAATATTCCCTTCTTATTGACAAAACAAGGTAGGAGATTGCTTTGCTCTTCCAGTGAAGATAGGATAAGAAGGTTTAAACTGAGTGTCTAAGGTTGGAATTACATGCCTGTAATTCCAGCATTTTTGGAGGCCAAGGCAGGCGGATCACCTGAGGTCAGGAGTTCAAGACCAGCCTGGCTAGCATGGTGGAACCCCGTCTCTACTAAAAATACAAAAAGTTAGCCAGGCACGGTGGCATGTGCCTGTAATCCCAGCTACTCAGGAGGCTGAGGTAGAAGAATCCCTTGAACCCAGAAGATGGAGACTGCAGTGAGCCGAGATTGCACCACTGCACTCTAGCCTGGGTGATAGAGCAAGACTCCATCTCTTAAAAAAAAAAAAGAAAAAAAAAAAGGCTGGGCCCGGTAGCTTACGCCGGTAATCCCAATGTTTTGGAAGGCCGAGGCAGGCAGATCACAAGGTCAGGAGTTCAAGACCTGCCTGGCCAACATGGTGAAAGCCCCATCTCTACTAAAAATTTAAAAAATTAGCTGGGCATGGTGGCAGGCACCTGCAATCCCAGCTACTCGGGAGGCTGAGGCCGGAGAATCCCTTGAACCCAGGGGGCAGAGGTTGCAGTGAGCTGAGACCATGCCACTGCACTCCAGCCTGGGCAACAGAGAGAGACTCCATCTCAAAAAAAAAGAAAGAAAGAAAAAAGAAATACCACTATATACCTATCAGAATAGTAAAAAAAAAAAAAAAAAAAAAAAAAAGTGACGACCCCCAAATGCTGGTGAGGATGCAAACAAAACAGGTAGTTCATAAATTGCTGATGGAAATTAAAATGGTACAGCTATTCTGGAAACAGTTGGGCAGTATCTTTGAAAAAACATTTTTTTAAGAAACAAAAAACTACCATACAACCCAATTGAACTCCTGGGCAATTACTCTGCAGAAATGAAAATTTAAGTTCACACAAAAAGCTGTACACAAATGTTCATAGTCGCTTTATCCCTAATAGCCAAAAATTGAAAACTCAAATGTTTGAATGATTAAACAAGCTGTAATACGTCCACTCCATGGAGTACTGCTCTGCAAAAAACAGCAAACTATAGAAACAAACAACACCTTTGATAAGTATCTAGAGAATTATGCTGAGTGGAAAAAAAAGCCAATCCTAAAGGGTTGCATATTATGCAATTCCATTTATATAATATACATGAGATTAAAAATTACAGACAAAGAGACAGATTAGTGGTTGCCAGAGGTTAAGAATGAGGAGGGAGGGCCAGGCGCAGTGGCTCACGCCTGTAATCCTGGCATTTTGGGAGGCCGAGGCGGGTGGATCACAAGGTCAGGAGATCGAGACCATCCTGGCTAACACGGTGAAACCCTGTCTCTACTAAAAATAGGAAATATTAGCCGGGCGTGGTCCAGGCGCCTGTAGTCCCAGCTACTTGGGAGGCTGAGGCAGGAGAATGGCGTGAACCCGGGAGGCGGAGCGTGCAGTGAGCCAAGATCGCACCATTGCACTCCAGCCTGGGCGACAGAGCGAGACTCCGTCTCAAAAAATAATAATAATAACAATAATAATGAGGAGGGATGGGTGGGGGTAAAGTACACGTGGCTATAAAAGGACAACATGAGATATCCTGTGGTAACAGAAATGTTCTGTAGCTTGACTATATCAATGTCAATATCCTGGTGATGATATTGTACTATAGTTAAGCAAGATGTTACCATTGAAAGAAACTGGGCAAAGGGTATGTGGGACTACCTCTGTATTATTCTGTACAACTGCATGTGAATCTACAATTATCTCAAAATTCTTATTAAAAATATATGAAACAAAACAAAACAAAAAGATATTGTTCCTCACCATTGGGAAGGCATAGTCTCTCACCATTTTTGTAACAGAAGAGAACCCTCAAGTGTATGGGAATGGGTCAGTGGCCACTGCAGCCCAAAGGCTGGTGGAGAGGCAATGCGACCAGTGATGTAAGTCCCTGTCTGGTGAAGTGCAGCCCTGAGGGGGCAGGACTACAAGGTTGAGGGTTTCAAGGCATGAGGGCCACACAGCCCAGTGACTTACCAGAATTCTGTCAAAGGCTGATGGCGTCCCACCCCTCTGCACATGCCCCAAGACAGTAACCCGGGTGTCATATCCCAGACGCTTAACCACCAGCTGAAGGGACCAACAGAGGGACAGAGAGAGGGTTACGCAGAGTCAAAGGAAGAAAACAAGCAGAGACTTGGGTAAACCATGGACAGCTCAGCCTCTTGTCTTGTAATGGTTCTTTGTGGGAGGCAATCAGGGGCAGGGACCCAGGGAGAGATGTGCAGAAGGACCAAGGGGAGAAGCAGTGTCAAGAGACTCAGAAGCCAGAAGGGAACGGGCTATGGAGTCTAAGGCCTCTCTGGCTTCATTCATACGAACATTCTTGATGTCTTCTGAGGTGATTGGTTTTCCATTCTTGTCAATTGCACCCTCAGCCACAATGATGATGTTGAGACGAGAACCACGGGTCCTTGTCTGGTTGAGAACAAAGGGTAAAATGGTCCATGGAATCAAGCTGATGGGTGGGAAAGAGATCATCAGTGGAACAGGGTGAGGGATTTCTTAAGGGCAAAATAAAGTGCAAGTACCTCGCTGAGTCGGCGACAAAGGTGTTCCTCCCAGTCGTCATCTGGTGGACATTCAGGAATAAAAACCCAGTCGGCCCCACAGGACAGAGAGGTGACAAGGGCCAGGTATCTGAGATGAGAGTCAGAAGCATCCTGCTAGAAGTTGTACTCTACAAATAGCCTCACCCATACCCAACAAGTTCTCCTAGTCCTCATAGTTGATAAAAGGTCTGGAGAGCCTCCATTTTATTCTTGGGGCAAGGGTAAGAGCACCGGGGCCCCTCAATGAGATTCTGTCTCTAACGGATACCTTCCATTTATGTTCACCTGCCACAGTGGCTTCCAGCCTCAGAGCACTACCCACTCTTTACACCAAGCACGTGCCTGAGCACGTACACACATGCATGTGTGGGGATGTAACAGAGGGGGATGGAGGCCGGAAAGGGAACCACACCACAAGGAGCATGTGCACCTCCAGATCTGCTGCTACTGAGAGACCTCACTGGACTCTCTGGGGAAAAGGAAAGGGCTATCGCTAGGTCCATGGAATAAATGGGTCAGAATGAGGATCTTACCCACAGTGGCGGCCCATTACTTCTAACACAAATGTCCTCTGGTGGCTGCAAGAGATAGACATATGACACAGTCCAAGTGACCCTATGGCCAAGATCAAGCCACCACCCACATCTAGGCCAATTACCCTCTCTGGGAGATACATGTATGCTGCCAGGCCTTCTAGCAGGCTTCCTGAGACCAGGAAGACCTAGGGGAAATACTTTAGCCACAAGGTATCCTTCCTAGGCCTGAGAAAACACAGCAGTAAAAAGTGTCTAAACAGAGGCTCTGTTCCAGGGAGGAACCGGGTCAGGGAAGGGAAGGAAAGGAAAGGATAAGAAGTGAAGGGAGAATTGGACTAACTGGAACCCTCTAGGATTACCCTGGGGTAAACTGTTACCCTTCTATCCTCCCATCCTACATTGCCTCCCCCCAGGTCCCCTTATCTCTGAGCCGTCGTGGTCATAGCAGCACCTATACTTTCTATGATATGGTTGGAAAGCGTAGCTCATGTCTGGGCTCCCTAGATTTGCCCAGTCTGAAGAATAACCATTTACCCCAATGATATGAAAGACCTCAGAGCTGCATATTTGGACAGTGGGCCAGACAGTGGCAAAAGACAAATCATATATCATTAAGGGAACAGTGCAATTTCAGTGCTCTAGATAATTTTTCGTTAAAAATAGTGTTCTAGCCCCAGAAAACTGGCCATTATAGTCACCATAGCTCAAACGCTTTAGTCTTCAGGAGCTTCTAGCCCTTTAGCCTGTCCTAGCTGCCATCTTCTTACACTGCCTACCTCCCAAATCCCCTTACCTCTGGGCAGTGGTAGTGATGGCATCTACAATTTCCATGATCCGGTGCAGGGCAGAGTCAGTGCCAATGGTCATATCGGTGCCACAGAAGTCATTGTCAATTGACCCAACCAGGCCCACAATGTTCAGGTAGCTGGACTTCGTAGCCTCCTCATCTGTGATCTTACCTGACAATGAGAAGCAAACCAGGAGCCACTGGGTGAGGTACCTGGCATGCCTAAAGAGGAGATATCTAGAGAGAGAGAAACTCTAGCCAAAAGGAATTGTAGACAATACCAGAAAAAGGAGGGCAAAGACTGCCTATTTGTGTCTGGGTAACATTTTTCTCCAATGGGAGGTAAAAGCAGGGCGGGGGCGATGTGTGTGTGTACACGCGTGCATGTACCGACACAAATAAGCAATACTGATGTGAAAACTCTCTTACCTGCTTTCTGGAGGTCACTCAACAAGTCACTCCACTCAGAACGGAAGGTGTCAGCCCCAGTGAGGCTGCCATCACCCCCAATGACACAGAGATTGGTGATCCCACGCTTCACCAGGTTGTAGGCAGCTCGGAGTCGTCCTTCTCGTTCCCGAAAGTCCTTGCACCGGGCACTTCCAATCACCGTGCCTCCCTTTGGAAGAGGTAGAAGTCAGCTCCCCAGAGACAGGGCTCAACATGCTGAGATATCCCCTATTCCAATGCTGTGATGGCCTAACATAACCATGTGACTCCCTAGAAAGTTCCTTGACATCCTTAAGAGTGATCTGTCCCCTCCAAAGGAAAGGGAAATGATGCTGGCTGAGGCATCATAGGGTCATTCCCATATTTTGCTACACATCTGAGAAGACTGCTAAGAACTCTTTTCATTGAAGGCTTTGTCATCCATGACTATCCTAAAGAGAACAAGTGAATACATACATGTCTGTTGGCTTCTCAAATAATCTCCAACTTTCACATCTTAGAAGCAGTGACTTCAGTCTTTAGAAATTCTCCCTAATGGCCTGACATTACTGGATTGTGTCCAAATTATTATTAGGAGTTCATCCCAATGTGTTTTGTAGTATTTTTCCTCTCTCTACACTGAGATTTCTAACTGTACCCAGGTACTGCCAATCCTTTCCCCTTAGCTCCTTGCAATCCATGGTGCCAGCAGCAGAAGCTGCAATATCCAGGTATTCACAGGAAAAATAGCTCTAGGTAAAGAAAGCCTTATAGATACCCCAAGAGAGGTATCTATAAGTCCCTGGGAAATTAAGGCTTTATATCCCTGAGAGAAAGTATACTTACCTGAGAGAGGTAAGTATACTTAGGTTTTCATATCATATGTACTCCTGGGCAGCCATGACTTTGGGATACTGGTGGAGAATTCTGGCTCATTCTCAGACCACTTTATGGCAGGCACCATTACTTAGCACCTAGGTAGAGCCTTCACTAGACACTGCATATTAAATTTTTGCCCATGGATTTTTAGGGAACTGAGCTGAAAAAAGGGGGATACAAATGTAATTTACAAATTTTCAGTAAACCAGCAAATGATTATATTTCTCTCACTCACTGTGGGCTAGCCCACAGTGGATACACATGAGAAGCCTAAAACAACATGGAGCAAGTAGCATAAAGGACTGTGGAAATCCTCAGGATACTCTTAGGATTTTTTTGAGACTCCGAAAGGCTGTCTCAGTTCCTTCGTCCTTTAAGTGGTCTGGTTTCAGGTCACCTCATCTCCATCACATGAGGACTGGCAGATTTCAGCTCCACTTCTGGCTCTGGCTCCAGTCCTCTGGTAAGGTTATTTTCAGGGCCAGACCTTCCCTGTGACCCTAGAGTAAGACCTGCTTATGTGTCAGTCCCCATAGTCTTGTTTATGACCTTTCCATAAAGAGCAAAGCATCCTGTGATCACTCCTCCACCCTCTCCCTGCCCCAGGAAACCAGGGTGGTATTTTCAAATGCTAAGAGTAAAGGGCAAATAGGGTCCCTCTCTTGTCACTGAATTCCTTCCCATGAAACCATATGACAGGGAATTTGGGAGACCGTAAGCCCAAACCAGAGTGGGATGAAACAAGGACAGAGCAAATATGGGACAGGGAGTTCTCTGGAACATACCAGCTGAAGCATCATCGAAACGCTCTCCCAGGTGGCTTCCTTGATGTGATCTCCACCATCCACCAGGCCTTGATAACCCTGTGTGACACATTATACCTGTTCAGCCCATTAGGCTTCTCTATAAATTCCCAAGATTAAGACAGGATCCCTGGGAAGAGATTCTCTGAGAATCAAGCCACCTCCTCCCATTAGTGAGTCCTGGATGCTCGTGAGACTATCATATTTAACACAGTCCAAAGAAGGAGGCATCAACTTTTGCAATACTCTCTTCTAGTTTCTCCCATTTTTGAAATACTGGGATGTGGATATCCTTCCTAATAGTTAATCTTAATTCTTATTTTTGGCTCATCCTATCTCCTCCAACCTGCTTCCCAGGGGACCAATGATAACAGATGGTCTTGATAACCATGGAGAAAAGGAGAAGGGGAAGTTGGTGGGAGGGAAGGAAAGAAATGCGACTTGCTCTAAAAGATTATAAAATCTGATACAAGAAAGCAGGTGGACCTTATAAAAAGAAGAGTGGGTGAAGCATGAGAGGGTACTGGGAGAAGGGTGCAAAAGAAGATTTGAGAACCTCAGAAAGTTATGCAAACTACAGAAATGCAGCAAGGCTCTTCTCTCCTGGGGCTCTTCCCCTGGATATACTAAATTTGCTGTAAATACCACCCATTTCCATTTCTTTCTCTGTTTTGAGGGAGATAAAAGGAGGACTGAGAGTTACTTTTTCCTTTAAATTGAACAGGCAACATGAAGACCCAGTTTGTAGATGCTCAGGTCCCACCATCACTATTGGAGTCAAGTAGGAAAGAGTGACTCATGAAGCTACGGAGTCAAGGAAAATCAAACACAGCAATGTAACTAACTGGGAGGTAAGGACACAGAATGTGGGAAGGGGATAGAAGGCAGATTTAGAAGAGGACAGAGAAAGAATGATGAAGAACAAAGTACAGAACCAACCTCATGGACAAAGAAGACACGGGCACCGGTGAAGATACCAACTCGAACCACAGCCCTGACAGCAGCATTCATACCTGAAAGGAGGGACAAAAGAAGTCACGGAGAGGTTGCTCCTAAGAAAAGGCGCCCTGGAATCCAGAGATATTACATTTGGCTAAAGATAACGAATCAGTACTTTATTTAGTCTTTTCTCTGAATCTAGAATAATCCTCTCATCAAAGTCTTCTGGCCTCCCCACTCCCAATTACTGCAGTCAATGTTACTGGAGCTTCAGATAATCTGCATTCATTGCTCCTCAAGCCCCCCCAAAATCCTGCCTTTCCCAAGACCTTTCCTTCATAGGACCATCTGGGAAACAATAACAACAAGAATAACGCATTTTCTTGAATGTGTATTGTGGGCTAGACACTGCCAAGAGCTTGTCAAACATCATCTTATTTAATGCTGTTAACAATCCTGGAATTGTCTCCATTTTAAAGATTTGGAAACTGAAACTCAAAAAGGTCAAGGGGCACAAAGCTAGTACTTTTAGAAAGTTCAGATTAGAATTCAAGTTCTCAGATGCCTAAGTTAACATTATTAGCCTCCATGGCTTGTCCTACTAATGTCAATGGCTGTACTAGGTTTTTCCTTGCTTTCTGCACTGAATCGAGACATCAGCTTTTAGTTGGCATTTCAGGACAAAGACATGACTCTATATGGTTCAGTAACCTGGCAAGTCACAGTCTATTCACAAGTTCACAGTATATCTGTTACTAGACAGCTGATTCTCTCAGTCTACACACACACACACCCCTTTTTTGTGTCACTTGAGTTGGTCTATGTTCCAATGTGTGCCACACAGTTGTGATTTACTAGTTATCACACTGCCAGAAGAGGCTGTGACCAAGTGTGCAGGAAGAATTGGTGGGGACTCTATTCTCTCACTGCGTTCTCCTGGCATTTCCTCAATTAGTCAACAAATATTTGCTAGTCTCTTCCTGTGGCCCTGTATATAAGATGTTTATGGGGAACTCAAAAAGTATACTGTAAATCATTCTCTCTCCGCTTCTACTGGAAGAAAAACTTAGAACTAGGGCTGGACACGGTAGCTCATGCCTGTAATCTCAGTACTTTGGGAGGTCAAGCTGGGAAGACTGCTTGAGCCTAGGAGTTTGAGACCAGCCTGGGCAACATAGCAAGACTCCATCTGTAAAAAAAAAAAAAAACAGAAATAAAATTAAGACAAAACAAAACAAAAACTTAGGACTAAAATAGAGAGGCAATCCTTTTCCCTTTTTCACAGATGATATTATCCCTCTCCTAGTAGCTGCTCAGTGAAAAGAACTCTCTTCCAGGAGCACTGTGAAAAAGCCAACCCGTCCCAACATAAAACACACAGCAGGTGTCCCATATGTGTGTTTCATATTAGGAACAATGCACTGATCCCGTGCTAAGCATGGCCTTATTGGTGAGAGATGGGAGACATTCCTTTCCTACCATGTAATGTGACGAGGAGCACATGGTGATGCACAGGGAATCTTAGAGCCATGATGGATCAACTTCTTGTAAACCATTTTAGCCAGTCTCTCTTAGACATTCTAGTACATATTTTTGTTTTAATCTAAAATCTGTTCATGTTGTCCTTAACCCTGCATGGAGAAATGTAATATACCAACAAGCACTAAGAGAGCTAGTAATCGGAAAAATCTGCAGCACCAAACTAAAAAACCATCACAAACTTTTGAATAATCCAAGGCTATCAGGAATAGAATGGAATAAAAAAAATCAAAATGTTTCTTTTTTTTGCAGGTTGGTATTACATGGCTATTAGCTCCAAATTGAATTGAAGGTCCGTTTGTTCACTGAACAAATATTAACTGAACACCTATCATGTTTCAGGCACTATGCTAGGCACTGGGGGTACAGCAATGACCACCACAGAGTCTGGGAATACCAAGATAAAGGACTTGGTAATGGTCTTCAAGACATGTGGAGAATTACAATATGGTCTATTGGTCCCTATAAAAGACATGAGCCAAGTACAATGGTGCATCCCTATAGTCCCAGCTACTTGGGAGGCTGAGACAGGAGGATCACTTGAGCCCAGGAGTTAAGTGTAGTCTGGGCAACACAGTGAGACCCCATCTCTCAAAAAAGAGAGAGAGAGAGAGAGAGACAAAGTACAGTCGAAACAGGGACAAAGAGTATCTAAGCCTGCCAGAAGGAAGTCAGAGAAGGTTATACAGAAAAGACAGCATTTGTCATGGGACCTAAAGGACAATTTCCTTTAAAATTTTTCTGTCAGGTGGATAATTTGAGGGAGAGTATTCTTGGCAGAGGGAATAGCACAAATAAAGGTGAGGGTCAAAAAATAACCTTAAGTCATTTAGTATTATAAAGAATAAAATATAAACTAGGAAATGGTGAGAGATGAAGCTCTACAGGTGGGCAGGCACCTATGTGCCATGAGAAGTTTGACTTGTCTTCTACAGGCCAGGGTTTAATCAGGGATCCATGGGTGATGAGTTTCAGGGAATCCAGGAACCCCACAAAACTGTATGAAAAGTTCTGCGGGCATGGACATTTCTTTCAGGAGAAGGTCCACAGCTTTCGTTTGATTCTTAAAGGGGTCTGTGGCCCCTCCAAAAAGAAAAGTTGCATACAACAAAGAATCCCTGAAGAATTTAGAGAGCAGAGGGACATGATGCGATCTGTATCTCAGAAAGATAACTCTGGCAGCAGTGTGAAAGACAGCTTGAGAGAGGGATTTCTAGGGTTAGGAGGCTACCTGGCATCCTAGAAAAGAAATGTGGAAGGCCTGAACTGGAAGAGTAGCATTTGGGACAAAACAAAATACTGGACAGAAGACATCTAGGAAACAGAAGCAATAGGACTTATATCCAGTTGGCAATGTGATTACATTTCAAGGGTCAGAGAAGGAGAAAATGTCCCGTGATTGATTTAGACAAAGGGTAAAAGCGTGGTCCATTGACTCAGCAGAGGCAGGTTTTGGTTTGGGCAGGTGGCAGTGGGGGTGATACATTCATATTTGGATATGCTGTTTGAAGTTCTTGTGGAGTATCCATGTGAACATAGAAGAGACTATCTCAAGAGAATATGCAGAATTATAAGGGAAAGGGGCAAGGAATGCAACCCTGAGGAAAACCAACATTGAAGGAACAGGAAGGGGAAGGGGGGTTCCATGATAAAAACTAATAAGGGGCAGCAAGAAATACAAAAGAACCAGGACTTGGCAATGTCTTAGAAGCCAAAGGGGACAGTTTCAAGAAGTTGGAACAGTGCCAAATGCTTCTGATAACTGATCTAAGGTAAGGCCTGAAAGGTTGGGCTTGTCAACAAGAAGCCACTGGTGAGCACTGATGTCAAAGCTTACTTATGACATCACTAAGGCAAAGCCCCATGAAGTCTAGAAGCCTAAGTTCACAACCTTAAGTTGAAGGCATCAAAACCAAAAAATCTGTGAAGAGAGGGGCTTCTCAGTAGCTTGAGGAATAGCCTATGTGTGTGAAAGGAACAAGGTCAAAAGTCAACACAAAGCCATCAATGCTTTAGGAAAGATGAATAAAGTTAGCTCAATAAGATCAGAATAGATACGAAACTAAAGTTTGTTTTCCAGTCTTTCACAAGGCCTATGGGATTCTCTTCTGGATACCTGGAGTTCTGGAGTATGGATTTGTAATTTCAGGAAATAAGGGAAAAAATTGTTCTGAAATGTATAGGTTGGAACATTGTTTCCTGTTCCCAAGCTGAGTAAATGGTCCTGCAAAAACTCTAACTTAATGCAATCCTGTTGGTATACCCAGGGTTAAGAGAGACAAGTGACTCTGAACGTTTTCAGTACAAAAGCAAACAACAGATGGTGGGCAGGGATTATCCAAATCTGTTGGGCATACAAAAAAAATCTCACAATAAGGAAATTCTCTTCTCCCTCTGCCTTCTTCTTACCTCAACTCTACCAACTTCCAGAAGTCATTCATCCTGTCTCCAACTTGAATATCTGAGTGTTTTCCTAGAAACCAAATTTTAGGATGCTCTTCATGTACCTGGTACCTATGCCTCAAACCCCTAGTTCCCTAAAAATCACAAACTTTGGGGTATACAAATAGTTTATATTAAGGAGCCCCGGTAATTCTTTGAGCTCTCCTAGCCAACCTGACTAGCTTAGTCTGGCCCCAAGCCAGTCCTGGCCAGAGTCTCCTTTGCTGTTCCATGTTGCCCTAAATAACCCTCCATGGCAGTTGTCTGACTTATTAGAAGCAAGACGAAGGATAAGATTACAGGCACCATCCAGTAGGTATTCTGGGTGTAGTCAGGAGGGGTTCTGGAGAACATCATAAGCACGTAGTTTGGAGTCTCCAATTACGGCATATTGGGAAGAGGTTTTAGAAAGAAGAACTGTGGGTAATGGGTCTCTATGAGACTAGACAGAAAAAAAATCTAATAAATGACTTGAGCATGACTTTTTTTAAAGCTGATACTAAATAATTTATTTCTGCCTTAACTTTCATAAGATTTTTAAAAATATATGAGGAATAAACATTTGTTAGAGATGAATTGCACTTTCTAATGGATATCATAAGTAAAAATTATAAACCTTAGAATAGCAAGCCAGAGAGGTAAAAGGATCTCTGTTCGTGCGAACCTTTAAAAATAGAAAAGGCCAGGTGTGGTGGCACATGGCCTGTGGTCTCAGCTACTTGAGAGGCTGAGGCAAGAGGATTGCTTGAGCCAGGAGTTCAAGACCAGCCTGGGCAACATAAAAAGATCCCTTCCCATCTCTTTTTTTTTTTTTTTGAGACAGAGTTTCACTCTTGTTGCCCAGGCTGGAGTGCAATGGTGTGATCTCGACTCACCGCAACCTCCGCCTCCCGGGTTCAAGCGATTCTCCTGCCTCAGCCTCCCAAGTGGCTGGGATTACAGGCATGCACCACCACGCCCAGCTAATTTTGTATTTTTAGTAGAGACGGGGTTTCTCCATGTTGGTCAGGCTGGTCTCAAACTCCCAACCTCAGGTGATCTGCCCGCCTCGGCCTCCCAAAGTCCTGGGATTACAGGTGTGAGCCACTGCACCTGGCCGATCCCATCCCATCTCTTAAAAAAAAAATCAAAAAGATAAACATACATTTGTAATGGCTGGCTATCTGGAGACAGAGGGCCAGAGCAGATGACTGACTGAGGTCCTTTCCAGGGGTAGAATATGCCGATGTCATAAGGCTAAAGGTAGCATAGTTTTGGCGGCTGAAGCCATTCCTAGGCTGGAAAGGGAATTAGGATTTGGTACGGCATCAGCCCAGTATCCCAGAGTTCTTTGTTTTTGAGCTCAGGATGTCTGATTCCTGGCCATTTTTCTACCTCAAGAGATGATTAGCTTTGCTGAATTTGGAGAATGACAAAGCTGTGACCTCTATGGATTTTACACAGCTCAATCTCACTTTCCCATGTGGCCCACAAGCCCTAAGGGAAAAAAAACAAAACAAAACATTTCTACGTTTTCTCCCCGGGAGAACTAGAGTCCATCAAACTCAGCTCTGGGCAGGCGACTTCTGAATTTGAGCTTCTCCTTCAGCTAGGACCTCTCAGCTCTATTTTGAGTTTTCTGTTTTGCCTCCTTGCCTCCATAGAATTTCAGTTTCTATCACTCTCAATCCCTAGTGACATGTGGCTATGATGTTATGGGGATTTGCAGGTGGGCTATTTCCCTGGCTACACTGTGCCTATCAGCTGGGTCCTTCAGAAATCAGCTTATCTATAGTCCCTGCCTCCATAAAACAGGGTCTTTTTCTTACAGCAGTGAGTTATGGTCTTCACTAGAATAAGAGGGTCTCACTGCTCAGGATCAGAAGGTGGAAGGGCTCTGCTGCTCTTAGACCCAAGTTAAATCCTAGTCTGACCTTTCTTTCTCTCTTTCCCTCTCTAAAAAGCTCTTCTTCATTTTATAACTCTGTGTAGCTCACTTGGATTGTTTAGCAGGCTTTCTTCTTTCTTCCCCTAATCTGACAATCTGGGTCCACAGATCATTCTACCAAGGTTTCAGGATCAATGCTCAAGTACATGTTAAAGAATTCAGTATTGGCATGGTACTCTGCCAGCAGAGAAGACAGATGCAATAAAAGCCAGGTCTGTGGTTTCTGCAAACTCAACTAGGGCTCTGCATTCCTAATCTGGTCACTATTCCTAAACTCAGACCTCCGTACCCTCCTTCCTCAGTTTCTTCATTCTAGCACTTTCTGATTCATAACCTATATCACAATTATAATAAATATTAGTTTAAAAAGTCTAGCTTTACTAATATACTAATAAGTATGATAAGAACAAAGATTGCGTCAGACTTTTTCACTGATGTATCACTGGTGAACCTCATCATCATCCTGATTGACACAGTAGATACTCACTAATTCATTTTTAATTAATGATCACATGTATTGAGTATTTACGATGTGCCTGCTACTGTTCTAAGCACCTTACTTAAATAAAGAGTTCAGTGTCTTGAAATCTACCTTCTCCATGAAGTTTTCACTGATTAATTCAATCAGAGGCTATCATTTCATTATGTAAGTAGATTCCACTTGGTTAATGCACACTTGCTTATTTTTATTTATGTGCCTTATGTAAGAATTCTAGTTTCCTCATTAAACTATAAATTCCTAAAGGAATTCAACTTCTTCACAACATACAAGACAGGGCTCTATACAAAGTGGGTCCTTAGCGCAAAGTCTAAAAAAGCCTAGGAACAGTGGTGCAGAGGAGGGGAGCCTAGCTGAAATCGCTTTCCTTCTCTCTTTCTAATTGTCTCCATGTCCTGTATCCTTTTCAAAGAAATTCTACCACTTTTCAATGTATCAGAATATATCAGAAGATCAAAGGAGAAAAAGTTTTTTTAAAAAAAATCACATACCCTCTTACTCCCACTCCGTGTTTCCTATATACCTAATTTTTGTGACTCCCAGGTTTCTTAAATTCAACCTAGAAAAGGGTTTTTGCTGGCTCTGTTTTCTGCCCCTCCACCTCATACTGGATCTGTATTGATTAACTGCTGCTGTTCCTATTTGTTCAAGGGGTAATGAAAGGGAAAAGGAGGAAAGGCCAGAGAAAACCGAGTGCCTGACTGACCTTGGTCAGTGCAGGAACTCTCCAGACATCAGAGTTAATACCTGAAGACCTAGTTGGGACCCACCATATACTAATTCTGGGTCTCCTCCCATCCCCACCATTACCAAAGTACATGAAGTTAATCCACTTACTGCCTTCTCAATAACTTTATCTCTTTAGTTTCTTTCCAATGCTGCTTGAGAAAACACCACTCTTTTAGGTTCCCAAAGACCAAAAGAGCCCCCTGTCTTCAAAGAAACTTGGAAAGAAGTTTTATGAAGATGTGGGTAAATAAACGCATGGCAAATAAAATTCAAATGCACTTGAGGACTTAGGCCTCACAGAAATTTTTAGCAAAGCCCAAAATTCCCGTGAACCTACAGAAGAATAATTCTATTGTATAGGCTAAGGGAGTCAGTAAATTCCAAAAGTCCCACCAGCCATGTTTTTTGTCCCCTCCTCCTTACCTTGGGCATCTCCACCAGAGGTTAAGACAGCAATGGCTTTGCCAATCCCCAGGGTTTTGGCTGCATGGTGCTCTTCATGGGTCATGATCCACTCTAGAATTTAAGACAATGGTCAGTTAAGACACAGCAGGAATCAAGATGCCACTAGCTAAAGGAACGGCAACTAGACTGGCAAGAGCCACCTCAGTCAGGCTCTCCCACTATACCAAGTCTGAGCTTTGCAGCCTGAGAGCTTTGGACTTCTTCCAGAGGAAAGCCACACCCTTGTAGACTGACAAGCTGAAATGTCATGTAATCAAGCCCAAGACTACTAAGGTCCTAATTCCTCCCTGATCCCTCCCACCCCAATTGGAACCTATTTGGGGAATAAACTAAGGTCAGGGAAAAGAGAAGTTGACTGAATAGAAATGAGAAAGGGAGGAGAAAAAGTTGAGTTAGCCTCAACGATCCCTCCCTTTTCAATGAAGGGATAGGTTATTGCAGAGGGCTGGAATCAGATGAGGTTTAGGGCACTGATGACAATCAGCAAAGTAGAAGTAGAAGAGCAAGGGTAGGTTGGATTATAATTAAGATTAGGGTTGGGTGTTATGGAATTGTGCTATTGGAATGGGGTTAGGTGATATGGAGTTGAAACTGGAGTCTGAGGCTATAAAGGCACATCAGAGTTAGGCAAATTAATGGTGTCAGTCTCAAGAATGGTCAGGGGCTTTCTATGGCTCTTCCCTCTCAGGATGTCAGCCTCCTGAGCATCTCTTGATCCTTGGTCTTTGGGTCTTGCCCCTCACATTACTACATGCTATGAAATGAGAAAATTAACACAAAGTCACTGCCGTATATACACAGATGTGTACATACGACATGGGAACACCTTCATATTTTGTTCTTTAGGGATCACCTCTCTCAAAGGAACACACAAGAGGACATATTTTTGTATCCATAAAATGCCAGTAGAATTATCACTCTCCCAGTTTTTCAGGCTAAAACCTGTTATTTTAAATTTATCTCCTCCCTTCCTCTCAGATTCAAAACAGTAACTAAATCCTATTATTCTCCCTTCTTATTATCTTCCTTTATCCATCCCCTCCTTTCTATCCTTATTGCCCTTTTCCACCTGAACTGCTTACTACAATAGCTGGTTTCCCTGTGCTTGTGTTCCTTTCTTCACTCTATTAGACACACAAAATAAACCTTCATAGGAAGGTCATAGGTCCCTAGGCTTCAGTGGAGATGTGTATTCATTCACAGGAACCCAAGTTTTACGGGCAGCTTGTGCTTGCTTCTACCCTGCATTTGGAGAACTCAGGGTAGCTGCCTATAGAGACATAAGTCACATAAACACCCAAATCCACACAAATAATAAAATAATGCAATGAGACATATATGAAGACATACATTCACAAACATGCATTGTGTTAACAGACAGAGATTAATGAACGTACTACATATAATCAGTACTAACAAATAAGGTCCCAACTTGTTGGGTTGGCATTCGAAGCTTCTACAATTTAGCCCTTGCATATAGCTTCAACTGTTGGTCCTATAGATTCTCTGCTCCATTGTCACCTGAACATTACTTTGCTCTTCCCACTTTTGTGCCTGGGCACACTGCATCCCTTGTCCAGGTGGCTACCCTGGCCCTTTCCACAGATTCACATCCCATTCCATCATTTAAGACCAGTGATAGTTGTACCCTTATTAAACCTTTACTGATTACCACAGGTCAAGGAAACCTTCTTTTGGACTTCCTCTAACCACATGTTGTCTAAACTGGATCACTGCCTCCCAGGTTCAAGCGATTCTCCTGCCTCAGCCTCCCGAGTAGCTGGGATTACAGACATGCACCACCACACCCGGCTAATTTTTGTATTTTTAATTGAGACGGGTTTTCGCCATGTCCGTCAAGCTGGTCTTGAACTCCTGACTTCAGGTGATCCGCCCACCTTGCCTCCCAAAGTGCTGGGATAACAGGCATAAACCACCACGCTCGGCCTGCTTTATGTGGCATTTTAATAGTTTCGTACGCACTGAAAAGAGGGTTGGACTAGATCAGGGGTCAGCGTACAACAGCCTGTAGGCCAAATCCAGCCCTTCTCACGTTTTTGTATGGCAGTAAGCTGTGAAAGGTTTTTGTATTTTTTAGTGGTTGCAAAAAGTACTTCATGACATGTGAAAAATGTTAAGTTCAAATTTCAGTATGTGCACTACCTTCGTTCATTCACGTATTATCATGGATGTTTTTGTGCTACAACAGCAGAATGGATATTGTGACAGAGACTCATAAGCCTGCAGTTTAAAATATTTACTATCTGGTCTTTTACAGACGAAGTTTGCCAACCACTGGACTGGATGGCTGCTAAAGTCATTTTTCCTAACTAGACTGAGAACTCCTCCAGGGCAGGGATCATGATCATTTTTAACAACTCTCCCACAGCTCACTAAAGACTTGCAAAGTCTATGCACATTACAGGACCCCAATAAATACTTGTTGAAAACGTTAATGAACTGATGAACTACATGAAATACAAATATATGAAAAATGTAAAATCGGCTTAGATACAGATATACCTCCATATTCTACTTTAAAACACACTTTTAACTTGGACTTGAGAAATCATATAGTGACAAAGAGTGAAAGGAACATAGAGGCACGCGTGACTAGAGACATTCTTATTTAACTGGAATGTTCATGTCCAAATTTCTGCTGTTTTCCAAAAAGAAAGATTAAGTGACTAGGGCAAATAGGAAGGCAAAAAGGTGGAAAGGAAAAAACAAGACATCTGGGTATGCTGATCCCTTTCCTCCCGTTTTTTCTTCTCATTCACTCTTGGAGCTCATGACGGGGGTAGAATCCCACACAGAGCTCTTCCACCCCTGGAAGCGTCAGTGAGGGAGAAAATTCGCCATAACAAGAGGAGTTTAAGAGTGCTGACCTGTAAAAACCGCTCATATTCTTCTCCTGAAATCTCTAAGACAGTTATAGAGGCACAGGACACAGAAATTCATGCAGACTCATGTATAAGCATCCCTTACAGACCCACAATGACACGCACGTAGACAAAAACAGACAGATATTAAAACATATCTCTAAAATCACGTGCGTATATAAGCACGCGGCAGGGAGGAACAGAGAAGCAGCATCATAGGCGCACTGATTTGAATTGGGTGAGTGCCAGGGTACGGTCAGGCAGCCAAGGGCAACCCGTCCGAGCCCCACCCACCCATCCCAGATTCCTGGGGAATGCAGCTGAGCCTGCAAGCGGAGGGGACTGGCCAAGGGGCTAGGATCCTTCACGACTGCCCTGCCCATCCCCCTCTCGGCTCCAGCTTAGGATGCCGTATCTCTTCTTTTCCTTTCTGCTCCTTTCAGTTCTCCCTACCGCCTGCTCCCGGCCCATACCTTCCCACCTCACTCCCAGCTCTCCCCCTTGCTCTTCACTCAACGGCCCCTCTTGCCTTTTAGTCTTAGCTCTCCTCCGCCGCTGCTTTCTTGCAGATTGTCCTTGGGAAAGGGGGGAGGGGTGCTGGACGAACATGGGGAGGAGCCAGGTGGAGGCAACGAGGGAGGGGGAAGGAGGAGAGGCTTCCCAACCTCCACTAACAGATGCTGACAAGAAGGCTCCGCCTCCTCCTGCTTGCCTTTCTCCTCCTCTTCCTCCTCCCCCTAAGTACTCAGCTCAGATATGGCAGCGGCTTAGTTCCTTCACTCCCCAGAGTCCTGGGGTCCTCATATCTATCTCGAGAGCCATCAGCATCTTTATTTAATGGGAATAATAAATTATTTCGTTGCTTCTCTTGTTTTCAACACAGAACTTTTTCCTAGTCCAGACTGCCTGAGACACCTTGCATTCCAACATCTTCAGCAACTGCCAATAAAACCTGCCCCTGTGGCCCTCTATCCGTCTTTAAGCAAACATTTCTTGGGAGTCTGTGTGCTAGATTTTGCATTAGGTGCCGAGAGGTTTAAAAAAATAAATATAGTCCCTGCCTTTAAGGAACATTGAATTATGACATCTTCTATAGAATAGCCTCAAAAACTTCTTTTACATTTACATTACCTTTCTCAGAGAAAGTACAGAAAAGCTAGCTATTTGGAATGAAGTGTCAAGAGGGAAGGGCGTGGCTGTGACGGCCACTTCTCAAGCCTGCGTGGGGAGGGATGGGGGCGGGATTCTGGCAGTGAAGCAAACATATAAATTGGGCTTCACAGCAAACAGGATCCACTCTGGAAAAAGGGTCAGATGCTCCCAGAGCAAGAGGTGCATCCATTACTCAAGTCTCACCTTCCCTTGCTCCATCTATGCCTTTGCTTCATTGTCTCCACAGTCGGGTCTCCTCTTGCTTTTACCACTGCCCTCTTCCTCTTGCTTACTTTTATCTCTACCTCTGCACATTCTGGCACAAACAATACAAATGCAAGTGACTAGGAGATAAAACCCCACTTGACTACACAAAATAAAAGCATTTGTTCTCCAAATTATACCATCAAGAAAGTGGAAAGACAACCCACAGAATGGGAGAAAATATTTGCAAATCATGTATCTGATAAGGGGCTGGCATCCAGAATAAATAAAGAACTCATTTGCAACTCATTAAGAATCTAAACCAAAAATAAAATTATAAGCCCCTCAACCATCTGAATAGACCCCTCCTCTCAGTCAAGGGTATTCCAAAGTTAATCTGAAAAACTAGTTCAGACGTTGATGGAAAGGGGAAGCCAGACACACTTCATTATATGCTCCTCCCTTTTGGAATTACTGATAGAACAGATTCTTTAAGTCTGATAAGAAACATTTACAATCTATTCTCTGAAACCTGCTACCTGGAAGCTTTGTCCACCTGATAAAACCTTGGTCCTCACAGATTGCTTTTCTATTAAGTCTTTGGACAATAACTTAACTCTTTTCACCAATTTCCAATCAGAAAATCTTTGAATCTACCTATGACCTGGAAGCCCCGCTCCCCCCTCCCTGCTTCCAGTTATCCCGCCTTTCTGGACTGAATGAATGTACATCTTACATATATTCATTGATACCTTATATCTCCCTAAAATTTATAAAACCAACTTGTGGCCCGACCATCTTGAACACATGTTCTCAGGATCTCCTGAGGGCTGTGTCATGGGGGAGCTATTGGTCACTCGTATTTGGCTCAGGATAAATCTCTTCAAATGTTTTACAGTTTGACTCTTTTCACTGACAATAAAAAGAAAATACCTCAATTTAAAAATGGGCAAGAGAGTTGACCAAAGAAGATATACAGGTGGCAAATAAACATGAAAAGATGTCAACATCATATGTCATTAGCGAACTGCAAATTAAAACAGTGAGACACCACTACACACCTATTAGAATGATTAAATGATTAAAATTCAAAAATCCAAATGCTAATGAGAATGTGGAACCACTGGAACTCTCATTAATTGCTGGTGGGAATGCACAATGGTACAGTCACTGTAGAAGACAGTTTGACAGTTTTTTACAAAGCTAAATATTGTCTTACCACATGATCCAGCAATAGCACTCCTAAGTATTTAGCTGAATGAGCTGAAAATTATGTCTGCACAAAAAACCTGCACATGAATGTTTATAAAAGCTTTATTCATAATTGCCAAAAGCTGGAGGCAACCAAGATGTCCCTCAAAAGGTGAATAAACAAACTGTGATACAGCTATACAATGGAATATTTTCCATCAATAAAAAGAAATTATCAAGCCAGGAAAAGACATAGTGAAACGGGCCGGTGTGAAAAGGCTGCATACTGTATGATTCCAACTGTATGACAGTCTGGAAAAGGTAAAACTATGGAGACAATAAAAATATCAGTTGTTACTGGGGCTTGGGATAGAGAAGGAGAGATTAATAGGTGGAGCACAGGGGATTTTAGGGGCACTAAAATGATTTGGTATGATGCTATAACAGATACATGACATACATTTGTCATGACATTATGCATTTGTCAAATTCATAGAACTATACAATCCAAAGAGTAAACCCTAATGTAAACTATGGAACTTAGCTAATAATAATGTATAAATATTGGGTTATCAATTATCACAAGTGTACCACACTAATGCAAGATGTTAATAAGTAGGGAAAACTGGCCAGGCACAATGGCTCACACCTGTAATCCCAGCACTTTGGGAGGCCAAGGCAGGTGGATTGTTTGAGCTCCGGAATTTAAGACCAAACTGGGCAACATGGTGAAACCCCGTCTCTACAAAAATACAAAAAATTAGCCAGGTGTGGTGGCACATGCCTGTAGTCCCAGCTACTCAAGAGGTTGAGGCACAAGAATGACTTGAGCCTGGGAGACAGAGCTTGCAGTGAGCCGAGATTGCGCCACCACACTCCACCCTGGGTGACAGAGTGAGATCCTGTCTCAAACATAAAAAATTTAAAAATGAGCAAAGGCTTGAATAGACAGTTCTCTAAAAATGATATATAATGGCTAAAAAGTACAAGAAAAGATGCTCAACATCAATAGCCATTAGGGCAATGCAAATCAAAACTACTTCATTTGAAGTGAAAATACTACTTCATATCCATTAGGATGGCTATTATCAAAAAAGAAAAAAAGAAAGGAAGGAAGATGGAAGGAAGGAGGTAGGGAGGGGTGGAGAGAGAGAAAGGAGGGAGAGGGGGAGGGAAGGAAGGAAGGAAGGAGAAAAGAAGGAAGGAGGGAAGGAGGTAGGGAGGGGTGGAGAGAGAGAAAGGAGGGAGAGGGGGAGGGAAGGAAGGAAGGAAGGAGAAAAGAAGGAAGGAGGGAAGGAGAGAGGGAGAGGAAGAAAGGAAGGAGGCAGGGAGTGAGGGAGAGAGAGAGGAAGGAAGGAAGGAAGGGAGGGAAGGGGGGAAAGGAAAAAGAAAGAAAAGTATTACAGCGGATGTGAACAAATTGGAACCCTTCTGCATTGCTGGTAGGAATGTAAAGTGGTGCAGCTGCAGTGGAAATTTGGCAGTTCCTCAAAATGTTAAACATAGAGTTATATTAATTAGCAATTCCACTCCTAGGTACATACCTATGAAAAATGAAAACATATGTACACACAAAATCTGTATACCAATGTTCATAGCAACATTATTCACAATGTTGGCAAAATGTGGAAAGAGCCCAAAGTCCATCAACTAAAGAATAGATAAATAAAATGTGTCATATAAATATGACAAGAAGTGTCAAAATTTGTAAAATATTTGAAGATATTTATTCTGAGCCAAATATGAGTGACCAATGGCCTGTGATAGAGCCCTCAGGAGATCCTGAGAACATGTGCCCAAGACGGTCAGGCTGTCAGGCCTCTGAGCCCAAGCTAAGCCATCATATCCCCAGTGACCTGCACGTATACATCCAGATGGCCTGAAGCAACTGAAGATCTACAAAAGTGAAAATAGCCTTAACTGACGACATTCCACCATTGTGATTTGTTTCTGCCCCACCTTAACTGATCAATGTACTTTGTAATCTCCCCCACCTTTAAGAAGGTTCTTTGTAATTCTCCCCATCCTTGAGAACGTACTTTGTGAGATCCACCCCCTTCCCTCAAAACATTGCTCTTAACTCCACCGCCTATCCTAAAACCTATAAGAACTAATGATAATCCACCACCCTTTGCAGACTCCTTTTTCGGACTCAGCCCACCTGCACCTAGGTGAAATAAACAGCCTTGTTGCTCACACAAAGCCTGTTTGGTGATCTCTTCACATGGACATGTGAAACATTTGGTGCCGAAGACCCGGGTCAGCAGTCTTCCCTTGGTGTTTAATCATCGTGGGGATGCCTCTCTGATTATTCACCCATGTTCCATTGGTGTCTGATCTCCACAGGGACGCCTGCCTTGATCATTCACCCGTGTTCCCTTGGTGGCAAGTCAATTGCGGGGATGCCTGCTTTGGCTGCTCACCCACATTGCAGCCCAGAGCTGCTCCCCATCCCCCTTCTCCATGACTCTACTCTTCTCTTTAAACTTGCCTCCTTTACTATGGGCAACCTTCCACCCTCCATTCCTCCTTCTTCTGCCTTAGCCTGTGTTCTCAAGAACTTAAAACCTCTTCAACTCTCGCCTGACCTAAAATCTAGGCATCTCATTTTCTTCTGCAACACCGCTTTGCACCAATACAAACTCGACAATGGTTCTAAATGGCCAGAAAACGGCACTTTTGATTTCTCCATCCTACGAGACCTAGATAATTTTTGTCGAAAAAATGGGCAAATGGTCTGAGGTGCCTTACATCCAGGCATTTTTCACACTTTGTTCCCTCCCTAGTCTGTGTTCCCAATGCAACTTGTCCCAAATCCTCCTTCCTTCCCTCTGGCCTGTCCCTTCAGTCCCAACCCCAAGCGTTGCTGAGTCTTCTGAATCTTCCTTTTCTACTGAACCATCTGACCTCTCACCTCCTCCCCACACTGCTCCTCCTCACGTCGCTCCCCGCCAGGCTGAATCAGGCTCCAACTCTTCTTCAGCCTTTGCTCCCCAACCCTATAACCCTTCTATTACCTCCCCTCCCCACACCCGGTCTGGTTTACAGTTTCGTTCTAGGACTAGCTCTCCCCCACCTGCCCAACAATTTCCTCTTAGAGAGGTGGCTGGAGCTGAAGGCATAGTCAGGGTACACGTGCCTTTTTCTCTATCAGACCTTTCCCGAATCAGCCAGCGTTTAGGCTTTTTCTCATCAGACCCCACTAAATATATACAGGAATTCCGATATCGAGCTCTGTCCTACAATTTAACCTGGAGTGACCTAAATGTCATCCTAACTTCTACCCTCTCCCCAGATGAATGGGAAAGTTTTTTCTCTAGCCCAATCGTATGCTGATAACTGCTGGCTTCATGAACCACACCTCCAGGAAGGCATTAGAGCAGTTCCCTGAGGCGATCCCCAATGGAACCATCCTGCCGATTCCCCAGATATAGCTAGGCGAGACTACATGGTTTCCTGCCAAGTTGGAGGGCTTAAAAAGGCAGCTTACAAAGCTGTTAATTATGACAAACTTAAAGAAACTACCCAAGGTAAAGAACCCAGCCCAGTTCATGGCCGGCTTAGCAGCAACCCTTAGACGCTTTACCACCCTAGACCCAGAGGGGCCAGAAGGCCACCTTATTCTTAATAAGCATTTTACCACCCAGTCAGCTCCTGACATTAGAAAAATCTTCAAAAATTAGATTCCGGTCCTCAAACCCCACAACAGGACTCAATTAACCTTGCCTTCAAGGTGTACAATAATAGAGTAGAGGCAATGTATTTCTGAGTTGCAATTACTTGCCTCCACTGTGAGAGAAACCCCAGCCACATCTCCAGCACACAAGAACTTCACAATGCCTGAACCCCAGTGGCCAGGTGTTCCTCCAGGACCGCCTCCCCCAGGATCTTGCTTCAAGTGTCGGAAATCTGGCCAACGAATGCCTGCAGCCCGGGATTCCTCCTAAGCCATGTCCCATCTGTGCGGGACCCCACTGGAAATCGGACTGTCCAACTCACCCGGCAGCCACTCCCAGATCCCCTGGAACTCTGGCCCAAGGCTCTCTGACTGACTCCTTCCCAGATCTTCTCAGCTTAGCGGCTGAAGACTGACGCTGCCCAGTCGCCTTGGAAGCCTCCTGGACCATCACAGACGCTTTAGGTAACTCTTACAGTGGAGGGTAAGTCCGTCCCCTTCTTAATACGGAGGCTACCCACTCCACATTACCTTCTTTTCAAAGGCCAGCTTCCCTTGCCTCCATAACTGTTGCGGGTATTGACAGCCAGGCTTCTAGACCCCTTAAAACTCCCCAACTCTCGTGCCAACTTGGACAATACTCTTTTAAGCACTCCTTTTTAGTTATCCCCACCTGCCCAGTTCCCTTGTTAGGTCAAGGCATTTTAACTAAATTATCTGCTTCCCTGACTGTTCCTGGGCTACAGCCACACCTCATTGCTGCCTTTTTTCCCAGTTCAAAGTCTCCTTCATATCCTCTCCTTGTATCTCCTCACCTTAAACCACAGGTATAGGATGCCTCTACTCCCTCCTTGGTGACTGATCATGCACCCCTTACCCTCCCATTAAAACCTAATCACCCTTACCCCACTCAACGCCAATATCCCATCCCGCAGCACACTTTAAAAGGATTAAAGCCTGTTATCACTCACCTGTTACAGCATGGCCTTTTAAAACCTATAAACTCTCCTTACAATTCCCCCATTTTACCTATCCAAAAACCAGACAAGCCTTACAGGTTAGTTCAGGATCTGCGCCTTATCAACCAAATTGTCTTGCTTATCCACCCCGTGGTGCCAAAGGCATATACTCTCCTAACCTCAATACCTCCCTCCACAACCCCTCCATAACCCATTATTCTGTAGTGGATCTCAAACATGCTTTCTTTACTATTCCTTTGCACCCTTCATCCCAGCCTCACTTCACTTTCACTTGGACTGACCCTGACACCCATCAGGCTCAGCAAATTACCTGGGCTGTACTGCCACAAGGCTTCACGGACAGCCCCCATTACTTCAGTCAGGCCCAGATTTCTTCCTTATCCATTACCTATCTCAACATAATTCTTCATGAAAACACACGTGTTCTGCTGATCATGTCTGGCAAATCTCCTAAACCCCAATCCCTTCTACAAAACAACAACTCCTTTCCTTCCTAGGCATGGTTAGGTACTTCCACCTTTGGATACCTAGTTTTACCATCCTGACTAAACCATTATATAAACTCACAAAAGCAAACCTAGCTGACCCCACAGATCCTAAATCCTTTCGCCGCTCCTTTCTGTTCCTTAAAGACAGCCCTAGAAGCTGCCCCCACACTAGCTCTCCCTAACTCATCCCAACCCTTTTCATTACACACAGCCAAAGTGCAGGGCCGTGCAGTCGGAGTTCTTACATAAGCCAGGACTGCACCCTGTAGCCTTTTTATCCAAATGACTTGACCTTACTGTTTTAGCCTAGCCATCATGCCTCTGTGCAGCGGCTGCCGCTGCCCTAATACTTTTAGAGGCCCTCAAAATCACAAACTATGCTCAACTCACTCTCTACAGCTCTCATAACTTCTAAAATCTATTTTCTTCCTCACACCTGATGCATATACTTTCTGCTCCCCAGCTCCTTCAGCTATACTCACTCTTTGTTGAGTATCCCACAATTACCATTGTTCCTGGCCCAGACTTCCATCCGGCCTCCCACATTATTCTGGATACCACACCTGACCCCCATGACTGTCTCCCTCTGATCCACCTGATATTCACTCCATTTGCCCATGTTTCCTTCTTTCCTATTCCTCACCCTGATCACACTTGGTTTATTGATGGCAGTTCCACCAGGCCTAATCGCCACTCACCAGCAAAGGCAGGCTATGCTATAGTATCTTCCACATCTATCATTGAGGCTACTGATCTTCCCCGCTCCACTACCTCTCAGCAAGCTGAACTCATTGTCTTAACTTGAGCTCTCACTCTTGCAAAGGGACTACGCATCAATATTTATACTGACTCTAAATATGCCTTCCATATCCTGCACCACCATGCTGTTATATAGGCAGAAGGGTTTCCTCACTACGCAAAGGTCCTCCATCATTAATGCCTCTTTAATAAAAACTCTTCTCAAGGCTGCTTTACTTCCAAAGGAAGGTACAGAGGATCAGAAGGGCAGCAGGGGGCATGGGCAACGCTGGTGATAGATGGCCTAGATGAAGTGAAAAATATGATAGAAAGCTCTTATCTTCCAGGGAGAAGCTGTGACACAAGGAGCAAATGGGTGAAGCACCACTCCTTTGGAATGCTTCCCACATTTTCAGGTCACTAGAAGTAGTCTTGAGAGTCACTAGTTACCTAGGCAGGTTGCCCATCATCGAAGTCTTTATACACAGGAGAGGCTTTATGTCTAGTGGGCAGTTGGATCTGCTGGATCAGAGCCTGGACCACAAAGGTGCCTGCTACCCCTGAGCTTTTGTCCTGGAATTAGTTGTCCCACACTCTTACCTATCTTGAAATGCTAACCACCTTTCTTGGAAAAGCCTAGGGGTCAGGACATAGGGGTAAAGTGTACAGCCTAGGTGACTCGCACCCTTGCTATGCCCCAGTGTAGGATCAAGTGGCTTTCTTATGCCAGGAGCTGATCCTCTATGGGCCACACACACACACACAGCCTGCCTCATTATAGTACAGGCAGAGCTGCTTATACTGATAGGCAAGATGTTGGAAAAAACAGCAGCTGCTTCCCTGCCAGGTAAGAGACAAGAAAGAAATATATTCCATTTTTCTTAAGGACTAGAGCACAGAATCTCCATATACAACTGCACTTAGAACAAGGAGCAGAACACCCTGGAGGGAGTCCCTGTGAATTTCTTGGGCTGGCAGAAGCAGAAAGACATCAGGCCAGGGGTTTTTCATGTTTGGGCACCAGTAGCTCTGTGCTCATCTCTGTTGTTTGACGACATGAGTTCCTCACCATTTCACTGGTGCCCTATAGTGATGCATTGCCTAGAGGTGAGAAATGGAGCAAGGCAGTGGCATCCATCTCATTAGAGCAGATAACTACCCTCGTACCTCTCCAATCCATCCTCCACCCAGGAGCCAGAAAGATGTTTTAAAACGCAATATGATCCTATCATTCTTCAGTGATTTCCCAGAGCTCAAAAGTGTCCATAAGACCTAGAAGGCACTGCACAATCTGGCTCTTACACCACCTGTACAGTTCACTCTCCCGCTATTCCCCCCATCATCAAGTCACATTGGCCCATTGTGCTCTTTCCCGTTTCACAGCCTATTGTCCCCTTTTCTGGAAAGCTCTTCTCTCTTTGCCTGGCTAATGCATACTCATCCCTCAGGTCTTCCTGAGAAAGGTTTTTCTGACTTCTCAGGCCATATTACATCCCCTGTTTTATCCTCTGATTACATGGAGTTATTTTCCTTCATTGCACTAACACCATTCTAGTTATATAACCATGTGTGTGATTGTGTGATTACTGTCTTAGTCCTACAAGACTATAAACTTCATGACAGCAGACAATGTACCTGTTTTGTTTACTACTTTATTCCCAGTGCCAAGTACAGTACTTGACATAGTATGTGCTCAACACATTCTCTTGGAAGGAAGTCAAAGAAGGAGGAAGAGTAGGAGGGAAGGAGGAAGGGAAGAGGAAAGGATGAGGAAGGAAGCAGGGAGGTAGGCAGAAGAGGAGGAATGGAGGCCTTATTGGTGCTGGGAAAATATTAGATTTCCTTTCTCTAGTAGGAAAGCTGAAAGGGTTAAGAGTGGCCACTTAACTGAGCCACACAGACCCCAGGATTTAAAGGCAGAAGTTGAACATCAGAATTTTGTCCATCAGACAATGCTGAGTTCAAACCACAGAAGCAGGTCCAAATGAGTCATCAGAGCAAAGGGAGTCTGAGGTGAGTTTTAGGTACACCAGAGCAAAAGGAGAATGAAAAAAGCAGGAAAGATGAGGGCAAATAAGAAATAATCTGTACAAATTCAATAAACAATAGGAAAAAACCATCAGCTGGGTTTATTTCTTGCTGCTTTCTATGCAGGGGCAAAGGAAGTCTGATTAAAGGGATGTAGACCACAAACAGTTGCAAAAGGAAGAAAAGAAAAAAGGAAAGAAAAGAAAAAGAAAGGGAGGAAGAAAGAAGGAAGGGAGGGAGGGAGGGAGGAAGGAAGGAAGGAAAAGAAAAGCTGGCTCTGAGCAGTCAGCTGGCTGTTCTCTTCCCTACATCTCTATGGCATCTTATTTTGAACCAAAGTTATCTTGAACCCTACATTTCTATGGCATCTTATTTTGAACCAATTCAACATTTTGAACCAAAATTATTAAGTTCTTAACTTACACATTGTTCCATATTATCTCCCCTCCTTAATCATAAGCTCCTAGGGAACAGGGAAAGTGTCTATTTCATTTTCTCATTTCCTACAGAGTCTAGCCCAATGATTTCAAATAGTGAGTGCTCAAAAATATGGCTAAATACTGATATATATTTCATAAGTGCTAGTAGTTGTTACTTTAATGAAATTATCAACTTTCTGAGGAAAACCTTTTAGTCCTGAGTTCCTTCTGAAAATATAAGAGAGTTGGGGTAAATAATCGCTAAGGCATTTCCAAAGTGTAAGCTACTGGGGCAATGGCAAGGATATGTCTTATATATATGTTTTATAATCTATCATTTCTAGTATATTATTGGGCAAATAGCGGGAACTCAATAAAGGTTTCCAGTGAATTGACTCCAATATAGATGTATTTAAGTTAAGACGAAATACATAGATGTGTTTCTGAAGCTTCATATAAATTGCCTGTGAATTGAACATTTAAAAATACATGAGAAATCTATTATTAAATGGTTTCCTAAGATGAAAATTTTTTACAATATTTAGAATCATTTTGTAAAATAATAACTCATTTAGTCAACTTTCTTAAGTTTCACATATTTATATATCAAGGATGCTGACAATAGGATAAACCAGATTAGTAGTTTACAGTTATGAGCCAATTGATTTAATATTGACCAAATTAAGTTATTCTGCATAGAGAGATGTGTCCGTTTCCCTACAATTTCCCAGATGATCCATCCCCACCTCTCTCCCTTCTTCCTTTCCCTCCCCATCCCTCTTTCTCTTTCTCTCTCTCTCTCTGTTTCACACACACACAGACTTTCCCCCTTGGGTCTTAACTTATATTTCAGCTTTAGTAGGTCTACGCTGATTTATAATACTATGCATACAACTTTCACTTTCCCATATTCCTTTGAACATTTCTCACCGTTGACCCACATGCCTCACCAGTTTTGAAAACAGGTATGCTTCCCACGGTGTCTGGATCATCCATAGTATCTAGACTCTTCAAGATGTCTGTCTTTGGTGGTGGCTTTGGTATGAGCATGCTGGAAGTAGAAGCTTCCCCAGCTGAGAAACAATAGCTTTAGGTCACCCTCAAGGTGGGATTCTGGGAAGGGAGTGTTCCTTACTCCCTTTCATTTTCCCTATGACTCTGAGCTGTCCAGGGCTTTCTTTCCAAAAATCCAGTGAAAAATTAGAGACGCGATGTACCTCAAAAAGATTCTATTCCCTTGACATACATGGGGGAAAAGCAGAACATAGAACTAGATACTTTGAGGTGGGGTGGATGAGAAGGCCATTTTTCCTTAGGGCTTGATTTATCTGATAGTTTTGGAGGGTCAGTTATAATGACAATAAAGATTCCCACAGATAAGCCCAGACTGGTCGAAGTAATTCACATAACAACACAATAATGACCAGCTCATGGGATAAATTTTGCTCCCCCCTCAACTCTCAAGTCCTCCTTATCTGCCTGGCATCTATCACAACAAACCAGGTCAAAATCTTACCTGGAAAATACACGACTCAGTGATCAATATTTTATCAAAGTGAGAATGTGATAAACAAGGTCAGTTGACCCCTAAAATCCGTATTTACACTAGAAAGCCTCACATCCTGTATTTAGACTTCTTGTGAGAGAACCCATTCTCTGTCACTGGAGTATGATCAGGAGACAAGGGTACCTGTTCTCTGAGGAGTCCTGACTAACTGGCGAGATTGAATCACACACATGAAAAATTTCAGATGAAACTCGTCTTTATGCATGGCTGCCTCCTAGAAATAGAGACAGAGTTTAATCCAAACGAACGGAGCTGTGAAATAAGATGTCAGTGACTGACATGGACCAGCTACACTCATGACTACTTGGCCTTAGGACTTGACAATATAGTATAAAAGTATCAGCACGTGAGGCAATACAAATAATCTACTTTGATGTATTTGACAGGGGAGGAAACCCTGAACTCAGCAAGCTGCTGAGAGTATCAGAAAGGCTGGGGGCCTCCAGAAACTGCCCTTCTTTAAGTCTGAGCTCAGACTGTGCCTGTGGCCGTGATCTGGGTGTAAAGGACCTATTAAGGGGGCATTTCTCTAAGACTTCTACAGGGCCTGGGTCCAGAGGCCTGCCAAGCTGAGGTGCTTGACAAAAAGCCTGAATGAACAAACATATTTCTTCCCATTATGTTCTCTTAGAAAGTATGGCAGATTCCAGGTTAATCAATGTGTCCCAGGAACAACAAAGCCCTTCAAAGGTCACAGGTGATTCCTGGGTCCTTCTCTTATCTCTACCCAGAAAAGCAGATCTCTAGTGGGCTCCCAAAAGCTTTCCTCACAGCTCTGCCTGTTTCAAATTCCTCCAGAGTTCTGGAAGGTTCTACATCTTGCCAGAGTCTAGCCTAATCCGTCCTCAAGTTGCTTTTTGTTTGTTTGTTTGTTTGTTTGCTGAATGGTCAATCAAGTATGAGGTGGTGCAGAGTACAGGACTGCAAGTTAAGAAACTTGTTTCCTAGTCCTAGATGGGCCGTGCACTTAAAACCTTTGGGAAATCACTTCACTTCTCTGAACCTGGTAAGACTAAAGTATCTCCAATAACCTCTACAAGCACTAACGTTCTGTGATTCTCAATAAAACACGAGATAGCCTGACATCGATTTAGATCTCAGGTCCCTATCTGTCGGGGGAAGCCACAGGTTTCCGCAGATTTAGGGCCACCGCGAAAAGCTGCCATGGAAACTGGAACGCAAGCAAAACTCGCCGTGCGGAACCAGAAGGCGGCGGGTAAGGGAGCAGAGGGAACAGAGAAAAGCATAGGACGAAGGGCTCACTAACAGTATTCCGAGTACGAGAAAGCGAAAAAGCCCAGACTGAAAAGGGTACTGACAAATTACGACTAGTCTTAAATGCTCCCTTCGCTTCTCGGGCCTCGCCACACCGCGCAGGCGCCCCACTGGTCCTTAACTCTGTTCTTTGACCTCCTGCCCCAGCCCCCTCCTCTTCAGCCACCTAGCGACTCTTCCGGTGCTGTGAAGGCGGTTCCGGTTCGCGGCGGTTCCCGGGTTTTGCGTTCCGCGCCCGGCCGGAAACCCCTTCGCATGGCAGCCGGTTCCGGTTCGGTGAGTGGCGGCGGGAAGCTGGGGGAGGGGTGAGGATGGAGGGAACCTGGTCCAGGAGACTGTGGCGGACCCGGTCAGCCGGCCCGGGCTGGACTGGGCGGAAGCGGGGAGCACTGTGGGGCCGGCGCCTTTTCCTCTGCCCCGCCCCCTGGGACCACCTCCCCTCCCCCCTGCTGTCCGGTGGCCGCGCTGTGGCCGCCGGTGGCCGTTAGGCTACCTGAGGCCGTTCCTTCTGGTCTCTCTCTCCTGGGCCGCGGAGAGACCGTCTCCCTGCCGTTACAGCAGGCCCCATCCCAGCGCCCAGCCGTACTTGGGGAAAGGCCGGTTGCGATTCCGGGGCTTTCCCGCCAGAGCAGGGTCTTCTCTGGGGAGAGCTGTTTTCACCGGGAAGCTCGGCTTTCTGTGGTACCGGCTTCATCTCCCGCCTTCCTTGAGACCCGAGTGATATTTCTTGACTACTTCTGCGTCTCACGTAAACATTTCTCCAACTCTCCTACTCTGTGGTATCTCCCTGAGATGTGATATCGCTAGTGCCACCATCAGAAAGAAACGTCTGGACCCTCCTGCTCAGGTTATGAAAATCCCCTTAACTGCCACAATTTGCTTACCTGGCTCATCGCCTCCTGGTAATTCCCTTGAACCGTCTCTTTCTTGGTGTACCCTAACGTGATCTCTGGATATATGCCTCGTTTCTCTTTCCTTGAGCTTGGTGATTTCTGTTTATCGGTGCCTGTGCAGTATTTCCACTATCTGGTTGGCAGTAACTTGCTTCTTTATCACTTTCAAGTCAGCCTTGTTAAAGTCATTTTACTTCATATTTGGTACACTTATTATATTTGGAGTGGTGGTGATTCTTGTAATATTCATATAAAGCCTTTTATCTACTACCAACTATTTGACTGAGGGTCTTTGTTATAATTGGTTATTCTGGATGGATTAGATCACATCATCTCCTAAATCTTTATTCTTCATAAAAATAATTTGTGTTAAGGACTCATGTTGAAATACAGATTACCCTGACTTTGAAATTACAGTTAAAGCGCAACTTTAAGCATCTCTATAAGCATGATCCCTTAACCTACTTCCAGTTTACAGTCTACCACCCTTTATTTTTCCTCTCTAGTCCCTTTTAGGAAGGCTTATTCATTTTTAACTGACTTCAATTAATTATCCCAACTGCAAAGATGGTCTTCATGTCACTCATCTAATGAGTTGTCTAGAGGGAGTGGATGGGTACAAAAACAGGTTCTGCTGCTTCTGGCTAAGGGAATGCAGTTGTTGACTTGCATTGCGGCTTTGGAACTCTTGTCCTTTTCTTCCCAACTTCTACATCTTCTATCAGTTGTACCAGCTCTACTGTCTTGCGGTACCTGTTTATGGATCTGGCTTTCCCTACTAGACAGTGAGCTGCTCAGTGGCAGGGACCCTTTCTTAATGCACGTAGTCGGTGCACAGTAAATGAATGTGTATGAAAGAATTTGAATACTTAGGGTTTACGGCGTTAGAGTGTTAAGGTATTTAAGGTGTTAGAGTCTGATTGGGAGAGATTACATGTAAAAATAGAGGGAAAGAACTAACCTCAAACACATGACGATATAGTACAAACTATTGTACATATAATTGTTTTTCAGAACTTGGAAAAGGGTGATTTCACATGATTGCTTTCACACCCTTCTTATATCATAAATTGTTCTAACCACATCTTGGTCCTGGATAAAGCTAACATTGCGTGTCTCTCTCTCTCTCTCTCTCTCTTTCTCTCTCTCTCTCTCTCTCTCTCTCTCCCTCCCTCCCCCCCTCTCCCTCTGTCTCTCTCTCCCTCCCTCCCCCCCTCTCCCTCTGTCTCTCTCTCTCTCTATATATATTTTTTTTTCTTCTTTTTTTAGACAGAGTCTCGCTCTGTCACCCAGGCTGGAGTGCAATGGCTTGGTCTTGTCTCACTGCAACCTCCGCCTCCCGGGTTCAAGCGATTCTCCTGCCTCAGCCTCCCGAGTAGCTGGGATTATAGGTGCCTGCCACCACACCTGGCTAATTTTTTATTTTTCGTAGAGACAGGGTTTCACCATGTTAGCCAGGCCGGTCTTGAACTGCTGACCTCGTGATCTGCCCACGTCGGCCTCCCAAAGTTCTGGGATTACAGGTGTGAGCCACCGTGCCCAGCCTCAATATATATTTTCTAGTAACTTCCTTGCAGCCCTAGGTATTGTCTTTCATAATCCCCTCTTTGCATATATGTAAGGTTATAAGTGTTTCACCGCAGTTGTCAAGACTGTGATCTTTTTTGTTCTTTCAGGTTTCCCATTATCTTGTGTTCCACTACTAACCTGACTTCATCTGAATGTCTGTAACAGCTTATGTTCTTTCAGTAAATTACATGACCAGTGTATACTAGGAAATGAATTATTAGAATCATTTTTTTAAAAAGAAAACGTTTTTACAGTTGCATGAATTTGGTGGCATCAGAGGTTCCAGATCCAACATTTTCATGGAGAATCTTGGGGTAAAATATTCCTTCTCCCAATGTAACTGCAAGTGGCTAAAAGAATGTACCATAAGCACACTGAAGTAGCTGGATGTATTTGTATTAAAATATAAATGTGGGGTTTTAATTATTTAAAATTATAAATCAGTGTGGATTCCCCAGGGTTAGTGAGAGATTACTTTTAAATTGCCAGTGTGTATTAATCTTTGAGGTTGTGTTAAAGGATTTGAAGTTGTATAATGTTTGAAATGTGCATTTGCCCTGGAGTCAGGATACATGGATTCTTGTCTTCTTTTTGCCCCATCTGTGTGATTTCAGGGAAGTCACTTAACCTCTCTGGATATAATCGGTAAAATTCTTTGAATTTCTAGCTTCCTTTTCTCTTCACATCTATCTCAACAAAATACAAGGAAATTGACATGGGATTATTCTGTTGGGCACCAAGCTTTTAAGTTGGCATTCTTCTTAATAATAATTTTAAAAAGGCTAGTAATGACAATTATGAAGCAACTTTAAAATGTCAAAAAAGTGTTGCTAATGTATTAGTTGATAAGATTTTTCCCCCTTAATCTGGAACCCAAGGGAGTCTACTCTATTAAAGAAGAAAGAAGGGGAAAGAATAACCTGAAGAATTTTTAGTAAAGAAGCCTTTTAAGTTGAGCATTTGGAAATATATTTGAAGCATAAATCTAAGGCTTAAATTCTTTAGGGATCCTTCCTGGCAAGACTAGGTAATCAGATGATTACTCTGCTTAGTCTATAGCTATGCCAAGAAAACTTCTTTTTTTTTTTTTTTTGAGATGGAGTCTTGCCCTGTCGCCCAGGCTGGAGTGCAGTGGCGTGGTCTCGTACGCCAAGAAAACTTTAAGCTGCCTTCCTTTGTGTGACTTTCATTATTGTGACCACAAAGAATGTCTATTATCATCATCCAGCCTCATGAATACATTGAAGCCCTAGTATTGCTATGTGGTTGATGAAGTGCTTAATATTTTTTAAAAATATGGTTATAAGATTATAAATATATACAGGTGTGACTATTACCATCCCTAGTAGCCTCCTCCTCTTGGAAATCTACCAAGACCATATGTGCCGAGGATATGTTTATTAACCTAGTTCCAAGCAGTTTGGTTGTGTTTTTGTGTTTGGTTTTTTTTTTTTTTTTTTGAGACAGAGTCTTGCTCTGTTGCCCAGGCTGGAGTGCAGTGGCATGATCTCGGCTTACTGCAACCTCGGCTTCCTGGGTTCAAGCAATTCTTCTGTCTCAGCCTCCTGAATAGCTGGGATTACAGGCACGTATCACCACACCTGGCTAATTGTTGTATTTTTGGTAGAGATGGGTTTTCACCATGTTGGCCAGGCTGGCCTCCAAGTCTTGACCTCCTTGGCCAAGTGATCTGCCCTCCTTGGCCTCCCAAAGTGTTGGGATTACAGGCGTGAGCCACTGCACCCGGCCAGCAGTTTGGTTTTTAACATCTTTATTTTGTGGAAAAAGTGGATACATCAGAGGAGACAGTAATTTTTATATAGGCAAAGGGGCTTTGGTTTGTAGCAGTTTGATTGATGATGTTGGGGGAAGTACTTTGTATTACTCCAGAGTAGCTCTTGATTGTCATTAGAGTATCAGGCTACTGAGTAAGACATGGAAGAAAAGTCTTAATAGGACCATCACAAAGTCTGTCACTTGTTTATGAAGTGATTTAGCATGAGGTAATAGAACAATGGATTGGGAAGAATTTCTAGGTTATAATTTCGGTGTAGTTGCTAACATTATGACTTTATGCAAACCACTCAGTCTCTTAAGGGTTGGCGCTCCCAATTTGCTTCTTGCTTTAATATTCTATGATTCTGTGCGTAGTCTGTAATTGCTGTTTAATGTAGTACAGGTTGCAGAAATGTTTGGAAGTACCTCAAGCTAGTTTTAGTTTTTACTCTTTTCCCATCAAGTCAACTCTTTACCACCTTAGATTTTTCTCCACTAAGAACACAAACAAATGTCACTTCTAGTGGCTGCACCTTCTAAAATTAAGTGAAGTAGGTGTTTCAGTATGTAATTTTTCTGTTTTGTGTCTTCTTTTATAGGACTTTGTATCTTTGCTAAAGTCAGTGATGTGAAAAGACTTGAAATGGGTAAGACTAACTAGCTGTTGAATCCTTTTAGCTACTTTCATTGGTTAAGCTGTAGTGAAAGAATGGGTTTTCCTAACATTTTCAGTATTTGTATCTTTGTGCTTAATAATAATTTTAAGAGAAATTTTAATCCTAATTATGTAATACTATATACCAAACAAAATTATTATTATTGCTATTTTTGAAACGTAGTCTTGCTCTGTCACCCAGGCTGGAGTGCAGTAGCACAATCTCAGCTCACTGCAACCTCTGTCTCCTGGGTTCAAGCAATTCTCCTGCCTCAGCCTCCCAAGTAGCTGGGATTACAGGCATATGCCACCACGTCCGGCTGATTTTCGTATTTTTAGTAGAGACGGGGTTTCGCCATGTTGGCCAGGCTGGTCTCAAACCCCTGACCTCAGGTGATCCGCCCACCTCAGCCTCTCAAAGTGCTGGGATTACAGGCATGAGCCACCGCACCCAGCCCACATAATTATCTTTTGGTTAGAACATTGTTTATATGCTCATTTAGGAGTATTATCTCATTGATTGTATTGAAAAAGTCAAGTATACCCTAGCAAACATTTACTGTGTACTAGACCCTGTTCTAAGTATTTAAAATATATTGGTTCATTTAATCCTTATAACCATCTTACAAGGGTACCTAATAGTACCTACCAAGTAGGTTACTGTTGTTATCCCTATTATATCACAAGGAAACTGAGATACAGAAGTTAAGAAGCTCGCCTAGAGTCATGTACTATAACTGGCTGAGCCAGGATTTAAACCTAGGCACTCTGGTTCTAGAGTTTTCTAGAGTTCTCGTTCTTTTTTTTTTTTTTTTCTCTTTTTTCTTTTGAGACGGAGTCTCGCTCTGTCACCCAGGCTGGAGTGTAGTGGTATGATCTCAGCTCACTGCAACCTCTGCCTCCTGGGTTCAAGCAATCCCCCTGTCTCAGCCTCCCAAGTAGCTGGGATTACAAACATGCGTGCACCACCACATCCAGCTAATTTTTGTATTTTCGGTAGAGATGGGGTTTCGCCATGTTGGCCAGGCTGGTCTTGAACTCCTGACCTCACGTGATCCGCCTGCCTTGGCCTCCCACAGTGCTGAGATTACAGGGGTGAGCCACTGCGCCCAGCCAAGAGTTCTTGTTCCTTAGTACTATGTTATACTACTTCTAAATGATAAATAATTTGATTAATATAAATATTCTATTTCATTTAGCTAGTGTTACTGAGAATTGTGGTTAGGACATTTTTCACTATTTCATTTATAGTACTTTATGTCTGTTAAGGGGATCAATATAAGGTCAGGACTAGTAGCTAATTTAGGAATAATTTGAAAAATCTATACACTTAGGTCTTATAACATCCCGTATGTTCCTTTTACATTCACATTAGCTTTCTCTCTATTCTGTGTTTTCCTTTTCCTTAGTCTGCCTTCTCCTTCCCTGTTCATTTATTTCCATTTTCTCTCATTGCTGATAGCAGTGTAAGTCATTGAATTCTGTGACGTTTATTGCTTCTATTCTAGCTCTTCTATAGTAACAAAGGTATCAAAAATGGTTCTGAAGTAAAATTCTGCCATAATATTATAGTTATTGAGCTGATACCTGTTAAGAGCAATATGAATAAAATTATGCTTTTAAAAAAATGTTCAGGCAGATTATTATTATTATTAGAGACAGAGTCTCACTCTCTTGCCTAGGCTGGAGTGCAGTGGTGTTATCTTGGCTCACTCCATCCTCTGCCTTGGGTTCAAGCGATTCTCATGCTTCAGCCTCCCAAGTAGCTAGGATTACAGGCATGTGCCACTATGCCTGGTGTATTTTTAGTAGAGATGGGGTTTTGCCATGTTAGCCAGGCTGGTCTCAAACTCCTGGCCTCAAGTAAGTGATCCGCCCACCTCAGCCTCCCAAAGTGCTGGGATTACAGGTGTGAGCCACCACACCTGGCAGGTGGATTACTTCTTAAAGCACTTCTTTGTGTTAAAACAGGAAATGAACCAGTGTTAACAGTGTGTGTTACTGAATGGTGAATTTATTCCCCCAATTTTTTTATATTTAAAATTTTTTCTGTAGTTAAAATATTTAAAAAGTTTCTTTTGGGAGCATTTTTGTTTTTGTTTGTGTTTTTCTTTGTTGTTGTTGTTGTTTTCTGAGACAGGGTCTCACTCTGTCGCCCAGGCTGGAGTGCAGTGACTCTGTCATGGCTCACTGCAGCCTTGACCTCCCCGGGCTCAGAGTATCCTTCCAGCTCGGCCTCCTGAGTAGCTGGGACTACAGGCATGCACCATCATGTCTGGCTAATGTTTTGTTTTGTTTTTTAATAGAGACAAGATTTTGCCGTATTTCCCAGGCTGGTCTCGAACTCCTGGGCTCAAGCCATTCGTCTGCCTCAGCCTCCCAAAGTGCTAGTATTACAGGTGTGAGCCACCTTGCCTGGTCTGGTTATTTTTAAAGCTTTAAATTAAGCTGTTTTTATATGTGTACAAGTTTTGAACTGTTTGGTAGATGGCCTCAATTAATTCCAAATGAGCCAATTTCTGCACATGGACCTCTTTTGACAATGACAATATGAGATTTTTGCCATTGGTTAGCTATGAAAGAGGGATTTTATTTTATTGCAGAGTTGTTCTTCAAGTTCTTTTTTGTCTTTTTTTATTATTATTGTTAGACATAGGGTCTCCCTCTGTCCCCCAGGCTGGAGTGCAGTGGTGTGATGATAGCTCACTGTAAATTTGAACTCATGGGCTCAAGACAGTCCTCCTGCCTCAGCTTCCCAAGTGGTTGAGGCTACAGACACGTGCCACATTGGCTGGCTAACTTTTTTTTTTTTGAGATGGAGTTTTGCTGTTGTTGCCCAGGCTGGAGTGCAGTGGCATGATCTTGGCCCACTGCAACCTCTGCCTCCCAGGGTCAAGCAATTCTCCTGCCTCAGCCTCCCGAGTAGCTGGGATTACAGGTACCCGCCACCATGCCTGGCTAATTTTTGTATTTCTGGTAGAGACGGGGTTTCACCATGTTGGCCAGGCTGGTCTTGAACTCCTGACCCCGTGATCCACCCGCCTCGACCTCCCAAAGTGCTGGGATTACAGGTGTGAGCCACCACACCTGACCTGCTGGCTAATTTTTAAATTTTTTTGTAGAGACAGGGTCTTACTATGTTGCCTAGATAGATCTTGAACTTTTGGCCTCAAAAACATCCTCCTGCCTCAGCCTCTCAGAGTGCTGGGATTACAGGCATGAGACACCATGCCTGGGTGGGAATTGTTTTTATTAGGTGAAAAGATTGGTTCATAGGAAAAACGTTATTGAAGAATTATGTGACTTGAACTAATCCAGACTGTCTCCCCAGATGATATTGCTGATAGGTTGAGGATGGATGCTGGAGAAGTGACTTTAGTGAACCACAACTCCGTATTCAAAACCCACCTCCTGCCACAAACAGGTTTTCCAGAGGACCAGCTTTCGCTTTCTGACCAGCAGGTTAGGAGCAATTTTCTTCCTTTAATTAATTAATTATTTGGGCTCATCATAAGTTTTCATCTTATGTAGTTTAAATGCCACACTCAAAAATACAAGCATAGCTATAAACTTTTTAGAATCAGTAATTTTAGTGTTTGGAATTCTGCTCTATATATTAAAATTAAGACAAGGATGTTAAGACAAAATAGGCTGTATGAGTTCTTTGAGAACAGTATGTTTTAGAAAACTCATTGTTCCTCTGAATTTTAAAATTACTTATATGCAGATCAGTGTTCTTTTAAACTAGCACCTAAAATTGCTGAGCATTAAATGGGGGAGAAATGTGAAAATATACAGCAGCTCTAAGATGTCTGTGCTATAATGCCTGATTTCTCAAGGTCTAGTTCAGGACCAGCAGCATCAACATTACTTGGGAGCTTGATAGAAATGCAGACTCTCAGGCTTTACCTCATATCACTGAATCAGAATTTATATTTTAAAAACATCCTCATTTGATTTATATGCATATGAAAGTGTGGGGAGCACTATTAAGCAGTCTTTTTCAATAGGAAAGCCATTAGTAATTTGGATGAGATCATTCTTTGATGTGTGAATCTTTCCTAATTATAGTAGGATGTTTAGCATCCATGAGCCCTAGGCACTAAATTCCTGTAACATCCACCTCCCCCCATAATCATTTTAATAGTTAATATATATCCACACATTTCCAGATATGTACTCAGGGTACAGCACCACCTCTGATTAAGAACTATCTCTGTAAAGTTATCAAAAGAACCAAAACCAGATGGATTTTTCTCAGCCTTTTTAATATGTGTTATAAATGGCTTTCAGACAGGATGTACTAAATACATATTTACCTTCTAGTGAACATTCTTTGAATTAAATTGTATAACAAATATTTTGCCTGTTTTTTTCCTTGAAGCCTGAATTATTTCATTAGATTGTCTATGTGTTTTCCTTTCTTGTTAGTATGTAGTATTAATACGTATAATATATAAATATAATTATATTGAGTTCTGAAATAGTCTTAGTTCTGCTATAGTCTTTATTTAGAGATGGGGTCTCTCCATGTTGTCCATTGCTAGTCTTGAAGTCCTGGGTTCAAGTGATTCTTCTGCCTCGGCTTTGCAAAGTGCTGAGATTATAGGCATGAGCCACTGCACCTGGCTTATAGTCTTGTTTAATTATATATTTTTCCTAGTATATGTTTTTATTTTATTGTTAAAAAAGTGACATGGCCGGGCGCGGTGGCTCACGCCTGTAATCCCAGCATTTTGGGAGGCCGAGGTGGGTGGATCACCTGAGGTCAGGAGTTCAAGACCAGCCTGGCCAACATGGTGAAACCCTGTCTCTACTAAAAATACAAAAATTAGCCAGGTGTGATGGCGCGTGCCTGTAATCCCAGCTACTCAGGAGGCTGGGGCAGGAGAATCACTTGAACTCAGGAGGCGGAGGTTGCAGTGAGCAGAGATTGTGCTGGTGTACTCCAGCCTGGGCAACAAGAGTGAGACTTTGTCTCAAAAAAAAAAATGTGACTTAAGAAAAATCTGCTTTGTTTAGATTTTATCTTCCAGGCAAGGACATTTGGACCGATCTTTTACATGTTCCACAAGAAGTGCAGCTTATAATCCAAGCTATTACTCAGGTATGACACATTACTTGGAGTCAAGGGACTTTATACCTTTTGGATTTCTTGATAGCATATCGTTTATGTTTATCATCTCTAAAAGTAAAAACATTGTCAAAAACAAGATGGTATTTTCTTCACTAAAACATCATTTGAATGGCTTTTCCTGTGTATGTGGTTGCTATGATACTTTACTGATTTTGTCTCATCCAAATACTGGTTTTCTAGTGGGAAAGTGTTTTGAGAATCTAACTGTCCATTATGCCATTGTAAAAAGCAATACAACTTTGTTTTTGACCTTTTTTTGGGAATATGTGTATGTGATGTGTGTAAAGGGTGTTTGTTTTGCGTTAATTTAAATCACAGAGCAAGTTTATTTCTGTTGTGCTTGAAACCATGAAACCTGAAAATTTATTTCTTCCTGAGCTTGTCCTTCTTTCAGGGCAGGAAATGTTAACTACATGTTTCTGTCTAGCACCTGCCACAGCCATATGCTTGCATATTCAAGGGCTTTTCTATTTAACTTGTGATCCATGACAGAAGTCAGCATTCTCTAGGCTGTTCTTATCCTGTGACCTGCCTGACTTATCTATCATCTGCCCTCTTACTAGGGTTTGGACTTCCAAGGGTCTTCTGCCCCTGCCTTGAGAAACTAAGAGTTTTGTTGGTTAGCCTCTTGGCTGTAGGACTCAGAAAGATTACAGTAGTCTTCCCAGGTCTTTTTACTCCTCATGCTTCAGTCTCCTTGCCTTACCACAATATGGGAATACCAGTTATACCATTGAAACTGCCTCAACAGGAATTTTTTTTTTTTTTTTTTTTTTTTTTTTTTTTGACACAGAGTCTCCCTGTGTTGCCCAGGCTGAAGTGCAGTGGTGTGATCTCAGCTCACTGCAACCTCTGCCTCCTAGGTTCAAGCAATTCTCCTGCCTTAACCTCCCTAGTAGCTGGGATTGCAGACACCCACCCCCACGCCCGGCTAAATTTTGTAATTTTAGTAGAGACGGGGTTTCACCATGTTGGCCAGGCTGGTCCGAACTCTTAACCTCAAGTGATCCGCCTGGCTCCCCCTCCCAAAGTGCTGGGATTACAGGTGTAAGCCGCTGCACCTGGCTGGATTTTTATAAGGATAAATTGGGATGATAAATATGGAATGCAGATAATAATTATTCTTGTTATTTGGCTTCCTTAGGATTCTTTGTCAGCAAGATGAGATCTCCTCCCTAAAAAGACGTTAGTAGGATGCTCTTTTAGATTCATACTATATTTAAATGTGATTTAGGTGGGTGATACTTTATCTGCCCTGGGCACTGGACTTCCATAGTATGTGCATAATTTGTATAGAAAAATCAATCAATTTTCTCAAAACGTAACTCTACTACCATTATTATTGAGAAGGCTTTTTGATGAACAGAGTCTGAAATCTGGTTTGATAGGTCAATATTAATGGTGGAGGAACAGTTGAATGGTTAATGAAATTAGATCATCAGTATTTCCATTTGAACTCAGGCTATGTTTGCTTATAATTTCATATGCCAATTTACCATTGGATAGAATCTCTGCTTTAAGTTAAAAACAATTACTTAATAATAAACAGTTATATAGAAAATTCTACTCAAAGTTCCCTTCTCATAACCCAATTCTAATGTTTTATTTCTAGTTTATTTTTAATTATTATTATTATTATTTTTTGAGATGGAGTCTCGCTCTGTCACCCAGGCTAGAGTGTAATGGCGCGATCTTGACTCACTGCAACCTCCGCCTCCTGGGTTCAAGCAATTCCCCTGCCTCAGCCTCCCGAGTAGCTAGGATTACAGCTGCCTACCACCATGCCCGGCTAATTTTTGTACTTTTAGTAGAGATGGGGTTTCGCCATGTTGGCCAGGTTGTTCTCGAACTCCTGACCTTAGGTGATTCACCTGCCTCGGCCTCCCAGAGTGCTGGGATTATAGGCATGAGCCACTGTGCCTGGCCTATTTTTAATTTTTTTTTGAGACAGAGTTTCACTCTGTCACCCAGGTTGGAGTGTGGTGACATGTTCATGGCTCACTGCAACCTTGACCTAGGCTCATGCGATTCTCCTGCTTCAGTCTCCCGAGTAGTTGGGACTACAGGTACATGCCACCATGCCTGGCTAATGTTTTGAAAAATTATTTATAGAGATGAGGGTCTTGCTGTATTGCACAGACTGGTCTCAAACTCCTGGGCTCAAGTGATTCTTCTGCCTAGGCCTCCCAAGGTGCTGAGATTACAGGTGTGAGCCACTGCACCCCATCTCATTCAACTCTTATTTAACTCAAGTCTCTGTTATCTCTTCCGATTATCTGTGTGTACATACCTCATACACGTTGCATAATTGGACACATGTAGTCTTTTTTAACTCAGTATTTTTATTTTAATTTTTTTTGAGACAGGGTCTCACTCTGTTGCCCAGGCTGGAGTGCAGTGGCACAATGACAGCTCACTGCAATCTGCACCTCCTGGCTGTGATCCTCCCACCTCAGCCCCCTGAGTAGCTGGGACTACCAGTGCATGCCAGCATGCCTAGCTAATTTTTGCATTTTTTGGTAGAGACGGAGTTTCGTCATGTTGTCCAGGCTAATAGTTATAGTTTTTCATGTGTCAACATGTTCTTTTTTTTTTTTTTTATCATTTTCTGCTCATTTCTAATTCATGGAATTGATACGCACATCCACAATCCTTTATGTGCAATTCCAAAATCCAAAAACCTCTGAAAACCAAAATTTTTTTTCACATCTCATTTGGCTTCAAAACCTGACCTGAGGCTGGGTGCGATGGCTCAGGCCTGTAATCTCAACACTTTGGGAGGCCAAGGCGGGTGGATCACCGGAGGTCAGGCATTCGAGACCAGCCTGGCCAACATGGTAAAACCCTGTCTCTACTAAAAACACAAAAATTAGCTGGGTGTGTTGGAGGACACCTGTAATCCCAGCTACTTGGGAAGCTGAGGCAGAAGAATCGCTTGAACCCAGGAGGTGGAGGTTGCAGTGAGCGGAGATCGCGCCACTGCACTCCATCCTGGGCGACACAGTGAGACTCCATTTCCAAAAAAAAAAAAAAAAACCTGACCTGAATTCATTCCTTGGCAAAACCTACTTGAACTGACATGAAGCTGTTTATATTTTTTCTTTTTTAAAATCTCTGTAAAAATGAGTATTTTCACATTTTGCTGCAGATAACATGTTTGATTACAGAGTGCTCTTACAGATTATACTTGAAAGTGTTACCTAATATATCAGGTTATCTTTCTAAAATTCCAAAAATTTAAAATTTGGATATAGAACTGGACTCAAGCATTTGATTTGGGATAATGGGTGTGTGCCTTCATTTGCTTCATTATTTTCCCTATGGTTTAGGTGCACATTTACCCTTACCATTTTCAGCTATTGTTAATAACATGACTTAAAAGCATTGGTATATAGAGCTTTTTTTCTCCTAAGTTTTAGTAAACCCTTGATATTCACAAAGATTATATCTGAGATTATCTTAAGTCCTAATGTAATATTTGGCCAGATTCCTTGGCTTTCTACTCAGTTACGTAGTTGTTGAGAATTACATTTTTCTTATGTTTATCCTCATACCACAAGTTGATTCCCATATCAACAGTCTTACACTAAAAGCTTCATCTCTCACTTGAGTACCTTTTTTTTGGAGAAGAAAATAATTATAACAGTTACTATATATATGGTGATGATTAGAGAATAACAATAGTAAATAATAAAGTCATACTGAAATGGGATGCTAAATTACAGCTTGAAGCAGAGGACTCAAATTTGTGCCTTTAACAAATCTCATCTAGTCCCTGATCAAACAAGCTTATGGCATGTCACAGACATCAAAGGTCCCTTTCTAAAAATCAGGAATTTAAATCTGTGAACGTCAGTGGTCTATATATATATTTTTCTTATAATGAAGTCTTTAATTAAAACCTACTTTTTACTATGGACTTTAAAAAAACTTCTTCCTCTTTCCACACTCATTCCAATTATGCTCTCTCCTTTGGATATATTCTTTTCTGATAATCCCCACATCGATTGCAGTGGTCATCACCTTGTGCCTTACCTCTTGATTGGGCTAGACACGGACCCTCAGTTTACCTGCCTTTATCTGCTGATGCTGACTTTATTGGTATTTGTCTTCTCTCTCACCCTGCTGTCCCCTCCTTCACCAGGATGAAAATGAGCAGGAAGGCCCAAACTTTAGGATCTAGGATCTGGAACTTCTCCTTTATTACTTTATTGGATTGACTTCTCTAGATCAAGCTTTTTAAGAATCTGCCTCTCAATCCACTTAAGATTAGAGTATTTAAAACATTGATTTTTTAAAAAATAAAATTTTAAAAACTTTTTTACAGTTTACTTTGTTACAGCAAAACTTTACACGCCTGTAATCCTAGCACTTTGGGAGGCCAAGGCGGGAGTGTCACTTTGAGCCCAAGAGTTTGAGACCAGCCAGGCAACGTACTGAGACCCTGTCTCTACAAAAATAAAAATAAATTACCTGGACATGGTCACGTGTACCTGTAGTCCCAGCTACTGAGGAAGCTGAGTTGGGAGCATCTCTTGAGCCTGGGAGGTCAAGGCTGCAGTGAGCTGCGATGGTGCCACTGTACTCCAGCATGGGGACAGAGGGAGACCCTGTCTCAAGAAAAAAAAAATGTTTAACCCTAAACAGAGAAAAGTGGGATGAAAAGAAGTGATTTTGCTTGTGCTTAGAATCATTATCAATGTCTTCTCTTTGGAAAATATGTTACATTAGGTTACCAGAATGATACTTGGTAGGTAATATTATTTAAACATCCTGCTATTATTTTAACTAAAGTTAATAGGAACAACTGGTAGTACTTACTTTCATAGTAAGTAGTTACCTGACACATTCTTTTTTTTTTTTTGGAGACAGAATCTCGCTCTGTCGCCCAGGCTGGAGTGCAGTGGCACGATCTTGGCTCACAGCAACCTCTGCCTCCCGGGTTCAAGTGATTCTTATGCCTTAGCCTCCCTAGTAACTGGGACGACAGGCGTGTGCCACCACGCCTGGCTAATTTTTTGTATTTTTAGTAGAGACGGGTTTCACCATACTGGCTAGGCTGGTGTTGAACTCCTGGCCTGAGGTGATCCACCTGCCTCCGCCTCCCAAAGTGTTGGGATTACAGGCGTGAGCTACCACACCCAGTCTTGACACATTCTTTTTTAATATGAAGTTTATTGTATTCATAAAAGTATTGCTTGTCCCTGCAGAAAATTTGTGTAGAAAAGTAGAAAAATACCCATCACTCTATCATTAGAACATAACCACAATTAAATTTTTGGTGTATTTTCTCCTAGTTTTGTGTGTATGTTTGTACACATAATAGGTAATCTTTTTTGTGGTGTTCGTAACTCTGATTTCTCACAGAAATCAGTGGTGACAGACTATCATGTTAAACTCTCACTATATGTGGCCAGGCACAGTGGCTCACTTGTATTATCTCAGTACTTTGCCGTTGGGAGACCCAGGTGGAAGTATCACCTAAGGCCAGGAGTTCGATTCCAGCCTGGGCAACACAGTGAAACCCTCCCTCTCCAAAACAATAGAAAAATTAGGCATGTATGATGGTATGCACCTGTGATCCCAGCTACTTGGGAGACTGAGGCAAGGAGATTGCTTGAGCTTAGGAGTTCGAGGATGCAGTGAGCTATGATTGTGCCACTACACTCCAGCCTGGGCAACAGAGTGAGACCCTGCCTCAAAAACAAACAAAAACAGTATCTGTAGTTTCCTCTTGGTCTGTCTCTAGCTTTGTTTGATCCCATCAGCAATAGAACACCATTCAGCAATTTCATTGGGATTGGAACCACCTTTTTCTGTTTAAACAGACTGCCTGATCTTCTGCTTTTCCCCTTGCATTTTAAAGCTGCAGTCTCTGTCACATGCTGTTGAGAATGCTACTCTGACTTATCCTTGGTCTCAAATTTCACACCTGTTAGGGTAATTTGCATTTTTGACAGACCGATGCCTCAGATAGATATCTGTATTTAGATCATGCCCTAATCAAATTTTAGCCAAAATGTGTGAGAGACAAATATTTCTACTGTTACAACTTTAAACTTAAGTATAATAATTTTCTAGTTCTTTACTAAGACTCATTTTCATTAGCGTCATGTTTCTATCCTCAAAATTATAGTAATAGATGCTAAGCATAGATACTGATTACAAAGGAACAAAGTTACAATTCATTTTGAAAGTAAATTAGCTTATTTTAATTATCAGACTAAGGTCACCAACTGTTGAATTAACAAGTGCTAATACCAGCCATGACTTCTTCTTTTTTCCTATTTACCCTAAATCCTGACATCTTGATTAGCTTACAGAAGGACAAAATTATATTTTGGAAGGCTGCCTATTTGGATAGAGCATCAAAAGATACATTAAATACTTTTAATAGCATAAATTTACAATATTGTGAAAAGTTCTATAGTAATATGTTTTAAAAGAATATCTTCAAAATAATGTCAGCATTAGAAAAAAATTCCATAAATAGAGAATTATTATTCTTGTGTTTTCACTGGAGCTCCTTAGAGTTCCATAACTTAATGTCTGAAGTTATTTTGAGGGAGCTATTTTAAATTGTCCAATTCTGCAGATAGGGAGAGGAGGGTATAGAAATTATTCTACCACTCCTAGCTGAAACTTCAGGAGGTTTTTGATATGCCAGATTGTAATCCACAAGTTAGAAAATTCAAATAATAAGTAATTCTCAGTTAATCTGATTGTAGTAGCAAACATTGGAGTAATAATATGTTTGATTATGGCATTAGATGACTGAAGATTATTATACCAGAACCAGATATATATGATGGGTCATTCCTTGCCATAAGCCAACCAGAATAAGCAGCAATTAGGTTATCTCTGCTCTTTGAGAGAGTACCTGAGTCTTGAACATGGTAACTAAAACGAAGAAAGTGACACTAGCTGCTTAGTAATCAATAACTGTTGTTCATTTGAATTACAATTCTCACTGGCCCCCCACCTGCTTTCTTACTGGTCTGGCCTACCTTCTTTCAGGCCCAGGCCTGGGAGTGCTTGCAAGATATAGTTGGGGTAAAATGTTGACTTTTGGTGGACACCACGGAGTCACATTGATGCAGATAAGGCACATGGCTGTGGCAGGATTCAGCTCCTTCATCAATTTTCAGGTTAGTATGGCTGAATCAATTATAGTTTGTAGAAGTTCCCCTACTGCAGACTTTACTGGCAGTTGAGACTGGGATCTTTCTTCCATGAGAGAAATGGTGATATGCCACATTACTTTGGAATACAATGGTTGGTCATGGTTGCAGTCATAAGGAGAACCACCTGTAGAATTTGTTTAATTTATTCAAACTTTTATTTTTTTAGATAATCCTTCCTCAGACAGTTTTCTTGGCTCAGGCGATTTAAGAACCTTTGGCCAGAGTGCAAATGGCCAATGGAGAAATTCTACCCCATCGTCAAGCTCATCTTTACAAAAATCAAGAAACAGCCGAAGTCTTTACCTCGAAACCCGAAAGACCTCAAGGTTCGTATTTTGTCATCTTAGTTCTCAAGCCCTTCCTCAGATATAAGAGAAAGTGACTAAAAGGTAGATAGTTATTACATTGGGATTTTAAAAGAGTAACACCATTTTTGGACTTTAAACCTTAAGGATATGAACTAATCCATTTTACATTTTCAACTTCTCATTTACTTAGTGCTGAATTTTGATGATAGCCAAATCTTACTAGAAGAGAGAATTTTAAGTAAATCTTGGTGGATATGAGAATATTGGGAGCCTTCAAGATCAATATGGCTCTTGCAAATCTTAAAGTGAAAATCAGTCAATCTCCACAATTTGAGCAGGAAAGAAACATATTTTACAGCTATCATGTGAGCAGAGACCTGACTTAAACTAAAGCAGTTCTCTACCTCATGGCATTAGTCAAGTAGACCAAGCTACTTCTATATATTAGAAAATAAAGAGTCACAGACCGGGCACGGTGACTCGTGCCTGTAATCTTAGCAATTTGGGAGGCCGAAGCAGGTGGATCACTTGAGGTCAGCAGTTCCAGACTAGCCTGGCCAACATGGTGAAACCCTGTCTCCACTAAAAATACAAAAAAATTAGCCAGGCATGGTGGTGTGTGCCTGTAGTCCCAGCTACTTGAGAGGCTGAGGCAGGAGAATCGCTTGAACCTGGGAGGCAGAGGTTGCAGTGAGCTGAGATCACGCTGCTATAGCTCCAGCCTGGGTGACAGAGTGACCTCGTCTCAGAAAAAAAAAAAAGATAGTCACAGAGAACTTTATCGTAGTTATTCCAACTTTATAAGCTCTATCTAACAAAACTTACATGGATTATTAAAGGCAGATGAAATCTGGCTTAGAAACTTTTCCCTCAGATATTTTATTATATTAGTATTTATTATATTAGTAAACATTTCTTTTTTAAAATAGTATTTATGACTACTTAAATTCTGCCCTGGTGTATTTTAGGAATGTGGGATTATTTAGTGTACTGTTTAGTCAAGTTTGAGCTTTGTGGTGTTGATAGAAGCCAACAAGATGGCTTTTATTATTTTATACACATGGACTCCAGGAACGTGTCAGTACTCCCTGGGATCATGTTCCTCACTTAACTTTTAAAAAATTATACAGTAATTCACTCATACACTCACATTGTAGAAATCAACACATTACCAGCAAAGCTGAAGATCCCTTGACCACTACCCACAATCCCAATCCCTTTTCCTTGGTGTGTTTCCTTCCAAACCTTTTCCTATACCTATTTCTCTCTTACTCTTTCTTACTCATATATAGTATGATATATATGTTGTGTATACTATTAAATATATGATATTATTTTGTCTTCATTAAAGATTTTCTATATGCATCATTTAGCAGGTGGCTTTTTTAATGCAATAAAGCCATGCTGTTATTTTAAAAAAATGTTATTACAGAAGTAGTACAAATACTTTGGGAAAGTTTAGAAAATATAGTTAAGAAAAATAAAAAATAAAAACATCACATTGCCACCAGCCTGAGATCAACTCTGTAATATCTTAGTACATATCCTTCTACATACTTTTCTCTACTTTTTTTCCAAAATGAGTTTATAGTATACATATTCTTTTGTAAATTTTGTTTTATACCCTAAGTCATATTTAAATTTTCTCAGTTGACCCAAAAGTATCTTTTATAGTTAGTTTGGTTTTGCATCTGGAAGTTATTGGCTTTGTCTCTTATAACTAGAACAGCCTTTTTTTGTTTGTTTGTTTGTTTGTTTTTTTGTTTTTTTGTTTTTGTTGAGACGGAGCCTCGCTCTGTCGGCCAGGCTGGAATGCAGTGGTGTGATCTCGGCTCACTGCAACCTCCGCCTCCCAGGTTCAAGCAATTCTCCTGCCTCAGCCTTCCGAGTAGCTGGGACTACAGGTGCCCGCCACCATGTCCTGCTAATTTTTGTATTTTTAGTAGAGACGGCATTTCGCCATATTAGCAAGGCTAGTCTCGAACTCCAGACCTTGTGATCTGCCTTCCTTGGCCTCCCGATCCCTTCCTGGGATTATAGGCATGAGCCACCATGCCCAGCCTCAGCCTCCTTTTTTTAAATGACATGACTTTTCTGTATAATGTTCTACGTTTTGGATTTGGCAGGTTGCTTCCTCGTGGTATCATTATTTTGTCAAAAAATCACCTGTATTTTTTATAAGCTAGGTTTTAGATGTGACTAAAAGGTGTGCTGCATTTATCACATTTGAAAAACAAACAGTATCTTGTTTTGGTTCTCCTATTATTCTTGATGCTAGACTGACCTCTGGATTGAGGAACTGACAATCTGGTGGTTAATTGTACAGTTAGGTTTTTTCCCGTGTGACTTGAATGTAATCTAAATAATGTTACTTTGGCGTTATATGAATGATGAATTTCACATCAGCCATCACCTAATAATTAATATCGTTTGCTAATACCTGATAATAGTTTTATTAGAGTTAATGAAATAATATTTTTCTAATTTTATCACTTCTACACTTCTTAATTGGCATTCTGATTGCATTTTTCCTTAGCTGGGGCTATTAGATTCCCTGAAATGTGTTTCCTGTGGGAAAGGCCTGATACATGATTAGATTTTTCTTTTTCATTACCAGTTTTCAAAGCAAGGTTTTTGTAAAATAGACACTTCATATGTTTCAAATGAATTTGTCTGTTCCTTTTTTAGTGTCATTATGGATTCAGTATTTTGTAATCCACTATAATTGTTATACTTTTAATGCTCACATTCTCAGAAATTTGGCTAGTCGAAGCCCTTTAAGCTTGCTTCTGTCTGTTTGACCTTAACTCATGAATTTTGGGTAACACGCTTGCTTTCTGTCATTGCAGGATGCCCTTGTACTGTTTCTTTAGAAGAGTAATCTTTTATGTTAAAAAAAACATGCATAGGCGCACGCATACTCTGGGAAACACAAATACAGAAGACATTGTGGAGAATCCATCATGTCTTTACCAAACAATTGCACTGCCCTTGCCATCTTTTCCTAGCTGCATCCACTCATCCTAAGAAAATAAGCCTGTTCCTAAAATTCTAAGTCCTTGCTCATTTCCCCATTCTTTTTTTTTTTTTTTTTTTTTGGAGAGAAGCAAGAATATGACTGTAATTTAACATCAACAATGACACTGTGTAACAGCACAGGGAAGAGGTAGTGGAGAGAGATGGTCAGGCTTCCTGTTCCTTAACCAGCCTTGATTTTAACAGCAGAGCCCCAGCAACCTAGAAGCGCCTCACCTAGCCTCTTAATGGAGTGGGAAGGGGCAGGGACTTGGAAATTAGAGGCTCAAAATGTAAGGAAGGCTGATGGCAAGCCTGGGGAGAGGCCTGAAAATGAGGGAAGGGCTGAGGGCTGTGAGGAGTCCTCACACAAAGACCCTAGCACAGGTCTTCGGCAGTGAACATGCCCCTGGCCCTGCGCAGGATGGAGTCCTTGGCGTCCTCATATGGGTGCTCCTTGGAGGGGATCTCCAGGACAGTAGGGATAGAGTGCTGGTGGGTGTCCAGGGCATGCTGCACCATCTCTGCGATGTACTGGTTGATGAGGATGATGCCAGTGTCATCCCGGTTTAGAAATTGCCGGAAAGTGTCTTCGATCTCATTGATGGTCGTATCCTTCTCCACCACCAGGAAATTGGGGTGGCAGTTCTTGTTAAGCTCCCCTATGCTGCCCAGCAGGAAACCAGTCACCGTGTCCTTGTCTCTGATCACTGCGATGAGCTTCCTTCTCCCCACCATCCCTGCAGCCAGGCAGAGCTCACCCCAGAGCACCAGAAGCCACTCTCATTTCCCCATTCTTAACACACGTACAAACCCAAGAAGACTTAAAGAGAATTACGCACTATTTGATTTTCTTTAGATCTTGTCTGATTTGGATTCAGACCACATGTAATGATTTTAAAGGGTTGATTTCATTGAATTTAGAATATTCAGCTGTGTTTCTCTAGTCTGAGTCTTGAAGAAAAAAGAAAATTTATTATGCTAAGAATAAGTACCTCAAACTTTCCAGGTAATGATAAATGAGAAAGAGCACATAGAAAAAACTCAAAATTGGCTGGGTGCTGTGGCTCACGTGTGTAATCCCAGCACTTTGGGAAGCTGAGGCCGGCGGATTACCTGAGGTCAGGAGTTCAAGATCAGCCTAGCTAACATGGTGAAACCCTGTCTCTACAAAAATACAAAAATCACCTGGGTGTGGCGGCGGGTGCCTGTAATCCCAGCTATTCGGGAGGCTGAGGCGGGAGAATCACTTGAACCTGGGAGGTGGAGGTTGCTGTGAGCCAAGGTCGTGCCACTGCCTCCAGTCTGAGTGACAGAGCAAGATTCCATCTCAAAAAAAAAAAAAAAAAAAAAACTCAAAATTAGTAAGCCTTAGATATAAGACAGGGTTTTTGAGTTCACAATATTCTTCTTGCCAATTTGCCAATTTTTCCCATTAGATAGTATAAAGAGACAAAAAATTATTCAGAGGAAGTAAATAGGCCAGAAGGAGAATTTAATGACGCAGCCTAATAGTTGTTTTTAATGAAGGATGGGAGCCCTCTGTTGGTCTTTAAGGAAATTTAAAAATTCAGTTTAAAAGCTTAGTTGAGAGGCTTCAGCCTTTATGCATTTTTACATATTTAATCTTAATTTCCTCCAACAGGCTGGGTACAAGGGGTACAGGGAATAATAGAAAATGTATGTGTTGTTAGCATACCTGGAACCCAGGTTTTTTGAAGACATCTAATCTGTTATGCTTTGTCATACCACAAAACTATATGGTTTCTGACCAAAATAAATTCTAGATTGTGGATCTAAAAATGCAGTTTTAAGTGTTTGATAATTTTGACAATGTAAGATCTTTTAAGTGCCAGAACCTGATGCAGCATCCTTATATATCATTTATTCATTTATTGTATCTTTCCCTCAAATGGGAAACCTATTATTTTACCTGTTTTGTTTGGTTGGTTTTATATTTTGAAAGTGAAAATAATCTCTAGGTTGGATTTATTTTACTTATTATCTGTTCTTATCTTTCTTACAAACTCTTTTTTTAGTGGATTATCAAACATTTTTGCGGGAAAGTCAAACCATCACTGCCATGTATCTGCATATGAAAAATCTTTTCCTATTAAACCTGTTCCAAGTCCATCTTGGAGTGGTTCATGTCGTCGAAGTCTTTTGAGCCCCAAGAAAACTCAGAGGCGACATGTTAGTACAGCAGAAGAGGTAAGGAAAACGTGTGACAAAAGCTACTAAAAGTTAGGATCTTTCCCTACACTGAGCCATTTGCTCCCTATTAATAATTAGTTGTTTAAGAACCATTCTATTTTATCCTTCATGTGCTTTTTCTGTCTGAATTACTCTTTTTGAGTGTTATCATCTATTCTAAAGAGATTAAAGAGATGTTTTAGCAGGACTTCATTATTTGTCTTACTATTATATCTTCTATGCCTGCTGGACAGCTGACTTTACTTAATCTTTAATGTTGCCTGAATGGTTTCTCATACATCAAAGTATCTCTCTTTGATCTTTGCTAGACCCTTCCTAAACCCTTGTCTCCTATGGAAAAATTGTTACTCTTCCTCCGTAGTTTTTGATAAAATTTTATTTCAGTCCACGTGACGTGGCTCATGCCTATGATCCCAGCACAGTGGGAGGCCAAGACAGGTGGATCACTTGAGCCCAGGAGTTCGAGACGAGCCTGGGCAACATGGAGAAACCCTGTCTCTACAAAAAATACAAAAATTAGATGGGCTTGGTGGCTCATACCTGTACTCCTAGCTACTGGCGAGGCTGAGGTGGGAGGATTGCTTGAGCCCAGGAGGTCGAGGCTGCACTCGACTTGCTTTGTGTCACTGCACTGCAGCCTGGGCATCAGAGTGAGACCCATCTCAAAAAAAAAAATTGTTTTTTTAATTTGATGAAATACCTATTCTTCTTACCAGGAACAATTTTTCTTCAATATAAGAGAAAAATCAAGAAGCTAGTTAAACAATTTACATCCTTTCATTATGAGTAAGACCTTTTTTGAAGTTACAGACTCCTGTAAAGAAAGATGTTCTGTTGACACTTGGGTTGTTATATTAATTCAGTAAACCTAAAAGAAAAAGCCAATTTTGTGAATGTAATATAGCATATAATTTGCATGATAGGATGTGTGCACATATCTGTTAGATTACATATTTAATATACATCTAATGCTGTGGTTGCTTGGAGATACAAATGAATAATAATTACCTTACATTTAAATAGCATTAGAGCTTCCAGTGTACTTTCCACATGTATTATTGTTTTTAATCCTTTTAACTCAGCAAAATAGGTAGAGATGAGGTAATAGTTATGTTTTACAGATTAGGAAAATAAGGGTCATAGGTCACAAGACTAGTAAATGGCAGGCCTAGAACCCAGAACTTCTGAAGAGGTTTGGTCAAGTATGCTTTCTGTTATACAACACAGCAATATGGTTCCTGCCCAATGAAGCTTACTGAGCATGGAGTCAAGAATACAGCATTACCTGCTAAATAATTACATAATTTGGTAATCAGTGATCTCTTAGGTGGCACAACTTGATTATTTGTGATATGGTTACTAAAAATGCTGTGCATATTTTTGGTTTAAAGTTTGTATTGAGGCCGGCCATGGTGGCTCATGCCTGTAATCCCAGCACTTTGGGAGGCTGAGACGGGCGGATCACGAGGTCAGGAGATGAAGACCATCCTGGCTAATATGGTGAAACCCTGTCTCTACTAAAAATACAAAAAATTAGCCGGGCGTGGTGGCGGGCGCCTGTAAGTCCTAGCTACTCGGGAGGCTGAGGCAGGAGAATGGCGTGAACCCAGGAGGCAGAGCTTGCAGTGAGCCGAAATCGCGCCACTGCACTCCAGCCTGGGTGACAGAGTGAGAAGCCGTCTCAACAACAACAACAACAAAAGTTTGTATTGAATCTAAAACATTTGGCTGGGCATGGTGGCTCATGTACAATCCCAGCACTTTGGGAAGCAAAAGCAGGAGGATTGCTTGAGGCCAGGAGTTTGAGACCAGCCTAGGCAACATAGTGAGATCCTGTCTCTACAAAAAAAAATTAGCTGGGTGTGGTGGCAGGTGGCTGTAGTTCCACCTACTCAGGAGGCTGAAGCAGGAAGATCGTTTGAGCCCAGGATTTCAAGGCTACGGTCAGCTGTGATTGTGCCACTGCACTGCAGCCTGGGTGACAGAGCAAGACACTGTCTCAAAAAAAAAAAAAAACGAAAAAACACCAACATTCAAGTGGAGGGTGGCAGAACTAGTAAGTCATTTAGCAGGGCAAGGGATAGACAAGAAACTGGCAACATTTGCCTTTGATGACAAAGCTGGACAACAATGATGAAAAGGAGATTTTTTTTAACAAAAAAATTTTTTTTGACATTACACAAATTTTCATGTCATCCTTGTACAGGGGCCATGCTAATCTTCTCTATATAGTTCCAGTCTTAGTATATGTGCTCCTAAAGTGAGCCCAAGATTTATTTTTCATTATACCTTTTATGCTATTGAATTTTATATTTACATTATTTTATGCATAAATAATTACTGGAGTTGTGGGGTTTATGATTATGCTGGATTCTAGACAGCCTAAGGGGTGCATTGAGACTTTGTGGAGGAGACAACAGCAGCATGACAGCTGGGTACAGGGCTCCTAACCCTCCCCTGCCCCATGTTTCTGTTGCTCAGGCTCACCAGGATCCTTTAATTCTGTGTTCATTGTAAGTTTGCCATTCACCCACCAGCTCTGTGGACCACTCAGCCTTCCTTCTTTTGCCTCCTCTGCCAGCCTGAGGACTGGGGGTTGCTTGGGCAATTTTACCCTTCCAAACAGCCCTCCAGGCCACAGGTTGGGTCAGTGGAGAACATGAAGGTGGAGTTCTCCTTCCTCCTGTAGTGCAAAGAAGATGCTAAGAATCTATTCTATGAAATGAGTGATGCAGGAAATTTGCCTGTTTTTAGTTCTGTATTCTCCTAATATGAAAGTCAAGCCACCTGTACTACTATATGGCTTACAGAATAAGCCATATAACATGAATAATACAAAATATTGGGCCAAACTTTATTATCAGACTTTCAACAAATTTATTTAGATGTTTATTTTTGGATATTACAAATAATTCGGATATAATACTTTTTAACCCTGGGACTAAATTTACTGATGGGAACTTACAAACTGGATGAAAAGTCACTTTCCGTGAAACGTTGGGATCCTCAGCAGAGGTACATTTGGTTATGTTAAAGGAAGATGTATTAACCTTAATGCCAGATTTGTCCATCAACTTCAGGAATATGAAGTCTTCTACAAAATTAACAATTAAGATGATGTCACCACTGCACTGCTCAGTCTTACAACAGAGGTTTGAAGAGAACACGTGAAGAAGAATTTAGAAATATGCAAGTAGTGGCTGTGCAGAATGGCTGATGCTCAAGAGGCAACATCAAAAAGCTGTGCTATTCAGTAGGGTAACCGCTAGCCACAAGCACTGTTTAAATTAATTCGAATTCAAATTGAAAATTTAGTTACTCAGTGACACTAGCCACATTTTAAGTATTCATTAGCCACATGTGGCTAGTGGCTACCATATTGGACAGGGCAAATATAGAACATTTCTATTACTACAGAAATTTCTGTTAGATAATGCTGTTATAGAGGATATAAAGTTCTGTTTGGAAAAGAGAAAATACTTGTGACAATAAAAATGTAAAATGGCAAAAACACAGGTAGTTTCAGTTACATGTTGCTTCTAGACATGCTTCTTTGCAAATTATTGAGCAACATTTTAAGATACTGGACTTTTGTAATAGGTGACAGTGATGGTTTTATACTTTTCTTAGAAATGCTTTACAGTGTTGTCGTAAGTCAAGCATTTGGGACTCAGAAAATTATTGAAATTTGCACTTTGCATATTTTATATGGTATAAAGTTATTACTTTAAACAAAATGAAAATTAGGAGTATTATTTATAAAGTTATTGGTGGTAATTTATAAAAAAACAGTTTACTAGTGTCCTAAAAATTATTTTGTGCTCTCTATTAAAGTTTTATAATTTTATAGTTCTTTTATGATGGAGCCTTTTATAGAAACATCACCTAACTACAGGACTCTGTCCCTTTTAAAAAATACAATTCAGCACCTTAATTAATTATTTTTATACTTCAAAACACTCGTCTTAGTGTTTTCTCAGGTTTTAAAATGTAACATTAGCTAGCTTCTTTAACTTTATCATGCTATGCAATTATTGCTTCCTTTACTCTTAAGATCCTAATTTTCTTTTTTTATTTGAGACGGAGTTTTGTTCTCTTGCCCCAGCTGGAGTGCAGTGGCGCGATCTCGGCTCACTGCAACCTCCGTCTCCTGGGTTCAAGCGATTCTCCTGCCTCAGCCTCCTGAGTAGCTGGGACTACAGGCGGGCAGCACCGTGCCCGGCTAATTTTTTGTATTTTCAGTAGAGACGGAGTTTCACCATGTTAGCCAGGATGGTCTCGATCTACTGACTTCATGATCCACCTGCCTCGGCCTCCCAAAGTGCTGGTATTACAGGCTTGAGCCACCGTGCCCAGCCCCTAATTTTCTTATTCAGTAAAGAACAGTTAGGGCTTTCTTTAATTTTAATTTTTTTTTTAATTTTATGAAATAGAGTCTCAGTGTGTCACCCAGGCTGGAATGCAGTGGCGCAATCACAGCTCACTGCCGCCTCAACTTCCTGGCTCAAGTGATTCTCCCTCTTTTGCCTTCTGAGTAGCTGCAACTACAGGCACATGCTAATATGCAGCTAATTTTTAAAAATTTTTTGTGTAGAGACAGGGTCTCACTTTGTTGCCCAGGCTGGTCTCAAACTCCTAGGCTCAAGTGATCCTCTGCCTTGGCTTCCCAAAGAGTTGGGATTATAGGAGTGAGCCACTGTGTTTAACAACAACAACAACAAAAACAGTTTAACAAGTAATTTACAGAGAAAGATGTTTTCTTTTACTGATAGTACCAGATGGTCCAAAAAAGAATTTTGTTTAAAGTTTTAGGTAACTTTCATTTTGGCAAAGCCAAAAAAGTTACATGTGTTCTTTTGGGAAAGGAAGAAATAAGATTGTCAGTTAGCTGGGCGTGGTGGCGGGTGCCTGTAATCCCAGCTACTCAGGAGGCTGAGGCAGGAGAATTGCTTGAACCCGGGAGGCGGAGGTTGCAGTGAGCCAAGATCGCGCCACTGCACTCCAGCCTGGGCGACAGAGCAAGACTCTGTCTCAAAAAAAAAAAGAAATAAGATTGTCACTTTTACTGACAACATGATCTTATATATAGAAAACCCTACAGACTCCACCAAAGAACTGTTCAAACTATTAAATGAATACAGTGTATGTGTATGTGTGAATATATATGTGTATATATGTGTGTGTATATGTATATATGTGTATGTGTGTGTATATATATGTGTGTGTGTGTGTATATATATATATATAAAATCCTACAGACTCCACCAAAAAACTATTAAATGAATACAGTATAGTTGTAGGATACAAAATCAACACACAGAAATTAGTAGTATTTCTATGCACTGTTAACAATGAACTATGCAAAAAAGAAGCCAAGAGAACAATCCCATTTACAATAGTTACAAAAAAACCAATCAAATTTAACCAAGGAAGTAAAAGACCTACATACTGAAAAACATACAATGTTGAAAGAAATTGAAGATACAATTAAATGGAAAGCTATTCTGTGCTCATGGATTGGAAGAATTAATATTGTTTAAATGGCCATACTACTCAAAGCACTCTCCAGATTCACTGCAATCCCTATCAAAATTCCAATGTTATTTTTCATAGAAAAAAATACTAAAATTCATATGAAACCACATAAATCCCTGAATAGCCAAGGCAATTATGAGCAGAAAGAACAAAAAAGAAGCTACCACACTAGCTTATTTCAAACTATACTACCAAGCTATAGTAATTAAAACAGCATGGTATTGGAAATAGACATCAGCCAATGAAACAGAATAGAGAACTTAGAAATGAACCCGTTATGCCTGTCGTGGGGTGGGGGGAGTGGGGAGGAATAGCATTAGGAGATATACCTAATGTAAATGATGAGTTAATGGGTGCAGCATACCAACATGGCACATGTATACATATGTAACAAACCTGCATGTTGTGTACATGTACCCTAGAACTTAAAGTATGATGAAAAAAAAAGTGAACCCGTTATATAGCTAGTTGACTGATTTTTGACAAAGGTGCTAGGACTACAGAAAGGGAAAGGACAGTCTCTTCACTAAATGGTGTTGGGAAAATTATATTTCCATATGTAGAAGAATGAAATTAGGTCCTTATCTCATACCATATGCAAAAATCAACTAAAAATGGAATAAAGACTTTAAGACTAGAAACTCTAAAACTGCTAGAAGAAAACAGGAAAAACTACACGACAGTGGTCTTGGCACTGATTTTTTTGGATTTGCACGCAAAGTCATAGGCAACAAAAGCAGAAGTAGGCACATGGGAGTACATCAAACTAAAAAGCAAAGGAAACAATTAACAGTGTGCAGAGACAACCTACAGATTGGGAGAAAATATTTGCATCCATTCTATAAGGGGTTGATATTCAAAATATATAAGGAGCTCAACTCAATACCAAGAAAACAAAACTGTTAAAACATAGGCAAGACATTATCCTAGGCAAACTGATGCAGAAACAAAACCAAATGCTGCATGTTCTCACTTATAAGTGGGAGCTAAACATTGGGTACAAATGGACATAAAGATGGGAATAGTAGACACTGGGGACTACAAGATGGGATGGTGGAAGGAGACCAAGTGTTAAACTACAAATTGGTGGCTGGGCTCCGTGGCTCACGCCTTTAATCCCAGCACTTTGGGAGGCCGAGGCAGGCAGATCACGAGGTCAGGAGATCGAGACCATTGTGGCCAACATGGTGAAACCCCGTCTCTACTAAAAATAAAAAAAAAAAATTGGCTGGGCGTGGTGGCGCACACCTGTAGTTCCAGCTACTAGGGAGGCTGAAGCAGGAGAATTGCTTGAACCAGGGAGGTGGAAGTTGCAGTGAGTAGAGATCGTGCCACTGCACTCCAGCCTGGTGACAGAGTGAGACTCCGTCTCAAAAAAAAAAAAAAAAAAAACTACATATTGGGTGCTGTGGCTCATGCCTGTAATCCCAGCACTTTGGGAGGCCAAGGTGGGCGGATCACTTGAGGTTAGGAGTTCGAGACCAGCCTGGCCAACATGGTGAAACCCTGTCTCTACTAAAAATTAAAAAAAAAAAATTAGCTCTGTGTGGTGGCGTGCACCTGTAGTCCCAGCTAGTCCAGAGGCTGAGGCAGGAGAATCACTTGAACCTAGGAGGTGGAGGTTGCAGTGAGCCGATATGGCGCACCTGCACTCCAGCCTGGGCTGGTCAGGAGATCGAGACTATCCTGGCTAACATGGTGAAACCCCGTCTCTACTAAAAACACAAAAAATTAGCTGGGCGTGGTGGCGGGCGCCTGTAGTCCCAGCACATATCGAAATATCACAGTACGAGATGGTGCTAACACTGACATAATGTTTAAAATTATGTTTTGAGGATTGGTGGTTGTATTAAACTGTATATAAGATTAAAAATAAATTGCCAGGGCATATTACTAAGTGCTAGTGAACATAGCCCATTGAGTCAGGGGACTTGTATAGAACTGATGCTTTACCAGAGTTGTAAGTCCTTATATAATCTGGTTCTGTGTCAGGTGATCTCATTTCTTCCTACTCTTCTGATTCACATGGACCTTACTATTTTTGGAATGCATTAAGCACCTTCCTCTCTCAGGGCTTTGCATGTGTTGTTCCTCTATTTGGAATATTCTTTTATATATTTCTAGGACTGACTTCTTCTCTTGGCTTTAGGTTTCTGCTGAAATATCACTTTTTTTTAGAGAAATCTTACCTGTTCCTGCTGCTCTCCTTCCATCACTTTCCATTCTCTTACCCTTTAATTTTCTGCATACTACCTGACTGGGTTTTTGTTTGATTCCTTTCACTGCAATATAATCTCCACAAGGGCAGGAACTTTATTTTTTTCGATGCATTCATTATCTTTAGTGACTGGAGCATAGTAGGTGTTCATGTCAATGAATGAATGTTAGGAAGTATATGGTTTTCACTAAATGTAGTATTGGGTCTTACAGGAAAAATAAATAAATGTTGGAGATGAATATTGTCTCTGGAAAGTACCTGCACTTAAATAAAATAGGAAACTGTTGGCAAGATACTCCACTCTGATTTTGACTAGTCTGGTTACTTCCTTGTGATTTTTCTAACAGGTTTCAGGAGTCAAGGGATTTGTTGGAATCCTAATTTAGAGGCCCTTTATTTCTGGGACTCTTTTTTGACTCAGAAGTGATTACCTGCTGGCTTTCTGGTTTTATAGCCTATAGCTCCTCTGCACTATTATTTAAATATATGTTCCATAATTTTTCAAAGTATATTATCTGGTATTTACTCAACCTGTCTTTTACACACTTGATAATTTTTGTTTTGTTTTGTTTTGTTTTGTTTTGTTTTTTGAGACAGAGTCTTGCTCTGCCCCCAGGCTGGAGTGTAGTGGCACCATCTTGGCTCACTGCAACCTTCGCCTTCCAGGTTCAAGTGATTATCCTGCCTCAGTCTCCCCAGTAGCTGGGACCACAGGCATGTGCCACTACAGCCAGTTGGTTTTTTTTTTTAAGTTTTCTTTTGTAGAGTTGGGGTCTCACTATGTTGACTGGGCTGGTTTTGAACTTCTGGCCTCAAATGATCCTCCCCGCTTGTCCTCCCAAAGTGCTGGAATTACAGGCATGAGCCACTGTGTTAGGCCCATAATTCTTAATTATCTTAAGGAGTCTGCCTGAGCTTTGGCAGAGCTAGGATTCCGTTTACATGCTAGTTTGAGAAATACTTGCCTTATTGGATGTGTTTAAACTGTTTTTTTTGTTTGTTTTCTTATAGACAGTTCAAGAAGAAGAAAGAGAGATTTACAGACAGCTGCTACAGATGGTCACAGGGAAACAGTTTACTATAGCCAAACCCACCACACATTTTCCTTTACACCTGTGAGTCACAGAAGCATATTTCAGATGAATTTAATTCTACAATTTATTACTTGATATTGAAACAATATTCTTCTCTTGCTAGGTCTCGATGTCTTAGTTCCAGTAAAAATACTTTGAAAGACTCACTGTTTAAAAATGGAAACTCTTGTGCATCTCAGATCATTGGCTCTGATACTTCATCATCTGGATCTGCCAGCATTTTAACTAACCAGGAACAGCTGTCCCACAGTGTATATTCCCTATCTTCTTATACCCCAGATGTTGCATTTGGATCCAAAGATTCTGGTACTCTTCATCATCCCCATCATCACCACTCTGTTCCACATCAGCCAGATAACTTATCAGCTTCAAATACACAATCTGAAGGTAAACATGGTATCATATAACTACATTTTTAGTCCTAATAGCCAATTAACTGTTCATTAGCTCATTACAGGCAACATTGTAATATACATATAAATAAATGAGCATACCGAATCTGAAAATATGAAGTCCGAAATGTTCCAAAATCTGAAACTTTTTGAATACCAACATGATACTCAGGAAATGCTCAGTGGAGCATTTGGGATTTTGGATGTTTGGATTTGGGATGCTCAAATTGTATAATGCAAATATTCAAAAGTCCAAAAAATCCAAAATTTGAAACTCCTGGTCCCAACCATTTTGGATAAGGGATACTGAACTTGTAAGACATGTACTTACATACTTTAAATACATATGATTCAGTTAACCATGCTGTGAGTAAACTAAACCCACAAATAGGATATTCTTTTTTTCTTACCTCGAGATGCAAATGATTTGATACATTTTATTTAAACAATTAACTTCCTAAGTAGAGGCTAGAGTCAAAGTATATATACTCAGCCCAATTGCTTCAGCACTTTCTCTGTTTCTATGACTTTACAGTGGTAAGTAAGAATTCTGAAGTTGTAGGAGTTTTGAAACATCAGATAAATATTGAAGCTTAAGTACTTAGGTTTGTGCATTTTAGAATGATTGTCAGCATTGGAAGCAAAAAGTTTTCTACGTAACTTTCAACTAACTGAAATATTCACTCTCTTTGCATTCCAGTTAATTAAGGTTTTGTCGTGATAGGTTTGTTTCCTTAATTTCCCCCTTCTTTAGGTATGTATTATGTATCAATTTATGGTATGTACTTAGGTATGTAACTTAAAACAAGTTATAGGTTAAATGGTTAAACATCAGGGATTTTTTGATAGATGGAGCACTAGTCTTTCCCCTCCTTTCTCAGGTTGTTTGAGTTTTTTTTTTTAATCTACTTGTACTTTGTGAAAATTCTCACTCAGGATTAAACTTTTTGGTAGCATCATTGTATAGCTACACATATCCATGAAGACTCTTGTTATATTTTGTGAGGTGATGTACTGAGAACTGTAAAGGAAAAAAAAAAGCCAAAAAACCCAAACTCCTTTAACCTCAGAAACATACATTGTGTTGCAGATACTTAGATACAACTAAGATGAAACAAATACACTACATTGCACTGTTTAATTACTTTCCTTGTACCATGTAATAAATACTCTGAGGTTCTAATGACAGCACTTTAGAAGAACATGATTCCTGCCTTTGAGTAGTATTCAACAGAGAAAATACATAATAGAATGATAAAATTTGTACTTTTTAGACACCTCCTGGGGTGCTGTTTCCTTCCCTGTCCCCCTTCCCTCCTTCTTCCAGTTTCTTTCCCTCTTCCATTCCCCCACCCCTTCTTTCACCTAATTCAGTCGCATTGTAGATCATGAACTACAGTAGTTCCCCCTTATCTGTGGGGGGAGGATATGTTCCAAGACCCGCTCCCCACCAGTGGATGCTTGAAACCATGGAGAGTATACTATATATACCATACCCTATATACATCATGTTTTTTCCTATACATACATACTAATGATTATAAATTAGGTGCAGTAAGAGATCAACAATAACTAATAACAAAAATTATAACAATATACTGTAATGAAGATGTTACTTTTTTCTTATTAAATCAAAAACTTTCACCTTTTCACTTAAAGGAAGTAGTGTTTTTTGTTTTTGTTTTTGTTTGTTTTTGAGACTGAGTGTCACTCTGTTGCTCAGGCTGGAGTACAGTGGGACCACCTTGGTTCACTGCAACCTCGCATGTCCTGGGTTCAAGCGATTCTGCTGCCTCAGCCTCCTGAGTAGCTGGGATTACAGGTGTGAGCCATTATGCCCAGCTAATTTTTGTATTCTTAGCAGAGACAGGTTTCACCATGTTGGCCAGGCTGGGGAAGCACTTTTTACGGCTTCTCTTTGGCATACCTGAATTGCCAACATCATTACTTTTGCCTTTTGGGGACATTATTAAGTAAGGGTTACTGAACACAAGCACTGCTATACTGAGACAGTCAATTGGATGACTGAGGTGACTACTAAATGACAGGTGGTGCATACAACATGGATATGCTGGACAAAGGGATGATTTCATGCCTGAAATAGAGCTGGATAGAGATTTTTATCACATTACTTGGAATGGCATGCAATTTAAAATTTACTAATTATTTCTGGAATTTTCCATTTAATATATTTGGACCGCAGTTAACTATGCATAACTGAAACCATAGAAACCAAAATTGCAGATAGAGGACTACCATGAAGACTTTTAAGGAATCCTGCCATGTTCTTGTTCTCCTGAAACAGACAGGAAGCACAGGGAGCAAGTGCAGCCTAGGAGGAAATTCTGAAGGGCAAATATGTTTGTTATTTCCCAGGGACTTTCTTATTTGTGAAGCAAATTCTTCACTAAGACCTATTTCTGTTCTCAGTGACAATGGACTTGCCTCTCTCTCTCTCCCATCTAACCTTTGTTCTTATGTTATTTTTGTGGAAATAAAATATAGCAAAGTATGGGAACTTAAACTAAGATATCTAGAAAGTATAACTTTGTGGAGTTTTATTACTAATGAAATGCTCTTGTGTTTCTTTAGGATCAGACTCTGTGATTTTACTGAAAGTGAAAGATTCCCAGACTCCAACTCCCAGGTAAAGTTTGGAAAAAGCTTGTTCTTTATTAATTAATTAATTTATCTTTTTGAGACGGAGTCTCGCTCTGTTGCCCAGGCTGGAGTGTAGTGGCGCGATCTTGGTTCACTGCAACCTCCACCTCCCTGGTTCAAGCAATTCTTCTGCCTCAGCCTCCCGAGTAGCTAGGATTACAGGTGCCCGCCACCACGCCCAGCTAATTTTTGTATTTTTAGTAGAGATGGGGTTTTGCTGTGTTGGCCAGGCTGGTCTCGAACTCCTGACCTCAAGTGATCCACCTGCCTCGGCCTCCCAAAGTGCTGGGATTACAGGCGTGAGCCACCATGCCTGGCCTAAAAGTTTCTTCTTAACATATTGTTTTCCCTTTCTTTAATCACAGCTTTTTCACTAAAAGTTACATAATGTAAAACTACCTCAATTCAGACCTTTCTCACGTATTACTTGAATTATTTTAGTGGCTTTATAATTGTTCTTCCTTCAGCCTCTATTTTGTTCTTCATTCCGTCTTCCACCATACCATGTTCTTGAAACAATTTTTCTGCCTTGCTCTTTTTTCATTTGTTTTTGTTTTTGTTTTTGTTTTTGTTTTTGTTTTGAGACAGGGTCTTGCTCTGTCACCCAGGCAAGAGTGCAGTGGCACAACCATGGCTCACTGGAGCTTTGAACTCCTGGGCTCAAGTGATCCTCTTGCCTCAGCTGGGACCACAGATGCATGCCACCATACTTGGCTAACTTTTAAATTTTTCTTTTGTAGAGACGGGATCTTGCTATGTTGACCAGGCTGGTTTTGTACTCCTAGCCTCAAGCGATCCTCCTAACTTGGCCTTCCAAAGTGCTGGGATCGTAGGTGTGAGCCACTGCACCCGGCCTGCTGTGTTCTTTAGTCCATCTTCCATGCTGCAATCAGAGTGATCTTTCAGAATTCATGTCTGATCATACATTAAAGGGGTTTAATGATTATTTGTTAACCTCCTTCAAGGGTGGTTTATCAGACATTGAATTAAGCTCAGGCTCCTTACTATGGTATACAAAGCACTTCTTTCACAAGCCTCACTTTCTCACTTTAACAAATATTTACTGAGAGCCTACTGTGTGCCAGGTACTAGTATAAATATTGAGGATAATAGGGAACAATGTGAAGTCCCTATTCTCAAGGAGCTTGCATTCTACTTGAGGGGAAGGACGAAGGACAATGTGAAGTCCCTATGCTCAAGGAGCTTGCATTCTACTTGAGGGGAAGGATAAACAAATGTATATGCCTTGTGATAAGTGCTATGAAGAAAATTGAAGCAGGGTAATATATAGAGTACGATTGGGAGGATACTATTTGTATAGGGTGGTCCTGGAAAGTCTCTGATAAAGTGACTTGAGCAGAGACATGATGGAGGTAAGAGGGAGCCATATGGAAATATGGGACTCTTTCATGTGTTTTTATAAGCTGGACTATTTTCAGTTTGTAAATACAATAAGCATTTCTTACCTTCACATTCAGTGTTCTTTTTGCCTGGAATGTCCTCCGTACCTCAACTTTGTCTGTCAGTAGTGTTTTATCTTTTAGGTCTCAACTCACATGTGAACTTCTGCATGAAACTTTACTTATCTGGAGGTATCAAATACTTCTTCCTCTGTAATACAGTAATAGTAATCCATAGTAATCATTACTATGATTGCTATGCCTTTGCCATATATGGCTTTGGGAATTCAATTGCTAGGATGAGAATAATATCAGTTTTCCGTTGAGAAGATTAAGGGTAATGAAATATTCTTTCTCATCTCAGTTCCCCTACTTCTTTGCAGCTCCCCATATGTTCTAAGCTTTAAATATTTCTTAAAATTCTCTATTTGTTAAGTCTTTTGGGGAGACTTCATAGTTTGGATTCTTTATTTCTTACATCTTTTTTGGAGTCAGATCTGCCTTCTGATCTTGGGTTGGAAAAGGCTTCATGTAGCTTTGGACAAGTTACTCTTATGAACCTCAGTTTCCTTATCAATAAAATGCCAGTATTGATACCTTACACTTAATTGTGAAGATTAACTTACAGATAAAACACTTATTTTTATAAGTGCTTCACATGAAATGCCACAAGATGCATGCAACTTTCTTGGGAAGAAGTTGATCTCTCAGGTAAAGAGTTGATCTCAGTTCCTTAATGGTTCTTTACTAAGACTGCCTTTCCTTTACGGAGGATTTCCCCTAGTGATGACTAAAGAATGAGATGGCAGGAGAAATGGTCTGTTGGGTAAGGCTGTTTGAGCGATGCTCTTTGTCAAAGTTGGTGCCTACTCTGCTGAGGCTTGGTTTATTGGCTCTCTACTCTTAATTCTCCACTACTGCCTCTCAGTTAAGTTCCAGTAATGAAGATCTGCTTTTATTTCCCAGAATATGCTATGCTGTGTCATACCTCTTTGCCTTTATACATTCTGATCCTTCTGTCTGGATGTCCCTTTCTCTCTCTGTCTACTTGGTAAGCTCTTATTTTGCTTTCTTTTCTTTCTTTCTTTTTTTTTTTTTTTTTTTGTGACAGAGTCTTGCTCTATCATCCAGGCTGGAGTGCAGTGGCACAATCTCTGCTCACTGCAACCTCCGCCTCCTGGGTTCAAGTGATTCTTGTGCCTTACCCTCCAGGGTAGCTGGGATTACAGGCATACGCCACCACACCCAGCTAATTTTTGTATTTTTAGTGGAGATTGGGTTTCACCATGTTGGCCAAGCTGGTCTCGAACTCCTGACCTCCGGTGTTCCACCCACCTCAGCCTCCCAAAGTGCTGGGATTACAGGCATGAGCCACTGTGCCTGGCCTTAATTTTGCTTTTCAAAATCTCATCCAGGTGTTATTTTTTTTTCTCAGAAGATTTCTTTGACTTTGCCAGATAATGTTAGTTTTTCCCTCCATCCTTCTACCTTCTTTGTTACTAATACTTTTGTATCTGTCACCCATTGCTGGTCATAGTGCTTGGCATATGATGGGTGCTCAGTAAATAAATCTTTGTTAAACAAATGAATTTCCTAGATAGCCTGAAGTGCTCTCTTGAGTAGCCCAAGTACTTATTCCTCCCCCGCTTTTTTTTAATGCTTTGATCTATTGAAAGGCACAGTCGAAAGAACACAGTCTTTGGAATTGGACAGATAAGATTTCTAATCCTAGCCTTTCAAGAGAAATTATCTTTTTGAACCTCCTTTTTCATTTCTGTATAGTATGAGTAATAATTCTTTTTTATATATTATGTTGAGGTTTAAATAGTATAGGGATTTTCATTAGGCTTAACTAATACATAAAACATCTAGAGCAGAGTTTTACATGTAGAGCACTAAGTATGTGCTCAAAAACATTTGCAGTTATTATTACTATATGCCTCAATTATATGAGAAATAATGCATCTCTTTGGAAAAGCAGATTTTCCCTGCATTTTGTTTTCCGGAGCCAGTGGATACCTTGATCCATTGAAGAAAACTGCTTGTCCCTACATTACTTGTTTATTCAAGAAATACTATATGGCTGGGCATGGTGGCTCATGCCTGTAATCCTAGCACTTTGGGAAGGCCAAGGTGGATGGATCACCTGAGGTCGTGAGTTCGAGACCAGCCTGGCCAACATGGTGAAACCTCGTCTCTACTAAAATAAAAATAAAAAAAAGAAAAAATTAGCCAGGTGTGGTGGCGGGTGCCTGTAATCCCAGCTACTCAGGAGGCTGAGGCAGGAGAATCTCTTGAACCCGAGAGGTGGAGGTTGCAGTGAGCCGAGATTGTGCCACAGTACTCCAGCCTGGGCAACAGAGTGAGAGTCAAAAAACAAACAAACAAAAAAACACTAAATGCCTACTATGTGCCAAGCACTATTCTAGTTGCAGAGGATTTTTTTTTTTTTTTAAGAGACAGAGTCTCACTATGTTGCCCAGGCTGGTCTTGAACTCTTAGCTCAAGCAATTCTCCCACCTCAGCGTCCTAAAGCACTGGGATTACAGGAATGAGCCACCATGCCTGGCCTCTGATCCAGGTCTCTTAACTCCCAATTTGATGCTCTGTTTACTTGTTCTCTATATTTAATAGTTTTCTTTGGAAAAGTGTTCACTCTTCTTCTTTGTGTTTCTGTGATAGATCCTGCCTAGTTAGGAGTTTGGAGATAAGGAAGTTTGAGAAAAACAAGAGGCTCTAGGACAATTAATCATGCCTGTGGCTCTGCTCAGCATATCACTTGGGTTGTCAGCAAGAGCCACATGGACCTAGAATTGGCCTGTCATCTTTGGAAGGAAGTTGTGTTGCTGATTCTCAGCTTTGGCTCATTGGCTTGTTAGCCATTTGATGTAGATTATTTTGTGTGTGGGGATTTTTAATAAATCTTTCAATCTGAGTCATTTGGGAAGAGCAATGTTCTAGCTTAATGTATTATTTTGAGAAGTGATGTCCTCTTTCACGTAATGTTGGTCTCATGCAAGTAGGGAGCTATGCCAAATGTAGTATCTCTGCTGAACTTTGGGTCACCTTTTTAACTAATATGTATCCATATGATTTTAACTAATATGTATGCATAAGGATTGTGTCTCCTTAATTCCTAGTTACAATTATTTTATGTCATTTAGATTCCTTTTACTTATTCCATACTTGTAAAGCACTCATATAAACAATTTAAATGATTGTTTTTATTGATGAAAATATTTTAATTTTCTCATAAGCCTCCTGCTCATTTGTCAAATTTTTCTTTTCCTACCCATAGTTCTACTTTCTTCCAGGCAGAGCTGTGGATCAAAGAATTGTAAGTTATTTTTGGTATCATCTTTCCTTCTCAATCACTTCATTTTTAGTTAGAAGAAATCAAACAATTAGCTAATCATCCTGCTTATTTTTTGCCAATAAGAAGTACCTGTTTAGGCTGGGCGCGGTGGCTCACGCCTGTAATTCCAGCATTTTGGGAGGCTGAGGCAGGTGGATCATCTGAGGTCAGGAGTTCAAGACCAGCCTGGCCTTCATGGTGAAATCTCATCTCTACTAAAAATACAAAAATTGGCTGGGCATGGTGGCACGCGCCTGTAATCCTAGCTACTTGGAAGGCTGAGGCGGGAGGATTGCTTGAACCTGGGAGGTGGAGGTTGCAGTGAGCCGAGATCACGCCACTGCACTCCAGCCTGGGCAACAGAGTAAGACTCCATCTCAAAAAAAAAAAAAAAGAAGTGCCTGTTTATACTTTTAAGTTGTTGGGTTTTCAAAATCTTGTTGGAGTTGGAACATTTCTATACTTACGTTTATTAAATCTATAACAATTGTTGAAGCTAAATTAAATTGGAAAAATAGAGTTAGCTATTATATAATAGGGAAAATAAATGATCCTATTTTGGCATTTGTAAAACTAATTTATTGAATAATTCATATTTCTGGACTTTGCAAAATCACTGAAAGCATTTAGTCTCACTTAAGGAACTTAAGTTATCCAAACCCCTCGGTCTCGGTAATTTTTTAAAAATCTATCAAAAATGTAGTATTTGAATTAAACTTCAGTGATATCTTATATTCGTTTCTCCTTTAGGGTTCAATCCCATTTTTGGATTTCCAGACTGAAGTTTCGCTTTCACTATAATCTTAAAAGCATGTTAAGAAAAGAACTGTGTGTTTACAAATGTTAACAAGTCATCTGTTCACATTTAGCAGCACACTGATATTTTTAGTAATTTCAGTAAAAATAGGTCGGGTGCAATGGCTCACATCTGTAATCCTAGCACTTTGAGAGGCCAAGGTAGGGGGGTTGCTTGAGCCCAGGAGTTTGAGACTAGCCCGGGCACTGTAGTGAGACCCTATCTCTATAAAAAATAATAAGTAAAAATGGTAGAGTAATTTCAGTAACATTATGTGGTTTCACTCTATGTCTTAAAATAAGGATGATAAGTTAGTGTAAGGATTTTAGACTTTCTTTGTGAGGGTCCTGTATTTAACATTCAGTGTACATCAACAATATGTTTCATAATGAGAGTGGTCTACATTTGGTCACGTTCCTTTTCATTTTCTAGAACTAGTGTTTATGATTCTCGAGCACGAGAAAGATTGCGCCAGATTGAAGAACAGAAGGCATTGGCCTTACAGCTTCAAAACCAGGTAAAAAAGAAAATTGGAATAATATTACAAATAAATAGTACATCAAAGTAGAAACTATTTTGGAAAGTTACCCAGATTTGGGTAATTGCTGTTGTAATTCCAAGATCGTATGGTAGCATAGCATGTTATGATATGTCGTAAATGTTCTTGGTCTGTCCAGTCAGTGCTACTCATTGTACATAAGACAAATATAGATAGTCCCCTACTTGTGATGGTTTGACTAATGATTTTTTGACTTTACAAAAAAGCGAAAGCAATGGGCATTTCAGCACGCTCTTTGACTTATGACAGGTTTATTGGGACATAACCCTGTCATAAATCAAGGAACATCCACAGATTTCTTTATCCCACTTACTCTGAAGTTTTATCTTTCAGAGATTGCAGGAGCGGGAACATTCAGTACATGATTCAGTAGAACTACATCTTCGTGTACCTCTTGAAAAGGAGATTCCTGTTACTGTTGCCCAAGAAACACAAAAAAAAGGTCATAAATTAACTGATAGTGAAGATGAATTTCCTGAAATTACAGAGGTAAGTTACATACACTTAATTTCTACACTACTAAGTATTATGTTTAGAAAGAATCCCTCGGATGAGTTTCAAACATAAAAGCAATAGTGGTCAGGCACGGTGGCTCACGCCTGTAATCCCATCACTTTGGGAGACTGAAGCGGGTGGATCACTTGAGGTTAGGAGTTCGAGACCAGCCTGGCCAACATGGTAAAACCCCATCTCTACCAAAAATACAAAAATTAGCTGGGTGTGGTGGCATGCACCTGTAATCCCAGCTACACAGGAGGCTGAGGCAGGAGAATTGCTTGAACCCGGGAGGCAGAGGTTGCAGTGAGCCGAGATCATGCCACTGTACTTCAGCCTGGGTGACAGGGCAAGACTCCATCTCACATACACACACACACAAAAAGCCATAGAACACGTGTTATTTAAATTTTCTTGTATATTTCAGCTTTCGCTTATTTTATATACCAATCTGGGCTTTATTTTTAAAATATTGAAAATTTATGAAAGAACTATGGTGGCTTTTAACAGTTTCAGTGAAGAAGCATTTAATACATTTGTCTTTCATGTCATGTGCATTTTTACTTAATGCACACATACAATAGTTTGACCTCAAATTGTAAGCTGAGATTTGCTCTTTTTTTAAGTAATAAAACCCATTATAGAAAATTTGGAAAATACATGGAGGTCTGTGTACATTTTTAGATAATCCGTTTCTTTATCCATACTTCTCTTTGAAACACTACCATGTAGCTGGTGAGCATAACACACTTATTATAGTTGTACTGAATTCCATACTTTACATTTTAAAAAAAATCTCTAAGAAAGTAGTTTCTAAAAGATACTGCCTTTACTCTCTTACTACCTTTTATGAAAAATTCTGTTTCTCAGGAAGTCATTTGGACCAGAGATATAAAATATAGTTAATTTTTCTCATGTGCTTAGAAAATTTGATAGTGGAAGGTTGTTCCAGACTTTAGGAATTAATATGGAAACAAGGATCTGAATGTTGTGCTGAAAAAGAGAAGGGAGGACTAGATGAAGTGGAAAGAAGTAATCGGGGATTACTGGGAAGGAATAGAAACCAAAATGTTAGAAGTAAACTGATTAACAGTAAATTTATAAACAATCGAATGGTGATAAATATAGCCTGAGGATTATATGGGGTTTGGTGAGAAATACGGTTTTTCTGAAGCCACGCGTGTTTGATGTCTTGACACCTTTTGTTTTCTTAGGAAATGGAGAAAGAAATAAAGAATGTATTTCGTAATGGGAATCAGGATGAAATTCTCAGTGAAGCATTTCGCCTGACCATTACACGCAAAGATATTCAAACTCTAAACCATCTGAATTGGCTCAATGATGAGGTAATATTGCATCTATTTTTACATACAAATAGTAAACATTAAGTGGCAGTTAAATTAAGGCATTATCTCACTTTTTCTCAAAATGTGGTCCATGGATGACCTGCATTGGAATCATCTCTCATAGGCCTCTTCATTCTTGTAACTATGAGGGAGTGTGGTGGAGACAGGCATTTTTAACAAACATCTCAGGTGTATTTTAAAGTCTGAGAACCACTGAATTTACCTTTTCTTGTTGAAGATTTGAACATTGAAGAAGACATTCACTCATTGGTATTCTCACTCTTTAAGGCTCCTATTCTGCAGTTCATCTCTTCTGAACAAATAAGTATTAGCTGACCATGTTGCAGCATGAAGGAATACTTTGGGATTTCTTTATAGGAATCCAATTTTACTTCCCTTTCTACCTACGTTCTGCTCATTTTAGATCACTTATATTACGAATGATAAGCTTTCCAAAATAGCCTCCATTTATGTATGATATTTTTTAAATGGACATTGAAAAAGTTATATTATTATTAAATATTTGAGGTATTGGGGGAGAAGTTACGGTCTTCACCTCCTAACTCCAAGTTATTTTAAGTATATTAATTACACTACAGTTTTTAAACTGATCTGTTCCTAAGCCTAAACCTGTAGGTACCTGTTTTATTTTAGAAGGTTATTTTTACAGCAAAAGAAAACTGGGTTGGGTATCTTTTCCTAAGTACCTTCTTTGCATAAGCATCCCTGGCTAATCTGGGTATACTCAAGCTTCACAGCTGTGGAGGATTTTTAGTTTCTCAGTGTAGTAATCATTAAATATTTTAGATATCCATATCCTGTTTTTGTATGATCAAGACCTTCCAAATAATATTTGCCAATAACTATTGATCATTTACCTCATTAGTACGATTCATGTTTTATGTGTTTTATTCTTGTAATAGTCATCATATCTTTGGAAGTAGATATGATAGTTCACCATTCTGCAGACAAAGAAACAAGGCATAGAAAGATTTAAAAACTTGCAAGGTTATACAGCTAGTAAACAGCAGAGCCAAGATTAAGACCCAAGCATTGGGTCTTATCTACTATATCTTAACTACCTCAGAATCTTAAATTGGATACTGGTCTTAGGATCAGATATATAGAACTTAGGAGCCATATATCATGTCCAGGATGCTTTTTTTCTCTGGGGCCAGCCCCATTCTTTTTGCCACTGGTTGGTTTATAAGATAAAAATTTCAGAAGCTCATCACTCCCTGAATAATATCTGTGACCAAGAAATAAGGAAGGCATGGTTTGTTATTGTCTTTCTTTAGAAGAAACCCTCTTTGCCTCTTTTGGCTCAGATATTAGAACATTGGTTCAAATAATGGAAAAAAAACAGCACCAAATCAAAGGAGGAAATTAAATCAAGGATAGTTATAAGTATCCACTGATAAGTTATTTTTGATCTGTGGTCCTTTGCCATTTATTTCCTGCCATTGCTGGTGGTGAGAGGTCAGTTACTCTAAAGGGATAGTAGGCTTTAGTTTGTTGTAAATCATGGAAAACCTCCTAGAGGGCAGCAATGAGTAGGATATGAGCTGAGTTCTTGCTATTGACTGTGGCATTTACCTCAGTGAGATTCCTTACAGAGACAGCATTCATCAGGACATATTTTCCATTCCCTGGGCCCATCAGAGGCTGGATTTTTAGCAAGCTAAGTTAATGGAAATTACATTATTTTAGAGGAGATGAGAAGAAGGAAAGATTCTTTGTCTACTTTATCCCTACCACACCTAGCCATAACTTTTGTAGAAGGAGTGCATTTCTTCTCAGTTCAGAATGATGTTATCCTTGAAAATGAGTGCCAATTCACATGTCCATAATAATGATGGGAGCTATCTTAAAAAGCACCATTTTCAAAGTACCATACTTCGTAGGCTTTCAAAGTTACTGCCCTTGAGAAGCTAACATCCTGATGGAGTATTATTAGGTATCCTTAAGTATTGATACTCATTGAAGAATACTTAATTTTGGCCAGACACAGTGGGTCATGCCTATAATCCCAGCGCCTTGGATGGCTAAGGTGAGAGGATCACCTGAGGCCAGGAGTTCAAGAGCAGCCTGGGCAACATAGCAAGACCCGATCTCTACAAAAAAATTAAAAATTAGCCAGCCATGGTGGCATATGCCTGTAGTCCCAGCTGTTCAGGAGGCTGAAGCAGGAGGATTGCTTGAGTTTAGGAGTTTGAGTTTATAGTGAGCTATGATTGAGCCACTGTACTCTAGACTGGGTGACAGAGCAAGACTCTGTGTCTTCAAAAGAATACAAAACTTAATTCTGTTTCTCAGTTGTGAACTATCAGTCTTTTGCAAATGATTTGTCCTCTGTTCAATCCTCTTCTTCCCTCAAGCAGATATTTTCATTAATAATAATTTCTCTTCTTTTTCTGTTTCCTGCTTTATAAGATGTATTAAAACTTTCTCCAAAATAGGTGACTGATACATTGTTCTTATCATTTTATAAACAAAGTACCATACTTTGTAGGCTTTCAGAGTTAAAAAGGAATATAAGAGCAAGGAAGTAAAAGGAATCAGATTCAGTTTATAAGGAAAATAAAATCCAGAAATCCTATGTTTGGGATATGTATGGAAAGCCATTAGGATACCCTGTTCCTAAAAGAAGAGTGACCACAGTACCTATTCATACAATAGGTTTTAAGATTTTTTTCATAAATGGATTTCTCTATAGGTCAGTTTGGTTAAATTCTGTACAACTTCAAAGGACTAATGATTGACAGGATTAATATAATAAAACGTCTCAAAAATGGAATGTGGGAACTGGCTGCCATATAAAGAATACAAAAGGAGGCAAGAAGACTGTTACAATCAAGACACTGTAGATGGGGATTTCTATGCTGGGTCAGGAGATTAGTTACTAATAGAAATATCTAATTAAGGGAAGGGAGGATAGAGTTAAAGAGAGGAGAAATTACACTGGGAGCAGTGGCTCATGCCTGTAATCCCAACACTGAGAGGTTGAGGTGTAAGGATTGCTTGAGCCCAGGTTGTCAAGGCTGCAGTGAGTTATGATTGTGCCACTGCACTCTACTACAGGGTGAGTGACAGAACAAGACTCTGAGATCCTGTCTGTTTTTTAGAAAAAGGGGGAGAGGAAAAATTAGTTGCAAAAGTAGAAGTAGATTGAAGCAGTCAAGAAACAGAAGGAAATATTTTCAAATGGGTGTCATTATTAGAAACTATGTATTAATTCCTGGAGATTGAATTGGATGACTTCTGGAATCCCTTCCAACTTTAAGATTCTAGGTTTATTATCCTGAGTACTGCTTTAGGCTTTGTGTTTCTCTTTATGGCCAAATGGTTCTCCTTTGAGGGACTAAGGATTGTTTTAAAAGGCATCAGATAAATTTAGAAATACATGGATATAATTTAGGTATACAAGTAAATAAAACTTACTTTTGCTTCTGGTCATGATAAAGGAAACAAGATTTACCCTTTCAACTTAACTAGAAAATTAGACAAAACATGAAACAACAATTTTCAGACATTGGATAACAGGTAGTACCAGGCAGTGATCCCTGAGGAAGGGAAATAAAAGGTATGTATGCTATAATATCCCCAGCTTTCTAGGGTGGGGTGTGTGTGTTGTGAAGGAGGGACTGGTAGAGTCTGTGCAGAGGGGCTTCCCTCCAGTCTTTGGCTGAGTACCAATTTGTGCACGTATGAAAAGAAGCTACCAGAGGCTGGAGAAAGAACCACCAGAAAGAAGGAATCAGCAGTCTTAGAGCCAGCACAGGTGTCAATAGTTTATGTTCCAACCAGTTAAGAGTAGAAAAACCTCCTAAGTCACAGGGCATTGAATAGAATCTTCAGAGGGGTATTGCCTCAGAAATAGGGCAAAACTGACCCTAGAATAAAGGCTGCTCTGGACCCACCATCACAAAGCCTAAAAACAAACCTCAAAAGCCTGAAACTGATCCAAATAACCTATATCCCAGAGAAAAGCCTAACAATGTTTAAAGGAATACAACGAATTCCATCAACAACAAGGCCCAGCATAAAATTTGCAATATCCAGCATCCAACTAGAAATGACCAGACATACGCGAGGCGGGAAAGTACAATTTATGATGAGGGAGAAAAGAAACACTCAGAAATGACCAAAATAATAGAATTAGCAGACAAGGATTTTTAAAAAGTTACTATAAATATCTTCCACATATTCAAGAAGATAGAAGAAAATGGACATCATGAGGAGAGAAATGGAAGATAATTTTTAAACAAGACCGACCTTGAACTTCTAGAAATGAAAAATATATCTGAAATAAAAATACATAAGGTAGTATTAATAGATTAGACACTTCATAAGAAAAAATTCGTAAACTTGAATAGCAATAGAAACTTGAATATGAGACACACAAAAAAAGCCAAAGAAAGATATCAAGAGCATCAGTGAGCTGTGGGATTATACCAGACAGGTTAAGCATATAATTGGAGTCCCAGAAGGAAAGGTGGGGGCATAGGTGGTGTTAGAAAAAGTATTTGAAGAAATAATGATGGAAGATTTTCCAAATTTGAAAACTGAACTGACAAGTTTGAGAAGTTATCCATACCCCAAGTAGAAGAAACACCATGCTAAAATGTATAGTAATCAAGTTGCTGAAAACTGGTGATAAAAATATTAAGTGCAATGAGAAGGAAAAAGGCACATTAAGTACAGAAGAACAAAGATAGGAATAACTGTCGGAAACGATGCAGGCCAGAAGACAGTGTAGCTACATCTTTGAAGTACTGCAGAAGAAACAAATTTGTCAGTAGAAATTCTATACCCAGCAAATATATCTTTCAAAAAGTAAGGCTGTACTTTTCCAGACAAACAAATGCATCACCAACAGACCTGTACCAGAAGAAATATTACGTGTTCTTCAGGCGGAAGAAGAATATCAAATGGAAATGTCAGTCTACACAAAGGAATGAAGAGGAGTGGAATTGCTCTCATTTTTTCATACCTCTAGAAGACAGGTGACTAAGGCAGAACTAAAACAACATACTGTGGGATTTATAACATACAGAAGTAAAATATAATCACAGCACAAAGAAGGAGACAAAATGGACAAATATACTGTTGGAAGATCCTTCTACTCTACATAAAGTGGTAAAATGTTATATGAAGGAAGACTGTAAGTTAAAGCCATAGTAAATCATAGAGTAACCACAAAAAATAAAAATTAAAAGCAAGATATATTTACTAAGCCAATAATGGAGGCAAAATGGAGCTTTAAAAATACAAAAGAGTTGGAAAGAAGAAAAAAGATAAAAAGAACAAATAGAACAAATAGGAAGAAAGAGCAAGATGGTAGATTTAAACTCAACCACATTGATATTAAATGTAAATTATCTACGTCAACATTGTCCAATAGAAATATAATGTGAGCCACATATTTTAAATTGTCTAATAGTTACTTTTAAAAAAGTAAAATGGGCCGAGTGCAGTGGCTCATGCCTGTAATCCCAGCATTTTGGGAGGCCGAGGCGGGTGGACCACTTGAGGTCAGGAGTTTGAGACCAGCCTGGCCAACATGGTGAAACCCCGTCTCTACAAAAAATACAAAAATTAGCCAGGCATGGTGGTGCATGCCTGTAATCTCAGCTGCCTGGAAGGCTGAGGCAGGAGAATCGCTTGAACCTGGGAGGTGGAGGTTACAGTGACTGAGATCACGCCACTGCACTCCAGCCTGGGCAATGGAGCGAGACTTTATCTCAAAAAAAAAAAAAAAAAAAAAAAGAGGAAATAAAATGAAACAGGTGAAATTAATTTTAACATATTTAAGGCTAGGCACAGTGGCTTACGTCTGTAATCCCAGCACTTTGCGAGGCCAAGGTGGGTGCATCACTTGAGGTCAGGAGTTCGAGACCAGCCTGGCCAACATGGCAAAACCCGTCTCTACTAAAAATAAAAAAAATTAGCCCGTCATCCTGTGTGCCTGTAATTGGGAGGCTGAGGCAGGAGATTCACTTGAATCCAGGAAGCAGAGGTTGCAGTGAGCTGAGATCGCGCCACTGTACTCCAGCCTGGATGACAGAGCAAGACTCTGTTTCAATTAAAAAATATATACATATATAAAATAATATATAGGTAATATATGTTATATATAAATAATATATTTTTACATAAAAATATATATAATACAGGTCGGGCGCAGTGGCTCACACCTGTAATCCCAGCACTTTGGGAGGCAGAGGCAGGTGGATCACCTGAGGTCAGGAACTTGAGACCGGCCTGACCAACATGCTGAAACCCCGTCTCTACTAAAAATACAAAAATTAGCCAGGTGTGGTGGCAGGCGCCTGTAATCCCAGCTACCCAGGAGGCTGAGGCACGAGAATCGCTTGAACTTGGGAGGTGGAGGTTGCAGTGAGCCAAGATCACACCACTGCACTCCAACCTGGGTGACAGAGTGAGACTTTGTCTCAAAAAAATATATATATAATGTATTTTTTATATATAATATATTAAATAATATATATGTAATATGTAATATATTAAATAATATATTTATATATGTAATAATATATTAAATAATATATGTAATATATAATATATTAAATAATATATATGTAATATATAATATATTAAATAATATATATGTAATATATTAAATGATATATTTATATATGTAATATGTAATATATTAAATAATATATTATATATGTAATATATTAAATAATATATTTATATATGTGATATGTAATATATTAAATAATATATTTATATGTGATATATAATATATTAAGTAATATATAATATATATAATATGTAAAATAATATATAAAATATATAATATGTAAAATAATATACTACATTTTAAATATATATTAAATAATATATACTATATATTAAATAACATATATAAAATAATATATACTATATATTAAATAATATATATAAAATAATATATACTATATTTTAATATATATTAAATAATATATACTGTATGTTAAATATATATTATATATCAAATAATATATACTATGTATTAAGTATACAGTATATATTATATAATATATACTGTATATTAAGTATACAGTATATATTTAATATATACTATATTAAATATATTAAGTTATATATTAAATAAAATATATATTAAATAATATATATCATGTATTAAATTATATATTGATATAGTACATATATTATTAATATATGTTATATATAGTAATGTATAATATATAAATATATTAATATTAATATTTTTATATATTGCATAATATGTAATATATTAATATATTGTACCTTATACATTTATATATAAATATATAAAATATTTATTAATATGATATATTTTATTTATATATCAAATAATATATATTATATATTCAATAACATTATTTAACAAAATATGTCATTTTAGCATGTAGTCAAAATACTATTGAGATATTTTACCTTCTCTTTGAAATGTGCTGTGCATTTTACACTTATAGCACATCTCCGGTTGGATTAGTCACATTTCAAGTGCTCAATGGTCACATTTGGCTAGTGGCTGCCTTACTGAACAGTATAGGGTAAACATCCAATTAAAAGGCAGATATTGGCTATCCTTGGGGAGGCCAGCAAATTTCCGGGTAAGGGAAGCTGGTGGGCAGGAAAAAGGCATGCAGTGGCCCTCATGAGCCAGAAGAATAGCTGCTGACTGATGCCTGGGGGACCAAGCCCATAATTGTGGAGCTGGAGCCGCACTGTGTCCCTTGCTTCAGTCTGATCTTTGGGGAGCCTGCACAGTTCTGACCTCAGTTAAGAGCTGAGGGAAGAGATTTGGGAATGTTTGGCCCTGTGTAACAGCAAAAGGATTCATTGGTGAGGGTGTCTGGTAGGTATCCGTAAAGATAATAAGATGAAGGGAACATCGCCGTTTGGAAAGTGTCGTGATATGATACACAAGTTGTGCTGCCTCTGTGGCTCTAAGGCATACCACCTTCAGAAGTCAACCTGTGGCAAATGTGGCAAGAGAAAGTGTAACTGGACTGCCACGGCTAAAAGAAAATACCACGGCGACTGGTTGAATGAAGCACCTAAACATTGTATACTGCAGATTTAGGCATGGATTCTTTGCAGGAACAACACCTACACCCAAGAGGGCAGCAGTTGTGTCATCCAGTTCATCTTAAGAATTTCAATGATTAGTCACACAATAAATATTCCGGTTTTTTAAAATGTATATATTTTAAACATATATATGTTTATATGTATATGTTATATCTGTATTACATATATGTGAAAAGAGGCAGAGATTGTCAGATTGGATTAAAAAGCTGTCTGTAAGAAACCATTTATTTATTATTTATTTTTGAGACAGAGTTTTGGTCTTGTTGCCCAGGCTGGAGTACAATGGCATGATCTTGGCTCACTGCAACCTCAGCCTCCCAGGTTCAAGCGATTCTCCTGCCCCAGCCCCCCGAGTAGCTGGGATTACAAGCACCTGCCACCACACCCAGCTAATTTGTCTATTTTTAGTAGAGATGGGGTTTCACCATGTTGGCCAGCCTGGTCTTGAACTCCTGACCTCAGGTGACCCACCTGCCTTGGCCTCCCAAAGTGCTGGGATTACAGATGTGAGCCACTGCGCCTGGCCAAGGAACCATTTTAAATGTAAAGACATAGGTTTACAAAAGTTAAGGGACAGAAAAAATATACCCTGCAAACATGACTCAAAAGAAAAAGTGACTTATTAACATTATACAAATTAGATTTCAGAACAAGGAATATTATCAGTAATAGAGACATTTCTTAATGATAAAGGGGTCAGTTCATCAAGAAGGCTTAGCAACCTAAATATGTACACACCTAATAACAGAACTTCGAAATACGTGAAGCATAATCTGATAGAACTGAAAGGAGAAATAGACAAATCTATTACTGTTGGAGGTTTCACTGCCTCTGAGTAATGGATAGAATAAGTAGAAAATCAGTAAGGATATAGAAGACTGGAACAGGTAGATCGATCCTATGCACCCAAATGTTTGTACACCAGGAACACTTCCTCTACTCAGCCCTCTATGCCCTATCCTACGTGAAGCAGGATAACTGGAGCATTTCCTATCTCTCTATTATTTTCCCTCCAAGACCCTATTCTCCCTCTCATTCCTTGCTGTCAATTTACGTGGATGAATTGGAAAAATAGCAAGCTGACGTGTCTCTTTTTTGGGGGATGGGTTCTACTCTATAAACCCATATTAGTTATTACCAGTTGTTTCCAATTGGAAAAGCATTGGACTGTTGGAATACAGTATTTCTAACTTCACCAGCTAGTGAAAGGCCAATGAGGAACAAACTCATAGGAAATATGGGGGACAGGAGGATGGTGAAAGAGGAATTTAGAATCTACATAGCAGACTGTAATTACACTGAAACTACAGCTAACCAGGCAGACTAATTACCTACTTGGTAAGCTTCATCTCTGAAAAGAAAGAGATATCTCTCAGCTATTCAGCATCACAATAGCCTGGTGTGTAGAGAGCATATTCTTACTTGATTGGTGGCATAAAATAAGAAGCAAAACTTTATGGGGAAGTACTAAAGTCACCCGATTTTTATTGCAGAGTCAGAATCTGGAACCAGAGCACTTGCATTTTGATGAACATTCTTTTTTTTTTTTTTTTTTTTTTTTCCTGAGACAGGGTCTCACTCTGTAATCCAGGCTAGAGTGCAGTGGTGTGATCATAGCTCACTGCAGCCTCAAACTCCCGAGCTAAAGTGATCCTCCTGCCTCAGCCTCCCAAGGAGCTGGGACCACAGGAATGTGCCACCATGCCTGGCTTTTTTGTTTATTTTTAGTTTTTAGAGAGAAAGTCTCACTATATTGCCCAGCCTGGTCTCGAATTCCTGGCCTCAAGTGATCCTACCACCTTAGCCTCCCAAAGTGCTAGGATTACAGGCAGGAGCCCACACCCAGCTTTGTCTAGCATTCTAACTTTCAGAATATATATTTTTGATGGGAACGGGGGGAATTGGTAGTGGTCATAGTTTGATAATTTTTCCAAGGAGTAGTTAAATCTGAGTGATGCTCAGTAAAGAGAGGAAACAACCTGCAAAACATTAAGTTCAACCAGACAAACCTAGCCTTAGGAATAGGTTTTCCTTAGAGAATAAAAGCTGATTGCATAAGAAGGAAAAAAACTAGGCAAAATGAAATAAATTAGTTAAGTGACTATGATGAATCCACCATTGCTGTACACTTATGTGTAGAATAAAATGATCAGAACTAAAGTTTTCTAACGTGACTCTTTGGCTTCCACATTATTATGGTTTATCTCTTTGAAGTGTTTCTAAATAGAACTAGCCCTGATTAACCAGGGATTTATGCAAGGTCACATGGAGAATAGTAGTTATTCTCCATAAATGACTCCATAAACATGATGCTTGCCTGTCTTTCTCTAAAAGTTTAGCTTTAATTCTGATAATTTGTTCCTTGAATTGGCATGTAAGAAAAATTCTGTGTGCATGTTTGCAGTGAGGGAAACCTGCCTTCCTGGTTTCTATAATATTACTAGGTTAGCTCCTGTGAGTGAATGACCTGAACCATACTATTCAAATGCTGCTGTTAGTCTCTTGGACTTTGTGGTTGATAAGGGTAAATTTAATTTGAAAATCAGAATGGGGAGGTCAAGGTGAAAATCTAGAGAGGTAAAATTGGAAAAATGGCTTTTGTCCCCCCAAAAGTTGTCTTGATCTCTGCTCAGAAGTATTGTCATGCCCAGGCCTTTTAGAACATTTTTTCTCAAGCTAATTAGAAGAGTTCAAACTATAAGCATGAGAATGGCTAAAAATCAAGACTTTACTGGTAGTGAAATGTTTTATTTCTAAAAACATGAGAAAACAATAGTTTGGCTGGTTTACTGGGGAAGAAGGAAGATACAAATAGCATTGGTCGTTTATGTCATTGTGGTAATGTACAGGAAAAAGATTGAATCCTTAGTTTGAAAACATTGTAGGCTTTTCTCTGAAAGAAAAGCTTTTTTCAGCTTCAGCCTGGCAGCTCTTCAAATAAAATCTCAAAGGAACAAGGCACTATAAACAACCCACCCATCCCTAAACATGACTGCATAGACAAGTAGATGCTTATGGCCAAGGCTGCAAAGGCAGCAGGAAGGGTAGCTCCTTAAGCACCAAGAGCCACAGTGAGCAAATAGAGGCAAGTGTGGGTCCCAGAAAAGGTGACAGGTGGACTAATGTTGACAGTTAGTCCTCAGATTGTGGTATATTGCTGAGACAAATAGCAAGCACAGGACTCATCTACTTTTAGCTCCTTATTTCAAAGGGAATTTAGGATCTGCTGGTGCTAAGAGAGTCTTGTTTGAGGAAAGGGCTGTTGCCAACTTGGCGTCGGGGACCGTTGTCTTCACAAAAGTCAAGCAAATGCTGTGACCATCACTGCTCCTCTTTCATCTTGAACACTGTGATCCCTTCTCTCATTTCTTTTTCCTTCATCTTCAGCCCTCCTCTGTGAGATGACATGTAGGACTTTTTTGTTCTCTCTTAGCTCATTTTTTTGGTTTAATTGTGTCTTGGCTGAACTATGGCAATTTTCCTCATTTGGATGGAGTAATAGCTAAAAAAATTGAGGAGAAAGACTTGAATCCAAATTCTGCCTTGGATGTCAGATTTACATTCTCAGCTAATGTGGGGAGCATTGAGGTCACCAAACTCCCTTCTACTGGGATCTAGGGGAAATGAAAAAGAACCCAGATCATTCCTTAGAGCTAATTAACTAGTTGACTTTGGAGGCCATTTTCCTCTCAGTTGAGAAACTTTGGTTGGGTGCAGCAATGGAAGAGGAATTCTCAAAGGGAACAGATACCATGGTGTCTGATGACTGGGGTTCTCTGTTCTTGTTCAGCTGTGTTGGTCTTTAGCTTTCTAGTGAACCCTCTCAAGGTGAAAAAACAAGCAAAACTCAGGCTGTGTAAGTCCAGCTAAGCTTCCTTGGTTTCTGGAACTCTTTCCTCTTGAAAAATAGAATAGTGATGTATAGCATGACACTCATTTATGTCATTCTTTTTTTTTTTTTTTTCACTTCAGACTTACGATTCCAGAGGTAATCTCTGATAGGCACCTAGGGGAGATGTATCTCCATGGCTGTCATGTGCTTCACCGTCCTTATCTCTCTGCCTGATTCCTTTCACCTCCTGCTTCAGTCCTTATTTCTTGTTGGAATATATAAGCTGTCTGCCCCTATGGAAGGTTTCGCTTACAGTAACTGGCAGATCATCTGCTTATGTCTTGGATTGAAGGGTTTACCCTATAACATGGCCAACATTATAAGATGGGTAGAAGGCCAGAGGAATCAGTGAATTCCTTCTTGCCAATTTTTCCTCATTAGAGAACATAGTTTACAGCCTAGAAATCTGTACTTGCTGGGAAGATCCTACTGCATTTATGGCTGCCTTCAGAAACCTAGAGGCAGTCTTTAGCACCATTATCCTGAGGGGCAGAGTTAGACTGAAAACTTATAGTTAAGAAATACCTGATTCTAATTGTGTCTTGATTAATTATTATCTGTAACAACTGAGCTCCAATTATCTATTGGGCATCACACTAGGCAGAGAATAAGCCACAACCTGAGTCCTTTGGGCTGACTGGGCCTGTTGCTCAGTCATCAGCTGCAGAGAAAACAGTGTCTTTCTTCAGTCCTAGCCTTCCCCTACCTCAGAGCTCTGCCTCATGGCGAGTGTGGTTTTCCCGCAGCTGCCTAGGCATCCTCATCTATAGGCCCTTTCTCTGGTCTAGACCGCGCTCCGGTGTGTTCCTGGCAGTGTTCCCTGCTGCCTACCCAGTATGTCGTTGCTTACTGTTGGGCAGTAGCTCACTGTTCTGGCATCCTGGTGTGTAAATATTTGTCAAAGAACAGGGGCATTTTCCCATTCCCCAAAAAGCATTCTGAAAAATGTGCCTGTTTTCTTAGTCATATTTCCAAGCCGTGGATCAGTTAGCCCATTCATTCCTTGCAGTTGACAGACACTGGCCTGACCTCAGCTGGCCACATAAAGTAAGTATGCAGTAACTTCCGGCACAATAACTTTCAAGTTTTAGTACCAAAGAGTCCTGGACCTAATGGAACCATACACAACATAGTCACTATTAGAGAAGATGTCGTTTCATTAACAAAGAATCACACATCTCCCCACTCAGCCATTGTAATTTCTTTCCACACTTAATATTGAAGGCATAAATGGAATCAACAAAGATGAGAAAGCTAACCATATAGATTCTGGGGTAGAACGTTATTCTTCATGTTTGTGACTTGACTTTAGGTCTCATATAAGGTAGGTTTTTATACTTCCATGTGTGCCTTTATATAAAGGTGACATTGCTGAGCTACTATCAGTTTACAGGTGTTTTTCCAGTATAATTAATGGCTTCTCCTGTCACTTAGTTCTACTTGAGACCAAAAGAGTTTGCCTCTGCAGGATGGGTGATTAAGTTGAAAAGGCAGTCTTTAACCATGGAGCAGAGTTTTCCATCTCTGTGTAAAACCATGTGGCTGTCATATAAAATTTGAGTTCTTGATTTTAACTTGACTAACACTAGGCGCTAACTGAGCTCAGTATCTACTTAAATTGCTCACACAGTTCCAGTAGATAAAGGTAACTGCTAATGTGCATTATTAAACTGCTTGCATGCCTTCCTCTCCTTTTCTGTAAGCCTCACCTTAACACCCCTGTCTTCCTGCAGTCTTTTGACCTAACCTTCAGTCTTCTACAAGCCTGGCCAGCGTCTGCCCATTTGTACTCCCAACCCCATAATATATATGTCAGCTTTTTCTCTTTTCACCATTTATAGCACTTCAGCCTTCCCCCTTCTAGTCAGAATTTGATTTAGAGAAATGAGTCTGTTGGATGTTGAAGACTTAATTCAGTTTATTAGGAAACAATTACATATGCTATTCAACACAGCAACTGCAACTATTTTGAAAGGCTAGGCCTGAGTGTCTATTCTAATAGGTGTAATTTCTTCCCACAGATCATCAATTTCTACATGAATATGCTGATGGAGCGAAGTAAAGAGAAGGGCTTGCCAAGTGTGCATGCATTTAATACCTTTTTCTTCACTAAATTAAAAACGGCTGGTTATCAGGCAGTGAAACGTTGGACAAAGAAAGTAGATGTATTTTCTGTTGACATTCTTTTGGTGCCCATTCACCTGGGAGTACACTGGTGTCTAGCTGTGAGTACCCCTTTCATTTTTGATAAAATGTAAAAGCTATGTACGTATAGAACACACAGAGGGTAGTGAGTAGTAGTTCTACATGTTCCCTTGATTATTGAGAGAAAGAGTGTTTAGTAGTAGGTTGACTAAAATCAGATAGATCTATGAACTTCCTATCAAGATTGCGATGTAGATTTTGAAGAAAGCTGTGGAATTTCCCTTTCTGGAAATATTTAAAAGAGAGTTATAGGGTGTCTAAGCAGCCTTAAAGGAAGGCATGGGGGGAAAAAAGTGACTTATTAATGATGCTGCCACTCAGATTCTGTGACTGTTATTTTCAGCCTAATCATAACTTACCTTGCATACTTGGTAATTTAATATTTTTATGACTCTGTGAGCATTAGCTTAATGTGTTAATAAAACTATTTCACAGTCTGTTTTGGATTACATTTCAAAAGCATAAAGCCAAAAGGAACTTCTCAATATAAAGAAAGAAAACCCAGAATCTGCTCACCATCTTTCTGAAACTTTGTGGAAGTGATTTTGAGATACTCACCTTATATTCCCTGAAAATCATGTAGTTTCTTCACTGTTGCCCACTTTGCAGAGGGAGAGAATGAACATTAGAAAAAGGCTTCACAGCAATAATGGGGCCACCTGTTGATGAGTGCCATCATAGTTTTATGTAAATAACCCTTCATTTTTTTTCTCTACAGATTAAGCATAATATAATGCAAAATATCAGTCAAACTTGTCATGATTTTGTAGGAAGTCTGGCAAAAGGTTCCAAAGGACAGGGAAGGGAAAAACTGATAAACCGATTTTCTTCATTTCATAAACACAGAGACTTTTTTCCTTATTCTTAGGTTGTGGACTTTAGAAAGAAGAATATTACCTATTACGACTCCATGGGTGGGATAAACAATGAAGCCTGCAGAATACTCTTGTAAGTAGGGAGTTGAGGACAGAAGAGTTTGATATCGGGTATAGGTGGTGTTTTTCCAGTAATTGAACTCAGTTGTTTGATACCTTCAATGGAGTGATTGATAAAATCTTCATATTAAGTAAAAATGCATATTTTGTATCTAAGTAAGTTTAGTTTAAAAACAATACCAAAGTATGCCCTAATGGGAGCAATTACTATCCTAATGCACTAAAATGTAGACTAGATATAAAGATATAGATGCTACTTAGAAATCATTTAATCCAACCTCCTAATTTTTCAGATGAAGAGACCAAGGCCCACAGAGGTGCCTTTCATTTGCCCAGGTCCTATTAGTTAGTGGCTCAGGTGGACCAGAATGCAAATCTCTTTATGCTCCACCTGTTTCATTTTCCAAAATACCTATTCCTCACTGTACCACTCTCATGGCCAGGAGGAAGTACATTCCACAATGGTGAACAGTTTGCACTTAAAAGAGAGCTCTATCGAAGGTATGCACTCAATACATTGTTGATTTGGATTTAATTTTTAGATAGGAGAGCCAAGCCTAACAGTAGTAAATAAATACCTCAATAGTACCAGAAAAACACTTTTCTTCCGTTAGATTGAGTTCTAAAGGACCATATAAACCAAGGAAAAGAATAAAAAGAATTGTTCCTCAGAAGGAATGGTAGGTAGAAGGAGCTTAACTATTAGAGGCAGAGGTCATGTTCCTTTTGAGTTGACAGAGTGGACATTAGAAGAGACAAGCTAGAAGAGGCATGCTCAGCTCTGGAGAAAACTTAACAATCCAGGGATTCCCTGCCCAGCATTATATACTCTTTTCCTCAGAAGAGCAGATGAAACAAATTTGTTCCTAGGTATTGTCAGCCCCATTCTTAGTGTGGCAGCTGTCATCGATGTTCCCCACTGCTTATCTCATTCTCTCCTGATACCTTTAGGCAATACCTAAAGCAAGAAAGCATTGACAAGAAAAGGAAAGAGTTCGACACCAATGGCTGGCAGCTTTTCAGCAAGAAAAGCCAGGTACCTTTCATCTTGATGAAATAAAAATCCTAAAAGTAGGGTATTTGGGGAGGAAAGAATTTTACTGCTTAATTCCCAGGGACCACCTGTGTTCGTGTCTAGCCTGACTTCAGCTTGGTTGGTTGGTTTCTGGGGGAGGATAAATTAAGCTATCCATAGGAAAAGTGATAGTGTGTTTCTTATGTAGAACTAGGTTTTCTAAATGCCCAGATATTTTACTAAGCTTTTCACTCCTAAGGGGAATGTTTGCTGATTATTTGGCCTCTGGGGGAGGGAGCAGTTTTTATACCCTTAGGTGCCATGGGAGTCGGAGATATTCTCCTGTTTGATTAATACAGAGTACACAGACCTGACGGGAATGTTGTATTTTGTTTCTTTGAGCCTCTGTTGTCCTGACTGGGGGGCCAGAGTCATCTGTTCATAATTTAGAGAAACCTGTACAATTTATATCTTTTGGTTCTTATTTTTAATCTAAGAAGGAAAGAAGCTTGGAAAGATGTCATTTTTGTTGTTGTTGGTCTTCCAGGAAATTCCTCAGCAGATGAATGGAAGTGACTGTGGGATGTTTGCCTGCAAATATGCTGACTGTATTACCAAAGACAGACCAATCAACTTCACACAGGTGAGCTGAGCCTTCCATAGGGAGCTCTAGGATTACTTTGTCTCCAAGCTGCCCTGTAGATGTTTTTCTCTCCAGTTGTTCTCTTTAGGGGCCTCTACCCTAACCTTTAGCATGCTTCAGCCCATGATTCATAACACTGATGGTTACTACCTGAATCACATCACAAAAGAAAGAAAATTAGTGATAAGCCACGTCCTGGGTTACCACACCTCAGTTATTGTAGTAAAGGTTTCAAGAGCAGAACCTTCTCTGCCTGTCTCCTCTACCTACTGTAACTTCTAGAGAGAACTGGGACCAGAGCAGGTTTCTTTAGTTCCCTTGCATTTCGTTAGTAGTCAGGTTTGGGAATAGGCCATACCTCAATCTCCTAGTGTAATTTGTTATGCTGCCCCCTCCCCTGACCCCTCACTTGATGAATCTGGTCAGTCTTCTCTTAGAGAGTGATTGGTCATTTCTGTCCATGTGGTCTCTCAGACCAAAGTGGATTGAGATTAGAGATTATGGTTTATTCTGATGTGTTCTCCACTTTTACTTCTGTTTGAATCAGTGACTTTACCAGATTTTTCTACCATAGCCCTTTGTCTAGACCAGCCTGAGCTGACTCTTCAAGTTCCCTTAATTCTTCTAAAAGGTGAATTTTTTATTTTTAGGCCTAGGCGCATATCCTCTTAAAAGTTCAACATAGAAGACTTATTAGACACCATTCTCAAAATTCTTAGAGACATGGGCATAGCCTGGGGATTCCTGGAAATACCCAGTGTAACTTCTAAGGCTATAATGATGAAAAATAACAATAGAAAAAGCAATGAAAAGAAAAAAACCACATGTAACCAAGAATGAATAATTTAAAAGACCAGAAATACAACTGAGACTGTTTGTTGAAAACCTTGCAAAAGAAAGAAGTATGGGGAAAGGTGTATCAGGTCTAGACAAAAGCATTGAAAATTAAGGGTGTCTCTGTGTCCCTACAGCAACACATGCCATACTTCCGGAAGCGGATGGTCTGGGAGATCCTCCACCGAAAACTCTTGTGAAGACTGTCTCACTTAGCAGACCTTGACCATGTGGGGGACCAGCTCTTTGTTGTCTACAGCCAGAGACCTTGGAAACAGCTGCTCCCAGCCCTCTGCTGTTGTAACACCCTTGATCCTGGACCAGGCCCTGGCGAGATGCATTCACAAGCACATCTGCCTTTCCTTTTGTATCTCAGATACTATTTTTGCAAAGAAACTTTGGTGCTGTGAAAGGGGTGAGGGACATCCCTAAGCTGAAGAGAGAGACTGCTTTTCACTTCTTCAGTTCTGCCATCTTGTTTTCAAAGGGCTCCAGCCTCACTCAGTCCCTAATTATGGGACTGAGAAAAGCTTGGAAAGAATCTTGGTTTCATATAAATTCTTGTTGTTAGGCCTTACTAAGAAGTAGGAAAGGGCATGGGCAAAAGGTAGGGATAAAAACCACCAGCATATACATGGACATACACACACACCCACACACACAAACACACACACACACACAATTTTCACGATGTATGGTCAGGAATGTGACTGTAAACTGGACTTTGGGGCCCAGGCATAAGTCCCTTCCTCCAGGACCTTTCCTATTTATATGTCCCTATACAAAATCCATCTGCTTTTATACGTAGCTGTTTTATCATCTGTAGCTTCATCCTATCCGGAGGCACAGCACATGAGCCCTGGACAGGTCCCAAAGTTCCAAGCAGTCCTTTCCGTAAAAGCAGGGGTTTGCATGTGCTACCAACACATGATACGGGGAAGACCCACCCAGGGAGCGGTTTCAGTGGCACAACAAAGCACCACTTTTACTGTTGCCTACTTCTGACCAAGAAGAAAAAGGACCTTAGTATTTAGCATAAAATTCCAGCGCTGGATGAATGCAGATCTAGTTTGGTCTGTGGCTAGTTTAAATATGTTTCTAACCACAGAGAATTTCATATATATATACATATATATATATACACATACATATATATATATATGTATGTATAAAATTTCACAGGGATATGCTTTTTTTTTTTAAAGACTGAATGTGTTCACCATTTAGCCTGTAGATTTATTTCCATTTTCCAAATTCCAGCACACAGAGATCCCAGCCCCTATGAGTAGGGTGTTTGTGGACTACCTAATGGAATATTTTGAGGCCTGGATGAACTTTGCCATATGGGTAGAGGTTACAGAGGGAGGTGATATTTTCAGCTAAAAAAAAAAACGGGTGGAGTTTGGACTGATCAACTTGAGATTTAAAAACTGCTATTCCTTTTGTTCTTTCTAGCATCTCTCCCCACCCTCTGAGAGCTCCTCAGGCTTAGATAGTGAAGTGATCAAATGCCAGTGTCATTTTGTACTTAAGTTCCAAAGTAGGAACATTTTATACTTTTTTCTGTATTGTAATAGGTAGTTTTATATGAAATCTTTTCTCCTCTCCCGTTGTACCGCATTCTTTCCAGCATTGTGCTTTTTCCCTGGGCTTATTTGAAAATTTTACTGTTTTATACAAGCTCGTTTAGTACATTTTTCTATGTTTTACCACAAGTTACAATTTGAAAAGAAAACTATTTTTTTTAAATATTCCATTGTTAACTGAATGTTACTGTTTCCACTCCAGCAACTACATGTCCTCCCTTCAACTGCCTGCCTTTTGGGGAAAGACCACCTTTTGTGTGTTTGTTTTTTCTCTCTCTTTCTTTCCCTTTCTCTTTCTATCTCTCTTTATTTTTCTTTCTTTTTCTTTGTTTTTGAGTTTTCTATAGGAAATAAATAGCTTTCTATATATGAGTTGCTGGGGACCTTCACATTCTCTTTTAGAAAGCTGTGGCATGCAGTCTCATTGCAGGACTCCTGGAATATTGTCTGGTTCTTGGTATTTACTGTATGTAAGCAACAACTTGAAAGGTGGCAATATGGTGTAGATTTGGACTATGAATCAAAAGACCTTTTTCAGGTTCTTTCACTATTGTCTGGGGGACTCAGAACAAGATTGTTCTCTGTATTTATTGTTTGTCCATTTAGGTAACATCTGTCTTACCTTCCTCACAGACTTTGTACAGACCAAAGCAACAAATATTTATTGCCATGTATAGCAGAAAATGAAACATGCAACAAAAGCACTTTGAAAAATATATAAGGAATTGTTGAGCCTGTCTGAATTTGGGCCCCCTTTCTGACTAATGCAGTTTTGCACAAGGTAGAAGTTAGTGACCCTGAGACCATCTTACCACCCTGGACCTGGTCCAAATACAGACTTACACAGTGGACCATTCTTTCCTGAGCTAGCCAACAAGAGCAGGAGTAGTATCTGGAAACTTTCCCCTTTGTTTAGGGGTAGGCTTTGATGACCAGGAACAAAAAAAGGTATTTCTGCATTTTATGGCCCAAAGGCATGTTATTAATATCTTATGTAATTTACTTTAAATAAGACTTTTTTCTCCTGTGTTCCCCTTTCTCCTGTGTCCACTGCTCATATTCACCTGCCTTCCCTAAAAAAGGAATATTTGAGGGATGATAAGCACTAGATGCCAGCTATAGAGACCTCAACAGAAACCATAATCCCAAGAATCACTCCGAGACCCTGAACAGAGAATATCAGACAGACCTTTCTTACCCATTTGAGAAACACATGGTCTGAGGCACAGAGGCTAGTTACATCCCATTTGTCACCTGGGACCCACCATTGCTCCCAGGAGTCCTATTTAGGGTTGAATATAAGAGTACTTTTCCCTCATCCAGTCTGGGGAATTTGTGTCAGTTGACTCCTCTATATGAGATGCTTCATACTTCTATGTGGAATTAATTTCTGTATTCTTTAGCCACTGTAATCATGCTAGCATCTTCTATCCACTGCCCCCAGCAATGTTAGCACCAAGATCCTGAGGTAGAAACAGAGATAACCTGGAAAAGCACTTCCACCAACCCCATCTCATAGCCTGTCCATTACTGCCTGGTTTTACATGGCCCTTAAGTGGCTCTAGTGGGCAAAGGGGGAAGAGTTCACTTGAGAGCCCCAATGTTTTTAATGTTTCAGTTTCTGGGTCCTGTGCCATCCCTCCAGCTTTTAAATATGTCTTCCTGGAGTAAGAGGACTGACACCTGAGGTTTCTTTTTGTTTGGTCCACCTGGATGGACTAGCATGAGGTGGAATATGATGCTTTCACCCTGGGAGTTCACATACCCAAGAGAGTCAGAAAAAGAGGTGTTAGGCTATTAGGCCCTATTGTTAAACAGGCCACGTGCTGAACTACTGGGAAGGGTACCTTATTTTCCCGCCCAGGAGCAATGCATCTACAGCTTGGAATTCCATGGGAAGGGACAAGGCTCATCCCAGCATCCTTTATTATAAGTCTAGGGCCTTGTTTTACCTGTACTGACTCCTAACATCTGTCTACTAAGAACACACACTACCATTCCCAGCTTTGAAGGTGGAAAAGGAAACATGGGACAGAGGGTTATGCTGGTCACCTGTTAAAATAAAGGATACCTTACACATACTTCCTTTGTGGGAGAGAAAAGAGTGGCTAGGAGGCTTTGAGCTGGGACCTCGAGGAAATGTTATTGTGAGCTGTCTCTTTGGCCTGTCAGGGAGATGGTAGGGATAATTCCAATTATGTGAATGGTTGGACCACGTGTCCAGGGGTCTTATCAAACTCTTAAGATTCTGGAATGGTATTAAGTGCCACAATGTTGCTGGGAAGAGGAAGTCAAGGCAGAGATTCAAAGTTAAATTTTTAAGGCCACTGGCTTGGTTTTAGAGTTAAGGCGACAAGACCTTAGCTGCAGAATTTTCTCCATTCCAATCTAAGGAGTAGCCATCAGTTCCTTACTTCTGGAGATTGCCTTATCCTTTGCAGAACACAAGTGCTAGGAAAGGAAAAAGTGTGGGAGAGTGGCACACAAGAAGTCCAGAGTCCAGTCCACTGGAGACCCCTCGTTCAATTTACTTTTATTCTTTTCACAAATACCTACTGAGTAATTGTACGCAAATCCTATCTCTTTGATGCCTTCCCTGATCACATGATCTTAATATCTCTCATCTGGACATCTGCAGCCCTTATAATCAGAAAATAATATAAGTCCACATGGTATTTGTATTGTAATTCACCTTTTGCATCATGAATGGACTGAGACATGTAGCCACCAAGGGCAGGTAAATGATTTGGTGCGTTTTTTTCAAACCAGGAATAAAAGCTGTTTCTTTCTGGCCTGCCAGTGATGAGGTAGAGGTAATTATTTAACATTTATTTAGAAAGACAACATTGTGGGCCAGGCACAGTGGCTCACACCTGTAATCCCAGCACATTGGGAGGCTGAGGTGAGAGGATCCCTTGAGCCCAAGAGTTCGAGATCAGCCTGGGCAACACAAAAAAAAAATTAAAAAAAAAATATTGTGGAGGAAGGAGGACTGCTCATGGCAGCCTGCAACCTCCTTTGTGGTCCCAAATCGTTCATCTCTGGCCTCAAACCTAACGCTCCACTCTGCCCTTAACAAAAACACCTTCCTCAGCATTTAGCATGCTCTTTGGGGTGGGTGGGGGTTCTCAGTCTCTATCCCAGGGGCCTTGTGGAAGTATTTTCTCTACACAGCTTTCTGTTAAATAGTTTCCTCCATCCTTTTTATTCCGGTGATACTGTGCATCCCTCATAGATTGAGACTCTGAGGAAGCCCCTCAGGCTAGGTGTTTTACAAGCACGTGTTTAAGCACTGGCCTTAGGCGCCCTGAAGGGTGGAGTGAAAAGATGGTTTGACTATGGAAATAAAAGCCACCTTGTTCTCAGGTTTTTATAGCCTGCTGACCTTGTCCTCAGGATCTTAGAGTCTGTATTAGAGTCTGTAGACCTTATAGTTAACTAATTTAGGAAGCTAAGCAAACACCAAGCAGTACACCTTATCAAGAAGGCAGACTCATAGGCATGTAGTTCCATACAGAACTAGAAGTAGAGGATGAAGGGGCAAAGGTGGAGGTAAGTCAGGGATAATGTTGCCTTTATCTGCCTATCTATATGATTCTTCCTAATTTTTAAAAAGTTGACTTATTTAAAATAAACTGTGGATCTTGCTTTCTTGCTTTGACTGGAAACTCCCTGGTAAAAGGGACTTGATGGTGTTTGTCTCTCTGTCCCCCTGTCTCTGTGGCTGTTTGCTCTGTCTCTGTCTGTGCCTGTGTCTCCTGATCCAAGCTGGACCAGTGATTGGATCCTCGGTGTGGTCTGGATTTCTGAGTCCACCCCTTACCCAGGAGTCTGAATACTGTTCATTCATTTATTTCATCCCATATACCTGGAAGTGAAGCCTGGAACGCAAATAACATGCAAATTTGTGGCTCTTTGGCACTTTAAAAAACCAAACCTGTCTGTGGAGGCTGCCAGAGAACTTTCCTGAGGCCAAACACACCAGTCAGGACTTCCAACCCACCCTGCTAACTGTGGCCTTCTGTTCTTGCTCCTCTCCTGCACCCCTTTCTTCTCACAATATAACTTCGAAGTGAAGTGCTTGCCACTTTTCTACCTGTAAAACTCACACTCATGACAGTAAAACATAAGAAAGCACCAACTTCTCAAAAATCTATTATTTTGGGGGAACAGTTTTCTCTATGTTGGGTTAGAAGATCCTCTTCTTGTCCCCAGGATGTTCTCAAATTCTAAGGTTTTCTTTTAGTCATGGTTAAGACTTTGAAGCCAATTGAATATGGAGTGAGTAGGGAAATCTTCAAGCCACGTTCGCTCTCCTGATTCCTGAATGTGGTTAAAAATAGCTGACGAATGCCTGGGTCTGCACCAGGTATCACCAGTCAGGCAATAGACTGTCCCTGCGAATGGGGACCTGGACCTAACCATGGGTCAGAGTCAGCCTTTATCCCAAACCACTCCCTGGGTATCTGGTCTAGTCTTGGGCTCTGCAGAAAGTTACAAAGGGAAGGGGGTGGGGTGCCTGTTCCTTGAACCCCAGGAAAAATATTTTACTTCCTTACCTTCCTGTGCCTCATTTTTCCATTGTCCCATCACCAGCCAATCATCTCTGCCTATAAGAGTCAACCCATCACTTTTCCAGTAGCATCCCCCACCACTCTCCCCTGCCCACTCTGCCTCAGCCACAATGGCCTCTTTGGTGTTTGTCTAAGAAGCCAAGCTTGCTTTTACTTCAGGGCCATTCTACTCAATGCTTCCTCTGGGCTCTGGTGGAATGTTACCCTATACCCCAGTTCTCACACCCCATAGCTTTCTTACTCTCAGTTTTTCCCCACAGTACTTAACAGCATCTAACTATATTACAAGTTGACTCCCCCTTATCTGAAATGCTTGGGACCAGAAGTGTCTCAGATTTTGGAATATTTGCATTATACTTACCAGTTGAGCATTCCAAATCTGAAACCCAAAATGCTCCAATGAGCGTTTCCTTTGAGTGTCATGTCAGCATACAAAAAAATTCAATTTTGCAGCATTTCAGATTTGGGATGCCCAACCTGTATTAAATGATTTGTTTTATCCATCACTAAAATATCTGTATTCCAGGTGCTAGAATTATGTATTCCAGGTGCCTAGAATAGTTGAAGGAGAGAATAGTTGAAGGGACGAATGAATTCCTGTTATTTAGCATCTTTGACCTGTGCTTCCATCATGAAGCCTCCACCCTATTCCAGGTTCTCACATGTTTGTGTCTAGTTTATACTTCCTACCTCAGAGTCTCTGGCTTCAAGTTCATTGTCCATTTGGCAGTTAGACTTGTTGTCTTCAAATAGTGTTAATGATAATATAAACATTTATCGAGACCTTGGCCTGAGACTTACATGTCAAATACTTTATATGTATTACTTCATTTAATCTTCACAAATCTATGATGTAGGTACATTATTATCCCCACTTCTCAGATGAGAAAATGAGGAGGATAGGGATTGAATAATTTGCCCAGAGTCTCACAGATTTTCAGTGACAGAAACAGGGAGCATATGACTCCAAGACCCCTAAAAGTGCTAGAATCTGCTGCTTCCACGTGGCCACATGACTTCATCTCAACAGGAAAAACGCCTGACCTAGACTCCAAGGGGACTCGACCAAAGTGAAACCAAATAAGAGAACCTTTGACAAAGTTCTCAAAGTCATCTTCTGCTTTTCTCTTGTGAGCAAGATTGAGGTCCTTATTTGTCTTTTCATCATAGTTTGGAAGTCAAGGGGAATGAGAAGATCCCTCTGTCATTGGGTTCATTTTCTCTTGGCTTCTCCAGACAGGGATAACAAGGAATTCTCCTCACCTCTCCCATGACAACCCTTTCCTGTCTGTCCTTTTTCTTTTTGGCTCCTCCTTTCATCCTCTGCTCTTGGCTGTGCACATTAGCAAACCTCTTTTCCCTCAAGGTCTCTAGTCTGAATCCAGAAAGGGGAAGCCTAGGGATTGAAGGTGGTGAGGTAGGGAGACATCAAGTGGATTCAGCCTGTCCCCACCGACGGCCTCAGGAATCCAGTGTGCCAGGCGGTGGCCTTCTCTGGGGATGACCTGGGGACCTATACTTGTAGGAATTTGGAAACATTTCTAGTGCTCCATTTTATCTTTTTGCCTCGGTCTGTGTCTCCCGCTCTGTCTCTTCAGCATGGAGTTTCCTCGGCCATTCCTACTGGTTTGAGAATGTCAGGAATGCAGAGCCTTGTGCCCTCCCTCTCCTCCACCTCCCACCCCCATACACTGAGCCCCTCTGCCCTGTAGAGGCGGAAGTTAGTTCAGCTACAGACTGAGGGGGAGGGGTGACGCCCTGTTACTGGAGAAGGAAGACAGCACACATTCTGGCTCAACCCCTCCTCCTGCCCTCTCTCCTATTTCATCCCCAAAATCAGTCTGCCACTTTCATCTTCCTCTTCAACAGACAGCCTTTCCCACCCTCACCCCTCACTGGAGGCCTCTCTTGATGGTAATTACTCCTAATTGTTTTCCCTTGGCTCACGAAGCCTTTCCTTGCCTGCCCTGAGCCAGCAGCTCTCCTGTGTCTGCTCAGAAAATGGGCTCAACTCTCATGGAAAGAGAGGCTAGCCTCTTTGGGCTTCAAAACCCTGGCTTTCTAGATCTAAGTCAGAGGGGAGGCACCCACTTGGGCTCTCTCAAGGCAAATTGCAACAGAGAATAGTGACCAAACCCTAGCAGCAAGGTCTCCTGAGGAGCTCTGAGCATTTCTCTGAAGATCTCAGCACCAGAGAAGGTCCTTTGGGTCTGGCTAGGAAAGGGAACTACAGGACTCTTGAATGGAGTCTCCAAGCCCCACAGCTCTGGCCCTGGTGGTGTGGAGATGCCTATCTCTCGTCAGCCATTCCCCTTCTCACCAGAGGACCATCCTCCACCTCCCACGCCCCTCAGTTCCATGTACCATCCTACACCCCAGCCAATAAGGTGAGGAGGCCTTTCCCCAGAGCTTGAGACCATCTCACATCCCCTCACTCACTTGGACAGGCACACATAGGCTGGCTTTATGTTGTCCCCTCCTGGTAGCCCCTGCTTCCATATCGACACCACAGTAACTGGTGGTAGGGGTGAGGAAGGAGGGTGAAGATCATGGTTAGTGTGGTGGTGAGGAGGTATACACACTGTCCCTTTCTCTTTCAGCAGGGCTACTGATCCTGATTCATTCTACCCTCAAAAGAAGGTCCCTAGTGGTCTAGGGCTCTTGAAAATCCTTTCTACCCCCAGAAAAGGATTGTGTGGTATCACTGAGAGAGCAGAGGACATAGAAATATTTTATTTATTCATTCATTCATTCAACAAATACTTAGTGAATGCCTACTATGGTGCTGGAAACTTTCGGCATCTCTTGGCCCAGGCACGTAACACTTTGCTCTAGCCCCAGCCTAAAATATCCTGTCCCAGGGCTCAGTTCCATGGCACCTGGCAGCCTGAGCCACATCGCCTCCCACCCACCTCCACCCCAACTCATTGCTGCTTTGTGCAGCTGTAAAGCCTCTTCTAGTGGGCAAAACAGGCTCTGCAAGAAGAGGCCTGAGAAGTAGACTTAAGAATGGAGGAAAAGCCAGTTTTACCAAATCCTAGACCTCTAAGGAGTCTCAAAGACACACCATAAAGGGCCTGAGCTGAGAGATTTCCCTTAGACTCAAAGATTGCATGGTTGGACCTTCTGAAGCTAGGTCTCTTTTTCCTTCTTTCCTATATCGGGGCCAGGGAATCAAATTCTATTTTTAACAGAATGTTTACATGAATCTAAGAGTCTTCATTTATTTATTTACCCATCTCTCCATTCATCCTTCTATTCATTCAACTGCTTACTCAGTATTCTAGGAGCTACTCTGTGCCAGGCATGGGGATAGAGGGAGGAATGTAGCATGGTCGCTGGTCTATGGGCCTATCCTTTGGTCCCCAAGTTCTCTCTCTCAGCTTTGGCTACTTCAGATCTTCCTTCTCTCCTTGTGTAGGGGACCAGACTCCAACCCAGGAAGTCTCAATGGATAACTGGAATTCCTACATCAGAGGCCACTGGTAGTCAGGGCCAGCCAGGGGAATAGAGGCCTGGCTAGTGATAGGAGGAATGAGGAAGGTGCCACCAGGCCACTGAGCCCATCACTGTGGTTTGGCTCCTCTGGTGAAAAAATAGCAAGCCTGGACAACTATCTCCCTGTGTCCTGAGCTCTGGGTTGCTCCCAGATGGGAGTTGCTCCATTAAACAAACCACAGCCAAAGGCAATAGGGGCCCAGGCCCACAGAGCACTAGAAGGCGGAGTGGGAACATTGGGCCCAGGACAGAATGTGAGCCAAGCCCGTCCATCACAGGCACAGTGGTGTGAGTGAGGCCCAATGGCTGGATGGAGGGATGAGCCCACGTAGCAGGAGCTGCAGGTGAGTCAGGGAATGAGTTGCCACTCCCAGACTCAGGCACAGGACAAATCTGAGACAGCCACAAAGCAAATAAAGTCAGCTTTCTAGAGTCTGATTTAGGAATTAGCTGAAGATTCTTCCCCCAAAAGTGCCCAGCTGGGTAATAGGTTGAGAATAGGGTTGAGAAGAGAAGGTTATGACCAGACACCAGTGGGGTGGGGAGCATGTATGCATATGTGCGTGTGCTATTTTGAGTTTGGGTCTGTGTAATTTCTTTCTCCTGTGTCTTCTACTTCAGTCTAAAACCAGAAAAACTCTGAGTGGTTTGGGCTTCCCCAGGCCTCTCCTCCCCTTTCCACATGTGGCTGAGGGTGAGTTAATGGGACCTGCACACACAGAGGCTCACACAGCTTTGCAGACAGAGGCCCATTCATACCAGGAGTGTGCAGCACCTCTCTCCTGGGCTGGCCTGCAGTGCTGCTCCTGTACCACCAGCATGTGCGAATGAGGGACGTGCGCCCTTGCACATGCAGCCTTGCTCTTCAGCACACACACACGCAGCCACGCTCAACTCTTTTAACCCTTTACCACCATGTGCAGGGTGGCTCTTGGTTCTTGGCTTGGGCTCTGGCTTTGCCTTTTTTAGTTTCTTTTACCCAATGTGGGATCCACCTGAGTTAACCCTTAAACAACCTCCTCAGAACCCCAGGCAGTCCACCTTGGTGGCACTTGCTCGGGTAGGGGAGTGCCCGGGTAGGGGAGTGCTCGGTAGGGGAGTGAACACAATCTCAGCCAAAGAACAGCATGGAGATGCCACCTTCCAGTGGAGGGAAAGAGAGGACTGTTAAAATCTGGATGCAAGCCACAGCCATGCCACTAGCAAGCTGTGGGACCTCAGGCAAGTTATTTGACCCCTCTGGACTTCAGTCTCTGAACTGCGAGGTGAGAGAAGAGCTTGAGGAGGGGTAAACCTGAGGGCCACAGATAACCCCCTGAAATGATACACAAAACATGTAGAATTCTACATTTTGCTGGAAAGAGGTTTCATGAGTTTAGCCAGCTTCTTCTGGGACCCTTGAACCCCCTCAAAACCTGAGAACCAGTGAACTCAAACATTCCAAGACCCTGTATGAGTCAGTTTCTTTGTAAGTGATGCGGATATGGCCATTAGAGTCCACTCAGTCATCTAAAGTCAGTGTCAACATCACCTTGCCCCTAGTGCCTGAAGTTAGTTCCCCTACATGACCCCAATCCTATACCCCTAGGTTGTGGAACCACAGGCCCCTATCACATCCAGGAAGAGCTCAGCTCCGGGTCAGACTGATGCTTTCTCATTGGATGGACCCCTTTCTTGAATGGGGTCCAGTCTAGCAGGAGCCATGGGGCAAGATGGAATGGAGGATGGGTGAATATCAGGAATAATAACCATGATACTGGTGTCTACTGAGTGCTTACTATGTGCCAGGCATTGTGTAACAAATCAATAAAGTACATAATACCATTATTTCCATTTCACATATGAGGAAACTGAGGCTCATGGAGATCGTCAGTTGCTCGGGATCACTCAACCAGCAAATAGAAGACACTAGCACTGACAGAAGATCTGTCTGACTCCAAAGTCTCTACTCTTAGAAAAGAGAAGGAATGAGAGGACATTTTTGGGGGGATGACCCCATCTCTGGTGACATTTCAGATGCATTGGGCACTGCGGTGCAGCATTTGGGGCACAAAGCTGCATGAGGGATCTCTCTGGGGAGAAGAGGCCAGAGCCAGCAGTCTACCTCAGCCAGTCCTTGGGGGTATGAGGGCAGCTGGGAGGCTGGCTGAAGCCACTGGCTCTCCAGAGCTTTTGCTGAGGACTTGCTCAAAAGCCTCTTTGTTCACTGTTCCAGCTTCCACAAGAAGCTCTCCACCCCTGGGTCCTCAGGGACCTTGGGCTGCCCCACCAACATACAGGGGTCTCCAGCCCCTCCCACCGTCAGCCAGAAAACAGCCAGCCCTCATCACTCTACAGGATTTTTAAAAGGATGGGTGGCTCAGGGACAAGGGACAGGACTGCTAGGGAGATGGGGTGGGCAGGAGGGACTGTGTCAGGAAGAATCAGTAGAAGTCCTGTAAGCCGGCTGCTCCCCAAACAAACATTTTACTTCTTTTGGAGGCCAGGAATGAAAGACTTATTAGCTGTTTATATTACTTAAAAGAGTTTTGCAGATGCTTATTAATTTGTAGTTATTAATATTAATTATTATTGATTATTAAAGGACTCAGAATCCACTTGCTAACACTGTTTTCTCTGTCTTCTTCCTGTAATCCCTTCCATTGCCCCCTTCCAGCCTCTATGCTATCAGAAAGAGTGAGGAAGACTGGAAAATATGCCAGTGGGATACTTGACAGGTCCCCTTGAACTGAACTCCAGCCTTCTTCATCCCCAGACTGGCATCTAGAAGGAACCAGAGAATGCAGGAAGGAGTCCCAGCCTGAAGGTTCTGGAGAGTAGAGTCAGCTCCACTGGGAGCAGGGAATCAGGGCATCTCTAGTGCCTTTTCTACTTCTCTTACTGGACACTCCTAAGACTGGTTTTCTTCCACTTTTTGCTATGGCCCTTCTGGATCTGAGGTCTGTCTCCTCCTGAGGGTAGGGATGGCAGTCATTGTTGCATTTCCTAAGCTCAGGAAGAATATGATTCACAGCTCTGTGGGAGCCTAACTTTCTCTGGCTCCTCCTGCTTGCCTGGGCCCCACTCCCAAAACCTCTCCTGCTCCCTGCTCCTGCTCAACAGTCACCTCCTGCTCCGCTCTGGTACAGCCTGTCTTTCTGCTCTGGGGCTTGTGGTGTTAGGAAGTCCTCAGGACTAGGTGGGCCAAGGACAGACTAGAAACTACTTAAGGCACAGGAAGGCAGGGGTACTATATAAAAAATTAAGATTTAATTTCTGATATTTCATATTTTTAAAGCATCAAAGTAATCCTCATGGCAAAAGTTAGAACTTCGTCAGACTTCTTTATACTTAATCGTTAGAATTGCTTTCATTTTGAATACCAATCGTTTCAAAACTTGGTATTTGTAAAGGTTTTAATCCAGCTCCAATAGTTTTGCACTGTCCCTAAACAAGAGAAAAAGCAGCCTGGAAAAATCAGCCCTGCATGGCCCCAAAATGGGGGTGGAGGGATGGCAGAGTGCTATGAAGAGCACAGCATTTGGGGCCAAGAGGCTTAGGTTCAAGCCTCAAAGCCATCATTCGCTAACTGAGGGCCCTTAGAATTACCCTCTCTGATCCTCCATTTTCTCCTAAGATGGGCATAATCTTATCTATCTACTACCTACATAATATTAGCCAGTTACTTCGCATATTGTAGTGAAGGCCAAATGGGATTGCAGGTGTCTAAGCACATTAAAATAGTCACTGCATCAACATTAATCGTCATTAGAGCAAAGAGTGGAAGGAACGTCCCATAGTGATCACTAGAAGCTTTACAACAGCATCTTGTCCACTTCCCAGCCTCTAGTCTAACTCAAACATATCCAGGGAGTAGACCCCAGCCCGCCTCACTCTAATTCTGGGCTCAAAACTTAGGAAGGTCTTTCTGTTGCTGAAATAAACACTTCTTGGTCACACGAACAACAATCGTTTAATTCAAGGCAAATTTCTAAAAGGGTTCCCTTTGCTTTACAAACACCACCTGACCAGGCCTGCAAGGGAAGGGGAACCATTTTAAGGGGCCCCCACCATGCAGGGCCGCTTGGTCACTGTGCTATCGATGAGGACATCATCTGCAAGATCACTGTTTTCCCTCTGGCCGTGGTTGGATGAAGCCGAGTGTGCTGTTCTCATTGTTTGGGCGCAGCATCACAGGCTATGAGTTGAAAATTGGCTCTCCTTGGACAGTCCTCAAGCACTACATTTTTTTCAGTGACTCTCACCAGACCCACAGATGAATTTACCTTCTCTGCGTATGCCTTTTGACTGGTTCTGTTTCAGGGAACCGCAAGCTCAATAAGCTCCACTGTTCTACCAAGCTGGACAAACAGCCACGTCTCTGTTCTCTTGGCCAGACCCTGAGGCCTGGAGTCCTGCCTTCAGGAATTCCAGAATTCTAGAAAGTTAGAGCTAGACAAGACCTCAGCCTTCATCTAGTCTTGCTCCAACCACTGTGCGGATGGGGAAACAAGGCATGGGCTGGGGATGACTTAAGGAGTATAAAATGTTGGGCTTTCTTTTGTCAAGCCCAGCATGTGCCTCCTATAGGCACCAGTGGTCTCTGCAAGTCCTGGCCTGCTGGCCTCGCAGCCACAGAGAGCTCGGACTCTCTCAGGCAGCTCACTTCATTGCTGGAACAATAGCAATGTTCTTCCTAATACTGGGCAAAAATTGGCCTCCCGCCTTCCTTTAATGCTCACCTGCTTGTGCAGTCTCCAAGGAGAGATAGGTCTGGCCTGCATAGAACAATTGGAAATTAATTCATCCTTAAAGGAAGTGGAGCAGACTGTCCCAGGTCATTCTTGGGCAGCCTCTGCCATTAGATTGGAGAGAAGGCCCAGCACTCTGGGTCTACACAGACTCTGGATATAGAGACCTGGATTCATGTTCTGTTGCCTAAGAGCTATTAATACACGATGGTGAGCATGTTACTAACCTGTTTAAGCCTCAGTTTCCTCTACTGTGAAAACAGAGGTAATAGGAGTTTCCTATGTTGGTTCATTCTCCGTATGGCTCACCCATGATCCTAAGATGGCTACCTAGAGAAATATGGCTAAAGGAATGGGTCATTCCCTCTTGTCTTGCTGGCACCATACAACTTGGAGAACCTGTTCAGATATGCTTCCATAGATCTGCTCAACAGCCCCGGGAGGTAGACAGGGAGGTTTACTATTTGTGGTTTACAGATAAGAGAACCAGGCTGGGAAATTCTAAGTGGTTTGTACAAGATCACCCAGCTAAAAAGCAGGAGAACTGGGACTTGAATCCAGGCCTCCTGAATTTGGTGACAGTGCAGACTTGCTCCGTGCCATCAGGCCTGGCTCCTGGGAAGGAACACTTTGAGAAGCCTTAGTGGGGCTTGGTCTCATGCCTCACCCAGGGCCTGGCCATAGTGGGTGCTCGGGGGACCTTTGTCTTTTCTGCCACAGCCTGAGCCAGAGTGGAAGCTGGGCTGTGCAGCAGAGCAGGAACCCAGCAGGTGGCAGGGACAGCCTGGCTGTGCCTGCTTTCTCCCTTGGTGGTGGGGACCACATGCTAAGCTACATCTGTAAACATGGCCACAGCCTCTTTCTGATCCCTTGAGCTCTGTGTCTCTGCATACACGTCTCTTGGTTTTCTTTCTCCTTTGACTTCACTCTCCTCCCCACTCTCCCCATGCCCCTCCTCTGTCCTGGATTTGATCTTCTGTCTCCTGGCCTCCTTGTCTCTCTCAACATCCAGTGTTTTTTTCTCTTGTTGACTTCCTCTTTCCCTCTCTCTCCCTCAGTTCCTTCTTTGGATCTTCCTGGGTCGAGCAGACAAGTGAGAGGCTTCTGCCGTGCTCAGGGCAAGAGGCTGCTGAGCTGCCCTTCCGTCCCCTCCTCCCTCCCCACACATCCCTCTCCCTTGCCCTGGCCCCTCATCACCTTGGCTGGCTCCTCCTTGATGCATGGGCTGAGGCGAAGGTACAGGGAGGCAGTTAGAGCAGCTTCCCTGGATACAAAAGCTTCTTTCTACCCCTTGGAGATGAGGTTTCCAGGCAGGTTATTTTTATAGCAGGGCTCAGGCAGGATTCTTCGGAGAAAATAAACAAAGTCATACACACCAGTCCTTCACACCCTTCAGCCCCTTCCCTGGAGAGGGGCCCAGCCTAGCTGTGCCGACACAGGGACGCCCACCACCCCAGAGGGGCTGTGGGGGCTGCTGCCGGGATATCAAGAGGCCAGGGGTCTGGGATGGGGGAGGGGGCGCCAAGGAGGGAGACTGACAGAGGTCCCCTGCAGCCCCAGTCAGGCCAGGAGGAGATGGCTGGAACCTTGGGGTCCCTGCCTCACCACTGGGGCCAGAGTCTTGGGTCCGGCATCTGTAGGGGAGAGTCAGATTCAAATGCAGGCGTAACCCAAATTTTCTAAATGCCTACCAAGTGCCAGGCACTGTGCTTGCAGTTTACAAACACATTTTACTTATTCCTCATCACTGAATTCACTGAATTCAGTAGAAGTCATTTCTACAAGTTGCCACTTAGTATTGGCCTCTATGTGCCTGGCACTCTGTTAGGTGCTAGGGAGACAAGATTAAATGACACGTGGAGAGAGAGAGAGCCTCAGAGAGCTTTCTAACTGGTGAGACATTGATTAACTCCCTTACTATGAAGATTTCAAGGTGGATATTTTTATGCTCATTTTGCAGATGAGAAAAGAGACTCAATGAGGTCAAGTGACTTGTCCAGGGAAGCTTGGACCTTTGATGTCAAGGGCATAAGGGATCAGGGACTCAGAGATCTCTTGGGGCAGGTTTCTTGGGGGTAGAAATGTCAGCTAAGAGGGTGTAGAGGGCAAGAAGCCTGAGATGGGATAGGGGAACAAGGTACAAATCCACGTGCAGTTTTCCTGGGGTCTTGGGCCATTCCAGACCTAGGGTGGAGCACACGTGGTCCCTCATTCTTGAGGGCAGGCAGTCAACAATATCTTGTCCAACAGATCCCAGAAAGGAAGGCCTTTCATAACCAGATTGGCTGCAGTCTTCTCAAAGCTCTTTTATGAGGAAGCCTCAGGTTAAAAAAAACTTCATAAATCATGTGCATTCCCCGTCAGGCATGACAAAAATACATGACCCTTGTGGGTCCCTGCCCAGCGAAGGCAAACAGCTCACTGAGGCAACGCTGGGAGTGCACACAGGCCTGCCACTGTCCACCACCTCCCTCAGCCGAGCATGTTCCCCAGCTCAGGGCAGCCCCCATCATCCTTGACAGGCCAGGGAATTCCAGATACCAGACAATCATTCTAATGACCCTTCAGGAGTGAGTTTCAGTGTGCTGCCTTAGCCTCCACAGGCATTCGGCCTTTTTTTTTTTTCTTTTGAGGTGGAGTCTCGCTCTGTCACCAGGCTGGAGTGCAGTGGCGCGATCTCGGCTCACCGCAACCTCTGCCTCCCGGGTTCAAGCAATTCTCCTGCCTCAGCCTCCTGAGTACCTGGGACTACAGGCACATGTCACCACGCCCAGCTAATTTTTGTATTTTTAGTAGAGACGGGGTTTCACCATGTTGCCCAGGATGGTCTCCATCTCTTGACCTCATGATCCGCTTGCCTCAGCTTCCCAAGGTGCTGGGATTACAGGCGTGAGCCACCATGCCCGGCCTCATTCAGCCTTTTTATGACTAATTCTGGAATGAAGGAATGTGTCTGTTTCAGAAGTTCCAAGTATCAATAGGTAGAGTTCTAGTGAATTCCCAGAGTCTGGGGAGCCCCAAAATAACATATTCTAGTGTCTACATTTGCTTATCTTTAAAAGGGAGCTAATAATACTCACGTCTTGGGGTACGAAGAGTTTGCAGACAGGCAGTGCCGAGCCCAGCGCCTAATGCATGGCAAGCACTCCAGCCTCCTCCTGTGCGCCAGGCTCAATCTCCACTCATTCATCAGGCGCGTGCCCCGTGCCTGTGGTGTGCTGAGCGTGCGCTGGGCGCGGGGTTCAGAGTCTCCTGGGGCCCAGTCCCTGCCTCCAGGAGTTTACACAGAACAGCCTCTGAGACTCCCAGCATCAGGCAAGACAAGCTGGTGGCCCTTCCAGGACCCAAGGCCTTCCCTCCCCAGCCTGAGGCAGGGGTACCCCCCCTCAATTCCCCAGTTACCTTCCCACCACTCTCCAAGGTCTCAGTTTATTGTTTTTTCATTCTACCGGGGGCTGACCTTAGTTGTGGTTTAATGGCCTTTTCCTCCTGCGGCCCCTCTTAACTGACACCTGGAATGCCTCTCTGAGCTGCCTCTCGCCTTTCTGTCTCTGCTAATGAGGTTTCTAACAAAGCCATGTGTCACTGGAAGTCTGCTCACAGAGGGACTGCTGGACTGTAGCCTGGGGGACCCAGGCTCTGTGGGAGGAAGGGGATGTGGCAAGGGGGGAGGGCCGAGGGAACACAACATTTCTTTCAGAAAAGGCTGAGGCCTGGGGCGAGGGAAGGCAGGAGGCTGGAGCCCGCTCCCTCTGAGCATGCTCCAGGGTGGCCACAGGCTGAGGGCTGGAGAACTCACCCCAACCCCCAGGCTCTGGAGAACTCGCCCCAATCCCCAGGCTCTGGAGCTGTCATTGTAGCCACCTGAGCAAGGGCTGAAGGACCAGGGCCTGGACCTTGTAGGGTGCACCTAACTTAGTGTCTGGCACAAGGAGACACTGGGTGTGTGCTAGTGGCTTCTCTCTAGTCTGTCCACGTGGGTGGGCTTCAGAGAAGATGGCCTTGAGTGTCCCCAGGCACTGTCCTTTCTGTGCCGGGGAAGGTCTATGTGCATCCCCAGCCAGGCCTGCTCCTGGAGGATTCCGTCTCCTAGGCCAAACTTGACAGAGGAAGACGAGCTCCACGAAGAGCCCTGGAGACCAGACCTTCCAGAGAAGAGACGGCTGTGCGATAGCCCAGGAATAAGTGCTCTCCAAGTTTCCACAGGGCTGTTAGATCCAGGAAAGAAACTCAGCTCTCAGGCTCAGGGATCAAGAGATTGTATGTAGAAAACACCTCATGGTACATCCGTAATCAGCCAACAGATCAAGCACCTACTCCCTGGAAAATGAGTGCTGAAAGGCTGCTCTTGGCAAGAACTAAACTCCAATGAAGGCACAGCCATGCAGTGTACTTGCTGTTACTATGAATCTGGTACTGTCTGTTCATTCAGTTCTCCCAACAAACCTGGGAGGAGGAAGATGTTGCTGCCATTGCCCCCCATAACAGATGAGGCAACTGAGTAACAGAGAGGTTAAGCAATTGGCTCAAGCACACACAGCTGGCAAGCAGTAGTTATAAGATTAGAACTTGAGCCTGAACTCGAGCATGATGCTATACTATCTGCCCCACTTGCAGGGAGGGGGAGGTTTGGGAGCCTGGGAGAAGGTGGGGGAGCAGGAACAAGTCAGGCCAGTGGGCAAATCGTGTCAGCAGAGCAGTCTAAGCAGAGGGGAAACCAAAGAGAGGAGCCACACCGTCCTGGCCCTGAGTACACTGGGCCTGGTGGAGAAGCCAACCAGGGACAGAGACAGGAAAGCTGGATGAGAAGGGCCTTGGGTGCTGATCTGAGGAGCTGCCCTGTGCCTGTAGACAGTGTCTCAGTAGAAAAGTCTGGCCAAGTGCAGACTGGAGGGGACAGGCAGAACCATGACCCAGGGAGCCGGGACAAGTCACTAGAACTCTCTGGATAAGGAGCAGGCCCCCTCTCTGACCAGCCTGGGGCAGGACCTCCCTGTGTAGAACAAAATTGTGTCCATCAGACTGCTGTGTCCAGACAGCTCTAGGTGAGGGCTGAGATCACATGCAGTGTTCCCAGATCGATTTGCTAGATCTGAGGGTCACCTAGACTATGATTGTTTTTATGGTTTCCTTAAGTCAACTTTCTCATTCTCTTTTACTTTACTCAAGTTTACTTGAAATGAAAACTCTGTAACATGGGATTGATATTCTAACTTTTCCTCCAATACTTATTAAAATAAATCTGTTTTACAGGTTTGTTCCCTGCCAAAATACATACACATGTACATTAAAATATAGATACTATATATAACACTATTAGAATGCAAAACTTTCATCCAAGTTCTACCTAAAATCACCCAGGGACCTTTGCACTTAGGAAACATTGCCTTGTGGCCTATCCCTTGCTCTCCAGTTGAAGTGACCTCATTCAAAGATTTCACATTTGGAAAAGGCAAATCAGAAAATCACTCAGACCCAAGGGAGGGAAGGAGGCCAGGCTTGGGCTGGGGGCGGGGGCTGGGAGGCACCCTGGTGGGCTTGAGACCCAGGGGCTGGGGGCAGGCAAGTGAGCTGCCTAGGGCCGTGAATGAAGCCTTGTTGAGAGCCGTGGCAGCTCGGCAGTGTGCAGAGACCATGCTGCAAATGTAAAGTTTCCAATAACTTTTATGGGTGGTTTCTTAATAAACATCTGAGCAGCCTGTCTGGACCGAGAGCTGTGTTGTCCCAGGCGCCCAGAGATGGAGCTGGGTGAGGGGCTGCTGTCTGTAGTGTCAGCCTCTGCACCCCACCCACAGCCTCCCACGGCATCCCCTCCCCATCTCCCCTTTGTCTTCTTCTGTCTTCCTTTTTGCTGTTTAATGAGAACGACTTCCATTTGCTATTTGTTGACTGAGTCCGGCACTGCATTAAGCTCTGTCTACATTTTGTCTTAGTGCTTGCAGGCACTTTATAAGGTAGACGCAAGTATTGTGCCACTTTTACATATCAGGGAACGTATGAACACATCAGGTTGCTCAGCAATGAAGTGGAAGAGCATTGATAGCCCTTTGGGCACAGATCTGTGTGCCTCCAAAACCCATGCTCTGAGCGCTGGTAATCTCTACTCCTCCTCTTCCTCACCTTGTCAGCATCAGCACTCCACCTTCCCTTTCCTCCTCCGCTTCGAATCTCAGAGCCAACTTCAGCTAGTGCCTCTCCCTTCGGAAACACCTCCGGGAAATACCTCCTCCCAGATCACCCCTGCCAGAACCAGCACCGCCTATGAGTACAGCACGTGGGTCTGCAGGTTAGTTGACTTGTCTGTGATGGGACTGATTAATCGAATGCTGAGAAACTTTTGTAGCCATTTGAAAGCCATTTGGGTTATTGGCCCTGGCTTCAGATAAACAAGATAAATAAACCTCAGCAAGAAGGAAATGGCTTCTGGGGTCTTTCTCAGAATTTGGTACATCAAAGTGAAGTCCTAGATGGAAGGGTACACTTCCCACAAGCACCTTCCAGTGGGGTCCCTTGCTTTGTTTAGTTGACTTATCACTAAACATATGGGCTATAAGATTGATAATATGTTTTGTAAAAAGGGTAGATGCTCAATGGCCTCGTTGGGCCTATCCAAAGATAGAATGCAATGGGAAAGGAAAACACTTTAAGAAGAAAAGTTCTTGGGTGAGGCGCGGTGGCTCACGCCTGTAATCCCAGCACTTTGGGAGGCTAAGGTGGGTGGATCACTTGAGACCAGGAGTTCGAGACCAGCCTGGCCAACACGGCGAAACTAAAAATACAAAATTTGCCAGGTCTGGCGGGGGGTGCCTATAATCCCAGCTACTCAGGAGGCTGAGGCAAGAGAATCGCTTGAACCTGGGAAGCAGAGGTTACAGTGAGCCGAGATCATGCCACTGCACTCCAGCCTGGATGACACGGCAAGACTCTGTCTCAAAAAAAAAAGAAGAAGAAGAAAGGTTCTCAGATGTCAGGAGACAGAAACAGTGACCTTAAACTGTAAACACTCAACCCTTAGCTCACAACAATTCAGTTAGAATGTATTAGCTGCATTAGAACTGTCCACACTGACTTCAACCCTGTATTTCTTGGGTCTGGAGCCTTTTGTAGGGCTCCGTGTGTGTACATATTCTGCAAACTCCTAACCTGGAAGCAGTCATTTGGTGGCTATAAGCTGTGAGCAAGAAATGCTCCAATTATCTGTGCCTTAAGATTAATCAGAACTCTGGTCACCGATGCATATGTGTGATGCTGAAGCACTGCCTTCCAGCCTCTCTGTGGTTGTGTTTGTCTGATAATTATAAGATCCGTGAGGACAGAGGCCACAGATCAGGGATGTCCTTCTTCCGAGACGGAGACAAGGGCAGAGCAGGTGGCAAACTGTGGCCTTGTGTTCCAGGGGGGCGTGTCCACACTTCACACTCTGATTGTGCTGGCTTGCAGTGTGGCTGGGCCTCTCGGGTTGCAGCACCCTCATTTGTTCTACCCTAACACAATCAAGAAAGATAAAAAAGAACACTGTAGCCAGGGAATCTCAGCTGCTGTGCCAGTCACTGGCCATTCATTGTGTGGGGCTGAAGACCTAGCTGGGAGTCAGGTCTAAGAACTGGTTCAGCTCCTCCCCTTGCCTCATCTGTGAAGGCTGCTCAGAGGAAAGAAACATGCACCTAGGCTCTCGAAGCCTTCACTGAAGGACAGAGAGTGCTTGTTACAGGCAGTTCATTCAGGGTTGAAATTCCATTTCAGGTCTCAGCACCTAAAGTCATTTTTCTTTCTTATTTATGTTTCCTGTGGAAAGTCTGAAGAAAAACTTGTGGAGCATCTTTTGAGTTTGCATTTGGAAGGGAGAAAATATGCTCCTTCTCTGCTGGGCAAACATTGCAAACATTGGTGCTTTCACAAACCAAACACAAGCTGGTTTTCAAAGCCTCCGGCTTGGCGACCCAGGGAACTGGGTGGAGGGGAGGAGAAGGATGCAGCCACCTGGGCTGGGGAGGTTTGCTTTGGGAGCAGAGGTTGGAATTTGTGAATTTTCTACTCCAAGAAGATCCAAATAGTGCAGCTCCAGCCCCATCCTGCGCAAGCTTGCTCAGGCAATAGGGGCACTACCTGGCTGGGGTCTCGATGGAGAGCCAGGGCCTTGGATGATCACCTCCCCGCCCCAACGCAGCCTGGAGTGAAGTGGAGAGGGGAGGGGTGAAGAGGTGTAGGAGAGACGGTGCAGATGAACCAAGATGGCCTCAGGGATTCTGGTCCCTCTCTCTGGGTGACGCTGAGGATAGAGAGCGGGGGTGAGAGTGAGAAGAACGTGCCTCTGCACCCATAAATTTGCCAGGCTTTCAAACACTGACCAGGCAATCCACTGGGCAGTTGTTCCTATAAAGCTAGGACTATGAGAATAGCAGATGTATACTATGGTCTGTCTGGTTCTTTCAGCATAGTCTGTAGCAAAAAAGGTTTCCTCACTCCCTCCTTTTCTTCTTCCTTCCTTCCACTTCTTTCTTGACAGAATAATATAATAAATTTCCAGGCACTCATCACTAGCTTTAATAAGTATCAACTAATGGCCAATCTTGTTTAATCCATAACTGCACCTACTTCACCCACTCTTTGTCCTCCAACTGAAATGTTTTGAAACAAATTCTAGACATCATATCCTTTTATCCATAGATATCTAGATTTAAAAAAAATTTTGATATTGAACTCTGATGATACAGGGAATCTCCTTCCCGGTATCTTAGGGAAAAAATGCCCTTCATAAGTCTACATATAAATTTTGCAAATCATTGTAGGGGTTCAGAGAACCTCCGAAGCTCATCTAAAGACCTTAAATTTAAAACCTTGGTATATAGGGTAATCGCTAGCTCCCATGGAACACATTGTTTTTGGTAGCCTGGAGCTATTAGCTGTTCCTTTGAAGGAGATTTACTTTCTTGTTTTATTTGCAATAGGTATGCACTGAGTGCATTGTGACCATGCTGGGTTATTGTGGGTAAAGGTGAGAGAAGGCAGGGCACACAGGGCAGATGATTACATTCCTGCCGGGAGGGCTGGAGAGCCCTTGGAAAGCAGCCTGCAGGCTGAGGAAGGAGGGACTCCGGGATCTGCCCTCGGGGGCTGCAGGAAGGAGGAACCTTTTCTGAGTAAGCTTTCCTGGGGATTTGTTTATTGGCCAGCGTTAGGTCTCTGAGTGGTTGTTAATGTGTTTGTTTAGGGTCCATTGTGATGTCTTTAAGATAAAGACCTGCTCAGTTTACAGGCAACTGTCAAGTACTGGGCTTGGAGCCCAGGGAGCCCGTGAGGGAAGCATTTCCAATATGGCGATCAAAGCCACACTTAGGGCCTTCCTAGGCTCCTGAAATAATCTTGGAAGGCACTCTGGGAGAGGATCAGCAGCATGCACAGGGTTAGACTAGAGGGGCTCTTTCAGGCTGGACAAATAGCTGTTGAATAAGGAAACGGACTTCTTTGTTCTCTTTTTTTTTTTTTTTTTTTTTTTGAGAGGAGGTATAGGAGCAAAGCCATTTTAGATGCTAGGGGTTCTTTGGAGAGAGCCCAGAAGCTTTCTGATCTTAATATCCAACTCTTTTGCTATTTCCCCTACCTCCTCATCCCACCTCAGGGTCAGCAAATCTCCATGTCTGCAGACCCAGGGACCTGTAGTTAAGCTGCATGGAGCCTAAAAAAAGGCACTGTGGTGCTGGTGCTTGGATACACATGGCAGGGGACACAGAAGTACTGAGATGGGCACAAAGAAACTCTGGAATTTATAGTAGAGCGAGGATGGCATTTCAACCAGTTAGGAAAGATAGAGTTTTCTTGCTGTCACCCAGGCTGGAATGCAGTGGAATGATCTCGGCTCACCACGACCTCTGCCACCTGGGTTCAAGCAATTCTTGTGCCTCAGCCTCCCAAGTAGCTGGGATTACAGGTGTGTGCCTCCACGCCTGGCTAATTTTTGTATTTTTAGTAGAGACAGGGTTTTGCCATGTTGGCCAGGCTGGTCTTGAACATCTGACCTCAAGAGATCTGCCTGCCTTGGGCTTCCAAAGTGCTGGGATTACACGTGTGAGCCACTGCACCCAGCCAAGATAGAATTTTCAATAAATGTCCCAGCACAACTGGGCAGACATTTGGGAGAAAAAACAGTAAGTTCAGATGTATATCTCATACCTTAAAATGAGATCAATTGTATGTGGATCAAAAATTTAAATGTAAAAATTTAACCCTAAAAGAACTTAAAGGAGCCAGGAGAAAAAAATTTAAAATCTATGAATGAAACCAGAAACCATAAAATAAAATAACAATAAATTTGACCATATAAAAATAAAAAGTGTTTGCATGGCAAACAAAAAGAATAATCATAAACAAAGTCAAAAGCCAAAATGAGGCCAGGCACAGTGTCTCATGCCTGTAATCCCAGCACTTTGGGAGGCCGAGGCAGGCGGATCACTTGAGGTCAGGAGTTCAAGACAATCCTGGCCAACAAGGTAAAACCCCATCTCTACTAAAAATACAAAAATTAGTCGGGCATGGTGGTGCATGCCTGTAGTCCCAGCTACTTGGGAGACAGAGGCAGGAGATTTCGCTTGATCCCGGGAGGCAGAGGTTGCAGTGAGCCGAGATTGTGCCACTGCACTCCAGCCTGGGCAACAAGAGCGAAACTCTGTGTCAAAAAAAAAAAAAAAAGAAAAAAAAAGTCAAAATGAAAAATCATGAAGAATTACCTGCAACTCTTATTATAGGCAAGAGGTAATGTTCTATATAAAGATCTCGTGTAAATCAAATAAGAAAGAGAACAACAGTTGAATAGAAAAGCAAAGCATATGAACCAACAGTTCCCAGAAAATGAAGCAAAACCAATACAAAAAAAAAAAAAAAAGGAAAGAAAGAAAATACAAATTAAAACCACACTGAGACAGCATTTTTCACTTTTCAGATTGGCAAAGACCAAAAGAACTGATTACTATACAAGGAGTGGCTATGGTGGTGAGATTTTTCCTCTGCAAACCATGACAGTGGTAGCTGGCAAAGGTTAGGTGAAATAGGCATTGGCATACATTGTTGATGGGAATGGTGCATGCAGTGTTAAAGGGAATTTAACAATATCTGTCAAATTTTTTTAATGCACTTCAATTTTGACCCAGCAATTCTGCTTCTAGGAAATTATCCAACAGATAAATGTGCATGTGCAAAATGGCATATACACAAATATTTACTGCAGCATTATCTCAGCAAAAGGCTAGAGATAACCCGAATGTCCATCAGAAGGGGACTGCTTAAATAAATTATGGTATATCTGTACAATGGAATATTAAGCAATATTAAAATAATGAGAATTTCAAAAACGTGTGGGTGTGGAATCTTTCCAGGACACAGAAAGTGAAAAAGTCCTGTGTAGACCAGCGTGTGGAGTATATTACCATTTGTGCCAAGAGAGGAGAGGGGTGATTTTTACCATTTGAGATGGGAGTGAGGGATGATTTTTAAACACAGTTGCTTGCATATGCTTGGAATCTCTCTGGAAGGAGACCTGAGAACTAATAATATTGGTCCTCTATGGGGAGGGGAATGAGTGGAAGTGGAGGAGACGTCACCTTTTGTACCTTTGGAATTTTTTTTTTTGTTTTTGACAGGGTCTCACTTTGTTGCCCAGGCTGGAGTGCAGGGATGTGATCACAGCTTGCTGCAGCCTCAATCTCCTGGGCTCAATTGATTCTGCCACCTCAGCCTCCTAAGTAGCTGGGACTACAGATGTGCGTCACCACGCTTGGCTAATTTAAAAAAATTTTCTGTAGAGATGGGGTCTGCACTATGCTACCCAGGCTTGTCTTGAACTCCTGGCTTCAAGCGACCCTCCTGCCTCAGCCTCCCAAAGTGCCGGGATTACAAGCATGAGCCACTGTGTCTGGCCAACTACTGGAATTTTGAATTGTGTGAATGTATTGTCTATTTTTAAAATAATATTAAAATTATGATTTTCTTGTTTTAAAAAAGAGAAGAGTAAAGGAAAGAACATGACACAATAAAGGAAGAGGAGACAGGCCAAATGTCCGTTCCTTCCTTTGCAGCAGATGCAAAGTGGACCCCACTTTGTTTGTGGTGGCGGCTGAGCCTTGCTTCACTCACTTCCCACCTTTCTCCCTCTTTATGGGATTCTTAACAGCACACTCATGGAGATTTTTAAGGAGTGTGTTCCCTGCAAAATCTCAATACCAAGTGATGATTTCCGTAAGTTTCCATAAGTTGGTAAGTTCCAAGCCTTTCCTCCAAGGGGGCATGGTCATCCCTATAGATACAGGACATGAATGGCAAGCAACGCTGATGCTGGGCAGGGAATATGTACTCGCTCTGAGAAAACTGTGAGGGAATTACACGACTCTGCAGTGGAGAACACTGGAGAAAAAGGGGGTCAAAAAGATAAGAAAAGAGAGAACAAGAGAGAGAGAGAACAAAAAGAAGCAACTGAAAGTCTATCAATAGGCAACTTGTACATCGATACAGGAGAAGACCATGTCATGCAGCTATTACAAAGAAAAAGGAGCAGGATCCTTGGTGCCCAGTTGTTGAAGATTGTTCACTCTCTGTGTACCTGGGGCTGTGTTCTATGCCCTGAGAACCAGATGAGTGGGAGAAACACAAGTGCAGCGAAGCCCGATCAGAAACACAAAACTCTTTGGAAAGATGTCAGCTGGGTTTGGAAGGAAAGGAAGGGGTTTCTGAAGCAGTGCAGGTGAGAGAGGATTGGGCTGGGCCAACGGTCCACATTCTGGCATGTGTTCCTAGATCTCTTATCTCATTGCAGTATCAATATTTTGATACTATTTCAACAACAGTGCCTTATTTAAGGAATAAATCTGCAATTTCTTGAATTTTCAAATGGTTGCTTCTTTGGCTGGGCAATAACCATGTGAAAGTGTTATTATTCCACAAGTTCACCACCCTGCCTGCTGGAGCTCTCTACTTATTTGGAAAAACAGGACTTTGCACTTGAAGCTGACAGAGAAGAAGGAAGTGGACAAGTTGGAAGACCCAAGCTCTCTTTTAACCTCTTGATCAAAACTAGTGTCACCTTGGGCAACTCCCTATGGTCCCTGTCAGGGCCAGGCCCAGGGTGCACACTTTAAGAGGCACCAAAAATACTCAGTCATCAAGATACAGACTATTTTAATGTAACATTTTAAAAATAAAAATTAATGCAAAAATCTATAATGAACAAAATACCAGACATTTAAATAAATATAGGATCAATATTACTGATTCTTCCTTTTGCTGTGGGCTCCATTATGGCTGGACACAGCATTGTCCCCAAGGCCTCATTTTCCGCATCTCTAAGTCAAGAGGGTTGGACCATTTGACTGCCCAGGAACCTGCTGGGCCCCGTTGTTTTATGGCTCAGTAATGAAGTGCCACTGAAGAATGAGAGAACATTTAACAAAGTGCTAATTGTGCAGCCCAGACAATAGTGCGGGTGGGATGACAGGGAGTCTTCATGGGGACAAGGGATGGCAATAGAATCCAGGCAGCTGGGGGAGATAACAACATTTGGCCAGCTTTCTCTTTGTTTCCACTGGACACAAGCTCACCTACCAGCGACAGGAGGGGGACAATGCTCCCGTGCCTCCTCCCTCTTTCTCCCCTGGAACTGTGCTCAGACCTAGTCAGGGGACAGGGAGAGCCTCATTCACATGTGGCTTATGGCCCAGCGACCTGCTGGCTAACAAAGCTTTCTAAGGATATCTGAGAGAAGCTTGGTACCCCATAGGAGGAAGGGACAGCAACAGAGGTGCCCTGCCCGGTATCCTGGGACCCAACCAGTGCTGCCCTCTCACCTCATCCCAAGATGGGCAAAGCAGCACAGCTTGCTCTCTCGTAACCTTCCTGAGGGCACCGTTGTCTTGACCGAGTCCTCTAAGGCCGGCATGGAATGAATGCATGAGAACAGCTGTGAATACAAAGCTTAGGACATTCTGTGGACATGTTGAGACAAATTAGTTAATAATCATCTAGTTAGGGAATCCCATTTCCAGAGTGAATGACTTGCACCTCCCCATCACCCAAGTCAAGGATAACATTTCTCAGTGAGACTTCAAACCCATGTTCCACATGGGGGCTGCAGCTCCACCCCTTGGGACGGCCTGGCTGCTCATGCAACCCATTTCCTGAGAGGCTGGTTTCAGAATGCTCTTCCCAAATCCTCACCAGCTCAGAGATGAAGCTTCATGTCTGCAAATGTCATTCATCACTAGAAAGTGGCTGGGGCCTCTGAGGTCCTGTTCAGATCAACAGGATGAGAGAATCCCGCTCTTCAGGAAAACCCACCTCTTCTCTTTGGCCCCAGTGCCCCTCGCATTCTTGCCGAGCTGCAGGAGGGCAGCTGAAGACAAGTGACATTGGAAAAAACAATGGCCTCCACCCTGGACAGGAAGAATGGCTCCCTTCATCGGGACTGCTCTGGGATGCCAGGGTTATCCAGGTCCCAGAGTGAGGAAGTGAATCAACTCTTCCCAGCCTTCAGTCATGCAGGCTGCTTCTGTACCCTTCAGTGGTGTGGTATTTAGACATGTTTTGTGAAAAACTGATGAACATCTCACTTAGATGTTGGAAACAAACATAAGCCCCAGCCAATTCTTACACTTGCTGAGGATGAATAAGTCCCTTTGGCTTCCCAGCTAGCTGGGTCCAACAAGCGAATTTAGAGGCTAAGAAGTGAGTTGCTGGCCCTCACATGGACTTACCATCTGAGTGTGCCCTTGGCTGGCTGCATAGCTTGAGAGCAGCGGTTCTTAACCTTAGGCACAGATTGGAATCACATGGGGGGCTTAAAAAACACTGACCAGGGTCCCCCCACCAAAAAAATTCTGATTTAATTGTTCTGGGGTGCAGTCACAACATTGGGATCTTCAAAAGCTCCCCAAGTGATCCCAATATGCAGTCAGGACTGGGAACTACTGCCCCACCCAGACCAGTGCTGAAACCTTAACATGTAAACAAATGACCTCAGGATCTTGTTAAATGAAGATTCTGATTCAGCAGGTCTGGGGTGGGACCTGAACTTCTGTACTTCTTCTTTTTTTTTTTTAGACGGAGTCTCGCACTGTCACCCAGGCTGGAGTGCAGTGGCGCAATCTCGGCTCACTGCTGCAACCTCCGCCTCCCGGGTTCAAGTGATTCTCCTGCCTCAGCCTCCTGAGTAGCTGGGATTATAGGTGCATGCCACCACACCCAGTTAATTTTTGTGTTTTTAGTAGGGACAGGGTTTCACCATGTTGGTCAGGCTGGTCTCGAACTCCTGACCTGGTCGTCTGCCCACCTCAGCCTCCCAAAGTGCTGGGATTACAGGCATGAGCCACTGCACCCGGCCGAACTACTGTACTTCTAACAAGCTCCCAGGTGATGAGATGCTGCTGGTCTGCAGACCCCACTTCAAGTAGCAAGAGCACACTGCATTGTCTAACATGGTAGCTAACAGCCACACAGGCTGCTGCTTAATTAAACCTTAAAACAACTTAAACTTTAGAAATTCAGTTCCTTCACTGTGTTAGCCACATTTTATGTGCTCAGTCACCACACGTGGCTAGTAGCTACCATACTGGATGGCACAGAGACACTCTCCTTCATCACAGAAAGTTCTTTGGGGCAGTGCTGTCTTAGAACATCTCCTTGTCTCTCAACTCCTATTCAAGTTGCCATCTCTTGAAATGTGGATTGAAGCTACCTTGGTGGCAGGGACTATGAAACAGTACCTTATACTCCCCACATTGTGTCTGTGAACTAGAAATGTAATAGATGCTCAGTTAATGCTTGCTTCAGTTAGGGTACTTGTGCCTTTGTCCAAAGACTATCACCATATAAACACTGACTGATTAATATCTACTTGGGCATCAATGAGCAGTCTTATGGAGTTGTATCCAGTGGTTCAGTGGGCATGTCAGCTTGGAAGAGGTCAATGATCAGGTTGCAATAGGAATGCTTCCTCTATCCCTGGCTGGCCCATAGTTCAGGACCAAAGGAAAAAAAAAAAAAAAAAGGCAGGGCTCCAGGTGGCCTCCTCTGTCAGAGCATCTGCCCATCATTAGTCATTTAGCCTGGGAGATGGGCTGAGACGCCCAGGTTTACCTAATGGGACCCTTCATCTTTCAAGCCCAATTCAGAGGAGACAAATCTGGATATGTTCTCTTTCTAGGCATTTTTCCTGGGCCTTGGGGAAAGGGAAGTTCCTGAGATGGCCTGCTTCCTATTCCTGCATAGCTGCTCTGTCTTTCCTTGGGCAGCTGTCACAGACACCGGAGGCAGAGCTGGGACTGGGGTGCTGGGTCCCAGAAGCAGAGGGAGGCTCCATCTGCCTTAGCCACACTGGGTGGGTAAGTTAAACCTTCAGCTAGGTGTGCTCTTGTTTTAGCTTCACAGCGATTGATTTTCAGAGTTAATTGATAAGTCATTGTTCTGCTAGGATAAAGTGGTAGTGGAAAAGAAACTGGAACTGGACCCATCACAGAGCCACGTGTGGCCACCTCATTTTACCACTGAAACAGCTGAAGCCCACAGAGTAAAGCAATTTGATTGAAATCACACAACATGTTAGACACATGGTTAGGTATAAAATTTAGGTTTCCCGACTGCCAGACCAGTGTTCTTTCCACTGCTTCATGTCCATGAGGTTTGCAAGAATGTGTAAGCCACTCGAATAGAAATAGAATATTACATAAATATGTATCTCTAGTACAATATACAAGGTAGGTGTTCTTTAGTTCTTTTCTGGAAAGGATGATAATAAAATTGCTTTTTTCCTACTTTCTCACTTACACTCACCACATCCTACTACAGGATACACATTACATACTCCTTTGGGGAAGGCTAAACCTTCCCACCACCCCCTGCACATATCTCAGCAATAAAGCAACATCTTTAATGAGTTAACTCACCATGAGTAAAGAAAGATGAAGCGGCTGGGCATGGTGGCTCACGCCTGTAATCCCAGCACTTTGGAAGGCCAAGGTAGGTGGATCGCAGGAGCCCAGCAGTTTGAGGCCAGTCTAGACAACATAGTGAGACCACATCTCTTAAAAAAAAAAAAAAAAAAGAAAGAAAGAAAGGGGAAGCTGTAAGCACTATAATCATAGGAAATATTTCCAAGCTGGTAAAGAAGAGAACGGTAGCTTCTTTTGCAGGTCTACAGACACATCACACTGGAAATGTACAAGCCATGCAGCCCAAGACACCAACGTGGTCATCAGTTGGCTCTTAAAAAATGCATGAACTTACTTCATCCGACATTTCTCAAAATCTTCTTACTGCTTCTCTACCCCAGTACTGATCACATTACTTACTAGTTCTCAGTCTAGAGAACCATGCCAGTGTTACCACTGAGTGTTATCTCCATTCATAATCTGTGCTACACGAAGGTACTCGCTGCTCTTTAATGCCAAAGACCAACACACAGAAGTGGACAGATGAAAGGCATTAATATTGGGGAAATCTAACATTTCCTAAATGCTCGCATTTAGTAAATATCAGTAGTTATTACCTCATCAAGAGCAAAATATATTCAGTATGTTCACAAGTACATGTAAGATATTTACAATACTTGTGGAAAAGGAGAATGGTGTGATGTTTGCAGTTAGGTTGCATTTGCCAAGTCAGCCCTCCTGGGCACTTTGCCTGCAATTGTGACCCTCTGTCACAGGTGAACTCTGTTTTATCTGAGGACTGAGTCTGAATGACCTGGCACGTGTACTTTTCTTTTTTTCTTTTTCTTCTTTTTTTTTTTTTTCAATTAAGATTTCTTTCTTTTTTTCTAAGACAGGGTCTTGCTCTGTCACCTAGGCTGGAGTACAGTGGTACAATCACGGCTCATTGCAGCCTCAACCTCCCGTGCTAAAGTGATCCTCCTGCCTCAGCCTCTCCAGTATCTAGGGCAACAGACATGAATGCCACACACAGCTAAATTTTTAAATGTTTTTGTAGAGCTAGGGTCTTGCTATATTACCCAGTCTGGTCTCGAACTCCTGGGCTCAAGCGATCCTCCCACCTCAGCCTCCCAAAGTGCTGGGATTACAGGCATGAACCACCACACCCAGCCTCACTTTTCTATTTAAATACATCTTCCCTACAAACTAGAAACCTTTATTAATACAACTAAGTACAAAGATCATGGAGAATCAGGATAGGTAATTTAGAATTAAAGTTACAAAACTCCAAGCAAGATTTAAAGAAACAGAAACACCTATATACAATCAGGTATCTTTTTCACTCACTTTAAACTGTTTCTGACTACAAAATATAGTATTGGCACTATCCAGACATGAGAAGGACCAGCTTTTCCCTCTTATTTTTTTGAGTTAGATCCTTTAGAGCTTCTTATCAAACCAAATTTGAAAGGCCTTGCAGACCGGTTTTTCCCAAATAGTAATCTTCCCACAGTTATATCATACTTATCTTTTTGTTTAAGCTGGTAACTAATGAGAAGGCCAATACCTATCCAAGCCTTCCGAGCCTTTATGATCAATTTAGAAGTTCCTGTTCTTCTTAGGGAAAACTTGTGCTGAAGAAATGGGGCCACTTATCCCCAGTGCCAAGTTTTTTTTTTTTCCAGGTAATATTGAAAGTTTCTTAATCTAGTTTTTATTCCTAACAGATTTTAAAACAATTAAGATGTTTTCAGCACTATACCTTAAATTCCAGGATATTCATCAATCAACCTAGATCGTATCAGCTATAATCCAAACTCATGCAAACATAACTTAAGACAAAAATTTTTATGAGACCCAAATTAAAAACAGATAAATGATATTGCCTATTTGTGGTACGGCAGGTGTGTGCAGGAAGGGTAAATAAATCGGATGCAGACCAAGAAGAGTAGTACTTGCAATAATAAACATTTACTCTAAGCCTCCCGTGTAAAGCATTCTCCCGAGGCTTTATGTTTGTTACTTCATTTACTGCTCACAACAAGCCCATGAGTAAATTACTATTATCCCTGTTTTACCGATTACTTCTCTGATGCTCAGAGAAGCGAATTCACTTGCTCAAGAGGACAGAGCCAGGAAGTGCAGTTGCAGCATCTAATCTGGGGAAATTAAAAGGCAGCCAACCCTCACTTCTTTGTATTTTTACCCAGGAAAGCATTAAGAATGTGGTAAGTTTCTAGGCACTTTTTTTTTTTTTCTTGAGACGGAGTTTCGCTCTTGTTTCCCAGGCTGGAGTGCAATGACACAATCTCGGCTCACTGCAACCTCCACCTCCCAGGTTCAAGTGATTCTCCTGCCTCAGCCTCCCAAGTAGCTGGGATTACAAGTGCCCGCCACCATGCCCGGCTAATTTTTTTGTATTTTTAGTAGTTTCTCCATGTTGGTCAGGCTGGTCTCGAACTCCTGACCTCAGGTGATCCGCCCGCCTCGGCCTCCCAAAGTGTTGGGATTACAGGCGTGAGCCACCGCGCCCGGCCTCTAGGCACTTTTAGGATAAAGATGGGCCTCTTGACAGGCTTGCATGGGAGGAAACTGGGGCACATGCAGGATTCTTTCCTCCTATCCCCCATGAGAAAGAAGCTCATATACCACTGGCTAAGGATTCCAGAGTCGGGTCTCCGCGAGGCAAGGAGCAAAAGCCATTATGAGGACCTCGCTGGTAGCCCAGTTAAGCTGCCAGATGAAACTCACGATTGGAGGTACAGTTACAATTGCAGAGGAAGGCAGGTCTCTGCAGATCCTAAAGATTAGTTACACCATGGGACAGATGTGACCAAGCTGCCTTCACTACCCAAGGCTGTGTCAGGAAGAGCTATTTTCAGTCAAAGGGCAGAACAGAGCGCTTCTGTCCATGACATTGTATTGTGCACATACAATACAGCACATCATAGAATGCCACATGACATCACAATATATTATAACTTGTTTACCTTACAGTTTGGCTTTTTGTGTATCCCCCGAGAGGTAGTCATCTCCTTGCACGCAGGATTCATGTCTAATAGAGCTTTCTTTTGTCCCTCCATACCACCTAGCAAGTGCCTGGTGCATAGCTTGTGCTCAACACAGGGGATGAAGAAATGCTGGCCGAGGAATGAGAGGGGGAATGGGACAGGAGGGAGGATAGAGTAAGGGGAGACAGTCGAGCAGGACCCCAAGATTTTGCACCCAGGATTCTGGGAGGGAGAGTGTCAAGGGCAGTGGGTGGGTGATCAGCTAAGGAGCTGGCCTGGAGGCTGGAGTGGAGATCGGGGCGGTGCAGAACACAATGGGGACCTGGCTGCCTCCGGATAGGTGCTGGGTGTAGGGACAGCTGAGGGACTCTCATGGGGAAGGGCAGCATGCACTGTCCTGCTCCCTCTCAAGGTTGTTTTTGGCAAAGGAGCTCACTAGAAACTTACCACATGTATATTCCCTGGGGCTTTTCAGGGACTTCCTAGAGGGCAGGCCCACTTGCCCCCCGCCCCCCGCACTGGGGCAGGATAAACTTGGTTTGCAGGGGCCTGGCTTTCTCTGAGGTGGCATCTACCCTACTAGTCCTAGGGACATCATAGTTAGCTCCTTGCTTTCCTTGGTACGTCCCACCTAGGAGGAGTTCATCAGTCAGGAGTCCCTGGGGGGCAGGGCTAAGGGGCCACCACAGGAAGGAGGCTCAGGTGGCTGACTCCGCTCCCCTGCTGGCTCTGCCCTGACACTGTCTCCATGGAATCCAGGGCTCCAGTTCTAATCATGGGTCAGTCTCTTCCTTGCACTGAGCCCAATTCCTACTGGAAAAAAGGGACATAGGAAAAGTGACCCACCACCTGCTTTAAAAAAAGACCGCAGGAGGCTTTACAAAGTCATGCATCCATCATCTCCTTTAGGGTCCTCCATCCATTCCTCTCCTTAAAACTCACTTCTCCTTTCTGCCACCTTTAACTCAGGCTCCTCCTTGCCTTGTCTGCCTCCAGTGCAGGCCTGAGCCCAGTCATGTGTGACTGCAGACCATGCAGACCACACCCCTCTGTTAGCCAGGGTCGTATGGAACTTTCCGTGGACCAATATTTAGACCAGCACATCTCCAGCCTTCATGGGCATATGAGTTATCTGGAGAGTTTAGTAAAAGCCAACTCTGATTTGGTAGGTTCGGCTTTTCCAACAAGATCCCAGGGTAGGTTGATGCCGCTGGTCCATGGACCACATTTACTATGTGACGGCACTGTGCCAAGCAGGCTTTGCAGGGGAAAAGTTAAGTGTATTAAGTTATGGCCCCTGCTCTCAAGGAGGCATGTGAATAGACTCACATGGGATTTCTTCACATGTTTGAGGGAGGAAGGGATGGATGGATGGACAGATGGATGGATGATGATCTAAAGGCATAACTCCATAGAACTGGCCATACCCAAATGCAATAGGAGTTCAAGGAAGGGAGAGAGATGGGGAGAGAGAGTTCCACCTGTCTCGTGGGTTGTTGACCTCTCAAAGGGTATCCCTTGGAACCTCCATGTTGTGTTATTGCTTGAGAAGTGCCTGGAACAGATGCTCTGTGGCTGTTGGGAATGGTTGTGGTTTACTGTAGAACCATTTGCTTCACATGGAACTTCTGGTGGGAGTGCTCAAACATCTCTGCATTTAAGCATTTGTGTTCTTCCTATAGCTCAGAACCATCAAGAGCTGATGAGAGAGACAAATGCTCCTTAAAGGCAGAAAGCTACCCACCTTAAGAAAATGCAAGATTTTGCACGACTTTTGTTGTCTTTGTTTTAAAAGTGAAATGGGAAGATCATTTCTGTATAAAAATACAGACATTTCTTCAAAATGTAAGCCTTTAAAAAGCCCAGACACCTTTGTCTTTTCCCACAAAGGTCTCGCTAGTAGGAGGTAAGAAGAAGAGGGGAAAGTGAGAAGAAATGTAGATCTGAGCCTGACTCGGTGGCATTCAAGGAGTCCTCCATGTCTGGCCTTGCCTTCACCCCTTACTGCCATGTCTTATTCCCAGGGCCCTGCAGATGGCTCCACATTGTCCTGGGGCCACTGCCATGTCTTCTGGTGCATCCATTTGGGAGCCATCCTGCCTTCTCACTGTACCTCTGCATTTCAAACCCCCACCCATGCTTGGAGACACGCTTCTCTTAGGAAACCTCCCCCCAGCTTACTCCATGGCTTCCAGAATGCCATTCTTCCTTTCCTTTCTTTCTGTTTCTTTCTTCTTCTTTTTTTTTTAGGGGGTTGGGGAGAGTGGGATACCTTTTTTGCAGCATTTTGTACAATCATTTTTTTCCTATTTCCCCTACAGATGCAGAGGTGGTATCTAAATCCTCTCTGTATCCCCATCTCATACAGAAGTAGGTGCTCAGTACGAGTCCTAAGCTGAATTTGTATGGCACTAGGACAGGATGGAGGAGACTGGGTGGGATTCTTGGTGCTATTTGCATTTGAGAATACATAGTAACACATTTATGCTCCTATGGAATGGAATGTACACCATAAATCTGGAAAACCCTATCCTGGACAGTCTTGATCCTGTTACTCTGCCCCAAAAATGCCAAAGGAAAACATAAACACATCTTGAAAGACTGTCTGAACGGAGCCCAACCAACAGAAGCTGAGTGTCACTGAGTAAGCTGGGCTCACCACCCCCAGGCACGGCTGCTGTGTGAAGTCTGTGCATTCACCACCTGCCATATTTGGGGTGGGCTTACCTCTTTGGAATGTGAATCCTTCTTCACTTTATCACTATTTTTAAATGGGATTTGTGTAGAGGAAGAGAAAGATATCTTTTCTTTACAGCCTGTCTACAAATATCTTTCCCAATAAGGCTGTGTCAACCTGAGTCTAAATTTAATGCCTCCATAAAAGAGAGAAAAATAGTGAAATAGTTATTTTGTCTACACGACACAATATTGCTGATTTAATCCATCTGTTTCTCTGAATTGGGCTGACTTGGGGTAGATACACTGATTGTGACTGTTTAATTTCTTTCTTTTTTGTTTTTTTTTTTTGTTTGTTTTTTCAGATGGCAGTGAAGAAAATTAAGTATTCTTTAATTTTTGTAGAGTATTTGGGCAGAATAACAAAAACATAAACTAATCATATTCTATCTCATGTACCCAAATAGTATTTAGCTAAGAGAAAAATTTTGAAACATCATAGGTTTCTGTTTTATTTTTGGGTTGATAGTTAGGGATAGTACTTCCCCAAAATCTAATAGGGCAAATAAATAACAGAAATTTTTTTCACAAGGAATGAGACCAGTGGTTTCTCTCCCAAACACATTGACCCTGTTTTCTATTCTTTATAAGTTTTGGACAATATAGCCTCATTCAAAGGGTATATTGATTTTAATTTTAAATAAAATTAAACTAGTAAAAAGTGACCTAAATATTTTTTAAGGGAAAATATTTTCCTTATAGTGACATAAAAAATCAAGAATAGATCTATGTACTTTCAATAATATGAGAAACATATCTTCTCTAAATCAGAATAGGCTGAAATAAAGACTAAGATTACAACAAAATTGGTTGAAGTGAGCAAATAATTCAACAGAACTCAATATCTGTTTAATTTCTTTCTTTCTTTCTTTCTTTCTTTCTTTCTTTCTTTCTTTCTTTCTTTCTCTCTCTCTCTCTCTTTCTTTCTTTTGTTTGAGATGAAGTCTCGCTCTGTTGCCCAGGCTGGAGTGCAATGGCGCAATCTCAACTCACTGCAACCTCTGCCTCCCGGGTCCAAGAGATTCTCCTGCCTCAGCCTCCTAAGGGACTACAGGTGCACACCGCCACACCCAGCTAATTTTCATATTTTTGTAGAGACGGGGTTTCACCATATTGGCCATGCTGGTCTCAAACTCCTGACCTCAAGTGATCCTCTGGCCTTGGCCTCCCAAGGTGCTGGGATTATAGGTGTGAGGCACAGCATCCTATTGTACCTGTTTAATTTCTAACTGTTCTACCTACAGTTACCCATGCTGTACTTAAAGGTGTAAGTGAGGCTGGCCATGTGGGACACTCATCTCGGCCATCGATGCTCTTCTTCTACCAACTGGGGAAAACAGAAGCTCTTTGTTTTCAGTTCAGTGGCTCCAGAAATTGCTGCATTTTCTTAGTCTGACACTGCTATGATAGAATATTTTTCACATTAAGTGAATGAACATTTATTTACAACCTTTCTCAAATATGGAATACACATTTCCTGTCTCCTCAAAGAGACCACATTAAACTTAAATCAGCATTTTATTGGACATTTCAGTTTATCATTATGAATCGCAGGGACTACAGCAGATGCTGTAGATCGGGATAGTCCCTGGAAGCATTGATGACTGTAAGGGCATTGACCCTACCCCACTGACCTTCGGCTACCATGTTTTGTATTTGTTGTGTCAACTTCATATTGCTTTTCTGTGTCCTCTCTTACTCTCCCTTTTTCCTGTTCTCATTGTGCTTCATCAACAACTGCTGCTTTCCTATCTTACCTCTAGTTTTCTGCATCTAATTGGTGAGGTCAGATGCCATTACGTGTTAATACAATATCTAAACTATGAATTAGCAGACATGGAGTAAGAAGGACTCTACAGTGCACAAAATGCATAGCTTTATATAACATCAATTCTGGCTATTTAGTGGTTTAGTTCCCCTTTTTTCAGTTTCTTGGGTATGGTATGGATAGTGAGATTGTTGGACGATCAATTTCCAAATCAGTGATTTGCATATGTGTGCCACATATAGGTCTAATTCCAGTTTGAGTCACAAATTAGAGGTTTTTAATTAGTTGTTTGGAGTCACAGATGGGTAAAATATTAATGTTGGTGTTCAGTTGGCTTTAGAATTTTAATAATTTCCATAGTTTATTTTGGCTTTGTCAATTTAAATTTTAAATTTTATTTTTCTTATGTCAATTCCCATTGCTAGTGAAAAGAAATTTTCCCACAGTGGGTGGAGAGCTTAACTTGTACTCATAGATGGACCATGATTGCTGGAAGGAATCCAAAGGGCTCTTATATGTAGACACAGTCTATTGGCAAAGATGAATCACAGAGCTAGAGGATGAAATTAAGAATAAATTTGCAACGAGTCTGTACCACTTTGCTACTCACTAAACTAGATCATTTTGAACTAGGCTTCGATTTTTTCCACATACTTTAGTGTGTTCTCCCAAATTCTTTTTTTTTTCTGTTGAATTTTTATGACAACTTGTATTTGAAGTCAGTTGTATAAATGGCTTTATAGTTGTATCTAAATTATTAGTCCACAGGGGCTTTCCTAACTCCTATGTGTTAGAATTGTGCTAGGCACAGTTCTTGTCCCCAAGCATCTTCCAAGCTCATTGATGAGATAAAGACCAATGGATATAAGGGGAAAAAATTAAAACTACACAAAAACATATGTAGCTTAGGCTATAAATGCCAGGGGGATTCAGAAAGCCAGGGAGACGTTGTGTTCTAGAGATATCAGAGAAGGCTTCTCAGAGGGGCTTTAACCTAGGAGGTCTTGATAAATGTGTGGAATTTGGTCATTCTATCTTCCAGGTAGAGAATATAGAACCTTCTGAGCCCCAAAGAGGACATGGGGCACTGATGGCAAGAGACCAGCTTTCTTCTAGCAGAGATTGGGCCTGAGGAAGAGCCCAGAGCTTAATGCAAGCCCCTGAATGGGGCTCAGACAAGGCCCGTGGAAGGTAGGGGAGATGCTGGAAACTGGTTGAATTCTTCCCCATCTCCATCCAGACTGGACAAAGCCTGGAAGCATTTCCTTCAACAATGAGTTCTTTCCCTTTCCAACCAGAGCACTTGGAACTCCAGCCTCTACCAGGACAAGTGTCAAAGCATGATAGGCTAGGGATGGGGTCCCAGAACCCCTGGTGGAAGCCTAAGGCCCAGAAGTAGCTTCTTTCAAGCGCTCTCAGCTTCTAGGGGGAAAGCTCCAGAGAAACAAAACTGCCCAGGAGGGCAGAAGTTCTGGTTAAGTCAGACCCCAAATTCTGAGTTTCATTTTGCCTATAGTTCTTTGGGGGACCATATCGCTCAAAAGGAAGGTCTGTTTGGGGACGTTTCCTCCCTGGTATGAAAGGTGGCACCGGAGACCAAGAGAAGAGACCAGCTAAGCCCTGGGGAGAAGGCAGTTTGGCTAAGGTGAGAGAGGGCGCTCACCGGGGAAGGTGAGGTGAGGCGGCAAGCGGAGGGCTAGGGGGCCGACTGGGAAATTCTGGCGCTTCTCCCCGGCTCACAGAACTCGCCAGCTGGATCGGCCTCCCCGATCCCTGGCCAGGGCCGCAGCAGTGACCAACCGTCCCTGGCCAAAGCTGCTCTACGCCGGCCGGCAGTGCCCACTCCCCGGGGGACTCCCGGACCCCAGCCAGGAAGAGCAGACACCACGTCTGAGCCTGGAGCTAGACAGTCACCCCACAGCAGGCAGCTTGCACCGTTTAGTCTCGGCTCCCTCCGTCCTCTGTGGCTCTTTCAGTCCCCTTCCCAGGGCCTGCCCCTGCCCCCCACACCTTCACACAGGTCTTCTTCTGTGCAGTAACACACCAGCTCTTTTCCTGGCTGTCGGCTCAGGCCAACTTCGGCCTGTGCTCCAGAGGAAGCCTTCAACGCAGAGCTGGATGGGGGAGGGGTGGAGGGCAGTCGCTGTGAACGTCCAGGTGGGAGTCTGGGGACCAGGTACTGCAGGGAAGGGCTAAAAGATAGGTCGGGGTAACCCTTCAGATCTGGCTCAGCTAGCCTGTCTCCAAGATTTAGGACTCTGAATCTCTGTGGGCTCCTCCCTGTCCCCACTCCCAAACGCCTGACGCGGTGCCCCCTCGCCCTCCGCTGCTCCTTTCTACCGCTTTCCCTCCTCCCTCCCATGTCTTCTCCGTCCTTGGTCTAGGGCTCTCGGCCTGCGCCTCTGCAAACACCCCCCTCCCCTCCAACTCCGGCAGAACTCCGAGGGGAGGGGCCGGAGGCCACCCTTCCCGCCTGTGGTCAGAGTGGGGCAGCGCCGCAGCCCCGGGTTTGGGGGGCAGGGGCCATCTCTGCGCCCCGCCCGATCAGGCCACTCGGCGCACTAGGGGTGGAGGGCGGGAAGCGTGACTCCCAGAGAGGGGGGTCCGGCTTGGGCAGGTGCGGGCACTGGCAGGGCCCAGGCGGGCTCCGGGGGCGGGCGGTTCAGGTTACAGCCCAGCGGGGGGCAGGGGGCGGCCCGCGGTTTGGGCGAGTTCGCCAGCCTCGAAAGGGGCCGGGCGCATATAACGGGCGCCGCGGCGGGGAGAAGACGCAGAGCGCTGCTGGGCTGCCGGGTCTCCCGCTTCCTCCTCCTGCTCCAAGGGCCTCCTGCATGAGGGCGCGGTAGAGACCCGGACCCGCGCCGTGCTCCTGCCGTTTCGCTGCGCTCCGCCCGGGCCCGGCTCAGCCAGGCCCCGCGGTGAGCCATGATTCGCCTCGGGGCTCTCCAGACGCTGGTGCTGCTGACGCTGCTCGTCGCCGCTGTCCTTCGGTGTCAGGGCCAGGATGTCCGTAAGTCTTCCCCCGCCCCTGCCTGCCTGCCTGCTTTCCATGCGTCCCTCAGCATCCTTCTCCCCGGCCCTCTCCAGCTCTGGAGCCCGCGGCTCCAGGCTAAAACGGCTCCCGGGGTCGTAGCGCGCCGACTTAGGCACAGGACACGCAGAAGTTCACCAAGAAGAGTTCTGCCAATCAAGGACTCTGTCCCAGGGTCCTCGGTGCCCATCGCAGTTGCAAGTATTTGCAGGTCCCTACGTTGCGCTAGAATATTGAACTTGCAAAGTGTTGGCTCGGAGAAGTTTGCGCACAGATATAAATGGGCTCTTTTCCACCAGCTTTGATAATTAGGCGCACATGCACACAGCTCGCCTCTTCGAAGCACTTCGAGTTCAGCAAAAACAGATCTCAACTCATCGAACTTAGGTGAAGTAGGAAAGAGAGAGCGCGAGCGAGGGAGCAAGCAAACGCCAAAGGGTTGACTTCACAGCCTGTCCAAGGCTTGGTGGCTGGTGGGCTCAAAGCAGAGTTAGACAAAGGGGACTAACACTCTGACACTGGTGGGCTGAAATCCCAGGCCACAAAGAACGGCTTCCGATAGGCCCTCTGAGACCTCAGCGCCTCTTTAGGGTACCCTCCCCCTCCCAGCTGGCCCTGGAGCAAGGTGCAGCCCTAGCGCTCATCTCGACTTCCCTCCGTCCGCCTGCGCCTCTCTTCTGATAAAGGGTACAGAAACTTCCAGTAGGAGAGGCCATCTGAAAGACGATAACATTCCAACCAGACCGTGCTTTTCAAATGCCCCCGAAAATAGCGCCCCCTTCCCCGCGGTCTTACCCCATTCCCCGCCGCCCCGAGGTACTACAATGAGTTACTTTTCTAAATTCTGGAACTCACCGAGCCAGGCTGCGTGGTGTGTGTGTGTGTGTGTGCGTGTGTGTGTGTGTATGTGTGTGTCAGGGAAGGGGAGCAGGCTGGTCGATTGCTACGACTGCTACAACTATTTCAACCGGTATAGTTAGAGATGGCTCTTGTAGTCGGGTCCAAATGCTGTTCGGACTGCACCTTTCTACCCCTCCTTTGGTAAGGTCCACTGTCTGGGATTATATTCAGGACAAACGAAGCCTGGAAAGTGTATTAGGTAGAGAGGATTTTTTTTTCCACGTGTTTGGGCACGTTTCCGACGGCTGGGATTCCAGCCCTGTCTTTGTATGTTACAGATTGTAAATCAATCGCAGAGGGAAACTCTTCGGCGGGGGGAATAAAAGTTCTCTGCCTTCGAGGCTCTGTGGGCCCTGTCCTGCCACCAGGCTGTTTCCAGGGATAGCGTGGAAGGCGGCGGGCTCAGGCGGGCTTTCCGGTCATTAGCGCAGCGGGGGCAGGGCTGGAGCCTGCGGCGCAGCTGCGAGGAGCCGGGAGCAGGAGACTCTGGCCGGGTCACCCGGTAGTGCGCTAAGCTGGAGGCGCTCTCCTGGGCATTTGAGGAATACAGCGTGACTATACGTGGCCTGGACTCAGACTGACTATATTTTTGTACTCAATTTACAAGTACACGCCCACAAAGCTGTCTTCTTGACTGACCCCTGCCTTAGTGCGCAATGGAATTAGCTGGGTGGCTTTAAAATAATTCTCAAATTCTCCATCTGGTATTAGGGTCGCTTGCTTAATTAGGCGGTAGAGCTCTCTCATCGCCGCATCTTTCCTGGGAGGGAGTGATTCCACAGCTTCTCCGGCCCAAACCTTCCAGTCGCTCCTCCTCCCAGAGGGAGTGTGATTCTGCATCCGAGAGGCTGATTTTGCGCCCTGGAGCATCCCACCTTTTATAACTTCCCCCGCCTGGGGTCAGCGGACCCAAAGGTGTGACGTGGGGAAATGCGCAGTCTGCGTGGACGTCAGGAATGTCAGACACCTAGAGCTCGGCCACACCCCTCCTCTCCATCTTTCCACGAGTTTGAGAAACTTATTGGCGGCGGCGTCTTTGACCCTCATCTGCATTTCAGAGCCCTCGCCTCCGAAAGTGCCCCTGGCTCAGGGGAGAGATCTCAATCCTCCTTTGTGAGGCTTGTTTGCATTGGGAGATTGGCAGCGATGGCTTCCAGATGGGGCTGAAACGCTGCCCGTATTTATTTAAACTGGTTCCTCGCGGAGACCTGTGAATCGGGCTCTGTGTGCGCTCGAGAAAAGCCCCATTCATGAGAGACGAGGTCCAGTGGGTTCTCTCGTACTCCCAGACCCCCTCTCCCACAATGCCCCCCTGTGCCCGCCCGCCGCCACCTCTCGGCTCCAGCCCTGCGCAGAGCGGCGGTGAAGCAAAACAGTTCCCCGAAAGAGGTAGCTTTTTAATTGGCTTGCCACAAAGAATCACTTATACGGCCCTGCGGTAATGAGGGGAACCGGATCAGGCGCGCCGGGATGCTATCGGCAGCCGTTTTGGAGCAGCAATTATGGTGGTGCTGGGCTCCTCCGTCCACACCTAGGGGATCCGGTTACGGCGCTGGCTCCTTTCTGGGGCAGTCATTTAATCCCACTTTTCACTCTCCCAGTGTCTGTGAGCGAGCCGTGTCCAGAGCCGCAGCCACAGAGTCACTCAGCGGCTCTTACACCCAGCGCAGCCTGGCCCCGCCCCTGCGCCGGCGCTTCCCGGGCCGCCCTTCCCCGGGAAATCTGATCCGCACGGGGAGTGGCCCCTCTCCTAGCATTTCCCCCTCTCCTCCCTGGGTCCTCATGGGCGAGGGTGGGCTCTCCTGTAGTCTGGGCTGGAGCGCATTAACCGATGCCCCCTCTCCCACACCTTCCTCACCGCCTGCATTCCACTGCTCCAGCTATTTTAACGGCGGGTGTGTCCCCGCAACTTCTGTATTTTCCCTGGAATCCCTCACCCTCCGGTGATTATCTTGCCCAAAGGCCAGGCGGATTTCTTCTAGTGGGAAAGTAAAAAGGAACGTTTATCTTTGGATTTTCACTCTCTTTAAAGAGCAGTGGGCAGGCTCGTTTCTTTCTCCGCCCTCTGGGTTTGTGGCTCTTTCCTATTATTCATCCCCTGCTGCTGCTATTGCCTTGGGGATTTTGATGAGAAAAACAGCGCTGGGCGCTCCCTAGCACGTGGTGCGGGCTCTACAGCCCTTGGCTGCTAAGGAGCGCTCTTGTCAGCACAGGTTTCATTTGCAGCATGAATTCCAGACGGCAGGGCGCTGGTGGAGGAGACTAGTCCCTGCTATTCTTCCTCTGCAGTCTTGGAGGAGGCCAGGCCTGGACTGGCCAATCTTAGCCCTAGCCAGGTATTCAACGACCCCTGCTCCCCAAACTGGGGTGCTGTTTTCAGATGGAGGCAGGGCCTCTCCAGGCAGGGCTACAGGTGGAGGTCAGCACTGGGGGCGCTTTGGCTCCACTGGCCTCCTAAGCAGTTTATTAGCCTGCCCAAGCCCCAAGTGTATTGTTTGAATGGGTCTATCCCCCTCCCCAAATTGGTCCTAATTCTAATATGGTTCAAAGAATGAGACAAGATCCTAATTCTAATAGCTCGTCTTTTCACCCCCCTTTCTTATATACCTATTTTTGGAGCCTCACTGCTTATAGATTCCAATTTTTGTAGGTAGAATTTTCTACATTCCCTCTGAATGTTAGTTGTCAGTTGTATTTATCTAATCCCATAATTCCCAGAGGAAGGCAGAAGAAAGAAGACTTCTCTGCTCCTGGGCTGGTGGAGGGGAGGTCTTGCCATTTTTCTGTCTCCTTTCTTTTTATAGTCCCAGAATTCCTATTCAGAATATCTTGTCTCCTCCCTTCCGCTCACCCTCCAACTCCCTCCACCCACTCCATCACCTGGTCTCCCCCGTATTAGGTGGGTAAAGAGAATATAGTATAGTAACCCCCCACCTTCATTGCTGGGTCAAGATTTTCACTGGTGAATAGACAACATGGTGCAAGGTGCATAATAAATATTTGTTGAATACATGGAAAAATCAATGATGTTTTAGGAAAATAATTTTTAAGTTCTATATGTCCAGGTGGCCCCAGCCTACATTCTTCAGCATTTGAATTCTGTCAAGTTGACTGCAACCTCTCTCTTTTTCTCTCTGGCTCCCCACCCCCTCCTTCCCTTGGCTCTCTGCTTCTCCCTCCCCACCCTTGGTGCAGAGGAGGCTGGCAGCTGTGTGCAGGATGGGCAGAGGTATAATGATAAGGATGTTTGGAAGCCGGAGCCCTGCCGGATCTGTGTCTGTGACACTGGGACTGTCCTCTGCGACGACATAATCTGTGAAGACGTGAAAGACTGCCTCAGCCCTGAGATCCCCTTCGGAGAGTGCTGCCCCATCTGCCCAACTGACCTCGCCACTGCCAGTGGTTGTAATTTATTTATTTCCTGTTCAACATAAATAAATTACTTGCAAGCACTGCAAACATGCTCCTATAGATACTGGTCGTCTCTGCAAAGCAGAGGGGCTAGTTATCCATGGGACCTGGTAGCTGGGGTAGAAAGGAAAGGCCACTTCTCACTTGCAGGTTGAAACTGAGTGAACGAGCCTGAGACACTAGAGAGGTCCTTCTTTGCCCAACATCTCCAAAAACATTTGCTTCCAAGACACATGAAGGACAGATGTGATTCTACAAAAAAAAAAAAAAGTCCTCTCTGAAATCATCTCTGCAAATTACTAGAGCAAATGCTCTGTCTGGCCAATCCACGAATTAATTCCTCCTCTGCCACCTACACCTTGTCTTCTCCTTAGAAGACTTCTATGTATGTGGTCTTCAGTGTGGAGAAAGCTCTGCCAGCTAGTGGGGAGACTGCAGGGGCAGAGGCTCCCTCTTTGAGTTATGGAACATTGGTGGTAGTTTCCTCTCTGCTATTACCTCTCTTGGAGTTGACCATTAATTCAGAAGCAAAATAATAGGAGAGGGAAGGGCTAGGCTTTGGGAGTTCTAGTGGGGACGGGTGGAGACAGAGCCCCATGTGTCTGCACTGTAGTGGGTGGTTATAAACTCCCAGTTAGATCCAGTGCTGGTGGATGATATATGTGCAGGTGACCCCTTCCCAGCATTCATACAGATGTCCTATCTCCCTGCAGAGTGAGTGGGGACACTTGTGTAGGTTTTTTGGGTAGTTCTTGCTATCCCCTTCCTGCTGAAGTAGAGAAGGCCGTGGCAAGGGAAGTGAGAAGCTGCCTTTCCTTAACACTTCACCAACACTGGCTCCCTAATGTGCAGATTCCCAGATCCTTTCTGAGGGGCCCATGTGAGCGAAGTGTTGATTGCCTTTACTATTTTGCTGCTACTGTGAAGGAGAGGTTATTGACTGGGGATGGCACAGGCTATGATGCTCCGATGCTCTTCATAACTCATATGCCTTGCTGTTTTTGTGTTTTTATTTGTGCTTGCTTCAAGGAGACCCGGCTCTAATGTAAGACCTTTCTAAGTACCTAACTCTTCCTCTGGGAGGGCTTGGGGTTCGGGAAGGGCTCCCTACCCTGTGGGGGGAAGAGAGACTGAATCTGTGCTTTCCTTCTTGTGGCTGATTAGATCTTGAGCTCTTCATTGCCTTTTTGTGCTGCCCTTGCTCCTTTCTTTTGCATGCTGCCTGCTTTTTGAATAACAAAGTCTGGGTCACCTCCATTCCTCACGGGACCTCAGCAACCCCAGGGCCACAGTGGCCCTAACACCCCAACAGAGGGGTTCAGTGGAGTCACAGGAAGCTGCCGCCTTCCTTGGTTGTGTCCTTTTACTTGTTTGATCTAATGAGTGTTTGAGTGACAAGAATAGGTATTTTTCCATCTCAAGATTCTTACCTTCTTCTTCTCTATATTTTTTCCCTTGCAGGGCAACCAGGACCAAAGGTAAGGGCTTTCTTCTTTTTCTTTTTTCATATTTTTTTGGCTTTATATTTCCTGCTTCAAAAGCAATGCTATGTTAATCCAGTCTGTGATTTTTTAGACATCAGAAGATATCTGTTTCAGAGGGCACCTCAACACAGGGGCTGCTGGCAGGGTTTTAGACTAGGGGCTTAGTGGGCTTACTCAGCTTAATCCTGTGAATGTTTCATGTTTCAGGGACAGAAAGGAGAACCTGGAGACATCAAGGATGTAAGTGCAAATTATTCTCACCCGGTATTGCAGCTGCTGCTCTAAATGGGTCATTTCCTTGTGCTCTCCTCTAACTTACCATCCTGTGGGGCTCTCTCTCACAGATTGTAGGACCCAAAGGACCTCCTGGGCCTCAGGTAAGAGAGGGAGAAATCCCTTTCTCCATCCCTTCCTTGCTGCGCGCAAGTTACTGATCTGCAGGCTCCTGGCCTTGCTGTCATCTTACCATGTTCTTTACCTTCAGGGACCTGCAGGGGAACAAGGACCCAGAGGGGATCGTGGTGACAAAGGTGAAAAAGTGAGTAAAAAGCAATGCTGCTTGACCCTGGTGGACTTCCCAGGTCCCCCAAGGCCCCACCACGTGTTTAAGGGCCTGGTCACCTCTTAAACAGCAGCCAAGGGACAGATGGCTCTTGGAGAAACACTGCTTCCCATTGATGCCTTTTTCTCTTTATGCCAAGGGTGCCCCTGGACCTCGTGGCAGAGATGGAGAACCTGGGACCCCTGGAAATCCTGGCCCCCCTGGTCCTCCCGGCCCCCCTGGTCCCCCTGGTCTTGGTGGAGTAAGTATCCTTACTTCCCATTCCTTCAGGCTGTCCCTCCAGAAATGTGGCTTTTAAATTGCTGCTTGCACTTACCTGGCTGGCTCCCAGGGCTGCCAGCAGTGTGTACATAGCCTGTCCATGGGCTTTGCCCTCAGGCCTGTAATTTAGAAGAGTCACATATTAGACATGAGACTGTGGTGCTAAGGGCTGGCTTTTTTCACTAACTGGGATTCTATAAAGAAAGTCCTCATTACCTGGCTTCCTGGCATCTGTACCATGTAGTTGATGCTGGGGGGTGGGTGTAAGGGATAGGAGGAAGGATGACTGGGCACTTGTATTTCCCTGGAAGACGAGTGACCACTGTCCTTGGAAGACATTTATCCTTGGTTCTTGCCAAGTACATTCCAAGCAACTATTTACTCTCATGAAAGAGCTCCACTGAGTGAAGGTGTGTGGCTAAAGTCAATTTTGGAATCAAACCAATCAACAAATTATATGATTGCCTAGTTTTTGCAGGTTTGCTATTTTGATGTTTGCTGTATTTTAAATTCTTAAACTCAAATGGGCTCACAGATGCCTACTACATCTCTTGCTGAAATATTCCAAGACTGTTGATTTTAGTCTTTTGCTGGGCACTAAAGTCTTAAAGAATAAATAACACCCTTAGAAGGTTTGGTTATGTTTCTCCATATATGTTAAATAACATCTGTCATATTTTAGAGCATAAAAATAATTTTATAAAATGAAATGCAAGGAACTGATACTTCCTCAAATAACACTTTCCCTTCCAGTGAAATGACTTTGCCACTGTCATCTAATAATCCATTCCCAAAATTACTTTCCAGGCATCAGTGGTAATTCTGATCAATGATAGGTTAGTCTCCAACAATCAGAGTTTATCTCAGTGGAGTTCTTTGTATCCATATAGAGCTTACCTAGCCAAGTAGGGAAGACCTAGTGCCTTTCAACCTCCTAATGTTGTTGGGTTTCTTTGCAGAACTTTGCTGCCCAGATGGCTGGAGGATTTGATGAAAAGGCTGGTGGCGCCCAGTTGGGAGTAATGCAAGGACCAATGGTAAGAAAAGACACTAGTTCTTTGCAACCGAAATGGCAGGAGGTGGCCCTTAGCAGAGCCAGAGAGTCTGACAACCTCTGCTTTACAGATAATTGCTTAGAGTGGCTCTCCTCCGTAGTTATGTAACCTCCCATTCAGCTAGCCCAAAGCATTTGGTTTTTAATGGCAATGGATGCCACTTTTAATGATGCGCTGGAGTGACTAAGAAGAATGAAGACGGGGAGATGCATATAGGCTGATCTGTTAGAAGGCCAGTTGCTATTGCTCTTGGAATGAGAACTGAAGAATGCAGACAGCAGCTACTGTTCTCCAGCATCCACAGACTTCCAGCAGGAAATCTCAGCCCGCAGCTCTGACTTGGCACATGCTAAATGAAACTCAGCCTTTAGTAAACATGGCTGCTGTCCAGGAGAAAGCAAGGCCAGCTTTTCTGTCCAAATGGTGCCTGTAAATAAAAATAGAGTGTTGCGTGGGGAGTGGGAAATGAGAGGGAGAAGCCACTCTAGGCCCCTTGCCCACAGAGTAACTTCTTGTCCTTTGCCCGGGCTGTTGGCTGGGAGAAGATGGCACACTGGAGGCCACTGAGGAAGCATGTGCAGTAAACCGCTCATTTTCTGTTCCGATGCAGGGCCCCATGGGACCTCGAGGACCTCCAGGCCCTGCAGGTGCTCCTGTAAGTATCTGCAAGTCTTTTTGCCTCCATTGTGTCGCAGATGATTCCCAAGCACTATGATGTTTTAGCAGTTTATAGGGATTGACCTGGTATCCTCATTTTACTTTTTAGGGGCCTCAAGGATTTCAAGGCAATCCTGGTGAACCTGGTGAACCTGGTGTCTCTGTGAGTACCAGCACGGCCCTGTCCCTTCTCTGGGGGAGCCTCTAATGATAGACCACTAGGACCGCAGCTGCTGTCCCTCCCAGGCTCTGCCCAGCTCTTTCCCACAGTCGGTGGCCCCAAGGAAATTCAGATGTCACTTCCTAGCTGTGGAGGAACTCTGACAGACAGCCCAATGTGGCAAGGACCACCAGGGACTCTGTCCTAACAGCCCCCTTTCCGGGTCACCCCAGCCTGTGCTATCTGCTGCCTCCCACTATGATCTCTGCACCTTTGCTCTGACCTTCCCATCTTTCTTCTTCATAGAAGAACTGGCTTCCAAAACTACAATGTCAAAGTTTTGTCCATTGCTTAGGTGTCTTCCCACTCTAGCCATCTCTTACACTATCTTCCTTTGTTTGTAGGGTCCCATGGGTCCCCGTGGTCCTCCTGGTCCCCCTGGAAAGCCTGGTGATGATGTGAGTATACACGAGTAGACAAATGAGGAGCTGCCTCCTTTGAAAGGGCCTGGAGAGGGTGTGTGCTTGGGGAGTGACAGGGAGGCACCCAGGGTGGAGGTGTCTTGAGGAGCAAGACTGGGCAGTCCCAAACCCTGACGCCATCTCCTATCTATATGGCCACTGTGACTGTGCTGGCAAGTTCCCTGGGGACTGCTTTGGATCCAAGGGGAAGACAAATAATTAAAACATCATTAGCCCCAGGAAGGGAAATTGAGAAATGAGAGAAGGGAGAGAAAAAATACAAGGCAGAAAGATGTAGAGAAGGAAAAACAAAGAAAGAAGCGTTCAACAACCCAGCATTATCTTAATTGTAAATGAGTTAGAAAAAGCACAGCCTGAGTCAGGATGTCTACAAAGGATGCAAACGAAATGAAGAGACAAGAGTTGGCACTCTTGTGCTATTTTTATGAATTGCATTAGACAGTAAAAGTCTCTTGAGGTTAGGGAGAGCACATACAGTCAGCAGAACCTAGGAGAGGAGAGAAAAAGCCTCTCAGGGGAAGTTGGAGGCTGGTGAGGACAGAGGAGCTTGCCCATGGGCTATGCATGTGTCCAAAAGAATAAATGGTGACCCATGAAAGGCATCCAGGCACGTGGAGTCTGAAGGAGGTGAGGGAGATAAGTGAGCCGGTAGGCAAAGGCATGGAGGGCTGGAAGGAGGGAAGCCCTCTGGGGTGCCCCCACTATGCTACTGCGTCTCTGAGGAAGCTGGGATATCTCTCTGTCTCCCTTCAGGGTGAAGCTGGAAAACCTGGAAAAGCTGGTGAAAGGGGTCCGCCTGGTCCTCAGGTAAACGCCACCTTTCCCAGCCTCAGGCATCTTTCCTAGCGTCTCCCTCCCTGTGGCCTTAAACACAGTGCATCCAGTTCAATGAGGTCACTTCTGAGATGAAACACCAGTAGCCCCTATATTTATCACGACCATGTTTGTAATTTCCACTCAGGCTCTCATGAGGGAGGCTGGGCAGTTGTTATTTATACCACTTTGCATAAAATGGGGGGTACGGGGAGGGGTGGTCTGGGTTTTACAGAAAGAGCTGTCCAAGTGTGGGGATTCGAGACAACGCCCTGGTGGCCCAAGGGAGCTGGAGGCCCTCCTGCAGCCCAGGGCAGCTTTCCACTGTTATTTTACTCTGTGCTCTGAACACCTCCACTTTGGATTGCAGGGTGCTCGTGGTTTCCCAGGAACCCCAGGCCTTCCTGGTGTCAAAGGTCACAGAGTAAGTATCACGGGTGAGAAGGTTGGAAGGAAGAGATGCCTGGTGGGAGAGAAAAGCACTTTGGGGTGCGTGCATTTCTTCCAACTTAGGTTTCCCAGAAGTCTGATTGAACATTTTCTCTTGTTCCCTAGGGTTATCCAGGCCTGGACGGTGCTAAGGGAGAGGCGGGTGCTCCTGGTGTGAAGGTGAGAGGCCAGAAAGTACAATGGGATGGGGAGGAGGGAGACAATGAGGAGCCCCTCTTCCTAGCCAGGGAGACACTGTGGAGCTCAGTGGAACTAGCTCCTCAGAACAGCCTTGGCTGGGAACACCAGCCCTACATCCTGATGGGCCAACAGCAGGCCTGGAGAGCTCAGGGCATTGTCCCTCACAGGACTGAAGTTTGTGTCAGTGCGAGCTGAGATGACCAGGGCTTTTGGCATCTTCCCTAGGAGTTTGCTGGCGGCCAAGAATGGGGTCCCAGACACTGACCTTGTGCATCATTTTTCTAGGGTGAGAGTGGTTCCCCGGGTGAGAACGGATCTCCGGGCCCAATGGTAAGTATGGACACCCTCCAGGAAGGTTTATCAAAGACTCTTCAGACTATCAGATGGCTGCAAAGAGCTCCCTTTGTGCAAAGTTCATATTCTGTGTTGTAGATTTCATCTGATTGTGAGCAAAAAGCAAAATGTATTAGACAGATGATTTGTTCAAGATTTCACCAACATTTCCTTAAGATAGCCATGTTATCACACTAAAGATGCTCCCATTTTAAAAAATTCTGTTGAGTCTCAACATTTTGTCAAGCTCATCTACTGCAAGGAGCAAGGTGTGCTTGTAACAAAGGTTCCCAATAGGTAGCAACAGGAACATTCGTGTGTTCCGCCTGTGGAGAAAACTGTTGGGTGTGATCTGAGGCATCCTGGCTAGTCAAGGAGCCAGCACCATCAGGAGGTCCTTGTTTTCCTGGGTGTGGCCATCCTCCCTCTCCTCTGTTATCCGCAAAGGGCCTGCAGGTAGAAATGGTCACCCTGAGCACCGTAAAGCCAACTCATGCTTAGGCTGTCCTGGTGTGTGTTCCAGGGTCCTCGTGGCCTGCCTGGTGAAAGAGGACGGACTGGCCCTGCTGGCGCTGCGGTGAGTAATTGACAAAGCCAAACACCACCATTTGCCGAGCACTTTAGAGTTTACAGGTTTGTTTCTCTTGACCCTCGAAACAACCCTGTGAGGCATAGGGAGTATTGTTATCCCTTAAGAATTCACCCCCAGTGTGCCCATCAAAACTTCCCAGGCTGAGTCTGCACAGTTGAAGGAGGAAGGATAGGAATGGGAGGGTCGATGGGTGAAAGCATGATTCTCTTAACCAGTCCAGATTATCAGGTAATCCCTTCAACAACCACCACCCACTCCCTGGGCAATCCAGCTGGAGTTTACAGACAGACTTAGCTGGCTATAGCACCACTGTGCTACTCTCTGTTCTTCCTGGTTGCTCAAATGCCCTAGAAAAGTGGAACAGGTGAGCATCAGCTCACAGGGCTGTATGCTGGCTGCTGCTGCAAGGGATGTTATGCTATAGTACCAGGGGCCACCATTCCATAGGCACTTCCTGTGTTTAATACCCTATATGCTTTACTTCATCTCATCTTCCTCCATATCCTGAGAGGTGGTTCTATTCTTCTCCCCATTTTACGGATGAAAAAACCGAGACACAGAAAGGTGAAATAGCTTAAGATAAATGGTGCCTTGCAGCCTTAGACTCTGGTGGCCTCTAGTTAATGTGGGAAATTAAGGGTGAGGGGATTGGCAGCTGATGGAGGGTGCAGGGTGCCAGACAGAGGCGTTTAGCTCTGATCCCTTAGCAATAGAGAGTCCTTGTAGGCGCTTGGTCAGGCGAGTGATGCGATGAAAGCTGTGTTTAAGAAAGATTATGCTTTCTGCTGATTTCATACCCCCAACACCCAAGCTCTGAGGCCCCTCCTCACAGGTCCTTGCAGGGCTGGCCAAAATAAAGCAGCTTCACTCCGTTGTGCTGCTTTCCAGCTAATGTGTCTGTTTGGCAGAAGTTTCCCTCAAAGGCAGATCAGTGAAATAAGCAGAAGCCTCGACCCCCCTTTGTCAGCCAGAGCTGCTGAAGTGCCTTGCCCCAGGGTCACTTTGTGTGAGGGGATTAGAGAGCACTGGGGCTGCCAAGAAACACTGCCGTTTCTACAGATTAGCAGGACGCTGGCTTGTGGCCTTTTAGCGAGGCTCAGAGCTGCGGTGGCCCTAGTCTGCATGGGCTAAAGACAAGCTCCATCTCCTGTCCTTGTTCCCTCCTTCCTGGGCACAGCCGCCCTGCTTCTTGGTTCTCTTTGTTGGTTCCTGTCCGCACGGTAGTTAGGCTGGCAGCGTGTGTAGGATTTGGCTTAGAAGATTGACAACGTTGCTTTTGAGCCCTTCTTTGCTCCTCCTCCCTCTCCCCTCCCATCAGACTCCTCTCTGGAGTCTGCTCTGCGAGGCCTCTGCTCTGTGGTGTCCCAGCAGCCTTCTCAGCCTTGACTTCCAGAAGGGGGCTGTGCAGTGTCCGGGGTGTGCAGGCCCCAGACACGGGGTGGGCTCATGGAGATCCAAGTGCTGATCTAGTGTCAAGGCTGGCCTGGAGACTGGGCTGGGTTGGCGTCTGCCTGCTGTGGTCATGTGCCCTCCCTTGGGCCTGTGTCCTCTCTCCAGACTTGCTGCAGGGAGAGGTGGCAGATGTCAGCCTAGTTCTGGCCTCTCAGAGCAGCGTGGCAGCTCCCTTTCACTCAGGCCCAGGCTGGGCCCTCCTGCTGGCTGACCCCTGGGGAGAGGGTGCTCCAGAGCTCCCCAAGGAACAGCTTCCCGAAGCAGCCAGGCCAGCCCAGAGGGGCTGTGGCCAATCCTGAAGCTTTATGTTCCTGCTGACATTTTTTCTAAGTTTTCTCTTGCTTTCCTCTTAAATGCCAATCTGGAGAGTCCCCGTTAGAAGAAATGGACCCCAGCCAGGAAGAAGAGTTGAGTTGTATTTAAAACACGAGCTCCCCCTAAAGCATCCTTCTTTAGCTTCTAAGGAGAGGCAGAGACTGGCAGGCAGGACTCAGCAGGAAAAGGTACCCCCCTGACCTGCTCAGTCAGGCCCTAGGCCCAGCTCCACCCAGCCTGTGGCCCTCAGACTTTTGGTAAAGAGTTCCCTGGGCCTTAAGGAACCTTGAGAGAGCATTTGAGGGGTGCCACCACAAACTTGGCAGAAAAAACCCTCCCCCTCCAAGTCCAGTCCTAGAGAAGGAGCTGGCAACCTTGCCTTGCTTTGTAAGCCAAAGCCTCTTAGGGCTTGAGCTCAGATGTAGTGTTTGAGCTGTGGCTGGTGCCCTGCCCCATCAGGGAGCCAGTGGTAGACGTCCTGTGGGCATCTTTGTTTTCCGTAAGAGCAGGCTGTCTGGGGATGGGCCAGAGGAAGAGGCAACCTGGAGTCAACCAAGAGGAGGCCTTAACCAAGCCTTAACCACAGAGGTTAACCAAGCCTTGAAAGCACTTACCCCTGAGCAGGCAGGAAGCACTGAGTCCACATGGTTGCCTCGCTGTTTCATTTCCTTACACTCAATTCTCTCAGTCTTTAAATGATCACTTGGCCTTGAAGTTACGGATGTTTGGGGTCTGAACTGAAGTTGAAGAAAAGAGGAAATGATTTAAGCTTTGTTTAAGATTAGGGGCCAGGTGCGGTGGCTCACGCCTGTAATCCCAGCACCCTGGGAGCCTGAGGCGGGTGGATCACCTGAGGTCAGGAGTTCCAGACCAGCCTGGCCAACATAGCAAAACCCAGTCTCTACTAAAAATAACAATAAAAAAATTAGCCAGGTGTGGTGACACATGCCTGTAATCCCAGTTACTCAGGAGGCTGAGGCAGAATTGCTTGAACTTGAGAGGTGGAGGTTGTAGTGAGCCAAGACCGCACCACTGCACTCCAGCCTGGAGACAGAGCCAGACTCCGTCTCAAAAACAACAAAAAAAAGATTAGAAGAAGCCCATTACTGCCCTCTGGCCACCCACTCACACAGACACCAAAACTGCAGCCCACACCTCGCCATCCTCGTGCTCTGCCCTGGGACACCCCAGGCACAGTGTGTCCTTCGTTTTCTGTAAGGGTGGGCTGGGAGCAGGGACGGACAGGGCCTGTGGGCACCTCTCATGGTCACTTCCTTCTTGCTCACAGGGTGCCCGAGGCAACGATGGTCAGCCAGGCCCCGCAGGGCCTCCGGTAAGTTCATTTCATCCTCAGCAGGTCATTGTTGCTGTGCTTTAAGTCCCGTTAAGCAGCCCAAGGCAGTCTGCAGGGCGTATTGGGTGCAACCACAACAGCACTCCGATGTCTACTGGAAAGGGGGAGGAAAGAGAAGAAGTTTGTAGATATCAATTGAGCATATCGATAACAAGCTTTGAAGCATGGGCTCATTTTCCTCAGCCATCCTTTCAGCAGTCTTTTTAGAGGAGGGAGGTCAAAGGAGTTTCTGCTTCTCACCACAGATGTAGTCAGAAACTTGCTTTGCCTTCTGAAGCCAGGCAAAGTTTCCTGGGGACGCTGGCAATGGGGACAATTTTCATCCAAGGCCTTTTAGCCACAATGGATATGGAGTGAAATCAGTACAGAGGAGGGAAGGAGTGTGAGGTGTGGGGGTGGCTCGCTTTGGAGGCCAGAACTGGCATTCACCTCTCTTCTCATCCGCCTACTCTCTCCAGGGTCCTGTCGGTCCTGCTGGTGGTCCTGGCTTCCCTGGTGCTCCTGGAGCCAAGGTACGTGCCCTGTTGTCCAGTCAGGAATTTCTGGGTGCTGAGAAGCTGTCCTTTCCCCGTAACCCTTGCTCATTGCTCCCTCAACAACCACCTGCTCCCTTCTGAGAAGTAGCTCCCCACCCCCCCCCCCCCACTGGCCCCTCCATCCAGGCAGGGCAAAAAGCCAGACACTCGCAGTCTCACCTGGAGGGAAAGTAAGACAGAAGATAAAATGTGGGAGATCCAGTTACAACTTTGGAGTGGGGAAAGGTGGACAGAGAAGAAGACGGGGATATACCATAGGCCTGGCAGGGGCAGAAGGCCAGGAGTGGCAGCACAGGGAAGCAAACCTAGGGGAGACCCAACAGCTGAGCAAGCTCGGGGCCCTGACGGGCACTGGAGGGAACTGGGCAGGGAAAAGGGCACAGGCAGGGAGCCCCTGCTCCCTTCTGGGTTTCTGCTTCATTTGGGGTGCCTGGCTCTTCCAAACCATGTTAAGGGAGTTCTCTGGAGGATTACTAGAGGCCAGTGGGAGGCCAGCCAGTTCAGGCACAGGCCTCTCAGCCCAGGAAGGATTCCAGTGTGAACGTCCCTGGGAATGAATAAGGAGCCTCCATGTGTCACTGGCATCAGGTTGCTTTTCCCCTCCTGGGGGTTTCCATGGCAACCAGACAGTGTCTGAGGTCCCGGAGCCGGGTGAAGGAGACCCATTGTGAAGAGGGACAGCGGAAGGTGAGGGGGGCTGACCTTTGGAAAATAATAATTACCACAGTGAAGCAGGAATGTTCTGAGAAGAAACCTGAGGAGGCTCTGCCCTCTCTCCAGGTCAGCAGCCCTCCCCAGGGACTCTGCCATCTAGAGTGGGTTGTAATTTTCAGGAAAAAATGAAAGTAAAAGCACAAGCCATTTTGTGGGGAGGGGGCTTGCCAGAGGCCCCCGCTAAGGGGAATTGGGCTGTATTGAGAGCAGGGAGGGGCAGAGTCCCCATGTGCTTTTGCCTTGGCTTTCTGGCTTACTGAGAACAGACTGGGGCCGGAGCCAGGGTGTCACTGTTCACCTGTCAGCCAGATGGGAGTGAGGTGGTGCTCTGAGCTGGGATGTTCAGAGACTTAGAAGGGACCTCAGTTCCTCAATAAAATAGAAAAACAGGAGGTGGGGGAGAGAGCGGTGTCCGTCCATCATCCCACGGTGCCAGGATGGCAGGGTCCCCAGCCCACGCTTTTCTGATGGTGTTGATGGAACAGCAGGTTGCCCATTGCTGTAGTATGTAGCTGTGCCGTGGCATGTGGAGGCTCACTGTGTAGAGATGAGGTAAGCAGTAGAGGAGGCAGGCGTGGGAAGTCATCAAGTCATCGGCTCGGTCAGGCAGGGAGAAAAACGGCAGCGTGAACTGTGTGTGAACGCACATGTTCATGTGCAGGGTTGGATGCATGTGCATAATTTAGTGCTGTGCTTGCAGCTGGCCCTGAGCTATTGCCCACCCACTAGAGGTCTGTGTCCCCTCTCTTCTTCTTCATTTCATCCTCCCTGTCTCTTCCCAGGGTGAAGCCGGCCCCACTGGTGCCCGTGGTCCTGAAGGTGCTCAAGGTCCTCGCGGTGAACCTGGTACTCCTGGGTCCCCTGGGCCTGCTGGTGCCTCCGTAAGTGCAGCTTCTCTTTGGCCTGGGGGGGTCTGGGGTCTGTGGCTTTGGAACTCTTGACTCTGTACTTTGCTCTGACAGTTGTGGGCTCCAACCACCAAACCTTCATTCTGGCCCAATGCCTGTCCCCATCTCTAGATGTATTCCCTTCTATCCCATCTTCCCCTTGAAACACATAGTGGGAATGTCCCTGAAATGGACAGCACCTATGCCAGGTCCCTGGATCTGGATCCCGGAGGGCTGGAGGTGGTTGGGGTTCATTCTTTGCTGCTTATTTGACAATGTCTCCTTTTTCAGGGTAACCCTGGAACAGATGGAATTCCTGGAGCCAAAGGATCTGCTGTGAGTGTTGCCCGTGGACTTTGCTACCCCAGGAGAGCCCAGTCCTGCCTCTCCCCTCTCCTGACACCCCTCCCTTCTTCTCATGCCCACAGGGTGCTCCTGGCATTGCTGGTGCTCCTGGCTTTCCTGGGCCACGGGGCCCTCCTGGCCCTCAAGGTGCAACTGGTCCTCTGGGCCCGAAAGGTCAGACGGTAAGAGCCCAAAGTGACCCCCAAGTTCCACTGACATCTCTGGAGTCAAACCCCATCACCCCTCTTTCCCATGCTCTCCTGCCCTGGCCTCACAGCGGCCTCCATCCGAGGGCATCTTGAACAGGGGTTCTGGGGAGGGGCAGGCTCCCTGGAGAGAATCTGGTGTGAGGACCTGCCTCTCTTTTCAAGGGTGAACCTGGTATTGCTGGCTTCAAAGGTGAACAAGGCCCCAAGGGAGAACCTGTGAGTATCTGCCCCCAAGCCCTTGTCTTCTCTGCTGCTGTTCTATGAGGCACAGGCCTCAGCCCCACTGACCCACCGCCTACCTCCTCCAGGGCTCTATCCCCCAATCTGGGTCCTTTCAGATTATGCCTGGAGGAGACTTAACAGGGCTGAGAAGGCCCAGATACAGCTTCAGCTCCCATCCTTGGTTTGGCCAGTGTGAACAGTTGGATCTTTAGCCCCTCTCACTTCCCTCTGCCCTGCCACGGCTCGTCCTTTATGGCCTCTCGTCCTCAAGCCACCCCCAGCCCTGAAACAGTTGCCAAGGCTACTTCCTCCATACTCTGAGTCGAGGCTTGCTCCAGGGCCAGGTGAAGGCTCACTCTGTTTCTCTTTTTTGCTGGTCCTCAGGGCCCTGCTGGCCCCCAGGGAGCCCCTGGACCCGCTGGTGAAGAAGGCAAGAGAGGTGCCCGTGGAGAGCCTGGTGGCGTTGGGCCCATCGGTCCCCCTGGAGAAAGAGTTAAGTGAATGAGGAGGCTCCATCCCATGGGGCCTGTGACCTCGAGAGGGAAGTGGAGTCCTTGTGGTCCGTGTTCTGGTCAAGTCCTGTGACTTTTCCGCATGTCATCCTCCTCTTTCTCCATCCACACCGCGGGGAGAGGGAGTCTGATCCTGAGTCGTGCCGCCAACCACCAGACTGACATGAAATAGTCTGAGCTCCTTCCCAGGAAGCGGGGCAGGCTCCAGAAGTTAACCTCTGAGAATCCTGCAGGCCACAGCTACTGCTCCCCAGAAATTGGGGTTGGTGGGTTAGCGGGATGGACCCGCTGGAGCCTGGCTGGTTTGGGGCTGTTCTCACTCACTGCCTCTCCTCCCTGTGGCTCCTTAGGGTGCTCCCGGCAACCGCGGTTTCCCAGGTCAAGATGGTCTGGCAGGTCCCAAGGTGAGTGGGAGAAGAGGGGCTGGGGTCCCTCCCTGCATCGCTGAGGTCACGTGGTATCCCACTGACTCCCTGTGTACCCTTGTAGGGAGCCCCTGGAGAGCGAGGGCCCAGTGGTCTTGCTGGCCCCAAGGGAGCCAACGGTGACCCTGGCCGTCCTGGAGAACCTGGCCTTCCTGGAGCCCGGGTAAGTAGCAGAGCTGCTGTTGCACTTGGCTTCAGACCCTCAGGCCCTTCCTGGCTGGCTCCTTCCAGCCCTGCACTGCCAGGATTGGGAGGTCCTGGGGCCGGCTCCTGACCCCACTCTCTTCTCTCTCCTGAACAAAGGGTCTCACTGGCCGCCCTGGTGATGCTGGTCCTCAAGGCAAAGTTGGCCCTTCTGTAAGTCTATACTCTGAGGGCTGCTAGGAGGGTGGGGAGATCTCCCTGGGGAAGCAAGGGAAAAGAGAGATGGAGTTTGGGTTAGGGAGGCCTGAAGTACTGTGAATTTTGAGAATTGTGACAGGGGGTAGATGGTAGGCACTGGGGCCAGATGTAACCTGTGCAGTAGCTGTGAGCACTGAAAATGCCACCCCAGTATGCATTCGGGGCTTATCCTTGGGGGAATGATGACATCGTGTGTGCACTTTCTGGGGCAGCTTTCTAAGTTCAGCCGTGTCTTGTTGTAGATGGGCCCATGGGTGTGATGTGGTCAATCCTAGATGCTGAGCATGTGTGGCTGGTGCCTAGTCCTGGGCCTGCCATGTAGGCCCTTAGTGGATGTTGGGTGGATGGATGTGGTCAGAGTGTCTATGTTCTGAGAATGGTGTTCTGTCTTTCAGGGAGCCCCTGGTGAAGACGGTCGTCCTGGACCTCCAGGTCCTCAGGGGGCTCGTGGGCAGCCTGGTGTCATGGGTTTCCCTGGCCCCAAAGGTGCCAACGTAAGTAATAATTTGCTCTTCTATTTCCTTCCATGTGGTGCTACCTACCTCCCTGCCCTCTTGGGGAAAGGGCTGGGTCCTGAGTAGAGTTTAACCAGGGACAGTGATGAGTGGGGCTCCTGTGCCATGGGTGGCAGTGGGGGTCTGTATGTGATTTGGGGAAAATCCATGGCCCCACAGAGCCTCGGGGCATTGCGGCCATAATTGTTCCATGTGGCAGTGCCCAGCAGGCTGGTTGCCATTATGGCCCCTGAACAGAAGAGAAGGGCTGGTACTTTGCTTTATCTTGGCTGTCCATCAGGATGTGGCCCCAAGCCTCAGTCCCTGCAGCCCGCTCTGCCCCCAACTCCCTCCCAAACCATCCGCCTCATGGCCCTGCCCTCTCTTTCCTTCAGGGCGAGCCTGGCAAAGCTGGTGAGAAGGGACTGCCTGGTGCTCCTGGTCTGAGGGTAAGTATCCTTCCCCGCTGCCCATGACTTGGTGTTGGCCGGGCATCTGCAGGGAGGACAGGGGAACAGCCTCCCCATGGCATGGTCCCGGGACCCCTCAGTATTGAGTGTTGATCTCTGTGGCTGAGCCCCATGCTGGCTGGGCCCTTTGGGTGTCTACACAGGGAGACTTCTGTTTGCCATTGGTCAGCAGGCCGGGGAGCTGGGGAAGGCTTCCATGCTGAGAACAGCTAAGAAAAGACGGGGCCTGGGAAGGAAGGGAGGGGAAGGTGTGGAAATGGAGCTCAGCTGGGGTACCGTGGAGGTCTGGAAACTCTGGGCCAGAAGTACCTTTGCCCAATCCTAGGGGGACTGCAAGCGGGAAGAAAAGCGTGTCATTGAATTTTCTTTTTCTCTTCTGTCTAGGGTCTTCCTGGCAAAGATGGTGAGACAGGTGCTGCAGGACCCCCTGGCCCTGCTGTAAGTACCTGCCCAGCCTCCCCAGGTGGCCCTGGGGGCAGGGGCTGGGAGGGGTGGGGGTGGGAGAGCCCATCCATTAATGGAGCTGACAGATGTGAATGTGGGCTGAGCTGGTACACCAGACTCACTCTGAGCTGAGGCAGGGTGTCCCAGGAGGCTGTGTGGACCCACATTGGTGGAGAGGAGTGTGGGTGGCTGATGGGAGTGCAGGGAGGCATGTATGCACTGTCTGAGCAGTGCAGGAAGACGCCTGTGCTGCCCACCCTGCTCACCTCCCCTGGGCCCTACTAGCTGTGGCTCTCAGGGTCTCTGGAACACTGGCTCAGCTCACCTTTTCTTTTCCACTGCAGGGACCTGCTGGTGAACGAGGCGAGCAGGGTGCTCCTGGGCCATCTGGGTTCCAGGTAGGTGGCTGGACCAGGCTCTCTGTGCAGTCCTTTGCCATACCCAGGGCTCCCTGGGACAGCAGCAGGCACTATCGGTGGAGGGCCCACACCTCTTGCAGGGTGCCAGGCATCGAGCCTTCCCTGCACCCCTGGCTGTCACTGCTGCTGCTTCCTTTCTTTGGGTCTGCCCTATACTGTGCCTCCCTGGGGGCCAGGGCAGCAAACTCACTCCTTTGCTAATGCTTGTCACTTCGGCTTCTAGGGACTTCCTGGCCCTCCTGGTCCCCCAGGTGAAGGTGGAAAACCAGGTGACCAGGTGAGTATGGGGCTCTTTGGACCTGCAACCTGTTTAGATAGGAAGGTCTTTTCTGATGCCTAGGAGGCAAGGGCAAGAGGGCATGAGGAACCCTGTGAGGCCTGGAAATGTCCTGGACCCATGTCCCAGCCTCCACAGATGACACAATCCCCCATGGGAGGAGTGATATTCAGCCCTGCTGTGGAGAATTGTTCAGGGGTCTGTGATATGAAGCCTTCACTCTCACACATCTTTCTTTGTTCTCCAGGGTGTTCCCGGTGAAGCTGGAGCCCCTGGCCTCGTGGGTCCCAGGGTGAGTGTCCTGTTGGCCAATGCGGGCTGCCTCCTTGGGCCTGCCCTGGGTCCTATGCTCCTGCTCCTTTCCCCACCTCCCTGCTTCTCCCTGGACCTTCTCCCTCACTGCTGTTGGTTGATCACTTCTTGGTGTCTCTGCCGCAGGGTGAACGAGGTTTCCCAGGTGAACGTGGCTCTCCCGGTGCCCAGGGCCTCCAGGGTCCCCGTGGCCTCCCCGGCACTCCTGGCACTGATGGTCCCAAAGTAAGTGAGGCTGCATCCTGTAGGGGTCTTCGTGGTAGCCTGGGAGTCCCACTGAGCAGGGAGAAGAGGAGCGGGCTCAGGAGGAATGAAGAACAGAAGTGGGGGGAGCTGGAAAGGAGGGCTACATGGGAGGAAGGGAAGGAAGAGGGGTTTGGGGCCCTGGTTACCCAGGCTCCATGAACATGGGTTCAGGGAGAGGTGCTGTCCACTACAGACTCCCTCTTACCTCCCTCCCCAGGGTGCATCTGGCCCAGCAGGCCCCCCTGGGGCTCAGGGCCCTCCAGGTCTTCAGGGAATGCCTGGCGAGAGGGGAGCAGCTGGTATCGCTGGGCCCAAAGGCGACAGGGTAAGTACTGAGGTTACAGCCTCTCACCAAAGCTGTGGCTTTGCCACATTCCTGCCCCTTGTGATCGCTTCCGTTCCCTCATGGCACCTGGTGATGAGGGTTTCTGTTAGCCCTTTTTGAGGAGCTTAAAGACTCCTTTCCAAAGCTCCCTGCCTTTTAGTGACATCCTTTCCCCTGTTCCTTCATCTCACCCCTGCTGCTCCTCACCCACCCTGAGACCACAGCAAATTCCTCTTGGGCAGGGACTGGGCTTTCCCTAGCACCCCAGCCTGGGTAGGACTGAGCAAACCATGGGGGTCCTGGGGTGCCCGGCTGAGGCGGCTGGTTTTCTCTTCCCTCAGGGTGACGTTGGTGAGAAAGGCCCTGAGGGAGCCCCTGGAAAGGATGGTGGACGAGTAAGTGAATGCGGGCTGCTGGACTGCTGGGCATTAGGATCCTAGCCCTGCACCCAGGAGAGCAGGAGAGAGGGCTGGGCAGTCTGCCACTGGGGTCCCTGGTCCTGTCTCTGTCGGGGCTGGGCAACTGCAGGGACTTCTCTGTTAAAATGGGGCCAGAGGGTAAGTGGGAGCTCTGGAGGCGGTGGGAGCACGCACCAAGGTTGGCTTGGTGCCGGGCCGCACGTGCTCGGCTGGCTCAGCCTGCCTCCCTCACCTCTACCTGCTCTCCCCGCAGGGCCTGACAGGTCCCATTGGCCCCCCTGGCCCAGCTGGTGCTAACGGCGAGAAGGTGAGTCCCGGCTCCTTTCCTCTCCACACCTTGCCTCCCTGTCACACCTCCTTCTTATCTCCTGCCAAAGGCGGTTCTGTCTTGTCCTCCCTCACCACTGTCACCCTCGGCCAAGGCTGTAAGGAGTGAAGAGGGGGTCCTCTCAGAAGTGAAGCCACTGGCAGTGTTCCCTGTTGGGTGGGGCAACTGGGCTGGGGTAAACACGCATTCAGCAGAGGCCCTCGAGAGGGTGCGGGTATGGGCTGCACAGTAACACAGGCTGTGCCAGGGGGACCTGGAGCCCCCTTCCCACGAGCAAGGCCCCCCAAATGCACTTTGCCCTCTCCCACTCTGCCTCCCCACCTTCTTACCCCAGCTCTTCCTCCCTTCCCCACCCTCAGGGAGAAGTTGGACCTCCTGGTCCTGCAGGAAGTGCTGGTGCTCGTGGCGCTCCGGTGAGTGTCTGCCCCTCTGAGCCTGGCTCTGCCCGAGGCCCCTGGGAACCAGAGAGCCAGGGAGTCGGCGCAGGCCCTCATGCTGCCTGGTGGCCCTGTGTGCTGCCAGGCACTGGCTCCCTCCCTACCCGCTGGGTCTAGGGTGGGAGGAGAGATGGGAAGGGAAGGGGGAAGGCACGTCACTCCCATCATGTGTTCAGGGTGAGGGCTTTTGGGTTAACAGAGCCTCTGCCTGCGTTCAGGACTAAGGCTGCTTTCAGATCCCCGTCTCTGGGGAACAGGAGGCTGGGCAGGGCCCAAGGGGCTCTTGGAGGGGAGCAGAAGCAGGTCAGGCAGCGGGGCCTGACCTCTCGCCATGCCCCCTTCTCTCACAGGGTGAACGTGGAGAGACTGGGCCCCCCGGACCAGCGGGATTTGCTGGGCCTCCTGTGAGTATCTCTGTCCATCCTCCTGGGTCCCTCCACTCAGGCCAGTTCCACATCCAGCACCCTCGGGCATCGGAGCTTGTCGGGGAGGGAAATGGATGCTCCTCTCCTCTCCTTTCCCGCCTCCATACTAATAGAACCATCATGTCCAGACCAGGACACACATGCAGATACTCACAGAGTCTCCCGCTCTTCTGGAAGAGCTCCAGGGTTTTAGCCTGCCCCTCATTCACCTGCTTCCTCCTTCCCATTATAGGGTGCTGATGGCCAGCCTGGGGCCAAGGGTGAGCAAGGAGAGGCCGGCCAGAAAGGCGATGCTGGTGCCCCTGGTCCTCAGGGCCCCTCTGGAGCACCTGGGCCTCAGGTGGGTAACGCTGCACTCCAAGAATTGTTCCCTCAAGGAAGGGCTCCTGGCGTGCAGATGGGAGGGCCCCAGCAGGCTGCACAGAGGATGGTTCGCAGGCCTGGGAACACCCCCATGTTGGTAGAAGGAGCTTCCATGTGGCATGTGGGCTGTGTGGGTGGGGTGTAGGGACTGACAGAGTACAGGCTGGCCACAGCCAGCCAGAACCAAGCTGCTGATCTCCTGGGGAGGAGGGGGCGGTGGCAGGAAGAGCTTCCCGGGAGGCCAGACCCCAGACGGGTTCTGTGGTTGCCTGACAGGCTTCTCCTAGAACACAAGTCTCCTGCGGCAGAGGGGACAGAGCTGCCTGTGGCAGCCTCTTCAGGCTGGGTTTTTAGTGCCAAGAAAGCTGCATCTTCGAAAACCTCAGGGGTCCATTGTTGGGGCTCAGACAGAAGCCCACTGTCTTCCTTGGGCCACTGGGCCTCACTGTCTCCCTCTTTCCTTTCCAGGGTCCTACTGGAGTGACTGGTCCTAAAGGAGCCCGAGGTGCCCAAGGCCCCCCGGTGAGTGAGGCCTCTGATACCCCACCCTGCACCTCACAAAGAGGCCTGGCCCCAGAGGCTCCCATGGCGGGGGGTGTTCTGGGATGCCCCCGACTGTTTTCCCAGCCCTGCGTTGGTCCCCAGCCTAAGCCCACGCACAGCCAGGTGGGAGAGAGGGCGCCTGTGGGCTGGGTGCACTGTGGTCCCAGATTCCCCAGCCCGAGGCTTGCCCCTCGTTCAGCTCCCTGAAGTGCTGACTGTGGAAACCGGAGGCAGGGAAACAGCCTGTGCCTGCTTCTATGGCCAGACCCGGGGGCCCTTTCTCCCTCCCTGGCTCCCCCTTGCTGCTTTGCAGTCCCTCGCCCTTTCCATACCAGGCTCTGAGACCACCCCCGCCCCCCGCCCATTTTAATCTCAAACCTCCTGAGGGCTTGAGGTTCTCAGGGGCTCTCCTCTCCCCACACAGGGAGCCACTGGATTCCCTGGAGCTGCTGGCCGCGTTGGACCCCCAGGCTCCAATGTAAGTGATGCTCCTGGCATGAGAGGCACAGGCAGGCATGGAATAGCCTGGCCCAGCACCCAACAGGGTCTGGAGAGCTCCAGGCTGGCCTTCACTCCTCTGAGTCCGTTCCTGCCCCCTGGAGGAGTAGCTAACTGATCATGGGGACCTATCCCCTGAGGGTGGCTGGGGGCAGGGTTGTGGCCCTGCTGTTAGCCATGGGTGGCTGCCCTGCTGGCTCGGTGGGCAGGACAGGGCTGCCATGATTACCTTCATCCTGGACAGATGTTTCTTGAGCATGTTCTGTGCACTTGTCTGTGTGCTTTAAAGCAAGTCCGCATGTCCTGGGTCGCTCTCAGGGAGTTTGCATGGAGGGAGCAGTGGTGATGAACTCACTGGGTTCACCAGCGCCATAGGCAGAGGGAGCAAGTGCTGGGGGCAAGCTCAGGGGTCAGAGGGGCAGGGCTGGAGCGGCTCCTGAGGAAGGGGGATTGAGGACAAAGGGAGGAGGGAGGAGAGATTCCAAGTAGATGGGAGAAAGCAAAGCAAGCAGGAGCTGGAGAAGTTGGGGCTGGCTGCCCAGAGCTGTCTCACATGGTGAGAAGGTTGCAGCGGTAGATTGGGGTTGGGGGGGTTAAGCTGCTTGCCCTTAGTGTGGGGAGGTAGAGAAGCCCCCAGAGAGGAAACTGCTGTCACTGAGGCCACAGTGACTTTGGCAGCCTGGATGAGGAAGGGCGAGATGAGTCCTCACTTCCCGCATTTTCTCCTTCTAGGGCAACCCTGGACCCCCTGGTCCCCCTGGTCCTTCTGGAAAAGATGGTCCCAAAGGTGCTCGAGGAGACAGCGGTCCCCCTGGCCGAGCTGGTGAACCCGGCCTCCAAGGTCCTGCTGGACCCCCTGGCGAGAAGGGAGAGCCTGGAGATGACGGTCCCTCTGTAAGTCCCTCACCAGGCCCATGCCAAGGTCCCTGGGAGCAGGGTCGTGAGTGGCTTCTGAGCTCACAGAGCATGGGGTAGGAGGGAGCAGGGGCCGTGGGGATGCCAGGGAGCGGGGCTGCACAGACAGAGCTGTGCTGAGAGGACAGAAGAGGCTGGGCCACTGTCAGTTCTCATCTCCCGCCTCTCCTCTCTCAGGGTGCTGAAGGTCCACCAGGTCCCCAGGGTCTGGCTGGTCAGAGAGGCATCGTCGGTCTGCCTGGGCAACGTGGTGAGAGAGGATTCCCTGGCTTGCCTGGCCCATCGGTGAGTGTGGGGTATCCCTCCCTCCATCCAAGCTGGGCCCTGCCTGCCAAGGCTTCTACCTCCCTCAGCACCCTCAGGACTGTCCCTTGTCTGCCCTCTCCCTGAAGGGTCAGTGGGCCCTGGGCAGGGGTGCTTACCACTTGCACTCATCATCCATGTCTCTGTCCCTCCAGGGTGAGCCCGGCAAGCAGGGTGCTCCTGGAGCATCTGGAGACAGAGGTCCTCCTGGCCCCGTGGGTCCTCCTGGCCTGACAGGTCCTGCAGGTGAACCTGGACGAGAGGTGAGCAGTGAGACCCCCTGGGGTGGCCCTGATTGAGGAGAGGGGCCCTGTGAGTCTCTGTGCTGGGTCAGCCAGGACAAGTCCCAGTCAGGGCCCTGGAGAAGGGGGTGGCAGTGTCGGCCGACAGGCCTGAAAGCCTAGGTACAATGGGAAGGTTGTTGGGGAGAGAGACGGGCATAGAGACCAAGGGCTGCTTCCGGAAGGAGGAGGGAAACTTGGTGAGGAAACTTTGGCTTCAAAGTGTGAGTGAGTTGGGCAGAAGAGGAGAGGCCTGGGCTTCTGAGACGGGCTGGGGGAGCAGAGGGGAGATGGGCAGGAAGCAGCTCTAAATGCATTCTTGTTTCACTTTGTCCAGGGAAGCCCTGGTGCTGATGGCCCCCCTGGCAGAGATGGCGCGGCTGGAGTCAAGGTGAGTGTCTGGTGTCTGTGTGTGCAGTGGGTTGGGGAGGACATTGCCTCGGGCCTGACAGGTCAGCTGGGGGTGGCAGGTTGGAACCAGTCTCATCTCAGCCTAGAAGGACCTTCTGTTCCTGTCTCTTCTGGAACATTCTTCTCTGAGCCTGAGACCTCTCTCCTGACAGGGTGATCGTGGTGAGACTGGTGCTGTGGGAGCTCCTGGAGCCCCTGGGCCCCCTGGCTCCCCTGGCCCCGCTGGTCCAACTGGCAAGCAAGGAGACAGAGGAGAAGCTGTAAGTATCCTGAATTCAGTAAAAGCTGCCTTCCCCTGCGCGATGGGACTGAGGCAGTCCCTGGGTTTCCGCAGTCTCTGGACTAAGGAGCGGTGGCCTCAGATGCAGAGGAGGCCTCCACCTGTCCTGGCTTTTCTCTGACGCTGCGCTCACTCTCTCCTCAGGGTGCACAAGGCCCCATGGGACCCTCAGGACCAGCTGGAGCCCGGGGAATCCAGGTGAGTATCCAAGTGTCCTGCACTGAGTCCCCACGAGGGATAGGCTGGGAGGGCAGCCAGCCTCCAGGTGGTTCCTGGGCCTCCAGCCCTGTGGTTCCGGGGATTCCTCAGCTTGGGTGGGACAGGAGGGGGCTCCTGTCCTGGCCCTGACCTGACTCAATCTGTGTCTGTCTTGTTCCCAGGGTCCTCAAGGCCCCAGAGGTGACAAAGGAGAGGCTGGAGAGCCTGGCGAGAGAGGCCTGAAGGGACACCGTGGCTTCACTGGTCTGCAGGGTCTGCCCGGCCCTCCTGTGAGTGTCACTGCCTGCGTGGGACTTCCCGAGGCCTCCTGCCACACAGAGCCCACTTGAGCTCCCTGTGCTGCCAGGACAGCTTGGGATCACCCTAAGCAGTTTCTAGGATTTCCTCAGGGCTGGAGGGAGGAGGAAGTGGAAAGGGAATGGGGCTGGGACATAAAGCTGCTCCCCCAGCTCCCAGAATATAGATAGATATGTCTGTGCTGACCGTGGCCTTTTGCCTCTTCCTTCTACACAGGGTCCTTCTGGAGACCAAGGTGCTTCTGGTCCTGCTGGTCCTTCTGGCCCTAGAGTAAGTGACATGGAGTTGGAAGATGGAGGGGGCCCTTCAGAGAGTGTGGGCCTGTGTTCCCATGGGGAGGGAAATGCTGCTTCTTCTGGGGAAGCTGTGGGCTCAGGGGTCCTCACTCAGTAATGGGGGCAGGACTGGCTCATATGCCTATGGCCAGAAAAGCACCTGAGGCCACAATGGCTGTAAGACAAACATGAATCAGCCTCTCGCTGTCAGACAGACCCCTGGGAACAGCATTTTACAAAGAGGAGCTTAGGAGGGTAGGCAAGCCATGGAGCTATCCTGCTGGTTCTTGGCCAAATAGAGACCAACTTAGGGTTCCATGACTGAGCATGTGAAGAACTGGGGGCGGAGTGGCTGGTGCTATCAGGACAGCCACCTACCCAGCCCCAGCGACTCCCCAGCCTTCCCTGTGGTGACGATTCTTTCCTCACGACCTCTCTCTCTTGCAGGGTCCTCCTGGCCCCGTCGGTCCCTCTGGCAAAGATGGTGCTAATGGAATCCCTGGCCCCATTGGGCCTCCTGGTCCCCGTGGACGATCAGGCGAAACCGGCCCTGCTGTAAGTGTCCTGACTCCTTCCCTGCTGTCGAGGTGTCCCTACCATCCGGGAGGCTTGAGCTCTTTTTTGCTCAGGGCCTCTTTTAGGGCATCAGCCTGCAGCTAACAGTGATGGCATCCTTTATCCTGAGGTCTCCTCAGAGGTCACAGGGCCCATGATCAGTGCTGGGAAACTGAAGAGAAGGGCTAAGGAAGAAATAGACATGGTGCTGTGGTTTCCTTGGTCCTCGCCTGCTACACCTCCGCCCCACCCATGGGGCTGGGAAGAGGGACACTCTAGTACATTCTAGCAAATGGGGATGGACATGGAGGGGCACTTTCACACAATCCTGGCTGATCTCTCTGTTTCCTGCTGCAGGGTCCTCCTGGAAATCCTGGACCCCCTGGTCCTCCAGGTCCCCCCGGCCCTGGCATCGACATGTCCGCCTTTGCTGGCTTAGGCCCGAGAGAGAAGGGCCCCGACCCCCTGCAGTACATGCGGGCCGACCAGGCAGCCGGTGGCCTGAGACAGCATGACGCCGAGGTGGATGCCACACTCAAGTCCCTCAACAATCAGATTGAGAGCATCCGCAGCCCCGAGGGCTCCCGCAAGAACCCTGCTCGCACCTGCAGAGACCTGAAACTCTGCCACCCTGAGTGGAAGAGTGGTAAGCTTGGAGAACAGGATCCCCTGCCCCGGGAAGCAGGGAGTCATCCCTTAGGCCTAGCAGCAAGGGAGGAGATGCCCCCTAGTACAGGGCAGAGCTGGGCCTGGAAGGTTCTGCCAGAGGGTTCCTCTCTTATTTCACAGCAGAGAAGCTGCAGCCCTGGCCCCTGTCCTGCCATGGCTACCTGGCCGAGGTGACCTCAGGGTGGACTCCATCCACCAGCTGGGCACTGCTTCTGCTCTCTTTGCATGTGTTCTTCCTTAGGGCTGGACTTAGCTCATGCAGATCTCCCTGCCCCTGCATCCTCCCAGGTCCCCCTCCTTTCAGGCCACATGTGAACCTCATCCCTTGTCCCTGTAGGCCTCTCTGTCTCTTTCAGTCAGGCCTGGGTCTCTCAAGCTTTTGTGTCTGTGCCTGTCTGAGCCCCCATGGGTGCTGCCTCTTCCCCCTGCAGGAGACTACTGGATTGACCCCAACCAAGGCTGCACCTTGGACGCCATGAAGGTTTTCTGCAACATGGAGACTGGCGAGACTTGCGTCTACCCCAACCCAGCAAACGTTCCCAAGAAGAACTGGTGGAGCAGCAAGAGCAAGGAGAAGAAACACATCTGGTTTGGAGAAACCATCAATGGTGGCTTCCATGTGAGTACCTGGGTGCCCTAGATGATGAGCAGAGATGGCTCCTCAAACTCTTTCTTTTCTTTCTCCCTGGAAGCTTTTAGCACCTTCCCCATATTTTCCTCCAGTTTTCTGTTGGGCTTGAGAGGAGGGAAAGAGGAGGAAAAGTATTTTTTCCCCACGTGGAGGTGGGAAAAGAGGTCCTCTGAACTTGCTCCACTCCTGGAAGCAAAAATGTCCAACTAGCTCCCTGCTGCCCCAGTACCCGTGAGGTCCTTGAACCATGAACTCTTGGCAGCCCCTACAGCCCCTGGTCCCATTGAATGCCAGCTCCCAGGCCTCACACTGCCGCTCTCTGCCCCAACAGTTCAGCTATGGAGATGACAATCTGGCTCCCAACACTGCCAACGTCCAGATGACCTTCCTACGCCTGCTGTCCACGGAAGGCTCCCAGAACATCACCTACCACTGCAAGAACAGCATTGCCTATCTGGACGAAGCAGCTGGCAACCTCAAGAAGGCCCTGCTCATCCAGGGCTCCAATGACGTGGAGATCCGGGCAGAGGGCAATAGCAGGTTCACGTACACTGCCCTGAAGGATGGCTGCACGGTGAGTGGGGCTGCCAGAGAGAAGAGCTGCCTGTGCCCAAACTGCCTGGAGCAGGGCTGAGGGTTGGCCTGCGGCAGCTGTCAGGTCCTAAAGTGACAGGATCATCAGAGACATGAGTTTGAGGGTCATGTAGAGAAGATAGGCTGAGTGACAGGTGAGAGAGAGGCACATATCATTCCATCTTCTCCATTCCCCTGGCTCAGGGGAACAAAACCCTACCTGGAACCCAGTGACTGCTGTAGAAGTGTTCTCGCAATGTGTACAGGGTGAAGAAGCGGTCACAGGTTGGGAGCTCACTGTGGGGAGTGGGGAAGGAGGGGAAGGGCAGGGTGGAGGAGGGCCCTGCCGCTAAGGATAGGAGTTGAAGTGGAGAGGCCTTTGGCAAGCCAAGAAGAGGTCTCAGGAGCCCCCTCAGTGTGGTTCAACCTTGTAGGCTCTGATGCTCGCCAGTTTGTTCAGTTTTGGGCTTCTGGGCAGCTGGAACTGGGTAGCAAGGCATCTACTGAACAGAGCCTCCTCCTTTTTTCTCCCCTAGAAACACACCGGTAAGTGGGGCAAGACTGATATCGAGTACCGGTCACAGAAGACCTCACGCCTCCCCATCATTGACATTGCACCCATGGACATAGGAGGGCCCGAGCAGGAATTCGGTGTGGACATAGGGCCGGTCTGCTTCTTGTAAAAACCTGAACCCAGAAACAACACAATCCGTTGCAAACCCAAAGGACCCAAGTACTTTCCAATCTCAGTCACTCTAGGACTCTGCACTGAATGGCTGACCTGACCTGATGTCCATTCATCCCACCCTCTCACAGTTCGGACTTTTCTCCCCTCTCTTTCTAAGAGACCTGAACTGGGCAGACTGCAAAATAAAATCTCGGTGTTCTATTTATTTATTGTCTTCCTGTAAGACCTTCGGGTCAAGGCAGAGGCAGGAAACTAACTGGTGTGAGTCAAATGCCCCCTGAGTGACTGCCCCCAGCCCAGGCCAGAAGACCTCCCTTCAGGTGCCGGGCACAGGAACTGTGTGTGTCCTACACAATGGTGCTATTCTGTGTCAAACACCTCTGTATTTTTTAAAACATCAATTGATATTAAAAATGAAAAGATTATTGGAAAGTACATATTGACTTGTGGTTTGTTCTTTAGTTTGTTTTCCATTAATCCTCCGTTCTGTAGGCATGCCCAAATAGCAGTCCTAAGGACTTCTTCTGTTGATTTTTCAACCGAGAGTAAGGACACTGAAGCCACACCGCCAGGGTTAGCAGCCTCACACAAACATGAACTTGCCTCTCTGGTAAACCTTGGCACTATGTGGAACCCCTTGTTGAACAGGACCAGAAACCAAAACTTGAGAAGGGAGGTATGCTAGAGGGAGGGCATTGCTCTTGAAGGTAAACACTGAACACAGCTCTATGACACATTAGTGCCCTGCCAGCTTAGGGTGTAAGACCACATGTGGGCTGCATCCTGCTGGATCGGAGACGTGGGAGATACTCCCTCGAGAAAGGAAGAAGACAGGGGAGCAAATCCTGCAGGGGCCCGTGGTTAAGTGCACACGATCAATCTGAGTGATCTATTTGTGTCCCTCTGTAAGACTTTTGGTTGTAGGTCAAGGAGAGGTGGAAATGTGACCTGGCCCACCCATATTCCTCTTTCCTGCCCCCGCCACTCTGGCCCCCATTCTTCACTCCCTGGGCCTGCACTTCTTAAAATTTCCACGGACTCTGAACACCAGGCTTAAGAATGGACTGCTTCCCATTTCTTCCTACTCTTGGGTGTCCCTTGCCTTTCAATGACCTGGACAGGTGGCAACAATGAGCAAGTTGTCCCCTTCTCCACGGTGACGGGAACGCGGGAAGTGGGCGGGAGACTCCAAATCAATCAGAGGGCAGTAGCATTCTGTGAAGTAAATTTCCAAATATTTGGCACAGCTGATAAAACAGAGAGCTACCCCTTTCTCTATCCCTTTCTCCCATCCCTGCCCCTGCTTCCTCCAGGTTAAGGTTGACAGCTTTTCTATTAAATAGTAAAAATAAATGAGACACTTGTGTTGGATTTGTATATATTAATACTCAATTTATGATATAAATTATCACCAGATAATAATCTATGCCTATATATTATTATACAATATAAATAATATATACCTATATATTATTATACAATATAGATAATATATACCTATATATTATTATACAATATAGATAATATATACCTATATATTATTATACAATATAGATAATATATACCTATATATTATTATACAATATAGATAATATATACCTATATATTATTATACAATATATACATATATTATTATACAAATAATATATACCTATATATTATTAAATAATGTATACCTATATATAATATATACCTATATATATACACCTATATATACCTATATATACCTATATATTATTTAATAATATATATAATATATACCTATATATACACCTATATATACCTATATATTATTTAATAATATATATAATATATACCTAGGTTTATATATGTATGTATGTATATACACATACATACATATACACCTACAATAATAATATATACCCCACCAGAGCTAGTTCATGACAAAGGAGTAAAATGAAAACATGATCACTGAAAACACATAATTAAAATAGCTATCTCATAAGTTAAACAACCCTTCCACCTACCAAGAGCGCTAATTAGGGTCGGAGGAGAGCAGGTGACGTATATGGGTTCCTAGCTGGAGCTAGAGAGTTGAGCTCTGCTCCAACCTGTCCAACTCCAGAGCCTACTTACTCTTAATGAAGTAGTTCAGTAGATTGTGACCATCAGCTTAGACCTCTGCAAGAGAAGTCCCAGGATCAAGGTGATTCCTTGCAGTTCACCCGCTTCTTGAGTCCCTAGTCAAACTCAGAAATAATAGCAGCTGCTCCCTAGGTAACTGCGGCATGAAGTAGAAGGGAGAGCCCAGGGCAGTGCACGGAAAGCTCTGCCTCTGCCTGCACTAGGGTCAGGTGGAAATCGCCACCCTGGCTGGCAGGGCTGTGCTCCCTGTGCCGCTTCCTTGTCTTCCTTTGGCCCGGAGGGGAAGGTGAGAATAACCAGGATCGTTACTAACTTCTGTGATCCCTGATGCCCCCAGAAAGGAGACAGTCTCACTGGTCAGAACAACTTGTCAGATAAATTCCCAACCCCAGCAGGACTCTGGATAAATTCCACTCAGCAGGACTGAGTGGAAAGACCCAGCTTGCTGATTTTAAGGGGCTGGGCCAGGCTTTCCCTCTCTTGAGCCTCCTCATCTCCATGGAAGTGTCCGGCATCACAGGCTTTGGACGAGGAGTTGGCAGTCTCAGCTCCAGCTAAGACTTACTCTCAAGTCCCTTGGATCCTGTGCAAATCACAGAACTTCTGAAACGGGTTCCCTTCTAAACAACTGAAAGAACACAGAATCTTAAAGGAGTGCTAACCAGGTAATAAAGAATTTTACTTATCAAGGCAAAGAATAAGGATTATTTTGCCCAGAGAAAAGACCTGGGACCCTATTGATTCATGTAGTGCTTTAAACAAAGAGGCTGATTCTTTTAATAATTTCTTTCACACTTTGGGCTAGAATCCCTGAGAGATGACCCAGAGATCGTGGAGGTCCTGCACTGAGGTACCTAGGGTTGCAGAATAGTTGGTGGAGATACACTATGGCCTATATAAGGCCTGGTGAGCATAAAAGATTTGTGATGGTGTTTTAAACTCCAGCTATGACTCTGGACAAAATGCATTAGAAATTGCAATCCTAGGCATACAGCAGGTACTCAATAAATACTTTCTAGAATGAGTAAATAAATGAATGGAGATTTCTGTATGCAACAACTCTTCAACCAGGTGATCCGGTATAAGTAGTTTGAGATAAGAAACAGGTCACAGTATAGGCCAAGCCAGAAACTACAGAGAAGAGATAGCTAGCAAAGCCTCTCTCCAAGAAACACACTCTGAAAACTTCAATCCATCGGGAACACAATGGTGATGACAATGACACCAAAGCTAGCCACTTTCTCTTTCTATTCTGGGGTGCTGAGAGAATACTCCAGGCATTTGTTCAAGAATTGACAGACACTACAATAAAGCTCTGTAGAACATCCCAAAGTGCAGTTTGGGATGCTAATAATGTAAACAGATATGGAAATTGATAGTATTATAATGTCAGATTTATTGCTATATGTTTTAAAAATGTAAGTGCTCTCATTCTAATATCATAACTGGATTTTAAGATAATATCAAAAGCAAGAAATGTTACTAAGGCACATGGTCACAACAAAAAAATGTTTCAAAACTGAAGTACCAGTATGAGTATCTTTTTCAAACTTCCATGAAAAATCTGTTACACAGGCTATTTGGAAAACAGGAAAACTAAAGAGCAAATGTAGCAACGTGAACATCTTCATGTGTTTAGGGCATGTTCTGATTAGGGCAACATGCTCAGAAACGGTGAACATTTGCTTCCGTGTAAGTGGTGATGTCCTATCATCAATCCACATCAGTCATCACTGTCATGTACCTGTGTCACTACATGATCCAGGACAACACCAAAACTTAACCCTCAGCTTCTGGGTTCCTCCGTTATGGTCGAAGTCAGCCCAACAGTCATGAAATTTAGCTTTAGTTTGAAGATTCAAGACTATACAGATCATTAAGCAAATATTGAAAACCAAGCTATGGGAATGGAGACAAAAACTAATACACAACCCCAGCCACCACCTGTTGTTGTTAGGGTTTCCTGAGGTCCCAGTGCTATGGGAAGAGCTGACTTCTAACACCTGACTACTCAAGCTTCTTAACTAGATTCTCTGCCATCCTGGGGCTGTAGCCTAACCTCTGGTGGCAGAGCAGGTGGAGACGACCCAAGAAACTTACAACCTCAAACCAGGATGTCTTATTCAAGACTGAATTCCAACCTCCATGGGGCACTGAGTGCTCTGTCCTGGAAGGGAACAGGGTAGCCCCCTGCCGCAAGAGGCAGATGGAAGAAAATGAGGCTGCTTGCTGTGACAGGAACTCATGGGAACGGGAGTACAATCAGGGTGCGGTCTCTTTCCTCCTATTCCATCCTGACCCACTTGGAAGGGAACTATTCTACGGTTCCCCCAGAGATCCCTACAAAACACCCAGGCAATCAGAGGAGACACAGATGAATCAAAAGCAGGGTTTATTTTTCTATCAAATCCCCAATCCATGTTCCAGCCAATGGATGAAGGGTGAATCAAGCCCCACATAGACTCTTGGTAAAAACAATTCTAACTTTCTTAAAAAAAAAAAAGCCAACACACTTTTTTCTTTCTTTTCGAAAAGCTCCCAGGCCTTTGGGAACAGCTGAAACAAATTCACATCCTGACTAGGTCTGTTTTCTCTTAGGTATTTGGATGGTCCCTCTCTGCTGCCACTTCTGCACAGATGAGGCACTGATAATGGCCTGCAGCTCACTCACAATCCTAGCTCCACATCACTCCATGGTTTGATAACCTAGAACCATGTTATGATTTCCATTTATAATGCCCTAAGAACAGCTGAAAAGATCTGTATTAAATTCTGCAAATCTTTATTGAGTGCCAACTATTTGCTGGGCACAGGCTAGGCACTGGGCAGTGATTCTGCTGGTTCTGAGAAACATAAATGGTACCATAGGGAGGTGTTTCCTCCTAAGTGGCAGGAGGATGTTTGCTGGGAGTTAAGTGAACCAATTCCTCCTCTGCTTACACCACGTGGGGGTACGTCCAGAACTCAGGCCTTGGGAACATATGCTGTGCTCTCTTCTACAGGTGCTGTGTGGAAGAACCAATAGCAGTTGTTAAATAGCTGTGGAATTTCCTCCACAATCCACATAGTGATGTGTCTCCAAGGAGCTCTGGGTCATGAGGCCAATGTATGAAATCTTCACTGAAGTTCTAGGGAAAAGAAAACCAAGAAGAATTAATTATGTTTCGGGGATGAAATAAGCCAGAAAAATGTCCCAGGAAATTTTTTGCAAGTTCAGGGAACAATACCCACGGGCCCCAGGCACATATCCTCATGGTTATGTAACCAGGAGGCCAGAAGATCTTTCCACTTTCACAGAGATACTGTGCCAGGAGGTGGCCTTCCAAACAAGGCTTCTCAATCGAGAATGATTTTACCCCACAGGAGACTTCTGGCAATGCCTGAAGACATTCTGGGTTGTCACAACTAAGGGATGGAGGGTTTACTACTGGGATCTAGTGGGCAGATGCCAGGAATACTGTTAAACATCCTATAATGCACAGAACAGCCCCCTACAACAAAGGTCTGGCCCAAAATGTTCGTAGTGCCAAGGCTGAGAAACTCTGCTCTAACCCCTCATATTTCATGTCTGCAGCAGAGTCTTGTCACTTGCAAATTTAACAGCCACGCTTCCAGAAAACAACCCTAAAGGTCCACGACATGTGGTAATTTGTGTGGCTAGAGAGGAAGTCTGGTCAAATGCCCAGTATTTAACATCTTGAGAAAGCTTTTCTGTTCATGACTGTCTCATTAGGATTCTGAGGGGATCATGTGTTTAGTTAAACTAGACCCATTTTATGGAGAAAATGTTTGACTGCTCAGGGTGACTGGTGATTTGTGAAGGGCATGTGGACACTGTGTTTAGAGAACACCAAGGGTCTACTGTATCTGTGCCTGTGAGGCACAGGGTGTCCCCTCGGGCTAGGTGCCTCTGCCCTGTGGTCACACAGGGGCCTCCTGAGCAAAGGTGGTAGGCTCACGTGGCCGGACAGGCCATCGGGATAGGGAAGAGAGACGCACCGCATGAAGATCACTATGTTGTGCACCAGGATCTCAGGTACCGTGCAGAAGAAGCTACCAAACAGCAAATACGGAAATAGTCAGTTTTTTTTTTTTTTAAAGCCTCAGTAGAAGAGTGCAGAGTTACACTGTCCTGTTTGGGGTGCCCCCCTCCCCCTTCCGACCTAAGTGCTGCCAAGGCTTGTCAGCTCTCAGTCCCTGCCCCTGTCATTTTCATCCTCCCACAGCGTCATACCACTTTCTGTTTTTTCAAACCCATCAATAAGTGCTGGAGCTTGGTAACGTTTTTAGTGGCTTAATGTTCTCTTTTAGAAATTCCAGCACTTCTGTCACATATCAAATAACACATTCTTCAAATACACACATAATAATAATACATTCTTCAAATAAATCTCAAGACATCCAAAGCCAGGGAACCTATAGGCCAAAAGCTGAGATCTAAGGCAGGACCAGGCCCCAATCAATGGAGTATGACTTTGAATCCCTTTCCTCCAGTAGAGAGCACACACAGAGAGAACAGTGTCCTTACTACACATAGGAAAACGGTCCTCCCATCTCGGCCTTCCCGGTAAAATTCACCTGAAAATAAGATACCAGAGTTGGTCTGTGGCCAAGCAGGCTTGACACAGAACAGTATTATTATTAGCAATCCAAAGACCTTGGGTCATTCTTCCATCACATGCAAAATACTTCCCTGAGATTGTCCCTAATATAGTCTATGAGCCTCTAATTGATACTGCCAACCTCTTCCCTTTTGAGAGGCCAATGGACCTCAGGCTGTAACACTGCTGCTTCTTACTTTGTAGCAAATCTTTTTCTCTTACAAATTATTCTGCTCCCCAAATGCTTAAATGATAGCTGTTTTTTCTCACAATTATTTATAATTACAGGGCCCAACAGGTCTTCCTCATCACCAGTTCCTACAAGTAGAAATGAGGAGACAAAAAGGAAAGTGACACAGCTATGGCATTCCTACAGCCCCCTACTCTTCTCTTAGGCCTGTGGGGAAGATTCCTAAAAGAACAGCATACCAGTTGCTCACTCCGAGGTGGAATAAGGGAGACGTTAGTAGTCACATATGTACCGACCACTGTGTTCATGTACTGAATCTGGCTGGACAGGCTGGTCACTGCCACCGTGTAGAAGTTGGAGTTCCTGATTTTCAGGGTGGCCTACATCAGGGCAAGTCAGGAAACAAGTGTAAGTGTCCTGGGTCCCAGCCTGGCAGGTGCACAACCCAGGGAATGAAACCCTAAGGCTTACCATGATGGTGAGAATTACAAGGGAGTCTTGCTTATTAAATGTGACTTTCACCACTTTGATGCCGTCATCATCCACAAGGACTGAATGCGGAAACAGGAAGAAAACCACCAAACCAGATGCCAGGAGACAAAGCAGGATGGACAGGAGGACATATTGCTTACTGCAAATGACACAGCACATGACCGACCCAGGCAGTCAGATATCAAGGTTCAATGTGTCAAGATTAAACACAAAACCAGGAAAGAGAAGGGAGTTGAAAGGGAAGTTCCAAGAGCTTGGAACCATAAACCAGTTAAGAAGCAGTGAAGCAGGAGAAACCTTTTAAAACTCCTTTAAACACTGTTTGCACTCTGGGAAGAAAAGCTGAAGAAAGGAGCTATGTGGACAGAGATAGTCCCACACCTCCCAGAACACTCCACTTTCCCAGTTTCTTCTGATTCCATTCCTTGACCTTCAAAGCATTTCCAGCTTCAAGTTTCTTTCCCCAGATTGTGATGGGGGCAGAGATATCTTGCTTGGGCAAACAGTTATAAGGAAAATGGGGAACTTATAAGAACATGTGTAGTTTTCAAAGAATTAACTGGCATTCATACATAGAGAAAGAGATTAGGGACAGAAGTAGGTATTAACAGGTGAGAAGCAGGTAACTCACGTTCGCTGAGGGCGCAATCTCTGATCACTGTGTGGGATCAAAGCCACCAACTCATTTACTTGCTCTAGAAAAGAGCCAAACAATTATTTTGTAAATCCCATGTGTTGGCAGTACTTCCTTCACGTCTCACTTGAGCCTGCCACAACAAATATTCTTCTGGAATGAGACATTTTAAAAAATACTAGTGAAATTCACATGTTGGGTCTAATGAACAAGAAACAAGAGAGTGCCACAAATTATAAAACATCTATCAGTGCTGCCAGGGTAGTGATGTGGAAGTTGAAAAACCTGGGATCCTGTTCTGGCTTTACTACATGGGCTTGGCAGAGTCGTCGAATCTCTCAAGGCCATGGTTTCCTTGCCTTTCATACGGAAGCTTTGGAGTAAATGATTTCGAAGGTCCTAACCAGCTCTAAATTTCTGTGAGTCTCCAGCTAAACTGTTAAAGACTTTCTGAGGGCCAATTTGTTAATAGTAATAGATGATCCTGTACCAAGGCTAAGTATTTGTCTCTCTCTCCCGACCTGATATATTTTTCTGACCTTAGGCTGTTAAGGATTAGCTACCCATTTCCTTGAAAAGCAGCTTCCAAGATGGTTCCCCCGCAAAGCTGTCCCAATCCTTGTGACAGCGATAAAGAAATGTGCCTGTCAACAAATCCCACAACACAGAGCGAACTGAATGTTCCAAACCTCAGGAAAAGAACAAGAGTGGAGGTAAAGAAAAGAAGAAAGGGTTGGAAAAATAAGGAGAGGAAGAGAAGTTGCGGAACTGCCCAAGTGTATTAAGTCAGTTGAGCTGGCTCCTGTCCAGGGCACTGTCTCTATTATGGTATTACTGCCCAGAAGAAAAGTTGTCTGGGCAGACAGGAGAACTCCGAGGGTACCTTGGGATTCTCATCAGGGAATCATCCCTCCATGATCACCTGTTGGAATGTAGCCTGTCCCCTGGCACGTGAGACAGGTGATGCTATCTCTCCCGGTGAATTCCACATATGGGAACTGAGCAATGGCTTCTTCCTGCTCTCGTTCAGCCAGCAAACCGTCCCTGTCATCTTCTTGCTTTCGCCTGCAGGAGGAGGGGCGAGCAGCAGCGGAATGCTGAGACCCCATGGCCGTGATATGCCACTGGTGTCATGTCCTAAGATGAAAAGAGGGAGTGCACGTTAGCGGCCCCAGTGAATCACGACAGAAATCGCTTGTTTCTATAAGAAAATTAAAAACGCAAAAATGACAAGTTGCCGCCCTGAGTGTGGTCCCAACACCTGTACGATTTCTATCGGGACCCTCATTTTGTAGTAGTGCTACCCACTCCCCTCTTACCCGCCACACACAGCCGGCGGGGGTGGGGAGGGGGAACGGGGCCTGCCTTTCACGCACCTGCCTCGATCCTCACCGCCCTGGGACTTGGGGCACCCCCGCTCCCACCTGGTCCAGCCTCGCCCCTTCCTCTTCACTATTTGTAAGCTCTATGCCCCTCCTTGAGCAACAAACAGGCACCAAATTGATAACCGGCCTTAACGATTCCCATTCCTCTCCAACCCCCAGCCCCAGGAGGCGGGCTCAGGTCACGCCCCTTGGCAAAAAGCGATGCTCTGAGCCCACCAAAGTGGCCTAGGCAGGAGCGAACGCCAGCGTCGCAGACCTGCAGGGCACGAACTCCCGGCAGCTCCTCTCCGGCCGCTCTCCCGACCACCTGCCAGCTTGAGGACTTACCAGCCTCTTCGGTCGGCGGAGCGGCACGCATTCAGGGCGCAGGCGCCAAATACCAAGCCCGCTAGGAGAACGCGGGCGCGCGCTCGCGCGTGCGCTCTTCGGGGCTCCGGAGGCCTTCCCAATATCGCAGCTGTCTGGCTCCCTAGGTTCCGGTAGAGGGCGGCAGAGAGCGCCGGGGAGCCGCGACCCTTGCTGTTGGGCCGCGGTAGTCCGCGGAGTCGGGACGATGCTCTGCTGTTCGCTAGATAGGCTGGGAAAGGCTTCAGTCAAGTTTCCAGAGCAAAACACTTCTCTGCTGCGAGAGGAGGATGGTGCTGCCGGCTACCGAAGCCATTCTGAAATATTCTTTATAGTACAGGAGCTGTGTAGTCGCTGAGGGTACACACATGCGGAGCATCCAGAGAAACTGCCTTTGCAAAAATTGTAAGTGAGAAAATTATGACAGTGAAAGAGATCTGACTTACCCAGTTCCGTCTTGCTTCTAACCTCCGAACTGCCCTTGTTCATTCCTGGGTATAGGCCAAACTAACTTTGGGAGGAATTTAGTTTATAGTTGAACTTCGAAGCAAAGATAACAGCCCTTCCCCAAAACAAACCCCCTTCTTGCCTGGGGACCAGACTGCCTTTGTAAGACTAACAAATTAGCCACAAGATTAGAAATTATGGTTTAGGAGTCATCCAGACAGAGGTCACAAGATTCCAAACCTTCCCTATTGCTCCAAGGGATAACGTCACTATTGTAAAATCTAAGATCGGTGCTGGGGATATTTTTCAGACCCTGCATTCTGAGGCACCAGCTGGCAGTACCCAGACCAGTTATCTGGCTCAGCCAGTTCTGCAATCCCACCCAGGAACAGAAAACAGCAAGAAGAACCCACTTAGACCCCCCTATGATTTCATCTCCAACCTGACCAATCAGCACTCCCCACTGCCTGATACCTACCAGCCGAATTATCCTTAAAAAACCCCAGTCTCTGAATTATCGGGGAGACTTATTTGAGTAATAAAACTCTGGTATCTCATTCAGCCGGCTCTGCATGAATTAAAATCTCCACAGCAATTCCCCTGTCTTGATGAATCAGCTCTGGGCAACGGGCAAGGAGAACCCGTCCGGCAATTATATCAGAACCTGTCCTCAGTCCAGGAGGGGAACCAGAGGCTTCATCAGACCCCTCCAATACTGTAGATAAAAGTGCTGCTGGAAGTCTCACAAGTCAGAGGGGCCCAGCCTGGGGGAAACCTTCCATGGGGAGTCCTGCTGGCTTCTCGCAGGAACGGACCCCACAGCTGAGCTTTGCAAGCCAGTTAGGTGCCAAGAGGCACCAAGGAGTAGATTCATTCGGTAGTAGGGCCCCCCTTCCCCAGACCTCCACAAAAAAGGCACGTACGTAAGAGGTTAGAAAGCACTTTTCGTTTGTTTGTTTGTTCGTTTGTTTTGAGATGGAGTCTTGCTCTGTCGACCAGGCTGGAGTACAGTGGCACAGTCTCAGCTCACTGCAACCTCCGCCTCCCGGGTTCAAGCGATTCTCCTGCCTCAGCCTCACAAGTAGCTGGGATTACAGGCGCACACCACCACACCTGGCTAATTTTTGTATTTTTAGTGGAGACCGGGTCTCACCATGTTGACCAGGCTGGCCTCAAACCCCTGACCTCAGGTGATCTGCCCACCTTGGCCTCTCAAAGTGCTGGGATTACAGGCCTGAGCCACTGTGCCCGGCCTAGAGGGTACTTTTTAATGGGTGGGTTTCTTTGTTCATACTGCCAGGTTGAGCTTAGCCTGCAGCAGCAGGAGTTGAGTACAGACATTAACCAGGTGAAATTATTAAAGATGATGCTAGGGGAGAGGAGATATTCTGAAATGGGATGAATAAGGGGCCCACTTGGCAATACAGAGTGAGGCTGAGGCTGGTGACCCCTCAGGTTTCTGCCACCTCTGTATTTTCCTCTTTCTCCTGTGGGGAATGCCAGTGTACCTGCTGTTGTCTAGCCATCTGCCTGACCACTGGCCACAATCAGCCCACTGAGTCTTTAGTAAGAGGCAACAAGGACCCTCTACTTCCCCTCTCACATCTCTGATCCACCTCTTCTCCTTCTTGAAACGTTTTTTTTTTTCATCTGTTGGGTCACAGAAAACGATTCCCCAAAATATGGTGTTTGAGCATACTGAGTGCTTTTGAGAATTAAAAGAAAACAAGTCTCAGAATCAAGGTACCTCTAACCTTGTCTTGTTCCTCCCCTCAACCCCAAGCATAGGGGAAGACTCTCTCTGGAATTTCCTTGTCTCACCAAGAAAGCTTTTTTTTTTTTTTTTTTTTTTTTTTTGAGACAGGGTTTTGCTCTGTCGTCCAGGATCAAGTACAGTGGTGCCATCACAGCTCACTGAAGCCTCAAATTCTGGGGCTCAAGCAGTCCTCTGTGAAACAAAAATAAAGCTAAGTCTTCTCCACCCCCAGCCATCTGCATGGACCCCTCCTCTCAGCCAAGGGCATTCCAAAGTTAACCTGAAAAACTAGTTCAGGCCATGATGGGAAGGGGGAGTCAGACATGCCTCACTACCATTGTGAAAGAAAAATAAATCTCAGGACCCCCAAATCATGAAGTCAAGGGAAAAGTCAAGCTGGAGACTATGTCAGGCAATTCTGCCTCCCATTTTATTTCTAAATAAGGTAGCTACAAAGATCAGAATTACATATCCCCCTCACAATTTGCCCACAAGGAATTTCCTTGTGGACAAAGGACAGACATGACTCAAAGTCGTCTTTCTGAGGCTCACCTGAGACAAATGTGTATTCGATTGCCTCCTCTGCCCTACGGTGTATGTAAAAATGCAGGTGTACTGAGCCAGACTAAATTGTGTATTCAATGGAAGACGGATGTAGGACTCAAAAGAATGCAACCTTTTTTCTCTTATCTACTTCTGACCTGAAAGACCCCCACCTCGGCACCCTTCGAGTTGTCCTGCCTTACTGGACCCAACCAATGTACATCTTACACATAATTATTGATGTCTCATGTCTCCCTAAAATGTTTAAAAGCAAGCTGTACCTGACTACCTTGGGCACATGTCGTTAGGACCTCCTGAGGCTGTGTCACAGGAATGTCCTTAACCTTGTCAAAATAAACTCCTAAATTAATTGAGACTTATCTCTGATACTTTTTTGGATGATACCTCCCACGTCAACCTCCCAAGTAGTTGGGACCATAGGTGTGCACCACCACGCCGAGCTAATTTTTAAATTTTTACTGGCGATGGGGTCTCCCCCTGTTGCCCAGGCTGGTCTCAAACTCCTGGGCTCAAGCAGTCCTCCTGCCTCAGCTTCCCAATGTGCTAGGATTACAGGCATGAGCCACTGTGCCTGGCCAAGAAAACTTCTTACCAAGAGTTTGTATCCCATCCCTGAAATATCATGATCTATGGCAGAGAAGAAGACTGAAGAATGCAATCATGCTTGGATGGAATTTTTCACAAGATAATGCCTGCCTTTCCTGCTCATTCAAATTGCAAAGAGAATCATTTACAAGTTAATGTGTCTGCCTTGTCTATTCATTCTCCCTGATCATTTACTGCCCCTCAAAAGAATTGCTTACATTCCCCATCTTCTCTCTCCCCTGTAAAGAAGGGTTGTATCCATTCTCACACTGCTATAAAGAACTACCTGAGACTGGGTAATTATGAAGAAAAGAGGTTTAATTGAATCACAGTTCCACAGGCTGTACAGGAAGCATGGGTGGGAGGCCTCAGGAAACTTACAATCATGGCAGAAGGTAAATGGAAAGCAAACACATCTTACCATGGCAGAGCAGCAGAGAGTGAAGGGAAAAGTGCCACACACTTTTAAACCATCAGATCTTGTGAGAACTCACTCACTATCACGAGAACAGCCCCCATGATCCAATCACCTCCCATGAGGCCCCTCCTCCAATTCAACATGAGATTTGGGCAGGGGTACAAATCCAAACTGTGTCATTCCACCCCGGCCCTCCCAAGTCTCATGTCTTTCTCACATTGCAAAATACAATTATCCCTTCTCAGCAATCCCCCAAAGTCTTAACTCATCCCAGCATTAACTCAAAAGTCCAAGTCCTAAGTTGTTACAGGAAAGGGGTCCCGATCCAGATCCCAAGAGAGGGTTCTTGGATCTCGCTCAGGAAAGAATTCAGGGCGAGTGTGCAGTGCAAAGTGAAAGCAAGTTTATTAAGAAAGTGCACTTTGGGAGGCTGAGGCAGGCAGATCACGAGGTCAGGAGATCGAGACCATCCTGGCTAACACGGTGAAACCCTGTCTCTACTAAAAATACAAAAAATTAGCTGGGCATGGTGGTGGGTACCTGTAGTCCCAGCTACTCAGGAGGCTGAGGCAGAAGAATGGCGTGAACCTGGGAGGCAGAGTTTGCAGTGAGCCGAGATAGCGCCCCTGCACTCCAGCCTGGGCGACAGAGCAAGACTCCGTCTCAAAAAAAAAAAAAAAAAAAGAAAGTAAAGGAATAAAAGAATAAAAGAATGGCTACTTCATAGACAGGGCAGCCACAAGGGCTGCTGGTTGCCTGTTTTTATGGTTATTTCTTGATGATATGCTGAACAAGGGGTGGATTATGGATTATTCATGCCTCCCCTTTGTAGACCATATAGGGTAACTTCCTGACGTTGCCATGGCATTTGTAAACTGTCATGGCACTGGTGGGAATGTAGCAGTGAGGATGACCAGAGGTCACTCTCATGGCCATTTTGGTTTTGGTAGGATTTAGCTGGCTTCTTTCCTGCAGGCTGTTATATCAGCAAGGTCTTTATGACCTGTATCTTTTGCTGACGTCCTATCTCATCCTGTGACTTAGAATGCCTTAACAGTCTGGGAATTCAGCCCAGTAGGTTTCAGCCTCATTGTACCCAGCTCCTATTCAAGATGGAGTTGTTCTGGTTCACATGCCTCTGACAAAGTCTCATTTGAGACAAGGCAAGTCCCTTCTGCCTATGAGCCTGTAAATTTAAAAACAATTTAGTTACTTCCAAGATACAATGGAGGTACTGGCATTGAGTAAATGCTTCCATTCCAAATGGGAGAAATTGGCCAAAACAAAGGGGCTACAGGCCCCATGCAAGTTTGAAACACAATAGGGCAGTCATTGAATCTTTTTATTTTTTTGAGATGGGGTCTGGCTCCATTGCCCAGGCTGGAGTGCAGGGGTATGATCTCAGCTCACTGCATCCTCCGCCTCCTGGGCTCAAACCACCCTCCCTCCTCAGCCTCCCAAGTAGCTGGGACTACAGGAATGTACCACCGTGCCCAGCTAATTTGTGTGTGTGTATTTTTTTCTTTTTTGGTAGACATGGGGTTTTGCCATGTTACCCAGGCTGGTCTCAAACTCCTGGCCTCAAGCAATCCTCTTGTCTCAGTCTCCCAAAGTGCTAGGATTACAGGTGTGAGCTACCACACCCAGCCAAATCTTAAAGCTCCAAAATAATTTCCTTTGACTCCACGTCTCACATTCAGAGCATGCTGATACAAGCAGTGGGCTCCTAAGGCTTTGGACAGCTCTTCCCCTGTGGCTCTGCAGGGTACAGCCCCTTTGGCTGCTTTCATGGGCTGGTGTTGAGTGCCTACTACTTTTCCAGGTGCACAGTGCAAGCTGTCAGTGGATCTACTATTCTAGGGTCTGGAGAATGGTGGCCTTCTTCTCACAGCTCCACTAGGCAGTTCCCCAGTGGGTACTCTGTTGGGGCTCCAACCCCATATTTCCCCTCCACAATGCCCTAGTAGAGGTTTTTCATGAGGGCTCTGCCCATGCAGCAGACTTCTGCCTGGACATCCAGGCATTTCCATACATCCTCTATAATCTAGGTGAAGGCTTCCAAGCCTCAGCTCTTGCCTTTTGCACACCTGCGGACCCAACACCGTATGGAAGCCACCAACACTTGGGGCTTGAACCCTCTGAAGCAACAGCCTGAGCTGTACCTTGGCCCCTTTTAGCCACAGCTGGAGCTGGAGCGGCTGGGAGGCAGGGTGCTATATCCTGATGCTGCCCAGAGCAGCAGAGGCCCTGGGCCTGGCCCATGAAACCATTTTTCCCTCCAAGGCCTCCGTGCCTATGATGGGAGGGGCTGCCACAAAGATCTCTGACATGTCCTGGAGACATTTTCCCCATTGTCCTGGTTATTAACATTCAGATCCGCTTTACTTATGTAAATTTCTGCAGCTGGCTTGAATTTCAACCTGCCCCCACCAAGTTGGAGTCTCACTCTTGTTGCCCAGGCTGGGGTATAGTGGTGCAATCATGGCTCACTGCAACTTCTGCCTCCCAGGTTCAAGCAATTCTCCTGTCTCAGTCTCCTGAGTAGCTGGGATTACAGGTGCCCACCACCAAGCCTAGCTAATTTTTATATTATTAGTAGAGACAGAGTTTCACCATGTTGGCCAGGCTGGTCTTGAACTCTTGATCTCAGGTGATCCACCCTCCTCAGCCTCCCAAAGTGCTGGGATTATAGGCATGAGCCACCGTGCCTGGCATCCAGCTTGAATTTCTTCCCAGAAAATAGGTTTTTCTTTTCTACCACATGGTCAGGCTGCAAATTTTCCAAACTTTTATGTTCTGCTTCCCTTTTAAATATAAGTTCTGATTTCAGATAATCACTTTGTGAACACATACAACTGTACACTGTTAGGAGCAGCCAGGTCAGGTCACCTCTTGAATGCTTTGCTGCTTACAAATATCTTCCACCAGATAACCTAAATCATCTCTCTCAAGTTCAAAGTGCCACAGATCTCTAGGGCTGGGGCAAAATGCTGTCAGTCTCTTTGCTAAAGCATAGCAAAAATGACTTTTACTCCAGTTCCCAATAAGTTCCTCATCTCCATCTGAGACCACCTCAGCCTGGACTTCATTGTCCATGTCACTATCAGCATCTTGGTCAAAACCATTCAACAAGTCTCTAGGAAGTTCCAAACTTTCCCACACCTTCTTGTCTTCTTCTGAGCCCTCCAAACTGTTCCAACCTCTGCCCATTACCCAGTTCCAAAATTGCTTCCACATTTTCAGGTATCTTTATAGCAATGCCCCACTTCTGGTATCAGTTTTCTGTATTAATCCATTCTCACACTGCTATGAAGAACTACCTGAAACTGGTAATTATGAAGAATAGAGGTTTAATTGACTTACAGTTTTGCAGGCTGTGCAGGAAGCATGGGTGGGAGGCCTCAGGAGCTTAGAATCATGGCAGAAGGTGAAGGGAAAGCAAGCACAGCTTACCATGGCGGAGCAGGAGAGAGAGCGTGAAGGGAAAGTGCCACATGCTTTTAAACCATCAGATCTCGTGAGAACTCACTCACTATCATGAGAACAACCCCCATGATCCAATCATTCCCGCCAGGCCCCTCCACCAATTCAACATGAGATTTGGGCAGGGACACAAATCCAAATCATATCGAGGGTATATAAACTTTTGTATCCCATTTCAGGGCTGGGCTAATCACTCTATGATTCCCTCTTCCCCCACTCCCCTTCCATGCATATTAATAAAATTTGTATGCCTTTTCTTCTATTAATCTGCCTTTTTTCAGTTAATTTTCAGCAAACTTCCCCTACCGTTTTGGCACTGTGAGCAGAACATCAATGCCGCTCTGCTCCTCTGGAAGCTGCCATGAAAAGAACTCAGGACCTCACAAGTCAGAAGAAGGGTAAGAAATTTTTACCAGCCAGGCTCTCAATCTCTCTTTCTGTGGAATCTGGTTGAGCAAATGGTAAAAAAAAAAAACACTGCCTTTTTCTCTCCCAAATCTTGATTAATGGGAGAAAAGCATTTGTGTGACTAGTCCTGGGTATGGCAACTCTGGTGTACTTTTCGAATGAATATTCATGTTGTCTGGTCCTTTTTCCTCCCAGAAATCCTGTTTTCCTTTGTCTTTGTCTTTCTGTGTTCTTATGCTATAAAGTGGGTACCATAGCGTAGAACATATGCCTAAAACCCCTAAAGCCTGCTGTTCAATTCAGCCTTGCAGACTGGTCAGTTTTGTGGTACTGATCAGTCCGGTGTCTATTTAGAAAAACCACTGAGTACCCAAAATAAAAACTGGATGAAGTCCCCCTCTCGTCTTGTCTTATGTCGTTGAGAGCCTGACTTGTGACCAAGTGGGAGCCCCTTCACAGGAAAAGGGGGCAGCTTTCCCTTTGCTCCTACACATCTCTCTCCTTGCAAGTTCTATACCAGTTTTTATTCCTCAGTTAACCAAATCCGATGTTGTTGGTGGCAGCAAATGATCAACTAAAAATACATTTCTCAGCCTCTCTTGCAGATAGAGGTGGCTGTGTGACACAGTTCTGGCCGATGGGGTGTAAGAACTTGTGTGGAACTTCCAGGAAAGCTCCTTAAAAGGGATGGAGACTCGACTGGTCCTTTGACCTTCCTCTTCCTGCTTGGAATTTGAACTTGATGTTGGAGATGGGGCAGCTGTCTTGTGACAATAAGAAGTATATGCTAAGGGAGGCTGGGTAGAAGGGTAAAAGGAGCCTGAACCCCTGATGGCGTTGTAGCCATGGTGAGGCCCTGACTGCCTCACCTCTGAGCTCTCATTAAATGAGACAAATAGCCCCTCAAAATCATGTAAGCCTGGTGTTTTGGGTGTCTCTTTTTCCTGGTGGGATGCAATCCTAACATGCAGATACAGAGCTAGTAAAGATAAAAGACTGGATCTTATAACAAGAAGAATGACTGCTTTGACCACATACCATGTAGGCCACGCTGAGATTTCTAACCTCTTCCAACTTCAGCCCTCGGGGCACATGCCCTTTGAGAGGGAGGCCCCTTGCCTGACTGAGGCCTGTCTTCCAAGTTAGGCTTTCCTGCCTGAGGACCTGCCTCTATAGGTAATTCACATGGAGAGCACCTCTAGTGAGAGCCCATCCTCTAGGCACGTGGGTGTTGCCTCACTTTATGGCCTCCCTTGGACACCCTGCCAAGGACAGGAAGCAATAAACCTAGTATCTGCAAGTGGATGGACAGCGGGTGGTTTAGACTGTCCCAGAAACAGGAAAATGAGGAGGCAGCAGCCTGATTCATACAGCTTAAGACGAAGAGGAGCCTAGAAGGAGATTGAGAACTGTGGATGCCTTGAAAAGGGAGGGAAACAAGTTAAGGGCTTACAGCTGTGGTCAGGAAGTGGGAGGGCTTTGGGTTGATGGAGGTCTGGGGGCTTCACCTGTAGAGCTCTTGAGGCTCTCTGACAATCTGTCTCCAAAAGTGAGTCTGGGACAGATAGACTGTACTCTCCAGTTAGGCTTTTATTCCTCCCTGTTATGCCCGATGCATAGTAGGCCCTCAATAAATGCTCACAGAATGACTCAGCCTGGTGGCTGGCCAGCACCGCCCTGGCGGAGTAGTCCTAGCCTCTGCAGGAGCCATCTGGGAGGCAGTATTAATTGGGCAGCACATTCCTGAGGAGACAGCCATCACTTCTCACCTGGGCTTGGCTTCCCAGGCGTGTCTCACCGTCGCAGTTATGAGAAGTGAGGTTACTGCAGACGTGAGCTCACTGGGGCTCTCTGGGTGGGCCTGGGCAGAGGGGGCCAGCTGTGTACTCCTGTATTCCCAGCCTCCTCAATCTCTCCACGTGCATGTACTCTTGGCCCCATAGGCCCAGGGCAGTGCAGGCCGGAAAGGGCTGCTGGTCTGAAAAGGCCCTGTGGGGCCAGGGGCAGGTCAGCAACTAGCTCTGCCCAGCTCTGCATCCCTCCCTGGACTCATACGCAGGAACGGGATGAGGCAGGAGGATCTTCAGGGCTGTCTTGACCTCCCTTTGCACTGGTGGGGAGACTGAGGAATTCGAGTTGGAGGTGCTCTTCATGGTCTTCATTCTGTCCCTGCTTTCTTGATTCCACACTTGAGAAAGCTTGCTTGAGGTTAAATGACACCTAGTGAGTGAAAGAATCAGGACTAGAACCAAGTCCGTTGTTTGCTTATTGGGTGCACTGTCCCAAGAGATCGGGACTTGCTGAAGCTTGGAGAGTTGAAGGCTGAGCCAGGTCATAACCCCGTTGCTGTAGCCACTGTAGTACCTGAGTGGACTTAAGAGGCACACAAACCTTATTTAATGGATTCTGTATTTATTCTTTTTTTTTTTTATTTTTTTATTTTTATTTTTTATTTTTTATTATACTTTAAGTTTTAGGGTACATGTGCACACTGTGCAGGCCAGTCACATATGTATACATGTGCCATGCTGGTGCGCTGCACCCACCAACTCGTCATCTAGCATTAGGTATATCTCCCAATGCTATCCCTCCCCCCTCCCCCCTCCCCACCACAGTCCCCAGAGTATGATATTCCCCTTCCTGTGTCCATGTGATCCCACTGTTCAATTCCCACCTATGAGTGAGAATATGCGGTGTTTGGTTTTTTGTTCTTGCGATAGTTTACTGAGAATGATGGTTTCCAATTTCATCCATGTCCCTACAAAGGATATGAACTCATCATTTTTTATGGCTGCATAGTATTACATGGTGTATATGTGCCACATTTTCTTAATCCAGTCTATCATTGTTGGACATTTGGGTTGGTTCCAAGTCTTTGCTATTGTGAATAATGCCGCAATAAACATACGTGTGCATGTGTCTTTATAGCAGCATGATTTATAGTCATTTGGGTATATACCCAGTAATGGGATGGCTGGGTCAAATGGTATTTCTAGTTCTAGATCCCTGACTGTAAACTAGTTCAACCATTGTGGAAGTCAGTGTGGCGATTCTGTGTTTATTCTTATGTGAATCAGAGATCTCAGAGCCCAAAGCTCTGGCTCATATGTCTAGAGTGAGGAAATAGTCTCACCCTCTGAAGTTCCGGGTTCAGTTCTCTAAATGGAGAATAAGGTCCCTTGCATTTAAAAACTCCTTACAACCTTAGAGCATTTTGCCACTTACATGGCACTTCCTTTGATGTGAGGCAGCTGTTATTCCCATTTTACGGGTGGAAAAACAGACGGAAGCTGATTTGTCTTAACTATTGTGGTAGGGTCCAAACTGGATCATTGGGATTTCTGCTCCCAAGTCGTCTCTTTTTTCCTTACTGTGCTAATTTGTGTGAAGAATGGACACAGGAAGAGAGTTTACAGACTTTTTCTTGGAGGAGTAGCACACAGGGTGTCTGTATAGAGAAGGTCCCAGGCAGGGGTCTGCACCTGTGGGTGCAGTTGGAGGCAGACAGCTCTGCTCAGACAGGTTAGACACAGTGAGGGTGCAGGGGGCTTATATGATCAAGTGTATGGTAGACACACCTGAGAGTGATAACTCAAGCACAGCCTGAGAGTGACCCTGTACAGCAGATGCACCTGAAATCAGTTCAGAAGTCTGAGCTAAAGATTCTGGGAGTGGCCAACCCGGAGATTAATTTCTTATCTATGAGAACATCCGAGTTTCCCTGCTGTCCAGTGGGACACGGCCGTACAGGGGATTGAGGCCCTTTCTTTTGGATTAAATGAAGGCTGCCAGGTGGAGGCTGTTAGGGGAAGGGTGCGAAGTGAAAATGCTATAAACTGCATGTTTTTCACAAGTGGCTGTTGTTCTCCTGCCCAGCGTGCCACCACAGGAGCATCCCCATGTGTAAGTTTCCCACTAATAAATCCCCTGGTCTCGTATGCTGGCCCTGCGTCTCTTCTTCGGTCTCTTGAACCTGGTGCCCTCCCTACTGAAGTGAATAGGGGTCCGGCACAACATCAAGGAACTGACAATTCACCACGACCTTGTGAAGGGGACCCAGAAGCCAGTCAACCAAGGTGGTCCAAAAAGCCACATCCTCAGCTCCTCCTTTGAGGGACCTGACGAGGCTGCCTGTGGGACCAGGGAAGGAGGGTCTCGCTTGCATTGTGCCCATGTTCACCTGGCTCACAGGTGCACCTGGAACAGCCAATAAGTGTCCTGGCTGCAGTTCGAGGGATGAATCTTCCTCCATAAATCCTGGAGGGCAAAAGAGGTCCTATTTTTTAAAAATTTAAACCAACCTAAATCTAACTCAGAGCCCCATCCTGACTGGCCCCAGGGGATTTAATCTCCTCCATTACTGAGGCTACCTCCCCCTCCCCAGGGTCACTCAGGAGTCCTGGAGAATTACTTCTTGGAGCCCAGGAGGCAGGGTATGCAAGGGCCTCTCACCATGTCATGCTGATCTCCCCCTTGTCCCTTTTCCCACAGGCCTCTGTGTTGGGTCATGTTACTGCTCCTTGTGACCTGGGAACCTTGGCCCAGGCTGGTAGAGCTGGTGTGCAGGGTCCAAAGCGCCCATGCAGCCATGCCCCTTGGAGACCCTGCCCCTTCTCCACACTGATGCTGGGGCAGGAGTTCAGCTTCCTCTCCCCTCACCCTGCTCACTCCTTGCTTTCCTCTCTCAACAGCATCTTGAACACCTGATATCATCTCTTGAGTAAGCCCAGGAATTCATGAGAGACAGTTCAAGAGGTTGTCTTTGAATTATTTTTTTTTTAATTTCTACCCCAAAGAAATCTAAAGGGCTGAGTTATCCCTTTGGAACAGGGGACAGATACTGGGGAAAAACACAAAACACAAACTAACATCTTAAAGTGAACATAATCAAACTATCTTGGAGGGGAACCTGCAGACCACGGAGACTAATAGCCGCTTCTGACACTATTAACAATTGCCTCAGGCTCAGTACGGCCTGGAGAGGGTGGCAACACCATGAGATGGCTTTGGGGGTCTTAGCCCTTAATAATTGCCGCAACTCTCTCTGCCGCTGGCAACCTCGGATGAACACACTCTAAGTAGGTTAAATGGTGATCGAGCTACACACACGCAAACTGCTTGCCCCTTTTTGCCCTTCTAGAGGGGCTGGAGCACCCCCCGAATGGTACCTGTGGTACCTGTGTTAAGAGCTGGCACCCTGGAGGCAGGTGTGGGAGGAAGGCTGACTGGCCAGGGAACTGGGGGAGCTGTGCCTGAGGGGTAGGCTGGAGATGGGCTTGCTGGATTTCCACTCTGCAATGAGTGTTTGATGAAACCCAGGCGCCAGCCAGACAATCTCCGTGGTCAACTTTCCCAGCACTTCCTTTCTCAACCCTAGCTTCAGGGATGAACGTGGTGGCTGGACAGATCCTCATCTGATTGTCATCCAAAACCTCCATGAATCTGTCCACTGCTGCCCGAGACATACCTACCTAGAGGCTCAGCCAGCAGGGCCTTTGCCTGAACTCCAGGCATCCTGTGCCTGAGCCAGACAAACTGCAAATGGACAAGCCTTGAACAAGCATATGTACACCTAATACAAAGCAGGCAGTGAAAAAATGCAGGAAGATGATGAGGAATGCAGGAGTCACAGATTAGTGCCTGAGGACAAAAGGCTGAGATGAACTCTGGGATGTTTTTGGAAAGACAAGATCCATATCCAACCCATTCCCAAAGGGCAACTGTCTGAAACAGCTCTTGACATCCCCTTCTTCTTACCTTCTGCAATGGTTGAATTCAGGTTCTCTGCATCTCTTGCCTAGGCAATTGCAATAGCCTTCTTGGTAGGCTCTCTGACGTTTCATATATATATATATGTATATGCATATGTATATAATTTACTATGTGTCTATTATGTGTCAGGTACCACAGTAGGCACTTCTGTATATTATCTCATTTACTCCTCTTAACAAGTCTATAGGCTGAGTTTCATCACCCCCATTTGACAGATGCACCCCCATTTAACAGATGAGGCCTCTGTGGCTCAGAGAAGTGATGTGGCTTGCCTGATGTCACACAGCTGGGGTACAAGCACCATGCCATCTCCGACCACTTGCCTTCCCAGCCCCCCTCCACATTCCACTGGTCTAGCGGTCTTTTTCTGAAAGCAGAAGCGTTCGTATCATTCCGTCTCTTGAAGCCTTCAGTGGCTCCTCACAGGCTCCAGGATCAGACTCAAGCCCCTTATACAACTTGCGAGGCCTCTTCCACCCTCCTGCTGCCTCCTTGCCACTGACCACACACTTGTATCACAGCAAACTATTTGTAGCTTCCTAAACATGCCGGGACTTTGTGCCCTTGCTCCCTCTGTCCTCTTGGTGTGGGATGTTCTTTCCGCCCTGCCCCACCCCATACCCCGTTTCCTGCGCCTGGAGGGATCCTACACAGCTGCTCGAGCCCAGCCCTGACGTGGCTCTGCCATCTCTGCAAATCCGTCTCCCACCATCCCCCAGCATGCACACACACGTACACGCGTGCGCACCCACACCCTCCTCTGCCCCTCCAGCCCCCTGCTCGGCGTGAGGGCCGCTGTTGGCGCATCTGGCGTGTCTCCTCTTGGCCTCTCCTCTGGCACCTGTGGCTCATCTACTGTATGATGATTGTCTGTTTACCAGGCCATAGGTCCTGTTAGAGTAAACTCTGCGAGGGCAGGATGGTGTCCTTGGGGCCTTGAGAAGAGCCTGGCAGAGAGCAGAAGCTCCGCAAATATTTATTGAATGAATTGAACAGAGTTGAGTGAACAGAGAGCACCTTGGGACAGGGACAATTTCAGTCACTTCCACGCCCCATCTCGTGGCATGCGCCTGGCACCCAGTGCATGTGCAGTTAAGAGTGAATGAATAAGGTCAGAGGAAAAGACAGGACGGGTGGGAGGAGAGTGGTGGGAAGGTTGGCCACAGATTCCAGTGCAGGTCTGGACACAGCTCTGTTCCTTCCGCCAGGGGGCGTGGGAGGCCTGGGCCGGGCCTCCAGACTCCAGTAATTCCTTCCTTTCTTAAAACCCACAAGAGGATCCAGGCGCGCCTGTCGTCCCAGCTACTTGGCAGGCTGGGGCAGGAGGATGGCTTGAGCCCAGGAGTTCGAAGCTGCAGTGCACTATGATCGTACCCATGCATAGCCACTGCGTTTTCTGGCCTGGGCAACACAGCAAAACCCTATCTCTGAAAAACAAAACAAAACAAAACAAAAAACAAATCCACAAGAGGCTGGAGGTTGCTTCCCTCCACTGAAGGGATCAGGAGGCAGCCAGGAGCAAAGGGAAGGAGCCCACCCAAGGCTGGATTACCCAAAACAGTGGGCTGGGGTTTGGCCTGACCTGCTCTTGCCTGATGGGACAGGAAGGGATCGGGATGCACCTTGGAACAGGTAGATGCTTGCAGTTGGAGGCTATGACTGGAGCTGTCGATCTAGAGCCGGGAAAGGGCTCATATTTCTTCATCGTCACTTCTGAGAGAACTGAGGCCCAGAGATGTCAAATGACCTGGCATCTCAGCCAAGTACAGGCCTGACAGGGAGAGGTGGGATCTGCCCACACACCCACCAGCCTATCTCCTGAGGCTTCAGGCCACATGGCTCTGTGGCCACTCTACTGGGCCCAACTGTCCAAACAAGACAGCTGGGTGATTTTTGTCTAAATTAGATGCCACCAAATATTTGTATTATAAAGAGTTTTTCAAGTGTTGTAGTTTTGTCTTTCACTCTCCCCATGAACAGATTTGCAAGGGGACCCGGATTAGCAGTGAGAGTGAGAGAATGGAGCAGGTAGGAGGTGCGGGGAGATGATACAGGCCAAGGGTGCTGGAGAGCTGGAGCATGAATCTGAATTGCTGTTCCACTGTGGCTGAGCCTGGCCTGCCTGGACATCTTCCTCTGGCCAGTGTCCCTTCTAGGCAGTGGGCTGCCATGAGGACAGGCTTTTGGGTGGTGCCGTACAACAGCAGCTGACCTCTTGGGTGCTGTCTCTGCTCCTGCTTTAGCGATCTCTGCTGTAGAGCTTCCGTCCCTGCCCCTGAGTATAGGCTCAGAAGCCCCATTATCCTTCCAGAGGCTGCTCTATGTCACTTCCTCCAGGGAGCACTCCTTGATTCTGACCCTCTGCCGGGGACAATCTCTCCCTTCTTTGAGTTCTCATGTTAATTTGTTTATGCTTCTTTCATGGGGTTTGCCTCTCCCCTTGCATGACTGTACAAAAGTGGCATAGCATAGCCGCTAAGATGGATTCAGGACAGACTCCCTGGGCCCAGATCCTGACTCCGCTGCTTACTAGTTGTACTGTGGTGTGAGAGTCTCTTGGCTGAGTGCGGTGGCTCACGCCTGTAATCCCAGCACTTTGGGAGGCTGATGTGGGCAGATCACTTGAACCCAGTGTTCGAGACCAGCCTCAACAACATGGTTAAACCCTGCCTGTACAAAAATAAAACATAAGTAAAAATTAGCCAGGCGTGGTGATGTGCGCCTGTAGTCCCAGCTACTTGGGAGGCTGAGGTGGGAGGATCACCTGAGCCCAGGAGATTGAGGCTGCAATAAGCCATGATTACGCCACTGCACTTCAACCCGGGCAACAGAGTGCAACTCTTGTCTTTTTTTCTTTTTTTTTAAAAAAAGAATTTCTTACTTTCTGTGTGCCTCAGTTTCCTCCTCTATAAGATGGGAATAATAAGAGTACCTTTCTTACAGGGCTGATGAGGGTTTTTAATGAATTACTACATGTAAAGTGCTTAGGTCAGGACCTTGTACATGGCAAACACCCTTTAAGTGCATGCTATGATTGCCACTGGAGTGTTTGTGTCTGTGCCTTACCTCCTTATTAAGCCTGTAACTTCTTGAGAATGGGGTCAGCCCCTTTTACTTAAGGCAATTTGTGTCCCTCACTGTCCTGGCGCAGGGCCTGGTTCATAGCCGGTTCTCACTGACGGTTTGGGGAATGATGATGAGGTCCGATGCCTTCTCCCTGTGTCTGTGTCCCTGCTGTAAGCCCCTGCAGAGCGAGCCTGTCTCCGCGGCTCAGGCCCTTCCTCCCACAGCCTGAGCCCCAGCAATTTTCCCTGGCAGCTCCCACGTTCCGGACTAACTTTAGGGTTGGTTTCCAGCTGTGGTTGGATTTTTCTGTTTGAAAAATATTTTAAGCAGCTGGTGGGGAAGGGGTGGAGAGGTGGGAAAAGAATAATAAATAAACTTGTGAAAGGAAGATTGTCTAAACGGCTAGGAGCTGCCACTGCCAACAGCTTGGTCTCCGGGCCATGCCAAGGACTGGGGAGCTATCAGGTGGTTGGCGGTGGGGACAGGACACTGTGCTGGCTTCGCAGGCCAAGGAGAAAGACTCTCTGCCCCTCACAAGCACTTCTCGCGCTTCCTTTCACATTATGCCCTGCGTGAGTTTCCAGGATGCAAGAACTATACGTGGAGAAAGCTAGTTCTGCCGCAGGCGGGATTGAAGTTAGACACTGAAAAGAACTTCTTAGTATCAGAGCCCATCCCTGTAATCCACCTTTATTTCCCCTAAGACCTTGTTTTTCTCCAGAACTCAACTCCTTTTCAGCTCTGGTTATGTAACGCCTCGGCCTCTCCCACCTGCCTCCAATGCAACCCCATTCACCTAACAGCACACTTCCCTTTCGCCCTTCCACGGCCCCGTCCTCCAGCGCCCTGGTTTCATCAGCTTCTTCTTTCCTTTCAGCCCGGCTCTGCCACCGAGGCCCTCGGGCTTCTTTCTTCACCTCAGCCACCTCCCTCGGTGGGGGTGGGGAGACCTCCTTCCTGGACAGAGTGGGCCGTGGCGCAGGTGGACAGCCAGGCCCAGAGGCCCAGGGTCACCCCACACGCAGTCAGAGGAAAGGCTCATGCTGCCCTTGTGCAGTCTGGGGACTGTGAAGACAGAGACCCACAGAAAATCAAGGATGGGAGAGAAACTAAATCAGAGTCAAACAGAAGCTGAGTCAGAGGGACAGGGAGCGAGTCAGATGTGGAGGGAGGGCGTTGATGACCACCGGGCAGCTCCCTGGCCAGGCCTTCATGGACATTCCTGTGGCCTCCGATGGCAGGGTGGGCTCAGCCCTGAGGGCTGCCCGATGCCCGGGGTCCAGGGCTTGGGTGGGCAGGAGGCCCCGCCTCTGTCCTGACTTCTGAGAGCTCCCTCCACCTTCACCTTGGGAGACCGCCAAGTCAGCAGGCTGATGAAAGGGGGTGATGCCTGTGCTCGGTGGCAGAGTGTTCCTCAAAGTCCAGGGGAACCCATAGCAGGGAAGAAAGGGCTGGGGATGTTGGGGGTTTGGGGGGCTGGGGAAGGCAGGGGTCCTTGTCTGGGGCCAGCAAGTTGGGGTGCCCAGGCCCAAGGAAGGGGCTGTGTTGAAGAGTAGGGGCGGTGGGTAGGTGTGGAAAGGGGCCTGTCTGGGGTCTAGGGAGCTTTGCAGGGGTCAGGACCACCCCGGGCAGGAATTCAAGAGTGGGGAGATGTGCCCTCTGTCCTCAGCAGTCTGCGGGGGAGAGAGACCACGGGAGGGAGGGCTGTTTGGAGTGGACTGACAGCCTCCCAGAAAGTCATCTGCTCTTCTGGGCACCCCCCAGCAAGGAAAATGACATTGGTCTGAATTTATAACTGGAATCTGTACTCATTAGCTGATCCTTGCCATCCAGCAAACTCAGCCACAGCCCTACCACTCTCTACCTGCTTTCAATTCCCTGGGAAACCAGGCGAAATTTAGAGTCCCAGAGGTTCCTCTGAGGGTGTGAAGATGGGAATTTGCACTTCCTAGTACTACTTTTACATTTATACTGGGCAGGAAAATGTCCAAAGTATTTACTTTTTCTTTTCTCATTGTGAAACATAACATATGTATATTAAATATATATGTACAGATTAATAAATAATTATAAATCAAACACCTAGGTTTCCACTGCCTAGGTCAAGACATAGAATACTGCTAGTACTCTAGAAGCCCTGTGTTCTTCCCTGATCACAACCCCTGCCCCACCCTGAGGGAACTGGGATCCTGATGTTTGTGTCATCATTTCCTCGTTTGTCTTCCAAAGACTGTAGAGTTTCTTAGATATTATCATCTTTGAGTTTCACAATCACCTTATTATTCCCATTTTACTGATGAGGAAACTGAGGCTCAGGAAGGTTAAATAACTAGTCCAACACTAGAGAAGAAATAAGTGGCAGAACCAGGATCATGTTTTGGATTGGCTGGGTGTTTCCCAGGGTGTTCCTTGGTTAAACTAGAATCCACAGGAAACTCTGGGACAGCCCAGCATTGCGGATAGCACCCCAGTGCCCTAGAGAAGAGGGAGGGCATCTTCATAGCCAGGAGGGGTGCTGCTCACCAGGAATTGTTGACTCTCCTGGCTTTATCAGTAGGATCCTGGTTTCTGAGTACCTGGCAAGAAATGGCAAGGCTCCCAGGGAGATGAGTTGGAGGCTGGGGAAGCAAGAGGAGCTGAGCTGACCTGAGATAGGATCAGTGACTGGAGAGAGCCTTGGGCCCTTCCTGACACATGCCAAGGGAACCCAGGATTGTGGGTATGTGCCTGAGCCAAGTGCTACCCAAGTTTTGCCAGATTCACCAGGTGTGCCCTCCTTGGTGGGCCAGGTGTGCTCGGGGTGTGTGTGTGTGCGCCTGTGTGGGTGTGCATGTGTGTGCATGTGTGTGTGGATGTGGGAGGTGTGCATGTGTGTGTGCGCATGTGTGCGTGTGTGTGTACGTGTGTGCATATGTGCGTGTGTGTGCATGTGGGTGTGAATGTGTGTGTGCGTGTGTGTGCATGTGTGTGTGTGCATGTGTACCTGGCATGTCCACATCTATCCAGAGACTTGGATTGTTCTGAACCCTTTTCTCTGCCCTCACCTTTTTCTTTATTATAAGATTGTACATGCTTATTATAAAAATTCATATACAAATGTCTAAGTCTAAATTATCTTAGATATAATTTCTTTTAACTATTCCATATTTATCTTTTTATACTTCTTTCAAGTACATTCAAATATATAGTTATTTACATGATTTAGATACACATATCCAAATGTAGTAGTATTAGGTTTATTTTTAACAAAATGGTATCAGAATCTATATATCATTTTTCACCTTTTTTCCCCACTTAATAAGCCTTGGTCATTTTCTCTGCCAGTATTAATGGGTTTATGTCACTTTCAACAGCTGAAGAGTACTCCATTAAACAGATGTATCATCATCTGTTTACCTGGGTGGACTCTTCACTCTGTGCCTAGCTCCCCCAGAAGCTGCGAGAGTAGGGTGCCAGAGGGATGGGGTGAGGACGAGGAGACTAGTCAATGTCGGCCATACCCTGGGAAGCAGCCCAGGCTCAGCTGCCCTTTGACATCTTGCAAATGGATTCCAGAACTCTGCTCCTTCACCACCTCTACAACCCCACCCACTCCCAAGTCCATATCTCCTTCTCCAGTCCTCTGTCTGCTGTCCCCCTGCCCTTCTCCCTCTGACCCTTGACCTCTGTATAGTGCTGCGGGTTTGGGGGTCTCCCGGGTGGGCTCCCTGCTTCCCAGCTCCTGGCCTCTGAGGCTGGCTGATCTCCCAGAACTGGGAGGAACTGGGGCTTGAGGGACCCTGAGTTCAGGAGGCTCTGCCGAGACAGCCTGGCCTGGCCAAGACAGCCACTCAGGCCGACCCAGGGGAGGCACCATGCTAATGGAGAGGCTAGCACTGCCCATGCCCAGATGGCAGCTTCCTGCTTCCCAGAGGGCATGGGGAATGGGGACTGTGCCAGGTAGGCATGGTGCCCCCGCCCCTGCACCAATGTCATGGAAAATGTGAAGCCTTGATCTTTGTTCTTGATTGTTCCTCCGATTTTTACAACTGGAAACTGGCGGTGTCTTTGTTCCCATCGGCTTAGGAAGGAGATGTTGAGGGCTGGGGACAGGAGGCAGCTGAGTCAGCAGCTGGAGGTGTTGAACTGGTTGCTTCCCAGACCAACCATGACCCCTTCTCTCTCACTCACACGCACTCAGTTTACCCATCAACGGACCGTACTTTAACAGCACCAGTGGGAGTGGGGATGGGAACAGCCTTCACCGTCCTCCCTGGGCAAGCCATCTCCCCTTGCCCCGGATGGACGGCCAGGCTGTCCACAGCCCTGAACCCCCTGCTTCAGATACCTCTGGTTCCTCTAATGCCCATGGTGGCAAGCAGTTCACAGCCCGCCTCCTTCCTCAGGGCAGGTCCGGTGTGTCTGTTTACCTCAGGATCCAATTAGAAATTGATGGTAGGGAAACCACTTTGCCAGGTGGCTCCCTCCTGCTGTGTGGGGCCCAGCCTTCTGGTGCCCCCCTGCTCCCTCATGGCCAGAGTTCATGGAAACTTCTCAGGTCACTGACTCTCACCTTCCTTTCCTCCTCAGGAGGGCGGGCCCAGCCCCGCTCCCTGCAGCCTGGCCCCTCCGTTCCCTGAAGGTCCTGCTGTCCTGGCGCAGTGGGGAGGAGGGCAGGCCTGGGGGCTGGACAGCAGCAGGGCCAGGGTGGTCTAAGCAAGGGGAGACGCGCCTCTGCTTCCTGCGACCTTGGCGGTGAGCCTGGGGACAGGGGTGAGGCCAGAGACGGACGGACGCAGGGGCCCGGCCCAAGGCGAGGCAGAACAGCGGCACTGAGGCAGAAAGGAAGAGGGCGGTGTGTTCACCCGCAGCCCAATCCATCACTCAGCAACTCCTAGACGCTGGTAGAAAGTTCCTCCGAGGAGCCTGCCATCCAGTCGTGCGTGCAGGTGTGTGGAGGTGAACAAGTGTGGAGGATGCGCAGGTGTGAGGGGGTGAGCAGGTGTGTGGGGTGCGCAGGTGCATGTGGGTGAGCAGGTGTATGGGGGTGCGCAGGTGTGTAGGGGTGAACAAGGGTATGGGGTGCGCGGGTGTGAGGGGGTGCGCAGGTGTGTGGGGGTGCGCAGGTGTGTGGGGTGCACAGATGTGTGGGGTGCTCAGGTACGCAGGTGTGTAGCCCGCGCTTTGGGGCTGCAGGAGAGGGAGGTCTGAGAGAGGCTGGCAGTCAAGGCTGCACCCTGCAGGCGGGAGGGGTGTGGGAGGGGAGCTGGGACCCGCAGCCGGCGCGGTCAGAGAAGGGTGGGCGGTGGGCGGAGGGAGGCAGGGCAGCGGCCTTGCTGGCTCCCGCGCGCAGGACTTCTCTGCTGGCCGGAGCTGCGAGGCCCGCCTCTGTCTGTGTGTCTGTCCGTCTGTCTGTCCGTCCGGGTGGTGCGCCAGGCTGCAGTCGGAGCAGGCAGTGGCGGTGAGTAGAGGAAATGGGACTTTGCCGGCCTGGGGCTGAGCGCCTGACCTTTTCTTGGCGATGCTCTGCCTCCCAGGGACCATCGCTCCTGGCTGTGGCCAAGCAGGACTGGGAAGAGCCCCCGTGGCCCCTGCAGGTCAGGCCGCTGCACCCCCTACATCCGATCCACCTCGCTGCCCAAGCGGGACAGGTTATTTTTGTTCCTTCAGATTTTGCCAGTGCCTTTGCACCCCTCTCCGGGAGTTACTCAGTTACCAATGTTGGTTTTCTATTTCCAGAGCAAAGGCAGGTCCTCCCCTCCGCGGCTTTCTCCACCCGAGCGGGGGCTGGGCCTCTGCCTTCCATCCAAGCCTGGGTCCAGGTCCCACAGCCGCAGCTCCCTCGCCTTTGTGGAGGAAGACGGGGGCACCTGAGGGAGAGGGTGCCTCAGCTGTCTTTCATATCTTCCCCTGACCCCTAACCCCACCCTGCTTTCTCCTGGACCATTCCCATCAGCATGCTCTACCTCTCATCTCTAAAAGTATCCCTCTCCAGGATCCGTCTTTGCCAGTCCATCGCGCTGACCCTTCCACAGCCGCCTCCTCACAAGAGCAGGGCCCCTTGCTGCCTCCACTTCCTCCCCCAGCCCCAGCCACTGCTTCACTGCAGCTGTTCATATGAAACTCGGCCTGAGGAGAGCTTCTGTGCCTCCCATGTCCTCTCCCAGCAGCCCAGCCTCAGCTGACTACCCTCCGGAGGCCCTCTCTTCTCCCTTCTGCTTCCCCATGCGGCGTTGTCCTTCTGGTTCCTTCTTGCCTTGTCTGTGATTCCTTCTTGCCTTGTCTGTGATTCCTTCTCAGGCCTCTTGGCAGGTTTCTCTTCAAAGTGACTGGAAAGCTAGTGCCACGTGGACTTGGTCCTGCCATCCCCTCTGCTGTGTTTCTGTGGTTTAGACACCATCTGTATGGTGGCAAACCCCATTCTTCCTCTGAGTTCTGACCCCCAGAAGCAGTTCCCTTGAACACTTCTGTTGGAGGCCTCGCGGACATTTCGACTTAATGCATCCATGAAGTCCTCTCTTACCTGGACTCCACAGTGGCCTCATGACTGGCCTGCCTGCTGCCAACCCTCACCTCCTCCATTTCAATCTCCAGGAAGTATGAAGAATTGTCTTTTTGGGAGGATCACTTGAGGCCAGGACTTTGAGACCAGCCTGGGTAACATAGCTTGACCTCATCTATTAAAAAAAAAAATCAGCCAGGTGTGGTGGCATGCACCTGTCATCTCAGCTACTCGGGAGGCTGAGGTGGGTGGATCACTTAAGCCTGGGAGGTCCAGGCTGCAGTGAGCTGAGACTGCACCACTGCACTCCAGCCTGGGTGACAGAGTAAGACCCTGTCTCAAACAAACAAACAAACAAACAACCAGAACTGTCTTTTAATAGCATTCGGTTCATGATATCTTTTCTCCAGAAGCTTTCAGTGTGCCCATGCATGTGTGCTGTGTGTGTGCATATGTGCACATGCATATGTGTGTGTGTTTGGAATGTTACCATAGCCTGTGAGGCCCTGAGTAATTCCACACTTTTCCCATTTTCCCAGCCTTATCTCATACCCCTTATCCTTGGCCAGGTGCTTGAGTCTTTCAGCTCCCACTAGTCAAACTTCTTTTCCTACCATAGGGCCTAGAATCCCATCCTCTCCCAGCGTGTGCATGCATGCGCGCGCGCACACACACACACACACACTGAGCTGGCCCCATTTTCATTCTTCACATCCACCTGAGTGTCATCTCTGCAGAGAAGTTTTCCTCACTGCCCTGTCCAAACCAGCCCTCCTCTTCTAATTTCTATTTCAGTCCTCTATTTGATTTCTTTTCATAATAGCATGGATTGTACTTTGTAATAATTTTATTTATTTGTTTCTTCACCTTCACCTTTGCTGTTCACTCCAGAATGTAAACTCCACAGGGCAGGGGCTATGTCTGATGTTTCCATCATTGTAACCCCAATGCTTAGCAGACGGCTTGGCACTTGGTAGATGTGCAATAAAAATGTGTTGGATGAGTCAGTGAATAAATGAATGAATGGTCCCAGTTGCTAAGGTCATTTAGGTTCCGGTGGGACTGGAAGACAGGTATGGAGGAAGGGAAGACCATGGTTGGTAGAAAGGCACTGCCTAGGTAGGCTTTCCAGACTTCACAAATAAAACTACAAGATGCCCAGTTAAATTTGAATTTCAGATAAACAATAGTTTCTTTTAGTATAGGTACATCTGACATTCAAATTCAATTGGGTATCCTATATTTTATCTGGACTAGGTGAGTGAGGAGGGTGTGGTGGGAGGGGGTCCAGGCCTGATGGAGTAATGGGACCCAGGGAGTGTGCAGAGCCCTGGGTTCAGGTGGAGCAGTTATGGAACCTAATGTTAGGCAAGAGCAGGGCATGTCATCACAGCGCACCCGTATGGGACACTCCCAGGGTGATCCTTGGCCCAAGAAAGAAACAAGGCGAAGAGGAAGTGCTGAGAGACACTGAGAGCTGGGTGGGGCTTGGGGGAGGTGGGTCCTGGGGTGGGGATGGGGACTGAGATCCTTGCCCTTTGAAGGTGACAGACAGAACCTGTCAGATGCTTCCTTCTCCATGACCTTCTGACTTGCCAACTTTAGCTCAACACATGCTTATTGGATACCATAGAATGAGCTGGGCACTGTGCCAGGTACTGAAGGCACAGAGATAAGTGAGACTTGTCCCTGCCCTCAAGTGCTCAGTGCTTGAGCACTGGACAACATGATGTGGCCCTGGAGGAAGCCAGACCAGTTCCACTGTCCCCCAGACCAAAGTCGGGTACCCTCCATTTCATCCTAAAACAACCCCACATAGTAGTCATTATTACTGCCATTCCCTAAACAAGGAAATGGGTGCTCAGGTGATTCTGCAACTTAGCAAAGGTTACACAGGAAGTCAGGGATGGAGCTGGGATGCAGTCTCCGTTTCTCGTTCCTTGAAGAACTCATCCCAGTTGGAGGGGCACGGCTGTTCAAGCCAGGTCAGAATCTAGTGGGGCTGGAGGAGGTAAGTAGAGAGAGGATTCTCCTGGGCTTGGCAGTGCTGCCCTGCAACAAGGGCAGAGCACAGACTTCAGGGGCCTCTTTATGCCAGGGCCCAGTGGGGCTGCCTGGACACACAACAGGGAAGGCCATTAGCACTCGTCCACTGGCGTCCTGGTCTTGCCTGCGTCTCCCTGTGACATGTGTGACATTGAACATATTGTCTACAGCCCTCACTCCTCTGGAGGCTCTAAACCCTGGGGAACATAAGCAGTGTGAGAGAAGGAGCTGGTGAAATGCTAACCCCAGCAGGTACAGTGGCTTGCACTTGTAATCCCAGCATTTTGAGAGGCCGAGGCGGGAGAATCATTTAATCCCAGGAGTTTGAGACCAGCTTGGGCAATGGAAGGAGACCCTGTCTCAACAAAACATAAAAAAAAAATAGCCAGGCATGTTGGGGAGTGCTGCCTGTAGTCCCAGTTATTTGGAAGGGTAAGGCAGGAGGATTTCTTGAGCCCAGCTGGTTGAGACTGCAGTGAGTCATAATTGTGCCACTCCACTCCTGCCTGGGTGACAGAGCAAGAATCTGTCTCTAAATAAATAAATAAATAAATAAGAAATCCTAACCACATCCTGTTCCCCCAACCCTCAAGAAGCCATTCCTTCTAACTCTGGGGATGCAGCTGGGCTCATGTTCCTTTGCTTGGAAATCTCTTAAACTAGGTTTTGCTTTTAGAGCTCATCCTTGCCCTCCTTCTCCCTCCAGGAAGGCCAGGACCTGGCTCCACTTTTACAGGTGGGCTATGTTGCGCCTCAGAGATCTCTGGGGATGGGGAGGCTATATAGCTCATCTTGCTCCCCCTCCCCACGGTCTTTCATGCCCAAGAAGTAGAAACTCCTACCTAACTTTGTCCCTCCCAGTGGCATGTGTGGCAAATCACTGTAGCCCAGGTCTCTGAGAATCAGGATGACCTTGGAACTTGCTGTTCAATGGATTCTTTTTCTGTCTTTCCAGTTCCCCATGGCTCTATCTCTTTATTTTCCTTTGCATCATCTCTATGTCATTTCACAATTAATTAATTAATTTTCAAGCAGATGCAGTCTGGGTATAGGGAATCCCCTCCTTGGGGCCCTCATAAGACTGACATGTGGGATTTCCTAGCTCTGGATCCAACACCTAACGAGTGAGTCTAAACATCTACTTTGTGCCTTTTCCCAATAACATTTGATCTAATTCTTAGGGCTCTCCCTGTATGTGCACACACACAGTCACACATACACATACTTGTACATACATATGCTCTCACCCATACTTGCACACGCATTCACATGTACACACTAGCACAAGGACTGCTGTCTATAACACAAGGTGTTGGTGTGTTAGGAAAGGGGCCTCTGTCACTGACAGGGAAAATTCTTCCTCAAGCACTTTGTTGAACGAACACCATGATGGGCCACTTGGGTTGTGGAAGGCAGTCCTTGCATGGAGTGGGCTTTGACTGAGACAGACATAACCAACATAGGAATTTGTGGGTGAGTGTTGGTTAGTTTAGAAGGAGACTGGATGAGGAAGGAGCCACAACGTGGTAGGAGGCTTGAGTCCAAGTAGAAGACAATTCCCCATGGTGGGAATATGGGGAAAGGAAAGAACTGAAAGACTTTTAAGGACAAAGATTCTAATGATCAACATTACGACTGATTCTGTTATGCAGCAAAGAACTGCCCCTCAGTTACTTTCAGCTCTACAGTAGTCCACATACAGTAGACACCGCCTGGCCTTTGTGGTAACATCTTAGAGAAATTAAGAAATATGGGCTGAATTACATGTTTGAACCAATGCAGGCGGAGGTGGAAATGTCCACAAGAGGCAAGACATTAAAAAAAGAGATAAAATTCCATAGAAGCAGGAACTTAGAGCCAGAAGTGACTGAAAGAAACATAAGCCCAACTCCATTCCCACCTCAAACATTCCTAGACATACTAGGATTAGATACCTGGATTTCCCACCATTTGTGGGATGAATGTCTGAGTACATATCATCTCGTTTCAACAAAGCTGAGTTACATGTAAATACACATATTAAATCACATGTGTGTTCACACTCACATGAGCATTACTTTTCTCTTCATAGAGCATGAATGAAGCAGTGATTTGGCAAGTATCAGGTTAATTTTACAAATGAAAACAGCCAAACCAGAATATTTAGGTTCAAAAATCACCACTGGCCTGAATGATCTGGTTTGGCCACGTATATTTAGCAAGTTAACTAGAAAAGTGCCAAAGTCCTGCACTTGTGCTTGCCAGGTGCACTTTTAATAGGGTGGCCTAAATCCTTGCAGATATATAGATACCTCTCCACACATTATTATTAAGTAGATCTCTCCACATATTATTACATCTAATGTATATTTGTAAGCAACTCCATGATTGTCCTAGATTATCTAGGACTGATCTTTCATACTAGGCTGGTTTTCTGCAGCTACCTCTCATGTGACTGACCCTAAAAAGGAGGTCATGCTAGAAAAGGCCATTGCTGCTTCTCTTCTTGTTGTTGTTTCATTCTCTATTAATGCGTGCTCAGAAAATGCAATGAAATTTACTATTAGCCTAAATTGTACGTAACTGGTCTGCCAGTTACAGAAAAAAAAAAAAACCCAAAACAATCCCAAATATAAAGCACCAAATATGAAAATAAAGACATAAAGAAATAGGAAGAGGACAGTTACAATGGAAGAGTTCTGAGTCAAAAGAGAGATTTTGGATTTTACCTTTGTTCTGCTAGGGACTTGCTTTGCAAATGTGTCAGTGTCATTATTTGTCCTACGACAGGGTGGGCCTAAGAGCTTTTGAGAATTGCCTTCCAGCTCTAAAATACTAAGATGCCCTAAGAGTGTATGACTCAGGGAGATCATCCGGTGCTTATGAGGAGTGGTCTGATATGGTAGAAATAATGCTTCTCAAGCTTTAATGTGTATGTAAAACGTGAATCACCAGGGGATCTTGTTGAAATGTAGACTCTGATTCACGGGGTCCAGGTTTGCAATTCCACATTTCTAACAAGCTCGTAGGGTGAGCCAATGCTGCTGGTCTGTGGACTACACATTGAAAAGCAAAGGCATGAAACATATTAGGTCTGGAGTTAGAAGTCCCAGGCCTGTCCCTAGTTTCTTAGCTTTGCTGAGCCTCAGTTTCCTCTTTTGCAAAATAAACAAAACAAAACAGTCTTAAATACATACTTTCTGGAGGATGTTGTGAGACTCAAGGGAGATAACGCATTTGAAAGACCTCTACATCGTAAAGTGCCTTACAAATGTTTGTTAGGATTGTTCTGAGGTTGCTGGGCTTTGCCTTCAAAGCCTTCTGGTAGCTGGGCGTTGCTGACATGGCGAGTGGGGCTGATGGACTGATAGCAGCTCACAACCTTTCATCCGTTCCATGGTGCACTCACGTGAAGCTGTTTCTCTGGAAGCTGTTATTTACTGAGCCAGAAGCTATGTGTCTCTCCCTCCGCCGTCTGATTGCTAGTCTGCTTGTGCTCCTGGCCCTGACCCAGAGAGGCCACATGGCTTTCAGCTGTGCTGGGGCATCCAGAATGCATTCCTGTCTCTCCCGGCTTGTGGGCTCTCCCTTCAGCTGACCACACGCTCAGGGCTGGCCCTGGGTGGGACTCTGCATTAGGCAGTTTTCCCTGCCAGTTTTTCCCCTCAGGCAGCCAGTGCCCTCATGCCCTCCTGCCCCCGTGCCCTCAGCTCACTCCACCCAACCCGCCCCCATCAAATGCTCATGTCAGGAAATCATCTGATATATGAATTCACATCGAGTTGGCAATGCCTGATAAGGCTTGGGGTGACCTCTGCATAGGGGATGAAGTCAAGATGGCAGTCAGAACCACAAGGGAATGGCTCAGGGATAGGTGCCTGGAAAGGGTCACATTTTTGGAAATCCTAGTCTTCAGTGTCCTGGATCTGTATGCCTTACCATTTTCCATTCCCAGCCAGAAATGCTCAAACTTTGCTGTGTTCCTGATCTTGCTCCTGACTCGTATGAGTGTGTCTGTGAAAGCCAAGATTAACTCCTTTGATTTTGTAGACTGATGTGAGAATCTGGCAGGTCTGACTTTCTTAGCTGTGAAGATGCTTGGGCATAGCTACCAAGACTGATCTGCTTCCTGCGTGTGACAGTCATGGCAGCTGAAGCTCATGTGTGGGACGTGTGTGTCCTGGTGATGAACACCCTTCCTGGCAGCTATAACACTACCCCTTCCTTTCTTGTTCAAGCAACTTTCATCTAAGTAAATGAGAATATTATTATAAGGATAATATTGATTTGCTCTATTATTTTTTAAGTTTTCTTAAACTTTGGTCCTTTTCTTTTTTTTGAGACAGAGTCTCAATCTGTCACCCAAGCTGGAATTCAGTGGTGAGACCTCGGCTTACTGCAACCTCTGCCTCCTGGGTTCAAGCCTCCTGGGTTCAAGTGATTCTCATGCCTCAGCCTCTCCAGTAGCTGGGATTACAGTCATGTGCCACCATGCCCAGCTAATTCTTTTCTTTGTATTGTTGGTAGAGATGGGGTTTTGCCATGTTGGCCAGGCTGGTCTGGAACTCCTGACCTCAGGTGATCCGCCCGCCTCAGCCTCTCAAAGTCCTGGGATTACAGGTGTGAGCCACCGTGCCCAGCCAACTTTTGTTCTTTTCTTAACTTCAGTAACAAATAGCAGCATTTAATTCTTGACTCTCTGTTCACTTCAATATTGGGGCCATAGACAACCTACTCAAGAAGGGGATTTGATTCTATACACCAAACCGACTGGATACCTATTATGTACCAGGCTGCCAACCTTTGAAGATACAAAGATAATTAAGACATGGGCACCACATCGCCAACAGAAAAGGGAGAGGGGGACTTGTCTCCTATGGACTTAATATCCTCTAGGCTTTCATCATATCAACAGTACCTCTAGGCCAGGCACAGTGGCTCATGCCTATAATCCCAGCACTTTGGGAGGCCAAGGCAGGAGGATTGCTTGAGCACAGGAATTTGAGACCAGCCTAGACAGCATAGTGAGACCCTGTCTCTACAAAAAATTTAAAAATTAGCCAGATGTAGTGGCCTGTGCCTGTAGTCCCAGCTCCTCAGGAGGCTGAGGCAGGATCATTGATTGAGCCCAGGAGGTTGAGGCTACAGCAAGCCATGATTACGCCACTGCACTCCAGCCTGGGTGACAAAGCAAGATCCTGTCTCAAAAAACAAAACAGAAAAATAGTACCTCTACTTGCCTTTAAAGCTCTTTCTGCCCCTCTTTCATTCTTTTTCCTTCCTAGATAAATCTTCCTTTTCTTTTTTTTTTTAAGTTTGTCAGGTTTATTAATTCTCTCAGATTTCGAGTTTGTCATTATTGTTTCCTGATTCATTAATTTTTGCTTTTTTGTTTCTTTCTACTTTCTTTGAACGTTCTTAGTTTTTGAATAGAATACGTAGCTCACTAACATTCAATCTTACTTTCTAATCATATTTAAAACCATACATTTTCCTATAAAAACTATTTTCAGCCAGGTGTGGTGGCTCATGCCTGTAATCCTAGCACTTTGGGAGGCCGAGGCGGGCGGATCATGCGGTCAGGAGATCCAGATCATCCTGGCTAACACAGTGAAACCCCATTTCTACTAAAAATACAAAAAATTAGCTGGGCGTGGTGACGCACGCCTGTAGTCCCAGCTACTTGGGAGGCTGAGGCAGGAGAATCACTTGAACCTGGGAGGCAGAGGTTGCAGTGAGCCAAGATCGCGCCACTGCACTCCAGCCTGGGTGACAGAGCGAGACTCCATCTCAGGAAAAAAAAAAAAAACTATTTTCACTGCATCCACAAATTTTGATGTGTATTGTTTTCATTATTATTTGGTTGTAACAATTTCATAACTATAATTATATTTCTTTGGTTTAAATCATTTAGGGGAGCACTAGAAGTTTTCCAAATAAATATTTTATTTATCTTCTTGAACTTGAATTTTTATTTCACTTTATTATGGTCACAGAACATATAAACATTTTGGGTGTTTTTTGAGAAGTGCTTTAGGATTTACTTTTATAAATATTTTGTCATGTGTTCTTAAAAAAGTGCGTCTTGTCGATTTTGGGGAGTAAGATTTTATATACGTCTATCAACTCAGGACTTAATAAGTTTTGTTCAAATGATTTCTATTCTTATTCGATTTTTGGCTTCTTAAGCTTCATGTTTCTAAAAATGATGAATAGAAATCTCCTACTCTGTGTATTTGTTAATTTCTCCTTATAATTGTCTCAATTTTTGCTTAATGTATTTCAAGTCTATATTGCTAAATGCATGCAGATTTAGTCTTATTATATCTTCCTGATATAATATCTTTAAGTAATGATCTTCTTTATCCTTATAATGCTTGTGAGATTTTTTTGTTTTGCTTTAGACTCTGTTTGTTCTGATATTAATATTGCTACAGCAACCTTTTTTTAATATCATTTCCCCTAAAAACATTTTTGTGTTGTTACGGATTGTGAACAAAATAGATGAACTTTCGAAATCCAGTCTGAGAATCTCTATCCTTTAGCAGATACGTTATATCCAATAACATTATACACAGTGACTCTCTTAGTTTGCCCGGATTTTAAGCCAGAAGTATCCAGAGGAACTGAAGATGTCATTGCCATTCCCAGGTAAATGAACATGAATTGTTCTCTCATAGTTCTCCTGAGAGAATTGCCTGGGAATTGTCAAATTCCCTGGTCCTGGAAGTGACCTCATCTTGTGCTTATTTTACCTTTCTCTTCCACTTCAAGTACAGTCATCCAGTCTGCCACCAGCATCTATTAGCCCTAGATGTGTCCCGTGTACCTCTATCCCCCACTGCTTGGCTCACACAATCCAAAGGAGGATTTTTTTTTTTTTTTTTGAGACAGAGTCTTGCTCCATTGCCCAGGCCGAAGTATAGTGGCATGATCTCGGCTCACTGCAACCTCCGCCTCCTAGGTTCAAGCGATTCTTGTACCTTAGCCTCCCAAGTTGCTGGGATTACAGGCACACACTGCCATGCCCGGCTAATTTTTATAATTTTAGTAGAGATGGGGTTTCACTGTGTTGTCCAGGCTGGTCTTGAACTCCTGGCCTCAAGTGATCTGCCCACCTTGGCCTCCCAAAGTGTTGAGATTACAGGTGTGAGCCACTGCACACGGCTATAGGAGGATAATTTACTTGGGATGTCCATGTCCTTCAGCATGTGGGAGGGATGGACAAAGGAGTTGACTCAGTTCAGTAGTCAACACCCCACTGGTTACTGAACCCCACTTAGTTCAGTAAGCAAAAGTGAGCCCTCTTGGCATCTACAAGTCTGAGGCAACCCTTTGCTCTCCAGACTTTGTCCACCTGAATCTTCCTCCGTCCTCTTCTCCCTGAGTTGCTGTGGTTTCTCCCATCCCATAGTTCCCTCCACAACCCTCCCTCCTTGCATGCACAGGCAAACATACACACACGTATGCAGATTCCTATGCTGGCTTCAGTATAACTGGCTAGGGAGGAATTTGCTTTGAAGAGTCTCATTGGCAGGAATGTCTCTGCTTTTCTTTGAAGTCAGAAAAGCAGATATTTTTGTTTGGGGAGTAGAAGTGGGGAAAGGTGAAGTGTAGGTAGATACCCTGATCAGGTGAGCAAATGGCATGAGTGGGGGAGATTTAAGCAGCACCACAGGTACTCTGTAGTGAGCCCTATGTTTCCTGCCCATAGCAGGGTTGGGTTTAGAGTCTCCAGCTCTCTTCCCATCCAGCCTGAGCTTACACCTCAGAAGGGTAAGCTTGGGCTTGACTAGGGAGGTGGTATCATTTCTCACATTCCTATCTTAGTGGCTTAGGAGCTTGAAACTGTGGAGGAGGCGTAAGAGTCTGTGGTCTGGGGAAGGTTGAGGCTGAAAGCCCTGAATGGTTAGGAGGCAAGGGCCCTGGCATTTGTGCAGCACCTGAGGAGTCTGCAGGGAGTACAATACAGGCACATCAACAGAGGCCCGAGAGACCTTGGGAACACAAGAGCACACACCTGTTGTCAATGCTGTACTACCTGTTGGCTCAGCAAGAGCTCTCTTAGGGCCTAATCAGATGCCAGGTGAAGTGCAGGGACCCAGGGAAACAGGAGTGACAGAGCGTGGGTGTGGGAGTGATTTGAAGGGTATGATGAAGGGGACTTTTTAGTATCATTAGGGCCATTGCCATCACCCAATCTCCATTGAACTGGTAGACTCCAAAGACCAGCTCATCAGAGACTCTCCCTGGGACCACGGTTGGTTTCCATTCTTTGAAAGCCTTTCTGTTGGTGAGATATTATAGAAAGGATCAGATTTACTTGATAACGAGAGGGTTCTCAGAAACTATAACCTGTGCTTAGGAACCAGACAACCCCATTAAAAATATTGTTCACAAATCATTGACTGAAAATGATACCCTGCCACAATTTCTAAACAATGCTCTGTGGCCAATAATCCTAGTTTTCAGTACTCAAGGATAGGGTAAAAGGCAGTACCGGTGTGGGTAGGCGCATCTGTACAGCACTTTCCACTGCTTAAGCTAAGAGACCAAAGCTTCCACATGTGCTGTTACCTGGAGCAGGAGCTCTTTAGCCTTCTCACCTAAAACAGGAACTGAGGCATCTTTTCACTTGGTAATGTCTTCCTTCACTTTGGTTCATCCCCAAGCATGCTGTGATATAACCAAGCCACCTAGTACTACCTGGCTAAGGCTGGCCAGGATGGACAGAACCAGATAAGGATAGCATTCTTGGCCCTGGGAGCAGGGCAACAAGAATTCCAGGCCAGGGGCAGCAGCCCACAGCACAGAGTGGCATGCGTTTTAATTCCAGGATCCTTTTATCCCCCTGGATCTCAGGTTTTCCCCAGGCACCTAGAACACAAACCCAGATCTCCTGATGGACTCTGTACAGACATCACTCTTGTGTCACTCACTTGCTTGGCTGAGAACAGACTCGAGGTTTGTCTGCAGCATCTTGGAGATGTGGAAGCGCTTTCTGTCCCCCTTGACTTGCCTTGGGCCCTATCTCCTCTGGTGGGGGTGGAAAAGCAAGTTGTCGGGAGCAGAAGGTACATTGAGTTCTCAGAGAGCACCTAGATATCAGTCCCACTCAGAGTAGGCAAACAGAGCTCTGGAAGAAAGCATCTCAGCAGCAGTGTGTGGGTGGGTCCTTTCATCCTCAGCACCCGGCGGTTAGAGTAATTGGCACAATTACTGATTACCACCATGGCAGGTGAGATTGTAATTGGGCTTGGGATGGGGGCGGGTGGGCACACCTGAACCTAATGAAGTGGGTTTAGGAAACTGAAAGCTGGCTTGTTGATAGGGAAAGCTCCTGCACCTGGCGCCTCCAGGAGGCAGAATCTGCTCCAGGGAACACCTTGGGGCTTGGAGTTGGTGGTTAGGGCAAGGATGGAGGGGCTGATGGTGGGCAGAGATCCTCAGCTTTGGGTCACCTGTACACAGTGCTTTGTCTTGCTGACAATGATGCTAATAAACTCTAAGTCACATCTGGCCCTTGGTTTGTCTTTGGACATCAAACCTAGGAAGCTCTGATGATGGCTGCCCGTCGTCATTCAGGCCCCAGGCCCCTACCCACCTCTTCTGCCTTTACTAACGGGTCCAGAAGTCTCACTGCAGGCTTTATGCCAAGCTCAGAGGTCTGAGAGCCCTGGGGAGCCATGGAGGAAGTGGACGGCCTGGGCAATGATGCCTATGTGTGCGTCTCGCCTGTGGTCTCAGGCAGGCTGCAGAGGCCACAGGGCAGCATGGTCTTGGGCTCAGCTCCCCCTCTCCCTACTGGCCACGCTGACCTGGGCCTCCCAATCCCATCTTGGTCTAGTATCCCTGTGTCTGGAGATCCAATGAAGAGGGTCTGATTATGAAAGTTTGGGGCCAGACTTCTATTGCAGGGGTTTCTTTGGGCTCAAGAGGGAATTTGGGCCACAGGGTAAACAAGCTGAGTTCCTGGGAAGAAGTGCCCCGAACCAGCTGTTTGAGGTTGAAGGAAAGCTCCCATTGTCCTGGGCCAGGCCACATAGAATCATCTGCAGGAAGCAGAGACTGCACTTTCGCCATAGGATATGTCCCCCTTTTGTGGCTAACACATCCTCTGGCTCTTTATTGAGGACTTCAGTCTGCTTCATCTCTGCCCCCAGTCATAGACCTGGTCCTTAATGTCCCACAGGGCTGGAGAAACTTCACCTTAGTGAGCCCAGTGGCTGGGTCTAGCTCTGGGGTTGAGCAAGAGGTGAGAGATAATACGTAACCTTTTAGAGCCAAAAGGTTAAGAGGAGGCAGGGGGTTGCCCGAGTTGGACAAGGAAGCCTCATGGTGTCTGTAGCAGGATTTGGGTCACTGAAGGGCTCCATCTGCCCTAATAGCACTAACTGCAGCAGCTCTTCACCAAAATTAATTTTTAGGTGTGGACCCAACCAAGACCACTTTTGATTTGGTGCCAGGGTCAAAGGTGGTCTTGGTTGAGTCCATATGTGGCCCAGGTTGTGGCAAAGTCAACATCGTGGCAAGGCCAATGAGCCTCTTGGTTCCCTTACCTCAGGTTATTCTCTGTTCCTCACTCCCATCTCCCACTCGGATCCATTCTCACCTTTCTCTGTCCTGTTCTGTGTCCCAGGAGGCTGGCTCTCTGGACTACGTCTGGGTTGGTCAGAAACTTTCCTAGGATTCTTCTAAGCCTAAGGAAGATATTTTGGGAAAAGAATGTCCTTATTTAAAGCTGGAAAAAACCCAGTGTGATTCTTGCTGTTCTAGTAAATTTATCAATCCCCTATAATTTTCTTGACCCCAAAGATAACAAGCTGTGCTCTTAAAGAAGGGCGTAACCACATCCTTCCCTTTTGTGATCTCTTTGCTGCCCTTCTGTTTCCAAAACACAGCCTTACAGACCGGGCAGAAATGGTCAGTCCAGCCCACAATTCCAAGCATGGTTTCCCACCACTCTGAACATATACATCCTGAATAGTTCAGACTCCGATCTCTGGGAAGCCCCTAATGTCCCTTGGCCAGAAGCTCCCACAATGACATATGATACCCTCATTTATTCCTCCAAACCTTCTCCTGTCATGGGAGGTGGCTGTACTCATAGAGCATCCCTGAACTAAAGGGCCAAGATATGAGCTTCGCTGTCATGGGAGCCTTTCCTCTTTCAGATCATTCCTTTTTTGGGTGCCACTGGCAAGGGTATAGCCATAGCAACAGTGCCAGGGTCAAAAGTGGTCTTGTTTGAGTTCATACATGGCTCAGGTCATGGCAAAGTCAACATCATGGCAAAGCCAATGAACCTCTTGGTTCCCTTACCTCGGGTTATTCTCTGTTCCTCAATCCCACCTCCCACTCGGATCCATTCTCACCTTTCTCTGTCCTGTTCTGTGTCCCAGAAGGCTGGCTGTCTGGACTATGCCCCCATGGACTCCCTCACTGAAGGGCTTCAGACAGGGTCCAGCAGGGGAGGCACTTTCAGGGGAGCTGAGGGCCAGAGGAGAGGGAGGCCATGTATTTCTCCCTCCTTCTCCTTGCTCCAGGGCCAAGTCTCTGTGCAGTGACTGCAGTTCCTGCCAGGCGTCCCATTCTCCATGTTTCCAGCTCTCTCTGGGCTCTGGTTGCTATTTCTTTCCTTATCCCTTGGGCCATTGAGATCAAGGTGGTAATGATTTCCTAATATTCCTACAGTCCATTTTCATTCCCTTAACCTTGCCTACACCTCTATCAATTGACTTTTCTTCAAGGTCTCTTCATTTGACCCCTCTGGGGTGAATTGTATTTTCTGCTAGGGCCTTGTTGGATACGTCTCGCCTCCTTCACTTTCCAAACAGCACTTGCTGGGATCCTTGTGTCAGTGCTCAGAGTTTCACTACCATTGCTGTCTAAATGAGACATCCAGGCTCTGGTCCACTCCATTCCTCCCATTTGTAGACATTGATTCCACTCTCTCTCCTCATCAGCCAGTCCCTCTGTGGAGAGGAGAGCTGGTGGTGGATGCTGGTGGACTTGGGCAGGAGGACATTGCCTTTGCCATGACTGCACAGCTGTCTTCCCACCATAGCTATGTCTTGCCACATCGGCAGGCAGGGCTCCTGGGGATTCTCTTACCTCAAGGGGAACAGTGCAAAGAGTGAAGGGCAAGATGATACAGGTAGATATAAACAGAAAGGAAAAAAAGAAAAGAAAGACAGATGATATTTCCATGCCAGGCAGGAGGTGATATAGCTTCCAAGAGGAAGCGGAGGTAGAACATGGTGCTCAAGGATAAAGCCCAAACTCCCTAACACGCATGAAAATAAATGACTTCCCACTCTGGCTCAAACAGCTTTGCAGACTCTCCATGTCACTCCTTTCCCACTGATATATCTGAAGATACTGAGCCCCTTGCTCTCCCCTAAAGTCTCTGAGTGCTCCATATCATCATGCTCATGCTCTTGCCTCTGAATAGAAAACTGTTTGCATTAGTTGTCTAGTGCCGTATAATAAGTGCCACAGCCTAATGATAAATAGCATCCATGTATTAGTTACTGCTCTGTAGGCCAGAAGTCCAGGTGACCCCTGCTAGGTTATCTGTCTGGAGTCTCATAAGCCCAAAATTCATGTGTCGCCTGGGTAGCCTCTTTCTGGAGGCTCTGGGAAAGAATCTGCTTCCAAGTTCATTCAGGCTGTTGGCAGAATTCAGTTCCAGTGGCTGCAGGACTGAGGTTCCTATTTCTCAGCTGGCTGTCACTGGGGTCTCTCTTGAGTCTGTAAAGCCATCTGCATTGCTTCTCCTGTGGTCCCTCCATCTTCAAGTCAGCAATGGCATATCAAGCCCTTCTCATGCCTCAAGTCTCTCACTTATTCTTCTATCACCAGCCAGATACAATGCCCTGGTTTTACAGGGCTCATGTGATTAGATCAGACCCACCTGGATAATCTCCATTTACCATATAATCATGGGAGTAAGACCAGGGGGTGAAGGTCATGGGGCCATCCTAAAATCTACTTATTTCACTTTCTCTCCTTAGTTCAAATGTTAACTCCTCCATGACACCATCTTGGTCTCTTCACTCAGAATCAACAGCTGTCCTAGAGCTTTACTGACTCTTGACTAGACCTCTTATGATGTATTAATGAGGTATTTGAGAGTAGGAACTGTATGTTACTCATCTTTGTATCTTCTATTGCACCAATGCCCATCACTTAGTAGGTATTCAGTAAACATCTATTGAAAGAAAGGAAGGAAAGAGGGAAGGAAGGAAGGAAGGAAGGAATCAAGGAAGGAGTCAAGAAAGGAACGGAAGAGGAAGAGGCTACCAAGACATAATGATAAGGACCTGAAAGAGCATCTGGTTTGAAGGGTCACATTTCTGTAAAGATATTGAGGGTACTTTGGGTCAATCCATTTTCTTTTTCTTTCTTTCTTTCTTTCTTTCTTTCTTTCTTTTTTTTTTTTTTGAGACAGAGTCTCTCTCTGTCACTCAGGCTGGAGTGCAATGGTACAATCTCAGCTCACTGCAATCTCCACCTCCCAAGTTCAAGCAATTCTCCTGCCTCAGCCTCCCAAGCTGGGATTACAGGCACCCACCACCATGCCTGGCTAATTTTTTGTATTTAGTGGAGACAGGGTTTCACCATGTTGGCCAGGCTGGTCTCAAACTCCTCACCTCAGGTGATTACCCGCCTTGGCCTCCCAAAGTGCTGGGATTACAGGCATAAGCCACTGCGCCTGGCCTCAATCCATTTTCTTAAGCTGCTTCCTCCTCCTCCTCCTCCTCTTTCTTCCTCTTCAAACTTGATTTGAAAAAGTTTCAGACTCTGCACTTATTACTCACCACTCCCAGAGGTAGTACTACTCCCAAGAACTAATGTTTTATACCTTTGTTTCCCAGCAAAGTGCATGATTGATTCAAAAGAGCCAATTCAAGAGGTTTGTCCTCAGTAGGTAAGCCCAGTGGTCATTCCTTCTCTTGCAGGGCAGATGACAATAGGACAGGCCACGAAGGACAAATTCTGGAGGTGTGGGAATGTTTTCGGTTTCAGACAGATATGAACCAGGCAAGATCCCTGAGTTTAGCACCAAGGTTTTGATGGGGATGAGAAAATTCCAACTCTTTTCTTTTTGGAAAAATCATACATTTTGATAATAGGTTATTAGATTTCTTGCCTTTATGCCATTAACTGAGGAGTAGGGGCAATGATCCCATTAATACAATCCTTCTTTTCTCTTTATGCTTCATCTAGCATAAGGCATGGCTAGATGCACTCCTTCAGATAAGGCAAGTAGCACCAACCCGTGGCCCAGCTGGGCCCCATGTGTAGCCCCTCTTGGTGGAGTTCCGAGCTGACCCTTGCTGGTTCTTTTCTCATGTTTCCAGTTTCTGCTTCTTCCTACCCTAGACCCAGGTACGAAAATGGAGATGGGTGACCTACATAGGGAAGTACATTCTTTTCATGCATTAACATTTTTAAAAAAGTAATATGTGTATATGGTAAAAAGCCAAATGAAACAGAAAGATAAGATGAAAAGTAAACATCTCCCTCAACACATCCCTCACCTGACCCAAGTTTCTCTCTCTAAAGCCTGTCATTGTTGATAGTTTCTTACATCTTTTTCTAAAAAAAAAAAAGTATGGTGCCTGCATTTTAAACTCAATCATAATACCTCCGCAGCTAGTACATGGTTTAATTGGCGACTTATTTCCACAAAGATCATGTTCTCTCCTCTGAACTATTAAGCCAATTTAGAAGCATTTAGAAAAACTATTTTTCAAGCAAATTAAAATATTGAACCTGTTTACAGTTCATCCAAGACAAAGATGAAATGTTATTTTAACTTCCCCAAGATAGCAGCTTCCTCTCCCTCCAGCCCACGAGCCTTTCTCAATTCCCAGTTCACCTTTCTCCTGCCCAGGTAAAAGCAGTTAAGACATTTAAAAAGACATATTTGCAAAGACATATCAGTAACTCCCCCACAGAAGGTAAAGTGGACACAACAACCTCCTTAGCACGTTCTCAGTCTGTCCTGATTTAAGCCCTTGTTGAGGGTGGTAACTTTTCTGTTTATAAATAAAGCTTCAGCAGAAGCAAGTGGGTCTAATGCTAGGTACAACTGGACTGAGAAAGACCTTAAGTCAAAGACATATCCTTTTTGAGACAGGGTCTTGCTCTGTTGCCCAGGCTGGTGTACAGTGGTGTGAATACAGCTTACTGCAGCTTTTACCCCTTGGGCTCAAGTGATCCTCCCACCTCAGCCTCCTGGGTAGCTGGGACTACAGGTGTGCACCACCATGCCCGGCTAATTTCTGTATTTTTCGTAGAGATGGTGTCCCACTATATTGTCCAGGCTGGTCTCGAACTCCTGAGTTCAAGCAACCCACCTGCCTTGGCCTCCCAAAGTCCTGGGGTTACAGGTGTGAGCCACTGTGTCCAGCCTCAGAGACATAGCCTAAGAGAGATCTACTCATCTAGATATTGGGGCAATCTTAGGTAAAAGTCTCCATCTACTTATTACTACTTACTTATAGGATCTTTTCCATTCCCACTCTCATTATCTATACATCTTTGCTCTGTTTATAGCCTCCTGGGTCCTCCCGACTCTCTTATTCTCTAAACTAGCTTTCAGACAGTATCTAAAATTCATTTAGGTACAAAGTCATGTATAAAACCTAAAGCAGAGTCTCCAAAAGTATGAGCAATGGAAAAATTTCCCACTTGATGCTTCAAGGAATAATTCCAATAGGTTTGGAAAACCCCACATACTATGTCTCTTGCTTGAAGAGTTCCGATACAGATTTGCTCATGGAAGACCCTGAGAAGTCCTGTGTTGAAGAAATCTACTTGATATTGGTTCATCCATTCATTCAAATATTTATGGAGTTCCTACAGTGTGCCAGGGTTATTCTAGACACTAGACCGATGGAAATAAATGAGATCGACATGGTTTTTAATTTTAATTGGAAGAGCGGATAATGCACAATTAAAACTCACAGTTTCAAATAGTGATAAAGACTGCCATAAAGAGTGATGTGGTAAGAGTGTCTACCTTAGATGGAGTGGGGAGGAAAGACCCTCTCTGGGATGCAACATTTGACCAGAAACCTGAATGACGAGGAGGCCAGTTATGTGAAGATCTGGGAAGAGCATCCCGGGCGACGGGACTGGCCTATGCAAAGGTGCTGAAGCTCAAATAAACTTTTGCATGTTTGGTGAGACCTGAGAGGTAGGAAGAGGCGAAATCAAACAGTACCTCGTGGGCTACCGCAAGGTATTTACTTTCTCTATAATAACATTTCCCAATGTTTTTGATCATATAACTTTTTTTCTGCTATAAAAATATTCATTAACATCCCATAGAGCTAGTATGCTGTGGAACACAGTTTGCCAAACCAGGGTCAGCAGTATTATCCCTCTCCAAATGTTCGTATCCTCTTGAAGGAATTTCTGTTCTAACAGAGTAAAGCTCTGAAGCCAAATTGCAGACTTCATCTAGCAGATGGGAGAGTATTGTCTTTTTTTTTCTTTTTGATTTTTTAAATTTTGAATCACAAAACATGCCTGGGTAGTCAAAGGTTATTTCAAAACTTTATAAAAGGCTATTTATGTAGATAACTGTTTTTTTAAGTTTTAAATATTTTAATGCCAATCTGCTTCTTGACTATTGGCTTTTTTATTACATAAGTTCCCTAGTCAGTATGGCTGAATGACAGAAAAAGAGGAAAGAGAACAAACAAATTAAGAGTCCTCTGTGGGGGTAAGAGAAGAGCAAGGGAGACTGAGAGTTTTCAGCCATTATCACGGAGTTAAAGATAAAGGCCAGTCATTCCTTATGCTCACTGAAGGACCTAAGTGAATGGGCATGGGCCTCCTAAAAGGAACTGAAATAAGCCATTGGGAAGACCCTCAGGACTAGCAGAAGAATGTGGGACTGTGAGGAATCACTGAAAAAGGGTATCGAATATTCTGACTGTTCAGCAGCCTTTCAGCACCTGGACAGGCTTCTCATCTGCCTCGGTAGATTTTAGGTTAACTTCCTGGACTCTCATTTTTTATTCAAACCAGTGGAAGTGACAGTATGAGGGTAAGAAATCTGGGTAAAGGACCATTTCATGCTAGGAAAGTTAACAAGAAATCATTTCACTATGAGGGAGAACTCAGCTCCTGAAGCAAATTCGTAATAATTAAGATTTTAAAAAGTAATAAGTAATGTATTGAGTGCTTTCTATGCTTCAGGCAAACTTCTAAGTGCTTTTTGTGCATTATTTAATTTAATCTTTATGACACCTCTATGAGGTAGAAAAAAATTATCTCTATTATACAGAGGTAAAGTTGGAGATTCAAGTGGCTTAATAACTAGCTCAAGTTCTATAGTTGTTAAATGGCAGGCCTAAGATTTAAACCTAGGTCAGTTTGAGTCCAGAATCATAGATCTTCATTATTACCTTATACTGCCAAAAATGTGGAGGCAAAACATTGATACTTAACTTGTTAAATTTGAAGGTAATGTAGGGAAAAGGAATCTTTTTATCCTAGGTCTGGAAGTAGGCTTCTGAACTGAATTTTTTTTCTTGTCTTGAGATGAAAAGAACACAAACAGCAGAGCAATAAGAAGACTCGGGTGCTTGTGAGCGGGCAAGATTCCCACGAGAGGAGGCGACCAGGAGTTCACATGAAACACGGATAGCTTCAGCCTTGGATGACAGGACAGATTTGAAAAGTAGAGCCCGAGGCCTGGGAACCCAAAGAGAGGTCCAGGCATCAGCAAATGCAGTCCGGGTGGGAACACAGCAGAGCAGATGTGATTGTGCAGCCTCTGGAGGAAGCATGAATCTAGGAATGGCCGGGAAGGCCAGAGCCTGACAACGCAGAGGCCCATGCGGACAATTACCTGGAATAACCAGATAAAAAGTGAAAAGACCTTTAAATAAAAACTTAAAACAATAAATTGGGTGGACTGGATAATCAAGTCAACCTTAGTGAGAAGAAATGGGAAAGGGATACTGCATATTAATTGTTCCCAGTTCACACCTGCCATCAGCTATCTGTCTATATGGCTGGCTCCTCAGTATAACATTTATTTAGCAAGTTTGTTATCATTGAATATTGAGGCACACACATGATACACAAACAGGTATACTGTGATTGCACACACAGTTAAATATGAATACGATACTGCAATGAAAACCCATGTACCTAGATTAAGAAAGGGAGCACACCAGTACATCAGAAGCGCCCTGCATTTTCTCCTCCAACAGCTCACCATTATCCTAAGCTTTGTATTAATCATCCTCTTTATACTTTTTCCATCTGTGTGATTGAGTTTTAGACTAGTAAATTTCCTCAGTGTCTTTGAACTTGTACTTATCCAGCCCTAAAACTGTCTATGGTCTCTGGGGATGCATGTGAAGAATAGCAAAATCATGTTTAAGAATATTTGGAAATCATTACTTTCTTATAGCACTGAACACTATTTTGGCTCAGGAGATAATGATATATTTGTATCCCTAAATACTAGACTCTCTCATCTTTCCTGTTTTAAACATTAAATAAATGAAACCATTCTGTATATAGTCCATCACTTACCTCTTTTCTCAGTTTTATGTTTGTGAGACTCACCCATGTGGATGTGAGTTGTTGTAGTTATTTCATTTTCTACTGCCATATAGTATTCCATTTTGGAACATGCCACAATTTATCTATTCATTATTCCATTGACGAATATATTTTTAAGTTTTCTGGCTATTATAAACAATTTTTAAGTGAATGTTTTGTACCTGTCTCTTGGTGCATGTGAACAACAGTTTCTCTGGAGTACATAATTCGGAGTGAAATTGCTGGATTATAAGATCTGAGCACATTAAACTTCCCTAGGTAGAGATCAGCTGTTCTTTATGGTGGGTCCAACTGACCCACCAGATAAGAGTTACAACTGCCCCACGTTTCTGGTAAAACTTGAGTTGACTGACCTTTCAACTTGGGAGATGTGAAATGATATCTTATTGTGGTTTTAATTTGCATTTCCCTGATTACTAATGAGGACTTTTTCCCCTCATATGTTTACGGATAATTTGTGTTTCCTTTACTGTGAAATGCCTACTCAAATCTTCTGCTCATCTTTTTATGTAATAGTTTACATTTTTATGATTGACTCATAGCCATCCTTTATATATCTTTGATATTGATCTGTTGTTAGTTAACCATGCGGCAATTATCTTGTTCCACTCTTTGGCTTGTCTTTTCACTATTTTGTTGTCTTTTTTTTTTTTTTTTTTTTTGAGACGACTCACTCTGTCACCCAGGCTGGAGTGCAGTGTTGCAGTCACGATCTCAGCTCACTGAAACCTCTGCCTCCCGGTTCAAATGATTCTCCTGCCTCAGCCTTGTGAATATCTGGGATTTACAGGTGCCTGCTACCATGCCAGGCTTATTTTTGTATTTTTAATAAAGATGGGATTTCGCCGTGTTGGCAAGGCTGGTCTCAAACTCCTGACTTCAAGTGATCCACGTGCCCCGGCCTCCCAAACTGTTGGGATTATAGGCGTGAGCCACCGCACCTGGCCATTGTCTTTTTGTAGCAGAGATTCTCCACTGTGACATAGTCAAATTGGTTAGTCTTTTAGTTTACCCCTTTTCTTTCTCGCTTAAGAAATATCCCTTTTAAAACATTCAATAAATTTTCATTTTAGAGTAGTTTAAGATTTATAGAAAAGTTGAGGCCATGCCTCAACTGCTGGCTCATGCCTGGAATCCCAGCACTTTGGGAAGCCAAAGTGGGTGGACTGTGTGAGCCCAGGAGTTTGAGATCAGCCTGGGCAACATAGAAAGACACTGTTTAAAAAAAAAAAAAAAAAGTTGCAAGAGTATTAAAGAGAGTTCTTATATACACTTCACACCTAGTTTCCCCTGTTATTAACATCTTACATTATGATGGTGCATTTGTGACAACTAATGACCAAATATTGCTATATGATTATTTTCTGAGGTCCCTGGTTTATTTGCATTTCTTTGGCTTTCCTGTTTTAGGATCCCATCCAGGACACTACATTACATTAGCCATCATGTCTCCTTTGGCTCCTCTAGACTATGATGGTTTCTCAAACTTCCCAAGTTTTTGATGATCTTGACAGTTTTGAGGAGGACTGGTCAGGTATTTTTTAGAATGTCCTTCGACTTGGGTTTGTCTGATCTCTTTTTTTCATAGTTACACAGGAAGTATGTGTTTTAGGGAAGAAGACCACAGAGGTAAACTGTCATTTTCATCATATCCTATCAAAGGTATATGCTATTAATATTAACTTATCACCAATAATGTTCACCTTGACCACCTGGCTGAGGTAGTGTTTGCTAGTTCTCCTCACTGTAAAGTTACATTTCTCACCCTTTTCCATACTGTGCTTGTAAAAGGAAATAATAACATGCACACCACACTGAATGAGTAGGGAATGATGCTTCACCTCCTTGAGTGGGTGGTATCTATGTAAGCTATTTGGAATTCTCTTATAGAGGGGATTTATCTAATCTCCCCCACTCATTTACTCATTCAGTCACTAACTGATATTTATTTATTTATCATGAATATTGATTTATGAAATGGGTGGTAGAAGCAAGTTTTCACTATTGGAGAGGGAGGTTACAGAAAAGCAAGAAAACAAGGCTAGAATGAACCTTGGAGTTCTGGATGACAGTTAAAAACATTAATATGAACTCATGAACTATGTTGCCCAGGTTGGTCTCGAAATCCTGAGTTCAAGTGATCCTTCCACTTTTGCCTCCCAAAGTGCTGGGATTACAGGTATGAAGCACCAAGCACAACCCTTTAACTTTTTCTTTTTTTCTGAGACAGAGTCTCACGCTGTTGTGCAAGCTGTAGTGCAGTGGCATGATTTTGGCTCACTGCAGCCTCAACCTCCCAAGCTCAAGTTATCCTCCCACCTCAGCTTCCCAAGTAGCTGGGACCACAGGCATGCACCACCACACCTGGCTAATTTTTGTATGTTTTGTAAAGGTGGAGTTTCACCATGTTGCCCAGGTTGGTCTCGAAATCCTGGGCTCAAGTGATCCGCCTGCCTCAGCCTCCCAAAGTGCTAGGTTTATAGGCATGAGCCACTGCACCTGGCCCTAACTTTTTAAATAGGATGCTTAGCACATTAATTTTGAGCTTTAAAAAAAATTAATGTAAACATTCGCAACTATAGCACATGGACTCTAAAGCCTGATTTCCTGAGTCCAATTCCTAGCTCTGCTACTTCTAGCTGTGTGACTTCAGTTAGTTTTTGTGTGTGTGTGTGCTTCAGTTTCCTCATTTGTACCTGCCTCAAGGGTTGTTATGAAAATTAAGGCTGGGTGCGGTGGCTCATGCCAGTGGTCCCAGCGCTTTTGGAGGCTTAGGTGGGTGGATCACTTGAGCTCAGAAGCTCAAGACCAGCCTGGGCAACATGGCGAAACTCTGTCCCTACAAAAATACAAAAATTAGCCAGGCATGGTGGCACATGACTGTAGAGGCTGAGGTGGGAAGATCATTTGAGCCTGGAAGGTTGAGGTTGCTATGAGCTATGATCACTGCACTCCAGCCCAGGTAACAGAGCGAGACCCCATTTCAATACAGAAAACTTAAATGAGTAAAACATGTAGAGTACATAAAACAATGTCCACCACATAGTAAATGCTAAGCAAGTATTAGTATTATACACATCCCTCTAAGTACAATTTTAGTTGCATCCATAAATTTCAATATACAGCATTGTTATTATTATGTTCTGAATATTTTCTCTTTTAGTCTATGGTTTATTCTTCAGAAATACATTTAAAATTTCTGGTTGGAAAAGGTTTTTCCTGGACTCTTTATTATTGACTATTGTGATGTTCATCAGTATTTCCAGTTCTTCTCCCTTCCTGGACCTATGAAAGGGTTACTCACTGACCCCTGAAGTTAGTTATGGCTAAGTGACTTACTCTGATCAATTAAATACATACAATTAAATGCTTTCACTGCAGCATGCGATCTTCCATGCTCTTTCCCTTTCCACAGGGATTGGGGAAATACATGTTGACATGCAAGTGCCAGCAGTTCAGACTAGGCTACAACACTGAGGCCCAGGTGGAGAGCAGCTGCCCTGGAGGGCTGTCTGCATGTTGAGCAATGTATAAACCTCCGTTGTGTCAATCAAGCTACTCAAGTTTTGATGTTATTACCACAGCATCACCTAGCCTAACCTGTTTGACATTATTTCTTTTTAGGTAAATTGGGGTCTAAGGATACAATCAGGATGAAAGCAATCCTTTAAATTTGTTGAGACTAGCTTTATGGTCGAACCTGTGGCCAATTTTCATAAACATTTATAAACATTCCATGTAGGGTTTGAAAAGAATATTCTCTAATTGTTGTATGTTACGTTCCTTACATGAATATTAAATCAAGCTTGTTAATTGTCTTTTCTATCCTCATTCATTTTTTGTTCCCTTAATCTGTCACTTCTCTAGAGTTGTGTGTTAAAATCGCTCACTATAATATTGAATTTCTCCTCTTATCATACTGTCACTTTGCCCCATATTTTTAAGACTGTGTTATTAAATGTATACAAATTTAGAATTATTTTAGCTTTCTGGTTAATTGAGTTAATAACATGTAACTGAAAATTTAAAAACCCTATCTATCTTCATTCTTTAATAGAACATTTACTTAATTGCAATTTATTGTATTTATTGACATATTTTGATTTATTGCTACCACCATCTTAAGTGCTGGGTCTCTATTTTTCTATTTTTCTTTAAATATACTTTTATTGACCTCTTTTGTTCCCCTTTACTTGGTTTGAAATTATATAGTCTACATGTGTTTTTTTTTTTTGCTGTTGTTGTTGTTGTTTTTTTGAGACTGAGTCTTGCTCTGTCCCGCAGGCTGGAGTGCAGTGACACGATCTTGGCTCATTGCAACCTCCACCTCAGCCTCCCAAGTAGTTGGGATTACAGGTGTGCACCACCAAACCTGGCTAATTTTTGTATTTTTTAGTAGAGATGGGGCTTTGCCATATTGGCCAGGCTGGTCTCAAACTCCTGACCTCAAGTAATCCACCTGCCTCGGCCTCCCAAAGTGTTGGGATTATAGGCGTTAGCCATCATGTCTGGCAACTACATCTATTTGTGATGATTTTCCTAGCTATTTTTATATTCATTCTTACCCTAATAAAGTCTGTAGTTAATCAATACCTGCACCTGCCTCCTAAACAATACAAAAATTTTAGAATACTTTAACACCAATCTGTACAACCCAGATTATTTTAATATCTATTCTTTTAGTTCTAGCCTTTCCTCACCACACATAAATACTGGTTAGGTAAATGCTAACCAATATTAACTGTTTAAAACAGTAATTATTATTTTTAAGCAGAAGGAAGATGATCTTAGAATAAAGATATTCATCATTGCTTCTTGCATGTCAGATGGCCAATCTAAGATCATTTTCCTTCTGCTTAAATTATTTAAAATTCTCTTTAATAAAAATTCCAAAAATTCTTGAGAATTTTCTTTAATATCTGTTAGTTGTAAATGCTCTCAATTTTTATTAGAACATATTTTTGTTATGCTCTCATTATTGAAATATAGTCGCACTAGATACAAAATTCTAGGTTCACAGTCATTTTCTTTTAGCACCTTGAAGATACTGCTATATCCTTCTCTCATGTGGCCCCATTATTGCTGTTGAGAAGTCAGAAGTCAGCCATAGTCTATTCACCATTCCTTTGTAGGTGATCTTTCTCCTTAGTAGCTTTCCTTTTTTTTTTTTTTTTTTTTGAGACGGAGTCTTGCTCTCTCACCAGGCTGGAGTGCAGTGGCGTGATCTCGGCTCACTACAACCTCCGCCTCCCAGGTTCAAGCGATTCTCCTGCCTCAGTCTCCCGAGTAGCTGGGACTACAGGCGCACACCACCACGCCCAGCTAATTTTTGTATTTTTAGTAGAGACGGGGTTTCACCATGTTGGCCAGGATGGCCTCGATTCCTTGACCTCGTGATCCACCTGCCTCAGTCTCCCAAAGTGCTGGGATTACAGGTGTGAGCCACCGCGCCTGGCTCTCCTTAGTAGCTTTCAGTCTTCTCTTTTTTCTTTGGTGTTTTGTTTCTTATGATGTTCCTAGATTTGAATTTCTCTTTATTCATTTTGTTGGATTCACTGTGCTTCCCGCAGCTCAAGATTCGTGTTTTCCACAGTTTTGGAAATATCTGAGTTATTGTTTTTTTGAATATTAGCTCTTCCCTATTTTTCCATATCCTTCTAGAACTCTATGAACAATTCAATTTTCTTACTTTCTCCTCTGTACTCCTTAACCTTTCATATTTCCTTGGCTTTGTCTTTTTGGTCTACATTCTAGACAATTTTTTCTGCTCTAGCTTCCAGCTTACTAATTTTTTCCTCAGCTATGTCTAATCTGCTGTTTAATCTACCCACTGAGTTTTCAGATTCAACCCTGGCCGGGCACAGTGGCTCACACCTGTAATCCTAGCACTTTGGGAGGCTGAGACAGGCGGATCACAAGGTCAGGAGATCGAGACCATCCTGGCTAAATGGTGAAACCCTGTCTCTACTAAAAATACAAAAAAATTAGCTGGGCATGGTGGTGGGAGCCTGTAGTCCCAGCTACTCGGGAGGCTGAGGCAGGAGAATGGCGTGAACCCAGGAGGTGGAGGTTGCAGTGAGCTGAGATCCCGCCACTGCACTCCAGCCTGGGCGACAGAGCGAGACTCCATCTCAAAAAAAAAAAAAGATTCAACCCTTATTACTTTTTATTTCTAGAAATCCCTTCTGGTTCTTTTCTGAGTCTTCTTGGTGATCTATATAGTCTCTTGTTACCTGCCCATTTTTGGAACTTCTCTTTAATTTCCTTAAACCTATTAAAATTAGTTACTTTATATTATATCTGAGAATTTAAATATCTGAATCCTTTGTGGGCTTGTTTCTGCTGACTCTTACTCATTATGCTTTATTTTCACGTGTTTTGTGACTTTGACTGTGAGCTGTAATTATCTGTGAAATTTCATCTGTGGCAAATCTTTGAATACTGGGGTGATGTCCTGCAGAGATTTATTTTTGTATTTATTTTTTAGAGATGGAGTCTCACGTTATTTCCCAGGCTGGTCTTGAACTCCTAGGCTCAAGCAATCCTCCCACCTCAGCCTCCTAAAGTGCTGGAACTACAGGCATGAGCTACTGGGCCTGGCCAGAGAAGATTTATATTTGATTCCACTAGTTATCTGAGTAGGAATAGCCTGGGATAATTTTAAATTAAATTTTATGTTTAAGAATTTTTTTTCTTTAATCACGTAGCATATAAATTTGGACTGCAAATCCAGATAGACACTAGCTTGTCGTTGTGAATTTTAAGGGGACATTTATTAGTTCTCCAACCATCCAGAATGGCCCAGGCCAGTTTCCCTGCTGTCCTCTTCTTTGCGCAGGTTTATTTCTGATTCTCCTTACACAGAGAGTCCTGGGACCCAGCTTATGCAGATTGATCCCTTGGCTTTATCTCCCGACCCCATGCCCTGCGAAGCCATTAAAGTGAAAGAAAGCTCAAGGTTCCCAGGGTTCTACAGGAACTCTCCAAGTTAAGGTGAGCTTTGGTCCTGGCTTACCAACCTGTGTTCCTATTTTCGCTTCATTTTGAGTTCTGCAGATTTCTTTCTTTGGTGCCAGCCTGGTGATAAATTTAAGATTTTAGAAAATTATTGCTTCAATTGGGAGACTCATTCAGAGTGCCTAATCCACTCTACTATTAGAAATGAAACATCTTTCTCAAGGCTGAGTTTAAGATGAAGGTAATGCTATCTTGACACATCTTTGTCAGTTGTTCTGGTTCCAACACCACTTGACTCTAAATGCCCTCTACTTAAAGGGTGTATACTGTTTGGGAGAAAGAAACATGGCAATAAATCCTTAATTACTACAGATTAAATGTCAACGGATCATCTAATGCAGTAAGATAACAAGAGATTAGAGGGAGACTACTATTAACCACAAAGCAAGAATTGTGTCTCCCCACATTCAGAGCTTTGATAAGGAAGTAAACCAGCTGTAGGCACCAAATCAGCCTCTCTATTGGCCCAGATTGCACTGCTACAACCGAAAGTGTAGACCGTATCAGTCCAAAGTTTAAGACTCATGGAATGGGGGGAAAGATTGGTAAGGGAAAGGTGATGTCAAGACTCTTGATTCTCTAGGGCTTCAGCCCTCATTATGGCAGAAATGATTGAATTTCAATTGTCTCCAAGAAGCAACAGTTGGAATTTTGACATTGCCTCTGGGATTCACTTGTAATTCCTATCAAGATTAAGCATAAGATTCCTGGGAAGAGGAAAAGAGGACAGGGAACTGGGATATTGTTGAGATTACTTCAAGGATTTAGAAAAAAGATTCAGAGGCCAGGCATGGTGGCTCATGCCTGTAATCCCAGCACTTTGGAAGACCAAGGCAAGAGGATCGCTTGAGCTCAGGAGTTTGAGACCAACCTGGGCAACATGGTGAAACTCTGTCTCTACAATTAAATACAAAAAGTTAGCTGAGTGTGGTGATGCACACCTGTAGTCCCAGCTGCTCGGGAGGATGAGGTGGGAGGATTGCTTGAGTCTGGGAGGTCAAGGCTGCAGTGAGCTGAGATCACACCACTGTGCTCAGCCTGGCAGACAGAGAGGGACCCTGTCTCGAAAAGAAAGAGAAAAGATTCAGTTATTGTGATGCATTGTTCTAGGTCCAGCACACTACCCAGAACCTCCATCCTAGCCCTGCCAGGAACCAACAGTGGGTGTTTTCATGGCTGGGCACCTGAACTACTTGTTTAAATGTTCCCTCTCACCCCTCTTCACCTAGGTTTTAGGTTTCACTGCAGGGAAAGGAAGGGAGAATGTCAGGGACAGTACTGGAAACTGGGATGTTGACCTCTTACCTGAGCAGGTCCAAGTCATAGATTCACTGACCAACAGCTCTCCATGGCCCTTAAGCTCCACCACTCAACAGATGAGGATCCTGGTGGTGAATAAGGAGCAGAGGTACAGGAGGTGAACTGGGGAGCAGACAGAAGATGGAGGAAGGCTCTAAGAGGGAGAACTTGGCTTGTCTGCATAGAGCAGAAGGGTGGGGAGAGGGAGTTAAAAGGGTAAAATGGTCAACTGAGGTGAGGCCCGTGAAGAAGGAATGGAAACCCTCTTTACCACATTCTTTGGCCTCTTCACCATATTTTTTCTGGACCTGGTAGTGGCCACTCAGAGTTCTGCCTGCTGAGGTTCCAGGAACCACAACTGAGGGGCAGCTCTCCTGGAGAATAGGAGTTGACGGGAGGTCCATGGTGGTGGCCAAGTGAAGAATTGAGAGGCTACTCTCCTAATGACCCAAAAGTGGCCACCACACTGTCTCCTGCAGATAGCCACTGCCAGGAGAGCCTGTCCTGTTTACATGTCTGGTTTAATCTGGTCAAAGACCCATGGCATCAGACCCTTGGCAATCCCAGACCCAGAGCACCATTTGAATTCTACTTGGAGCCTGTCTTAGATTCTGCTTAAATAAGCCAGGCAGGTCAAAGAATTTATCTTCTCAGGCTTCAGTTTCTTCAGCTGTCCTGAAGAGGATCTTGACCACCAAATAGTGTATGGAGCCCTTGTTACACATACAGCACTGTCTTAGGCACTGGCGGATACAAAGACATGGTGCTTACCCTAAAGGAGCTTCTGACCCAGCTGTCACTGTGCCATCCATCACCCAGGGGTCATCTTTGCAGGGAGCAGCCCAGCTCCTCATGCTGCCCCTGTGGGGAGGGTCACTCTGAACATCACTTTCCCCATTCCGTAAAATGAGAGGAATAAAAGTCCTCTCCACATTGTGGAGTCAGTCTCTCGAGAATGCTTCATAGACTAGATTATTTTAAGTGGGTTTTAGTGGAACTATCACACACATAGAGAAAAGTGCACAAATGCTAAGTGCAGAACACGGTGGTGAATTATCATAAAGTGAACACATGTAGGTGTCCACTACAGGTCAACAAATAGAACATGGTAGAATGTGACCACTGCCATGGAACCCCCCTCCTACTCTCTCCTAGTCATTATCTCTGGCCTCCTTCCCAGAAGTAAGCGCTGTTCTGGCTTCTAACCCCAGAGATTCAGAGACTAGATTTTAAACTGAACAACCTACAAAATAATATGAGTTGGTAGATGCCAAGCAGGGCACCGTCACAGGGCATTGTGATTCTAATTTCCTGAGATCCTCTTTATTCTGGGGCTGCAGATCCACAGCAGATGTTTCTGGGAGCACTTTGGGAAGTTGTGAGGCATTCTCCCAAATAATTTGAGCATCTATCTCAAGAGCCAGAAGGCCAGACTGCAGCGTGGAGAGGTAATCCAGGTCTACGGCATTGTGGATATCAGCATCCTTCCTTCCACGATAATCCACAAATGCCACCTGGGTCTGTTCACGCCATCAGGGCATCATCAGGCCCTCCTCATGTCCCTGGTGTGCTCATTAGCTTGCTGCATGGAGCTGCTTAAAGATTTGATGTACCTTTCAGTGGAAGTGGACAATAGAAGTATAGAAGTCTTCACTATGATAGGTGTAGGCTACAGCAAACTGGCCAGCAAACTGGCCCTGGTACCAAATAGAAGGACTCCTGCTGCCTGAGAGGGGCCTTCTTAAGAAGGAAGCAGCCTGGACCTTTGCTAACTGCATTGATCCTAGCAGCCTCCCTACATGGCTTTTAAAGTACCAATTGATGCTTATAAATAGCTTTCAAAAAGCAATCTGAACACAATCTTTAGTTGAAATAAACCACAATTTTTCTGCAGTACAAAGCACATTTCACATAACCTAGAGCCTTCAGTTAACCTTCATCTTCACCTGCAAAAAGGGAATATAAATCCCATGCATAGCCAGGTGTGGTGGCTCATGCTGGTAATCCAAGGACTTTGGGAGGCTGAGGCAGATGGATTGCTTGAGCCCAGGAGTTCGAGACCAGCCTGTGCAACATAGTGAGACTCCATCTCTCTAAACAACAAAAACAGCAACAACAACAAAAATGCCATTCACCTCTTGTAATCAAGAGATAAGACCCCCGAAGGACTGAGTTCTTCCTGGATATGGAACACAGTTGGCATGAAGCACAAAACATTATCTTAAATGCTTTACTCTAAAAATTTCAGATGCTCCTGACTGAGTAGCCCTGGTGCAAACAGCTCCCATTGCTGGGTCCGACTCTGTGCCCCCACACAGCAATGGGCAGCCCACATCTCAGAGGGTTTGCAGACCTCCTGAGATACACAGTAGCTACACCCTTGGCTATTCTTTCCAGTTAATTATCTTCTAGTTCTTGTGAGATGGATTTGCCTCCCTTTTCCTACTTATCATGAAGAGGAAGTGGCCTGTTGGAGGCAATCAGTAAAGGCTTCATGATGCCAATATCTCATAAGACCCCAGGGTCTGGAGGCCACCAGTTCTCTCAGCTGATCAGAGCCGCCCACCTCAAGTCAAGGACCTCCAAGAAATTAGGCTACATCTAAAATATTTTGGGCCAAGGGCAAAAATAAATTGGCTTTGTGTATCAGAGGCAAAGCCACTTTAAGAATAGGTGACAGTATAGCTGATAGACCTACAGATATTTAAAAACATCACAGTCAGGCCAAGCACTCCCTTTCCTTTTACCTCTCATATCCCCTTCCTTTGCTCCCTCCTTCCACCCTAATCAGAGAGATGTGAAGTAATATCTTGTTGAAACTCCAGGGGCCATGAGAGTTTTAAGGGGCTTTGCTAATTACTACAATGAATACATATTAACTATTAAGTTAATATTTATTGAATACTTACTATGCACCAGGCACAGTGCTAAAGGCTTTATATAGGTTATTTTACTTAATCTCCTCAACAACCCTATGAAGTCAACAACTCTATGACTATTTTTATCCCCATTTTGCTGATGGCAAAACTGATGTTCAGAGAGATCAAATAATTTGCCCAAAGTCATTTGACTAATCAGAAGCAGTCCAAGCCCAAGCTCTTTACCACTACACTGTAAACTTGACTTGCTGCCCCCACCCTCCTTGTAGTTTAAATCCCTGGAGCCTTGTAGAAATGTGATAGGGAAGGCTGGATGTGGTGGCTCACACCTGTAATCACAGCACTTTGCGAGGCCGATGCAGGCGGATCATTTGAGGTCAGGAGTTTGAGACCAGCCTGGCCAACATGGTGAAACCCCATCTCTACTAAAAATACAAAAAAAAAAAAAATTACCTGGGTGTGGTGGTGCATGCCTGTAATCCCAGCTACTAGGGGAGGCTGAGGCAGGAGAATCGCTTGAATCTGGAGACGGAAGTTGTAGTGAGCCGAGATCATGCCACTGCACTCCAGCCTGGTAAACAGAGTGAGACTCCGTCTCAAAAAAAAAAAAAAAAAAAATGTAGACAGGGACATTGTCAGGTACATGGAGATTACCAATCCAATTCCTTTATATTTCAAAGGTAGGGGTATTTCAAACCCAAGTGTAGATAGGCCCCAGCTAAAGACCAGGTCCCCAGCCAGACTATACTAAATACAGAAGCTACAACTCCTAGAGGGAGACTTTCCAGAGAGGAAGAGAATGGAATGTGGTGTCTCTGAGCCAGTCTGTCTAGTTCCTGTTCCTAAGATGAATGTTTCCATGAAATGGAAGCCACTCATTACTGTTGATGATGAATCTCACCCTGTGTAGTGTGGCTTCAAATATTAACTAATGATAGTACTTTGAAAATAATATTCATATGTGGGATCACAATTATTTTTTTGCGATAGGGTTTTTAAATTAAAAACATTTAGAGACAACTTCTTGGCTGTTGGACACATGGATGATAACAAAGCAACACACCACCACTATCATGCAGTCCAGAACAAATCCAGCTGGAAGTGGAGGTGGACACCAGAAACAACAGTTTTAACAATGGCAACACTTTTAACGACATAGGACAATGAGGCAAACACAACCAAAAGGGCAGCCATGCTTGGTAGTAAGTTTGTCCCAGGCCAGAGGCCAAAAGCAAAGGAGAAGAGCTGTCAACAGCCACATCTTTCTGGAGTTGGGGCCCCAGGGGAGAGTTGTTTAATGCATTCCTGGGCTGCTTATGGAATGTCCTTCCTGTTCTTCTGGAGAAACAAGCAGGCATGCCCAAGATGAGGCTTGTGGGGCTTCTACTCATTGCTATGAAGGAGGTCATTGCCCAATCATCTTCCCTGAAAACTTTCCTCTGGGACGGGAAGCTTCTTTCAAAATAATCAGCTTTTCTCTACTGACCTCTTCAGCTGCAATGTGACACTAACTCCATTTTCACCTGCTCCCAGGATACTGACTCCCATGCCATGGAGCCCCTCCATTTATCTCCACCCCTGGGCTCCTCCACAAGACACTCTTCCCCAGAGGAGCAGAATAAGAATTCCCCAAAGGCATTGGGAATGAGGCTTGCTTCATCTCCCTACAAGAGTAATCATGGTGGTTGCAAAACCCACAGCCATAGTTAATCATAGATGGGAAAGGACCCTGAGCCTCTAGTCTATTTTGCTGGTCTCAATGGTTGGGGTTGGGGCTTGGAGAAGAGTCATCATTGTTTGCTTGGATTTGGACAAGAGCCCAGCAAATACCTAGTAGCCTGGGAGAGTTCTGAGCTGCGTTTGCTTGGAGGTGCAGGTGGGAGTTTAAACCTTTCTCTGTTCGGCCTCTAGGCTCTACTTTACCATGCCAGCAGACGCTGTGTGCGGGCCAGCAGGCTGGCAGCCTGGGGCTTGAGGATGTGGGAGCAGGTGGGAAAGACAAATGCCAAAAGCCCCGAGGAAGAAGACATGAGCTGGGCTACTGGGAATGGAGCCCTGGAGCCAGATGGATTTGGAGTGAATAACTGGTGGTGCCCTACTCTTTCTAGGGCAGGCTGAGTCTGTGTGCATTCACTTCTCATGGCATTGCACAGGACTCCTTGGAGCTGTTCTGTTCTGTTCTGGAGCAGTCAAGATTTCTGAGATGCCATAGGCATCTTGAGGCTAAAAGAACCCCCCAAACCTGGAAAATACTTGTGAGTGGTAATATATCAGTTAAGGCCACAAAAGCAAACATTGGGTGGATACATTCTGCCTCAGTGACCTAACCCTGACCATGCACCCTTGGAGGTAGAATCACCAAAACCATCATGTATCCCCTGCAGGGTTCTGAGGCGGCTACGTGTAAGCCATTGATGGTCTCGCAAATGTATTTCTGTGAATCTCATGTTCCAGATTCTAAATGAGGGAGTGCTATGGTGAGAGGGACTTGTTCTGTCATTCAGAAAGGCAAGATTCCATCAACTCCCTGGATGGAGTCTTCTGTCAGTTGGCTACTCAAACAATAAAGTCCGCCTAGCCCATGATCTAGGGCAGGATTTTTTTTTTTTTTGAGACAGGGTCTCACTCTGCCTCCCAGGCCTCAAGCATAGTGGCATGATCATAGCTCACTGCAGCCTTGACCTCCTAGGCTCAAGCGATCCTCCCACTTCAGCCTCTCAAGCAGCTTGGACTACAAGCGCACACCACAATACCTGGATAATTTTTAAATTTTTTGTAGAGATAGGGTCTCACTATGTTGCCCAGGCTGGTCTCAAACTCCTGGCCTCAAAGTAATCCTTCCACCTCAACCTCCTAAAGTACTGGGATTACAGGCCTGAGCCACTGTGTAGGGTAGGATTTTTAATACTGTATTTTGGGTCACAACCCATTAATGGGCTGTGAAATAAATTTGGTGGATCCCAAAAGGAAAGGAAGGAAGGAAAGAAGGAAGGAAAAGAAAGGAAAGGAAGGAAGGGAAAAGCAAGGAAAGAAAGGAAGGAAGGAAGGCAGGAAGAAAGGCAGGAAGGAAGGAAGAAAGAAAGAGAGAAAGGAAGAAAAAGGAATGAAAGAGGGAAGGAGGGAGGGAGGAAGGAAGGAAAAGAGGGTAGAGAAAGTAATAGAAAACATTGTAGAACATCTTTTGTATCAGGAACTTATATATGTTCCTGAGTAAACTAGGTCACAATAAAAACTTATTTCTTATTATGGGTTGCAGTTAAAATTTTGAAAAACACTGTCCTGGGAAGACCCCTTGGTTTGCTTTCATTGCTACAGCTTCTTACATTTATTCATTCTATTTTTACCATCTGGAACATAAATAAGGAGAGTCATCCCTGATCCTTTTTGTCTTAACATGGGTTAGGAAATATAAATGAATTAATCTTTCTGAACTTAACGTGTGTTTTTAAAAAAATCTCTAAAACAAGGGAACAAACTGAAAAGATGGCCTGGTCCCTTCTGTCTAACTCCACGCTCATGTCTCTCAGAATGTTCTCTGGGTGTTTACTGAAGAGAGGCTTCTCTTCAGTCCTACCATGCTCATAACCATAAAATATTTAAGGGGGGAAAATGGCCCTAAAAAGGGAAAAACGAACAGTCAGATGGGAGTGTTCCAGAGAGAGCTCAAAGGGCACATTTTTACCTGCAGAGCAGCCTTTAGACAGCTCAAAAAACCTCTGTCCATGGGGACAGGGTCTCTGGGAGACTCACAGGGACAAAGTGACCCACTCTAGCTCTGACACCACAGCAAGAAGTGCAGAGAGCATCAGCCAGCCTCGAGGACAGTGGCCAGGCTGCAGAAAAAGGAAGCCCAGAGATGAGGACAGGCTGCAGTCCTGGGGCCTGACTGTAGCCACAACTGCCCAGGCCATCCCCAGGTGCCTGGAGCCTGGCAGAGAGGTCAAGAGACCAGGCCCTGCCTTTCTTTGGAGTCTGTGGAATGAAATGCACAGGAATGAAATGAATGAAATGAAATCCTCAGCCTAGTACCTCTGGAATCTTTCCATCAAAGTCAGATGCACCGGGAAGGGCTCTTTTGTTTCTATACAGATTTTTGAGTCTATAGCACTATAGCAGAGTATCTAGCACACCACCAGACTTGGCTAATATTAACCAAGCAAGTGCTTACGAGATATTCCCTGATGTAATTTGGCAGAGACGAGTACTGACAAAAAACAATCTGTACATCCCAATAAAGACCACTACCCATCCCAGGGATAAGTGAGAATATGAGAAATGTTAACTTCAGGGAAAAGAAAAATTAATGTCTTCTGCAGAGGTTCTGGTACATGGTTTATGGAGAAGTCAAGATAGGGGAATTTAAAACTATTAACTCTGTAGTGCAGGAATGGTGCTTGTCATTGAGGCATCAAGAGAACACGGTGTGGGACAGCAACCTCCCTTTCCAGTTGTATACCTGGCTAGGGAGAAGTAGGGTCCAGAGACAATTAGGGATTACAACAGAACACAGGAGAAGTGAATCTCATATGATGTTGCTTTTCTACTTTCACAAAATAACCTTCCTTCTAAGAATAAAACAGGCAAAAAAAAATCTATCTTTGTTCAATGTAAATACAAGATGGTTCATTAGCAGGTGCCAAACCATGCAATATAGAAAATGCATGTGCTACAAAGACCAGAGAATTGACAGTTCCTTTCCTGGAGATGTTGGAAAAGCCTGATGGAATAGGCAGGACCTGAAAGAGGAGAGGGTCTGGAGAGGTGGATGAGAGAGAACAGTTCAGGTATTGGGGGAATATGAAAAGAACATGGTTACAGACAAGGTGATGGGGCTGATGACGGCATGTGTTGGGGACCGTGATGACATCTATAATCTTGCCCATCTGCCAAACGCAGAACCTCTGAGTTCTTCAACTCTGTGAAAAGTGCATGCATGGAAATTTTTTTTTGTTTTTTAGAGGCAGCATGAAACAGTGGGATGTGCAGAGAGAAGACCTGGGTCCAGTAGCTCTGACACTCCTCAGCTGTAGAAACCTTGACAACTCTGCACATCAGTTGTACAATGGAACGGTATTTTTTACTCTTCATGTCTGAAAAGGCTATGATAAAGATCAAGTAAGATATTCCAAAGAATTTTATATTATAAAGCAGTTTACACATGTGAATTACAAGTACCTCTCCTCCAACAAAGGTTGTGAAAAAAGACTAACTGTCAATTACTACGGAATACTTAGTACGCATCTTCCACCATCTTTTGATAAGGTTTATTTGCAAGATGTCAGGCCAGTCAAGCACCACAAAAGTGACTTCTGAGTGCTCAACCTCTTTCAGAGGCTCATGGGACTTCCAGAGAATGTCCCAAGGTATTGGTGGTTGGAAATTTCCTCTTATGCTTTTCTTCCCACAAGAATCACCGCTAGCTTTCCCACGATGCTTTGGGCAAGGGGATTCTTCCTGTTACTTTCATTACAGGTAGAGAATCCATCCATCAGACTGGCAGGACCTCTAAAGGGGCACTTCATCTGTTTCTCAGAATAAATGGTCCATTCCCAAGTTCAATCAAACGCTATGCCTCTCTTCTGTCTTTTGTTTAAGTCTTCCCAGAAAGTTTCCATGATACCTCCATAATGAACTTTTTCAGTGCTTAACAGACTTCACTGTTGGAAGGCTCTTCCTTCTGTTTAATCTCAGTCTATTTCTTTTAACCCTATTATTGAGTTGTGAGGGGCTGGTTATGATGTAGTCCAGCATAGCTGTCTCAGAAATGGTTCAGAGACCATTGCACCAGCAGATTTGCTGGGCTCTAGCACTAGTCCTTCATTGATTAGCTGAGTCATGTTGGGCATATCACTTAAATTTTCTATGCCTCAATTTCCCACCCTTTCACCTTGTCCCTCTGAGCCATGGTTTCCTCCTCTGTAAGAGGCGAATAGCAATATCTTCCCTGGCTAAAGGAGGTCATCGACTGCTGGATGATTTTGTGAGCATTTCTATTCCAGAAGATTATGTTGTAATTACTATTTATTTATACATTCTCCCACCGCACAGTGAGTTCTAAGAAGAGGGAACCCCATCTTTTTCACCTGTCCTCTAGCAGATAGAGCGGTGCCTATCACACAGTCAAGGGAAGCAGAGAATAACTTTAAGCCCAAATTTTCTGTGGTGAATTTTCCGCAGCCATCGACAATTCCAGGTCTCAGGAGGTAGTCTTTATCTTTTCCCCTCACGCCGATGCCACGGGGCGGGGGGGGGGGGGGGGGGAAGGCGGAACTCGGGACCAGGGACCAGGGAAGCTGAGACTCCGCTCCCTTGGGTGAGATTCGCGACAGGCCGGGAACGTGGTCAGCCGCGGTCGCTGCCAAGGTGATATCGGGTGGGAGCAATGATGCAACTCCGGTTTCCACTTCGGCCCGCCGGGATATTTTACCCTAATCTGTGGGATCAGGCTGAGCTTCCTGGCGTTCTGCAGCAGTAACAGGTTGGCGAGCGGAGCCCGGGATTTCCCATTCGTGCGGAGCTAGCCGCTGGTGCCAGTCGGCAGGCGCCCCCCAGCGTCCCGCGGACGACGAAGTCCTGGCCTGGTCAGCCCAGGTGGGGGTGACGCACCTGGCTCAGGCGTCCGCTGCAGGCTGGGTAGAACCACGGCAGGAAGGGTGGGGGGCTGCATCCCCGATTAACGCAGGCTGAAGCGGGTATCCGCACCTATAATCATCGACAACTCTGTCCCACAGAGGGCAGAAGCGTGCCTTGCCCTATGGACGACGGTCGATGAAAATTTCACGAGTTAGAGTATCTAAGGCTACAGCGTGGCCTATAGGGTGGTTGATTCCAAGTCAAGATGGTTGCAGCGCCAACGGAGCTCCTGGCAAGAGAGGACTGGACCTGTGGGCGGGGCGGAGGGGCGGAGGGGCGGGGCGGGGCCGGGGCGGGGCCTGACCGAGAGGCGGGGCCAGGTGCTGGGCTGTCTCTGCTTGTCAAAAGGCGGCAGCGGAGCCGTGTGCGCCGGGAGCGCGGAACAGCTTGTCCACCCGCCGGCCGGACCAGGTGCGAACCCGGGAGCAGCGGGAAAGGGGGTCTCAGGATAGGGACTCGGGGTCGGGGCGTCGGGGATACCGGGGCCTGAGCGCCCGGCTGCGAGCATTAGAGTCTAAGTCTCAGCGGTAAACTTGGCTACTGAGGTCCGGGCTGTCGTGCCATGAGGCCGGGACACTAAGGGGCACTGAGGTTTGAGAAAGCTGAAGTTCGAGCCAGGCTGGCGAGGGGAGCAGCGACATCCTCGGCGCTTAGTAGAAATGCTCCGCTAACACAGTGCTTAGCACTTGGGCAACAAGAAGCATTTGTTTCCTTCTTCTGTCGGGGCGCCTTGGCATGGAGTGGAGGAATAAGAAAAGGAGCGATTGGCTGTCGATGGTGCTCAGAACTGCTGGAGTGGAGGGTGTGTAACCTTATTTATTGTCTTACAGGGCCCAGGTATGGTCACCTGTGATGGTGGAGTTGGGTCTTTTAAGTAATTTTTTTTTTTTTTTTTTTTTACTTTTCTTTGAACTACCAATGAGTTTAGACCTAATTGGCCCTATTTTTTTTCAGGACAGCCTGTCAATAGATGTTCAGAGGAACTCAGGGGCAAGCATTTAAATGAGGAAGGGGCTCAAGGAGTAGTTTCTGTTTGAAAAGTGAGGTGCCCTGGATCTGTGGGTGGTGGTGAGGAAGATTCAGAAGTATCTAGGAGGGAACAGCCTGTGGTCTCCAGGGCCAGTGTACAACTGCCCCTCCTTCTCTTCACCCAGTGACCAGAGTCTGAGACCTAGCCTGGGCTGGGGGAGCCTTAGGTCTCCAAGCCTAGACCCTTCTCACAGTTCCTCCTCCTCCTCCTCCTCCTCCTTCTCCTCTTGTTCCTCCTCCTCTATGCGTGCGGTGAGTGAGTCAGCCTCCTGTCTGGGCTCAGTTGCAGCCAAAGGGGCCAGAGCCCAGGCAAGCAGTTGGGCAGGCATTTTCTGAGCATTGCAGAAGCTCTCCTGGGCAGAGTTCAGCTCTGCTCCAGCTCCCTGCTGGAAGGTGGTCTTCCTCATGGGCAGGGGCTCAGATACCCAACACAGCAGTGCTTATGGAATGGCTATGAGATGATTCTAGCAGGAGGTGACCGTGAAGGGATAGTGGCTTTATGATAAATCTACATCTCATCTTTCTCCTGGGATAAGGAGGTGCATCCCAGCACTGCAGGCTTTTCCAGCCCTTCCTTCCATTTCTGCCTAGTGGTCTCATTAGCGGCCCATCTCTGCTAGTGAAGGGGGTGAGCAAAAGAAATTAGGAAAGTCTGGGGCCAGAGAAGTCATGGTGTTGGCAAAGAAGGCTTTAACTCAGGCTAGGGAGTGAGGGTGATTTGCTGAGGTAGAGATGGGTTATCTGAACATTGGAGCCTCAATTCTATGGACTAAGAGTGTTGTGTGTTGAGAGACCTGCCGTCCCTTCCCTGTCCAAGTGCTGGAGGGAACTGTGAGTCTTTCTGAAACAGTCTCAGGGCTGGCATGCAGCCAGACCAGAAGGTAGTAAGACTGCACATTTCTCCCTGGCTTTTGTTTTGGGTGCTAGAGATCGTTGAACAGAAGTAGCCCTCCCTGCAGAGTCCGTGGCCCCCACTCAGTAGCCTCTCTGGACCTATTTGAGAAGAGTCCTGGGAGGCCAATCCAGCTGTGGGGCTGACTCAAACTGCAAAAAGCTGGGGAATTCACAGTCTATGCTCTGGCTGGGTCCCATGGCTTTGGGTTTGGCTGGTCTTGATCAGCTGTGACTTGGACCCTTACCAAGCTAAAGGAGGGACTAGAAAATGGGGTAAGAAAGGAGGGGAAAAAATGAGAGTTAGAAAGCCTTCCCAACCCTTTACTCCTCTTCGGCAGAGGCCATCAGACTTTGTTTGTATAAACATTATGGAAGGTCGGGTGCTGTTTGGGGTGCCCTGATAATTTGTGTTTATGGTTTCTCAGTATTCTTCCCCTATTTGACCTCAAAACTGATCTCTTTTGTAACTAAGCCCCAGAGGAAGCTCCGAGAGGACCTCCTGAACCCCTACACTCTACCCCCAGAACAGATAGCAGGTGTCCAAAGCCCAGGCTGTGAATGGAGAAAGGCCTGGGACCGAGTGGGCTACATCAGGTGGCTACTACATCAGGTGGTTATCTAAGACACGAAAGGGAGTTCCCATTGTTTCATTCCTTACCCCACATCCTAAGGAGGCACCGCTGTCCTGGCTGGAATAGGCATCTGGAACCTCTGCTAGAAACTCGCTGTTGCCTGTACAGCAGTCAGGTCCTAGGGGCCAGAGAGCCAGAGACGGGAGGACCACCTAGATGACATTTGGTGTGTTGCTGAATAAAGAATTACAGGGCTCCAGCTTCCATTTGTCCCTGCTGCAATTCTGTTTTGGATGCAGGTAGAGGGAAATAAGGAATTGACCAGATTTGATTAAGAGCCTCTTGTGTGCCCAGCATGACTCCAGCCAGGCCCTCTGAGGGATAGCAGGAAGCAGAACCCACCAGACCAGGCCCCTGACTCCAAGACAGTTTGAGCCCCAGGGTGGGCAGCAGTTCTCAGGCTCTCCCTCCACTATTGTCCAGTTCTGAGAGGATCCAGCTGGGCTGAAGCCAGCCTGGCTGCCACTCTGGGCCACCAAGGCCTTGCTTGTCATTTTGCTTCCCTCCGATTTGTCCCTAACCTTTTCCTGTGTCAGTGCCCTCCTAGATATGCTAGAAAGAGTGCCTGTGTAATGTATCTTGCAAACTGGGATACTTCTGAGAGTGAAAGGGGATGCCATGCATGGTTATACCAGGACAATGGACATAAACCCAAACTTTCCAGGGAAAAATGGAATATTAATCACCCTAGTGATCATCACTCCAAACTCAGCAGACGTCACAGCAGTGATGAGGGGATGATAAGGTTGGGGGAGGCTTAATGCTCAAGGGAAAACAGGGGTAGCTTAATTCTGAGGATAGCCCCCGACACCCTAGCCTGCTCCCTGGTGTTATCAGCCAATTCTTGTCTTTTCCCTGGGGCGGCACTGCTCCCGGCCACCCTGTCCTGGGACCCAGCCCACCACTCGTGTGACTTCCCTTCACCCTTGACTTGTGACTGGCCTCACCTTTGGTTTTCCTGCCCCACCCCAACCTCAGACAGGGACAGGAAGGTCTGCCAACTTCTCTTCAGCTTCCCCTGGGGAAATTGGGGTTCATAGTGGAGCCAAGACTGGGCCTCACGTTTCCTCTTCCCTCTTCCTCCATATCTGCAGCCTCCTCATTTTGCTCATCCAGCTTCCCAGACCTCTGGGGACCACACTATCCCACAGAAAGTCTGGCTGTAAAGCAGGTAAGCAGCCAGGAAGGCAAGGGTAGGCAAACCTCGCCCACTCTGATAAAGGACATAGGTCACCTATAATCAGGTTCCGGGGAAATGATAAGCAAAGTGGAGGCCAAAGCCAGGGAGAAGCTGCATTGCAGGAGACAGAGTCAGTTCCCAAAGACACTAGAGTTTGCCTCTTTGGTCTGGTCTGACTATTGGGGAAATGGTCCAGGGTGGGGAGAGGCTGTTCTTGCTCAATCCAAGTGACAGGCGTTGATGGCAGTGCCTGCATCCCGCTGTGGCGACATGTGGAAGAGAAACTGTCCTGCCTTCTGGGTCCTGGGTCCTCATGGTCCAGATGCAAAGGGTAGGATCCCCAGAGGTCCAGCCTGTGGGTGATCGGGCATAGGCGTGGAGGGAGCAGAGCTGCCACGATGACCATGTAGTGACTCTCAGTTACTCTGCCAGGAAGGAAGTCATTCTCACTGCCAACAAATGAAAAGGGCAAGTGAAGGTCTCTTGGGAAGTCATGTCTTTGAAGTGACTTGTGGGCAAGGGAGGTGGTGAGACCCCCCACCCCAAGGCTGGCTGGGGGAGGATGGGGGTGTCTGGTTGGTGAATAGCAGGAGTGGAAGGCAGAAGCAGTCAGTACTCTGTGAGTTGGAATGTGTGTCATGCTTTTGCAAACCTGCCCTGCAGGTCCTGTGCCAAGGAATAGACTAAGCAGTGTTCCCAGAACCAGATGCCATACAAAGTCCTCATTCTGCACAGGGGAGAGTCCTGGTCCTAAGCAGGGTGTGGGCAGCTGCACCCGCGGGAAAGTGGAGTCTGTGCAGACTCGGCAGTTGGTTCCTGAGAAGCTGCTGCCTCTCACTGGCCTTCTGATGACAACCTGAAGCTTGGAGGTGTTATGCAAGGTGGGACATTCCAGGCACTGTGGAATACCCATGAGGCCCGAGGCTTTGCTGGTGACACATCCAGTGTGTGCCACCTGCTGGTACTGGAGTTGTAGCTTCAGCTACTTACTGAGCACTCACTTGGTAACAGGTGCTGTGCTACGTGCCTCTCAGACCTATCACTAGGTCTTGTGAGGTAGGAACCAGTTATGTTCCCTTTACAAATGAGGAAATGGAGTCTCCGTGAGGTTAATCAACATGCCAAGCTGTCATAGCCTGTGAGGAGGAAACCCACGACTCCCTCTCAGGTTTGCAGAAGCCCATGCTCTTAACCTGCATGGAACTCTCCCACCTCTGCATTCATGGGATGGCCACAGGGCACTTAGTGCCCTGTCTTGTACATTATACACCTGCAGTAAATGTTTGTGAGCTGAGAGGTTAGATATACTAACTAGTTTGAACAAGTTGACCTGAGAACAGGCTTGGACTGCCCAAAGGTTACTCTGGGGACAGTGGCCTCTCAGAAGGAGGCTCCCTCTGCCAGCACTTTTAGATCTTCATGCCTCTCTGGCAGTCTTGGGCACCTTGCTCTGGTTAAGAACAAGAACCGAACAGAGGTAGGATTGTGCAGAGAAATTGTGTGGAATCAAATATGACTCTAATAGTCTGGAAGGCAAATAGGAAACAATCTTTCAAACAGGCATCTTTATTGAAAACCTACTATGTGCTGATTGTCCCATTGGCCAATGGGGAGCTATTCTCACTTTGCCTACCTTTTCCCTCTCCTGGCTATCCCTTAAGGGCTCCTGAACCTAGCCCAGCTGGAAGGAGAAATGGACTCTAGCCTCCTCTGATAGCCTCATGCCAGGCCCCGTGCACATTGCTTTGCTTGTCTCCCTCAATCCTCATAGCTTCTCTTTGGGGTAAGTACAGTTATCTTCTCTAGCAGGCATAGTGGGGAAACCAAGGTCTAAAGAGATGCAGTCACCTGCCCAAGGCTGCAGAGTCAGCCTGTAACCACTGCTTTACACGGCTTGCCAGCCCTGGGCCTGGCCATACAAACCGCTTTGTCAGAGCCTGGAGACAGAGGTCGCAGGAAGAGAAAATGCTCAGCCTGCCCCACCCCCTGTGGGTCTCAGGGTTCCTTGGTAGATGACTAAAATTTTAGGTAGTGCTGTTAGAAGCTAGTGGCCTGGCAGAACAGGAGAAACACAGGGTCTGAGTTAGACTCTTGGGTTCAAATCTTGGCGAGGTCGCTTTGTAGCTTGTGACCTTGGGCAAGTTATTTAATCTGTCCAAATCTCAGTGTCCTTACCTGTAAATTGGGTATAGTAATAGCTCCCTGTAGGACTGCGTGAGGATTAGATGATGTAAGTCAAGTGCCTGGCACACAGTAGGCCCTTGAAAGGCATGTGTATTCAGTATATATGGGCCAAGAGCCTACGGTGTGCCAGGTACTAGTCAAGACACTGGGAATTTAACAGTGGGGAAAAAAGAGACTCTTGCACTTCTTTTCAAAATTTCTAGCCCAGAAGCCTGTCCTTGTGAGAGGCCCGTTTAGAACTCAGGAATGGCTGTCCTGGCACCTGACTAAACTCCGATTTGGCAAATTGGTTTCTCTGTCATTTGTTAGCTGATGAGCTTGTGAAGGTTACTTAGCTTCTCTGCAACTTGGGTTCTTCAATTCTTTTTTGTTCATTTTTAAAAACTGTGATATATCACATACACAAGATTATATGTTTATGTATAGAATAAAGAATCCTATACCCTGTACCTACCACCTAAGTTAAGAGTGGAGCATTCACAGCACCTTAAAAGCCCCCTCTGCCTCTCCCCATTTGCATTCCCCTTCCTTACTCCGCACCCCAAAGTGAATTTTGGTTAATTGTTTCCTTGCTTTTCTTTGTAAGTTATCATCTATGTAGATTTTACAAAACACTATGTTGTTTCATTTCACATGGCTTCGAAGTTCGCATACCTGTGTGTTCTCTGTGATGCACTCTTCTTTGAGTCAATATGAGTTTTCTGAGGTTCATCCATGTCGATGCACACCACTGCAGTTCATGAGTTTGCAATGCTGTGTAGAATTCCATTGGAAAAATACACCACGATTTGTATATCCTCCTCTCACTGATGGACATTTGGGTTGTTTCCAGTTGAGCTATTATGATAAGACAGTACTGCTAGGGGTGTACATGTTATACTTGTCTTCTGGTTCATGAGAAACTCACAAGAATTTCTGTAGGGCACATACCTAGGGTTGGAATTGCTGCCTCCCATGGAATTCTATGTTCAGCATTGCTATAGGGTGCCAAACAGCTTTCCAAAGTGGTTGTCCCAAAAAACACTTCCAGCAGTGGATGAAAGTTTCCATTGTTCTCCAACCTTTTCAACTCTTGATATAGGCTTCATTTCTAAAATGAAAAAGTTGCATTAGATGAGTTTCTACAGTTGTAATGATTAGCTATAATAGTTGTATTATTCATGACCTAGGGACCCAATTTCTGGCTCATGTGTGTGCCTGTCTGCTGCACTCTGTACAGGTGACCACATACATGTCACAGCCTGACTCTGGGAGCTCTGTGCTGGGCCTCTAAGTACAGTTGAAGCCCTTCCTCTCTGGGCTTCCACCAGCAGTGCTTGAGGGATCCCATGGTTCTACATCCTCCCAAACACTTGGTGGTCTCCTCAGTTCAACCAAGAGCCTGGTGTCAGCAGTGAGCCCATATTATGTGCTCAATTAATACCTGGGGAGGAATATATATTTTCCTTGGGCATCAGTTTTGAGAAAAGGACATGGAAGTATAAGAACCATGAGTTTGCTGGCTAATCAAAGCACACAGGGCTGGGGCAGTGATGGATTCACGTCTGTCCTGGGCTTCTTGATCATTTAAGGGCTCCAGTGAGATGGGGTGAAGTTTAGTAGTGTCTACTGGCCATCTCTTCAGAGTCTGGCCTTGTTCTTTGGCCTTTTGACTTGTTTAACCTGAGAAGCAAGGGGTAGCTGGAGGATTGGAGTGGAGGGAACAGAGGCGATGCTATGGGGAAAGGAGCCAAATGCCTGTAGAGAATCTCTTTCCCTTTGAAGGTCGAATACCCTGCTGGGACTACTGGGGAAAAGAGGTGTTAACTACACTCACCATCCTGGTAGCCACATAAACAGCCAGATACTCACCACCCAGCCACCCATGGGACAAAGGAATGTGGCTGGCTGGACAGTTGCATGGGCCACCTCAGCCCTCAACTTTGTAATTACCTATCCAGTCTGTGCCTGTCAGCTCCGGGCAGGCAGGTGCTACTGCCCTGGGCCTCACCTTGGCTCCCAGGCCTGTGCTGGGATCAGGGACAGGGCTCTACCTTCTCCAGCCATCCCCTCACCCCAACTCCACCCAGTGTCTCTTTCTATACCAACCTTTGACCCTTGTGAGGTTACCATATTATGTAATAGCTGACAATCATAATAACCAATGGTTATTAAAACTCACTATGTTCCAGGTACTATGTTTAGTGCTTTTCATGCATTTTCTCATTTATGCCTCTCAATAATCCTACGAGGCTGGTAAAATTATACCCATTTTATAGAAGAGGAAACCAAGGTTCATAGAGATTAAGAGGCTAAATTCCTTGCCCCACGACATTGAGCTACTAAATCAGAACCAGAATTTAAATTCAGGCTTAAGTCCAGAGTGCATGTTCTCTTCCTCACTTGTGCATTGCCTTTCCTGCAGTGTCCTGGTCATTCAGCTCAGTCTTCCCTCCTCCCCTTCCTGTCTAGGAGGGCTGGAAAAAACGCAGCAGGTGGTACGAGGGTGAATGGGGCAGTTCCAATCTGGCCAGGGAGATGCTGGAAAACACCTTCGGGGCAGAGTTCTTTGTTCCAAACGGCTCTGAATTTCCGGACTTCTGCCAGGGGCAGGAAGTGACTTCTGCCCAGCCTCTTTGGCAAGCACACCCATATCTTGGGTGCCATGATGTTAAGAAGTGGGGGAGGGGCTGCCTCAGGTAACATTCCATTATAATGAACTCCATTTGAGGTCTGACCGGCTTTGTTGAAACCACGTGCACAGCCTGGGAGACTGGAAATGGAGTGGAACTAATTCGAGGTTGGGTGTCTTTTAGCAAAGCCCCCCGAAGGTCTGGAGCCTAGAAGGAGAAGGAGAAAAGAGTCAGACCCACCCCCAGGTCTCCTGAATGCCAAGCTCCTGTGTGGTCCTGGGCAGGGCTTGTGGGGAGAGCTCTGTGCGTAACTCCACCTGTCAGTGCTGTCACCGTCCATTCCCCCCACTCTACTCCGAGCCCTGAGAACAGATCTGAATCCTGTCTCTGAAGTGCCCCTGCTCCACACCATAGCTAACATGTCACAGATATACTCACTAGATGGTTTTGTCTGTAGACCAGGTGCCTGAGCAAGAAAGGAGGGTTGAAGGGCAATTGCTTTGTGTCATTAAATCATCTTCAAAAACTGGGCTGCAACTCAGATGAATTCTCCTTAGTCATTGCAGTAATTGTGCGCAATAATAAGCACTAACGTTTACTGAGCAGGTACTACGTGCCAGGCACTATGCTGAGCACTTGACGTGATTATCTCATGGACTCCTCACAGACTATGCAGTAGGTGGTGTTATTTTTCTCATTTCACAGGTGAGGAAGCAGAAGCTTAGAGAGTGCATTTCATTGGTTCTTGTTGCACAGCTAGTGGTAGGGAGAATTCAGGGTTGGGCACACCCAGGCCAGCTGCCTCCAGAGCCTGCACTTCTAACCGTGAGCTCTGCTGTCAGTGTGTGCTGGTCAGGGGGCCAGGGCCAGGTGGGTCATGAGTGAGGCTGGAGGGATGCAGACCCGGTGAGATGGACTGGAGAGCACACACTGGTTGATGGGAGCAGCCCCTCTCGGCCCAGCAGGCTTCCGGCAGGAGCTTCAGCCTGGTGTGGCCAGATTATCCGACTTTTTCATAGAAAGCTGGACATTCAGATTTTTTTTCAAAAATGTAAACTCTTGATTTCTAAAACATTGACAGCCAATTTAAAAAAAAATGAAATGTGTAATCACTGTTGGTGTTGGGGAAGGACGGGTGGCAAACAGCAAACTTAACAGTCAGGTCTGCCCTGCAGGCTCCACTGCATCCTCTGGTAGTTTTTTTTAACAGGTAACTGTTATAGAGTGGGATAGGAAAAACCCTGTTCCTGTAGAATTCCTTACTAACGTACTAGAAGGTACCCCTCCCAGCATGTGATAATAGCTTTATAATACAGAGTGTTTCTTCCTTGTGAGTTAGAAAGAAAGCTTTCAGAGTAAGATATTCCAATACATTCCCCTCCTTTCCTTTCTCCCCTCCTCCTTCTCTCCCTCCCATACTCTGTCTTCTCAGGAAGGTATTTCCTCATAGGTATTAGAAGAAAAGTTGTGGGAGAAAAATCAAAAGGAAACTAACAGAGGATAGGGTCTTAAGGCGAAAAAAAAAAAAAAAAAGGAGGAAGTTTGGGGATGGGCTTGGTAGACAACGAATGAATGGATCATGCTCCATGCAATCGTTCAAGGTGTTTTTTCACAGCCTTCCCCTTTTTACCTGAATTTATTCCTCCTCCTCTCCTATTCTTAAATGCCTGGAAAAATAATAGTAATGCAATAGCTAGTATTTTTATAGAGTGTAATTTTAGAGTGTAACAATTTTTATAACACATTTGAAATATTTATCTCAGCTGACACAACAGTCTTATAGAATCTCCTTTTGGAGGCTTGGTAAAGTCGCGGTGTTTTCTCCTTCTTCCTTGCATTCTGTAAGAGTTGTAGCCACGGAGGATGGAAACTCCTGGCTCCCGCGGGCCTTCCCTGTCCTGCCACCCTCATGCCCCATGTGGATCCACAGGTGGAGGCAGGTGTGGCAGGCAGTTAGTCTGAGTCCTTGACTAGGGTCCCACCTCTATAAAATCTGGTGCCAGCAAGAGTAAGGGAGTGGACATGGGAAGGGCCCTAAATGGATAGTGGCCCCAGTTAGTGGCCCAAGGCCAGCCTCCCCTGCCCCACCCTGCCTGTCACTCTGAGCTATTGTTCCAAAAGCTGGGCAGAAAATAACTCACTGGGGGAATTATTTTCATCTCTGTTAAACTTCAATCCTGGGCCACTGACCAGCCTAGCTGCAGAATTATTTTTCAGGTCAGGGGGAGTTCTGGAAAAAGTAAGGGCAGGGGAGTGAAGGGAAGCAGTAGGCATCTCACCCAGGGGCGGAGATGGACCACCGCTGCTGACATCCTCCCTAGGATGCTACCTGTCTGCAGCCCACCTGGCAGCAACTCCAGCTGACCAAGTGGGGCCCAGCCCAGTCAGAGGAAATGGGGTTTCACCCACAAGTCTTTTAATTGAATCTAGGTTCTGAGCTAGTCCATCAGATTCCTTCTTGGGGGATGTTTGCCTCTGCCAGAAAGAGTATTGAGTGCAGAGAGTGGAACTTCTGCCAGCTGGTTCAGACATCCGGTGGGCAGCAGGCCTGGCTCAGGGCAGCTGGGGGGCTGCAGACAGCTAACCACCAGGAGGGAAAGAATTTGCTCCTCTAGGGAAAGAGGTTGTTCCTCTAAGGACCCTGAGATTAGCTCCTCCTCTGTCCTGGGGCCGCATTTATGGAAAGTACCCTGTGGTTTAAATCTGTTCTGTCTTTGCCCCCTGGCTACCAAAGAAAAACAAAGAAGAGGGAGATGACAAATGGGTAGGGCTGGGGAAGGGGAATCGTAGCTTGGTGAGGGTTCAAGGGTTAGAACAGAGACAGCTGTTTCCTACCACTTTGTGGCCCTGGGGAAGAAAACTCCAGACAGATTCTGATATTTGGCCTGAAACGTTGAACCAAGAGGGTTATCTTCAATTATAGCTCTGAGGGTAAGGCAAGGCTTGTGTCATGTTGGCCAGCAGTGAGTTTGGACAGCCAGACTCAGGATATGGACTGGCATGTGCCTATCTGCATGTGAGGTGCTCCACACACGTCTGTGGTGAGTGTTGTTTGTGAGCATCGTGTATTTTGCCTGATGCCCTTCCTTAGACAAATTCCTGGCAATGAGCAAGTGACCTTGTTGACCAGAACAGAGTGGGCTGAGTGGGCTGAGTGGACTGGTGGAGGCAGGTTTGGGGATCCTGCGGCTGTGGGCAACTCACCTCTCTCTGTGCCCATCAACCATATCTGACCACCCTGGACAGACTGAGGAATTAAGTAAGGATTGCACTAGTGATATGGCAGCTGAGTTGTTCACTAACCTCCCTTCCATCTGCCCTTATTGAATCATTTGTTCTTTCTTTTGATTTTCTCCCACAAAACCTTTTTTTTTTTCTATTCAGCTAGGCTGAATTTTTCAGGTCTCTCCTTTACCTCTCCCTTCTAGCTCAACTACTGATGGTCCTATTCTTCTCAGGGTTAAGGATCTCCCTGAAGGACTGTGGGGGACAGTGGCTTTGTGTGTACCCAGGCTGGGACTTCAGCTGTGCTGCAGAAGAGGCCTGTGCGTAGCTAACGTCTCAATGAAACAATGAAAGAGGCCCTGTTGTCACAACACTCAAGGTGGATTCAGGTTGGAATGGGAATCTGAATGGGGTCTGAAACTCTTCAGTTTCAATAAATCATGGCAATAATTAAAAATTCCTGATATTCAAGACTCACTGGGTTTAACTTGAAGAAGCAGAGAAAAGAGTGGAATGTACTTCCTACAGGCCTTTGACATGAGTGTGGCCAGTTATTACGTCTCTTCCTGGCACCCTCTCCCTCTCTCCAGCCACATTGAATGAGTTTCTCTGTCCCAAACATGTTCTTTCCCTTTCGTTCTCAGCTTTTGCATGTGCAGTATCCTCTGCCTGCAGTGCTCCTTACGCCTCTTACCACACCACATTAAACTCCTCTGCTCCTTCCTGTCTCCGTGGAGAGGTTGAGAGGGGACTGCCTCCAAAGATCCTTCTCTTCTCTTTTCCCACCAAGATGAGGCAGAGGCGCTTGCATATGCTCCCTCTAGACCTGGCACTTACCTGGATCGTAGGATGTGTCGTACTGAATTGGAGGTTCCTGTTTGTCCCCCATCCCCACCCCGCAACCCGCGGTAGACTGTAAGCTCCCAGAGGACAGGGTCTATGTCTTACTCACCACTGTGTCTCTCACTTCCAGTACAGGCCTTTCCATGTGGCTGGCACTTAAACATAGGCAGGGACCCTATCAGAGATAAGGCAGCAGAGGCCAGAGTCAATGTCCACCACAGTGTGAGGCCAAGAAGAAATGCCGCCACATCCTATCCCTGGCCCTCCAGGGGTGTCCTGAAGAGGGACCCTACCCAGAAGGATGGCCAGAAGCCTGACCAAACAGCTCTGGAAAAGCTTGTTAGGGGGAAGTCATTCTAATCAGAAATGGAGGAGCAGCCGATGTCACCTTGGGGTGACTGCTGCTGCCCTTGAAAGTGAGTGGGAACCTCCTACGTGGCCCAGGTCCCGAGAAGCTGCATGAACACAGTACAGGGGAAGTGTCCACCCTCACTAATAACCTAGAAGATGGAGAGGGTAAGTTTGGGCAAATCAGCCGTGTATGGGACCGGAGCTGCCTGGTGGAGAGTTAGCCCAGCCCTGCCCATCTCAGAGGACCCTGGGGATCCTTCCCTGATTCTGACACAGGCTTCAGAATCTATCCCAGGATAAGTGAATGGCCTTCCCAGGCCTTCAAGAGCTGGGGCAGCCAGAAGTCCAGGCCCACTGAGCCAGAGCCCACCCCATGTCTAGGTGAAGGGGCATGGCAGGGCCATTCTTCTGCCAGGGCTTCCACGGTTCTCGCTGCCACCTCCTGACTCCAGCCCCTCGGCACCCACCTCAGCCTTCTCCTGAGTTCTGCTTTCTGCTTCAGGTGGTGGTGGGTGGGAGTGGGTGTTGGTGGTGCCGCTGCCCTGGTAACAGACAGAGGGGCATCGGCATCCTGGAGGTAGTCAAGCTTCAGGTCCCACTAGAGTGAGAACAGATGCAGGTACAGGATCAGCACTTGATGATGGGGGAGGTGGGGGATGGAGGTGACACTGGATGAGAAGGGACAGGAAGGATGATGGCTGTAAGGGTGGTAATCAGTGACAACTTGGGAGCCACAGGCTTTATGTTTTACGTGGAGGAAAAGTCCAGATTTGTAGCTCAGCTTCTCTGATTGTTAGGGGAGAGATTAGAACAACTCATTTCTCCTCACCCCAAGAAGTTTTGAAAGAGTTTTAGAAGCCACAGACAGTGGGTGGGGTGGTCAGTTTTTTTTCCCAGCTCAGCAAAATTGTGGCTTTCTGGGCAATGTTTGTTTGGGGTGGAGCTTTTGGGACTGAGAAGCAGGCATCCTGCCCTTCACAGCACCTCTCTCGGGCCTGAAGTTCTTCTCATTTTCCTGGATTCTCCATTGATTATACTAAAGCCAGGTACAGTTATAATAATAATAGTTAACACATAAAGCTTATGGTGTGCCAGGCACCCTTCTGAGGGCTACTCAGAGATCAGCTCGTTTGATCCCCACACAAGAACTGAGACTCAGGTATTATCATGTCCCTGTTTGTAGATGAGGAGACAGGAATGGGCTCTGGGGGCATCTGAACAGTGGTCAGGTGGCCAGGGGCATCAGGCTGGCCCAGGTGGCTGGACAAAGGCAAGGGGTCTGATCCCAAGGATCCCAAATATCTCAGAGCTGGTAGGACCTGGGGTTTGAATACTGACCTTTGACACAATGCGGAAGAGTCTACGTGACTCAGAGATCACGTTGGTCCCAGAAGGAAAATAAGGAAAATAAGCCTGGCCACCCTGGATAGGGGTAGGTTGTTGGGCCTCAAAGAGGTTTGCCTGAGCAAGAGTGGCTCAGGCCTGGGCAGGCCACTGTCCCCAGGAGCACCCTCCCTGCCCATCGCATCCCTCTGCCCCTCCCTCCTGCACATGTCACACTGACCACATCTGTAGACATCTTGAGTTGTAGCTGCAGATGGGGACCAGTGGCTCCCATTTTCATTTTAGCCATTTTGTCTCCTGCACCCACTCCCTTCATACAATCTAGTCAGAATAGCACTTCTAGGGCACACGTTCTCAGTCCAAGCTGTGGGAAAGCTCCCCTTATCCAAGAGAGTTTAAAGGTAGTGACTTGGGTTTTTGCGAGTGTTTTGTTTAGTAAGGACTTGTGGGGAGGAACCGTGCTAAGCCATAACCAATGAGGAGAAGCAAGACAGCCTGTCTGCCCCCAGGAGCCAGTCCTCTGCTCTTCTGCAGTCAGGCCACTGCCTTGGGGCTCTAGTCATTCCAGTGGAAGATGAATGTAACCTGCATGGTGACGTGACAACTGTTTCCTCCCTGACCCCAGAGGAGCTGGCTCTAGAAGGTTGGGATCAATCCTGAATTTAGTTTATGTGTTAGATTTATATATATATATAAAATATATAATATATATTATATACATAATATATATAATATATATATTACATATATATAAAATACAAAACAATAACCTTTCTGGGGTTTCTCGTGGCAGTTGAAATAGTCCCTCATGTGGTCGTCAGAAAATAAGCCATTCCTCATACCAATATGGGTTAAGCTCCTTGACCTCTGAGGAGCAGGAGTGCTTCCTGCTGTGTGTTTTAGAATCCCTCCCCGCCTTGTTTCGTGGCAGTGAAATGCCTCTTGGTCCTGTCCAAGTGTGTCTTTCACTGATTTTTTGAATCATGTTCTAGTTGCTTGGTCCTGCCACATGGGTCCAGTGTTCATTTGAGCATAACTGTACTAAATCCTTTTTCCAGATCAGTATAATAAAAGAGTGATGTGCAATTAAAAAAAAAAACAAAAAACAGTGGCTCAGGCCTATGTGGACTCAGGCTGAGGGTCCCAGCGTTAAGACAGATGCTTAGCCTGGAGGGAGGCACACAGGCACACTGGAAGCTGGGCTTGGGAATGGCTTGGAAGCAGCTTTCTCCTGCTGTCTTGAGCTGCTTTTTTGTTTTTGTTTTTGTTTTTAGAGAAAATCCCATTTAGCCATCAGCTGCACTAACACTAGCAGTAGTTTGGGTCTCCCCAAAGAAGGGCTGGACCTACTCTCTCCCTTTGGGGATGCCCCAGTTTCTATTTCTTGGTCTCCAAGTCACTGAACAAATAGCCTCCTTGTCTCATCAACTTTTCCCTGTAGCAGATATCCTTGGGAAGTACCCCCATGCTAGTGTCCCAGGAAGACCCACCTGGAGTAGAGAAAGCTCAGGCCAGGCATATCCCACTTTCCTCTAAAGTACTCCCTGTCTTGAGTTCTTGTTCATGTCTTTGGCCACGGGAGCTGAAGCCAGGAGCTGGAGTTAGTCGGGCAGGAGCATGTGGGTGATCCTAGCAACATTTTTGTTTCTCTGTGTTGATTGTAAGAATGTAGTCAATGCTGGGAGGACCTGCTGCAGTCTGCATCAGGCCTCCTACAGGGAACTCTCAGCCCCAAAGGGAGAGTACACACCAGCTTCCATGGCCCATTCCTACCCCACACCACATCCTCGCCCTGAAGCTGCTCAGGCAGGCGATTGGGGGTACTGGACTCGGCCAGGCTGGAGGTGAGAAAGTACACTTCCTTACTGTGTGGCCTTGGATATGTCACTTCCTCTCTGATTACCTCAGAGGAGACTGAGAAGAGACTGAGGCCATCAGAGAGGAAGTGACATGTCCAAGGCCACGCAGTAAGGGAGTATACTTCTCCTCTCTTGTTTTTATTGACTTTCTTAGAATTTTTTCTTTTTATTTGTAGTTGACACATAATAATTGTACATACGGAATACAGAGTGATATTTCAATATGGGTACACAATGTGCAGTGATCAAATCAGGGCAATTCGCTTATGTATTGCCCCAAACATTTATCATTTCTTTGTGTTGTGAACATTCAAAATCTTCTTTCCTAGATTTTGGGGAATAGAAGGTAAATTATAGTTAACCACAGTCACCCTGCAGTGTTGCAGAAAACCAGAATCCATTCTTCCTATCCAGCTTTAATTTGGTATTTGTTAACCAACCTCTCCCCATCTTCCCCTCCCTGCTACCCATCCCAGCCTCTAAATACCCATGGTTCTACTTTCACGGCCTCCGTTTCTTCAGTTGTAAAACCAGAGAGATTGAACTGCAGCTTCTAAATGGGCCAGTCCCCTATGCGTCACCGGCCACTCTCCAGCAGTGACGGGCATAGCCTGCCTGTTACCTGGAGAGCAGTAATCAGCCCAGAAATCTTGTTCACAAAGCTAAGGGCAGAGTTTCCATTGGAAAAAAGCAGCTTGCAGGAAAAATTGTTGATAAGAAGTGGAAATCTATCTAAGTAAGCCATGTATCTCCTGCTCCACTGCCTGAGGCCTCATGGGCTCCCCACTCTGAGTCCTGCCATGCTCCAAGAAGCTGCTAGAGTTCCCCAGAGTAGCCTTGGTGAATGAGAGTATGTAGCCTGGTTTCCATGGAGTGACCCACTAGCCCTGTGATATGGTTTGGTTGCGTCCCCACCGAATCTCAACTTGAATTGTATCCCTCAGAATTCCCACGTGTTGTGGGAGGGACCCAGGGGGAGGTAATTGAATCATGGGGGCCAGTTTTTCCCATGCTATTCTCATGATAGTGAATAAGCCTTATGAGATCTGATGGGTTTAGCAGGGGTTTCCACTTTTGCTTCTTCCTTAATTTTCGCTTGCCACTGCCATGTAAGAAGTACCTTTCACCTTCCACCATGATACTGAGGCCTGCCCAGCCATGTGGAATTGTAATTCCAGTTAAACCTCTTTCTCTTCCCAGTCTCAGGTATGTCTTTATCAGCATCGTGAAAACAGACTAATACACCCTGATACTGCAGGGGGTGTCAGTCCATGGCTTTTAGCAGGTTCTCAAAGGTGATGCATAGTCCCAAAAGGGTTAATGAAGAACAAGCTTCAGGGGTAAACTCCTTCCTACAACTACTGTGTCATCAGCCACTGAATTTCTCATCGTTCAGTCAGTCATAACTGGTGAGCCTCTTAAATGTTCTTAGAGGTTCTTAGAGCTGCGTTGCTGGGGCCCAGCCTCCTCTGGAAAGAGCCAAGTGGCAGACAGAGGAGGTGGCAGCCCTGCTGGGAGCACACCCAGCACTCACACTGCTCCATGGGCCCTTTCCATAGAACAGACACTGTTCTCTCCAGGTGCAGGCCACAAAGGCGGACGCGGTCTTTGCTACCACCTTACTCACTCTTCTTGTGGGGATCATGATCAAACCTGGGAATTTGATGGAGTCTAAATCAAAATTAAGTGTAACCCAGGCTATCTTCTGCTGCTTCTCCCCTGCAACTTCACTCACAACATAAGCATTACAGAGTGTTCTATTTTTATGATAATTTTCTAACTGATGGAAGTGAAGTGTCTTAGGGCTTAGTGTCTTAGAAAAGTCTAAGAGTCTTAGAAAAAGGGATCCTTTTCCTTTTTAATTTTTCTTTTCTTCTCCTTTTTTTTCTTTGAGACGGAGTTTTACTCTTGTCGCCCAGGCTGGAGTACAATGGTGCAATCTCTGCTCACTGCAACCTCTGCCTCCCTGGTTCAAGAGATTCTCCCGCCTCAGCCTCCTGAGTAGCTGGGATTACAGGCACCCGCCACCAAAGCCGGCTAATTTTTGTATTTTTTTTTTTTTTTTAGTAGAGACAGGGTTTCGCCATGTTAGCCAGGCTAGTCTTGAACTCCTGACCTCAAGTGATCCACCCACTTTGGCCTCCCGAAGTGCTGGGATTACAGGCATGAGCCACCGCGCCCAGCCAGGGCTCCTTTTTCTAATGTGCATATGGTACCATATGGTGGCCCCCTAAGCCCTCCTCTAGAGCTCCTGTGCGAATGGCCTAGTAGCTTTGTCTAACATGGCTACAAAAAGCTATCTAGGAGGAGCCATTGAAAGCTATGGGGTGCTATTCCATCTGTGCATGATACAGAGCTTTCTAAGCATACAGCCGTCCAAAGAGAGTGGATTGCCGTGGGAGGTGGTTCTCCACTAGGAAAATTATTCAAGCATGGGCTAGAAAACTGTTTGGCTAGAATGTTATAGAAGAAATTTAAGATGATTGGACTAGGTGGTGCTGTTGCCTTCCAATCTTGAGATTTTCAGAGCTGAATGTTATCTATTGGGTTTTACTGTGGACATTGTGGTCTGTAGAAAATAATTTCCAATCGTTCTTACACATATTTAAAAGAGGTGTGTATGAAGGAGCTGGGGAGACAGTCGGGGCAGGAAGTAGTTTGGATATGTTCTATTTATACAGTAAACCCTCTCCACTCCCCATTATTATCACTGTGTTCTCTGTCAGCTTCTTCTGGGAGGTACTGAGACTGTTCTGGACAAAGAAAATGGATACATGGTGGGGATGGTGGAGAAGAAAGAGAGGGTATCATCTTAGTTGGCCATGATATTGTTATGCCTGAGTTATGCACCAGAATAAAGAGATGACAAAAAGTTAGGTAGGTCATGCAGTGCTTAGCACTCGATGGGGCAGAGTTTAATGGATGATGAAACGAAAAATAGCAAGACAAGGGTGTGTACACACAAGTACATGTGCGGTTGTGGCTGGCGGACACACAGGCATATCTTCTCCTGGAAAAGCCCAACACTGGTTGACTCTGTGTGTGGCAATTTTAGGAAGAAGAATTGTCTCCCACTCTGTGGGGAAATAGCTTAGCTTTCCATTTCTTTCTAGAAGGAGTAGGAACTTTGGAACAATGTCAACAATTAGAAAGCCTAGTTTAGATCACTCCAGTCCCAACCTGGCAGAGAGAGGACCCCTCTCCTGGGGTCGATTACGGGCCACATCTTTTGTGCCCTTCCTGCTCATTGGCATCTGAGGATGAGTGAGTCTCACTCACTGAGGCATGAATGTTGTGGTTCATCTGGCTAATGAGGGATCAGGGAGAAAGCTTCATCTCATTTAAGGTCTTCTTTCCTGACGTGGCTCACACCTGTAACCCCAGCTACTTGAGAAGCTGAGGTGGAAGATTGCTTGAGCCCAGGAATTAGAGGCTGCAGTGAGCTGTGATTGTGCAACTGCACTCTAGCCTGGGTAACAGAGGAGACCTTGTCTCTTAAAAAGAAAAAAAAATAGTGCTTCTCATAATGGGAATTCCAGTCTTGGAGTTGCATGCTCTCAGAGCTAGAAAAGACATTAGTGGTCAGACTTCTTGTCCACTCCATGGTCCTTCTCAGAGTCACAGCTTTACCACCCTTAGGAGGGTCCAGTCAATGTGGAGTTAAACTGAGCCATGAGGGACTTTGATTTTTGTCCTCCCAGGGCTCTGCCCAGGACACCTGGCAGTTGCCACCCTGCAAGACTGCCGTAGGCGAGACGGCCCCGGGGATGCCCATTTAACAGAAGCTGCCGCAAGATGGGGCCGCCTGTGGTGTGGGCTGACAGGCAGACGTGTAGGAGAGGCAATGGTTGTGGCTTCAGTGACTGGAAGGAAACGTGTTATCTTCTCATTTCTTGCTAAGGCAAGGTCAGCACTGGGGTCAGGGTCAGGCAGGGTTTTTGATGTGGGATGCAGGCCCTGGAGGGATGGAAGCCAGGGGCTTTCTACAGAGTTGAGCTCCTCCCCCTCTGCTTCTCTGAAGCTTAGTGCTGGGGGTTTGGTATTTCTAAAGCAGGGTCAGGAGAGGGTTGCTCTGGGGACGGTCCCAGCAAAAGCAGTGGGATGTTCTGTGTACTCAGAACATGAATTGCTGGTGGGGTGGGCGTGTGACGTGGCAGAGGGCACGTATTAAGCAGTTTTTCCACCTGTCCTCCTTTCCACCTTATGTCTTTGCCCCACTTTCCTATAGGCTTGCACTTGGACTTAGAGGCTGAATCTAGGATATCTCTCCTAAAAGGACCGTCCACTATTGGAAAGTCGAGTGAGGAGGAGAGGCCCATCTATTGAATGGGATTTTCCCAGATGAGAGGGGCTGGGTGACAGAAAGTGGATGGAACCTGGCTGAGGCCTGCCATCCCTTGGCCTGGGGATCCTTGGAAGGAAAAGAACAATCCCCAGGTTCTTCCCTCATGACCTGGGGATTGTTCTCTGCATTGCTCCTGACTTAGTGGAAGTGAAAGGTGTCCATGGCTTAGGGTTGCAGAAATGACTCAGAGCTAAGCTACCTAGATTCAAATCCAGCTCCAAAGACAATCACCTTCCCTGTGCCTCAGTTTCCACCCCTAAGATAGGGGCAATAAAGTACCCACTGGAGGAGGCTCTTATGACAGTGAAGTGAGTGAGGACACAGGAAAACCATGGAGCAGGGCCCAGTGCGGAGCAGTAGGCATCTGCTCTGATGATTGTCATTGCAAAAGGACCCAGTTGGGCACTACAATCAGCCTGTCCTCATTTGGCCCCAGGAACCACCACTTGCCTAGCTGTGGGACCCTGGGCAAGTCACTCAGAGTGCTCTGAAATTTGGCTTTGCTACAAGTAGGACTGCTCCCTGCCTCACAGAACTGTTGTGAGGGCTAAATGAAATAATGTATGCAGAGCTTAGCAGGCCTGGCATGTAGTAAATACTCCGGAAACATTTTTTTTAAGTTCCAGGGTGGTTGTCTACCTGGATGTCACCTCTGACCTCTGAAAACCACAGGGATTGAGGATAGGAAAGCAGTGCTCCTTTCTGCATCCACCTGGTCCCCACCTCACCTTCCTGAGCACCAGGAAAGGAGCCTGAGGAGTCAATAAGGCCAGAGGAGGAACCCTGCAGAGCGTGGTCAGCTGGGAAGGACTTGGGCAGTAGGAGCAGAGGGGGCAAAGGAGGGCCTGGATTGGGGGTACGTGGCAGCATGCCTGTCCTCAGCAGACACCTCCCACTGCCCATGCTTCTTGTGGGGGTGGGCCAGCCCAGCTTAGGTTATCTTGGCTCATTGTCCACTAGTGTTTTCCTCAGATGCTCCCTGGGAGCTGGCAGTGCTGGAGGGGGTGGCAAGTGGCCTCAGTCGGCTCACAGTTCTAGGACTGGGCCCAGGTCTTGGAAGCCCCTTGAGCTCTCCCCCTTCCCTGCTTAGGCCACTGGAAGACAGAGGTCTCCAAAGAAAGACAAAAGCTGGGGTCTAGACATACCCCATCTGGGGTCTGACTTAAAGGCCTTTGCCAGGGTCACCTCCTGTTGGCATCAGAGAAGGAAAGAAGTGTGTGTTTGTGTGTTTGTGTGTGTGTGTGTGTGTCTGTCTATGTCTGCAGGTGGACAAGCAGGGCCGGGTGTGAGTGGAAGTGGAAAGGATACTATTCTGCCCATCCCTCCTTGCTGGCCCCCCAGCCAGCTGCTAAGATCCAGAGTCTGGGCAGCAGAGTCAACCCTACTGCAGCTGGGGGTGTTGAGCATGTCTGGGGAAGAGCTAAAAGTGGCAGAAAACATCCTGTTTGAAAGCAATGCTTTGCTGTATTTAACCCCTGCAACACCTGCTCCGCCTACACCCGGTCTCCACAGACAGGAGATCTCAGACACCTGCCTTTGAAGCTGTCCCAAGAGGCCAAGGCTGTGGGCTGCCATCCAAGCCTGCCCCATTCCCAGCTCCTGTGCGGCTCTTCCTCTGCCCTGCCTGGGGCAGCCGTCTTCCCGCTCTTAGCAGCAGGCCACATGGCCCAGTTGCTCTGCTTCCTGAGCTGCCTACAATCTGGAGATGGAGGGGGTAGTGAGAGTGTGGGTCTCCCTAACGAAAAGGCCCTTCCTCCCTCCTGACACCCTGGGCTGTGAGAGGAGAAGGAGTGCCTAGGCGGGAGGCTGTATCCTTCTGCCTGGGGCTGGTTGCCGCCACCGCTTCCCACTGCTCCTGCTACTCCCTGCCTCGAGGGAGGGCCATCCTGGCTGCTGCCCAGCCGCCACCCCCACACCCCTGCCAGCGATGACATGGCATGCCTGCTCCCAACAAGCCACTTCTGTTTGCAGTCACTGATCTGGGGACTAAAGTCCCTGGAAAGAGCCTCTCGTGCCCACTTCCTTAGAGACTGGGGAGGCGGTCAGCGCTCCGCCTTAGATAAAAGGTTTCCCCTTCTTCATTTCAGAAGCCTTTGGGTCTGAAGTGTCTGTGAGACCTCACAGAAGAGCACCCCTGGGCTCCACTTACCTGCCCCCTGCTCCTTCAGGTAGGTGTTTCCTCATCAGCCGCAACTTCCCTGGCTTTCTGTTTTCAAGGGGCGGGGTGGGGGGGAGGGGCATAAGAAGGTGGTGGGCCGGGGAAGGAAGGGATACCACCCAGGATTTTGCAAGGTGGGTCCCGGGCCAGCAGAGTCTGCAACTGAGATGCATGAGTGTGTGGGGTGCGGGTAGGAGTTCAGAGAAGGGCTCAGGAGATGGGGCTTGCTGGCTCCAGCCACGACCCTGGCTGGGCTCTCCTGTGCGTCTGATGTTTCCTATCCAGCCCCCATCTCCTCTTTCTCTTTCCTGCCTTCTTTAGTCTCTGCCTGTCATTCCTGGGACTTTCAGCTCTCAAGCCACAGAGGCTTGGACATCTCCACATGTGGACTCTGGTCCTGGGCGCTGGCTTCTTGATAGCAGCAAATAACCTCAAGCAGGGTTGGGTCTTCTGTCAGCTCCCCTGAAATGGTCTCATTCACTGTGGGCCTCTGGCTGCTTGATCCAGCCTTTCCAGCCTTCACCCCCAGCATAGAGACTTCGTGATGTCAAGGCAGCACCCCACCCCATTGCAGGACTGCCCCGTTGCTGTGCTGTGGTAGTATGTTGTTCCACTCGCTTGCATCATAGCATCTCCAAATGAGTCCATGTGATGCTGAACATGTATTGACTGATTTAACGGATATTCCTTCCTACCCCCCATTTGATTTCTCTGTTTTCCACGAAATCCACCGGATACTTGGGAGCCTGGATGACCCAGACTCTGTAGCAACACCACGATGACTCGGAGCTGCAGCATCTCAGCTGACCCAGGGTTAAGCCACAAGCATCCTGGACAGTTTCCCCTATTACCCCACAATGATATTGGGCCTCCGGGATGCTGGCCACATCTTGAATGTGTGCTATGTTTTAAAACCTGCAGGCATCAGCTTGGACTTGGGATGGTCTTTGGGGACAATGTTGATAGATCCACAAGCACTTTTTCTATTTTTAATTGTTTTTTAAATTATGAAACGTTTTGTATATTCAGAAGGGCATGCAAACACAGATATACAAAACATAGATGTAGTGTTTTGCTAATAATGATAAGAAGAAGATACCATATGCTGACTACTCAAAAAATAGAATACTGCTACTATATAATGCACACCCCTCCCCGATCTCATCTCTCCAAAGGTTTCTGTTAATCATTCCTTTGTTCTTTTTTTCTGAAGTTTTCTTATAGGTTCAGGGGGTACCTGTGCAGGTTTGTTACAAAGGTATATTGCAAGATACTGAGGTTTTGAGTATGAATGAATTGTCTCCCAGGTAGCGAGCATAGTACCCAATAGGTTGTTTTTCAGCCCCTGCCCCTGTCCACTTGTATTCCCAGTGTCCATTGTTCTCATCTTTATGTCCATATGTACATGATGCTTAGTTCCCACTTATAAGTGAGAACATGTGCTATTTTGTTTTCTGTTTCTGGCTTTGTTTCCTTAGGATAATGGTCTCCAGCTGTATCCATGTTGCTGCAAAGGAAAAAGGACAGTGTATGTGTGTAAAAAAGACAGTATACGTGTGTAAAAAGGACAGTATGTGTGTGTATATATATATACACACACACACACACACACATATACTGTATTTTCTTTATCTAGTCCAGAGTTGATGGGCACCTGGGTTGATTCCGTGTCTTTGCTATCGCTGCAATGATCTTTGTTCTTTTTCTGAAAGTGCTTCTCTCTTTATATATAGGTATATATTTATACTTGCTAAACTTTAATGTATATATAGTTGCTAAAATTTAATATATACATTAAATATGTATCTATATATTTATTAATATATAATATATATTAATATGTATTTATATATTTAATGTATATATTATATATACATTAGAGTTTAGCAAGTATAAATCTAGCTGTGAAAGAAATTAGCAATAGTGTCACTATTACTATTAGGATAGTTCAAAAGTAATTGCGATCTTTGCCATTATTTTTGATGGCCAAAACCACAATTACTTTTGCACCAACCTAATACATTAAGGTTTCCAGGAAAAGAAAAGCTAAATGAGGTTAGGGAATCTCCGAGGTCTGTGACCGGGATTCCCTCTGTCCCTTTGAGACTGATGATAACATATTCTTGCTTATCTGCACCACTTCTTTCCCTTGGTGTGAAGCTCTTTGGGGAATTTTTAGAAAGTATTTGTTTTATTCATTTGGCAGTAGTGGTTTCTAGACATATCTTAAGGTTTGGGCCTCTCTGGGCCACATTTGTAAAGGGGATGATGATAATAGCATCTACACCATGAAGTGGTATGAAGGTGAAATAAGACTTAATGAGCTTTGATATTCCACACCCTAGATTAGAGATCATGGGCCTAGTCATTGAAAAGTAGCTCAGAGCCTCCCAAGGGCCCCCAGAATCTGCCTCTGTCACCCAAGGGCAGGAGGAAATGGTACCCTGGGGTGGAGTGGGTTCTTGTCTCTTCTTTCCTGGCTTTCTCTCTTATTTTTCTTCTGACATGAAGGACCCTTTGCCTAGCGTCAAAAGGGTCACTGAAACCTGTAATGACCCTTTTGAGGATTCAGATAAAATTGGGAGAACTGGGAGGCCGTAGGGTCTGAAAGCATTTCAGGGCAGTCTGAGGTATCCCAGAATCATCTCTGAGCCTGACAGTAGACGGGATCAGACGCAGCAGGCAAAGCTGGGGGCCCAGTTTTGGCTAATGAAAGAGTCAAGCCAGCTGCTTCCTGAGAAGGCCTTCCCAAAGCTGTGGGCTTTCGTTCCCTCTGTCTCTTCTCCCTTTCCTCAAGTATGAAATCCATCTCTAGATGATAATGCCTGTTTAGAAAAACCATCTCTGAAAACACAATTAATTGTATAGGACTCACATGACTCAGAAGGACATTCAAAATAATGTTTTAAGTATTATTGCCAAAAAAAAGGGGGGGAAATATCTTGAAATGTTGATTGTCTTGGTACAGGAACACCAGGGGCATAAGCCTATTAGCCCTGAGCTTTATGGTTGCGAGGAGCTGGGGCTGGAATGACCAGGGCACCTAAATCCTCAACTCCCCCCACCCTCAAGAGGAGGAGACCTGAGGGTTTCTCTCCACATGTAGGTGCTGAGGCTGAGGGAGGACTCCCATTTTCCTTTGGAGGGGGTGTTGGGCAGGATAGAAGCCCCTGACCTGGTTCAGGTCTGTGCCTGAGGCAGAGCTAGTGCCAGTAGCATGCATGGGTTCATGCATATGATCCTTACACCCTGGAAGTAAAACACCTCTTCCAATGCAGACAGCGGGGGCATGCAGAGGTGAACCACTAAACCCAAATTAACCTGACAGATGCAACATCTGAAACCAGGCAGCTGATTCCAAGCCATGCTCTGAGCCAGCTATGTAGGGCGAATCATGTATGAGGGCTCCGAAGGCACTGTGCTCAGGCCTGGGCCCTGGGGAGATGCCCACCCTTGCTGAGCTCCCTGGTGGTGGGGGGTGGGGGCGGTGGGATGAGGCTGGGGGTGGGTGGCACCAAGGATGCCAGCTGGCCCTGGCACTGACTCTGGCTCTGACCGTGGCCTGCTTGCTGTTCTTACAGGGATGGAGGCAATGGCGGCCAGCACTTCCCTGCCTGACCCTGGAGACTTTGACCGGAATGTGCCCCGGATCTGTGGGGTGTGTGGAGACCGAGCCACTGGCTTTCACTTCAATGCTATGACCTGTGAAGGCTGCAAAGGCTTCTTCAGGTGAGCCCTCCTCCCAGGCTCTCCCCAGTGGAAAGGGAGGGAGAAGAAGCAAGGTGTTTCCATGAAGGGAGCCCTTGCATTTTTCACATCTCCTTCCTTACAATGTCCATGGAACATGCGGCGCTCACAGCCACAGGAGCAGGAGGGTCTTGGTGAGTGGTATCTTCTTTTCCCTCCTCTCAGCTCCAGATGTTCCTCTGACTCTCTTGGAAATCACTTTCCTGAGATTGCTGTGTGGGTCTCTGTCTTTCCATTACACCTGTAACCCACAGCCTCCTGCACCAACCCATGTGTCCATCCTTCCAGAGTGAACCTCCTCCCTGTTGATGATCACAGCTTCCTCACCCAAGAGACAGGCATGTCTTTGGGGAAAGCCCAAGAACTTGGTTTCAGAGCTTGCCTTCCCATCCAATCCAAACTGTTCCTTGGAACAAGGGAAATGGCACCTCTTGTCGGGTCATCACGATCTGTACCCATATCTTCACCCAAGGACTGTTTGTCCTGGTCTGAAAGCCAACCTTGGAACACCCAGGCAGTGTCAGGAATGTACCTGCATTCCTGTTTGATCAGGGCCAGTTTCTTTACCAACACACTCCCCTTACATGAGCCCAGGATTACAGATGTGAACGGTGTGGGAAAAGCACTGGAGGTTCCCATTCAAAGCCAGGGTGGGAGCGTGGGAAAGGGATGAATTGGGGCAGGAACTGGGAATCATGAGAAATTAGCATTTGGCATGTATTGGAGAGAGAGAGAGAATAGCCTGAAAGAAGGCAGCCAAAACAGATCTTCTGTCTAGCGGTCTAGACTGGAGGTGGCTATGGCAGGGCTCTAACCATCAAATGAGGAAAGCACAAATCAAGTCCAGAGGAGGATGCTGAGGTCGGCTTGGTTGTTGTCTAAACCGGAGTGCTCTCCTCGCCTTGGGGGCACAGTGAATTCAAGTCCAGGTGCTTCTGTGGGACTCTTACTCAAGGACTTGGGGGCTCTCTGTCAACACAAGCTCCTGATTCACATGCCCTCTGCCTCAGGAATCAGCAGGCCAGAGTTTCATTGCCTTGAGCAATCGCTGGGCAGCGGGGTTTCTGCGGGTGCTAATTGCCTGTTTGGCCTGGCACTGGCTGCCCGCTTGGCTTCCCGGCAGCCTACTCTCCAGCTCGGGGAACCAGACAAGCAGCATCGCTGGCTGTAAGTCGTGTTGCTGCATTTGCCAATCCTTGGGCCTGAGGTCCACACATCCTGCAGGGTGGGCCTTCTAGAGCCCCAGTTGTGTGTCCCAGGTGACACATGGACCCTTTCCTGCCAGGTCCTGGAACTTGGGGGGCTGCCTTGAGTGCTAATGAGAGGGGAATCTAACGCACACCTCAGCGCCTGCTTACTACCATGAAACCCATCAGAAAGGCGTGGTCTGGGGTGCTGGCCATGGCAATAATTTATGGGATGTCCTTGCTCAAATGGATGTCCTTGACATCTCTAGGTTTTAGTTAACTCAACTAATGGCATGCATGTATTGATATCCACCCCCTCTGCTACATAGTGTTAATCTGAGGATTAATGAGATGACATGTAAAAAAGTGCTTTGAAAAACACTTTTTCAGTCTGATGAAAAAAGCTGAGATTTTTGAGCCTGATGGGCCACCACTGCTGCCCTTCATGGAACCATGCTCTCATAAAATAAACAAAAGCCTCGCAGCCAGCCAGCCAGCCACTTTCCTCGTGTGTGTGTGTGTGTGTGTGTGTGTGTGTGTGTGTGTGTGTGTGTGATTTTTTTTGTAGTGATGGGGCCTCCTTATGTTGCCCAGGCTGGTCTCAAACTCCTGGGCTCAAGCGATCCTTCCATCTTGGCCTCCCAAAGTTCTAGGATTAGAGGCATGAGCCACCATGTCTGGCCTTGTGTTTCTTTCACTCATTCCGTCACCAGACTTCAATCTGCATTTATAATCTGGCATTGGGCTAGGAGCTGTCAATATGGAGATTCTCACCAAAGGTCATATCTTGTCAGTCTGCAACCAAAGCATTTGGTTATGGAGTCTCTACCCCCAAATCCACTCTCTCCTCCTAGGCCTCCTCCCCCCTGAGATTCAGCTCTGGGAAATGAGAATCTTAGGTGGCAGCTGGTTGGGTGGTGACACATTGGAGGCCAGTTCCTCACTGGAGTGGCTCTGACTGCTATGCATCTGTGGTTGCTGCCCTTGGACACACCACTAGGCTGGGAATCCTCAGGACAGGAGCATGTGAGGCATCTGGGTGGAGAGAGGACAGGTCGTGTCATGCCCCAGGCTGAGTGTGGAAGATGGCAGAATGAACAAGGATGGTATGTTTGTAATCTGTGTCACCACAGACTGACAGAGTGGCTGTGTTGCTTATGGGCACATGATGCCACCTTAACCCACTCTTAGCCCACCTTGACAAGAGCCCTTAGAGTCTGTTGCTGGCTGTTGGTCACAACCACTGCCTGCAATGCCTGGCACTATGGGCTGCAGGCTGGTTTTGTCTTGTTACCCTGTCCTCAGTCTACCTTACTTAGATCTTTACTGTCTCTGTCTTGATGACTAAGCTAGGCTGCTACATTTTAAAGAGCCAACATGTCTGTCATTTGCTTGAGGATGTGGATGAAAGAGAATGAGTGGGGTTATCTATGGATTGTTCAAGAGTAATGTTCAGAAACTTGAGGGAAGGTCACTGAAGCTGTCAAGAAAGACAGCTGCAAGGTTCTGAATTTTGTTTGATATGTACATAAACAAACACACACGTGCACACACACACACACAGTCAACCTTCATTATTCATGGATTCTGTATTTGCAAATCTGCCCACTTGCTAAAATTTACCAAAATCAATACTTGCAGCCCCTTTGTGGTCATTTGTGAACATGTGCAGAGCAGTGAAAAATTCGCATGACTTGGCACCTATCTTCTCAGCCAGGGTCTTCACAATCTATTTAGTGCTACGTTTTTTGCCTTTTTTTGATTTTTGTTGGTGACTTTGCTGTTTAAAACAGTTCCCAAGCGTAGTGCTGCACTGCTGTCTGGTGTTCCTAAGTGCAAGGCCGTGATGTGCCTCACAGGGAAACTATGTGTGTTAGACAAGCTTCCTGAGGACAACAGTGCTGCTGGCTGTTTGTTCAATGTTAATAACTCAACAATATCTATTGAATAAGATATCTTTAAACAGAAAACTCACATAAGACAAGGTTATGTGTTGATCAGTTGATGAAAATTTTGTGACCAGAGGCTTGCAGAAACCTCACCCTGTGTTTCCTCCAGGAACAGTGTTTCAATATTCACTAATCCAGTGTCCACAGTGACTATAGACCATAACTACCATGAATAATGAGAATCAGCTACACATACATCATTTCTCCTCTTCTTCCACCCCTGATGCCTGCTTCTCCTTCTTTGCTTCATCCAAATTTTATTTGGAAGTTTTCCATTTTGATCTGGTCCAAATAGTTGCTTGAGAACCCTGTGGTCACTCATATCTGTTTGTGAAACTCTGATCCTAGGAAGCAAGGACAATGTCAGTGGTCTGTACCTTCTCTGTGGTGGGCACTGCATCCTTGCATCCTTGGGAACACAGAGATGACAGGAACCAAGTCCTTGCTCTCAAGAAGCTTGCTTGACCATTTCCTGATAGTTATTGATAGACAGCATTGCTTGAATATTGGGTCACTAGCTCTTTTCCAAGCCCTGGAGACCAGTAATCCAATCCCATTCGACCATGTAGTATTTGGTTTGGCTTCTAAGATAGTTAACTAAACTGCTCTAGGAGCTAGTTGTTATCATCAAAACGAGTCTAAGACTCATAATCTAGCTGAAGTGTGATGATGGTTAGAAGGTTAGAGAGGGATCACAGTTCTATTGATCTATGATCGGGCATTAGAGGCCATTGCTGGTCAATTCCTCCTGCAAGCTATTTCATGTTGCTTGTGCTTCCTGTTATTCTGGAATACAGGGACATCTTCAGAGAAAGATGATATTTCCAGTGTGAATATAAGGTTGGCACAGGCAGGCTTATAGATGGCCAGACACCTCTTGGCTATATGTTAACAATTAAAGCATAAGTAAGAGCCAGAGGAGGAAAAACATTTGGAATAGGTCTATTCCAAATGATATATATAGTGGATGATCCATATATGTATATGCATGTGGATGCATATGGTCATGGATGGCTTCGTCCGGAGTCTGATATAAAGGAAAAGGTGTAATGGACAGAGAAGAAAATCAGAGGAACCCCTTTGATGAAGAGAATGAAGGTGGATGGTGAGGTTTAAGAGCTGATCCTGGAAGGCAAGATGAGAAACAGGTCATCGTTTGCCTGCTTATCTTGTCTTCTTCCTCCCTGTTGGGATGCTTAAATAAGGACTCTGTGCAGCTACAAGCTAACAAAGACAGTGCAGAGAAGTGCATTTTCGCTTCCTAGCTCCAAGGTTCTTGAGGACTTTGTTAATTATGGGTCATGCGGAGTGCAGGGTGCAAAAGGTAGGCTGGCGAGGATCCAGGAAGATGAGGAATGTTCTGGCATTCAGGAAGGTCACCCCACTGATATTTGTAGCTCTTCTAGCAACCTGATGTGAAAGGAAGCAGAGAAATAGGGCAGATGTCCAGGAATTTAAAACCTAAACTGCTTAAAGGAGAGAAAATAGAGAAAAAAGTGAGGAACAGCAACACAGGGTATTCTATGGGCACAAGTAAATGAGTGACCAAGAAGTCAGTGTTGCTGGAGAGACTTTGTCCAGGTCCACTTTGGCAGCTGACCTCCATTCACAGATATTCAAGGATGTGAATGAAAGAGAATGAGTGGGGTTATCTATGGATGTTCTAAGAGTAATGTTCAGAAGCTTGGGTAGAGGAGGCCAAAATATTTGGAGAGGGAAGGTCACTGAAGCTATCAAGAAAGACAGCTGCAAGGATAGGATTTTACATTACCTTTTTGTCATTCTTTTATTTCTTTTGAAATTCAGCACTCTAATCAGGGCTCATTTGCATGACTTTGCACTCAGCACACACTTGAGATCTTCCCTGTGCTTGGGTTATACAGGGCCAGTGGAGAGCATGGTCAGATGTGACCCCACACTTCCAAAGCATCCTTCTAGAGACTGCCTGAATCCCTAGAGGGATTTGTCCTAGAGGAGTCCTTCAAACAGCCTCTGCTTCATGCTCCTGGACTTTGGGAAAGCATGTTTTTGACTGCTGCTCTAGCTTGGATTGAGAGATGGTACATTCCTGATGAGAACCATAGTATATATGAAGATCAGTGTATTAGTCCATATTCACACTTTTATAAAGAACTACCCAAGACTGAGTAATTTATAAAGAAAACAGGTTTAATTGACTCATGGTTCTGCATGGATGGGGAGGCCTCAGAAACTTACAATCATGGCGGAAGGTAAAGGGGAAGCAAGGCCTGTCTTACATGGCAGCAGGAGAGACAGAGAGCAAGTGAAGGGGGAAGTGCCACACTTTAAAAACATCAGATCTTGTGAGAACTCACTCAGTATCACAAGAACAGCAAGGGGGAAATCTGTCCCCGTGATCCAATCATGTCCCACCAGGCCCCTCCTTCGACACATGGGGATTACAATTCGAGATGGGATTTGGGGGGGGACACAGAGCCAAACCATACCAGTCAGATTCCTTGGAGTCAAACAGTTCTTGATTCTAATTCCAGCTTTCAGACTTGCTAGCTGTGACTTAAAGCAAGTTATTTAACTTTCCCATGCCTTTTTGTGTCACTTGTAAAACAGGGATAATATCTACCCAAAGGTTGTCGAGAGCATTGGAGATAGTATGTAAAATACTGACCTAGAAATCTTCCAATGGTGATAGCTAGTATCATCCCTTTTTAGTGTCTTAGTTTTGAGGACAGATGATCCTTTCTTCCTTTTCTCTACCACGGAACTTGGAAAGTATAACTATGTGATGTGTAGGCAGTGGTCTCTGAAAAGAGGTTCCTAAACAGAAGGAGTTAAATATCAGGTATGAAGAGGGAAGGGCTGGGCCAGGGGCTCTGAGAGAGCTTCATGTCGGTCAAAGGCTGGGTAGAACTGGCTGGTGCTCAACAGAACTGGACAGTGGTTGCTGTAACTAGCACAGGGGCTGTGGCTCTAGATATCAGGAGCTACAGCATATGAAACAGAAATATGGTTTCAAACTCTGCTGCCTGCAGGCTCCCATGCTAGGCACCCAGAGAGCAGGCCTAAGACATGGTGTCTGCTTCAGGGGTCTCAAATTCTTAATGAGATGGTTAAAATCTACTTTAAAATCTACTTTCACCCACTCTCAGCACTCCCTCCCACTGCCTCTTTCTGCTAGTTTCTCTTCTTTCCCTTTATTTAGGGTTTCCTTTGTCCAGGTCCTGTTCCCTTTTCCTTTATTTAGTTCTTACAACCCTCTCTGAAATGTTGCTCCCATTTTACAGATGTGGAAACTAATGGATGGGAAGGTTAAGTAACTTGCCCAAGGTTGTGCTTTAAGATTTAAACTCAAACATATCGATCTAACCAAAGAGTGCATTTCATTTTTAATGTTTAGGTAGTTGTAGTGGGTAGTGGATTTTTTAAATGTAACGTCATAATATGGCTTTTTAAAAAGCCAACAGTTTAAGAGGATATGTAAGTGAAAAGTAAATCACCTATTCAACCCAATTCTTAGTTCCCTACCTCCTCCGGGAAGCTGTCACTGTTGCCAGCTCATCGTGTTCGCTTCCAGATTCTTTATGTAAAAGTGCATGTGTGTGTGTGTGTGTATGTGTGTGTGCACACACGTCACCATTCTGCATCTTGGTTTTATCTGCTAAAGAACACTTCTTCAAGCTCATTCCCATTTCAGCATTCTTCCTCTTTCTTTTTCATAGTCACAGAGTATTATATGGAGGTTCTATGAGATAAGAAACCAGTGCCTGGCTGGGCACGGTGGCTCATGCCTGTAATCCCAGCACTTTGGGAGGCCAAGGTGGGTGGATCATTTGAGGTCAGGAGTTCGAGACCAGTCTGGCCAACATGGTGAAACCCCATCTCTATTGAAAATACAAAAAATTGGCCAGGCGTGGTGGCACATGCCTGTAATTCCAGCTACTCAGGAGGCTGAAGCAAGAGAATTGATTGAACCTGGGAGCCAGAGGTTGCAGTGAGCCCAGATCGTGCTGCTGCACTCCAGCGTGGGTGACAGAGTGAAATTCCGTCCAGAAAAAAAAAAAAAAAAGAAAGAAAGAAAGAGAGAAAAGAAGGAAGGAAGGGAAGGAAAGACAGACAGACAGACAGACAGATAGAAAGAAAGAGAGGAAGGAAGGAAGGAAGAGAGAGAGAGAAAAGAAAGAAAGAAAGAAAGAAAGAAAGAAAGAAAGAAAGAAAGAAAGAAAGAAAGAGAAAAGAAAGAAACCAGTCCTCTGTCATGGGCATTTAGGTTTGGTCTTTGGCTTCTCCAGACAGAGCTGCAGTAACCACCATTGCGCCCATGGACCGATCTACCCACAGGATAAATACCTGGAAGTGGCTTTACTGCGTTAAAATGTCTGTGTGTTTAACATGCTTTGCATTGCCAATTGCCCTCCAAAAAAAAAAAAAAAAAAAGTCTGTGCTCTTTTCTACAGTGCTAACCATCCTTTAATGTTTTTTTAAACCCACCTGAGGAGAACCCCCTGATGCTGCCTCTCACATACATGTAGGCCCCTACATCATTTGATGTAGGTCTTTTTATTCCTTTAGATTTGCTGGGCTATAATTGACAGATAGGCATGGTCTATATTTCAGGTGCACAACTCGATGTTCTGCTATAAATATACATTGTGAGATGATCACCGTAGTCAAACTAGTAAGCATTCCCAGCATCTCACATAGCTTTCAGATCAGGAGCTCTCGCTAGTTCCTGTATCCTGAGCAGACGCTGGAATCTCTGTGACAGTGCAGTGGAGATGGAGCCCAGAGGGGATAGTTGACCCTACGCCTGGGTTATGCAACGTGCGTCTCTGCTGGCAGAGGCCACCTACTGGAGAAAGGCCCAACTGTCCCAGGCCTGAGGCCCTGGCCCCAGGCTCTTGATGCTTTTGTGAGGTTTTTGTCTCTTTCTGTTTTGATAAACTGGTCTCTGGCATGAGAATCGGTCAATGTCCTCTCTCACCCCTGGCTTTCTAGAAACTGCATCTATATTTAGCTTGGTTGCCCCACCCCTACCCCCCTTCCTGAGCTGGGGTATAAATGCCAACCAACCAGAGGATGACAGGGTCCAGGCTCAGAGAGCAGCTGAGGCAATGGGCTCTCATGGAAACCTGAAGCTCTTGTTTCTCAAATCCAAACCAGCTCACAGGCAATTAGTATTGGGAGGAAGGCAGGGTAGGGTGTAGACCTTCAGGACAAAGCACAGAGCCAGGGTTGGGCAGTCTGGCTGCCCTGACTCCTCGTGGGCAGAGAGTAAATGACAGCCACACATGTGGAAGTGCCCTTGGAAGGCAGGAGAACAGGGAAGAACAGGACCTCTGAGCCAAGAGGATCTGTGGCCCAGCAAACAGACATGTTGGGCCAGACACACCTGAAAGGCCAGCTCTGGGATCTGAGTTCCAGAGAGCCTCTGGGTCTGGCAGTTGGAGCTGGGGAGCAAACTTTCTATACCCTGAACACTGACCCCACGATCCAGAGCGTAATGGTGTCCTCTTCCTTTTCGGTGTTCTCGGGCTTCATATGACAACTCTTAAGCAGAAGCAAGGGTGCCAAACTTTTTTTTTACCCCCAGTACTTTCTCTTTTATTTTTTATTTCTAGAGACAGGATCTCACTTTGTCACCCACACTGAAGTGCAGTGGCACAATCTTGGTTCACTGCAGCCTTGACCTCACCGGCTCAAGCGATCCTTCCACCTTAGCCTCCCAAGTAGCTGAGACCACAGGCGCATGCCACCATGCCTGGCTAATTTTTTAAAATCTTTTGTAGATACAGGGTTTCACCATGTTGGCCAGGTTGGTCTCAAACTCCTGAGCCTAAGCTATCTGCCCACCTCAGCCTCCCAAAGTGCTGGGCTTACAGGCGTGCTCACGCCACTGCACCCAGTCCCAGTACTTTCTCTTAATTCAGCTCTGCACTATTTTCTCTTCCTATTCCTTTTTTTTTTTTTTTTTTTTTTTTGAGACGGAGTCTCGCTCTGTCCCCCAGGCTGAAGTGCAGTGGCACGATCTCAGCTCACTGCAAGCTCCACCTCCCGGGTTCACGCCATTCTCCTGCCTCAGCCTCCCGTGTAGCTGGGACTACAGGCGCCCGCCAACACGCCCGGCTAATGTTTTGTATTTTTAGTAGAGACGGGGTTTCACCGTGTTAGCCACAATGGTCTCGATCTCCTGACCTCGCGATCCGCCTGTCTCGGCCTCCCAAAGTGCTGGGATTACAGGTGTGAGCCACCGCGCCCGGCCTTCTCTTCCTATTCCTAGCCTCATTCCTGTTGTCAGGCAAAGTGGGGCTGAGTGGCAATCTCCAACCCTCCTGTGTATAGACATCTGAGATGGAGCTTCATATTTAAAGTGACATGAGAAAAATGAGAGAAAGATGGCGAAGCAGTGGAATCTCTTTTCAGGCAACCCTGCAGCTGGGGGGGCTGCCCCCAAGTGAGGGTCAAAGGCAGGCTCCCTGGAGCCTGGGGAAGGACAGACGGGGCCTCTGATAGGCCCTGGGGCCTCAAGAAGCTCTCAGTCCCGGGCCCAGTCTGGTGAGGGGCTTTGGCTCACATCACTGTAGGTGGTGGCTGGGCTAGGCTGACGATGTGCTGTCTTCTTGGTGCCCATGGCCTTGCAGGCTTAACAGGAAGAGCTCTGAGCCAGACAAGACAACCAGTGGGAGGACAGAGCAGCCCCTCAGTGACCAGAGCGAAATGCCCGGTTGTTGAAAAACAAAAAAAAAAAGGAAATGAGAGTTTCTTCTGAAATAGAAACTTCTGGTCCTTGAGTAAGTTTAGAGAATTACAGGCATTCTGAGGCCTGAGCATTTGTGGTGACGGATGAAGCCTCAAGAACCACAAGGTTGGTGGGAGGGACACCAATCTCATGTCCTGGAACATACAGATGTCCCTGTGGGGATGATTGTATCTCGTTTCTGGGGAACCCTAACAGTTCCCAAGATGCTTCCATATTCTCTTGTCCCTCCAGAAAAGCAGCAGTAAACAAATAGAGGTGAAAGGCAAAAGGCTTTTTGTTTCTACGAAGATGGAAAAAAGCCTGGCGTATAACTTCTTTCTTGTTAGCTACTGCAGGGTTAGGACTGGGCCTGAGGCAGGCTAGACTTGGAGCTAAGGAGCCCCTGATAGCCTGGTGCTGCTCCACCTCCTGACAACCCTGGCTCTGCAGTAGGCCCCTTGGGTGATGAGGGTTGTCACAGCAGGGTACCAGAGCCAAGGTCCAAAACCAACAGCAGCTGCTTCCTTGACTGTTGGGTCATTCTTGGCATTGAGCCACCTGGGGCTGTTTGGGGCATCAACTTCACTGAGCACTTTAAGTTTCTGGGGTTGAAAACAATCCAGGAAGCTAAAGGCTAAGCCTTAGATCCCTAAGACTTCCAGACCTAGGAGCCTGCACTTCTTGCTGAATATCCTCACCTGTAAGTTTCTTAACCTCAGTGGTCCCACGTATAAAGGGAGGGAGTTACACTGATGGTCTCTTGGGCCCTCTGTGGATCTAAGAGTCTGGGCCTGCCTGGGACTGCCAGTAGAGCCCTACTCTGGTCTCTTCTCTATCCCAGGGGCTGAGTCGGTGTGGTCCCCAGCTGTCCATTTGCTAGAGCAAGCTTGACAATTGATGAGTGCGATTCCCCTCAACCCCATGTATGTTCTAGTGAATGTGAACAGTGAGTCATGTTTTACCAAGAATCCTAACTAACGCCTGGCCCCTGAGCAGATGATGTCAGTAGCTCATCTCCAGGAAGGAAATGGTTGGGCCTGGGCTTTGGCTTGGAAGGCTTGGGCATCTTCACACTCAGCAGTTCCTTGGAAGATGCTGCTGCTCATGCAGACAGTGATTCTGCCACCATCTTTCCCCATCTAACTATGTCAGAAAAGTGGGGCCTACTCCTGCTGGGGCTGGGAGGAGGACAGGACTCTCAGGACATGGATGATGAAAAGCCTCTAGGGAGGTGCCTCAGGGAGGTGTCCTTTATGCAGCCTCCCAAAGTCCACGTGGTGTGGCTGGCAGTGGGAGAGAATGTTCGAATTAGGAAAATGAGCCCTTAAATGTGCACACTTGTGCACACACACACACACACACAACTTACATAGGCTACAAGGGTGCCACTTTTCTTTTCTTTTTCTTTTTCTTTTTTTTTTTTTGAGACAGAGTCTCATTCTGTTGCCTAGGCTAGAATGCAGTGGCACAATCTCGGCTCAGTGAAACGGCCGTCTCCCAAGTTCAAGTGATTCTCCTGCCTCAGCCTCCCGAGTAGTGGGGACTATAGGCATGTGCCACCGTGCCCGGCTAATTTTTGTATTTTTAGTAGAGATGGGGTTTCACTATGTTGGTCAGGCTGGTCTCAAACTCCTGACCTCGTGATCCACCCACCTCGGCCTCTCAAAGTGCTGGGATTACAGGCCTGAGCCACCACACCCAACCTCAAGGGTGCTACCTTTCTAGCTAAGAACACTTCAGTAGTTTTCTGGGGTTTTTTTGTTTTGTTTTGTTTTGTTTTGTTTTGTTTTTTGAGACAGGGTCTTGCTCTGTTGCCCAGGCTGGAGTGCAGTGGCATGATCTTGGCCTACTGCAACCTCCACCTCCAGGGTTCAAGCGACTCTCCTGCCTCAGCCCCCAGCCCCCAAGTAGCTGGGACTACAGGCATGCACCATCATGGCCAACTAATTTTTGTATTTTTAGTAGAGACGGAGTTTTGGCGTGTTGGCCAGGATGGTCTCAAACTCCTTACCTCAGATGATCCGCCCACCTCAGCCTCTCAAAGTGCTAGGATTACAGGCATGAGCCACCGTGCCCAGCTCTAGTTTTCTGTTCCTACAGAGCTCCTGCTTCCTCTTCCTTTCAAAAAACCCAAGGCCAGGCCTCAGGATTTCCACCTGCTTGTCTGGCCCCTTCTTTTTCTGGGCAGGTTCTGGGATGTCTAGAGCTATGGTTTGGGCCTTTTCTTCCTTCCATGTACACATCTATCCCTGGAACAGGAGCTATTCCAGTCACAGGTCTCTAGAATCTAGAAGACTTCATGCTGAGACTAGCATCCTTACTTCTCATAGCAGCTCATTAAATGTTATTATGCTGGCTACTCTGGAGATTTCAACATTTAAAAAGGTTTTTTCGGCCAGGCACAGTGGCTCACGCCTGTAATCCCAGCACTTTGGGAGGCCGAGGCAGGCGGATCACGAGGTCAGGAGATCGAGACCATAGTGAAACCCCATCTCTACTGAAAATACAAAGAATTAGCCGGGCGTGGTGGCGGGCGCCTGTAGTCCCAGCTACTCTGGAGGCTGAGGCAGGAGAATGGTGTGAACCCGGGAGGTGGAGCTTGCAGTGAGCTGAGTGAGCCACTGCACTCCAGCCTGGGTGACAGAGCAAAACTCCGTCTCAAAAAAAAAAAAAAAAAAGAGTCGGGGTGCAGTGGCTCACACCTGCAATCCCAGCACTGTGGGAAGCCTAGGAGAGAGGATTGCTTCAGTCCAGGAGTTCCAGACTAGCCTGGGCAACATAGTGAGACCCCATCTTTACAAAAAAATCAAAAAATTAGCCAGGCATGGTGGTATGCACCTGTAATCCCAGCTACACTGGAGGCTGAAGCAGGAGGATTACTTGAACCCAGGAGGTCCAGCCTGCAGTGAGCTGAGATCATGCCACTGCATTCCAGCCTGGGCTACAAAGCAACACCCTGTCCCCCCCAAAGAAACAAAAATTAAAAGAAAAAAGGTAAGTACAAGCCATGATTGGAGCTGGGCAGGCAATGAAAGGAGAAGTAGGAATCGTTTGGTGCCCAGCCTAGAGGTGAGAGTGACTGGCAGCTGGGGTGGGCCCCATGTCTTCTGTTGGAGAAATGGAGACCGGGGCCCCAGAAGACAGGTCTCCGTGGTGACAGGGTGAGGAGCCGGAAGTTCAGTGACCCAGGGCAGGGTGTGTGCTCTCTCGGCAGGCGAAGCATGAAGCGGAAGGCACTATTCACCTGCCCCTTCAATGGGGACTGCCGCATCACCAAGGACAACCGGCGCCACTGCCAGGCCTGCCGGCTCAAACGCTGTGTGGACATCGGCATGATGAAGGAGTGTGAGTGTCCAGGGGCTGGGCAGGATTTGGGCCTGAAGTGGAGTCAGGGAAAGGCCTTGGCCACTCTCCTGCAAGTTTGGGCAGAGGGTCTGCCTGCCCTTCCTCTGTAGCTGCCAGCATCTGGGGCCAGGGCCTCAGTGGGACCAGCAGCTGGTGACAGGGCAGCTGGAAGTCCAGGGTCAGATGCACTCAGCGGCCCTGTGCACCTCTCGAGGATCTGTGTGTTGGTGTCAGAGGCCCTGGAAGGGTCCCTCCAGAGTGGGGCCTGAGAGGAAGGAGAGGCCGGACACTGCCTTCAAGAGTCCCTTCTACTCCTGGGTCAGGGTCTTCCTCCAGGATGTCATTCTTTTTTCACAGCTCCCTGTTACCTGGACCTAGAGGGAAGAATGAGGTTCAAGGACCCCCAGGTTCTATGGGCTTGGGAAGAGAGGGCTGATGTGGGTTGGGAAGGGCAGGAGTGATAGGGAGAATTAGTATTCAGAGCATAGTTGGCATCCATTTTCTGTCCCACCCCAGCTTCCCAGCCTCTCTGGCGCCTTGAGCAGATCTGAGGGCTTGTGCCAGGGAGAGACCAGGAGGAAAGAGTCTGCCAGGGGAAGCACTGGGTTCTAGGATGACCCTCTGAATCCAGATGGAGAAAGAGGAGTGATTCTATAGGACTTCCGGTCCCTCTCTGGGGTTGGAGAAGACCAACATGGCATATTTACATGGATATTTTGACCCATCACTGAAAACAACACTTGAACTTTGCATCAGAGCTCTAGGACAGTTATTTGGTAACTAGAGTAGCCATTGAATTCAGTGGATGCTGGGAGGGGCCAGCCTGGCCCTCTCTGGGCTGGAGCAAGGCCAGCTGGGCATGGGTGCTCTCTGTACACTCATTCCTTTTTCTCCTTCTCTTGCTCACTCCTGTCTGCCATCTGCATCCAGACCCACACCCGGCCCTAGGACAGAACCCAGGCCCTCCTAGCTGTGGGTCTGAGGAGTCGGAGTCGGAGTCGGGGTGGGGATGTTGCTCAGATGCGGAGCCTCCTGGCTATGGGACCGTTTGGAGTGGTTGGGGTTGGGGAGAGGTCAGGTAACAGGAAGATGTGTCAGGGACAGAGGATAAGTCACAGAACAGGGCTTAGAGGATAGCAAATTTCTCCGTTAATGGGAAAAAAATTATCTGTTGTTGGGACACAGAGGCAGAGCTGAGGCCCTGACCCTGGGCCTCCTCTTTGGGCCTTGACCTAGGCTTCTCTTCTGTGGGTCACGACTCCTCCCTCCTGATCTGACGGCTCCCCAGCCAACACTGGCAGCCCTGAAAGGTGTTTCCATGGCTGTGGTTTCTCCACACCACCAGAGGGTGCAGGCCTGGGCATGCTGGTCGCTCCTACCCTAGTCCCCGCCACGCCCTGGCTCCTGTGTTTATCCTGGAGAGAATAAGAAGTGGAGGCTGGAACCCCGGGTGCCTTAAGGGGCTTCACACACATTCTCAGTGGGCCCTGCTGAGGGTGAGGCGTTAGGGTGGGCACCAACAAGGTGTGCTCAGCACAGTCCCATCTCCGCAGAGAAGACAGCCTCTGCAAAGCAGGGAGTCCGGTTTCTAAAGCTCCAGCTAACCAAGACTGGCACGAGGTTCCACTGCAGTGGTTCGTAAGGCACTGCCACAGGAGTTCCCCTCAGGACTAAGCTCACTGATGCCCAAGAGGCCCTTCTCCTACCTCAGGAGGAAGAGGATGTCTTACTGACTTAAAATAGAAAGAACATCTGAGACTCAGAGAGGTAAAGACCTCAGGTCTGGGGTCAGAAAGCAAGTTGGTGGCCAAGCTGGGACTAGAATCAGACTTCATGTCCCCTCCTACTTGCCTCCTGGTCCCCATAAACAGCACTGCATCCATGGTGAAGAGCAGCACCAGCCTGGGGTAAATCAGGGGGCCCTGCCCAGGAGCACCCTACCATGTGGTGGGAACCCAGCAGCCCAGAAGCGATGTCCACCCCATCCCTCAGCCACCCCCACCCCAGCCTAATTCTCTCCTGTGGAGTCCTGTGTCCCCATCCTGCTGTATGCCCAAGGCAGATTCTCGCCACACCACCCTCCTCATCCCAGTGCAGGGAGCAGTACTCAGTTCTAGATGGGCTGGTGGAGCGGGGATCCAGTTAAAATAGAAACGTCCTGATGCTTTTTACTTTCCCGAAGGGAAGACTGTCCAGGAAGAGACATTCCCAGCCTCCGGTTAGTCCAGCTTCAGGAGGCCTCACCAGTGTGAAGTCCCCCGGCCTCAGAACCCTGGGAGAGCTGCACATTTCTTATCTGGGCTGGGTTTTGTCCCCAAGGCATAGCATCCCAGAGACAATTGAGTGTCTCAATATTTGTAAAACCACAGGAAGAAAGCTAAAAGCCCAGGCTCCTGCTGTCCGAGCAGGGAGGTGGGCCTTCCATAGAAGAGGCACAGGAAGGGAAAGGATGAGGACAGAAACCCTGTGTATTGACCAACTACTGTGTGTCAGTTAGCCCATCAAGCACATGCATTTTCTTCTGAAATTCTCACAACACTCCCTAAATATGTAAATACTTTTATTTTTTCAATAGCTGAGGAAGCTCAGAGGAATTAAAATATCATGGCTCTCAGCTAATAAGATGATGGTATCAGCATTCATTCTAATCTAGGTCTTTCTGCTTCCAAAGGGCAGGCTTGTGGGCCACACGTGAGGCAGCCTCTTGTGGCCCCAGTGGGTCGGAGCTCACTCCATTGTGCATTTCCAGGCACTTTCACATGCTCTAAGAGATGGATTGAAGAGAGCTTGGTCCCACCAAAGACTCATTTTCTCTCTTTTCCATTCTTAGCTGACTTTATACCCTGGGAACCCAAGAAATTTTATAACTGAGTTCTTGCTTTTTGCTTATACTATACCTGTCCTGCATAGAAGCACACATTGTGGTAACTTGTTTGATGTTTTTACAGATGTATGTCTTTTCTCCCTGGTGTTAGCAAAGTACCTGGCACATAGTAGGTGCTCAATAAATGTGTGGAATCAATGAATATTAGCTCCTCATTATGCTTCTTTCTCTCTGTATATCTTCCACAGGTCTATAGATCAGTAAGATTCTCCCAAACCTGATCATGTCTGTGCCGTTCATTTGGAAACATTTTATGTCCTCTTCCTGTGGTTGTTCTTAGCCCATCCTTGGCATCTTGAAATGTTTTCAAATTGTTTATGTTGCAGATCTTGGCTTCGTTAAGGAGAGAACATGTCTTGCATGGGAATAACTTGTGCAAAATTATTTCACACTCAGCAAGGAGCTTAAAAGGAAGTCAAAAAAAGCTTCTGAGCAGCCATGTAGGTTTTACAAAGTCCACATGCCAAAACTCATGCACTTTAGACGCCTGATCACCAGACAGCCCAACACTCTTTCAGAACCTGTTTACTCTTATTCTAGGTCAATGGCTTCATATATCATATAGTGTCTTCCTATATGATAGTAATGACATCTTAGGTTCAATCCATTGAAAAAATGATAAGAAATTTCCCATGAAATTAACAAGATCTTTAAACAAATTATTTCATAAATCACAGTGCATTTGCATATGTGAAAGACTTTAGACTCATTCAGTCCTCAAGCAATGTTGCCTTGCAGAAGGCTCATGGATTGGGCCTGTGTGAAACTGGTAGATCTCAGCATTTCTTCCTCTGTTACCTCCATAGAAGATGGAGGTTGCTATTTGATGCAAGTGACTGGGAGGAATCATGTTATAGGGTTAAACTTGAACTTTCTTTGTCTCTTTAAAGTGGGTAATTTACAAGCTTTGTGACTTAATTTTATTTTTACACTCTTCAGATGGATTGGAACACAATGCCTGTCAAAACTCCATGGCTGAAAACCAAAGTCCACTTATAACCAGATGTAATCAGACACAGTAGAGGCTAGTGGTTATGACCTTCCACTCCAGAACCAGACTGCCCAGGTCTAAATGCTGGTTTCACCACTGTTAGCTGTGTGACTTTGAGAAAGGTAGAAAGCCTCTCTGGGCCTCAGCTCCCTCATCTGCTAAATGGGAATAACAATAGCACCTGCCTTAAAGGGTTGTCATGAGGGCTAAATATATGAGTTAATATACAAAAGGCTCTCAGAATAGTGCCTCATAGACAGAAAAACTCTTTATGTGCTATCCAGCATTACAAATATTTTCTTTTTATTACATCAAACTTGATCACCAGAACTTCTAGCTCCCAAGAGATCAGAAGTAAGTCTTAAGGGGGAGAAAGGCACACTTCCAGAGGCAGACACCAATAAGAAGACAACGCATAGTTTAACAGAGAGGTGGACACTGGAAGCCAGAAAAGCAGCCCAAGAACTCCAAAGCCCAGCACGCCAAGCCATGCAATGCGGGGCAGACAGCCTCCGACAACTCTGAGGACGTAACCTTGTCCTGCAATGTTCAGTAATTATTCAGAATGATACCTCTGAATCATCAGGGAAAGGTTATATGACGTTAAAAGTGTTCCGTTACAAGGTTTTCTGTCTTGAAAATCTTTCCATAACAATTGTTTCAATAAAAGAGGTCAGCTTTCTCAGCTCTCTGGTGTGCCAGGTGCCATTCACTACATTGCAGGAGACAAGCAGCACTAGAGTACTCACTAGCCTTTCCTGAACCAGGAAAATGATTTGCACACAGTTGGTGTAATCTGTGTGGATGCATTTGATATTTGGTGTCAGACTATTGAGCAGACACCACGGCCAGGTAGCCCCTCCGGTCTAGCCTTTATGGGGGAAGTATAAGAATTGTAAGACAAAGGCCGGGCATGGTAGCTCACGCCTGTAATCCCAGCACTTTGGGAGGCCAAGGCGGGCAGATCACCTGAGGTCAGGAGTTTGAGACCGGCCTGGCCAACATGGTGAAACCCCGTCTCTACTAAAAATACAAACAAATTGGCCAGGCATGGTGGCATGTGCCTATAAGCCCAGGTACTCTGTAGCCTGAGGCAGGAGAATCGCTTAGAACCCAGGAGGTGGAGGTTGCAGTGAGCCGAGGTGGTGCCACTGCACTCCAGCCTGGATAATAGAGCGAGAGTCTGTGAAAGAAAGAAAGAAAGAAAGAAAGAAAGAAAGAAAGAAAGAAAGAAAGAAAGAAGGAGGGAAGGAAGGAAGGAAGGAAGGAAGGAAGGGAAAGGAAGGGAGAGAAAAGAAAGAATTGTAAGACATGGACCCTGCCCTTAAGTAACTTGTAATCTAGAGAAAGAGACCTTGAACTTCTTGGGCTCCGTCTATAGGTAATGAATTGAAAACTGTGCTAACCATGAGTCTTACAGAGCAGAAGATAATTGGGTGTCAATGTGTGTGGGAAAGACTAAATATGTAGCAGGCATAGGAAATGAGGCTCAGCAGAAAAAAACAAGGCTTGATGCAGATCAGGGCAATCAAGAAATGCTTCATGGAAAAAGATGGCTATGATGTAGGCACTGGAGAACTGATAGAACTCATACAGGTTTGGGGGAGAGAAGACCCAGCTGGACGGGCACCTAGCACAACTGGAAATGCAGGGGCGAGCATGAGCAGGTCACGTTCCCAGGCCAGCAGCAATGCCAGCATGCCCAGAACAGAGGCTGTGTCCAGAAGCACTAAGACATGAAGTCTGAAAGTTAGGAAAAGGCCAACTTTAGTTTGGACGTGGTCATCAGTAGGGGCCGAGAAAAGTATCTGGGCAGGAGAATGGCACCACAGAATCACTGGGAAGTTAGCAAAGTCCAGTCAGGCTGAGCTACGTGCCTGTAGACACCATGGTGTGGCTGGCAGAAACAGGTCTCCCTAACTCCGGTCCCCAGGTGAGCAGGAAAGACAAGACACCTAATCTTGGGCTTCCCAAGCGAGGGCTTACCCCCATTGCCTTCCCTGGATGCTCCCTGCCCCTTCCTCTCCCACCCTGCCTGACCTGGTAGGGTCTGTGCAGACACCCACTGTGGGAGGAGAGTTGGCAGCTGTTTGGGCAGGTGAGTCAGTCACCTGGGTGTGGTCTACTCCCAGGCTCCCTGTGGAGGGAAGCACCATCTCTTGCAGTAGCGCTCGCTTTCCTGCCATGCCTGTGGCATTGGCTGTCCACTCCCTCCCAGCATAGGCTCTTCCTCACCCCACAGCAACTTCTCTCGTCCTCCCCCTACCTGAGGGCCTGGGCCAATGGACTTTTCTCGAAGCCTGGAACTCACCCACCCTGGGCTTCTGGTTCCTTTCTCTGCTCTTGTGAAACTCCCCAGTTCTGTGGGCAGATGCCCTGGCAGCAGCAGCACCGAGCAAGTAGCTACAGGCCAAAGGCCCTGGTGCCCACTCCTGCCGTCAGCGCTCAGCAAGCCACAGCCAGGAGGTCTGTTTGCCCAGCTGCCGTGCCAGGCACCTTTGCTCCCAGCATCCCCTCCACCCCCACAGCTGCCCCAGCACAGGGAGGCAGGCAGAAGCCTGCAGATGGTGGTGGGGCTCTCTATGGCCCCACACCCTGATTAGTGGCTGGAGAGAACTTCTAAGATTAGAGCTGTAAGGCCTCACCCTTTGGGGCCTTCAAGAGGACTTGAAAACTTCCATGGACAGAAATGTCAAGGCTGTACATGCTGGAGGAGGGGTGGTTTTGCAGAGAACCAAAGAGGTCTAGTCTTTCTATATTCCACAGTCCCATGTCTGGAAACCTGGATGTGGAGACAGCCACATAGAGGAGTCCTCTCCACATCTCACTTCCAGCGCTATGAGAGCTCTGGCATCCTCTCTTCACCCTGATTTCTTCAGGATCATGGAACATCAGGGTAGGGAAGAGAAGAGAACTAACATTTAGTGAGCATCTGCTCTGGGCCAGGCATGCATCCAGTTCTTAAATCAGTTGATCCTTTGAGGCAGGTGTTATTACTTCTCCCACCTGCATGTCAACACACACAGACACACACACACACACTTTATGGAGGAAGGTACAAGAAAGGAACCTTGGAAGAACTTATATGGTCCAAATCTCTCATTTTACAAACAAAAGAACAAAAGCCCAGAGAGTTTGCCCAAGGTCCCACAACTTGTTCTTGAGAACCCCGACTCCCTAAAGCCCAGATCATCCCCCCTCTCAAATCCTCTTTTTCTTCTTCTTGCATGTGCCTTCCTTTTCACCACAGCAAACCCAATTTTTCTTCACACAGTGGAGTGGGAGTCTCCGTGGCAGGAGGACCCCCGAGGGAGCCCCGAGTGTTAAAGCCCCTCCTATCTTGGACCTTTACCCCCAACCGCAGGAGGAAGGTTTCCTGGAGGAGCTGCTGGCCAGCCCTCCTGACTCCCCTTCCCACCCCACAGTCATCCTGACAGATGAGGAAGTGCAGAGGAAGCGGGAGATGATCCTGAAGCGGAAGGAGGAGGAGGCCTTGAAGGACAGTCTGCGGCCCAAGCTGTCTGAGGAGCAGCAGCGCATCATTGCCATACTGCTGGATGCCCACCATAAGACCTACGACCCCACCTACTCCGACTTCTGCCAGTTCCGGGTATGTCTGCCTGCTGGGAGGATGAGCCGGTCCAGAGGAGAAGCACTAGTGGAGCCAGGGCCCAGGGAGTAGGGACAGAGGGCAAGGGACATCCTGAACAGAACTGGGGTAGGGACGGAGGCTGCTCTGCCCCTGGCACTGGGAGGCTTTGCCTTCCTGTAGACCTTCCTCAAAGCCATTCCTATCAGAGATCAGGGCCAAGGTAGGAAGGCAACCCCAAAATGTGGGTCTGAGACCCCATCTTTCCCTTCCAGCCTCCAGTTCGTGTGAATGATGGTGGAGGGAGCCATCCTTCCAGGCCCAACTCCAGACACACTCCCAGCTTCTCTGGGGACTCCTCCTCCTCCTGCTCAGATCACTGTATCACCTCTTCAGGTAAGCAGGACTTCAGTCCTCCATAGAGTAAGGGAGCGGGGGCGAGGAGTCCACCGCACCTGCCCTGGGGCTGCTGGATGGAAGGAGGTGGAAGGCTCCCTAATGGAAACTTACATAAATACTGTGCGCTATGCAGTGTCTTCACAACAGCCCCTCTGTTACAGAAAGGGGTGACTTACCCAAGGGCCCACACTGGGGAAGAGGCCAAGCTGGGATTCCAGCTGTGTAGCATCAGCCTCCCGGGCCCATGCTGTTTCCTCTAAGCCAGGCTTCAGCCCATGGCCCCCTCCGTGGAGGTGACCTGCTTCCTTTACGTGATATTTTAATCCTGGGCCCTTCAGAAGGTGAAATTTGGAGTGGGAAGGTGAATGTATTGGTCCCATTGAGGTCCACCTTCCACCTGAGCTCTGGGGACCACTCTGGCCCTGGAGGACCTGTCCCCTCCAGCTCAGCTGAGAGTCTGGGAGGCATCATGTTTTCCTTCCTTTCTTTTTTTTAAAAAAAACACACATGTATATTTAGAAAAGAAATTGTGCTGTATACAATCTGATGACTTGCTTTTTTTTATATTGCATTGTTTTTCCATACCAGTTAGTACGCATCCAGAATATAATTTTTAAAGGCTGCATAGTATTCTGGAATACAATAATGTACCTAATCCCCTACCATTGGATATCTGGATTATTTCTCAGCATTTTAATAAGAAAACAGTATACTTGTAGCTAAATATTTACACTTATCGGCAATTTTCCCTTACAGTGAATTCCAGGAAGTGTGACTACTGGTCAAAGAGTACACACAATTATTTGGCTAATGTCAAATAGCTTTCTAGAGTACCTTCAGTAATGTGCACCTCCTTTAGCACCCCAGCCCTCATAGGCATTGCCTAATTTCCTGCATCTTTATAAATACTGGCATCAATATTTAAACATTTTTGTTTCTGGTTTGTAGGTGAAAAGTATAGATGTTCTACACTGCAGTTCTTTGACCATTAGCAAGGTTGAACATTTTTTTCCATGACTTGATGGGTCCCAAATTCTTTTTTGATTGAGAGCCGTAGAAACAGCACACAGTCTGCTTGAGGAAGTCTCATTGCTCTGAGTGTCTCTGGCTCTTTGATTTTACTGCTTTATGCTGCTGAAAGAGGCAGAGAGAGTCCCAGAGGGAAGCCTGGGGCTGAAGGGTGACCTGTGGAGTCACTGTGGGATTCCCAGCTGGCTCTGCTGCCAGGGCACACCAGGTCTTTGCAGGGTCTGGCAAGAGGGGGCCTGGTCCCAGTATCCTTAAATAGCTCCTTCTCTTCCCTCATCTCCCCCAGACATGATGGACTCGTCCAGCTTCTCCAATCTGGATCTGAGTGAAGAAGATTCAGATGACCCTTCTGTGACCCTAGAGCTGTCCCAGCTCTCCATGCTGCCCCACCTGGCTGACCTGGTCAGTTACAGCATCCAAAAGGTCATTGGCTTTGCTAAGATGATACCAGGATTCAGGTAAGAAACTTCTGCAATCTCTGGGGAACAGAGTCAGAGTCCTAGACTGAGCTACAAGAAGGGTTGGAGATCACTCATCCACCACTTCTTTTTTTTATTTTTTATTTTTTTAAACGGCGTCTTGCTCTGTCACGCAGGCTGGAGTGCAGTGGCGCGATCTCGGCTCACTGCAACCTCCGCCTCCTAGGTTCAAGCGATTCTCCTGCCTCAACCTCCCAAGTAGCTGGGATTACAGGCACCAGACACCACGCCCGGCTAATTTATTTATTTATTTATTTATTTATTTATTTATTTATTTATTTTTATTTTTTTTCCAGACGGAGTCTCGCTCTGATGCCCAGGCTGGAGTGCAGTGGCGCTATCTTGGCTCACTGTAACCTCCGCCTCCCGGGTTCAAGTGATTCTCCTGCCTCAGCCTCCTAAGTAGCTGGGATTACAGGTGTGGGCCACCAAGCCCGGCTAATTTTTGTATTTTTAGTAGAGACGGGGTTTCACCACGTTGGCCAGGCTGCTCTCGATCACCTGACCTCGTGATCCAACCGCCTTGGTCTCCCAAAGTGCTGGGATTACAGGCATGAACCATCGCACCCTGCCCTAATTTTTTTATTTTTAGTAGAGACGGAGTTTCGCCATGTTGGCCAGGCTTGTCTCAAACTCCTGACCTCAAGTGATCCACCCACCTCAGCCTCCCAAAGTGCTGGGATTACGGGCATGAGCAACAGCAGCCAGCCTCTATTGCTTCTTTAAAATAGAGATTCAGGCCCTACCCTAGACCTGCGAAATCAGAATCTCTGGCGTAGGCCCAGAAATCTGCATTTAGAAAGTGCAGCCTGTCTTACGTTACTCTGCAGGCCAGCACTGGAGAGCTAGTCCATCCCCGCACTTTCTGGATGATGGTGTGGAAGCCCAGAGAGGTCCAATGGCCAGCCAGGATCCCTTCCAGGTGTTGGAGCCAGCATGTCAGAGCCAGGCCTAGAACTCCCAGCTCACTGCTGTGTTCACTCCAGCTGGCTTGACTGGAATCCTCATATTATCTCTTTAAATTCAACGATATGATTCCTCCACACCCCAACTCTGAGAGCAGAATGAAGTGATAGAGAGAAGGGCTTGGCCATGTAGACTTGTGAAACAGTCTAGGAATCCTGGAGAGAGATAGGTTTACTGGCATATATGACCCTGGCATCCTTCACCAAAATGTACATTTAAAGACCATTTCCTGGCTGGGCACAGTGGCACATGCCTATCCCAACACTTTGAGAGACTGAGGTAGGAGGATTTCTTCAGCCCAGGAGTTCCAGACCAGCCTGATCAACATAGTGAGACCTCTTCTCTACAAAAAAAAAAATTTATAAATTAGCCAGGTGTGGTTGCACATGCCTGTAGTCCCACCTACTAGGGAGGCTGAGGCAGGAGAATCACTTGAGCCCAGGAGGTCAAGGCTACAGTGATCCATGATTGCACCACTGCACTCCAGCCTGGGCAACAGAGCAAGACCCTGTCTCAAAAAAGAAAAAAATAAAGACCATTTCCTAACCATACTGATACATTTTTGCCAAAATATATAAGTATAAGGAGTTCTACTGGAGAAGGGATCCTCCTTTATCAATTCATTCATATAAATTTCATTCATTTATTCCTATGTTTTATTGTTTTAACACTAATACTGTATATAATACTTATATTTAAATACTCATGCAAGGTTAATTTTTTTTTTCTTTTTTGAGACGGTTTCGCTCTTTTCACCTAGGCTGGAGTGCAATGGCGCGATCTCAGCTCACTGCCACCTCCGCCTTCCAGGTTCAAGCAATTCTCCTGCTTCAGCCTCCCAAGTAGCTGGAACTACAGGAGCGTGCCACCATGCCTGGCTAATTTTTTGTATTTTTTTTTTGAGACAGAGTTTCCCTCTTGTTGCCCAGGCCGGAGTACAATGACGCGATCTCAACTTACTGCAACCTCTGCCTGCTGGGTTCAAGCAATTCTCCTGCCTCAGCCTCCTGAGTAGCAGAAATTACAGGCACGCACCACCACGCCTGGCTAGTTTTGTATTTTTAGTAGTAGAGATGGGGTTTCACCATCTTGGCCAGGCTGGTCTTGAACTACTGACCTCAGGTGATCTGCCGGCCTCAGCTTCCCAAAGTGCTGGGATTACAGGCATGAACCACCACGCCCGGCCAATATTCTTTTTTTTTTTTTTTTTTTTTTTTAATTGAGGCAGAGTCTCGCTCTGTCGCCTAGGCTGGAGTGCAGTGGCATGATCTCGGTCACTGCAAGCTCCGCCTCCCGGGTTCACACCACTCTCCTGCCTCAGTCTCCAGAGTAGCTGGGATGACAGGCGCCCGCCACTATGCCCGGCTAATTTTTTTGTATTTTTAATAGAGACAGGGTTTCACCGTGTTAGCCAGGATGGTCTTGATCTCCTGACCTCGTGATCCGCCTGTCTCGGCCTCCCAAAGTGCTGGGATTACAGGCATGAGCCACTGCCGGCCAATATTCTTAAAACAATAGAGTATTGACACATTTAATAGATGTGTTGGGAAATGGCTATATTTATGTATATTTGTATCTTCATTCTTCCCCAAAGTTCATTTGGTATATTGCCATAAAATACATAAACAATATGGTTGAGAAAGAGAAGTAAATCAATCTCAAGCAATGTTATCCGTCTTTCAAGTAGCAGCAATAGCTGTATTTCCCGCAGAAGGGGGAAAATGCTTCCTAGATACTAATGCTCAGATTCAGTGCTGGAATATGGGGAACTGGAAAATGAGTTAACATTGCCGGCTCTGGATGGAAACAGATTATGAGGTGCCATATATTGGTGTATGGCCCTCTTAGCTGTGTAGAAAAGCCATGAGTTATTGCCGAAATTAATGCCTTGCCAGTGAGATGATGGTCATTCACAGAGCTAAACCCAGAACTTTCCAGTTTGTTTCTGCCCTGAGAAAACTGGCTCTGTGTTATTTTATGCCTCTCACCAACCCAAATAACAGAAATTTTTCGATGCTCTTCCCCTGGAATTAATGTGAAAATGGTGAAGAAGAGAAAACTGGCAGACAGTGCTGAGACACTCCTACTGCATTGCACATTTTGGTTGTAGTGATAGGAGCGAGGGCCCCTCTGGCAGGCAGGCAGGCAGGAGCAAGCGACAGATCTTGTGTGAGCCCGGCATTGCTCTGAGCCCAGGGTTTACCCTCAGAGGCTTTCTTTGGAACTGACAACACATTCCGTAGAGCACAAGTTCCAACTCCCTCCTCCACGCTTCACGTTACTGTTTGCAAACTCCACATATTCCAAAGTCTTGTTTTGTGTAAACGGCTAGGGAAAAAACACAGAAGCACTCGGCTTCCATCCTCATGTCAGGCAGCAGTCCTTGTCTACACAGGCTTCATCCTTCCCTGCTCTAGTGGGGAGTAGGACAGAGGGCCCCCACGGCCCTTTCCAGATACAGTGATTCCAGGTTCAGTGATTCCAATGGTGGCTGAGATTGCATACATGGGAAAGCTGCCCTAAAAAGAAAGTTACGCATTAAGTCGGATTACTCCAATCCTGCCCCCTTCACTAAGGAACCCCAGCCTCCAATTTCTCCCATGCTCAAGGCCCCTATCCATTGCCCTCCCACATGTACCCTGACACAAATAGCACTACTCTCAGTTTCTCTTCCCGAGGTTAAGTTGAAGTCTGCTCTCTTCCTTTCATCATGTTCTCCTCTGTCCCCTAGTCTGTCCTTGCAACTCATGGCTCAAGTGAGGTACATATGGCAGGTACAGGAGCTGCCCAGCCATTGATGCAAAATGGGTTAAACTGATCCTGGACATGCTAGGGTTGGCTTCTCTGTCTTCAGTATGACTTGAGAAGTCCCAGAGCAGAAGGTATGCCAATGAAAATGGAGCAGGCCTTGCTAAGAGAGCTTGCAGGGACACTGGTATGGACGCTCTTTGTGACTGGACAGAGGTGATGCTGAGCCTGGACTGGAGCCCAAACCTAGGCTCCAACTGGGCCCAGGGTGGGCCAGCCCAGTAGCTCTCTGGTTCTGCTGCTTTCCACACTTAGGGGTTCTATTGTTCCAAGACATAGAAGAACAGTGGCTGCATCTCTGGTGGCTTTGATCTTGCTGCCTGCAGGCAGGGGCGGAGGGTGTGGGGAAGGCAGGATGAGACTTCTGTGTGGGTGTGTGGGGGCACAGGATGAGTCTCCAGTGTGGGCATGAGACCAACGTGGGGCAGGGCTGGATGGGCTGTTCTGGGTGTGAACTGTGCTACAGTGTGGCCTTGGCCTGCTCTCTCCTCCCATCTCTCCTCCCTTAGCCTCTCAGTCTCACCCCACAAATCTCCCTCCCTGCTGGCACTGCAAATGAAATGCATGGAGGAGGTGGCATCAGCAGCAGCATCTAAATGGCCAAGAGCAGCCTTAGATCTGAGGACTTGGGACCCCCAGGCTTCACTGACAAGTAAAGTACACAAGAGACCAGGCCACATAAGCTGCAGCCCTGCCCTCTTCTGCTAAATGCCTTCACCTTCATTGCCATTTCCATGCCTAGGGAAGAGCCCTGGGGGTTATCATGCTTCCTTCGTGCTGTGCCCTTTCTCCACATTCATTTCTTCATCCGTCCAACAAATAGCTTTCTTACATAAACTGTGAGGGACAAAAGTTGTTGAGAAGACAGTCCCTGGCATCCAGGGATTTGGTGTCTGATGAAAGAGATAGACATGTAAACAATTGCTGTAAGGAGATAAGAGCCCTGCTACAAGCCTGCTGGAGGTACCGTGGGAATGCGGGAGGGGAGGGGAGGGGCCGGGCTCTGCCTGTGGGGGTGGGAAAGACGAAACAGCAACACAATTCCAGTCACATCTCGGGTGCCCAGAAGCGGCTGCAGGCGTGAAGACAGAGGAGGGTGTAAATGTCACACAGGTGAGAGAGGGGGAACGGAGCTGTGCTGGTGCCTATCATCGTGGAACAAGCTCTCTTATGGCTTCCCCTGTAACTCCACCTCTACTCCCACCACGCCACCATCCCTGGTCCTGGCTGTGAGCTGTATTTAGAAAGGCCCTGTATTTCCAGGCTGTGGGCAGTCATTTGGGGTCGTTTTGGGTTTGTGTTCCTAGCAGCAGGATGTCTGGATCACAAAAGCGGTGATCCCACTAAAACCTCTCTGGCCTGCATCCATGGAAGATGTGTTCACTGCTGGCCATCTGTTTGAGTGGGGCACTGAACAAAAGGCTATGTATAAAGTTATTCCTCTCAGAATTACCTATGATAGCAAAAATTGGAAGCAATCAAAATGTTCAAAAATAGATAAATGGAAGACTGGCTCAATAACTTAGAGTATACTGTTATGATGTAACATCATGCAACCCTCTAAGAACTGGGCTAAATAATTTTGAGTGATATAGGAAGTAGGATAAAGAATTAGTATAAGCTCCAGTATGTTAAATGTGTACTCCCTCTCTCTATGTATATTTGTGGGTATATATATATTTGCATAGAAAAAAGACAGGAAGGTGCCAGGCACGGTGGCTCACACCTATAATCCCAGAACTTTGGGAGGCCAAGGTGGGCAGGACTCACTTGAGGTCAGGATTCAAGAGCAGCCTGGCCAACATGGTGAAACCCCATATCTACTAAAAATACAAAAATTAGCCAGGTGTGGTGGCACATGCCTGTAGTCCCAGCTTCTCCGCAGGCTGAGACAGGAGAATTGTGTGAACCTGGGAGGCAGAGGTTGCAGTGAGCCGAGATTGCACCACTGCACTCCAGCCTGGGTGACAGAGCAAGACTGTCTCAAAAAAAAATTAAAATAAATAAATAAGAAAAAAAGATAGGAAGAAAATACGCCAAAATGTGAAGTGTGGTTATGAGCAAATTTAATTTGTTTTTACATTTTTATGTATTTTCCAAAGATTTGATAATGAGTATGTTTTACTTGTATAATGAGTCAAAACAAAAATGGGGATGGTGTTCATTTTTGTGTTTTAAATGTGGATTGAGCATCTAGAGAAAAGTGACAAGGATGGTGAGATGTTAGACATTGTGTCATTAGACTATCTGAAGGAGGACACGGCAGTTTTCCTTTTTAAAAAACTCCATTAGTTATGGTTCAAAGGAAGTCCCATGGCTAGTGGAGAAGTCTGGTTCTGGGTTTATTGAGCACAAAACTGTGAACCACAAATGAGTGTACTATCACGTGGATTGTAGCTCAATAGAAGAGGTCATTAATCTCGGCGCTAACAACCCCATGGCTGTGTCCAGAGGCCCTGAGCTCCCTGACCCTAGGAGAGTCCTGCAGAGGTTATGTAGGAGCCATCTCTAAGAGTTCCTAAGAGGGGCCCTCCAACTGTAGCACGTTGTGATTTTTTTCAATACAGATCCTTTGCTGGCCATCCTGATCATGCAAGCCTTCTCATTTCCCACCATCTATCACCCATTGATACAACACTCTCATCAGTTAATATCAGCTTCCCATCTTTATATATAAACATGCAGCCATTGAGGGGGTGACAGCCTATCTGCAGGATATCCAGGAGGAAGTAGACAGTCAGGAAGAGAAAGGGAGTAAAAGCCAGAAGCAAGCTGATTTGTGAGCCCTGCCTTTTGCTCGCCATTGTTCAGACAAGCCCATTCCTGACTCAGAATAGTGGAACTAGTCATTGGCCTCTCAAATCATCAACGCATCTCTATTGATCATCTTGTGCTGACGGCTCAATGGTCAGTGTGTGGGCAACAGTAAGGTGATTAAGAGGAGGTGCTGGCCCCCAAGTAACTTACAAACAAGAGTAGAAAACAAGTGGCCGGGCGCAGTGGCTCACGCCGTAATCCCAGCTCCTTGGGAGGCTGAGGCAGGCAGATTATCTGAGGTCAGGAGTTCGAGACCAGCCTGGCCAACATGGCGAAACCCCGTCTCTACTAAAAATACAAAAATTAGCTGAGTGTGGTGGCGGGTGCCTGTAATCCCAGCTACTCAGGAGGCTGAGGTAGGAGAATTGCTTGAACCTGGGAGGTGGAGGTTGCAGTGAGCCAAGATCTCACCACTGCACTCCAGCCTGGGCAACAGAGCAAGACTCTGTCTCAAAAAAAAAAAAAAAAAAAAAAAAAGGAGTGGAAAACAAGCATGTAAAGAGCAGAACTGGAGGAGAAGGGCAAAATAAGAGCACCAGCAATGTTCAAGGCATCGCAACGACATGGCCCTAACTGTGCTAAAGAGTCAGAAGGTGCGGGGCTCCAGTGGAAAACACAGTGGATTCAGGACCAGAAAAACAAAATGGAGAATTAGAAGGGTATTCCTGGCTGGAGCTGTAGTATGCTGAAAGGCGTGGTGATGGCTGGGTGCAGTGGCTCACACCTGTAACCCTGGTTCTTTGAGAGGCCAAGATGAGAGGATCACTTGAGGCCAGGAATTTGAGACCAGCCTGGGCCACATAGTGAGACACCATCTCTACAAAAAAAATTTAAAAATTAGCTAGGCGTACACCTGTAATCCCAGCACTTTGGGAAGCCTAGGCAGGCAGATCACAAGGTCAGGAGATCGAGACCATCCTGGCTAACACTGTGAAACCTCGTCTCTACTAAAAATACAAAAAAAAATTAGCTGGCCATGGTGGTGGGCACCTGTAGTCCCAGCTACTCGGGAGGCTGAGGCAGGAGAATGGCGTGAACCTGGGAGGCGAAGCTTGCAGTGAGCCGAGATCGCGCCACTGCACTCCAGCCTGGGCGACAAAGTGAGACTCCGTCTCAGAACAAATTAGCTAGGCGTGATGGTGTGCACCTGTAGTCCCAGCTACTTAGGAGGCTGAGGCAGGAGGATTGCTCGAGCCCAGGAGTTTGAGGCTGCAGTAAGCCATAATCATTCTGTTGCACTCCAGCTTGTGTGACAGAACAGGACACTGTCTCTAAAAATACTAATAAAAGAAAATTAGCTGAGCATGGTGGCACATGCTTGTAGTCTTAGCTATTCGGAAGGCTGAGGTGGGAGACTCACTTGAGCCCAGGAGTTTGAGGCTATAGCATGCTATGATCATAACACTGCACTGCAGCCTCAGCAACAGAGTGAGATCCTGTCACAAGAAAAAAAAAAGGCACAGTGAGAACACACAGCATCTGAATGTGGAGTGGCATGATGCTGCTAGAATGGAAGGTTGGTGGAGTTTACCATGGGAAAGGGAGTTGGAATGAGAGGTTGGAGCCAAGTTAGGGAGTGTGGGCCTGATCCTAGGGTGTTTGAGAGTCAGTGAAGATTTCTGAGTGCAAGAGGACATTGACCTGCAGCAGTGGTAAGAAAGATGAATGAGAGACTGGAGAGACACAAGTCTGGGATTCCTGTAAGAGGCTATTGGAAAAGACGCTGGAGCTCTGAACCAGGGCACTCCTGGTAGGAGTGGGAATAAGATCATGGGCTTGAGAGACATCCTAGAGACAGAGTTGGCTGAATTTACTACTGAGAAGGACTGGAGGACAGCAGGAGGGAGAGGAGGAGAAAACTTGGGTGTTGTTGAAGATACCATGGCCCTACCTTTTGCAGACCACCATATTCATGCCTCAATGCTGGGAACTTCCCTGGGCTCCGTTTCCTGTGCCCCATAGCTCTGGCTGCTTGGTCTCTGAGTTTTTCTTGTCTTAGTAACTGAGCTACTTCACTTCTGGCCTTGGCACATGATCACAGTGTTGAACTGTTCTTTCTCAAGGAACACTCTTGTCCCTTCCAGCCAGCCTGCAAGCTCCTCGATGAAAGACCCAGGGTGCATGTTGGTGCCCAGCAGGTGTATACCTGTCAAAGCACTAAACTGATTTGTGTGGCTTGAAGGTGTTTACTGGGAACCTGACCTCCTTCCCTCCCTCCCCTGCAGAGACCTCACCTCTGAGGACCAGATCGTACTGCTGAAGTCAAGTGCCATTGAGGTCATCATGTTGCGCTCCAATGAGTCCTTCACCATGGACGACATGTCCTGGACCTGTGGCAACCAAGACTACAAGTACCGCGTCAGTGACGTGACCAAAGGTATGCCTAGACTCCACCTCCAACTTTTCCAGCTCCCAGATTCTGGCTCCACCCGTCCTGGGGTTTGGGCTCCAATCAGATACATGGGAGGGAGTTAGGCACCAACAGGGAGAGAAGGGCGAGGGTCAGACCCATGGGGTTGGAGGTGGGTGGGCGGCTCCTCAGCTCTGCCCACAGTACCTGGCCATTGTCTCTCACAGCCGGACACAGCCTGGAGCTGATTGAGCCCCTCATCAAGTTCCAGGTGGGACTGAAGAAGCTGAACTTGCATGAGGAGGAGCATGTCCTGCTCATGGCCATCTGCATCGTCTCCCCAGGTATGGGGCCAGGCAGGGAGGAGCTCAGGGACCTGGGGAGCGGGGAGTATGAAGGACAAAGACCTGCTGAGGGCCAGCTGGGCAACCTGAAGGGAGACGTAGCAAAAGGAGACACAGATAAGGAAATACCTACTTTGCTGGTTTGCAGAGCCCCTGTGGTGTGTGGACGCTGAGGTGCCCCTCACTGCCCTTGGCTCTGCCTTGCAGAGTGTGCAGGCGATTCGTAGGGGGGATTCTGAGGAACTAGATAAGCAGGGTTCCTGGGGCCCCAGACAGGCCTGCGCATTCCCAATACTCAGGCTCTGCTCTTGCGTGAACTGGGCTCAACATTCCTGTTATTTGAGGTTTCTTGTGGGCAAGTTACAAAACTTTGGAGCCTGAGAGATGGTTCTGCCTATATAGTTTACCTGATTGATTTTGGAGGCAATGTGCAGTGACCCTTGACCTCTTCTGCTGGTTAGAGGTGAGAAGAAGGAGAAAAGGCCGAAGAGAAAGTTATTGTGACCTTGGGGACATGATGTCGGTGATGAGGTCCAAAGAGGGGCGGCCCTGCCTCAGCCTGTGCTAGTGGCCTCTGCCCAGGGATGCTTTCCTGGACTGGAGGCTCAAGGAATGGAGGTGGGCTCCTCTACCCCTGCCCAGCCAGCCTTCCCTCATTCATTCATCCACTTAGCAACAATTTATTGAGCACCTATTAGGTACCAGGCACTATGCTAGGTACTGGGGTTCAGCAGCAAATGGGACACAGGCTCCTCTCCCATGAAGCTTAGGAGGAAACATTAAACAAATGTTATTTAATTATTAATTCCTAACAAGGCAAGAGTTTTAAAAATAAAGTAAGTGATGCTACAGAAGGGTAGAATAGAAGGAGGGAAGCTGACGTGGTCTGGGCTACAGAGGTAGAGTGTTGCCAGGAATGGCCTTTTGGAGGAAGACCTTTTAAGCTGTTATCCAAAGGATCAATAAGAGTCTGGCAAAGATAGCAGAGCAGAGTTCCAAGCAGAGGGAGCACAGATGTGAAGGCTGGTGGCCAGAGAGCATGGCGCATCGGGACGCTGAGGGATGGACAGAGCATGGACAGGGAGCAAGGCCAGGCAGGGACAGGGCCAGGTGCGCCCATGGAAGGACCTAGGTCTGGATCCTAAATGCACGGAGAAGTCACTGGAGGGCTTTGGGGCCAGGCAGTGGTATCACCGGTCAGCAGTCATAGAGGGGTGGCCTAGGGGGTGCTGCCGTTGAGTGTCTGTGTGGGTGGGGGGTGGTGGGATTGAGCAGTGAGGGGCCCAGCTGAGAGCTCCTGTGCCTTCTCCTCTATCCCCGTGCCCACAGATCGTCCTGGGGTGCAGGACGCCGCGCTGATTGAGGCCATCCAGGACCGCCTGTCCAACACACTGCAGACGTACATCCGCTGCCGCCACCCGCCCCCGGGCAGCCACCTGCTCTATGCCAAGATGATCCAGAAGCTAGCCGACCTGCGCAGCCTCAATGAGGAGCACTCCAAGCAGTACCGCTGCCTCTCCTTCCAGCCTGAGTGCAGCATGAAGCTAACGCCCCTTGTGCTCGAAGTGTTTGGCAATGAGATCTCCTGACTAGGACAGCCTGTGGCGGTGGCTGGGTGGGGCTGCTCCTCCAGGGCCACGTGCCAGGCCCGGGGCTGGCGGCTACTCAGCAGCCCTCCTCACCCCGTCTGGGGTTCAGCCCCTCCTCTGCCACCTCCCCTATCCACCCAGCCCATTCTCTCTCCTGTCCAACCTAACCCCTTTCCTGCAGGCTTTTCCCCGGTCCCTTGAGACCTCAGCCATGAGGAGTTGCTGTTTGTTTGACAAAGAAACCCAAGTCGGGGCAGAGGGCAGAGGCTGGAGGCAGGGCCTTGCCCAGAGATGCCTCCACCACTGCATAAGTGGCTGCTGACTGATGTTGAGGGAACAGGCAGGAGAAATGCATCCATTCCTCAGGGACAGAGACACCTGCACCTCCCCCCACTGCAGGCCCCGCTTGTCCAGCGCCTAGTGGGGTCTCCCTCTCCTGCCTACTCACGATAAATAATCGGCCCACAGCTCCCACCCCACCCCCTTCAGTGCCCACCAACATCCCATTGCCCTGGTTATATTCTCACGGGCAGTAGCTGTGGTGAGGTGGGTTTTCTTCCCATCACTGGAGCACCAGGCACGAACCCACCTGCTGAGAGACCCAAGGAGGAAAAACAGACAAAAACAGCCTCACAGAAGAATATGACAGCTGTCCCTGTCACCAAGCCCACGTTCCTTGCCCTGGATCTAAGGGGTTGGTTGAGGTGGAAGCCCTCCTTCCACGGATCCATGTAGCAGGACTGAATTGTCCCCAGTTTGCAGAAAAGCACCTGCCGACCTCGTCCTCCCCCTGCCAGTGCCTTACCTCCTGCCCAGGAGAGCCAGCCCTCCCTGTCCTCCTCGGATCAGCGAGAGTAACCGAGAGCCTGCTCCCCCCACCCCCTCCCCAGGGGAGAGGGTCTGGAGAAGCAGTCTGGAGAAGCAGTGAGCCGCATCTTCTCCATCTGGCAGGGCGGGATGGAGGAGAAGAATTTTCAGACCCCAGCGGCTGAGTCATGATCTCCCTGCCGCCTCAATGTGGTTGCAAGGCCGCTGTTCACCCACAGGGCTAAGAGCTAGCGCTGCCGCACCCCAGAGTGTGGGAAGGGAGAGCGGGGCAGTCTCGGGTGGCTAGTCAGAGAGAGTGTTTGGGGGTTCCGTGATGTAGGGTAAGGTGCCTTCTTATTCTCACTCCACCACCCAAAAGTCAAAAGGTGCCTGTGAGGCAGGGGCGGAGTGATACAACTTCAAGTGCATGCTCTCCTCTGCAGCCAGCCCAGCCCAGCTGGTGGGAAGCGTCTGTCCGTTTACTCCAAGGTGGGGTCTTTGTGAGAGTGAGCTGTAGGTGTGCGGGACCGGTACAGAAAGGCGTTCTTCGAGGTGGATCACAGAGGCTTCTTCAGATCAGTGCTTGAGTTTGGGGAATGCGGCCGCATTCCCTGAGTCACCAGGAATGTTAAAGTCAGTGGGAACGTGAGAGGCCCAACTCCTGGAAGCTGTGTCCTTGCACCTGCATCCGTAGTTCCCTGAAAACCCAGAGAGGAATCAGACTTCACACTGCAAGAGCCTTGGTGTCCACCTGGCCCCATGTCTCTCAGAATTCTTCAGGTGGAAAAACATCTGAAAGCCACGTTCCTTACTGCAGAATAGCATATACATCGCTTAATCTTAAATTTATTAGATATGAGTTGTTTTCAGACTCCATTTGTATTATAGTCTAATATACAGGGTAGCAGGTACCACTGATTTGGAGATATTTATGGGGGGAGAACTTACATTGTGAAACTTCTGTACATTAATAATTATTGCTGTTGTTATTTTACAAGGGTCTAGGGAGAGACCCTTGTTTGATTTTAGCTGCAGAACGTATTGGTCCAGCTTGCTCTTCAGTGGGAGAAAACACTTGTAAGTTGCTAAACGAGTCAATCCCCTCATTAAGGAAAACTGACAGAGGAGGGCGTGACTCACCCAAGCATATATAACTAGCTAGAAGTGGGCCAGGACAGGCCGGGCGCGGTGGCTCACGCCTGTAATCCCAGCAGTTTGGGAGGTCGAGGAAGGTGGATCACCTGAGGTCGGGAGTTCGAGACCAACCTGACCAACATGGAGAAACCCTGTCTCTATTAAAAATACAAACAAACAAACAAAAAATAGCCGGGCATGGTGGCGCATGCCTGTAATCCCAGCTACTCAGGAGGCTGAGGCAGAAGAATTGAACCCAGGAGGTGGAGGTTGCAGTGAGCTGAGATTGTGCCGTTACTCTCCAACCTGGACAACAAGAGCGAAACTCCGTCTTAGAAGTGGACCAGGACAGGACCAGATTTTGGAGTCATGGTCCGGTGTCCTTTTCACTACACCATGTTTGAGCTCAGACCCCCATTCTCATTCCCCAGGTGGCTGACCCAGTCCCTGGGGGAAGCCCTGGATTTCAGAAAGAGCAAGTCTGGATCTGGGACCCTTTCCTTCCTTCCCTGGCTTGTAACTCCACCAACCCATCAGAAGGAGAAGGAAGGAGACTCACCTCTGCCTCAGTGTGAATCAGACCCTGCCCCACCACGATGTGGCCCTGGCCTGCTGGGCTCTCCGCCTCAGCCTTGGATAATGCTGTTGCCTCATCTATAACATGCATTTGTCTTTGTAATGTCACCACCTTCCCAGCTCTCCCTCTGGCCCTGCCTTCTTCAGGGAACTCCTGGAAATGTCAGTTACTCAGCCCTGGGCCCCACCACCTAGGCCACTCCTCCAAAGGAAGTCTAGGAGCTGGGAGGAAAAGAAAAGAGGGGAAAATGAGTTTTTATGGGGCTGAACGGGGAGAAAAGGTCATCATCGATTCTACTTTAGAATGAGAGTGTGAAATAGACATTTGTAAATGTAAAACTTTTAAGATATATCATTATAACTGAAAGAGAAGGTGCCCCAAAATGCAAGATTTTCCACAAGATTCCCAGAGACAGGAAAATCCTCTGGCTGGCTAACTGGAAGCATGTAGGAGAATCCAAGCGAGGCCAACAGAGAAGGCAGGAATGTGTGGCAGATTTGGTGAAAGCTAGAGATATGGCAGCGAAAGGATGTAAACAGTGCCTGCTGAATGATTTCCAAAGAGAATAAAAGTTTGCCAGAAGTTTGTCAAGTCAACCAATGTAGAAAGCTTTGCTTATGGTAATAAAAATGGCTCATACTTATATAGCACTTACTTTGTTGCAAGTACTGCTGTAAATAAATGCTTTATGCAAACCAATTTGCCTTATCCTTATAAGGACCTTATGGGAGATGAATCATTACTACCCCCATTTGACAGAAGGGATAGCTTGAGCAATGCCACACTAGCAAGGGATGGGATTTGAACCTTCAGCAGCTAGCTTCACAAGCCACAAATTAACTGCTACATTGTCCTGCTTCCTACTGAGTTGGGGGACCTGACAGACGACTGATGGTCTTGCTAGCTCTCTCCTAGAGAGGAGATAAAAGAGGTTCCCATTCCTAAAGCAGGCCCTGAGCCAGGAAAATTAGAGGTGCTGGACCAAACTGTGCTCTACTCCCAGGAAGTGTGCAGTCAATATATGACACCTACGTGAGACCCTCAAAAATGAAAACCAAACAGCTACTGGCAAAACTGTGTCTGCCATTAGAGATGGCGGCTGTGCCAGTGACCTGGAGGATTACAAATGACTGCTGTGCAGAAACAGGACTCCTAAGGGGCCCAACTTACGCCGATGCACTCCACTCTGCTTCCCAAGGAAGTGGGGTTTATGAAGGGTAGCATTGCTAGGCACAGTAAACAAGAACACAGCATTGTGATCTGAAAATAAGGAAATCATGCCAGCTAATGTATTGATTGAGGATAAGTTGGCCTGGGGATGTGATTCACTCTAATTTTTCAGAAACATCTGAAAATATTTCAAACCAAAGGCTAAAATGTGTTTCAGTGGGATGAGATGGACTTAGGGGAATCGGGGTTAGAACTTGAGGGTTATTTTGTGAAACATGAAGGGACTTAGAGAAAGGAAATCAACAGCTGCATAAATGGGCATGTCTCTGGCTGGAGAAATGTGGAGAATGGAGTTCTGATACACTGTTAGAAGGATCTTATGTAGCATTTTTATAGCTGACCTAGAAGAACACAAAATTTCCAAGGCTGTGTTATAATGCACTTTTCCAGGTAAACCAAGAGGAATATACCCCAGGAAGTTTGCATAATTAGGATCAAGTGTTTTCAAGTTTTCATATTCCAAGCTTTGGTTCTATGCCTACACTGTTCAATCCAGTAGCCACTAGCTACATGTGAGTATTTAAATGAAATAAAGGTAAACATCTAGCTTGTCAACCGCACAAGCCACAGTTCCAGTATTTGATAACCTCAGGGCTACCGTAAGAGACAGTGCAAATACACAACATTTTCTTCCTTTTTTCTTTCTTCTTTCTTTCTTTTTTCTTTCTTTCTTCTTCTTTTTTTTTTTTTTTGAGACAGAGTCTTGCTCTGTCACCCAGGCTGGAGTGCAGTGGCACAATCTCGGCTCACTGCAACCTCTGCCTCCCAGGTTCAAACCATTCTCCTGCCTCAGCCTCCTGAGTAGCTGGGATTACAGGCACCTGACACCATGCCTGGCTAAGTTTTGTATTTTTAGTAGAGACAGGGTTTCACCATGTTGTCCAGGCTGGTCTTGAACTCCTGACCTCAAGTTATCTGCCCGCCTCAGCCTCCCAAAGTGCTGGGATTACAAGCGTGACATTTTCATCATCGCAGAATAGTCTATGGGGCAGCACTGGTCTACACAATGCATTCTTATCTGGTACTAATTGTGAATGACTCCATGAGGATGCTGGCGTCATGTGCTTCTGTTGATCTGTAGGGCAGAATGGCCACTAACTTGACATCATATGGAAGTGCTATAGGGAACATCCTCCCCTTACAATGGGCTATGCCACACCTGGGGTAGTTCGAATGAGTCTGCTCCTTAAAAGAGACATAAAGCAAAAACACTGCACAGACCATGGGGTTGATAGGCTCAAAGCATCATGTGGTATAAATAGCTCACTGGTGTGCTAGGAGTATTGATTCCTTTAGCCCTGGAGCAAGCAAACAGGGCCTGCCAGGAGTGACCACAGCCCTTCAATTTCCCCAGCTTCTACCAGGCTCCTTGCAGGCTGCCTGTGCAGTGCAGGTCGGTCTGCCTGCCCCATGGTCCCTGCAGATGACAAGAAGGATGGATGCTGTCTGACACCTCCAGCATGGCCAAGGAGATGGCTCATCATGCTGACATCCTATAGGCAACTAGTCCTCATTGTGGGCAGGGAGCCCGTGAGGCTGATGGGGAGTCTGTGCTCCTCGAGACCCAGAAGCACAGCAGGGTGTGGAGCCTGTGGCTGGCAGGGGGAATCTGAGAGCTTGCTGCTCCAGACAGCTGCTCCGAATCTCTGTATGCACGCATGTGATATATGATATACGGGATGGTGTTGCAAGTTGGGTTCCAGGGATGTAGACTCTGAAATGCAGGTTGAAGTGCAGGGAGCTTGTTAGGGAGCAGTCTCAGGATTATCAGCCCCGGTGGAAGGGAAAGAAGTAGAATTAGCAGTGGGAGAAGTTGGGCTGCAAAGCAGTCTCAGTGAAGGTCTCAATCAACCCTTGTGGGGATCTCTGAAGCTGGGATGGCCCTTTGGATTGCCCCAAGATGAAGTGAGGGAGACACTTCTATATTCCTGCATCAGGTAGTCATTGGATGCAGGCTGTTCCCTGAAGAGCGTGTGATTTCATTGACATGACCTCAGCTAGGCGGCTCTTTTCAGCCTGTGGCCCATAGGACATGTCCATAGGGGGTGTTTTCTTCACATTCTATACAACCTGGTGAGCACTTCTGGAGTGAGCTGCTCTGGCTTGGGGAGACGCTGGAAGAGTTCCAGGCCCTCTCCTGTGGCTCTATCCAAGGAGAGTGCTGACTCCAAAGGAGGGGGTTCCCAGCCTCCCCTCAGTTATGGATTAGCTGGGTTATTTTTCCTAAATCATCTTGAGTTTCACCACGAGGTGGTGCTACTGCCCTACAGGGATAGCTTTGAGCCACTTGCCTGACCCCCCCCCCCCCCGCCCCCAAAGCCCCAATCACATCCCCCTTCCATCCTTTCTCTATCTCCATGATATGAGTGAGATTCAGCAAGGCTCTGAGTCTCTGCTACTGAGGGCATCTGGTGGTGCTTACCTCTCCTCATGCCAGCGACATGGGGTTAGGGATCTGCTCTCTGGCTTCTCCTCCCAGGCAACAGGGAGTATCTGACCCTCTCACACCTCACCCAAGGGCCTCCCAGGGTCTTGTGCCCCGGGCCTCTGAGCATAGTCCGTGCTGACAGTGAGCGAGGCTGCAGGTTCCCTCTGAGGTCCAACCAAGTTATGTAGTCCTTCCAATGTTTCTAACCAGCCACACCACCGAGCTCAGTGCTGGGGATATGGCGATGAACAAGACAGTCGCCGCCCCCAAGAAAAACACTGTGCAGTGGGAGAAGACAGCCCTACAGACAGATGAGTACTAGGCATGCCAAGTGGAAGCTGCAAAGTGTTAACAAGTTAAAAGTAACAGTTAACAAGTAAACTGCTGTCTCCCAGGCCTGGCTCTGCCATTTGCTATTTGTATGACCCCGGGCAAGTTACTTAATGTTTTTGAGCCTCAGTTTCTTCACAAAATGGTAACAATAATAGTACCTACCTCATAGATTTGCTGTTGTTGTGATATAATCTGTGTAAAGCATTTATAACAGTACCTGGCACGTAGTTATCAATCATAAGTGTTGGCCAACATCACTATTGGGTTGCTGAGATGGCCAAATAAGTTTTTATCAAGGAGGTGACATTGCTCCCACATTCCAACCTCCGATCCCTGATGGGCCCTCTAGACTCACTCCAGGCTGATTTTTTGGGGCGCCTCTTCCGGATCTCAGCTTCTTGGTGCTAGGGACTCCTGCTCCATGATATCTACCAGAACTGAGAGAAGGTGTCATTGTACCACCTGGCCACCAGGGGGCAGGTGTGCCACTTAATAAACCAAATTGGCCCCAGCCGAAAGCTGCCTGGGGAGAAAAGTGTGGGAAAGAGGTGGGAAGATAGGAATATAAATCTGAAATGCATGGAACTCTAGTGACTACTGTCCCCAACTTCTTTCAGTCATGTTCTTTATTTGTCAATGTCAATCCTTCAACAATCACCAACACCTGGACTTCACTACATGCGTATTTACTGACCTATAATTAATGTCAGTATTCTCTGGCAAGGGGTGGCTTATGCCCAGAGAAAAGGGAATCAAGACAAGTTTCAAGAATCGGGTTTGATCGATTCATTTATCCCCATGTTTGTTGGAACCCTGCTTCTCTGATGAGGTATAAACCCCACCATGATCTCTTCAGTGTCATTTGTCTTTGTTCCAGACATTGAAACTCAACCGACCACCGTGTCTGGGTACGTGCAGTTCTCCGAACGTGCAGCTCTGTGGCTTGCCTCTAAACCAGAGTTTCTCAAGCATTTGGGTCCTGGCATCCTTTTACTCTCTTAAAAAGAAGGACCCCAAAGAACTTTTGTGTGTGTGGGTTAGATTCATCAATATGTACCATTAGAAATTAAAACAGACATTTTTAAAGTGTACTCTTTAAATGTGGCAATAATGAATCTATTAAAAGTTAGAACAAATAACACATTTTTTTCTTTAAAATAACCAGTTTCCAAAGTAAAACTAATTTAATGACAAGACAGTATTGTTTCACAGTTTTGCAAATCTCTTTAATGTCTGGTTTAGTAGAAGGCAGCCAGATTCTCATATTGGCTTCTGCATTCAACCTGTTATGATATCATGTGTCAAGAAGCCTCCGGAAAACTCCACTGTACACTTGTGAGAAAATGAGAGTCAAAAAGGCTAATAATGTCCCTGCTAGAAAATGAAATGCAAACAGACTTATGCAAATTTAAACACCTTCCTTTCAGCTTCAGAACCTGTGAAGTTAATTCCATGTGGCTTCAGAAGCTTCATACTAACTCCTCTCCCTAAAGTGTCTGCCACATCCCCCTCATTCTGTACTTGGCTAATTCGTGTGTGTGTGTGTGTGTGTGTGTGTGTATGTGTGAAAGAGAAGGACAGAAAGAGAGAGATGGTCTCTCTGTGGCCTAGGCCGGAGTGCATGATCATAGCTCACTGCAGACTCAAACTCCTGGGCTCAAGCAATCCTCTCATCTCAGCCTCCTGAGCAGCTGGGACCACTGGCACACTCAGCTAATTTTTTTGTGTTTTGTAAAGACGAGGTCTCTCTATGTTGCCTAGGCTAGTCCTGAACTCCTGACTTGAAGCAAACCCCCTCCCTTCCTCCCAAGCCTTGGCCTCTCAAAGTGCTGGGGTTACAGGTGTGAGCCACCGTGCCTGGCCACCAATTTGTTTTTGACTAAATGCAGAATGTAGCGTTTGTCCCTCTTTATATTTATCTGATTTGATTATCCCACACTGGCCTGCTCAATGTTTTGAATCCTCATTTTGTCATCCAGTATTCTCACCATCCCTCCTGCTCTTGCATCTTCCAAAACCTAGGTCTGCAGACCATATTCAGAGTTGACTGAGACAGAGCCAAAGACTGTGCCCTCTTGCAGGTTAACATGAGCACATGAACCAGAAGCTCTTTGGTTCAGTTGTTCAAGACCTCACCGATAAGGAAGGGAAGCGGGTGGGTAACGAGAGATTGAGCCTCAGGTGAGGGGAGTCATTGGAAAGACTCAGGTACCACAGGAATGCGGGGAACTTGTCAATGCTGCCACAGCCCCTCCCTCCTCAGGACTCAACAGCCTCACTCCAAGTCTGAACAGACTCTAAGAATTAGACAGATCTGAGCCAAGGGTCACAGATCCAGGGTTATTTGATCTAGGGGATGCACGAGGGGTGGATCAAGTATCAAATTTCAAGCTGGGTTGTTCTGCAAATTGTCTGAGCTGGACTCTGGGAAGGAAGGCATGGCCTCCTAGATACTGGTTGCTGAGAGGAGGAAGGCAGGAAGAAGCTCCCGTGAGCTCCTGGGGGTAGTGGGCAGAGCTCCCCTTAGACCTCCAGACCTTGGTGGTGAAAGGAGAAGTCACACATAGCCTGGTCAACAGCCCTTATTTAGCTCCGTAGGGCCTCCCCGCTGCACTCTTCACTTGCACTCAGAAGCCTACTGGGCCTCTGGAAAGGCCCATGCCACCCTGACCCAATCCCAAATCCTGGCTGGACATGGTGGCTCATGCCTGTAATCCCAACACTTTGGGAGGCCGGGGCGGGAGGATTACTTGAGGCCAGGATTTCAAGACCAGCCTGGGCAACATAGAGAGGCGGCATCTCTACAAACAAATTTTAAAAATAAATTAGCTGGGCCTGGTGGCATGTGCCTGTAGTCCTAGCTACCTGGGGGGCCAAGGTGGGAGGACTGCCTGAGCTCCGGAGGTTGAGTCTGCAATGAGCCATGATCGCACCACTGCACTCTAGCCTGGGCAATAGAGCGAGAGCCTATGTCAAAAAACAACAAAAACAAAATAATCCTGCGGACACCTGTGAACATCTGTGGCAGCCGGCATGGGGCTAGGGCCAAAGTGAGGGCAGGTGCCCCAACTTTGTCAACTCCTGACTACCATTTCCCCATTTGCCTACTAGGCTGGCCAGATAGATCAAGCGGCCTATCAGAAAGGGCTTGGTCCCCTAAGCCACTGGCCCAGCCTGGCAAGGACTGTGAGCCCCAGGTTAAGCGTGTAGGGGAAATGCTCCTGGTATCCTTTCTGCTTCCTCCACTTCCCCTAGCCCCACTGATTTACATGTCTTTCCCTCTCCTACCCAGGAGCCCCCGGAGAGGGACAGGGAGGGGATTGTGGAGGCCCTGGGTGATAAAGTAGGGATGGGGGAGAAGTGATAAAGGGGGTGGGGGAGAAGCCAGCTGCACTTCCTCCCTGATAGGGACCCCACCCCAAGAGGCTCCTGCCTCTGCTGTGTTCACAGGAAGGACTGGAGGTGGTAGAGGAGTGGATGGGGAGGGCGGTGGGCAGGATATCAGTGGCTTCTGCAATCCTTTGCCTTGGAAGATGACAGTTCATTATTTTGTCCTTCGGTTGTTCATTCATCAGCAAATACTTACCACACTCCTCCTACCACCGCTGGCAGAGCTCTGGGCTGGGAGGGCCAAGGAGGCAGATTGAGCTCAGTAGCTCTGCTGGTCTCCCCTCCACCCCACTCTTCAGCCTTGAGGGAGGCAATGAGTGAATAAGAGATGAACTTTAACAGCAGGTCATTGGAATCCTGATAGTGTCTCTTACTGACTGTGTAACCTTGGGGAAAATGTGTGAGCTCTCTGATCTTCAGCTTTCTCATCTGTGAATGACCATGTAGAGCTGGTAAAGATAACGGAAGGAAGGCTCGCAGCACGCCGCAGGGCCTGGCCTTGTCTAGGGCAGCAATGAAGAGCAGCAGAAGTGGCATCTAGCAGGAGCAGGATTTGAACCCTGGCAGTCCCCTGAGTCGCTGTGGAACTGCTGGCTATTTGTCTGTCTTCTGTAAAGCAAAGAGAGTAATGGTACTTACTTCCTAGGTGTTGTGAAGACCACATGAGCTACTATGTAGTATTTAGAATTGCGCTTGGCATGGAGTTCGGTGCTCGGTAAATGTTAGCCTTTATTACTGTAATTTTCATCATCCTCTGGGGACCCTCTCCTCTAAAGAGATAACATCTAACCTGATATCGTCTTCCTTATAAGCAGCTCCTCCAACACATTCCAAGTCAGGGATAGATGGGGTAGAAGCAGGGATTCACAGGTGGACCCCTCTTGTGAAAGGCCAAGCTGGCCCTCAACCCAGCTCCTAGGATGGCAGACGCACGCCTGGCCCGGCCCATGGTGCCAACAACTCCGCTTACTCCCCCAGCTCCACGGTGTTGTGCTGGTGGGTAGTGCGGAAGACCTGAGGTCTGCCCCATTATCTCCTCCTGCAAAGCCTCCTCCACCCGTTAACCCCCAACCGAGATTATAGAGCCTCAACTGTCTCCAACTGCTCTGATTCAGGGATAAGGCTGGACCTTCGAGCCCATCAGCCCCACAGTGATGAGGGGAGGCTGCCTGGTTCCCTGGGAGCTGGCGAGCTGGGGAAGTTGGGCCACGGCAGAGGCTGGGGACACCCCCCTGCCCACCTGCCTGCCTGCTCTGGTGTTGCCTCCAGAACTTGAGGGAAAAAGTGATCCTCCTCTGGGGAGAGGCCTTCCTGGGTTCACTAAGGCTCTTTTCTCCCATCTGTCTTTCCTGTCTACCTCGCTGGCTCCAGGCTGCTTCTACTGTTTCTACTTCTCTCTCAGGCTGCTCTTCCCCCACCCCCAGAGCCTCGAAGCTGCACACCTGTCTCCTCACATCAGATAACCCGACCACAGCAGCTCCTGTCACCCCAGCCAGGCTCCCAGCAGCCCCCCAGCTCCCTTGCCCATCGCCCTCTTCCTCTCCTGCCACCCCCACCTTCTAGCTCCCTGACACACCTACACAGCCCTGGGGAGGGACTGGGAGGGGAACCCCAAAGCCTTACTGGGTAATGAGGGTGTGAGAAGACAGCTCTTCCTACTCCCCAACACACACGTGTGCGCACACGCGCGCGCACACACACACACACACACACACGGTGGAAACTCTATACCCCTGTGCCTAGTCAGAAACAGTGACGGGGAGGGACCCAGGGACCAGGCCTCGAGGTATGAGGAAAATCCATCCTGCCCAAGTGAGGGGGTTGGGGAGTCACAGAAAGGGGCAGCTTCTGGGGCTGAGGGTTCCACTGCCGCCTGTTTTTAGGCAAAGAGTTTCCAGGGCTTCATCTCCAAGTCCTAAGGCTAGAGGCCCCCAGCAGGGCCCTCCTCTGGTGGAGCTGGGCTGGGGAGGTGGGTGGGTGCCATGTGGACCTGCCCCAGCCCCTTCCCACTGTTCCTCAAGAGGCCAAGTGGGGAGGAGGTGGGGGGGTGGTTGTGGGGGCAGCGGCGCTGAGTTTGGGATGCTGGGGCTCAGGGAGACTGGGTAAGAGCTGGGCAGGACACCGTGTGAAGGGGAGTGGTGGGACCTAGGAGGGAGGGGAACAAAGACCAGGGTGCCTGGGAGCTGGAGGTTTTAATACCTCTTGACAACAAATGAATCATAGGCAAATTCTGTGGAAATGATGGCGTAAAGAAAGATGTGTTATTTCAAGGCCCCAGTGTGTTGTTGTGGGAAGAGAGTGGAACGGGGAGGAGCAGGAGGCCTAATGGCGCCTGTAGGTGGGGGCCCGGGTAGAGTTCCTGGGGGCGCCGTGAAGGTGATGGCCCCTGCATCTCATGTCACCTTCAGGGGGTGATGTGAAACAGCAGGTGGCCGACCACAGCCCACCAACCCCCACCCCAAAGCAGAGAGGCCCTCATACCCGCTGAGCTCACCTCACTGTGATGCTCTGTTCCTCCTGTAGTCAGCCCTGTCCTCTGGGGGCTGTCCCCACAGGCGCCTGCCATGGCCTGCTCCTCAGCAGTAGTAGAGGAGACTACGGAGCTCCAGGAGCCTCCCATATATGGGAGGGAATCTGCAGTGAGCACCTGGCCATCACCCCTCATGGTGGGCTTTTTCCTATCAGGAGAATGCTGAGTTGATACCCACAGTGACCACACCTGCCTTGCAGTCGGAGCTCAGTCCATTAAGTTGCCAGATAAATGCATTCGTGGCCTCTGGAAGGTTGTCAGGGCCCTTGCTATAGCTGAGACCCAAATCTCAGCTTCTGGTCAACCCTCATTCCCGCTCTCCGCAATGTTAAGACTCATTAAATGAGACCAAAACCATATATACCGATTCCACCCTACATAATCATTACCTATGACACATATTTCCTCTTCACCTTCTCCTCCATGCCTATATGTTTTTTAATACAGTTGCAATCATGGGGTATGTACCAATCTCTATTCTCTTGTGATGCTGTGTTGCATATAAACATCTTCCTAACAGCTTCATAGTTTTCTATTAAGTGGAAATATAGTATCATAATTTACCTCCACAATTTTCCGATCATAAGTGTTCAAATTGTCTCTAATTTTCTATATTATAGGCAGTGTGATGGGGGACATCATTAGGCACATACTCCGCTCCTCCTCCCCCAATTTTGACTATAGAAATCTAGTTTAGGATACACTGGGTGGGGTTATTGAGCCAAAGGGTAACAGCACATTATAGCTCTTACTATATATTGCCAAACTGATTTCAAAAGAGGTTACGCCATTACCGACAGCACACACACTTCACCGAGCTCTCGCTAATGTTTCAAAAAGGCACCTACCTTTGTCTCATTTTAATTGGCATTACTTTGAGGACGATCAGGTTGAACATACCCCTACCTCTGCTTGTGAGTTGTGTTTCCTCTGCACCAGGAGAGTCTGTTTCTGGGCTTTGAACTTTAGTCTCCACTGTTCTAGTGCTTCTTAACAGTTTGTGTGAGCTCTCTTTATAAGAATGATTTTAGGGCCGGGCGCGGTGGCTCATACCTGTAATCCCAGCACTTTGGGAGGCCGAGGCAGGCAGATTGCCTGAGGTCAGACCAGCCTGGCCAACATGGTGAAACCCTGTCTCTACTAAAAATATAGAAATTAGCCGGGCTTGGTGGCGGGTGCCTGTAGTCCCAGCTACTCGGGAGGCTGAGGCAGGAGAATCACTTGAACCTGGGAGTCGGAGGTTGCAGTGAGCCCTGATCAAGCCATTGCACTCCAGCCTGGGCCATAGAGCAAGACTTCATCTCAAACAAAAACAAACAACAACAAAAAAATGATTTCAAAGCATTGTCAACTGCAACCGTGTGCGAGTCTCTCCTTCTTGATATTCTCTCCCACTTGGGATTCCGATGCACTTCCTCTTGCTTCATTGAAATCTGTGACTGCTCCCGGCCTGCTCCAGCTTCCACTCCTCGCCCATCTGAAGTCTTTGTTTTCTCAGGTTTCTGTATTTAGCCATCTTCCCTGCCCTCCCCTTCTCTCCTCTCTTCTCCCCTGCTCTTGTGGTGTCATTCATTCCTACAATTTCCTCTCTCACTGATGACCTCCAAATTCTTCCCTGAGCTCCAGATACCAACTGTCCACTCAACAACCCCCCTTGCTCATCCCACCAACACCTCAAACTCCACCTGTGCAAAGCTCCATTCTGCATTTTCCTCCAAATTTGCTTCTCCTCCCATATTCCTTAACTCAGCTACTCAAATACCTTTGGGTTTGGAGTCGCTTTTGGAAGAGGAAAGAGGAAGGTGGAGGCTAATGCGCCTGAAGAGGTAATCGGATTCTATCAACCTTCTGCTCAGAGAAGGAGCACTGGGAAGGGCAGGAGAAGGCCAGTTGTCAGGGAAGATGCTTCTCTATGCCTCAATTTCCTTGCCTGCCTGGACACTAAAACGGATTCAGGTCTAGAGATAGATGCTTGAAACCCAAAGGGAGTGGTCACCCTCCTAGAGCAAATTAACCCTTAACACTGGCCTCACCAGCTTTTTCCTTCACCTCTTGAGCCTCTTCCCCAATAAGAGACTGGAAGGGATGAAGAAGAGGTAAAGCTATAAGTCTAAACTTGTGCTGTCCATACAGTAGCCAGTGGCCACATGTGGCTACTAAGCACTTGAAATGTGGCCAGTCAGAATTGAAATGTGCTGTTAGTATAAAATATACACTGGCTTTCAAACACTTAGTATGGAAAAAAAATGTAAAAGATTTCATTAGTAATTTTTTATTTTGATTGCACACCAAAATAATGTTTTAGATTTACTATATTAGGTTACATAAATATACTACTAAAATGAATTTCACCTGTTTATTTTTCCTTTTTTTGATGTGGCTAATAGAAAATAAGTTACGTATGTGGCTCACATTCTGTTTCTATTGGACAGCACTTATCTAGACCCTCCCAGCAGGTGAAGTGTGGGGCTCCAGGCTCAGGAGACAAGGGCAGTACATGACAGACACAGGTGCAGGCCCTACTAGAGGTGTGGGCCAGCCAGAGCTCCAACTAGATGTCTCCAGACAGACACTGAAGGACAGATTCTCAGTGGCCAGCCTCACTCAGGCAAAGCAAAGCCAGGCAACATTTCCTGGATAATTCCTTCAGTCTTTGACTTCATGAGGGTCTCTGGACTGAGGCTTAGCTCTCCTGAGCTTGTCCCTGTAGATGCCCCATTATTCTGGAAAAACACTCACCCAGGACCACCCAGACCTTTGGATCCCCTGACCTTGATAGTTCATTGGAAGATTTTTCTATCACTCCACCTGGGCCAGGTCCTGGATCTCTTTCCAGAAGCCCAGAGGTGTCCTTCCTCCTGTCTAGAGCCCTCCCTCCCACGCACTCTGGCTTAGGCTTAGCTCACCACAGGCTGGGAAGGGATGAGAGATGGAGGTGTGCTCAACTTGACCTCGAACTTCCATGTACACTACCTGGGTCACAGGCACATTTTGAGCTCCATTTCTAATGCCTATAGAAGGGAACAGGAGGGGACGAGGGGTGGCAGATATACTCCATTGGGCTGCCCTTCTCTGTCTCATTCTCCTTTTCCTGTGCCCCGGCTGCGCCATTTGAGGGCACTGAAGCTGGGGCCCAGTCTGCGTGGGTCTGCCCCTCCCTCTCCTTGCCTAGATGACTCCACCTCTCCCAGGTCCTGGCTGGGATCCGAAGGCCCCAGGCAAGTGGGGGAAGGGGAGCCACTCCCACTTTCCCAGAAGCTGCTGCTGCCTCTTCCTGTTTTGCTAAAACTCTGGCTCTGGACTCAAGCAAAGAGGGGGAAGTCACCAGCTCCTGCCCCCCGCCCCGAAAGGTCAACCTTGCCCCCCTGGTCCTCTTAGTTATTTATAGCCCCCACTACCCACCACCCCCCCACCCCTGGCCCCAGGCCCTGGCTAAGGAGCTGGATGTCTCCTCCCTCAAATAGCAGCTGTGGCCATTGCCCCAGGGATGCAGCCAGATGGGCAGATCACCCCAGATGTGCAGTGTTTCGGGAGGGGAGGCCAGGCCCTTTCTGCAGTCCCTGTGGTACTCCCCGCAGCCTGGTCCTGGTTCCCCTCAACTTCAAGACAACACTTGAGGATCTCAGGAGGATCAGGAAGGTTGCACCTATTGTCCCATTTCTGTAGCCTGGCCAAGCTACCCTGTATACCCTAGAAAGGTCAGCTTGGGCGATAGGCCCTACTGGATTCATTTGCATAAATCAGCTCAGTGCTCACTTTGAGACCTCAAATTATAGAGGAAAACAGGCTTAGGGAGACAGAAGAGACAGGACACTGTCTCTCTTCTATTACTGATGTGAGCATTGGAGCTCTGTCCCTAACAGCCCAATGTGTGTCAGGCACTGTAGTTAAGTACTTCATGTCCCAATCTCATCAGTCCTCGCAAAACCCTAATATAGCAGGCACTTCATACCCTAATCTGCAGATGGGAAACCAAGACTCCTCAAGGTTAAATAATATACGTAAGGTCAAGCAGTGGGGAAGCAACAAGCTCCAGCCCAAGCAGCTCGACACCAAATCCTTGCTCTTAACCACAGTACAACACCTCCTCACTCTGTCCATTCTTCTGGGTACTTTTAAATGATCTCTTTTTTTCTTTCTTTCTTTTTGAGGTGGAGTCTCGCTCTGTCACCCGGGCTGGAATGCAGTGGCATGATCTCAGCTCACTGCAAACTCTGCCTTCTGGATTCAAGCAATTCTCCTGCCTCAGCCTCCCGAGTAGCTGAGATTACAGGTGCCTGCCACCACGCCTGGCTAATTTTTGTGTTTTTAGTAGAGACGGGGTTTTGCCATGTTGGCCGGGCTGGTCTTGAACTCCTGACCTCAGGTAATCTGCCCACTTCAGCCTCCCAAAGTGCTGGGTTTACAGGTGTGAGCCACCGCGCAGGCCTAAATGATCTCTTAAAAGCTCAGTGCAGGGGGCCAGGCATGGTGGCTCACACCTGTAATCCCAGCACTTTGGGAGGCCGAGACAGGTGGATCACCTGAGGTCAGGACTTCAAGACCAGCCTGGCTAACATGGTGAAACCCTGTTTCTACTAAAAATACAAAAAATTAGCCAGGTGTGGTGGTGTGTGCCTGTAATCCCAGCTACTCGGGAGGCTGAGGCAGGAGAATCGCTTGAACCCGGAAGGCAGTAGTTGCAGTGAGCCGAGATTGCATCATTGCACTCCAGCTTGGGCAACAAGAGCCAAACTCTGTCTTAAAAAAAAAAAAAAAATGCTCAGTGCAGGGAACCCTGGAGCCCAGGACTCAGGGCCTGCCCAAGGGAGATGTCTGCACATTGTCTCTGCCTCCTCTGCCTTCCCACCCCTAGCCATTTAGACCAAGCTGGAGTGAGGGATCTGTTGAGGCAGAGACTTCTAGAATCACTGTTCTGGGTTTCCTCAGACCCCAAGCACACAGGAGAGCAGGTGAGGGCAGAACTATTGCCCCAATCCACATTGATCCCAGGATCCATTATGTGTCTCCCAGCTTGGAACTCTGGTGACTCTGAATCCTCCCTCTCCTTTGCAGCATATGTTATTTGAGTCCCTCATCCAACAGTTTTCTCCACTCCAGGTTCTGTTCTTAGATTGTATCCTCCTCCCCAGGAGGTGATGAATTCCTCACTGTGGCTTTTTTTTTTTTTTTTTTGCCTCTGTGCCTGAGAGCCTGACACGGTGCCTGGCAAAGAGTAGATGCTCAACAAATGTGTGTTGATGAAGAGGAGTATAATGGTGATCATCATGGGTGGAGTTTTTCAAGGTCTCAGCCAGGGCACCCTTGCTCACCTCCCAGCTTAGCCACCCTCAGCTCATTGCTCTTTCCTGCCTCTAGTCTCCTGACTCACAGGTGCATAATCCAAACTCACCCTAAAAGACACTCCTGGGGAAAGAGAGGTGAGTGTCTTCAGGCCAAGACCTTCTCAGGGGTCTCTACTGGAGATTCTGGAGTCAGAGGTATGTGCTTCCAAAGAAGAAGCATTGAGATTTGTAGTAAAGTGGGATCCTGTTGACCAGCCAATATAGCCCCTGGGGCAACTGGAGGGTTGTGCTGGGGCATATGGCAAGGCCGAAGCTGAAGCCTGCCAGTGGGAGGACCACAGCATCCCTGCAGGGGCCCAGTGGAGCAAGTAATGGTGAGCTGGCTGCAGAAAGGCATTTTGCAACTCAGACGAATTTCTTCTCACTCATGATTAGAGTATGGCCCAGTGGCTGCCTCCCTGACCATAATCTCTGCTGGCACAGGCATCTCTGGGTTGGGCAGCCCAGGCTGTGGAAGGAGCGCTGACCTGGAAACCCTGGGGCTTGAGTTCTCTGCCTGCCCTGGCCCCGATTAACCGTGTCATCTCTGGCAATTTACATCCTCCTCATGTCCTCCGTTTCCTCATCTGTAAAAGGAATGGTTTGGATTAGACCAGGGAGTCCCAAACTTAACCACACCTTAGAATTACCTGTGGTGCTGCAGGTTCCTGGGTACTATCCAACCTTCTCAAAGAGTCTGATGGGGTCGGGGATGGGACTCAGGAATCTTTTTTTCACAGGTTCTTTCAAGTGGTTTTTATTTACTTATTTATTTTTTGAGTCAGAGTCTCGCTCTGTCGCCTAGGCTGGAGTGCAGTGGTGCACTACAACCTTGACCTCCTGGGTTCAAGCAATTCTCCTGCCTCAGCCTCCTGGGTAACTGAGATTACCGGCATGTGCCACCACACCTGGCTAATTTTTGTATTTTTAGTAGAGACGGGGTTTCCCCATGCTGGCCAGGCTGGTCTCAAACTCCTGACCTCAGATGATCCACCTGCCTTGGCCTCCCAAAGTGCTGGGATTACAGGCGTGAGCCACTGCGCCCAGCCTACATGGTTTTGATAAAGTGTTAGGTTTAGGGGATCCTAGAGACTAGATAATCTTATAAAACACTTGCAGCTTTTGGGAGCAAATATTCTCGTAAATGAAATGGGTACATCGTGAGGTTTTGCTGCTGAGGGGTTTTATCAGAGAGCAGGTGATGGGTAGTTTATTTCATCATTATCATTATCATTATTATTATTTTGCTGCTGGCATTATTGTTATAGAAGGATGTGGCACCTGCCCATCTGTGTGTTTCTGCCATGAACAAGGTTCTGGCCTAAGCGGGGCCTTGCTTACCTCAGGGTTAGGAGTGAAGCTGGGAGAGGAGGGTAGGGAGGGAAGGGCTTTCCCTCGTGGGTGGGGCCTCTTGGCAAGGGGACCCTGCTTTCCCTCTCTCCTGGGTGGAGTTTGGCTCCACAGGCTTTGGCACCAAACTCTGGGGCTGAGAGCGTCTCTCCCCACCCATATTCCTCCCCCACTTTCACATCTTAGCCACTCAGCCCTGGGGACTGCCCCCTTCTACTCTTCCTTTCCCGACTTCCTCCCCAGGCCCCTCCAATCCTGCCAACCTCATTCCTGAGCCTGGCTAATCTGTTTGCCACCCTCTGCTTCCTTGCCTCGCCCTTGCACATGCCATTCTCCCTACCTGGAATGTCACCCCCTCTTCTCTCCCCACTCTGATTCACATCTCTGGGCTCTTTCAAAACCCAGTTTGACCGACACTTGCCAGCCTCATGGAGGCCGTGTTCTGTCCTGATGTGCTCCGGTCTTCCCTCTTTGCGACGCACTCATTTGCGCTTGGAAAAATAGAATCAGAAAACTGCTTTAGACTCAGAAAAATAAATATAGATGATCTAAAGCAGCCCCCTCATTTGACAGATGAGAAAACTGAGGCCCAGGGTGGTTGCGACTTGGCCAAGATCACACAGTGAGATTTTTTAAATAGTTGGCTTTGCAAGAGGCTTTCAAGTATTTTATGTGTTTGTTTTGTTTCCTCAACGCTCTGTGACCAATAGAAGGGCAGGTGCTTTGTTTTTGTTTTTGTTTTTAATGTTCTTATCTCCACACTCTGGTTGTGTTGTGTATCCAGGAGCTAAAGTACGCAATTGTAATATTTGTTATGCCATCAGGAAAATAATTCTAAAACTCACAGTGGTACAAATCTTTTCATGTATTATTCATCTGATTTCAGGCCAGCCCTGTGAGGTAAGTAGCCAAGATATTGCTATTTACAAAGCAGGAAACTGAGACTTAGAAAGGTGTGACCCAGGAAGTTAATGGCAGAGCTGGGCCTAAAACTCAAGTTCACTGACTCCCAGCCCAGGCTCCTGATCCCCACAATGTCTCCTTTCTAGCTCTCTCCTGATGCTCCTGGCTGGGGACCTGGCATAGTCAAGGGGGTGACCGTTGCCGTCTTTTCATTCATGGTACCTTCTTTGTCTTGGGCTTGAGGAGACTGTCTGGCTTCCTGCCCCTCCCCATCCTGTCCCAGTGCTTTCTCCTTGTGTCCCCTGCCACATAGTTGGCACATAGACACATACATGTATATTCAGAACTGCAGGTGTCTAGGGCAACAGACCACAGGGGAAACCACATCACCTTTGTTGACTCTGTAGGGAGATGGGGGTAAGGGGAAGGGACCAGCTTAGTTCTCTCCACCTGCCCCAGTCCCCACAGTCATCTACCCTCCCAACCTGAGGCCCTAGTACTTATAGCCACACTGTAGCCTCTTCTTGATCTAGCCATCCAATTCTGGCCCAGAAGGATTTGGCACCTCTTCTCTCAGATCCTGAAATCCTAGATAGGGGTCTGCCTGCCTGTACCCCAAAGTGACACCCCCAACCCTACTCAGAATACTTATACGGTTCCCCTGATTCTGCTGGTGCAGTGCAACAGAGAAAGGTGGGAAACAGGGATGAGACCACATGGCTGGGGTCAGAAACTTGGCATCTGGAATGAGATGTACAGGGACCTCAAGGAAGCAGGCTACACTGGAACAGGAGACCCTGGCAATGCGTTCTTCATTGTTTTGACCTGCTAGGAAATTGCACAGGCTCTGAATCAGACATACTTGGGATTAAGTAACTTACTGGCTCTGTGGCCTTGGGCAGATCATTTTGTCTTTCTGAGTTTTACTTTGCTCATGGAAACAATGGGGATAATAATGAGATTTAAGTGAAAGGGCTTTGAACAGCGTGCGATATGTAGAACATGCTCAATAAATCCTAAATTATCTTTCCTTCCTTCTTTTTCTTCCACTCCTTCCTTCCCTCTCTCCTTCCCTCCCTCCTTCCTTTCCTTCCTTCCTTCCTTTTTTTCCTTTTCTTCCTTCCTTTCTTCTTTCCTTCCTCTCTCCGTTCCTCCTTTTTTTCCTTTTCTTCCTTCCTTTCTTCTTTCCTTCCTGTACTTCTTATATCTCTTATGTCTGGTCCCATGAAACCCTTTATTTGGAGTTGGGGACCTAATCTCCCTTACTAATCTGCAAGTCCCAAACCCTGAGAATTGGCATTTGATTCCAGATCCAGAAACTGAAATGCAAGATCCAAACTAACCCAATACAATGGGTGTCCACTGAGATCTCACTGAACTGAGGCCTTGGGGAAGGAGCACTTTCTGGTTGGCTTTGTGCGAAGTGTGTGAGGATAAGTGCAGGCTGGGGGAGGAATTGTGGCTATGGCCCCCACATCTAGAAGGTTGGGAACGGAGGGTATCAGAAAGTTTGGATAATTTTCTGGGGCTTTAAATCCTGGCACAAAGTAGGCACCCAATAATATTTGTTGAATGAATGAATGGCCCTGTCACTTACTAGTTGTGCAACTTTGATCAGGTTTCTTAACCATAAAGGCCATGCTTTACTCATGAGCATAACAAGGATTATTGTTAAGAATAAATGATCTAATGTTTGTCCAGGGGATAGCAAGGACTGCTACGCAGTAAATGGTAAACAGTAGCTAACTAAGGAAAGAAGGAGAGGAAAAGGAGAAGAGAAGGTCAAGTAGGCCCAGAGTCCCAAAGGGAAGCAGATTGGGGTGCCCTCAGGCTTTGTGCTGGCCGGAGACTCTAGGGAAGGCTCAGGAAGCCAAGGCACGTCTTTTGGGGCCAGTCTCTTCTGCTAGGTGTTCAGCTGAGCAAGCTATGAGAGGCCTGGACTCAAGAGCTTTTTAAAAAAAGGCTCCCCATGGTAACCAGGCTAGAAGAGAGAGAGGTAGCTTGCATTTCTCTGTCTCATGTCTCTAAGGTTCTTGGAGGCTTTCTAATTTATCCTGGTAGGGGACATGTGACTTAGAAACTGGCTTAGGACTCTGCCATGAGGCGGGGTCTGGTAAGTGAATCTGGCAGGGGAAGGAGAGACACAGTCCAGCTTTCCCAGATGCAGGTTGCACATGCTGTCTTTTTCTCTGACTATATGTTGGAGGCGGTGAGTCCTGGTGTGTAGAAAGCCACATGTTGGGCACTGTGTGGACAGACAGGCAGGGAGATAGCCTCTTTATTCAGATCACTCAAAACTCAGTGATGAGGTTAAAAAGAGAAAGAAGACTCACAAATAAATGTATGCACAACGCACATGGTAGAAATGAGCATAAAAGGGCCTGGCTTTACTACAGAAATAGCTACAGAAAAGCTACGGATATGTGTGTGTTGGGGGTTGGGATCAATTGTGGAGCTAGACAAGGGAGATAGCAGGCATGTCGCTGGGGGTCTGCAGTAACCAAGCAGTTTTTCTGGAGTCTGTGGACACCAAAGAGGCATTTGGAAGGAGGATGATCTGGCTTGGAATTGAGGGCTGGGGATGACATACCTAAGGTGGAACAGCATGTGTCTTGGAGAGTCAGCATGGGTAGTTACGGGGTGAAAGAGTGTACTGTAGGTGTCCAGCTGGAGAAGGGTTCTTGAAAGTCATGAACATCTGTCCCAATTCGACAAATAACTCACATCAAGTTTGAATTCTGTGCAAGACACTACAAGAAATGCACCCATGACCAAGGCAGTAGCTGGACTCAGGGATATCCACTCTTGAATGCTCTTGGAAGGAAGAGAGTTGAGACAAGTAGACTAGGTGGGCGAAGGTCAATGTATAAAGACCACACAGTTCAGGGAAGAATTCCTCTTGGCTATGGGAATCCAGGAAAGCCTCCTGGAGAAAGTGGTACGCCACTTTCTTTTTCTTCCAGTTCTTCCTTCCTTCCTTCCCTCCCTCCCTCCCTCCCACTAGATAGGGAGTGGGTCTTGAGGATTGGAAAGATTTCAACAGAAGGAGAAAGGGGCTGGGAGGACATTTCTTTTGGAGGGAGCATGATGAGCGAAGGCAAGGGAGTGTGGAAGCGTGAGGACATGATGGGAAGCAGCCAGCAGCCCAGTCTGGCAGAAATAATGATAGTAATAATAGTGACTAACACTACTGAGCCCTAAGTACCAGGAGGCACTGGGCAGGGATGTGTATGGAGTGTGGTGCCAGGTTGTAGGAGGGCTTGAATGCCAGGAAAGGCTTTTGGGAGGATAAGTTAACAAGCGCAGAGGGGCTGGATCTGCCTGCCGAAGGAGAACTGGGACAAGGAAAGGGGCTGAAGTAAGAAGTCCCACGCTGAATATGCCGGTAGCAACAGATAGTGAGTCCCGAGCTGTGCCTGAGGGAAGGGAATAGAATCTATGGTTTGAAGTTCACCGCCAGCATGGCCAAGCCCTCCTAGGCCACTGTGGGCTCTTGCTTCCAATCAGACATGACTCCACCTCTGGGGCTGCCTCCATTTTTCCTTCTCTGGATTCTTGGGGTTTCTTAGGATTGCGGGAGATAGAATGGGGTCAGGGGAAGCTGCTCCTTGGTTTACAATGGTGGCGCCTCACGCTGCAGAGAGCCCAGTGTTCCTGCGTGGTGGACCTCTCCCCTTCCTAGGAGCAGCTCCAGATTGCTGGAGGCAGACACGGCTGACCGGCTAGCCCAGGAAGCACAATGGCGAGGTCCTTAGCCCCTGACCCCTGAATCTGACCTTCTCTCCAGCTAAAAGTGGAGGGAGAGGCAGGGAGGGCCACTGCCTAAAGCCGGCCCTGAGCTGAGTTTATTAGCTGAGGGAGGGCTGGAGGCGGCTGCATTCCGACTCACAGACTGGAACATTTCTGTGATCCGCTGTAATGCACTGGGGGACACTGGGCACATTGCTGAAGTTTGACTCATAGGGACCGGGAGGGGGAAAGAGGGGGGTTGTGGAGGGAGAGGAATGGGAGGAAGAGAGGAAGAGGAGAGGAGGGAAGGAAGTCCCTTGAGAAATTTCTTTAAAAAAAGAAAACTTTCAAAATCTGCACCACCCCCACACCCTTTTTCTTTTAATAGGAACAGGCTGGACCCTTCCGTTCCCCTCAGCAGGCATGGTGTGTGTGTGGGGGTGCCAGTGGGGGAGGGCTGGGCAGTGATTCAAATCAGATCCTGGAACTTTCCTGAGGCAAGTCGTGCTTACGTGTGTGTGTGTGTGTGTGTGTGTGGTGGGGGGTGTCCGTCTGGGATTCCTTGTATGGGACATGGGACACCACGCGTGTCCCACTGTGCCCGCGTATGGCTGCGTGCTTGTGGGCTGTACGGGTATGTAGTGTGTGCACAAGGGTCCACCCCGAAGCCCCAGTGTGTGCTGTGTAAATGATTCTGCCCCTTGTAAACATGGATGCGTGCTCGTGTACGTTGTGTATGCGAGGGTGCGTGCGCCCAGGTAGCTGGGTTTCCGGGAATTGTGCACGGCTCGGAGCGCCTCGCGGCGGCTGGGGCTCGGAGCCGCGGCCGGCGTTCCGGGTTCGGCGCTGCCTCCCCGGCAGTGCGCCGCGCCCCGCCGCGATCTGGCCGCGCGCGGTGTCTGCGGCCCGCCTGTGCGCCGCGCGGTGCAGTGTCTGCCGGGGTGGTGTGTCCCAGGGCCGCGAGCGCCTGCCCCCTCCCTCCCCTCCCCCTTGGCCCGCTCTCAGACTCAGATAAAGCATTTCCTTCCATTGTCATCCTACCCGGCCGGCCGGGCTGCCAGGGCCCTCCCCCTCCCGGCCCCCTCCCTTCCTCTCGCCGTCTCACAGTCGCTCTGCAGCCTCCGGCGACTGGGGGGATGTGAGGCCGGCGCCCCAGCCCCCCGCCCCGCCATGAGCCCCCCGCTCTGAGGGCCCCGGCCCCTGGATGCACAGCCCCGGCGCTGGTGAGTACTGGGCGGCCGCCCCCCGCCCCGCCCTGCGCGCGGCACCCAGCGTCGCCCGCCCAGGCTCGGCCTCCGGCCCTGGCCCCGGCTCCGGCTCCGGCTCCGGCTCGGGCTCCGGCCAGCCCCGCGGGCCCAGCACGGCTTGCGCCCCCCGACCGCGCCTGTCCCGCCCGGCTCCGCGGGGCTCTGGCAGGCTCTGGGTCGGAGCTGGTTCCGGGGGCCGGAGGGCTCGGGCCTCCCGCGGGGCGCCCACATCCGCCCGCCCCGGGGCAGCTACAGGCCCAAGGGAGGGAGTTGGAGGCCCCGGCCGCCGGTGTGCGGGCCCCACGTCCCATCACCCCTGTTCCCGGGGAGGACGAGCCGAGGGACCGGGGAGGGAGGGACGGCCGCGGTGGCCCGGCGAGGGGGCGGTGCTCCGGGGCGGAAGGTTTGGAAGCGCGAGGGCAAAGGGCAGGACCCACTGAGTTGGGGCTGGGCTTTGTGGGGCTGGACATCAGCGCCCCCATCCCGTGGAGCCGGGCAGGGCCCTACTCAGATCCTTCGGCGGGGAAAGAGGTCCCTTGGAGGGGTCTCTGGCTGGGAGGTTTCTCTGAGCATTGCCCCCCATCCTTGCTCACCCATCAGGGTGAAGAGACACCTGTGCCCTGGTGAGCTGTGGAGGTCAATGCCGGCAGCGGCGCGGGAAGCGGGGCGCCGCAGGCTGTGTGAGGGGTGGGGGACAGGATGTGCACCCCCCAGGCCTGGGGTCTGTTGGTGTTGGGGAGTGTGAGAGCAGGCGGCAAATTTGGCGGATGGGCTGGGTTCCCACGACCAGAGTTTCTAGGCCTGTGGGCCAGGAGAGAGCCCTCTGGGGCCCGCAGGCCACCCAGTGCCCCACCCCCATTGCTTCCCGCTGTGGCTGCCCGTTTGGGTCTGACCTCCCCAGCCACGGCTGCTCCTCACTCCTTCTCCCCGCTGGCTGTCTTGCACACCCAAAGGCCTCCCCCTGCATCTGGACACTGGCTGTCTCGCTGCCAACGCTCCCTGCCCACTCCCCTAGGCAACATCTGCCTGAGGCCCAGCTCTGCCTGCCGCTTTCTAGGGTGAGAATGGGGCATCGGCCCTCAGCGGCCCTGCTGGGAGCTCAGGATCAACTTCTCAGCCTGTTCCCTGGACTTGCATCTGGACCTGTGGGACCTTCCTCAGGACCCCTATTCAGCTATAGGGCTGGAAGGAGACTGTGACTCAGGTCCCTGCCCTCCAATGAGATGCTTTGGCGGCCCTTTCCCGCTCCCAGGACTCCATAGGCTGCTAGGCTGCCGCTACCCATGGGTTATTAAGTCATTTTCTTTTTCTCTGCAGTCATTTCTGAGGGAAACTAAGGCACAGAGTAGTCCCAGTGAGTGGTACCCAGCCCAGTGAACCTAGACTGGAACCAGGTCTTGGACCTGTTGGGACTGGTCCTCTGCCTTTAGTCCCCTGATGTCCCTCCTTGCCCAGCAGGGCCAGGCTCAGAGGCAAGCTCAGAGCTGCCTCCTGATGTTGCACCTGGAATGGTCCTGGTGCAGTGTTCTCCAGAGGCCTCTGTGTCCCTTATTTGGCGGGTGTCTCTGTGGCCACCGGGTCTTACAGTGGGTTTTGGGGCAGGGAAGTTTGCATGTCTAAGCTGTTCACTCCACTTTGACACTGAAGTTCAGTTTCCCCATCAGTAAAATGGGAAGAAAATTCCAAGCACACTTCTCAGAGCAGAGCAGAAGAGGTTGACTATGGAGAGGAGAATGAAGGTACAGTGCTATTATCCACCCCCTCCAGTTTGCTTAGGGATAATTGACCTCAGCTTTAGTCCTTGGTGGCCTCTTGGCATGGAAGCTGGAACTTTCTCAATTCTGATATAAAACCCTTGAGCAAGAGAGAAACTCATGTGTGATGGGGTAGGGAGTGGGGACCCTCTGGTAGCTGTGGGCAAGCATGCCCAAGGACTTGGAAGACAGAAGCCTGTGGAACCCCATCTCCTCTTTGCCTTCTTTCTCCTGGCCTTTCATTAAGGGCTGGTAATTTTGAAGTTGGCAGCGGCCTGAGAGAAGGTGAGCTAATGCAAGGCCCAGGGTCACACAGCCAGGGAATGGCAGGCAGAGGGGGCCAGAACCAGGCCTTCTCACTCTGCCAGTGCCCATTCTGCTGGCCCACCCTCCACAGCTTGGCTCTCCCTGGCCTGCCCTCAGTTAGACTTCGGACTGAGGCCTCCAGTGGGGTGTGGGGTATTGCTGGAAGCAGGGCCTGAATAAAGTCTGGGGCTAGCGGGAGGGCATCTGTCCTCCCGGAGGCTCCCAGGACTGTGCGTTTGTGTGTGTTGGATTTGTTCACTAGATGGGGCACTTCCTCTGGGGCAGGAAGCTTTGATTTCCTGTGGTGATGGTGAGGAGGGGTTGGTAAGGATTAGGAGTGGGGGGCTCAGCTCTGGGCCATCCTCGATGTTGTTGTTTGGAACCACGGAGGGGCAGAGTTTCTGCTTAAGACTGCTTCTCCCAGCTCTGGGGAGGCAGGAAGGAGAGCCTTGGTGAGGAGGCCCAGGCCAAGGCTGGAGAAGGAGGCTGTGAGAGCAGTGAGCTGGGGGTGGGCAACACAGCAGGAAGCCCGGTCAGCAGGTGACCCTGCCGGGTATTGTGTTTCCTTGTAATATTTTCCCCCTGTTTCTGTGGTAACCTTCCCTGGAGGCCCCAGGCCTTAGGGCTACAGGAAGGTGCCCCCAGACAGCCCTTTCCTTAGAGGCCTGAGTATTAGGAGGAGTCCCCAGATCTAGCCACCTCCCTAACCCTTTTGGCTCCCTAGGATCAGGGGCCTGGGAATCTAGGCGAGTGGCCTGAGTGAGCATGGACTCGCGGGCTGGGGGAAGGCCCTTTGGCGTCTTCTGGGGGGAAGGGAGAGGGAAAGAGGGGAGCTGGACACCCGGAAGGGCCCTGAGCAACTTGAGTCGCTGGCCTAGCCTCTTGTTTCCTCCCAACCCATCCCCACTGCCCTCCTCCAGTCTCCCTCCTCCTACAAGGGAGAGGTGGGTAGCATGCTGCCTGGGGCAAGGGGCAGGGGTGGGGGTGGCAGAGGTGGGAGGGATGTTTTCATCAGCAGAGCATAGCTCCTTTGGTCCTGGACCAGTTCCCAGAGGCAAAATAAATTCAGGACAGCGTCTGTTTAGTGTGGGTCTGCATGAGATGTGTGTGAGCACACACTGGGTGCGTGGTGGGTATCTGTGTGTGTACCCCTCCCCCCAGACCCTGTGTATGCTGATGTGGTGGTTCCGGGCAATTTGTGATCTATGTGGTGGTTCTGTGTTGGGTGTTTTGCGAATATGCACACATAAAAGACAGATGTGCATCATCTGTATGGTGCACACCTTTGCAGGTTATGGCCCTGTGTGGGGTAAACATGTCCATATGTATGGACATGTTTTTTGGGGGTATATATCTGGGCAGGAGTGGCTTTTTAATAGAAGTCCAGATGCTGGCTTGTAAAACACCATCTCATTTGGGATTCTCAAATGCGGGTTCCTGGACCATTTGCTTCAGAGTCACCTGGGGAATGTGTTAAAGATAAAGATCCTGGGCCGGGCGCGGTGACTTACGCCTGTAATCCCAGCACTTTGGGAGGCCGAGGCAGGTGGATCACCTGAGGTCAGGAGTTCAAGACCAGCCTGGCCAATGCGGCAAAACCCTGTCTCTACTGAAAATACAAAAAATTAGCCAGGTGTGGCGTGCGTGCCTGTAATCCCAGCTACTCGGGAGGCTGAGGCAGGAGAATTGCTTAAACCTGGGAGGCGGAGGTTGCGGTGAGCCAAGATCACGCCATTGCACTCCAGCCTGGGTGACAGCAAGACTCTGTAAAAAAAAAAAAAAAAAAAAAAAAAAAAAAAAAAAAAAAAATCCTGACTGGACGCGGTGGCTTTGGGAGGCTGAAACAGGCAGATCACTTGAAGGCAGGAGTTCAAGACGAGCCTGGCTAACAGGGCAAAACCCCATCTCTACTAAAAATACAAATTTAGCCAGGCATGGTGGCGCAGGCCTGTAGTCCCAGCTATTTGGGAGGCTGAGGCAGAAGAATTGCTTGAGCCCAGGAGGTGGAGGTTGCAGTGAGCCGAGATTGCGCCACCTCACTCCAGCCTGGGCAATAGAGTGAGACTGTCTCAAAATTAAAAACATTCAGATCATCAGGCCCATTCCAGATTGACTAGTCAGAATCTGAGGGGTGGGGCCTGGGAATCCAGATTTTAACAGGTGCTTCAGGTGATCCTGGGGCAAGGCTGTGTTTGAGGACCACTGCCCTGGGTCAACCTCTTCATTTTTTCTTTTGAGGAAATAGACCCACAGAAGGTACGTAGTTTCTCTAAGGTGACAGGGCCATTAAGAGGAAGAACCAAGAGAAAACTCAAGGCTTCTAAGACCTGTCCAGGACTTTGTGCTCACCCATGTACCCCCTGTGTGTGTGTGCGCATGTGTGCTCATAACTACACTTTGTGATGACATGGACCCGATTGGGCTGGTGCTAATTGGGGCTGATCTTTCCTCTGGGGTCCTGGCTTTCTTGTTTTCTGACTTTGTTCTTCTTGCTACATTCTGCTGCCTCCTTTTTGGAGAAATCCTGGAACTGTTGAGTGTCATCCCTAAAGGTCAATGTTGGCAACCAGGGAACCATGTTGCTGAGCCAGTCACTCAGCAATTCATCCATTCACTGGATCCTAGCTGAGCCTTGCAATGTTCCAGGCACTGGGTACAGATATGCAGTGAACACAGAGGCACAACATCTGACCTCAGGGAACTTCCACTCTCGTGGAGAAGACAAACAGAACAAGTAGGCAAGTAAAGGAATGAGTATGTGTGACTAGTTACACACTGTGATAAGCCCTAAGAAGGAAATGAACTGGGCATGGCAATAAAGAATAACAAGGTGGGACTTCCTTTGATAGGGTGGCCAGGGGAGGACTGCCTAAGAAGGTGACATTGATGCCGTCTCCCACCTCCCCAGGTTGGAAGTGAGCCATCAGAGCCTCTGGAGCTGTGCTTGTGAACTCCCTGGATGCAGGTGGAGGCCCTGGGCTGACCAATGGCTAAGGGTTGGAGCTGAATTGCCAGCCTCTCACTTGGCATGGAAGATAGCAGTCTCCTCCCCTTAAGCAGCCCCAAAGGTTGGCAGAGGGGAGAGCAGAAGGGGGAGCTGCACAAGGCCAAGATCAAGGCCACTCCCTTGCTTGGGGAGCACCCTTTTTCTTCCATGGGGCTGAGTCCAGGGCCCTGTGGCCATACTGAATGTTGAGAAGGAGGCAGCATCTCCCCAGGAGCTCTCCTGTTTCACCTTCCTCCCACCTCCTTCCCTTCTCCGCCATCTCCCCAGCTGGGGAACTACTGTGCCAAGTCCCTCCCCTCTGGTCTAGCCTGCTGCCTCTGTGGCCACTTTACTTTACTTGGCTCAGGAATCACCAAAGAGAGGGGGTCAAGGCCTAGAGGGGACCTGGGCCCTGGAAGAGAGGACAGAACCAGAAAGGAAGGCTGGGGTTGGGACCAGAGAGGACAGGGCTCAAGGGAGGATGGAGGCTGGGACAGGAGAGGCACATGGGAAAAACCTGAGCCCAGATGGCCCTTTGGCTGGGCTCTCCAGAGTCTCTCCTGGGCCCTTGGAATCTGCTGCCCAAACTGGGGGAGACTCTGAGACCAGAGGGCCAGATGGGGCTGATTCAAGACACAGGCTCTACATCAGCTGGGAGGAAATGCCCCTGTCTGGTCCACCTGCAGCTCTACGCTTCACCCCTCTCAGGAGGTTAACTTTCACATCAGCAACTTGGGTGTCAGGTTCCTGCTCTAGGCCAGCAGGCCTCAGCCCCTCTCACCTCCAACCTCTTCTCCCAGGAAGGTTTTTCTGGGGACCCAGAGCTTCAGGCTGCAGGAAGGTGTTGCCTGGCCCTTGCCTTAGATTATTGAGTGTCAAAGGAGCCCTGACTCCAGGTCCGCTTTTCCCCCTGCACACTGCCAAGTCTGCCTTCCACCCTGGGCCTCTCTGGAGGCTGCTCAGTGCTCTTCCCGACTCCCAGGCCTTCCCCGCCCAAGCTCCACAGCCCCCACAGCAGGATGGGGAGGGGACTTCTCCTCGTCAGGAGGGCCCTGGGCTAAGCTCACCATCCCCACCCTGTCTCCGCACCACTTCCTTTTTCCTCCATGTTGCCTGCAGGGATTGTAAACCCTGGTGGTCAGAAGCTTTGGGCCTATAGGGTCAGCCTCTCACCCTGGGGATCCGTAGGGGAACTCCAATCCCCTTCAGTTCAGCTTCCTCCCTGCAGGACCCGTTCCAAGGAGCCTAGCTCTGGCTCCTGAGGTGACCCCAGCCCAGAAGTCCCATTCCCCTCTACCCCAACCCCCAGAATGGCAGGAGGAGCAGGGCAGTCTGGGAGTGACAGGTTCGGAAAGAGTCTGGGGTGGGGGAATTCGGCGATTGGGCTGTAACCGTCTTGTTTTGCTTGCCCCACAAACCTGCACGTCCGGGACGTCCGCTGCGCCCTCCCAGGCGCGTTCAGGTTATAGAACTGCTCTCAGAATGACAGGCTGGTGGCACCCGGCTGGGGCGGGGGGTGGGGAGGTGAAGGGGGGAGCCCCAGGCAAGGGGGAGCTGGAGGGTTAAAAATAGCAGCAGCCTTGTTTCGGTTAGCAAATGTGGAGGCGGGGAGCTGGAGGCGGGGCGGGCGGCGGACGATGTTTGCCCGCAGCGCAGGGCTGTGCTTCCCCTGGGTCCCGGGAGTGAGTCACGGCGGAGACGCTGAGGAGGTGCTGGCGCAGCACCCCACCCCCACCGGGCGAGGGGCTGAGCGCAGGCCTCGCCCCCCAGATTCCAGCGCTGAAGGAGGTGTGACTCTCCCTTCCACGCAGCCGGGGCCGCCTTGAGAGTGAGCCAGGGGCATCGTGTGATAATAGGGAAGAAATGTGCCATTCTGACGCCAGAGACCTGGGTTTGAATCTTAGTCGAAAGGTGTGGGATCTTGAGTAAGGATGCTGATGGCTCTGAGACTCGATTTCCTAGTTTCAAGTGGGGCTTTTCTCTGTGCCCCACTTGGTGCTTAAAGCACTCTACAGATGTTAATTATCGCCTTAGACCCTACTGTATATATGGCAAAGCCTGGCAGGAGAGCTTCCTGTAAGGACGCAGAGGGAGGAATGGGATGGCCTTGGCTGAGTCTCGGTTTCTCCTGCAAGTGTGATTATGGGCACATTTTGCTCTGTGCCTCCACTTCTTCATCTGTAATGTGAAAATAATTACAGTTTCAACTTTATGGAGTTGCTATGAAGATTAAAGGAGATAATGTAAATAAAGTTAGCTGTGTGCCTGGTATGAAGTCAGGGCTCACTGAATATTCATCATCATTATTAATGTTATTGTTCATATTTTTTGAAGGTCAGGGATAGGGAATGTTGCAGACACGAAGAACAGAAACTGGGCCTAGCCCCAGTTCACAGAAAAAACCAGGCCAAATCCCTGTTCCAGATTCCTCCACCCATCGCGGCATGGAACAGCCAGAGCTGTAGCCAGAAGTCATAGGGTGGACCCCTGCTTCTCTTGTTCACTCCTCTCCCAGCCTCTCCCAGTGAGGCAGGGCGAGGAGGGACCCCAGGGCCTTGAAGCCAGCTGGCCCTGGAGAGGGGCTGCTGTGCCAGCTTGGGGAGGGTCTGGGATGGGGCTGCCCCTGATGGCCCTGATGTGGAGTACCTTGCCAGCATCTGCTGGGGTGAACTTTATTTTAGCCCTTCCCTTGTTGCTCTTATGAAGAACAGAGGAGGGGTGGGCAGGTCAGTGATGTCAGCAGTGAGTATTCCCAGCACAGCGGCTCTGGAAGAGGCATGAGGCACTTCTTTCAGGAAATGATCATTATTCAGCCAGAAGGCATTCATTAAGTAAGTCCTGACTTTGTGCCCAGCTCTGTGCTAGGCCCTTGGCGAGCCTCAGGAGAGGCAGAGGACGCTAGGTTGTAGATAACACGGAACCTCAGAGGATATATGGTCCAAGAAGACCCGGGGGCGGTGAAAACCCTGTGGACTAATGCTCACGGGAGCCCGAGGTCACACTTTGACTTTGCTACCATGGGCTGTGTCTATGTACGTATATATGCTGCGTAATTATTACAGAGGCAGTCCATGTGCATTGTGGATACTCAGACAGGACAGACCAGCAAAAACTAAAAAATAAAAAACATCACAGACGCATCAGTCAGAGATCACTGCACATCTTTCCATTTCCTTATGTGTCTTTATGTGTTGTAATTTTTATGAAAATGAGATTACTCTGCATATACTGTTTTTTCAGTCAGTGATTTCCACCTTCCATTACGGTAAATTTTCATCTTACGGAATTCCCAGTTGGCCAGAAATTGTCCTTACAGCTGGTTTGTCCAAATCAGTACCCAGGACCATGCATCTGTCTGTTGAGTGACCTGAAGGCAGTGTAAGCACCCTAGCTGGATTTGTGATCTGGAAAAACCCCTTCAACCAAGTCTCAAGGGCAGCCTGGCTGCAAAAGGGAATCAGGTCACGTGCAGAATCTGCCCACTAGACTTCTGCTGTCTTCCAAAGTAATAGGCAAAAGGAGGGGGATTCTAGGGCACCACTGGGATGGGACCTCTAGGGTATTTACTGTCATTAATGTTAATGTGGCATCCCTGTGAGTGTCAGGATTCACAGCTTGTGGCTATTCACATCCGAGATGCCTCAGTTCGAGATGCCTCAGTTCGGTTTGCCTGGTTCTTACTGTGTGCAGACCAGGGTCTCCATTGTGGCTTCTGCCTTCCTCTGCCCCAGATCCAGGGATGCTGATAGCCGTGCAGCTGTGTTCCTAGTCCCCAGAAAGCGGCCCTGAAGGTAGGTGCTCCCTTTTGCACTTGTGGGTGCTTCCAGCGCTTCCACCTGCCCAAGGCCTGCCCGTGAGTGAGAGACAGAGATAGATAGAGAGAGAGAGAGAGGGACCTTTTCCTCCCAAGAGAATTTACCCCCGAGTACCCACTCTGAGGGTGACTTGCTCTGGTTATGCAACCCGCATTTTGTAGAGGGCTTGACAGTTTCCAGAGAGCTCACGCAGCGTTTGATCCTCTGTGGCAGCCCTGGGAGGTTTGCCCGTTTAGTTATACCCTGCTGGAGGCAGCTAACAGGAAACACTGTAAAGTGTTTAAATGGTACACTTAAAAATGGTAAAATGTACATTTAAAAAGGAAGGGAAATAGAAGATGGAAAAGGAATTGAGGATGGCAGGGGTGGAACACAGCACACTTTGTGGGAACAGGCTGGCATTGGGAGCATACCCTAGGGCCTCACTGTGTCTTGCATCCCCTTGTCCCCTTGGTGGTCTCACCTCAGCCACTACTAGGAGGCAGGCTGAGTAAGCAGTCCACGCCAGTGTACCGATGCTAAGCTTAGGTTCTGGAGTCCCAGCAGCTCCACATACCATCTGTGTGACCTCAGCAAGTTTCTGAACCTCTCTTAGCCTTAGTTTCCTCATTTGCAAAATGAGAATAATAACAGTATATAGGCCGGGCGCAGTGGTTCACGCCTGTAATCCCAGCACTTTGGGAGCCCAGGGTGGGTGGATTCAGTGAGTTCAGGAGTTTGAGACCAGCCTGGCCAACATAGTGAAACACCGTCTCTACCAAAATACAAAAATTAGCTGGGCATGGTGGCTTGCACCTGTAATCCCAGCTACTTGGGAGGCTGAGGCAGGAGAATCACTTGAATCCGGGAGGCAGAGGTTGCAGTCAGCTGAGATTGTGCCACTGCACTCCAGTCTGGGTGACAGAGTGAAATTCTGTCTCAAAAACAAAACAAAACAAAACAAAACAAACAAACAAAAAAACAGTATCTGCCTTACAGAGTTGTGAGGACTACTTGCAATAGTACAGTTAAAATGCTTAGTGGGGGCCTGGTGTGGTGGCTCAGGCCTGTAATCCCAGTACTTTGGGAGGCAGAGGTGGGCGGATCACTTGAGGTTGGGAGTTCGAGACCAGACTAATCAACAGGGTGAAACCCCGTCTCTACTAAATACACAAAAATTAGCCAGGCATGTTGGCACACGCCTGTAATCCCAGCTACTTAGGAGGCTGAGGCAGGAGAATCACTTGAACCCGGGAGGCAGAGGTTGAAGTGAGCCAAGATCGTGCCACTGTACTCCAGCCTGGGTGACAGAGTGGGACTCCATCTCAAAATAAATAAATAAATAAAAATCGCTTAGTGGGAGGAGGTTGCCCTCCCCCCGCCAAAAATGCCTAGGATAATAGCCAGCACACAGTAAGCATTAACACATGATTGTTGATCATTATTAATATTATTAATTAATTAAAATAATATAACTATTGTTGATATTGTAACTTAAACATTTCCCTGGCAGTCTTGGGAATGGGCTGCGTGGCCTTGTGGGTGGCACAGGTGAGAAGAGTGAGGAAGGCACATCTCGCTCGGCCTGCAGCTGGGAGAGGCAGAACCAGTGGGCAAAGCAGGAGTAGGGTACACAGAGGGGCAGGGTCTGCATGAGGAGGGCCCAGGAGCTGGGGTGACAAGGAGAGCAAGGGAATGAGTGTGACACCTCAGAGGGGAGAAGGAGCCACCCCTAGAGGCAGCCTGGGGCGGTGACTGTGCTTCCTGTTGGGGCAAACACTGGCCCTTGAGAAAGACTGGCTCACACTGGCTGCTAAGAGGGAGCAACTGGTCTAAGTGGGGCACCAGAGGGGTAAAGGAGAAGGGGAGAGATGAAGGCAGAAACTGGCCGACTTATCCCCATGTTACAGATAGGGCCTCAAATCTTGCCTGCTCAGGATGTTTTGCTTATGATAGGAAAGATGGCAGTTAGACATCGTGGTGAACTTCCTATCTCAGGGACTGGAGATACTGGAGCAGAGGAGTGAGGATGAATGTGGAACTTATGTCTTTGAGGGCTTTTTGGAACCGAGAAATCTTAGGGTAGTGTGGACTAGGGGAGCCCACTGGCTCAGGAATTCCCTAAGTGGGCAGAGCAGTGCAGGGGCAGGCCAGGCTATAAGCTGAAGGCCATGGGTAATAGGAAGTAGATGCAGGCCCTCCAGGCCTGCCACCGCAGGAAGTAGCTATGCCCTCCCCTTCACAATGGACTTGCAGGGAAGGCTGAGTGGTGGCCCGAGAGGTCCCGGGAGTTGGACAGGGCTGGGAGGACCCCTGTTTTTCTCTGTCAGAGGACAGCAAGGGTCTCCAGAGAGTGCCAGACCCAGAAACCGACAGCCATACGCAACTCAGAATGGCCCAGCTCCCCGGCCTCAGGTTCTGCCAGGTCTCCATCCTTGAGGAGAGGCCACAGGGTGGAGCTGGGGATCTGGGGTGGGGGACAAAGAACCAGGGAGGATGCTTTCCCACCCCCAGGGAGCTCAAGCCGCCGCTGCCATGGTTACATCTGCTTCCTGTTTGATTCATCTCAAACAGCAGAAGTGGAGGTGGGGTGGGGGGGCGACACTGGCTCCCAGCTCAGGCCACTGCTGCGTGGGGCTGTTTACAACAGCCGCGTGTGGGATTCCCAGAAAGAGACTCCAAACCGGACATCCTGCGGCTGCAAAATACCCAGGTGTCAAGAGCTAAAAATAGCTGCCTCAGGGCCCCAGCTGCCCTGAGGTGGCGGAGAAAGAGGCATGCTCACTGTTGCCACCCTTACATCCAGCCTCCTGTTTGGTGTGCAGGAGCTTCTCTGTCCTCTTGCCTCGGACTGACGGAGGCCTTCGTCTGGGTAGGCAGACATCCCGGCTGGCTCACCTGGCAGCTGAGCCTCTGCCCTGATGGGCAGCTGGCTCCTCTGCCTATACAGAGAAATGGTGCAGCTTGCTTTGGGACGCTAATGAGAGAGTCCTAGAGGGACTTGGGAGCTTCTAGAGAAGGGATATGGCAGGGCACTGAGAGCAGGGGAGTTGGAGCTGAGGGTCCTCTAAGACCCCAACCCATTGCCAGCCCCCTGTTTCCAGCACACAGTCCCAAATCATTGCTTGGTTTCTACAAAGTCAACAGTTGCTCCAAATGATTCTTTGAGATTGTCTTCATGGGCACCCGAAGATGACATAGCTTCTGCCCTCTCTCCTGCGCAGGGCTGGGGATTGCTGCTGGCATGGGTCTCTGTGGGGCCGTGTGATTTTTTTTTCCATCTTTCTGCATGCCCATCTAGGTCCTGCATGTGTCCTTCGCTGGCTGGCCTGTGGCGAGTGGGAATGCTGGGGAGGAGGGGTGGAGTGTATTGGTTGAGAGCGTGGATTCTGAAGCCCAATTGCCTGGGCTCAAGTCCCAGCTCAACCTCTGCCACTTGTCTGTGACCTCAGACAAGTTATCTAATACTGCTGGGCCTCAGCGTACTCATTTATCTAATGGGGATGAAACAGTAAATACCTCATAGGTTTGTCATGTGGACTAGATAAGTTAGCAAATGTAGGGTACTTAGAACAACTCCTGGCACATAGTAAGGTGTTCGCTTACAAAAGTTCAGGTGGAAGAGAAAGGGAAGAGAGCATAGTTGGGAGAGGCTGGGGATAAGAGATAGGGCAGGGGGCTGGGCACGGTGGCTCACGCCTGTAATCCTAACACTTTGGGAAGCCAAGGCAGGCAAATCACCTGAGGACAGGGGTTCGAGACCAGCCTGGCTAACATGGCAAAACACCGTCTCTACTAAAAATACAAAAATTAGCTGGGCTTGGTGGCTTATGCCTGTAGTCCCAGCTACTTGGGAGGCTGAGGGAGGAGAATCACTTTAATCCAGGAGGCAGAGTTTGCAGTTAGCCGAGATTGTGCCACTGCACTCCAGCCTGGGTGACAGAGCGAGACTCCGTCTCAAAAAAAAAAAGAGAGAGAGAGAGAGATGGGGCAGGGGCATGCATCCAGGAGAAAATGGTCTGTGGTAGAGGAGGGAGGAGAGTTGGGAGCAGACACTGAAACGCTAATGCCAGGAAGGAGGCTGCAGACAAGTACAGGAGGCAAACTAATACTCGCTACCACAAGGGAGCACCCACCGTGTGCTGGCTGCATCACAGACAGCATTGCTAATCTCTGGTGACCTCTCTGAAGTAGGTATTCTTTTTGTTTGTTTGTTTGTTTTTGTTTTTGTTTTTGAGACGGAGTCTTGCTCTGTCGCCCAGGCTGGAGTGCAGTGGTGCAATCTCAGCTCACTGCAGCCTCTGCCTCCTGGGTTCAAGCGATTCTTGTGCCTCAGCCTCCCAAGTAGCTGGACTACATGCTCCCCGCCACCATGCCTGACTAATTTTTGTATTTTTGTTAGAGATGGGATTTCACCATGTCGGCCAAGCTGGTCTCGAACTCCTGACCTCAAGTAATCTGCCTGCCTTGGCCAGGGCAGAACTTCCCCAAAGTTCTGGGATTATAGGCGTGAGCCACCTCGCCCAGCCTGAAGTAGGTATTCTTATCTCCTGATTACAGATGGGGCAGCTTAAGCAGGTTAAATTGTGTTTCTGGCTTGCTTTGCCAGTCACCGAGGGAGTCGGGGCTTAAACCCAGGCCCATCTGACCGCAAAGCCAATGTCCTGTGTGCTTCAGACCTTCAATTCCCTCACAGTTTGTGGCCTGCCAGACTTCATGTGGCAGGGGCTTCCAGCCCACTCTCAGCTCCCTGCTGGGTTCTGGATAAATCTGAGCAAGAAGCATTCAGTGCCAATCAATGAGCAGTATAGAGAATTTCTGGAAGGGAGACACAAGAAGCTGTTAGAAAGGGCGGCTTCCAGGGAAGTTCTAGGGAGTCTGGGATGAATGAGAAACTTATCCTAACAACTTTTGGGCTCTCTGAATTTTTTTTAGTATCTGCAAGTATTGTACTTGTTCAAATATGTTTAAGGCTGCAGGCTGTATTCTAAACTCCTTGAAAGTGAGAACCAGGTTTCACTCATATTTCCATCTTTTCAACCCCTAGATCAGTGACTTCCCAGGGAAGTAGTACCTGCATTTGGGGTTGACCTTTGGGTTTCCCCTGTACTGGTCTGGCCTGGCCTGGCTGGACCACTGGCTGACTGGGTGGCTGTGACCTAGCCCCTTCTTTCTCTTTGCTCCTCTGTCAAATGAGATTGTTGGTCTGAACGATCTCTAAAGCCTGGAAGAGGAGCAGATCCTCTGTGCTCAGCCCCCACTCTGTGTCAGGGAGGCCTGGCAACCACAGTGTTCTTTCTCCTGTTTATTTATTCTTGGATCTTCCTGAAGCCATTTCACCACCAGCCTTCATCTTCTCTGCCAGCCCCATGGAGACTCAAGCTTTTTCCAGCCTATGTCAGGGAAGGAGAACCAGAGACAGCAACCTCGGGTGTGAAGGGAGTCAGCTCTGAACCCAGGACTATGGCCTTCTGCCACTGCCTGCTTTCCTCTTGCTGCTGGGGCCTAGGTCTTCTTGCTGCTGCTTCCTTTTCCGCTAATCAAGAGTCCAGGGAGGTGGGAACAGCCTCAACAAAGACTTTGAAGGTGAGCGGGGAGGATCGCTTGAGCCCAGGAGCCCAGCCTGGGCAACAGGGGAAGACTTCGTCTCTACAAAAAAAAAAAAAAAACCAAACCAAAACAAAAAAAATTTAGCCAGGCATCGTGGTGCATACTGTAGTCCCAGCTACTCTGGAGGCTGAGGCAGGAGAATTGCCTGAGCCCAGGAGGTCAACGCTGCAGTGAGCCATGTTCACATCACTGCACTCCAGCCTGGGCATCAGAACAAGACCGTACCTCAAAAAAAAAAAAAAAAAAAATAAGAAAAGACACTGGAGGCATCGGGAGGGGGGCGTTCTAGGTGGCAGTGCTCCTGGGGAAGCCTTCTGTCCCACTGAAGACATGAAGCTCCTGGGAGAGCAGGTGGTCGGCAAGGCTCAGGTTTTCATCCACCTTTTGCAGATCTAGGAGGCAAAGTCATACCTGCTGGGGAGGGAGGACCAAGACTGGGGCCTGAGGCAATAAGGTAGGAGCAGTAGGGAGGTCAGTTTGTTCCAGGTGCTTAGAATTGTGTTTGTGTTTACTCTGGAGGTTGCTGAGGGCTGGGGTGCACCTATTGGAACAGGGGCTCCATAGGTTTCCGGGTAAAATCAGGTGTTCTGGTTTAAGAAGGTGACTTGGTAGGCCCACATGCCCCAGTGCCAAGTAAACTGTTCTTAAGTCTGACTGCAGTTGCCTCCAAAGAAGATAGAAAAGGGGAGTAGCCAGGATTCCAAAAAGAAGAGCTCTCCAACCTGGCAGAGAGCCCTGTGCTAGACAGTATTCCTGGTACCTTGGGTCCATTTACTTCTCTTTTTTTTTTTTCAGGCTGACCCCAAATTAGTAGTAACAGCCCTCGGAGAGAGGCAGTGATAGGAAAAGAGGTCCCACACTCAAGCCAGAACTGGGAGGCAGGATGTTCATGCTCTGGCTTCAGTTCAGCTACTGACGGGGTGCCAGTAGATACCTTTCCTCTCTCTAGGACACAAAGAGAGCTGTTCCTGGGTCTTAATCTCTGTCGCTCTGCGCTCTTCTGAACTTGATGGCCCTCAGCACGGGGCCAGGGAGCGGGGGAAAAGCAGAACTTTTTCCAGGAATTGCTATTGGAAGCAGCCCCGTTGCCAACACGCATGCACACATGCACACAGCTTTTCTGGACAGACTTTATATTATGGATTATCACCACAAAACATCCCTTTGGGGCCTGGTAGCCCACACCACAGAATTCAGGGTCATTAATTTTTCTCCTATCCAGAGTGCATGGTGTCCGGAATCTGTGGTTACCAGGGGAGCAAGGCACAGAGAACCTGGCTCTGCTCCCAAGCATGAATGCTGCTGACCAGCCCCTGGGTAGGGACTGGGGAGGTGGGACAGAATTCCCAGGAGGCAGGGGACTCAGCCTGACACAGTCTCTGGGAGTGCACCCTGGAGCCCAGTCCAGAAACCTCTGGGAGGACCAGGTCCTGCAGAAGAAAGAAGAGGTACTAAGAAGGCCTGGGATTGGGGGTTACCATGTCGTGGGGAGGGGAGTTTGCCTCTGAGGCCCACCACCTTGAGAAATATGCATGCTGTGTCTCAGGCAGGTTGTCAGGAGAGAGTCATTGTATTTGATTTGTCAGCTACTAACAGAGCCTGCCACGTGCCCTGAGAGGTGTTTGGTGCAGATGGGCATGGCTTCCACAGGGCACCACAGAGATCATGATAAATGAAGTGTCAAGGTGGTAGACACAGAGCGAGTGCTGTGGAAAAGGAAGAGGGGAGAGGTCAGGGAGAGCTTCCCAAGGAGATGGACTTGGGCTGGACCTCAGAGGATGGGCAGAATTTAAATAGGTAGAGCAGCATTTTCTGACCGAACTTTGTTACCCAAAGCATGGGCTGGTTTGAGGGGCAGTCGGTGGGAGTCTCCCTGTGCCCAGGCTGCCCCCTCCCCCAGCAGCGCCTGCCTGCAGGAAGTTCTCATTTCTCGGCTCTGAAGAGGAACTGTGGCTGCCTCTGAGACACAGACCCAAAGGAGCACCCCGGCAGTTTCTCAAAAAATATCCCTTCTGCCCCAAGTCTGGCCAGCAGAGCGCTTCTGTGTCCACCCAGTACCCCGTCCAGGCAGCCTCTGGGTCTCCTGGCCTCCTGTCCCCTTGACCCTGAACTGGACAGCAAGAGGGAAAGGTGTCTGTCCTGGACAGGTGGCCTCAGGACTCATCTCTGTCTTCTCCATCCCCAGCTGGCCTCCATGTCCCCTGGGGTCTTTCTGCTGCTGACCAGCTTGGGCCCTAGTATAGGTTTTCTTGCTGGGCTTAGGAGCCTGAGAGAGGTAGCCATTTCCAAAAGAAAAGATTTCTATCTCAGATTATCTGGGAAAGAGGCTGAGTAGGTCCCTTCTCTGAGGAAACAGAGGCAGCAGGACATAGGATGGGGCAGTGGGAGGAAAAGGGTCTGCACTATGGGGTCCTTGGGCTGTGCACTCCTGACCTTATCACTTCACAGTTCCCACCAGATCTGACTTGACCTCCGGGCCATGACCCAGTCCCTCCCCCACTCTGGAAACTTCTGTGTCCCCTCCTGCTCCTTTCACTCCCACCTGGGAGGCTCTGAGCAGGCCAGGGTCCCTCTCTCCAGGCCTGCTCCTCCCTTTCTCCTCCTGTCCCCCCAGCCATCCCCCCAGCCAGGCTCTCCCACCTCTGGCCCCACCTCACCTCTTGGCCTTCTTCTTTCCCTCGGGCGATGGGAGCCTGGTTTGGCTGCCCAGGGAAGATTGTATCTGACCACAGGAGGGAGGGCTGAGGGCACTGCTGGGTGAGCTGAGGCCTCCTTAGGTTCTTGCTGTAGTCTGAGCTCAAGTCATTTAGAATGAGTGACTTGAGGAAGAGGGAGCTGGGAGCCCTTTTCACCAGCAGGGGGACTGGAGGAGTCGAATGGGGTGGGGTCTTCTTGCTTTGATTAGCTTCTGGTGGAGGTCCCAGGCTTTGGCGTGCTCAAGCTTGGAGTGGCAGGGAGCAGGCCTGGCTTGACCTTCTTTCCTTCCTGCTCCCTCTCCTCACCCCTCCCTGCAGCTCTTTCACTCCGTCTCTCTCTCTACAGATGGGACCCAGGTGAGCCCGGGTGCCCACTACTGCAGCCCCACTGGCGCAGGTAAGAGTCAAACCCGGGGGAGTCCATGGTAGGGAGTGGAAGATGAGGGGTGGAAAGGCTGTAAGAAGGCGAGAAGCTGAGGGGTTAGAGAAGCAGGGTCGCTGGCTGATCTGCCAGAGAGCCAGGAGGTGGCGGCTCCAGGGAGGGGCGAGGAGCCGGGGTAAGAGAGGCAGCTCTGGATGCTGGCTGGGCACAGTGCTAGGAAACACAACAGGAAAAGGAAACACAGGATGCCCGTCTTGTCCTTGCTGGGAGCAGTGAAACAGGAAGGAAAGTAAGAAGCTAATATTTATACTGAGACCCCTACCCCATGTCAGGCACCAGGCAAGGTGTGTTCTTGTGTGTGGACTCGGTCCTCACACCGGCTCTGCAAGGTGGGCATGGCAGCCCTTGCAGGACTGCTCTGCTGGAGGGGAAGTGTTCTCTCACCGTCTGCGCCTCCTCCCTCTGCTGGCCCGAGCCTCCTCTGCTGCTAGGCTGCCCTGGGGAAGGACTGGACTTCCTGCTGCTGCTTTGGTTTAGGACATGCCCATGGGGCCAGGTCTGGACTGGACGCGGTCTGCCCTTCCTTCAGTGTAGCCAATATCAACCAAGGGCCTACTGAGTGCAAGATATACAGCCTGATGCCTAATAATTCCATATAGCAGGGAGAAATGGAGCCCAGGTATCCTCCTTGCTTCAGTCCTGGCTGTTGAAAAGCTAACAGGCAGGTTAGGGAGGAAGCACACACAAATACAAAGAGAAAAAAAATAGAATGCAATAATGTGACCAGTGCCCAATGAGAGGACACTGATTCATGAGTTTATCCATTTGTTCAAGAATCATTAATGAGTTCTGTCTCTGTGCCAGGGTACTTTCCTGGACATTTTAGGAGAGACATTGATTTATTCATTGATTCTATGTTTGTGGAGTGCCTGTCATGTGGTAGGTACTATTCCAGGTGCTAGGAATAATAAACAATGCATGAAACCAACTCCCTGCCCTATGGAGCTTAACTCAGACATGGTACCTGCCCACAGAGCACTAATCCTGGTGTGGAACAGCCATGTGATTGGAGTCCAAAAGAGGGAGGGATGCTAGGCGCTGGCTGGGTCCAGGGATGAGGGAGGACTCCAGCTGAGCTTTGAGCAAAGAGTAGGATTTGGAAAAGTAGAATGTAGGGATGAGGACAGCACAGGCAGGGGGACATTGTGAGCAAAAGGTCAGAGAACAGAAGAGATGTGGATTTGTGACAGGTGGAAGCTGATGGCCAAGGTGGAGGGTTCATGTTCAAATGCAGAGCAAGTTGAGAGAAGCCAAGTTAGGACCAGATTGTGGAGCCTCACAAATGCTAAACCACCTCGAAAAGTATTTCCAGGGCTCCAGGCAGAGCCCATCCTGTATTCCCTTCCGCTGTGGAGGCAGTGGTCATGCAGAGTGTGAGGGGAAGGGCCCCTGCTGGGGGTCTGCTCACAGTCCGTATGTGGCTGAAGCCACTGGTCTTGGGTCCAGGTCGCTGGCCTTGGTTCCCCCAAGCGCCTCTTGCACACTCAGGGGAGTCACCCCGGGAAGCCAGGACACAGAACATGGAAGGACTGAAACCTTTCCTGGGGCAGGAGTGTTTTGGTATTCGAAACCCAGACTCAACCCGAATGAGAATCCGGATTTCTTGGGAGGCAATGTGAACAAGGGGTGGGGCATCAAAGCCGTACGTTTTCTACTGCGGGCGGCCTCTGGGTGCACAGCCATCACTGTCCCTCCAGGCCTCTTGATATTCGGGGGACATGGCGGGCACCTCCTTGCTGGGCTCCTGTCTTGTGTCCATGTCACAGTCAGGGAATGTTAGAGTGAATGCCCTTTAATGAGAGCCTACTGCAAACCCCTCTTTGCTTAGTGAGAAAGCCCCTTGAGGGGAGGTGAATTCCTGAAAGTTGGTGGGAAACTGGAGTACCTGCCTTGGTAGGACCAGAACCCATGCTAGCTCTGCCTCTAGCAGGGTGACTTTGGACAGGGCCCTTCACCTCCGAGCCTCGGTTTCCTTATTTAGAATAACAAGATAGTAATGACTACCCCCCGGGGCCAGTGGCTTGATGAGGTGAGAGGGTTTTGTAGCTGCTCATGCACAAGTGCTGTAGATGTAAAGATTGTGGTTAGGAGTGGCCGGCTTGGGCCTGGAGGCTATGATTTCTGACTCCTGGACTGGTACTTTGCCACAGGCCTTTCCAGCCCTCCTCAGCCCCAATCCCTGAGGACAGTCTGTGGCCGCCCCACTGGGAGATGCCCAGCGTTGGAATTGCTGAAGGAGGCCTCTCCAGGAAGGCTTCTCCACTTGTGTGCCCTCCCATGGGGCCGGCCTGCTCCTACCCCACCCACTTCCCCTTCTCCAGGATAAGCCCGCTGCAACAGCTCCGTCTCCCAGTGTCTCAGCCTCTCTGGCTGCTCAGCCTAGCCTGGTCCAGCTGGCTATGCTGGCATGGACCCTAGTCTGGTGGCCAGTTATAAATAGCCCCTGCACCCACAGCCTTGGCAGGGTGCTCCTAGTGTGGGTGCAGAGGACACTTGAGAAGAGGCAGCCGTGCCTGTCATCCTGACCATGCCAGGCCCAGAGCTGCCATGGAGGCACCCAGGAGCAGGCCCAAGGACACATGGGCCCTATGAGCTGAGGAACCTGCCCTGGGCACAGGGTTCTGCAGGCCCAACGTGGCCGGTCAGGGCTGGCTGTAGGCTTGAGGCATCACTTTATCTCATGACTGGGGATAGAGCATGGGAGGGTGGCGACCCAGAGGGCCTGTGAGGCTTGGGGCTGGAGGCAGAACAAAGTGGGCCTGTTTGCCTGCCTGATTGCTTCCTTTGAGCCCAACTCATTAGAGGGCAGCTGGGCAAATCCTCTGATTCCAGGGAGGGATGAAGGGAGGGAGAAGGCAGGGCCAAGAATGTCCTACCATAGGATCTGCAGCCCATCAGAGATCACTGTAGCCCTCAGCCCCCGGCCCAGGGAGGAGCATGTTTAGTGGAAGAGCACTGTGGTGGAGTCGGAAGACTCCGTTCAAACACCACCAGTGATACAGTGTAACTGTGCACAGTTCATGTGACTTTTTTCTCACGAGTAAAATGGAATTGATAATACCTACCTTGCAGGACCACGACAGGATTAAGTGAGGAAAAACCCCCATGAGAGTGTTTTGCCATCGTCAAGTGAGCCTGAGGGAGGCTGAGGGGGGATCAGGCTGTATCATGCCCCCGAGGACAAACTTTCCAGTTTACCCTGCTCCCTCTCTCTGTCCCTAGGCTGCCCCAGGCCCTGTGCAGACACACCAGGCCCTCAGCCGCAGCCCATGGACCTGCGGGTGGGCCAGCGGCCCCCAGTGGAGCCCCCACCAGAGCCCACATTGCTGGCCCTGCAGCGTCCCCAGCGCCTGCACCACCACCTCTTCCTAGCAGGCCTGCAGCAGCAGCGCTCGGTGGATCCCATGAGGGTAAAGATGGAGCTCCCTGCATGTGGGGCCACCTTGAGCTTGGTCCCCAGCCTCCCCGCCTTCAGCATCCCTAGACACCAGTCTCAGTCCTCAACTCCTTGTCCCTTTCTGGGCTGCCGGCCCTGCCCACAGCTCTCCATGGACACGCCGATGCCCGAGTTGCAGGTGGGACCCCAGGAACAAGAGCTGCGGCAGCTTCTCCACAAGGACAAGAGCAAGCGAAGTAAGGAGGTGGCCACCCCAGCCCAGCCCAGCCCCACCAGCCCAGCCCAGCCCCACCAGCCGGGTGCCTGCGGCTGCCTGTGTGGCTTGTGAGGGGTGAGGTGGGAGGGCCGCAGCCAGCTGGGCCTGAGCCGAGGCTTTCCCTCTGCTTGCCTGGGCTCTGCCTGTGAATGTGTGGGGGATGTGGGGGTGGGGGGTGGTGTCTGGAGGCTCTAGGGAGGGGTAGGGCCTCGGGCTTGGCTCTTGCCTAGGGAGTCCCTGGGACGCCTCCTACTGAGGATGGGGACAGAGCAGTGGCCAGGGAGTGCCACGAGGCCGCCTGTCCACCCACCTCCAGCCCCCTCCTGACTCTGCCCCTACAGGTGCTGTAGCCAGCAGCGTGGTCAAGCAGAAGCTAGCGGAGGTGATTCTGAAAAAACAGCAGGCGGCCCTAGAAAGAACAGTCCATCCCAACAGCCCCGGCATTCCCTACAGGTAACACCCTCCTCACCTGCCCTCCTGTCCCCACATGCACCCTCCACCCCCGCCCCCGTGTTAGCCATGAGCACACACACTTGCCTCCTTCCTCCCCAGTTGCCACAACCAGTCCTTACCCTTCCTCTAAACATAATGCCCCCAAGCCCCTCTCTCAACTGATACCTGCCCTCTTCTCTCTTTAAATTCTCCCCACCCCACCTGAGCCCTTCACACACACACACACACACACACACACACACACCCTACTGGCTTTTTTCTTGCACATGAGCCCCTTCTCTCTTTATATTTTCCCTGAGCGCAAAAATGTCCTGGTTCCCAGAGCAGGTTCCTAGTGCAGGTGACAGAGCCCCCAGTGGGCTCTTCACCCACGCACCAAGCACCTGGCTTCTATGCCTAGGTCAGAGCTCTGCACTGTAGCTGCTGGAGCGGACAGGCGGCCCACTGCTGCCACCTGGAGATGGTCCCCATTCCTACCAACCCCACGTTGCCCAGCCCTGCCCGCTGCAGCCTCCCCCTCAGGTCCCAGGGCCCGTGCTCAGGGCAGTGCCCGTGCAGTGTCCCCACACCTCTGAAGCAGCCTTGGCACTCGTTCTGTAGAACCCTGGAGCCCCTGGAGACGGAAGGAGCCACCCGCTCCATGCTCAGCAGCTTTTTGCCTCCTGTTCCCAGCCTGCCCAGTGACCCCCCAGAGCACTTCCCTCTGCGCAAGACAGGTGAGCTGAACAAACAGGCGGACCTTTCAGGCAAAGGAAGGGGGAAGGGCCTCGGACATGGGGGAGGAGTGTGCAGGGGTGGGCGGGCTGGGCTGGGCCAGGAGATCATCGGTAGGCTAGGATCTTCTTTCTAGTTCTGCCTTCTCTTTCCTTGACCGATAGAGATGACTGGGACTGAGGGATTAAAGGGTGGAAAAAAGAAGGGTGGTGGGGGCCTGAGTGACGCTGGTGCTCCCTGCAGTCTCTGAGCCCAACCTGAAGCTGCGCTATAAGCCCAAGAAGTCCCTGGAGCGGAGGAAGAATCCACTGCTCCGAAAGGAGAGTGCGCCCCCCAGCCTCCGGCGGCGGCCCGCAGAGACCCTCGGAGGTGAGGGCCGGCTGAGCCAGTGCGGTTGCCATCCTCAAACCTGGCTGGTCTTGTCCCTTTGGGTCAGGCCCCACCTAGACAGGGGTCCCCTCCTTAGGACTGCCATGCGTGGTTGCATGGGGGTGTCCCACACACTTGCCGAAGTGGGGGAGTTGGGGCTGAAACCCAGTCCCTGCTCTGTTAGCTAAGGTGACATCTCCCAGAAAAGGGGGCACCCTTCAAAAAATTATGCAAAGGTGCTGTAGGCCAAAGGTGGCCTGTCTTCTTCCTGCTCTGATGGGAAGAAAGCAGGAGGCCGGGCGCGGTGGCTCACGCCTATAATCTCAGCACTTTGGGAGGCTGAGGCAGGTCAATCACCTGAGGTTAGGAGTTTGAGACCAGCCTGGACAATATGGTGAAACCCTGTCTCTACTAAAAATACAAAAATTAGCCAGGCACGGTGGTGCATGCCTGTAGTCCCAGCTACTTGGGAGGCTGAGCCAGGAGAATCGCTTGAACCCAGAAGGTGGAGGTTGCAGTGAGCCGGGATTGTGCCATTGCACTCCAGCCTGGGCAACAGAGCAAGACTCTGTCTCAAAAAAAAAAAAAAAAAAGAAAGCAGGAAGCAAAGGTGCTCGTTAAGGAAGGGGGTGCTCCTGGGTCTCCTGCACCAGGCGGCCTGGCTGTACCCTCCTGCCCACCCTGGCCTCTGACTGCACTTCCCTCTCTCCCCAACCCTCAGACTCCTCCCCAAGTAGTAGCAGCACGCCCGCATCAGGGTGCAGCTCCCCCAATGACAGCGAGCACGGCCCCAATCCCATCCTGGGCTCGGAGGTAAGGCCTTGCCGAGACTGGGCTCTCCTGGGGCAGTTCTGAGGCTCAGCCTTCTTCCAGCAGGCGGCCCTACCTGGGCTGGGGCTGCAGGGTCTGGGCAGCCCCTGCCAGAGCCTCCTGGGTGTTCTGGGGAAGGTGCGCCGGGGTAGAGGTCTGGGACCGGTGACCCTCGCCCTGCTCCCTATGGCAGGCGCTCTTGGGCCAGCGGCTGCGGCTGCAGGAGACTTCTGTGGCCCCGTTCGCCTTGCCGACAGTGTCCTTGCTGCCCGCAATCACTCTGGGGCTTCCCGCCCCTGCCAGGGTGAGTGGCTGGGGTGCCCACCCCCACTCCAAGCCCCCCCAGCTTCTTTCACTCCCTTTTCTTGCTGCCTCACCCCATCACCTTCATTGTTCTCTGCTGGAATCTTCTTCCCCGTGACTTCTCCCGCCTCTCCCCCAGGCTGACGGTGACCGCAGGACCCATCCGACTCTGGGCCCTCGGGGGCCAATCCTGGGGAGCCCCCACACTCCCCTCTTCCTGCCCCATGGCTTGGAGCCCGAGGCTGGGGGCACCTTGCCCTCTCGCCTGCAGCCCATTCTCCTCCTGGACCCCTCAGGCTCTCATGCCCCGCTGCTGACTGGTGAGTCTGCTGCTTCTTCAGGGAAGGGGCTGGGTCCCTGCACCCTGCTAAGAGCCAAGCTTGGGATGGACCCATCCTTCCTCCCCATCTCTGTGCCCCTGTCCTGTGCATTGCCCTGCTGCACCCTGGCCCCCCACCCTATACCCTCGCTTCCTTCCATTGCTCCCTGTGGTTCCCTCCTTATTCCACCCCCCGATTCTTTCCAGTGCCCGGGCTTGGGCCCTTGCCCTTCCACTTTGCCCAGTCCTTAATGACCACCGAGCGGCTCTCTGGGTCAGGCCTCCACTGGCCACTGAGCCGGACTCGCTCAGAGCCCCTGCCCCCCAGTGCCACCGCTCCCCCACCGCCGGGCCCCATGCAGCCCCGCCTGGAGCAGCTCAAAACTCACGTCCAGGTGATCAAGGTGAGAGGAATTGGGCAGTGGAGGTTGAGGGAGTGCTTAACTGGGGACTTAGGGGCCAAAAGAAGAGGGGTACTTAGAAAGGGCAGGGAACTGGAGGGCAAAAGAGGGGGATGTGGCTTCTTGGGGCCCAGAGCTGCATGGCAGCTGGAGTCCTAGCAAGATGACTAGCTGCCTGGCCCAGCCCACCACCTCCCACCCCATGCCCCTCGCTCCACCATGGCTTCTCAGCCAGGTTCTCCCCTCCCCAGAGGTCAGCCAAGCCGAGTGAGAAGCCCCGGCTGCGGCAGATACCCTCGGCTGAAGACCTGGAGACAGATGGCGGGGGACCGGGCCAGGTGGTGGACGATGGCCTGGAGCACAGGGAGCTGGGCCATGGGCAGCCTGAGGCCAGAGGCCCCGCTTCTCTCCAGCAGCACCCTCAGGTATGGCAGTCCCCACCTGCCCCTCAGAAAGTGTCCTCAGAAGACTCTGGGGCCTGGCATAAGATGGGGAAGGGAGGGAGATACGACATCAGTGCAACAGGCAGCTCTAGGACCCATGGTTGCCCTATAAGATCCTGGGTGCTGGATCCACACTAAGGTGTAGGCACACACACACATGCACACTCACACACCCATACACACACATACACACAACAGCTTGCCAGTCTCAGGTGAAGCATGTCCCTTTTCCAGGAAGGAGTCTGTCCTTTCCTGGAGCCACACATAGTCCTGCCCTGGTATGTCTCCCCTCTATCCAGAAAGGTGGCTAGGGCCAGAGGTGGGATGGAGCCAGGCTCCAGCATGTCCAGCAGAATGCTCTCACTGTGGGAATCAAGACCCAGTGCATTAGCTTGCCGGAGCTGTTGGGATACAGGCTGGGTGCCTTAAACAGCAGGCATTTACCATCTCACAGTTCTGGAGGCTGGAAGTCAAAATCGAGGTGTTGGTGGAGTTGGTTCCTTCTGGGGGCTGTGAGTGTGAGGGCAGGGGCTGTTCCCAGTCTCTCTCCTTGGCTTGTGGATGGTCATCTTCTTCCTGTGGCTTCATGTGGTTTCCCTCTGTGAATGCCTGTTCAGATTTCCTCTTCCTACAAGGACAATAGTCATACTGGGTTAAGGCCCACCCTAACGACCTCATTTTAATTTGATTACTTCTGTTTGTAAAGACCCTATCTCTGAATAAGGTCATGTTTAGAGGTACTGGGGGTTGGGACTTCAACATATAAATTTGAGGGTGGGGAACATAATTCACTCCATAACACATGATGACAGGCCACACACATGTTCTTGAACAGTTACATAGTCCAGGACAGGAGGACATCCTGGTCAGCACAAGATCCAGCGCCCCTCCCCTGGTTCCTGGCTTTGGAGCCCCAAGGGCCCGGGGAGCTGGTGGAATGGGTGGTCAGTCTGGGGTGCAAACCTGTCAGGGGGCTGCAGGGGACAGGGGGCTTAGAGAGTCAAAGGCCAGAGCCCCACTGGACAGCAGGTCTAGGTTTATCCTGGAATCTCTCTAGGAAAGGGGCCTGCTTGGCAGTTCCCAAGACCTCAGGCAGAAGTAGAGGGAGCAGGACCCTGAAACACTGGAGACCAAGGCCCCATCTTTCCCCTAGGTGTTGCTCTGGGAACAGCAGCGACTGGCTGGGCGGCTCCCCCGGGGCAGCACCGGGGACACTGTGCTGCTTCCTCTGGCCCAGGGTGGGCACCGGCCTCTGTCCCGGGCTCAGTCTTCCCCAGCCGCACCTGCCTCACTGTCAGCCCCAGAGCCTGCCAGCCAGGCCCGAGTCCTCTCCAGCTCAGAGACCCCTGCCAGGACCCTGCCCTTCACCACAGGTGAGACCAGGAGGAGGGTGGTGGGTGGAGGGAGGGGCTCGGCTGCACGAGTCCATGTGGGTGTCTTGGTGTCACTTGGGATGTTTTTAGAGGCCACAGAGCGCTTAGCCTTGTTAGGCCCACGTAGTACCCATGGAGCACATGGAACAGCTGGTTATTGCATTTGGCCGATGAGGACCAAGGCTCACAAAATCTAAGGTGACAAGCCTGTGGTCAAATAGCAAGTGGTAGTCAAGCCAGGATAAGAATTCCAGTCTCCTGCCAATGCACTCAGCCCTTTTAAAAAATGATATTTATTACTGTTGCTCTGCTTGTAAAAAGAGCTCAGAAGTATTTTAGACATTTTGAAGAGTACAGAAAAACCTAAGAAGAAAAGAAAAATCACCAACCAGTGTCCCACCACCCAGAAGTAACCCCTCTGAAATTCTGCTGTATTTCAGTCCAGGCTTTGTTCTGGCCATATGTACATGTACAGATGCCGTGAACACATGAACTACATTTTGTATCCTGCTTTACTTAGTTAACATATTATGAATCCTTCTTGGCATAATTAGTCTTTAAAACTGAGAGTCTCATAGTATTTCATTATTGTATTTCATTTTTACTGAGGGATCCCTTATCAGTTAGACATTTAGATTATAGCTTATTTGAATTTCCTTATGCATAAATCTTTCCTCATGCTTGGGATTATTTCCCAAGGTTCACTCTAAAGGAGTAGCATTCCTGGGTCACATGGTGTGAGCATTTTGAGAGTCGTTGGTGTCCTAGACGCACAGAAATTGACCCTCCCACCCGCAATGAGCAGGACCCTCCTCTGAAGACTTCCCACGGGTCAGACTGAAATAGTCACTTCTCCAAAGCTGGATTTGTCTATCACATGGTCCAGTGTCATCGTGGGCTTCTTAGCTCCCGGTTTGGGGGTTTCCTAGGAATTCTTTTCCCTCCTGCTGCCCCTTGGTAGCCTCTCTGGGTTCATGACACGTGTGTGAGATGCTGTACGTTAGGCCTCATGCTTTGCTCTGAGCACTTGAGGGCCTGGTGCTGGGCCCTCGAGAGCTGGGCCACCCAGCAGTCGTGTCCGCATGTGGGAAGGCCGTGGCTCTGTGGCAGCCATGTTGGCTGGAGCTGTGTTGATGTGTTGGCTGCTGCCACCTGGGGAAGTGTCTGGGCGTGTGTGGACAGGTGTGAGGGGCTGGGGCTGGGGTAGGGGCAGGATGAAATGCAGGCCTGTGTGGGTGTGAGGGGTGTGTACCCGCCCGGCTCCATGTGGGTGCCTGCTGTGGCGGTGCTGGCGTGTTCTCTGCAGCCAAGGCCATGGGGCGTGAGGACTCCCTGGGTCCCCGCTCTGACCCTTGCTCCTGCAGGGCTGATCTATGACTCGGTCATGCTGAAGCACCAGTGCTCCTGCGGTGACAACAGCAGGCACCCGGAGCACGCCGGCCGCATCCAGAGCATCTGGTCCCGGCTGCAGGAGCGGGGGCTCCGGAGCCAGTGTGAGGTGAGGAGGCGCGGGTGGGGCCCGAGGAATGGGTGGAGGGAGGAGTCGTGGGAGGGGAGGGGTGGGGGGCCCTGGGGCCCATGAGAGATGAGGGGCACATGGGGTGGTGGTGATGGGAGGGAAGGGGCGAGCATGAGCTCAGAGCTCTGTGGTCCCCTTTTCAGTGTCTCCGAGGCCGGAAGGCCTCCCTGGAAGAGCTGCAGTCGGTCCACTCTGAGCGGCACGTGCTCCTCTACGGCACCAACCCGCTCAGCCGCCTCAAACTGGACAACGGGAAGCTGGCAGGTAATGGCCTAGTGGCCCTGTCTCCCCATGCCAGCTTACCTCACCCAGCTCCCATGCACTCCTGTCTCGGCTCTGCCCGCCCAGCCAGCCTCCTCCTGCACCCTGGACGTCCCTACTCCAGCTTGCTGCCGAGCCCCTCCTCAGCCCACCTCCACCTCTCCCTTCCATATTTCTCTCCCCCAATACTCACCCGGCCCTGCTGTCTGGGCTCCCTGCTCCCTGTTGGGCCAAAGGCTGAGAGTATTCACGCTGACGTGGGCTGGGCCTCTCCCCGCAGGGCTCCTGGCACAGCGGATGTTTGTGATGCTGCCCTGTGGTGGGGTTGGGGTAAGTGTGCCCAGGGGTCTCAGGGGGGCGTTGCCAGGGCTCTCAGCTCTCCTCCCTGTGGTTCTCCCAGGCCCAGCCCCTGCAGAACCTCTGCTTGTTGTGGTTCTGCCAGACAGGGTGAGCCAGGGACTTCCTGAGGTGCCCCCTGCAGCAGGAAGCTCCTTTTGGACAGGCGTGTCTCGGACCCACAGTCTCCCCCGAATGCGGAGTCCAGCCTAAGCCTTGCCCCTAGAAGGTGTCTGGTAGATGTTGAGTGAGGTTTCAGGAGCAGGGCCAAGGCTGGGGCTTAGGATCATCTCTCCCTTCAAAGACCCCCATGACTGGGCATTGGCCGTCAGGCTGCTCTGTCTGCTCTTAAGTGGCAAGTTGGGGTACCTCAGCCTGGTCCCCAGACCTTGGGCTGCCTGGTGTGACATCACGGTGGTGCTTCCAGTGTCCTTGGCGATCCCAGCACTCCCTACTCCGGGACACAGCCCCAAACTCCGCTCGCGAGCTTTGCTTCCTAAGTCCTCACCCCTTTGTGAAGGGAGCTTCCCGCTCCCTCTGGCTCAGCTCTCCTCGCCTAACACTATCCCTGCAGTAGTTTCTCAAGCAAGGTGTGTAGAGGCAGGGGATGGAGGCCTCATTCCGGAGGGAAAGTGGGAGCTGTAGCTGGTGGGGGACTTTGGGAGCCAGTCAGTGCCCTATTCACAACTTCCCATTTCTTGCCACTTTCTGGTTTTTCCAACTGTTGTTGCTTCTGTTTTCTCCTCCCTCCTCTCCCTCTCTGTCTTTCTCTCTCTCTCTCTTTCTCCAGCCTCTTGCGACTCTCTCTGCCTTCCTCGCCTCTCTTGGTCTGCCTCGCCCTCCCCATCTCCCCATCATGCCCCCCGGCCCCTCCCTAGCCTTGAGGCCCAGGGACTGGGTTTGGGGGGCCTCCCAGCCTGGGCTAGGGGCCCTGAGTGGAAGACAGTGGTGCAGACGGCCCCTCCAGCTCCGACCGTCCCGCAGGGCCTGAGCAGAGTCAGCTGGGGCTTAAAACCCCCTCCCGGCCCAAACCCCAAGTCCCGCCCAGGTAACGCCATGCCCCCTCCCCTGACCGGGGAGGCAGGCGTGATGCTGCCAGCAGAGTGCTGGCCAGATAATGGGCTGGTGCTGGGACTTAAGCTGGGAAAAAGTCATGCTGGGATTGGGGGACACAGGAGGCCTTGCCTTTGGGCGGTGGGGCACTGGGGAGGCAGCACTGTCTGCCCAGCTCCCTGCCCCTGGGGTCCTGGCCGTGGGGTGGGGACCACCCCCTTGGGCCCTGGCTCCTGTGTGAAGCCTTGGATGATGCGGGCCCTGACTCTGGCTCCCGCAGGTGGACACTGACACCATCTGGAATGAGCTGCATTCCTCCAATGCAGCCCGCTGGGCCGCTGGCAGTGTCACTGACCTCGCCTTCAAAGTGGCTTCTCGTGAGCTAAAGGTAGGAGGTTTGGGTTGAAGGTGGACACACCACAAAGGAGGCAGCAGAGTGGGGTAGTGGGGAATCCAGGCCCAGAACCCCAGGCATCGCATTCCTCTTAGAGATTGCTACGGGGTTTTGGAGGGGAAATTGAGGGCTCTGGGAACCAGGTTGAGATTGGAACTCTTGGGGTACGTTCAGGCAGCTGTGGGTCAGAGCTGTCTGTTGATTGACAAGCATTCTTTCTTTTTCCAGAATGGTTTCGCTGTGGTGCGGCCCCCAGGACACCATGCAGATCATTCAACAGCCATGTAAGGCTAAGGGAAGACCTGGGTGGGATGAGGTGGGGGGCAAGCCCCCAGGAACTTCCTTCAGGGACATTCTCTCTTCTTCCCTGAGCTTTCTCAGGCTGGGCCAACCCAGGGGCCTGGGGAGGTGAGGGCATGTGGAGAGAATGGGCTGGCAGGACCTGTCTCTCCTTCCAGGGGCTTCTGCTTCTTCAACTCAGTGGCCATCGCCTGCCGGCAGCTGCAACAGCAGAGCAAGGCCAGCAAGATCCTCATTGTAGACTGGGTAGGTGCCTGTCCGTAGCACCCTCCAATTCGAGAGCCCTGGGGGAAAAGCCCTGAGCCTGATGTTAGAGATGTGGCTTCATGTCTTAGTTCTGCAGTAGCCTCTCTGAGCCTCAGTTTCCCCTTGTGTAAAATTTGGGTGAAGATAACACCCACATCACAGTTGGGAGGCCTAGAGGGGATGGCGTGTGGGAACGCATTCAGCCATCGCAAACCCCTGCAACGAGTAGGAGCTGTCATTTGAGTGTTGTCTTTTGACCTCTATTGGCTTCTTGTGGCAGATCTAGTAATTTCTGCATTTCCTGTACAGGTAGTGATGATAAGAATAATAGCAGATAACATCAGTACACCACTAATCACATCCAGACACTGATGGTTTTACACATGATGGATTTAATCCTGACTATAACCCACTTTACAGATGAAAGTGAGCACAGAGAGATTAAGTAACTCACACACAGTCATTCGTAAGTCATGAGATGGATTTGAACCCAGGCGGGTTAGCTCTAGAGTGCTTGCGTTTAACTGCTAAGCTATGTCCCTTCTGCACTGACAGCTGTGTAAGAGACATTTCTAAGCAGAAGTTGAGAGCGGTGGAGGACCTTTGCACACTTGAGTTCCCGCATGGTCCTGTGAGTCGAGTGTAGGGCCCAGCTCTCCCTAAGAGGGATGGGGCTGGGCCTCGTGTACCTGCCCCTCTGTAACCGAGCTTGGTTTCTGATCTCCTCATAACTTCATGACTTTATGCAAGACAGAGTGGTTCCTGATATGTGTAACCCTGAACCCTTCCCTCTCCTTGCCACTAAACCCCATGTCCACACAGTTACTCTCTCAGGTGGGCTGGCCTGAGATTGGGACACCTCCTCTCCTTCAGGATCTCATATTACAGCCAGCCCTGTCCAGCACAGAGAGGCCGAGGTTCAGAGCCGGGCAGTGGATTACGTGGGGCCACTCGACCATGTGGCTTTAGGAACCCCAGGTTCCTGATCCCAGTCTAGGGTCCTGACCTCAGAATGGCCACTGACCTTGAAACCCTTCTAACCTGTCCTGGCCCCCATCTCTCTGCCTTCCCTAATCGCTGCCCGTCTCCCTACACAGGACGTGCACCATGGCAACGGCACCCAGCAAACCTTCTACCAAGACCCCAGTGTGCTCTACATCTCCCTGCATCGCCATGACGACGGCAACTTCTTCCCGGGGAGTGGGGCTGTGGATGAGGTAACCGCATGTCAGGGCCACATTTTCCAGCCTCATTGACCTCCTCCTGGCACTTACTCTGCCTCTGTCATGACGAGCTGTGTGATCCTGGGCAGACTGCTGAGCCTCTCTGATCCTAAACTCCCCCACCTGGAAATGAGGAGGCTGGATGAGCTGGGCTGGCAGCTCTAACAAGCTGGTGTTCCCCTTCTGGGACTCTGCTGTCCTCATGTCTCTCTTGCCTCCTGTTTTCCAGGTAGGGGCTGGCAGCGGTGAGGGCTTCAATGTCAATGTGGCCTGGGCTGGAGGTCTGGACCCCCCCATGGGGGATCCTGAGTACCTGGCTGCTTTCAGGTATGTGCTCTGGGGGCCCAGAGGGGCAAGTCCACCCTCTCCTGTCCCTTCTCCCAAGAGCACCAGGGGGGAGGTGATCAGTTGGATTGTCAGCCTGTCCCCACCAGTTCCTAGACATTGTAGGTGAATGCCAGTGAGAATAGGACAAACAGAGAGAAGAATGCAAAAGTCAAAGGGTGCTTTGCAAAGGCATACATTACCGAGAGCCAATGTCAAACTGATTGCTGGCAGATGGGTGGTGGAGTGAGCAGAGCTGGCACATTTAGTCAGAGAAGGCTGCCACTCTATTTGGGAAAAGAGAATTCTGGAAATGGATCTTCAAACACTTTTCTGGAGTTATCTCCATGACAGCTAATTCTACGAGAGCCCTGGGCTGGAGTTCCTGGAGTCTTCTCAGAGCCCAGGGCTATGAAGAACACCCAAGCAGGCCCCAGAGTTGGATCAGGGGTAGAGGAAGGCAGCTGGTGGGGGGGGTCTGGAAGAGGGAGAGGATGAGAGAATGTAGCCAGGTGGCGCAGAACCTCAGAGGACCTAGTTGTCCCCTACTCAGCTCTCAAGTAGTGAGTAGCTGGGTGTGGTCAACTCAGTCCAAAGGACTGAGCACTTGTAGTCCCTGAAGCTTCGTGACCAGAGTCCATCTCCGCAAGGCTGTGAGATTACCCTTTCCCTGTGGCTCCGGCCATTGCACCCCACAGATGCTTGCATGCACACACACACATGCACACACACATGGTCACACACACTCCTCTTTCATTCCCTCTGGTGCTCCATCCTTGGCTCCTTTCTGCCTCTTGCTAGTTAAGTCCCCTAGGGGGCTGAGTCCTCAGGCTGTGTGTGCCAGGGACATGGGTGGCCAGCCAAGGTCAAGGAGGTCAGAGAAATCTGCCAGTTGTGCTGGGGCATTGGGAGCCTTGGAGTCCTAAGAACAGGGTGCCCCACCGCAAAGTTGGCAGGACCGCCCCTGGCAACCCTGCACAGTACGATGATCGCCACTTCTTGTGACCTCACAGGATAGTCGTGATGCCCATCGCCCGAGAGTTCTCTCCAGACCTAGTCCTGGTGTCTGCTGGATTTGATGCTGCTGAGGGTCACCCGGCCCCACTGGGTGGCTACCATGTTTCTGCCAAATGTAAGGGAGCCTCAGCTGAGGGGGACGTATAGGGACAGAGAGCCAGGCGGTGCGGGGAGTTGGGAGGCACTCCCAAGTCAGAAAGGGAAGGTGGCAGTGGCCAGCCCAGGGCTTTCAGCCTGAGGACTGGAGTATGGCAGCTGGTCCTGAAATTCCCCAGGATCTCCTAGCCGAGCACAGCCCAGGCCCTTTCTCAGGACCAGGCCGGTTCACCACGGAGGGCTTGACCAGGTCATACCCATGGGGACTTAAGTCCAGTAGGCAGGAAGCTCAGCCGTGGGACTCCCCACCACAGCTGGGTTGATTCCAGGTGGGCTGGCAGCTCCTCCAGAGGAAGGGGAGAGAGGAGCAGCACTCTCAGAATAGAGGGTGGCCACAGGGCCCAGAGTCCAGAAAGAAGAGAGGGTGTAGCTCAGTGAAAAAGACACAGGCTAGAGTCAATGACCCAAGTTCAGGTCCTACCTTGCTGCCACTTACTAGCTGTGGGGCCTTTCCCAAGGCCCTTAACCTCCCTGAGCCTTGAGTGAAGCATACTAGTAGGTTTTGTACGACATTCAATGTGAAAGCACTTTGGAAATAGTGATTGATACATGTGAGTCATTCTTTATTAGGGAGGAAGCAAGCAGGGAAGCCACAGGGGTAGAGAACAGGGTCACCTCTCCACTCCCGCCCTGCCCATTTCTCCCCTCCCAACCTCTAGGTTTTGGATACATGACACAGCAACTGATGAACCTGGCAGGAGGCGCAGTGGTGCTGGCCTTGGAGGGTGGCCATGACCTCACAGCCATCTGTGACGCCTCTGAGGCCTGTGTGGCTGCTCTTCTGGGTAACAGGGTGAGCCGTCTCCCTCCCCCATCCATGCTTCTGTCAGGCAGGTAAGCCCGGCTCTCAGGACTACCCAAAGAGCAGGCAGATGGGATGGGACAGGGTGGGAGTGGCCAAGCCTGAAACAAGGTAGGCGAAGCGGAAGCCTCTGTTCCAAGTCAGGTCCAGACAGCATCTCCTGGCCTAGGTAGAGTGTGCTTGTGGCTAGAAGGCTGGGGCCCCTGGGGTAGGAGTGAGCTGGGCCTGTGGGTCCCTGAGAGACTGGTGGCTGATGTACTGTTTTCTATAGGTGGATCCCCTTTCAGAAGAAGGCTGGAAACAGAAACCCAACCTCAATGCCATCCGCTCTCTGGAGGCCGTGATCCGGGTGCACAGTAAGTGTGGAGATGGGACACTCGCTGAGCTCAGACTGAAGGATCTTGGTGGTACCCTGCCCCACCGTGGCCAGATCCTAGGGCTTCCGGTGCCAGCCAGGTGACCTGCTGTTGGTCTGGAGTAAGATTCCTGTGAGTGACCCAGGCAGCAATGGTGAGCACCCCCCAGTGAGGGGGTATCCTCTGAGCCCCCCCGATGGAGCCAGCAGGGCCTACCAGACAGTGGCCCCTCAAGGTAGGGACTGGCCTCCATCTCTAGCTACAGCCCTAGACCAGGGCCAGGTCAAGAGCAACACTCAGGCCTTGTTCGCCAAAAGGCCTGGTTCCCATCCCTCCCCTCAGTCCTGGCCACAGGCGTCTCAGGAGCTCTGCTAGCTTGGGGGCTGCGTCTTGGGATAACCCCCACATTTGTAAAGTACTTTAAATTTTCAACTTCAACTCAACATCTATTGAGCATCTTATGTCAAGACCCATAATCTATACTAGGGATAAAAACGAGTAAAATAGATTCCCATATCAAGGGCTGGGTAGGGGAGCCGTGATGTCTTTACATAATGGTAAAGACATGGCTGATTCCTCTTACGGTGGGTGCCCTCACACTGAGCCAGATTCCAGGACATGGTTCCTCACAGCAGCAGGCAGGAGGAGCATTCTCCTGGCCTGGGCACCCATGCAGAGTGGCCGTGGTGATGGTCAGTTCTCCCATGTTGTGTTCGTCCCACCTCCCAGGCCCTCCTTTCCTGAGTGCTGGGCTGAGCACTGGTGGGGGCTGTGTTTAAGTGGGAGGCCCAAGCTTGGGGCTCTGGGAGGTCACTGTGACACAGACCCTGTCTGCAGGCAAGCAGGCTCTCCTGATGCTCTCAGGAGCCCCGCACCTGTGGGGAATGAGTCAAAGGTGGCCTTGCAGCCACAGGGGATGAGAGAAAGGCTGGGCACCTGCTAGGACTCCCTCACAGCCATGTTGAACCCATCCTGCTTACCCTGTCAGGCTGTGCGGGAGTGGGAGCGAAGTGAGGAGAGGGGCAGGTGGGAGAGCCGACCCCAAGTGGAGGACAGGCCCGCTCCTCCGGGGCCCTGGGCCTGAGACACCAACCTCAATATCCAGTCTAGGACGCAGTGTGGAGGGGCTTGCTTTCTCCAACCCTTTCTGACCTGGCATCTTACCCTAGGTAAATACTGGGGCTGCATGCAGCGCCTGGCCTCCTGTCCAGACTCCTGGGTGCCTAGAGTGCCAGGGGCTGACAAAGAAGAAGTGGAGGCAGTGACCGCACTGGCATCCCTCTCTGTGGGCATCCTGGCTGAAGATAGGTAATGCCAGACCCCTGGCCCTGGGCCCACAGCCTCTCCACCGCTTCATTCCTCCCTGCTTGAAGACCCCGGGTCCGCTATGCAGCCACCCCAACCCTCCCAGGCTTCCTGACCAGGGTTGAGAGGAAGCTTAGCTAAGGCCCTTGCTGCAGCCCTGGTGCTCCAGCATCCCACCCTTGTCCCTCCCCACAGGCCCTCGGAGCAGCTGGTGGAGGAGGAAGAACCTATGAATCTCTAAGGCTCTGGAACCATCTGCCCGCCCACCATGCCCTTGGGACCTGGTTCTCTTCTAACCCCTGGCAATAGCCCCCATTCCTGGGTCTTTAGAGGTCCTGTGGGCAAGTAGTTGGAACCAGAGAACAGCCTGCCTGCTTTGACAGTTATCCCAGGGAGCGTGAGAAAATCCCTGGGTCTAGAATGGGAACTGGAGAGGACCCTGAGAGGAGACGGGCTGGGCGGCGACCCCCACAGGGCTCTCGAGAACAGATTCTCCCCTCCAGTATGGGCCCTGGCTGTGGCCCCCATTCCTCAGGACTGCACAGAGGAGGACTGGCTCCGGCTCCGTCGGGCTCACCCTTAACCACTATTCCTGGCTCTGCAAACCCCAGACTTTGCACACAGCCCCAGGCTCCACACAGAAATGTGAACTTGGCCTCAGACAGGCTGGCCCTTCCTAGGCTCTAGGGGCTAGGGGGGAGTGGGGAGCCAAGAGGTCCCATATTCCTGAGTGCAGGGGGAGTCCCTCTCGCCTGCTTCCTCAGACGACTCTGGAAGCTTCCCTCTACCACCAGGCACTGAGACGAAGCTCCCTGACAGCCAAGACTGGCAGCCCTCCATCTGGTCCGTACCCTCGCCAGTGGCCCCCCTACATCAACCTCCTGGTGATGCCCTGGTGGAGCAGATGGGTGCTCTGGGAGTCCTGTGCTTCCTGATCCAATGGTGCCAAACCCTTCATCTCCCCCAGAAGCACAGCATACCCCTGGGACCCCTCGGCCACTGCCCACTCGGGGAGCCTTCTCTGTTTCTGGGGCCTCCCCCACCATAGCTCTGATTCCCACCCCACATAGGAATAGCCTGACTGAGGGGGAAGGGGTGGGAGAGAAGATACAGACATGGAGGAGGGGAGGCTGCTCTGGCAAAGTCTTCAAGGCTTTTGGGGGTCCAGGCCTGGGGTCAAGAAGGAAAATGTGTGTGAGCATGTGTGTGAGTGAGGCGTGTGTGTGAGCGTGTGTGTGAGTGAGGCGTGTGTGCGTGTCTTTCCTAGGACCCACCATACCCTGTGTATGTATGCATGTTTTTGTAAAAAGGAACAAAATGGAAAAAAATCTGAACAATAAATGTTTTATTTGCTTTAAAAGTGCCTCTGAAAGGGCCCCCCAGAAGTGAGCAGTGCGCCGTCAAGCGGGTGTGCAGGGCACACAGCTGCACGGCACAGTGTGGGTCTGAGTCACTGCCGGAGGAGGGACCAGGGTGGTCTGGGCCGCAGCCCCTTTAACAATCTGCCCTTCCTGCCCTGCAGGAAGAACCCATTCTGAACACACCCTGGCTGTCCCTGGCTGCCCCACTTTGGGGTGACAAAGAGGAGGCAGCCCTGGGCTGAGTCCACAGAGACCAGCCCTGATATGGCAGGAGTGGGGGTGGGGTGGGGGAGTGGGAATACAGGAGCTCAGCCCCAGCTCACCACGGCATCCCCAAAGAGTTGTGACTCAGACACACCTGGGTTTAAGTCCCAGCTGGGAGCTCAGGTAAGTCAAATCGTCTTCTGGGGCCTCTGTTTATCAGTAGAAGGCTCCAGAAGTATACACTGTTGATGGCTCCTTCCCGCTCTGATGCACCATGCCTGATTAAGGATACACTGAGCCTAGAAGAGAGAAGGAGTGAGGCACAGGCCTGGACAAGCTTACCCAGCCTAAGCAGAGAGGAAGGCGCCAGGCTGGCAGCACCTGCCTTTGTGGTTCTGAGTCTGTCCGGTTTTTCCAGCAGGAAGAGGAGCACCTCATTATGTTAGACCTGGCCCAAGCTCCCAGCAGCCTGGCAGAGTGTGAGGGAAGAGGCGCTAATCCCTTTCCCATCTGGCCTGGCCTCTCGGGTGTGGACACCAAATCCCGCAGGGGTTGCTGTAGCTATGCCCGTGGGCATCCTTGCCCTGGCTGGGGTGTGCTAGAGAGAGGAAAGCTGGAGGAGGAGAGCTGAGCTGGTGGTTACCCCATGCCAGGAGGGCCAAGGCAAGAGGGCCTGCAGCCCCAGAGATACTGACCCTGTCCCCTGCCCTCCAGGGCACAACTGAACTAGGGGAATGGCTTAATCAGATAGCTCGAGAACTGCCACTACCACTCCCTCCCTGCCCACTCCTCCCAAAGTCCACCTGTTCCCGCAAGAGTCCCACCTCACAAGCAACCACCAGAGGCTGATACAAATGGCCGCTGTATTTTTGCTAAAGTGACAGTGACACAGATAAGGCAAAGAGCTGAGGGGCAGGACACATCAGATGGGAAGGGGGAGACCGTGCAAAATGGCAGTCTAACAGAAAATCATCCTTGTAACAACAGCCCCTTCCCTCCCAAGTTAGGTGAGCCCTTGGGCCAGTGTATCAGCAGAAAAGCAGATTTGTGTCCTTCAGAAGGGAAATGTAAAAAGGTGAAAGCTCTAGTTGAAGGGCAGTGAGAGGGGCTGGAGTGGGAGAGAAGGTCTCTCCTGGCCGGTGGTCTGGGTGCAGTAAGGGCACTCTGAGAAGGCAGAATGGAAACGCAGGGCTGGAGGGGCATGGGCACAGGTTTGGGGGCTCCTTCCAGCCTCTACTATGTTGCCCCCTTCCCCAAAGCCCTTACAGGGGCAGAAGCACATTCCCCGTGACCCTGAGTCTGGCCTCATTTGGGAAGTCTTCTGGGGTGTATGGATGCCTGTGTGTGTGAGTGAGATGGGTGGGGGGCCACGGCTATCTGGCTCTAGCACACTCATGGGAGACCAGCTCTGGGAACAACAGGATGGGGTGCTGGGATGGGGGCTTAAGAGGTCTCTGCTAGATATTTCTGAACTGACCTCCCCAGGTGCCCACCCTGGCCTTGGGAAGAGAGTGCCTAGGGCAGCAGGGATGGAAACCCTTGCCTGCAGCATAGGTCCAGGCCTCATGGCCCTACCCCTTGACCTCTTGACTTTGTTGCCCTGGCCTTAAGTACAAAGATTCCTCACTGCGTGCTAAGAAAACAGATCCAGGCCGGGCACGGTGGCTCACACCTACAATCCCAGCACTTTGGAAGGCTGAGGCGGGTGAATCACCTGAGATCAGGAGTTCGAGACCAGCCTGGCCAACATGGCAAAACCCTGTCTCTACTAAAAACACAAAAATTTGCCGGGCATGGTGGCAGATGCCTGTAATCCCAGCTACTTGAGAGGCCGAGGCAGGAGAATTGCTTGAACCTGGGAGGCGGAGGTTGCAGTGAGCTGAGATCGCACTACTGCACTCCAGCCTGGGTGACAGAGTAAGACTCCATCTCAAAAAAAAAAAAAAAAGAAAAAAAAAAAGAAAGAAAAGAAAACAGATCCATTTGAAAAGGTCTAAAGCTGCCCTCTGGCCAGGCTGTTGAGGAGCAACATGGCAGGATCCCCTCTCTACCACACTCAGGTTTCCTCGAAAGGGGACGGGGCAGGACAGCTTCCTGGGAGACCACACTCGTCCTGCTGTGTATTTTCTGCCACAGTTCTGGGGTCACCAGGGGGTGGGAGTAGCCTCTCCCAACATCTCAGAGGCTGAGTCCAGGTCCTAAGGCCCCCCCAGGGTGCAGAGACCTCACCCCCTGGGTCAGAAATCGCTGAGGATGCTGATGTCAGCAAAGTCAGCCCGGTAGCGGTGGGCATAGAGGCTGAGCAGGAAGGCCCACTTGAAGGAAATGAAGCTCCAAACGCTGGAGAGGTAGTAGCTGGTGGGGTCTGTGAGGCCTGCAGGGAGAGAAGTACCGACAGTGACTTCGGCAGGCCCTGCCCTCAGCCTCTGCACCGGCCACAAGGCCAGGGCCACCCTCCCCACTCAACATCCCTGCAACGTCCTGGCAGCTGAACCAACCCTTCAGAAAGACATTGTGATGGAGGTTTTAGAGCCATGGTCCCCAACCTTTTTGGCACCAGGGACTGGTTTTGTGGAAGACAATTTTTCCACAAAAAACTTGGGGGGATGGTTTGGGGATGAAACTGTTCCACCTCAGATCGTCAAACATTAGATCATCAGGGGCACGCAACCCTCGCATGCGCCTCACAACAGGGTTTGCGCTCCTAATGCCCGCCGCTGACCTGACAGGAGGCGGAGCTCAGGCGGTAAGGCTCGCTTGCCCCTCACCTGCTGTGCGGCCTGGTTCCTAACAGGCCACGGACCACTACTGTTCCACGGCCTGGAACAGTAGAACGGAGCTGGGGACCGTTTTAGAGTATTCCAGGGTTTTCAGGCAGGAGGCCGTGGGGATTAGGGAAGGGCGGGGCTGGCCAATCACAGGTCTGTATCATCCACTCCGCTTTTGTGACAAGTACCCTAGGCCACCTCCAACCTGCTTTAGTTAGCATCAGACTCCCGGAAGAAGGACCTCTGGTTATTTCCAGCCATAGCCACCAGAGGGCGCTCCCATCCCAGAGCTGAGCACAGACTAATGGGTCCCAACATCAGGAGTGCTTGTATGGGCTATGCACTGCTCAAGACTTCACATCAGTTTCATAGAATCCACCCAACTTGCGAGGTGGGGACTTGTTTTCTCCACATGAACCATAACAAAACCCGTGCCCAGGGAGGTTAAGTAATTCACCCAGTCTCTTTGGAGGTAACCTGTGGAACCAGGATGGGAATGCTGCTAAAATCCCCGCTGCTGTCCCTCCCATGCCCTCTTTCCCTGGGACCCGCCCTCACTCTGATGCCGGGTGATGGCCAGCACGAGGAAGGTGCAGAAGGCAGCGATGGAGACGGCCGAGAAGAGGACGCCCACGAAGAAGAAGCCACGCAGCCCCTTGAGCCAGGTCCTCCAATAATCTTGCATGTACATCACGTGCGTCACCAGGACCCACAGTGCCAGCACCCCTGCAGGAGAGACACATCAGGGCCCATCCCCAGGGTGCTCCAGAGCCCTGCAGATCCACTAGACCAGGCCTATTTGCATAAGAATACCAAGAATATGGTCTTGTCACTCATTCCCTCATAGAATGGAGTTTTCCTTTTCGGAGGCTGTGATATCAGAAGCAGGTAAGAGACTGAGCTGCCTGCTAGTAAGCCCAACATTAGAGAAACCTGCAGAAATACAAAACCCTACCATTCTCTCTGATTTTATTTTGTTTTGGAAAACATGAATATCTCTCACAAAAATGTTATGTTAATTCATGTTATTTTTAGTATTACTTTAAAATGCTAAAAAATGTTCTAACTTCTAATATAGTATATATCAATAGCTAAAACTCACATACATAAAATTTGCATGGAGTTTCACTACTTTTCAAGAGGATAAAAGGATCCTGAAAACCAGAAAGTCTGTGCCTCAGCAGCCCAGCCTGCTTTCTGGGGACTTGCCACTGTCTACCCTGAGGGCCACAGAGCAGGGAAGCCATGCTCCTGCCCCATGCTCCTCCTCCACCCAGCCCTCAGAGGCCACAGTCTCAAAGTCACAAGGCCTGCAGGGCTCTTCCCAAACTGCCTGAGTTGGTTTTGCAGGATGAGGAGGTCCAGCCATGAAGACTCCAGGGCCACCCAACCCCTGAGTGGCCTTATTGTTCTTGGCCAGACCTCATGCCACTCCCTCCATTTTGTGGCAAAGGGCAGGCCATCACCACCTGCACCGCCCCCCACCCCCACTGCCCCCAGCTTTTCCTGGGCCTGGCCTCTGCGCCTGGGTGGACACTTCCTCTAGGATGCCAGCTGCCACCCAGCCAATACAATACAAAACAACCCTCTGTGCCAGGCAGTGCCTGCTGGTGCAGCCCAAAGAGTGGAACAAATATCAACTCCATTGGCAAGGGTCCGGGCAGGGCGGTGGATCCCGGCAAGGGACGAATGAGGAAGGAGGCAGAGCCAGCTGCAGGCTCTCAGCTGGTTGGGTTGCAAGGTGTGGGCCACTCAGGCCGCTGCATCCTAGGAGTCAGGAGGCCTTTCCAAAAGGCAGCTGCACACACGCCACTCAGAGTAGTTACCAAATGTGCACAGGAAGGATAAGCATCTTGTTGGGGAAAGTGGTTATCTCTGGCAATGGAGACAAGGAAGGGACGTTGATGGGGCGGTGGGGGTGGGGAAGTGCTTTGAATCTATGGGAATCTATGCTATTTTGTTTCTTAGGCTGTGTGGGAAATCTATGCTATTTTATCTACGCTGTTTTCTTAGGCTGGGTTATAAGGGTGTTTGTTAAATCATCTATCCTTTTTTGTGTGCCTAAAATATTTCATAATTTGTTTAAGGGGGAAAAAGGCAGGAGGAAGCTTGTCACTGTGGAGCTATGCTCTGGTTACCAGCTCAGAGGCTGTCCCAGTTTGGCTGTCCCCAGGCAGTCCAGTGAGGAACAAAAACCCATGAGACTCCAAGCCAAGAAACCAGGAGCCTGGCACTGCTGTGTCCCAAAGCCTTGGTGTTTCCACATCTAAAAATGGGTGGGCCCAGGGGTCCTGCCAGTTTAGGTAACTGGGCCCAGGGTTCTACCCTAGTGAGGGTGAAGGCCTACCAAGCCTACAGCTTCCCTCAGCCCCTGCCACCGTTTGACCCCCCGAACACTCTCCCAGCTTTGCCCCTGCCCACCTCCACTCTTCCTCAGGGGGTGGGGGCCTGGAATGTGGGTCCCCCTCCTACTGAGATCAGGGTGGGCCAGGACAATCATCCTGCAGCTTCCTCTTACCTCCTACAAGATCTGGATTTTTATACCAGCCACCTTTCACAGAAGTCCCTCCCACTCCTCACATGTGTCCCATGTTTTCATTTGAGGGAGCTGTTTGGTTTATAAAGGGCCCTGGGAACAAGGGGTGTTGTCACTGAGCACACTCAAGGAGCAGTCTGATGGGCACCTGTCTGGAACAGGTCCCCTCGCCCTCTGTCTCCTCGTGCCACAGAGGGGTTGGGGAAGTTGAGCTCTAAGATCCTTTCCCACTCAAAGATTCTAGAAGCCAGCTTGGGAGAAAAATAAGGTCAGAACAATTCCTCTGTGACTCAGCAGTTTCTGGGTTAGGAAATGCTGAAATAGGGGCCTGTGAAGATGCCATCTCTTAGTCCACTGACCACGATCCAGTGGTTCCCCAAAACTCCCACCCCCATGTACATGCACATACCAAAGAGGGCTGAGGGCAGGAGGGAGAGGAAGACAGCCATTTGGGGGCGTTTTGGGCCCTGTTCTTTGTTAATAACAGGCATGGTTTACCCACCTCTCACCTTCCCTCAACCTTGCTCCAGGCCCTGCACAGAGGCCTCCCCTCCAGATAAACACACATCAAGTTTGGAGGCAGGCCTGCTGCCCACGCCCTGGCTCCCACCACCCTCCTGGGAAGGGAGCTCTCCACCAGCCCTACCCAAGGGGGTCACTGAAGGAGATGGAGCCCCTCACTGGTCCCCTCCCACACATCAGGCAGGAGGCAATGTATCTCCCTAATACCCTTCCCTGGCACACTTGGGGACTCTAGGAAGCCTGGTTTGTAAAACTCGGGGTGGAATGGACAGGTCCCCAATCCCACCTGGCGGCAAGCCCACACCAGACCACACCGTTGCTCCATCCTACCTGTTTCAAGGAGCAGAGTCCCTGCTTAGCCATGTGAGCTTACTGGCTCACAGCCGATAAGCTAAGGGTAAGGAAGGCATAGGGTAGGGCGGTGAAAGCATCCCCAGTGGCTGGGCTGGAGGTGAGGAGACAGGAGACACCCGGGGGATCCCACAGGGTAAATGCAGACAAGAAGGACACTGGGCCTAGGTCAGGCCCCTCTATTCCTTCCTAGGAGGAAGACAGTCCTGGAGCCCCAGGGCTCTTGCTCACAGCTCACCTGGGAAAAACATAGAGCTGTTTAGACTTCAGGAGCAACTTTTCTTTTTCTCTTTCCTTGGTCTACTAAACCCAGAGCAAGAGTTTGTGTTTTCCCCCAGGACTCCCACAGCAAAGCCAGACCAGGTAGATCCAACCCACACCTGCCCGCCTCCCCAGGAAAGCCAGTCTTGCTTCTGCCACTGCCTTTCTCCAAAGCCACTTCTTCGAAGGTACCCATCAGGATGGGAGAGGGTATCCCCACCCGTGAACACTCTGCCCACCAGACCCAGGGGCTCCATGACTCTGCTCCAGAAACTGGCACACCCAATCAGTCCTTGCCTGGTCCAACACAGGAGAAGGAGCATGCTGGGGCTACCCTTGGGTGACTCAGCAGATTCTGAGCTATAAAACGCTGAGTCAGAAGTAGGGTGCTCACAAGTTAGTTAATCTGCTGACACTTTACCCCCAAAAGAGGAAGAAGGTTGACTGGCCACAGACCCTCTGAGAACCCACTCATGGTGGGGAAGGTCGGAGGCCCAGGCTTGGCAACCCCTCTCCCTGCCACCATCCACCACCACCACTACCAAGCAGTTTTGGCTCTTCCACAGCCACTGTCAAAGATCAGACCATCAGGGAGATACCAGGACCCTACTCCAGCTGGCTGCTGCCCTAGCGCCTCTCTCTGAAGGCAGCTCCACAGCTGGCCTGCCTCATAGGCCAAGGGAAGCCTGTGGGGAGGGAGAGAGGGCAGAGTTGGGTCGGAAGAAAACCCCAGGCAACTCCCTAGAGTATAAGAAAGAAGGCCTTTTCCACAGCCCTCTAGGAGGCAGCTGGAGACTCAGGGAGTGGGCAGCACTGCAAGATTTCAGATCTGGAGGGAAGTCAGATGTCTTTTGGGGACATCTCCTCCCACTCCTAATAGATGAGGAAACTGTGGCCCAGGACAGGGTCAAACGGCCAGGTAGGGTTCACCTCCACTTGTACCAGGCCAGACTCAACACAACCAGCTGAGATCCCAGGCTGGCCCTCCCTCCTCATCCTTCTCTTGCCTTCGGTCTTCGCAATGCAATCATAGGGCTCTGACGCCACCTTCCAGAGGGGAAAGCAACAGGGCCAATAGGAAACAAAAAAGTGGCAGGGAGAAGTGAACCTTGAAAAGCATGGAGGGTGGCGGGGTGCAGTGGGGAAAGGAACTAGGGCTCTGTAGATAATGCGCAGAGATGGGCCAGTTGTCCTCAGGATCCCACAGGTGGTGAGGCAGCTGGGCAGGCAGAGAACACCCTAGCCAGGGTGCCCATCCCCCCTTCTTGGTGACCCAGTGCTTTGTTGGCATCGTGTAGGGTGGGGCCATGTATGCCCCTCTTCTAAGGCATTAACCCCACCTCATGCTGCGACTCTACCCAGGGATGGCACTCAGCACTCCCTGTGGCAGTGAGTAAATTAGTTATTTTTAGTTATTCCATTTAGGGTTCTTTTGGCAGAGGATTTTAGTAATGGAATATAATCATCATATGTAAAAGTATTATCCTTATACGTATTTTCTTCCCAAAGTCCTTTCCCACACATATTATTTCATGTAGCTGTGTAATCCCGGGTAAGCAATTTATTTAACTTCAGGCCTCAGTTTCCTTATCTGTAAAATGGACATAATAGTAAGGCCTACTTCATGAGACTAATGTAAGGATTAAATGAAATAAGGGAAGCAGGTTGCTTAACATAGTGCCTGACACATAGAAAGCATTTTTTTAAATGTTAGAAAGTAGAGATAATATTTTTCATCTTCATACCAATTATATGGCACGGAGAGGTTAAACTGCGAGCCCAAATGTGCACAGCAAGGAGCACTGGTCAGCCCAGAGCCCCCATCAGCGCACCGATGCTTCCCCTTCCCTCCCAGAAGCACAGAAAGGGCGGCTGGGCTGCAGGATTTGGCAGACCTTGGCTGAGGAGCCACAGCAGACGGGTAGCAAAAAGGCACCAACATGGGTGGAAAGAGAATGTCCAGTTTCTATGAGATCCCTAACGCGGTCCTCCCTGTGGGTCTCAGCAGAGGGCTCTGCGGGGGAGCCCTCTGGAAGGAGGCAGATGGGCTTCCCCAGCCACCCCCAGCCCTCTTCCTTTCCCACTTCTTCCCTCTCTGCCCTCACCCAGCACCCAGGGAAGGGGCGCCCGGGGGCAGGGGATCCCTCAGAACAAGCGTGTGTGTGTGTGTGTGTGTGTGTGTGTGTGTGTGTTTGGGGATAGGAGGCGACCAGCGCCGCGGGCGCGCGGAGGGGACACTGTCGTGGGGCAACTGGGCGGAGGGCGACAGGCAGTGTGCCGTGACAGATAACCCGGGCGGCGCGGCAGGTCTGTGCAGCCGGCAGTGGCGGGCCGTCGGCACCCCCGGGTGGCGCCCGGGCGGGCATCGGGTCCCGGAGGCACCCAGGAATGCCCAGGAGCCCGGGCCCGCGTGGGGCCTGCCGCCGCCAACCGCTGTTTTCGAGTAAACACTCCACCCGCTCCGCGGGGAAGCGCCGCTCGCGGGGAGCGTCCTGGAGCAGCTGACAGCGCCCGCCCCGCAGCCGCGCACCCGCCCCGCGCCGCCCAGCGTCCCGGGGTACCTGCGAGCCCTCCCATGGCCGCGGTCCCCGGCTGTCGGTAGACCACCGTCCAGACGAGGAAGATGGAGAAGCCGGCCACGGAGCTGATGCCGGAGTAGGCGGCGCGGAGGCCGAGCTGCAGCCTGGACGGGGCCATGGGGCTGCGGCGCCGGGCGGGCCGAGGGCGAGCGCGGCCGAGAGTCACAGGTGCAGGGCCCGAAGCCGCCAGCCGGAGCCGCGGGAGCCGCCAGAGCAGCCGGCGCCCCGCGCTCCGCCCCCGGCCCGCCCCCCGCGCCGCCGGCACAGCGCCCTCCCCGGCCGGAGGCCGCCCGCGCCCGGAACCGCAGACGCCACCGCCGCTTTGCGAAGCTGCCGTGTCGTTTGGGGGATGCTGCTAAAAAGGCGGATTCCTGGGCCCATCCCCAGACCCGCCGTGTCCGGATTGTTGGACCTTGGAAGGGACCGGAAATATGCCTTTATACGAGCGAACCGCGAGGATTAAAAATCTTTACCTCTGAGTACGATGCGTATTTTCGTTTAAAATTAAAATTAAAATTTCTTGTTAAATATTAATAGGTAAAACTTAAGAAATATTAGAGTACGCTGTGAATAGAATTCCTTCCGCCCGTCCTTCTATCAACCAGGTTCCCTCCCACAATATCGCAGAGGATTTCTCCACACACTAAAGTCTGGGAACCCCTGCGACCATCACCTTCTGACTGCAAACATTCTATCCTCACGCACAGCTCCTCACAAATCCCTACTTTTTTTTTTTTTTTTAAACAGAGTCTCACTCTGTTGCCCAGGCAGGAGTACAGTGGCGCCATCATAGTTCCGCATCCTCCAACACCTGGATTCAAGCAATGCTCTCACCTCAGCCTTCCAAGCAGCCAGGACTACAGGTGTGTGCCACCACGCCTGGCTAGTATTTTTTGTTATTTGTTTTTTGTAGAGATAGGGTCTCGCTATGTTGCCCAGGCTGGTCCCCAACTCCTGGCCTCAAGCTGTCTTCTCACCTCGGCCTCCCAAAGCGCTGGAATTACAGGCTTGAGCCACTGCAACGGACCTCGCCTTTCCTTTTATCAGCACAAGCCTCATCCTCCCAAACCCCTCACCCTGACCCTCGGGATCATACCATTGTAAGGAAGAGACAGATCTGTAGCAGGAGGGCACTGAGCTCCCACGTGAGCCCAGCTTCCGGCCGGGAGCTGGAGGGAAAATCCCAGCACAATAACAAGGGCTCTGCCACAGCACTAAGGATCCACATGGGGAGGCCCATCATATACCTGCACAAAACATAACCAATACCCCTTGCATTAGTTTTTTTTTTTTTTTTTTTTTTTTTTTTTTTTTTGTGCTGCCGTAACAAATTACCACAAATTTACTGATTTAAAATAACACAAACTTCTTATTATTTTACAGTTCTGTAGGTCAGGAATCCAAATAATGGTCTCACTGGGCTAAAATCAAGGGGACATCAGGGTTGCCTTGTTTCTGGAGGCTCTAGGGGAAAATCAGTTTCCTTGACTTTTTTTTTTTTTTTTGAGACGGAGTCTTGCTCTGTCACCCAGGCTAGAGTGCAGTGGCGTGATCTCAGCTCACTGCAATCTCTGCCTCCTGGGTTCAGGTGATTCTCCTGCGTCAGCCTCCCGAGAAGTTGGGATTACACGCTTCCACCACCACACCCAGCTAATTTTTGTATTTTTAGTAAAGATGGGGTTTCACCATGTTGGCCAGGCTGGTCTCGAACTCCTGACCTCAGGTGATCCGCCCACCTCAGCCTCCCAAAGTGCTGGGATTACAGGTGTGAGCCCACCGTGCCTGGCCGCCTTTTCCAGCTTCTAGAGTGAGGCTACCCTCATGCCTTTAACTCCCTCTTCCTCCTTTTCCCTTCTAAGGACCCCTGTGATTGAGGGGATAGTCCAGGATAATCTCCCCATCGCAAGATCCTTAATTTTATCACATCAGCAAAATAAATCCCTTTGCCGTGGAAGGTGACATATTCATAGGTTCTGGGATGAGGACGTGGACATCTTTGGGGGCCATTATTATCCCACCCGCCACACCCCCTCTGGAACATAAACTTCATGAGCAGGGACAGTGCCAGTTTTGTTCACATCAACATCTAAAAGCATGCCTGGCATATAATGACCCCTTAATAAATGTTTGTTGAATAGGTGAGTGTGAGTGAATGAAGGTAAGAATAAAATAAAAACAAAAGCAATTATACACAAGGAATCTAGACAGGGTGTGCTTAACTGCCAAACAAGGGATGTAAACCAGTGTTAAGCACATTTGCCTCACTCTAGAATAATCTGGGAGCTTCTTTAAAAATAAAAAAATAAACCCAGCCCCACCCCTGCCTATTAAATTTTGAATCTTGGAGTGTGTATTTTAATGAGAAGTGATGTCAAGGCTGTGAGCTCAGCACCAGCCCTCCTTTAGGAGCTGCCGGTGGAGAGTAAGTGCTGGTCCTGTGGAGGAGGGAGCAAGCCCCGTGGTCCGGAGTGCATTTCCATGGATGGCTTCAGAGCTGGCCAGGATGGACAGTACTCCAGGCAGTGGGAACCGCACGTGTGATGGTGCAGAGGGAAGAAATAAAGCGGCCGCTTTGGGAAACTGTAAGTCGTTTGTGGCTGGAATGTCAAGTTTGAAAGTAGAGTAGCGGGTTTGGAGATTAGAAAGGTTCTGAACATAAAGGGCCTTGCATGCTCTGTTAAGAAGGCTGTCCCCCTCCCCTTGGGGCTGGGGGAGAAAACTCACAATTCTGTGTTTTAGAACTATGGCCAGAGTAATAGAGTGAAGGCGAACTGCCTGTGAAACACTAGAAGCAGAGAGATGAGTTGGACAAGTTTCACCCCACAGTGCTTTAATTACCAGGTCTTTAAAATGGAGACTGCAGTAACACCTACTTCAAAGTGTTGTGATGAGGAGTGCCTGGAAGAGTGCCTAGCACATGGTAGATACTCAATAAATGTCAGGAAGTAGAATTAGTAGCAGCAGAAGGCTGCCATGGCAAGAGAGGATGAGGGGCTTCAGAGTTGGTCCAGGCAGAAGCAGAGAGAATGGAAGAGACGAAACTGCTTCAAGAGCTATTTCAGCTATCTGAACCTAAAGGTCAGGGGAGAATTCATTAGCTGAGCAGACAGAAGGAGGAGAGCAAAAATATTATGAGTGGACATATTAGGAGTATGGGAGAGCAGTGAGCAAGATTGCTGTGCTGGAAAGTGAGATTGCGCAAGAAAAGAAAGAGAAATAATTATGTAACAGTAGTACTAGACCAGGTTGTACAAGGCTAAGGCCAGGCTTAAACGTTTTTTAAATTGTGGAAACAATGAAGAGCTATTGCAGAGCATTAGACTCAGGTGGGGTCAGAGGCCTAGCTTCACCATTTGCTGTGACCCTGGGCAAGTGCCCCTAACTCACAGATGTCCAATCCAATTGACTTTCTGCCTGGAAGAAAAAATTCCATATCTGCACCCTCCATAATGGTGGCCACTAATCACAGGTGGCTAATGAATACTTGATATGTGACTAGTGTGATTGAAGAACTGAATTTTTAATTGTATTTAATTTAAATTAATTTAAATTTAATGTATTTAAGTTTAGTGTATTTAATTTAAATTAATTTAAATTTAATTTAATTAAGTAGCTGCACATGACTAGTGGCTACTGTCAGCTAGAACCTCTCAGGACTCCTGTCCCTCCATCTGTACACAGGGAATGATGATGAAACATCACAGGCTTGTTACAAAGATCGAGATATATTGAGATAATACACTCCAAGTGCCCAACAAAGTAATTCAACAAATTATTGCTGCTGCTGTTGAAATTGTTATTGTTTTTATTGAACAGGGATTGCATGACATAAGCCAAGTCTTAGGAAGATTAGTTAGACTATAATATCCAGTTAGATTTGATGGGGGAAAATTGTAGAGGATAAAGCATTCACAAGGTTATTTCAGTGGTAAGGTGTGAGAGAATTAAGATCTTATCCAGTGAAAGACCTTGAGAATGGGAAAGAATGGAATGATTGTTGAGCCATAAAGCACATGGGTGTGCACCACTCATACACATTTTCTCATATCAGCTTCCTTCCAAGGTATTCTCAGAGAGCACACTCCCAACCCAGCCCAGGACAGACACTACTGCGACCCCTACAAGATGCACAGCCATTCTCCCTGCCTGCGCCAGAAACTACTAGTGCTCCATAACACACACCAACATTTGTGTGTCTCTTTCTGGGCACAGTACCTCCCAAATTTGAACTATACTTCCCAGCTTCCTTGCAGTCAAACGGATGCCATGGGATCAGGTTCTGAACAATGGAATGAAGGCAGAAGCAATGTGCGCCATTTCTAGGCTGGGCTCATTTAAAAATCTCCCATACAACCTGCATTCCCTCTTCCCATTCTGTGACAATTTTAGAGGCCATATGTACCACATAATGGAAAGAACCTAGGCTTGAATGAATGGATGGAGCAGAGCTACCCCTGTCCCCTAGACCCTCACTGGACTATAGAATATGAGTGAGAAGTGTCAGTGGCTTTGTTACAGCTCAGTTGTTTGTTACAGCTAACCTTATTATCCTAATACATCATCCCACATTCCACTGAAGTTCATCTAAACAGGTCCTATATAGATTACCCGTCTAAACCATCAATCCCTCTGAAGTCTCTTTTGAACTGGGTCCCACCAACACTAAGACAGATTTCTAATTCCCCATCTGCAGACATCCTGACTGCTGACATTCCTTTCTTACTCCCCCCAGAAACACACATTCCAGACATATCTTCTCCCACAATGCTAGGTCAAGGATACACCTACTGAGCTATCTTCCAGATGATTGAGTTTATTGGACATGTCAGGGCTTCCTCCTCTCTTGTTAATCCCCATGCAGAGAGACCTCTGATGTCCCTGGGGCATGTCTTTGTTTACTGTGGCTCAGACCCAAACCTAGGTGTTATCTCTGAGTCCTCCCTTTCCTCTGCTCCTACATCAAATTCATTACAAAATACAGTTGGATTTTCCCTGTCCTCTCTCTCCATTCCCTCTGCCACCCTAGTCCAGCCACCATCATCACCACCTACCTACCTGCAGCAGCCTCCTAACTGGTCCTCCTCTGTTCGTTCTTCCCCCTCTAATCCTCTCTCCACCAAGCAGCTGGAGCAATCTTTTAAAAATAATAACCATGGCCGGGTGCAGTGGTTCACGGCTGTAATCCCAGCACGTTGGGAGGCTGAGGTGGATGGATCACTTGAGGTCAGGAGTTCGAGGCCAGCCTGGCCAACATGGCAAAACCCATCTCTACTAAAAATACAAAAATTAACCAGGCGTGGTGGCACGTGCCTGTAATACCAGCTACTTGGGAGGCTGAGGCAGGAGAATCACTTGAACCTGGGAGGTGGAGGTTGCAGTGAGCCAAGATCGCACCACTCAACTCCAGCCTGGGCAACAGAGTGAGACTCTGTCTCAAGAAAAAAAGAAATTTAAATAAATAAATAAAAATAACACCCAGAACATGGTACTCCCCTGCTTCAATCACTCCAGTAGCTTCCATAGCTCTTAGAGTAAATTGATCGGGGTCTTGCCAGCTCCAACCAGCTTTACTCACCCTTGCTCATTTTACTTCAGACACATTCGCCTTTCTGTTTCTCAAACGTGCCACACTTGTTCCTGGCCCACACTTGTTTTTGTGCTTTGTGCCCGGAAAGCTCTTCTCTGAGTGTTTATAAGATTGATCCCTCATCATTCAAGTCTCAGCTCAAATGTTACTTCCTCAGAGGATTCCTCGCTCTGTTTTATTTCCTCCACAGCACTTATCATGACAAAAAATTGTATTTTTACTTTCCACCCTTACTCCTGCTGTCCCTATTGGAATATAATCTCCAGGAAGGCAGGGTAACTGATTCACTGGGGACTTTTGACTTATTGTCAATGCTTATTATCAAAGCATTGCATAAGTATTGCATGCTGCCTCCTCCAGGAGAATGTTAGCTGCCGGAGGGTGACAGCCGCTCTGCTGTACTCAAAAATGCGTGCCTTGCGTGGTCAGTGCCTTATACATAGAAGACCCTCAGGAGAGGTTTCCTGCATTAACAGTAACCAAGTTTCTCCCCCTCCTGCCATGGCTTTTTCTCACCTCCCTCTTAGCTTTCCAAGATCTGTCTTTCCCTCCTGGGGCCTGTCCACCCAGTTCTTGACCAATTGCCATTCCTCCCACTGTCTTACTCCATCTCTTGTCCAACCCTTCCTCTTCCAAGAAGTATCATGAGATGTGGCCACTCAAGTCTCTCTAGGGTGCCATTCTTGGGGCCCCTTCTCTGGACTAAGCACAGGTAAGAGAGCCTTATTTCTAGTCTTTTCCTTCACCCAGTGCCCATGCAGCTGGACTAGAGGGGGACCCACGTGCACTGATGAAGGCTCCTGACTTTTCCATTTTTACCACAAAAAGTTCCACGTCTCAGAAAACCCCTCAACATAGGGCAAACTATGATAGTTATTCACTTTATGTCTGCCTTGATCACTTGTGTATTCCCAGTGGCTAGTATAACGCCAGGTGCCTAGGTAGGAACTCAATAAATATTCAATACATATGAAAAGGGCTGAATGTCCATAAAGAATTCTTTGATCCTGGCTCTAGGGGGCAGCCTTCCCCAACCTTGTGCCTGAACAGACAGCTTTGCAGGTTGGACTGGTGGCTTGTGTACATAGGTAGTGAGTTCCACAGGATTCTCCCTAGACCTTATGTGGTCCCCTTGCCGCCCCCCCACCCCCCCACCCCAGCCCTAGTGGAGTTCACAGCTGAGGACCCTGGCTGTGGCAACCCGAGGCTGTGCCTGACACAGAGGTAGATTCCTTCCCTCTCCCCATTCTACCCACCCAGGCCCCCCTCCTGCAGCTTCGCCTTCCTCCTGAGGTCAGGCTTGTAGACCACAGAGCAGAAAGGGCTGTCCTAGACAGCAGCAGCAGGTGGCTGGCTGCAGGGAGGAGCTGGCCCCATCACCATGCATTCTAGGAGGTTGCAGGGAGGACTCAAATCTAAGGGCTACCTTGGACCCAGAATGCAGCTCCCCAGGGCTAGGGCTGCCTTCTGCCCCTTTAGAAGGGGTTCACCTCAATTCTCAGGGCTAGAGTGAAACAGCTCAGAGTCTGGCTTCTTGCTGAGACCCCATTTCCTCTGCCTGCCCACTGACAGCCTACAGGTCTATGCAGAGGGCAGGATGGCAAGTGAGAAGATGTTGAGTGGAAACAGCAGGTCTTTGAACTCAGGAGCTAAGAAAGCATCAGAGGCAGGTGGCCTGGGGGGTCAGGGGGAGGGGAGGGGGATCACAGGTGCAGCTGCCTGGGGAGAGCAGCATGAAGGAGCTGGGGCCCAGGCCTGCCTCCCTATCTTGGTGTTCTCTAGTGATCTCCATCTCCTGACCTGAACCCCCAATCACAGATACCTGATCTGATTCTCTTTCACCTTTTACTGAGGGAGCTGTTGCTGGATGGGGAGGGCGGAAAGCCCTGCAATTCACCTCCACAGGGACTTGGGCCTGGGGACAAATGGGGCTGACTGACTTCCTTGACTCCTTGGAAGCTGCCAGGGGCAGGAGAAGGGCAGGTTGCAGCACTGTGAGGAGTGAGAGAATAATAAGGCTTGAGGGCAGGAGGGGAGGGCATTAGCTCTTCCCCAAGGGAAAAGCCTGGCAGAGGGGTTCATCAATATTTGCCCTTCAGATCTGAGTTTGAGAACTGGCTTTACTGAATGAGAAAGTCACCATGGAGCCTTCATCAGTGCACGTGGGTCCCCCTCTAGTCCAGCTGCATGGGCACTGGGTGAAGGAAAAGACTAGAAATAAGGCTCTTACCTGTGCTTAGTCCAGAGCAGGGGCCCCAAGAATGGCACCCTAGAGAGACTTGAGTGGCCACATCTCATGATACTTCTTGGAAGAGGAAGGGTTGGACAAGAGATGGAGTAAGACAGCGGGAGGAATGGCAATTGGTCAAGAACTGGGTGGACAGGCCCCAGGAGGGAAAGACAGATCTTGGGAAGCTAAGAGGGAGGTGAGAAAAAGCCATGGCAGGAGGGGGAGAAACTTGGTTACTGTTAATGCAGGAAACCTCTCCTGAGGGTCTTCTATGTATAAGGCACTGACCACGCAAGGCACGCATTTTTGAGTACAGCAGAGCGGCTGTCACCCTCCGGCAGCTAACATTCTCCTGGAGGAGGCAGCATGCAATACTTATGCAATGCTTTGATTTCAGTGTGGTGAGTGCCAGGCATGTGGCAGAGAAATGATGCCCTGCAGGGGAAGTCTGTCACAGGCCAGGCCCTGAGGTGGGTGCAGAGCCAGACTCAGGGGCAGTGACAGGCCAGAAGCTGCCACTTTGCCTGGCCCCCAAGGCCCAGCAGGCACCCTCAGCTGAGGCCCCAGGAGGCTGGGCTTGGGGAGAACTGAAGCAGTTGGGGAGATTAAGTCAGGATTCGGTCCAGCCCTGCAGTGTGTTAGGCGGAGCTCACGGACCAGGCTCCCCACTTCCACCAGAGGCAAAGCAGGCAAAGCGGCTAAAGCAGGAGGGGCTGAGGCTGAGGGGTGGGAAGGCAGAGCAGTGGGGCTGCCTCTCTATCCCCCGCAAGGCCTGAGGGGGGCCTGTGCCCTCTCTCAGGCAGAACTGCAGACTTTCCCTTACTTCTGTTTCCTTCTCTGGACCCCACTTTTCTGTTTCCTTCCCCACTTTTCTGTTTCCCTCTGTGGACCCCACTTTTCTGTTTCTCTCTCTGGATCCCACTTTTCTGTTTCTCTCTCTGGATCCCACTTTTCTGTTTCTCTCTCCAGACCCTCTTCTTTGTACCCTCCCCTAATTTTTTTTTTTTTTTTTTTTTGAGACAGAGTCTCACTCTTGTTCCCAGGCTGGAGTACAGTGGTGCGATCTTGACTCACTGCAACCTCCGCCTTCCAGGTTCAAGCGATTCTCCTGCCTCAGCCTCCTGAGTAGCTTGAACTATAGGCACACACCACCATGCCCAGCTAATTTTTGTATCTGTAGTAGAGATGGGGTTTCACCATGTTGGCCAGGATGGTCTCGATCTCTTGACCTCGTGATCCACCCGCCTCAGCCTCCCAAAGTGCTGGGATTACCGGCGTGAGCCACTGCACCTGGTCTAATTTCTTACCAAGTTCTTTCTGAAGGGAGGAAATGGGCAGTAGATCTGATGCCAGGAAAACTTTGGCCTATTCGGTTTCTTCTCTGACCCCAGCACTTCCAGAGTGGGATTTGGGGGTGGGATGGCTCTGCTCTGATTCTGGGAAGGGGACCTTAGCCCTAGCCTGCTTTTCTGGTTACCCACATCCTCCCCCTGCCCCCAGCCAGTGCTCTGGATCCAGCCTGACTGACCAGGTCTGAGAGACAGAACTGGGCATCTCCTAAGCAGGGGACAGGGCCCTGCTAGGACCCCTCTTTCAGCCTCCTGCAGTCGCCCCTACCAAGACTCTGAAACAAAAGGACAAAGTGGGCACAGGGTTTGAGTCCTGAACAGAGGCCTGGGCCCGGGATGAGTTGGAAGATGGGAGCACTTAAGACAAAGGTTTTGGGAAGGCTGGGAAAGTTGCAAAGAGGGGAGTGGTGGGAGGTAGTAGGTAGTGTGGGTGTTCAGCCTCAGAACAGAATACAGGGGTGAGGAGAAAAGTGACTCTTAGGGAAAGTGGCCACAACTGGAATGGGGCAGCCATTGCAGAACACTGATCACTCAAGGTCAGATGCAGTGTCTCCTGGGACCCACACAAGACACACACACACACACACACACACACACACACACACACACACACACACACACACACACGCTCTCTCTCTCTCCTTGAGAAGCAGAAGTTGGGGGAGAAAGCAGTTACTCGTTTCTATACATTCCTATAACAGTAAACTTGCCGGGAGGCAGGCTGCTTCCCTCCCTTCTAGGGACCTCTCCAGCCCTGCCCGTCTTCGCCTGCTCTTCTGGCTTCTCTCACCCTGTCCCTACCCTCCAGCCCAGCATCACCACCTCAGGTCTGTTCAGCGACTGTTTCCTCATCTCCGCCATGCATGGCTAGCTTGAGCACCAGCCAGAGGAATGTGCCTCCAGGAGAGTGTGGGCTTCCTGCTTTCACCTCTGCAACTTCCTGCAGCTCCCAGCCCTGACTGTGAGCCCCAGCTTGCCCACATTGGCCTCCTACAGGAGGCAGGAGCCCATCCCTCCTCTCCCTCCCATCACTGTCATAAGTGGCTCATGAGTGACTGGTTGTGACCTGTTAGTCCTAGGAAGGTTTGGCTTGGCGCCCATTAAGGCTCCAGCTCCCTGCCGCTGCCTCCCACCCCAGGAATGGGCAAGGGAGGAGATGGAGGAGCTGAACTGGAACTGCCCTTGGGGGATGGAGCGGGGGCAAGAGTCAGAGGGCCTTAAACCATGCAGAGCCAGGAGGTAGAGTCCAGAGGAGGATACCTGCCTCTCTGCTCAATCTCTTCCCACTGTTGACCAACCACAGGCAAGGTCGACTCCTAGGGGTATTGTGGGAGGCTCAGCCACAGGCCAAGGTCCTGGCACAGCCCTTATATCCCCTACAGCTTTATCTCCCAGCTGGCCTCCAAGCTGGCCATTTGCTGCAGTCCCATGGGAGGCCTATTAGTGAAATTTTCCTCCATCCTCCCTCTCTCCATCCCACCAATCACCCTCAAATGTCACAGCTGAGCCTTGTGAACAAAGCTGACGGCACAGGATAGAGGAGAAATGAGTAGGAGACAAGAAGGCAGCAAGGAAGGAGGGAGAGATGGCATGAAAGGCCTTGAAATTGAACTGGGAAACTAGCTCCTCTCCCTTCCACCCTGCTGAGGCTACAGGCCCATAGCAGGCACCAGCTGACTGCCCACTGTTCCTGTTCATTTCATTTCCACCCGTAATCATTAAGCATCAGCTTCATGCCAGACACTGTGCTGGGGAGGGAGAGCCAATCAGATTATTATATTAGGGAGATAAAAGATAATTCTAATAGGCTCTGGGGCCCTGAAGATTTGGGACACTGTCTGCTGCTCAGTTTGAGCTCTCCAGTTTACAGCAAAGTTCCCCGGCACCTACAGTAAATGTTGTTGAATGAATTCAAGATTCCTTGAATATTCTTGTGGCATCGCATAGTAAGGACTGAGCGAGGCACGGTTGAGAGTAGCAATCGGGGCAGGAGGTAGCAGTGCACAATGGTGTTTAGGAATATGGACTCTGCAGTTAGACTGCCTGAGTCTGGCTGTACTACTTATTAACTGTGTGACCTTGGGAAAGTCACTTCGTCTCCCTGTGACTCAGTTTCCTCACTCGCAAATAGGAATTGTTCTGAGGATAAAAAGATGTATATAAAGTGACTAACATAGTATTCTGCAAATAGTAAATACTGGAAGAGACCATTATTGGGCTAGAACAGTTGCAGTGGGGATGGGGCATAACAGAGAGATGCAAGAGATGCTTCACTGGTTGAATCAACCCGACTTGGTGGCTGGCTGGATGTGGGAGAAGGAGGAATGTAGGGTATCAGGCTCCTTGCTTAGGCAGTAGTGGAGTTTGGGAACAGGGAGCTGAGAGAGGCAGAGCAGGAGGAGAGGCCCCCTGGGGCAGGAAGGGAGTATGAGGTTCCTGTGAAGACCCAGGAAACTATGGGCTCACCTTGTGTAGAGCTCAGCAAAGAGGCCGAGGTGGGGAAAATCAAGCCCAGAGTCAAAGCCTGGTCTGAGAAGCCCCCTTCACCTTCTCACCCTCCTGAGCTATCCATGGGAGCCGCTGCCACCTGCTTGAAGGGAATGGGGGAGGGTTCAAGGAAGTCCATGCTCTGGCAGGAGCTCATTGTCCGAGTAGAGTGTGTTAAGGGGTCCTGCTGTTTAGTTTCCATCATCTGTACCAAGGTGTGGGCAAATGGCTGTGGATATGAGTTTTTCCCCCTTTATAGGAGGTGTCAGTATGTTTCAGAGGCAGGACTGCAGAGTGGTAAAGCACACAGGGTAGAAACCACCTGGGCAGAGTCACTCATGGCTCTACCACTTCCTAGTATGGGACCTTGGGCAAGTCATTTAACCTCTTTGTGTCTCAGGTCCCTCATCTGTAAAATGGAATAACAAAAATAACAACCTTATCTCATAGGGTTGTTGTGACAATTCAGTCAGTGAATATATACAAAGTATCAAGAACAGGGCCTGGTGCATGTTGACTATTCTTATTATTATTTATCCGTCTTAACACACCTGCCAAGCATTTAATGACAGTCAGAGGAGGGTGGAGGCAGTACCAGGACATGGCATGATTGTTACCATCTTGCTTGCATGTGTTCCTCAGACACATTCCCAGTCCTCTGCCCCTTCTAGGCCTCAGCCTTGATCAAATATCTGCTGAGCAGTAATTCTACTGGCCGGTCCCCATCCAGGGATCCTGAGAAGGCAAAAACCTGCCCCGTCATCTGCTTTGATGGCAGGCTGGGGGCCTTGCCTGTTAGAGATAGGACAAGCTAGAAATGGGACACATAAAAGATCTACTCCCTATGATCTCCCCAGGCTAGGAGCCAATAGGTAATCACCCCAGGTCCTCTTCTCAATCTCCCCAGAGAGGGGGAATGAAAAATAGATGGAAAAAAGAAAGGCAAGAGTAGTGTTGAAGGGGAACATAGGTGGGGGAGTGGGTTGGGACAGTTTCATTTTCACTGATTTGAGTGATCCTTGGCTCCCTGAGGCTCCCCCACACCTCAACACAAACATATTCAATTTCCCCCCCGCCTTTTTTTTTTTTTTTGAGATGGAGTTTCGCTCTGTCGCCCAGGCTGGAGTGCAGTGGCATGATCTTGACTCACTGCAACCTTCGCCTCCCGGGTTCAAGAAATTCTCCTGCCTCAGCCTCCTGAGTAGCTGGGATTCCAGGCACACGCCACCACGCCTGGCTAATTTTTGTATTTTTAGTAGAGACAGGGTTTCACCATGTTGGTCAGGCTAGTCTTGAACTCCTGACCTCATGATTCACCCCCACCTCAGCCTCCCAAGGTGTTGGGATTACAGGCGTGAGCCATTGCACCTGGCCTCAATTTTCCTTTTTTGAGTAGACTCTCCTAGGCAGTCTAGTCTACATTAGAAGAATAGAATACATACAGAGTATACGCAGTATACCATGGGGAGTACGTAGAGACAGACAACCTGGATTCATGCCCCAGCTCCACCATTTACTAGCTGTGTGACTTTGGCAATTTCCTTAATATCTGAGCCTCAGTTTCCCCATCTGTGATGTGAGGATAACAGAAGTACATACCTCACAGGATCATGGCAGGGATTAAACACATGGAAAGCACTTGAAAGAGTGCCTGCACATGATTAGCTTTTGTAGCTCTGCTGAAATGTCTACAGGTATACAAGTGTCCTGCCTCACTCCCCAGCATCTTCCACCTGCCCAGAGTAAGGGCAGCAGGAATAGGAAATAGGGGACCCCTTTGTGACCCAACTGCCAGTCTCAGGAAGCCTTCCTGCAAGAACTTCTAGGCCAGGGCACTGGCCCCAGCAACCCGAAACTCATGACTCCATCCCCCTAACTCTTCCCCATGCATACCTGTGACTCCCAACTTGTCATCCTTTCCTGTCAGTTTCCAGGTTGCTCTTCCTTCTTCCAAATTACCAGAACTTCGTTGAATGGATTTGGGTCTGAGGTCAGATTTATTCTCAGGCTTTCCTCCTTCCCCTGAGAGGCATTTAAAACTCCACCAGCGTTTCTTAATGTGTGGACACAGCAGATGACCTGGGGTGTTTGTTCAAAATACAGATTTTCCATTTCATGCCAACAGGATTGAATATGAATTGCTGGGGACGGAGCCTGCATTTTAGTAAGCTTCTGGGAAACATTTTTTATACATGTATACATTAAAAATGAGATTTTAATCACAATTAAAATTTCTCTCCCCACTTTCAAGAAAATAATAATTGGTGGAGGATGGGGGCTTGGCATCCCAAAATTGGGAGTATAGGCTTCTTAGAGCTACCTCTTCCCAGTCTTCTCCTCACTTTCAAGAAAATAATCATGGTGGAGGATGCGGGCTTGGCATCCCAAAATTGGGGTATAGGCTTTTTAGAGATACTTCTTCCCAGTCTGGGCTGGCTCAACAGCAAAGGGAAAAGGGAAGAGAAGGAGCAAAAAGTCCTAAAAAGCTGGGGGTGGGGCGTTCACCTCCTTCCAAACCCTCATTATCGTCCTGAATTACGGGTCGCTGTCCCCGGCCACTGGCTCTCCACCCTCTCAGGAGTGGGGCGAAGAGGCCCGCGCTGGGCCATTTGCACAGTGGTGGAAACTGAGGCCCAGGCTTGCCTCAGTAGCAAGCCTGCTTAGCAGGGCGCTGGAATTCCCGGTCTCTGCCTCAACCTACCCGGCCACCAGGGAGCGCGCGGTATGGGGCGTGGTACTCGAACACCTTCTGCTCCCCTGGAAGCTCTGCCACAACCCCAATCTCCTCTTAGGGCCCCTATCCGTTCTGGAGAGCAGTCCTCCAGTCCCTACCCGTTCTGGAGAGCAGTCCTTCCTCTCCAGCCTCAGTTTCCTCAACTGCTCCCGGTGTGTGTGTGCTGGGGCACGGGGCAGTGGGGCGTGGGTCTGGGAACGGAACTGTGGCAGGCAAGGCAGCGGGATTCCCCGCGGGAAAGCCGCCTATTCCCTCCCCCGGGCGGCTGGAGACCCTGAACCGAAACAGGAGGCAGACACCCCCGGCCGGGAAGCGGCCCCAGCCCGGATTTCCCTCCCGGGTGGGGCCGCAGTGACTCACCCCCTCCCCCCTTTCCCCGGTTTCCTTGTTTGCATTTCTCCTCCCGGCCACGTGGCGGCCAGTGCAGCCACTCACCGCCGGATCTCTGACACCCCGGCCGTTGCGGCCTCCTCCGCACACTTCGGGGCCGCTCCTGCCCCCTGGGGATGCTCTGGGCTCAGGCGGATGTCCACTCTGGTACCCCCGGGTGCGGACTCCAAAGCCTGCCAGTGCCGGCCCCCTTCCCCTACGCATTCCTCTACCGTAAGGCAGGGCGCCTCCACCCCGCCCCCTCCGCCAGTCCCGGGGAGGGGAAGGGGGCGGGCAGCGCAGGGGGTGTGACAGCTCCCGCCCGGACCGGTGCCAGCGCAGCCTTGCTTCAGCGCCCGGTGCCAGCTGGCTCCTTCGTCTGAGACGAAGGCGGAGGCTCGGGGCTCCTTGTCGCCGGTGGCTGGGTGGCGTCCCCCCACCACGCCCCCACCCCTCTGCTCACCCAAGAGGAGCCTCTCCACCGAGCCCTGCATCCTGCTGCCCTGGCAGCCAGTCCAGCTAGGCACTGGCCCAGTTCACTGTACCTGGACTTACCCACTGGCACCCTCCGGATCCCCTTATCAAAGCTGATGGGGGTCGCTGGGGACCCCCCAGCCTTTTGCTAGAGCCTGCACGGCTGTGCGAGCTTGAAAAGAAACATGAAGGTGGGTAAGGTGGGGTCAGGGTTGAGGAGGAGCAGGAGAGGGTGGGAGAGGAAGGTGACACGGTGGGGAGTTTGGGTGGGAGAGAGAGGGTTAGTCAGGGCTGAGGAGGAGAGGAGAAGGGTTTAAGCCGAAGCTGCATTTCTGGGAGACCTAGTGAATCTATAGCTTCATACTGGGAGGTAGTGGAGATCCCTGCAGGGGCATGGGCAGTGAGATGGGACAGAATTCCAAAGAGGACTAAGAAGGGCCTGATCTTTTCCAAGAGCCAGCTGGAGACCCCTAAGTGCGCCAGACCGGCAGGCCCCAGTGAAGGTCTTCCTGTTCCTCCCCCCAGCTCCTGGCAGGGTTGCAGCACCTCCGCCTGACCAGTCCAGAGGACTCTAAGGAAGTAGTTCTGCCTGGGGCAGTTGTACTGTGGTCCAGCCGCCCCAGTCGCGTCCCATGGCTGTCCACTTTCCTCCCCGTGTCACAGGTGGGCTGGCCAGGTGAGAGCTGCTGGCAGGTGGGCCTGGCTGTGGAGGATAGCCCAGCTCTGGGAGCACCGCGGGTGGGAGCCCTCCCTGACGTGGTGCCGGAGGGGACACTACTCAACATGGTGTTGAGAAGGATGCACCGGCCCCGAAGCTGCTCCTACCAGCTGCTGCTGGAGCACCAGCGTCCGAGCTGCATCCAGGGGCTGCGCTGGGTGAGTACCTTTCACCTGCCCAGGTGCTAGGGCCAGTACCAGAGCTAGAGGGGGGCCTAGATCATGGCTTGGCATGCTGCTGGTGGCCCACCTTGCTCTGGGGGTGTAGAGTGGTACAGCTGCCGTGGACACTGGGTCAGGAAGCTTGTCTGCAGTGTGCGTGGGTGGCTCACACAGCTGCAACGTGTGTGTGTCTGTGTGTGTGTTCTGCCCAGATGTCTCTGGGCATGGGGGGAAGGGGAAAGGGATTTGTTGTTTATCTGTCACCTCAGTGAGCCGGTATTGAGTTAGGTACTTGCGTGTTCTTTCCAGGTGGAGGTGGGAGGTATGGGGGCCGGGTCAATGGGTTGGAGTGAGGTAAGCTTGGTTACAGTTCTGGGTGCGTCACCGTGGCAACATTCTCCTTTAGTGAGTTACTGAACTGTGCTAATTCTGCGTTTTGGTCTTAGGGTGAGGTGATCATGTGGACACTGCTTGGTACCTGCCTTTGGGGGGCTCAGGGAAGGATTCGGAGACATTTGGAGAATCTGAGATCACCAAAGTGCCCTTTGCTAGTGAGAAACATCTCTGGACCTGAAAGAATGAAGGAGAGAGCAGGGAGGGGAAAGAATGGTGGGATTTGGGAGGCAAGATAATGGCTGTACTATCCAAATCAGCAGAGAAGCTATCCCCAACCATCCAGACTAAATAGAGTAGCTTAGCTTGAGATTCAGTTATGTCTCCACTGCGTGTGTCCACCCAGGTTTCGCTATGTTGCCTAGGTAGGTCTTGAACTCCTAGGCCCAAGCAATCCACCTGCCTTGGCCTCCCAAAGTGCTGGTATTACAGGCGTGACCCACTGCGCTTGGCTGGGAGAGTTCATTTCTTTTTTCTTTTCTTTCTTTTTTTTTTTTTTAACCGGAGTCTTCCTCTGTCACCAGGCTGGAGTGCAGTGAAGCAATCTTGGCTCACTACAGCCTCTGCCTCCCAGGTTCAAGTGATTCTCCTGCCTCAGCTTCCTGAGTAGCTGGGGCTACAGGTACGCGCCACCACGCCCAGCTAATTTTTGTATTTTTAGTAGAGATGGGGTTTCACCATATTGGCCAGGATGGTCTTGATCTCTTGACCTCGTGATCTGCCCACCTCGCCCTCCCAAAGCACTGGGATTACAAGCATAAGCCATTGCGCCTAGCTGAGAGTTCACTTCTTATTGGCAAGTCCTTTTGAGTGGAATAACCACCACCCTCTCCCTCCTTCCCCCTACCTTGCCCAACTGCCATTTACAGTGAGGCTGAGTTGAAAAAACTGAGACCTACCAAGAGGAGGGGCTCCTCTTTGCAATCAGAATTGAGAGGAGAGTCCATGTGTCAGCCCTGGTAGAGCTGTTCTCTACTAGGGTCTTCCTTATCATGAGCCTGGGTCCTCCTCCGCTACCCTTCTGGCTCTCCGGCTCTCCGGGTCACTGGCTGTAGCTATTGCCTGGAGCCAGTGGGCTGGAACCCTCCCTCCCTCCTTCCCTCTTGGGCTATAATTATTTGTGCATTTCCTGTCCCCTTCCCAGCTTGTGGAAGCAAGGTAGGGGGTAGGGAGAAGGTCAGGTGCCAGGACAATGGGTCACTGGAGGATCTCCTGGGACCTGAAGTCTGGGAGGGAGTGGAGGAGGCCACCAAGCTGTCTCCTGACTCCCCACAGCCCCCAGAAATGAAGGGCTGGTGTGCATGGGAAGGCCAGAAAGGTGGGGGTAAAGGTTGCTGGAGTGTAAATGGGGTCAAAGGCACCAAAACAAGGCCTTTCCGTGCCAGGTGGGCGTTGGTGACTAGAGGGAACTTAGATTTTTAGTGTTTAGAGGCAGGCGGCCACTCCCTCTTCTGATGACCAACTTTGGGGACTGGGGTGGGGAGGTTTCATTCCATCATGCCTATATTTGAGAGGCTCTGGGTACCTGTGAAGCTGTACTTCTTACCTCTTGATGATACCTTTAGCCCAGGGAAGGCTTCCGTGAGGGAATGAGTGCCAGCTGTGAGCATGCACGCCCATGGTGAAGGGGTGGAGCCCGAGTCCCAGGAAGACAGCACTGCCAGTTATTGAGGCCAGACCTCCCTCTTCGAAAGCCAAGGGGAAAACCCATCAACCTCCCAGAGAAGAAGTCTGAAGACAGCTCTTTCTGTTCCTACCTAGACTAGGACAAGAGAAAATGAAAGCGGGTTACAGTAGGAGGGCTTGCAGTTAGATACAGACTAAGATAAGACTTAACAGCTATTGCAAAGGTGACACTGGAATGGGATGGAAGAACATCTTTGGAAAATAAGAGGGGGAGGTGAGATCTTGTCTGATGTCCGGGGGCAGGGGCAAGATCAGAGTGACCTGTGGTGGGTTCTACTAGCTCAGGGAAGTCTGAGATGATTCTCTTTGTGTGACTGTTCTTGGGGAAGTGGCCCTGTTTTGTAACTCCGAGAACGCACTTTCATTCAACCTATCCAAATAATAGTAGTAGTTAATAGTTATACAGTACTTATGTGCCAGACATTATTGAAAGAGGTTTGCCTTTATCATATCAAATAATTCTCACAACAGCCCTGTGAGATAGGTACTAATGTCATCATCTCCATTTTATAGATGTGAAAACAAAGCCACAGAGAGGTTAAGTGACAGATTCAGAGTTACGCAGCTGCTAAGTGGCAAAGCTGGGCTTTGGTCCCAGGCAATCTGGCTGCAGAGTCCAAGCTCATAACCACATAACCACCATGCTGCACTTCTCTCTTGCTACAAACAGTAACACTGACACCTTAAGGCATCATCCTGGCCCCATGCACCCTTCCCCTGTCCCACCACAAGCAGCCCTAGCTTGACACCTTAGCTATGGCCCAAGGGAACTGGTCTGACAGGTCCCCAGGCTGTCTGGCTCTGTGCCTGTCTCTCCAGCCCAGCTCTGACATTCAGTGACAGGGAGTGAGGGCGGGGCAGGCCACAGTGCTGGTGCCAGGGGAGTTAGTGCCTCCTCTTCCGCCCTGAACCCTTTCTGTTCAGGAATGAGAGGGGGGAGTGGGTGAGGAGGACCTTCACCTTGACTCATATCAGCTGCTTCTTCCCAACTGAGAACCCTGAAACTGACATGACTAGCATTGTATTTTTTTGCACTGTGTCCTGGTAATAGGGCCCATCATGAAATAATAACATCTGATCAAGTCAACTAAACTTACTAAGTAGTTACTATGATCCAGGCACCATTCCAAGTACTTTATATTATTAACTTTTTGATCCTCATAACCCTTTGTGATAGGTACTATTCTTATCATCAACCCCAGTTTACAGATGAGGAAACCGAAGCACTGCAAACTTCAGTAATTAGCACGAGCTCACACAACCAGATGGTAACGCAAAAGCTAGGATTTGAACCCAAGCATCTGGCTGCAGAGCCGACACACTTGACCACTGCCCTTGAATAGCAGCCCTCTCTCCGCCCCATCCTAGAAGGTTGCCAGGCACACAAACATCCTGGGGGCACAGAGAGGGTAGAATAACAAACCTGTCTATCTTTGTCTAACCCAGTGGTTTCCAAACTTACTTGCCCACAGAACTTGCCTGAAGGCAGAATACCTCTACTGTCTGTGCCTATAGCACAAAGCTGAGGAAACATGGGAATAGGCATAATGGAAGACAGTAGGGCATAATGCTAAGAGCATGGCCTTTGGAATCAGACATAGGTATGAATCCTGGTGCCCTTATTGACCAACAGTTAGGGCAGGTTATAGAACCTTGGAGCTTTCTTTTCTCTAGCTGTGAAATAGGAAACAAATACCTACCTCTGGGGTCAGCACCAGTAGCAGAGTTATTCAGTAGAATCTTACCTTTCTAAATAGTTGTGTGATCTCTCTGGGCTTTTGCTTTCCTTGTCAAAATGAGAGGGATTCCTTAAAGTCCCTTCCTCAGTGCTCATGGACTAGGGCCATTCTCTGACCTGCATCCTCATCCCCTGGGGGAGGACAGGAAATGACCAACCTGGCCACGTGACCCAGCACCACCCCTCCTAATGTGCCCTCTCCCAGGTCAGAATAATACCAGGAAGGGGGCTGGTGCTGGAGCCTGGGTTGTGGGCTCCAATGGGAGTTGGGGCAGGGACTGGGGCCACCTGGGCATTTTGATATGAACAACAACAAGTCATTAGCACTCAGGCACTGTTTGTTCCAACACAGGGGGCTGGCTGGGTAGCATTCCTGCCCTTCCTCCCTTCCCTGGCTCCTCCTCCTTCTCATTTCCTGTCGTTAAGTCTCCAGGGCTCTGTGTCTGGCACTGGGCTGGGCCCCATGACCCGGGCAGGGATACCCTTGGGACACCTAGTGACTTCCGCCCAGCCCTGGGCCAGGCGCCTGCGCATGCCAGACCTCAGGCCTCTGCTTGGGCACGCAGTGCCAAGATGCCTGTGCCCAGGGCCCTGCCAGCACCAGGACTGGTTGTACTGCAACTCCCCAGCAGGTCCTTTTCAGGGACCTGAGGCCAGATGGGAAGCTAGGAGAGAGGTGGCTGGTGAGGGGAGAGGAAAGGGGCAGGTGGGGTGGGTGTAGGGAGACTGAGAATGGGAGCACTTCTGGGTGGGAACTTGAACTTCTCCACAGCTGTCTGGCTGTCCGAAGTATGCGCAACTGAGTTACACAAGGTACCTCACCTCCAGGCTTTTATTTCCTTGTAAGTGACAGAGGACAGACAATGCCTGCTCTGCCTATTTCACATCTGATCCTATTTTACATGAGATCCAATGAAATCAAGGGGGCGATTGTGCTTTGTAAACTGTAAAGTGCTTTGTAAACTGTAAAGTGAGCCCTTTGAGAGGGCTCGTAGATGGTAGAGCATCCTGTCCAGAGATGTCCATAAACCCCAGGTTCTCAGGTGGTAGGAAGAGAAGGGTCGTGAGGGGCTTTCATGGCCATTATTCCAGGGCATACAGGCCCGGGAGTTCCAAATGGCTTGTTACCAAGGGCAGGGAATCCTTACTAAGCAGTGTTTCCATGATAAAGTGCATCTTCCTGAGCCAGTCCTGTGTGCCACCAAGGACTTATTCACTCTCGCAGGGCACGGGCTAGCAACATCTCAGAGAAGAAAGACGCTTTCCAGCAAGCAGCCCCACCCTAATGCCTCACAGATGAGTACTAGCTAACATGTGCATACAACTATATGCCAGGCAATGCTTTAAACATTCGATGTGTAGCAACTCATTTAATTCTCCCAAAACCTCATGAGTCGGTATTATTAGTGCTTTGTAGATTTTACAGTTCAGGAGACTCAGGTAGGGAGGGAGAGGTTAAATCACTTGTTTCAGGTCACATCTGCCATCAGTGGGGAAGCAGAGATTTTAATCCAGGAGCCTGGCTCCAGGGTTTGTGTTTTAACTACCAGGCTGATCCGAGGCCCAGAGATGGCAAGACACCTGCTCATGGGCCTGTGGAAGGACACAGAACCTGGCTGGGGATCAGGTCTGTGACCCCAGCCCAGGAGCAGATGTTCCCAGGCCTCCTGAGCTGCTCACATCCTGGCTCCCATCTCACAGGTCTTCTTATCTCATGTCCTCATGCTCCTTCCAGCTCCCTCACTTCTTTCCCCCAACAGGGGCAGTTCACCTGGGGGCGTGGGCACACCTGGGCCCTGAGTAAGCAGAATGGGTGTCTTAGGGCTCTCAACTGTAGGGAGGCAGTCCTTGGGTTGTGTTTGGTGATCAGGATGGCAGGGTGGGAAGAGGCGATGCCCGGGGCACAGGGTGCTGAGTGAATATTTGTTTATTTGCTGAATGAGTGGCCACATAGATGCATTTGGGGTTGGGGCCTAGGCAAGAGTGGGAGTGATGGGGGAGGGGAGGTGTCCAAGAGCTGGGCTTGAAGACCTCACACTGATGTGCACGCTTTCCCTGCTGCCCCCAGACACCACTCACCAACAGCGAGGAGTCCCTGGATTTCAGCGAGAGCCTGGAGCAGGTAGAAGCCTGGGCAGGGTGGAGCTGGGACAGGCAGCACCATGAGGGGTTCAGAGCCTGAACTGCTGTGCCCTTCCTCCCTCTAAGGCCTCCACAGAGCGGGTGCTCAGGGCTGGGAGGCAGCTGCATCGGCATCTGCTGGCCACCTGCCCAAACCTCATCCGAGACCGGAAGTACCACCTTAGGCTCTATCGGTGAGTGGAGGCCCTGCTGCCTCCTTGCCCAGCCTCACTGCTTTCTCTCCGTTCCACTTTATGTCAGGCACCTGGGCCTCACCCTGCTTCTAGCACAGGGACGAACCAGGCTTGGGCCTCGGAGGGTGCCTTTCTAATGCATAGTTCCTCCCTCTCCCTGCCACCCTCCTTCCACTGGCCTGTCCCCTTCTACCTTCCATAGGCAGTGCTGCGCTGGCCGGGAGCTGGTGGATGGGATCTTGGCCCTGGGACTTGGGGTCCATTCCCGGAGCCAAGTTGTGGGAATCTGCCAGGTGCTGCTGGATGAAGGTGCCCTCTGCCATGGTGAGCCCGAGCCCAGGGTGGGGTGCCCTGGGCTGGGCTGGGCAGTGAGGGGGACAGGACAGGGCAGTCCTGGGAAGCAGGCACTACTTGGGGCGTGCTGAGGGGTGGCATTGCAGTGGGGTTTCATACCCACATAGCCTCAATTTCCTCTCCTCCCCCACGCCTGGGCCTCTGCCCCCCAGTGAAACACGACTGGGCCTTCCAGGACCGAGATGCCCAATTCTACCGGTTCCCCGGGCCCGAGCCCGAGCCCGTGGGAACTCATGAGATGGAGGAGGAGTTGGCCGAAGCTGTGGCCCTGCTCTCCCAGCGGGGGCCTGACGCCCTGCTCACTGTGGCACTTCGAAAGCCGTGAGTCAGAATCCCTGCACCCCGTGACCCCAGGCCTCACACAGCACTCAGATTTCACGGTTTCTCAGATTGATCTCTGGGGGCATCCCTTACCTGCTGTGGAGGGAAGGGAACCTGGCTGGCCCAGAAGCCCCTGGCGCTGACTGCCACAGACTCACTGTGTGACCTGGATCCCTCCACACTCCCAAACCCCCCCAAGTCAGTTTCTTCCTCTGTAAATGAGGATGTTGGACCAGGGGGATCTCTGAGGACCCTTCCCACTCAGAGACACAGTTGTGGCTGAAAGCAAGTGGGTTTTGGAAACTGCAGTCCGGTGGGTCCAGGTTCAAATTCCAGCTGGACTGGCTACTGGCTGGGTGACCTTGAGCCTCCTCATGCTAGTTCCTGTTCTGTCAAGTGAGGATAATAGAACCACTCCTTAGGGTTGTTGTGAAACAATGCATGCAAAATGCTCATCACAAGCGCTGCCACATGTGCGCACTCAGTAAAGGTTAGCTGCTGCTGATAACTGTCACTGCTGAGGCACCGTCTGGCACAGGCATCGGCTGGGTGGGTGGAGTGGCTCCCTGCACCTGACGGGCCCACAGTTCACAGTGTGCTCCCATTCCTCCTGTCCCTGCAGCCCAGGTCAGCGCACGGATGAAGAGCTGGACCTCATCTTTGAAGAGCTGCTGCACATCAAGGCTGTGGCCCACCTCTCCAACTCGGTCAGTCCTGCCCCTCCCAGCCCTGCCCCGTACCAGGCATCTTCTCTTCCTGTGACTTCCCTGAAACTCCAACTGCTGGGCCAGAGGGCATTTCTCCACTTCCATCTATGGCTGGAAATTTTCAGTCTGATTTCTTGCCCCCCGGCGCTGCCCTGTCTGAAAATCCTTCCGCCTCTCTCAGCCCATTTTCTCCACTTGCTTTGTCTCCTGCTGAATCCTGGGAACACCTGACCTGGCCACATCTTTGTCCCCCAGCACTTGTGTCTTTGGACCTAACCACACCCCTAGCAAAAGCCTGGCTGCTCTGCACATGAACTTGTCGCCACCGACTCTCCTATCTCCACCACACAGGTGAAGCGAGAATTAGCGGCTGTTCTGCTCTTTGAACCACACAGCAAGGCAGGGACCGTGTGTAAGTCCAGCAGGGCATAAGAAGCCAGGCACAGGGCCTGGACATGGGCAGAAGGATGTGTGAAGGAATGGTAGGTGCCAGGAGGGCCCGGTCTGAGGTATGCTTCTGTCAGTGTTCAGCCAGGGGGACAAGGGCACTTCGTGGTACATTATCTGGAAGGGATCTGTCAACGTGGTGACCCATGGCAAGGTGAGCCCTCCCTCCTCCCCACCCCAGTGCCCTGGGTCCTAACTGCTCCCTGGTCCATGTCCTCATGGGCAGTGCCTTTGTTGATCTACTGCTGCTGACCCCGTGTCTCCTGTGTGGGTTGTTCTCCTGCCGTGGGTCTGTCCTGGCAAGAGCTGGGGGCGGCGGGGGTGGCAGGGGCGGGCTGAGACTGAGGCCTGGCTGCAGGGGCTGGTGACCACCCTGCATGAGGGAGATGATTTTGGACAGCTGGCTCTGGTGAATGATGCACCCCGGGCAGCCACCATCATCCTGCGAGAAGACAACTGTCATTTCCTGCGTGTGGACAAGCAGGACTTCAACCGTATCATCAAGGTGCTACTGCTGGGGTTGGGGAGGGCAGGGGCCATTCGTCCAGAGAAGTGATGTGGAGAGAGGAGTAGGGACCAGAGCAGAGGGCCTGTAAGAAGCAGGGCAGGTAAGAGATGCTGGGCTATGACAGCTGGCAGTGGGACCATGGCCCTGGGTGTGTGTGAGAAGGTGAAGCCCATAAGGCACAGAAGGAGTTCAGTGAGACCAGTGACTTCAGGCTCAGTGTGGGAGACCAGGGGAAGGATGGGCGTGCAGGGGGCGGGGGACTAGGCTGTAGGGGAGGCAGGATGCATGGAAGGTAGGGAAGGCTGAGGAGGTGGAGCCAAAGTCGGAGGTGGGAGAAGGGCTGTGGGTCCCTGTGGGACCCTCATGGGGCTCACGGGCTGGAATGAAGGAGGTAGATGAGAGGGTCTAAAGCTGGAACATCATGAGTTGAGCATGGGATGTGGCCTGTTCTCCAGGATGTGGAGGCAAAGACCATGCGGCTGGAAGAACATGGCAAAGTGGTGCTGGTGCTGGAGAGAGCCTCTCAGGGCGCCGGCCCTTCCCGACCCCCAACCCCAGGCAGGAACCGGTAATACACCTGCCATGCTCCCTCTCCACACTGTCCCTCCTTTCATTTCCCAATCTTTGCTCCCTTCCCCTGTGTCATATCCCTGCCCTCTGGCCACTTGTGGATGGAGAGGTATTGAGGGACCAGGATGTGCCTGCTGAGCCAGTCTCCTCCCTGCCCTAAGGTGGGACAGGGCTGGCTAATCGAGAAACATGATGTAATTGATTATTGATGTCTGCCCAGGTGTGGAAGTGGGGAGTAGTGGCACCAGTGCCAAAGATTGGCCATTTCTGCTAGGTATACAGTGATGTCTGGCACCCCAGAGAAGATCCTAGAGCTTCTGTTGGAGGCCATGGGACCAGATTCCAGTGCTCATGACCCAACAGGTAAGGGCAAGAGACACCCTGCCTGCTTTCTGACTCATTGGGTGGTCCATGGAGCCTGGGAGAGAGCCAGGTACCCTGCATCTGACGTCACCGAATGCTGGATTGGTCTGTACAGAAGTTGGCAATAAGTCCTCTTACCTGTGCTCTTGGCTTAGTGGGGAGCACTATCACAGGGGCTGGACACTGCTGGGACCTTGCAGGTGGTGGGATGTGGGGAAGGGTCCTTCCAGCTGTCCATACACCTGTGCTCAGCAGACTTGGCCTCTGAAGCCTCCTCCCATCCCCTCACCCTGTCATACAGAGACATTCCTCAGCGACTTCCTCCTGACCCACAGGGTCTTCATGCCCAGCGCCCAACTCTGCGCTGCCCTTCTGCACCAATATCCTTCCAGCTCCAGGGGGATGGTGTGCATGGGGATAGGATGGTGCGTGGGGTTGAGAGAAAATCTCACCAGCGTGGCTGTGCTGAGCCCTTTAAATGCCAGCCTGCTGCCAGGCCCAGCTTGCCAGGGGCCCTGGGCATCCTGCCCCTCCTTTGCCTCAGGTGGGTGGTCCTGCTTGGATGTTGTGGTTCCCTTGACTGGTGCCCACCTTCCATGTGGAGCCTGCGGGTGGCAGCGAGCAGGAGCGCAGCACCTACGTCTGCAACAAGAGGCAGCAGATCTTGCGGCTGGTCAGCCAGTGGGTGGCCCTGTATGGCTCCATGCTCCACACTGACCCTGTGGCCACCAGCTTCCTCCAGGTACCTGGGAGTGAGGCACAGCGGGGCTGGGCTGCCCGGGGTGGATGCAGCTACAGCCATCTCAGTGAATCTTGGCTCTTCTTAGAAACTCTCAGACCTGGTGGGCAGGGACACCCGACTCAGCAACCTGCTGAGGGAGCAGTGGCCAGAGAGGCGGCGATGCCACAGGTGATGCTTTGACTCTGTTAATTTGTCATTTCCATAACTGGCAGTGCCATGGGGACCAAGAGCATACGCTCTGGAGTCAAGCACTTGGCTTCAGATCCAGGCTGCACCACTTACTTCAATTCCTTGTTCTTATCAGTCCCCTTGCTGTTCACCCTCACACCACATGTCCATCCATTCTCATGCATCAGGCACTCATTCATTTATTCATTCTCATATCTTGAGTGCACCTGCTGTTCTCACTTCCTCCATTGGGCATGCATTTATTACCAAATACCCTCAGTGCCAGCTTCTGCCAGTCCCGCCCGGTACATTTCCTAGACTTTACCTTCACCTTTGCAGATATTCCCACGGGAGCAGCTGAGATTCAGGGGGGTTGGGAGCTCATCTGAAACAGCACTTGATCTGAAACCCTGGGTCTGCATCTGCCTTTAACTTTTTCCTTCCGCTCCTGGCCTTGGAAAATCACAAAGTCTGGGGGCCTGGTTTCAAGACCGTGTTTGCCCCTCTTTATGTGATACTTACCTGGTCGTGCTTACCTCTGAACCACTGGTGAGGGCCGGGGAGAATCCAGAGCCCCAAGGGCCTCCCTGCTGCAGCCCCAGGGATACCTGGGCTCACTCACCTCCCTTCTCTCTTGTCTGCAGGTTGGAGAATGGCTGTGGGAATGCATCTCCTCAGATGAAGGTGTCTGCCTGGCCCCAGTTTCTTTCCTCTGCTCCTCCTGGACTGCAGGCCCCTCCTTCGCCCCCTGACCCTGAGGGGCTCTGTGTGCGTGGGAAGCTCTCCTCCCACAGACACACCCTTGGGTCTCTGATAGGTGTTCACGGGGCCCTTGCTGCATGTGGTGCCCTGGGCCAGGCCGTGCCAGGAGGCGCAGAGGCCTAAGGTGGCCTCCCTCCTCGCCCACTCCCTGACTCAATGGGCCTTTTATTCCTTTTGGGAGGTAATTCATGCCCACAGGTAGAGCCTGGGAGATGAGGAATGGTGGCTGGAGTTGGCCCCTGAGGCCCACGGGGCTCCTGGTGGCCAGTGCTGTGGGAGCTCAGAGGAAGGCGAGGCCCCTCCCTGGAAAGTCAGAGGTGGCCCCAGGCCATTCTCAGCTGGGGCTTAAAGGGAAGCAAAGAGGGGATGAGAAGATGTGACTGCAGCCAGGATTTGGTTGAGGAATGGTGGGAGAAAGAACTGGAAAGGTAGATTAGGTTGGTGGTGGGGAGGGCTGCACTGGGAATAAAATCCAGGGGCCTCACCATCCAGCAGGCTCCCCATGGTCCCACCCTACTGTGTGTCCCAGCCCCTGCCTGCTGGAGACTCTTACTGGCTTCTTCTCCTCCGCAGGCGAAGCCCGTTCTCCCCTCAGGGCCTTTGCACTTATCCCTTAGCCTGGAAGGGTCTTTCTCTGGCTCTGCCTGGCAGGATCCTTCTCGTTCTCATCTCAGCCAAATGCTGGGTTCCCAGACAGGCCCCCTCCCGTCTCCCTATCCAGAGCACCCTCCCCTTTCTCCCCACCACGCTCTGCCTTGGTGTCCTCTGTGATTTTCTTCAAAGCACTCTCGCCATGTGGAGTTGTTTTCTTTGCCTACTTGCTTTCTGTCCTTTGGTATCTCTCCCATCCCACTGGAGAGTTGACTTCCCCCCTGCGGGCCCCCACCTCCGCTTCTCCTTGCTCACATGCTGCCTGGCTCTTGGCTGACGCTCAGAAACTGATGTGGGCTCACCCTCGCAGGCCGGGCACTGCGCTAGGTGCTGATGCTGCACTTCATTCAACCCTGGCCTGTGGGGCTGCAGTCAGGCAAGGGGCAGAGCAGTTAAACAACCTGTGATGTGCAGTGACACGGGACACTTTCCCTGAATGTGCACTGGAGTCGGCTCTTCCAACTGTAGTCCGCTCCTGAAAACGGGAGGGGAAGAGCCAACTCCAGTGCAGATTCAGGGAAAGTGTCCCGTGTAAGCGACTACTGGAGTTGAGAGCTGCAGGGGGCAAGGGTGGAGGAAGAAGAGGATTCCTGGTGGGCAAACCCAGGAGGAAAGGGAACCCAGGAGGAGGATCCCTGGAGGAGCGAGAGTAAGAGTAGGACCCCAGAGCAGGCAGGAGGTGGGCAGGGCCCCCTGGGCCAAGGACAGGGGTCTGATCTTTGTCCTAAGAGCAGTGCAAACCATTAAAGGGGTTTGAGCCAAGGTTGGCAAAGTCTGATTTGTGTTTTGAATAGGTCAGCTAAAGAGCCTGGGCTTTCTCCAGCAGACAATGGCCGCCACTGAAGTCGAGTGCAGGAGCTTCACAGGGCTCTGGTCAGGCAGATTGGAGGAGGAGGGCTGGAGGCACCTGGGAGGGAGGAGGAGGAGCATAGTTGGGCCATTGGAATAGATAAGGAGTGAGGCCTCATGGGCAGGTGGAACTGGAGTTAGCCTGGGCAGGGGAGGAGGGGTCACAGAAGACCCACTTCAAAGAAGAATCTTCAAAGCAAGATGACAAGCTACGGAAGTGTGGAGGAGCCTGGAGCTGGGGAGAATGACTGGGGAACAGAGTGGTCTGGGAGGCAGGATGCAAGGATCCGATGGGTATATGGAGTGTGAGGTAATGGATCATTCATGTGGAAGGATGCAGGGGGTGTTTGAGACCAGGGTTTGGAAGAGAGTTCAGCACTGCTGGTAGTTTTGGGAATCACCCATGTGCAGGCGACACATGAGGCAGTAAGGAACTCTGCAGGGGTCCCTGAGATTTGGAAATGTAGGGAAGAGCAATGGATTGAGGTCCGAACCTGGAGGATCTGCTATACGCAGAGCTGGGAGGAGGGACAGAGTCAGTACCAGAGTCGGAAAAAAGCAGGGTGGGAAGGGGAACCTGAGTCAGGAGACTTGCCTGGCAGGCGCTGCCCTGCCAGCAGAGGCCTGACAGTGGTTTCCATGAACTGCATCCCTGCTGTGGGCTGGGACAGGGCCACTGACACAGTATCGGAGCACAGAGGGGGAAAGGAGCAGGAGGGATTCCAACTCTGCCAGTTAGCAGCTGTGTGGCTTTGGGCATGTTACTTAACCTCTCTGAGCCTCATTTATTTCATCCATAAAATGGAAATAAAAATAATACTTTTGTCAAAGGCGCATTGTGAATATTTAGATCCTCAGAATAATGCCTGGCTTGTAGCAAATGGTAGCTGGAGGAAAAGGAAGAGAAAACCAAAGTCAGCAGCTGAAGGATTTTCATATTAGAACTGCTCTGGACCTATCTGGCAGATGCAGAAGCACACACACACGGAGGGGCATGGATTTGCCCCACCCTTAGACATGTTGTGTCTTCTCCTGGATCCTTGGTCCCAGGTGCCTTACCTGAGCTCAGGTGAATGTGGCAAGCAGAGCCCTCTGGTGGTGTGAATGCTGTGTGGTGCCCGTGCTCCTGGTGACACAGGGCCCTCACAATCCCTCCCTCCACACTCTCCTCTCATGTCCTCCCAGCCTTATTTTCTCGTTCCTCTTCCTCCCAGGCCCGGAACTTGCCTGTTTGGCTCCCCAACCAGGACGAGCCCCTTCCTGGCAGCAGCTGTGCCATCCGAGTTGGGGATAAAGGTTGGTGGTCTGTGCCAGCTGGGCACAGCCCGACATCTGCACCCTGCTGTCTCTGCCTCTCTTGTCCTGCTGTCGTCACTTTTGACCTCGGTGTGCCTGGGCCAAGGTGGCACGCTGTACTCCTCAGGGTCTGTGTTCCAGGCTGCTGGCTAGATCTGCCTCCTACATGCCTCTCTTTTGCTCAGGGCCTCCCCACCTGCAGCTCAGCCTCTTGGGGATCCCTCCCACCATTACTGCAATAGCCGCCCTCTCCCTCCTGGGGTGGAGATCAGGCAGCCCTTCCCACAGCTCAGTCTGGTCTCCTCTTCAGTCCCCTATGACATCTGCCGGCCAGACCACTCAGTGTTGACCCTGCAGCTGCCTGTGACAGCCTCCGTGAGAGAGGTGATGGCAGCGTTGGCCCAGGAGGATGGCTGGACCAAGGGGCAGGTGCTGGTGAAGGTCAATTCTGCAGGTGGTGAGTTGTGCCCCTGGATAGACCCCAAGGGAGGGTGGCCCCTCGGATCTGCGCCCAGGTCCCCCAGTCAAGATCATTGTCATCATTGTCATCTTTCTGGTCTTCCTCAGTGTGAATGATGGCTAGCATTAATGGGAGGTGGAGTGCGTCTGTTCGAAGTGCTTTTCATGCAGTGTGTAAGAGCATGAGCTCTGGAGCCTGCTGCTTGCATTTGGCACCAGCCCTTTAGCTCACCATCTGTGTGTCCTCTGGCAGGGTACTTCATCCCTCTGTGCTCAGTTTTATCATCCATAAAATGGGAATAGTAGGAGTACTTGCCTCCTGGAGGAATTGTGAGGATCAATTGAGTTCATCTATGAAAGCATTTAGAATGGTGCCCAGCACATAGTGATACATAAGTATTAGCTGCTATTATTATCATCATTTGTGTTTAGTCATTTAATATGAAATAATAACAGTCTCATGAGATACAGGTACTTTTATCCTATTTTCAGACAAGAACACTGAAGCTCAAAGGGCATGAGCTATTCCTCAAGCTCACACAGTGAGAGTAGCTGGTCTTGGAACTTAAGTAGTCTTCATTTGTTTAGTCACTCAGCAAACATTTTTGAGGATCAGCTATGAGCCAGCAATATGTTAGGAGCTGGAGATACCACAGCAGGTAAAACAGGTCAGCTTGATGGTTAAGAGCATAGACTGTGGACTCCCAGACCCGTGAAGGCATCTTAGGCTCACCATTTACTAGCTGTGTGATGCTGGGCAAGTTGCTTAACCTCTCTGAGCCTGCATTTCCTCACCTGTCAGATGAGGACTGTAATTGTATCTACCCACAGGGTTGCAATGGCTAAGTGAGCTAATGTGTGTAAAGCACTTAGCACAGGGCCTGCCACAAAGTCAGTGCTGAGAACATGGCGGGCTCAGGAGTATTAAGATGGGCCTCCAGAGAACCTGGAACATTCAAAACCACTGTTCTCTGCGGAGGGCACGGGCTTGACAGCTGGAACCCAGGGCAGACAAGAATTAGGGGCGTTCAAGAAGTGGGGATGAGAAAAGAAAAGCCTTCTCCCTTCAGGAAGTGGGGAGAGATGGTCACCTGTGTGCCCTGCCCTGGGAAGCACTGTCCTCTGCTGGCCACCTGGTGAGTTGCAGTTGCCCAAAGGTCATGTTTATTGAGACCCTACTATGTGCCAGGCACTGTTTAGAGCACTGATCTCCGAAGCACTTGGATCGACACCCATGTCAATAACCAACATTTAATTAAAACCCACACCCCACTGTGTGAATATTTGTTTGTAAGTAATACACATATATTACTACATTAATATAATAAAGATAGATAAAATAGAAATTGATGGAGTAGAAATGCAAAGCAGGTAGAAAAAGTAAACGTAAGTAGAAGAGCTCATATTTTCCCCAGGCACATGGATGATCTGATGTACCTTACTTTGGAGGCCACTGCTCTAGGGACTGGGGACTCAAGCACAGTCCCAGTCCATGAGGAGCTGATGAAAATCAACACCAAGGCTTATATAAGACACTTCCCAATTTTCAAAGGGCTTTTATACATAGCATGTACTTATAGCTACTATTTATATACATTATTTTATTTGACTTATGAAATAGTCGGGGCAAGTCTTATTGTCTCCATTTTACCAGGGAAGAAAGTGAGGCTGAGGGAGGCTCAGACCCTGCCCAGGTTCTTCCTGACGCACTGAGAATCTTTTCTCATCCTCTTGGATGTGCTTCCCTGGGCTGCGTGGCTGCGTGGGCACATGCACCTGTGTATTCTGAGCACCACCCAGGACTTCAACCCTGCTACTAGGAGAAACAACCTCTCAGCCTCCCAAACAGCACCTCCACCCTGGCATCCAGCTGGTCCCCGGCCTCCCTCCCTTCCCCCACCCAGTCCGCCTCTGCTGTCTTTGCAGATGCCATTGGCCTGCAGCCAGATGCCCGTGGTGTGGCCACATCTCTGGGGCTCAATGAGCGTCTCTTTGTTGTCAACCCACAGGAAGTGCATGAGCTGGTAGGGACCAGGCAGGGTGCCAGGGCCCAGGGAGGAGATCTATTTTGAGTGTGGCAGTGGTGGATTCTGGGGAGGGTCCCAGAGAGAAGAGGGAGGAGGGGCCTGGCTCTGGCTGCTGCTGGGTCCTCAGCACACAAAGGAGTGGGCCTCAGCTGATGGGGGAATTCCCAAGATAGTGCAGGGCAGGGGCTGGTAGCACTGGTTGGGAGCTCCCAAGGAGAAAGAGGAGGACCTGCCCTAGTTAGGGGTTCCCCAGGAGACAGGAGCCCAAAAGGAGGGGTCTCAGCACTGGGCAGCCCTATCCTCCAGCTGCTATAGCCCCTAGAGACCCTCTACTCCCCACTCCTGCCCTCCTAACCCTCCTCCTAACACGAGCATAGAGTCCTTGCCCCAACCCTCTCCCCCTACCCTGTGCTTTTCCCTGGATTCCTCAGGCAGCCCCCTGAGCACTCTCCCACCCGCAGATCCCACACCCTGACCAGCTGGGGCCCACTGTGGGCTCTGCTGAGGGGCTGGACCTGGTGAGTGCCAAGGACCTGGCAGGCCAGCTGACGGACCACGACTGGAGCCTCTTCAACAGTATCCACCAGGTGTGGGAGGCAGAGCTGGGGGAGGAGAGCAGGCGGCGGGGCGCCCGGCTCGGCTCAGCACTCGCTGACCTCTCCTGCTGACCCCACCCAGGTGGAGCTGATCCACTATGTGCTGGGCCCCCAGCATCTGCGGGATGTCACCACCGCCAACCTGGAGCGCTTCATGCGCCGCTTCAATGAGCTGCAGTACTGGGTGGCCACCGAGCTGTGTCTCTGCCCCGTGCCCGGCCCCCGAGCCCAGCTGCTCAGGAAGTTCATTAAGCTGGCGGCCCAGTGAGTCCCTGTCCAGTGGGTAGGGCGTGGCCAGAGTCCCCCGGCTACCTTTTCCTAAGCCCCCCTCTTTGCTTAGTATGTTGCCAAATCTGCCACCCTATTTGTTCCCTGGGTCCCCTGGAGCCTCTGCCTTCCCACCCATCCAGCTTGGATCTCTGCAGAGGCTGGCCTGGCTGTTGTCTGGGGGCACTGTAGGGGTGGCTGCTTCCCTTACCCTGAGGGTCTCTGGGTCTTCTGCTCACAGCCTCAAGGAGCAGAAGAATCTCAATTCCTTCTTTGCCGTCATGTTTGGCCTCAGCAACTCGGCCATCAGCCGCCTAGCCCACACCTGGGAGGTAAGTGTGGTCTGGAGGGCCCCCTCCTGAGGTCAGGCCTCAGGCCCTCCTGGGAGTGCTGGATGGGGCTGGGCCTCCCCCAGAGCAGCCGCTCATCTGCCTCCTTTTCACAGCGGCTGCCTCACAAAGTCCGGAAGCTGTACTCCGCCCTCGAGAGGCTGCTGGTGAGTGCTTCGCCCTGCCCGGCCTGGCTCTGCTAGGATCAGCTGGGCTCGGCCCTGCCCTCCAGACACCCTCACTCTTGGCTTCCCTGCAGCCCCTCTACTCGTCCTTTGTCACTTTCAGGGTTCCCAACCTCGGCCCAGGGCCTAGCTCCAGCCTGTGAGTTTGGGGAGCTGGCTGAGGAAGGGGTGTTCAGCACTAGGATAGGGGTTGCACGGTGCATTCTGGCCCTCAGTGTGTGCATGGGGGCAGGAGATCCTGTGTGAAGACTGGGCTGGAGCCTGTGGGTGTCCAGTCCTGGGGTCTGAGGTGCCAGGGCAGTGTCAGGGGCTCCAGAGCCCAAGGGCCTGGCATGGAGCGCCCGTGTGCACCAGGGCCTGTCTGCCCCTCAGGAACTCCGAGGGGCTTGCGGGCTAGACCAGTAGAAGAGGCGAGGGTAGAGTTGGGGGTGGAACCTCCCACCTCCAGGAACTTTTGAGGATTTTGAGGGTTTTGACTATTCTGGAGAGAAGCAGAGAAGAGGTACTTCATCAGCATAGCCTGGGAGCTCTTGAGAGAAAATCCACCTCGTGGGGCTCAAGGGATTCAAAGGAGTTTACTCTGCAGAGAGAGAGAGGGAGAGAGAGGGAGGGACACAGAAAGAGACAGGGATAGAAAGGGACAGAGAGGTGACAGTGACAGACTTTTCCAAGAAACCTGGGGCCCCTGTGACTAACTGCTGTGAATTTTCTCAGTGCTAATGGGAGGTTGGAAGCCCCGTGTTCGCCTGTGACAGAGCCTGGGTGAGACCTGGGGCTGAGGAGAGGCTGAGTTGGGGCCTCTGCACCTGCTGTGGGATGGGCATGTGGCCCCTCCTTGGTTGGGTGGGGTCTGTGGTGGCTTATGGTGTGTGCAACCCCCTCAGTGTGGCTTCTTCCCCTAGGATCCCTCATGGAACCACCGGGTGTACCGACTGGCCCTCGCCAAGCTCTCCCCTCCTGTCATCCCCTTCATGCCCCTTCTTCTCAAAGGTAACAGGGCTTCCTGCCTCCATCCCTCCATTCCCCCCTTCCTGCCTCCATCCCCCATCCCATGCCTATCTGTGTGTGCACCCACTCTGTTGGAGAGATTATACCTCAAGTGCTGATGCCTCAGGGAGTGCAGAGATGAATTAGGAGTTCTTAGACTGGAAGAATGAAGACATCCAGACAAATACGGGCTGCCTTCAGGGCCTAAGAGATACAAGGAAATGCTGCTGGGGCTTGGAGGGGGCAGAGGCAGGGGCTATATGGGGTGAGGTAGGCCCAAGGGAGCCGTTATGCCCTTCACATTTTCTGGGCTACAGGAGGGCAGAAGTTTGGGGCCCTATGAACAAAACCCATCTCTTTGCAGACATGACCTTCATTCATGAGGGAAACCACACACTAGTGGAGAATCTCATCAACTTTGAGAAGATGGTGAGTCCAGGGAGAGCAGGCGTTCACTACTAACATAGGTTGGAGGACATGACTGTGGCCTGGGAAGGGGCAGGGCTTGGAGGCAGCTTAAACTTGTTATGAATAATATGAGGATGAATACTTACTGTGTAATAGCCCCTGCCTTATTCCACTGCAACTGGGTCTGCCAGGGTGCCAGCCTCAGACGTCTCACCATTCAACGAGAGCCCTTCCAGCCCTCTTCTCTCTAAGCCTTTCTCTCCTGGCCTCTGCCTTCTGTCCTCTGCCTGGTCCCCGCTGGGCCTCTGGGTGTGCTGGGGCGAAGTACACATGACGCCACATAACCAAGGATCTTACAGCCCCTGATCCTTGGTTCAGAGGGAGCTTGGCCTCCCTGCTGCTGCACAGGGCAGGACAGGGTTTCTCCCTCAGGCAAGAGCTCATGCCCCGGTGTTGTCCGCAGAGAATGATGGCCAGAGCCGCGCGGATGCTGCACCACTGCCGAAGCCACAACCCTGGTGAGAGGGCGGGTCCCCGGGGTGGGAGGTCCCTCACCCTACATCCTCTGTGAGGCTCCAGGGTGGCCCTGACTCCATGACCCCTCCCCACCCCCGCAGTGCCTCTCTCACCACTCAGAAGCCGAGTTTCCCACCTCCACGAGGACAGCCAGGTGGCGAGGATTTCCACATGTAAGTGGTGGGCGATGGTGGGTGGGCAGGGAGGGGGTGCTTATGGTAGTTACCCATGGCTGGCACATCCTAGGCACTTGCCATGTGCCAGGCACGGAGCCCGGCCCTTCCATACATGATGTTGATAATGTTCAGCCTCTGTGCTCTGAGCCAGGGGGCTCTTCGGTCCCCTCACCCGTGGGGTGGGCAGGGACAGCCGTCTTTAGGAATTGGTGATGGGAAGTGGTTTGTGGGTGGTGGAGGGCAAGAAGGCAGATGTGACATGGCTCCTTGGAGGGGAAAGGTTGGGTTCCACAAAGGGGCATCAGTGCCTCCCTGACTACTCTCCTCCACCAGGCTCGGAGCAGTCCCTGAGCACCCGGAGTCCAGCCAGCACCTGGGCTTATGTCCAGCAGCTGAAGGTCATTGACAACCAGCGGGAACTCTCCCGCCTCTCCCGAGAGCTGGAGCCATGAGGAGGGGCTGGGACTGGAGCTGGAGCAGGCACTTGCAGCCAGGAAAGCCAGGGTGTGCCGGGCCAAGATACTCACAGGCTGGCCACAGCTGGGCAAGGCTCTCCGTGGAGTGGACTCGAGTCCCTGGAGCAGGCAGTGTGGAGGCAGCCATCCCCTGTGATGACTGGCAGCTAAGGAGGACCTCGGAGTGGACCCGAGCCAGGAATAACGAATGACCCAAGGCCAAGGAAGGGAGGACAGAGAGGCCCCAGGAGTGGGTGGAGAGTGGAGTGCGCTGGGACGTTGTGTGCAATAGAGAGCTCTCCACACCAGGTGTTTTCCAGATTCTGTGCCTCTGGCTTTGTTGTCCAGCCAGGCCTGCAGTTTATTTTCACAGTGGACAGAGAGAGAGAGAGAGGCTGCATGTGTGTACCGTGTGTGGCAAGGGCAGGGCCTTGGCCTGGGGCAGGGGCCCCCTCCTTTCTTTCCACAGCTTTCTTCCAACAGCAGGCAGTGGGGCTGCGGGCCTGTGCGGTGGTCCCTGAGGAGCTTTATTGTTACTGTCAACATAGTAGTATGTTCCAGGCCAGCCCAGAGGGGGCGTGGCAGGGAGGCTGAGGCCCCGCCCTCTGGGAAGGAGCTGTGGAGGAGAAGCAGCCCCATGCTGGGCACGGGCCAGACTGGGTCCAAGATCCTGATGCCACCCAGATGTGCCTCCAGGGCTCTGGCCAAAGGGCGGGCTGGAGCCTGGAGCCCCTGTCAGCAGCCAGCCAGGGTGACCATCAGCTGCCCATGGTGGTCCAATAGGACTTTACAGTCCAGATGCAACTGACAGCTTCTTCCCAACTGCAATCCCCGCTTTTCCACACTTGAGCTCATCCTGGACTGTTGGGCCAGGCTTCTGGGGTCTTCTGGGGGTGGCTTGTGATAGAAACAATGCTGAAGCTTCCGCGGAGAGCCCGTCGCTTGTTGGGGCCCAACAGACTTCCAGGAAATCAGGGTTTATCATCAGTGTTGAGAATGGTCCCAGCAAGCTCTGGTCATACGAGGTCCTCTCTTCCCTGCCCCTTCAGCACTTCCCCTAGGAACCAGCTACTGCCAGGACCCCTCTTGCGAGGCAGAGCTCACCCAGGAAGCTCCAGGGACTCCACCCTCTTGCCTTGCTATTGCCCTGAGTCCTGGCAGCAGGAGGCACTTGTCTGGCCAGAGAGAGACCTCATGGCCCCTGGCATGACTCCTGAGTAGGTATTGAGGCTGCAGGGCCTTGGGCGTCCGGAGGCAGCTGGTATGGCCCCTCTGCACTTCAGCCCCATGGATGTGGATACACAGGCCTGCTGCTTCCAGAAAGGGTCAGAGCCTTTAGCAGGGAGGCAGCACAGCTGGGCTTATATCTCAGGTCACTAAGTGAATCTGAGCAAGTCAGTGAACAGTTCTCTTCCTTCATTTCTCCACCTGTAAGCCAGGTATGATAAACGCCATACAGCGCTTAGTGACAAACACATAAAACTGTAGCTCCTGCCTCTGTAGCAGAGGTGACAGCCAAGGGCAGTCCTGTGCTATCCAGGCCTGGTAGGGGGGCAGTCTCACCTCAGGTGAGGGCTGAGGGAGAGACTGAGGTGCAGCAGATGGCAGTGGTAACCAAACCAGTTCCCTTGCCGTGGGTGGGGACACAGGAGAAGCACGGAAGCATCCGGAACTGAGCAATCAGGACAGGAGGCTCAAGCCTGGGTGAGTCAGGAGTCTGGGGGCTTTCTTTTCATCCAACCCATTGTCTGCTGGTGTCTCGGCAAAAGCCAGCCAGCCAGCCTCGGCCCTTCACCGTTCTTCAGACTCTAGGGTGAGCCCAGCCCAGCGACACAACAGAAACCAAGTGCCACGGGGGCCGGTGTCCTCCACCAGCATTTCTCCTCTGGTCACATCTACGTCCTGATGGGACTTCTCCCTCCTCCTTGGACCATCAGCTTTACAGTCCAGACCACCCTGCAGCCACCCTGTGGTCTCCCAGCTGCCCCAGTCTCGGGCAGGACGGCTTTTGAGCCTGTTGGGAGAGACCTTGCCAGGAGAATGGTGCCCAGGGCAGGCAAGAGGACACAGACTCTGGGAGCTAGAAGAGTTGCGGCCCAGGGGGCCAGGCCACTCCCAGAGGACAGGAGGCCCAAAAGCGGGGAAAGGCTCCATGTTACGGTGGCCCCATGCTGGGAGTTTGTGCTGCCTTCTGTCTCCCTGACTGCCCAAGCGTGGGGTGGTGTGGGGCAGGAGGCATCCTCTGGTGTTCCCTAGCAGCCCAGGCTGTGTGCAGGGGCTCCCATTTTGTGTCTCAGCTGCAAGAAGGCCACAAAGGGAGGAGGGGCTCATGGGACTGCTGAGAAGAAGGTGTGCAGAAAGGGAGTGTGGCCCGAGATCAGTCCTTTAAAAAGCCTCTGTTACCTGAAAGGAGGTCAAACAGAGAGGAATGGCTGCGTGTGTGTCCTACAGGGCAGGACAGGACAGAGGGAGGTCATTGTTACACACACATCTCCCCTCCTTTCCTCCTTCCCCTCCACTTCCCTGTGAAGGCCTGAGGCAGGCTGTGGCCAGGCTCAGGCCCTGACTGTGGGGTACACACCATGGAGGGCCACGCCTCCCCACAGACGGGGTGGAGTGGTCAGTGGAGCCAGCACCCTCTGCTGCTTCAGCATCTCCGCCTGGAGCCAGCTGTCCCCTCTCTCTCAGGCTCCATCCGAACAAAAGGAAGGCAGAGCCTGAGATCCGGCACCCCATCCCCCTCCACTCAGCACTGAGTTAGAGCTGGGTGGGGGCATGTCTGCCTTCACACGCTGCCTTATGGCTTTTGTGTCTCCAACAGCCCTCAGCCTCTGGCTGCTCTCCTTCCCAATAGTCACAAGATTTACCATGATAATAATAGGTTAAGACTTGAATGGTGTTTTCATCTTCTTTCATCTTCACCCTGTCTCACATTATGTTATTTTTATCCTGATGACAGAATAGGTACTACAGGTATTTTTACTCTGGTTTTACAGTCAAAGAAACTGAGGCACAGGCAGGTTTGCCCAAGGTCACATAACTGCTTAATAGCAGGGTAGACAGGTGAAGTAACTGGATGTGTATCAGCCATGCCCTTTCCCCATGCCCCCGGCACTCCCCATGACAGCTCCCTGAATCCCAACATTTTATTCTTTTGCAGGATTAGACCCAAGCATATAAATTCCTTTTTCCCTCTCTCCATTCCCACATTCTTTTATTTTCACGTACTTACTATAGGCCTTGTAGGGGCTCTGTGAACAAGACAAAGGCCAGGTGCTGTGGCTGATGCCTGTAATCCCAATGCTTTGGGAGGCTAGGCATTTGAGACCAACCTGGGTAACAAAGCAAGACCCGGTCTCTATAAAAAATAAAAATTACCCGGGTATAGTGGTGTGCACCTGTAGTCCTAGCTACTTGGGAGGTTGAAGTTGGGGGATCACTTGAGCCCAGGAGTTCGAGGTTACAGTGAGCTATAACTGCACTCGTCCTTTCTTTGGTTGACAGAGAAAGACTCTGTCTCTAAAAAAGAAAAAACCAAGACTGGTAGTTCTGGCCCTCATGGGGTCAATCATCCAGCTAGGCAGCCAAGTCTATCAGTAACAAAAGATGCCGAGGGATAAAGTCCAGAGCAGCAGAATCCCAGGGCTGCAGCATCTCAGTGCTTACCCCAAGCATTAAGGCCCAGAGCTGCTCCTGTTGGAGCATAGTTCATAGCCCCAGCTCCCCTGAGCCCTGCACAGCTCTGTCCCCTGAGATGGGGATGCTCTCCACTCATCACTGGCACAAGCCACCTGAGTAGCAGGCAGGTATGGTGGCTGGTGGCTGCAGCAAATTCTGACCTGGCAGTTGTCCTCAACCCCTTTCTCCCTTCCACAGACCTACAGGCCAGAAAGTACATGTCTTTCCAAAATGTGTCCTAGTACCCCAACCCACACTCAGTATTGAGCTCCTCCTACATCTGCCAGGCCATGGATCTATACTAAGTAAGTGTCCACCCAGGCCTGTCCAGTTGCTGCAGCCAATTCAGGCACCCTCCTCTCAGATTCTGGACTCTTCAAGACCTGAGCTGTAGCCTTCCTGCAACACAGTCTGCTGGCATCTGAGGGTGAAGGGGCTTGCAGGCCAGGGCACGGGTGACTGCCGTCCCTCCCAGTGATGATAAAACTGGATCATCCTGAGAAGCCGAGTCTGACTCAGCTGCACTTAGAAAGAGTCTTCTCTCCCATGCCTGGGGGCCTTCCTGGAGCGGGGGCCTTCTTGGAGCAGGTGCCTCGATGGGGTCAGGGGAGGATGCTGCTGGTGGTAGCTGGTAGAACACGGAGGAGCCTGGTGACTCCCAGAAGAAGACAGAAGGTTAAGCTCACAGTTTGGACCCACTTTTTGTGCTAGGAGGTGTGGGATTCTGGTTGTGCATGTGTGTGTGGACTGTGACCAGTGTGCACCCTGGACCAGGGAGCTGGATGCTTCAGGCTTCACCCTGACTCTGCCTGCCTTGCTCTTGGCCCTTGGAGAGCACCTGGATCTTGGTTTTCTCACGGGAGTGAGTTGTAGGCAGCTAGAGCTGTTTTGGACTGCTGAATGGAGGGCTGTACTGGCTTTCCTGGCACTTAGGCGATCCTAGCTAGCAGAGGGGTAGAGACAGGGTGCCTTTTTAGGGGGCCATGACAACAGGATATTTTAAGCTTACTTGACCACCCAGAAAAGTGCCCTGTCCACCAGAGTATAAGGCAGCATAGGCGGATCCCATAGGTGGGCAGTGTGCTGGGGCAGGGGGGCCTCCATCTCTCAGCAGCCCTGGGCAAGGCAAGCGCCTTCCTCTCCCTGGGCCTCACTTTCCCCATTTAGAAACAGGAATTTGGATGAGAAGTGTTTGAGGATCTATGAATTTGGCAACTCAGGGTGTCAAAAGGGGAAGGGGTGTAGGCCCCTTTAAGCATCTTCCCCATGGTGGCTTCCAGCCGTGACTGCTCATGGGAGGGATAGTGAGCTGCAAGCACTGTTTTATTGGAGGGGTTCTCAGAGCTCCCTACCCCTGAGTGTTGCTCCCTGCTACCTGCTTGAGTGCATGACTGCTTGCCTTCTACTCTTTGAGTTCTAGTTGTCAGTAGAAGGCCCCTGTTATGTAGATACATAAGTTGGGAAGATTCTAATGGCCCAATTGTAGATTCTAATTAATATTTCTAATGGTCACTTTTAAAAGAATAGAAAAAGAAGAGCCTCGAGGCAATGGCATTAGGGGAATTTTAATGGCATGATCAGGTGGCAAGGTCCAGAGATGATTACTTAGGGTGGGAGAATGTTACAGGGGTCCTGGGACACAGGGCATCCAGGGTGGGAATCAGAGGGAGAGGTAGGTGGCCAGTTTCACCCTCTCAGCATTGCTGGGGCTGAGCCCTGCAGGAGCAACCTGTGTGCTGGAAGGAGAGCCTGCACATGCAGGCTGGACTCTGGTGGCCCATGGAGAAGGTCAGCAATCTCTGTTTCTCTTCTCCGGTTCTTGACTTTGCACAAGGCAGCTGTGGATTATCTCATCAAATAGAGCACAAGGCTCAGGAGGCTGAGCCATGGAGTTGCTGCTCTTAGCTTAGCCCCATTGCAGCTTTTAGCTTCCCCCAGAGCAAAGCACTGTTCCTAAGGCTGCAGGCCACAGCCCCAGAAAACAGGTGGTTCCTTTTGGCACCAAACCAGGTGAGTTAGACAGTGCGACTCATCAAAGGGCCATCCCCAAGACTTGAAAATACCAAGGGTGCACGTTTTTTAAATGAAAATATTATCTTTGGAATTATAAAATAAATATTACATTATAGAGACTGTAGATTAGAGGAGCTGCCACCTTCTCACTATTGTCATTTTCAGAACTTTTTTTTTTTTTTTGAGACGGAGTCTTGCTCTGTCGCCCAGGCCGGAGTGCAGTGGCGCGATCTCAGCTCACTGAAAGCTCCACCTCCCGGGTTCACGCCATTCTCCTGCCTCAGTCTCCTGAGTAGCTGGGACTACAGGCGCCTGCCACCACGCCCGGCTAGTTTTCTGTATTTTTAGTAGATGGGGTTTCACCATGTTAGCCAGGATGGTCTCAATCTCCTGACCTCGTGATCTGCCTGCCTTGGCCTCCCAAAGTGCTGGGATTACAGGCGTGAGCCACCGGGCCCAGCGTCAGAACATTGTTAACATTCATTTTTCAGGCTTTTCCTAATCATCCTATCTAAATTACGCCCTTCGTGGCCCTATTCTTTTTTTTTAACAACAAACATCTGGCCTTATTTGTTAGGCACTGTTCTAAAACCTTTGCAAGGATTAACTTATTCAATCCTCACCATAGCCCTCTAAGGTACTCTTACTTGTTCTATTTTAGATCTACGGGGGAAATTGAGGCACAGAGGGGTCAGGGAACTTGCCCAGGGTTGTACAGCTGGTGGGTGGCAGAGCTGGGATTCAAACCCAGGCAGCTTGGCTTTAGAATCAACAGTCTGAGCCTCATGTCCTCCTGCCCAGATCTGGCTGTAGACGCTCTTTATTTATGTCTTTCTTTCTCTCCAGCTGCTGAGCTGCTCACCCTTTATCCACTTTGCTTATCACAGTGTCTGGCACACAGTGGCATTCAAGTGCTATTTGTCAGGTGAATGAAGGAATGAATGAGAAAGGGGGAATTTCCCATAACCCAACTACCTTAGCACAATAATTATGGTAATTTAGACAGATTGTAGATTTCAAATCATGGGTCAGGAACCGCTCCTGCCAGTCCTGTTTTCCTGTCATCATCTTTGAGGCCAGAACAGCCCAGCTGTGCCAACATACCTGGGGCGAGAGGCAGCCCATGTTCCTCACGCCAGCGGTCAGCTGCGGGTTGGCCTCGGGCCTGTCTCTCTCTTGATCTCGCCCTTACTCACTCCCTCGCTGTCTCTCTGAACCTCCTTATCGCTGTCTGCCTGTCTTGCCCACTTCTCCTTGTTCTCATTGTGCCTCTAGACCCTCTTTAAAGCCAGTGGAGTTTGAGGACATGCAATAGTAATTTTATAATCATTACTGGGCAGTGTAAAACAAACATTAGCACAGCTGGCAAAGAGTGTAGGCAGATGGTTCCTTTGGGATCCTAAAAAAGCAGGATACAGCTGAGATCTCTGTGACACTGTGGATTCAGAAACTGCTGGAACTGTCCAGTCCCTGTGGTGGCTGCCCCTTGTAGGGGTGGTGCCAAGGGTGGCTTGGGGGTTTAGGTCCTCCTAAATTTCCATTAGGCCCCAACAAATACACAGTATAGCTAAAAAAAAAAACACAAAAACCCAGTGTATTTGTTATGAAAATGCAACTTTGAGATGAGTCTCTAGACCCCACGTGCCCCCTTTGGATAAACTCTGGTGCTTCACAGCTGCCGGAGACCCATTTGCTGTCCTCTGCTTTGCTAACCATCTTCACTGAGTCTTTAATAACAAGTGGGGCTGGAAGACTGACCAGTGCCCTGATTCATTTACATATTGATTCATTGCAGGTCTCAGGCACAGGTTGATAATTATTTAACTGTTTAGATTCTAACACACATTGGTTGGCAATACAAAGGGCCCATGAGGCAGGGTCCCCTTCTCAAAGAACTTCAGAGAGACTTCAGAGGAAAAGTTAAATGGCAGTGCAGGGGTTAACTGATACCATGTTGGCAGCAACAGATGGTCAGAGATGACTGTGCTGTGTCAAAGGCACACAGGACAAATATGCACAACCAAGCTCCTAGGCAGGAGAGATCCTGTGGGCTGAAGAGAGGTCAGGCTTTGTGGAAGAGTGAATTTGCCCTGGGGCTGGAGGATGAGTAGGAGCTGGACAGCTGAGCAGGGAGGGTGGGGGAGGGTGTTCCAGGCTGAGGACCAGCATGGGGTGTGGCTGGCAGAACTAGAAGTGCAGCATGGGACTATGTGATGAGTGGGCCTAGTTGGGAGGTCTGACGGATATGCTCAGCCCAGGCATTGAGTGTGATGCTGATGTCAGGGCTGCCCACAAACTTAAACAAAAGCCTGGGAACACAAACGTGGTATACACCATACTAACCAATGTGGGAAAGAAATCACACATGGAGCCGCTTCTAAGACACATTCAATAAGAGCAGACGTGGGTGACCATCCTGCGCTTCTATCCTGTGGGCCAGGGCAGCACTCCCAGGAGAACCAGCATCTTCATGTGCCAGGGTCCCCTTGGGAGGTGAGTCTGGGCCTCTCCTGTGATGGGCCAGCTGCAGGGTCCTTCCACACTCAGGTCCTCTGCTGAAATGACGTGGCCTTGGTTTTGCAGGAGAACGAGGATGGTAGAATAGGCTGGCCTGGGCAGGTGTCCCTTTTAGTAGTCCTCTGGGTCAGTCTCTCTCAAGGCCTGTTGATCCTGACAGACCCCAGACACCTGTGGTAGCCCAGAGATGAATGAGGCCTACTTCAAACAATGCCCTAATGCTGAGGCTTATCTGGCTTCTGTCCCACCAGAAACCAATCAGTTCCAGGAAGAGTTTTCCAGCCCAGCCTGAACCCTGCCAGTCCAATAGCAGCATAGCCCCTGACGTGTAGTGAGCACTCGATAAATATTTGGCTGATGGAATTCCCACCCTCTATGTCTCTCACAGCTGAGTGCCTCCCAAATCCTTGCCCAAGCAGCCTCACCCTCTTCCCCACTCTCCAGACCACCACAGAGGACACAACTGCACCATCTCTGTCGCTATTCTCATCATTGAGACACCATCCACCATGCATCTCCCTCCACTCTCTCCCTACCCCAGCTCTCCAGGACCCAGCCTACCACGATTCCCAACTTGCTGGCTGGTCCCACTGTGGCTTCTTGGGAAGTCTGCAAGGATGGAAAGCCCATGTGAGTACCTAATGGCGGGGGGTACTCAGAAAGAGGAGCCGCAGAGTTCTTGGTCCACAACAGGCTAGCAGGGAAGAGAAAGCTGCCTGAAATCTATCTTAATGTATCTCTCTCTCTCTGTGTGTGTGTGTGTGTGTATACACACATATATGGACATCTAAGTTTATGAGGCATCTTTGCATGAATATGTATTGATATATTTTCACTTATTGGCTTAATGGATTTTTTCTGCCTTTGTCAGCATGTCTTCGGTTATAAAATCTGGGGTTTGGGAATCCGATCTGCGAAGAGGGCGTATGAGCAGCCGTGGGAGGGCATATCCCAATTCCCCACCCCTCAACCCTCAGCACCAGAGGCACTGAAGGAGAGGCAGGACAAGCACTTAGGGTTGTTTAGGGAGTTGTGACATCCTATGAGAAGTGGAACTAGATGGCAGTTGAGGTCCCTTTAATTCCAGTGAATTTAAATCTAGACTGCTTTGTATAGTAACCAGACATGATTAAGTGGTCGTTCAAAGTGTGATGTTGTGGGGCAATGGAGCAACGGTGCTTATGAGAATGACCCCTGGTCAGATGGATCTGGGTTGAGGCACAGCTGCATAACTTAATGATTGTGTGCTTCTGGGCACGTCTCCTAACCTTTCCGTGCCTCAGTTTCTTCATCTGTAAAATGAGGACAGCAATAGTACCTGTTAAGGTTGTAGTGAGAATCAATGAGATAACACATATGATAACACACGTGGTAAGTGCTCAGTCAATGTTGCTGGCGGTTGTTAAGGCTGTTATTCTTGTTGAAGGATGCAGTTTTAAACACTTGGGTACTCAGATGAACCATTTGGCTCTATGGAGTCATCCTTAACTGTCTTCCCCAGCTCCAATCCTTGCTCCTGACCTAAAATTCCATTAATGGGGGGAGAGCTCCTGCCCTCAAAACACCATCCCATGGCCAGTTCAGCTGGACACTAGGAGAACCTAGCCAGGCTGTACTCCACTCTGACAGCTTTGGCTTCAGCTAGGGTCCACCCAGCTGGACACTTGGAAGGGACAGACCATTCATTCCCAAATTCTGAGGCATCATTGCTTCCCAGGCCAGCCAGTGACACCTTCCTTTGTCCCCTAAACAACAGGAGTCAGAGACACGTTTATGTGGTGCCAACCCAGGGAGGATGAGGATTCTGAGGGGCAGTGACTCTTCAGCCTGCTTTTGGGTTGTGTAAATGAAACCTATGCAAATGAAGCAGCCATTTCTGCTCTTACTCATTCTAACCAGCTTCCCTCTGGGAGAGAAGGGCTAGGCTCACTCTTTAGTTGTGCTTCCGGGCTGGATGCAGTGGCTCACACCTGTAATCCCAGCACTTTGGGAGGCCAAGGTGGGCAGATCACCTGAGGTCAAGAGTTTGAGATCAGGTTGGCCAACATGGTCTCTACTAAAAATACAAAAATTAGCTAGGTGTGGTGGTGCATGCCTATAATCCCAGCTACTCGGGAGGCTGAGGCATGAGAATTGCTTGAGCCGGGGAGATGGAGGTTGCAGTGAGCCGAGATCACACTGCTGCACTCCAGCCTGGGCGACAGAGAGAGAGATTCCATCTCAAAATATATACATACATTGCACTTCCTGTGTGAGCCCCTTGCAAAGTTTGCTTGCCCTAGGCTTGTCCTTCTCTCTACCCCTGAGTCCCTATGTTTGGACTCCTCTCTACACAGCAACAGGCTGGGGGATTCTCTTTAACCCACCAGCAACTGTTCAACCTGGCGCATGGGCAGGAAAACTCGAGATTAAAGTCTGAGAACCTGGAAGGGATTGTCAGATCCAACCCCATCATTTCAGATGAGAAAGCTGAAGACCAGCGAGAGGAAGAAACTTTTCCTGTTAAAGCACACTGGATGAAGACGTGCTCCACTCCCAACCTCCAGAAAAAAATCACTGATAGAGTGGCCTCCACTGTTCACCAATTTTGCCTTTTTATATGATAGTTTTCTTTCCTGAGAGGGTTGAGAATCCCCATGCAGTGCTCTTTCTGGCAAGGGCATCATACTTAGCAGATTTTACCTTTATTATCGGGGAAAACTGGACAGTCACGGGGAGCTGCTCCCCTTCTTTTGGACTTGGAAACAAAAGAACCTCACTGGGGAGGAGTTCCTGAGGAGAGGAGTGTAAGTGGGGGTGAAGGGAGTGAAACCCTGGGCTCCCAGGGGAAGAAGAGTGGGCCTTCGGTTGCCTTTAAGAGGCCTCTTGCCCCTCCCCTGCCTCATAAGGAATCTGAAACGTTTAAACCCCAGAGGCTGACTCAGTAAGAGTCATTTGCATAATATTTTAGAGTGATTTAGCCATGCGCTCTACATGTGGCTGATTTAGCTATGCTGGGCTTGGTGGTCATAAGAATAGCACTGGTTCTGACCGACACATCCTCTATCTCTCTGTCCAGTGACCCCAACCCTTGCTTGGGCACTTACTGTTTGTCAAATTTGGACTAATCACCTTACTGTGTGCCAGTGTCATGCTAAGCTCCAGGAATTTGAAGATGAATCCAACCTGTGGCCCCTTGGAAAGTCAGGTCTGAGACTTGGAAGTAGGTGTCTGTTTGGTGGGGATCACCCAAAGATCAGCCCATGGGTGTCCCTAATTTGGACAAAGAACCCTCCAAACTGGACCCATCTTGGTGTGCCTGCCTGCATGACCTATTTTTTAAGCTGCAAACAGCTAGCATTACCTGTTCTCAACATCTGGCATTACCTACCTTCTTAGTCACCTTCCCTCAGGCTTCAAACAGCTGTAGGGCCCCACCTCCTATCCATCTAGGGTCCCTCCCTCCCCTTTTTCTTCCTGAAAGGATCTGGAGACACCAGCTCCACAAGTCCTGGTGTCTTTAAAAGGATCAGCTTGAGGAATAAGGCTCGTCTGAGAGCTGTGACATTCATCTGACTCTAGTGAAAGTCCAACAGCCACTCCCTTTTTGGCCTCCAACTGGGCACCATGAGGGCCTGCATCTCCCTGGTATTGGCCGTGCTGTGTGGCCTGGCCTGGGCTGGTAAGTCACTATCTGGCGGGCATGGGATTGCTGGTGGGGCGGGATCTTGCCTAAAGAAGCAGAGAGTTGGAGAACTTGGTAGAGGGCAGGGCCGTGGGACAAGGGAGGGTGAGCTCTGTCCTAAACCCGCAGAGTACTTTTGGGTTGTCCTTGTCTGAGGGTGCAGGCGTTGGTCCCGGAATGGACTGGACTATGTGGAGAGAGTTGCAGGGCTGATGGTCTGATTTCATGGAAGTCCCTTCTTGACACCTTGGAGGATCAGCCCCAAATATCCCTTAGTCCAGCCTGACTTTTGATCTCCCCAAGATTTTGTTGTCTGGGGCCACTGTAAGGTATAAAGCTAGGGCTGGTGTCCATGGGGTCTGAGTGGCCTGGCTGCCCTTGGTCACTCCTTCCACTGCCTGGTGACAGGTGAGGTTGTTTAGGGTGTGATGTTACTTTGGGTAGAGCCTTAGGAGGTGGGCAGGCTTAGGAGGAAACTGAAAGGACCTTTGACCAGGAGGTGGGCCTCGTCCTATCTGGGGCTGTACAGAGGTCAGAGGAATGGATCTCTGTTGCAGTGTTAGGAGAATTGAAGAATACAGAAGGGACCTGGCCCACAGTTATGAGAGGTCCAGGGGATGGGACTGGCAGAGGAACAGGACCATGTTCCTGTTTAGTAACTGTGCAAAATGCTGGTGCTGATGGGTTAATTGGTAGCTAGTGGGTGGGTGGGAAGGAGTGCCAAGGGAGGGGCTGAGCTGAGGAGTGTGGGGAGAATCCTCCTCTGCCCACAGGAGAAAGAATCCTTCCACTGGGTTGCTCCTGTGTAGGACTGTGGAAAGGATTAAATGAAATAATGTATGAGAAGCACCTGGTGCAAAGTGAGATCTCAGTGAATTGGAAATTCGCTATGATTATGACTATAAATTTTCTTGGGAGAAACTTCCACTTGGGGTCATTTCCAACTGGGTTGTGGAAAGGAGACCCTTATGGGATTTCTAAATGGAAAACCCCTGGAAGAGGAAGTTGTGCCTCCCAACCATGGATGAGATAGTGCATCTTACCAGAAACCAGCTCTGCCTGGGCCCTAGTGGGTGGAGAGGCAGTGGGAGAGCATGAGGGTGGGCCTGGGAGCCACCAGCCTCAGCCCTGTTGGTTGGGAGGAAGGTGGAACTTGGGGGCTTAATGTGTAGGGGTGGCCAGCGGGCTTGGCATATTCCAGCCTTAGGGAAGGAGAGCAACTCTGGATATTTGGTCCCTGGGGGGACATCCCTGAGGGCAGAGGTAGCAGTGGCTTTAGAAGTGCAGGTGGAGCTCTTGCTGCTAGGTCGGAGGGCAGTATCTGCTTTGGCTGTGGGATCGATGGGGAAGTGAGGTCAAGTGTATGAGGCTTCCTAAGGTGGCAGGGAAGAGGCTCTGCACTTGTTGATACTATCCCAACATCTCAGAACTGAGAGGCAAGAATATGAATCACATGGGGAATCACTGACAGCCTCAGGTCCTCCTTTATGAGCTGGATGTCTGTGGAGAACCTTGGTTGATTTTTTTGGTTGTGAATGGAGGCAGGAAGCTAGTCCAAGGGGTGAGGCTTCTTGGTTGACTAGGTCTCCATGGAAACAGCATCTGGGGCCTTCTAAAGGTACAGATGTGTAGGATGTCCCAGTCATCAGAGGGGCTGAGCACCAGTGTACAGGGACACTGTGTCCACCCAGGCTTGAGACCAAGCTTCCTTGATGGCCAGTATGGATAGGGAGTGGCTGTTCTGGCATATTGAAGTCTTAGAAAGTGCAGAGAAATTGAGCATTTCATGGGGGAATGGAGGGAGAATCTGAACCCGAGAGAGGAAAGGCTCAGATGAAGAAAGGCAGAGAGTCAGAGAGGTGAGGCAGAGGAACAAGAGGCACAGGTTACTACAGCAGTGATTCAGGCACCTGGCTTGGGGAGCAAGGCTTACTCAGAGTGTTGGTGTTAATGGTGCAGTGTGGGGATGCTGGAGTGAGTTGTTAGGGTGACTAGTTACTCATCAGAGTGTCCCCAGAATGTCACAGCAAAGTGCCTATGAGGAAAAGTTCCTCCCACCCCTGCACTCCACTGTCAAATCCCAAGGTCACCTTGAAGCAGACTAAGTGCACAGAGAAATGTGAGAAAGTGCTGGCATGGGGCTCTTGCTGGAGACAAAGTTCTTGAGCAGAGATGAAAAAGCCCACTCAGCTTGGGCCGGCGGGGGTGCTCTCCTGCACGTCCAGCTGACTGCTCGCTTGCAACCCTTCTCAACTGGTGCCAGCTGCTGGAATGAAGTGAATTCTTTCCCTGGACTCTGCTGATTTGGCCCATTAAAAACATTGCCCTGATTTGCCTGAATTCTCTCCCTTTGGATTCTGGGTGTACTGCCAGGCTGACTGAGCAGGGAGCTGATGGGCTGAAAATTTCTCCTTAAGATCTTTGCATTCAGGCTCCAAGGGAGCATCATTTAACATTCAAGAGGAGTTCCTGCCGGCTTGAAGGAACAAGTGGCCTTGGGCCTGGTCTCTTTTAGGGACTGGAAACCTGCCTTCCTGCCCACCTTGGAGGCCTGACAATGTGAAGTTGTCTGAGGACCCGGGTTAACCTTGACCCAATGCCTCTCTGATGTAAAGAATACAGACCTGTAGTGATGAAGTCAGCCAGGAAACCAGCAACACAGATGTGCTGACAACCCAGCCCAAGGGATGGCCCTGTTGAAACCCTGGGAGAGTGTCAGCTAGATTAAGTGTGTCGACGGGGCCACAACACAGGGAAGACTGCTCCAGCCAGTCTGAACACTTGTCACTTGGAAGATGGGCATGAAATATTGCCACCGTTTATTCACCTAACAAATACTTCTATGGTACTACTATGTGTCACTTGCTGTCCTAAGTGCTTTACATATATTAACTCATTTAATTCTTATAAATATTCTATGAGATAGGCTCCATTATCATCCCACTTTTACAGATACGAAAACCAACGCACAGAAGTTCAAATAACTTGCCCAAGATCACATAGCTAGAAAGCAGTAGAACCAGAATTCCAGCTTCAAGCAGTTTGGCGCCAGAGTCTAGGTTCTTAACCTCTCTGCTATGCTGTCCCTCATTAGACAAAGTATCAACCTTAATCCCAGAATCCAATACTAGGGACTGGTAACCAAACCCAACCTCTAATATTTAAGCTCTAACCCACTCCAGGCTTAAATTAAGATACTACACCTGTATTGAATCATAACCAGAACCAAGCCCCCAAACAAAACAGGGATTATTCATCTTTTTCTCATCCTGACACATTCCTCAACCCCGAATGTCATCTTAAGTCTATTCCTATTCCTTATCCAAATATCAATACAAAATTGTTAATTTATCAACTAATTTAACTCAAGCCCAAATCCTAACTGTAGTTCTTAACCTAACTAACCCCAACCCTGGTCCAAATTAGGTTTCAGTTTCCTCACTGATACAAATTCTGATGCTGATGGTAACTCTGACTCTGATCTTGACATTCTCTGTAACCCACAGTATGACCTCTGAACCCAGCGTTCGTGAAATCCAAACCTCAGGAACCTCAAATCGAACAAAGACTCTGTTATCACCCTTAAAGCCCAGAGTGGATAGTGGGTTTCCACTGTTCCTTCAAAATGTCTTGTCTTATGTCCCTTGCGACCAAAAGCTTGCTTCTGCAAACCATTTGGCTGCAGTGGGGGATGTGGTCTGTGGTTACATAATAGAATGCTATGCCAGAGCCCAATTCTCACCCGCACCCGCCTCATTCCCCACCTTGAGCATAAATTCATCTGAATGTACTCCAAAGACGGGAAAGAACAGAAAGATGTGACACAGGGGGAAGGAGCGTGCAGAGAAGACCAGAAGGGGAGACAAGAGCAAAGAAGCAAATAACATAACAGGGATGGAATAAGAGCCAGGGGAGGGTCAGGGGCAGGGGACATCCCTGGGGCAGCATGACATGACAGGTGAAGGGGGCCTGTGGGCTACACCCAGTTCACAGACCTCTTTCTTTGGTGTGCTTAAAGTGTTACAAGGTTGGAAAATTTCACATAAAAATGAAGATTTATCTTGAAAAAAAAAGGGAAGGTTCTGGCAACACTGAGCACACATCCCAACATGGCCACAATCGGCTAGAGCTGAGCGTCAGCTGCAAATTTCAGATGGAGCATTGCTCTCAAGTTTGTCACGGTCTCCATTTCTTCCTACTGCCTCATACCCTGCTTCTTTACTTGCTTATGTTATGGGCCTAACCCAAATAGGGATTTGGGTTTGTGATCCTGGTCTCTTTGATGAGCCTTGAAATATTTGGTGGGTGTTGGGTGGTGGGGAGGAGGCTTATGTTGTGCATGGGAGGCTGTGGATATACTTCTCCTTTGCAGAGAGTAATGCCCTTCCCTGCCAGGTACACTCCTGCCCTGGTCTGTGAACCCTCCTGCAGGAGGCACCCTGGGGAGAACAGGGTCTCCATAGAGCTGAGTTGGTGACCTTTACTGCCCATAGGAAAAATAGAATCCTGTGCATCTCGATGTAATGAGAAATTTAACCGGGACGCTGCCTGCCAGTGTGACCGCCGGTGTCTCTGGCATGGGAACTGCTGTGAAGACTATGAACATCTGTGTACTGGTGAGCCTCCTTGTGAGACGAAGGCATGTCCAGCCTGTCTAAGGGGCCACTGGCCTGGGTGTCCAGCAGGCCAGAGCAGCGTTCAGGACTCACAGGGGCTCTAAGGGTCTGGACAGAAAGCACTGAGGGACAGAGGCAGGGTCAGGAATTTGGCCACCACTTTTCTCAGGTTTTCTAGGATGCCCCCAACTTAAAATACAGTAGATGTCATTTACCTAGAATTTCTGTCTGAAATACCAGTTTTAACAATATCTTGAAAGTTTAAGTACTAAATTCTAAAAAAGGGTAAAATGATAAAAATAATATTTTAGTATGTATGACATTATTAATTGTTATTCAACACTTTAAATCACAAAAATGTAAAAATGGTAGCAAACTCTCACAACTTGTGTACTGCCAGAAGACTGCATGGTGTCACAGTGACGGACACGATTCATACCACTCTTCCTCTAGTGAAGGGACCACGTGGTGCAACATCTCCATACCATCATTTCCAGCCTACCAGTTAGAACAGGACATGCACCACCTTTAACTGCATAGTTTTAAATGAATACTTGAAAAAAATCTTGTATGAATAATCAACTTGTTTAGGTGCTTCCAATGTTGTCAACTCCCAGATTAATGATCTTCTGCTTTGTGACACAAAGCCTTGATGTCAAGCCATGCACTCTGACTCCCAGTTTTGAAAACATGGTCACTGAAGCCACGTTAGGTAATGGCCATCAATTTCACTGCATAATCGTTGCACAGGTTGTGCGTTGCACAGGTTGTGCGTTGTACAAGGGAACCTAGTTAAGCAGCAAGCTGGACCAAAATCCAGTCTGTATCCTTCTCATCAGGTTTTGTGCCCTGCTGAAGAGTTGTGTCTGCTGAGAGAAACGAGTGCGTTTTCTGAATTTGCCCAAAGGTGGTAGCCAGTCAAGCATCCACAGAGCTGCTTCCACTCATATGGAAGCTTTTTTTCAATTTATACAAAAACACCATATGTATTAGTCCATTTTCATACTGCTATGAAGAAATACCCGAGACTGGGTAATTTGTAAAGAAAAAGAGGTTTAATAGACTCACCGTTCCACATGGCTGGGGAGGCCGCACAATCATGGTGGAAGGCAAAGGAGGCGCAAAGACACATCTTACATGGTGGCAGGCAAAGTGCGGGGGAACTGCACTTTATAAAACCATAAGATATCGTGAGACTTATTCACTATCACGAGAACAGCACAGGAAAAACCCGTCCCCATGATTCAGTTACCTCTCACCAGGTCCCTCCCATGACACATGGGAATTATGTGAGCTACCATTCAAGATGAGATTTGAGGGGGGACACAGCCAAACCATATCACCATATAAGCATATGTATTATACATTAGCACCACATATATATTAGCACACACACATACACCTCCTTCCCCAGGCAGGGAGACCCAGGCCGAGATCAGCCGGAATCAGAGCCTATGCCTTTTCTGCTGTCCTTGTGTCCCCACTTTTTCTTACCATTCAGAAAACACAGGAAGGCTTGTTCACCTTGGACCATCAGGCTGGCATTCAAGATAAAGGCAATACCCAGCGTAGCAGCCATTTCATCTTCAAGTTTCTGATTTGCAACTCAGAACCCCTTTCCTATAGAAAAACATATTGGAAATGATGGTTAGGATTCCAGCTCAGCACACAAAATTCTGTTTAGCATAAAATGTGGCTGAATTCAGAACTCCATGGATTGCCAGCACTTAGAACACAACCTGACACATAGTAAGTGATCAGAAGATGTTTGTTGACTGAAGAATAACCTAACTGGTAGTTCTGATGGTAATAACTTTCCAGCAAACTCACTAGTAGATTCTGAATCACTTTGTAACAGTACTGTTTGTTGGGTGTGTGGAGGGGGTGCTGGTGGGGGGATTATTCCACTGTGTAATGAGAGAGGAACTCAGAGTCCCCAGGAACATTTCTCCCCCCTGCATCACCCCCAACCTCAAATCCACCCTTCTCCACCCAGAGCTGAGCTACAGTCACTCAGCTTGCAGGTGAAGGGAAAGGGGCAGCAATAGGAATGTGCTTTTCTGAACATGCCTTTTCCCTAGACACAGTCTTTGTGGCCATTTCCAAGTGGGGCAAAGAAAGAAGGGAAGTTGGAATCTCAGGAAACAGCTCTTATTCCTTGAGGCCCTGAGAATTTACCCTGAGCTCTGATGAGAAGTTTTTCTAGGTACAGGATGTTCCTAAGTGAGGGCTTTGTCATTAGGACAGCATCAAGCCTCTATCCATCTGTCAACTTTTGTTAAATCAGAGTTTTCATCACCAAAGTCAGAGTTTTCAATCCAGATGTGTCACCTGGGGAAATTATTTTCCTTTTTTATAAGTTTTCTATAATGTGTCTTCCATTGGAAACATCTTCCATTTTCTGTTTTCATCATCATTATTTGGTGCCTGTCCATTGGACCCCAGCCCCTGTTCAGAATTTGCTTCCAGTGCCCTTGCTTGTCCCCTGAGGCTGGGGAAACAGAGAACCAGAAACCAAGCAGCAGGGGAATTCTCAGGTTTTTGGTGACTTTATTTTTCTATCTACCTGCAGAGGACCACAAAGAGTCAGAGCCATTGCCACAGCTGGAGGAAGAGACAGAAGAGGCCCTCGCCAGCAGTGAGCCTGCCTCCCCAAAGGGGGGCCCTCAAGATAAAGCAGGAGGGACATGAGGGTGACAAGCAGGGGCAGCCATGGCAGTGGCACCAGGCCCAGGCCTCAGCCAGATGAGAGAGGCTTGTTGGATTCTGGGAACCTGGGCAGGAAGAAGCCTGGGGGAGCTCAGCCAGCCTGGGGGGCCATGGGAGGAGGGTAGCTAAGAAAGAGAGCCTGAGGCCTGGAGAGGGAAGTGGAAGAGATTTTATTTTTAGAATGAGAAGATTAGAAAAACAGCAGGCCAGAAAGTAAGGTTCGGCATCAGAAAGGACTTCCTGACTGTGAAGGGTGTGCACGAATTAGGTTTGTTTGTTTTCCTTCCCTGGAGATCTTTACTGGGCAGAGTGAAGACAGCCAGGCTAGGGAGCGACAGCCTGTGGGGCGTTCAGAGCGACCTCTAGAGGTCAGCCCGGGACACACCACCCCTCTCTTCTCAGACTTGTACTCGGCACCCACCTCCTGCCAGGGCCGCTGCTACGAAGCCTTTGACAAGCACCACCAATGTCACTGCAATGCCCGCTGCCAAGAGTTTGGGAACTGCTGCAAGGATTTTGAGAGCCTGTGTAGTGACCACGGTTAGTCTTCTGCTCCCTTAGCTGAGCTGCAGAGACAGAAGGACTTTAGAGCAGTTTCTCAACATGTGGTCCCTGGACCAGCAACTTCAGCAATGTCTGAGAACTTGTTAGAAACACAAACTCTGGGGCTTCACTCCGGGCCTACTTAATTAGAAACTCTAGGGATGGGACTCACTGTCCTGTACTACCAGGGCCTCCAGGTGGTTCTGATGCATGCTCAAGCATGAGACCCCTTCTAGGGGGAAGGGGCGGGGGACATTCTGTGGGCAATGCCGTGTGGTGATTTTACACGTCCTTTAGGCTCTGGGCCCCTGTCCACCACTAGGGTGTCCAACTGTGGCCCCCCTCCCTCCTTGCTGGCTTCTTGAAGGTGCCCAGGAGGGGATGTACACAGATAATTTCCTGCCCGCCCCCCTTTCCCTCTGGCTCTGAGGCCACCCCTCTTCCAATTCCTCCCAGAGGGCTTCTCCCACAGCAGTGATGCCATAACAAAAGAGGAGATTCAGAGCATCTCTGAGAAGATCTACAGGGCAGACACCAACAAAGCCCAGAAGGAAGACATCGTTCTCAATAGCCAAAACTGCATCTCCCCGTCAGAGACCAGAAACCAAGTGGATCGCTGCCCAAAGCCGTGAGTTCCCACAATTCCTCTTTCTACCCCCTAAATCTTGCCCCTATCCTTGCTTCTTTTGATGCCTCGACTTTTTAACCTCAAGTCAGGCACGATCAAAGGGAGAGCAGGAAAAAAATAGGTCTCCAGAGACAAAGCCATCTTGAGGGACTGTGGATATCCAGTTGGGAGGGTTTCTGTGATTGGCCAGGCTGAGGATAGAACAGCTCTTCCAAAACATGAGGTGGAAGAAAAGTGACCTGATGTGTGACTTTCAAGAGTACCCGAAGTGCCCCCTCGGCTCCTGAACCCAGCCCTCGCCTGTCTGCCCCTGGCCTGTCTAGAAGTCTCTGGAGGGGTCGCTGCCCCGTGTTTGGGGCTCTCAGTGGGGCTCCCCTCTGCCTCCCCCAGACTCTTCACTTATGTCAATGAGAAGCTGTTCTCCAAGCCCACCTATGCAGCCTTCATCAACCTCCTCAACAACTACCAGCGGGCAACAGGCCATGGGGAGCACTTCAGTGCCCAGGAGCTGGCCGAGCAGGACGCCTTCCTCAGAGAGATCATGAAGACAGCAGTCATGAAGGAGCTCTACAGCTTCCTCCATCACCAGAGTGAGTGAGCACCCCCAGGCCCCAGAGCGCATGAGTCTGTCTGAGCGAAGCCAGGTGGGCGGGGGAGGGGAAGGTTAGGAGGGCAGGTGAGGAGGCGGTGGGGACTCTGTGGAGGTCAGTGTACATCTGGGAGGGATGAGGGATGAGGCCAGGGGGAAGCCAAGGAGAGGTTAGGAACCCAACCAGGAGCTGGCACATCCTCTGGCTGGCTGGCTTGGATATCACCCCACCTTTGACTTCATGTTGACTGCCTCATGCACGCCCACCCTCTGCTACAGTCTCAGGGTTCTCTGCCAGGTGTGAGCCTCCCCTCACATCCCACCCCCACCCAGAGCACGTCTCAGCCACCTCCGCGATCCTGGAGTCAGCACCATGTTTCAGACAGGTAGAGTCGCTGACTCTACTCCCTCCTCCTGCACTAAAGTCCAGGAATCGGGTTGGCTGAGTCCACCTTTTGGCTGGGGAAACAACATCAGAAAATCAACAAAGGTTCAGAGCGGGAAGTCCTATCAGGAAGAGTTGTGGTTGGAAAGCCTCCAGGTAGAGATACATTTGAGTCAGACCAAAAAAGATTTTGGCCGCAGGACTTCTTGGCATGGAGTTGTGTTTGTTACTGTCCTGCAGATTCCTTTCCCAACTCCAGGCAGCTGGGCTTTGTCTCAGGGGTGGCTCTGTTCGGGTCTTCCCTCGTTGTCCCTGAGAGTGCCTTGGCTCAGAGCTGCTGCCTCCCTTAAGAGTTGGTGACACTGTTTTTAGGTAAAGTGACAGCGACACAAGAGTGACTCTATGAAGAAGTTCAATCCTGTGCTGCCCCCTGGCGTTCTCTTCGTAGTAAATACACAAGAGAATCTTGGAGGTCTAGACTGAGCAAGGGCTTTTCAAATGAGAGAAACGGAGGCTAGACAGGCTAGACTTATCTGAGGCCACAAATGAGTTGGAAGCGGAGCTGGGGCTGGAACTCAGGGTTCCGATGCCAAGGCCAGGCTGTCTCGTTACTAACTCTCTCCTCACCTCTCTCCTTGTCCAAATCCCACTTATCCTTAAAGTTCTATGATAATTCATATCCCACCGCATTTGTGAAGGCTGCACCTGCCCCAGCTCACTCTGGCTTTCGGCACCTCTGCAGAGTTTGGAGTGTGGTCCACAATAGCCTTGGGCCAGAGAGACTTGGTTTAAATCTTGGCTCTGCCACTTGCTAGTGACTTGACCCTGGGCAATTTATTTGACCTCTCTGGGACTTCCCTTTGAAATGGGGTTTTTGAGGATGACTGCTTATAAAGCACCCAGTAGAAAGCCTGGCACTCAGTCCTTGCTCAGTAAGGGGAACTATTCAGTGTGTGAAACCATTCTCTGTTATTTCATGTAGTCTTGTTTTCCAAATGTGTTTTAAGTCCTTGAAAGGAAGGAATATGTCTGGTATCTCTTTTGTATTCACCATATAAAATTGTGGGCAGTAAACAGTCAATCTTTGATGGTTCCCTCATTGAAATCTCCAGCCCTGAACTTTCCCAAGGGCCTTCTCAACATCTCCACTTAGCTATCTAACTGATATTCACACAGAACTTAGTGTAGAAATAATTTTTGGTTCCCATCAAAAATACCCGCTCCTCTCTGGGTCTTCCCCATTTCATAAATGGCGGGCATAACCCATCCGGTTGCTCAGGCCAAAAGCCTAGTAGTTAGATGTAATTGTTCTCTTTACCTCAAAGTTCCCTACTCCCATCTCCTCCATCAGTAATGTAATGTCCATCACTCCCACTTCAAAATATGTCCTGGGCCTACTGCTTCTCTCTCCTCCTCCGGAGTTAACACCACCATCTAAGCCCCATCAACTTCTTACGTAGACAAAGCATGAGCCTCAAGACTGGTCTCTCTGCTTCCACTCATACCACCCCATTGCCTTTTTAACATACACAGCCAGGGTGATCTTTTAAAAGGTCCTATCATACAATTCCCCTGCTTAAAATCCTTCAGTGGCTCTGCACTACCAAGAAGCTATAGAGTTGTTAAAGAGATTGGTCTCTGGAGCTAGACTGAGTGGACTCAAGTGCTGTCTCTACCTTTCATTAACTGTGATCTTGCATGAGTTTTATACTTTGTCCGTCTCAGTTTCTTCATTTCTAAGTTGGGGATAATTAGTACCAAGCTTGTATGAAGATTCAACGTGAGGATTCAGTGTTACATTGAAAGCACTTAAAATGGCAGGCACTAGGTGGACAGAAAGCAATTAGTAAATCTAAAACATTTTTTGTTTTATTTCTATTTGCCTGAGACCTGACCTTCTTGCCATGGCTTGAAGGATCTGACCCTTGGCTGCTTCTCACACCTCCTCTCCTACCACTCTCCCCTCCTGCTCCAGCCTCACTGACTTCTTTTAGTTCTTTGAGTAGCAAACTCAAGTCTGCCTGGAGCCTTTGCTCTTGCAGTTCCCTCTACATGGAGGAATCTTCCCCACAGATCTTTGTGTAGCGAGTTCCTTATCCTTCAGCTCTCTGATCAGTGCTACCTTCTCACAGAGGCCTTTCTGATGTTCCTTTCTAGAAGACACCCCCCCCCAACTTATGTGCCAGCCCTTTCCCGTCATTACGGGCTACTCTGCTTCATAGCACTGATCTGAAATCATATTTCTTATTGTTTACTTATTATTTGACTCCTCCAGTGGAATGTAATATAGATAGAGACCGTGTCCTTGCTATTCCCAGCTGAATCCTCAGCCTTTAGATCTGGATCTGGCACAAAATAGGCATCCCATAGATAATCATTGAATTAACAGCCGAACACATTTGTTGATTGAACCCACATGTTTCTTGACGTGTGGGAGCAAGTAGCTCTTCAGGTCTCTGTTTAGCGCTCCCAGGACCTGGCCCTGCCTCCCCTCTCCAAAACCCTTTGTGTTCCTCTGCAGATCGCTATGGCTCAGAGCAAGAGTTTGTCGATGACTTGAAGAACATGTGGTTTGGGCTCTATTCAAGAGGCAATGAAGAGGGGGACTCGAGTGGCTTTGAACATGTCTTCTCAGGTGGGAGCATTTTTCTTGGAAAGAAAGAGTTGGAGGGATGAAGAGGAATGGCTTTGCTCAGGAGCAGGGCAGCCCTGGGTGTGGATTAATCAGCAGTCCAGCCAGCTAGTAGGGAGGGACCCATGCACTCTCCCCTGCCCATATGGCCGGGGGGCGGGGGGGTGTCTGAGGAGCCATTCTGAGAAACAGTCTTTTCTGGAGTACCTAAGGGGGAAAGAAGACCAGATGCTGGGGCTCCCAAGGGGGTACATCTAGGACAAGACATGTGTCTGGGAGCAAGTTTGCCTACCTCTGAACAGTCCTTTGCTTCCAGGGCCTGGCCAGCTGCTTCCCAAGAGGGCCATGGTCTGTTCCCCCCTGTTCTACCCCATAAAACTCCCACCAAGCCTGGCTTGCTGCTGGAGTAATGGCTGAGAGAGGTCATCAGGATCACCAGAAGGAAGGATTCTCCCAAGGGCTTGAGCCAGAAGGGGGGCCTTCCTGAGGTGAGAGATAGGACTGTGAGAGACTCTGGGGACTCACAGCAAGGGGTCAAGCAGCTAGAAGTCAGAGACTGGAGAAGGGGGAAGCCTTGGCATGGGGTGGAGAAAGGGGATTGGAGGGGAGGGTGGGGAAGGAGCCCAGATTATCCATCTTGGACTCTTTATTATAGGTGAGGTAAAAAAAGGCAAGGTTACTGGCTTCCATAACTGGATCCGCTTCTACCTGGAGGAGAAGGAGGGTCTGGTTGACTATTACAGTCACATCTACGATGGGCCTGTGAGTACACGGACTAGAAAAGCCTTGTCAGCGCCCAGATATCCTGCTCTCACTCTGTGTTCCAAACTGTCGACTTGCCTCTCAGCCTGACTCTCAGGGGGCAGCCCCAGGTGATTGTGACTATCACGTCCTCACCTGCTGGACAGCCACTTTAGCCAGCCAGGACACTGGAATTCCCTTCCAAACAGTGAAGGCTCTAGAACTGCAGGGGACAGGAGGCAGGAGGCACCATATCGGGGTGGGAGCCTGGGGCCTGGGGAGGATTCTCAGAGGGAAGAACAAAGATATGTAATTACTCCCTGCCTCAGTTTCCTTAGAACGTGGCTGAAAGTTTCAGCCTGGCTAGTTTGAGCTAAACTTCATACACTTTATAAGACAGAAACCTTTGCTGCCCGGTACCAGGAAATAATTTGGGGGCAGTAAACGATCCTTCTCTTCCATGTGTGAGGGCCACTGGGAACAGTGATATCCTTGATATCCAGAGATGGATCCTATGGATAGTGATTTTGGCCTTTCTGGTAGATGTGCACTGGCAGCTCCAGGCAGAGGGTCCGGGTGGGCTCAGACACCTTAGCAAGGCAGACTGCCTCTTCTATTTAAAGAATCCAGTCTCCCTGGAAGGTTCACACAGGCCCCTAATGGACCCTCAACAAATACCGTCTGACTGTTGCCATTGGGCACCCGTTCTACTCCACTCTGTGGCACTCACCAGACCCCCTTTTCTGCCCTTCCCTCCACAGTGGGATTCTTACCCCGATGTGCTGGCAATGCAGTTCAACTGGGACGGCTACTATAAGGAAGTGGGCTCTGCTTTCATCGGCAGCAGCCCTGAGTTTGAGTTTGCACTCTACTCCCTGTGCTTCATCGCCAGGCCAGGCAAAGTGTAAGAATGGGGCCAGCCAGGCCTGGGGGGCAGACTGGGGCTGCAGGCTGTCCTCAGCCATCACAGAGTCAAGAGACCTGGACTCTGCCACAAAGAGGCTGAGAGGGCTTGGACAAATCTGTGCTTTGGGCCTCAGTTCTCTTGCTTGAACAATTAAGTTTTTGGATTGGTTTGGTGGCTGCCAAACTTCATCTTAGCAGCAAAATTATCTCCCCTCATTCTCCCAAAGTGAAATCTTACGCAGGACCTTAATATATGAAATAGAAATGGAGTTGTCCTAGAGCTCTCAGCCTCTTTATTTGTCCCCTGAGGCTACTTAGGGGAACCTAGAGCTCCAGAAAGTACCATTAGGAACCACTGGGCTTCAAGTTCTCTAACATTCGGACACGTTGAGTTCTTCCACTTCTGAAACCCTAAGCAAATGTTTAATTTCTAAGGATTTCACCTCCAGAATCTGGGATTTTGGAATATTGCTCTGGGAAAGATGAGGAACAGCATTCTTTAAGAAGACAAGAAATAAGGCAAAGATTTTGAAATGGCTCCTTACACATGGGGAGCTGGAGGCAGCTGCTGAAGAAAGCAGTTCCAGCTCTGTCTTTAAGGCTGTTTAAGCAGAATGGAGCCCTTCTGCTTCGGTTGGGCTTGATCCTTCCAGCCCAGGGAGAGGCAGGGTGAAGTGGGGAGCCCCTCTGATTTCAGGCTCTTTCCCCACAGGTGCCAGTTAAGCCTGGGAGGATATCCCTTAGCCGTCCGGACATATACCTGGGACAAGTCCACCTATGGGAATGGCAAGAAGTACATCGCCACAGCCTACATAGTGTCTTCCACCTAATAGAACTTCGAGCCAGAAAGGGGCATGAGGGCTCTTGCGAGACTGAAGTGCTATCTTCTCTGGACTAGAGAGAAGAGGGAGAGGACTGGAAGGGATCACCAAATCTCAAAGCAATGAGAAGCATTCCTAAATCCCAAAGTGCCCACATGGGAAAGAGATAAAATGTACAAATTAGAAAAATGTGGATAAACAGTCAAACCTTTATCCTCTAGAATTTTGGCAATGTTGACTAAGAAACAGAGTCCAAGCAGAGAAGGTAGGAACCCTCCATAGCTCTCTGCCCTGATGTGTGGGGGAACTAGGAAGAAGTCCTTTGACCTCACCAGGCCTCATGCTTCCCTTTAATGTAAAGGGAAGGGGTTTGCCCACTTTCCTCTTTTTGGGGTTGGTGAGAGGGCAAACCCTGATATTTTTACTGTGAAGGTGTTTTCAGTTGTTCTTAGGAAGAACAGCTGATAGAAATTCAAGATTACTATAATGGCTGTTATTATACACAGCTCTGTAAACTACCACTCAGCTCTGTGTTGGGGTCCTCAAAGAAGTAAGGCCACAGTAATCAAGCAAGGGCCTTTGGTTTTTTCCAGAGTTAGATCCTCTCAGAACAGAGTCTGGGAGAACTCCAATGCTGAATGGAGAAGGGTAATAGGTTGGTGCAGTGAATGGGCTGGGGGTGGGGTGGCCTTCTCCAGGCCTGAGTGTTTTTGTGTCCAGCTCAGTATCTGCATCAAGAAGTTTCCCACTTGTGGATGTTTAGTGCAGCCACAGACTTGTATTTTGATCCCCAATTTTTTTTTTTTTGAAAGAGTTCTCCTCACAGGAGGATGATTCAGCATCAGAAGAAGAAGGAACCCATAGCTTGGTGTCATTAACATAATTATTTTAAGCCTTATCCAGCAGCCATAATTTGAATAACTCTACGAGACCAGAGAGACTGTAGTTCCCTATTTTAACCTCAATTATGCATTTGTCCCCCAACCCCACTGAGAACTAAATGCTGTACCACAGAGCCGGGTGTGAACTATGGTTTAGAAGGTTCAAGTTTCCAATTAAAGTCATTGAAGAAAACTTGAAATGAGCGTCTTCTTTGTATATGGCCTCCCTCCAATGTCTGTCTCCCTGCCTTTTCCCTAGAGCAGGGCTGGCAGTGATACTTTTGCTCTAGAGTCTTTTCAGAATGGCTTGAAGAATGTGGTATCTGGGTGAAGTCTCTGTTGACTCACTAAGTCTCTCTAGCCAAGAGGGGAAGATAATTCTGTAATATGAAGAGTGGAAGGATCATTGCATACAGATAGTGAGGCGGCCGGTGGGGGGGGTGGTAAATGGAGATTGGTGGTCCCCATCCCCAATAACCAGTCCCCTTTATCAAATACACAGGAGTATAAGGACATTTCTGGATGTAGCTTCTGTGGTTGCAGAGGTTGACCACACTAGGGGAAGAGGAGATGCTAAAGAGATACAGAAAAAGACTTCTTATCTGTAAACAGATTACTCAAGCCACAATGCTAGAAAACGGTCAGGTATGAAGAGATACCTCGGGCAAGTTTATAGCCTGCAGATAGATGAAACAGGGCCTTGTTCTGCCCTTTCCCAGAGATGTTCACAGTCAATAGGCAAGACAGTGAGTCAGTAGAGCACAGGGGTAACAGGTACAGGCTCTGAAGTCATGTTGCCCAGGTACCTAGCCAGGCTCTGTTGCTTACTGGCCATATGAGCAAATTTCTTAATTATTCAGATTGTTTCCTCACCAGTCAAATGGGGATAATATTACCATTGTTGTGAGATAAGGAATGTGAAATAACATGCTAGTCTTTCTTATAGTAATTATTGTCTCACTTATTATACAGATTTAATTTTATACTGGGAGAGGCAATTTACTATCCCTGCTATCAGCCTTAACCTTCACCTACTGGTGCCCAGTACTTGTGCTCTTCATAGGCCTCTTCAGAGGTCTTCCAGGTAGTCCAGTAGGAGACAGAAAGACAGAAATGCAGGAGAGAGTACTGTATTCCAGGGTCTGGGCCTTAGATTTGCAGGAGAGAAAGGTAAGAACTAACATTTGTTAAGCTGTTACCATGTCCCAAGCTGTGCTAAGTAGTCCTTTTATATTCATTTTCTCACTCTGGTGGGTATTTTTATCTTCACCACTTTAATTTTACCTAGACAACTGAGGCTCAGATTAAGCCACATTCTTAGTCAGTAGCAGAATCAGGATTGCAAAATTCAACCCTTTTCCTCATGTTGTAGTGAGCCTGGATTTCTAGTAGTATCTACTCACTTATTCATTCATTATTTTTTAAAGAATATTTATTAAGACCCCTGACAGAGGCTGCTGGTTACCCCTCAGTATCTGCTCTCCTCTTCTTCCTTATTCACTGAAGTCTCAGTTTTTAGGTACACAAATGACTGTCAAGAGTACAGACTCTTGACCTCCCTTGCAACCAGAAGTAGGCGTGTGTCTATGTCCTCACCAATGGCATGCAAAAGGAAGTATTCTTAATGGGCAGGGGGTACCGTTATTCCCACTCTTGCCCTTTTCTGCTGACTGGATTTCAGACAAGATCGTGGGAGCTTGAGCAGCCAGCTTGAACCATGAATGAAAGCCATATGCTGAAGATCACAGAGCAGCCAGGAAGGAGCCTGGGTCTCACACCGTAACTGTCACACTAATCCTGGATTGCTTATATTCAGTTTTACATGAAAGAAAAATAATCTTTATGTTTAAGCCACTCTTATTTTGGGCTTTCTGTCACATGCAACCAAACTTAACATAGTATCTCCATAACAGGAAGTCCCAAGGTTCATTTTCTTCCTAAAGTTACTTAGCTAATACTTCCTTTCTTAAGATTTACATTAACTGTCAGACTCTAACTATTTGAAAGAGCCCAATAATTGTTTTGGATATTAAAATTAATAGCATTTACAATCATTAATTGCAGCATTTTATTGTTGCAATAATAAACACTCCTGTTTATTTCCACTGACCATTACAATTGCAACACATAAAACACATAAAGAGGTTTGTCTCTTTGAAAATAACTCTTCAGGTATTAATGATAAGTTCAATTGAGATGACTGGAGTAAATGAATAAAAGAGACTTAAAAGAAAGGCATTATTTACACATTTTGTTGAAATCCATTTAAAGATAACTGCCAATAGAAGTGGGGAGGTCTGCAAGGAATCTAGGAAAGAACTTAAGGTGGCCTAGGTCTGAGCTCACAGGAGAGAAGGCTGCCATTGCAGGCACAGGTTTTGTGGGACAGCAGGAGCCTCAGAATTAGGTGATGATGACCATCAAAACCATTTGATTAACTTTTCTCACTTTGACTCTATATTCACTAAGCTACTTCTGATTATTATATGGTTTGAGAGAGAAAAAGAGAGAGAGAAAAGCAGGGTCACCTAAGGGTCTATGAGGTTTTACTAGAGCAGCCAGCTAGCCCCCTTATCTCTCTTCTCAATCAACTCTGTCAGAATTAATAAAACAAATGTGGTTGCTTTTGTTAAAAACACCAGTAAATCAATATTTGCTTTTAAATACTTAATAAAAAAATTCTTAAAAGTCAGTTCTCTATCTCCCTAATACAACCAAAGAATCATTTCATTAGTAAATATTTTGACGTACACTTAATGATTTGACTACTATGATTTTAAAATATAAAGATACCAATAATTAAGCAATGGGAAGGATGTGCTAATGATATGACCTTGTAAGACAGCACTCCAGCCTAGTTCTTCATTGATCAGCGCCTGGGTTAGTGGCTTCCAGCTTCAAATGCACAGCCGTATCCTATGCTTTAAAAAATTCTGATTGGCTTCACTCAAGACTAGTTACATCAGAATCTCTGGGATAGGACACAGAAATCAGTATACACACACACACACACACAAACACACACACACACACGTGTATATGTATATACTCCCTAAGTGATTCCAAAGCTCAGTCAAGACTGAGAACAACCGATCTGGATTTTGAGGATATTTGAGGTTACAGTCCTGTTTTAAATGGAAAGTTTCATTTGTTTGTGTTTGCTTCTGTGGACTTCTGCAATTATTTTTGTTTTGCTTTCGTTTAAGAGTTGTCATTGCAACGAAGACTCCCTCACACGGGAAGCAGAAGCAAAAAGTGTTAGAAGTTTCGTTCTTTTTTCTCTGTAAGCCAGAGCATATCTAAAGACAGATTGTAACACTGGCACATGTCAAAGAAAGACTCAGAGATAGATTCACTTAGAAAAGGGGTTTACTTGCAAAAGATGCGAGGAGTTAGACGGAAGGACTAGTTTGCCAACCAGTACTTAAAGGGAAAAAAAAATCCCCTAAAATTACCAGGATTACCGGTTGACAGTAGTCTGTTCATGGTGGAAAAACAGCAACTTTCTCACATGGTTATTATACTCACAAAGGTCAGACAAATTAATGTCACAAAGGTCAGAGATTAGCAAGGTAAATATTAGGGATTAAACTGTTTAAGGGAGTCCAGGGAAATATTCAAGGTTTTATTGTTTTGGAGATCAGAAAATCAGGATGATCCTGCAGTTTTTGGGTTATCTCCTTTTAAGCTTAGTCATATTGGAAGCAGGCAGAAGGCTCAGATATTGCTTTTACATACCCTCAAGCCACCAAGCTGGTTCCATCCTGAGAAGGAAGTCACGAAGCTGACTTCTGCGCGCGCTCAAGCCCAGGCTAAAGGGGGCGGGGCGAGGCCGCAGGGGCTTGTGGGGAAGCGCAGGAGGCGGGGCTTTGCGTGAGTCACTGCCGGGCTCGGCGTGAGTCGCTGCGGGGCTGACGGGGTGGCAGTGCGGCGGGTTACGGCCTGGTCAGGTGAGCGGGCGTTGCGGTTCTCGCTGCCCGGAGCAGCGTAGGAGATCCTTGGGGTGGCCGGTGGGAGGAGGGGTAGCGGTTACGGGTACCGGTGAGGCGGGGCGGGCCGGGGCTGGCGGTGGAGGCGCGCGTTGAGGCGGCGCGTCGGTGTCCAGGGCAGCGGCGTCCCGGGTCGCGCGTTCCCGGAGGGGCTCGCCCCCGCAACCCGGGCCTGCACGCTTTGCTTTGCAGGCGGACCCTCCACCCTGCTGCGATTTGCAGTGCTCGGGAAGGCAGAGCGGCCCTCCCGCAAAGACCGAGGTGGGGCCCGCCCCCTTGCGGCGTGGGTGTGCAGTGTTCGCCGGGACAGCGGGTGTGAAAGTGATACGCCCAGCGCTGGAAGTTTTTGATTGCTGGCTCGCACCCCCGCCCCATCGCAGGGTCCCTGGGAGAGTTTTTGGGCCTGCTCGAGCAGCAGCGGTGATGGGTGAAATGGAAAAGCATCTAACCCCCGTCAGCATCTCACTGACTTGTTGCGCTTTTATTCATTTATTTGAGTTCCCAACAAAGCGTTGTACTAGTTTTGTTTTTGAATGAGTTGTGCATATATGGTCAAACATGGACACTGCCTGAAAGAAGCTTAAACCTAATTTAGTTGTTGAGGCTACGAGTCAGAAGACCTATCTGCATCTGCAACTGTCCCTTCTTAGTGAGGTATTTTTCACTGTCCTAAACAAATGTTTTTCTAATTCCGTCTCTCTCCCTCCCACCTTACTTCTCTTCCCTCCGCGTAAAGCTTTGACTCTTCTCCTACCTTTTTGGAGATTTTGCCCCATCACTCATCCTTTTTCCTATATCTTTTACTTTGTTGCTTTTTCCCCAGACTATGCTCAAGAACAAGTCTTATATTATCAAAGGCAAATGTACTGTAATCTCCATATAATCTCATTTACTTAACTCATTTCATTCCCCCCCTCCTTTTTTTTTTGTCCCAGGCTGGAGTGTAGTGGGCCCGTCACCGCCCACTGTGGCCTCGATCTCCCGATCCTCCCACCTCAGCCTCCTGAGTAGCTGGAACTATAGGCACCCTCCACCACGCCTGGCTAATTTTTGTGTTTTTAGTAGAGATGGGGATCTCGAAGTGTTGCCCAGGCTGATCTAGGAACTCCTGAGCCCAAGCTATTCCCCCTGTCCCCCAACCTCTGCCTCCCAAAGTGCCGGGATTACAGGCATGAGCCACCTGCGGTTGGCCTTCCACCCTTTAAAAAAAATCTCATTGAAACTCTAAATAGAGGTCAGGCGCGGTGGCTCACGCCTGTAATCCCAGCACTTTGGGAGGCCGAGGCGGGCGGATCACTTGAGGTCAGGAGTTCGAGACCAGCCTGGCCAACGTGGTGAAACCCCGTCTCTACTAAAAAAAAAAAATACAAAAATTAGCCGGGCGTGGTGGCCTGCACCTGTAATCCCAGCTGCTCGGGAGGCTGAGGCAGGAGAATCACTTGAACCTAGGAGGTGGAGGTTGCTGTGAGCTGAGTTTGTGCCACTGCACTCCAGCCTGGGCGACAGAGCAAGACTCTGTCTCAAAAAAAAAAAAAAAAAAAAAAAAAGAAAAAAACCAAAAACTCTGAATAGTCTTTTTATGACTAAATATAATGCACTTTCTTTCCCTCTGTGGCATTTGGCACTGCTAACCTCTCACTTTCTTCAACTCATTTTTTGTCATCTGTAACAGTACACTCTAGGTTTTCCTCCCAACTGTCTAGGTGCTACTGCCTACTTTTTTCTTCCTTGGCATCTCTTTCTCCGTTTAGTGTTCTCCAGGTTCACCCCATTCCCCAGTTGTCACAATGGTTAAACATGGCCACATCCTTGATTCTAGCTTCTACCTTTCTGTTAGTGACACCGGAATTTATCTCTATTCCTACATAGCTACCTATGGGGTATCTCTTCGCCCCATTAGCACTCAAATTCAGCATATCCCAAACAAATAATCTGACTTTCCGTTTGCCCTCCAACTTTGATGCCTCTTTTCCTTTTAACATTGTATTTCTTGACTCAAAATGGCATCAGTAATCTTACCGGGGTCCCAAGCCAGAAATCTAGGCCACTGTTTGAGTCTTTCTCTGTTCTCCAACACCTCAGTCTAGTCAGTCATCAGGTTCTTTTTATTTTACTACCTTGATATTTTCACATAACTTTCAGAATATAGGTTAGACCTCATGGCCTGCCATTTCAAGTCTGTCCCATGTCCACCTCTTTAATTTTCTTTTCCTTCATTCTCCCTCATAATTCCTCACTCTGCCTGCCCACTCCTCCCTGTTAGTCACTTGGCGGGCCCCTTTGAAATCCAGCTAAAGTTCCAACACCTCTGGGGACTCCTTCCTTGACACCACCACCCTACCATCTGATCCATGCCTATTTTTTGCAGTCAGTTCCATAGCATCTGTATGTACCTCTGACACAGGGTTCTCAACCAGGGGTTATTTTACCTCTCAGGGAACATTTGGCAGTGTCTGGGATTCTTCGTTGTCACAATCCATGAGAGGAAGGGATAATCCTGGCACCTAGTTGGTAGAGGACAGAAATGTTGCCAACCCTCCTACAATGCACAGGACAGCACTCTTAAAACAAATTTTTTGGCCCAAAATGTCAGTAGTCCCAAGGTTGAGAAACCCTGCTTAACATATTTTGTTACTAGTGCTTTATATATTTTTTTCTTCTCCACTGCACAAGGGACCTTGTCTTGTTTTTGCATCCCTAAATCTTGATTCAGGGCCTTTCACATAGTAGAAGTTAAATGTTGGAAGAAAAAGAAATAAAGGAGGTAATCGCTCAACTCCAGAGATGAGCAGCCTGTCTGCTACCACAGGCTACTTGATAATTTCAGTGATTTTTCTCCCCATTACCTTTCTTTAATGTTGCCTTTCAAGGATGCTTCAACTTGTCTATTTTTCATTTGTTTATTCAGCAACTGATTTATTTTTAAAATATTATATTGATTTTTCTTTATTCAGCTTCAGTTGGCTGTCTTCTGTCCATGTATCTTGGCCACTTATGAAGTGGTAAAAGATAATTAGCTAGCTTTCAGAAAAATAAACCAAATAGGCCTATTCTTATCAGAGGTTGGTTGTTCAAAACTCTGCAGACCATAATGACTTCAGCAAATAAAGCAATCGAATTACAACTACAAGTGAAACAAAATGCAGAAGAATTACAAGACTTTATGCGGGATTTAGAAAACTGGGAAAAAGACATTAAACAAAAGGATATGGAACTAAGAAGACAGAATGGTGTTCCTGAAGAGGTAAATTAAGAATTCGTAATTAAGATCCACCAAAACTAATTTTATAAAAATAAAGCATAACTTTTAAAAATGTTTTGTGAAAATACTGAAATTGAAGTGACTTGCTTCACTGTCAATTTTCTTTTCTTTTTTTTTGTGATGGAGTCTTGCTCTGTCACCAGGCTGGAGTGCAGTGGCGCGATCTCGGCTCACTGCAACCTCCGCCTCCTGGGTTCAAGCAGTTCTCCTGCCTTAGCCTCCTGAGTAACTGGGACTACAGGCGTGCACCACCACGCCCAGCTACTTTTTGTATTTTTTTTTTTTAGTAGAGACGGGGTCTCATCATGTTGTCCAGGATGGTCTTGATCTCTTGACCTCAAGTGATCCACCCACCTCGGCCTGCCGAAGTGCTGGGATTACAGGCATGAGCCACCGTGCCCGGTCCACTGTCAGTGTTTTTAGAAATTCTGCTTTTCAAAAAGTCTTTGTAATAATTAAATATATTACCATATTTTAAGGCTTAGTGAGTAGTTACTGAAGGGATGATCATGTGATAATACTTAGAGGTAAATAAATGACTAGCATCATAAAATATGTAGAGGTGTGTGTGTATAAAAATAATATGTGTAGTTATATACTAATGATATATTAACATACTATATTGGCATAAAAATGCAGATAGTACCTAGGTTCAACCAAAAGTTTTTCTTAAGACAGTGCATTTAAATATGGCTGGGTTTTTCATACTGTACATAATATGGAGGCAGTTCAGTTTGTCTTTGCACTACTGCTGGTTCATCGTACTAAGGCTGAAGATAGGTCGTTTTTGAAGTTTGAATTTAGGATTGCAAATTAAAGGTATAATTAGAATTTCTAGGTAATACTTTTTTCTTGTGATTGAACAATGTTCAACACTCATCAAAGTATGAATTAAACTTTTAAAGTATAATTATTATAAGTGAAGGTGGTAAATTGGTCTTTTTAAACACTTTAAAATTAAAAAATTCTTAGAAGAAAATATAGTGAGAATTTTAAACATAGCTAGTTATACAAAGAGTAACAGAGCGTAATACTCACAACTTTGTGTTTTTTTTCCCTCCTTAGAATTTACCTCCTATTCGAAATGGGAATTTTAGGAAAAAGAAGAAAGGCAAAGCTAAAGAGTCTTCCAAAAAAACCAGAGAGGAAAACACAAAAAACAGGATAAAATCTTATGATTATGAGGCATGGGCAAAACTTGATGTGGTAAGTTAATCTAGTCATTTGCTTCTTAATATTTGAGTAAAATTTTCTGGGAGTTAGTTGATAATCATGGGTTAAGTGAAAAATAATGTAGAGTTATGGCCTGTGTTTTTCTCTTATACATGATTTTATGTGGAATAAACATTTAATTACATAGCTCTTTAGTTAATGAGATAATTTTTTTTTTCTGCAATCCTCTTTCAGCAAATGGTGGCTAAAACAGCCAGGATTTTATTCTTTTTTCTTTCTTTTTACAAAAATTACTGTTTACTTATTACTATTTATTTATCCAGTGTACTCTTCATCCAGTTTCCTCTGGTGGTTACATCTTTCTTAGCTGTAGTATACAGTATCAAAACTAGGAAATTGACATTGGTACAGTGTGTGTATGGTTCTGTGTTATTTTATCCCATGTGTAGGTTTGGATAACCCAGCCGCAATTAAGATACAGATATATGGCACCACCACAAAGATTCCCTTTGTGCCATCCCTTTATAGTCATACTGCTCCTCTCTACGCCACCTTCTCTAACCCCTAAACAGTCAGAATTCTAAGATACTCCCAGAAAAGAATGACTGTGCAGATGTCTTTGTCATAAACTGAAGGACCTGTAGAAATGTGCTAAAAGAGAATGCCTTTGTGTCTAGTCTTAGGACTGGGGCTGTGTGACAATAAACATAGGCCTATCTTGATCCTAGGAAGTTGGGCTTCTTTACCCTTCTAGACTGGGATAGCAGATATGTGTCCTCCCATCTCCCACATGTGATACACAACATACTTGGAGAATCACCATCAGTGCTCTGCCTTACAACCCTTTACCAGTGTTTCAAGCAGCCACTGTCGTGTCAGCCTGTGAAAGAGAACCTGTTGGCCAGCCCTATTCTGCACTCTGATCTACTTTAAGGGTTGATGTGGTTAGGGGTATGTATGTTGGGGGATGTGATAACCAACTGATGAATTTGGAATATGTATTCCTCTTTAGTTTTTAAACAAGTGTTTATTACGTAATATTTGATTCATACCAAAGAATATGTAGAGATGTATGTTCTAAAGCATAGTAATAAAATGAATACATGAGCCTACCATCTAACTTAAAGAGAATTTTTCCAATATTATTGAAGCTACTGGTATGCTCCTTTCTAATCCCATGTTCTTTTCTCCCCTCTACTCCCAGAGGTAACCACTGTCTGATTTCTCTGTTTATTATTTTCTTTGCATTTTTCTGTTTAACATTTTTACTGAGGTATAATGTGCATCAAGTCCAAAAATCTTAAGTGTGCATCTTCCTGAATTTTTACTCAAGTGTACACCTGTGAAACCACTGTTTGGATCAAGATACAGAACATTCTGGGAGGCTGAGGCACGAGAATGGCTTGAACCCGGGAGGCGGAGGTTGCAGTGAGCCAAGATCACACCACTGCACTGCAGCCTGGGCCACAGAGGGAGACTCTGTCTCAAAAAAAAAAAAAAAAAAAAAAGAACATTTCCAGCCTCGCAGAGGCCTTCCTTTCAGTAGATGACCTCTGAAAAGTAGCCACTGTTCTGACCTCTTACACTGTAGATAGTTTTGGAATTTCATATAAATGATTATACCGTATGCATTATTTAAGTTTGGCTTCTTTTGCTGTCATTATATGAGATCCATATTGTGAGTAGCAGCAGTGCTTTTTCATTGCTGACCAGAATTCCATTGTGTGGATGTCTCAATTTGTGTGTCCATTCTCTTATTGATAATACTTTTGTATTGTTGGCGGTTTGGGGCTATGATGAATAAACCTGCTGTGAACATTCTTGTATTTGTCTTTTGGTGGATATAAGCACCCTAGAGGGGATTTGCTGGGTCATAGTTTATAAATACATTTAGTTTTAGAAAATACTGTCAAACAGTTTTCCAAATTATTTGTGTGGTATTTTTCTTAATAAAACTAAGGCTAATTAAAAGAGCGCTGGGACTTTTATTTAGTTTGCCATCTGCTTCAGGATTGTCCCAATATAAGAGAAGTAAAATTTTGAGTCTTGAATTTATCACTGTTGGAACTACTTTCTGAAAATAGAATTTATTCTCAAGTTCACGTAGCCTGTCTTCATTTTTTGTGTGTGTGACTTTTTGTTATATAGCCTGTTCCTTTTCATCAGTTGGTGTCTTCTTATAATGCCCTTTCCTGAAAGGCATCATCTCAGATGATTTCTTATAGAGATGTTTTCTACACTGGCATTTACTCATTCAACAGATATTGATTGAGCTCCTGCTGTATGTGGACAATGCCATCAAGATTGTACTGCATAGCTTGCAGTTGTCATTTTGGTGTCTGTATACAAGATATAGTTGTTTAATTCCCATTTCATTCTAGTTCAGATCTGAGCAGCTGCTTTAGTGTTCTGCTGCTGTTAGTTTTCTATACATGTCAGCATAGCAGGGTTGGATAATCCTGGCTGCAATGTTGGTAGGCTGGTGGTATTTCTAGAATCTTCATGCTAAAACACATAGCTAAATTTTAGTCCATGTTTCAATGTTCATTTAATGAAACTATGCATAATTTTTTTATTTTTATAAGCAATTTTTTTCCTACGTAAATAACTTTAGTGTTTGAATGCAAAAAGAATTTTGTTTACATAATAATTAAAGTTTGTGTTTAAATGTGCTTTAATGAACTCTAATGGTCGTCACGGTGGCTTACGCCTGTAATCCCAACACTTTGGGAGGCTGAGGCGGGCAGATTGCTTGGGCTTAGGATCCAGACCAGCCTGGGCAACATGGCAAAAGCCCGTCTCTACAAAAAATAAAAAAATTAGCTGCGCATGGTGGTGCATGCCTATAGTCCCAGTTACTTGGGAGAGCGAGGTGGGAAGATGGCTGGAGCCCGGGAGATGGAGGTTGCAGTAAGCTGACATCACACTACTGCACTCCAGCCTAGGCAACAGAGCCAGATGCTGTCTCAAAAATAAAATAAAAATAAAATCTTACTAAAAATCATTGTTTTATCATATAAAAAATAAGAGGAAAATTCTGGTGGAGGTCTATGAAATTATTTATTATCATGAAAGTAGTGTGAGTCAAAAGAGATTGAGAATCGTGGGACTAGCACATTTTTTATTTTTCCTTTAGTAGAGGTAGCTATATTTTGGAATACACCGAGAGACAGTATAACATATCGATTGAGGGCTCTTGGAGGAAGTAGACTTGGTCACTTACTAGCTGAGTGACCTTGAATGAGTTAACTAACTTCTGAATTTCAGTTCCCTCAAGTGAAAAACATGGGTAATTATACCTTCCTCATAGGTTATTGTGAAGATTAGGAGTTAATGTGCTCTTTTTTTGTTCGTTTTAAAATAGCAGTTTTTTGTTTTAAAATAAGAAAAAAAATTTTTTTAAACTTTTTCTGCTACTCGGTGCTAATTATATTAGTTTAGGGCTATTTGCAAACTTCCTTTAAGCCATAAGACCTAACTGCTAATAGTTTGTGATTTAGGGGTGATTTGTACAGTCTGTTGACTTAGCTTTATGAGTTCAAAGTCAGATTTTTGGTTTTGATCTTGGTTTTCTAAGCTAAGGCATCTTTTTCTCTGGATATAATCTTAACAATGAGAGATTTGGGTTGCTTTGTAAGGCTGTAGGTCCTTAGATTGTAACAATTTACATTCATTTGAGTGTATTTTTTTAGTATGTCTTTTTTTCTTTTTTTTCCTAATCATATAATTATGACCCCTGTTTTCCATCTTTTGATTTTAGGACAGTATCCTTGATGAGCTTGACAAAGACGATAGTACCCATGAGTCTCTGTCTCAAGAATCAGAGTCGGAAGAAGATGGGATTCATGTAGACTCACAAAAGGCTCTTGTTTTAAAAGAAAAGGTACTAATTAGTTAGGTTTTGTTTTTTTTCATGTAAGCAGGAGATGTGGATCCTAAAGTTTCTTGAGCATAGTTTTAATACGTGTTTACACTTTAAGTTGTTTTTGGCTACATCCCTCTCTGGAGGCATTGTAACATGGTGGTTAGGAGTACATGCTCTGGAGCCAGATTACCTGGGTTCAAATCTCTGATAAGTTCTTTAAACTTCTGAACTTCAGTTTTCTCATCTGCAAAATGATAATATTACCAACCTCAACGGGTTCTTATGAGTAGTAAGTGAACTATTCTATGTAAAATACTTGGACTGTACCTGGAGTTGTCCAGTGTTTTTAGTAGTAGATTGAAGTAACTTGAAATTAGTGTGTGATTCTTGGCGTAAATATTATATTCCACTCCCGGGTATCAAAGGCTATCTTTGGTTACTTTTTGGAATGTTCAGTATCTCCCTGAGGGATGCCTCATTATTATAAAACCAGCTATATTACTTTCACAAAGGTGGAACTCTTTTCAGATTAAACTCTTGATGCTTTTTTTTGGTTTCATTTCTGTAGGTTGGCATTGTCAATAAGGAGTATAATGCTGGGTATTTTACTCATTTTTCTACCTGGGCTCTTGGGTTGTACCCATACAGTGACCATGTACAGTTACCCTTGAACAGTGTGGGGTCAGTGCCTCATGCAGTAAAAAATCTGCATATAACTTTTGACTCCCCAAAAACTTAACTACTAATAGCTTACTGTTGACCGGAAGCAGTATGGATAATACAAATAGTTGATTAGCACAAATTTTATGCGTTATATGTATTATATACTGTATTCTTACAAAAAAGTAAGCTAGAGAAAAGAAAATGTTATTAGAACATTTTAAGGAAGAGAATGTGTATTTATTTATATAAATATATTTCACTGTGTAGAAGTGGATCTAAAGTCTTCATCTTTGTCATCTTCATATTGAGTAGGCTGAGGAGGGGGAAGGGGAGGAGTTGGTCTTGCTCTCTCGGGTGGCAGAGGCAGAAGAGGTGGAAAAGGTGGAAGGGGAGGCAGGCACACTTGGTGTAGACTTTTATTGAAAAAAATCCACATTTAAGTGGACCCATGCACTTCAAACCTGGGTCGTTCAAGGGTCAACTGTAGTGAATTTCAGAATTTGTAAAAAAGATCATTTTATATAATTTTCTTTTCTTTCAGGGCAATAAATACTTCAAACAAGGAAAATATGATGAAGCAATTGACTGCTACACAAAAGGCATGGATGCCGATCCATATGATCCCGTGTTGCCAACGAACAGAGCGTCAGCGTATTTTAGACTGAAAAAGTAAGGACTTTCTGTGATGTGTGTGAATGTGAATGTCTTATGTATATATGGAGACTTATTAAAAAAAAAAGTGTGGAATAAAGTGTGGAGGACAGATTGAAAATGTATTGCATTTTCTTTTCAACTGTAAATTCTTATAGCTCACTCCTTTTTATTGAATTATTTTGTTTAAGCCATTTTAAACATCTGGTGCTAAAACCTTGTTCCCATAGCTCACTTTACTGAGGTATTCCTCTAAAAATTTAGTAATAGTGTTCTTTTCTAATTCACAAAGCTAAAAAAGTTAGTTGGATATTTTTAGAAATTAATATCCTGTCATTTTGAAAAACCATTTATCCACTATTTAATCTAGAGAACATTTATTATGGAAAACTTAAAATATGTTTCGACATTTGTTTGTCTTTAAGTCATACTGACTTTTAAAGTAAATAATGTGGAAGAATATAAATGTGGTATTGTCTTATCACATGCAGGTAACCAACCTATCATAGGGGTTTTTTAAAAAGATAAACACCATCAAGGAAGACATTCTTACTGTTTTAATTATTTGGAAATACAAATTTTATTGGTATCTGAGTTTTTACTATTTAAATAACATTTTTATGTCTTTGAAACTCATGATATTAATCTCTAAAAATTAGGGGAATATTTACATTTTATAATATTTGATATCTGCAATATATGTAGCATATACATAAATTACAGAGAATAGTTTAAAATAAGCCTATATAAGCACCCCTCTCAACTTAAGAACCAGAACATTACCATTATTTTTGAAGTTACCTTGATGCTCCTTTCTGTATCCTGTCCCTTGCCTCCCTCCCAGTTAACCACTGTCTTGAATTATATATTTGTCATCCTTTTGATTTAAAAAAGGTTTATTATATATGTATATGTTCCTAAATAATATATAGTATAATCTTGCTTATTTTTGAGCTTAAAAGTATATCATACTGTGTGTAGTTTTCTGTGGCTCACCTATTTATTATATTTTTATGATTCATTCTTGTTTTGATGCTTATAGCTCTAGAGCTCTCTTTGTAACTGTTATATAGGATAATTTCTTTTTAGAAATATACCATTATGTGTCTATTCTTGTGTTGCTGGATTGTTGGTTCGTTCCTTTCTTCCTTTCTTTTTCTCTCTCCCTCCCACTCTTTCTTCCCTCCTTCTGTCCCTCTTTCTTTCTATTGCCCACCTTCTGTCCTTTCTTTCCTTATTTCAGCAATGCTGTGAACATTTTTGTACATGTTCCTTGGTGTTGGGTCATAAAATGTGTAGATGTTCAGCTTCACAGGATGATGGCAAAGGTAGTTTGTTGTTACACAGTTGTTACAAAGGTAAATGGATGAGTTTACATTCTCATTAGCAGTGTATAATAATACCTATTTCCTACCCTTACCAACATTGATATAATTGGGCTTCTTAATTGTTTTCAATCTGGTGGGTGTAAAATGGCATTTCATTGTGTCTTTGAAATGACATTTTGCATTTCTCAGCTATTAGTAAGGTTTTCATTTCTCAACTATTAGTAAGGTTAAGCATCTTATATATTTTCCTTTTTTTTTTTTCTTTTTTTTCCCTGTGAAATGCCTATTTGGTGTTTGGCCATTTTTTTTTTTTAGGGCTTTTCCTATTGATTTATTTTGAGAGTTCTTTATTCTGGATAACTAATCTTTTGGTCTTTTCCATAATAACTATCTTCTCTCAATTTGTAGCTTATCTTCTTTATGGAATTTTAATGAATAGAAACATTCAATTTTAATATATTTCAACTTCTTGATTTTTTAAAAAGATTAGGACTTTATAAAATGATTTGTTCAAAAAAAATAGTTTGCCGCTTGAGTTCCTAATAGTCTCCTCTAATTTCTTCTAAACATTTTTAAGATTTAATTTTCACATTTAGGTGTTTTCACATATGCTGAAGGTTTTTCCAGCTCTATTTTTGGAATAGCCCTACTTTCCCCCGTGGATCTGCCGTGCTACTATTGTTATATGTCATGTTTGCCGAGATCACTTTCTCATCTCTGTTCTTTACACTGGTCTGTTGCCTGTCCTTACATCCATTCCACACTATCTTTAATTATTATAGCATTGTAATTGTAAGTCTTAATATTTAGTGTACTGCATATTCTCCTACCTTTTATTATTCAGGAATGTCTTGGGTATTCTTGGACTTTTACTCATCAATATAACTTTTAGAATCATCTTCCCAAATTCGTTAAAATATCCTGTTGGGATTTTGATTAGAATTGCATTAGATTTATAAATCAGTCTGGAGAGAATCATATTGTATGTTTTTGTACTTTATTATAGATGAATGTGAAATATCTCCACTTAGATTGTCATTAATGTCTTTGAAAACAGTCTTACAATTTTTTGCGTCTGTGTTTGGTAGGTCTTTGTTAGATGTTTTGTTTGTTTGTCTCTTGTTGGTCTCTCGTAGTCACCTTACTAAACTTGTAATACTTCCAGCAATGTCTCTAGATTGTTTTGAGTTTTCTTTTTGGACCATCTTATCATTTGAGAATAATTTCAGGCCTTTTTCTTTGTTTCTAGTCCTTGTGTTTCTTTCTTGTGGAACTGCATTGGTAAAGACCTGTATGTAATACCAAGAAAAAGCAGTGATAATGGGCATTCTTGTTTCTCGCATTAAAGGGAATGCTACTAATGTTTCACCATTAGGAATTATAGGCATACCTTGTTTTATTGTGTGTCGCTTTATTGCGTCCACAGATACTGTTTTTACAAAACGAAAGTTTGTGGCAACCTTATATCAGGCAAGTCAAGCAACTCTATTGGTGCCATTTGTCCAACAGCATGTGTTTACTTTGTGTCTCTATGTCACGTTTTGGTAATTGTTGCAGTATTTCAGATTTATTATAATTGTATCTGTTATGGTGATCTCTGATCAGGGATCTTTGATGTTTCTATTGTAATTGTTTTGGGGAGCCATCAAGCACACCCATATGTTGTTGTGCATTCTGTCTGCTTCATTGACCAGCTGCCCCCGACCCCCCATCTCTCTCCTTCTCCTTGGGCTTCCCTATTCCCTGAGACACAACAGTATTGAAATTAGGCCAGTTAATAACCGTACAGTGAGGCCAGGCATGGTGGCTCACACCTGTAATCCCAGCAATTTGGGAGGCTGAGGCAGGCGGATCACTTGAGGTCAGGAGTTGGAGACCAGCCTGGCCAACATGGTGAAACCCTGTCTCTACTGAAAATACAAAAAATTAGCCAGGTGTGGTGACGCATGCCTATAATCCCAGCTACTCGGGAGGGTGAGGCAGGAAAATCACTTGAGCCCAGGAGGCAGAGGTTGCAGTGAGTTGAGATCATGCCACTGCACTCCAGCCGGGGCGAGAGAGTGACGCTCTGTCTCAAAGCAAACAAACAAACAGACAGAACCCTACAGTGGATAAGTATTCAAGTGAAAGGAAGACTTGCAGATCTCTTACTTTAAATTGGAAGCTGGAAATGATTAAACTTAGTGAGGACGGCATGTCGAAAGCCAAGACTGACTGAAAGCTAGGCCTCTTGTGCCAGTTAGCCAAGATGTGAATGCAAAGGAAAAGTTCTTGAGGAAATTAAAAGGGCTACTCCAATGAACACAAATAATTAAAAGCAAAAGAAGCTTATTGTTGATGGGGAGAAGGTTTTATTGGTCTGTATAGAAGATCAAACCAGCCACAACATTCCCCTGAGCCAAAGTCCAATCCAGTGCAAGGCTCTAATGCTCTGCAATTTAGTGAAGGTTGAGAGAGGTGAGAAAGCTGCAGAAGAAAAGTTGAAAGCTAGCAGAAGTTGGTTCATGAGGTTTAAGGAAAGAAGCTGTCTCCATAACATAAAAGTGGAAGGTGAAGCAGCAGGTGCTGATGGAGAACCTGCAGAAAGTTATCCAGAAGATCTAGCTGAGGTAATTGATGAAGGTTACTGTGTTAAACAACACACACATTTTCAGTGTTGACTAAACAGCCTTCTGTTAGAAGACAGTGCCATCTAGGGCTTTCACAGCTAGAGAGAATGCCTGGCTTCAAAGGACAGTCTGATTCTCTCTCTTGTTAGGGGCTAATGCAGCTGGTGACTTTAAGTTGAAGATAGTGCTCATTTACCATTCCAAAAGTCCTAGGGCCCTTAGGAATTATGCCAAATCTACTCTGCCTGTGCTCTATAAGTAAAACAACAAAGTCTGGATGACATCTATTTATGAACTGGTTTACTGAACATTTTAAGCCAACTGTTGAGACCTACTGCTTAGAAAAAAAGATTTGTGGGAGGCCGAGGTGGGCAGATCACGAGGTCAGGAGATTGAGACCATCCTGGCAAACACGGTGAAACCCTGTCTCTACTAAAAATACAAAAAATTAGCCAGGCGTGGTGGCGGGCACCTGTAGTCCAAGCTACTTGGGAGGCTGAGGCAGGAGAATGGCGTGAACCCGGGAGGCAGAGCTTGCAGTGAGCCAGATAGTGCCACTGCACTCCAGCCTGGGCGACAGAGCAAGACTCTGTCTCAAAAAAAAAAAAAAAAAAAAAAAAAAAAGGATTTATTTCAAAGTAGTGTACTGACAGTGCACCTACTCACCCAAGATCTCTGATGGAGATGTACAAGGACATGAATGTTGTTTTCATGCCTCCTAACACAATATCCATTCTGCAGCCCATGGATCAAAGAGTCATTTTCAATTTCAATTCTTGTTATTTAAGAAATACATTTCACAGGCTATAGCTGTCATAGATCGTGATTCCTCTAGTGGATCTGGACAAAGTAGATTGAAACCTGGAAAGGATTAACTATTAGATGCCATTAAGAATGTCCATAATTCATGGGAGGAGGTCAAAATATCAGTGTTAACAGGAGTTTGGAAGAAGTTGATTTCAACTCTTATGGATGACTTTGAGGGGTTCAAGATTTTAGCGGAGGAAGATGTCACCGAATTGCTGCAATCTTGTATTCAAACTTGAATGGATGGTCAGTTGATTCTTATGGATGAGCAAAGAAAGTGGTTTCTTGAGATAGAATTTATTCCTGGTGAAGGTGCCGTGAACGTTTTTGAAATGACAACCGAAGATTTAGAACATTATATAAACTTAGTTGATAAAGTGGCAGAGTTTGAGAGGATTGACTCCAATATTGAAAGAAGTTCTGTTATGTAAATGCTATCAAATAGCATCACATGCTACCACCACCACCGTGATCGGTCAGCAGCCATCAACATCAAGGCAAGATCGTCCAACAGCACAAAGATAAATATTCACTAAAGACTCAGATAATTATTAGCATTTTTTAGCAATAAAGTTTTTTAATTAAGGTATATACATTGTTATTTAGACATAAAGCTTTTGCACACTTATTAGATTACAGTATAGTGTAAATAAAACTTTTGTATGCACTGGAAAACCAAAAAATTTGTGTGACTAGCTTTATTGTGACATTTACTTTCTTGTGGTGGTCTAGAATCAAACCCACAATATCTTTGAGGAATGGCAGTATTGCTTTTATTATGCTTAATTAACTAAAAGCAGGTGGGAAAAATGCCTTCAGTGGGTAAGTAAATTCTCTTTTCAAGGATTTCAGAAACAAATTTTGAAGTTTTGGTTTAGTAAATTAGTTTTATTAACTTTATTTATTTTAATGTTTTTAAATTGCAGATTTGCTGTTGCTGAGTCTGACTGTAATTTAGCAGTTGCCTTGAATAGAAGTTATACAAAGGCTTATTCCAGACGAGGTGCTGCTCGATTTGCTTTGCAAAAATTAGAAGAGGCCAAAAAAGGTATTTTCTAGTCACTCTCTAAAGAATTCTTTAACAGTGTTATCTCACAGATGCTATATGGAGAATACTGAGTAATCACAGTTACTACCTTCAGAGAGCTTTCTGTATTTGAACAAAGGTCATTTTTGCAACTGAAATGATATCTTGATGTTTTTAAGAAAGAATGCATTATTTGCCACCAATCAGAATTTGGTTCAAATTCTCATGTTACTAAGTACTAACTATGTGACCAGTATCTCCTCTGATTTTCAGTTTCTCATCTGTAAAATAGGCATTAAAATGTCTTGTTGGCTTTAGTGAGGCAAGAGGTAGTGTGTTTAAAGCTCATAACACATTTTTGTTCACTTACAAATTCTAAGCCTTCTGTTATTTCATAAAATAGGTTTGTGTATTATAAATCACAAAATCTGAATAAAGCTGATATTTAATTGGATTTTGCTGCTGCTTAGGTTTTTTTTTTTTTTCTTTTTTTTTTTTTTGAGACAGAGTCTTGCTTTTTCACCCAGGCTGGAGTGCAATGGTGTGATCTCTGCTCACAGCAACCTCCGCCTCCCGGGTTCAAATGATTTTCTCTGCCTCAGCCTCCCAAGTATCCGGGATTACAGGTGCCCACCACCATGCCTGGCTAATTTTTGTAATTTTAGTAGAGACAGGGTTTTGCCATGTTGGCCAGGCTGGTCTTGACTCCTGACTTCAGGTGATCTGCCCACCTCGGCCTCCCAAAGTGCTGGGATTACAGGAGTGAGCCCGGCCTGCTTCTTGGTTTTATGATATACAACTTATGATAGCAGGTATCCTTCCTGGGGCTGGTGGAAGATGGTTTGTCATGGGATTTTGTCTGCCCTGGGGGAGAAGAAGAAAGTTCAGTGGCTTGGCTCGGCACAGTGGCTTACGCCTGTAGTCCTAGCACTCTGGGAGGCCAAGGTGGGAAGACTACTTGAGGCCAGGAGTTTGAGACTAACCTGCCCAATGAGGAGAAAACCTGTCTCTACTAAAAATACAAAAATTAGCTGAACTTGTTGGCGTGTGCTTGTAGTCCCAGCTACTCAGGAGGCTGAGGTACAGAATCACTGGAACCTGGGAACTGGAGGTTGCAGTGAGCCAAGATTGCGCCACTGCACTCAGCCTGGGCAACAGAGTGAGAATCTGTCTCAAAAAAAGAAAGTTCAGTGGCCTAATGATAGTATTTCTTTGTTTCTCCTTTATTTTGCTGTAGGACAGTTGCCTGATTGTCACAGGCAACAAAAGATTGTTTTGTACAGGTTTTAAAATATTACCTATCTTTAAAAATTTTTTTTATCTTCTCTTTTACTTAGATTATGAAAGAGTATTAGAACTAGAACCAAATAACTTTGAAGCAACAAATGAACTCAGGAAAATCAGTCAGGTAAACTATAGTTATTTAAATTAAGTGTATTATGACCTTTATTTGAAGAAGTAAAGCTTTTTGCATAGATTTTGTACTATATATTTCTTAATATTGAGATTTTCTAATTTTAATTTTTTGTACTATAGAGTTTTACTAAATGAATTTGCAAGCTAGAGGGAGTGTAATGGTATTTAAAGACCCTTGATTGTTCTAGAAGTTGCCTGAGATCTTTAAGAACTACTGCTGCTTTACTCTTTCTCAGATGACAGAATTATTATTTTTTTATCCCACTGATTTTCTTCCTTTTTGGCTTATGCACTGACTGAAACATTGAGAGAAAAGTGACAGTGATTGGGGAAAGTGTGCTTTTAAATATTACCACTACTATTGCACATAAGATCTGGTAAATATGTTAACTTGATTGTAGTTGTGAACTGTATTACATATTTTTAAAATTTTGCCTTAGGTCAAATAATGACTGTGAATATTGAATTTGAGAAGTTTGGTGATGTAGTTGTAATGAACTGTTATGTCTGAAAACAGCTCCTAAAACAGTGTCTGACCCGTATAGAAATTCAATAAATATTTGTTGAATAAATGAGCAACTACTTTTAATGGATGCTACTTATTTATTTATTTAAAATAATTCAACTTGTATTTTAGATTCAAAGGGTACATGTGCAGGCTTTTTACATGGGCATATTGTATGATACTGAGGTTTGGGGTATGAATGATTCCGCCACCTAGATAGTGAGCATAGTACCCAATAGGTAGTTTTTCATCCCCTCCCCTCCCCACCCCAATGTTTCTCTCCCCAACAGGTAGTCTATAGTGTCTGTTGTTTCTGTTTATGTCCATGTGTACCCAATGTTTACCTCCCACTTATAAGTCAAAACATGCAGTATGTGGCGTTTGATACTAATTTTAATTGAAATGAGAAGCACATTAAATTTATTATATGCTTATTTTACTTTTTACTTTAATAAGTAGAAAGATTTTGAATTAGAGCAGAAAATGTTATTTTGATTATTTAAAATGTGGCAGAAATTCTAATATATTTGAGGTATTTATGTTTTAAGGTCAAATATATATGCATCTTGCATTACTTTGTTTTATTTTAGCTGACTGCTATGTCTCCTAGGCTTTAGCATCCAAAGAAAACTCATATCCAAAGGAAGCTGACATAGTGATTAAGTCAACAGAAGGAGAGCGAAAGCAAATTGAAGCACAACAGAATAAGCAGCAGGCCATTTCAGAGAAAGATCGGGTAATCCAAAGCTATTCCAACGTACAATGTATATGTTTTGCTGAGTGTTGATTTATTTCTTGTATATCAGTTAATTTCTTTCTTCTCTAATATTAAAGTTTTGCTTGAGTAGGAATTGGAAATTAAATGCACTAAAGCCTCTGGGACCTACTAATTCAAAATTTGGGTAATTGATGACTTTATATATAAATTAAAAAAATAACAATAGAAACACTTAAGTTTAGGAAACTACTTTTGAATGTTTTATTATATATTTACATATACATAGTTATAAATTTAACATAGAAGTTAATTACAATCCATTCTTATAATGTACTTTTTTCATTAATTCACACTGGACTGTTTCTGATTGAAATTCCTCTACTAATCATGAGTTGAGGTTTAGTTTATTTATTGCCTTTCCTGGACCCACAGAGGATTCCTAATAAATATTTATGAAATGATTATTGATTGTGATATTTGACTGATTATAAGTAAATGTTATAGTGAAATCAGGTATACAAATTCCAATACAGCTGAATTTATCTTATATTTGGGCATATTAAAATTATTGAAGAGTGGGCTTTATAATTCTGGTACTGTATTCTTTCACAAAATTTATTTGAGTTATGAAGTCCTTTTGTACAGCTTCTAATGTAACTTAAGACAGTATATTATTTGGACCTTTGTTAAAATAGGTTTTTAAATTTAAGCTTTGCGTAATATGTAATTAATGGAATAATAGTGAATGCTGCAAAGTAATGTATTATACATGTTTTTCCTTTTTAGTACTGAAAAGAGAATAATGCCATTAAAAAAGAAACAACCCAAACCAACAGATTTTAAAACGTGTCTCATGGGCCAGATTTTTAACAATATTCTTTCTTGAAATACTGTTGGTGAATATCCTTGCAGTGTTTCATAAGATTTGAATTCATTTATTTTTTTTTTGAATTTTTTTTTTTATTCTCCATATTTCTCTACAAAATAACAGGGGAATGGATTTTTCAAAGAGGGGAAATATGAAAGAGCAATTGAATGCTATACTCGAGGGATAGCAGCAGATGGTGCTAATGCCCTTCTTCCAGCTAACAGAGCTATGGCCTATCTGAAGATTCAGAAGTAAGTATTGGTTACATTTTAGTGCTGTTCAGGATAAAAATTTACAATAAATTGGTAAATTTTTACCATAAGTTACCTAACATGCCAATTATGGCGTGTTAGGTTAGCTCACATGCCAATTTATGGTAAATTTAAGTAAGTTAAAATTTAATTTATATATTTTTGAGCATTTAAATTAAAGTGAAATGAGAGGGGAAAAGTAGTGTGTGTGTGTGTGTGTGTGTGTGTATGTATGTGTATGTGTATGTGTGTGTTTATGTACCTGTGGTATACATAGTTCCAGGCACAAGGTGTGTATTCAGTAGATGTTCTTGTTAATATTTTCCCGCTTTTAAGTCTGGCATTACACAGTTTACCAGTTTTTCTCTAGTCGCTTTATGTATAGTATTCTGGATCTTGATTAAAAATTATTTTTCACTTCAGAGCCCCTTGGGCAAAGTCTTATCTGGAAATGTTTTATATACATACATGTATAACAAAAGAGAACTGCTGTCATTGAAACTGCTGATTAATAACATATGTAACAAACATTTGATCCTGTATTAACCAGCTTTTTCTGGATGTGCCCAAGTTGGACAATCAGTAGAATTATATCCGATGGCAGAAACTTAGACTTAGACTTTGTTTCTCTTGTTATACTTTACACACTAATGCCAGAATTTTAAAAAGCCTGTAAATAGTATAAATAGGAATTCGAAACTTCTTCAGTGCCATGAATTCCCCTTTAGCTGTATGTTGAATGCTTCTTAGGATATTTTTAAATGCTTAACTGTACAACTAGGATTACAAAGGAAACCAATTATATCAAAATATAGTTTTGAAAATATTAAAAATTGTGATATAGTAGTATATTTGATTTTTTATTAACACACCTCAAAATGAGAAATTACATTTAAAATACAGGCAAGTGCTGTATTTTATGCTCACCAATATTCAGAGTTACAGTACAAATTTAACCTGCTGCTTATTTGCATGTGATTGTACTGTATTTGAAACTACATTTAAAATACACACAAGTTAATGTTAAAAAAATTTTAAAGACATGATTGTAAGGTTTCAATAAGGACACCAAATTTTGGGATGATCCTCGACACATCTTCCACGTACTGATCAACAAGCAAGTGTGGATAGGGAATACCTGAAGCAACGTAGATGATTAGATTTCCAATGTGATAACACATGCCTTAGCTCTTTGTCTTCTGAATAACTACTAGGGCAGAGTTGCCCAACAGTTGCCAGCCTTGTCACAAGAGTATCTATAAACCAGACACTGCAATCACATGCAAATAAGCAACAGGTTAAATTTTTACTGTAATTCTGAATAGTGGTGAGCATAAGCAATATTTTGAGATACCAGTAACCGTTGTAATGTGATATGGAAATATCTGATTTTTTTTTTTTTTTTTTTGAGACAGAGTCCCCCTCTGTCACCCAGGCTGGAGTGCAGTGGTGTAATTTTGGCTCACTGCAACCTCCACCTCCCAGGTTCAAGCAATTCTCCTGCCTCAACCTCCCAAGTTGCTGGGTCTACAGGCATGCGCCATGACACCTAGCTAATTTTTGTATTTTTAGTAGAGATGGGGTTTTGCCATGTTGGCCAGGCTGGTCTCAAACTCCTGACCTCAGGTGATCTGCCCGTCTCGGCCTCCCAGAGTTCTGGGATTACAGGCATGAGCCACCGCGCCTGGCCGAAATATCTGATTTTTATTGGTGACAAAGTGATAGATACTATTGTCTGCATTTGTATTTGAAAGATAGCTAAATTTTATTTGAAGTTTAGTGAAAACAGTGATACAGTTTTTTTCCTAAACAAGTTTCCACATCCCTCAGACAATCTCAGGTTAGGAGCTCCTGTCATAGAAATAAATTTTGATTATATATTTAACCTCATTTAAAGTAATAGATATCACTAGAGATAGATTCTTTTGTTGACTAGTCAGAGTAAAGATCATTGCATCTCTTGCTCACTTATGAAAATTTTGATTTTTGCTATCGAAGAATTGTGCATTGGTTTAAAAATTGTAAAGCCTGAATTCGTTGGTTTGACTAATGCTAAGAGTAATGCCTTCTTACAGGTGAGAGATTATATATGCATTTATAAGATATCTAATTTATTGTATCAGTTTTATTTCTTTAGTTTATAATCGTATTAGTGGAATATATTATACCAAGTTAGCAGAGTATATTTTAAATTAAAAGAACTTATGACTCTTACTTGTATCTTTTCCTAGTGTATCTTTTAGATTCACAGTTAATATCAGAATTTTTTCCTGTACATGGAGACTGTTATGTATTACGGACTATGTGAGGAACATAAAAAAGCAACATTTCAAGCTTAGACTACTCCTAGTTTAGGTAACCATCCTATAGCTTGAGGTTCTATAAACTGTGTCAAATTAGAGCTAATTAGAACCAGCAGTATAGTCAGTCTTACCTACCAGTGTGCGGGGTAGCAGTAGGGAGTAAGAAGAAATTCACCTAGTTAGGCCAACCGGGATTCCTAGAGAATGTGCTTTCTGGAGGTGATAGTCTAAATTAGTAGTTTGCATTGGGAGATGAGCAAGACATCCTTGAGTTACAATAATGGAGTGCCTGTGAGCTGGCAAATTGTGGAATGTAGGCTGGTAGATGGTTAGCTTCAGAAAGGCTGAAGAAATAAGAAGATAATCAGAAATAAGGACAGAAGTTTGGGCCAACATTGTAGTCCTTGAAGAGGACTGACCAAGAACAAATCTGAGTCCTATTCTTAGAGGGAGTAAAGCATAGATTTAGAGATAGGATAAGAAGAAAATAACCCAGTAGTATTAGATATTAGATTTGGGAAACAGGGTTGAGAGTTGGTCACAAAAATAAGGTAGAATCTTGGTTGCTGGAACTGGAACCAGACTAAGACTTGATTTAGTAGAGGGTGGTTCACTTAATGGTGATTAGGGGTGGCATTTACACTAGAGCCAGAGTAGACCTAGGGCAAGTGGACCTAACTGAAAATCAGAAGGAATCAGGGCTAAGGAGCTAGGCAGAGGTGATAGTTTTTCGCACTCACCATTTTTATTCTATTTTTGATTAGTTTGTCTTTTTCTCCAACCACCTAAAAGATGTTTGTTGATTGGATTTTTCTAAATTCAGTTTACAAATGGAGTGCACAGGAGACGTGTAATAATTTTAAAGGACTTAGGTGAGTCTATTTTCAAAGAATAATCGTCTACCTCTGTGGCAACTTCAGACTTTTAGAAAAATTGTTGGGTTTTCTTCAGCTGTACAGTAGAACATGCAATTAAATATGCAATTAAATATACAATTAAAATGATTTCCTAAACATTTATATTCTAAATTTTCTTTGAATTTGGGTGTTGGAAATTTTTTGATTTACTTATTCAGCAAATATTTATTGTGCTAAAATGTATCAGGTGTTCTGTGAGGCACTGTGGAAGGTATTAAGTATACAAATATTAAATGTATAGTTGTTTTTAAGAAACCCGAAATTTGCAGGGAGCGACAGAAAAGGAGACCAATATTTGTGAAAATACGCTAAGATAGCGCTATGAAGGACACGTGCTATAGGAGTTCAGAGTGGGAAGAATACTGGCATAGACTGAGTCTAGGCAGGGGAATTCCTGGAAAGCATCTTGAAATTGTTCAAACCAAACTGAGATCTAAAGGAGTAGTATGAGTTAGTGAGGTGAAAAAACAGGAAACAGGTCAAGTGTTCTAGTGCAGGTTCAAAGACATGGGAGTAGGCAGGTTGATGGTACCTCAACCTGGAAAGGGTGAGTGGTTCGTATTATGGCTGTTATTGCAGGGGACAGTGGCAGAGAGAAGGCCAGATACTCAGGCAGGCCCCTGACTTTGCGCTCCAAAGGAATTGGACTTTATCTTGAAAAGTATGGGGGCCATGCAGGTATCTTGAATGATATAATCAGGCAAGTAGAAAATAACATTGATAAGGGCGTGAACACAGATATATTCTTTATCTCTTGCTGGAAAGTGAGTTAAATAAATCAGAGATGTTTAAGTTCATTCGAAATTCTGATTTTTTTCATATGAGATTTTGTTTTGAGGGCAAGATGACATCCATTTAGGCCTTGGGGAGAATGCAATTACAGGAGTGTTTTTTTTTTTTTTTTAATATTCTTATGAGACTTTTCAAACTTATACAAAAGTAGTATAATAAACTCCATGTGTCCATCATCTAGTTCTAACAAGCCATACTTTTTTTGGTCATATTTGTTTCAGCATTTTCCCCCCGAATTATTGTAAAGCAAATCATAAACATTATGACGTTTATCGCTAAAGAAAGGATATTTTATACATAACCACAACCATTAGCACTCCTAAGAAATTAACGATAATTCATTAATGTCCTATTAATATATGGGAATGTCTGAAGTTTTTTTGTTGTTGGGTTTTTTTGGTGGGGGGGTTGAGCTCTTCTTAAGCACCTTTTTATTGTAGAGCAGTAATGAGTAAGTCTGTAAGTCTGAATTGATTGCTGGTTGCATGGCTGAGTAGAATTTATGCAAAGTATTAAATGATATGCTATCACATTCGTACCAAGTTCTCATTTTTTTGTTTTTCTATGAGTATGGGAGGTTTACTGTGGGTAAATGTTAATAAAGTTTTATTAGAAAACTAATGCCAGTCAAAATTCTAATGTAATACCTGTGCATATTGAGACTTGGAGAAGAGGTAGGCAGAGAAGCAGTGGCATTCTTTTGTCTGCCCTAGTCATATTTTTGCATTATTATTTCATCGCTCCAGCAGACTCTCCTAACATTCCCTCAATCTGGTACCTTCTCCCTCCTCACCAAATGATTCCAGGATTTGGTGAGAATAAAAAATTTATAAAATAGTTCTCCACTTCAAACACAGATTTAGAAGTTAGTGATTGAAATTATATACAAGCTTTTTAAATTAGAAACTTAGTTTATATGACATTTTTCCATAAGCTGCCTTTTTTCCAGTCAGTAATTTTATCATGTTCAATAGATATGAAGAAGCTGAAAAAGACTGCACACAAGCCATTTTATTAGATGGCTCATATTCTAAAGCTTTTGCCAGAAGAGGAACTGCAAGAACATTTTTGGGAAAGCTAAATGAGGCAAAACAAGGTAAGACTTTATAACAGCTGGCACTCAGTCATCCTGATGAGTGCCCAAGTTATAGAAGCAGAGATTCATGTAGCTTACCCATGGTTCAAAGATACTGAACTTAGGGAATTATGTTTTCTTTCCACAGTTTAGATCACGAATAGATTTGGAGGAATGCAGCTTCCGCAATGTACCAGATTATCTTTTTGTTTAGTAGCATTCTGGCTAATTTTGTTTAGTACATTCTGGCTAATTGCCAGTCAATATTAATGAAAAATTTTAATTATACATGAGAATGGAAAACGATAAAAAGACCAGAATGGAAAGGAAGGGAATCAGTGTTGTTGAGCGAAAGGGACTCACTGTGTGATATGCTTGAAGCCAATACTGTGACATCAGGTTTTTGAGAAAAGGCTTTATTTATATTGAAAGTTGACTCCTAAAGAGACAGGAATCAAACCCAAATCTGTCTCCTTGTCCTGGCCTTAAGGCAGTAATTTTATTAGAAAGGGTTTAGGGAGGTGGATACTGGAATTAGCAGGTAATTAGTGGAAGGAAAGGGAAAAGTTCTTGGGCATATGTAGCTATCTCTTCTTGCTAACTAATGGATTGCAGGTGCAAATTTGGGGTAGTTAGTAGAACTTGGTGGAAATTCAGTTTGTGACATCAGCAAACTCGTTTTTGTGCAAACTCCACTTGGCCATCTTGGTTCCAAATGATTTCAGCCTGTTTTTTTGTTTGTTTTTTTTTTAATCCCAGTAAGCAGAGGAAGTTTCTTTGTTTCAGCAAGTTGTATCTTTTCCTATCTGCCATCCTACAAACTGAAGAATTTCTGTTAGTGATTGATTTTTTTTTTTTAAAAAAACTCTTCGGGCTGTGGTTTTATCAGCAGGTAGGGAATGGAGGATAATGGAGATCTGATACCATTTTAATTCTTGATACTATTTTTTTTCTTTGTTTTTATGGTCTTCTCTTTTAGGGTATTCATTGAATTAGTCTTTTCAGAGAACCAACTTGGTTCTCCTGTGTGTGTTTTCTATTTAATTTCCTTCTGCTTTTTATTTTATTCCTTCAACTTTCTTTTGGTTTAATTTGCTGTTTTTCTAGCTTCTTGAGATCAGTACTTAGATAATTGATTTTCAGCCTCTGTTCTTTCCTGGTATGTGCATTTAAAATCTGGCAGTTTCTCTATAAGCCTGTTAGCTACAGCAGTGTTTTTTTTATTGTGGTTAAAAAAATATGTAACGTTAAATTTATTATTTTAACCATTTTTCGATATATAGCTCAGTGGCATTAAATACATTTACATTGTGCAGCCATCACCACTGTCCATCACCAGAACTTTGTCATCATCCCATTCTAAAACTCTATACACATTAAACAATAACTCTCCATTCTCCTCTCCTCCCAGCCCTAGTAACCTCCATTCTACTTTCTGTCTCTGAATTTGACTGTTCTAGATATCCTGTGTAAGTGGAATCATGCAGTATTTGTCCTTTTGCCTCTGCTTATTTAACTTAGCATAAGTCCATGTTGGAACATATATCAGAATTTCATTCCTTTTTAAGGCTGAGTAATACTTTGTTGTATGTAATTCTCTTATTCTATTAATATTTTACATTTAGTGAGTTACTCTGTCATTTGTTTACATGGTGAACTTTGCTAAGTTAGATGACCTCTAGGGGCCTCAGTTTTATCACCTTTAAAGTGGGGTTGTAGTGAGGGTTACGTGAACATTCATATAAAACAACTACAACAGTGTTCAGTAAATGTTCTTACTATAGCTCACCTGTTTCCTAGTAATCTGAGTAAAACTGCTTGAGCTAAAAATGTGATTACTAACTGAATATATCATGAATATACATGCGAATATGAAAACTCCACATTTTAACTATGTTGTAATGTTTTTTAAAAATTCACTTTAGATTTTGAAACTGTTTTACTTCTGGAACCTGGAAATAAGCAAGCAGTAACTGAACTCTCCAAAATTAAAAAGGTAATGTATTCTTTTCACCCAAACATGGTCATATTTTCTGAAACATAAATATATTTATTTGTTGTATAATAAATATTTTGATAGTTATGATTATAAATTTATTTTCAAGGAATTAATTGAGAAAGGACACTGGGATGATGTCTTTCTTGATTCCACACAAAGACAAAATGTGGTAAAACCCATTGATAATCCACCGCATCCTGGATCAACTGTAAGTAAAGCACTTTCATTTTTTCCTTGCCATTTAAATATGTTGTAATAGGAGAATTGGAAACCAACTATTGTATTAATAAACTTTTTTTTTAAAATTATACTTTAAGTTCTAGGGTACATGTGCACAACGTGCAGATCTGATACATAGGTATACATGTGCCATGTTGGTTTGCTGCACCCATCAACTCATCATTTACATTAGGTATTTCTCCTAATGCTATCCCTCCCCCAACCCACCACCCGCAACAGGTCCCAGTGTGTGATGTTCCCTGCCCTGTGTCCAGGTGATCTCATTGTTCAGTTCCCACCTATGAGTGAGAACATGCGGTGTTTGGTTTTCTGTCTTGTGGTAGTTTGCTGAGAATGATGGTTTCCAGCTTCATCCATGTCCCTGCAAAGGGCATGAACTCATCGTTTTTTATGGCTGCATAGTATTCCGTGGTGTATATGTGCCACATTTTCTTAATCTAGTCTGTCATTGGTGGATATTTGGGTTGGTTCCAAGTCTTTGCTGTTGTGAATAGTGCCTCAGTAAACATACGTGTGCATGTGTCTTTATAGTAGCATGATTTATAATCCTTTGGATATATACCCAGTAATGGGATTGCTGGGTCAAATGGTAATTCTAGTTCTAGATCCTTGAGGAATCGCCACACTGTCTTCCACAATGGTTGAACCAGTTTACACTCCCAGGAACAGTGTAAAAGCGTTCCTATTTCTCCACATCCTCTCCAGCATCTGTTGTTTCCTGACTTTTTAATGATTGCCATTCTAACTGGCATGAGATGGTATCTCATTGTGGTTTTGATTTGCATTTCTCTGATGGCCAGTGATGATGAGCATTTTTTCATGTGTCTGTTGGCTGCATAAATGTCTTCTTTTTAGAAGTGTCTGTTCATATCCTTTGCCCACTTTTTGATGGGGTTGTTTGTTTTTTTCTTGTAAATTTGTTTGAGTTCTTTGTAGATTCTGGATATTAGCCCTTTGTCAGAGGGTAGATTGCAAAAATTTTCTCCCATTCTGTAGGTTGCCTGTTCACTCTGATGGTACTTTCTTTTGCCGTGCAGAAGCTCTTTAGTTTAATTAGATCCCATTTGTCTATTATGGCTTTCATTGCCATTGCTTTTGTTGTTTTAGTCATGAAGTCCTTGCCTATGCCTGTGGCCTGAATGGTATTGCCTAGGTTTTCTTGTAGGGTTTTTATGGTTTTAGGTCTAACATTTAAGTCTTTAATCCATCTTGAATTAATTTTTGTATACGGTGTAAGGAAGGGATCCAGTTTCAGCTTTCTACATATGGCTAGCCAGTTTTCCCAGCACCATTTATTAAATAGGGAATCCTTTTCCCATTTCTTGTTTTTGTTAGGTTTGTCAAAGATCAGATGGTTTTAGATGTGTGGTGTTATTTCTGAGGCCTCTGTTCTGTTCCATTGGTCTATATCTCTGTTTTGGTACCAGTACCATGCTGTTTCGGTTATTGTAGTCTTCTAGTATAGTTTGAGGTCAGGTAGCCTGATGCCTCCAGCTTTGTTCTTTTTGCTTAGGATTGTCTTGGCAATGTGGGCTCTTTTTTGGTTCCATATGAACTTTAAAGTAGTTTTTTTCCAATTCTGTGAAGAAAGTCATTGGTAGCTTGATGGGGATGGCATTGAATCTATAAATTACTTTGGGCAGTATGGCCATTTTCACAATATTGATTCTTCCTATCCATGAGCATGGAATATTCTTCCATTTGTTTGTGTCCTCTTTTATTTCGTTGAGCAGTGGTTTGTAGTTCTCCTTGAAGAGAATTGGATTCCTAGGTATTTTATTCTCTTTGTAACAATTGTATTATTCTCTTTGTAGCAATTGTAAATGGGAGTTCACTCATGATTTGGCTCTCTGCTTGTCTGTTAATGGTGTATAGGAATGCTTGTGATTTTTGCACATTGATTTTGTATCCTGAGACTTTGCTGAAGTTGCCTATCAGCTTAAGGAGATTTTGGGCTGAGACGATGGGGTTTTCTAAATATACAATCATGTCATCTGCAAACACGACAATTTGACTTCCTCATTTCCTAATTGAATACCCTTTATTTCTTTCTCTTGCCTGATTGCCCTGGCCAGAACTTCCGACACTGTGTTGAATAGGAGTGGTGAGAGAGGGCATCCTTGTCTTGTGCTGGTTTTCAAAGGGAATGCTTCCAGTTTTTGCCCATTTAGTATGATATTGGCTGTGGGTTTGTCATAAATAGCTCTTATTATTTTGAGAAACATTCCATCAATACCTAGTTTATTGAGTGTTTTTAGCATGAAGCACTGTTGAATTTTGTCAAAGGCCTTTTCTGCATCTATTGGGATAACCATGTGGTTTTTGTCATTGGTTCTGTTTATGTGATGGATTACGTTTATTGATTTGCATATATTGAACCAGCCTTTCTTCCCTGGGATGAAGCCAGCTTGATCGTGGTGGATAAGGTTTTTGGTGTGCTACTGGATTCGGTTTGCCAGTATTTTATTGAGGATTTTCACATTGATGTTCATCAGGGATATTGGTCTAAAATTCTCTTTTTTTTGTTGTGTCTCTGCCAGGCTTTGGTATCAGGATGTTGCTGGCCTCATAAAATGAGTTAGGGAGGATTCCCTCTTTTTCTATTGATTGGAATAGTTTCAGGAGGAATGGTACCAGCTCCTCTTTGTACCTCTGGTAGAATTCAGCTGTGAATCCGTCTGGTCCTGGACTTGTTTTGGTTGGTAGGCTATTATTGCCTGAATTTCAGAGCCTGTTATTGGTCTATTCAGAGATTGAACTTCTTCCTGGTTGTCTTGGGAGGCTGTATGTGTCCAGGAATTTATCCATTCCTCCTACATTTTCTAGTTTATTTGCGTAGAGGTGTTTGTAGTATTCTCTGATGGTAGTTTGTATTTCTGTGGGATCAGTGGTGATATCTCCTTTATCATTTTGTATTGTGTATATTTGATTCTTCTCTCTTTTCTTCTTTATTAGTCTTGCTAGTGGTCTATCAATTTTGATGATCTTTTCAAAAAACCAGCTCCTGGATTCATTGATGTTTTGAAGGGTTTTTTTGTGTCTATCACTTTCAGTTCTGCTCTGATCATAGTTACTTCTTGCCTTCTGCTAGGTTTTGAATTTGTTTGCTCTTGCTTCTTTAGTTCTTTTAATTGTGATGTTAGGGTGTCAATTTTAGATCTTTTCCTGGTTTCTCTTGTGGGCATTTAGTGTTATAAATTTCCTTCTACACACTGCTTTAAATGTGTCCCAGAGATTCTCGTACATTGTGTCTTTGTTCTCATTGGTTTCCAAGAACATCTTTATTTCTGCCTTCATTTCGTTAGTTACCCAGTAGTCATTCAGGAGCAAGTTGTTCAATTTCCATGTAGTTGTGCAGTTTTGAGTGAGTTTCTTAATCCTGAGTTCTAATTTGATTGCACTGTGGTCTGAGAGACAGTTTGTTGTGATTTCTGTTCTTTCACATTTGCTGAGGAGTGCTTTACTTCCAGTTGTGTGGTCAGTTTTGGAATAAGTGTGATGTGGTGCTGAGAAGAATGTATATTCTGTTGATTTAGGGTGGAGAGTTCTGTAGATGTCTATTAGGTCTGCTTGTTGCAGAGCTGAGTTCAGGTCCTGGATATCCTTGTTAACCTTCTGTCTCGTTGATCTGTCCAATATTGACAGTGGGGTGTTAAAGTCTCCCATTATTATTGTTTGGGAGTCTAAGTCTCTTTGTAGGTCTCTAAGGACTTGCTTTATGAATCTGAGTGCTCCTGTATTGGGTGCATATATATTTAGGATAGTTAGATCTTCTTGTTGAATTGATCCCTTTACCATTAGGTAGTGGCTTTCTTTGTCTCTTTTGATCTTTGTTGGTTTAACATCTGTTTTATCAGAGACTGGGATTGCAACCCCTGCTTTTTTTTGCTTTCCATTTGCTTGTTAGATCTTCCTCCATGCCTTTATTTTGAGCCTATGTGCGTCTTTGCACGTGAGATGGGTCTCCTGAATGCAGCACACTGATGGGTCTTTACTCTATCCAATTTGCAGTCTTTGTGTTTTAATTGGGGCATTTAGCCCATTTACATTTAAGGGTAATATTGTTATGTGTGAATTTGATCCTGTCATTATGATGTTCGCTGGTTATTTTGACTGTTAATTGATGCAGTTTCTTCCTAGCATCAATGGTCTTTACAATTTGGCCTGTTTTTGCAGTGGCTGGTACTGGTTGTTTCTTTCCATGTTTAGTGCTTCCTTCAGAAGCTCTTGTAAGGCAAGCTGGGTGGTGACACAATCTGTCAGCATTTGCTTGTCTGTAAAGGATTTTATTTCTCCTTCACTTAGGAAGCTTAGTTTGGCTAGATATGAAATTCTGGGTTGAAAATTCTTTTCATTAAGAATGTTGAACATTGGCCCCTACTGTCTTCTGGCTTGTAGGGTTTCTGCTGAGAGATCTGCTGTTAGTCTGATGGGCTTTCCTCTGTGGATAACTCGACCTTTCTCTCTGACTGCCCTTAACACTTTTTCCTTCATTTCAACCTCGGTAAATCTGACAATTTTGTGTCTTGGGGTTGCTCTTCTCGAGGAGTATCTTTGTGGCATTCTCTGTATTTTGTGAATTTGAATGTTGGCCTGCCTTGCTAGGTTGGGGAAGTTCTCCTGGATAATATCCTAAGTGTGTTTTCCAACGTGGTTCCATTCTCCCCATCACTTTCAGGTACACCAATCAATCGTAAATTTGCTCTTTTCACATAGTCCCATATTTCTTGGAGGCTTTGTTTGTTTCTTTTACTCTTTTTTCTCTAACCTTGTCTTGTCGCTTTATTTCATTAATTTGATCTTCAATCACTGATACCCTTTCTTCCACTTTATCGAATTGGCTACTGAAGCTTGTGCATGCATCACGAAGTTCTCATGCCATGGTTTTCAGTTCCATCGGTCATTTAAGGTCTTCTCTGCACTGTTTATTGTAGTTAGTCATTCGTCTAATCTTTTTTCAAGGTTTTTAGTTTCCTTATGATGAGTTCGAACATCCTCCTTTAGCTTGGAGAAGTTTGTATTGCGGACCTTCTGAAGCCTACTTCTGTCAACTTGTCAAAGTCATTCTCCGTCCAGCTTAGTTCCGTTGCTGGTGAGGAGCTGTGTTCCTTTGGAAGAGAATAGGTGCTCTGATTTTTAGAATTTTCAGCTTTTTTGCTCTGGTTTCTCCCCATCTTTGTGGTTTAATCTCCCTTTGGTCTTTGATGTTGGTGACCTCAGTTGGAAATGTAGAAATCACCCTTCTTCTGCGTTGATCACGCTGGGAGCTGCAGATTGGAGCTGTGCCTATTCGGCCATCTTGGAACGCCCCCTAACTCTTAAAGGAAATGTTGAAATGTCTTACTGGGGCACTTTTTTTTTTTTTTTTTTTTTAGAATCTTTAAAAAATACTTCCTAGGATTACTGATGTATAAGGGAAATTTAGTGGCGTTTAGAGTTTTGGGATAACTTTTTAAGTGAGTATTTTAATTTAACACTATCAGTTTAAATATTTCTGCCTATTTCTCTTATATTAAAGGAATTTCAAGCAGTTTTACATTTTATAGAAATCAAATGTCTTTGTATTTTTATTACTGTTCTTTTCTGAAGTTGGGATAAACACCCTTGCATCAAGTAAATTATGAAATATACATACAGAAAAGTACACAAGACAAATTATGATTTAGAGAATAATTACAAAGTGAACACCCATGAAATCACCGAGTCAGAAAATTAAGACATCACCCCTAAAAAACCTCTCTGTGTACCCCTGACTGATGAAGATCCTCTTCCTGCCCTCTTAAACTGTTATGCATAGACGATCCTTTGCATAACAGTTTTCTTTATTAGAAATAACAATTTCATAAGGAAGTCAGAGGAGGTATTTTTATCCTCTTTTTATAAAGGCAGAAAAGGAAAGTTTGTTTTGCTATGTTTGTACTAGTTAGTAGTAGCAAATAGATTTCTTAGTTTAATAGTTTTCCAGTGCATTTAATATGACTGTATTCTTTTTTTTTTTTTTTTTTTTTTTTGAGACGGAGTTTCACTCTTTGTACCCCAGGCTGGAGTGCAGTGGCGCGATCTCAGCTCACTGCAACCTCTGACTTCTGGGTTCAAGTGATTCTCCTGCCTCAGCCTCCCTGGTAGCTGGGATTACAGGCACCTGCCATCATGCCTGGCTAATTTTTGTATTTTTAGTAGAGACAGGGTTTCACCATGTTGGCCAGACTGGTCTTGAACTCCTGACCTCACGTGATCTGCCCACCGTGGCCTCCCAAAGTGCTAGGATTACAGGCATGAGCCACCATGCCTGGCCTATTACGACCGTATTCTTGGTAATACTGGTTGTGTGTGTTGTGTGTGCTAGGCATAAATCTAGTTGTTTTCACACATTATGGTCATTTTCATATATTTATTTACTGTTCTTTTCAGTAAAAGTGATTATTTAATTAAATGTAGTTTAAACTTTTACATCTTTGTAAGACTTCTTTACAAAAATTAATGCACAAGTTTACAGAAGGCCTTTGTTAGACGTCACTGTCCATAATTATAAAAACATTGCCACATGATATGTGTAATATCCCATGACTAAATACCATAAGTAGCTTTTACAAATATGTTGGGCCCACCTTCTTGTTAAAAATGAATTTATGTTAATAGTTGTGAAAATACAATGTGAATTTAAATCTCTATGGCAATATGACAGAACAAAACACCTCTAGGAAATGAGAAATCTTGGGGTAAACTGTTCTGTAAATGATCCAAAATCAACAAAGTTAGTATCCTAGTGGGAAGGGAAAAAAATTGCTGTTGATTTTTATAATGGATCTTCATGATAAATAAAAATGTCGGCATTATTTTTAAAAAGTAGAGGATAGCAGTTTGGTATAATGCCTTTGAGACTGGATTTGAGCCCCACTTGATAAACTTTGCAATCTTGAGCAAGTTAGTTAATCCCTGCGTTATCCTTACTTTTTCTCCATAAATTGAGAATAACTCACAGATTAGTTTATATCAAAGGAAATAATGTGCATAAATGCTGAGGCAATTTCAGGTGAAACAAATTTTAGTTTCCTTTTTAGTCACGTATTTGTGACACCACCTGGTCACCAGAGAAAGTGGTGAGGAAAGAAAGGAAGACTACGGAAAGTAGAGAGAGAAGAGAATGAGTCTCAGGATTATTGAAATGAAAGGCTAGGGCAGGGTAGTCTGTGCTTGAAGGGCTGGCAGCTTGGAGGTATTTTTAGCAAACCTCTAGACAGAGGGTAGGAGAGTAGAGATGTAGGTGAACTTGGGCCTGGGGTTTCCCCTGAGAGTGGTAATAAGTGAAAGTTTTCCTGATCCTTTTGTCTCTGCTAAAATATCTTATTTTGCTTTATTTCCTTTTTTTTTTTTCTTCATGTTTCTGTTTCCTGATGTCAAAACTTCACCTGTTTGGTCCCTTTTTCTCTTTATTCCTTTGTTCTTCTCTCTCTCTCTCACTTTTTTTTTAAATGGTCACAATATACAACTAAATAAAATGTTACGCTTCCGAGTCATGATTTTAAAAAAGGAGTGAATTGAACCTTTCATATTTTCTTAAGTTCTTTCTATAGTGGTTTCTTTTATGGTTTACTCCTGTTACTAGCATACTGTTCTTCCCCACAGTCCTTCCAGCTGTCATCAGTGACCCTCAGTGGCTCTCAGTACCCCGGGTCTACACTTAACAGAGACCAATGATTAGGAAATTCATAAATTCAAATCATTATTTACATATCTGTTGTCAAGGATAGGGTTTAATACACATATCCATTCTTGATCAGTATCTTGATAAAAACTTTTGCTGATACAGTTCTTAGCAAAGCATAGGCCTTAACTTAATATGATTATTCTTTAAAATAGAACTGCTTGAAGAATTCTGTTATAAATTTTCTTACAGCTTTTTCATTTTTGTACCTTCGTTTAGTAACACTCATTTATTACCATTGGGTCATATCTTAGCTGCATTAATGGAATTTCTGGTTTTAACGTTGAGTTTGTTATCTATTGCAGAAGAAGAAGTGCTTATATTTACAACTTTTCAATTTATAATTCAACTATGTAGTTGGAATGTATACTTAGAGTACATTGAGGAAAGTTTTCTTCTCTTTTCTAAAGATAAAACAAATTTCAAACATATACAAAAGTATATAGCTGCAACTGTTAATCAATATTTGCAAATTTTAGACGAAGCTTTTCTTAACTTGTTTCATTTTTCAATACCTTTGGTGGAACAATAGCTCCTCAGTGTATTTCTGTGTGTTTGGTATGATGATATAGTGAAGAGTATTGTTATATTTTATTAGATATACATATATTATTAAATATCAACATAAGTTGAAAATGACACGTGTGTAGTGATTGAGATAAACAATGAAAGCCATTTATTTTATTAAATTGGAAAAAAGGGTTTACTTTTACCAACTTTGTGAATATTACTTGGCAGATTTTTAATCCTGGGCTAGTTTTATCCAGCTGCTATATATTGAGACAATGTGTTTAGGTTTTAATGATAGTCTATCCCATACATAATGCTGGTTATTGTCTGCCCTTATTCCACTTGCCTTCAGTTAGTCCACAATACTGCTGTTGGTTTGGTAATTTCTTTGCTGTATTGCCCCTAGAATAGAGTCCAGACTCCTTTCATGGCATCCAAGTCCCTTCATAAGCTGTCTTCAAACAGCCTTTGAGGCTTCATCTCCACCATGCCGTGCCTTGCACCAGCCCCACTGGACTTCTCACCTTTCCACTGACTGTGCTGCACCCTTCAACTTTGCCATTCCTGTGTGCTTTTTCTGTGAAGGCTTCCCTCATGCCAGTGTTTATCTTCCTTCCTGTGTTATCTTAGCGTTTTGTGCTTTCATCTCTTAAACATGCCCATGGCCTTATATATTTACGTATACATGTCTCTCTCCCTTGTTTCGACCTACCTGGGATAAGTGCTTTGTATAGCTTTTTATTTTTGTATTCTCAGACTTCTAAGTCTGTCTAGCCACCAAATTGAATTTACTAATCACTGGGATATTAGCTGTAAGATCATTGCAGCCTTTTAACTTGTGACCCTAAAATAGGAAACCTTTAATATTTTGATTTAAGGAATTGATTTTAATTGTTTTAGAAACCACTCAAGAAGGTTATTATTGAAGAAACTGGTAATTTGATACAGACTATTGATGTGCCAGATAGCACTACTGCTGCTGCTACAGAGAATAATCCTATTAATCTAGCAAATGTAATAGCAGCCACAGGCACCACAAGTAAGAAGAATTCAAGCCAAGATGATCTTTTTCCCACAAGTGATACTCCAAGAGCAAAAGTATTGAAAATAGAAGAAGTCAGTGATACTTCATCCCTGCAGTGAGTAGAAATGCTGTTATTTGCTGATCATCCAGAATGGGATAATTCCAATGGAGAATTGATATTACTGAGACTTCTGATTTGTACTCATCATGCTAATTTTTTGAACTGCCTAACTTAAGTTTCTAGCTTTTCTTTTTTGTTTGTACTTATTGTAAGGGTGATTTTGCTTAAAGAATGATTACTATTTTTTTTTTTAACCACAGTGTGAAATTTAAAGATGATAAGAAGGTATCTTGAAAATTGATTTTGTTTAAAAATTTTCATTTCTAGGATTTCAGTTTTATTATTTAGTTCAGCAAAATTTTAGTTTTTTAAAAGGAAGCTTCATAAAAATGTAGAATTTATGGATTGCCATTATTTCATCCATTAGTATTTAAGACTGTTGTGGACTCTAACTTTTGTTTGGCATTTAAAAAATAGTTTATGTGTTTTTTCTTGATAATGAGAATATAGAAGATATAGACTAATTAGGTTCATTTTGAGGTATGGAAACCTTACTCATATATTTTTACATTGCCACTCAACAAACCTGCTAAAAGTTGTTTTTTTCTTTTAAACTTTGAACTTTAGTAGTACTTTTATTTAAAGTGATAGTATAGATCATGAGACAATACTATATAGGCAGTTTTTTTTGGAAGAAGCATTTCTTCCTTTTTGGAATATCTTGAAAATGATCATTTAGATCTTTGAAAGGCTAAATCATTAGTGTATGTGACATGGTAATTGAAATATATAGAAATGGTATACTCAAAAGGTGGATAGGTTAGCTGCCCAGCACAGGAGAATAGTCATTACATAGCCAGCATGTGAAAATTTGCAAGAGCATAATCTGTTTTGCCAAAAAATGTTTATATATTATTAGCTGAAATAATTGAATGCTTGTATAATACAAATAGATAATACAATATTAATAGTCAAAAATTTAAAAATTTTTATTGATGTCTCCTTGATTGAGCTATGATTATTTATGGTTCTTTTCTGTTTGATACCTCTGAAATATTTCAGACCTCAAGCCAGTTTGAAGCAGGATGTATGTCAGTCTTACAGCGAGAAAATGCCTATAGAGATAGAACAAAAACCTGCTCAGTTTGCCACAACTGTTCTTCCTCCAATTCCTGCAAACTCGTTCCAGCTCGAATCTGATTTCAGACAATTGAAAAGTTCTCCAGATATGTTGTATCAGTATTTAAAGGTAAGAGAGAGGAAGGTAGTACTTCTGTTGTAAGTAAAAGGTCAGAGAACTTCTGTCACTTTATAATAATGGTGCCATATTTGCTTTTTGTAGGATATTATTGTAGAAATTATTGTAGAATACATCACCCTGGTCAGACCATTTAAAAATATTTACAACCAGGGAACCTTGATGTTCTCCTTTGGCAATAGATTCTGTGTCAAATTCTATTGTCTCAAATAACGTAATCTAATTTCATATATATTAGCTTAAGCTTAATCCTTCAAAAAAAACCCTAAAATACATTGAGTGTCTTCTGTGTGCCAAGCAGTGCTTGCAATATGTAGGCAATCATTCTTCTAATATTTGCTTTAAGAAAAAGAATCAAATCCTATGAAATTTAGCAAATAATGAATTAGCATGGTCCTTTTCAAGTGTAATGAGAGTAACATTTCCTAATAATTATGCAATATAAAATTACTTCCAAATACGTTTTCTCATGTAATTCTACTTTTAAAAATCTCTAGTTATATTTATTGCTCTTTGAGAGCCTTTAAAGTTTCCTGTCTCTCTTAGGATGGTGTATATCTCTTCTGCTCATAAGATTTTTCTGTGACTAGAATAGAGTGATTATCATGCAGTTCCTGTAACTTTCATTCTTCTATCATAATTGCATTTTAATGTGACTCCATTATTATTCATAAGTGCTAATGCATAGTAGTTATTCTTTTCTTTTTGTTTTGGACGGAGTTTTGCTCTTGTTGCCCAGGCTGGAGTGCAATGACGCAATCTCAGCTCACCGCAACCTCTGCCTCCCAGGTTCAAGCAATTCTCCTGCCTCAGTCTCCGAGTAGCTGGGATTACAGGGATGTGCCACCACGCCCGGCTAATTTTTTCTATTTTTAGTGGAGATGGGGTTTCTCCATGTTGGTCAGACTGGTCTCGAACTCCCAACCTCAGGTGATCCTCCCACCTTGGCCTCCCAAAGTAGTTATTCTTTACTATTTTTACCCAAGCAGTTGTTGTGTAATTTGTGATATGTAAGTGTTGCCATCAAGTAATTGTCTTTTTATTTTTTTTTCAAGCAAATTGAACCATCTTTGTATCCTAAGTTGTTTCAGAAAAATCTGGATCCAGATGTATTCAACCAGATCGTTAAAATTCTGCATGACTTTTACATTGAGTAAGTCAAGTTTTTTTTAATTATACAGTAAGTCCTCACTTAATGTTATTGATAGGTTTTTGGAAACTGCAATTTTAATTAAAATGATTAAGACATAGGAACATAAGTCTTGTTTATGTCAATTGGCCTATGGTAAAATTGGTTTGTTTATACAGTATGCCGTTTTACATAAAGTCACAGTTTTCGTGAACCTATTGATGATGTTAAGTGAGAATTTACTGTACTCTTATGATGCTATGCTATTTCCAATGATTTGGGAAGTTGATTCTCTTTGAATGTATATGGCAAATTAGCAGCATATAGCAAAGTTAGCTTTCTTGTAAGTTTCATTGTTAGAGAAGTTGCAAGGAAATGACAAGTACAGACAATAAAAAGGGAAAAGTTTAAGAGGGAGGAAAAAGGACTCTAATTTTTTTGTAGAGAAAAGTAGGGTATGGAAATGACCAGTGTTTTAACAGAATGATAGTTTCCGTACTAAGCTCTCATTTAAGAATATTGTAATTTCTTCAGTTGACTTGATAAATCTCTTCATTTGGGCATTTAAAATACAGGTATCCAGGGGAAAAAATGATGTCATTTATGTATAATTAGAAGTATTGTGTTAGTAAACAGAATTATTAATAAATGAGCTGCTTTTAACTGATCATTTGTTTCTATATTTGGATTATTTCAGGAAAGAAAAGCCATCACTCATCTTTGAAATCTTACAAAGACTTTCTGAACTAAAAAGGTTTGATATGGCAGTGATGTTTATGTCAGAAACAGAGAAAAAGAGTAAGTTCTATGAAAGTTTTCCCATGTTTATTTTTGTACATTCCTGTATTCATTCAACAAATAATAGCTGACATTTATTGACTACTTATTGTGTATAAGGTTATATTTAATTAAATATTTATATTTAAATTGGATGATATTAAATTATATTTAAGTTAATTAAATTGGATAACAAGAACAGTTAAAATTGTTTTGTTAGTCCTGACAATATTATGAAGTGTAGGTATGGTTTTCACTCTCCTTTTACAGAGGAGGAAACAGGTATAGAGAGGCTAAGAAACTTGCTAAGGTCACATAGCTAGGAAGCCAGACCTAGGATTCGAACCCAGGCAGTCCAACTCCATAGTCTGAGCTCTTCTACTTGAAAACGCAGTAAATGGTATGATGGTGGAGTTCCTACTGTTACTATGTAAAGGATCAAAGCCACAGGACCATGTAACTGGGCGAGGTACAGGAAAGGTCTGATCCATTCTGAGAGAGGTAATTTCCTTGAGTTTGATTTTAGCTGAATTCTCAAAGAAGTGCAAGAGTTAGAGGAAAGGCTGAGCAAGAGAGTTTTAGACTGAAAGAATGATACATGTAGTGGTTCTGAGGCAGGAAAGAGCAAATTGAGTCCAGAGAATTTAAAATGGTATGGCTGGATTGTAGAATAGGGAGTAATGAGTGGCAGGTGATGAACCTGAAGAACTGTATTTCTTTTTTATTTCCACATCACAATTTTTGGCATAAAGAGTCCGTTTTGAGAAATCCTAATTAAAGTAAAATTGCACTATGCAGAAACTTCAGTTGCTCAGAGTTTTGGGCTATACTCATTTCAGGAAAAAAGAGAAAAGTCATTCACATACCAGTGTTCTTTTTTTTTCTTTTTAATAATTAGCAAAACTCAGTGTACCATTTTCAGATACCTCCTGTACTAAACATACATGGGCTTCTTTTATTTCTTCTTTATCTTTTTAGCAGTGATGTTGAATGATTTTAAATCAATAAGAAAGATACTTTTGAAATTACACTTAGGGAAGTGGACATGTAATTTAGATATATATATTTTTTAGGCCAGGCATGGTGGCTCATGCCTGTAATCCCAGCACTTTGGGAGGTTAAGGCAGGAGGATCGCTTGAGACCAGGCTGGCCAACATGGCAAAACCCTGTCTTTACAAAAAATACAAAAATTAGTTGGTTGCAGTGGCGTGCATCTGTAGTCCCAGCTACTAGGGGGGCTGAGGTGGGAGAATCGTTTCAGCACGGAAGGTTGAGGCTGCAGTGAGCCATGATTGTGCCACTGCGTTCCAACCTAGGCAACAGAATGAGACTCTGTCTCAAATAAATAGTTAAATAAAAATAAAAAATATATATATTAAAATATATATATGTATATTTTAATAGTGGGGGTTTAAACCAAAAGTTTTGGTTTTAGCTTTAGTTAACCAGAAATGTTCCTTGAAATCCCTGAAAAATGTTACTGTTTCTTATTACTGTTTTGACCTCATCTTTTTTTTTTTTTTAATTTTCATTTTTATTTTTATTGATCATTCTTGGGTGTTTCTCACAGAGGGGGATTTGGCAGGGTCATAGGACAATAGTGGAGGGAAGGTCAGCAGATAAACAAGTGAACAAAGGTCTCTGGTTTTCCTAGGCAGAGGACCCTGAGGCCCTCTGCAGTGTTTGTGTCCCTGGGTACTTGAGATTAGGGAGTGGTGATGACTCTTAACGAGCATGCTGCCTTCAAGCATCTGTTTAACAAAGCACATCTTGCACCGCCCTTAATCCATTTAACCCTGAGTGGACACAGCACATGTTTCAGAGAGCACAGGGTTGGGGGGTAAGGTCACAGATCAACAGGATCCCAAGGCAGAAGAATTTTTCTTAGTACAGAACAAAATGAAAAGTCTCCCATGTCTACTTCTTTCCACACAGACATGGCAACCATCCGATTTCTCAATCTTTTCCCCACCTTTCCCCGCTTTCTATTCCACAAAACCACCATTGTCATCATGGCCCGTTCTCAATGAGCTGTTGGGCACACCTCCCAGACGGGGTGGTGGCCGGGCAGAGGGGCTCCTCACTTCCCAGTAGGGGCGGCCGGGCAGAGGCACCCCTCACCTCCCGGACGGGGCGGCTGGCCGGGCGGGGGGCTGACCCCCCCCCCACCTCCCTCCCGGACGGGGCGGCTGGCCAGGCGGGGGGCTGACCACCCCACCTCCCTCCCGGACGGGGCAGCTGGCCGGGCAGAGGGGCTCCTCACTTCCCAGTAGGGGCGGCTGGGCAGAGGCGCCCCTCACCTCCCAGATGAGGCGGCTGGCCGGGCGGGGGGCTGACCCCCCACCTCCCGGACGGGGCAGCTGGCCGGGCGGGGGGCTGACCCCCCCCACCTCCCTCCTGGACGGGGCAGCTGGCCGGGCAGAGGGGCTCCTCACTTCCCCGTAGGGGCGGCCAGGCAGAGGCGCCCCTCACCTCCCGGACGAGGCGGCTGGCCGGGCGGGGGGCTGACCCCCCCCACCTCCCTCCCGGACGGGGCGACTGGCCGGGTGGGGGGCTGACCCCCCCCACCTCCCTCCTGGATGGGGCGGCTGGCCGGGCGGGGGGCTGACCCCCCCACCTCCCTCCCGGACGGGGCGGCTGGCCGGGCAGAGGGGCTCCTCACTTCCCAGTAGGGGCAGCCGGGCAGAGGCGCCCCTCACCTCCCGGACGGGGTGGCTGGCCGGGCGGGGGGCTGACCCCCCCACCTCCCTCCTGGACGGGGCGGCTGGCCGGGCGGGGGGCTGACCCCCCCACCTCCCTCCCGGACTGGGCGGCTGGCTGGGCGGGGGGCTGAACCCCCCACCTCCCTCCCGGACGGGGTGGCTGGCCGGGCAGAGGGGCTCCTCACTTCCCAGTAGGGGCGGCTGGGCAGAGGCGCCCCTCACCTCCCGGACGGGGCGGCTGGCCGGGCGGGGGGCTGACCCCCCCACCTCCCTCCCGGATGGGGCGGCTGGCCAGGCGGGGGGCTGACCCCCCCACCTCCCTCCCGGATGGGGCGGCTGGCCTGGTGGGGGCTGACCCCCACCTGCCTCCCGGACGGGGCGGCTGCCGGGCAGAGACGCTCCTCACTTCCCAGACGGGGTGGCTGCTGGGCGGAGGGGCTCCTCACTTCTCAGACGGGGCGGCTGCCGGGCGGAGGGTCTCCTCCCTTCTCAGATGGGGCGGCTGGGCAGAGACGCTCCTCACCTCCCAGACGGGGTCGCGGCCGGGCAGAGGCGCTCCTCACATCCCAGACGGGGCGGCGGGGCAGAGGCGCTCCCCACATCTCAGACGATGGGCGGCCGGGCAGAGACGCTCCTCACTTCCTAGATGGGATGGCGGCCGGGAAGAGGCGCTCCTCACTTCCTAGATGGGATGGCGGCCAGGCAGAGACGCTCCTCACTTTCCAGACTGGGCAGCCAGGCAGAGGGTCTCCTCACATCCCAGACGATGGGCGGCCAGGCAGAGACGCTCCTCACTTCCTAGACGGGGTGGCGGCCGGGCAGAGGCTGCACTCTGGGCACTTTGGGAGGCCAAGGCAGGCGACTGGGAGGTGGAGGTTGTAGCGAGCCGAGATCACGCCACTGCACTGCAGCCTGGGCACCATTGAGCACTGAGTGAACCAGACACCGTCTGCAATCCCGGCACCTCCGGAGGCCGAGGCTGGCGGATCACTCGCGGTTAGGAGCTGGAGACCAGCCCGGCCAACACAGCGAAACCCCGTCTCCACCAAAAAAATACGAAAACCAGTCAGGCGTGGCGGCACGCGCCTGCAATCGCAGGCACTCGGCAGGCTGAGGCAGGAGAATCAGGCAGGGAGGTTGCAGTGAGCCGAGATGGCAGCAGTACAGTCCAGCTTCGGCTGGGCATCAGAGGGAGACCGTGGAAAGAGAGGGAGAGGGAGACCGTGGGGAGGGGGAGAGGGAGACCGTGGGGAGGGGGAGAGGGAGACCGTGGGGAGGGGGAGAGGGAGACCGTGGGGAGAGGGAGAGGGAGAGGGCTTGACCTCATCTTTTACCACTATTTTTTCAACCACTCTGCCCCATTATAGTGGTTTTATATAGCTTTTAATATACCAAACTGTCAGGCGGGTGCAGTGGCTCACGCCTGTAATTGCAGCACTTTGGGAGGCCGAGGCAGGTGGATCACCTGAAGTCAGGAGCTCAAGACCAGGCTGGCCAACATGATGCAACCCTGTCTCTACTAAAAATACAAAAAAAAAAAAAAGAAAAAAAAGAAAAAAAATTAGCTGGGCGTGGTGGCAGACACCTGTAATCCCAGCTACTTGGGAGGCTCAGGCAGGAGAATCAGTCACTTGAATCCAGGAGGCATAGGTTGCAGTGAGCCGAGATTGCACCATTGCACTCCAGCCTGGGCAACAAGAGTGAAACTCTGTCTCAAAAAAAAAAAAAAAAAAAAAAAATTACCAAACTGCCAAACTTATTTTGGCCTCGAGGACTTTGGCTGTTCTCTCAACGTAGAATTATCTTCCTACATATCTTCACGTGTGTGCTTCTTCATTTGGTTTTCACCTATCACCACTTCAAAGATGTCTTTCTTCACTGACCCCCCCATGAACCTCTCTCTTCTTACCCTGCTTTATTTCTCTTCGTAATACATTACTAGCTGACAGTGGTTCATGTGTATGTTTATTATATCTCCCTCTCTAATAGAATGAAAGCTCCATGACAGCAGGAACTTTGTCTACCTCATTCACTGGGCCTCAGTGCTAGTGCATAATAACCCCTCAGTGTCAGTGTGTTGAATGAATGAATTTACTGTTACTCTAATGTGATAAGTTCAAGGTATCCGAGAATGCAGGTGGGCTCTTCAGACTGGCTGACCAATAGTACTGTCTTGATGGGGTTTCCACTGTCTGCTAAGTTAAACATGGAAAGCGCTTAGAATGGTTCTGGCATGCAACCAGGTATTCAGTAAATACTTAGCTGTTGTTATATTTTATTATTGCCATTATCATTAATAACTGTTAGCTAGTTCTCCAGTTTTACTGTTGAGAAGCATGAACTATAAACAGTGTTTTCCTAATGTTGAGTGTCGACCGATCGGTGGTAGTAAATATGATTTTTTTGCGATTCATAATCTTATTTATTTATTTATTTATTTTCTTGAGACGGAGTCTCACTCTGTCGCCCAGGCTGGAGTGCAGTGGCTCGATCTCAGCTCACTGCAAGCTCCGCCTCCTGGGTTCATGCCATTCTCCTGCCTCAGCCTCCTGAGTAGCTGGGACTACAGGCGCCCGCCACCACTCGCGGCTAATTTTTTTGTATTTTTAGTAGAGATGAGGTTTCACTGTGTTAGCCAGGATGGTCTCGATCTCCTGACCTCATGATCCGCCCGCCTCGGCCTCCCAAAGTGCTGGGATTACAGGCGTGAACCACCACGCCCGGCCCATGATCTTATTTTTAACATGTAGTCGTTTTAATTTTGTAATATAAAAATATTTAACTGTCCCATCAAGTGTGATTTCATCAGTGTCATTGCTGTTTTTCATTTACAGTAGTGATGTAAAGTTTTCTTTTAAAATAAAATGATTTAGGTTTGAAAAACAGTTTAGTTGAAATAAAAATATTAAGTAAATAAAAGTACACTTGTTACACAGATAGGGTAAACATTTTTAAGGTAGTACAGAATGAATTAAGTTTAATCTGCAAGATTAATATCATTGAGAATGCAGGGCAAATTTTATACTGCTAAAGCAAAATATTCCTGAAAGAACCATTGTTGGATTGCTATATAATTTTGTGTTTTCAGATTGGCTTTTTAAATATCTGAATTATAAACCTATTTATTGCTTTAAAATGTAAAATGTTTTTGACAAATAGATTGCTCCTTTTAATTTACATTTTGCTTGGTTTTTAAAAAATGAGATTAAAATGGAGAATTTCTTTTTCTTTTTCAGTTGCACGTGCATTATTTAATCACATAGACAAGTCAGGATTGAAGGATAATTCTGTCGAAGAACTCAAGAAAAGATACGGTGGTTGATTCCCATTTTTGCTGAAATAATTGTTTTTGACTTTCATATGTAAATTTTTTCTACTGAAAGTGTTTTGCTTTTTAAGAAAATGAAATTATATAGCAGGAAAGGACTATCTTTGAACATAAGTTAATTAACTATAAGGTGAATTGTGATTTAACTAGTGAGAATTATATTCAAGTGAACTCTAAGTGTTTTTCTGAAAATAAAAATATAAACAATGAGATACATTTGTAAGGATCAGCATTTTATTTTATGAGTCATTTTAAATGTTAAATTTAGATACATTCTTCAGTGACCCATAAATGTAACATTATTTTTATATTTTCATGAGTTTTTGTAACCACTTGCCAAAGCTGCTTCGTTAGCATATGAATAATTACCTTTGTAAAGAGGAAGTTAAATAGATAGTGAGATCCTTTCTTTATAAAACTTTTAAATGTTATTGTGCCAATTCACTAACATGAAGTTATTTAGTTGCAGGGTATGTATGTATTTTTAGTATTTATGTTGAAAGAAAGAAGACTTTTAACTAGACTTTCAAACTAGGTTAATTGAAGTATCACAGTATTCTTACATTTTAATGCCATAGGGTTTTTTCCCTTAAGATATCCATGTTACATACCAGTTAAGGACAGATAATGTAATGCAAGGTGTAAAAATGTAAAAATTAGTAATGTTTAAAGTACTAATTAGCATATAGCCCATACGTATTTGTTGGATGTGAGTGTAGCATTTGTAAACTTTTGAAAGTAGGGCTAGAACTCTGCTCATCCCTGTACTCTGCATAGTACCTAGCACAGACCTTTGCACATAGTTAGGTGCTCAACTGATACTTATAAAATTTAATTGAATTTGATGCAAGAATCATATTAAGTAAATGTTTAAAGTAGCAGCCTAGCAAATTTTTGGGCATGGTGTAAACACTGGTAAAACCAGTTAATTTTAGAGACTATCAAGTTGTTAAAAAATATTAGGACACCATCCTTTAATTGTTATCAGCATCAATAAGACAGTTCAGTTTACAATTTTATACAATATTGTGGTTAATTTTTATTGCCATTATACATATTACTATTCTTATGAATTGTTTGAGAAGTAATCATAATTTGTTTACAAAGATAATTTCTTCAGGTTGTGGTATAAATTATTGAGATATGTTTGTAATTTGGATAGTTTGAATGCTTTAAAATACACTTGATAGAGTTTATTAACTTTGTTTATTGCTAAATGTATTATGATATATAAACAGGCAATTGAATTTAGCTTTTTATCTGCTATGATCTGAATGTTTATATCCCCCACAAATTCATATGTTGAAATCCTAACCCTGAAGGCGATGGTCTTCGGAGGTGGGGCCTTTGGGAAGTGATTGGGTCAAGAGGGCAGGCCCTTGTAAAAGAGGCCCCAGAGAGCTTGTTCACCAATTACACCATGTAAGGACACACAAGAAGGCACCATCTACGAACAAGAAGGTGGGCCTTCACCAGACACCAGAGACCAGAATCTACTGGCATCTTCATCTTGGACTCCCCAGCCTCCAGAACTGTAAGAAATAAATTTCTGTTTTTATTAATGTAAGCTACCCAGTTTGATATTTTATTATAGCAACCCGAATGGACTACGGTATGATCTTTTGAAGAAACTTACAAGGTAGTCAGGGCAGGTAATGTTATTGTCATTCTTAACATAAGAAAAGGAGGCTCAGAGGGTTAATGTTCTCTGCATGATTATAGAGCTAAAAATTGGCCAAAACAGTTCAGAACGTGCTGTCTTCTCTTAATGTAGAGCTATTTGAACTACTTCCAGCTGCAGTTTTTATGTTGTGTTACCTGTGTAGAGATTGTTAACTGAAGAAGTACAGATCACAAGATTTACTATAGAATTTGAATTTTAAAAAATTTCTGATGTTAGCCTGATTTCTCCCCAGAGACATTTTCATGTAGTGATTTAAGACCAGAGGCTCTGGATTCAGACTTCTTGAGTTTGAATTCTGGCTCCATCTGGCTTTAGGGCCTTGGACAAGTTACTTTTCTATTCTTTGTTTTTGAAATCTGTAGAATGGGTATAAGTGAGATTGAATGAATGCACACATTTTGTTTTTGGAGCAGGGCTGGATGTATAGTAAGCGACTGTTGTTACTATTATTATTACAATTACCAACATTTCCTAAAAGTGATTAGAATAAAGAACAGTCTTTAGGGGCTGTCATATTGTTGCCTTATTGCAAAATAGCATAGTGGTTAATAAAGTCATTTTTGGGTCAAATAACCTGCGTATACAACCTATTGCACTCAACTAGCTTGTGAATTTGGACATACTGCTTAGCCTCTCTAAGCTTCCGTTTCCTCTCATATAAAATAGAATATTAGTAAATGCCTACCTCAAAGATTTTTAGAAAGGCTAATACTTATAAGTATTAGCACATTAATGCCTGTCACATAGTGCTCAGTCATTTTTATTAATAATAGTAATATTATTGCCTTAAAGGTATAAAAGCAGTACTTTCCCAAGTGGTTTCTTTCTGGAAATGTAGTTATTTACTGTTAATTGTATCTTTTGACTTGATAGCAACATTTACATCATAATTATTCTTGAATTGTTGGCAGAAGCACCATGCCTGTCATTTATTGGCTGCCTCCGACTCTGGTTTTAGTTACACTCAATTTAATAAATTGATGGGGCATATCCAAGTCCTTACCATTTTAACAATTTGTGCTAATGCATTTGAAAAAAATTTTACTTCCAACCTCTAAATCCATTCTCTCTGTTAACAGGAGGCATTTCTGAACACAGTACCAAGGCTCATTTTACCTTTTTACAATGCTTTCTTAATGTTTGACCTTTATCAGAGTTATGTTTAAAGAAACATTAAAAATTTAATGTTAATGAAACTTGTTTGATTCATTCATTTAATTAATTTAACAAATATTTGTTGAATCTACATATAATGCCAGGCACTGCTAGGCACTGAAAATACAAAAATGAACAAAGTAAACATGGATTCTTTCCTCACAAAACTTACAACGAAGTGGGAGGTGGAATGGGATGGTGGGGATACAAATAAAGAGGTACAGCGTAATAAATGCTAAACAGGTAATACTAAGGGATCATGGGAAATACCAGGAATAGCAGATGCAAAAGACAAGACAAGTTTGAGAAAACTTAAGTTTAATTTTTAGCACAGAGTGGGAACTGGATTGTGGTAAGAAATGAGGCTGGTGAAGACAGAAGGGTTGAGATTCTAGAGGACATTTGAACTTCATCCTGAGGGTACTGTGGAACTAGTGATAGTTTATATAGGAGGGTGATTCTCAAATTTGTATTTTATAAAATTTACTTTGGCTACTATGGGAAGAACAGTTGCCTGGGGACATTAGAGACAGGGGAACTTGTCAGAGGACTTGGGGTACCTAAGGCAAGAGATTATGGTATCCTGAACAAGAGTACTAGCCGTGAGGATGGAGAGAAGTGACCAGAATGGAGAAATATTTGGGAAGTAGAATGGGCAAGATTTGGCAGTAGATTCAGGGCCCCCACATTCAGGGCTTAACTCCAAGGAGCACCCTTTACATTGTGGTCTGCGTGAATGGCATCCCTGGAACATAATGTGAATGCTTCCTAACTTGTACAATTTGGTGATCCTGTGTGGACTGGGAAGCAAGTTGAGAAGCAGAAGGAAGCATTAATGGTCATGCCCAGATTTTTTTCCCCTAGGGCAGTGCTTTCATTCACTAAAATATAAAACACAGCGGGTGACACCATATGTGGAACTGGAAAGTTTGGTTGAGTGGCTGAGAGAAAGGTCCAATTTGGGATCTGTTGGATTTGTGATCCCTTTGGTCATTGAAATAGATTAGGGATGGTGATTTGGGTTTGGACATTAAAAAGCATTTAGGTGAAGTCTCAGGATTAGATGAGATTACTTGGAAGTATAGAATCAGGAGAAAAGGGTGACTGGGTAAGTGGAACAGAACTAACAACCACATTTAACAGATTGGAAAAGGAGCACATAAAGCAGACTAGGGAGAGTGGGCACAGAGAGGGTGACGTTGGCAAAAAGCACATGATGGAATTAAGTTTTTTGTTACTGATAATTTAAAAGCTTTGTCTTCATAGCTAATTATTGGTTCTGTCATGTAAGTTTTTAGGATTGTTGCCAAGTTTGAGAAAATCTCTACCGTGTTTCTTTTGTATTTGAGCCATATGATTCTGGGGTTTATATGAGTATATATTTCTGGTAAGGCAGAACTCCCATTTTGACCAGGCATCCATGAAGCATCCTGTTACAATACATGTCTGAAGACTGAGAAGTATCTCCACAGATTAGCTTTGGGATCCATACATTACAAATCTTGTCCACCACTGCACATGCATTTCTGGGGCTGGTTACTGTCTAATGCATTTATATCATGGTTCAACTTCTGGCCTAAAACTGGAAAAGTTGATGGCATGGACAGTAGTAGGAGTATCCCTAAAATCTTCCTATACTGAGATGGCGAGCAGTAATTCAACCTGGTACAAAAATGACTGCAGACCATGTAAATATATTCTGTAACACTCAGCTACTTCATAGTCTAGATCTCAAAACACTTGGTGCAGGGAAGTTAGAGTAGAAAGGGACAGCAGTCTAGGTTGATTGTGGTTAAAATATATTAGTTTTGAAATTTAGTTTGAAAATGTAGTTTGCAAAAACATAGTCATGTAAACACTTCCCTATAGCCCCTCTCAGGGTGGAAGTGGCCTGTACAAGTGAGAGTTCCTGGGGCTTAAGCCTTTGTTAACTTCAGGGTAAATCAGCTGTTTTCTCAGTCCATAACCCTGAGGCCTATGAGTATTTAGCAAGCATCTCTTCTTTTGCAACACCAGAGGTTTTGGATGCACAGTCTATACATCTCAACTATCAAATTTGTGAACAACTGAAGGCTTATGCCTTTTTAGGGCTTGATCTGTCTGGTATCGATTTTTCATTTTAGGTATGAATTACAAGAGCTAGCACTGAAGAGGTTATTTTAGAGTGTGGGCCTTGAGCCCATGCCCTTCTGTCTTTTCTATTATCTTGTATCCTGATGTCCTCTATTTTCTGAGGCTCCTCCCCTGACTACAAGCAAGTCTGGATTTCCCTGCTTAGAGGAATGGTCCTTTGACCCTGTCCATGTCCTCTCTCTCTTCTGGCTATCCCCAGTAGTTCTGTGATGGTAAAATTAGTCATTTTCCCCTTAGTTCTTACTGTCCTTGACCCCCTGTAGCATTTGACCTGGTTGGCTATCTTGGCCTTGGTGACATTTCACCCTGTTGGTTCCTTGCCTCCTCCTCATAGCTCTGTCTCTGTCTCCTTTTCATCTTTGTGTGTCTAGTCTAGTCCTTGGCCCTCTCCTCTCCCCTGACAGCTTGACTACTCAGAACGTCTACTAACAACTCCCACATTTGTTTCTTAATTGCTCTCCTTTTTCCCAAGTGCTAGTCTTTTTCCCTGGTTCTGTACTAACTGTTATTCCTTGGTGTGCTATTACTGACCAGAACTCAACATTGTAAATAGCAGCTCATTGCCCTTGCAATCCAGCAGCCCCATTCTAGCCGTCTCTCCTGACTGCCCCTCTTTTAATGTGGCCATTGTAGGTTCAGACAGAAATTTCAACCTTAGCAATATTTTTGACCGCTACTTCTTTTTGCCTGCATCCAGTCACTAACTCATGAAGTCCAGTGGGCTTTCCCCTTGCAGTGTCTGCCATGTGTCACCTCATGTCCTGAAGATGGCAGTAACCCCTACTGAGTCTCTCTGGCTGTATTCCTGTATAATCCACCTGTGTGCCTCTGCCAGCTAAATCTTCCTTTAGCATTGCTCTCATTATGTCACCTGTGCACACAGCCTGCAGGACACCTCACTGCTCATGAGACTTCTTGTGATGGCCATCTTCTGAGTTAAATGTTGGGACAACTTGTTTGACCAAGGGCTTTCTGATTTGTGGATTTAATTCTTAATTCAGCAACACATATTATGTGCCAGCTGCTATGCTAAGCCACAGCCTCTACCCTGAAGTATCTCAGTCTATTAGGGGAATTGGACAAGAAACATGAACTATAATAAAGGGTGGCAAATATAATGATAGAAGTCTAAGAGGCAGGACTCAAAGCTCAACTGGTAGGATTGAGAAAGGCATCTCTGCAGAGGAGCCATCTAGTCTCAGGCATGAAGGATTAGAAAGAATAATCCAGGCAGATGCAGGGAAAGCATGGTTTAGGTAGAACAGCTTGGAACAGAGGAGTATGAAAACAGGAAACATTTAGGGATTTGCAGGCAGTGGAGGTACATGGGGCTTGGTTGTGGGGAGATGGTGAAGAAGTAGGAGCCAGATTATGAAAGGCCTTTGCTGTGACAAAAAGGCCAATTTTCTGAAAGTGATCAAGAATCACTCAAGGATTTCATTTTAGAGATAAGGAAACTGAGGCATATATAGGTTATATAGTTTGCCCATAGACATCTGATTAACAGGTGGTGGAGCAGAGATACTGTACCAAGTAGTCTGATTCCAGAAGCCACATGCCCAACCACCATTCTATGTTATTCTTTTGGATGTATAAAGAAGACAGGATGGATTTTTATTTCTTGTTTTTGAGACAGAGTCTTCCTGTCACCCAGCCTGGAGTGCAATGGTGCGATCTTGGCTCACTGCAGCCTCAGCCTATTGGGTTCAAGCGATTCTCCAGCCTCTGCCTCCCAAGTAGCTGGGATTACAGGGATGCGCCACCACACCCAGCTGATTTTTATATTTTTAGTAGAGACAGGGTTTCACAATGTTGGCCAGGCTGGTCTCGAACTCCTGACCTCAAGTGATCCACCCCGTCTTGGCCTCCCAAAGTGCTGGGATTATAGGTATGCCCAGCCGTCAAGATGGATTTTAAAAATATATGCAGGTGGGAAAATCCACAGGACTTCTGGGCATTCATTCATTCAAACATTTCTTAAGTGTCTATAATGTACCCAGTAGGGGATTAAGCATCAGAAAACAGACATAACTTCTGTCCTTCAGTAACACACAGGGTAGCTGGGGAGTCAAATAAATCTGCAATTACAGCACAGTGTCATGAGTGCCCTAATAAAGGTTTGGAAAGAGCACAAAGGGCAGCTCTGAATCAGACTGGGTGGGACAGGGAAGGAAGAGGCAGCATTTGCTGTGAGACTTGAGAAGGATGGTCCAGGTGCACAGTGGGAAGGAGATGTCCAGGTGGCAGGATCAGCATAGGTGAAGGCCATGTATTAATAGCATAGTCATGAGTACCTTGACTTGACCTTGGGGGTGTAGGCAATTCTGTATACTATGGAAGGTGACATGGGGGATAGAGTTTGAGTTGACTGGTACATTTTCCCTTCGTTTTTTATTTGTTAATTTTTCATGTGTGCACATAACTAGATTTTAAGCTCCTGGAGGGTCGTGACATCATCTTAGATGTCATTAGTGCTAACATTGGCCTTGTCTATGGCAGATGCTCAGCTGTTTATTGAGTGATCAGTCTAGATTATTATGACATTAGGCTAGAATTAGTGAGTTTCTCCTCTTACTGTGGTTATTTAATGTAGGACTGTCAAATCTAATTCATGAGAGAATTATACTCTTCACGACTTTTTCATTGTAATCACTTAAAGAGAAGAAAAATGAAGCCACACATGATATAGGCTATCCCAATCAGTTTGATTCTACTTTGTCAAATAATAATTTGGGGCAACAAAAAGACTTGATTGAAAAGTTTTTAACATGATTGTTTTGTTGAGCTTATATAAGTTTAAAACTTATTTCCCATCAAACATGAGGATGAATAGCTTCACTTCAATTTAGTCTTAATGGCAGCCTGTCTAGCGATAAGGCTTTTAAGATTTGTGACATCTTTGAATTTTATATAGCAGTAATTTTAACCTAGTAGCAGCAAGGAGACAAAATTCCTTACATTCCATCTCTGAAAATGACCACTCCTAAAGTAGGAACACCTCAGGGATCTGGGAGCCTCCATTAGCTGATGCTTACAATTAGAGTTTGAATTAAGCAAAAAAGGCCTCTTGGTAATTTTATTTAATAAATGCTGTTCACCTACTATATTTTTTTGCTATGGTCTTAATGTCTGTGTCTCCCTAAACATTAGTTGAAAACTAATCCCCAGTGTGATGGTAGTAGGAGGTGGGACCTTTGGGAGATGATTAAGTCATGAGGTCAGAGCTCTTATGAATGGAATTAGTGACCTTATTTAAAAAAAAAAGAAGCCCCAGAGAGCTACCTTGTCCCTTCTCCCATGGGAGGTTATAGCAAGAAGATTATTAACCCTCACTAGACATCAAATCTGCCATGATGTTTGACTTCCCATTCTCTAGAATGGTGAGAAATAAATTTTTGTTATTTATAAGCTACCCAGTTTATGGTAATTTGTTACTGTAGCCCAAATAGACTAAAACAAATTTAGAATATCGATTTATATTTTAAAATAGACAAAACACCAAACAACAATAACAGACCCAAGGTTTATGTGTGTATGAAGCCCTGCTCTGGTGTCCTGCTGAATGCAGCTCTGGAGGAGGCTGTGGTTAACACTGCAGGGGCTTCCAGAGGGCTTGGCCTTGGGTTCACCTGGAATCTGCAATCCTGGATGCCTATCCCAGGATCCAGGTATGTGGGCAGTGTACCTAAGCAGAAGACCCTCCTTCAGTGTGTTTGACTTCTGTGATCACAAGCAGCCAGTCAAATGGGAGGTAGGAGACATTTCTCTTGTGGCTTATGGAATCAGTACTGAGCTTTTGCAGTACTGGTGCTGTGCTGATAACTGCAAAGAAGTAAGACTGTGAGTGATGAAAGGCTCAATCAGGGGTTTGATGATTCTGGAGGTGGTGGTCTGGGGAACAGACAGGGAAGGTGGCATGGAAGAGGTGGGGTCTGAGGAGGCCTAGAAGGATGGGTCAGATCTGGTTTAGGTGGAGGAGGGTTGATGGCTTCTCTTAACAGGATCCATCTTAACTTCTGAGAGATACAGATGGATAGGAGAATAGTAGGATGGGAATTGCTGTGGCACCTTTCTTGAATGGCACATCAAAGCCCAGACCTGTTCACTCAGGAGAGATCTTGGGACGGAGAACAGTGGTAGAATTGTTATTTGGTTTGTCTCTTAAAGATTCTTAAATTTTATGTGACACTTCAGCATTTAAACTTCATGCTGTCGAAATACCAACCTGAGAGGTCAGAGGAAAAGAAGATAAAGAGTGCAGGCACTCAGGCAGTTGACATGGGTAAAACTAAATATTTGGGCCTCACTAGAATCTTTCTATTGGTTTACTATCTCTTCAGAGAATAGTGTAAATGAGGAAGATATGCCTGAGTCCTGGGGTCTATTTTAACCTACCACTTATAGCTTGCTTTATTGACATTTCAGATCACCCAAGCCAGTGAACACATTCGTGATGATCCTGAAGCTGATCGTGGGGGAAAATGTTTTATAAAACTAGGGGCATCCTTTGGGTGGATGAAACAGATGAAATCAGGATGAAACAAGCAGATTAATAAGGGTTGAGCATAGGCCATAAGAAATATTAAAAAACATATAAAACTGTCATCAATGATAAAATATTCTCCGCTACTAACAAGTTACTGAAATATATCAAACGTTCTTCTGATCCTTGGCTGGTTCTCTGAGGAATGAGTCGCTGCAGTTAGTTTCTGCCACCTCGGGATGGAGACCAGTGTGCTCCGGGCAGAGCACTGAGGAGGCACTTGCTAAATGTTCACTGAATGAAAAGCGAGTAAAGCTGGAGACTGTTGTGGCCATGCATTGTCCATGAACACCAGGCAAAAGTTATAAATTAATTTGATTGTAAATTAATTTGATATTATAAAAGGAAAACTAAAACCATTCTGTAGCCAGAGTAGTGGAAATACACGAAAATAGATGACTCTGTCATACCATCGATCCTGTACTAGAACAGAATTTGCAATACCATTTAGAATACTTCTGGAACTCTGTCCCAGTAAGAGCAATAGAAGATGAGCTTTTATCACAACAAAGTGCTCTGAGCTGTATAGTTTTCTTGACTTTTTTTTTTTTTTTTTTTTGAGACAGAGTCTTGCTCTATTGCCAGGCCTGGAGTGCAGTGGCACAATCTCAGCTCACTGCAACCTCCGCCTCCTGGGTTCAAGCAATTTTCCTGCCTCAGCCTCCTGAGTAGCTGGGATTACAGGTGTGCGCCACCACGCCCGACTATTTTTTGTATTTTTAGTAGAGGCGGGGTTTTACCATGTTGGCCAGGCTGGTCTCGAACTTCTGACCTCAGGTGATCTGCCTGCCTCAGCCTCCCAAAGTGCTGGGATTTCAGGCGTGAGCCACCATGCCTGACCCTTCTTGACATTTTCAGTTTATCTTATTTGACCCTTGCAACTGTGTTCAGTGAGATATTTAGAGCAGCTGTTACTTGGATAGGAAAACAAAGAGCTGAAAAGGTTAAATTACATGCCCAAAGTTATGTGAATAATGACATAACTCAGACTCTGTGCTGTTTCCAGTAACCTCTATCAGGTCCCCTCTTATGGAATCCAGTAATGATGTGGACTTTACTGAGTAAACCCCTAGCACTGCAAACCATTGAATGTGGATTCAGTGGTGCTACAGACTGAATGTTGTGTCCTACCCAAAATCCATATGTTGAAATCCTAATCCCCACTGTGATGGTGTGTGGAGACGGGGCCTTTGGGAGGTAATTGGGCCATGAGTGGAGCCCTCATGCTGGGATTACTACCCTTATTAAAAAGGAACAGGAAAGAGCTGCTTCTTCCCCCACCCCACCCCCCTTCTCTCTGGCTCTTTTTCTGTCTGTCTCTGTCCTCTGCCACGTGAGGATACAGTGAGACAACAGCCATCTGCAAACCAGGAAGAGGGCCCTCACCAAACACCAGGTCTGCTGGCTTCTTGATCATGGACTTATCAGTGTCCAGAACTGTGAGAAATAAATGTTTCTTGTTTAAGCCACCCAGTGTATGGTATTCTTAAAATAGCCTCCTGAACTAAGAGACATGAAAACTAGAATTGGTCTGCCTATCAGTGGGATTATAAATGTGCAGTGTATTTTAAAGACTTGATCTCCAAAGTACAGTACTTAGCACATAATATGAAGTTAATAAATGTTTGCTAGATAAAGGAACGAATGCAGGCAGTATAGAATGAGAATGAAGTATCCAGATGAAGCCTTAAGTTTGGCTGAAAGCACTTGTCTGAACATTTAAAGACCTTTTCATCATCAACGAGGATTATTTTAATTCCCTTTTATAGGATTGTGTTCAGAGTGTTCCTCCCCAAAATGTTTTTTGAATACCAAATGAACGTAAAAAGGAATAGGGTTATAATGTTCTGTTTCTCATGTGGAACTCCCTTGTTCATGGCAGTTCAAATAGACTAATATTAGCTAATATTTGTATACATCCTACTGTGTGGCAGGCACTTTACCAAGGGTTTTGCATATATTATCTCAATCCTAGAAACATGCAGAATAGGTTTTCCTGTGAAGCTGGGGGTCAAGCAGAAGCTAGTCTGACTTAGACGCTCATATTCTTCCTCGTACACTGCAGTGGTTGCTGAGCCACTGTCAGGATAACACAAGAGGAGCACAGCGGCTGGAGAAGGCAGGCTGGCAGCTGGCATTTCTTCGGTATTACTACCACCTACTGGATGTTCAGAAAATAGCAGTATGCATGTGGCAGAAAGCATTCTGATAGGAATAAAAATGAAAGTGAATTTTAATTTCTTAAGATTTTCGGCCAGGCGCGGTGGCTCACGCCTGTAATCCTAGCAGTTTGGGAGGCCAAGGCGGGCAGATTGCCTGAGCTCAGGAGTTCGAGACCAACCTGGGCAACATGGCAAAACCCCATCACCACTAAAATACAGAAAATTAGCTGGGCATGGTGGTGCATGCCTGTATTCCTAGCAACTCCGAAGGCTGAGGCACGAAAATCACTTGAGCCTGGGAGGCAGAGGTTGCAGTGAGCTGAGATTGCACCACTGCACTCCACCCTGAGCAATAGAGTGAGACCCTGTCTCAAACAAAAAAAGATTTTGACTGCTTAGTATCTGTAAAAGTCTCCTTCTAGTGCATATAGCAAAAATGAAGATGTAATCTTTGATCATGTTGTTCAGTATTGAAACCTGGGAGGAGGATATAGTGAAAGGAGGGAGTACGGCAGACAGTTTGTTACGGCAAGTTCATTCAGCCAGCATACAGGTCCTGGTGGCCTTCTCTGTGCCAGTCACTGTGGTGGTTGGCTTGAGTAGTTGGCAGACAGGAAGGGATGTCAGTGCTTATTTGGGCCCTGTTATGAGACATTGGATTTACTCTGTCCTGTAGCCTGACAGTCCTGGGCCACGGTCACGTAGGGAAGCTGTGGAATCATGGTGGAGTGTCCAGACAGGGAGCATACCTCAAAGTCAGTGCCTAACTATGGCTAGGTCAGAACTCCATCTTCCTACATCAAGGACAGCCCCCTTCCTCATGTGTCACAAGGTCTTTCTAGGGACTTGTGGGGGAGTGTGTGGGCAGCATTTTTCCTCCCCTCAGTACTTCAGTGCATGAGACCTAGATTTAAGCTAAATATTGACTAAATTTTGAAGAGGAGGAGGTGTCACAAAAATGTATTTAGAAAGGAATGTGCAGAAAGGGCTGTTCTTCCTTGAGAGAGGGGTGTGTGTGTGTGCATGGACATGGTGGGCAATGCCGTTTGTGTGTAATATTCAGGTCTGCTTTACTGGCCTACAGAGATACCTGCTTCTCTTCTACTTCCCCTTCCTCTCAGTTTCCAACATCAGTGAGTCATTTTGATGTTTACTTTATGAGGCCTCTTTAAGTGGTAAAATACAGTGATTTTGTTTAGTCTCACTTGGATAATTGAATATGCATTTCTGTAACATCAGAGGAAAACTATATTTAACTATTAAGTCAACACAGACCCTGAATTATGATGAAGTAGCACACTTGCAATGGCAAAAAGCCAAGTTGACACCAAGAAGTGTCATAGTTTTGTGGTCATTGATTTGATTTCTCAAAGATTATACCATGTTTAGTTCTGTCTTTTCTACACTTTGTACCAAGCCTTTTGTGAGTGCTAAACATCTTTGAATTATCTGTGATGAGGTATTGCTCACTGGGCAGTTATTAGTTTATGAGGATGGTGAAAAGACCAAAGGAAAGGACTCACTCACAATTCTGTCCAACAATAAATAGAGTTGACTGAGATGGCAGTGTTTTTTTCCAGCTGAAGTTGCTACCTGGCTGGGTGTGGTGGCTCACGTCTGTAAGCCTAGCACTTTGGGAGGCTGAGGCAGGTGGATCACTTGAGGTCAGAAGTTCAAGACCAGCCTGGCCAACATAGTGAAAGCCCATCTCAACTAAACATACAAAAATTAGCTGGGTGTGGTGACACGCACCTGTAGTTTCATCTACTCGGGAGGCTGAGGAAGGAGAATCTCTTGAACCTGGGAGGTAGAGGTTGCAGTGAGCTGAGATCGCACCGCTGCAGTCTGGCCAACATAGTGAAACCCCGTCTCAATGAAATACACAAAAATTAGCTGGGTGTGGTGACACGCACCTGTAGTTTCACCTACTCGGGAGGCTGAGGAAGGAGAATCTCTTGAGCCTGGGAGGTGGAGGTTGTAGTGAGCTGAGATCACACCACTGCACTCTTAACCTGGGTGGCAGAGCGAGACTCTGTCTCAAAATAAAATGAAAAATGAAATGAAATAAAATAAAATAAAAAAATAAAAGTAAAATGTAAAATAAAATAATAAAATAAAGTTGCTATCAACCTTATTTTAACCCCAACATCCTACAATTCAAGACCCGGGGCAGTATTATCCATAGAGTCTGGCAGTAGTGGAAGCTCTGCATGGCTACAGACTTTATCATGTCCTCACCTCTGGCCCTGAACTAGCCAACAACCTCAAAGTGCCAGAGGGTTCCTGCCAAATACGTTTCCCTCCTGGCTTGTCAGAATGCCTGAAAATCCTGTCCTAGACTTCTTAGAGACACAAACATTTTAAACTTAGCCCAGGTATTACTATAATTTGAAAATAGTAACATATGAGCTAATTCGTCTATTAACAAAGACGATTTTATTTTATCAGTCCCATGCTTTGGAGAGGAGGATCCTGAAGGAAACTAAAAGCAGGCCTCGGGAGGCAAAAGCCAAGGTAGGGTTTAGGTTAAGTCAGAAGTGAAAAAGGATGATTTAACCGGGGAAATGAAGCATAAAGAAAGTAGGTATACATAGTCTTTTTACCTCCCACAGGCTCAGAGTTTTGCCTTGGTTGGGGCTGGAGAGGCTGAGATCCCAGGCTGATAAATTTGACATAGAGGTTTTCCTGAGTAGACTCAGTACTAGGTAATCATAACTTATGGCTCTGGTTATTGTTACCTCAGTGATAGATTGAGCTTAATGGAGGGTGGGGTTCAGTAGGATGTTGCAAGGCAGCTACCATGTGCCTTTAACTCCCACCGCAAACCAAATAGCAAAGCCATTTGAAGCCCGAAATTTGCTGGAAGGGCAGAAGCAAAAATAAAGAACCAGATTCAAATGAACTTCTATAACTACCATCAGGATATCCTCAAGGGCTCTAGCTTTAGAGGGTCATCTGTCCCATTGATGCTGGAAAACATAACCTGAGCCTCTTTCTTGTGTCACTAGAAGATACCAGTCTTTGTTGGGTCCCAGCAACACCTACCTAGGGGGTGTTTACACACACACACAAATCCAGCCATACTGTTCCCTGTCAGCTCTCCTGTGGGCAGCTGCCCAGGCTTCCCTGCTGTGGTTGTAGCCTCATCTCTAGGCTTCCTCTCCACCCCAGGCCTGCTTAACACCAGGCATGGACGCAGTCCCTTCCGTTAGCCTTCCAAACACAGCTGATACTAGAAGGCACAGTTTAACAATACTTTACCATATACTTGAAGATACCACTGGGGCCTTATGGGACACAAATGAACTTTAAAACCAGGCACCCCTGCTCCTGGAGTCCAGTGGCTGTGCTTCTTTGCAAAAGTGCCCCTCCTTAAGCCCAGAATTCTCCACCAGTTGGCCTAAGCCTGATAAAGTGAAAACCAGTTCTCATCCTCTAACGGTCTCTGCAGCGCTTCACTACGCACTTGGTGAAGACTGGGTCAGCATCTGAGTCTGAAGCCTGTGCATGTGGATTACTCCCTGCTTTCAGGACTTCCCTGACCTGAAAGAGTGAGTAAGCATTTACCTTAGATCTGCTTAACCAAAACAAACTTGTGTTTCCTAGAACAATGGGAGGATCTTCCCAAAGGAAAAAGAAAATCCAGGAAACACAGGAATAAAAAGAATGCTTCTGATTCCCCAAATGTTGGCTTTAATTTTGTTTTCTCATGTCTGTTGCAGTGGGTACCTGGAATTCGATTTTGTCCTTTTTTACTCACCTTACCACTTTTTCCATCCGAGAATGCTTGATTTGGATAATCAGAGTAAGTCAGTCAAAATGTTCAAATTGGGTATAAAGTCTCTCAGGTGAATATCAGCCCTTACAATCTGAAATGTTATCAAGTCAAGCTACACTGCATGTTTGCCATCTCACTTTTCATTACACTTGATTTGTCCTTGTATTTGACAAAGAAGCAGAACAAAGTTTTCACCAACCAACCACATGACAGCATTAACCACCAGAGGATTTTAAACCTAAGCCTGGTGGAAATTCAGAAGCAAGGAAAATCGTGTAAGGCAATGAGGCTCCTTAGAGAAATTTCAAAGATCTTGTTAATAGGTCAACTTAACTAACTGTAAATGACCTGAATTCAGGACTAAGATTTCCATAAATATAGTGATAAATGTTGATTTTAATTACATTACCTTTAACACTTGTTAGAAGGAAAGCAAAGAATCTCATTTTCATGTATAATTACTTTTCATAGATCTGATATGCTTTTTACTTAGCTTGGAGCAATGGGTCATTTTTTAAAGGACTACATTATTAGCTTTGATCTAATTTGCCTGGGCTGAGTTTAAAATGTTTGTGTTTCTGAGAAGTCTAAGACAGGATTTTCAGGCATGAGTGGCTCTGTGCTTTCCATTTTGGTACTTGGATGTGAAATTTTATACCTCTTATTCCCAAGAAGCTGTCATGTATAATAGGGTGGTACATTGTGAATTTCATGATGTATTCATTGGTCCACTACATTAAAACATAAAAACTGAACCTGAATTGTAGGAGTGGGGTCATATTATAAATTCATAAAAATTAAATTATTTTTATAAATCAAATAATGAATATTTAATATAATACTGGGCATTGGTGGTAAAACAGAAATTTTAAAAGCCATCATTGCTTAAAACCTGTAAGTGGGGTCATAAGGCTAATAAAAATGAAACAAGACAAATATGTGTTAAATGAATTAAGAATTAGGATAAAGGAGAGATTACTGTGGTCTAACATCAGCAAGAAGACTTCTTAGTGGGAGGTGATACTTAAAAAGTTTGGGGGGACTCCTAGGAAAAGATGGTGGATTAACCACATTTTTTCTTCTTACCTTTCCTCAGATTCTAGTAAAATAATAGTAAAGAATTACAAATGAATAAATCATAAACAGCAAAAAGAAGGGGAACTGCATTAGGAAACAAAAACTATTAATACATTTTAGAAAGATGAAGGTGGAGGGAGTTACAGAAAGGATTTGCATGAGGGAGCATGAGGAAAGTAGTATGGGCTAAATTATGTTCTCCTCAAATTCATATGCTGAAGTCCCACCCCCCAGTACCTCAGAATGTGACTACATTTGGAGATAGGATCTTTAAAGAGGTAATTAAGTTAAAGTGAGGTCATTAGGGTAGGCCCTAATACAATATGATTGCTGTCCCTATATGAAGGCGATTAGGACACAGGCACATAGGGAGGGAAGACCATGTGAAGACACAGGGAGAAGACAGCCATCTATCTGCAAGCCAAGGAGAGAGGCGTTTAGAAGAAACCAATGCTACTGGCACCTTGATCTTGGACTTCTAACCTCCAGAATTGTGAGAAAATAAATTTTTATTATTTAATCCATCCAGTCTGTGGTACTTTGTTATGGTAGCCCTAGCAACCGAGTACAGATGGTACTTACATTCTAGAACTCTTGAGAGGCTCTGGACTAGGGAACACTAGGTATAGTAAAGGGTGTATAGTCTGTTGGGTAAATATCAGCTGATATTTTGGGAAAATCTCAGTCATTGTTGCTTCAAATATTTCTTCTGTTCCGTTCTCTCTTTCTTGTATTCCCATTATATGCATGTTACATCTTTTGTAATTGTCCCACAGTTCTTGAATATCCTGTCTTTTTCATTCTTTTTTGTTTCTGCATTTCAGTTTGGATATTTTGTGTTCTGCATTTAGGCCTATGATCCATTTCAAGTTAGTTTTTGTAAAAAATTGCACTAGCTAATGCATTGGCTAGACCTTCCAGCATTATGCAGAATGAAGAATGGTGTGAATGAACATTCTGGCCTTGTACCTGATCTTAGGGAGAAAGCATTCATTCTTTTATCCTATGAAGTATAACTCTAGCTGTAGGTTTTTGTAAATATCCTTTATCAAGTTGAGGGAAGTTTCTTCTATTTCTTTTTCTTTTCCCTTTATTTCAAAAATAAATTTAGGAACAACTCTACCTTTTCTCTCCAGGAAAGTCCCCTCAATTTGTTACTCGGAGAGTTTTTATCAAGAATCTCTGTTGAATTTTTTCATAAGCTTTTTCTCTATCAATTGATATGACCATATTTCTTTGCATTAGCGCAATATGGTAGGTTATATTGATTGAATTTTAAATATTGAATTAGCCTTGCATCCCTGGAATAAATTCCATTGGGACATGGTGTATAATTCATTTTATATAATGCTGAATTCTATTTGCTAATACTTTGTGTCTGTGTTCATGAAGGATATTGTCTGGTTTTCTTTCTTTTTAAAATATTCTTTGTCTGGTTTTGGTATCAGGTTAGTATGATATTCAAAAATGAATTAAGAAACCTCTCCTCCTCTATTTTCTGGAAGAAATTATGTAGAATAGATGCTAATTCTTATTTAAAAAATAGGTCAAATTATCCAGTGAAACAGTCTGGGCCTACAGATTTATTTTTTAGGAGTTTTAAAATTATAAGTTAAATTTCCTTAATATTGTAGGCTATCCAGATTATCTATTTCATAATAGGAAATGTATGGTAATTTGTGTCTTTTGAGGTATTGATGTATTTCTTCTGAGTTGTCAAGTTTGTGTGTGTAGAGTTTCTTGCAGTACTCCCTTATCCTTTGATATCTGTAGAGTCTATATGATAGTCTCTGTTTTACTCCTGATATTGGTAATTTGTGTCTTTTCTTTTTCCTCTGTATAATTTCAGTTCTTTTAAATTTGTTGAGGTTTGTTTTATTTCCCAATTTATGTTCTGTCTTGGTATATGATTTGCAGATTCTTGAAAAATCTGTTGATTCTGCTGTTGTGGGGTGGAATAGTTTATAAATGCTAACCTGTTGGTTGGTGGTATTGAGTTTTCCTGTATCCTTGCGGATTTTCTGTTTAGTTGTTCTATCAGTTGTTGAGAGGGTATGGAAGCCTCCAGTTATAATTGTGGATTTCTCTTTGTCTTTTCAGTTATATCAGTTTTTGTTTCACATATTTTGCAGTTGTATTTTTGGGTGCATACACATTTAGAATTACTATGTCTTTTTAGTTGATTTATCCTATTGTCATTATGTAATGTCCCTCCTTGTTTTTGGTAATTTTCTTTGCTCTGAAGTCTACTTTATCTGATATTAATGTAGCCATCCTTGCTTTCCTTTGATTAATGTTTGCATGATATGTCTTTTTCCATTCTTTCACTTTCAATCCTTTTATATAATTATACTTGAAGCAAGTTTGTTATAGACAGCATATAGTTGGGTCATGTTTTGCAACCCAACATGCCATCTCTGTCTTTTAATTTGTTTTTAGACCATTTACATTAAACATAATTGTTATTTTAGAATGTATGTCTACCATTTTATTTTTTGTTTTCTGTTGTTTTCATTTTTTTTGCCTTCCTGTGTGTTACTGTAATATATTTTAGAATTCCACTTTGATTTATCTATATAGTTCTGAAAAAGTATATGTCTTAATTGTTTGGGTGCTGTAGGTATTACATTATATATACATTACTTATTGCAGTCTACTGTTGTTATTTACCAGTTCAAGTGAAGTATAGAAACCTTACCTTCCTTTTTGTTCTGTCATCCTCCTCTACTAGTTGTCTTAAATATTTCCTGTACATACATTTAGAACCACATAGGACAATGCCGTGATTTTTGCTTCAACCTTCAAACATAATTTAGAAAACTCAAGAAGAAAAGAAAAACCTGTTGTATTTGTTCATAGTTTTTGCTTACTGTGTTCTTTCTTCCTAATGTTTCAAGTCCCTCTTTTTATTATTTTCTTTCTGTTTAGAGAACTTCCTTTACCCATTTTTTTGGGTAGTTTTGCTGGTGAAAAATTATCTTAAGTTTTCTTTCGTCTGGTAATTTCTTAATATTTGTATATTAATAATTCCTAAAGGTATTTTTACTGGACATAGAATTCTTGGTTGGCAGTTGTTTTGTTCTGGTTTGATTTTCTGAGACGGAGTCTTGCTGTATCACCCAGGCTGGAGTGCTGTGGTGTGACTTTGGCTAACTGCAACCTCTGCCTCCTGGGTTCAAGGGATTCTCCTGCCTCAGCCTCCCGAGTAGTTGGGATTACAGGCATGCACCACCATGCCTGGCTAATTTTTTTCTTGTATTTTTAGTAGAGACAGGGTTTCACCATGTTGGCCAGGCTGGTCTTGAACTCCTGACCTCAAGTGATCCACCCACCTCAGCCTCCCAAAGTACTGGGATTACAGGCATGAGCCACTGTTGGTTGGTTGACAGTTGTTTTCTTTCAACACTGTAAAATATCATGCCACTTCTTTCTTCCCTACATGGTTTCTGATGAAAAATCTGTTTTTTTTAATTATATAGGTAAGTTGTCATTTTTCTCTGGCGGCTTTCAATATTTTAAAATTTGTATTTAGTTTTCAGAAGCTGGCATGGATTTCTTTCAGTTGATTATGTTTGGAGTTTGCCCAGCTTCTTGAATTTATAGGACTTTGTCTCCTGGCAAATTTGGGAAATTTTCAGCCATGACTTCTTTGAGTGCTTTTTCAGTCTTACTGCCTTTTTCCTCTCCTTCTGAAACTTTGATTACAGGAATGTTATTTTTTAAATAGTCCCACAGGTCCTTGAAACACTGTTCATTTTATTTCAGTCTATTTTCTCTGTATTTTTCAGATTGACTAATTTTTATTGTTTTTTCTCTCAATTCATGATTTCTTTCCTGTGTTTCTTCCTCTTACTATTGAACCCATCCACTGAGACTTTTATTTCCATTATTTTATTTTTGAATTTTAAAATTTTTCATTTAGTTCTTTATATCTTCTATTTTCTATATTTTGTTTGTTTCAAGCAGGCTTGTAATTGCTTGTTGAAGCATTTTTATTGTGGCTGCTTTATTATTTATTTTTGAAAGAAGAAAAATTTATTTTATTTTAAATTTTTAAAATTTTTATTTTTATTTATTTATTTTCTCTGGTATTTGGCCTTTCCCCCCCATAGGTTATTGGAGTACAGGTGGTATTTGGTTACATGAGTATGTTCTTTAGTGTTTATTTGCGAGATTTTGGTGTACCCATCACCCAAGCAGTATACACTGCATCCTATTTGTAGTCTTTTATCCCTCACCTCTCCTACCCTTCCTTCTAAGTCCCCAAAGTCCACTGTATCATTCTTATATGCCTTTATGTCCTCATAGCGTAGCTCCCATATAGCAGTGAGAACATACGATATTTGGTTTTCCATTCCTGAGTTACTTCACTTAGAATGATAGTCTCCAGTCTCATCCAGGTTACTGCAAATGCTGTTAATTTATTCCTTTTTATGGCTGAGTAGTATTCCATTGTATATATGTACCACAGTTTCTTTAATTACTCATTGCTTGATGGGCATTTGGGTTGGTTCCAAGATTTTGCAGTTGCAAATTGTGCTGCTGTAAACATGCTTGTGCAAGTATCTCTTTTGTATAATGACTTCTTTTCCTCTGGGTAGATATCCAGTAGTAGGATTGCTGGATCAAATGGTAGTTCTACTTTTAGTTTTTCAAGGAATCTCCACACTGTTTTCCATAGTGGTTGTACTAGTTTACATTCCCACCAACAGTGTAGAAGTTTTTCTGATCACTGCACCCATGCCAACATCTACTGTTTTTTTGATTTTTTTATTATGGCCATTCTTGCAGGAGTAAGGTGGTATCACATTATGGTTTTAATTTGCATTTCCCTGATCATTAATGATGTTGAGCATTTTTTCATATGTTTCTTGGCCATTTGTATATTTTCTTTTTTTTTTTGTAGCCCAGAGGTCCTTTATTTTTTTTTTTAACACCTATTATGCCATGAATTCATAGGGAATAGGTTCCAGCAGCTCAGGCTCCTTCCCATTGGTTCTCACAAAGTGTGCTTCTCTGGGTGGAGCAGGCTGGCGCTTTAGTTGAACCCAGGTACCTTTCTCTTTGGCTTCTTTCTTTTTCTGATCATTTTCCTTCACACGTTTCAGGAAGCTATCTCGGCTCTTAGAGTGCTTAATGTGCTCAATACGCACATTAATTCTCTTGGCAAGAATCTTGCCCTTGTTTGTTTACAACAATGCCAACAGCATGCTGGGTAACACTGTAGACTCTTCCAGTTTTGCCATGGTAACACTTGTGGGGCATTCCTTTTTGAACAGTACCCATTCCCTTGATGTCTACAATATCACCTTTCTTATAGATTCGCATATATGTGGCCAAAGGAACAACTCCATGTTTTCTAAAAGGCCTAGAGAACATATATCAGGTGCCTCTCCTCTTTCCCTTTGTGTTCGTCATTTTGGCGAATTACTAGAAGATGGCGGTTCTGGCCGAAAGGCGTATATTTTCTTTTGAGAATTGTCTATTCATGTTTTTAGCCCACTTTTTGATGGGATCGTTTGTTTTTTTTCTTACTGATTTGTTTGAGTTTATTACAGATTCTGGATATTAGTCCTTTGTCAGATGTATAGATTGTGAAGATTTTCTCCCACTCTGTGGGTTGTCTGTTTACTCTGCTGACTGTTCCTTTTGCTGTGTAAAAGCTCTTTAATTTAATTAAGTCCCAACTATTTATCTTTCTTTTTATTGCATTTGCTTTTGGGTTCTTGGTCATGAAATCCTGGCCTAGGCCAACGTCTACAACAAGGGTTTTTCCAGCATTATCTTCTAGAACTTTCTTAGTTTCATGTCTTAGATTTAAGCCCTTAATCCATCTTGAGTTGATTTTTGTATAAGGTGAGAGATGAGGATCCAGTTTCATTCTCTTACATGTGGCTAACCAATTATCTCAGCACCATTTGTTGAAAAGGGGATCCTTTCCCCACTTTATGTTTTTGTTTGTTTTGTTGAAGATTAGTTGGCTGTAAGTATTTGGGTTTATTTCCAGGTTCTCTATTTTGTTCCATTGGTCTATGTGCCTATTTTTATATCAGTACCATGCTGTTTTGGTGACTACGGCCTTAGAGTATAGTTTGAAATCAGGTAGTGTGATGCCTCCAGATTTGTTCTTTTTGCTTAGTCTTGCTTTGGCTATGTACACTCTTTTTTGGTTCCATATGAATTTTAGGATTGTTTTTTTCTAATTCTGTGAAGAATGATGGTGGTATTTTGGTGGGGATTGTGTTGAATTTGAAGATTGCTTTTGGCAGTCCCCACCAAAATACCACCATCATTCTTCACAGATTCTACCCATTGATTCTTCATTGATTCTACCCATCCATGAGCATGGGATGTGTTTCTATTTGTTTGTGTCGTCTATGATTTCTTTGAGCAGTGTTTTGTAGTTTTCCTTGTAGAGGTCTTTCGCCTCCTTTCTTAGGTATATTTGTAAGTATTTTATTTTATTTTTTTGTTGCAGCTATTGTAAAAGGGGTTGATTTGATTCTGTGCTTGGTTTGATTGATTCTTGATTTGATTCTCTGCTTGGTTGCTGTTGGTGTATAGAAGAACTACTGATGTATGTACATTAATCTTGTATCTGAAAGCTTTTCTGAATTATTTTATCAGTTATAGGAGCTTTCTGGAGGAGTCTTTAGGGTTTTCAAGGTAAACGATCATATTGTCAGCAAACAGTGACAGTTTGACTTCCTCTTTACCGATTTGGATGCCCTTTATTTTTTCCTCTTGTCTGATTGCTGTGGCTAGGACTTCCAGGACCATGTTGAAGAGGAGTGGTGAGAATGGGCATCCTGGTCTTGTTCCAGTTCTCAGAGGGAATGCTTTCAGTTTTTCCCATTCAGTATTATGTTGGCTGTGGGTTTGTCATAGATGGCTTTTATTACACTGAGGTATGTCCCTTGTATGCCAGTTTTGCTGAGAGTTTTAATCATAAAGCAATGCTGGATTTTGGCAAATGCTTTTTCTGCATCTATTGAGATGATCATGTGATTTTTGTTTTTAATTCTGTTTATGCAGTATATCACATTTATTGACGTGTGTATGTTAAACCATCCCTGCATCCCTGGTATGAAACCCACTTGATCATGGTGGATTATCTTTCTGATATGTTGTTGGATTCAGTTGGCTAGTATTTTATTAAGGATTTTAGCATCTGTGTTCATCAGAGATATTGGTCTATGGTTTTCTTTGTTGCTTACGTCCTTTCCTGGTGTTGGTATTAGGGTGATGCTGGCTTCATAGAATGGGTTCCCTCTTTCTCTATGTTGTGGAATAGTGTCAAAAGAATTGGTCCCAATTCTTCTTTGAATGCTGGTAGAATTCTGCTGTGAATCCATCTGGTCCTGGACTTCTTTTTGTTGGTAATTTTTGAATTACCAACTGCTTGTTATTGGTCTGTTTAGGGTATCTAATTCTTCCTGATTTAAGCTAGGAGGGTTGTATTTTTCCAGGAATTTATCCATCTCTTCTAGGTTTTCTAGTTTATGTGCATAAAGGTGTTCATAGTAGCCTTGAATTATCTTTTGTATTTCAGTGGTATCAGTTGTAATAGCTCTCGTTTCATTTCTTAATGAGGTTATTTGGATTTTCTCTCTTCTTTTCTTGGTTAATCTTGGTAATGGTCTATCAATTTTATTTATTTTTTCAAAGAACCAGCTTTTTGTTTCATTTATCTTTTGTACTTTTTGTTTGTTTGTTTCGATTTCATTTAGTTCTGCTCTGATCTTGGTTGTTTTCTTTCTTCTACTGGGTTTGGGTTTGGTTTGTTCTTGTTTCTCTAATTCTTTGAGGTGGGACCTTAGAATGTCAGTTTGTGTTCTTTCAGACTTTCTGATGTAGGTATGAACTTCAGGGGCTATGAACTTTCCTCTTAGCATTGCCTTTACTGTATCCCAGAGGTTTCGATAGGTTGTGCTGCTATTGTTGTTCAGTTAGAAGAAGTTTTTAATTTCCACCTTGATTTTGTTTTTGACCCAATGCTCATTCAGGAGCAGGCTGTTTAATTTCCATGTATTTGCATGGTTTCAAGGGTTCCTTTTGGAGTTGATTTCTAGTTTTATTCCACTGTCATTTGAGAGAGTGCTTCATATAATTTCAATTTTCTTGAATTTATTGAGGCTTGTTTTATGACCTATCATATAGTCTATCTTGGAGAAAGTTCCATGCGCTGTTGAGTAGAATGTGTATTCTGTGGTTGTTGGAAGAAATGTTCTGTATATATCTGTTAAGTTCATTTGTTCCAAGGTATAGTTTAAATCCATTGTTTCTTTGTAGACTTTCTGTCTTGATGACCTGCTGTCAGTGGAGTATCGAAGTCCCCCACTATTATTGTGTTGCTGTCTGTCTCATTTTTTAGGTCTATTAGTAATTGTTTTATAAATTTGTGAGCTCCAGTGTTAGGTGCCTATATGTTTAGGATTGTGATATTTTCCTGTTGGACAAGGCCTTTTACCATTATGTAATGTTCCTCTTTGTCTCTTTTAACTGCTGTTTCTTTAAAGTGTGTTTTGTCTGATATAAGAATGGCTACCCCTGCTTGCTTTTGGTATCCACTTGCATGAAATGCCTTTTTCCACCCCTTTAAGCTTATGTGAGTGTTTACGTGTTAGATGAGTCTCCTGAAGGCAGCAGATGGTTGGTGAGTTCTTATCCATTCTGCAGTTCTTTATCTTTGAAGTGGGACATTTAGGCCATTTACAGTCAATGTTAGTATTGAGATGTGAGGTACCATTGCATTCATAGTGCTATTTGTTGCCTATGTACCATGGTTTTTTTGTTTTTTATTTTTGCTTTTTAAACTGTATTTTGTTTTGTAGGTCCTGTGTGATTTATGCTTTAAAGAGGTTCTGTTTTGATGTGTTTCCAGGATTTGTTCCAAGATTTAGTGCTCCTTTTAGCAGTTCTTACAGTGGTGGCTTGGTACTGGCAAATTCTTTCAGCATTTGTCTGAAAAAGATTGTATCTTTCCTTCGTATATGATGATTAGTTTTGCTGGATACAAAATTCTTGGTTGATAATTGTTTTGTTTGAGGAGGCCGAAAATAGGGCTCCAATCCCATCTAGTTTGTAAGGTTTCTCCTGAGAAATCTGCTGTTAATCTGATAGGTTTTCCTTTATAGGTTGCCTGGTGCTTTTGTCTCACAGCTTTTAAGATTCTTTCCTTCATCTTAACTTTAGATAACTTGATGACAATGTGCCTAGGCGATGATCTTTTTGTGATGAATTTCCCAGGTGTTCTTTTTGCTTCTTGTATTTGGATGTCTAGGTCTCTAGCAAGGCTGGGAAAATTTTCCTTGATTATTCCCCCAAATAGATTTTCCAAACTTTTAGACTTCTCTTCTTCCTCAGGAACACCGATTATTCTTAGATGTGGTCATTTAACATAATCCCATACTTCTTGGAGGCTTTGTTCATATTTTCTTACTCTTTGTGCGTGTGTGTGTGTATGTGTATTTATTGGATTGGGTTAATTCGAAGACCTTGTCTTTGAGCTCTGAATTTCTTTCTTCTACTTGTTCAATTTTATTGCTGAGACTTTCCAGAGCATTTTGCATTTCTGTAAGTGTGTCCAATGTTTCCTGACATTTTGATTGTTTTTTTTCGTTAATCTATCTATTTCCTTGAATATTTCTCCCTTCACTTCTTGTATCTTTTGGATTTCCTTGCATTGGCTTTGCCTTTTTCTGGTGCCCCCCTGATTAGCTTAATAACTAACCTCCTGAATTCTTTTTCAGGTAAATCAGGGATTTCTTTCTGCTGTGTTAAAGAGCCTTGTTTTTTCATATTACCAGAGTTGGTTTTCTGTCCTTCTCATTCGGGTAGGCTGTCAGAGGGAAAATCTAGGGATGAAGGCTGTTGTTCAGATTCTTTTGTCCCATGGGGTGTTCCCTTGATGTAGTACTCTCCTTCTTTTCCTATAGATATGGCTTCCTGTAAGCTGAGCTGCAGTGATTGGTATCTCTCTCTGGGTCTAGCCACACAGCAAGCCTACCTGGCTCTGGGTTGGTACTGGGGGTTGTCTGCACAGAGTCCTGTGATGTGAACCATCTATGGGTCTCTCAGCTGTGGGAGGCGGCAGGGGGTTGAAATGGACTCTGTGAGGGTTCTTTAGCTTTGGTGGTTTAATGTTCTATTTTTGTGCTGGTTCGCTTCCTGCCAGTAGGTGGCGCTTTCCAGAGAGCATCAGCTGTGGTAGTATGGAGAGGAACCAGCAGTGAGCGGGGCCCTAGAACTCCCAAGAGTATATGTCCTTTGTCTTCAGCTACCTGGGTGGATAGGGAAGGACCATCAGGTGGGGATGGGGCTAGGAGTGTCTGAGCTCAGACTCTCCTTAGGGGGGTCTTGCTGCTGCTGCTGTGGGGGCTGGGGGTGAAGCCATCAGGTCAATGGAGTTGTGAACCTAGGAGTATTATAGCCCCTCTGCTGAGTCATGCAGGTTGTCATGGAAGTGGGAGAAAGCCAGCAGTCACAGGCGTCACCCAGCTCATGCAATCTGAAGGGCTGGTCTCACTCCCACCATGCTCCCCCAGTAGTCCCTAGTCTGTTTCCAGGCAGTGGCTGAGGTGAGCAGGGCATGAGAACTTGCCTCAGGCTCCCCGCCTCCCAGCTGCAAAAGAACAGGGCTTTGGTTCTTTCCCCGCCTGTGGAGTCTGCCCACCGGATTCGCCCCCTAGCCCGAGTTTTGGCCAGGAGGCTTCTCACCCGGTTCAAATTGTTACAAAGTCCAGATGGAGACTTCCTTCTCCCTGTGGCGTCTTCCCCCATGCCTCTGGTGCCTCCAGGAGGGTCCCTGTGGTGCCAGGCAGGAGTGGCTGCTTGGGGACCCAGTGAGCTCCCAGGGCCTTTCCCGCTGTTTCTTCTACCCATGTATTTTGCTTGGCTCTCTAAATTGACTCAGCTCCAGGTAAGGTTGGAAACTTCTCTTGAGTATGACTTTCATTTTCCCCAGTGCGGGTGAGTGTTCAGGAGTGGAGGGTCTCCCTTTCCCACTTCCACAGTTTGAGCACTCACAGTATTTGGGGTGTCTCCTGAGTCCTGCAGGAGCAGTCCGCTTCCTTCAGAGGGTCTGTGGGTTCTCTCGGGATTCCTGGTTTGTTCTCGCAGTCATTCTGGAGCTAAAATGTGCGATGTGAGCCTCTGTATGCTGCTCTGTCCGAGTCAGAGCTGCAATCTAGTCCTGCCTTCTGTCCACCATAATGATCAACAAGTTCTAACTTTTTTTAATTTTTAAAATTTTATTTTAATTTCAGGGATACGTATACAGGTTTGTTATATAGGTAAACTCGTGTCACAGGGGTTTGGTGTACAGATTTTGTCACCCAGATGTACTAAGCATAGTACCCAATAGTAATTTTTTCTGATCCTCTCCCTTCTCCCAGTTTCCACCCTCAAGTAGGTCCCTGTGTTTTCCTCTTCATGTCCATGTGTTCTCATTATTTAGCTCCCACTTATAAGTGAGAACATGCAGTATTTTGTTTTCTGTTCCTGCATTAGTTTGTTAAGAATAATGGCCTCCAGCTCCTATCCATGTTCCTGCAAAGGACATGACCTCATTCCTTTTTATGGCTGCATAGTATTCCATGGTTTATATGTATTATATTGTGGCTGCTTTAAAATATTTGTCACATCATTCTGACATCTGTCATTTTGGGGTTGGCATCTAGTAATTGTCTTTTTTTCCTATTCAGTTCAAAAGTTTTCTATTTATGTGACAAGTGATTTTTAAAAGTTGAAACCTGCACATTTTCATATTCTATATGAGATTCTAGATCTTATTTCAACCTTATTTTTAAAACCTATTTTAATTTGACACTTCCCTGGCAGATGAAGAGGAGGGGACACCACTGTGTGAGTGCCAGGTAAAGATAAATGTCCAGGTTCCCCACTGAGCCTCCATTGACACATTGGGGCTAGGGGTGGGAACCCTTCATTACTGATGGGTAGAGATGAGATTTTTGTTTCCTTGTGTGGTTTCCACTGGCACTGCAGTAGTAGTGGTCTCATTATTGCTGAATGGTGGTGCAAGTCCTTACTCTCCATTAGTCCTCCTCAGACACCACCCCATCTGGGAGAAGGATGGGCACCTCATTACTGCCGGGTGGAGGTAGAAGTCCAGGTGCCTCATGTGGTCTCCATTGATGCCACTGGGGGAAGGTGCTTGTTACTGGCCAGTGAGGATACAGTTCCTGCTTCCTTACTTGGCCTTGTCTTACAGCAGCCCCCTTGGGCATTGGAGCTCCTCATTAGAGCTTTGTGAGAGTGAAAGCCCATGTTTCCTACTTAACTTTTGCTGGTGTGTCTAAGAGTGTGGCCACAGATTTTCCTGTGATGTTAGCCTGGAGTGGAACATTCATTATCTAAAAGTCTGTCTTGGCCAGGTGTGGTGGATCACACCTGTAATCCCAGCACTTTGGAAGGACAAGGCGGGTGGATCACCTGATGTCAGGAGTTTGAGACCAGCCTGGCCAACATGGTGCAACCCCATCTCTACTAAAATACAAAAATTAGCTGGGCATGGTGGCAGGCGCCTGTAATCCCAGCTACTTAGCAGGCTGAGGCAGGAGAATCACTTGAACCCAGGAGGCGGAGGTTGCAGTGAGTGAGATCCTGCCATTGCATGTCAGCCTGGGTGACGAGCAAAACTCCATCTCAAAAATAAATAAATTAAATAAAAATAAAAGCCTATCTTGCTTGTCTGGTGCCTTCCTGATTATTTGGCTAGAGAGAGCAGGCTTTGGGGGACTTCTTTTGGTTTATGCCCATTGATGTTTCCAGGTCGTTGGCTTCTTCAGCTCTGTTTGGGATACTTGAGTCAAAAAGGAAGCCCAAGGAATTCACACTATGTTTCTTTGTGTCCCACATATATGTGTAAATATATACATATGTGTAAATATACACATATGTATATATTTACACATATGTGTAAATATACACGTGTGTATATACACACATGTGTAAATATATACGTGTGTATATACACATATGTGTATATATACATATACACATATACATATATTTACACATATATATGTATATATACGTATATTTACAAATATGTGTATGTGTATATATACATATACGTATATTTACAAATATGTGTATGTGTATATATACATATACGTATATTTACAAATATGTGTATGTGTATATATACATATACGTATATTTACACATATATGTGTATGTGTACATATACGTATTTACACGTGTATGTGTATATACATATACGTATATTTACACATATGTGTGTATATACATATACGTATATTTACACGTGTGTATATACATATACGTATATTTACACATGTGTATGTGTATATACATATACGTATATTTACACATATGTGCATGTATATACATATATGTATATTTACACATGTGTATGTGTATATACATGTAGGTATATATGTGTATATATACATGTATGTATATACATATATGTGTATATACATATGTGTATATTTACATATATGTGTATATATACATATGTATATATACACATATATTTACACATACATATATACACATATATAGTGTATTTACACATACATATATAGTGTATATATATACAGTATATGTATATATACACTATATACACTATGTATATACACATATATGTGTAAATATATACATATATGTATATATACACGTGTGCAAATATATACATATATGTATATATACATATGTGTGTATATATACGTGTGTGTATATATATATATATATATATATATACTATATATATATATATATATAGTCCAGTGTTTTTAGCTGTACTTAGGAGGAATAGGGAAGTACATCTACCACTAATAGTTTTAAAATATTTTCTGTACTTTCAAGCTTAATCTCACCTAGAAGCTTGAGTCAAAAACTCTGTGCTATGATGTGAACATTTGTGTCCTCTCAGAGTCATTTGTTGAAAACCTAATTACCAAGGTGATGGTATTAGGAGGTAAGCTTTGGGAGATAATTGGGTCATTGAGATGGTTTGGATATGTGTCCCCACCCAAATCTCATATTGAAATGTAATCTCCAGTGTTGGAGGTGGAGCCTAGTGGGAGGTGACTGGATCACGGGGGCAGATTTCTCAGGAATGGCTTAGCACCATCCCCCTTGGTGGTGTCCTCACCATAGCAAGTGAGTGCTCATGAGATCTGGCACTCTCTCTTGCTCTTGCTTTCTCCATGTGACGTGCCTGCTCCCCCTTTGCCTTCTGCCATGACTGGAAGCTTCCTGAGGCCTCCCAAGAAGCAGAAGCCACTAACCCCTGCACAGCCTGCAGCACTATGAGCCAATTAAACCTCCTTCCTTTATAAGTTACCCAGTCTCAGGTGTTCCTTTATAGCAATGTGAGATCAGACTAACACAGTCGTGATGGCAGAAGCCTTGTGAATAGGAGGAGTCCCCTTAAAGAGGCCCTGGAGAGCTGTCTTGTCCCACCATATGAAGAAGCAGCAAGAAGGCACTATCTATGAGGAAATGGACTCTTACTGGACACTGAATCTGCCAGTACCTTAATCTTGGACTTCCCTGCCTCCAGAACTGTGAGAATAAATTTCTGTTGTTTATAAGCCACCCAGTTTATGGTAATTGCTAGAGAAGCCTGAATAGACTAAGACACCCTCCATTGTCCTTGATTCCTTACTTCCCTTCACTCTCCATTGGTAAGTCATCATGCTTTTCTCTCTGTAACATATTCAGTTGCTCTCCTCTCAGTATTCACTTCTATCAGCCTGTGTCAAGTAAACATCATCTTGGACTACTGTAGGATCTTCCTAGCTGGTCTCTCTGCTTCAATTTTTGCCTCCATAATCCATTCTCTAAACAATCGTTAAACTTTTAAAAACATAAATTAGTTCGTGTCACTACTCTGATTAAGAACCTCTATATAGTTTTCCACTGTACTTTGAATGATATGTGAATCCTTTACCATGGCCTATTAAGTCCCCAACATGATCTATCCCCCATCTACTTCTGCAACTGCATCTCTTCTACACTTCCCTTAAGTTGAAAACGCTCCCATCACATTTGCCTCATTCTTTCTTGAGTACCCCAATCTTGTACCTGCCACAGGGACTTTGCACTTGCTGTTGCAGAGCCCAGCATGCTTTTCTGTCATTTGATCACAGGGTTACTTTTCGTCATGTGGATTAAACATCCACTTAAACATTACCTCCTCTGAGAAGCCTTCCTTGACACTTTCTTTACTCAAGTAACTTTCATTATCAGTACTCTTCTGAATTTTCTTCAAAGCCTTTATCTCTAATATTTTCTGGCATATTTATTTGTTTAGCCATTAGCTGTTTTATCCCTCTGAGATGTGAACTTCATGAGATCAAGGTCATTCCTGTGTTGTTGATGAGGATGTGCTAAAGAAAATGTCTAAATAATTTTACTGAATAGATAAATTTAATCATCTCCTTGTGAGCTAATTACAAGAGTCAATCCTGGGTACAAGATAGTATTTTACATTTGCTACGTGATTGAGTCTGGACACTAATATTTTGTTGTAGATATCTTTGTCATCTTTTAAAGAGGAGGAAACTGCAACTTGGAGACATTCAGTACTTGTCCTAAAGCTAATGAATTCAATTCTACCAACATTTACTAAGGACACACATATGCAGGCACAATGCATGACACCAGGAATACAAACTTAAATAAAGCAGGGTTCTTACCCTCCAAATTACTCACCATCTACTGCGGGAAAGAGAGCACAAACCATTAACTGTACTACAATATGATTTGTGAATAAACTCTGGTAAGCCTTATTCCAAAGGTAGGAATGAAATACTAAGAAGTAAGGAGTTATGTGACTAATTTTGCTGGACAATTGCATGAATATTTGAAATGTTTTACAGAGAAGGTGACATTTGAGCTAGGCCTTCAAAGATGAATAGAATTTTTTTTCCAGGTGCAGAAAAGATGATAGGAGTTTTCCAGACAGAGAGAAGACGGAATGCAAAAGCAGAGAGACTTGTAAGAACACACATTGTGGCTAGTCAGCTGTTTGAAAGCAGGCTGGACTTTTGCAAGCCTGGTCTCAGTTAATAATAATAATTAAAAAAATAATTAATTTTTAAAATTATTATTATTTTTTTAACTTGTTATTGGCCCTTATATTTTATTTTACTTTAAGTTCTGGGATACATGTACTGAACATGCAGGTTTGTTACATAGGTATACATGTACCATGGTGGTTTGCTGCGCCTATCAACATGTCATCTAGGTTTTAAGCCCTGCATGCTTGTCCTAATGTTTGTCCTAATGCTCTCCCTCCTCTTTCCCCAACCCCCTGACAGGCCCCGGTGTGTGATGATCCCCTTCCTGTGTCCATGTGTTCTCATTGTTCAACTCTTGCTTATGAGTGAGAACATGCAGTGTTTGGTTTTCTGTTCTTGTGTTAGTTTGCTGAGGATGATGGTTTCCAGCTTCATCCATGTCCCTGCAAAGGACATGAACTCATCCTTTTTTTATGGCTGCATAGTATTCCATGGTGTATATGTGCCATATTTTCTGTATCCAGTCTATCATTGATAGGCATTTGGGTTGGTTCCAAGTCTTTGCTATTGTAAATAGTGCTGCAATAAACCTACATGTGCATGTGTCTTTACAGTAGAATGATTTATAATCCTTTGGGTATATACCCAGTAATGGGATTATTGGGTCAAATGGTATTTCTGGTTCTAGATCCTTGAGGACTCGCCGCACTGTCTTCTACAATGGTTGAACTAATTTACACTCCCACCAACAGTGTAAAAGCATTCCTATTTCTCCACATCCTCTCCAGCATCTGTTGTTTCCAGACTTTTTAATGATCACCATTCTAACTGGTGTGAAATGGTATCTCATTGTGGTTTTGATTTGCATTTCTCTAGTGACCAGTGATGATGAGCTTTTTTTCATACGTTTGTTGGCCACATAAATGTTGTCTTTTGAGAAGTGTCTGTTCATATCCTTTACCCACTTTTTGATGGAGTTGTTTGTTTTTTTTTTCTTGTAAATTTAAGTTCCTTGTAGATTCTGGATATTAGCCCTTTGTCAGATGGATAGATTGCAAACATTTTCTCCCATTCTGTAGGTTGGCTGTTGACTCTGATGATAGTTTCTTTTGCTGAGCAGAAGCTCTTTAGTTTAATTAGATCCCATTTGTCAATTTTGGCTTTTGGTGCAATTGCTTTTGGTGTTTTAGTCATGAAGTCTTTGCCCATGCCTATGTCCTGGATGGTATTGCCTAGCTTTTCTTCTAAGGTTTTTATGGTTTTAGGTTTTACATTTAAGTATTTAATCCATCTTGAGTTAATTTTTGTATAAGGTGTAAGGAAGGGGTCCAGTTTCAGTTTTCCGCGTATGGCTAGCCAGTTTTCCCAGCACCATTTATTAAATAGAGAATCCTTTCCCCATTGCTTGTTTTTGTCAGGTTTGCCAAAGATCAGATGGTTGTAGATGTGTGGCGTTATTTCTGAGGCCTCTGTTCTGTTCTATTGGTCTGTATATCTGTTTTGGTAACAATACCATGCCGTTTTGGTTATAGTAGCCTTGTAGTATAGTTCGAAGTCAGGTAGCATGATGCCTCCAGCTTTGTTCTTTTTGCTTAGGATTGTCTTGGCAATGCGGGCTCTTTTTTGGTTCCATATGAAATTTATAGTAATTTTTGCTAGTTATGTTAAGAAAGTCACTGGTAGCTTGATGGGAATAGCATTAAATCTATAAATTACTTTGGACAGTATGGCCATTTTCATGATATTGATTCTTCCTATCCGTGAGCATGGAATATTTTTCCATTTGTTTTTGTCCTCTTTTATTTCCTTGAGCAGTGGTTTGTAGTTCTCCTTGAAGAGGTCCTTCATGTCCCTTGTGAGTTGTATTCCTAGGTATTTTATTCTCTTTGTAGCAATTGTGAATGAGAGTTCACTCATTATTTGGCTCTCTGCTTGTCTGTTAATGGTGTATAGGAATGCTTGTGATTTTTGCACATTGATTTTTTATCCTGAGACTTTGCTGAAGTTGTTTATCAGCTTAAAATGTTTTGGGGCTGAGACAGTGGGGTTTTCTAAATATACAATCATGCTGTCTGCAAACAGAAACAATTTGACTTCCTGTCTTCCGGTTTGAATACCCTTTATTTCTTTCTCTTGCCTGACTGCTTTGGCCAGAACTTTCAATACTATGTTGAATAGGAGTGGTGAGAGAGGGCATCATTGTCTTGTGCCGATTTTCAAAGGGAATGCTTCCAGCTTTTGCTCATTCAGTATGATATTGGCTATGGGTTTGTCATGAGCAGCTCTTATTATTTTGAGATATGTTCCATCAATACCTAGTTTATTGAGTGTTTTTAGCATGAAGGAGTGTTGAATTTTATTGAAGGCCTTTTCTGCATCTATTGAAATAATCATGTGGTTTTTGTCATTGGTTCTGTTTATGTGATTGATTATGTTTATTGATATGCATATGTTGAACCAGCCTTGCATCCCAGGGATGAAGCTGACTTGATCATGGTGGATAAGCTTTTTGATGTGCTGCTTGATTTTGTTTGCCAGTATTTTATTGAGGATTTTCACATTGATGTTTATCAGGGATATTGGCCTGAAATTTTCTTTTTTGTTGTGTCTCTGCCAGGTTTTGGAATCAGGATGATGCTGGCCTCATAAAACGAGTTAGGTAGGAGTCCCTCTTTTTCTGTTGTTTGGATTAGTTTCAGAAGGATTGGTACCAGTTCCTCTTTGTACCTCTGGTAGAATTTGGCTGTGAATCCGTCTGGTCCTGGACATTTTTTCGTTGATAGGCTATTAATTACTGCCTCAATTTCAGAACTTGTTATTGGTCTTTTCAGGGATTCAACTTCTTCCTGGTTTAGTCTTGGGAGGGTGTATGTGTCCAGGAATTTATCCATTTCTTACAGATTTTCTTTATTTGTGTAGAGGTGTTTATAGTATTCTCTGATGGTAGTTGAATTTCTGTGGGATCAGTGGTGATATCCCCTTTATCATTTTTTATTGTGTCTGTTTGCTGCTTCTCTCTTTTCTTCTTTATTAGTCTTGCTAGCAGTGTATCTATTTTGTTAATTTTTTTTTTTAAAAAAACAGCTCCTGGATTCATTGATTTTTTTTTGAAGTGTTTTTTGTGCATCTCCTTCAGTTCTGCTCTGATCTTAGTTATTTCTTCTCTTCTGCTAGCTTTTGAATTTGTTTGCTCTTGCTTCTCTAGTTCTTTTAATTGTGATGTTAGAGTGATTTTAGATCTTTTCTGATTTCTCATGTGGGCATTTAGTGCTATAAATTTCCATCTAAACACTGCTTTAGCTGTGTCCCAGAGATTCTGGTATGTTGTCTCTTTGTTCTCATTGGTTTCAAAGAACTTTGTTATTTCTGCCTTAATTTCATTATTTACCTGGTAGTCATTCAGGAGCAGGTTGCTCAGTTTCCATCTAGTTGTGCAATTTTGAGTGAGTTGGTTTCTTAATCCTGAGTTCTAATTTGATTGCACTGTAGTCTGAGACACTGTTTGTTATGATTTCCATTCTTTTCCATTTCCTGAGGAGTGTTTTACTTCCAATTTTGTGGTCAATTTTAGAATAAGTGCTATGTGGTGCTGAGAAGAATGTATATTCTATTGATTTGGGGTGGAGAGTTCTGTAGATATCTATTAGGCCTGCTTGGTCCAGAGCTGAGTTCAAATCCTGAATATCCTTGTTAATTTTCTGTCTCATTGATCTAATATTGGCAGTGGGGTATTAAAGTCTCCCACTATTACTGAGTGGGAATCTAAGTCTCTTTTTAGGTGTCTAAGAACTTGTTTTATGAATCTGGGTGCTCCTGTATTGGGTGCATATATATTTAGGATGGTTAGCTCTTCCTGTCGCATTGATCCCTTTACCATTATATAATGCCCTTCTTAGTCTTTTTTTTAATCTTTGTTTGTTTAAAGTCTGTTTTATCAGGGACTAGGATTGCACATCCTGCTTTTTTTGCTTTCCATTTGCTTGGTAAATATTCCTCCATCCCTTTGTTTTGAGCCTATGTGTGTCTTTTTGCATGTGAGATGGGTTTCCTGAATACAGCACACCAGTGGGTCTTGACTCTATCCAGTTTGCCAGTCTGTGTCTTTTAACTGGGGCATTTAGCCCTTTTACATTTAAGTTTAATATTGTTATGTGTGAATTTGATCCTCATTATGATGCTAGCTGGTTATGTTGCACATTAGTTGAGGCAGTTTCTTCATAGTTTCGTTGGTCTTTATATTTTGGTGTGTTTTTGCAGTTGCTAGTACCAGTTTTTCCTTCCATATTTAGTGCTTCCTTCAGGAGCTTCTTGTAAGGCAGGCCCGGTGGTGACAAAATCCCTCAGCATTTGCTTGTCTGTAAAGGCTGTTATTTCTCCTTCACTTATGAAACTTAGTTTGGCTGGATATGAAATTCTGGGTTGAAAATTCTTTTTTTTAAGAATGTTGAATACTGGCCCTCATGCTCTTCTGGCTTGTAGGGTTTCTGCTGACAGATCTGTTGTTAGTCTGATGGGCTTCCCTTTGTAGGTAAACTGACCTTTCTCTCTGGCTGCCCTTAACATTTTTTCCTTCATTTCAACCTTGGTGAATCTGACAATTATGTGTCTTGGGGTTGCTCTTTTCAAGGAGTATCTTAGTAGTGTTCTTTGTATTTCCTGAATTTGAATGTTGGCCTGTCTCCTGGATAATATCCTGAAGTGTGTTTTCCAACTTGGTTTCATTCTCCCCATCACTTTCAGGTACCCCCATCAATCGTAGGTTTGGTTTTTTCACATAGTCCCATATTTCTTGGAGGCTTCGTTTGTTCATTTTCATTCTTTTTTCTCTAATCTTGTCTTCACGCCTTATTTCAGTAAGTTGATCTTCAATCTCTGATATCCTTTTTTCTGCTTGATTGATTCAGCTATTGATACTTACGTATGCTTCATGAAGTTCTCATGCTGTGTTTTTCAGCTCCATCAGGTCATTTATCTTCTTCTCTAAGCTAGTTATTCTAGGTGGCAGTTCCTGTAACCTTTTGTCAAGGTTCTTAGCTTCCTTACATTGGGTTAGAAGATGATCCTTTAGCTCAGAGGAGTTTGTTATTACCCACCGTCTGAAGCCTACTTCTGTTATTTCGTCAAACTCATTCTCTGTCCAATTTTGTGCCATTGCTGGAGAGGAGTTGTGATCATTTGGAGAAGAGGCATTCTGATTTTTGGAATTTTCAGCATTTTTGTGCTGGTTTTTCCTTATCTTCGTGGATTTATCTTCCTTTAATCTTTGAGGCTGATAACCTTTGGTTGGAATTTCTGTGTGCGGGTCCTTTTTGTTGATGTTGATGTTATTGCTTTCTGTTTGTTAGTTTTTCTTCTAACAGTCAGGCCCCTCTTCTGCAGGTTTGCTGCAGTTTGCTGGAGGTCCACTCCAGACCTTGTTTACCTGAGTATCACCAGGGGAGGCTGCAGAACAGCAAAGATTGCCGCCTGCTCCTTCCTCTGGAAGCTTCATCCCAGAGGGGCACCTGATGCCAGCCAGAGCTTTCCTATATGAAGTTTATGTCAACCCCTTTTGGGAGGTCTCTCCCAGTCAGGAGGCATGGGGGCGAGGGACCCACTTGAGGAGGCAATGTGTCCCTTAGCAGAGCTCGAGTGCTGTGCTGGGAGAACCCTCCTTGTCAAGATCTACTGCTCTCTTCAGAGCCGGCAGGCAGGAACGTTTAAGTCTGCTGAAACTGTGCCCACAGCCATCCCTTTCCCCAGGTGCTCTGTCACAGGAAGATGGGAGTTTTATCTATAAGCCCCTGACTGGGACTGCTGCCTTTCTTTCAGATTTGCCCTGCCTAGTGAAGAGGAATCTAGAGAGGCAGTCTGGCCACAGCCACTTTGTCGCACTGTGTTGAGTTTCACCCAGTCTCAACTTCCAGGCTTCCTTAGCACTGTTAGGGGAAAACAGTCTACTCAAGCCTCAGTAATGGCGGATGCGCCCACCCCCCCGCCCCCAGCCCACGAAGCTTGATCATACCAGGTCGACTTCAGACTGCTGTGCTGGCAGTTAGAATTTCAAGCCAGTGGTTCTTAGCTTGCAGGGCTCTGTGGGATTGGGACCCCACTGAGCGAGACCACTTGGCTCCCTTGCTTCAGCCCCCTGTCCAGGGGAATGAACGTTTCTATCTTGCTGGGGTTCCAGTCATTTTGGGGGTACAAAAAAAAAAAAAAACCTCCTGCAGCTAGCTCAGTGTCTGCTCAAGCAGCTGCCCAGTTTTGTGCTTGAAACCCAGGGTCCAGATGGTATAGGCACACGAGGGAGTCTTCTTGTCTGTGGATTGCAAAAACTGTGGGAAAAGCGTAGTATCCAGGCTGAGCAGCACAGTCCCTCATGGCTTCTCTTGGCTGGGAAAGGGAGGCCCCCTGCTTCTTGCACTTCCTGGGTGAGGTGATGCCCCACCTTGCTTCTGCTTGCCCTCCGTGGGCTGCACCCATTGCCTAATCAGGCCCAATGAGATGAACAGGGTATTTCAGTTGGAAATGCAGAAGTCACCCACCTTCTGCGTTGGTCGTGCTGGAAGCTGCAGACTGGAGCTGTTCCTATTCGGCCATCTTGCCAGATCCCCTCACAACATTTATTAAAGTCAGCATGAATGTGAATCTGGCTGAAGAACTGTGAATAGAGTTTCTTTTCTGAGTTAATGAATTTTTTAATCTCCAAGAGTCAATAATTATGTTTGGGCTGCCTAAGATTTGCACTTCCCAAGCTTTAGGTGGTTTTTCCTCTTCATTTGAATGAACTATGATAGCCTCTTCATTTGAATGAACTATGATAGCACCATATGGAAGTGGGGATAATGGCATGGTAAACTCATTCATAACCCCAGTTTGCTTGTACTGTATTTGGTAAAGACTTTCTTACTTTTTGCCAATATGACTACATGGCATAAAATCCCTTAGCTAGGAATTCTTTGATGTGGATTAAACTTTAAATATTGCTTGGAAAGGAAACATAAAATTGATGTTATTGAATATTATTAATAACACCTTCATGAGAAATATTTTTTGTGAGTATCTTCTCTCTGTGCTATTTAATGTCCTTAGAGAACAAAGGGAGCCCACTCCCTTTGGATTTGGGGAGAAGGATGGGAAGGAGGAGAGCTGAATAGATGCCAGAAGTGAGTTAGGTGCTCTGGTGCTTTATGCATTTTATCTTCTCAACACTATTCTCTTAATTTTACAGAATCTGGCTCACTGAGACACATAGAAGTTGAGTAGTTTGACTGAGGTTGCACTGCTAATTGTAGTAAAACTAATTCAAAAGCCAGATCTGCTTCCAACTTGGAGTGCCAGTGGAGGTGGAAGTATGGTAGGGAAAAAATGGAAAAGATATAAGGCAATTAAAGTTCATTGAGTTCCCAGTCACACTTTTTTTCAGAAACAGGGTCTTGCTTTATCACCTAGGGTGGAGTGCAGTGGTGCCATCATAGCTCACTGCATCCTTGAACTTCTGGGTTCAAGCCATCCTCCTGCTTCAGCCTCCAGAGTAGCTGGGACAACAGATGTACACCACAATGCTTGGCTAATTAAAAAAAAATTTTTTTTTTTTGGTAGTGCTGGGGTCTTGCTATGTTGCCTAGGTTCACAGTCACACTTTGGCCCTGAGACCTGTCTCTCTGGTCCAGGTGTTGTCTCTTTGACCTTATCGATGTGCTATCTCTCTGTGGCACTTGGAGGGGTAGAAGCATTATCTAAACAGGCTGATAAAATTATTGGTAAAATAAGGATGTGTCAGGCAACCATTTAAAATATCCTGCATGCTTGCTTCCTATCATGAATCTGTGGCTTGGAGATATCAGAAACTCATTTTTATCACATTGACATATCATAAGCACTATGAAGGAGGGCAAAACATGAGCCAGACAAACGGTGTTAGGTATAGACTGGCTTAAGCGTGTTGTCCCTTGTCCCTGAGAAGGCTGGTGTGATTCTTTGCCAAGTTTCCTTCCTGTTCATGCTTGGATCCCTTGGAAGTAGCAAGCGTGACTCTTCAGAATTTGTCACCCAGAAATGAGGGCTACAGTCCCCAGGGATATTGCCTCCTATGTGTTATATACATTTTGTTCTTCAGAGTTTGAAAAGGATCATGCACCCGGCCAAGCAAGGAAGCTATTGTGCAGATTGTGAGCAGGGACACACACACACACACACACACACACACACACACACAGAGCAATGGCATGACCATCTTCTACTCCTTATATGTAACATAATAAACTTTGACTTGCCGTTCACAGTTCTGCAGTATCTCTGGGGAGTCTAGCCACCCACTCAGTGTGCAGCAGAGGGGGAAGGAAGGACTCTGCATCTTGGGCTTTAGATCAGGTTCTTAGTCCTCTACAGGGTACATCATTCTGTAACTTCTTCTTTTGAGCTGAAAGCTGGGTATTGTTCACTCTTTCATTTCTTCATGCAGCAAACATTTTATTCAGTGACAATTAACATATACCTTGAACACATCACTAAGTGCTATAGATTCAGTGGTAAAGGAGACAACATTGGCTTACAGTTACACTGAAAATAAAACCTCATCTCCAGCATCAGGTGGAATATCCTCCTTGTTCATTTTGCTCTGGCCACATGAGCCTCTTTCTATTTCTTAAACATGGCTCAGGCCCTTGCCTGGGATTCTCTTTCCCCAGATCTTCACATGACTCTTTCTTTCTTAACTTGCAGGTTTCAGCTTAAATGTTATCTCCTAAGGAAGATCTTCCCCAGTCACTCAGGTTGAAGTTACACTCGCCCTCTCAGCCACACACCTGAACCTAGTCATTCTCTAGCCAGCATATCTGCTTATTTTATTGCAATCTTAGTATTTACCACTACCTGATTTATCTTTTTCATTGATTGGGTCACTTGTTTCTTGTCTGTTTTCCCATCTGCAGAATGTTAGCTTCTTACAAACAGCAACGTTGTCTGCTTACTGTACTCCTAACACTTAGAATAGCTTACAGTAGTCTATAGTAGTTGCTCAAAATATTTGTTGGATGGATGAATGAATGACACTTTTTCTGCCTTTGTACTTACAGTCTACAGAAGTGGTATAGCATCAGAGCTTAGACTCAAGAGTCAGATGGCCAGGGGTTTGAGTCAAGCAACGGGGCTAATGACTCAAAGTCCCCAAACTTCAGATTCATAATCTTTAAAAAGGGGATAATTATAGCGCCCACTTCACAGGGTTGATGTGAAGATTAAATGAGATAATTCATCTAAATTACTTGGCATTGGGTTTGCAACAGTCAATGACAGTATATGTTGTGTTTTATTATTACTGGGAGTGAATTTAATGAGAATACAATAAAATGTAATAAATGGCATCATAGTACCAGAACAATCATACCCAAGTTTCCCTTGCCCTGAGTAGCTCTTGTCCACTTAGCTATAGCCTGAGAATCAGACTCTTCATTACAGTGGAGACAGCAGCCCTAGAGCAGTGAGCACCTGTGGCTAGGGATGCGATGGTGACTTTAATAATCTGATGTGGTGGAGAATCATTTTCTCTCTATTTTGAGTCCAGGTCATGTATTCGAAGTAACATCCTAGCCCTTCCATCTGCTGTCAGTTCTGATTTCTTGCTTTTTTCTGCACATTCTATCTAAATTAAATCTCTACTGGGGAGCCCTCTGGCTTTTAGATCCTATTTTTAGAATAGTAGTTAAGACTTAGATCTGAAAGGGAGGCCCCAGGGCTCCTGCTGTGGTCTTGGGTTCCCCCAGGCTCTGCCCGCTCTGCATACTCAGCCAGACCTGCATGGCTCTGAGGGTTACTGGTTTTTTTTTTTTTTTTTTTTGCCTGCCACGGGGAAATTGTTCAACAAGACACCAATGGTGGCTTAATGCCAAGCACTGGTCCACCAGTAATGGTGGGACTTCCCCAACAGGCTCTGAAGCCAGAGTCCCAAAGTCAGCATTGAGTTTCTGCCGTTTATGCTTGTCTGGCTCTTTTTTGGATGAGTAGATAGATGCCCAACAGAGAATGACATGCAAATGAGAGTTGCAAGAGGGAAGAAGTGAACCTGGAAGCTCAGAGTCATGGACTGTGTTGAAGATATTGGGAAAGACCAGCTATCAACAGTCCTGGACCCTGTTGCTATTTTCAGTAACACTTGTTGGTAGGGTTGGGGGTGGAGAACTGAGGGTGCTTTTGTAGAGATCTTTCTTGCAGGGCTGGAGGGACCTGACAGGTGAGGAAGTATGGTGGGATCAAAGGATTGTGGCTTGGTTTTCTCTTGGAGCACTCATATTAGGATGTCCACTGCCACCCCTGAGCCTGGCTCCTAGGGTACAGGGATTAGGCTGTGAAAAACACATGCCCATGAGTGGATATAAGCCCTTTCCTTTGGTTCTCCTCAGTCCAGCTTAGACAAGCTGGCAGTTTCAGGAGGACTTCACCAAATTCTAGGGGCAAATGTAAAATAAAGATATTAGAGGCAGAAAAGTTCAGCATACATGATCCAGGTCTCTGATGCCACCCTGGGTAGCTCTCTCACCGGATTCCCAGACCTATGCCAATCTGCTGTGTCCTCCTGAGTGCCCCAATCCAGTTCCTACACTGCCTCCATGTGGAGGACAATTTCTGTCTTCCCTAATGCTGGAATCTGGTTTCCTAGATGTCAGCACTGATTTCCCGGACACTTAAGGTTCTTCAAGGTCAGGGCCAAGGAAAAATGCTAATTCTGCCTCTCACCTAGGGCCTTCCCCTCAGTTCTAGATTCTGGTCTGAATATGAGTTTTTCTCCAGCCACCCAAGAAGATGGTGCATTTCAGGTGAGACCCTTTGTCTACTTTGAGAAAGCAGCTTTGCTCTTAACAGGTTCAAGGATAAAGCAATAGATAAGAACGCCTATAAGAACTACCCACTTAAAGTTTTCAGAGGAATTCACTGACAGACGATGCTCCAATGGAGCAAATGTGAAGAGTGAAAGCCTAGAAAGTTTGGAAACCTTTCCCTCTTCTTCTCTGTCTTTCTCAGAGTATCTCTTTTTTGGCTTCATACATCATATTCGCACATGTAATGCATTTATTGATTGTCACTAATTATGCCCATGAGCATTTATAAGCTTCTTAGCAAGTGAGTATCTTAATCTGCTTGGGCTACTGGACAAAAATACCATAAACTGGGTGGTTTATAAACAATAGAAACTTATTTCTGACAGTTCTGGAGCCTGGAAGTCCAGGATCAAGATGCCAGCAGATTCAGTATCTGGTTCATAGACAGCCGTCTTCTCTGTGAGTCCTCACATGGTGGCAGGGGCAAAGGTGCTTACTGGGCACTAATTCCGTTGATGCGCCCAAGAGTGCTCCACCTTCATGACCTAATCTCCTCCAAATACCATCACATTACAGATTAGGATGTAACATATGAATTTTGGCGGGACACAAACATTCAGTCCGTAGCAGTGGGCTTTCCACATTGTATAGCATGTGAGGAGTACCATCTTTCATTACAACAGGCGGAAACTTGTGGTGGTGGGTGTGGGTGAGGGCGGAAGGTATTTCTTCAACTGAAAGTTGAAGGGTTGTGCTGAACTGGATGTGAACCTTTTCACTCTTAAAGTCTTCTTTCATATCTCAGTGGGCCTCTTATTTTTCAATCAGACAATTGCATTTAATAAAGCATTTGCTTTCTCACTTTTTTTTCCATTCAGGACCTGGTCAGGCATTCATTATTATGACACAACCAGTGTTACTGCATGGAGGTGGTACAATTCCAGTCCTAAGCAAAGAAACTTCTACATATTAATTAACCTATGCTCTGCTAGCACATGTGATGTTTTCATGTTTAAAATAGCAATGTATCCTTCTTAGAGATCTAAAGGGATACCGAGTAAGGTGGTTGGCAGAGGAATTAGTTGATGTGAACTGAAATGGGTTGGTATGGGCTGCTGTGTGGAGGGATGGTGGAGATATGAAGTCAACATTTATGGCAACAGTTGGGAATTTTGGAGAGGAACAAGGGAAGAAGGAAGGCATTGCAGGCAGGGTAATATGGTGGGCTTGTGACTGCCCATGCTGAGGAGCTTTGGAAGATGGAGGTAAAAACAGAATGGGCAGACTGGACATCTTCATGTGCCAAACCATGGAGACTAAACTATATTTTGGAGACAAGGGAGAGCTGTTGGAGGAATTTGAGCTAGGAAGTAATCTGATGAGCCTGGTTTCAGGAAACGGGTCTGGCTACGTAGGATGATTATATCAATTTTAGTTGCAGAAATGTATAGAGCAGTGTATTAAATGGAGAAACCGTAACATATGATTTGTTGACAAAAGTATAACTCTTATATTGTGTTGTGTCAGGGGAATATGTTAAGATACTAATGAATTTTTTTCTCACCCAGAATTTCCTTCTGTCTCTTCTGCATTCAAGCAATTAGTTGGTCTTGTGCTTCTTACCCCAGGGAAGAGAGTGTGGTAGAGATGTATATATGTGGAAATCTTTCTGGTTTTTATCTTTGAAAGTCCAAACCCAAAGGAACAAGGAAAAAATTCTGAAGAATGGGTAAAAGTTTCTGCCAGAAACTGAAGAGAAGTATGATTTCTCAAAGACTAGAAAAAAAAGAAAAATATCCATCTTGTCCCCAGGTTGGGGAGAGGGTAACAGGTGATGAGAACAGAGAGAACCTCTGCCCCATTTCCTAGGCAGAGGCTCTCAGAGGCAGCCAGTTTCCCAGAGACCCTGCAAAAGAGGATGCAAGCTTTAGCAGTTTGCCAAAAGCCTGTGAGTTCAGCCTGTCACTGGAGCATCAGGGCTGCGAGGCTTCACAGGCAGCATCTTGTGTGGGCCGACAACACGGTGACCAGATGGGACCCTGCTCCCATGGAGCCTGACACTGAGTAAGATCCCAGAATCATAGCCCATATTAGGGAGAGAGCCTAGAAGTAGTACTTCCGCTATTCCAGCAAGGAGGAGGATTTAAAATGGAAACTAAGTTCACTTATACCAAATTTAGTTCTAATTTTTGACATCAGCGTGTATGGACTGAGATTCACACCAGCTACAAGGTTACTTTACATGTAGGAAAAATACTAGTTTATATGAGTATTTGAGTATCTGATCAGAGGCAGTTATATATAATAGTCCATTTACAAATCTGGGTGGGGGTTTAGGCCCCTTATTCTGGTGTGGTGGAAAGAGCCCTGGGTTTAGGAGCAAAGACCTATCTTGTAGTCCCAACCTTGCCTCACAACAGTAGTGTGATTTTAGGCTAAGGTTGTCATATATAAATATAGGACACCTAGATGAATTTGAATATTAGGTAAAGAATAATATTTGGGATATAACTTATACTAAAAAATTATTTTGTTATCTGAAATGGAATAAATAAACTGAAATTGATAAGTACCAAATAAGTTTTTAGTATGTTTCCCAAATATTATTTGTTATCCGAAAATCAAATTTAACTGAAAGTCCCATATTTGCACCCTCAGACATGGCAGCCATACTTTGGGCAAATTCTTCAAACTCTTGGAGTTTCAATTTATTCCTGGACATAATGATAGCTACTGCAGAGTGCTGTGCTTCAGATCAAATAAGATCACAATGGTTAAAATGATTTAGAATATATAGTCCTATGCACTCCTAGAATAGTGCTATGAAACTTAAGTCTGTGTGGAGTAAGACAAACTCAGATTTTAATTTTTCTACTTAATGTGTGTTCTTGAGTATCCATAAAAAGGGATAATTTATCTACCTCATAGCACACTTATGATATGACTTAGTTATTACTGCAGTTGTGTAAGTGTGATGTAATATTATTAAGTGAATCAAGGAGATTTGGAAATGAATCATTGAACCAAAGATGATGTAATGAGTACTATCTCTGTGCTGAGTGGCAGTATCTTTTCCTTCTAGTTATTTATCAGAAGGGGATGGGAACTTCCAAATTTATCTGGGGAAGAAATTTACAAATTTTGCTGAATATGTTGAGACACAGATAACACCTTCGTGAGCATTTTTGAAAAAAGCCTAAAAAAATTGCCCAAATCTTGGTCCAGTCTGCAAACTCAGAAGAAATCAACAGCTCATGTTTTATCCCAGGCAAAAACATCCCTTGTAAACAAACTGTGGGTCCACTGCAGCATTAGATGTATTGATAGCCCAAGGCTAAAACTCTTACTGTTTAAGTGAAACAGATCCAATCTAGGTCACAGTATTAGCAAATGGTGAGCTAGTCTTGCCTGGTTTCTCTAGATCCCTGAGCTCAGAGGGAGAAAAAAAAAAGAATTAATAAAGCAGAGCTGGGCAGGGGAGTTTCAGGGGAGGCTCTGGCACCTTTAAAATAGGAAAATATTAAGATGTAACCAGACAGAAAGGTAGGAATAGAAGCTAGATATTAGTGGAAGTAGTAGCCATTTTAAACAATTTTTGAGTTTGATTAAAAAATATGAATATTATTTGTTTCACTGCATCTCATGTATTACCAGGGTTGACTTTGCAGGGACCTCAGAGACTTAATGCAGAAGTGAACTGATAAGCAAGGGAGTCAGCTGTCAGACCCTCCAGCCATTAGATAAACAGAAAACCGAGCCTTCCTCCCCAGTCCTCCTTCCTCATGGTCCTAGAACCCATCCTAACTTTTGTTGCAGATTTCTTTATGTTGCTCTCTCTCTTTTCTTTTCTCTTTTAATCTTTCTGGTAGTTTCTTTATCAAGTCTTTCTGTTCTAAAGCTTTCAAAATCCAGTTTCCATGTTGCTGTCTTGTAAGTCACTTTTAATATTTGGTAGGCTTAATTGCTGTAGTAATTATGCCTTTCCCTGAACCAATGTGTCAGAGTGTGGAGTGAAGTGGAGAAGTAAATATCTGTTTATAGCACTAGAAGAGTGGTACACAGATTTACATCAATCAAGCTACATAGTCTGAACTGACATATAAGATGCCCCTTGGGAGTGACTGATTTATTTTTGCTTTTTTTTTCGGTTTAAGAAGTTATCATTTCTTTCCCTTTCATATTTCTCCAGATGCAATCAAGGCATGTCAGTAAATTTAAAATGCACAAGTCAAACATTTCTCTAAAAAGCAGTTGCTTTGAAATAATATATTTCACATAACCAAGATAATTTTCTTAACCTGTCATAAACATTTGCTAATGTAGAAGCCTTATTATATAAACGCTTATGTATATGTAATAGTGTTATGTTTGTCCCTCCAAATTCATATTTTGAAATCCTAACCTCTAATGTCATGGTAGTAGAAGGTGGGGCCTTTGAGAGATAACTAGGTCATTAGGATGGAGTCCTCATCAACAGGATTAGTACCCCTACACAAAAAGACTCGCAAGCTTGCACCCTCTCTCTGCTCTTTGCCATGTGAGGGAGCAATGAGAAGATGGCTATCTGCAAGCCCCTAAGATTGCCCTTATCAGACACTGAATTTGCTGCCACATTGAACTTGGCTGAATTATGGTCATGTCCTAGAACTTTATGGAAGGCAGAACTTAAGAGTGATAAACTAAGGTATTTGGCAAAAGAAATCTCTAAGCAGAAATCTCAAGCAGGATGCTGCATGGCTTCCCTCAACTGCTCATAGTAAAATGCAAGAAAATAGAAATGATTAAAGATGGAATTTATAACTAAAAGGGAAGGAGAAAGCAAATATTTGGAAAATTCTCAGCCTGGTCATGTAATGACTAAACCTGTGTTTAGGAGAGAAAGCCAAGAGTGTGGCCAAGTGATTACTTGATAGAGATTAGTATGGATAGAAGGAGGCCAAGTGCTATTTATCAAGACAAAGGGAAAATGACCCAAAAGACGTTTTGGAGGTATTTGAGCTGCCCCTCCAATCACAGGCTCAGGGTACCAGGGCCAGAATGGTTTGTGGGGATGGGCCCAGGTCACTCATGGGACTTCAGGGCTCACTGCCCAGGGCTGCCTGAGGTCTCTGCTCCCTACATTCCAGTGCAGTAGTGCTCCTTAGCTGCCCCAGCTGTGGCTCAGAGGGGCCCAAGTATGGCTTGGGCCACAACTCCAGAGGGCTTAAGTAGTGAGCCTTGGTGATGTCCATGTGATGCTAATTCTGCAGGTACTCAGAGTGCAAGAGCTTTGGAGGCATGGCTTCCTCCACTTAAATTTCAAAGGATGCTTTGGACAGCCTCAGACCTTGAACAGAGACCTGCAGCAAGGGTAGAGCCACTGGAGAGAGCCTCACTACAGCAATTCTTAATGGAGCTGTGGGAATGGGGCCATGCCCAAGACTCTAGAACTGTAGAGCCACCAGTATGCAGCATTAGCCTGGGAGAGCTGCAGGCATGTGACTTTAATGTGTGAGAGCTGAAGCATGTACTTTGCCCTGTGAAGCTTTAGGTACATGGCTGTTTGGGGGCTTGGAGCCCAGCCCCACCCCAGGATGTTTGGAAGGTGAGACATGGAGAACAAAAAGATTGTTCTCAACCTTTAGGATTTAGTGTTTGCCCTGTGGAGTTTTAGACTTACTTGGAAACTGTTTCTCCTTCTTCTGGCTTATTTCCCCTTTTACAACCATTCCACCATTGTATTTTGGAAGCACATAACTTGTTTGATTTCTTAGGCTCACAGATAGAGGGAATTTGCCTCAGGATAAGTTGTGCCTTGAGTCTCAACGACATCTGATTTAGTTGAGACTTTGGACTTGAGCTTTTGAGTTGATATTGGAATGAATTAGGATTTTTGGAGCCATTGGGATGAAATGAATGTATTTCATATATGAGAAGTACATGAATTTGGGAGGCCAGAGGTGGAATGCTATGGTCTGAATATACTCCCCAAAATTTATGTCTTGGAAATGTAATCAAGTATGTTTGTGGTCCAGTATGAACTCCAATGTCCAAAGTTTCAACTGAGACTCAAGAAAGTTCTTTACAGTTGTGAGCCTGTAAAATAAAGTTATTTACTTCCAAGACACAATGGTGGTACAGGCACTGGGTAAACATTCCCATTCCAAAAGGGAGAAATTGGCCAAAAGAAAAGGGTAATAGGACCCATTCAAGTCTGAAGCCCAGAAGAGCAGACATTAAGTCTTAATGAAAAAAAAAAAATATTTGATTCATGTCTCATACCCTGGCACACTGGTGTAAGGGTGGGCCCCCAAGGCCATGGCTTTGCTGGGTACAGGCCATGTAGCTGCTCTCATGGGTTGGAGTTGAATGCCAGTGCCTTTTTCAGGCTCAGGTTGCAAGCTGCCACTGGCTTTATCATTCTGGGGTCTAGAGGGCACAAACCCTACTCTCACAGCTCCAGTAGGCTACTGCCTTAGTAGAATTTCTATGTGGTGGCTCCACCCCTGGGACAGACTTCTGCCTTGGGCACCCAGTCTTTCCAACACGTCCTCTAAAATTTAGATGGAAGCTTCTATGCCTCTACCACTCTTGCATTTTGGGTGCCTACACTCTTTACATGGAAGCTGCCAAGGCTTATGGTGTGTACCTTCTAGAGCAGAAGCTTGAGCAATACCTGAGGCCATTTGAGCCTGGGCTATACTAGCCAGAGTGGCTGGAATGTGGGGAATGGCATCCTGAAGCAGTGCAGGGCAGCAGCACCATGGGCCTGTCCACCTAAACCATTCTGTCCTCCTAGGCCTCTAGGCCTGTGATGGAAGGAGCTGCCTCGAAGATTTCTGAAATGCCTTTGGGGCTTTTTCCCCACTGTCTTGACTATTAGTACCTGGCTCCTTTTTAGTCCTGCCAATCTCTTTAGCAAGTGGTTGCTCTGCAGCACCCTTGGATTTCTCTCCTGAAAATGTTCTTTCCTTATCCAACACATGACCAGGCTGTGGATTTTCCAAATTTTTACTCTTTGCTTCTCTTTTAAATATAAATTTCACTTTTAGGAGGTTCCTTTGCTGCCATATCTGATTGTAAGCTGTTAAAAGCAGCCCCACCATGCCTTGAATGCTTTGCTGCTTAGAAATTTCTTCTGCAAGATAGATCATCATGCTTAAGTTTAGCCTTCCACAAATCCCTAGATCATGGACACAATGCAACCAAGTTCTTTGCTAAGATGTAACATGAGTGGCCTTTGCTTCAGTTCCCAATGAGACCTTGTCATCATGGCCTTTATTCTCTATATTTCTATCAGCATTTTGGTCACAACCACTTAACCAATCTCTAAGAATTTCCAAACTTTCCCTCAGCTTCCTATCTTCTTCTGAGCCCTCTAAACTCTTCCAACCTCTGCCCATTACCCAGTTCTAAAGCTGCTTCCACATTTTCAAGTATCTTTACAGTAACACTTTACTCCTTGGTACCAATTTTATGTCTTAGTCCATTTGTGTTGCTATAAAGGAATACCAGAGGCTGCGTAATTTATAAAGAAAAGAGATTTATTTGGCTCACAGTTCTGCAGGTTGTACAAGAAGCACGGTACCCAGCATCTGCCTCTAGTGAGGGCCTCCAGCAGATTACGCTCAGAGCAGAAGGGAAAGAGGGGTCAGCATGTACAGAGATCCCATGGAAAGAAAGGAAGCAAGAGAGAGAGGGGGAAGGTATTATGTTCTTTTTAGCAACCAGATCTTGCAGTAACTAATAGAGTGAGAACTCACTTATTACCATGAGGATGGCAGCAAGCCATTCATGAGGGATCTCTCCCCCTGACCCAAATACCTCCCACTATGGCCTCCCTCCAACACTGGGGATCAAATTTCAGTATGAGATTTAGAGGGACAAACATCCAAACTATAGCTTGTTGCTATAAAAAGGGCTTATGGGAGTAGGTTCTCTCTCTTCTGCTCTACTTCCATATGAGGACATGATGTTCCTCCCCTCTGGAGGATGCAGTGTTCAAATTGCCATCTTGGAAATAGAGAGACTGAGCCCTAACCTGTCAGCACCTTGATATTGGACTTCCCAGGTTTTAGAACTGTGAGAAATAAATTTATGTTCATAATTACCCAGTCTCAGGTATTCTGTTATAGAGCACCAAACAGATGAAGACAATACTTGTGAGTCTGGACACTAGCTTAGAACTAAAAAGTCCATTTGCGTTTTACATTCCAGAATCCATTTAGATTTCATTCGTTGTTTCAGAAATGTAATTAACTTCCACCTAGGTTTTTTAGGATCTCAATTAGATGTAGATCTCACCAGGATAAATTCACCTAAGTCAGAATTAGTCATGATTAGTTTAGGTTGGCAAGGAGAGGGAAAATTAGGCATCATTTATTTCATTCTTAACAGGAAAAGGTGCTATTAAAACAAAAATGAAACAAACAAACATTCCAGGGAAGGGTGGAATTAATCACAGGCATAGATTGCTCCTTCAAAAGTAATTCTCATCAGTGAGCTCTTTGTGTAGTGGTTGACAGCTGAACAGTCTGGTAATAAGATGTACAGGGCAGAGGTTCTCAGGAGGACCTCTTCACACAAAGTGTTTTAGTAGAGAAGAAGGGGTCCAAATGCTGCTCGTGGTAAAACATCATCTCAGAAATTCCCTATTGTGAAAATGGCAAAGGGATTTTGTGGGAGAAAGCTTGTTAGGGAGAAAACCAAGGTTTGGCTTTGTCTGTTTTTTTCTTTTTTTATTCCTGGAGTCATGCCAATTGCCAGACATACTAAGTGCACATAGTTATGTGCCAGACCCTGCATTAGGCCCTGGTAATATAGAGAAGTGACTCACAGTCCCTGCCTCAAGAGCACTGAGTACAGAAAAGGAGACTGACACATGGACTATGACAGTACTCTGCACTGTGGTAATGATATGCTGTATAATGTAGGGTAGGCTAACTTCTGTAACAAACAGCTCCTAAAGCCCCATGATTTAGCATAGTAGATGTTTGTTTCCGTCCTCTATTACAGAGTAGAGCAGGTGCTTGGCAGACAGTCCTCACATAGCTCCAACAATCTCCATAGTCTCAAAGTTCTCTTCTGGATCCTCTGCAACCAGTCAGCAAATGAAAGAAAGAGGAAACTGGAGTGTGGCACAGGAAGATTTTGGGGGATAGGTTTGGAAGAGGTGACCATAAGCCATTCATTAGAGCTTAGTCCTCTTGGCCTCATGTAATGCCATGGCTAGGTAGCCACTTTCTGGCAACAGCTTTGCACTGTGGAAGGGGAGCATCAGTCTTTGATCAAGAGCCAACTGTTTCTGAGACTTATGCATGGGGTAGGGGTGTAATGGGAGCTCAGAAGAGAGGTAAACCCATTGGCATGTATGTGTGTGTGTGTGTGTGTGTGTGTGTGTGTGTGTGTGTGTGTGTGTGGTGGGTAGGGAAGGGAAAATATAGCAAAAGCTTTCCAGAAGAATTGATACTGAAACTGAGTTTTGGAAGAAAAATGGGGTTTAAGTCATAAAAGGCAGTGGGAAAGGACATTTTAAATGGAAGGAACAGTGTGTGCATAGGCACTGAGGTATTCATTAATTCATTCATCCATTTAAAAAATCGTTACAGATGTGCCTTTCAGGTATCAGGAGTCATTCCAGATGTTGGCAATACCACTATACATAAACCAGACAAGTTTCCCACTCTCATTACCCAATATTCTAACGATGGGAGACAGACCATAAGGAATCAGCAAATAAATACACAACTTAAAAAATCAAATTGCATATTATGTGTTGGGGAACTGCATGTCTTTAAGTAGGGCTGGGGCAAAGATTGCATGTTGGAGGTGGGGGTGGAACAAGTGAAAAATGATGAGACTGGAGAACGTAGAAAAGGCCAGCCATGAGAAGGCCTTTCATGCATTAAGTGGCATCAGGAAGAGGATATGGACCTAGATTTGCATTACAGAAAGGTCACTGGCTTATGACTGCAGAGAGACTTGTGGAGTGGCTGCAGGGAGGCCAATTATTAGACAATTGGAATAATTTAGATATGCAATGATGAGGTCTTAGTGAGGAGAGGGTGGAAATGAGAGTTACAAAGGAGGTGCTGTGCGCAGGACTAGGGAGTTGTATCACAGGAATGAAGGTAAGGGAAGGCTCTGAGGATGACCCCTCCTTCCTCCTTCCAGGTTTCAGGCAGAAAATAAGCAGCATGTGTTTCCTTGAGTTCAGTGCAGCCATTCTGATTTGTGTACACTTTTACGTTAAAGTAAGTATTGTTTACAAGATGTCACAAAAAGGCTAATAAACTAAAATTTTACTCTGTCTTACTAGAAAGCAGTGGGAATAAATTATGTTATTTTAATGTAATATGTGGTTTATGCATTTTGGTTATTTGGCTTGTTTCCATTTGCTGTTCCAGATAGCACCCCTTATGAATAGCATCACTGTGAGTGGGGCATCCATAGAGCCTGTTGGGGTGGGCACCCACCAAACAGCATCATTGGATGAAGAATGTCTGCCCAACATGACAAGTTGGGAGAAAAACTCATTTGAATATATAGGTTATGGACTGAATGTTTGTGTCCCCCCAAATTTATATGTTGAAACCCTATACTCAGTTATGATGGTATTAGTAGGTGGGGCCTTTGGGAGGTAATTAGGATTAGATGAGCTCATGAGTCAGGGAGCCTTCATAAATGGAGTTAGTGCCCTTATAAGAAGTAACAGGAGAGGCCGGGCACTGTGGCTCATGCCTGTAATCCTGTCACTTTGGGAGGCCGAGGCGGGTGGATCACCTGAGGTCAGGAGTTCGAGACCAGCCTGCCCAACATGGAGAAACCCCGTCTCTACTAAAAAAAACAAAAAATTAGCTGGGCGTGGTGGTGGGCGCCTGTAATCCCAGCTAATCTGGAGGCTAAGGGAGGAGAATCGCTTGAACCTGGGAGGCGGAGGTTGCAGTGAGCCAAGATTGCACCATTGCACTTCAGCCTGGGTGACAAGAGTGAAACTCTGTCTCAAAAAAAAAAAAAAAAAAAAAAAAAAAAGAAGAAGTAACAGGAGAGTTTGCTTCCCCTTTCTGCTTTCTGCTGACAGAAGTCAGCAATCTGCAACTGTGAGAGGACCCTCACTGGAACTGACCATACAGGCACCCTGATCTCAGACTTCCAACTTCCAGAACTGTGGAACTATGGGAAATATATTTCCATTGTTTAGAAGTCACCTCGTTTATAGTATTTTGTTATAGCAGCCTGAACTAAGAAAATTAATACCAAAAAGTGGGTGTACTGTTGTAACAAATAGCTAAAAATGTGAAACTGCATAGTGGGTAGAGGCTGGAAGAATTCTGAGGTGCATATTAGAAATATGGATGTTAAAGGTCATTCTGGTGAGAGCTCAGAAAGAAAAGAGGAGAGCTGGAGAGAAAACCTCAATCTTCTTAGAGAATACCTAAGTAATCCTGAAGAGAACATTGATGGATGGTAAAGGCCATTCTGATGAGGACTATGTTACTGGAAACTGGAGGAAAGGCCATCCTTGTTATAAAGGAGGAAAGAACGTGGCTGACTTGTGTTCATATTCTAGTATTTTTTGAAAGATAGAACATGTGAGAGATTTTACTGGATATTTAGCTGAGGAGATTTCTAGGCAAAGTGTTAAAAATGTGGCTTGGCTTTTCCTGACTGCTTGTAGTAAAATAAGACACAAGAGAAATGACTTAAAGACAGAATTTCTGGGCAAAAAGAAAGCAGAACTTAAAAATTTGGAAAGTTCTCAGCCTGTTCATATTGCAAAAAATGAGAACACCAGTGGTGTGGCCAAATCCCCTTTGATAAGGAGATTAGTATGGGTGGGAACCATGAACCTAATCAGCCACCCCAGCAGGAAAATTGTCAGTTTGAACTGATGAGGATGAAGAAGGGAAAGAAGGAAGGAAGGCTGTCAAACTTATATTTAACAGTATGGATCATAGAGCTATTCAACTGTGAACGTGCACTGTTCTTCAAGACAAGGGAAGAAGGACCATGAAGGCAACTCAGAGGTCATCAGGGTTGCTTCTTTGGTTTCCAAAGGGGAGGACCATTGCTTTGCTTTCCACAGGCCAGATAGCCCCAACCCAAAGCCATGGGGACAGGGCCACCCAAAACTCTAATCACCTAATAGATTCTTCTTGCCCACTGCACAGATAGAGCCGATTCATTGAGACAGAGGTATTGCAGTAAAGAAAGAGTTTAATTAAAGCAAGGCTAGCCACATGGAAGGCAGGAGTTTATTATTCAAATTAGTGTCTCCAAGAATTCAGAGGCTAGTGTTTTATGGAGAAGTTTGTAGGCAGGGAGTTAGAGAATGTGTGCTGCTGATTGGTTGGGGATGAACTCATATATGGGTGAGACTCATGGTATGATTAATTTGAGACAGAATTCCTCCCCAGCTCTAAACTTGTGAAACCAAACAAGTTATGTGCTTCTAAAATACAGTGGTGGGAGAGGCATAGGATAGACACTCCTCTTCCAAAAGAGAGAAATGAGGAAGAAGAAAAGAAGAAAAATAGGGAGGAAAAAAATGGGTCCCAAGCAAGTGTAAAATGTAGCAAGGCAAACTCCTTGAGAGCTTAAGGCTTGAGAATAATCCTCTTTGACTCCATGTTCTACCCTTCAGGCCCACTGGGGCAGTAGTCCCACCTCTGGACACACTAGGGCAGAGGTGCTGCCCTACAGCTCTACCTGGCAGGGATGTTCCCCCCACACCTCTGGGCACCCCATGCCCCCATGGTTTTGAAACCCCCTTTGCAAAGATTATGACAGCAAAAGAAGTCTAGCATGGTGATATGGTTTGGCTCTCTGCCCCACCCAAATCTCAACTTGTAGCTCCCATAATTCCCATGTGTTGTGGGAGAGGCCTGGTGGGAGAAGATTAAATCATGGGGGCGGGTCTTTCCCATGCTGTTCTCATGATAATGAATCAGTCTCATGAGATCTGATGGTTTTAAAAAATGGGAATTTCTCTGCACAAGCCATCTCTTATTGCCTGCTGCCATCCACGCAAGATATGACATGGTCCTCCTTGCCTTCTGCCATGATTGTGAGGCTTCCTCAGCCACGTGGAACTGTAAGTCCAATTAAACCTCTTTCTTTTATAAATTGCCCAGTCTTGGGTATGTCTTCATCAGCAGCTTGAAAACAGACTAATATAGTAAATTGGTACCAGTAGAGTGGGGCACTGCTGAAAAAATACCCATAAATGTTGAATTGACTTTGGAACTAGGTAACAGGCAGAGGTTGGAACAGTTTGGAGGGCTGGGAAATATGGAAGACAGGGAAATATAGAATGGTTTGGAACCTCCTAGAGACTTGTTCAATGGCTTTGACCAAGATGCTGATAATGACATAAACAGTGAAATCCAGGCTAAGGTGGTCTCACATGGAGATGAGGAACTTGTTGGGAACTGGAGCAAAGGTGACTCTTGTTATGTTTTAGCGAACAGACTGGCAGCATTTTCCCTTTGGCATAGAGATCTGTGGAACTTTGAACTTGAGAGAGATGATTTAGGATATCTGGTGGAAGAAATTTCCAAGCAGCAAAGCATTCAAGAGGCAACTTGGGTGCTGTTAAAGACATTCAGTTTTATAAGGGAAGCAGAGCATAAAAGTTTGGAAAATTTGCAGCCTGATGTGATATAAAAGAAAAACCCATTTTCTGAGGAGAAATTCAAGCTGGCTACAGAAATGTTCATAAGTAACCAGGGGCCGAATGTTAATCCCCAAGACAATGGGGAAAATGTCTCCAGGGCATGTCAGAGGTCTTCACAGCAGCTGCTCCCATCACAGGCCCAGAGGCTTAGGAGAAAATGGTTTCATGGGCCTGGCCCGGGGTCCTTCTAATGTGTGCAGCCTAGGGATTTGGTGCTGTGCATCCCAGCCACTCCAGCCATGGCTGAAAGGGGCCAACTTAGAGCTTGGGCAGTGGCTCCAGAGGGTGCAAGTCCCAAGCCTTGGCAGCTTCCACATATTGTTGAGCCTGTGAGTGCACAGAAGTCAAGAATTGGGGTTTGGGAAACCTCCACCTAGATTTCAGAAGACTTATGGAAACACCTGGATGTCCAGGCAGAAGTTTGTTGCAGGGATGGGGTGCTCATGGAGAACCTCTGCTAGGGTACTGCAGAAGGGAAATGTGGGGTTGGAGCCCCCACATGGAGTCCCTGCTGGGGCACTGCCTAGTGGAGCTGCGAGAAGAGGGCCACCATCCTTCAGACTCCAGAATAGTAGATCCACCAACAGCTTGCACAGTTTGCCTGGAAAAGCTGCAGACACTCAATGCCAGTCCATGAAAGCAGCCGCAAGGGAGGCTGTACCCTGCAAAGCCACAGGTATGGAGCCACCCAAGACCATGGGAACCTACCTCTTGCATCTGCATGACCTGGATATGAGACATGGAGTCAAAAGAGGTATTTTGGAGCTTTAAGATTTGACTGCCCTGCTGTATTTCGGACTTGCATGGGGCCTGTAGCCCCTTTGTTTTGTACAATTTTTCCAATTTGGAATGGGTATATTTACTCAATGCCTATACTCCCATTGTGTCTAGGAGGTAACTAACTTAATTTTGATTTTATAGGCTCATAGGTGGAAGGGACTTGCTGTATCTTGGATGAGACTTTGGACTGTGGACTTTTGAGTTGATGCTAAAATTAGTTGAGACTTTGGGGAGCTGTTGGGAAGGCGTGATTGGTTTTGAAATATGAAGATACGAGATTTGGGAGGGGCCGGGGCGGAAAGATATGGTTTGGCTCTGTGTCCCCACCAAAATCTCATCTTGTAGCTCCCATAATTCCCACATGCTGTGGGAGAGGGCTGGCGGGGGATGATTGAATCATGGGGGCAGGTCTTTCCTGTGCTGTTCTTGTGATAGTGAATGGGTCTCATGAGATCTGATGGTTTTAAAACACGGGAGTTTCTCTGCACAAGCCCTCTCTTATTGCCTGCTGCCAACCATGTAAGATGTGACATGCTCCTCCTTGCCTTCCCCATGATTGTGAGGCTTCCCTACCCATGTGGAACTGTAAGTCCAGTTAAACCTCTTTCTTTTGTAAGTTGCCCAGTCTTGGGTATGTCTTTACCAGCAGCTTGAAAATGAACTAATACACATAGCCACTGTATTTTAGAAGCACATAACTTGTTTGGTTTCACAGGTTCATAGCTGGAGAGGAATTTCCTCTCAGATGAATCATACCTTGAGTCTCACCCATATCTGATTAAACATATTTTGATAAAACCATAAAAATACACGAAATCACATGATTTTGTAGTCACATATTTCATCTGCAGGTTTTCAGAGCAGCTTTGTAGTGATCAGTTGTGCACCATGTGGGCTGGTCTGTAGTGATCCAGAAGGAGAAGAGATACCACTGAGAGGCTATGGCTTAGGAGTGCTCTTTAAAATAGAAACCTCCCTCTCTTTAGAGCTTGGCACATGCTCACTAAACACCTATAATGTGCCACTGTGTTTGTTTGCTGGAAGGCAGTAGACTGTAATATTCAGCAGAAAGGGCTTTGGCATCAGACTTGCATTTGAAGCAGTGGTGTGCTGGAGCCAGCCTGTACAGGCTGTCAAGCTGCTTGTCAAATATACAGGAATTTTGCAAGCCAGTTGTAAAATCATTGGTAACTAGAAATCAGCCATAGTGGGAGTATTTACCCCATGGAAATTGACAGTTACTACAAGTCAGGCCTTTTTCCCCCCTCCCTCCACACAGTAAGCTGGTTTACCAGCACACCACTGGAAGTCCACTTCACTACTTACTAGCTAGTAGGTACTAGTGTACCTGCACCTCCAGCACCCTGATGTCAGATTCCAGCTTCTTATGATACGGGGTGTTAGCTATATGATGTGACTTTGGGGGAAGAAGTCACATCATATATCCCAGCTTCATTTCCTTATCTGTAAGACAGTAATTCAATTCAAAGCCATTTACCTCATAGCTTTATTTAGAGAATAAAATAAAATAATGGATGCAAAATGCTTTGCATAATGCCTATTTCATATTAGGAGCTCAAACCACAGTTGTTATTGTTGTTGTTGGATGCTGTTAGATAGTAGTATCACATATACTAGGCACACAGACTGATTTGCTAGAAAATAGCTCTTATTATCTCCATTGTAAAGGTGAGGAACCTGGAGTTCAAAGAGATCAAGTTACTTGCCCAGGACCATACACCTGGTAACTGGTGGCACAAAAGCTGCCAGGCTCCTGGAGCTCATACACTTTCTGCTGTCCTTGCTGCATCTGTACTTGGTGGTGGTAGCCAAAAATTAAGTTGCTTGACCAGCACAGGCTCTGCATCACAGCTCTAGTTACCTCAGAGTGTTGGTGCTGTCTTCTGGAATGGGTGGGAGAATCCTGCTTCTCTGGTAGAGGCTCTGAAATATCTCAGAAACCCAGGGTTGTTCCTGATCAGACCTGGGGGAAGCTAAAAGCAGGGGCTTCCAGATTTCTGGAGCAGGGTGAGGCGGTGGGAGTCACAGGACTGCAAGCGGGGCAGTGGCAGAGGCGTGATTGAGGTATGTGCTGTGAGCACAGTGGTGCTGGCGGTGTACGAGGGTGTTGGTGATCCTGTGCCAGGTGTGTGTGTGGAAGGAGGCGTGGGGGTGTGTACCTGTGCCTCCAGCACTCTGCTGTCAGATTCCGGCTTCGTATGATACAAGGTGTTGGCAAGAAGATCCTAGGCTCCCTGACGTTGTTTCTTCCCTTCTCCAAGAGCGTTGCCGCCTGCTGGAGGAAAGAATGGCTGTTGCATATCTAACGTTGCTGACCTGTAGGACAGTAGGAGGAAGCCACGTTGGAGCCCTCTGTTGGCTTACCAGTCTCTGAGCCAGGCTGGGGCCAGAACCACACTGCTTCTTTCTTTTTTTTCTTTACCCCTCATTGCATTTCACTTTCTTTTATCCCTCAAATGAGATGGCCCAACATTCTTTATGACAAAACTGGAAATCTAGCTAATGTCTTTGGTCATAGAAGCATGGCTGTTTTCTAAGAAAGAGTTAAAATATTTCTCAGAATAACATAAACCATCCACTAAGAAGGAGACTGTTAGGACTGAGTTTGGTTTCCTAAGGTGCATCATTAGTAAGCAAGTGTTTTGTGTTGAAGACCCTCCCTCCTTAGGGAGAAAAATGGAACCACAGTAGTCAAGGCAGAACATCATACTTAGAACCTTCTGTCAAAAGATTAGGCTATAAGATGAATGTAATGAAAATTTCAAAGATCAAGTGAGTTGCCAGAGTACAACTCCTTAGAGTATGGAGGGAGGAAAGAAAAACATAGCAGAGTGGCGTCCCATGACAACTCTATTTACTTTAGTCATAGATGCTGCTGCTAAGGCAGGGCTTCAGATTGTAGGGCCTTCCCTGTGAGCAGCGCCAGAAAATGTCTCTGTGAAAGGAGCTGGACTCCTACACTTGCTCACTGGTTAAAGAAGGGGATCAGACACTCTGGAGACTGACTCATTTTCTTAGTGAAGCCAACTAAAGCTAGGCAGAGATCAGAAGCTGGAAATGAACAGTCCTTCAAAGTTCATGGCATCCAAGAAAGAAAAATCATTTCCTTTCTGCTGTGTGTGTTTTTACAGAGAAGTGACATGCTAGATTTCAGTATAATTTTTTTTTTTTTTTTTTTTGAGATGGAGTCTCACTCTGTCGCCCAGGCTGGAGTGCAGTAGCGCAATCTCGGCTCACTGCAACCTCCGCCTCCTGGGTTCATGCCATCTCCTGCCTCAGCCTCCCGAGTAGCTGGGACTACAGGCGTCCGCCACCACACCCGGCTAATTTTTTGTATTTTTGGTAGAGACGGGGTTTCACCGTGTTAGCCAGGATGGTCTTGATCTCCTGACCTCATGATCCGCCCGCCTCGGCCTCCCAAAGTGCTGGGATTACAGGCGTGAGCCACCATGCCCGGCAGATTTCAGTATAAATTTAACACTGGGGTTATTGATCAATTGCTTATTCATTTATTCAAACACATACTTATTGAATATCTATATTGGTATCTGTATTGGCACACACATATTGAGTATGTGCCAGAAACTAGGCTTGATCCTAAGGATTGGAAAATGAATAAGGCATAGTGTTTTATCTTCCTAGGTGCAAAACCCCAGTAAGTATAATTATCTAAACAAGTAAGCTTAATATGGTAAGATATGTGCTCATAGAGGTATGTACAAAATGCTAGGGAAATCGTGCTAAGCCCAGCTGGATACTGTTGGGGAAGATTTCGTAGAGGAGATAATATTTGAGTATATTAGACTTATCTTCCAATGTCTGTCTAAACTCCAGTGAAAACCATTAAACACAATATTTATTAATTGTGTTCCTTCTTAGCTACCAAAACCATAGAATACGATGAACCAGGTTTCAAACCTGGCACCCATCAGACACCTGTGGGGAGGAAACAACATTTCTGGGGAGTGACAAAATTTCTGTGACCTTCAAACATATCAGAAGACTGTCAACCACACTCACAGTAAAATAAATTTAAATTACCTGTCAGATTGGCAAAAATCTAAACCCATTCTATTTGTGGGGTTGTGGAAATGCAAACTGCTACTCTGCAGGAGAATGTGGCAATATCATAAATTAAAAAATCACCTACTTTTTGACCCAGCAATTCCACTCCTAGAGATGTATTCTAGACATATACCTGAATAAGTGCAAAATGACTCATGCACAAAGGTCATTCAGTGTGGCTTTTATTTTTAAATAGGAAAAAATTGGAAATATGTCAAATGAGCATCATTTGAGGGCATGGAGCACTATGCAACCATAAAAGAGAGTGAGGAAGATCTCCACATGTACTCATGTGAAATGTTATCCAGAATATATTGTTACATGTGAAAAAAATTAAAAGGAGGTTGCAGAACATCCTAGGTTTGCATAAGAAGGGAGGAAATAAGAATTTATGTATATTTTTCTTAAATTTGCTCTGCCAATCACTGAAAGGTTAAATCAGAAACTAATAAAAATAGCTAATAAAGAAAGCTATCTAAAACTTAAAAAATACCTTTTATTTTAAAATAATCTCAAATTTAAAGAAAAGTTACAAGTCTGGTACAAATACCTCTTTTTCACCATCATTTTGAGTAAATTGCTGAAATGGTGATCCTTCCAACACTAAAATGTTTAATGTGCCTTTTTCGGGGACACGGTATGCTCATTACATCAGGGAATTAACATCAAAACATGACTGCCATCAAATCCCTAGACCCCATCCAGTTTCAGCACTTGTGCCTGTATTGTCCTTTAGTGCAAAAGGATCACGTTGAGCATCACACACTGCATTTAGAGTCCAGTTTCTTTAGTCTTCTAACATCTGGATCGGTTCTTCAGTCTTCACTTTCATGACACTTTGAAGATTTTGAAGATTACAGGCCAGTTATGTTGAAAAGTTTCCTATTTCCTCATGATTACATTTGGGCTGTACATTTTTGGCAGGAATATCACAGAAATGATGTGTGTTCTTATTGCACCTTATCAGGTGGTGCATAATTTTGGGTTGTTCTATTACTGACCATGTTGAGCTTGATCACTTGGAGGAGTCCTCCTCCACTGGAGTTAAGCTTTTTCTCCTTTGTAATTAATATACATTTGCAGGAAGGTGCTTTTACGCCATGTAAATACAGTATCTTGTTCCTCAACAACCTTTTGATTGATTAATTAATGAATATCATGATTTCCTATTGTATTCATGGGTTATAATGTCACTATCTGATCTAGTTTGGATACTTGTCCCCACCCAAATCTCATGTTGAACTGTAATCCCCAGTGTTGGAGGTGGGGCCTGGTGGGAGGTGTTTGGGCCATGGGAGCGGATTCCTCATGAATGGCTTGGACCATCCCCTTGGTGATAAGTGAGCTCTCACTCTCAGTTCACGTGGGATCTGGTCATTTAAAAGTGTGTGGCATTTCCCCTGCCCATCTTTCACTTGCTTTCATCACCATGGGATATGCCTGTTTGTCCTTCACCTTCCACCAGGATTGAAAGCTCCCTGAGGATTCACCAAAGGCTGAGCAGATGCCAGCACCATGTATCTTGTGATATTAGATAGAAAGCAGAGGAATCAGGCTAAACTCTGTTTTCAAAATATGTGCATATATATAGAAATAAATGTAGATGTAAATTTATATACACACAAACACATACAGATATTCATCTGTCCACTGAGACAGCATGAGTGCAGTGACACCCCAATAGTAATGAGCACACCTATCACTTAAATCTTAGTTTCTAAACACCATTCGCCACTAAAAGGAACCAGGTGTCTTTGTAGAAATGACTGATTCCAGGGCTAAGGCAGAGGAAGTACAACATTAGTTTAGAGCATCTTGTACCAAAAAAATATGGAAGTACTCCAAGAATAATGAAATCATCTCAAAAGGACAGAACTCAAAAGCATCATCTCAAAAGCTTGCAGAACTGTGAGCCAATCGAACCTCTTTTCTTTATAAATTACCCAGTCTCAGGTATTTATAGCAATGCAAGAATGGCCAAATACACTATCGTTATTTATTTTGAGGCCCAAATTGTCTTAGATTTGACTATGAGAGCCCTTTCAAGCTGGCTTTTGTGTCCTTTTGAGATGATTTCATTATTCTTGGAGTACTTCCTTATTTTTTTGGTACAAGATGCTCTAAACTAATGTTGTACTTCCTCTGCCTTAGCCCTGGAATCAGTCATTTCTACAAAGACACCTGGTTCCTTTTAGTGGAGAATGGTGTTTAGAAACTAAGATTTAAGTGATAGGTGTGCTCATTACTATTGGGGTGTCACTGCACTCATGCTGTCTCAGTGGACAGATGAATATCTGTATGTGTTTGTGTGTATATAAATTTACATCTACATTTATTTCTATATATATGCACATATTTTGAAAACAGAGTTTAGCCTGATTCCTCTGCTTTCTATCTAATATCACAAGATTCATTCTAGTTTTCTCCCTTTCCATATTAGTAACTCCATTCTTGGATACTGAGAAACCTGTCTCCCATTTTCCTTACTATATTTAGTTATTTGCTCAACCCACCTGTATGTAGCCAATCTTCCATCACTGTTTCTGCCCTCTTCCCCATGCAGATACTCTCCTTACTCCTCCTGTGTTCTGATACTTGCACCAGGTGGAAACACTGTGTGGAAGCTTTCTTCATCCCATCACAGCTCTGACAACTTCTGCTGAGCCACCCCCATTTGTGGACATCCCTCTTACCCAGCTTGGGCTCTGGCCCCTGCTGTGGAGAACCACAGTTCCCTCTACTCTCTGCCATAGCCACCTGCTTTACTCTGACCTGCTTATGGGCATTAGGACTGAATTGTTCAGGAAGGGAAGGGAGAGGAGAGAAAGAGAAGGAATATGAAAAAGTGTAAAAATGTTAACTTTTTAATTTATAGGATGGAGGAGACGGAAACAAGACTTGATAATTTTGATTGTTTTGACTAAGTAAATCTTTTAATATTCAAAAAGAAGTCCCTAAAATGGAAAATAAATAAATCTAATAATAGATCAAATTGACAACAAACATAGCAAGAAAATAATTATTTCAAATCCTTTAGAAGACAATAACTGTACATGCTTAGTGGGATATATTCTTGGGACAAGAGGTCTTAAATTCAGGAGCTTAAAGCAAGTTATATTGGAATTTTTTATTTTGAAACTATTTGATGTATATTGCAAGATAAGAAAATAAGTACTATGTTCATGTTGTTAACCACTAACATTTTTAGGATAAGAGAAAAGCAATGTAAGTATAAAAACAAAAAATGTTAAAACCCCCATGTTATTAAATTTGTATTGGAAATTTCAATATGAATACATAATTTAAAAATATATACATATGGCCAGGCATGGTGGCTCATGCCTGTAATCCCAGCACTTTGGGAGGCCAAGGTGGGTGGATCATGAGGTCAGGAGACCGAGACCATCCTGGCTAACATGGTGAAACCCCATCTCTACTAAAAATACAAAAAATTAGCCAGATGTGGTGGTGGGAGCCTGTAGTCCCAGCTACTTGGAAGGCTGAGGCAGGAGAATGGCATGAACCAGGAGGCAGAGCTTGCAGTGAGCCGAGATCACACCACTGCACTCCAGACTGGGCGACAGCAAGACTCTGTCTCAAAAAAAAAAAAAAAATAATATATAGATACACATATATATACCTACACATGTATACATAGATATCCCCCTTCACCTCTGTTCATTGAAAGGGAGGGCCTAGAAACATTGACAACCTAACAGAGGTAAGTACTCCTAGCACTTAGATTTTGATGACTAAGTACCATTCCCCATTAAAAGAAACCAGGGTCTTTAGAGTAATGGCTGATTTTGAGTGTGGGCGAGGGATTGTACAAGGTGAGCCTGGGACATCTTGCTTTGTGCCAGAAAAAGAGCCAGTTTATTAAGAGCTCTTAATGGTTAAAGATGGAACTATTTGAGCTTCAAAAAAATGACTGCAATGGAATGAAACACACTGAATGTATAAAAATCTGCAAGTCTGTAAAATGATATTCAGAAAAGAGAAAACCAGAGAACAAAGGAAAACAAAATATCATCTCCTTATTCTGAAAAATGATAATTCAAAGTTAATGATTATTTACCTTGCCTTTTCAGTAGAAGCAGTTAATGAGACAAATTTCTCTCCTTCTCTTTTACTCTCTCTCTCTCTCTTTTTTTTTTTATGTAACAGAGTCTCACTCTGTCACCAAGACTGGAGTGCAGTGGTGTGATCTCGGCTCACTGCAACCTTCACCTCCCAGGTTCAAGTGATTCTCCTGCCTCAGTCTCCTGAGTAGCTGGGACTACAGGCGTGTGCCACCATGCCTGGCTAATTTTTGTATTTTTAGTAGAGATGGGGTTTCACTATCTTGGTCAGGCTGGTCTTGAACTCCTGACCTTGTGATCCGCCTGCCTTGGCCTCCCAAAGTTCTGCGATTACAGGCGTGAGCCACTGCACCCAGCCCCAGTCTCTCTCTCTCTCTCTCTCTTAAAGACTGCCAGCTAATAAGTATAGAAGGAATGGAAGAAATCACCATTTTGCAACCCTTAATGAAGTAATTGATTGAGATAAGAATCATTCAGTGGATGATGAAACCATTAGGTGACAGATAAGTGGAGACTTGGAAACACTAGTGCTGCTGAAGTATTACTCCATAGATTATTTGATGGTTGAAAAAAAATGAAACTTTACAATGGAGGGCTGAAGCTGTCTCTGGCTTACTGATAATGGGTCAATTAAATATGACACACCTCACAATGTGTTGCAATATTACACAGCATCAGTAGTGATGTCTTATCTAAAATGTAAATTTACAATCTCTAGATTTAAGTGTAAGGAATGCATGGGTTAGTGGAATAAATTAAATGACACTACAAATTCAGCAGTTGGACAAAATCTGAAAGTAGCTTATTAGTCTTTTCTCGCATTGCTATAAGGAAATACATGAGACTGGGTAATTTATAAAGAAAAGAGGTTTAATTGGCTCACAGTTCTGCAGGCTGTACAGGAAGTATGGCAGCATCAGCTTTTGGGGAGGCCACAGGGAACTTAGAATCATGGCAGAAGGCAGAGGGAGAGCCAGCCCTTCACATGGTTGCAGCAGGAGGAAGAGAGCGAGAAGCGGGAGGTACCATAAACTTTTAAATAACCAGATCGTGTGAGGACTCTATCAGGAGAACAACACCAACTTTAGCATCAGGATGGTGCTAAACTATTCGTGAAGGACCTGCCTCCATGATCCAATCACCTCCCACCAGGCCCCACCTCCAACACTGGGGATTATGATTTGACATGAAATTTGGGCAGGGACAAATATCCTAACTATATCAGCTATTCTGAGGGACATCTGGCCTGGTCTCTTCACCAAGTTGATGTTATGTCAAATAAAGGGTACAGGGAGTTGGGAGAGCACTCATAAAGGTTATAAGTGATTTAAGAGATATAACAACCAAATGTAATACATGGACTTTGATTGGATCTTGGTAAGAATAAACTGGGAATAACACTTTTTTGTAAAGCTATTGGCAAGGTTTAAATATGAGTCAGGTATTAGATGAGGATAATAAAGAATTGTTAATTTTGTTAGCTCTACAATGGTATTGATTTTAGTAAGGAAAATGTTCTTATTTTCATGGTGTCTATATAATTTGTGCAAAATACTTTAGCAAAAAAGTTGAGGCAAACATGGTAAAAATGTTAACTGGCAATCTAGGTAGTGGATATATGAGTGGTCATTAGACACTTCTCCATCTTTCTTTTCTTTTTTTTTTTTTGAGACGGAGTTTTGCTCTTGTTGCCCAGGCCGGAGTGCAATGGTGCCATCTTGACTCACTGCAACCTCTACCTCCTGGGTTCAAGGAATTCTCCTGCCTCAGCCTCCCGAGTAGCTGGGATTACAGGCATGCGCCACCACGCCCAGCTAATTTTGCATTTTTAGTAGAGACCGGGTTTCTCTATGTTGGTCAGGCTGGTCTCGAACTCCTGACCTCAGGTGATCCGCCTGCCTTGGCCTCCCAAAGTGCTGGGATTACAGGCAGGAGCCACTGTGCCCGGCTTTTTTTTTTTTTTTTTTTTTTTGAGACAGAGTCCCGCTATTGTCGCCCAGGCTGGAGTGCAATGGCACGATCTCAGCTCACTACAACCTCCACCTCCCAGGTCCCAGCAATTCTTCTGCCTCAGCCTCCAGAGTAGCTAGGATTACAGGCGCCTGCCGCCATGCCCGGCTAATTTTTGTATTTTTAGTAGAGACGGGGTTTCACCATGTTGACTAGGCTTGAACTCCTGACCTCAGGTGATCCACCGACCTCAGGTGATCCACCTTCCTCAGCCTCCCAAAGTGCTGGGATTACAGGTATGAGCCACTGCGTCCGGCCCACAATTCTCCATCTTTCTATGTGTTTGAAAATATTCATAATACAAAATTAAAAATAATTCTGGCTCCTAGGCCCCTTGACTTACCGAATGAGACTGAGTCCTACCAGGTGTCTTCATTTTATCAAGTATCTCTAGCAGGAAATGAATAAATTAATGTCTTAACATTTTTAAAAAATAGACTTTATTTGTTAGAGCAGTTTTAGTTCACAACAAAATTGAGAGGACATTACAGAGATTTCCCATATACCCATAACACACATGTACAACCTTCTCCATGGTCAACATTTCTGCACCAGAGTGGCACATTTGTTACAATCCATGACGTAACATGAACTGAGACATCATTATCACCCAAAGTACTTAGTTTCCATTAGGGCTCACTCTTGATGTATATCCTGTGGGTTTTGACAATATCTAATGATGAATGTCTTTTTCTTCTGTGTGATCTTCAACAATGTTCAACAAATATGTACTGGGTGTCTGCTATGTGCCAAGCACTTTTCTGAGTGCTTAAGAGTCAGCAGTGAACAAAAGAGATGCAGGGGATCTTAAACCCATGGAGCTTGGCACCCTGCCTTGCCCATAGTGGGCCCCTTTAATAAAACAAAAATACCTTAAAAGTTGTTAAAAATAACACAAACACAGAAAACTGCATTAAATACATGAGCAGCTTAGTGAATTTTTAGAAAGTAACCTCCTTCCCTGTAATCCTCCCCCTAGACCTAGTACCCTGCCAGCCAGTCAAGAGTCTCCCATGTACCACCCACCCCCACCCCAGCACAAGCCCCCCCTTCAAGAGTATATCGTGTAGAATGCCATTGCAGGGAGCAGAGACAAAGTTTAGAACTCTGCCCTTAAAATTCTTCTATCTACTGTACCCCCCAAAAGTGAGATCTTAAATTTTTTTCTTTGGTTCAGAAGGTTTTCAGCCTCAGACTTTCACTAAACTGAGTACAACTCAGACATGCATTATTAGCCATGACATTTTCACTTTATAATATCAAGTAAATGGAGCTGCTTGGAGGCACACTAATTCCTGATTCACAGCTAATTCTGCGGACATAATGTCACAACGAATCTCCCAGACACATAATTCTGTCATGGTGGGATAAAGAAATTAAAACATAATTTAAAATACCTCAGTACCAGCTTCAAATGAGTAAAGTTAAGGCCCTGAGAGACTGTCTGCAGAAGCTTCATTATGTTGTAGTTGTGTTGAAAGGTGACCCAAGGCATTGCTTGTTACCTGGGCTGGTGGATCAAATGGGAAATAAGCTTTTCTATCTTTTTAAAAAACTTCAATATTATCCTCCATTATATGATTTTTTTTTTCTACCTTCAGACTTAGGTCTTTTCAGACCCAGAACTGAAATACTGTAGAAATGGATAATGTGTTCCCTGCCTGTGTATTCTCAGAGTGGCCAAACCTTGGTACCAACACAAGGATTGAAATGTAAAGCTTCATGCATTTTATTTGAAAGTCTCAAAGCTCTAACACTTGCAATTTTTGTTGGGGGAGGGTAGGGCTACAACTTTATTAAAAGAAAAGTGCAATGAGATTTGTTGAAAGCTCAAAAGAAAGGGAAAACTTAGACACCTCCCCTCAAGTACAGAAACAAGTGCCAAGTGGACCTTTGGGGATGTCATAGTCAGATGGTGTGCTCATCTTCCAGTTGTTTCTGGCAAAGATCAACCTCTGCTGGTCAGGGAGAAGGCCATCCTTGTCTTGAATCTTTGCCTTGACATTCTCAATGGTGTCACTGGGCTTGACCTCAAGGGTAATGGTCTTACCTGTCAAGGTGTTCACAAAGTTCTGCATTGTCAATGGCAATGGCAGCAGTGCACAAGAACAACGGCTCAACTCCCAGCTTCGATGGAACTCTGGTAATTTTCAATGCACAATAATATGATGCCATCCAAGCTGTTGTGTGCATTAAATAAAATAATAAATATACAGCACAGTTTGGAGCACACCACAGGAGTGAAGAAAGAATTTGGGAGGCAGCTGAAGTTGGCTGGAAGGGGTCTAGACTGGGTGGGAAATGAGCTTTTTCTTCTAGCGTCTCCACTTCTTAACTTGATGGCTTCGGCCCATCTTGACTTGGTGAAGCCTTAGTCTCTTCATGGGTAAATGGGGGAAGACACCAGTTTCTCACAGGGATTCTGTGCCAGGTAATGGTGACACCTACATGTGACCTAATGCCACTGTGCCTCCACAGCTCACATATATTCTCCACGTCTACCTTCTCATGTGACTGATGAGCAAATACAAAATGTAGGATACGTCAGCTTTTTTAAAAGGGAGGCGGCCAGGCACATTGGCTCATGCCTGTAATCCCAGCACTTTGGGAGGCTGAAGAGGGTAGATCGCCTGAGGTCAGGAGTTCGAGACCAGCCTGGCCAACATAGTGAAACCTTGTCTCTACTAAAAATACAACAACAACAACAAAAAATAGCCGCTGTGGTGGCAGGCACCTGTAATTCCAGCTACTCGGGAGGCTGAGGCAGGAGAATTGCTTGAACCTGGGAGACGGAGGTTGCAGTGAGCTGAGTTCGTGCCATTGCACTCCAGGCTGGGCAACAAGAGCAAAACTCCGTCTCAAATAAATACATAAATTAAATTAAATAAAAATAAAAGGGATGCATTTTTGCCATTTCCTCTCTCTCTCTCTCTCAAGACAGGAGGCATCCCGATTGCATCCAGGTCCTCATTTCATAATTTTAATCCTTTTCAAGTTACTTAATCTCTCTAAACCTTAATTTCCTTACACATAAAATGGGGATTAAATTAATACCTTTCCATTGGATTGTAGTGAGGATTAAATGAAATCATGCATCTTTATTTTTCTTGGTGGTGATGAGTCTGGAATGTCACATAAGGTCTTGAATCTGAGGCACAGCTGTGCTGAGAGGACACCCACCTCCTGCCTCCCAGCGTGAGGCTGAGATGTGTTTCTTGAAGGCAGCAGCTGAGGCTACAGGATGACAGATATGGCTCGAGGCATGGGATTGGAACTCACTCTACAGCCCAGGCTCTGCTCAGCAAGACCCTGGAAATAGCAGCACTGGTGGGAACAGCACAATTGTATTGTCCTTCCCTGTCTATCTTTCACTTCCTCTCTCGGGCAGTAAATGTCTCTCAGCTATTCCTGCTTACCATCTTCCTGGGGGTTTAGAGCTTGACACTTGAAGTTTTAATGAGGAATAATAGCCACATTTGGCCTTTTTCTCCATGTACAAAGCTTTACATTTGTTTGCTTTCTGGAACAAAAACAAAAGTGTGTCATGTTGTCAGTCTTGGGCTGGACATTAAATAAAAGAGTCAAATTGAGATGGAATGTCAGCAAGAAGGTTTAGTTTTGGCGTGGGGTTTCCAAGCGTGAGCTTCCTGGCCCCTGTGACACTGGAAAGAGTGGCTCCTCCCAGAAGGAGCTAACAGCACAGGCTATTTCTCTTTGGAAGTTTCTCAAATAGTCTGTTGCATCTAAAAGCTATTTGGCCATGTTCCTAATTTGAATTCTGTCTACAATTGTTTCTCCCTTTGGTGCTCATTTGAATGCAGGCTGTGTGCCCAACGAGTAGAGGCTATTAGGCTGCTCCAAGGGGCACCAGGAGACCCTCATGTCCCTGAATATCTTCCCTGCCCATCGTACTAAAGTTCTGTCATTAGCCATTATCTGCAGAAGTTCAATGTTGAAATGCTGTGGGGGTGGGGGTGGGGCTGGGGGGTGCGGGGTGTTCCATCCCATTGACTCAGTTCCCTGCCTTGGATTGGTTGCAGCTGGGCTCCAGCAAATTCCTTCCTGAGGCTCAGAGGCATCAGGGCCCCTGTGGCCTTAGCGCACTCTTTTGCACACTGCTCCCAGTTCTCCCTTCCTTTTCCTCCTTGCTCATGTGTATTTCATTAAATGCCTAATCTGACAACTGTTTTTTTCCCCCCCTGAAAAAAGTGTAAGTACTTTTCTCTTTGTGAAATACATTTTATGGATGAATTGCTTTCTTTTTCATTGTAAACGTCACTGGAATATCACATGTCTTGAAAAGTACAAGAGCTTTCTTCTCTCTTCTGTCCCTGGGAATGAATATTCCCAGCAGACAGCAGACTTCACTTCTAAATTCTCTCTGCTTTGGCAAAAACAAGTAAATAAACAAACATCTTTTCTCAACTAGTCGTGTGATGTATGAGCAATCCTCATTGAAAATGAGACACAAAAATTTCTTTTCCTTCCTTACAAATATGGTAAGTCACTTTGAAACTATCATTTCTTCTCTTCCTTCCTTTTTCTAGTGAAATTAGAATGAGTTTCTAATAATAAAGTTTATATATTTCTGATTATTGGTAACTAAAGTGTTTATATATACACTCATGTGAACTCATAGGTATGTAACCAATACATTTAGTTGGCTTCTTTGTCCTTTATCTGGTGATTCATGTCATTCATTCAATCACTTTCTCATTCATTCAATAAGTATTTTTAAATGCCTCCTATATATTAGACATTATGCTAAGCCTACTATGGGGATAGTATGGGGTACACATGGCCACAGGGAAAATACTACATTTTCCAGCCATCTGAGCATCTGTATGTAGCTGTATGTTGCAGGTTGGATTATTACTATTACTCTGAGATGGAGTTTGGAGGGTAAGGGCTTATTATGGGGTGACTCACCATCCAGTGGTGCCTGCACTGTTCTGAGATTCAGGAGGCTAAGTTCTAATATTAGTTCTCCCCCTCACAAGCTGTGTAGTCATGAATAGGTCAGTTCACCTCTCTGGACCCAGTTTTCCAATGGCAAAATCTGGAAGAGTTATGCATTCTATAAGATTCTTAAGAGTTTTAAGCAGTACCTTCCATTTCATTGGAAGGGCACAGTAATGATGATGTGACTGCTTATGCTTGTATAAATACTTCATTACTAATAAAATAGAAAATAGAAAACCTCAGTCTTCATGAGATCCCTATGCAGTAGAATGACAAGGAGACATTCCAATTTTACAATTAAGAAAGTAGATTTAGAGAGCTTAAGCAACCTACTTAGGAACACATGATAGTCAAATTTGCTTCAGCAATATAATCAGACTAGAAGTATCAGATGGTTCCTTCACCCTGGTATCCAGTGGCTTTGGAAATAGTCTGCTTGGAAGGAAGGATACTGATACTTATTGAGTGCTTACTCTGTCCAAGGCATCAGTAATATGTTATTTTACCTGGATTTTTTCACTGTGTGTGGTCATATTCCTATGGTGTTACGTATTATCAATTTATCATTTCACATTACCATGTTACAAATGAAATACCGAGGTTCAGAAAGGTTATGTGGCTTGCCCTAGGAAAAGGAAGAGATGGATTTAAACTCTGTCTTCTCTCACTCCAAAGTCCAGAACTGCCAGGGATCATGCAGCAGAACTGTCCACTCTACTTTTCCTGTGGGGCCATCAAAATAGGGCTTTCCCCAAATAAGGGTGGTCCTGGCTGTGCAATCTCAACCCGATGGTGTAATTCCAATTCCAGCCTAATCATCCCAATGTCTACAAACCTTCTTTGATGAAGTACACGTGCCTGTCTTTATGGAGGTTCATGGAAACCCCATGTTAATTTTGCTATTGACCATTTAATATATCTGTGATCCAGGCCACATTTCTTCACATAGTAGTCATTTTAAAAAGAGCATTTAAGCAGTCTTATTTATTAGTTATGCCTCCTCTGACTGACAAACACAATTTGTTAAGCCAGTTCAAAGTCAAATTTATTTATTATTAAAACATTACTGAAATATAATCTCCAGGTTTCTAGGGTTTATATGAGTTCCCATGGTGTTGATATATCATCCGCTCCAATATTTAAATATTTAGTTAGGTTCTAAAAAAATCATTTTGTCCTACTTTCTAACATTTATTTTGTCATAAAGTTTATTTGGCTTAATGGCTGGTTAAATATCCCCCATAAGAAACTTTTTGCAACTCCACATTTTATTTTCAGAAGCAGACAGGAAGTGATAAATATGCACAGAGTGGAAAGCTATGGGAAAGAACACTTTGCAGCTGTTGGTAACTTTGGGCAAACCACGCATAGCATCGGACACCTGAGAAAGTTCAGTCTCGTGGGCAAATGAGTGTGGATGTTTACTGGAAAATCAGCACTGGGTTTAAACATCCAATAGATTTAAAAAATACTCTCAGTGAATTTTTTTCTTTCCATTTTGAAATGTGTGAATCATTAATGAAACATTATATTTAGGTAGCTGCAGGTGAATCAAGTTCTTCAGTGGACATTTACATAAAAGTTTTTCAGTGGACATTTACATAAAGTTTATTTCTTCTTTAAGTAAGAATTTTGAGTTTCGGAAGAACTTCAGAGGAAATTCAGTTCTATCCTTTTGATAAAGGTTCATAGGTGAAGTGACTTGTTAAAATTCCAAACACTGTGCATGTGTATAAAAGTGTATGAAAATGAAAGCCCACCACTTCCTGGCCTCCTCCAGTCCCAGTCCTCAGAGCTCATCATCACAATAGCCCAGTACATACCCATCCAGATTTTTCTATCCACATTTAAAACTCTTCTCTCGGCCAGGCGCAGTGGTTCACGCCTGTATCACGAGGTCAGGAGATCGAGACCATCCTGGCTAACAAAGTGAAACCCCCGTCTCTACTAAAAATACAAAAAATTAGCCGGGCGTAGTGGTGGGCACCTGTAGTCCCAGCTACTTGGGAGGCTGAGGCAAGAGAATGGCATGAACCCGGGAGGCGGAACTTGCTGTGAGCCAAGATCACGCCACTGCACTCCAGCCTGGGTGACTGAGCGAGACTCCATCTCAAAAAAACAAAAACAAAAAACTCTTCTCTCAAATGCAGAATTTACTTTGTAAAATGAAAATTAAATTCTTTACAATATACATAGTCTTCTGTAACTTTCTCAGTAAAAAATAGGTCATGGGTTTCTCTCCATATCCATATATATAGCTCTACCTCTTTCCTTGTGTGGGAATTCAGTGGGGAGAGCAGAATATATTTAACCAGATTCCTATTGATAAAAAACAGCAGCTGTATTTTATTGCTAATTTAAAAATATTATAAGTCATGGCCATGGAATATTAAATTATTGGGTCACAACAATATCTAGTTGCCCCCTCTCTCACTTTGCAGCTCTCAGGGTCCCCTCTGCCAATATCAGATGGTCATTCAGTTTTGGTCTGGTATCTTCAGTGGGGCATTGAAGTCATCATCAACATAATCCAGGCACAATGCAATGCACAGCTCTAAAATTCCACTGAAGGTAATTTGTGTTCCTGTAATGGTTTAAAGTTTTGCAGAACTGCAGGCTCATGACTAGGAATATAAACAACCATTATTTTGTAGAAGTAAAGCAGAACTGGTTATTAGAATCTTGGACTGAGAGAATGGCAAAGTCAGTCATCAGGAACTGTACACCTGAGAAATGCTGCGGTCATTTCTTTCTTTTTAAAATATGAGAATAAAGAACTTAGTATTGGAAGTTAATAAACTTTAAAGAATTCCACATACCATTTTTTATGTCATTTATAATTCAACAGCCACTTACTGAGTACTTACTCTATGCCCAGCACTGTATTAGGCCTGAGGGTACAGCAGCATATCACATGGCTTCTACCCACTTGGCACTCACAGCATTGTAGAGACACTGATGCTTGGGCAGTAACTGCAGCACAGGAGACGGATGCTACACGGTGGAATGTCTGTGTTACGGTAGTGGCTCCAAGGAGAAAAAGCTGGTCTGCCCATGGGAGGAAGTCAGAGAAGGCTTCTCAGAGAATAGGGTGCTCAGGATGGCACCTTATCCTGTATGGCAAAGGAGTCATGGGAGGGTGTTAAGCAAAAAATAACATCAGATGGAGTTTTAGAAAGGTGGTTGTGGAGTCAGTGTAGGAAGGGCAAGACGAGGCAAGGAGACTCATGGACTGGCTGCTGCAGTAATTGAGAGACCACCGTCTCAAGTAAGGAAGTTAAGGGTACAGAAGACGGTGAAGGGCTGGAGACATTCTGTGGGTAGGAGTGACAAGCTGTGGTAAGTTTCGTGTTTTTTTGTTTTTGTTTTTGAGATGGAGTCTCATCTCTGTCACCCAGGCAGTGGCGCGATCTCGGCTCACTGCAACCTCTGCCTCCTGGGTTCAAGCAATTCTCCTGTCTCAGCCTCCCGAATAGCTGGGATTACAGGCATGCACCACCAGGCCCAGCTAATTTTTGTATTTTTAATAGAGACAAGGTTTCACCATGTTGACCAGGCTGGTTTCGAACTCCTGACCTCAGGTAACCCGCCCGACTCGGCCTCCCAAAGTGTTAGGATTACAGGCATCAGGCACTGCGCCTGGCCTCGTGGTAAGTTTTATAGGTTGCCATGTATGAGAATTAGAAATGTTTGCAAAGTGCCCATGTGGAGCCTGGGCTGCAGCAGGGACCTGTCAGTGGCACTCTTCAGTACGGTGTGGATGCCCTTAAAGGGATGAGAAAGTCCTTATGCTGCAGGACATGCTGGCCCAAAGCAGGTGCTATCCCAGTCTTCTGGAGAAAAGAGGAAAGAACTTCTGACTTATTTGGTACAGGTTGAAAGCCTTTCTTGTTTTGAAAAGACAGTGTGTCCTTTGTAAGTACTGGACACTTTACTAATGTTAAAAAAAGACAGAAAAATAATGAATAGATAAAAATGGAGGAGGAGGAAAAGAATGAGGAGGAGGAGGCCACCACCACCAACTCCTTTCTTCTGAAACTTGTACATTCAGAGCAATAGTTTTAACATTTTGGTGAGTATCAGAAAGGCTGGGCTCCTGGTATTCAAGTCCTTATCACCTCCTGGCCTAAATTGTTTGAAAGAAGGAAAGAAAGGAGTGAAAAGGAGGGAGGGAGGGAGGAAAGGAAAGAAGAAGGAAGAGAGGAAGGGAAGAAGGGAAGGAGTGAGCAAACATTCATTCATAGCAGCTTCTTTTTTCCCTCAGTTTCCCCTCCCAGCCACCTTCACTCTCACTCTCCTGCTTTAACTCAAGGGCTTTACAGCTGGCCCTGAGGCCTCCTCCGCTGCCCCCATGCTGCTCCCTGCAGGGAGGGGCCACATCTGCAGGAAGTCAGGCTTTCTCATCTGCTCTGCTCCTGGTCAGTTTTATTTATTGGACACCCCATGCAATATTTCATTTTATCAACAGAGTTCCACTGCTAAAAAGCAGAACAAAATAAATGAAGTTTGAAAGCCACGGGCCTGGAGGATGAAGGCCAGCCCCCAGCCTGGCATTGAAGGCTGCCACCTCTGACCCTGGCCCAGCCAGCCTCCCCTTCCGATTCAGCTCTGGTTGCTCCTCAGTGGGACCCTCCTCTCTTTGGATCTTCTTTGGGTCTTCTTGCCATTCATCAAACACCCTACCACCTTCCCATCTTTCCTTGTGTCAAACCTACCTGCCCCCTGACCCCTCACCTCCAGTCTCCCCCATGACACCAACTCCACTCCTGGGAAATCAGACGAGGACAGCTTGCTAGGTTCCTGCTGGAACCCACCTCCCTACAAACGAAACAGTTCCTTTATGTGGTCTTAAAACAAAAGGAGGCAGTGTGGCCCGAGGGTTGGGGCTTGGACTCTGAATCCTGAAAGCTGGGTTCTACCTCACAGTGCATGATCTTGAGCAGGCTCTTGAGGCTTTGTTTCTTCACCTCTAAAGCCGGGGAAATAATTATTCCTCTTTCATAGGGCACTGTGAGGATTAAATGATATAATGTTGGTAAAGTGGTTAGAACAGTGCTTGGTGCATACTCAGCATTTGTTAAATGTTAGCATTATTATTTTCATTGTTGTTAATATTATTAGAATCCCACTTCCTTTCATCTTTTTTAGGACATCATTGCAGCAATTCTCTGAAGCCTGAATCATCAATTTTACTCTCCATTGGGTCGTTTCTGTTGGCATACACATGGGTGGTTGTTTCTCCCACCTTAAAAACCAAAACCAACTCAAACAACTTAACAAGACTCCCACCCTCTTTCTGCCAGCTTCTCCTGACCTTCCTCCCAACTCTCTTCTCCCTTTTACAGCAAAACTCAGAGAGGGTGTTCTCTGTATTCCAGATCTCCGACTCCTCGTCTCCACTGCTCTCTCGAGCTCACTCTGCTCAGGCTTTGCTAAGCTGCTCTTGCTGAGAGCCCTGTGACCTCTACATTGTCAAACGCAGTGGCCACTGAGAAGCCCCCTCTGGCTTTGGCACGGCGTCCCCTCCTCTGGGGAGCCCCTTATTATGCTCTCACTTCATCGGCCAGTCTCCTTTGTTGTCTTCTCCTTACTTTGACACCTCAAGTGCTGGGAGGCCCTGGGGCTCAGTCTTCGGACCTCTTTCCTTTTCCATCTACACTGACTAGTGAGCTCATCCATCTCGTGGCTTTAATATCTAAATGTGGACACTCTTCAATTTATCTCTCCGGCCTGGACTTCTCTCCTGAACTGCAGACTCATATATCACCCACCCACCTAGCAGCTCCACTTGGATGTCCAACAGACATCTCAAACTTGATGTGTCCAGAACCAAACTCCTGATCTTACCCAACTCCCAGCCTGATCTTTCCCTGGCCCTCCCTATCAGCTCAGGGCACCTCCTTCCTTTCAGTTGCTCAGGCTGAACTATTTGGGGTTGTGCTTGACTCTTCTTGTGTCAGCAAACCTGACTGACTGTACTTTAAAAATATATCCAGAGTCTGACCACATCTCATCACATCCACTACGCTCATTCTGGTCTAAGTCACAATCGAGTTTTTCCTATACATACCAGATTAGTGTAATCTCCTTCTACATGGTGCTACTGCCCCAGACTCCCCATGGTTAAATGAGAAATGTTGAATTGGATCACTTCACTCCTCTGTTTTAATCCCTCTAAGGGCTTTGCATCTCACCCTGAGTAAAAGCTAAGGTGATAGCAAAGGCCCCCAAGGCCCTACATGGTCTGCCTTCCTCCCACCCCACTCCCTCATGGCCTCATTACTTTCAATGCCTTATGTATAAATCTCTGCTTTGCTCACTTCTTTTGAGTTCCTCCTCAACCTGTCAGGCATGTTCCTACCTCAGGGCCTTTGCACTTGCTGCTCTCTTTTTCTGAAACACTCCCCCAAATTTTCACTTCTTTCTGGAATTTGTGTCTTTCTCAGTGAGGTCTTTCCTGGCCACTTTATTTTAAATGACTTCCCAGTCGGGCATAGTGGCTTACACCTGTAACCCAGCATTTTGGGAGGCCCAGATGGGCAGATCACTTGAGGTCAGGAGTTCAAGACCAGCCTGGTCAAAATGGTGAAACCTTGTCTCTACTAAAAGTACAAAAATTAGCTGGGTGTGGTGGCACACCCTTGTAGTCCCAGCTACTTGAGAGACTGAGACAGGAGAATCTCTTGAACCCAGGAGGCGGAGGTTGCAATGAGCCGAGATGGCACCACTGCACTCCAGCCTGGGTGACAACGTGAGTGAGACTGTCTCAAAAAATAAAAAAAAAGAAATGACTTTCCCTCCCCAAATGGCATTCTCTTTTCCTCTTTTATATTCTGCCTCTCCCTGGTATTTCTAATACTTATTGTTGTTTAACTCTACAATTCACTTATTAATGGTATTTTTGTCTATCTCTGGATTTTTGTCTATTTTGTTCTCTCTAGCACCTAGAACAGTGCCTGACACACAGTGGACACTCAGCAAATGTGTGCTGAGTGGCTGAATGAACAAATTAATGAGGAAATGGGTGGAGCAGGCGGATTTTTTGAGGGACATGATCTTTTGATGATTTGGAGTCTCAGTTTGCTGGGTAAGAAGCTCCATCGTATTTGCACTTGTGAAGAAAATCAGACTTGGGAGAATCAGTCACAATAATTAAACATACAGGTGGCTGGTCTGTTCTAGTTTTTTGTTTTTTCATAATCAGCCGTACCTGGCCCATATTTAGCACCAGCTGCTGGAGAATGGAATTCGCTTCTTGGCGTACGTGTCTGCTCAGGAGCCCAAAGGCTCCTCAAGAGAGTGCCCAATGCATACAGAATTAGAGCAAAGAGATCTTATTCATAAGAGCTATTTTTGGCTGGGTGTGGTGGCTCACCCCTGTGATCCCAGCACTTTGGGAGGCCGAGGCCACTTGAGCCCAGGAGTTCAAGGCCAGCCTGGGCAACATGGCAAACACCTGTCTCTACAAAAAATACAAAAAGTAACTGTGCATGTGGCGTGCAAATGTAGTCCCAGATACTCAGGAGGCTGAGGTGGGAGGATCAATTGAGCTTGAGAGGTGGAGGCTGCAGTGAGCCATGATCATGCCACTGCACACCAGCCTGGATGACAGAGAGAGACCCTATCCTCCCTCCACCCCCCAAAAAGAGTTATTCTTAAAAGACACTTATCATTTATGATTCATCTGTGTTTACGGTTATTTTGGTCTGAGAATAAGGAAATACCAAAAGCCTCTTTCTTTGTTACTTCTTACTTTCTGACTTTTTCTCTGTTAGGTGTGGGCTATCATCTGTGTGTGCCTTTGCCATTGACAGCGCCTTCATTTAATCGTTTCCCACTTTCACTTTCCAAGTCTTAAATGCTACAGACTCTCTTTCACTGACTTTCCTTTAGTTGGCGCTTCGCTAAGAGGCCCATCTTTTTTAAAGTCCTGCGAAAAGTGTTTCAAGCGTAATAGCCTCCCTTGCAGTTTTCGGCTGAGAACATTTCCTCACTGCTTAAAGGAAATGAAATTGCCGATGAGTGTCTTTAGCCATTGGGTCTAGTCTAACATTTTTTCATACTGGTAAGCACCAATCAACAACCTCATAACTTCAGTGTACTTCATAGACATAGTCCCATCTGGTTAGACTCAAAGAACATTGGACCTCATTTTAAAATATGACAACCATGTCACGGGCTATAGGCGTTGCATCTCAATGTTTCGCCTTTCTTCTCTCAAGCCTGCAGGTCTGCATTTCCAAGGCTGGCATTTTACATGAGGAGCAAGTGAGCTTCAGTGCTGGCTTCTCCATGACCCCTGTGTGCCCTCCAACTAGCTTGACCTTTGACTGACCTTTCCGTGACGTTTGACTATATGACAGTAGCCATCTTTGGGTCAGCATGAATGACCTCCTTGTGGATTCATAGTTTTTGGTATTCAGAGAAATCAGCTTTTTACACGACAGTGAGAGTTGGAATCAACTGGCACATCTTTTGATGATGCAGCTAATATTGTCTGGTGGCATAAATCAGGGCTGTGTTCTGTGCCCCCTTTTTACACATTAAACATTAATAATTTGAAACTGACTTTGATTAATTTCTCCTGGCTATGGAAAAATAGGCAAATAAGTCTCCTTCTGTATACCAATATTAATTTCACAGCCTGGAAGTGGCCTCTGTGGGTGGTTCATCGTGTGATGAGACCACTACCAGAACGACTAATTTTAGATAAACAATTTTACAATTAAAATAATTATTGTGGTGGGTGTTCCCCAAATGTCATGGTCCTAAATTTAATAATTCCATTCAACCAGCTAATTTTTTTAGTTATTTAAAGCAACAGTATCCCAACTGTTTTAACCCATTCATGCCTGAGGTTGCAATTTTTTGAATTTTTGCAATCAGACCTTGGTGATAACCTTGAGCAGTAGGATATAAATAACTCCCACATGCTTAGCCTTCCATTATTGGAATGCTAAGCATAAATTACCTACCTCATTAGTGAAAGGAAAGTGTCAATATGCTCTCCCAATCTATATGGATACATTAATAAATGATACACAGTGCTATTATATTAGTATATTATTTATATTATAAAGATACATAAAGTAGCAATTTAAATAAATTAGATAAAAATGAAATAAATGATTTTTCTTATTTTATTTATTAATAGAACAATATCACTCTATTATGATGATGAATATTCTGGCTGCTTCATTTTTAAAATCTCTTGCTAATCTTGATGGCTTCATGCTCTCATTAGCTAATATCATAGGCAAAATACACACTCAAAGCGAGGATCAAAATTAATAAGAGTGGAAGTAAATCCATATTTTAAATAGCTTTTTGTTAATTTCAGATTTGAGGTTGACTTTCTGTCAGATATGATCAGATCACTGTTTTCCTCATTATGCCGCTGATAAAAAGCTTGTCTGTTCTAAGAATTGGAGAAGTATGGCTCTGCCAGACAAGCTTTCTGTTTGCTTGAGCTTGTATTACTGATACTACCTTTAATCCTCTACATTCATGAGAGCTCATTTCATTAAAACTGGATGTTATATTTCATACATCCACTTAACTAGACCCTTCTGAATCTAATATGTGCCCATTTGGTGACAGTGAACAAAAATATGCCAACCTTCTGCATAGGGAACTTCCACTTTTCCCTCAAGATACCCAGAGAACTGCAAGGGGCAACCTGGGCAGGTAACCATCTTGCAAGTTGAGCAGGTGGGGTGCCTCTGTGTCAACTGGAATATGTAAGCAGTATTGAAGTTTACCTTCTTTCATACTGTTGCATATAAATATAGGGATAACTTCTAATATTTTTCATGCATACTAGTCTCACATGGCCCTTGTGGTGTACTGACTCCATTTGGAGAAATATTTGCTACTAACTCATTCTGGGAAGTTCACTGGGAACCGGTGCTGCTCATGAATGGATGTCCCAAACTCTGGGCATCTACATAATACGGGCACAGGTTTGCTTCACCTATATACTATCTATACTTTTATCTACTTAATATTGGTAACTCTATGGACTTACTTTTAAAACTTAAATTTATTTAAAAAGGAAACACCACGTTCCTGACATGGACGGAGAAATCCATACTATTTTCCTTCTTCTTCGTCCATGAACATCAGTTATTCTTACCATGGCCTGAACACAGTCCCTGCTGTTGACCTGTGGCTGAGCTCTCCTGACCTTGCAGCAGAGGTCAGACCGATTCTTGCACTGCCCACTGCAATACCCAGAAATAACCAGCACTCGGGAGGTGAGGTGACACCTTGGACAGGAAGGACGTTGGATTGGCACCTGCTGAAGAGCTTCTCAGCAGGTATTATGCTGATGGTTGGGAAGGTAGGTGTGTGCTGGCCAGCTTTGTACCAGCCCAGATCAGCTTGTGCACAACCTTTGGGAAACAGCTCTTTTTATTTTTATTTATTTATTTATTTTGAGATGGAGTATTGCTCTGTTGCCCAGGCTGGAGTGCAGCGGCGCGATCTCGGCTCACTGCAACCTCCACCTCCTGGGTTCAAGCATTTCTCCTGCCTCAGCCTCCCGAGTAGCTGGGACTACAGGCGCCCGCCACCACGCCCGGCTAATTTTTTGTATTTTTAGTAGAGACGGGTTTTCACTGTGTTAGCCAGAATGGTCTCGATCTCCTGACCTTGTGATCCACCTGCCTCAGCCTCCCAATGTGCTGGGATTACAGGCGTGAGTCACCACGCCTGGTCTATTTTATTTCTAGGAAATATAGAGGCAAATATAAGACTCCAGTATAGTCATGATATTGCCCTTATGGCAACATTTGCATATTTGGGATAGTCCCTTACCACTCCTAGGCCTAGGCCTTGATTGTCTCCTTCCAATTATATTTTTCCTAGTTCTTGTTTATAGTATACTGTTATTTTTGTGTTTGTATTCTTGTGTCAAGCTATCTCAAAGCCTTGTAGAACAAGGCAAAGGATATAAATAAATAAAATATCTCACATGACCTTCTCTGCCCCACATGTCATTACTGGCTTCATCTCTAGTGAGCAGATTAAATCTGGTATTTTGTGAAGGACAGCTCCAAAACAGCTGTGTCAGTGACGTCTTGTTATATTAGATCTGCTTTATGATACTTCGTGATTTATGAAATGCTGCACAGAAACCATCTCATTTAATAAGCATGATAACCCTGTGAAAAGGGCAGACTCGAAGAATTTGGTAGATGTGTCAAAGTTTGGTTCTGAGCCCAAGTCTCAAGAACTCACACTTTCTGTTTCTCTCTCTCTTCTCATTCTCATTTTTTCTCCCTCTTTCCTTATCTTTCTCTCTCTTATTCCCTTACTTTCCTCACTCTTCATCTTCTCCCCTCCTTTCCTCTCCCATCTCTTTTCTCTCTCCTCCTCCTCCCCTGACCCCCGCTGCTGCTTCTCTGCTATTATGAGGACAATCCAGGACTAGCCGACTTGGGGCTGAGATAAACTGCATGAAGTAGAATCATGTTGTCACAGCGGAGGCCACTGGCCCCCTTGCAACTCATCAGCTGACCACAGACGGATGGCCAAGGCCCACTGAGATCAGTTGAGCCTGGCTCAGATCAGCAGACCCACCTAGCCACATATTTGTGAGAAATAGTAAGTAGTTATTATTTTAAGCCATTATGTTTTGGGGTGGTTCATTACATGGCAATTGCCACCTGATACAGAGACTCAGAGACTTAGGTTATGTGACAGAATTGGTGGCAGAGCTAGGAGTAGAGTCAGGCTGCTGCTTTTTTTTGTTTTTTAAATTTGTTTTAAATTTTTGTGGCTACATAGTAGGTGTATATATTTATGGGTACACGAGATGTTTTGATACAAGCATGTAATATGTAATAATCACATCGAGGAAAATGGGCTATCCATCCCCTAGGCTGCTGCTTATTCTTGGTCAAGGTGTTTGATACAATGCTCTGCTACTGAACTCATCTGCCTGTCTTCCCCTTGACCAGCTGACCTCTTGTCCTCTGAAAAGTAACCTCTGGTGCATTCTGTCCCTCAGGGAGTCATTTGTGGCTACATGGGTGGATGGATGAGCATTCTTCGGCAAAGAAGATCTATTTAAATTTTGTAAAATGAATCTCTTTTTTAGAAGAAATATCAAACAGTCTTTGGTTGTTCTGTAACTATCTGGCATCTCCATCTGCCTGTTTTTTACATAAAATTTTCACAAACCAAAATCAAATGTACTTTATTTGATTTTTCATCTTAGTAGCAGTAATATGAGACCCTACACATTATCATCCAGAGGTCATGAGATCCATCAGAGTAATTTCCCGACATTGTTTTGACTTTCTGGGAAGCCTGAGGGAATGTTTTGAGATGGATCTCCTTCCCACCCCACTTTGGCTTGATGCTTCACTTCTGATTATTGTGGTGCAAAGATCTAAACCTACGGCTTATACTAGGCTTGATTTCTAAGGTCACGTTCATCTGCAGGCTTTGTAAAATCTCCTAACAACATAGTAAGAAAGGTCACTTAACAATAGGACAATTAACATGTTCCCTCCCTACGAATGAAGTTTGGTGTAAAAAAGCAAAAATAGTGCCAGAAATAAATTACTGGCTTATAAACATGTTTATTAAATGCATCATACTTGGAGCACCAGATGTGAGAAAGACAAAGGCTAAATGCCAGCAGCAGGGTTGCTTAGTAAATTATTTGGCTTGTTGCTGGTAATGAGAGGCTGTAGTTGGTGGGAGCTGCTGTGAAATTACATGTTTCTGCTGTTTTGTTCCTCAACGAACCATGATCAACTCTAGGAATTGTTTGGATAAGCTTTCCCTCTGGTGTTGAAAGAAAAAATAATTCTCTTTAAAAGAAAATCTTGCTAAGCCCAAATATTTTTTCTGAACTCACAATTTATTTAGGTCTTCATCAATAAAAGTGATTAATAAATAAATTTATCAAATATAATTTGATTGCCTTTAATTCTCCCCTTTCTTCATACCTTACAAAAAAAATACTGTTGATTTATGCTGAAGACTTAGACTATACAGAAAGTAGAACCTAGAAAGATGATACTGTCTGTTAGCATTTCCAAATCATATTTCTGCTGCAGAAATGGGCAAATCTTACAATAAGGCTGCTGATTTGATTAGGCAGACTAATAATTACACACCGTAGCAACACCCTCCTGCACAATCTCCTATTCACAGATATGGCATTCTTCCTATTTCTTCTTTAGAAAAGTATTTTCTGGCTCAGTTGAGAAGAATAAGTCATTAAAAGCTCCAGGAAACAATTCTGTGTGGAGTGTCCATTTAAGCAAGCAGCTGTCCTTTGAAAATTGTCTTATTGTTTGAGCCTCCCAATTTTGCAGCCAGGAGGTTATATAAAATCAATTAAGCCAGAGGATCTCTAGGTAATCAGCTCTGAGAACTGTCGCCCCAGCTGCGATTAGTTGCCGACGGTGGCAGCTTACTCCTTTATTCCTGTGTTGCTCGGCCCCCACTTTAGCCTTCACCTCCTGGCAGCACTGTGCCTCCCTACCCCCCGCCCCTCTCGGCTTCTTTCCTTCACCACTCCTGTTGGTGCAGCCCAGGCTGCTGTCTCCCTGGGTCTCACCCCAGCTCCTGCTTTCAAAGGATGCAAGGAAAATGCCCTGCTGGGTTAAGAGGTTGTGGCTTTCAGTTCCTTCTCACCAGCAGGTAGGAAGCTGGAAGGAGGTACCACAAATTGCAGCCGTTGCTATGGCAACCAGAGCTGCTCCTCAGAAAAGCTGTTCCAGAGGAAAAGCTCCTTGAGTCTTTTGATCTATCTTTCTGTGTCTTCCCCTTTCTTCAGCCCTTATGAGGCACCTCAAGTGATTATCTCTCCTCCGAACCCCATCTGCCTCCCCTGCCACAAGGAAGTCATTCCACAACATGAGGATTTGACAACAGAGGAGCCTTCCCGCACTACTCCCCACAGAAGCATTGTCCTTGAATAAGACATACTGCAATCAGAAGGACATGCCATATCAGAAAGTCTAATATTATAATTCTATGCATCATTTGGCTGGGTGGGGAAAGCATTTTGAGGGGTAGGGTAGGGTAAGGTAAAGAACTTGTTCATTCATTGAGTGCTTATTGAATACTCACCAGGGAGTACCAGGCAAAATGCTAAGTACTGGGGTTTCAGAGACAAATATGGCAATGTTGCTACCTCACAGTCTGGTGGAGAGGCAGATATAAAGAGAAATGTTCACAATAAGGCATTGCACGTGTTTGATAAAAGTCTATCTGGGGCATCTAGCGCATAAGGGAGGGCATGTGTGGGCAGCTGGGAAAGCCACTTAATGGAAGTGTCATGAGAGAGAAAGGGTGTGTGGTAAGTGCACACATTACTTTGGAGGACTCTTAAATCTTCTCTTGAATCCAATATCTTAGCTTCATTTATGGCTAGTTGGGCAACACCTTGGAAGATCCAGAGAACCTTTGTGAAATATAATGTAAATATGAGGCAAAGGCTGCTGGTGGTCTCCCTCTTATGAGTCCCTGGAAGGTGGTGATGATAGCCCTGGAAGCAGGGCTGGTGGGACTGGGAATGGTGGGGGGTGGGGGGCATTCAGAGACGCTCATGGAAAGAAAGCCTTCGCTAGAACATTCAGTTAGACCTCGGGGAGGTGAGAAGGGGAATCACTGGAGGCTAGTGTGAGAGGAGTAGTCACAGAGCCCCTGGCTACAGAGCTCCTGGGTGTGTGGTGTTCAGGAGTTCAGGAACCTGCAACTGCGTGGGGACACTGATGGGAAAAGATCCACGTGACTATTATTAAGGGCATGTATGTAGTGTTACGGTTAACTGCAGGGCTTTGGATTCCAACAGATCTGAGTTTGTCTTGACTCTGCCACCAGTAACTGGAGACTCTGGACAAGTAGCAATCCTTCTGGGCCTAGTTCTTCAGCTGTAAAAGGGGATTATGTCTACGGGCTGAATTGTGCCCCCCCATTCATATATTGAAGTCCTAACTCCAAGCACTTCAAAATATGACTGTATTTGGAGATAGAGCCTTTAGAGAGGTAATTAAGTTAGAATGAGGTCATGACGGTGGGCCCTAATCCAATATGACCGGTGTCCTTTTAATAAGAGGAAGTTTGGACACAGACATGTACAGAAGGAAGATGATGTGAAGACTCAGGGAGAAGACAAACCAGGGAGAGAGGCCTGGAATAGATCCTTCCCTCATGGCCCAAAAGGAACCAACCTTGCCTACACCTTGGTCTCCAGAACTGTGAGAAATACATCTTTTTTTTTTTTTTAAGACAACCAGTCTGTGATAGTTTGTTATGACAGCTCAAGTTAACTAATCTACAGAGTTTCTGAGAGGATAAAATCATCTAATTTATATGATGCAGTAAAGCACATGATAATGTTCATTATATGGTTGTTATAATTAGCAATAGCAGTAAGGTTGGCTCTATTTTAATTAGGAATGAATCTTAACTCACTTGCATAATTGGATTATTAAGGCTATGAAGATTAATTGATTTCTCTGGTTAACTGAGTGTCAGAGGATGTTTTGTTTCCATTCTGATGATGACATCTTTTAAACATGCCTGATCCATCTTTATACTGATTAAAATTGAAACTTTTTGTCATTTGCAGGCCTAAGGTGCCTCTCTTTGATTACAAGAGATTGAAACTGCATGCATGCTCTTTCTGGAAAGTTTAGTTTTGTTTTTAATAAGCCAATTATGTCAATGTTTTCTAATAATTTGCTCCTTTTTTCATAATAAAGTGCTAAAACTCAAGTTAGCTTTAAGGTTCTAGACAATTGGACAGACCCATATGTTAGTATTCTTTACTTTCCATGAGCACATTTTGTAAAATAGTCTTACATATTGCTGTACACTGTAAGAACTCAAACTTGTTTCTGAAACTTTAATTATAATAAAAAATATGAAAATTGCTATCATTGTCTTCATGAGTTATGGATCAGCTGCTTCTGAACAATTAACAAATAGATCATGTAAATGTTTTTGGTTAGGAGGAACACCATGCTCCCAACAACAACAACAAAAAATACAGAAGAAACAGAATTATATTTACAACTTTCCAGATTATATTTCTCAATTGGGTTTATGGGAGCTGGTACCAAACAGCAAATTGTACTTTATCACTTAATTGTTTCCACTTATCTTTTAAGAGAGAAATTTCTTTAGCATCTTTCTCTCTTTTGGGTAGGAGGTCACAGAGCAGATGATCTTTACTGGTTCTTTTCTATCCAAGAAAATGCTGCACACAGAAATCCAAGTAAAGAAGAGTGAGAAAGCATGACTATGGAAAGATACAATTCAGTGTCAGGAGGAGGGAATAAAAGACCAGTGGACCACATCTTTGAAAGATGTGGTGAATTAAAATGCTACTCCTTCCATGAGGAGGTGGCACCTAGTACCTTATCCCATGAATTGGGACTCTTCTGAGCTGTACTTGCAACTAGCTTTGGCCAGTAGAATGTGGGATAACAAACACCGTATGATTTCCAAGCAAGACTTCAAGAGTACTTGCAACTTCTGCTCTCACTTTCTTGCAGGCATCATTGCTCTGAGACTTCCATGGAAGGAGGTATAGTCTAGTCACCTTAAAGATGACAGACCACATGAAAAGAGATCCAGATGACAGCCAGCATGAACTTCTGGTAGTTCACATGTCTGCATGTGAGAGGGGCTATCTTAAGACTCTCCAGCTCCAGTCCCAGGCAGGACCAGGAGATGAACAATCTAGCCAAGTCCATCTCAAATTGCTGATGTGCAAAATCAATAGTCAGTAAAAGGGATGTTAATTTAAGTCACTAAGTTTTGGGCTGTTTGTTATACAGCAATAGGTAACTGATACAAAAGCACTTGGGACACAGAAAAAGCATTTTACAAAATTCAACATTGTCATCATAAAAACACTCAATAACCTAGGAATAGAATTTCCTCAACCTGATAAAGGATGTCTATTAAAATCCAGTATAAACATCTTACTTAATGGTGAAAGACTAAATGTTTCCCCTTTAAGGTCATGAACAAGCCAAGGATGTCCACTCTTACTACTTCTATTCAGCATTGTACTGGAGATTCTAGCCAGGACAACTAGGGAAGAAAAAGAAGTAAGAGACATCTGGATTAGAAAAGAAGAAGTAATACCTATTATCCACAGGGGACATGATCTTGTATATAGAAAATCTTAAGGAGTCCTCTAAAAATATTAGCAGGAATAAACAAGTTTAGCAAGAAGCAAGACACAAAATCAGTATACAGATTTCACTTGTATTTCTATACACTTGCAATGAGCAAACCAAAAATTAAATTAAGAAAATTCCATTTACGGCTGTATCAACAAGAATAAAATACGTTTAAATAAGCTTAGCAAAAGACGTGCAAAACTTGTAAAATAAAGACTACAAAACATGGTTGAAAGAAATTAAAGATCTAGGTAAATGGAAAGACATTCATGTTCATGGATGGGAAGACTCACGTCGTTAAGATGGCAGTACTACTCAAACTAATCTATAGATTCAACACAATCCTTACAATCTTTTTCAAGATCACAGCTGGCTTTTTTGAGCAGAAATTGACAGGCTGATCCTAAAATTCATATAGAAATGAAAAAGACCTAGGGTAACTGAAAATTTCTTGGAAAAGAACAAAGTTGGAGGACTGACACTTCCAGATTTTAAAACTTACTACAAACCTACATAATCAAGACAGTGTGTTACTGACATAAAAACAGACATATGATAAATGGAATAGAATTGAGAGTACAGAAATAAGACCTTACAGTTATGCTCAACTGATTTTCAACAATGGCACCAAGCCAATTAAGTTGAGAAAATACAATATTTTTAAGAAATTATACTGGGACAAATGGATATTCACATGCAAAAGAATAAAGTTGGAATCCTACCTCACATCATAGACAAACTAAAAATTGTTGACAGAAGATCTAAAAGTGTAAAACTCCTAAAAAAAAAACTGTAAAAACAAATCTTCTAGACATTGGATTAGGCAAAGATTTCTTTGATACAAAATCAAAGGCACAAGTGACAAAAAATACAAAAACTGAATTTTATCAAAATTAAAATATTTATGCTTTAAATTACGTTATGAAGAAAGTGAAAGAAAAGCCTGCATAATGTGAGAAAATATTTGCAATTCATATTTCTGATGAGGGACTTGTATCCAAAATATATAATTAAACTTACTATTCAATAATAATAAGAGAAATAACCCAATTGAAAAAAATGGGTAAAGGGTTTGAATAGACATTTCTCCAAACAAGATATAAAAATGGCCAATAAGGACATGGAAAAATGCTCAACATCACTAATTATTAGGAAAATCAAAACTACAATGACATAACACTTCACACCCACTAGTATGGCTACGCTAAAAAATACAGTTGTTGGGTAGGATGTGGAGAAATTGGGGTCCTCATATTTTGCTGGCAGGAATGTAAAATGGTGCAGCCACTTAGAAAAACAATTTGGTAGTTTCTCAAAATGTTAAACAGAGTTAACCAATGACCCAGCAATTCCAATCCTAGGTGAATTGCTTAAGATAAATAAACATATGTCCAGACTAAATTTTGTACATGAATGTTCAAAGCAGCATTATTCATAATAGCCAGAAAGTAGAAATGACCCAAACTTCCATCAAAATGGATCAACAAAATGTCCTATATTCATACAATGCAATATTACTCAGCCATAAAAAGAATTAAGTACTAACAGTTGCTACAACATGTATATTATGCTAAGTGGAAGAAGCCAGTCACAAAAGACCGAATATTTTATAATTTTATTTCTATAAAATGTCCAGAATAGGCAAATCTATAGAGATAGAAAGTAGATTAGTAGTTGCTTAGGGCTGGGGCCTAGGTAGGAAGGAGAAAAATGTTAAGTGGCTGTTAATGGTATGAGGTTTCATTTTGGGGTGATGAAGATGTTCTAAATTTAGATTGTGGTGATGGCTGCACAATTCTGTGGATATACTAAAAATCAATGAACTGTGCATTTTAAATGGATGAATTTTATGGTACATGAATAATATCTCAATAAAACTGTTTTTATTTTTATTTTATTTTTTGAGACAGAGTCTTGCTCTGTCGCCCAGGCTGGAGTGCAGTGGCGCGACCTCGGCTTACTGCAACCTTCACCTCCTGGGTTCAAGCTATCCTCCTGCCTCAGCTTCCCAAGTAGCTGGGATTACAAGCATGTACCACCTCTCCTGGCCAACTTTTGTACTTTTTAGTTGAGTTGGGGGTTTCATCATGTTGGCCAGGCTGGTCCCGAACTCCTGACCTCAAGTGATCCACCTGCCTCAGCCTCCCAAAGGGCTGGGATTACAGGTGTGAGCCAATGTACTGGTCCCAACACAGCTGTTTTTAAAAGTGCATAGGAGGCTGTTCAGCCTATGGAATAGTCATTTTTTTGTTTCTTTACTTTTCTCATAAACTTGCTTTCCTTAAAAAAAAAAAGTGCATAGAAGCCCAGTCCTTTATATAGTGTGCTTTTTGTTGATACATCTACTTTATTCACCACAACCATCTAACCATCTTCAGTGCTCTGGAATGGTGTGATTTGGTTGCCATTTTATAAAAGAGACCTCAGTAACATTTCCTAAGGGCCCCTCCATGGATAATACCAAAATCTCATTTAAGATAGCTGGCTTACCCAGACATCATCTGGCATCACAGGCTTCATCAATGCAGCAAGCTTCAATAGTATGGACTCATGCCAGCCACCATTCTGTGAGCCAGGACACAAGGGAAAACTGCACACAGTCCTTTTCCACAGGGAGTGCCTGGCACGGGGGATTCAGATCTGCAAAGAATTACTGTGCAGAGTGCTATGATCACTGCCAGCTTAGTGGTAGGTAGGTGGGAAATCCATGACAGTACAGAGGGAGGTCGAGAGACAACGCTATTTGGAAGAATCAGGTAAGATTTACCAAGAAACTAACTCAGGAGCTGGGCTTGAAGAATCCGTGGGAGATGGAAAGTAGTGCTTGTGTTGGTGTGCAGAGGAAAGAGCACTGTAGACCTAGACAATAGACAGAGACATTGGCATAGACAACATGGTGCATGGGGATTTGGAATATTTGGGGAAGAGCTGGAGCTGGGGTTCCTGAAGGAAGAGTAGATGGAGAGGAGGCTGTGGAGAAGTGGCAGAAGCTGGTTAGGAAAGTCTTGCTGGTAAGGAAATTGTCCTTACTCTGGATGTGATAGGGTTGCACCTGGGTTTTGGAGATATCATTCAAGTGGCAGTGAGGGAGAGGAACAAGATATAGGAGAAAAGAGAAAGGGTAAACAGACCAGGGTGCATAATTATTAAAATAGTAGTGCAAATGAAAGATGGTGTCCAACTGTAAATTTTTTTTTGTTTTTTTTAGACAGAGTCTCGCTCTGATACTCAGGCTGGAGTGCAATGGTGCAATCTCAGCTCACTGAAGCCTCTGCCTCCCAGGTTCAAGCGATTCTCATGCCTCAGCCTCCCTAGTAGCTGGGACTACAGGCACTTGCCGCCATGCACGGCTAATTTTTGTATTTTTAGTAGAGTTGGGGTTTCAGCATGTTGGCCAGGCTGGTCTTGAACACCTGACTTCAAATGATCCGCCCACCTTGGCCTCCCAAAGTGCTAGGATTACAGACGTGAGCCACCATGCCCACCCCAACTGTAAATATTTATCAAATGATTGAATGACTCCAAAGTTGGTATGTTATTTCTTGGATTTCCTTTCCTCAGGGGATGAGTGAAGATATAGATTAGTTCGAGGTAGGATGGATGGAGTTAAGGGAGTTCATGCCTGGAGATGTCTTTTGGTTTCTCCAGAATCTTGGTCTCAACTCACAACACTCACAAAGTAAGAGGGAGAAGAGGGAATGTACCTGGCCCTGAGAAGTCCTATTGCATTTTTCTCTTTAGTTAAGAAGAATTTGCATGCCAGCAAGGCTTAGTGTTGCTGTTTCTACAGCAAATTATCCTGAGTAGACACTTCTCTGGCAACTCCTCTTTTGAGATAAAAATTTTTGATTTAAAGTTTTTATCCATGTAGTGAAAGTAGCAATCCTTGAAGAAGGATGTGTACTGACAAATTAAAAGCTTGAAAACATGCAAAATGTTAGTATATGCTGCATAGAGATTCATACATGTAGAGTGAAAAACAGAGATATGCATGGGACCCTCCCAGTTACCCGGATATGATCATGACACACTGTGTGCATGACTCGAAATATCACATGTATCCCATAAATAGGTACAGTTATTATGTATCAATAAAAAATATATGCATGGGAATGGAAATATAAAACAGGATAGTGATTACATCTGGCAGAAAGTGAGGGGATAAAATTGGGAAGAGAAAACAGGGGTTCTGTCAACTGAATGTTTGTGTCCCCCAAATTTGTATCTTGAAATCCTGAACCCTAAGGTGATGGTATTAGGAGATGAGGCCTTTGTACAGTGATTAGGTCACAAGGATGGAGCCCTCATGAATGGGATTAGTACCTCATAAGAGAGAACCCAGAGAGCAACCTTTCCCCTTTTACTGTGTGAAGTTACAGTGAGAAGACAGCAACCTGTCAACCAAAAACAGGCCTTCACCAGACATGCAATCTGCTAGCACCTTAATCTTGGACTTTCCAGTTGCCTGAACTGTGAGAAATAAGTTTTTGTTGTTTACAAGCCACCCAGTTTTACGATATTTTGTTTTAGCAGTCTCAACAGAGTAAGGCAAGGGGTCTCAATTAGGCATTATGTATATTTGGTTTATTTGTTAAGCTGACTGGTGGGTGCACGGGGTTTGATGTTATTGTGTATATCTTTATGTATCTAAAATGTTTCCAAATAAAAAATAAAAGTATGCAATGGAGTTTGTAATTAGCAATCTTCACTCTAGGCTGGAGCTTCCAAACAAACGTCTGCTTCTGTACTTGAGGGTCTAGACTCCAGTGCCAGACTTCTTAGGCACCAAGCCTTACTCCAACACTCATAGCTGTGTGACATGCGGCAAGTCTCTTAACATTTCTGTGCCTGAGTCTCTCCATCCGTAAAATGAATCTTCCTAAATCTCAAGGATATTATAAGAATTACGTGAGTTATTATACGTAAAGTGCTTAAAATAGTGCCTGGCATGTGATCAATGCTTAAAAGATGTCAGTTGTTGTTATAATTTACACACCAAGTCACTTGTTGACATTGATTATTTCAGTTTCTTCTCATGACCAAATGTATGTGTTAGGCTGATTTTTCAGGGTAGTTTTCCCAGCTTTTTGGTATTGCCCAATGCACACTTTCTTTTAGGAGGTACAGAGCAACTTGTTTCCAGAGATCAGTCAGAATGAAGAGCTGGGAAATAAATTGTTTGACTTTGGTTTTCAAAAGTCTAAGCTCTGAGGGCTACTGAGAGGACTCTGGATATAAAGCAAATATTTGGAGAAATATGGAGGGAGTGAGAAGGTCTTTCCCTCCTTCCCAAGGCTGGAGAAAGATCATCAGGCTGGGGAGCGAGAGAAAAGACATCGGGTGGGTTTTAGAGAAGGGGCCAGTGCCGCTCCTTCTAGTCAGCATTCAGCAGCGGAGGCAGGACCTGAGAAGGGCCTGGAAATACAGAATGCCAAGTTTTTGCATCTCCCTTCTTGAGCTGGAGTCATTGTTAGGAGGTTCCAGGAGGCCAGCTGGGCCTGGAAGGACTGTGAAGGCAGGAATGGCAGCAGTGACCCATGAAGACAGATGACATCAAGGGCTTGTCAGCTCTCCCTCCCTGTGGCATGCTTCTAATTCCCCACTGTAATCTCACTGAAACTTCAACCTGAGGAAAGGGTCAGAAAGCCCGGAATTAACAAAGATCAAACTTTCTTCATTTAAAAATGGGCTCAAACTAGAAAGCGTTACAGGAAAATAAAGGTTATATTGCTTGGACCCCTGAGTTGGCAGAGTAAGATTCACATGCCATGGCAGGCAGCCTTCTAAGATGCCCCAGTGGTTCTTACCTCCTGGTATTAATGCCGTTGTATAATCTCCCCATCTTGAGTGTGGGCCAGACCTAGGGACTCACTTACAATGAATAGAATATGGCAAAAGTAGTGGAATGTCATTTCTGAGATTGGGCTACAGAAGACTGCGTCTTTCGTCTTGCTCCCACTCTCTCCCTAGCTCCTGTTGAGAAAGTCAGCCGCCATGTTGTAAGCTGCCCTGTGGACAGAGCCATGTGGGAAAGAAGTGAGGGCAGCCTCCACCAAAAGCCAGCAGCAAGGAACTGAAGTCCTTAGTCCAACACCCCTTGGAGAACTGAAGTTTGCCAACAGCCATGTGAGTGAGCTGGGAAGTGGATGTCGTTTCCCAGCCCAAACCAACATCTTGATTGTAGGCATGGGAGAGACATTGAACCAAAGGATCCAGCTGACCTGTGCCCACAGAAACTGTGAGACAATCAATGTTGCTGTTCGGTACCACTACATTTTGGGTTGATTGATCATAAAGGAATAGATAACTGAACATATACACTACATATATAAACAGTCATCTCTTGAATAGATATTATCATTTTCACACAGACAATATGGCAGAGAAACTATGGGAAGCCCAATCCTTGGATCTCAAAATCCTTGCTTCTTGCGCCCTCAGTCACTTTCTGCTTTAGGTACATAGCATGGAGGCGGGGGATTTGGGTTTCAGAGCCAGTCCTGTTGCTAGAGAGGTACGTGGATGTGGATCATTCTTACCTGCCCTAAGCTCATCTTATTTGACAAGTGGGCACACAAATAATACTTGCCTTATAAGACTATTGGGCAGATTTCCTGAAATCATGCAGGTGAGAAGCACTTTATAAACTCCAAATTGCTATGTAGTTTTAGTTACAATATTATATTATATGAATCATATGTTTTTATTATTTATTAATTAGTTGTTTTCCTGGGTTAAGTAAGTATCCTAGTTTTCAGTCTGGAAAGACAAAATAAAAAGAAATTTTGAAAGGTATTTTTCACTACTTCTCTGCAATGCAATTTCAGAACAAAAATGTATCTAACACATGGGGCAGGAATTATTGTCTATTAATAAATGATGAACAACTTTTTGAAAGAAAATTGGTTTATAGGGAGACTCCTGGTACAGGTTAAATTGCCATCTATATAAAGTCTAAAACAAGCCAGGATTTGAACCCAGGTCTGTTTAAATAATAGATGCTCAATAATATTTATTAAATCAATAATTGAACCTTAAGTTTGGAATCACTCTAGTGTCTCTCTTCCTATTAGAATGAATGCAACTGTTAATGAGTTCTGATGTAATAACTAATGTAACTAATAACTAATATATTATGATGTGATAATTAATATATTAGTAACCTTATACTTTCCATCTTAATTTGGCTTACACTACTTTTTCAGTATCCCTCTTTAATTAAAAAATTAATATATATACTTCTAACAAAGGGTAACATTGTTTCTATTCTCTTAGGGCTGCCAGATAAAATACAGGGCACACAGTTGTTCGAATTTCAGATAAATAACAAATCATTTTTTTAGTATAAATATGTCCCAAATACTGCATGGGACATGCTAAAAATGATTTGTTGTTTATCCAAAATCCCAATTTAATTGGATGTTTTATATTTTTGTTTGCTAGATCTGGCAACCCTAATCTTCCGCTTAAACAAAACTAGAAGTATAGCATATTTTGTATTCATTATACACCTTTCTCTCCACCTTTCTTGCTCTTGTTATCAAAAATTTTAGTTCCAAACTTTTAAAGTAAAAATATTTTTTAAGAAAATAGCTACAATAGTAACATATTAACAATTTCTCTGATGATGGTTATTCCTTGATTCCCACTCCTACTGTATGAAATAGGAAAGACCAAACTATTTTTCCTACTGCCATGCTCGACACAGCACAGAAGACACCTGATCACCAAAATGTGTGTAGGTTTTTTCCACACACCAAGCAATTTTCCAACTGTGTGTCTATAATCATTTCATTCAATTCTGACACTACAGCTGGGTGCAGTGGCTCACGCCTGTAATCCCAGCACTTTGGGAGGTTGAGGTGGGTGGATCACTTGAGGCCAGGAGTTTGAGACAAGCCTGGCCAACATGGCGAAACCTCATCTCTACAAAAAAGTACAAAAATTAGCCCGGCATGGTAGCCCATACCTATAGTCCCAGCTACTTGGGAGGCTGAGGCAGGAGGATCACTTGAACCCAGCAGGTGGAGGTTGCAGTGAGCCGAGATCGTGCCGCTGCACTCCAGCCTGGACAATGAGCAAGAACCTGTCTCAAAAATCATTGGTTTTTTAGATTAATTAATATTTATTTTTCCAAGACCTAATATCTTTAAATAAAAGAGGAAACTTAAGACCCCAACACAAATATTATTGCATCTTACTGAAGGAACCAGCACTAACCCAAGCCAATATGGGTCCTGTGACACGCTAATTTGTAATCTTTCTTTAAACTAAGCTGAAGACCTATGCACCCTCCTGTTTAAGGGAATATGGCAGAGATTGCTAGTTGCCACCCGATATCCTTCATAATAACAAAACACTAATTTTTTGTTGGGCATATTGCCATCCATCTAAGATTACATTTTTTAGCCTCCCTTGCAGACAGCTCTAGTCCTGTGATTAATTTTTGGTCAATGACATATAAGAAGCATTATGTAGGCCAGGCATGGTGGCCTACATAATCCTAGCACTGTAATCCTAGCACTTTGGGAGGCCAAGGCAGGTGGATCACTTGAGGCCAGGAGTTCAAGACCAGTCTGGCCAACATGGCAAACCCTGTCTCTACTAAAAATACAAAAATTAGCTGGACATGGTGGTGCACACTTGTAATCCCAACTACTTGGGAGGCTGAAGTGGGAGAATCACTTGAACCTAGGAGGTGGAGGTTGAGCCGAGATCACACCTCTGTACCCCAGTCTGGGGGACAGAGTGAAGTCTAAAAAAAAAAAAAAAGATTATATTCTATTTACAGGGACCTTTTTAAAAAAGGGGGCAGGATCTTCTCTTCCTCTTTCTCAGTCCTTCCACTTGGAATGCAGATGTGAAGGCCGAGGGCTAAAGCTTTGGCAGCCATCTTCAACCAAGAGAACAAGTGCCAAACCCTAGGCTTGACGGAAGACAGTGCTGCTAAGGAGACTTGCTATTTCCAGGCCTCTTTACACAAAAGTAAAATGTGAAATGTTGAGCCACCACTCCTGGCCTACATAATGCTTCTTATATGTCACGACCAACAATTAGTCACACAACTACAGCTGTCTACAAGGGAGGCTAAAAAATGTAATCTTGGCTGGGCGCGGTGGCTCACACCTGTAATCCCAGCACTTTGGGAGGCCAAGGCGGGCAGATCACAAGGTCAGGAGATGGAGACCATCCTGGCTAACACAGTGAAAATCTGTCTCTACTAAAAATACAAAAAATTAGCCGGGCGTGATGGCGGGCGCCTGTAGTCCCAGCTACTCGGGAGGCTGAGGCAGGAGAATGGCGGGAACCCGGGAGGCGGAGCTTGCAATGAGCCGAGATCACACCACTGCACTCCAGCCCGGGCGACAGAGCGAAACTCTGTCTCAAAAACAACAACAACAACAACAACAAAGTAATCTTAGGTGGATGGCAATATGCCCAACAAAAAATTAGTGTTTTGTTATTGTGAAGGATATTGGGTGGCAGCTAGCAGTCTTTTCCATTTTCCCTTAATCAGGAGGGGGCATAAGTCTTCAGCTTAGTTTAAGGAAAGATTACAAATTAGTGCACAACAGGACCCATATTGGCTTGGGTTAGTGCTGGTTCCTTCAGTAAGATGCAATAATATTTGTGTTGGGGTCTTAGGTTTCCTCTTTTATTTAAAGATATTAGGTCTTGGGAGAATAAATATTTATTAACCTACAAAGCTGATGCTTAAATTAATTAAATTAAATTAATTGAGTTAAATTAATCATTGGCTTTGTAGGTCAATTAACATCTACTGGCTACAGATGTCTTTTGATTAAATTAATCGTTTAATCTACACCATAATAACCTATTTAATAACCTATGAGTTTGAAAAAGCATGGGCCTGGGGCTGGAAGACCTGGGTGTGCGACATACGTGCTGTAAGTGTCAAATGGAACATGCAAAAGGCTTCAGTAAAGAGTCAACAAATAGTCAGCAAATGCTCAACTGCCTCCCTCTCTTCCTCCCTTTCCTCCATCAAGATTTCTGTGTGCTGGTGGGGAAACCTGGTTGGCACATGCAGTGTCACAATTACTTTTAATGCCAACTGTGTCTGGCTAAATCTGAAAAGACATTAACTGTGGCTACCATTTACTGCCTTGTGCACACCTCTGGTTGAGGTTGCCTGGATCTACAGTTTTAAATAGGGCAGTTCTTACAGGAAGGCAGAGGTACAGTAATAGCTTAGAGAAAAAGACACTCATATTTCTAGCTCTGGACCTAAGGGGCTGCCTTAATAATAATAATAATAATAAACATAGCAGGCTTTCAGCTATGGAGACAGCAGGTATAGGTTCAAGAGTGGTTTGGGCTTCCTGTGGCATGTAGTTTCTATAAAGGGCACACCGCTTCAGAGGCAGACCCATGAAAGGCCCAGGAACATCCTCTTTGGTTCTGGAAAATTCCCATCTTGTTTCTTTGGAAGCTGCTGCCTGAATCACGTAAACTGCTGACAACAAAGAGTAGAAGGAGAAGCATTTTTGTAAAACATCTGTATAGCGTCCACTTCAAACAGTGGTAGGGGGTGGAGGGGAAAATTAATGGTTGTTCTGACGGCCTGAGTCTTTAAGCTGAGGCACTAAAAAACACTTTTCACATCGTTAAATACAACTTCACTGCCTTACTCAAAGTTGAGATGTAACAGTGGCTGATTACTATGTACAGGCTACTTTATCTTGACTATTTTTCAGTATCTCACATGGGAGGATATTAATTACAGATGTCTTTTGAGGCTTGGATAAATCAATTTAAGTCTTCTTAATAGAGTTCACATTAAATTGGTGAAAGTTGCCTACTAAAATGTTGACAGCCTCATACATATTAGGGATATTTATTATCTCTGGGAATTTCAGGGACCAAACATATGAGTAATCTTTGGCATGACCTTTTACCCAAATGCCTTTTATGTGGCAGGATGGATTCTTGGTTTGCTGAGTGATAAATGTGGGAAACCAGAGTTGTGTAGTGGATAGAGTTTTGGTGTAGGGTCGGACCACTTGGTTTGATCCTTGCCTTGGAAAGTGGAGTAAACTTGAGAAGGGTGACTATGAGATTTGTGATGAATAATTGTGGGCGTGAGGCATTGACTCAGGTGTTTCAGCTATGTCCTGTTACTTAGTTCTCAGACTGGCTCTATGAGGTGTTCTTACTTTAATCTCAAAAAGGCTTGGATACCCTCACACCTGAGATTCACCTGCCACGTTCCCCTGTGCTACTTGTCTTTTTGTGGAACACCTTATGCCTTGCAAATTAGAAAAGGCTATGTAAACATAAGAAGCTGGCCTTGTCTTAACCCAACAGACATGGAGTGCACAGTCTAAGCAGCTCCCCCAAGATTCATAGGCTTGGAGGCTGCTGAGAGGGGAAAGGTTTCTGCAACATGAGAGAAAAATGGTCTTATGGGTATAAAACTTACAATTTTGGAAATAACATCTCCTGTAAAGGGAAAGGGAGTTTGTTTCAATCTGAGGAAAACTCCCATTTTCAAATGTTCAAAGAGCTGATATGGCAGATCTTGGGGGTTGGCTGACTCAACTGCATTTCCAACCACATTCCCCTCGTTTGTTTTTGTCTTAGAGGCTATAAAAGAAATAAGCCCATCTCATGAACTGATGGGAAGACAGCACAGCACTATTTCACTCCGCAGTGTTGCCTCAGACGCTGAGCTCCGGAGGGTTGCAGTAGATCTGCCAGTGTCTCCTTGTGAAATTCCTGCCACTCCCACCAGACAGACCCAGGTGCTCGAGCACTTTTAAAGGAAATATGTCTACTCTTGAAAAAGAGAAAACCCTGCTGGTGGGTCCAGGGGAAGATGTTACACAGCACCACATATGGCTTCATTGCCTCTTCATCACATTTAGAGGTCTTTCCCTCCTCCAAAATCTCATGAAATCTGGCCCCAAATTCTCTTTCCACCTTTTCTGCTTCATTATCTCTAAGCAGTGTCTCCCCTTGCTTCCCCCCTCCCCACTTCTCTTGCTAGGACCTTTTTTTTTTTTTCTTTCCCCAAATAGTGCAATCTCTAGGCCCAATTTCCATAAAAGAAAGGAGAAGGAAATAGTAAATAATGTACTTATAATTTAATATTTGCATTCTATTACGATTCAAACAATATAGAAGTACAAAATAAAAGATTAGTGTCCATGTCTCCCCTCTTCTCCCTCAGTGCCTCTCACCAGATTTAAAAGACCAGCTTTAAAAGATGGACTTGGAGCCTTCTTTTTTTTTTTTTTTAATGTTTCACCATGTTTATTTGACATCATGATTTCACAGTCCTTACACAAGGTGAAATAAGCACTCCCTTCCCTTTTTTGTTGCGTGTGTGTTAGCAGGAGTCGGAAGAACAGAATATGAGGGAACAAGCAGAGGGTACAGAAAATGGAAAGATGGGGAAAGAAAGATGCTGTTGAAGACACAGACTGAGTGTTTATATGAACCCTTCTCTAAACAAGCAGTATCAACAAAGAGTACAAAGCTGACAACATGGAGTGTCTTCTTACAGAAATAATCTGGGACCACATTCAACATACATTAATTATTCAGCATCAGGGTACAGGTTTTCCATCAGAAATTATGTGTATATTCTTTTTTCTCACTTTTAAGTGGCATTGATGACATTGTTCATGTACTTTTAGTGTATTATTAAGCAAATATTAATTTAATCATATAAACCAATCCCGGTCAGCAAAAAAGCATTGTTAGCTGCCATGTAAAGGTCCTTCTTTCAAGTAAAACTTCATTCCACACTTCTAGCTTCCTGTTAGAGGAACTTCTTGAAGGAACTCTTTCAGTTGGCTTTACAACTCATCTGCAACACCAAATGTGGATTAAATTCAGATCACACCTTGGTTGAAGATATGTATATAACAGCCCCTGGCAAAATTAGCTAATATCTTGTAATTGTAAACGAATTGTTCTCTCTTAGCCATTTCCCCCCCAATTTCCTGTAACGGTCTTTATCCAAATGCTTTGGTGCTCCATAAGTGACGGTGAGGCAGAGGTGCTTCAGTGCTGGAGATGCCTGTCATGGAGAAGATCAGAATGTGTGAAGATAACCCTGAATTACGTTCATCAGTTCTGCGCAATCCATAGGGGTAAAAAATGGTTGAGATTTGATATCTTCAACACCAGCAACTCCAGCACCAGGACTGGGAGCCTTCTAAACTGTCTTTTATGTAAATGTAATCTTCATTTTCTAGCTCTATATATAGTTTTAGCAGAGATGGAAAAACTCGATCTTTCAAAAGCCATTAGCAGTGTGAGCCCATGGTTCTATTAGGTTGGTGCAAAAGTAATTGCTGTTTTTGCCATTAAAAGTAATGGCAAAAACCAAACCACGATTACTTTCTAACCGACCTAATAGAAAGAGACTGCTATTTTCTTGGGAAGATGAAACCGTTTTGTGGGGTTTTTGAAAATGTAGAGAGAAGGTGTAGAGCCCAGTCCACAGTGAAGTTGTGCCTAAGAAGCACTATGCTGCTTTGAATGATAAAATAAAAGGATGTCTTTACAGGGTGGAGATTGGTATAAGCCTGGACTCACTGATAATCTTCAGAAATATCAGGGAGGTCACTGGGATTTGGGGGCTAGCATTCTAAGGCTGGAGGCTTGAATTGTTCTAATTAGATGCCAAAGGAACAGGTGGCCCCAAAAGGCCAGAGAACTAGGATACAGCTGAGGTACCTACTTTAAAAAGGATCTGTTATACAGACTATTCTGTGCTTTAGTGCTTCCCCTTAGCATGCTACCTTAGACATCTTGCTTTGTCAATCTTAGAGTGAGTTTATCAAAAGTTTCTGGTGATAGTGAGTGAGGTACTAGTGCAGACCACAAGAGTATAGCTCATTAATAGATGGAAATAAATGAAAATCAGTGGGCAGAGAAGTAAATTAACTTTACCTCAAATGTAAATGTTCCTGCAGGTGCTGGAAGTGCATTTTAATGACCTTTCTATGGCCAAATAGAAAACACATCGCAGATCAGAGCTTGTCTTCTTTCCTAGACTTTAATTTCCTCCTTTGAACAAAGGGACAATGAGGTGTCTGATTCAGAACAGAACATGTTGCACGGTTGTTAAATTAAATGTGAAAAGGAAAAGACTGAGGCTTTTAAAACGTGTGCTCAATTTTTCCATCAACAGGAGGCCTCTGCAAAATTATCACCCATTCAATAAGGACTCTGTCACTGGCTCATCAAATGTCCCGAACCCTTGGGAAACAAAACTTGAGGTTAGTCAAGGTCTTTTTGTTGCTGGGCCACCCTAACATCCCTGATTTCCTCTCTGGACTCTCTCTTTGGCTTAGTTTCTTTCCTCCTTTTTGTATATACTTGTCTTTCTCCAAAGTTCTTGTCCTTAGTATATCTGGCTCTCCATAAACATTCATCTGTTGCTCTAATTCCCGACACCCCCAATTTACAATAAATAGAAGGTTCTATTGAGAGTTGAAAACCTAGGTTGGAGCCTTGACTCTGCCATTTAAATGGCTTTATCTTCTGTTTTTCCAACTGTAAAGTAGATTAGTAATGGGTGTTTACAATCCTTGGAACGACAATGGGTGATAGTGGGTTTGGATGGATATGCTTTATAAACTTTCAATGATTATAGAAATGCAAGGCACACACACACACACACACACACACACACACACAAAAGGAAGACAGCCGGCCTGAACAAAAGACATTCAGATTTACAGTCCCTGTTAGCATGGTTGTGACTTCATGGCATGCCACCTCTGGGCCCTGAAATAGATATGTAATAAATTGTATTTTACAGATTTAGAAAACATTTAAACCCTCAGAATATTGCCTCTGGCAGGCTCCTTGAGACCGTCAAAATTCTCATCCAACCATGTTATTTTCTGGATGGGAAAACTGAGGGCAGGAACTGTCCTGGGGCAAAGTGCCAAACAGAGCAAAGCCCGGCCTGGATTGCAGGTTGTTTGATTCTCAGTTCTGGTCGTTCCTCTGTCTGTGATGCCGTCTTGACTCTGACTTTGCTGAGCCCCAGAGGAAGACGAGTAGCCCAGGCTGACTCTCATGACAAGATTGTCTTGGAGGACAATGAAAGTGCTGTTGTGGCCCCCAGCCCCCAGCATTTATATAATGAGTTGTTTCTAAGGCATTTCCATTAAAAGAAAATGTTTTTTGGGCATGAAGGAGCAGGGTGTTGGACTAAGCTCATGTCCCTCCCCTCCTATTGGTACAGAAGACAAGGAGAGAAAGGACAGCCAAGATTGTCACAAAGAAGGAATTGGTCTTTAGGGCCTCATTCTTAGTGTTTTGCTTTCTCTGTAATGTTGGCGCTTTCTCTTCCTTCATCTACCTCCGTCTCCATTTGATGTTGCCCTGGCGCCCTGCGGCAGCTTTACAAGAAATTCCTGCAGATCCAAGCCTTTCCTGGCTCCCTTCCTGCATCCCAATATGTAGTTCCCATCACTCATTTCTGTAGAACTCTGCTCTTACTGAGAAATTCAAGAACAATAACGCCCAATGTCTTTGTTGTTCCACATGGTAACTTTGCCTATCTCTCTGATGAATTGTATTTATTGTAAAACAGTATAATGAAAACAATAAATGAAAAAAAAAACGCCCACTGTTCCACCCTCTAACATGCCAACTGTTTTCATCTTTTGAGTTTCCTGCCCATATGCTGTATGTTTTAGAGTAGTAACTCATAGTGCATCTACAATTCAGCCCTCTGCTTTTATCTATTACATTCTATTAATTTATCATGTTGCTACATAGATTTCAGAATCATCATATTTCGCTATGGTATAATGTTTCATACCACTGCTATATCATGATTTATTTAACCATTCTCCCTTTTTTTGATGTGTGAATTATTTCCGATTTTTCTTCATTATTAGTAATACTGCTTTGAAAAATGGATACCTTCAATTCTTTTATTCTTTTGAATGATTTCCCCAGAATAAATTCAAAAGAGTTAGATTAGTGAGTCAAAGAGTAAGAATAATTTGAGGGATGCACAATTCACTTAACAAACACCAAGAGTCTGCTGTGTTAAGCCCTGAATTGTCCCAGATGAAAGTCACAGAGCTTACACTCAATAGGCCCAGGGTTACAGCCTTGCCAATGCACCACAATGTAGCAGTCTCTCGTTGCCTGAGTTATCACCCCAAGTTCTTTGTTTCACAACCAATAAAATTAAGGAGCACAAACACTAAGGGTGCAAATTTAATAAGCAAAAGAAGAAAGTTCTTTGCTATGGAGAGGGGGCCTGAAAGAGGGTTGCTGTTTTTGCAGTTGAATGCAAAGGCTTTTATAAGAAACCAGTGAGGGCTGGGCATCTCATCTGCATAAGGTGCAAATTTCTGGTCTTCCTAAAGCGCATGCAGGCTCTTAGCTTAAGTTATTCCATATTACTTTGTTGCCTTACTGTGCATGTGTCAGGGGATGGAATTTTCCATTGTGGGTGTGTCTGGGCAAGTCACCTGTGTAGCCTTTCTTATCTGTGCAGCTGTGGGCATGTCTTAGGCAAGCACCCCTGTGCCTGCAGCTTGATTTTTGAGGCTGTTCTTTTGTTTGAAAGAGTTCAACCAAAGACCCACCCTAACTACCTGCCTGACTGGTTTCTTCCTTTCTCTTCTCTCACCAGCATCTAGCCACAGAAATATTTGTCTTAATAACCCCCCATAAAAACCCCTGTTTGCTAAGTGTCTGTTCAGTGCCAGGCACTATGTTACCGAGTGTCTATATATTTTATTATAACTTCTCAATATCACCAAGAAAACAGTACTATTAGATTCCTATTTTGCAGATGAGAGAACTGAGGCTGAGAGAAATTAAGTAGCTTGTCCAAGGTCACATAGCCACTGAGAGGCCCAGCTGGGATTGAAATCCAGGTCATCCTGACTTGAAAGTATATGGGCTTCCTGTTAGTGCTACCCAGTTCCTCTTCATGTATAGGTATTTGCCAGACTATTTCCCCAAGATTGTGCAGTGTTGGAGTTTGTCAATTATTTGAGTCTTTTTTTTTCTTTTCTTTTCTTTTTTTTTTTGAGATGGAGTCTTGCTCTGTCATCCGGGCTGGAGTGCAGTGGTGTGACCTCTGCTCATTGCAACCTCTGCCTCCCGGGTTCAAGTGATTCTCCTGCATCAGCCTCCCAAGTAGCTGGGATTACAGGCATGCACAACCATGCCCGGCTAATTTTTTTGTATTTTTAGTACAGACAGGGTTTTGCCACATTAGCCAGCCTGGTCTTGAACGCCTGACCTCAGGTGATCCACTCGCCTGGGCCTCCCAAAATGCTGGGATTCAGGCGTGAGCCACTGCACCCGGCCAATGATCTGAGTCTTTGTATTTCATCTCCATGCTCACAGAATAAGGCATAATTATTTTCTTATGCAATTTCATTAATTTTTCAAGTGAAAAGCTGTAAGCATTATTGTGCTTTTAGAGAGTGACTTTCAAGAACTTAACTGAAACCCTTAAGGAATACAGTGCTTCAAGGAGGGTGGAAAGGCTCACCCTCCAATACTGCTCAAAGCCACTGATTATTCCTAGGGTTTTGCCTTGATGACAGGGTAGAACTCACTCACATGGATTCTGCAACTGTCTCAGATAATGTCATCATCCCTAACATAAGGGAATTTGTGGGATGTACTCAGTCTTTATCAGATTTCAGTGGCTATCAGATTTTTTGGCTTATTGGCATGTGAGCTGCATCGTAATGCATTTTGTTTTTCAATAACTTTCATTATACAAGGAATTCACATTTATTTCAGAAAAATCATAAAATCAAATAAGCCAAAATTAGATTAAAAAATAATTCTATCTTAGAGCTATATTATCACTGCATCTATTTTGTAGTATACATTTTTCGTACATCTCTCACCATGCTCAATTTCCTGTGAACTGGTTTCTCCATTCAAGATGTAGCATACACATCTTTCTAAGTCAATAAAGATATGTCTATAACATTTCTCAAATGGCTACATGGTGTTTCATTGTGCCATAATGTACTCAATAAATCCTCTATTATTGGATAGTTAAGTAGATTCCATCTTTTTGCTATAGTGCTGCAATGAGCATTCTTACTGTTGAATCTCTTACCCACATTCTTAATTGCTTTCTCATAATAAATTCCTATAAGTGTAACTGTTGGGTCAGAAGGCATGTGGTTTTTAAAAGGCTTTTTACCAGTTTAATAAATTGCCACAAAAGCTCAGTTTAAACTCCCAAAACTCTTGAAAACACTACATATAGTACCTATTTTTTCCTGCCATCTTAACAGGCTTATATATGATCTCATTTTAGATTTCACTTGTATTTCACTGGTTACCATGAGGTTGAATATTTATTCGTATGTTTATTGGTAAAATGCACTTATTTAAAATACAAGTTTGAACAATGTATTTTTAACTTACCATGTCTGTTTAAGCTAGCTTCAATGGACAATGATATCTGGAGGCGTTCATTCTAACAGTGGGGTTCTTTAAAGTGGTACATCAAGTGCCCTGGAGAGAAAAAGATGACAGGAAGAGGTTTTCTAGAAGTGGGATTTTAATGTGCTGCTGTGGCTGAAATCAGATTACTGTTAAATGAAAAAAATGGTGAGAGTCATAATGTTTTTGTGTTTAACCTAAAAGACCTTTAGCAGCTGTGTTTTTGAGTGCATTGTACATATCAATTAATACACAAGTGAGGGGTAGATGTTGCTGACTTATTCACATACCATTTCTATTAGTTGGTGTTTAAATCTAGCAATCTGTTGCCAAATGTTACTTTCTTCTCCTCAGGAGAGCCACACATTTTAACTAGGCAAGGAGAGAGTGGGATATTCCCTTGCCTGCCAGATGACACCTCTTGGCGAAGAAAGGAAATTGCTAAAACATTAATGCCACTTAAAATATTGTTGCCTTTTTTTCCCTGAAATGAAATCTCTCATTTCAGGAAATGAGAGACACCTCAGCATGACAGGGCTATAAGAAATGCTTTATATTTTTCTAGTGCTTATTTTAGTAAACTTTTGATATTAATTACTATGATGAAGGTCCATATCTTTCATGTGTTTATATTTATTCACTCAAAAAAGTTTTTAGTGTTCAGTTTATGCCAGAGATGATGCTAAGCAGTGAAGATTGTACGACATGGTTGTAGTCCACAGAAAATTATATCTAGAGAAGATAGACAGAAAACCCTAATATAAAACATGAAACAAATGCTGAGAAAGAGAGAAACAAAATTTAGAGTGGGTCTAAAAGGAGAAATTGTTGCATAAAAAGTCAACTTTATGCCTCATTTCCTGTTTTATGGTATATAAGATTCAGACAAGGTAAAACACACAATTTAAATTGTGTTGTTAAAGGTGGTTACTTCTGCAGGGTGGGGTTGACATGAAGAAGAGGATGGTCCTTTCCCTGCCTCGTGCCTCCAAAGCAGACCTGTCCCTGAATACCAGTCAGTGTCTACTTGTTACTGAAACACAAGGGGTTTGGTCTAGGTTCTGCTGCTTGCTGCACAGAAAGCCAATCACTGAGACAACGAGTGTTGCCAAGGAAGAAGGCTTTAATTGGGTGCTGCAGCTGAGGGGATGGGAGATCAATCTCAAATCCATTTCCTGACCAATTAAAATTAGGGGTTTATATAGCAAGGAAGAAATGTAACTATGTGTAAGAAAATAGGAACTAGGGAGGGGCAAGGAAGCAATCCTGATGCAGGAGGGACCTGGCATTTTATTGTTTGGGTGCCATGATCTGGTGCGTTTTGGTTCTTTGATACTTTTTGAGAGGCTGGGGTCCTTTCCTGAGGAAAAAAATTCAGATACAACAAATGTAAGTTTCAAGCTTTAAGACAAGAAGGGTTAATTTCTATGTTTTCTTTTTTTAAACTTGTCTATAGGACTATTGAGTCAGTTTCATATTAAAGTTTCTAGATCTCCTGTGTACCGAAGGCTGGTCTGACGGATAGTGAATAGCAAGAGGTCTTGTTTCCAAGCTTAGCACCATAGGATCATAGGGAGCTCTTCTGTTTCTTAGATTTTTAAAGATACTTATTTATTTTTATTAAAACAATTTTTTTGGAGACGGTGTCACTCTGTCACCCAGGCTGGAGTGTAGTGGCACAGTCATGGCCCACTGCAGCTGCAAATTCCTGGGCTCAAACAGTCCTTCTGCCTCAGCACATGTGCCACCACACCCAGCTAATTTTTATTTATTTATTTATTTTTTGTAGAGATAGGATCTTGCTATGTTGCCCAGGCTAGTCTTGAACTTCTAGGCTCAAAAGATCCTTCTGCCTCAGCCTCCCAAAGTGCTGGGATTATAGGCATTAACCACCATATGTGGCTGTTTCCTAAGTTTTGACAAATTCAGTTATACCCCAGTATATGTTTATTTGAGTTGAGACAATTCAACCTTACAGAATATATCACTTAAGCTCCCTACTTTCGTGTAAGAGGCATTTCTTAGTACCTATGAAGACCAATTTGGATTCAGGAACTTCTCAAGCCACTGAATGCCAATAAATGTGAGTTACCACACTGCATTCTGGGCAGTTGTATATTTGGCTTATCTCACACAAAGATCTGCTGTCAGAGCATTGCTGGCTTCTAGTTTGTAATAGTGATTGTCTTGTGGATTATTTTTTAAAAATATATTTTGCCTTTTTTATTTGTGCTAAAGGTCTAAGATTATGAGTATTGCATATATGATCTATATGCTGGCTAAATAATATACTATTAATTTCAGTGGTAATTATGTTTTTGGAGTAATTACTATGTCAAGGGTCCATAGCTTTTAGCAGATCCTTAAAGAGGTCAGTGATCCCCAAAAGGGCAAGTTGAATTTCAACCCTATGCAGACAGGTAGGGAAGGTTTTCCAAAAGGCAGGGGGCTTTCTCAAACTCTGTAATGAAACCAATATGGCACCTGCCTGTTCTTCCTGGTCAGCTCAGGCTGTGTTTCTGAAGAAATGCTGTATACAGTCTATGTGGCTGCCTGTGAATTATTGCTCATTTTTTTGGACTAGACTGAACAATATTAAATTGCTGCTTTTTTATTATTTCTTACTTACAAAAATCCACTGCAAATGTTTCAACCTAATATATAAAACCAAAGGACTTAGTCTGAGCCCTTTTGGGAGGCAAAGTGGAACTTTCTCTTAAATGCACTGTGACTCATCATTTTTCCTCAGGGTTGTGATGACAAACATTTGGTTTGTTGTTAAATCACAACAATCAGCCCTCTGTGTTATGAAGGAGACTAATGACTGACTCTTTTAGGGCAAGCCCCTAACCATGAGCAGCATGACTCCTGTGCTCCAGGGCCATCTGGAACAGATGCTTGGGTTGAAAGCTAAGAAAACATAATTATTTCAAGTCCAAGTCATACTGGGTTGTGCCAAGAGGAATGTAATACATGAGAGCTGGGGAATGCACTGTCCACTTTAGTTGACGTTAGTCTGCCCCCAACATGAGTACTTTCTGTAGTTCATAACCCCACAATTTGACAAGTGAGGAGAAACAGGAGTGAATACTGGAGAAATGCAGCATGAGTGATTAAAAGGCTAGAACATTATTCCTTTAAAAAAAGAGAAAAAGCATTTAAAGGTCTTTAGCCTAGAGAAGAGAAAGATTGGAAGTGATTTGATAGCTGTCTTGTATTTATACCCCACCAGGATAACTGCCATAATTCTCCACCTCAACAGAGGCCCGACTAAGGGGAAATGGACTTCAACTGCAGTAAGAAATGGTGTCTTCATCATTATGGTAACTAAATATAGAGGGTGCTAGGTGACATTGAAAAATCATCTTTCCCCAAAGAACTGTGTAGGATCTTAGCATCATACTTTCATGACAGCATCTGTTTCATCCTTCATCTCTAACCAGCAGAAATAACTGTCTACTAGTGACTTTTTAGGAATTAGAAACAGGCTGGTGGAAAGGAGTTTGAGGGGGCCAGAGACAACCCTTGTGTTGTCTTAAATTGAATGATGCTTGAGCTAAGGCCAGTTCTGGCTGTGGTTAAAATTGACAATCTGTCTAGATCTTTTTCTGCCTGCCAATGGAATGGGAATCAGGAAAAAAAACACATTAGAAATTTAAAAAAATGAGTTTTTGAAGTGAAATCCATACAACATGAAATTAACCATTTTAAAGCAAACCAGTCGGTGGAGTTAGTACACTCACAATGTTGTACAACCACCACCTCTCTCTAGTTTCAAAATATTTTCATCAATCCAAAGTAAAACCCCTTACCTGTTTAGCAGTTTCTCCTCATCCTCCCCTCTCCCTAGTCCCTGGAAACCACCAATCTGTATTCCTTCCCTATGAGTTTCTGTATTCTGGATATTTCATCTAAATGGAATCATGCTATATGTGACCTTTTATGTCTGGCTTTTTTCACTTAGCCTAATGTTACAAGGCTCATCAACATCGTAGCATGTATCAGTGCTTCATTGCTTCTTATGGCCGAGTAATATTCTGTTATCTGGATATATTGCACTTTGTTTACCCATTCATGAGTGGATGACTATTTGGGTTTGTTTACCCATTCATGAGTGGATGACTATTTGGGCTGTTTTCACCCTTTGGCTATTGTGAATATGGTTGCTATGAACCTGCCTGTTCATAACTTCATTTGAATACCTGTTTTCACTTCTTTGGATATATACCTCGGAGTGAGAATTGCTGGGTCATATGGTAATTCAATGTTTAATTTTTTTAGGAACTGACAAACTATTTTCCACAGTGGCAGAACCCTTGACATTCTCATCAGTAATGTATAAGGATCCTAATTTCTAAACATCCTTGTCAATGCTTGTTATTGTCTGACTTTTTTTTTTCTTTTTTTGAGACAGAGTCTTACTCTGTTGCCCAGGATGGAATGCAGTGCAGCCTTGACCTCCTGGGCTCAAGTGATCCTCTCACCTCCACCTCCTGAGTAGCTGGGACTACAGGCACATGTCACTATGCCTGGCTATTTTTTAAGATTACTATTATTTCTTTTGTAGAGACAGGCTTTCACTATGTTGCCCAGGCTGGTCTCAAACTCCTGGACTCAAGCAATCCTCCTGCCTTGGCCTCTCAAAGTGTTGGGATTATACGGATGAGCCACTGTGTCTAGCCTATCTGACTTTTTGATTCTAGCCATCCTAGTGGGTGGTAAGTGATATTTCATAAAATTAATGATATTGAGCATCTTTTCATGTGCTTGTTGGCCATTTGTATATATTCTTTGGAGAAGTGTCTATTCAAGTACTTTTCCCATTTTTTAGAAAATTGGATACTTTGTCTTTTTATTGTTAAACAATTATTCTAATTTATATTAATATATCATAGTCTAATTCTCCTCTAGCATATTTAGAAGATGTCATTAAGGTGATTTTTTCTTTGTCATGGACTGAATAATCCTGTGCTATTATGCTTCTCAAATTTTGGCATGTATAAGAATCACTCAGAGAATTTGTCTTCAAACATAGATTCACGCCCCCCTCGTCACTCTCCTTCTAGGCGCTGACTCAAAAGTTCTGGAGCGAGGCCAAGAAGTTGCGTTTCTTACCAACCCCCAGGTGATGCTGATGCTGTGGCCCATGGACCACACTTCCTGTAGCATTGCTGAGATAGACAGCTTTCCAATGTCTGTCCCATTCATGAACTCCTGTTCTGAGACTCTCCTGTTCTTATTCCAAAATAATAAGTCCCTGTGGCAAGGTATGTACTACTCCATGACCCCTGCCCACAGCCATAGGCAATTAGACCATAGGAGAAGGCCTGACCCAAGCTGGACCAATCGGATTTTCTCTCTTGGGAATTTGGAATTCAGATTCAGCAATGCTAGTCAATCTCTGCTGGTTTCATGAACTGAGTTGTACAGGTACGGAGCTGTGGCACGCCCATTCTCTGCCATGTGCCTGAAAAGCAGAAAGCCAAGCTGCAGGATGGTGAGTGAGAAGAAACAGACTTATCAAGAGAATGGGAGATGAGGGAGAGTAATAATAATAGCCAACATTCACTGAGCAGTTATTATGTGCCAGGTAATTCTAAAAAATATTTTAGTATTAATTTTTTAAATAAAATTTATTTTGGAATAATTTTAGATTTACAGCAAATTATAAAGATAGTGTAGAGAATGCCTGTATGTGTTTCATCCAGTTTCTCCTAATGTTAACATCTCAGATAACTATAGTACATTTGTCAAAACTAAGAAATTAACACTGGTACTTTGCTATTAACTAAATTTCAGACTTTATTTGGATCTCACCGGTTTTTACACTAAGCTAATGTGCTGATTTTCTATCTCTGTGTTACATTTGGGTAATTCTCATGTGTGTTCTGATGGCTCCATAAACCAGCTGTTTCTCCCTCTCTCTGCCTCTCCTCCAGCCTCCCTATTCCCTGAGACACAACAATATTGAAATTAGGCCCATTAATAACCCTACAATGGCACTTAAGTGTTCAAGTGAAAGAGCTGCATGTCTCTCACTTTAAATTAAAAGCTAGAATTGATTACATTTAGTGAAGAAGGCATGTCAAAACCTGAGATGGGCCAAAAGCTAGGCCTCTTGTGCCAAATAGTTAGCCAAGTTGTGAATGCAAAGGAAAAGTTCTTGAAGGAAATTAAAAGTACTACTGCAACAAACACAAACATGATAAGAAAGTGAAACAGCTTTGCTGATGATAGTGAGAAGGTTTGAGTGGTCTGGATAGAAGACCAAACCAGCCATGACATTCTCTCAAGCCAAAGCCTAATGCAGGTCAAGGCGCTAACTCTCTTCAAGTCTATGAAGGCTGAGGGAGGTGAGGAAGCTGCAGAAGAAAAGTTGGAAGCTAGCAGAGGTTGGTTATGAGGTTTAGGGAAAGACGCTGTCTCTGTAACATAAAAGCGCAAAGTGAAGCAGCAAATGTTGAAATGCAACAAAGGATTTTGAATATTACATAAACTTAATTGATAAAATAGCAGCAGGTTTTGAGAAGATTGACTCCAATTTCCAAAGAAGTTCCACTGTGGGTAAAATGCTATCCGACAGCATTGCATGCTACAGAGAAAACTTTCATGAAAGGAACAATTAATCAATATGGCAAACTTTATAGTTGTCTTATTTTAAGAACTTGCCACAGCCATTCCAATCTTCAGCAACCACCACCCTGATCAGTCAGCAGCCGTCAATACGGAGGCAAGACCCTCCACCAGCAAAAAGATAACAACTTGGTGAAGGCTCAGATGATCGTTAGTATTTTTTAGCAATACAATATTTTAAAATTAAGGTGCCCACATGGTTTTTTTAAAAACAAAATGCTATTGCACACTTAATAGACTATAGTAGAGTATAATATAAACATGATTTTTATATGCATTGAGGAACAAGAAAAGGTCACTTATTCTATTGTGATATTCACTTATAATGGGGTTCGGAACTGAACACACAATATCCCCGAGGTAGGCCTGTATTTTATAGAATGATCCCAATTTGCATTTTTCTGATGTTTTCTGTATGGACACATTGGGTTTAATGGTTTCTGGGAAGAACACCACAGAGGTGAAGTCCTCTCCTCATCGCATCGTTTTGGGGGTCCGTGACATCGACACGACTTTCACAGGTGGTAATAACATTGATCATTTGGATGAGGTGGGTTCGTCCAGGTTTCTTCCCTGTGAAGTTACTATTTATCCCTTTCCATGCTTTATTCTTTGGAAGTGAGTCATTAAGTCCAGCCCACATGCAAGGAGAGGGGAATTAAGCTCCATCTCATGGCTGGTGCTGGAGCTATACATATTTGGAATTTATAAGAAAGATTTGTTTTTTCTTTCCCATTTATTTGTTTCTTCAATCATTTATTTACATCTATATGGACTCATAAATACATTATATTTTGGGTTATAATCTAATACTATGTTGTTTATTTTGTTGCTCAAAATGTTACAGCTTGGGCCGTTGGGAGCTCTTTCAGTTTGGTTTCTGCATCCCTTTAACATACCTTTTCTTCCTCCTCCTCCTTCTCTTCTTCCTTCTTCTTTTTGCACTTCCTTACGTTCCAGGCACTGTTGTAAGAACTTTGCATACATTAGTTCATTTAATACAACAACCCCATGAGATAGGTTCCTAATATTATCCCCATTTTACAGATGAGGAAATTGAGGTACAGAGATGGCTGTGTGTTATGAGTGCATGTGGTCGTAGGCGTGTTACAGAGAGCATGTGTGTGAGAGAAGCTGCCTGGTGTCTGAGGGTTTTCTGGTTCCCGATCCCTGCCCCTCCTGAAACCTGCCTACACTCTTCTTGGGCTCCAGGAGAAGTCTCTGTGTCTTTACAACACACCCTGTCTCCCTGGAGAGGTGGTTTGAGTGGATTCTGTGCATTCTGCCAAATAGACTTGCCCCCACCGTGGCTCATGGAATCTTCTTAAAGCCTGAAGGAAGCTCAGTCACCATGATTTTATAGACGACACATCTAAAGTGAAATGAGCATTGGTAGAAGGTCAGAAATCAGCCCACGGACTGCAAGTCCAGGGCCAGTCCCACAGGATTTAGCCATTTACTGGTTAGAGCTGTGCATGAGAGGAAGGAACTCATGGTTTAGGTGATGAGAGAGTTGAGTGTTGAAATAAAACTGCATGCCCAGTACAGTGGTGGCTCAATACATCCTCCGGGAATTGCTGGGAAAGGCTTCCCAGAACAGGGGCCATTTAAGCTAGGCCAACTGATGGGCATCACCAGGGATAGGTGGGTGGGAGAGGGACAGAGAACTCCAAGCAGGGGTCACTCAAGCACAGAGGAGGCATGCAGGCAAGAGTGGTGAGAGATGGGCCCACACTTCCTCTCTCTTAGAGAAGATGGTGGGAGAAATTCCATTACACATTGGTGGTAACATTTGCATGAGTTCACAGTTGATAACATGCTCATTCATATAAAACATGTGACTCCTCTGAACTCTATTCAGCACTAGCAAATGCAAGGAAAGTTAACTTTCTTGTTCTGCTTAACCCTGGGAAACTCCATTAACCATCAGGTAGAAGTTGTAGCTTTTTCAGATGATTGTTGAAAGAACAGGCTAGTTTCTGAAATGACACTTTCAGAAAGTATCTATGGCCAAAAAGGTCACATGAAGTGTTTGGCAACTTTGTAACATGCTGATTTTTATCTTTTACTTGCTTTAGCTAATCTCTTTTTGCAGGACCTTGGTGTACCCTGTTCCCAAAGCCACCCAAGTGAGTGTGAGGTCAGAGGTGCTCATCTGCCCCATTTGCTATTGGCGGGAGTAAGAGGCACTAATCGTGCTCTATGTGGCAGCTGACAAAATAAAGTCACTCTCAGACTCCTCCATATACCTAGCAGATGTAAGTGACATATCTTGGAGGGAATTGTGTATACTAATATGGACAAAAATAACATCATAATAGCTCACCTTTAAGCATTCAGTATGTGGCAGGCAATGTTCTAAGCACTTCACATTTATTAACTCAATTCTTATACACCTATGTAAGAGGAATACTAATAATAGCCTCAATTTACAGATGAGGAAACTGAGGCACAAAGAAGTTAAGTAACTTGTCAACATCATGCAGCTAGTAAGTGGCACTGTGGGTGTTTGACTCAAGGTCATCATAATTCACAACCTCCAATACTGCCTCTCCCATGTCTCTAATTCATGTGCTTTTGTTGTTGTTGTTGTTTGTTTGTTTGAGACAGAGTCTCATTCACTCTGTCCTTCAGGCTGGAGTGCAGTGGTGCAATCTTGACTCACTGCAACTTCCGTCTCCTGGGTTCAAGCAATTCTCCTGCTTCAGCCTCCTGAGTAGCTGGGATTACAGGTGCATGCCACCATGCCTGGCTAATTTTTGTATGTTTAGTAGAGACAGGGTTTTGCCATGTTGGCCAGGCTGGTCTCGAATTCCTGGCTTCAAGCAATCTACCCAGCATGGCCTCCCAAAGTGCTGGGATTACAGACATGAGCCACTGTGCCTGGCCTCTAATTCATGTTGATATGTGAATTTCTCAGGTAATTATCTCATGGGATATTATGTTTGCAGACACATTTTTTCTTCTCCCTATACTCCTGGAAACTTCAGAAGTATGGAATAGGCAGAGAAAACCAAACTCATCTGCTGTAACTCTTACTCCCAGATTATTGGAAATGCGATATAATGGAGAAATCTCTGCTCCTTCACAAATGGTTTGTGGGTCCCTCTATGGAGCCACCTACATTTTTTGAGAAGATACTGTCATAAGCTTGCTTTGGTGAGAAATCTGGGCTTCCCAAGGTGGCTCTGTGGTTTCACAGAAGCAGTGTGTGCATTGGGGTGGGGTGGGGTGGAGGATGGGGGGCAAGAGGGAGGCCTTTAGAGTGAAATGATGTGTGCTGTGCAGTGTAATCCCTCTTGCAACCTCCCCTCACCCAACCTTCAGTTAATCCTAACAAAGTTTTAAAATGCCAAAAATGATCGGATTTTTATGTGAAAACTGGTAAAAGGGAATAGTCATTGATACAGGGCCAAGACAGAACCAGACAGAATGGGCACAGGGAGGCCAATGTCTAGGTCCCAGAAGGATGTAAGTAAGAGAAAAAGCACGGGATTTCTAATTTTCTGTGATGCACACATATGGGTTATAAGTAATAATAATATAAAAGCTTAATTACAGAAAAAAGGCATGTAATTGGCACAAAGTCAGGAAATGACTGACAAAATCCCTGACCCTGGCCTCGCTGGGCTCTTGGTGTAAGAGTGTGGGCGCTTCCTGGGCCAGCTTCCACTGTCCTTGGATAAGCCACCCGAATTCTTCCATGGTTATGACCCCATGAGGGTCATGACCAAAGCCCCTCTCTCTGCGCCACTGCCCTTCCCCTCCATAATAACACCGTGGCTCTCCTAAATATAAATAGCCATTTCTCCAAGATGAAAGTCTCTTCTGGCTTCTCACCCTTGGGAGTCTCTTTCCTTGCCACCAAGCTACGTATGTGCCTCTTTCTTGGTGGTACCCACTGGGTCTCTCTGCCTACCTCCACCCCCGGTGACAGGCCCGTGGCTAAAAGTGTTAGCTGGCCTGCTGTTTCAGGCCTCCTTACCCTGCACTGCAATGACAAGGCATGAGCTTACAGCTCCTCCTCCCCAGCTGCCAGCCCTGCCCCACGTGCCCAGGCAGGGCCATTACCCTGGAGAGTGTCAGCCACTCACTCTGCCCTTCATTGCAAGACAGAAAAGAAGCTCTGTCTTGCAGTAACTTCCACTGCAGTGGGGGCCCGCATACTGCCCACTTCCCCGGATCTCCCAATACTGGTTGGTTATTCTCTGAAGTGGAAGAAGGAAAATGCTTTCGCTTACTTGTAAAGATGTGTTTAAAATTATATGTATTTCTAGATCTGCAAATTTATAACCTGATGAATAAGTTGAACATGTGGAAAACAAAATTAACAGACTGAAAACACAGTATAATTATGAAAATAGGCAGTTTTCAAGTGGGTGATTACCCACTCTCCAAGCTGACACAGGCAGCTGCAGCACCAAAACAGACAACAAACTCAGGCACTATTAAAGGAGCTTCTCACCCCAAACCCCCACACAGACCGTTTCCTCCATCCTTCCACATTTGTCAGCATGTTCCCGATGTTCCTAAAGCCAGGCCTCTGGGAGTTGCAGGGGTAGATATGCACCCAGAAGCTTCACTTGGGAATCGGAGTCATTCAACCTTTATGATCCTGCCTTATGTGAGGAAGATGGCACTACAAGACTGAAAGAGTGGGTATGATTGTTATTGCAGCTATCTCTGTTCCGACAAGAGAAGAGCAGAGCTTGTAATGATACAGCCTTTCCAACATTTGCAAGGGGATATCTTTGAGAAAAATGTCCCACCTGAGTTAAATTTCACACCACCGTGGCCATGAGGAGGGCTTGGGGGTTGCTTTTGGGCAACGTGGCTCAGGCTGGGAAACACCTTCTTCTCTCCTTTTCTCTCTGGCTCCTCCTTCTGTCTTCTCTGTGCCTTTGTCCTGCTTCCTCCGTTTTGTTTTTACCTCTTCTTTACCCTAGATTTGCCGATGGTACTCATAGCATTTATCTCCCTGCAGGTAGCACTCAGGGCACAAAAGCAGAATGGTTCTTGTTAGGATAGATGTGTATGGTACTTTCCTGGAGACAGGCAGGGAGGATGAGAGCAGAGGTCAAGAGCCAAGGCACTTGGGGTAAAGAAGAGCAAGGATAATTTCTATTCAGATGCTGCAAAAACGTTGAATAAAAAAGTAAATAAAAGGCCAGATCCCTTAAAGAATGAGGATTACCAGGGCAAAGCCGGGGAGTGGTGTTGGGGGTGGGGGAGTGACAGCTAATGTGTAATTGTAAGGATTTTGATCAAGGTAACTTTTGTATCAATTTGAACTTCATTCAGTAAAGAAAGAAGCTGAGTGCCATAGTTAGTGGCTGGATATGCTCTTCTGGTTGCAGAGGACATCCAACCTGGCCCCTTGCTTCTCAGGTATTGGAGGTAAATCTTTCTCCTGCAGAGAAAGCCACCCCCTTGGAAGCTGGGTCTCGAAGAAGCCAGGCCAGTTCTCCCAAGTTCTCCCAACAAGGGCCTCTCACTCCGTGCCAGCAACAAAGAAAGCATGTCTGAACCACAGTGTCCCAAGCACGGATTTTCTGTTGACCAAATCACTGAGGGCTGAAAGGCTCTCCTGCATATCTAATAAGGAAAAGCAGTCACAACAATATGCGCTGGTTAGGCTGTCCTGATGCCAGGAGCAGAGGGTCATTCATGCTACCTCAAGTAATGGGGAAGTTGCATCTATGATTCTAGGGAGAATTAGGGACTTAGTGACATGTGCAGGCCTCATGGACACTGAAATAAGATAAAAACAACCAGTTTCCAGTAGAACATGTGACCAGAGGTCCCTCAGAATCCATATTCACTCAGGGATGCAAGCCCTAGGGTTTTCTGGTCCTCACTTGAATGCTTTCCTGGCTCCAGGACTCTGTGCCATACTCCTTCTGTGTTCCTCTTTGTGCATCCTCTTGTTTCTCCTTTCTTTAGTAAGTAATTGATTCTCTCTACAAAATGGCAGTGTGCTTTTCTCAGAGCCAGAGCTCAGAGAGAGAGAGAGAGAGAGAGAGAGAGATAAAGAGAGCACTCCCAAGACAGAAACCACAGTTTTTTTTAAAAAAATCTAACCTCAGAAGTGATATATCATCACTTCTGCCACATTTTGTTGGTCACAGGGATTAACCTTGGTAAACTGTGGGTTTCACCTACTACAAGTATGTGAATATCAGGAGGCACATGTCATTGAAGGCCACCTTGGAGGCTAGCTGCCACATCATCTGTAGGTACTGGATATTTTCTGTTCGCTATACTTACCGTCTGGTAACTATTTCCATCCCCTTCCACATTTCCTCCTGTATCACAGGAGCTGCAAGCCTGGGAAATACATTTCTAAGACTCCCTTCCTAGCAGGGTTCTGGCTATGGTTTAGATTTGGCCAACGAGATGATATTTGGGAGGCGGAAGGAAGTGGAAGCCTCTCATCCTCCAGCATCAATGGCGGCTGACATACGGGTTTCAGTGGATGTGAGTTTAGTGATTCCCACACTCTGTGTCCCACTGACAATCACTGGCTTTGGGGTTGTGTGACAACATTGACTTCAGTAGTGACTTCCATAGCTTTCTGACCTCTCATTGGCAATAGCAGCTTCTTGAGCTCTGGATCTCAACTTGTGGCCATATGACCCAAAGAACCTCCTATTGGCAGCCCCCCTGACATTTGCTCTTTTAGTCCCTCTAACAGTTTTGAAAACACAAAATTCCCTGTATAAATTCTCTTTTTACTTGCATACCAAGAAAGGTTTTTGTTTTCTCAGTCTGGGAGAAATTAACAGTAGCTGAGTAGTTAAACATAGGGCTAGACTGCTTTTTCAAATTCTATCTCTACCACTTATTTGTTGTGTGGCATTGAACAAGTTACCTAACCTTTTTAAGCATTAGGTTTCTCATCTATAAAATTGGGAAAATAATAGCACCTACATCATAGGAATGTTATGAGGATAATGCAAAAAAAAATTTAGCTTGTGTCTGGTACATAGTAAGCACTTACTAAATATGCATTATTATTATTATTATTATTATTATTATTATTGCTGCTGGTAGAGTGAGATCCCAGATCTCTAACACCCATGTGAGACTGCATGAGGGTGCTTACTAGAAAGGCAAGAGGCAGCTTCAAACTGTTTGGCCTCCCCTCTAAATGGGATGTGGATGTGGTCATGAGAATTGAAAAGGAATGAGCATGCAGTTGGGAGTTCAATGGAAGTCAGCTTGGGAGTGCTCCTGCTGGAGGCGAGCCAGGGAGAGTACCTGGCAGGCCAGGTCGGGGCAAGGCCAGGCTGGTGCAGCAGAATGACCCATTGCAGCAGGCAGGTCTGACCCCTTAAATATATTATCACACGCTTTCACATGCTTAGACTATTTAAAAACCACTAGATAGGCTGATGGAATCAGCCTATCTACCAATGGCTGGGAAATCCAGCAAGATGTGGGCAAGATAGGGCTTCCTCTGTTAGGTTCAAAAGATTGTTCAGCCCAAGATTGAGAGAGACATAGACAGGACCCAGATACTTCCTCCAAATCCAAAAGCCAAGATAAAGTACCTGAGCCCTCAGGAGGGAAACAATTCAGGTTACTTCCATAAATAAGACGTCCAGTGGACCTTTCAAATTTGACAGTGAGGCTGGGAATATCTTTATCTCATGAAGTGCAGGAAGGACAAATGGCCTGCCTAAGGTCTCACAGCCCCCTTGGGCAGGTTTCCTCACCCCTATTCTAGCACATTCTCTTCTTCTTAAACATGGCAGCATAGAGGTGGCTGTACTAAAGTGGGGAAATGTCTCACTTTTGGTGAGTCTTCAGTTACCTGGCTCTTTGCTAAAAGAGCAAGGGAAGACTGAACTTGTCCCTTAATTTTTGAGATTTTCATTGTGTTAGAGCACAAAAATGCAAGAAAGACTAATTTCAGGACAAGCATCCTAATTTTTACCATTTGTACTTTGTAGAGAGAGCTATCAAGTTCCAGATAAAAGGGATATAATTGTAATAATAAAAGGCACAAGAAATTCTTCACCTGGCATCTAAGTATCCCTAGGGGTTTTGTGAATCGCTCTGAAGTTATATAAGAAACTGTGTTTATGTGAGACTGAGGGCTAACAGCTTTCAATGTATTCACAAGAGAATCCATGACCCAAAAAAGTTTAAGAAGCATTGCTACTGAGTTTCACACCCCTTCAGCATTGGCTGGGCTAGTGTATCCACTCATTAAGCAGACATTTATGGAAACTACTTGACAACCTCAAAGGCATTGAAAGCTCAGCATATCTAAAATCGGCTCTTCCCATGCAAACCTGGTTCTCTTCTGGTGTTCACTACATCAGTAAGTGCTACCATCATCCAGCAGCTCTGAAAGTCAGCAGCCTGGGAGTCATCCTTGGTACCTCCCTTTCCTCAGTCCCAATATTTAATCCATCAGCAAATCCCATTGATTTTGCCTCCCAACTTTCTCTCACACTTATACATGGCTCCATCCCTACTGCCCATAGATGGTCCAAGAGGCCATCGACTTCTGCCCGGCCTCCCGCCAATCTCCCTGGACCCATTCTGGCTGTTCCCCAGCCCACTTTCTACACTGCAGCCAGAGAAGTGACCTCTTGGAAATGAAACTCCAATCATGGCCCCAGTAACAACCTTCCTGTTCCTAGACCTTGCTGAAAACCTTTCTATTGATTTTCAGAGTGAATGAATCCAGAACTTCTTTTCAAGGCTGAGAAATAAAAGATTCACACTCTATCCTATGATGAGAGCTTGAATTGTGATCCAGGTGCACTGGGGAAAGCCACACTGGCCTTCATTCACTCCCTAAAACCCACTGTGCTGCCTTCTGCCCACGGCATTTGCACAGGCTGTTCCTTCTGTCTGAGATGCTCTTTTCCTCCCTCTTTACCTGGTTTATTTTGATCTATCTTGCTCATTTCAGCTGTAACATCACCTCCTCAAGAAAGACTTCCAGGATCACTCCCTAGACCAGGCACCACAGTCCTACAGTTAGTGCTTGTGCTTTTCTTTCATAGGTTTTGTTTTGTTTTGTTTTGTTTTGTTTTGTTTTGTTTTTAGATGGAGTCTCACTCTTTCGCCCAGGCTGGAGGCTGGAGTGCAGTGGCGCAATCTCGGCTCACTGCAACCTCCGCCTCCCAAGTAGCTGGGATTACAGGTGCATGCCACCATGCCCGGCTATATATATTTTATTATTTTTGGTAAAGATGGTGTTTCACCATGTTGGCCAGGCTGGTCTCGAACTCCTGACCTCAAGTGATCCGCCCACCTTGGCCTCCCAAAGTGCTGGGATTACAGGCGTGAGCCACCATGCCCAGGCATTAGTATGGTTTGTAACAACATATGTAGGTGACTATTTAGTTAATATCTGAATTTCTGTCTTTGTTATAAGCAAATCATGTGTCCTCAGAGCCTAGAATGATGTTTGCCTCATTTTAGGTAGTCACTAAATATTTTCTGAACAAATGGATAAGTAATGAATGAATTGGGAAGATAAATGAGACTGTGCATGTGATGTTCTTAGTACAGTATCTGCATATAGTAAGCACCAACATGGTACCTATTTTTAATTCTGGAAGAAGTAAGTATTAATTCTGAGAAGTTATAGAATTAACTTCTAACTTCTAAGCATTTTTTTCTGTTATTAAAAGAAAAATTCCTGTGCTCAGATTCTAAGATAGTCACAGATATTCTTCCCACTGGCAAACGTGCAGCACCTTCTTGGGGGCTTCCTGAGTCGTCTCAAGCCCACTTAACACACTTCCTTTCTTGGAGAAGTGTAGTACTGTGGCAAGTTTTCACTTGCCAATCTCAGTTGTTTTCCAGAAAATGCTGCCTCTCCACTTTTCAGGTAAGCCTGTTATTGCCATCTTGTAGAACAGTCACAGGCAATCTCCATGCAGGGCAGGCACTGAGAGACCTCGTAAATTAGTCTGACATATAGCACTTAGAATGTGCATGATTAAGTGACTAGTGTTTTCTTTTCCAGAATGTTTATGTGCCTTTTCATAAAATCAAAAGCAAGCTTGTAATAATATATTAATGCCTCATATTTTAGTATTTCCTAGTATCTGTAAAGTAACAAAGTTTTATTTAAGCTTTTTATCATGGAGGATTTTAATCATATACTAAAGTAGTACTATCCCTCACCCCCACACTCACACCCATAGGCCCATCACCCAGCTTCTATAATTATCAACTCCTGGCCAATCTTGTTTCATGCATAATCCCTATGACCCTTTCTCCTCACTGGATTATTTTAAAGCAAATTCCAGCATCTTTTTACTGATTTGTAAATATTTCAGCATCTTTGAAAGTAATAGACCTTTATTAAAGAGCACAATCATCATAAGCAAAAGATTAACAAAAATTCCTTAATAATATTTAATATACAGTCAGTATACACATTTTCCCAATTTTCTCAATATTGATTTATATATTATTTATTATGGTTTGTTTGAACCATGATTGAAACAAGGTCCACACATTGCAATTGATTGATATGTCTCTCAAACCTTTCCAATCTATACATTTTCATTCCCCTTCTGTCTACTCTTTTCTCTACCATGTATTTCCTAAAGAAAACTTTATCCTGTAGGCTTTCCCATAGTTTGCTGAAGAGTTTTAATATTCTTCCTCAAATGGTATTAAGTAATTTAGTAAATAAAAGGGGGAATCACAATGTTCTATAGCTATTTTAATTCCAGTTTCTTTGGTTTTTTAAAAACCTGTTTCATAATGTCTTAATTAACTTTTTTTGAGTTGTAAGGGACAGGAAGTTGGAGGCTGCCCAAACTCCTTGTTTCACAAGTGTAAAAATTAATGCCTTGGTGTGACAGTCATGAAACCATCCAGCAAGCTACTAAGGGCTCTTCACGTCTGTCTCCAGATCTGACTTCTTTGCTTCTTTCTTTTTCACTGCCCTTACTATTCTATTCAACATCTATCAAACTGGGATCTTTCTTTCTTTCTTTTTTTTTCTTTCTCTTTCTTTCTTTCTTTTTGATCAATCCTTCCTTTCTCTCTCTTTCTTTCTTTCTTCTTTCTTTTCTCTTTCTCTCTTTCTTTCTTCCTTTTCTCTCTTTCTCTTTTTCTCTCTTTCTTTCTGACAGAGTCTATCTTCGTCACCCAGGCTAGAGTGCAGTGGCAAGATCTCAGCTCACTGCAACCTCCGCCTCCCGAGTTCAAGTGATTCTTCTGTCTCAGCCTCCCAAATAGCTAACATTACAGGTGCTCACCATCATGCCCAGGTGATTTTTGTATTTTTAGTAGACAGGTTTTCACCATGTTGGTCAGGCTGGTCTTGAACTCTTGACCTCAGGTGATCTGTCCGCCTTGGGCTTCCAAAGTGCTGGGATTACAGGAGTGAGCTACTGTGCCTGGCCTAGTTTGCATTTTCACAGTTTACTTATATCAGGATGGTTGATGTTTCTAGTGATGATCCAAGAGACCAAAAGGCACGATTGTGTTTAGTGTTAGATTCATCCCATCACATTCCAACTCCTGAAAACTGGTCATTCTTGCAAGCTACACATGGTAACACTTCCTAACCTCATCTCAGTCTCAGTCTCAGTCTCATTCTAAACCGGACCAGTTTAGGAGGTATTTTTAGAAGGATTTTGCACACCTTCTCTGCTGTCTGTCTGCCTTTTTTTCTCAGTGGAACTCATAATATCTCTTATTTTAGGCAGGCAATACTTTATTCCCTCATGTTGCAAGTCCTTAATCAGAACTTTTAGAAAGACATTTAATCAGGCAGTGATAGATCAGGGTGAAGAAAGCATCAAACTGCAGCATCTGCACTTTTAGAACCGCACCTTAATACCTCAGGAATTAAGAGTTTCCCAGCTTTGCTCATAGGCACTGCCAGGGCCGCATTTCTCTTTCCTGCCACCTCCATCTCTGTGCCCATTAGTCTCTGTCTCCAGCCCTTCTAAGCTCCCATTACTGAAATTTTCTGAGGCAGTATCTGGTATGTAAAAATCTCTTAATATTTAAAAAGAAGTCGAGAGCACAGACTAACACTTTGACTCCTTTATGACTATGTTGTCATTTTTTTTGGTAAACTTTCAGACTACTGCTCAGACCTGTCTTTCCTGATCTCTCATGGGCTTTGCCCCTTTCAGGAAAAATAAAAATAAAAACAACTCAACATATATTGCTTTGCAACAGTATTCCCTGTGGAGGTGATCTCAGAAATCTAGTATCTTATTCCTTTACCAGAATAGATTAGAGAGAGTATGCCAATCAATCAATAGTTATTAAAAACATAATTTTTATCCAGCACTGCAGTCAAAACTGTTGGTTTACAAGCAAATAAAAAGTATGGTCTCTGCTCCCAAGTTATGGAAGGGAACATGATTTAGGACCTAAGTTTAGAAACCACTTACTATTTAACTTTGGGCTTGGTTAGTGTCTCCTAGCCTTAGTTTCCCTGTCTGCAAAACGAGGGTAATAATCCTAAAGTTTCATGGGATTTTAGTAAGGATTTAATGAAAGAGTAAACAAAAGAGTATTACATGGTGCCAGATACATAGTAAGTGCTCAATAAATGTAGCTAGCATTATTGTATACTATTTACAGTAATAAAAATTATATTTAAGGTAGATTATGTTTTCATAATGAGTGGTTTAGATTTAATAGGGCTGGGAACATTCAGCAAGACATTTAGTGTTCTGGAACAGGGGTATTAAGGAATAATGTTTTAGAAATACTGGTTTAGGTATCTTAAGCTGGGACAGATGTGAGAGACAGAGAAGCCAACTAGGAGTGTGTTAAGGGGAACTTGAGTGTGGTGCAAACAAGATGGACTTAAGCTGGGTTGGAGGGAAGAAGAGTAAAGGGGGACTCTATTAAAATTGTCCAAAGGAGACAAAAGGACTTCGTGTCCATTTTGATTTGGGGAAAGAGAAGAGCCCACACTGCCTCTCATACTTGCTAAACTGGGTGAAGGCAAAAGAGCTGTCCATGGTAGCAATCTGGTCTTTTAATAATTGTGTGGATTTCTGTAGGAGATATGATGACATTTGCTTTGCAGTTGTTGAGTCCAGATTAAAACTGCTTATTTACCTATTTAATGTCTTACCTAGTGAGCTATAAGTGTCATGAGGACAGAGTCACCTCAGCATCTTCAGCACTGAGCACAAAACCAGGTGCCCAGTGAATGCTCAGTAAATATTCATTGAATTGAATTATTGAATTGTATGGAGTTTATGGCAATGGCTGGAAGTCAAGTGAAGCTGGAGGCAGCTGGAGATATGGATTCCCTGGGAGTCATTCCTTTTAAAAAGTGATACTGAAAGGTACATAAAAGGATGATCACACTTGAGAGTAAATAGAAAGGATAAAACAAGAAAAAGAGGACAACTTTAGAGCCATTTCCACTCTGAGAGTAAAAGGAAATAAAGGGATTGTATCAGTCAGGTCATGTTATGCCATACTAAAAACAATTTCAAAATCTTTGTGGTTAAACATCACAAAAGCTTATTTCTCACCCACAAAACATGTCCAACACAGGTTGGCAAGGCACTCTGCTTAATGTAGTCACTCAGGGACCCTTCTTGGCACAAAACTGCTGCTTCATCTTATCCTATATTACCTGAGTTATCCATGTGTGATTCTTCTATTTTTTTCCAGTATCAACTACTAGCTCTTTATTATGAAGCTACATTCAAACTCTTGAAGAGAGAAAATCTTATTGAACCAGGAAGTCACCATCCTTCTTATTGGACTGTGGACCACTGTCTGGCCTATTGTTTGTCTGCCTGTGAATCAGGCAATGTCTTCTTCTCTAATTATCTGTGGCCAAGGAAAGGGAGTTGCACTGAATGAAATGACAGTCCAAAGAATTTACTGGAATTGCCTTCTCAGAGTGGTAGATCTATCCACAAGAGGTTTTTCCTGAAGCAGCTTCATTTTCCAAAGAGAGGGGTCAGTGCTGAAGTGAGAGTCCAGTGCTTTATTATTGGGGGAGCTTTATCTATTTTTAAATCAAAATTTCAATTCATTAAAATGCATAGACCCAGTCTTATTTTTCTCTTTTTCTTCAATTCCACTTTCAAAATTGAATAGAAAGAGAAAATAAGAGTAGCTCTCTAAAGCTTATATCAGATTGTGGGCACAATCATTGTAGTGGAAGTTTGCAGGCTAAAGAGAGAATAAATTATTCCCCAGAGAGGTTAATGCTGAACAATTTTCTTTTTGATTAATTGAGAATAAGTAAAAAAAAAAATATTTAGAAGGAGCTTCCAGATGGCTGACTAGAAGCATATCATGTTCATCTCCTCCACTTAGAAGAGCTGAAATAGTGTATAGAAAAATCACACTTCAAATACGTTTTCTAAGATAGAACACTGGAATTCAAAGAACAGTGAAAGAAAACACCAAAAACAAGGAAGTAGAAGGAAGAGAGGCAGCCTGCTTGGTCAGGATTGGCTGGGCACCAGGAGTATCTTTCCAACGTGGGGAAAGGGTAAGTAAGAGACTACCAGCGGCCCATATCCCAAACATGGAATCATGCAATCCTGGCCACAGGAGAGCCCCTTGACTCTCCAGGCCCTGAAACTAACATAGGGAGCTTCCAGGAGATCATGAGATACAACTGCTCCAGGGAGAGAACTCGTGCTGGGATCTGTACACTTTCTGAGACCAAAGTGGCTACAGCAAGGTGCCATTTTCAGTCCTAGCCTTTGGCAGACTGCATGCTGTCCTGGGGCCCAGTGGTGCTGGGACTGAGGTGTCAGGCATACTTGGGCTGTTGCTGCTGGGGTGCATGTTGGGAGCAGGCTCCCATAGCTGGGGCTGAGAAGCAAGTGAGGTGTGAGCTGTAGCTGTTAGTGCTTGGATGTGAGCCACTACCAGTTCTGAGACTGTGATCTGAGCAGGGCAGAGGTTGCTGCTGGGACTTAGTCACAAGCTAGATAGGAGCTCCTGCAGCTGGGGCTGAGGCACGAGCTAGGTGCAGGTTATCACCACCAGGGATGGGTGAGCCCTGGGAAGACTGGTGTATGAGAGGGATGCAGGTTCACTACCCCTTGCCGAGGCTGTCACCACTGAGGCAGGCTTCACCCTCTTCAGTGACAGGATCTCAGTGCAACTGCTACAGCCCCTCACCAAAACACTTTTCTTGGGACCTGAGGAACACCCCACTCATTTCACCACAGCTGGTGCCTTCTCTCACTCATGAGGTGCCTGAGCACAAGTCCTCCAAGCCCAGCTTCATTTCTCCCGCATCTCTGAGACTGAGCACAGAGCCCAATATACTGGGGATTGCCCCAACCAATCTACCACTTTAGATATCTAAGCACCTCCCACAGATGCCTGAGATTGGGCCTAAACTCCCAGCTACTACCATCTCAGCTGGTATCTGTCTGCAAGCACCAACCACCTGCAGGCCTGGAGACTGGCCCACCTAGCCCATCACAGCCACTGCCAACATCAACACACACTGCTTGGGACCCAGAGAATCATCCCATCACTGCCACTGTCATTACCCATGCCACATCAGCTGCCTGGGGGCCCCAAAACCCATCCACCCACCTGGTTCACAGCTGCCACTACCAGCAACACAGAAAGCCATCTGGGGTCCCAAGAATTGGTCCACTGGTAACCTCCAATGCTGATGCCAGCATACTCTGCTCTGGGGCATAAGGATAGGCATGCTCAGCTCACCATTGCCACCACAGGGACCTGAAGACTGACTCAATTAGCATCCTGGTCCCCAACACAATTTTACCACAGCTTCCATTAATAACTGCACCACCCTAACCCACCAGGAAGTCACAGATACCACTGACACTATTTACAGCCTAAGAAATCATACAGAGATTACGTTACTGCATGCATCCAGAATCAAATCTATAGTGTGCAATACTTGCAGCAATACTATAGATATGTCTTCCGGAGAAGGTCCTCCCCACAAAAGTAAATTCAAAACTCGGAAGTAGCAACTGTTACACCAGATGTGCAGAAATCATGGTGAGGACACAGGAAACATGAAAAAGCAAGGAAATATGATGCCTCCAAATTTACACAATAATAAACTCTAATCAAAAAGAAACTTTTAAAACATCAGGTAAAGAATGAAAAATATTGGTTTTAAAGAAGCTCAGTAAGATTCAAAAGAATCATGAAAAACAATAAAAAGAAATAAGAAAAAAAATCAGGATATGAATGAGAAACTTATCAAAGAGAAATATATTTTTAAAAATAACCAAATAGAAATTGTGGAACTGAAGAACTAATTGAAGGAAATACAAAATGAATTTGAAAGCTTCAACAATAGACTAGATCAAGCAGAGGAAAGAATCTCAGAACTTAAAAACAAGTCTTTTGAAATAATCCAGTCAGACAAAAATAAAAGGAAAAAAGAGAATGAGCAAAGCCTTCATGATATTTGGGACAAGATAAAGCAGCTGAACATTCAAATTATTGGTATCCTTGAGGATGAAAAAAGAACAAAAGGATTAGAAAACCTATTTAATAAAATAATAAGTGAAAACTTCCCAAGTATAATAAAAGATTTAAACATCTAGGTATAGGAGGCTCAGCAGTCCTCAGGCAGCTACAATGCAAAAAAGTATTCTCCATGGAATATTATAATCAGGCTATCAAAAGTCAAAGGTATTGAGGAGCAAATCCTAGTAACAGCAAGGGAAAAGCATGTAATCATGTACAAAAGAAACCCTATCAGATTAGCAGTGGGTTTCTCAGCAGAAACTACAAGTCAGAAGAGAATGGGATGATATATTCAAATTGCGGGAAGAAAAATCTGGTAGCCAAGAATACTATGTTTACCCAAATTCCTTTTATAAAGGAAAAAGAAATAAAGTCTTTCCCAGACAAGGAAATGCTGAGAAAATTCATTACCACTAGAAAGGCCCTACAAGAAATGTTCAAGGGAATCCTAAACCTGGAAGCAAAAGCATGACACTTACCATCATGAAAATACACAAAAACTCATTGGCAAAACAAACACACAAAGGAAGGAGAGAAAGAGTTCAAATGGTATCACCACAGAAATCCACCAAACCATAACAACGAACAATGAGAAAGAAAGTAAGAATAATGTATAAAAAAAGAAAACAATTAACAAAATGACAGGAACATAGACTTGCACATCAATAATAACCTTGAACATACATGGATTAAATTCTCCACTTAAAATATACAGAATGGCTGAAGAGATAAAACAAATATGATCCAACTACATGCTGCTTACAAAAATCTCATCTTATCAGTAAAGATGCATATAGACAAAGTTAAAGGCTAGAAAAGATGTTCCATGCAAATGGAATCCAAAAGCAAAGACAGGAGTAGTTATGCTTATATCGGATAATACAGACATTAAGTCAAAAACAGTAAAAAAGCGACAAAAAATGTCATCATATAATGATAAAGGGATTAATCCAGCAAGAAGATATAACAATTCAAAATATATATATCAACTCAACATTGGAGCACCCAGTTTGTAAAGCAAATATTATCAGATCTAAAGAGAGAGATAGACTGCAATGCAGTAAAAGTGGGGGACTCTAATACCCCACTCTCAGCATTAGACAGATCACCTAGACAGAAAAATCAACAACAACAAAATCAGATTTCAACTGGACTTTAGACCAAATGGACCTGACAGACATTTGTTTACAGAACATTCTATTACACAATTGCAAAATACATATTCTATTCACCAGCACATGGAACAGTCTCCAAGACAGACCATATATTAGGTCACAAAACACATCTCAACAAATTTTTAAAAGTCAAAATTATTAATACATCAAGTATCTTTTCAGACTAGAAAAAACTAGAAATCAGTAACAAGAGGAACTTGGGAAACTACAGCTACATAGAAGTTAAACAGCATGCCACTGAATGACCATTGTGTCAATGAAAAAATTAAGATAGAAATAAAAAAATGTACTGAAAAATGAAAATGGAAACCCCATTTCAAAACCTGAGATACAGAAGAAAGAGTACTAAGAGGAAGTTTATAGCAATAAACACCTACACCAAAAAAGTAGAAGATTACAAATTAACAATATAACAATATATCTCAAGGAGCTAGAAAAGTAAGAATAATCCAAACCTAAAATTAGCAGAAGAAAAGAAAGAATAAAGATCAGAGCAGAGTGAAATAAGATAGAGAAAAAAAACCCCAACAATACAAAGAATCAATGAAACAATAAGTTAGTTATTCGAAAAGATAAATGAAATTGATAAACTGCTTGCTAGACTAATCAAGAAGAGAGAAGACTCAAACAAACAAAATCAGAAATGAAAAAGGAGACATTACAACTCATACCACAGAAATACAAAAGATCATCAGAGACTATTATGAACAAGTATACACTGACAAACTGTAAGACCTAGAGGAAATGTATAAATTCCTAAAAACATACAATCTACCAAGATTGAATCAAAAAGAAATAGAAAACCTGAACAGATTAATAATGAATGTGAGATTAAATCTGTAATAAAAAGTTTCTCATCAAAGAAAAGATCAGGACCAGATGGATTCACAGCCAAATTCTATGAAATGTACAAAGAAGAACTAAAACAATCTTCCTGAAACTATTCAAAAAAAATCAAAGAAGAGGGAATTTTCCCTAGCTTGTTCTATAAGGCCAGCATTACTCCAATACCAAAAGCAGACAAGGTCACAAAAACAACAAAAAGCTACAGGCCAATATCCCTGATGAACATAGACATAAAAATCCTCAAGAAAATACTAGTGAACTGAATCTGACAGCACATAAAAAAGATAATACACCGCAACCAAGTGGGTTTTATTCCAGGGATACAAAAATGGTTCAACATGTACAAATCAATAAGTGTAATTCATCACATAAACTGAATTTAAAACAAAAACCATATGATAATCTCAATAAATACAGAAAAAGCATTTGATTAAATTCAGCATCCCTTCATGATAAAAACCCTCAACAACCTGGGCATTGGAGGAGCACATCTCAAAATAATAAAAGCTGTATGCAACAAACCCACAGCCAACATCATACTGAATGGCGGAAATGTTGAAATCATTCTCTGTAAGAGCTAGAACAATACAGGGGTGTCCTCTCTCACCACTTCTATTCAACATAGTCCTAGAAGTCACTGCCAAAGCAATCAGGCAAGAGAAAGGAATAAAAGACATGCAAATCAGGAAAGAGGAAGTTAAATTATCTCTTTGTTGATGACATGATCTTATATCTAGAAAACCCTAAATATTCTTTCAAAAGACTCCTAGACATGATAAATGACTTCAACGAAGTTTCAGGACACAAAATTAATGTACAAAAATTATTTGCATTTCCATATATCAACAATGCTTAAGCTGAGAACTAAATCAAGAACTCAATTCCATTACAATACACACACACACACACACACACACACATACACATACACACACACCTGAGAATACATTTAACCAAGGAGTTGTAAGACCTCTACAAGAAGAACTATAAAACACTGGTGAAAGAAATTGTAAATGACATAAACAAATGGAAAAATATCTCATGTTCACAAATAGGAAGAATCAATATTAAAATGACTATATTGCCAAAAGCAATCTACAGATTCAGTGCAATTTCTATCAAATTACCAATGCCATTTTTTACAGAATTAGAAAAACAATTCTAAAATTCATATGGAACCAAAAAGAGCCCTAATAGTCAAAATAAATCTTGAGCAAAAAGAACAAAGCTGGAGGCATCATGTGACCTGACTTCAAAATATATTACAAGTCCAAGCATACTGACTTACTCCTGTAATCCCAGTGCTTTGGGAGGATAATGTGCAAGGAACACTTGAGGCCAGGCATTTGAGAGCAGGCTTGGCAACATGGCGAGACCCCCATCTCTATAAAAAATTCCAAGAATTAGCCAGGCATGGTGATGCATTTCCACAGTCCTAGCTACTTTGGAAGCTCAGGCATGAGGATTGCTTAAGCCCAGGAATTCAAGGCAACAGTGAGCTATGATCACACCACTGAACTCTATCCTCTAGCATGGGCAACAGAGCAAAACCCTATCTCTAAATATATATATACACACACATACAATAAAAATAAAACTAAGCTATAGTAACCAAGGCAGCATGGTATTGGTAGAAAAGCAGATAAGTAGACCAACGGAACAGAATAGAGATCCCAGAAATAAAGCCACGTATTTATAGCCAACAGATCTTTGACAGAGCTGACAATAAAATACAGTGGGGGAAAAGATATCCTCTTCAATAAATGGTGCTGTGAAAATTGAATATCCATATGCAGAAGAATGCAACTGGACCCCTATTTCTCACCGTATACAAAAATCAACTAAAAATAGATTAAAGGCTTAAATGTAAGACCAGAAACTATAATAATACTAGAAGAAAACCTTAAGAAAACTCTCCTGGACATTGATCTAGGCAAAGAATATATGACTAAGCAATCAAAGCAGAGGCAACAAAAACAAAAATGGCCAATGAGACTTAATTAAACTAAAAAGTTTCTGCACAGCAAAAGAAATAATCAACATAGTGAATTGGTAACCTATTGAATGGGAGAAAATATTTGCAAACTATTCATCTGACTGGGGACTAACATCTAGAATATCCAAGGAACTCAAACAGTAAACAGGAAAACCCAAATAATCCCATTAAAAAGTGGATAAAGGACATGAATAGACATTTCTCAGGAGAAGACATACAAATGGCCAACAGGTATATGAAAGAATGCTGTACATCACTAATTATCAGGGAAATGCAAATCAAAACCACAATATCATTTTAACCTAGTCAGATTGGCTATTATCAAAAAGACAAAAAATAACAGATATTGGGTTGGCGAGGCATGATGGCCAAATAGGAAGAGCTCCGGTCTGCAGTTCCTAGTGAGACCAAGGCAGAAGGTGGGTGATTTCTGCATTCCCAACTGAGGTACCCAGTTCATCTCACTGGGACTTGTTAGGCAGTGGGTTCAGCCCATGGAGGGTGAGCAGAAGCAGGGTGGGGCGTCATCTCACCTGGGAAGTGCAAAGAGCTGGGAGACATCCTTCCCCTAGCCAAGGGAAGCCATGAGGGACTGTGCTACTTGGCCTGGATACTATGCTTTTCCCACGGTTTTTGCAATCTGCAGATGAGGAGATACCCTCATGTGCCTACACCACCAGAGCACTGGGTTTCAAGCACAAAACAGGGCGGCTGTTTGGGCAGACACTGAGTTAGCAGCAGCAGTTTTTTTTCATACCCCAGTGACGCCTGGAACCCCAGCAAGACAGAACCGTTCACTCACCTGGAAAGGGGGCTGAAGACAGGGAGCCAAGTGGTCTCGCTCAGTGGATCCCAATTCCACGGAGCCCAGCAAGCTAAGAACCACTGGCTTGAAATTCTAACTGCCAGCACAGCAGTCTGAAGTCGACCAGGGATGATCAAGCTTTGTGTGTGGGGGGGGCACATCCGCCATTACTGAGGCTTGAGTAGACGGTTTTCCCCTAACAGTGCTAAAGAAGCCTGGAAGTTCAGACTGGGTGGAACTCAACACAGTGCGACAAAGTGGCTGTGGCCAGACTCCCTGTCTAGATTCCTCTTCACTGGGCAGAGCAACTCTGAAAGAAAGGCAACAGTCCCAGTCAGGGGCTTATAGATAAAACTCCCATCTTCCTGTGAGAGAGCACCTGGGGGAAGGGGTGGCTGTGGGCACAGTTTCAGCAGATTTAAACTTTCTTGCCTGCCAGCTCTGAAGAGAGCAGCTGACCTGTCAAGGGGGATTCTCCCAGCACAGTGCTTGAGCTCTGATAAGAGACAGATTGCCTCCTCAAGTGGGTCCCTGACCCCCCATGCCTCCTGACTGGGAGAGACCTCCCAACAGGGGTCGACAGAAACCTCATATAAAAGAGCTCTGGCTGGCATCAGGCCAGTGCCCCTCTGGGATGAAGCTTCCAGAGGAAGGAGCAGGCAGCAATCTTTGCTCTTCTGCAGCCTCCACTGGTGATACCCAGGCTAACAGGGTCTGGAGTGGGCCTCCAGCAAACTGCAGCAGACCTGCAGAAGAGGGGCCTGACTGTTAGAAGAAAAACTAACAGAAAAAAACATCAACATCAACAAACAGGACCCCCACACAAAAACCCCATCCAAACGTCATCAGCCTCAAAGACAAAAGGTAGATAAATCCACAAAGATGAGGAAAAACCAGCACAAAAAGGCTGAAAATTCCAAAAACCAGAATGCCTCTTCTCCAAATGATTGCAACTCCCCTCCAGAAAGGACACAAAACTGGACAAAGATTGAGTTTGATGAATTGACAGAAGTAGGCTTCAGAAGGTGGGTAATAACAAACTCCTCTAAGCTAAAGGACCATGTTCTAACCCAATGCAAGGAAGCTAAGAACCTTTATAAAAGGTTATAAGAACTGCTAACTAGAATAACCAGTTTAGACAGGAACATAAATAACCTGATGGAGCTGAAAAACACAGCATGAGAACTTCGTGAAACATACACAAGTATCAATAGCCAAATCGATCAAGCAGAAAAAAGGATATCAGAGATTGAAGATCAACTTACTGAAATGAGGCATGAAGACAAGATTAGAGAAAAAAGAATGAAAAGGAAAAAAGCCTCCAAGAAATATGGGGCTATGTGAAAAGACCAAGCCTACAATTGATTGGTGTACCTGACAGTGACAGGGAGAATGAAACCAAGTTAGAAACACACTTCAGTATATTATCCAGGAGAACTTCCCCAATCCAGCAAGACAGACCAACATTCAAATTCAGGAAATTCAGAGAACACTGCTAAGATACTCCTCAAGAAGAGCAACCCCAAGACAGATAATCATCAGATTCTCCAAAGTTGAAATGAAGGAAAAAATGCTAAGGGCAGCCAGAGAGAAAGGTCAGGTTACCTGCAAAGGGAAGCCCATCAAGCAGTGGATCTCTCTGCAGAACCCCTACAAGCCAGAAGAGTAGGGCCAAATATTCAACATTCTTAAAAGAATGTTCAACCCAGAATTTCATATCCAGCCAAACTAAGCTCCATAAGCGAAGGAGAAATAAAATTCTTTCCAGACAAGCAAATGCTGAGGGATTTTGTCAGCACCAGGCCTGCATTACAAGTGCTCCTGAAGGAAGCACTAAATATGGAAAGGAAAAACCAGCACTAGCCACTGCAAAAACACACCAAAATATAAAGACAAATGACACTATGAAGAAACTGCATCAACTAATGTGCAAAATAACCAGCTAGCATCATGATGACAAGATCAAATTCACACTTAACAATATTGACCTTAAATGTAAATGGGTGGGCTAAATGCCCCAATTAAAGGACATAGACTGGCAAATTGGATAAAGAGTCAAGACTCATCAGTGTCCTGTATTCAGGATACCCGTCTCAAGTACAAAGACACACGTAGGCTCGAAATAAAGGGATGGAGGAATATTTACCAAGCAAACGGAAAGCAAAAAAAAAAAAAAAAAGCAGGGATTGCAATTCTAGGGTCTGATAAAAACAGATGTTAAACCAACAAAGATCAATAAAGACCAAGAAGGGCATTACATAATGGTAAAGGGATTGAGGCAACAAAAAGAGCTAACTATCCTAAATATAGGAGTACTCAGATTTATAAAACAAGTTATTAGAGACCTACAAGGAGACTTAGACTCCCACACAATAATTGTGAGAGACTTTAACACCCCACTGTCAATGTTAGACAGATCAACAAGACAGAAAATTAACAAGGATATTCAGGACTTGAACTCAACTCTGGACCAAGCAGACTTAATAGACATCTACAGAACTCTCCACTCCAAATCAACACAATATACATTCTTCTCAGCACCAAACATGCAGAAGAGGGGCCTGTGTAGCACTTATTCTAAAATCGACCACATAATTCTGCTCCTCAGCAAATGCAAAAGAGCGAAAATAATAACAAACAGTCCCTCAGACCACAGTGCACTCAAATTAGAACTCAGGGTTAAGAAACTCATTCAAAACTGCAAAACTACATGGAAATTGAACAACCTGCTACTGAATGACTACTGGGTAAATAACAAAATTAAGGCAGAAATAAATAAGTTCTTTGAAACCAATGACAACAAAGAGACAATGTACCAGAATCTCTGGGACACAACTGAAGCAGTGTTAAGAGGGAAATTTATTGCACTAAATGCCCACATCAGAAAGCTGGAAAGATCTGAAATCGACACCCAAACATCACAACTAAAAGAACTAGAGAAGCGAGAGCAAACAAATTCAAAAGCTAGCAGAAAAGAAGAAATAACTAAGATCAGAGCAGAACTGAAGGAGGTAGAGATACAAAAAAACCCTCCCAAAAAATCAGTGAATCCAGGAGATGTTTTTCTTTGAAAAGATTAACAAAATAGATAGACTACTAGCCAGACTAATAAAAAAGAAAAGAGAGAAGAATCAAATAGACACAATAAAAAATGATAAAGGGGATATCACCACTGATCCCACAGAAATGCAAACTACCATCACAGAATACTATAAACACCTCCATGCAAATAAACTAGAAAATCTAGAAGAAATGGATAAATTTCTAGACACATACACACTCCCAAGCCTAACGCAGAAAGAAGGCATATCCCTGAATAGACCAATAACAAGTTCTGAAATTGAGGCAGTAATTAATAGCTTACCAACCAAAAAAAGCCCAGGACCAGACAGATTCACAGCTGAATTCTACCAGAGTTACAAAGAGGAGCTGGTACCATTCCTTCTGAAACTCTTCCAAACAATAGAAAAAGAAACACTCCTCCCTAACTCATATTATGAGGCCAGCATCATCTTGATACGAAAACCTGGCTGAGACACAACAAAAAAAGAAAATTTCAGGCCAATATCCCTGATGAACATCAATGCAAAAATCCTCAATAAAATACTGGCAAACCAAATCCAGCAGCACATCAAAAAGCTTATTCACCATGATCAAGTCAGCTTCATCCCTGAGATGCGAGGTTGGTTCAATATACACAAATCAATAAACATAATCCATCACATAAACAGAGCCAATGATAAAAACTACAGGATTATCTTAACAGGTGCAGAAAAGGCCTTTGATAAAATTCAACATCGCTTCATGCTAAAAACTCTCAATAAACTAGGTATTGATGGAACATATCTCAAAACAATAAGAGCTATTTATGACAAACCCATAGCCAATATCATACTGAATGGACAACAACTGGAAGCATTTCCTTTGAAAACTGGCCCAGGACAAGGATGCCCTCTTTCACCACCCCTATTCAACATACTGTTGGAAGTTCTGGCCAGGGCAATCAGGCAAGAGAAAGAGATAAAGCGTATTCAAATAGGAAGAGAGGAAGTCAAATTGTCTCTGTTTGCAGATGACATGATTGTATATTTAGAAAACCCCATCGTCTCAGCTCAAAAACTCCTTAAGCTTATTAGCAACTTCAGCAAAGTCTCACGATATGAAATCAATGTGCAAAACTCACAAGCACTCCTGTCCACCAATAATAGAGAGCCAAATCAGGAGTGAACTCCCATTCACAATTGCTACAAAGAGAATAAAATACTTAGGAATACAACTTACAAGGGATATGAAGGACTTCTTCAAAGAGAACTACAAACCACTGTTTAAGGAAATAAGAGAGGACACAAACAAACGGAAAAAAATCCATGTTTATAGATAGGAAGAATCAATATCATGAAAATGTCCATATTGCCCAAAGTAATGTATAGATTCAATGCTATTCTCATCAAGCTAACATTGACTTTCTTTGCAGAATTAGAAAAAACTACCTTAAATTTCATATGAAACCAAAAAAGAGCCCCTATAGCCAAGACAATCCTAAGCAAAAAGAACAAAGCTGGAGGCACCACACTACCTGACTTCAAAGTATACTATAAGGCTATGGTAACCAAACCAGCATGGTACTGGTACCAAAACAGATATATAGATCAATGGAACAGAACAGAGCCTCAGAAATAACAACACACGTCTACAACCATCTGATCTTCAACAAACCTGACAAAAACAAGCAATGAGGAAAGGACTCCCTATTTAATAAATGGTGCTGGGAAAACTGGCTAGTCATACGCAGAAAACAGAAACCGGATCCCTGCCTCATACCTTATACAAAAATTAACTCAAGATGGCTTAAAGAGTTAAATGTAAAACCCCAAACCATAAAAACTCTAGAAGAAAACCTAGGCAATACCATTCAGGACATAGGCATGGGCAAAGACTTCATGACTAACACACAAAAAGCAATGGCAACAAAAGCCAAAATTGACAAATGGAATCTAATTAAACTAAAGAGCTTCTGCACAGCAAAAGAAACTATCATCAGAGTGAACAGGCAACCTACCAAATGGGAGAAAATTTTTTCAATCTGTCCATCTGACAAAGGTCTAATATCTAGAATGTACAAGGAACTTAAACAAACTTACAAGAAAAAAACAAACAACATCATCAAAAAGTGGGAGAAGGATATGAACAGACACTTCTCAAAAGAAGAAATTTATGCAGCCAACAAACATATGGAAACAAGCTCATCATCACTGGTCACTAGAGTAATGCAAATCAAAACCACAATGAGATACCATCTCACTCCAGTTAGAATGGTGATCATTACAAAGTCGGGAAACAACAGATGCTGGTGAGGCTGTGGAGAAATAGGAATGTTTTTACACTGTTGGTGGGAGTGTAAATTAGTTCAAACAAAGATGGTGTGGTGATTCCTAAAAGATTTAGAACCAGAAATACCATTTGACCCAGCAATTCCATCACTGGATATATACCCAAAGGATCACAAATCTTTCTGCTATAAAGACACATGCACACATATGTTTATTGTAGCACTATTTACAATAGCAAAGACTTGGAACCAACCCAAAATGCTTATCAATAATAGACTGGATAAAGAAAATGTGGCATGTGTACACCATGGAATACTATGCAGCCATAAAAAAGAAGAGTTCATGTTTTTTGCAGGGACATAGATGAAGCTGGAAACCATCATTCTCAGCAAACTAACACAGGAACAGAAAATACACCACATGTTCCCACTCATAAGTTGAAGAATGAGAACACATGGACACAGGGAGGGGAACATCACACACTAGGGTTTGTCAGGGGGTTGAGGGGGAGGAGAGGGAGAGCATGAGTACAAATACCGAATGCATGCAGGGCTTAAAATCTAGATGACAGGTTGATAGATGCAGCAAACCACCATGGCTCATGTATACCTATGTAACAAACCAGCACATGTATCCCAGAACTTAAAGTAAAATAATAATAATAATAATAATATGTTGGTGAGGATGCAGAGAAAAGAGGACACTTACACTTTGTTGGTGGTAATGTAAACTATTACAGCCACTCTGAAAAACAGTATAGAGATTTCTCAAAAAATTACAGATAGGAGCAGTGCAATTACTTGGTATCTATCTATTCAATAGAAAAGAAATTAATATATCAAAAGCATGCCTGCACTCCCATGTGCTCCCATAATTGCTGCACTATTATATTTACATTTATTGAAGCACGATAGCAAAGATATGGAATCAACCTAAATGTCCATTAATGGATGAATGGATAAAGAAAATGTGGTATGTATATATAATGGAGTACTATTTGGCCGTGAAAAGGAATAAAATCATATTTGCAGCAACATGAATAGAACTGGAGGCCATTATCTTAAGTTAAATAAGCTAGGCACAAAAAGACAAATACCACATGTTTTTACTTGTTTGTGGGTGGGTACTAAAATATTTAATCCCCATGGAGGTAGAAAGTGGAAAATAGATAACAGAGACTGACAAGGGTGAATGTGGGGGAGAGGGGAAGGTGAAGAGAAGTGTGTTAAAGCGTACAAATATACAATTATATAGAGGGAATAAATCCAATGTCTCATAGCAACAGTAGTGTGACTATAGTTTACAAAAATGTATTAAACTTGGACACCCTAAATACCCTAACTTGATCACTACAAATTACATAAACATGACAACATTTCACATGTACCCCACACCATACATTTGTAGAAGTAAAAAAAAGTGATGAACCACCACAAAAACTATATCAAAATAAAAATGTCAATTTTGTGATCCATTTGAATGGAAGTAAAAGAGACAAGAAATATTTGATATATTTGATTTACTTGTAATATGAGCACAATTCAGGGAAAATAAATATATTGAGTTATCAGTACCAGAAATAATTTTATAATATCAACTGTCATATTTATGGATGTAAAAAGACAAAAAAAAAAGCATGGACAATTGGAAACTGGATCGCAAATGCTTTTCCATCAAAAATCAACCTCCTGAGCTCAGAAACTTAGTACCTTAAAGGGCTGACCAGCATTCATCCTACAAGCAGAGTGCTTTGCTACCTGAAGAAAAATGCCTTACATTTGGTAGAATTTAAGAGCTAGAAAACGCTGCCACCTACCCTTCTCACTGTAGCCTTTTCTGTCATTCAAGGTAGACAGGGCGGGTGTTACTATGCTAATTTTCAGTTGAGGAAACCTAGGCAAGAAAAGTTGTAATTTAGCCAGGATTTTGAAAGAAATATGGGCAGATGCAAGGATTATAATTCAGGCCTTCTAATTCTAAGTGTTTTGTTTTATGGCTTGGATGATGTTGTGAGACCCCAACCCTCTCCCTCATTTCCTGCAGTGACTAAAATGCAGTGAGATAGCACCATTTAGAGCACAGTGGCTCTTGGTGCCATCCATCAGCTTTGTGACCTTGGACAAAAGCTTGGTTCTCTACATCTTCATTTTTCTCATACATAAAAACTGAGATAATTATAACCTAAGTCCAGGGCTTAATGCGATTTAGGCAACATCTTTACAATACTTAGCATATGTTAGACATTTATTCAATGGTGGATATTATTATTACCATTAAAAATATTCCCTTGGATGGAACTATTGTGGTCTTCTTAAAAATGTAAATAGCTCTCTTAGCAGATTAAGCCCATTTACCTACTGAGGTTACAGTTAAACTATTATGGAGGAACTGGGATAGGACACTTGTATTACTGTAGGGGAATAGCTGGTGGGTGACAGCGTTAGGAAGACAAGTTCAGGTAAGGCTCCCTGGGAAGGATCTGACACAGCCAGCACAGGGGTGGGTGATTGACGGATGGTGACTCAGAGCACTGATAGGGGAGGTGGGGTAGAAGAAAAGGTAACCTTCGCTTTGTCCTTTTTTTCCATGGGTTGGTATCTGCTGATAGGAATCCCTGTGAGGTGTGAGAGTAAGATTGGGAATCTCTTCAGTCACAGCTGAGAATAATCCATTCAACTTTGAGGACCGTTAAAGAAAAGTTAAAATGAGGGCCACACTCTGAACACAGGAGAAACACAGTTTCTCCCATGGCTGTAGGGTAGTATCCCCCTCTCTACCCCCAGCTTCATTTCCAGCTGACACCATTGGAGAGCTATGAACGTTGGCTGGTGGCCCAGCTTACTTTAGGGGAAAAAGAGATGACTCATAAATTGAAGAAAATATTCTCAACTTCCCTAGAAATTTAAAACATAATTATATTTATTATTAGAACAGTAATACCTCCAAACAATTTCAACCAAGAGAGGATTGTGGTCAGAATACCATCCTTAAAAAAAACAAAAACAAAAAAGAAGTGCCTATAACTCTCTGGGAGCATTTCAGTGTGTAAATTATTAAGATAAAATATACTTTTAAATACCATAATACTAAGTACTAGTATTTGGGTACAGTGGCTCTCACCTGTAATCCCAGCACTTTGGGACGCCAAGGCAGGAGCATCACTTGAGCTCAGGAATTTGAGACCAGTCTGGGCAACATGGTGAAACCCCATCTCTACAAGAACTACAAAAATTAACTGGGCATGGTGGCATGTGCCTGTAGTCCTAGCTACTAGGGAGGCTGAGATGGGAGGATTGCCTGAGCCTAGGAGGTGGAGGCTGCAGTGATCTGTGATTACACCAGACTGGGCAACAGAGTGAGACCTTGTCTCAAACAACAACAACAACAACAACAACAACAACAACAACAACAACAACACAGAATAGCTCAAACTGGTATTGTGACCACTATAGATCTTATTCTTACTGCTTCTTTCATTCACTTAGGTGAGTCCCCCTGATTCTGTTCCCTCCCCTTCCTTACCACTTCACTCTGCATTGTTTATCCTTCATGTTTCTGCTTCCAGAATATCACCAGACTCCACTGGCTTTTTCCTTCCCTAATTCTTTTATATTTATTGTTTATTGCATAATTAGATTATTCCATCCATTAAACATTTTTGAGTGCTTTGCAAGCAAAGGCAAAATCTTTGTACTCAAGGAGTTTGCAGCCTACTGGGTTTAAATAGGACAAGGATGCAGGTAAATGTAACAAAAGACAGAATAAGAAAAATGTCACATCTTACTACAAATTCAACACTGTAATTATGGGAAGGATGAGGAAGATATGTGTAGCTGTCCTCCATTATGCAGATTAGATAAAGTTGAGGTCTACAGGGAGGAAGTGCCTTTCTTAGGCACCAGTTACTAGTCCATGTGTGGTGTGTAAGTTCAGGCACTGCCTCTGTATCTGCAGCATGACTCTGAGTGGTCCAGGGTTCCAGATCGAATTCTGAGGTGCTCTCGTCAAATGAGGTGCTCTGCTTTCAGTAGTCAAATATTTGGGAAATGCTGGTTATCTCCAGTCTTTTGTTCTAGTCAATGCTGCAGTGAATAATTTGAGAAATTGAAGGCATTGGTAAAACTAGGTAGTAACTTCCAGCCACAAAAACACGTTTAAAATGTTATTTGATGATCTATAACAATTCTCATGTAATGTGCAACATCTCCAGAGCATGTCAGAGACCTTCACGGCAGCCCCTTCCATCACAGGCCTGGAGGCTTAAGAGGGAAAAATGGTTTCATGGGCTGGGCCTAGGGCCTTCCGGTTCTATGCAGCCTCAGGACAGGGTTCCCTGCATCTCAGCTGCTTCAGCTCCAGCTGTGGCTAAAAGGGACCAATGTACAGCTCAGGCCATTGCTTCACAGGGTGCAAGCCCCAAACCTTGGCAGCTTACATGTGGCATTGGGCCTGTGGATGCACAGAAGTCAAGAATTGAGGTTTGGGAACCTCTGCCTGAATTTCAGAGGATGTATGGAAATGCCTGATGTTCAGGCAAGTTTGATGCAGGGGCAGAGCCCTCATGGAGAACCTCTGCTAGGGCAGTGTGGAAGGGAAATGTGGGGTTGGAGCCCCCACACCAAGTCCCCACTGGGGCACTGCCTAGTGGAACTGTGAGAAGAGGGCCACTGTCCCCCAGATCTAAAATGGCGGATCCACCTACAGTTTGCATCATGCAAGTGGAAAAGCCACAGACATTCAATGCCAGCTTGTGAAAGCAGCCAGGAGTGGGGATGTAACCACAAAGCCACAGGGACAGAGCTGCCGAAGGCTGTCATAGCCCATCTCTTGCATCAATGTCCCCTGGATGTGAGACATGGAGTCAAAGGAGGTCATTTTGGAACTTTAAGGTTTAATGACTGCCCTATTGGATTTTGGACTTGCGTGGGGCCTGTAGCCCCTTTGTTTTGGCCAGTTTCTCCCATTTGGAATGGGTGTATTTACTCAATGCCTGTACCCTCATTGTATCTAGGAAGTAGCTAACTTGCTTTTGATTTTATAGGCTGATATGCAGAAGGGACTTTCCTTTTCTCAGATGAGACTGTGGACTTGGACTTTTGAGTTAATGCTGGAATAAGGTAAGACTTTGGGAAACTGTTGGAAGGGCATGATTAGGTTTTGAAATGTGAGGACATGAGACTTGGGAGGGGCCAGGGGCAGAATGATATGGTTTGGCTGTGTCCCCACCCAAATCCCATTTTGAATTGTGTTCCCACAACCCCCTCTGTGTTGTGGGAGGGACCCGATGGGAGGTAATTGAATCATGGGGGCAGCTACCTTCATGCTGTTCTTGTGATAGTGAGTTCTCATGAGATCTAATGGTTTTATAAGGAGCTTTTCCCTGTTTAGCTCATCTTCTCCTTCCTGCCACCATGTGAAGAAGGACATGTTTGCATCCCCTTCCACCATAATTGTAAGTTTCCTGAGGCCTCCCCAGCTTTGTGGAACTGTGAGTCAATTAAATCTCTTTCCTTTACAAATTACCCAGCCTTGGGCAATTCTTTACAGCGGCATAAGAATGGACTAATACAGGTCTGGTCATATTATTTTAATGTAAGACAGAAATGCTTCATGGGTTGTTACCAAATGTCTCATAGTGCTTAAATAACAATGAAGCTAGTAATGTCGTATTAACATTTAATGAATTTATCAAAAAATAATATCTTTAAAGCCACCACATATTGAGTACAACTTACCATATTCATGCACTATTCTAAGCACTTAAGAGATATTACTTTATTTAATCTATTAACATCTCATGAGACTGGTGCTATTATCCCCATTTTATTTTATTTATTTTATTTTATTATTATTATTTTTTGAGATGGAGTCTCACTCTGTCTCCCAGGCTGGAGTGCAGTGGCACAATCTTGGCTCACTGCAAGCTCTGCCTCATGGGTTCACACCATTCTGTCTCAGCCTCACGAGTAGCTGGGACTACAGGCGCCCGCTACCATGTCTGGCTAATTTTTTGTATTTTTAGTAGAGACTGGGTTTCACTGTGTTAGCCAGGATGGTCTCGATCTCCTGACCTTGTGACCGCCCACTTCAGCCTCCCAAAGTGCTGGGATTACAGGCGTGAGCCACTGCACCCAGCCTATCCCCATTTTAGAGATGAGGAAATTGAGGCCAAAGGTGGTTAACTCCTCCAAGGTCACACAGCCAGTGAGCAGTAGAGTCAGGTTTTCTACTGGGCAATCAGAATCCAGAACATTCCTTCCTTACCATTACTGCCCATTGTTGGTCTTTATCTTCAAGTCTTCTCTAGTTCCCTATGTGATAACACAATAAAAAGTAATTACAATTTTTTAATATTCTTTAAAGTTTTTTGAGCTTTGTGGTCAGCACTGGAGACTCTAAGATCTTTCTGGCCTATAATTCAAATATATGAGCCATTGATTGTTACAAGAACAGTGTTTTCTCTTCCTCACATTAGTCTTTCTGCTTTGTGTGTCGTGACTGTTATTTTGATTCTTGCTTTTGTTCCCTCCAAAGTAATCTGCTTGAAATCACCACTCTGAAATGACTTTGGCATTTTACAAAAGACAAGTGTTCCTCATAGGCTGTGATATTGGGTTTATTCTTCCCAACACCTTCTTTCAAAGGCTGAATTTATTCTTCAAGTAAGCCTCCAGCTGCTTTATGTGTACACATTATGGTTCAAATCCCCTCTTGTCAGATCTGGTAGGATCAATGAATTTAATTCAGAAGAACCATCAAGTTCACTAAAACATCAGAAAACACAGTGATAGGGAACAATTTGTAAACAAAATGTAATGCCTTTCTGCAGACTTGCTTTGTGCCTTTTGTGTTGAGAATTTGGAAATTTCTTGAGTTGGGAGCAGGACTTACTCTAACTTGTGAATCAAATTATGGGTAATAAACTCCAATTTCGATTGGCAGAGGTAGTGTCCATGCTTGCGGAATGTAACAGGTATTCATAATGTATGCACCGTCCATAACTATGCATTGATGAAATAAAGATTTTATAATCATTCTGAAAATAATGGTGTATTAGTCAGGGTTCTCTAGAGAAATAGGACTAATAGGATAGATGTATATATGAAAGGGAGTTTATTAAGGAGTATTGACTCATGCAGTCACAAAGTGAAGTCCCACAATAGGCCATCTGCAATCTATCAGTGGATCTAACATTCTGGGCTCTAGAGGAGAGTGGCTCTTTTCTCACAGCTCCACTAGGCGGTACTCCAGTGGGGACTGTGTGTGGGGGCTCTGCACTTGGGGACTGTGTGTGGGGGCTCTGCACTGCCCTAGGAGAGGTTCTCCATGAGGGCCCCACCCCTGCAGGAAACTTCTGCCTGGATACCAAGGTGTTTCCATACATCCTCTGAAATCTAGATGGAGGTTCCCAAACCTCAATTCATGACTTCTATGCACCTGTAGGCTCAACACCTCATGGAAGCTGCCAAGGCTTGGGACTTGCACCCTGTGGAGCCATGGACTCATCTATACCTTGGCTTTTTTTAGCCATGGCTGGAGCAGCTGAGATGCAGGGCACCAAGCCCCTAGGCTGCACACAGCAAATGGGGGTGGGTCCTGGTCCCAGCCCACACAACCATTTTTCCCTTTTGGGCCTCCGGGCCTGTAATGGGAAGGGCTCCTGTGAAGGCCTCTGACATACCCTGGAGATATTTTCCCCATTGTCTTGGTGGTTAACATTCAGCTCGTTGTTACTTTATGCACATTTCTGCAGTTGGCTTGAATTTCTCCACCAGAAAATGGGGTTTTCTTTTCCATCGCATTTTCAGGCTGCAAATTTTCCGAAGTTTTATGCTCTGCTTCCTCTTGAACACTTTGCTGCTTAGAAATTTCTTCCACCAGATACCCTAAATCATCTCTCTCAAGTTCAAAGTTCAACAGATCTCTATGGCGGGGGAAAATGGCACCAGACTCTTTGTATAGCAAGAGTGACCTTTATTCCAGTTCCCAAGTTCCTCATCTCCATCTGAGACCGCTTCAGCCTGGACTTTATTGTCCATATCTCTATCACTATCAGCATTTTGGTCAAGGCATTCAACAAGTCTCTAGGAAGTTCCAAACTTTCCCACATCTTTCTGTCTCCTGAGCCCTCCAAACCGTTTCAACCTCTCTGCCTGTTACCCAGTTCCAAAATGCTTCCACATTTTCAGGTATCTTTACAGCAGCAATGGACTCTCTGCAGTACCAATTTACTGTATTAGTCTGTTCTTATGCTGCTCATAAAGACATACTTGAGACTGGGTAATTTATAAAGGAAAAAGGTTTAATGGAATCATAGTTCCACATGGCTAGGGAGGCCTCACAATTATGGCAGAAAGCAAAGAAGAAGCAAGGGCATATTTTGTATTTTTATTTTTATTTTTTTGTTTGTTTATTTTTATTTTTTATTATTATACTTTAAGTTCTAGGGTACATGTGCACAAAGTGCAGGTTTGTTACATGTGTATACATGTGCCATGTTGGTGTGCTGCACCCATTAACTCATCATTTACATTAGGTATATCTCCTAATGCTATCCCTCTCCCCTCCCCCTCCACAACAGGCCCTGGTGTGTGATGTTTCCAACCCTGTGTCCAAGTGTTCTCATTGTTCAATTCCCACCTATGAGTGAGAACATGCAGTGTTTGGTTTTCTGTCCTTGTGTTAGTTTGCCGAGAATGATGGTTTCCAGCTTCATCCATGTCCCTACAAAGAACATGAATTCATCCTTTTTTATGGCTGCATAGTATTCCATGGTATATATGTGCCACATTTTCTTAATCTAGTCTATCATTGATGGACATTTGGGTTGGTTCCAAGTCTTTGCTATTGTGAATAGTGCCACAATAAACATACGTGTGCATGTGTCTTTATAGTAGAATGATTTATAATCTTGTGGGTATATGCCCAGTAATGGGATCACTGGGTCAAATGGTATTTCTAGTTCTAGATCATTGAGGAATTGCCACACTGTCTTCCACAATGGTTGAACTAGTTTACAGTCCCACCAACAGTATAAAAGTGTTCCTATTTCTCCACATCCTCTCCAGCACCTGTTGTTTCCTGACTTTTTAATGATCGCCATTCTAACTGGTGTAAGATGGTATCTCATTGTGGTTTTGATTTGCATTTCTCTGATGGCCAGTGATGATGAGCATTTTTTCATGTGTCTGTTGGCTGCATAAATGTCTTCTTTTGAGAAGTGCCTTTTCATATCCTTTGCACACTTTTTGATGGGGCTGTTTGACTTTTTCTTGTAAATTTGTTTACATTCTTTATAGATTCTGGATATTAGCCCTTTGTCAGATGGGTAGATTGTAAAAATTTTCTCCCACTCTGTAGGTTGCCTGTTCACTCTGATGGTAGTTTATTTTGCTGTTTCAGAAGCTCTTTAGTTTAATTAGATCCATTTGTCAGTTTTGGCTTTTGTGGCCACTGCTTTTGGTGTTTTAGTCATGAAGCCCTTGCCCATGCCTATGGCCTGAATGGTATTGCCTAGGTTTTCTTCTAGGGTTTTTATGGTTTTAGGTCTAACATTTAAGTCTTTAATCCATCTTGAATTAATTTTTGTACAAGGTGTAAGGAAGGGATCCAGTTTCAGCTTTCTACAAATGGCTAGCCAGTTTTCCCAGCACCATTTATTAAATAGGGAATCCTTTCCTCATTTCTTGTTTTTGTCAGGTTTGTCAAAGATCAGATGGTTGTAGATGTGTGGTATTATTTCCAATGACTCTATTCTGTTCCATTGGTCTATACCTCTGTTTTGGTACCAGTACCATGCTGTTTTGGTTACTGTAGCCTTGTAGTATAGTTTGAAGTCAGGTAGCATGATGCCTCCAACTTTGTTCTTTTTGCTTAGGATTGTCTTGGCAATGCGGGCTCTTTTTTGTTTCCATACGAGCTTTAAAGTTGTTTTTTCCAATTCTGTGAAGAGAGTCATTGATAGGTTGGTGGGAATGGCATTGAATCTATAAATTACCTTGGGCAGCATGGCCATTTTCACAATATTGATTCTTTCTATCCATGAGCATGGAATGTTCTCCCATTTGTTTGTGTCCTCTTTTATTTCCTTGAACAGTGGTTTGTAGTTCTCCTTGATGAGGTCCTTCACATCCCTTGTAAGTTGGATTCCTAGGTATTTTATTCTCTTTGAATCAATTGTGAATGGGAGTTCACTCATGGTTTGGCTCTCTGTTTGTCTGTTATTGGTGTATAAGAATGCTTGTGATTTTTGCACAATGATTTTGTATCCTGAGACTTTGCTGAAGTTGCTTATCAGCTTAAGGAGATTTCGGGCTGTGATGATGGGGTTTTCTAAATATACAATCATGTCATCTGCAAACAGGGACAATTTGACTTCCTCTTTTGCTTCCAGTTTTTGCTGATTCGGTATGATATGGGCTGTGAGTTTGTCATAAATAGCTCTTATTATTTTAAGATATGTCCCTTCAATACCTCGTTTATTGAGAGTTTTTAGCATGAAGGGCTGTTGAATTTGTTGAAGGTCTTTTCTGCATCTATTAAGATAATCATGTGGTTTTTGTCATTGATTCTGTTTATATGATGGATTACGTTTATTGATTTGCATATGTTGAACCAGTCTTGCATCCCAGGGATGAAGCCAAATTGATCATGGTGGATAAGCTTTTTGATGTGCTGCTGGATTCGGTTTGCCAATATTTTAGGATTTTTGCATTGATGTTCATCAGGGATATTGGTCTAAAATTCTCTTTTTTTGTTGTGTCTCTGCCAGGCTTTGGTATCAGGATGATGTTGGCCTCATAAAATGAATTAGGGAGGATTCCCTCTTTTTCTATTGATTGGAATAGCTTCAGAAGGAATGGTACCAGCTCCTCTTTGTACCTCTGGTAGAATTTGGCTGTGAATCTGTCTGGTCCTGGACTTTTTTTGGTTGGTAGTCTATGATTTATTGCTTCAATTTCAGAACCTGTTATTGATCTATTCAGGCATTCAACATCTTCCTGGTTTAGTCTTGGGGGGGTGTATGTGTCCAGGAATTTATCCATTTCTTCTAGATTTTCTAGTTTATTTGTGTAGAGGTGTTTATAGTATTCTCTGATGGTAGTTTGTGTTTCTGTGGGATTGGTGGTGATATCCCCTTTATCAATTTTTATTGCATATGTTTGATTCTTCTCTCTTTTCTTCATTATTAGTCTTGCTAGTGGTCTATCAATTGTATTGATCTTTTCAAAAAACCAGCTCCTGGATTCGTTGATGTTTTGAAGGGTTTTTTGTGTCTCTATCTCCTTCAATTGTGCTCTGATCTTAGTTATTTCTTGCCTTCTGCTAGCTTTTGAATGTGTTTGCTCTTGCTTCTCTAGTTCTTTTAATTGTGATGTTAGGGTGTCGATTTTAGATCTTTTCCTGGTTTCTCTTGTGGGCATTTAGTGCTATAAATTTCCCTCTACACACTACTTTAAATGTGTCCCAGAGATTCTGGTATGTTGTGTCTTTGTTCTCATTGGTTTCCAAGAACATCTTTATTTCTGCCTTCATTTCCTTATGTACCCAGTAGTCATTCAGGAGCAGGTTATTCAGTTTCCATGTAGTTGAGCAGTTTTGGGTGAGTTTCTTAATCCTGAGTTCTAATCTGATTGCACTGTGTTCTGAGAGAGAGTTTGTTATAATTTCTGTTATTTTACATTTGCTGAGGAGTGCTTTACTTCCAACTATGTGGTCAGTTTTGGAATAAGTGTGGTGTGGTGCTGAGAAGAATGTATATTCTGTTAATTTGGGGTGGAGAGTTCTGTAGATGTCTATTAGGTCCTCTTGGTGCAGAGCTGAGTTCAATTCCTGGATATCCTTGTTAACTTTCTATCTCGTTGATCTGTCTAATGTTGACAGTGGGGTATTAAAGTCCCCCATTATTATTGTTTGGGAGTCTAAGTCTCTTTGTAGGTCTCTAAGGACTTGCTTTATGAATCTGGGTGCTCCTGTATTGGGTGCATATATATTTAGGATAGTTAGCTCTTCTTGTTGAATTGATCCCTTTACCATTATGTAATGGCCTCCTTTGTCTCTTTTGATCTCTGTTGGTTTAAAGTCTGTTTTATCAGAGACTAGGATTGCAATCCTTGCTTTTTTTTTGTTTCCCATTTGCTTGGTAGATCTTCCTCCATCCCTTTATTTTGAGCCTATGTGTGTCATTGCGCATGAGATGGGTCTCCTGAATACAGCACACTGATGGGTCTTGACTCTTTATCCAGTTTGCCATCTGTGTCTTTTAATTGGAGCATTTAGCCCATTTACATTTAAGGTTAATATTGTTATGTGTGAATTTGATCCTGTCATGATGTTAGCTGGTTATTTTGCTCATTAGTTGACACAGTTTCTTCCTAGCATTGATGGTCTTTACAATTTGGCATGTTTTTGCGGTGGCTGGTACAGGTTTTTCCTTTCCATGTTTAGTGCTTCCTTCAGGAGCTCTTGTGAGGCTGGCCTGGTGGTGACAAAATCTCTCAGCATTTGTTTCTTTGTAAAGTACTTTATTTCTCCTTCACTTATGAAGCTTAGTTTGGCTGGATATGAAATTCTGGGTTGAAAATTCTTTTCTTTAAGAATGTTGAATATTGGCCTCCACTCTCTTCTAGCTTGTAGAGTTTCTGCTGAGAGATCCGCTGTTAGTCTGATGGGCTTCCCTTGGTTGGTAACCTGACCTTTCTCTCTGGCTGCCCTTAACATTTTTTCCTTCATTTCAACTTTGGTGAATCTGACAATTATGTGTCTTGGAGTTGCTCTTCTTGAGGGGCATCTTTGTGGCATTATCTGTATTTCCTGAATTTGAATGTTGGCCTGCCTCACTAGGTTGGGGAACTTCTCCTGGATAATATCCTGAGGAGTGTTTTCCAACTTGGTTCCATTCTCCCTGTCACTTTCAGGTACACCAATCAGATGTAGATTTGGTCTTTTCACATAGCCCCATATTTCTTGGAGGCTTTGTTCATTTCTTTTTACTCTTTTTCTCTAAACTTCTCTTCTCGCTTCATTTCATTCATTTGATCTTCAATACCCTTTCTTCCACTTGATCAAATTGGCTACTGAAGCTTGTACATGCATCACATAGTTCTTGTGCCATGGTTTTCAGCTCTGTCAGGTCATTTGAGGACTTCTGTACACTGTTTATTCTAGTTAGCCATTCATCTAGTCTTTTTTCAAGGTTTTAACTTCTTTGCGATGTGTTTGAACATCCTCCTTTAGCTTGGAGAAGTTTGTTATTACCAATCATCTGAAGCTGTCTTCTCTCAACTCGTCAAAGGCATTCTCTGTCCAGCTTGTTCCACTGCTGGTGAGGAGCTGTGTTCCTTTGAAGGAGAAAGGGTACTCTGATTTTTAGAATTTTCAGCTTTTCGGCTCTGTTTTTCCCCATCTTTGTGGTTTTATCTACCTTTGGTCTTTGATGATGGTGACTTACAGATGAGGTTTTGATGTGGATGTCCTTTCTGTTTGTTAGTTTTCCTTCTAACAGTCAGGACCCTCAGCTGAAGGTCTGTTGGAGTTTGCTGGATTTCCACTCCCAACGCTGTTTGCCTGGGTATCACCAGCAGAGGCTGCAGAAAAGCAAATATTGCAGAATGGCAGATGTTGCTGCCTGATCCTTCCTCTGGAAGCTTCATCTCAGAGGGGCACCCAGCTGTATGAGGCGTCAGTCGGCCCCTGCTGGGAGATGTCTCCTAGTTAGGCTACTTGGGGGTTAGGGACCCACTTGAGGAGGCAGTCTGTCCATTCTCAAATCTCAAACTCCATGCTGGGAGAACCACTACTCTCTTCCAAGCTGTCAGACAGGGACGTTTAAGTCTGCAGAAGTTTCTGCTGCCTTTTGTTCAGCTATGCCCTGCCCCCAGAGGTGGAGTCTACAGAGGCAGGAAGGCCCCCTTGAGCTGCGGTGGGCTCCACCCAGTTTGAGCTTCCTGGCTGCTTTGTTTACCTACTCAAGCCTCAGCAATGGGGGTCGCCCCTCCCCCAGCCTTGCTGCCACTTCACAGTTCGATCTCAGACTGCTCTGCTAGCAGTGAGCTAGGCTCCGTGGGCATGGGACCCTCCAAGCCATGCATGGGATATAATCTCCTGGTGTGCCATTTGCTAAGGCCATTGGAAAAGTGCAGTATTAGAGTGGGAGTGTCCCGATTTTCCAGGTACTGTCTGTCACGGCTTCCCTTTGCTGGGAAAGGAAATTCCCCAACCCCTCATGCTTCCTGGGTGAGGCAATGTCCCGACCTGCTCCATGGGCTGCACTCACTGTCTGACAAGCCCCAGTGAGATGAACCTGGTACCTCAGTTGGAAATGCAGAAATCACCCATCTTCTGCATTGCTCACGCTGGGAGCTGCAGACTGGAGCTCTTTGTATTCGGCCCTCTTGGAACCTACCCCCACAAAGACATATCTTATATGGTGACAGGCAAGAGAGCATGTGCAGGGAACTGCCCCTTTATAAAACTATCAGATCTCATGAGACTTGTCCATTATCATGAGAACAGCAGGGAAAAACCTGCCCCCATGATTCAATTCCTCCCACCATGTCCCTCCCACAACACGTGGGGATTATAGGAGCTACAATCCAAGATGAAATTTGGGTGGGGACACAGTCAAACCATATCAAATGATCTAGTTTCTCAGGCATCAGTTCATATGTCCACTCTCCCAGGAGGCTTTCTATGACCGTCCTAATAGGAAGCAATTTCTGCTCATTTATGGATAGCTCCAGTGTCAGCTTTTCCTTCTTTTTTAAATAATCCATATTCTTGCTCTATTGGAAAAGGGGGGATTTTGATATAATATACTTGTTCCAGTAATGGCCAGTCCTCTGAGTCATGGGATTGGCACTATCACTCTCTGCTTCCTATGGGCTACTCCTCCCTATGATACCATGGGGCTGGGGCTAGGGTGAGGCACCTAGGGAGAAAAGTGCAAGGAGGCTTTTATTCTGAGGGCTGTGTAAGTGCATTGTTGGTGTGTACTTGGTCCCAGCCTTGGCTGCATGCCATAGCCTGGAATTTATGATCTTTAGTCTCCATGATCGGGTGAATGAAGGTATGAAATTTGGTCTACACCACCTTGGTGGTAGCATACCACAGTGATTAAGAGCATAAACGCTGTAGCTGGACATGTCACCTAATCTTTTTGTATGCCTGTTTCCTCGTTTGTAAAATGAGGATGCTGCTTCTGAAAATATAGCCTACCTTGTAGAGTTGTTCTGAGCTACTACAGGTAAAGGACACAAAGCATCCCTGGCACATAGTACATACTCAAAAAAGTATGGTTTTTCTTCTTACTGTTACTTCTAGTTCCAGTCTCTCATACCTCCACAGCACCACCACCTTATGTTGTAGAAATGCATTAAAGTTTATGAGAAGTTTGGAGAAAGTTAAGTGGAATTTTAAAAGGCAGAGGATTTAGAAATGTTAACTAAAACTCGATTTCCCCAAGACCCCATGGAAAAGTCCTCCAGAAGTTAAAGCCTACCAGGAAATGATTCACTTCCTAACCTTCCTTTTTCTCCTAGGGGTTTCATTCTCTCTTGAAATACCTTTGTTTTAAGCTCTCTATTTTTTGGATCTCCTTCTAACATCTATTTTGCAGACAACCTCATTCTGTCTGAGTAAAAGTCTTGACCCTGAATTCATCCCATTTCCCTAACTGGGACCATCAGCAGGATAGTCCAGGATGGACACTGTCAGCCAATGAACAGTCTTCTACAAAGTCTTACCAAATATGCCTCTCTAAGGGATATTTGTTGGTTGTTCCTTGTACACACCCACACCCTATCTCTCACCTCCTCTCCTTTTCTCCCACAAACACTACCTGATTTCCTGTTTGGGGAGTCACTCTCTCCCTATGCTGGGCCATGAGATTGGGGTACGATTCTACTCTCCCTAGTTCCAGGGGTGAACTTAAGCCAATAAATATATTCTATACCCCTGGTTCTGATGATTGGTTCAGGGTATAGCCCAACATAGCCAATAACAAACAACGAAACAAGAAGAGACATTTGCTGGGGCTTCTGGCAATGCCAGGCTGAAGTAGCTTTTTGTCTCCCAAGTCTTTCTCCTTCAATGGACCTGTATGAGGAAGAATATAGTCTTGGAGCTGCTGCAGCCATCTTGGAACCCAGAGGACAGAGTTTGCCTGAGGATGATGTTGCACCAAAGTAGCAGGAACACACACACACGCACACACACACACACACAGAAAGAGAGAGAGAGAGAGTGAGCAGTAGAGGAAATCTTGGATTCTAGCTGTGCCTGAACTTTCTTCCATTGTTCAGTTATATGAGACAATATATTTTATCTTTTAAGCCAGCCTGAATTGAGTTTCTGTTGCTATGACACAGTTACCAAATTGAGAGTGTCTTTGTTTTCTGAGTCCAACAGGGATCTGAAGGGCCAGAATCTCAGTCTCTCTGTCTTTCTCTCCCACCAAATATACACACTCCTTAAGAGAAAATATTAATTCTTAGATGCTTTGAAGTCACTACCATTTATAAGAAGGAAGAAAACATTTTTCCAAGTGCAGCATAGTCTATAAGGCATTGTTGCCCACAGAAATGTTAGTCTCTCTACACTGTTATTCACAGCTGTTTTAGGACATTATGTTCGTCCTCACCTCAACTCTTAATTTGTGCACTTTAGACTTAACTGGAATAAGAAATGGAGCCATTACTGAGCCACTGACTTCTTAATGGCTGCTCCTTAATCTCCATAGAAGCTAAATTAAAGCTCCAAAATTATAACAGGTAAAAGCCTGATTAGTTTTCCTATAAAGCCTACTTTTTATTTGGGGAGGCTGAATAGAGAGTGTTTTTTATTTTTTAATACTTCTAGTTACACTTATTTCAGAGTTCAAGTTGAAATAGAGGGTTAGTCACATCTCCTAGAAAATTGTGGGTTTTGGTTGATACTATCTCTTTTCATCTATTAACAATGTCAGTCCCACTTCTACTGTCTTAATACTGTGATAAAGAAAGGAAATAGGAATTTTCTCTTGACATAGGATCTGAAATTCTTACCCTTCTACTGTTTTCATATTCTGAATTGCTTACTCTTAAGAATGAGAATGCAGTTCAAGCACAGCTTTAGTTTCCCCAAAGAGTCTTGGGAATGTATTAGAGAACTGAGTTAAAAATAATTCCCAAAGTGTCATATTTTCAACCTATTTTACATTTGCTATTTGGAGGGCCTGAGAAAGATGTTCCTATCTCACTTTAATAGAAAGGTCATGCTTCAAGAAAAGCTTTTGTCTGAATATTGGGGAAAATGTTATAAAAAAGGAACACATTTACATTAAACCAATTTGCAATGTTGTTACATGTTATCTGTAAGTAGAGTGGCAATGTAATATATTGTACAAACCAAGACATTTTGAGGATGAAAAGGGGAACTATTAATAAGAACACCCAGACTTCTATACTGGCCTAGAAGGAGCAGTGGGGACTGAGCTTAGTCTCTCATCAGAAACACTAAATAATCAAACAAAATATATGAAAAAAAAAACCCCACAGTTTTCAAGACATTGGATATCAGACAATGGACAGGGATGGGAAACAAATGAAGTGGGCTATGGTAGTCCCATATTACTGCCTGGAGAGACTTTTTAGTCTCTGTCACAGGGAGGGGGGACCGAGATGGAGGCAGGTGGTCTCCCTGAGTTGAGGAGACTTTTCTGGGAGGGTAAGAAAGGAAACTGGAGTGCACAGGGCTGAATGCTAAGGAGGAAAAATGAGAGAGAGAGAGAGAGAGAGCCCTGGGGACCTTCAGAGGGTTCCCCCTGCAATCATCTAACTACTGATCAGTGCACGCAGTTGGTGAAGAAACTCAAGGTCAAGAAACTACCTCCTGAAAAGATTAAAAGGAATTTCTGGAGCTCCCATAAGGCAAGGAATTGTTCTTGCTCCTATCAGCCAGAGTGGAAAACTTCTTCATTCTTGAGGTATTGGGTAGAGTACTCACAAGAATTTAACATCAGTAGTGGAGTATGGTATTCTTCTAGTCCCACCTAACAAAGCTTAAAAGCAAGACCTGAAGGACTGAAACTGTTTACAGTACTTTAATTCTATCCCAAAGCAAAGTTTAAGGATTTTTATAGGAATAATATAAAATAGGAATAATATAAAATAAATATAAATAATAAAAATATCCAGCACTCAACAAGATAAAATTCACAGTGTTTGGCACCCAATCAAAACTTGCCAGCATAAGAAGAAGAAGAAAAATACAACCTAGAATGAGGGAAAAATCGATGTATTGACACTAACTCAGAACTGATATATAACCAGTAGACCAAAGATTAAAACAGCTTTTATTACTGTTTTCCATATGTTCAAGAAAATTAGAGGAAAGATTTAACATACTAAGTTAAAAAATCAAACTTTCAGACATGAAAACTACAATGTCTAAGGTGAAAAATAGAGTGGATAGGATTAACATCACTTTAGACACTGCAGAAAAAAAGATTAATGACTTGAAAACACCAATATAAACTATACAAAATTAAACACACAGAGATAAAAGACCAAAAAAAAAAAAAATTGAAGACAGCCTCACTGAGCTGTAGGAAAACTTCAAGTGGCCTAATGTATGTGTCATTGGAGTCTCCAATGGAGGGAGGAAAGAAAAAATATTTAAACAAATAAAAAGACAAAAAATTTCCAAATTCAGTGAAAACTATAACCCACAAATCCAAGAAGCTCAACAAATCTCATGTATAAGAAATATCAATAAAACTATACCAAGATACATCATAATCAATTTACTTATAAACAGTGATTTTAAAAAGTCTAATTTGTGAAGAAAGTCAGTGGTGGCTTGATGGGACTGGCATTGAATCTATAAAGTCAGTATGGGCAATATGGCCAATTTCACAACATTGATTCTTCCTATCCATGAGCATGGAATGTTTTTCCATTTGTTTGTGTCCTCTCTTATTTCCTTGAGCAGTGGTTTATAGTTCTCCTTGAAGAGGTCCTTCATATCCCTTGTAAGTTGTATTCCTAGATATTTTATTCTCTTTGTAGCAACTGTGAATGGGAGTTCACTCATGATTTGGCTCTCTGTTTGTCTATCATTGGTGTATAGGAATGCTTGTGATTTTTGCACATTGACATTGTATCCTGAGACTTTGCTTAATTTGCTTATCAGCTTAAGGGGATTTTGGGCTGAGATGATGGGGTTTTCTAAATATACAATCATGTCATCTGCAAACAGAGACAATTTTACTTCCTCTCTTTCTATTTGAATACCATTTATTTCTTTCTCTTGCCTGATTGCCCTGGCCAGAACTTCCAATACTATGTTGAACAGGAGTTGTGAGAGAGGGCATCCTTGTCTTGTGATGGTTTTCAAAGGAAATGCTTCCAGCTTTTGCTCATTCAGTATAATATTGGCTTTGAGTTTGTCAGAAATAGCTCTTATTGTTTTGAGATATGTTTCATCGATACCTAGTTTATTGAGAGTTTTTAGCATGAACGGGTGTTGAATTTTATCGAAGGCCTTTTCTGGATCTGTTGAGACAATCATGTGGTTATTATCATTGACTCTGTTTATGTGATGGATTACGTTTATTGATTTGCATATGTTGAACCAGCCTTGCATCCCAGAGATGAAGCCAACTTGATCATGGTGGATAAGCTTTTTGATGTGCTGCTGGATTCGGTTTGCCAGTATTTTATTGAGTACTTTTGCTTCGATGTTTATCAGTGATATTGACCTGAAATTTTCTCTTTTTGCTATGTCTCTGCCAGGTTTTGGTATCAGGATGATGGTGGCCTCATAAAATTCGTTAGGGAGGAGTCTCTCTTTTTTTATTTTTTGGAATAGCCTCAGAAGGAAGCTTCTCTTTTACCTCTCATAGAATTCGGCTGTGAATCCGTCTGGTCCTGGGCTTTTTTTTTTTTTTTTGGTTGGTAGGCTATTAATTACTGCCTCAATTTCAGAACTTGTTATTGGTGTATTCAGGGATGTGATTTCTTCCTGATTTAGTCTTGGGAGGGTATGTGTGTCCAGGAATTTACCCATTTCTTCTAGATTTTCTAGTTTATTTGCATAGAGGTGTTTATAGTATTCTCTGATGGTAGTTTGTATTTCAGTGGGATCAGTGGTGATATCCCCTATATCATTTTTTGCTGTGTCTATTTGATTCTCCTCTCTTTTCTTCTTCATTAGTCTGGCTAGAGGTCTATTTTCATTAATCTTTTCAAAAATCCAGCTCCTGGATTCATTGATTTTTCGAATGGTTTTCTGTGTCTCTATTTCCTTCAGTTCTGCTGTGATCTTAGTTATTTCTTGTCTTCTGCTAGCTTTTGAATTTGTTTGTGTTTGAGCAGTTTTTTGGTGGAACAATAAAATTGATTTTGTTATAAACTGTGAAAATGTGGATAAATCATGTTTGAAACTCATTGAGACTGAGACTCTAACTTAATCAAGACTAGTGTTTTATTTAGTACAATGGTCTCCAAACATTTTGGCACAAGGGACCAGCTTTGCAGAAGACAATTTTTCCATGGCTGGCATAGGGGGTTTCATGATGAAACTCTTCCACCTCAGATCATCAGGCATTAGATTCTCATAAGGAGCAAGCAACCTAGATGTCTCGCATGTGCAGTACACAATAGGGTTCATGCTCCCATGAGAATCTAATACCACTCATCTGACAAGAGGCAGCGCTCAGGTGGTAATTCTTGTTCACCCACTACTTACCTCCTGGTGTGCATCCTGGTTCCTAACAGGCCACAGACTGGTACTGGTCTGCAGTCTAGGGGCTGGGAAGCCCTGGTTTAGTAGAACTGCAGTAATATATGCATTAACTGTGATCTGAGTGATAGCTTAATCTCCCAAATTATAACTACTTAGCATATTTTATCTGAATATTATTCTTAGCGTATAAGTCAAATGTAAGTCAATTACATCCCTGTACTATACAGTATAATGTAGATAACAAAAGTAACCAGATAAAAGACACTTCCTAGCCCCAATCCCACAATTCCCTTGAGTCAAAGTGTTGGGAGATAGCCTATTATGGGACACACTCTCAGTTACTTACACCATTTACCAATTCAAAATAAAATAATTGTCTTAATTTTATGCAAATGAATGCTTATGCCTTAAATTAAGATGTGTATAGCACTCTTGTCTGGTTCCTTAAAGTTTCCTCTGCTTAGATTCCTTGTTTTAGAGTCTATGCTCCTCTGTGACAAATACATGGTGACAGCTTGGAGCAGGGCACCTAAACTAATCTCCCATAGTGATGAGGAGATAGGGTTGCTGTGTTTCTCAATATTCATATTTCAGAAGAGATGGGTTCCAAGACCTTGAGCAAAACATTTCTGGCTTTTGAAGCTGGCAAAAAGCTTACCTAGCCTTTGCAAAGATTGACATACGCATCAAAGGAGGGGACGAAGGATTCATAGATATTAGGTTTCTTATGGAAATGCTTTAAAAAAGAGAGGAGGAGATGAAGTCTCTTTCCCTTTTGGCAACAGGGAAAATTCTAAATGTTTTTACTTACCTTCATAATACCCAGGAACAAGGTGGACAGGGGGCTAATGCTGTAGAGAAGAGAGGAGGCAGAAGACAGCACCAGGAATAAGTCAAGTCTCAAAATCATCATGATATTACAGAATCCCTTTCTTACACACCTGGGTGATATCGTGAAGAGTGAGGGAGAAGAAAATCTGAAGGTCTGAACATTTATCCTGTTGTTACAGGAGTTTCCTTAAAACTGCTTCAAGGATTAGATAGAACGGAATTTAATAGATTGGGTTAAATTATTTTTTCTCCTGATATCCAATGGAGTAGGGGCCCATGAAAAAAAAACAGATAGGTTTTGAGAGATGTAGAAATTACATTATTTTTTGCCAATTTGTGTGTAATGCATAGATTGTGCTCCTGTAGGGGTACCTTTCTATAATTCACTGACACCATTGTTTTTAATTTGCATCATTGGCCATAGCTTGGCTCATTTGTGTGAAAACCAAACCAAATCAAATCAAACCAAAGCACACAAAACCTTTTTAAGCATGGGAGGAGTATCTGATATATACATGACCAAAATATGAGGTAAATATATATATTTAGAAGCGAATATCAAGTCTGGAGAATTGTAGTATACATAGTATAAACTATATGTTTATATATATCTTAATATAAAAAATTATTAAGGCTTTGTTTGTTATTTAAATTTTTTTTTTTTTGACAGAGTCTTGCTCTGTTGCCTGGGCTGGAGTGCAGTGGCATGATCTTGGCTGACTGCAACCTCTGCCTCCTGGGCTCAAGCAATTCTCCTGCCTCAGCTTCTTGAGTAGCTGGGATTACGGACACATGCCACCACACTTGGCTAATTTTTGTATTTTTAGTAGAGACGGGGTTTTGCCATGTTGGCCAGGCTGGTCTTGAACTCCCGACCTCAGGTGATCTGCCCGCCTTGGCAGCCCAAATTGCCATTGCAACCAGGTGCCATTTTCCATTTTCCAGGGCTATCCTACCTCCACTAAAAACAAACAAATAATTACATTATCATACATATCCTACTATTTCAGAGAGGGGGAACAAATATTGTATTTAAATATTTGTTCAAAATTTGGCTCAAACAGATCTCAGAATTGGAAACTCTTCTTTGCTATTAACATCAAAGACTCACAGACAAAAGGGTACAATTTGGCTAAATTTAATGGTAGAGAAAAGATTCTTAAACAGAATAGTACTTAAGCAAAAAAGAAAAACATTTTTTCAGAACTGGCTACAAGAAAAGGAGCTCCCTTGGACAATGCTTTTGGTGCAATTATTTTAAGCTTCCCCTTAAACATGATGTGCTCTGGAAATTCATTGTGCCTGCAAATATCTGAGCTGATAGAAATCCACATGAATGGCCTTTTCATCTTCTTGTGTTGAGTCCAAAACATGGGATGCTGGATGTAGCTGAACTTTTCCAGAGGACTGGGTTGCTAAACCTATTTTCTTTTTAGAAACAGTGAATCCAATTTCTTGAGAAGTCCAGAATAAATTGTACCAAAATGGCTGGAATTTTTATGTTAAAAGAGCAATCATTGAGCTAGAAGCAGTGGCTCATGCCTGTAATCCCAACGCTTTGGGAGGCTGAGGCAGGAGGATTTCTTGAGCCCAGGAGTTTGAGACCAGTCTGGGCAACATAGCAAGATTTCATCCCCTTAAAATATAAAAGTAAACTAAATGTAAAAAGATTAGTAATAGGATTGTATTACAGAGTTTCCCTCAGACTGTGTTAACTCCACAACAATTTAGAGAAAAAGGTCATGCAGAGGCCTGAGGCTGCCTACCTCTTGGGTGAGAGTCCTTGATTTGCCCTGTTTTATTTTGCTCAGAAATAGTAAGCAGATCTAAATTTACACACAAAGCATCCTCCATTCTAGAATTTTGAGAATTCATTTTAAAAATCACATTATTTTAATAAATTTTACACCAAAAAATTTCACTGCCACACTCAATGACCTGGCAAAATCAAGAGACTGCTTTATCAAACTTTGTTTTGGTTCTTGGGAAAATATGATTTTGTTATTTAAAAAAGTTGAACATTGCCTGTCAAGAAATATCTCACAACTTCAAACATTAGAAAAATTCCTTTTGCTTTACTACTTCATTTAGAAAGTATTTGCTGGTAAATGTTCTTAATTTTTATTATACTATATGCTGAAGAGGACATATCCTGTCACTTACTGCCTAAATGCTAGGATAAGCTCACAAACTCACATATTTTTTAAGCAATAAATGTTCAGATAGTCCAGACAAACAGGAAATAGGATTTAAAAATAAATCCTGGACAGTGCAGAGTGCTCAGTGGGAAACTCAATATTGACTGATGGCAGATCATCTGATATGGTTTGGCTGTGTCCCCACCCAAATCTCTTATTGAATTGTAGTTCCCATAATCCTCATATGTCATATGAAGGACCCAGTGGGAGGTAATTGAATCATGGGGGTGGTTACCTCCATGCTGTTCTTGTGATAGTGAGTGAGTTCTCATGAGATCTGATGGTTTTTTAAGGGGTTTTCCACCCTCTATGCATGGCACTTCTCCTTTATGTCATCATGTGAAGAAGGATGTGTCTGCTTCCCTTTCTGCCATGATTATAAGTTTCCAGAGGCCTCCCTAGCCATGCTGAACTAACTGTGAGTCAATTAAACCTCTTTCCTTCATAAATTACCCAGTCTCAGGTATGTCTTTATTAGCAGCATGAGAATGGGCTAATACACCATCCTTTGCTGGAACCTATGTAGTAAAAAAAAAAACCTTTAAGCAAAATACTTAAAATGTAAAATAAAAGCTAGATGGTAGCTACCTTTGATTATTTTCTCAAAGAACATTTGTAATTTCATTCCAAATTCTGCTTCTAAGGGACTAGAACTCACTAATGCTATTACTCAAAGCCCAACATTAACTTTGAAAATAAAATAGGCTTTAAAATTTTTAAACCAGGTAAAGAGAGATTCTACACTTAATTTTTAATGAATACCACTCCTGAGAAAAAATTTTTAAATGGAATAAGAAGTGGTGAGAGAGAAGACTGGAAATATGATCTAAGGCATATCACAAAACCACATTTGACACCAAGTTCTGTGGAACAAACTCTATTCTACGTAGAAAAGGCAGCCATCCTCATGCCTGTAATCTCAGCACTTTGGGAGGCCGAGGCGGGCAGATCACGAGGTCAGGAGATGGACCATCCTGGCTAACACGGTGAAACCCCGTCTCTACTAAAAATACAAAAAATTAGCTGGGCGTGGTGGCGGGTGCCTGTTGTCCCAGCTACTCAGGAGGCTGAGGCAGGAGAATGGGCGTGAACCCAGGAGGGGGAGCTTGCAGTGAGCCGAGATGGCGCCACTGCACTCCAGCCTGTGCGACGAGTGAGACTGCGTCTCAAAAAAAAAAAAAAAAAAAAAAAAAAAAAAAAAAGGAAGAAAAGACAGCCATCAAAGATTTTTCAATGAGCAAAAGAGGAAAAGGGTGGGAACAATGCTTTAGGAATAGCAGTCTGACCTTTAGAGACCCCAAATCCTTGATTTCAGTTCTAGGTTTAACTTAGGCATGGAAAGAAATTGGTCAACTATGAATCCCAAATGCATTCTGCTGTCTCACCTCTGCCAACCCATTAGGGCATCTTCACTGTATTTAAATATGCAGACTTCATGCCCATGTTAATATCCTTGAACTTGACACCCCCCCCTCACTTGGCATATATTACATTTTAAATTGTATTTGCAAATCCTGCCATTTCTTTAGCCCTGTTTAAGCCTCACCTCCTCCAAGGAATTTTCTCATCCCGTATTTCCCACTGGAACCAGGGATTTCTTTCTTTAGAGAACTCCGACAACTCTTAGCTGGGTCATTCCCATAATGTTGATCACAAACTGCCTTGTAGTGTGGCCTTCTGCATGTGTTATCTCGTTTTTACAGTGTCCTTGAGCCGAAGGACTATGACTTACTTATGTGAATTGAACATAACCCTGACCCCAACATTAAGTTACACACAGTACTTCAGCTTGGTAGATTCTCTTTATTACTCTGTATGTTCATGCTATCTGTAATAATGTGGTTTTAATTTTCTCTAAAGAAGATTATAATTCAATACTAAGGAACGAATGATAACACTATATTTTCAGTTCCTCCCATCAAGAGGTGGAGTCTATTTCTCCACTCTTTGAATCTTGGTTTGGCCATAAGACTTGTTTTGGCCAACAGTACATTAGCAAGCATGGCATGAGCAGAGGTCTGACAAATGCTTGTGCACTGGGACTTGTTCTTTACCTTAGTGCTTTTGGAACCCAGTTGTCATGTGAAAAAGCCCAGCTGGACACTGGAGACATGTGGCCCAGTCACTCTGTTACCACAGCCGACCACCAGACATGCAAGACCAACCCCTGGCCAATCCGCCAGCCAGCTGCAATAGCATGAGTGAACCCTGGTGAGACTAGCAGGGGAACTGCTTAGCTACACCCAGGTGAAATTGCTTGACATACAGAATCATCAGCTAATAAATGATTATTTTTAAGCCTCTAAGTTTAGAGATCTTTTATTACATAGCAAAATCAAAGCAGGATATTAAAAAATCTCATTTTCATACATATTTGACAGAAAGCTTACTCTGCTTTAAGGAGGAGCGTACTGGGCCAGAATTAAATTATTATTCCTGGCTGAATCTAAGTAAAAACAAAGAAACAAGCAAACAAACAACAACAGGAAATCTACCACCCTGGCAAACTCATTAAGTCAAATAAACCAGGAGTCCTCAACCCCTGGGCCATAGACCAATACTGGTCCATGGCCTGTTAGGAACCAGGCTGCACAACAGGAGGTCAGAGGCAGGCGAGTGAGCATTACCACCTGAACTCCGCCTCCTGTCAGATCAGCAGTGGCATTAGATTCTCACAGGAGCGCGAACCCTATTGTGAACTGCTCATATGAGGGATCTAGGTTGCATTCTCCTTTTGAGAATCTAATGCTTGATGATCTGAGGTGGAACATTTTCATTCCGAAACCATTCCCTTCCCCTCAGTCATGGAAAAATTGTCTTCCATGAAACAAGCCCTTGGTACCAAAAAGATTGGGGACTGCTGAAATAAACTGTTAGATTCCATAACTAAATGATAGGAACAGCCTCTTTCCTCTCTTCCTAGAAGGAAAAATAGAAATAAAAGCAGTCTATAATGTGCAAGAAAAGGATAGAATTTCAGCTTCCCATTCAGCTGATGTGATTCTTTCTTTTCGACTGTAAAATGCTTTTAACAACAGAACACATAAACAGAGCTCACAGAGTCTAGGCACTAAGCCAAGAGCTCCTCATAGATGATCTTGTTCAATTCTCCCTGTGATTCTATGAAGAGCACTGCTCTGATGCTCATGTTAGAGATGAAGAAATTGGATTTCAAGTGCTTGAACAACTTGCCCAAGAGAATATTTAACTAATAAAGTTGTGAAACTGCGATTCAAACCGAGGAAGCCTAGATTCTTAACCAAGAGTTTACATTCTTAAAGAAGGTGCTATACTACCTCCCAAGTAAAAAGCTAAAACAAAACACCTTATGAGGAGAGCTTTATATTTTAATATCCTACTTCAGATAATAATAAAGGATAGCTTCACTTTCATTTCAACTGTAACTCATAAACCTTGGAGCTAAAGATAAAAGGTGTAATCATTAGGCTACTTTCACATCGAGTACCATAATTTTCCACTTCCCACTATTTAAAATTATTACCCATTGTCTCCATGTGTAAGAGTTTAGTCATAACAGGGAATAATGCTTCTTTACAGTAATGAAGTTCTTGTGAATATCAGAATATCAGAGAAAAGGGTCTCTTCTGTTCCAGAAGAATCATAGTAGAATCCAAAAGCATGAGATTAAGGGAGTTTAAGAGGTTTATACATCCACACAGTACCCATAAACACAAACCTAAACACTATAGAATCCACTTGTGGTTCAGTTTACTAAGTGAATCAATAAACTCGCATATTTGAAGCGCTCTGCCTATTATAAAGTGCTATACAAATGTTGATTGTTTTTTCTAAATCAATTCTTCAGAAATGTAGACACTATAGGAAAATAAGATGGAAAGGCCATAATGCTAACAGAGATTGTACTTTATTGTTGATTATATTATGAGGTTCTGCTTTATGGCAAATACTCCTGGGAATATGTTTAGGCACCTTTAGTTCAAATGACTACGTGATGTCAGTCTGACAACCCTATTTGTGGGACAAACTGCATGCTTGAGTCAGTTGCAGAGTTCTGTGTAGTGTTATAAAACAGAGGTTTTTTTTCCCCAAGATAATTGATTAGAGGTTTTCAGCATGCCTTAGCCACTTGGAAATAGCAAAATCAGTCATAAAGATCAACTCTGTGGGCTTTAATTCAAGAAGGAAAACAGGAATCCACCAGAATAGTGAAGGACATCTCATCCCAGGTGCCAGGGAGGAGAAGGTGGGCAAGCTGCCCCGATGATGGCATTTGTCTGACAAAAGTGAGTGAAGCCCTAGAACAGGACAGGAGGAGGTAGAAAGCCTCCCTCTGTGACTCACCTTTCCACTGGGGATCCATGCAACCAGGCTAAGGGAGAGCACTTTGTTCCTCCAAAGCCTTGGCGCCAACTTGGAGAGAGGCTTGGAGACACTGAAAGGGAAGGACACCAGGCAAAGTTGTAGGCATTTTCCCAGGCCTGATTTGGAGACTGTGGCACCATTTTTAATCTGGGTGCATACAACATCAGTCATTATTTGGTAGCCTGGCACCATGGCCATACAGCATTTTAGTCTTGGACTAGAGATTGGAGCACCTGCTCTGGAGCTGAGTAGGAGCCTCCACAGCCAGAACAAGTATGGAAAGCACCCAAGCTGTAGGAACTGGAATTGTGCTCTCCCCGATCACAGGTCTGGTGCAGGAGGAGAGTGCTGACAGCCAGTTTCTCCTTGGTGAGAAGATGGACAGCCAGGGCCAGTTTGGGGACGTGGAACTGGTCTACATGTGCCATTGCTGGGTGCCCTAGCCTGCTCCCCTGAGATTGTGATGTAGTAGAGCCCTTTCTACTCCACACCCAGGCTGATCTCCAAGCATTCAGAGCACCCACTCTTCTGGATTAGCATCCTGAGCTGCTCCACCCCTCCTGTGCATAGATTGGGGTGCAATGGGGCCTCTTCTGTTCCATATCCGGGCAGATCTCCAGGCAGTTAGAGCACCCCCTTGATGGGATCTGCAGCTAGAGCCACCCTACCCTTCCTGTACATAGAATGTGGTACAGCAGGGCCCTCTCCACTTTACTTCCAGCAGATCTCCAGGCATTTGGATCTCCCACCCACCTACACCAGCAGCCTGAGTTGCCCAGTGGTCCTATGCATAGATTGTGGTGCAATGGTGCCATCTCTGTCCCATGCCCAGGCTGATCTCTAAGTAAAGTATTTGGAGCGCATCACCTGGGTAAGCAGCCTGAGACACTCCACCCTCCCTATGCAGAGATTGTGGTGGAATGGGGCCCTCTACACTCCACGCCCAGGCAGAGCTCCAGGCATCTAGAGCAGTCATTCTCCTGGATTTGGAATTTAGGTGGCTGCATTCCCTGTGCAGAGAACTTGAAGCCAAAGAGTTCCTATTCAGCCCCAAGGCACACCTAGACACACCTCTGGGCACTTGGTGGCTGTGCACTGGACCCCCCTTGGTGCTGGTTCTTGTGCCTGCCATTGGGTGACCTGTAAGCAGGCCTGGTCTAGCCCCAACCATCTTTATCCCTCAGCTATGGTGCTGAGCAGGGTGCTCAGGCCACTGTGAACTCCACAGATCTGCCATTTGCCTCCAGAAACAGAGACCTTCTCCAGTAAACAAGGATTAAACATATACCCATCTATGTTGGCCACATCTGGCTCTTACTCATTAGAACCATGAACTTGTCTGTAGGTTGAACTGCCCAATATAAAACTGGCTGACAGAAGTGCATAGAGATATTGAAATGAAGCCAAAAGATTTTACCCAACATTCTCTAAAGTCATATCCCCTAGGGACATGGGCAAAGGGGAAGAAAATAATAACACAGGAAAAGAGAGAAAGGAAAAACAAATCCTATCTGCATGAAAATAATGACAAAATTTAGAAGTGTCAGTGGCCTCAGATGAGAAGGAACCAGTGCATGAATTCTAGCACCATGAAAAATCTGAGTGCTGTGACATCATCAAAGGATCACACTAGCTATCCGGCAACAGTCTGTAATCAAAATGAAAACTCAGAAAGGAAGGATGAAGAATTCAAAGCATGGATTACTAGGAAGCACAGTGAGATCCAGGACAAGGTTGAAAATCAACACAAAGAAACTTCTAAAGCAATCCAGGAAATGAAGGCAGACATAAACATCTTAAAAATAAATCAATCTGAGCTTCTGGAATTGAAAAACTCACTAAGGAATTTCAAAGTACAATTGAAACCTTTATCAATAGACTAGCCCAAACAGAAAAAAGAATTTAGAGCTAGAAGACTGATCTTTTAAACTAACCCAATCAGACAAAAATAAAGAAAAAAGAATTTTAAAAATGAATAAGATCTTCAAGAAAATGGATTATGTAAAGCAACCAAACCTATGAATTAATGGCATTTTTATGAAAGGAGAAAAAGTAAACAACCTGGAAAATATATTCGAAGTAATAATCCAATAAAATATTTCCAGTTTTGCCAGAGAGGTAGACATCCTGTACAAGACATCCAGAGAACACCTGCAAGATACTATACAAAACAAACATCACCAAGGAATATAGTCGCCAGACTGTCCAAGGTCAATGCTAAAGAAAAAATTGTAAAGGCAACAGAAAAGATCAGGTCACACACAAAGGGAACCCAATAAGGCTAACAGAAAACTTCTAAGCAGAAATCTTTCAAGCTACAACAGTTTGAGGGCCTATTTTCAACATTCTTAAATAAAAGAAATTCCAGACAAGAATTTTATTTTCCACCAAACTAAGCTTCATAAGTGAAGGAGAAATAAAACCTTTTCCAGACATGCAATTGCTAAGGTAATTCACTACCACTAGACCGGCCTAACAAGAGATCCTCAAGAGAGGTCTAAACATGGAAAAGAAAGAACAATACCTACTACCACAAAAACACACTTAAGTACATAGTCCAGAGATGCTATAAAGCAATTATACAATACAAACTACAAAGCAACCAGCTAATGACTCCATGATAGGATCAAAATCTCACATACTAATATTAACTTTGAATGTATATGGTCTAAACACCCCACTTAAAAGGCACAGAGTGGCAAGTTGAATAAAAAAAAAGGAAGAGCCATTCATCTGCTATCTTCAAGAGACCCATCTGACATGTAATGACACCCCTAGTCTCAAAGTAAAGGGGAGAAGAAAAATCTATCACTCAAATGGAAAACAAAAAAGAACAGGAGTCACTATTCTTATATCAGATAAAATAGACTTTACACTTACAGCAGTAAAAAAGGACAAAGAAGGGCATTAAACAATGATAAATAATTCAGTACCACAAGAAGACTTAACTGTCCTAGATATATACCCTCCCAACATTGGAGCACACAGATTCATAAAACAAGTACTTCTAGACATACAAAAAGACAGTCACACAATAATAGTGGAGGACTTCAACACCTCCACTGACAGCATTTGACAGGTCATCAAGGCAGAAAATTAACAAAGAAATTCTGATCTTAAATTTGACACTTGACCAATTGGACCTAATAGACATTTACAGACTAATCCACCCATCAGTCACAGAATACACATTCTGCTCATCTGTACATGGAGCATACTCTAAGATTGACCACATGCTCGCCATAAAGCAATAAATAAATTCAAAAATTCAAAACTATGTGAACTATACACTCAGACCACAGTGGAATAAAAATAAAAATCAATACCAAGAAGATCTCTCAAAGCCACACAATTACATAAAAATTAAGCAACTTTCTCCTGAATGACTTCTGGTAAACAATGAAATTAAGGCAGAAATCAAAAAAGTTTGAAATAAATGGAAACAGAGACACAACATATCAAAATTTCTAGGATGCAGCAAAAACAGTGTCAAGAGGAAACTTAATAGCTCTAAATACCTACATCAAGAAGTTAGAGAGATCTCAAATTAATGATCTAACATTACACCTAGAGGAACTAGAAAAATAAGAGTGAGCTAACCCCAAAGCTAGCAGAGGAAAAGAAATACCTAAAATCAGAGCAGAACTGAATGAAGTTGAGACAAAAAATCCATACACAAAATAAACAAACAAAAAGATGGCTTTTTGAAAGGAGAAACAATATTGATAGACTGCTAAGTAGATTAACAAAGAAAAAAGAGAGAAGATACAAATAAACACAATCAGAAATGACAAAGGTGACATTACCACTGATACCACAGAAATACAAGAGTCCCAGAGATTATCATGAACACTTGCATGCACACAAACTAGAAAATCTAGACTAAGTGGATAAATTTCTGGACACATACACCCTCCCAAGACTGAACCAAGAAGAAATTGAATCCTTGAACAGACCAACATTGAGTTTTGAAATGGAATCATTCATAAAAATCCTTCCAACAAAGAGAAACCCTGGACCAGATGGATTCACAGCTGAATCCTACCAGATGTACAGAGAAGAGCTGGTACTACTTCTACTGAAACTATTCCAAAAAATCGAGAAGAGACTCCTTCCTAATTCATTCTTTGAAGCCAGCATCTCTCTGATACCAAAACCTGGCAAAGAGACAACAACAAAATAAGAAAACTGCAGGCCAATATTCATGATGAACATAGGCAAAAAGAAAAAAAAATCCTCAACAAAATATCAGCAAACCAAATCCAGCAGCACATCAAAGAGTTTATTCACCATGATCAAGTAGACTTTATTCCTGTGATGCAAGGTTGGTTCAGAACACACAAATAAATAAATGTGATTCACCACATAAACATAATTAAAACAAAAACCATCTGATTATCTCAATAGACTCAGAGAAAGCTTGTGATAAAATCCAACATCGCTTCATGATAAAAACGCTCCAGAAAGTAAGCATCAAAGGAACATACCGCAAAATAATAAGAGCCATCTATCACAAACCCACAGTCAACATCATACTAAATGGGCAAATACTAGAATCATTCCCCTTGAGAACTGGAATAAGACAAGTATGCTCATTCTCACCATTACTATTCAATATAGTAATGGAAGTCTTAGCCAGAGCAATTAGCAAGAGAAAGAAATAAAAGTCGAACAAAAAACCAAACACCACATATTCTCACTCATAGGTGGGAATTGAACAATGAGATCACATGGACACAGGAAGGGGAACATCACACTCTGGGGACTGTTGTGGGTGGGGGGAGGGGGGCAGGGATAGCATTGGGAGATATACGTAATGCTAGATGACAAGTTAGTGGGTGCAGCGCACCAGCATGGCACACGTATACATATGTAACTAACCTGCACAATGTGCACATGTACCCTAAAACTTGAAGTATAAAAAAAAAGGTCATCCAAATAGGAAAAGAAAAATTCAAATTATCTCTCTTTGCTGATGATATGGCTTTATACTTAGAAAACCCTAAAGACTCCATCAAAAGGCTCCTAGTCTTGATAAACCACTTTAGTAAAGTTTCAGGATACAAAATTTATGTACAAAATTAGTACTATTTCTATATATCAATAGTGTTCAAACTGAGATCCAAATCAAGAACACAATCCTATTTACAATAGCAAAAAAAAAAAAAAAAGAAAGAAAGAAAGAAAACCCTATGAATACACCTAACCAAGTAGGTGAAAGTTCTCTAAGGAAGAGCCACAAAACTGCTGAAAGAAATCAGAGATGACACAAAAAAATGGAAAAACATCTCACACTCAAGGATAGGAAAAAAAATCAATATTATAAAATAGCCACACTGCCCAAAGAAGTCTACAGATTCAATGCTATTCCTATCAAACTATCAATCTCATATTTCACAGAACTCAAAGTGTTCTAAAATTCACATGAGACCAAAAAAGAGCTCTAATAGCCAAAGCAATCCTAAACAAAAAGATCAAAGCTGGAGGCATCACATTACTCAATTTCAAACTACACTATAAGAAGACAGTAACCAAAAAAGCATGGTACGGGTACAAAAATAGACACATAGACCAATGGAACAGAATAGAGAACTCAGAAATAAACCTAAACACCTACAGCCATCCAATCTTTGACAAAGTTGGAAAAAATAAGCAATGGGGAAAGGAGTCCCTATTCAATAAATGGTGCTGGCATAGCATCAGAATGCAAGGTCTGAAAAATACCTCAAACATCAATCTTAGGTTTCACAATTGCGATGTTATCTAAAAGAGAAATTGGGGAGGTTACAAATCTTTTGACCTCTGGCTACATGACTCTTGAACCATAATTCTCATCTTGTGGCCAGTTTGTTAGTTTTACAAAGGTTGTTTTTATACCCAAGAAAGGAGAGGGTTAGTTTTGGGAAGGGACTAATATCTTTGTTTTTGAAGTTAAACTATAAACTAAATTCCTTCCGTAGTTAACTTAGCCTGTGCCCAGGAATGAGCAAAGACCATTAGCTTGTGAGGTTAGAAGCAAGGTGGAGTCAGTTATGTCAGATTTGTCTCACCGTCATCATTTTTCAAAGGTGGTTTCATTCCTGCTATTGTCACCTCTTTGTGTGTGTGTGTGTTTTGTTGTTGTTGTTTTGCCTATATGCCTCTCCTTGCTTCCATTTTTCACTTTGATACTTGTATGTGCCAGATTTGAGACCCTGGGTTGCCCTGAGAGGGAGGAAAGGCATTTTTACTACCACATCCTGCCATCTCTGTGACTGGACATATAAGTTCAATAGACAGTAAGAGATGCTGAGGTGGCTGTGAAACCTGTGAGTTTAAAATGGATTAGGATGAATAACCATAGCACCATTTGTTAGGGTTCAAAGTATCAGGGCCCAGGGAAATTCTCTGGCGTGGAAAGAAGGAGGACAGCAGGCCCACCAACCCAGAGGGTCAGTGGGCACTTCTTAGTGCTTGTAAAGCTTGCTGGTGGGTGCCCTGTCCCCTACCCCTCAGGTACTCCCCATCAAGGAGCAGAAGCTCAGAAATATGTGCAGCCTGTTCCCTGGAGATAAATGACCCTAGGGATGATTCACACCTTATTTGCCTCCTTCTGCTCATTTTCATATTACCTGTCAGTTCAGATTCATATGCTGTTTGCTGCTTAAAGCCTTATTTCCTAAAATAATGAGAACAGAATGATTTTCTATTCTTTTCCAGTGTTATGGCTATATTATGGGCTTATTTTATTTTGTACCTGTGGGTAGAGTTCAATTATATCCCTGTCTTTTTCAGATATATAAAAAATAGGGCTTTCTTTATGATTCAAGATAGCTTTCTGCAATGACAAAAGTAGGGAAACAAATCAAAGAGATGAGAAAAATATTCATAGAGAAATGATGTTCTGGACAGGAGGGTCCCCATTTTATGAACATCAGAGTAGATGGATTTCACCTAGGTCTAGAGGGGAAACAAATGGGCTGATGGCTTGTGCACTCTCTCTTTTTTTTAGGAAAACATTTGCTGAGCTCTTAAAGTACACAATGTTTCTGAAGATAACCGTGAAATATTTGGGGTACGAATACAAGCACAGAAAAAAACAAAAAAGCAATTATTTTTTATTCTGTGAAGTCTCTTGGGATACAAAAAATATATGCTTTTTCCTCAAGATGACTTCTCAAGATAAATCCATTTGAATTACAACATGAGAGAGAAAGAGAATTATTCAAGTGAATTAAGGCTAAGGAGAAAATTAGGCATCAAAAACTTTTCTGTCATTCTGTCCTCCTAAAATAGAATGCTAGATAACAAATATCTTAAAGAATGCATTAAACACAATGTAGAGAACTTGAATAATGAAATTGGGAAAAAACAGTGAAGCCCAATATAATCCAATGTCTGGTTATCAGTAGAATGAGAATTGTAGAACTGACTTTGCAGAGTTTTAAATGTTTAACATCATAATGAACCAAGGATACAGTAAACTGTGCCCTAAAGTCTAGGGAGGAGATAGGATACATTTTCTCCAGTTATTACTATTACAGGTGTAATACAGTAGACCATTCACCTTGTAAAAATTAAAATGTTACAGGAAAGGCTAAATTCTTTTCTGCCTACTTCCTCAAATCCTAGTGCCCTCTGCACAGGAAAAATTTGTGTGCATTCTTGAATATATTTACTCATGCAGTTACAAACATTTAGTACATGTAGAAAATATATACTATTTTGGGGAAATACATATTTTTAACAAACACAATGATTACATTCTATATGTGTAGTTTTGCAACTGCTTTTTTCCATCAGCAGTCTGTGTTCAAGATCTTCCATGTCAGTATGTGTAAGCGTATCTTATATAGTACATATCTCATATTACCCACTTAAACATCAGCTATTGTAAAGATGTGCTTATTTGGCTATTTCTCTATTGGTGGACATTTAGCATGTTGCCAATCTCACTCTTACATACCTTGAATATAAAAAACAGAATTACCAGAACATAAGATATGCCCTATATAGAATCCTGTTAGCTGGCTATGAGAATACACATTTACCTATACTCTCTGCTAGAGCTGATATCATCAAACAATTTTTTTTGCCAACCTGAAGGGTATAACAAGGGTAAGTGATTGTTTAATTTTCATTTTCTTGATTTCTAATGGAATTGAGCATTGTTTTCTATATGTTTAATGCCCTATTTGTGTTCCCCTTCTGTCAATTGCCCACTTGGTTTTTATTTTGGTCCATTTTTACATTAGATTATTTGTACTTCCTTCCATTTTTAGAGACTTTTCCTTTGTCTATCCAGAAACCAATATTTTATCTATTGTATGTTGATATATCTTCTCTTAGTCTTCCATTAAAAAAAAACTTTCTGTATATTATTTGTCATATAAAAGTTTTATTTAAATTAGTCAATTTACCAGTTCTTTCTCTTATGACTTAAAAAAAATCCGAAGAAGGATCTATCTACTCAATGTCATGCATGTATTTTCATTTATTTGTTTTGAACACTTTTATACACTTTTTTTCCTTTTCTTTTCTTTTTTTTTTCTTTTTTTGAGATGGAGTCTAGCTCTGTCGCCCAGGCTGGGCGATCTCAGCTCACTGCAAGCTCTGCCTCCCAGGTTCACGCCATTCTCCTGCCTCAGCCTCCCAAGTAGCTGGGACTACAGGTGCCCGCCACCACGCCCGGCTAATTTGTTTTTGTATTTTTCGTAGAGACGGGGTTTCACCGTGTTAGCCAGGATGGTCTCGATCTCCTGACCTCGTGATCTGCCCACCTTAGCCTTCCAAAGTGCTGGGATTACAGGCGTGAGCCACCGCGCGTGGCCGAATATTTTCATACAATTTTTAATCTCACCCTTAGGATTTTAATCTAGTTGGAATTTACTTTGTAATTAGCATGAAAAAAAGATATATTTTATTTCTTTTTACCAATGGATACCCAGTTGATATAACGCCACTTATTACATAATTGTCTACCCAGATTTGAAATGCCATCTTTAGCATATACTAAATTTCCATATACAGTATATGTGTACTTTCTGCTCTATTGCAAAGATCCACTTGTCTATTCTTACTTCATTACTATATTGCTTGTTATAATAAAGTTTGGTATTAGAAATTAAAGAACTAGAATTTATTCTTTATTTCCAAAATTACCTTGATTACTGCTCTGCATTTACTCTTACGTATGAATTTTAGCATGATCCTGCCAAGTTATATAAAAAATAAGTTGGGGATTTTTATTAGAATTGCATTGAATTTACAGATAAATTTGTGGACAATTGAATGTTTACAAATATTGAATCTTGTCACTCATAATCTGATATACTTTTCAGTGAAAATTTACAGTGTCTTGCACATTTTGGTAAATTCATTTGAAGTACTTTATAGTTTTGTTGTTGTTGCAAATGGCATTTTAAAAATTACTTTTTCTTCAGGTACGTAGGATAGGATAGTACCTTTTAAATCTTTTTTCATAATAGAACTTACTCTTTTCAATGCTGAGAAAATGTCTTTAAAGCTTTAGAAGGGTGGACAGAAATGCGTACAAGCATTTGTATGCATTTTTTTCATTAAGATGTCAGGTCTATTCTCCCCAGTGTTTGAGTAGCCCTGAAGTTGCCTATTGCTCAAATTGTTTTAAATGCAGCTTCTGCTGCTCCTCTGATCTCTCATATGAAGGTGTTCTGACATTTAAATCAAATAAGGCCAAATAGATATTAATTTTAAATGCACTAACCTTAAATGTAGATATATTTTAAAAATAAACCAGTAAATATGTATTGAAAACCTTTTATGCAAAACACAGTTACCGTTAAATATATAAAAGTGAATAAAATGTTTCCCCTATGCTCAGGTGCTTACAACAGAGTTAGCAGTGGATGTGTTTTGAAGTTCAGTGACCACAAATTCAGTAAGATAATAATAATAGCTAACACTCAAAGAATGAGCATTATATGCCAGAAATACATATTACTTTAATCTTTATGAAATGCCCATGCAAGAGGCATTATTATTCCCCTCATTTTAGAGATGAGTCCTCTTTGTATAGGAGTATATAATAAAGAATTTGGGTGGCTCTTCCTGTGTGACCTGAGCCCCTGTCCTGGTCCCCATTGTCTCCTGGAGTCACAGCCTCTCAGCCATTGGTGCCATATTGTCTGCCCTGTTTGTTGGAACGGGTCTTGCCAGAATGCTTTTTGTCTGGCTGCTGCAGGGCAGCCTGGGGACATGGAGAAGGACAGGGGCATGAGGAAGGACTGGGACATAAAACAAGAGAAGGATGCTTCTCTTGGGGAGGGTGCGGTTCTGGGAGGCAATCAGGGAGTCAGTGGTGAACTTAGCCCTGGACCTTCCAGGCAGGAGCTGTTCACCAAACCAGAGCATCCTCAAGAAAACAGTGGACATTTGATTTCTAAAACCAAAGACCCGCAGGAACCAGGATGGAAACGTCTGTGACAATTCAAGAGAACATGTTCCTGCTGGACAGATTTCAGACACAGAAGCTCTAGTTACCTTTGAGACTGGTAACTTGAGTTATTCTGAAGCTTCAAGAAATGAAAGACTTGAATCTCCTATAGGAGAATGGGGATTCTGAAAAAGGACAAGAGATATCTGCTAAAGCAGCTACGTGTTTTGCAGAGAAGTTGCCTTCTAGCAACTTGCTCATAGACAGAGCCAAAGAAGAAGTGAGTCTAGCACAATTGGACTTGGCTGACTATGAGAACTGGAAAATGATGTCTAGGCACTCTTCTCGGGGAGATGTTGGTTTGGGTGGCAGTCTTGAGGCTCCAGGTTTAAACCTAAAGCAGGAAATGGATAATGGCAGAAGTACTCTTGTGGAAGAAAGAGTGCATGGGAAACAAAGAGGGTAGTAGCAATATCTTCAGAGTCTCAGCAAGTTGGTGTCAAGTTCCAGATCCATTATATCACAAGCATGATATGCAATTCATTGCAGTAACTGGAAACCATGGGAGTCTTGGGAGATGGAACACTTACATCACACCCTACTATTGCAAGGGTGCATTCTAGTCTCATACTGTTTTCCTGCCAGCAGGTGCAGTGGTGGAGTGGAAGTTCGTGTTGGTAGAGAATGGGAAAGTTATCCACTGGGAAAAATGCTGCAATAGATTCCTAGAGAATGGCCATGAGGATAAAGTGGTTCATGCATGGTGGGGATTCACTCATTGAGTTTGCAAAGTATTGCAGAGGCTGTAGAAGAATGTGGGAGATGCTGAGGTTGTGGAGTGCATAGAATAATTTTAAATAAGATAAAGGCAGTGCGACTCCAAATTTAGCCATCTGAGTTGTTTCAAATTTGCCAATGGCATTTGTCTAATGTGCAGAAAAAATATATTAATATACACACACATGTGCAAATAATGCTTCCGGTGAGCATGGACTTTTTGTCCCCCTCTGGTATCACTGAGTGATGAATTTGTATGGATCCATTATTACTTTAGGGCTTGATCCTCCTGGGGAGTGACTGGGCTAAGCTTCAGGTAAGGACTGTGGTCATGGAGCAAAGAAACTAACCAGCTGCACAGGGTTCAAGCTTAAGCCTTTAGGTGATCCTTAGACCAAAGTAGCAAAATAAGGCTCACTCAAACATAGCTGATCGCCTATTGATACACCTTGAGAAACACTCTTTATTACATGCACATTTTATATTAAAAAATAGTTAACACCATATGGAACAGTGATCAGAAAATAATGTGGTCTAGACGTGATTAATAAGGATATGAAGTGATACTCCAAGACTTCCCAACATTTTTTTGTTTGATTTTACATGCCAGGCACGGGTTTGAAGGTAGCAAGTATGTCTTTGTCTTAATGATCTAAGGCTGATAGAGAAACCAGGGGCCTAATCAGAATCAGTCATGATGGAAGTCAGGCACAGAAGCAGCCCAGGAGGAAAGGGGACATGAATGGGATTAGGGACTGGGCTGAGCGAGGTGGCCTGAATGACACCTTTTAGAGGACTGGGAAGTATAGGTACAGCCTGACTGCAGAGACGGACACACCCATCATTTACCCACGGGAACCTCTGTGGGACCATCTCTCTCCCACCCCCACTCCCCTGTCCCAGTAGATTTGGATGGATGGACTGTCATGTAGCAATCATTTCCATCCATTGCCCTCTGCCCTCTCCTTTCATACAAGTAGCTATCTTGGGTAACAAATTTATACAGGATTGGCTGGTCCCAGTGGCTCACACCTGTAATCCCAGCACTTTAGGAGGCTGAGGTGGGTGGATCACAAGGTCAGGAGATCATGACCATCCTGGCCAACGAGGTGAAATCTCGTCTCTACTAAAAATTCAAAAATTAGCTGGACGTGGTGGTGCATGCCTGTAATCCCAGGTACTTGGGAGGCTGAGGCAGGAAAATCCCTTGAACCTGGGAGGCAGAGATTGCAGTGAGCTGAGATCATGCTACTAAACTCCAGCCTGGAGACAGAGCTAGACTCCGTCTCAAACAAACAAACAAAAAAAAAACAAATTTATACAGGATAGTAATACAGAAGTACATCTTTGCTCTGAGAAGAAATACAGCATACATTTAAACTCTAGGTTTTTATAACTAAACAAATAAAAGCTGAGTTTTGATATCTTTTAAAAAACAAAACCAAACAACTGCAACAACAAATAATTTGGCTAGCATTTGTCCCCCAGTCCTGGGAAGGGGCCTCTAAACTCTGGACATTTCCTTGAGTGGTAGAATTATCTACGTTATGCATGGTGGGCCCCTCCGATCACACCTGATAGTTTATGCTAATGTGGTAACTCAGCATGGGGGCTGGACACACTGGAAAGACCAATCCTGATTAGAGGTTTGGGGCTTTGAGCCCAACCTCCAGGGAAGGGAGAGGAATTGAAGATTGAGTTTAATCACATTGCCAATGAATCAATCAATCATGCCTATGTAATGAAGCCCCAATAAAAACTCTGCATTGCTAAAGTTTGGGTGAGTTTCACTGTTTGGCAAAACTCTTTGAGTATTATCACACATCGTATCCTGGAGGAGGTAATACTGTGTGGGACTTTGCAGAGAGAGGATGACTGCGACCCTCCCAGAGCTCCCACTCTGTGTCTCTCCCTTGGCTGGTTGTGACTTGTATCCTTCTGCCATAACAAAATTGTAATTGTAAGTATAGTTCTTTCCTGAGTTCTATGAGTCATTCTAGGGAATTATTGAATGTGAGGGGCTTCATGAGGACCTCTAGATTTGTAGCCAGCTGATCAGAAGTGAGGGTGGCCCTGGGGACCCCAAACTTGCAGCTGGTGTCTGAAAGTGAGAGAAGTCTTATAGAGGACTGTGCCCTTAACCTGTGAAGTCTGGCTTAACTCTGGGTAGTTGGTGTTCACAAGTAACAGTGGGAAGTTTGCTGCTTACAAACACTTGCTGGAGGTGCCCTGTGCAAGGCAAATGACCACCTTCGAATTTGTCTGTTACACCAGAAATGTGTCAAAGAAAACTTCAGAAAATGCACAATTTCAACGTTTGTATGTTTCATATTTAGATGGGGGAGGGGAAATTCCCCTCGCTAACTATTTTCCATTCTCTGTGGTGGGTGTAACCATGCTGTGGCTTTCCTGTTTGTATATAAGCAGGAGTCAGTAAGGGGAGAAGCTCACTTTATATTGTCAGTGCATCCCAGCCCCAAAGCTGGATTTGACACGGCAGAAATGTGTTAAAGAAAACCTGGCATCCAGGCTACTGGAGAGCTGTATACAGACTCTTTAAGAAAGAAAACTCCCAGGGGAGAATTCTGTGAACCTCTCGAAACTTATCCATCTTGAGCCTTAATAGGCGCTAAACACAGAATGTGTAAAATGCAATTAAGATGCAGATGTGAGTCAATTTTATAGCCACTGGCTCAGAAATATGTGCTTTTTCATTTGAGAACTAAAAGACTTTATTTTATGCCATACGGCCAGAATGATACACATTAAACTTGCTTTCAGTTGATGGTTCCGTTGAAGTGTCCTGTGTTCAGTTTGCATTGACTAAGCCCCTATCTACATACATACCCCAGCATGCAGAGCAGCCTCACCTCCAAAACAAAACCACTGATATGGTTTGGTTGCATCCCCACCAAAAGTCTCATCTTGAATTGTAATCTGAATTATAATCCTCACTTGTTGGGGGAGGGACCTCGTGGGAGGTGATTGGATCATAGGGGCGGTTCTCCCATGCTGTTCTCACGATAGTGAGTGAGTTCTCATGAGATCTGATGGCTTTCCCCTCCTTGGCTCTGCACTTCTCTCTCCTGCCACCATGTGAAGAAGGACATCTTTGCTTTCCCTTCTACCTTGATTGTAAGTTTCCTGAGGCCTCCCCAGCCATGCAGAACTGTGAGTCAATTAAACCTCTTTCCTTTATAAATTACCAGTCTTGGGTATTTCTTCATAGCAGCGTAAGAACAGACTAATACAACCACCCTCCCAGGGATTTTTGTGGGTTCCAAATATTATTAATCACACTGCCAGTGAATTAATCAATCATGCCTATGTAGTGAAGCCCCAGTGAAAACTCTGTATGCTAAAGTTTGGGTGAGCTTCTCTGGTTGGCAAAACTCTGAGTAATATCACATATTGTATTCTGTAGGAGGTAATGCTGTCCAGGACTCTACAGAGAGAGGATGACTGCAGCCCTCAGAACTCCCAAACCAAATACTGATAGAAAATATTGGACAGAGTTCCAGAAAGTCTATTCATAAAAGAATTCCAAAAAGTGTTTCTTTTTTAGCCAGTGAAAGTTTCTTGAAAATGTTATGAGTTTGGGTGTTTGAGTTCCTGGGCTGGGTTGGGACTCTTGTGCATTTCACTGGGGACTGAAACACCATGGACACCTCTTCTGAGTGAAGCCTCTGTGAGTCTGTCTCATTCTCAATGGCTGAGACAGCAGAGGTGATTTCTTTAGAAGCCACAGGAGCTGCAGCTGATTCTGTGCTTCATTCTTTGCGGAGGCTGGTTTTATAGAACATTTTTGAGCTGTGACCATCAAGCGTATAGGGAAGAAGCAACGAATTAAAACAAATCTCCATATGTGACATCTATCTTAGTTTCCCAGGACTGTTCTAATAAATTACCACAAATTTTGTGGCTTAAAACAACAGAAATGTATTCTCTCACAATTCTGGAGAAGAGAGAAACCAAGGTGTCAGCAGTGCCACATCCTCTCCAAAGGCTCTAGGCGAGAATTCTTCTTTGATTCTTCCAGCTTTTGGAGGCTCCAGGAGTTCCTTGTCTTGTGGCTGCGTCACTCCAAATTCTGCCTCTGTCTTCATATCTGTGCCTCCTTTTCTGTGTCTCTGTGTGTCAAATATCTCTCCCCTTTTTCTTAACAAGACACCAGTCATTAGATTTAGAGTCTACCCTAAATCTAAGATAATTTCATCTGGAGTTCCTTAACTAATTACATTTGCAAAGACCCTATTTCCAAATAAGGTCACATTCTGAAGTTCCAGGTGGATGTGCATTTTAGAAGGACACTATTCAACCCACTACAGCATCCACAGATGCAGATTTGAGTGACACATTTGTTTCATCTAATTTCCCACGTTTTTAAACCAAGGCTGATAACGACACCTACTCTAACCACCTCACAACGTTGTTAAGATTAAATGAGATAATTGGTGTGAAAATCCTTTGTAAACTATTATAGGAGTAACAGGATGGATATAAAACAAAAGATCTTAACAGCTGGCCATAGGATTTACTATTTTTGTTGAAGAAAATAACCTAATGATACTGCTTGCTGTGGCAGGGAGAGGCTGAGGCTCCCAGGTGGGCAAGAACTGAAGTAACAAATATGCATGCCTGATCTGCCTTGTGTATGGCAAAGAGAGGAAGATTTTATTTTGTTTTTCATTTCCCCAAAGAGGGGGTGTGACCTGGCAGAAGTTAGGACACTATCTGGAGCTAAAGGCGGCAGCACCTAAAAGCGGGGAGGCTGCAATAATTCTTAAAAACAGAAATTGCTGATTTGTGTCTTATGTTGTTTGCTCTGTGGTGTGTAATGTGGCCCTCTTCCTATGATGATTAAGTCCTCAGAAATGTCAACTGCACTCAGGTCTGTTTAGAGCAGGTAGAATTTTTTTGGACAAGTTTTGGAAATCATGTCAGGGGATCAGTTTCAGGTTTCGGCAAACATGACTTGGGAAAGAAAATGCACACATATAAACTGGCAACAAGAGATAAAGAAGACCATGAGAATGTCATCCTTTCCCTCACCACTTGGGAATTAGCAGAAACTTGGGGGAGGGCTTTGGTTTCAACCAAGGCGTGGAATTAGGACAGAGCTATCCTACATTTCCCAGGGCAGAATGGCCCCAGGTAACATCGGGTTACTTAGCACTAGACGTAGGTATTGAGAAAGAAACTAATGTGGTTTGGAGAGGGACACAAAACATTTACAAGTGGCAGTGGAAGATCTCTCCCCAAGATTGTAGCCTTGTTTAAGGTACTGGGCTCATAGCTCTTAGAGGTATATTCTAGAGAAGCTCAAGTTCTAGACGAGATGGACTCGTGACCAGGCAGTATCCCACATAATGATGAGCGCATGGAGAGTGGTAAGTAGGTGCAGCTAAGGAGCAGGTGGGACTTGGCTCACACACTAATCCAAGGTTGGATTTTGGGTAGAGAGGTGTCATTACAGCTTTCTGGAGCTTGAGACTTCCAAATTGTCTTAATTCAGAGTTGGGTGGGGAAAAAACAAAGTGCAGAAGATACTTCCAATGTCCCTTGCCTGACTTGCCTATCCGTTAACACTTTCCTTTTAAGTAAGAATATCAAGAGCTCAGGAAGAGATGTTTTGGAGATGGCAGGGTCCAGTTGTGCCCCTTAAATCATACTTCACTGGGAGTACCACCTCCCTGTATAGCTAATAATCAACTGTATTCAAATTCATTGATTGCCACTTCACAGAAGCTAACATAAAAGATGGCAAGAAATTCCAGTGATGGTTATAATAAAGCAAAAATAGTTATAAGGAAAAATAAAAGCAATGGAAATATATTAATATTTGAGCAGTTAAAATTTTGTTAGGAAGCTAAAGAAATTGTGTAAGAAATAAATTACTGAACACTAATCACTTGCTTAGTCATGAAGGAAATAGCTACTGATGTTTTGAAAGCTTTGTAGTACCAATTGAACAGCCCTTCTTTCCAAAAGTGGCTCATTACTTATCCAGCTTTGATTGCACCAGCTGAATCATTAGTTGTTAGGGTGGATTCTCTTGTCATTTGCTCTGGAGAATGAGGTCTATTCCCCAAACTGTGCATATATATACATATACATATACATATACATATACATATACGTACATCTGTATGAATAAAAGCTGGTAGTTTATAAATACAGACATAAAAGTATGTCATATATGTATATACAGTCAATCCTCATCATTTACAGATTCCATATTTGTTAATTTGCTTACTCATTAAAATATATGTGTAATCCCAAAATCAGTACTGTTGGTGCTTCTCCAGTCATTTGTGGATGTATGCAGAGTGGTGAAAAATTTGAGTTGCCCAGACATGTGCATTCCCAGCTGAGCTCCAACAGAGAACTGTTCTGCCTTCTTGTTCAACTCTCTCATACAGAGATGGCCAGAAGCTGGAGCCAGTGCAGGGTGGTGCAGGACAGTGCAAGAAGCTCTGGTTCTGGGGCCAACTGGATCAGGCTTGAATCTCAACTCTGGCACCTGATGGTGGGGCGTCCTCAGGCAAGTCATTGAACACTTCTGACCATAAGTTTCCTTTCTGTAAAATAAAGTAAAAAGAAAATACCAGGATGAATTGTTCTCAAGAATTAATACTATAATCTGTGTAATATACACACATACAAATAAAATATATATTATAGATACGTAGTTTCCCTGCATGAAGTGGTTCAGTTTTCACTAATTTTGTGCCTACAGCAACTTCATAAAGTATAACTACCATAAAAAACATACTATATACATATATATGTATGTATACATACACGCACATACGCAGTTACATGGAGAGAGGAACACATACTTGCGGTTTGTCCGTCTTTGCTATTATTCTCAAATCAATACAGGTATAATCAACAGACTATTGTTAATGGCTCTTTTTTCTTCCATTTTTAGTAGTGAAGAAATGATCTCTCAAAAGAACTTTCCTCCTTATGAAAAGGAAGTAAATTGCTCACTTTTTATAGATGCATTCAGTCTTTTGGGGAATACCTACGAGAGCCCATTCAGTAAACTACCTCTTTCAATACACTGAATAGTATCCCATTAGTCTGACCATGTTAATGCAACTTCAAAAGGAAAATAATTCACTCTTTTATCATAAGTGTGATGAGAACTAGAATGCACATATTCTCTGACTCTTTTTCTATTCATTGGCTAGGACTGCTAAATGAGGCTTACATTATTACTGTAAAAGGATGGCTGCCCATGACAAGTCAAAAATAATGTCACTAACTTCACAATAGCATGGAAATTTTGAGAATTTTTTTCAAAAGTTATAGTAGGTTTGGAATATTCTATTCTCGCTTTTCCTCTAAAAACTCTCGGTGACCAAAGGAACACGTTTGCAAGACAGCTGAAAGGCATCGGGGCATCTAACCTTGGAACTGAGTGAACTAACTAGTCTACGATGGCTATGGACCTTCAGTCTGGACCTCTGTAACCCTATAATGTAAAGCCCTTGAACTAGTGGAAAGTATTCAGACATGGAAGTGTGGCATTTAACTTGCCACAACTAAGGGTAAAACCATTTTATATTTATATTTGATGTTACAAAGAAAGAATTCCTGTACACAAGCCTTCTTACTAGATGGGAATTAAAGTTGTGTTCTAAATGTATTAGCTGGAATAGATTAAGTCAAAGAATAAATAGGCCCCCAAGCTAATGATGGCTCAAATATGAGAGGAATTAGTCTCTCATTTATATGAGTTCAAATGGGTGTTTCTGGATGACGGGTGCATTTCCTCTATGAAATGTTTAAGGGATCCAGGCTTCTTACATCTGTGGCTCTGTCATCTCTTAGGCCCTCATTGTCAGCTGCATCTATCAGGCAGAAAGAGGAAAAGAGTGTGGGGCAGGTAGTCACTTTGTAAAAGCCTTGGCTGAGAAACTCTGTGCAACATTTATGGATTCAATTGGCTAGAACTCAGTTCTGTGTCCACACCTAACTGCAAAGGATCCTGGAAACTGTGGTTTCCTTATGTGCCCAGGAAGGAAAGGAGATCATGGATTTTGGCAAGCATCAGGCCAAGTCAGGCATGGGTGTCGTTATGCTATTGGACCTGAAGGAGGAACATAGACCCTTCCCCCTCTTCCCCCCACCATGGCCATAGGTAAGGGATGAGATTTCAGAAGAGGGATAGAGAGGCATTTATGGGGTAAATATCCTGGGGAAGATGCTAATTGCTATTCAGAAGCAAGAACCGAGACAAAAAGATCAAAGTCAGAGGGCAATCCATCATTATCTGTCTCTCACTTGATTTCTCTCTTAATCTTAAAATTGACTGAAAAAGGAGTTGAGATGCTTAAAAAGCAGTTCCTCACATGAAAGTGAGGAACGCAAGCAACATGTTTATGAAATTATGCCAGCAACTTGGAACTCAAAGCTTCTCCCTCCCGGAATGTGGAAAAGTAATGCCATTTGTAGGAGTGAGTGGACATTTTCATAGTTCTCCATGTGTTGAGACCTCCCCACCCCTCAACAAAGCAATTATGTTTTCCAACCTCCCTTGCCCCTAGGATGCAGATACGTACCTTAGATTCTTCCAAACAGATGTATGTACTTAAAGGCACGCTACCTGAGGAAACTGGCAGAGCATTGGGGCACCTGAGTCACTGGGATGGGAATGAACAAGACAAGGTATTCCGGGGGTTAACAGTAGTGGAGGCAACCTCCTGGTCACAGAAAAGTTTGAGTGGTTCTGGAGTTGGTGACAGCAGCTATCCCATTACTTGGCCAGCTTTGTGGGCTGGTTCTGGGAGTTGTTTTTGGTAGCTTAATCTAAATGCTATTCCAGATCTTCCAGTGATTCTGTGGCCTTTCTAATATTATTTAATGCATTTCTTCTGCTTTAACTAACTAGAGTGAATTATGTTGTCTGCAACTAAGAACTTTGACCAATACTGAGATCCAGCTAGCCATGGTAAAATCAGAACTCATTGCTTTGCCTATAGAACGATTGATCTTCCTTAAACTGTTTATTCACATTTTCTTACTCCAGCCAGAATTAGTGCTGTGCTAAAGATATGCAAAGGAAGAGTTTTGTCTATATTGTACAGAATGTTGAAGCTATAGCAAAATACACTTGGAAGGTAGCACATTTGTGGCTGAAATTATGAAAGCAGGAGAACCCCAAGAGGGGATGTTACATTTCATGAGACTGAGTCAAGACCACTTGTTCAGCAGCCCCTCTATCCCAGGGAATTTTCCTTCCTTAGTTAAACCCTGAAGATTCTGGAGTGTGATTTATTAAAGAAGAAAAATCCCTTCAGAGATGGACTACAAAAAGAAATCAGCTACTCCTTACAAATAGATATCTCACATTTTATTCTGATTGCTCTAAAAGGCAATGATTACTTGGGCGTAATGTTTGGAGAAGTTATTTATTTTATTCAAAAATTTTCCACACCAAGTAATGTTCCTTGTGTAATATAGTTTTGCCAGAGACTGAAACCAAGGGCATGCCATGAGTACTGGATATGCAGACGAGAGATGGCCTTGATTTTTGAGAGGAAACTTGGTGTAGTGGAAATAGCATTTGGGTTCTGTTACTTAGCAGCTGCCTGTGACCTTAAGCAAGTCATTTAATTTGTCTGGGTCTCATTTCCTCATCTGTAAACTGGAGATAATAATCATAGGACCTTACTCAAAGGGTGATTAGGCTTAATTAAAAGTGTGTCATGACTCTTTGTTGCAGGCAGTAGAAACCAATTCTGGCTGACTTAATCAGAAAAGGAATTATTGGGAGGCCATTGAGATGCTCACAAAATTGTCAGAAAGGTGAAAGAACCAGGGCCAGAAAATGAGCAGATGCTGAGGGAAGTCAAGCAAATAAAAATGAAATCCATTGTCAACACTAGGAATGGCTGGTTGAGATTCCCCCACTGGCTCCCCACAACTGGCTCCTCTACCACTGAGGCTAGTTCTCACTGCTGCTGCTGCCTGTGTGGGTCAGACATTGATGGCATGGCACTCTCACCTCCACTGACTAGGCATCATCTCCTCTCGATGATGACTTGAACCTGAATGGAAATTGCTTATGAGAGACAACTGCTAAACATTCAGGAATTTCACCAGCTGGTGTTAAAGAGTTTTAGTTTGAAATCAGCCATGGCGGGAATTATTTACACCATGGAAATTGGCAAACATTACAAATCAGGTCTGGTTTTGCTTCCCGCCCCACCGCACCCCCCCCGCCCCCGCCCCCGCCCCCCCCCCAAGAGCCAGTTTATCTGCAAAATACTTCCTTAAATGCCAAATTTCCAGGTGTGAGTGCCTGATTGGCTGAGTCTAAGATACATGTCTGTGTTTTAGCTATCAGGGGATGGGGAGAGGAAAAGATGGGCTTTTTAGGTAGTAGGAGGAGGACCTCTCTCTTACCAAGACGGAAACAATTGGAGAGTTCCTTTCAAAAGGATGAGGATTTCAATACTGAATAGCCTCCTGAAATTTCAAATATTCTCTGTAGTATGCAAAGGGTTTACCTCAATCTATGTATTTAGCTATAACGAGTACCCAATACATTCTGTGTCCTTTCTCATTCATTTTCTCTTTTCCCTAGTTTTTGCCACATGTATAATCCTTGCTTTTCTATTTGATACATGTTTTTAAATTCTGGCCATAACAAAATAAAGCCTTAATAAAGCCTGTTCTAAGTTCTATCTAATTAAGGAGAAAGGTTAGCTCAGTGGTTCCAACTTTAAATTGATGACTGCAGCATGCTGTACTCTGTGAAGGAAATGTGCACCTTTAGAAAGACTCATTCTTCACATGTAAATGTTTTTGAGATAAAAATAATGAAATACAAACAAACATTTACACCAAGATAAATTTCTTACCAAGATACTGAAGGTCTTTCTATTTGTTAAATTATCCAAAATCCTATCAAAAGAATTTTTATTTTATTTTTTAAAGTTTCAACCTCTGGGAGCACAGAACAAGGAATTTTTATTTTAGAAAATTTAAAGTAGAAACTCTTCAAAGGGATAGGATATGACAGGCAGCTACTATTATTTTTCCTCCAAATTTATAAGTGTAAGGTACCTGTTTAATCAGCTGGAGGTTAGAAAAAAAGAATATAAATAAATTATTTTTCATGAAAACTGATTCTTTATATTGGCTACAAATGATTTATGTCCTCACACTAGGATGAAGGGGAACAAAAAATATTTTAATAATAGAAATTTCATTGCAAAACTTTTTTCGTATGTATCTTGTTTAATTCTTCATGTTTCATATTCATCACTCTATCCATATAACTGGTGGGTGCCTGAACTCACATTTGAAATTAGGAAAATTTGTCACTGTTCGGAGTCAGCTTTAATTTTTCTAAATGACCCAAAAAGAAGGGAATTTTTTCCTAGGTGAAGATTATGCATTCTTAAAGAGGCATTTGGAAGTTCCTTTACCTGCAGCTTTTACTAAAGTGTTTGGAAGTGGTGAAACAAAGATACTGCTGTGGTTTGAGGGGATGAAGCATCTCACTGGGTGCTGGAAGAACAGAATCTACTCTGACCCCAGAGAGGTCAGTGACTTGAGCCAGTTTCTCCCTTCCTGGGTTCATTCAGTTTCCCCATTTGAAAAATAAGTGCCCATCCAGAAGTCCTTTATATTTCCTTCATCCCTAAAAAATTCTGCATCCTGAGGTTGGAGCATCACCTCACCTGGGAAGTGCAAGGGGTTGGGGAACTCCCTCCCTTAGCCAAGGGAAGCCATGAGGGACTGTGCCATGAGGGACGGTGCTATCTGGCCCAGATGCTATGCTTTTCCCGTGGTCTTCACAACCCACAGACCAGGAGATTCCCTTGGGTGTCTACACCACCATGGCCCTGGGTTACAAGCACAAAATTGGGCGGCCATTTGAGCAGACACTGAGCTAGTTGCAGGAGTTTTTTTAATACCCCAGCAGCACCTGGAACACCAGTCAGACAAAACTATTCACTCTCCTGGAAAGGGCTGAATCCAGGGAGCCGAGTGGTCTTGCTTAGCAGATCCCACCCCCACGGAGCCCAATAAGCTAAGATCCACTGGCTTGAAATTCTTGCTGCCAGTACAGCAGTCTGAAGTCAACCTGGGACTCTCAAGCTTAGTGGGGGGAGGGGTGTCTGCCATCACTGAGGCTTGAGTAGGCAGTTTTCCCCTCACAGTGTAAACAAAGCCGGGAAGTTCGAACTGGGCACATAATCCACTGCAGTGCAGCAAAGCCGCTGTAGCCAGACTGCCTCTCTAGATTCTTCCTCTCTAGGCAGGGCATCTCTGAAAGAAAGGCAGCAGTCAGGGGCTTACAGATAAAACTCCCATCTCCCTGGCACAGAGCACCTGGGGGAAGGGGTGGCTGTGGGTGCAGCTTCAGCAGACTTAAACCTTCCTGCCTGCTGGCTCTGAAGAGAACAGCAGATCTCCCAGCACAGCGCTCAAGCTCTGCTAAGGGACAGGCTGCCTCCTCAAGTGGGTCCCTGACCCCTGTGTGTCCTGATGGGGAGAAACCTCCCAGCAGGGGTCAGCAGACACCTCATACAGGAGAGGTCCAGCTGGAATCTCGTGAGTGCTCCTCTGGGACAGGGCTTCCAGAGGAAGGAGCAGGCAGCAATCTTTGCTGTCCTGCAGCCTCCACTGGTGATACCCAGGCAAAGAGGATCTGGAGTGGACCTCCAGCAAACTCCAGCAGACCAGCAGAAGAGAGGCCTGACTGTTAGAAGGAAAACTAACAAACAGAAAGCAATAGCATCAACATCAATGAAAAGGATGCCCATGCAAAAATCCCATCTGAAGGTTGCCAACATCAAAGACTAAAGGTAGATAAATCCACGAAGATGAAAAAAACCAGCACAAAAAAACCTGAAAATTCCAAAACCCAGAATGCCACTTCTCCAAAGGATCACAACTCCTTGGCAACAAGGGCACAAAACCAGACAGAGAATGAGTTTGATGAATTAACTGAAGTAGGCTTCACAAGGTGGGTAATAACAAACTCCTCCAAGCTAAATGAGCATGTTCTAACCCAATGCAAGCAAGCTGAGAACCTTGATAAAAGGTTACAGGAACTGCTAACTAGAATAACCAGTTTAGAGAAGAACATAAATAACCTGATGGAGCTGAAAAACACAGCACAAGAACTTTGTGAAGCATACACAAGTATCAACAGCCAAATCAATCAAGCAGAAGAAAGGATATCAGATATTGAAGATCAACTTAATGACATAAAACATGAAGACAAGATTAGAGAAAAAAGCATGAAAAGGAACAAACAAAGCCTCCAAGGAATGTGTGACTATGTGAAAAGACCAAACCTATGTTTGATTGGTGTACCTGAAAATGACGGAAAGAATGGAACCAAGTTGGAAAACACATTTCAGGATATAAACCAGGAGAACTTACCCAACCTAGCAAGACAGGCCAACATTCAAATTCAGGAAATACAGAGAACACCACAAAGATACTCCTCGAGAAGAGCAACCCCCAGACACATAATTGTCAGATTCACCAAGGTTGAAATGAAGGAAAAAATGTTAAAGACAGCCAGAGAGAAAGATCAGGTTACCCACAAGGCAAGCCCATTAGACTAACAGCGGATCTCTCTGCAGAAACCCTACAAGCCAGAAGAGAGTGGGGGCCAATATTCAACATTTTTAAAGAAAAGAATTTTCAACTCAGAATTTCATTTCCAGCCAAGCAAATTCTTCATAAGTGAAGGAGAAATAAAATCTTTTACAGACAAGCAAATGCTGAGAGACTTTGTCACCACAAGGCCTGCCTTACAAGAGCTCCTAGGAAAGCACTAAGTATGGAAAGTAAAAACTGGTACCAGCCACTGCAAAAACATTCCAAAGTGTAAAGACCATTGACACTATGAAGAAACTGCATCAACTAATGCGCAAAATAACCAGCTAGCATCATAATGACAGGATCAAATTCATACGTAACAATATTAACCTTAAATGTAAATGGGATAAATGCCTCAATTAAAAGACACAGACTGGAAAATTGGATAAAGAGTCAAGACCCATTGGTGTGCTGTGCTCAGGAGACCTGTCTCACATGCAAAGAAACACACAAGCTCAAAATAAAGGGTTGGAGGAATATTTACCAAGCAAATGGAAAGCAAAAAACAGCAGAGGTTGCAATCCTAGTCTCTGATAAAACAGACTTTAAACCAACAAAGATCAAAAAAGACAAAGAAGGCCATTACCTAATGGTAAAGGGATCAACACAACAAGAGGAGTTAACTGTCCTAAATATATATATGCACCCAATACAGGAGCACCCAGATTCATAAAGCTGGTTCTTAGAGACCTACAAAGAGACTTAGACTCCCACACAATAATAGTGGGAGACTTTATCACCCTACTGTCAATATTAGACAGATCAATGAGACAGAAAATTAACAAGGATATTCAGGACTTGAGCACAGTTCTGGACCAAGCAGACCTAATAGACATCTACAGAACTATCCACCCCAAATCAACAGAATATACATTCTTCTCAACACCACATAGCACTTATTCTAAAACTGACCACACAATTGGAAGTAAAACACTCCTCAGGCCATGCAAAAGAATGGAAATCATAACAGTTTCATAGATCACAGAGCAATCAAATTAGAACTCAGGATTTAAAAACTCAAACAAAACCACACAACTACATGGAAACTGAACAACCTTCTCCTGAATGACTACTGGGTAAATAACGAAATCAAGGCAGGAACAAATAAGTTCTTTGAAACCAATGAGAACAAAGAAACAATGTACCAGAATCTCTGGGACACAGCTAAAGCAGTGTTTAGACGGAAATTTATAGCACTAAATGCCCACATTGGAAAGGAGGAAAGATCTAAAATTGACACCCTAACATCACAATGAAAAGAACTAGAGAAGCAAGAGCAAACAAATTCAAAAGCTAGCAGAAGACAAGAAATAACCAAGATCATAGCAGAACTAAAGGAGATAGAGGCACAAAAACCCTCCAAAATAAATCAATGAATCTAGGAGCTGGTTTTTTGAAAACATTAACAAAATAGGTAGACCTCTAGCCAGACTAATAAAGAAGAAAAGAGAAAAGAATCAAATAGGCACAATAAAATGATGAAGGGGATATCACCACTGATTTCACAGAAATACAAACTCCCATCAGAGAATACTATAAATACCTCTATACAAATAAACTAGAAAATCTAGAAGAAATGGATGAATTCCTGGACACATACACCCTCCCAAGACTAAACCAGGAAGAAATTGAATCCCTGAATAGACCAATAACAAGTTCTGAAATTGAGGCAGTAATTAATAGCCTACCAACCAAAAAATGTCCAGGACCAGATGGATTCACAGCCGAATTCTACCAGAGGTACAAAGAGGAGCTGGTACCCATCCTTCTGAAACTAATCCAAACAATAGAAAAAGAGGGACTCCTGCCTAACTCATTTTATGAGGCCACCAACATCCTGATACCAAAACCTGGCAGAGACACAACAAAAAAAGAAAATTTCAGGCCAATATCCCTGATGAACATCAATGCAAAAATCCTCAATGAAATAATGGCAACCGAATCCAGCATTAAAAAGCTTATTCACCATGATCAAGACAGCTTCATCCCTGGGATGCAAGGCTGGTTCAACATATGCAAATCATTAAATGTAATCCATCACATAAACAGAATCAATAACAAAAACCACATGATTATCTCAGTAAATGCAGAAAAGGCCTTTGATAAAATTCGGCATCTCTTCATGCTAAAAACACTCATTAAACTAGGTATTGATGAAACGTCTCTCAAAACAGTAACAGCTATTTATGAGAAACCCGCAGCCAATATCATACTGAATGGGCAAAAGCTGGAAGCATTCCCTTTGAAAACTGGTATAAGACAAGGATGCCCTCTCTCATCACTCTTATTCAACATAGTATTGGAAGTTCTGGCCAGGGCAATCAGGCAAGAGAAAGAAATAAAAGATATTCAAATAGGAAGAGAGGAAGTAAAATTGTCTCTGTTTGCAGATGACATGATTGTACATTTAGAAAATCCCATTGTCTCTGCCCAAAATCTCCTTAAGCTAATAGGCAACTTCAGCAAAGTCTCAGGATACAAAATCAATGTGCAAAAATCACAAGCATTCTTATACACCAATAATAGACAAACAGAGAGTCAAATCGTGAGTGAACTCCCATTCACAAAAGCTGCAAAGAGAATAAAATACCTAGGAATACAACTTACAAGGGATGTGAAGTACCTCTTCAAGGAGAACTACAAACCACTGCATAAGGAAATCAGAGAGGACACAAACAAATGGAAAAATATTCCATGCTCATGGATAGGAAGAATCAATATCATGAAAATGGCCATACCGCCCAAAGTAATTTATAGATTCAATGCTAGTCCCATCAAGCTACTATTGAATTTCTTTACAGAATTAGAAAAAACTGCTTAAATTTCATATGGAACCAAAAAAGAGCTCATATAGCCAAGACAATCCTAAGCAAAAAGAACAAAGCTGGAGGCATCACACTACCTGATTTCAAACAATACTACAAGTCTACAGTAACCAAAACAACATGGTACTGGTACCAAAACAGATATATAGACCAATGGAACAGAACAGAGGCCTCAGAAATAACACCACACATCTACAACCATCTGATCTTTGATGAATCTGACAAAAACAATCAATGGGGAAAGGATTCCCTACTTAATAAATGTTATTGGGAAAACTGGCTAGCCATATGCAGAAAACTAAAACTGGACTCCTTCCTTACACATTACACAAAAATTAACTCAAGATGGATTAAAGACTTAAATGTAAGACCTAACACCATAAAAACCCTAGAAGAAAACCTAGGCAATACCACTCAGGACATAGGCATGAGCAAGACTTCATGACTAAAACACCAAAAGCCACTGAAACAAAAGCCAAAATTGACAATTGGCATCTAATTAAACTAAAGAGCTTCTGCACAGCAAAAGAAACTATCATCAGAGTAAACAGGCAACCTACAGAATAGGAGAAAATTTTGCCATCTATTTATCTGACAAAGGGCTAATATCCAGAATCTACAAGGAACTTAAACAAATTTACAAGAAAAAAACAAACAACCCCATCAAAAAGTGGACAAAGGATATGAACAGACACTTCTCAAAAGAAGACGTTTATGTGGCCAAAAGACATATGAAAAAAAGCTCATCATCACTGGTCATTAGAGGAATGCAAATCCAAACCACAATAAGATACCATCTCACACCAGTTAGAATGGCGATCATTAAAAAGTCAGGAAACAACAGATGCTGGAGAGGATGTGGAGAAATAGGCACGCTTTTACACTGTTGGTGGGAGTGTAAATTAGTTCAACCATTGTGGAAGACAGTGTGATGATTCCTCAAGGATCTAGAACTAGAAATATCATTTGACACAGCAATCCCATTACTGGTTATATACCCAAAGGATTATAAATGATTCTACTATCAAGACACGTGCACATGTATGCAGCACTATTCACAAAAGCAAAGACTTGGAACCAACCCAAATGCCCATCAATGATAGACTGGATAAAGAAAATGTGGCACACATACCCTATGGAATACTATGCAGCCATAAAAAAGGATGAGTTTGTGTACTTTGGAGGAACATGGGTGAAGTTGGAAACCATCATTCTCAGCAAACTAACACAGGAACAGACAACCACACACTGCATGTTCTCACTCATCAGTGGAAGTTGAACAATGAGAACATATGGGTACAGGGAGGGGAATGTCACACAGCAGGGCCTGTCAGGGGGTGGGGGGCAAGAGAAGGAATAGCATTAGGAGAAATACCTAATGTAGATGACGGGTTGACGGGTGCAGCAAAGAAACCACCATGGCACATGTATACCTACATAACAAACCTGCACGTTCTGTACAGGCATCCCAAAACTTAAAGCATCACAAAAAATAAACAAAACTATAAAAACAGAGAAGAGACACCAGAAAGTCTGCCAAAAAACCCCTGCAACCTAATTACTAATTCTAATCTCATTTCTCAGTTGAAAAACACACTTAATTATTAGTAGCTCAGCTGGGCACTAATGAAAACTTGTCAAACAGCCGTGAAAGGAACAGAATCTCCAGTTCACACCTACATTACAGAAATCCCCTCCTCTGGCCTTTTTCAATGAGTAAACACTTATTTTTGGCAGTGTTGGCTTGGGAATAGTGTCTCTATAGAAACCACTGCCTGGGTGAACACTTTCCTTGGGATTGAGCAGCTTCTCAACGTTTATATGTCATCTTAATTGATAGAACAAGTAGATCTTTCAAGATCTCCAAGCCTTTTTGTCAGCTGGCAGGTTAAATTCTAAATTAGACGCAACACCTGAATGAGCATGCGAGCTGAGAAGCATCAGTGTTTTCGTGACAACCAAGAATGCCACGTCTCCATACAAATGTTAATTCAACTGTTATCGTGGGTTTTTATATACCATTAGTTTTATTTTCAACTTTGAGTGGAAATGAAGTGACATTTTGGGATTTCCTTTGGGATTTCAAAGCCATTTTTGATTATTGTTGTTGTGTTTCTTCCTGTGCTACCACCCCAAGCTGGGTGCTTTCAGAGCTGTAGGTGTGGTGGGACTCAGTTCCCTCAGTACATCTCCAGAAACTCTGAGCAAGCTTTGGGGACTGGATCAAGAACAGTGAAGATCTGGAGCACCTCCCATTTCATGCCTTGGAGTCTTGACAGATTCTCAAACAGAATGCTGTAAACCCACTTTATAAGTTTGTTAAGAATAAAGAGAAATATATGAAAGCCCCCAAATGTATCACCCCAGTGCCATTATACCCAGAAATATCTTCCATTTGACACCTAAACTATAAGATGTACAATGTTATTGCTTTTTTCCTCCCTCCACCCCCCAATGTATGGATAATTGTCAAAGTTCCAGAGTACCACCTGGCCTCTGGGGAAAGTGGAATGGTAAATTGTGGGGAGGAACATTTTCTTATAGGTCAGCTACAATAGCCAGTCTTAGTGAGCTGAATCTTATTGTGCCTGATATGTTTGAGTGAACCAAGAAGCAAAAACAACTCTATGCTCTGGATTGGAAATCCTAGCAAGGTTGGTATCCAGGCAGGATGATAGGAAATATATCTTAATTTTGAACAAAGCACTTTGCTTAGAATGTTAGGTGAATAGGGAAATCGCGATGCAGAGCTGCTCAGGGCTTTCTGATTCGTGGCTGTGGCAAAGGTAGATTTGGCCTCGTTTAGAAATGGCAGTTTGAATTCTCACCATGAAGTGCTCCCAGTGTTCTGATAAGAAAAGCAACACTCTCTGTTCTGAAGCATATGTTGTTCCTGCTCTTCAGGAGGGATGGGGACAAAGAGCCCAAATGAACGCACACACTTTTTAATATTTTGGAAGCAGTGTGTGCCTCTAAGTTCACTCGCGGCTTGCTCAATTTTTCATTTCCTGTGTAGATTCATTCTTAGATTGGAAATGACTTCATTACCCACATATTCAGATTAATTCCTGAGTCATGCCTGGCTTCTTCTCTTAAAAACAGATAACAAATCTGGACTTTGAGAGCTAGAGTTTGACCATTTTTCAATCTGAATATATTCAGGATAAGATGTTCCCTAAAGATCACCTGCGACGGGACCACTTCTGATTTATTAGGCAGGCTGAGCATCCCAAATCACGCAGAGAAAAGAAACAAAAATAATTCAACAAAATGACTACCATTTATTGTCTGCTAGATTCCAGGCATTTTGCACATATTAACCTCATGTTATCTGCACAACAATCCTGTGAGTTAGATTTTATTTTCAGATGAAGAAGCTTGTTTCAGAAATTAACTTGCCCAGGCCACACGCAGCATGCAGTGGTCAAGCTAAGATGCGCACCTGAGTCAGACTGACTCTTGAGACAGACGGTTACATACTGCCTTATGAAAGGACTATTTATGCAAAGCAACTCTCAAATGCTGAAGAGCCGAGAAACCAAAGGAGGCAGACAAATCCAGTTTGTCTGAATTGGGTGATGTATTGAGAGAACTTACAGACAGAAGCATGGTCTTGGGTGGCTGCAAGACAGGTAGGTCTCCGTGCTGTTGTCCCTCAGACCCAAGGCCTATATATCACAGGAAAGGGGTATATGTGTTCTACCAGACAGTTAAAGGCAAGTCTCCACAACAGGCAAGAATGCTGTGTGTGTCCTAGCCTGTAACTTGTGTGATAACATCAAGGTTGCTTTTTTCTTGCACTAGGAACAGTAAATAAAGTAGAAACCAGGAGTCATTGACAGGACTGGGGCTAATCAGAAGTCAACATGGCGGATTGGCATTCAAGATGGAGTCACTTTTGTCTCCACATATACTAAGCAATGCTGCATCACCAGTCAATAAGCCACATGGCATGGCATACTTTTGCTTGTACCTGTGAGTTTAGTATTTAGTATTTTTGTTTGTGTTCTAGAAGACTGTGGCTCTCTATTACAGCTAAGCCTACTAGAGTCCTTCATAATAATGGAGAGGCAAACACTGGATGAAAAGAAATTGAATGGTGATAAATAGAAACCATATTATGTGAAACTCAGAGAAGATATTCTTATTAACTAAATGAGACTGTAGCCTGGAATATGAGAGCCAATCCTTCGTAGTTATTGAAATGCCAACATGAGCAGAGTCCTATAGTATGGTCCTTAGCAGAATTCATTATAAGTTATTGGTTAACAACTACTAGAGGAGGTTCGAATGTTTGCGAAATACAACTACAAGGGGTCAGTTGTACTCTGTGAGGTACAGTTGTTTGAAATTGTGAAACAACATACAATTGTAACCGTGTTTGAAAGAAGACATTTTAGAAAAATACTGGAGAATGAAATCTCATTTTAAAATATCTTCCCTTAGTTTTTCTAAGAAATAGGATGAAGTATTGTAGGGCAACTGTGGCACATAAGAAAAAGGGTTGTCATTTGCACAGATTGCAGTGCAAGTGGTGCCAGCTGGATTTGCATAACAGGGGCAGCCCTCACTGAATTAGGAGAAATCCTAAGAATCTTCTCTACTTAGACATATGAGGCTTTATGTTGGTTTCTGAGCAACTGGGTAGATGATGGTGCCATTTAGTGAGATGCAAAATATTAGGGAAGGAATGAGTTCGCTTGGGGGAAAATAAAGGGTTCTGTGGGGAGGTTGAGTTTTAGAGGTTGACTATGCTGTTGGGTACATGAGACTGGAGTTGTGGGGAGAGGTTGGGACAGGAGATAGAATTTGGGGAGTTATCAGTGTATGGATAATCCTTAACGCCATGAAACTGAGGAAGATGGCTTAGGGAGAATGGAGAGAAAAAAGAGGCTCAGGACTGATGTCTTCCAACATTTAGAGGTCAAGAAAAAGCAAAGGAACCAGCAAAGGAGACTGACAAGGGAGCAGCCAGTGCAGTTCAAGGAAAACTAGGAGTTTAATGTCTAGGATGGAAACAACTGAGAAGAGCGCATCAAGAAGGAGAGCCAAAGGCTGGGGCACGTGCTGCTGAGCATTAGCAGAGTCCCACTGACTCTCTCTTCCTTGTTTTTCTAAATATGCTTCCTTCTCCCCAAACCCATGACTGCTCTCTTAGTCCAGAAATACCATGGCCTTTCAATGAAGTGCCTCGCCTCTTGATTCAGCTTCCTACAATCCACACTGCATGCTATCCTGCGTGGGCAATTTCTCTAAAATGCCAACACTATTATGTCACACCCAGATTTAAAACTGTGCAATGGCTCTCCATTACCCATAAAATAGAATCCTAACTTATTAATATTTCCTATGAGGCTATCACCTGGAGCTTAACTCCCTCCCCAACAGATCCAGCATTATCGTCTCCCACACATCCTGTGCTATACCCCAATTCACCACATCTAATGTGCCATGCTTTTTTTCTTTAACCTCCATGGAGTTCCTCTTGGCTGGTACTGTTCCATCTGGCTGAAATACTTTTCCCCACTCTAGTCCTTCTGACACGTCTCAGTATATAGTTCTCAGTTCTAGAGTTATTTTCTCTGTAAAAGTTTCCCCTGATCTCCCCTAAACATATTAGACATTGTCCATTCTACTATCCCATAACTTGCCATAAACACCTCAATTATAGCACTGTCCATGCTCAAATGGTATTTCTTGAGCACTGGTTTTTAATGAGTCACTAATCCCCCGAGAGAGAGAACGTTTTCATGGAAGTATAGTCATATAGACATTAGAACTTTTATAAAATCTTTGAGGTCTTGTTCTTTCAATGTATACGTATGGGCTTCTCACAGGAACCAAATGCTGTACATGGCACTGGGAGCATTAAAAAGAAAATCCATGGGCCCCACTCGTAAGGAATTTATGGTTTAATCATATTATAAAAAGCAGTTGCAATACACATGGAGAGTGCTATAATTGAGGTGTTTATGGCAAGTATGGGACCATTTGACCCAGCCATCCCATTACTGGGTATATACCCAAAGGACTATAAATCATGCTGCTATAAAGACACATGCACACATATGTTTATTGCGGCACTATTCACAATAGCAAAGACTTGGAACCAACCCAAATGTCCAACAATGATAGAATGGATTAAGAAAATTAAGAAAATGTGGCACATATACACCATGGAATACTATGCAGCCATAAAAAATGATGAGTTCATGTCCTTTGTAGGGACGTGGATGAAGCTGGAAACCATCATTCTCAGCAAACTATTGCAAGGACAAAAAACCAAACACTGCATGTTCTCACTCACAGGTGGGAATTGAACAATGAGAACACATGGACACAGGAAGGGGAACTTCACAAACCGGGGACTGTTGTGGGTTGGGGGGAGGGGGGAGGGATAGCATTAGGAGATATACCTAATGCTAAATGACGAGTTAATGGGTGTAGCATACCAACATGGCACACGTATACGTATGTAACAAACCTGAACGTTGTGCACATGTACCCTAAAACTTAAAGTATAAAAAAAAACAAAAAACAGTGCTAACTAACCTGGCTCTTACCTGCACGTTTGGGATGAATGTACTGCCCAAATAGTGCCAGATTATGGGCCCCTGGTCATTGTTCTGTTTTGTGATTCACCAGAGGCCATTTCTGACCATTTCCTTCAGGTGCTCAAAATTGTGAGCCATGCAGCTAGCTCCTTACATTAGGAAAAAAACCTGCTCATCCCATTTATTGGAAGCCCAGAGCTATATTACTTCAATTAAATTGATTCAGTATTTGTCAAAGTTCTCCCAGCTACAGAAATTGCGCCTTGAAACAATCAGAAGGAAAATTTAACCTGGCAAGACTCCACATTTTTATTAATATAATTTTTAAAGACAGTGCCTTATATAACCCAGTCATAATCCCTCTAGGATAAGATAGAGAGAGGGGAGGGAAAAAGACTACATTAGCTTGGAGTTGAAATCATTTATTGTGAAGATTCATGGAAAGCACTACAAAGTCAGATTCTGGCATTTAAGAAAATAGAAAATACTTTAGTATTTCCCTGGCACTAGGTTATATAATAGTAGGCACATGGTCACCCTGTCTTGTTTTTTTCTGTCTTTGCACCTAAAAAAAAGCTATTTCAAGATAATCTACTGCTGAAAAATCAAAAAGATAAAGTTCAGGCTTCAGAGTGTTATTAAAGCAGACACTTTGACCTCTCAAAACTTGACCTCTTAGAGGCCAACTATTCTAGCTCTTCCCTCTGTGTTTCATCAGAAGTAATTGAAACATACCAGAAGACTGAGAATCTGTTCTATTTTTAGAGGCCTAGAAAATAAATCTCCATCATTAACTCATTTCCCTCTACACTAACCCTCTGAAACTTCTTCCGCATGTCCAAAGGCCCTCAGGCTTCCTTTGCCTTCCTCCAAACCTGATCAACACCATCCATAAAACCACTTCTTGCTATTGGAATGCTCTTGGCTGCACTTAACAGAAACCCTGATGTAAACTAACTCAGGAAACTTACCATATCTCCCCACAGCAAATCTGAGGTCATGTGGACTCTGGAGTTGTTTGATTTTGTGACTCAAGAATATCCTTGAGGACGCAGGTTTTTCCATGTTCCTTTACCAAGCTCAGAACTTGTTTTAACTTGTTTTATTGTCAGGCTGGTAGCAAGATCCAGTACACATGCAGACAGGACAAAATCCAGAGAGAGAAGAGCCATCACTTCTTCCTACGTATCCTCTTAGAAAAAAGAAAGCCTTTTTTGGAAATTCATCAGCAGACTCCCTTCCATGTTTCTTGGTCACAATTGGCCATTCTTGAACTAGGTATTGCAAAGAAGGATAAAATGTTCACATTCAACTGATCACAAGTAGCATAGACCACAAAGACCACTACATCTGTTTGTCCTTCCTTCTGCTGTTTCTATCTAGCCTCCGGCCCTGGTATAGGGTATGTACCCTATACCGTTTACTCCACTAATTGGGAAGAAAGATGAAAAAGAGAAGGACAAGAGAACAAATAGGAGTGCAGGGATAGATCAAGACTGTAATTGGGTATACAACTTAAAAGTGGAAGAACTGAATTTATTGAACAGAATCTTTTCTATATTTTTTTAAGTAAGCGAGTTAGATCACATGTTACTAGAGTTTTCATTTAACCTTAAAAAGTTGTGATCTGACTATTGATAGGAGCATTGGCAGTGAAGTCAGACAAGCACTTGTGTCTTTAGGTCAAGTAGTTTAATTGTATTGAGCCTTGGTTTCTTTGTCTGAAAAATAGAAATAATGATCACCTTGTTGGTTGCTGTTAGCACTAGAAATATCATACGACCAGTGCTAGCATCACACCTGGTAATTTATATATAGATAATTAATTTTTTTAAAAAGTTGTTTACAATAAAAAGACAAGGAATTTGAGATGCTGGAGAAGTCACCAAGAAAGTTGACAACAGGGACCCCAGAAAGGCCAAATACTTTTGATTGATGATCATAGAGGGTAACTGCCAATATTGAATCATTCATTGTACTAAATGCTTTACTTATGTTGTCTCACCTAAACTTGTATTGCTTTCCTCGTTCTGCAGATGGGCATTCAGAAGGTCATATGACTGGTGAGTGGACGAGCCTGCTTGGAGATCTGGATTTGCCTTGTGCCAAAGCGCAGGCTCCTGACCAGCACATGGTCATGTTTCCAGACATACATCCCTTTATTCAAGGTTACCTGGGTTGTGCATTCTGAACAAACCAGGCTAACACAGTATCCTAGCTTTTAGACTTCTTTGACTTGTGCTTTATTTATATATAGAATCTTTTAAAAGTGCATGTATATCGATAATTTATTATCATATACAGTATGTTTTCACCCCATACTAACACTGATAGAGAACAAAACATCTCTTCACATTCTCTAGAAAGAAGCCGTTCTCCAAAAGATTAGTAAACAATGAAGATTTCACTAAAGATGATATGGAAGGGACAGAGGAGGGAGGTTACATTGCACATTGCACAGCAACCTGCTGACACTTCTCATCCAAACTATCTGCTTTCAAGATTCCTTCTTTTCCACTGAACCTGCAGCATGAGGAATTGTTCTCAATGCTTTCCCATGGCAAAGACCCATGTCTAGGTCAATTCCTTTCTCCTTTCTCCCACCCCCACATAGAATTCTACCCTTCCCAACCTGTACCATGCAGAACACTCAGCACTTCTCTGTGTTTGGGTTTTACACCCCAGCTCATCTTTGGAATCAAATAAAAGTGTCTTCCCCCTTCCAGGGACCCAACCAACTTAGAAAATGGGTGGAGAAGAGAGTGATTTGTAATCATTTGTCTTTTAAAAATGGAAGCTGCCTCACATCATCTTGAAATGAAGTGGGATATAAATAAATACCTCATCTACACTTCCCAGGCTTACTCTACAGTGTTACTTGACCTCAAGCTCTATTGAACTGTTTCTTCACTTTTATCAGGATAGTCTGAGGGCCATTTGAAAATGTTTATGAGATTACATGGCTATTAAAAAGAACAGTTTCTCTTCTTTATTACCTGAAGATACCTATATATCTTTAAAGATTATTTCCTCTGACTCTAAAAGTAATGCATGCTCATTATAGTTTATTTGAAAAATTTGGGAAAGTATCATAAAAAATAAAAAAAATTATAATTCTACTGCCCAGAGTGAAATTCTGTTAAAATTTCTGTATATTTTCTTATAATCTTTTCTTCTATTCTCTTTCTTTCTCCATCTTAGTGATTTAAGAAGTGAATAAGAACAGAAAGCTATCTTGCTTTTGCTGGTAGGGGAACAGACTGGTAAATGAGAATTGGAGGACAGCATCAGAGTGACTCTATTCTCTCTGTGATGAGTTGAGGAAGACACATAAGAAAGAAGAGAAAATCTCCTAAATAACAGCATAACTTCTGTAACTGTAGTCCACAAATTTAAGCCACTCAGGAAGTGATATGAAAATATACATTTATAATTTTTACATTTTAAGAAGATAAAAGGTAAATATGATAATGCATCTTGAAATTGCAATTTATTTTTAAATACAAAAGAGTAAGCATAATTTTTTTAAAAAGATGCAGTTTAAAAGAGTTTTCACTCATAATTTAATTTCTGCTGAAAACAACCTGCATATTTTTTTTTCTGAATCAATGTTAAAGGTATCGCTTACTTCTTATGCTTAATCAGCTATCCTTACTGGGTCTCTCACTCTATTAAAGTTGGTTATGTTTAGGGGTATTATGGAACCCTGTGGACTTTGTTTATCTACATAAACAATAGCATTCAAGTCCATGGATTTTAAGAATTAAAAATCTCAAACCAAGCCAGGCGCAGTGGCTCATGCCTGTAATCCCAGCACTTTGGGAGGCTAAGGAAGGCAGATCACTTGAGCCCAGGAGTTCTAGACCAGCCTGGCCAACATGACAAAACGCCGCCTCCATGAAAAATACAGAAATTAGCCAGGTGTGGTGGCATGTGCCTGTAGTCCCAGCTACTTGGGAGGCTGAGGTGGGAGGATTGCTTGAGTCTGGGAGACAGAGGTTGCAGTGAGCTGACATCACACCATTGCAGTCCAGCCTGGTGATGGTGACAGAGCAAGACCCTGTCTCCAAAACAAACAACAATAAAAAAAGCCAGCTATTGTTATTGTCTACTGAACACTTACAATATGCCAGCTATGAGGCTATGTGCTTTTTAAAAAATACACAATCTCATTTAATTCATATAACACCTTTAGAAATGAGTTTTATTATCTCTTATGTTTATTGCTTGTGGAAGAATTGAAGTTTTCAGAGATTATGTTATAAACTTGCTCAATGTAGCATGTCGCATGAATGACATTATTGTATAAATCTAGATTCAGTGTTCTTAGCTAATAAGTGCTTTTTCTGCATTGTCATGCCAACAATTCAGACACTTTTAGGTAATGGTGTTTGGTTGTGATTATACATAGATGGGTCTGGCACCAGCCCTACATTAGTTGACGGCCAAGAAGGTCTTACCACTCAAACCTCTTAACATGAAATCTTCTTTGAGTTGGGGCATAAATGTTATCCTAGGAGTGCATTGAAATGTGGGGAAGGAGATTAGATCATTCTCAACCATTGACATTTTATCTTGAATTGGTTTATTGATTAGCTCACTGGCCATCTCACAGGATTCTGAGAAAATAAAATTGCTGTTCCTTTTTCTAATGAAAGTCTATTTCTCAGAGTGTGATATGGGAGGAGGCATCTGGAAAGCCATGGGGTAATAGGGAGACAGGAGGGAAGATTAAATGCCAAACTCTGGGAGTGGAGTGAAATGTAGAGATGGGACTCCACATACAGTTTTCTCCAACTGATTGTTGTGCCCACGTCTGACCAAGGTACTAATGTTCTTATTTATACCAAAGACCATAGTCTTGAGACGGAAAATCCAAGGGTAATTTTATTTTATTTTATTTTATTTTTTCACTTTTCCATAAGTTACTAGGGTACAGATGGTATTTGGTTATATGAGTAAGTTCTCTAGTGGTGATTTGTGAGATTTTGGCGCACTCTATTTGTAGTCTTTTATCCCTCGCCCCCCCACCCTTCTCCCCAAGTCCCCAAAGTCCATTGTATCATTCTGAAGCCTTTGCATCCTCATAGCTTAGCTCCCATATATCAGTGAGAACATACAATGTTTGGTTTTCCATTCCTGAGTTACTTCACTTAGAACAATAGTCTCCAATGTCATCTAGATCACTGCAAATGCCGTGAATTCATTCCTTTTTATGGTGGAGTAGTATTCCATTGTATAAATATACCACGGTTTCTTTATCCACTCATTGATTGTTGGGCATTTAGGTTGATTCCACAATTTTGCAGTTGCGAACTGTGCTGCTATAAACATGCATGTGCAAATATCTTTTTCGTATAATGATATTTTTCCTCTGGGTAGATACCCAGTAGTGGGATTGCTGGATCAAATTGTAGTTCTACTTTTAGTTCTTTAAGGAATCTCCACACTGTTTTCCATAGTGGCTGTACTAGTTTACATTCCCACCAGCAGTGTAGAAGTGTTCCCTGTTCACCACATCCATGCCAACGTCTACTGTTTTTTGATTTTTTGATTATGGTCACTGTTGCAGGAGTAAGGTGGTATCACATTGTGGGTTTTGAGGAAATCCAGGGGAAACTTTACATCTTGCTTAGCTTATATTTTATCATGAGGTATTTGAAAAACTGATCAAGAAAATTTGGAAGTATCAGGATATTTTAATCATGCAGAATTATGCCTTAACAACTGGCTATAAAGTTGGTGAAAACACAAAAAAAAGAAAAAGAAAAGTTAGTTTTTCATCACATACCAAACCCCAAATAAATTCCAGATTATTTAAATGTTGGGACTTTAAAGAAAAAAGTTAACAAATGAAAATATAGGTAAATATTTATTGAGAATATTGTGGTAGGTTAACATTGTCTAAATATGACACATAAGGCAAAACTAAAATGGAAATTAATAATATATTTGAATATATATAACACTTTTTTGTATTACTATAATAAAGGCAATAAACAGAAATAGATTAGACTTTTATAACAGACAAAGGATTATTAATTAATATCTTTAACATATAAAAGGCTCTTATAAATCACTTAAAAATAATTTATAAATGGGCAAAGTGATATTGTATCAGTTATCCATTGATGCATAACAAATTACCCTCAAAATTAGTGGCTTAAAACAGCAAACATTTGTTATATCACAGTTTCTGTGGGTCAGAAATTAGGAAGTGGTTTAACTGGGTGGTTTTGGCCCAGAGTCTCTTCTGAAGTTGAAGTTAAGATGTCAGTCAGGACCACTGTCAGCTGAGGCTTGGCTGGGGTTGGACGATCCACTTCTAAGGTAGCTCATTCACATGGCTTTGATAGGAGGCTTCAGCTGCTCACTAGCAAGATGCCTTGGTTCTTAGCAACATGGGCCTCTTGAACTGGTGCTGCTTGAGAGTTCTCACAGAATGACAGCTGCCGTCACTGAGAGTGAGGAATCCAAGAAAGCAAGAGCAAGTCAGAAGCCATTGTTACTTCGTAGTATTCTATGGGTCACAGAGATGTGAGGTGGAAAGGGACTACACAAGGACATGAGTACCAGAAGTAAGGGACCACTGGAGGCCATTGTGGAGGCTGGATGCCACAGATATGAAATGGTAATTCATAAAAATAGAAAGACATTGGCCAACCATTGAGAAAGGGGCCTTCATGGTAGGCAGTCTGTATCACTTGAGCTACTGTAGTCCTGGCCTTTCCCAAGTCCTAGAATCTGAGGCCCACAGCTAATGGGCTGCCCTTGTGAGATAGCCCAAGGTAAATTATGGAAGAAATCAAGATCAAATTGGGTTGCCCCTTAAAAGTTGGCATGACACCTTATTCTCTTAAGAAAAGGCAGAAGAGCAATACCCAGGAGATATCTGTGGGTTAGTGATGATAGGCCAGAGGCTAAGAGGTGGTATTATAGCTTCCAGTTTAAAGAATTAGTCCAGGAAGATGTGAAGCTCTTTACACTGCAGGATTGCTTGGTAGCCACCAAGGGGTACAATGATAAACAACATAAGAAAGCCCAGTTAAGCACACACATGAAGTTCAATTCTTTGCAATTAGTTCTCTTTGAAAAAAATTTTCATGCAAAGAGAATTGTGCTGGAAACAGTAAGTATTGAAGCCAAAAAGCAAATTCTGCTGAAAGGATGTATGTCAAAGTCCAGGTAATCAAGAAAACTAAAGCTTTGAACCATTAACGGCTGTTAATTGAGGAAGTGATATCATTTCGATTGCTGGATTTGGTCATGAAAACTTCACTCTTAGTGACATTCCATATATCTCTCCTGGCCTTGTACAAAGGGAGCTAAAAAAGATCAAGACCTTAAGTTTTAATAATAAAAATATAGTGGTAATAAATTTTCAAAAAACCAAGAAAGAAAATGGACCAAAACCATTGTTTGATCTCATACAGAAAAAAAAAAAATCTATCTCATCCTCGCATTCAAAATCCTTCACAAGTAGATGCTAAGTTGGGAATAGGCCCCCCAAAATCTGTCCATAAACCAGCCCTAAAACTGGCCATAAACAAAATCTCTGCAGCACTGTGACATGTTCATGATGGCCATAACACCCACACTGGAAGGTTGTGGGTTTACCGGAATGAGGGCAAGGAACACCTGGCCTGCCCAGGGCGGAAAACCACTTAAAGGCATTCTTAAGCCGCAAACAATAGCATGAGTGATCTGTGCCTTAAGGACATGCTCCTGCTGTAGTTAACTAGCCCAACCTATTCCTTTAATTCAGCCCATCCCTTCATTTCCCATAAGGGATACTTTTAGTTAATTTAATATCTATAGAAACAATGCTAATGACTGGCTTGCTCTTAATAAATACATGGGTAATTCTCTGTTTGGGGCTGTCAGCTCTGAAGGCTGTGAAACCCCTGATTTCCCACTTCACACTTCTATATTTCTCTGTGTATGTCTTTAATTCCTCTAGCACTGCTGGGTTAGGGTCTCCCCAACAGAGCTGGTCTCAGCAAGTGGTGTCCATCATGGGGGCTCAGATCCAGGTTGAAGGGTCGCCGGAGCAGCGGTTGGAGAACGTGGAACTAGCTGGAGGACACCTGAATACTCTTAAAGCAATCCCCATGGTGAGTAAGAAGGGGAGCTTGGAAGCATCAGGGTAACAATGGGACAAGTGTGGGCTGTCGTTCGTTCCACCTTGGAACTTTTTCACACAGAAGATGAGGAGGAAGGAGAATATAATGAAGTAACAGAAGAGGTTACAGAGCAGGTTTATTTGCCAGCTTAAGCTAAAGTGGCAAAGGAGGGAGAGGTTCATTCCTACCCTTCTGCACCCCCTCCTTATTATTTTGAAGAAAAAGGGTGGCCTGACCCTCCAGATCTTTCTTTTCCAGAGGACACTCGGCAAAAAGTAGTTGCCTCAGTGACTGTTCAAGCAGCACCTCAAGCCACTGCTCTTAGTTCTATTCAGGCAGGAATTCAGCAAGCTAGATGAGAGGGTGATTTAGAGGCTTGGCAGTTCCCTGTTAGAATACACCCCCTAGATCAACAGGCGAATATTATAGCTACATTTGAGCATTTTCCTTTTAAATTACTCAAAGAATTTAAACAAGCTATTCATACTAAAAAAGAATGTAGAAAAAATCAGCGAGTCAAGTTGCCAAATAGGGGAAAAAAGAAAACTGCTGAGTCTGAACTATGTCCAAAATGTAAAAAAGGAAAACATTGGGCTAATCAGTGTCACTCTAAGTTTGATAAAAAGGGAACGCAATTTCAGGAAATGCTATGAGGGGCCCATCCCGGGCCCCATTCTAAACCAGGGCATTTCCAGCTCAGGCCATTCCCTCAACCATGTACAATGCCTGTCCCCCACCACAGCCAGTAGTGCCGCAGTAGATTTATGCTGCACAAAAGCTGTGAGCCTTCTGCCTGGGGAACCCCCGCAAAAGGTCCCAACAGGAGTCTGTGGACCCTTGCCAGCGGGGACAATAGGATTACTTCTAGGAAGGTCTAGTTTAAGTTTAAAAGGGGTACGAATACATACAGGAGTCATTGATTTAGATTACAATGGGGAAATTCAAATTATTATATCTACATCTGTTCCCTGGAGAGCAGAGCCAGGAGAGTGCATAGCACAGCTCCTGATTGTGCCATATGTGGGAATGGGGAAAAGTGAAATTAAATGAATAGGAGGATTTGGAAGCACAAATAAACACGGCAAAGCAGCTTGTTGGGTAAATCGAATTACTGATAAGCGTCCTACCTGTGAAATAACTATTCAGGGAAGGAAATTTAAAGGTTTGGTAGATACAGGAGCGGACATTTCAATCGTCTCTCTACAGCACTGGACGTCCACGTGGCCAATTCAACCCGCTCAATTTAACATAGTTGGAGTTGGTAAAGCCCCTGAAGTATATCAAAGTAGTTATATTTTGCATTGTGAAGGACCCAATGGACAACCTGTGACTATTCAACCAATTATAACTTCTGTACCTATAAATTTATGGGGGAGAGATTTATTACAACAATGGGGATCACAAGTTCTAATTGCAGAACAATTATATAGCCCTCAAAGTTGACATATGATGCATGAAACGGGGCATGTCCCTGGTATGGGACTAGAAAAAAATTACAAGATTTGAAAGAAATGCTTCAAGTGGAAAGACAAAGTTCCCTCCAAAGATTAGGATATCATTTTTGATGGCGGCCATTGTTAAGCCTCCAGAACCTATACCTTTAAAATGGTTAACAGATAAGCCAATTTGGATAGAACAGTGGCCACTAAGTAAAGAGAAACTGGAGGCTTTAGAGAAATTAGTTACTGAACAATTAGAAAATGGGCACATAGCTCCAACATTTTCCCCTTGGAATTCTCCAATTTTTGTAATTAAGAAAAAATCAGGTAAATTGAGAATGTTAACTGACCTAAGAGCCGTCAATTCAGTTATACAACCTATGGGAGCATTACAGCCAGGATTGCCTTCTCCTGCTATAATTCCAAAAAATTGGCCTTTAATAGTCATAGATTTAAAAGACTGTTTATTTACTATCGCTTTAGCTGAGCAAGACTATGAATGGTTTGCATTTACAATTCCTACAGTAAACAGTCTGCAGCCTGCTAAGCATTTTCATTGTTTCACAGATAGGTCTAGTAATGGTAAAGCATCTTATTCTGGCTGGAAAAGTAAAGTTTTTCAGATGCCCTATACTTCAGCTCAAAAAGCGGAGCTTGTAGCTGTAATTGAGGTATTGACTGCTTTTAATATGCCTATTAATGTGATTTCTGATTCTTCATACGTGGTTCATTTCACACCGTTAATTGAAAATGCTCAGTTACGATTTCATACAGATGAACAACTTATGACTTTATTTACCCAATTGCAAACAGCAGTTAGAAGTAAAATGCACCCTTTTTACATAACTCACATTAGGGCTCATACACCTCTTCCAGGACCTTTGACTGAAGGGAATCAAATGGCTGATCGCCTAGTTGCTAATGCAATATCTAATGCTAGACATTTTCACAATTTAACCCATGTTAATGCCTCTGGTCTCAAATGCAGATACAACATTACCTGGAAAGAGGCTAAAGCTATTATCCAGTGATGCCCAACTTACATTCCTCATCTTTTACAGGAGGAGTTAATCCTTGAGGATTGGAACCTAACTCTCTTTGGCAAATGGATGTCACACATGTTACCTCGTTTGGGAGACTAGCTTATGTACATGTATGTGTAGACACCTTTTCTCACTTTGTCTGGGCTACATGCCAATCAGAAGAGTCTTCTGCTGTGTTAAATGTCACCTTTTGCAGTGTTTTGCTGTGATGGGCATTCCAGCTTCTATTAAAACAGATAATGCCCCAGGTTATACTAGCCAAGCTCTAGCTACATTTTTCTCTATATGGAATATTAAACACATTACTGGTATCCCATACAATTCTCAAGGACAAGCCATAGTGGAAAGAATGAATCTTTCCCTAAAATAGCAGTGCAAAAGCCGAAAGGAGGAAATAGAGAATATGGAACCCCACAGATGCAACTGAATCTAGCATTATTAACTTTAAATTTTTCAAGCCTGCCCAAAGGCCAGATGTTAACAGCAGCTGAACAGCATCTACAGAAACCAGCTGCAAAGACAGAAGCAGAACAATTGATTTGGTGCAGAAATCCGATAACAAAAAGTTGTGAAATAGGTAAAATAATAACTTGGGGTAGAGGTTATGCTTGTGTTTCTCCAGGCCATAATCAAGAGTCGATTTGGATACCATCAAGACACCTGAAACCTTATCATAAGCCAGATGCCAAGGAAGAGACTCTGGGAGTATCCCGAGGATCCCCCAGTTGCAGCCATGTTGAGATTGACAACCCCAACTGTCATGAGCAACACCCATCGAACACAGCCACCCACCTAGGGATGGATCAAGAAGCTGTCACAGATGGCAGAAGAAAACCTGAGGAAAGCAGGACAACCACTCACTATGAGTAATTTAATGGTAGCTATGATAGCAGTGATCACCATTGCCATGAGTATTCCTTCAATAAAGGCTGACACAGGGAAGAATTATACTTATTGGGCATATTTATCAATCTTGGCTGGCAATAATGCCTAGATGTAATTACTCTATGACACAGTTACACATGCTTTCTGATCTCAGTATTTACCATAATAAATTTGCTCCTATAATTGAGGCATACCCCCCTCAAAAACCTATTTGTAAACAAAATTGAACCTGGCAAGAAAAAATGAATGTACTTGTTTAAGAAGATTGCATTGCAGAACAGGTAGAGGTGCTGCACAACAATTCCTATGGGATCATTATTAATTGGTCCCCTAAGGGGATGTTTAGCTTGAATTGCACCTCTCAGTCTGCATGCCATGGCCACACTATGTTCAAATGATCTGAACAAAATGGTCAGATGGTAGAAATGATAAGAAGTACGGCAAGAGTTCCTATTATCTGGAACCATGGTGGTATAGTGACACCTCAACCTCAAATGATATGGCCTGCTGTAGGAGCTAAACATTAAGGATTTGTGGAAACTATTAATAGCTCTTAATAAGATCAAAATTTAGGAAAGAATAAAAAAACTAGAAGGACACTCTACAAACTTGCTTTTAGATATAGCAAAATTAAAAGAACAAATATTTAAAGCATCCCAGGTGCACCTGGCCTTAATGCCAAGAACTGGAGTGCTTAAAGGAGCTGCAGACAGATTAGCAGCTAGTAACCCACTAAAATGGATAAAAACATTTGGAAGCTCTGTAATTTCAATGATGATTGTGCTTTTAATCTGTGTTGTTTGTCTTTGTATAGTCTGCAGATGTGGATCCTGACTCCTGTGAAAAGTAGCTCACCATGACAAAGTTGTCTTTGCTTTTATCACTTTGTAAATCAAATAAGGGGGACATGTTGGGAATAGGCCCCCCAAAATCTGGCCATAAACTGGCCCCAAAACTGGCCATAAACAAAATCTCTGCAGCACTGTGACATGTTCATGTTGGCCATAACACCCACACTGGAAGGTTGTGGGTTTACCAGAATGACGGCAAGGAACACCTGGCCTGCCCAGGGCAGAAAACCACTTAAAGGCATTCTTAAGCCACAAACAATAGCATGAGCGATCTGTGCCTTAAGAACATGCTCCTGTTGCAGTTAACCAGCCCAACCTATTCCTTTAATTCAGCCCATTCCTTCATTTCCCATAAGGGATACTTTTAGTTAATTTAATACCTATAGAAACAATGCTAATGACTCTCTTGCTGTTAATAAATATGTGGGTAAATCTCTGTTCAGGGCTCTCAACTCTAAAGGCTGTGAGACCGCTTATTTCCCACTTCACACCTCTATATTTCTGTGTGTATGTCTTTAATTCCTCTAGTGCTGCTGGGTTAGGGTCTCCCCGACTGAGCTGGTCTCAGCTCTAACCTCTTTATAAATCTTAACTACAGTTTATTTTGTCTCTTTCATCCTCTTCAGTCACATCAGTGTATTCTATGTCTTTTATTCGTATCTTGCATTTCTGATTATGTTTATTATCATGTTGCCACCTCACCTATCTTATCTGTTTTTCTTTTCTTGCCCCATATAATTCTTAGACTACCTTTTATACTTAGCTCAAATATATCCTCTTTCATAAAAAGTTTTGCAGATCACTGCATTTTTTTCATTCTGTATACCCTGATAGCACCTTTGGTCTGATTTCTCTTCAATTAAGCATTCATTAAGCTATCATTTGTTTTGGGGCATAATTACTTAACATTTGAGATACACACATGCACACACACACACCCACACACACATCTCTTCAACATCTCTTCAAATACATTGTAAAGTTTTGGGGAACAGGGATTATGCTCTATATTTCTTTGCCCTCCTTGCCTTATTCTACTTCTTGGTGGCTACCTCCTCATCTTCCAGCAGGTGGTATACACCCTGTAAAAAGTGGGTAACCAATAAATACTTGATGGATTGATTTATTGATTAAAGTGACATGGCAAGATACCAGACAACAGTCTGGCCCTTTTAAAACAATGTTTTACTGAGGGTGGAAGAGGGCTGTATAAATCTGGTGAAGTGTGGCTGTTGATCTTGCTTCAAGCTAGACGTGATGTCAGCAAAAGTTATGCCAGCCCAAGAAACTCTGAAAGAATGGACGTGATATATATGCCATCACTTGGGATGCTCAGAGTGATCCATTTCTGTTGACATCTCTACAAAGTTGGGCAATTTTTCCCTATTTCAAGTTTCAAAGACCTATTTTTATGACTAAGTATGATTCATTAAACATATTTAATGAGTGCCAGTCAAGGGTAAAACATCTATAACTAAAACTGGCTCATAGTAGGTGTTCAAAGAATCTTTCCTTCCTCCTCATAGCTTTGGGTGGCAAATATTCTGGTTGTTTCAAAAGATGACCCCTTCTTCCCCATTTCTCCACCTTCTTCCTCAGCATTTTCATGGGATGAGCTTTTGATTGTTGCTAATAATAGTTCCTTACATTTATATAGTGCTTTATAGTAATAAGGCAATTTCAGGTCCATAATTTCATCTGGGCATCCCATGAATCTAGCCAGATGGGTATTAATAATCTTTATTTTTCAGGTGGAAAAATGAACCTCAGAGAATTCAAGTTACTTGCTGTTGGTAGATTATTCAAAGTTGGATTTTCTGATTTAATAAAGAAGAAGAAATGAAAAGGTGGGAGGAAAGTTTTTTTGAAGGTCATTACCTTCAGAGTAACACTGTGCCAGACATTACTGTTTGCCTCCAAAACAGAAGTATATTTACAATGAGGTGAACAAGCCTAAGTCTCATGGCCTCCATTCAAATAGGCCTTTTCAAAGCCCTGGGAGGGGCCTCCACAATGTGTTTTCAGGTCAGATGTTTTTGTGAAATTTGTTAGCAAAAAGACTTTATTGTCTTCCATTACCCCCAGATTGTATAAGCTTCAGGACACAAAAAACCTAGTTCTGTCACTCTTCTCAAATAACAGAACCTCAATTTTTAGCCAGGCATATTGCCACCCAACCAAAAAGACAATATTTCCCAGCATTCCTTGCAGAGGGGCTGGCCATGTGATCAATTCTAGCCAATGACATGTAAGCCAACACAGTATTTGAGATTTTGAGGAATTATCTTAAAATGGAGGGAAAGGGACACACTTTTCTTTCTCCCTTTTCTCATCTGGCTGCTTGGAACATGGATGTAATGCCTGGAGCTTTAGTAGCTATCTTAGACAATGAGAAAAAAAGACGTCACTAGGAATGGTGGAGTAAAGGTATTTCATGGTATAGGGGTACCATGATTTGTTTATCCATATACCTAGTGAAGGACATTTTGTTTGTTTCCAGTTTTTCACTATTACATACAAAGCTGTTATGACCACACATGTACAAGCATTTGTATGGACATGTGTTTTATTTTTTTGGAATAAATAACTAAGAGTGCAGTTGCTGGATCATATGCTAGTTGCATGTTTTTTGTTTGTTTTAAGAAACTGACAAGCTATTTTCAAGAGTGGTGGTACCATTTTACAATCCCAATAGCAATGTGTAAGAAATACAGTTTCTCTACATCCTCACCAGCATTTGGTACTGTCACTATAAATTAGCTTTTCTACTAGTGGTGTAGTGATATCTTATTATGGTCTTAATTTGTATTTATCTAATGACTAATGATGTTGAACATGTTTTTGTGTGCTTATTTACCATGTACGTATTCTTTTCTTTTCTTTCTTTCTTTCTTTTTTTTTTTTTTTTTTTGAGACAGGGTCTCACTCTGTATCCCAGACTCGAGTGCAATGGCATGATCATGGCTCACTGCAGCCTCGACCTCCTGGGCTCAAGCGATCCTCTGCCTCAGCTTTCCAAGCAGCTGGGACCACAGGCATGCGCCACCATGCCCGGCTAATTTTTAAATTTTTGTAGAGACATTGTCTCTACAAAATTTTTTGTCTCCATGTTGCCTAGGCTGGTCTTGAACTCCTGGGCTCAAGCTATATATCCTGTTTATTAAACTGTCTCTTTATGATTTTCACCCATTTTCTAATTGGATTCTTTGGTTATTTTAATGTTGACTTTTGAAAACTTTTTTATTATATATATAAATTCTTTGTCAGGTATTTGGTCTGAAAATACGTTCTCCCATTCTATAACTTCTCTTTTCATCAGGGTCTTTGGTAGAGTTAAAGATTTTTTAAATTTTGATGAAGTTCAATTTATTGATACTTTCTTTTATGGTATCATGCTGAAGAATCCTACACTGAACCCTAAGTCCCAAAGATTTTCTCTTGTGTTGTAAAATTATTAAAATTTTAACTTTTAATTTAGACCTAGGATGCATTTTGAGTTAATTTTTTATATGATGTGAGGTTTAGGTAAACTTATTTTGTTTTGATTTTTCCTATGGATATCAAGTTGCTCCAGCACATTTGTTGAAAATGCTATCCTTCCTCCATTGAATTGCTTTTACACCTTTGTCAAAAATCAGCCACATTTATATGCAACAATTTATTGGTTCTCTATACTCTTCCATTAGCATGTGTCCGTCCTTCTGCCAGCAATACACAGTCTTGATTACTGTAGCTATATGTCAAGCCTTGAAATCAGATAGGTTGATTTCTCCCACTATTTTTCTTTATAAGAATTATTATTATTATTAATATTAGAGACACGGCCTCACTCTGTTGCCCAGGCTGGAGTGTGGTGGTGTGATTATGGCTCACTGCAGCTTCTACCTCCCAGGCTCAAGTGATCCTCCTGCCTCAGTCACCTGAGTAGTTGGGATTACAGGCACACATCACCACACCTGGCTAATTTTTTAAATATTTTTTGTAGAGATGGGGTTTTGCCATATTGCCCAGGCTGGTCTTAAACTCCTGGGTTCAAGCAATCTTCCTGCTTTGGCTTCCCAAAGTTCTGGGATTACAGGCATAAGCCACCATTCCCAGCTTATAAGAAATATTTACACTATTCTAGTTACTTTGCTTTTCCATGTGAATTTTAGAATAATTTTGTCTATATTTACAACAAATCTAAGATTTTGATAGGAATAATGTTCAACTGTATATCAACTTGGAAGAATGCACATCTTTAGTTACGTTGAGTTTTCCAATTCAAACATTCAGAATATCCTTCTATTTATTTTGATCTTCTTTGATGTCTTTCATGAGTGTTGTGTAGTTTTCAGTATGCACGTCCTGTGTGTGCATTGGTAGATTTACACATAAGTATTTCATTTTTTAACAGCAATTATAATGGCTATATATATATAATTTATTTATTTATTTATTTTTTGGGATGGAGTCTCGCTCTGACTCCCAGGCTGGAGTGCAGTGGTGCAATCTTGGCTCACTGCAAGCTCTGCCTTCTGAGTTCACACCATTCTCCCGCCTCAGCCTCCTGAGTAGCTGGGACTACAGGCACCCACCACCACACCTGGCTAATTTTTTTTTGTATTTTTTAATAGAGATGGGGTTTCATTGTGTTAGTCAAGATGGTCTTGATCTCCTGCCCTCGTGATCCACCCCCCTCAGCCTCCCAAAGTGTTGGGATTACAGGCATGAGCCACCTCACCCGGCCTGGTTTTATATTTTTAATTTTAGTGTCCAGGTGTCTTTACTAGTATGTAGAAATGCAATTGTTTTTTGTATGTTGATGTTGTATCCTGTGACCTTGCTAAACTTACTTATCAGTTCTAGGAGTATTTTAATTTGGGGGAATTTTCTATGTAGACACTCATGCCATCTGCAAATAGGAACAGTTATTTCTTTCTTTCCACTCTGTGTGCATTTTATTTCCTTTTCTTGCCTTACTGCATTGGCCAGAATTTCCAACAGTACGTTGCATACCAGTGATGAGTGATTTACTATTTTGAATATCAGTGATGGAAATTCTTGCCCTTTTCCTGATCCTAAGAAGAAACCATTCATTCTTTTGGCATTAAGTATGGTAGCTACAGGAATTTTTGTGGATTTTTAAAAATTAAGTTTAGGAAGTTTCTCCCCCTATTTCTAGTTTTTTGAAAGTATTTATCATGAATGACTGCTGATTTTGTTCAAATGTTTTTCCTATATCTGTTAATAAGATCATATAATTTTTCTTCCTTAGCTTGTTGATATGGTGGGTCACATTGGTTGATTTTTCAATATTTAACCACCCTTGCATCCATGGAATAGACTCCACTTGGATATGGTATATAATTCTTTTTATACATCCCTGAATTCTGCTTGCTAATATTTTGTTAAGAATTTTCACATCTATACTCATGAGAGGGGCTTCCTTCCTTCTTTCTTTCTTTTTCTTTCTTTCTTTCTTTCTTTTTCTTTCTTTCTTTCTTTTTCGTTCTTTCTTTCTTTTTCTTTCTTTGTCTTTTCTTTCTTTCTCTCTCTTCCTTTCTCTCTTTCTTCTCTCTCTTCCTTTCTCTTTCTTTCCCTCCCTTCCTTCCTTCCTCTTCCTTCCTTCCTTCCTTTTTCTATCTTTCTTTCTTTCTGTCTTTTTCTTTCTTCTCTGATTTTTATATTAAACTAACATTAGCCTTATAAAGTGAATTTGGAAGTGCTCCCAATTTAATTTTCTGCAAGCAAATGTATGGAATTGGTGTTAGTTCTTCTTTAAATATTTGGTAGAATTCTTCAATGAAACCATACGGGCCTGAAGCTTTTGAAAAGGTTTTTAAATCCTAATTTAATTTATTTAATAGCAATAGATTATTCTAATGATCTATTTCCTGTTGCATGAGTAATGGTAATTTGTTTTTGAATAATTGATTCATATCATCTGAGTTGCCAGATTTATGTACATAGATTTGTTTATAGAATTCTCTTATTATCTTTTTGATGTCTGTAGGGTTTAAGGTGATATTCTCTTTTATTCCCAATATTTATCATCTTTGTCTTCTTTTTTTTCTTTGCCAGTCTTGCTAGAGGTCTGTCAATTTTATTGGTCTTTTCAAAGAACCACTTTATGTTTCACTAACTTTCTCTATTGTTCTGTTTGCAGTTTCATGGGTTTCTGCTTTTATCTTTATTACCTCCTTCCTTCTGTTTGCTTTGGATTTACAAGCATACTTCTGAGATGTTGTGGGTTTGGTCCCAGACTGCCACAATAAAAGTGAATATCACAATAAAGCTAATCACAAAAATTGTTTGGTTTTCTAATGCATATACTAGTTATGTTTACACCATAATGTAGTGTAATAAGTGTTCAATAGTATTATGTCTGAAAAATGTACATACCTTTATTTAAAATATTTTATTGCTAAAAAATACTAACAACCATCTGAGGCTTCAGTGAGTTGTATCTTTTTGCTGGTGGAGAGTCTTGCTTCAATGTTGACGTCTGCTAACTGATCAGGGTGGTGGTTGCTGAAGGTTGGGGTGTCTGTGGCAATTTTCTTTCTTTCTTTTGTTTTTTGAGATGAAGTCTCGCTCTGTCGCCCAGGTTGGAGTGCAGTGGCGCCATCTCGGCTCACTGCAAGCTCCGCCTCCCGGGTTCACACCATTCTCCTGCCTCAGGCTCCCGAGTAGGTGAGACTACAGGCGCCCGCCTCCACGCCCGGCTAATTTTTTTGTATTTTTAGTAGAGACGAGGTTTCACCGTGTTAGCCAGGAAGGTCTCGATCTCCTGACCTCGTGATCCACCCGCCTCAGCGTCCCAAAGTGCTGGGATTACAGGCGTGAGTCTCCGCACCCGGCCTTCTTTCTTAATACATAATAATAATTTATTTATCTTTAATGAAGCATGATATTATACATATTTATGGGGTATATGTGATTTTTTTACATGCGTAGAATATGTAATGATCAAGTCAGAGTACTTAAGGTGTCACCTCAATTACTTATTACTTCTATGTGTTGGGAACATTTCAAGTCCTCTCTTCTAGCTATTTTTAAACGTACAATATACATTGTGTTAACTATAGTCAAGCTGCTTTTCTGGTGAGCATTAGAACTTACTCCATCTATCTAACCAATGTTTGCACCCATTAACCAACCTCTCCTCATCCCCTCTTCAGCCGTACACCCTTCCCAGCCTCTGATATTTATCATTCCACTTTCTACCTCAATGAGATCAACTTTTTTAGCTCCTACATATGAACGAGAATGTGTACTCTTTGTCTTTCTCGGCCTGGTTTATTTCACTTAACATAGTGAACTCTAGTTCGATCTGTGTTGCCATAAATGACATGATTTTATTCCATTTTATGGCCAAATAGTATTGCACTGTGTATATATATCACATTTTATTTATCCATTTGTCCATTGATGGACGCTTAGGTTGATTCCATATATTTGCTATTATAAATAGTGCTGCAATACACATGGAGTACAGGTTTCCCTGTGATATTCCGATTTTCTTTCCTTTGAATAAATATCCAGTAGTGGGATTGTTGAGTCATATGGTAGTTCTATTTTTAGTTTTTTGAGAAATCTCCATATTGTTTGTTACGGTGGTTGTACTAACATTCCTACCAAAAGTATATAATAGTTCTCATTTCTCCGCATCTTCACCAGCATCTGGGGTTTTCATCTTTTTTATAATAACCATTCTAACTAGAGTAAGAGGATATCCCATTGTGGCTTTGATTTGCATTTCTGATGATTAGAGATATTGGCCATATTTTCATGTATCTGTTAGCCATTTCTATGTCTCCTTTTGAAAAATATCTATTCATGTTCTTTGTCCACTTTTTAATGGGGTTATTATTATTTTTTCTTATTGAGTTGTTTGGGTTCCTTGCATATTCTGGATATTAGTCCTTTATTTTTATTATTATTTTTTAAGATGGCGTTTCACTCCTGTTGCCCAGGCTGGAATGCAATGGCATGATCTCAGCTCACTGCAACCTCTGCCTCCTGAGTTCAAGCAATTCTCCTGCCTCAGCCTCCCAAGTAGCTGGGATTACAGGAGCACACCACCATGCCCGGCTAATTTTTATATTTTTAGTAGAGATGGGGTTTCACCACGTTGGGCAGGCTGGTCTTGATATTAGTCCTTTATTGAATGAATAGTTTGTAAATATTATCTCCTATTCAACATGCTGCCTCTTCCCTCTCTTGTTTCCTTTGCTGTGCAGAAGGTTTTTAGTTTGATGTAATCCCATTTATCTGTTTTCATTTTAGTTGCCTGTGCTTTTGAGGTCTTAGCTAAAAATCTTTGCCTAGGCCAATGTCTTGAAGCATTTCCCCTATGTTTTCTTCTAGTAGTTTTAGTTTCGGGTCTTAAATTTAAGTCTTTAATTTATTTTGAGTTGATTTATGTATATGGTGAGAGATGGGGTCCAGTTTTATTCTTCTGCATATGGCTATTTGATTTTCCCAGCACCATTTATTGAAGAAGGTGGTCTTTCCCCAATGTATATTCGTAGTGCCTTTGTCAAGGCACTTTGTCAAGGCACTTTGACTATAAATATGTGGATTTATGTCTGGGTTCTTCATTCTGTTCCATTCGTCTGTGCATCTATTTTTATATCAATACCATGCTGTTTTGGTTACTATAGCCTTGTAACATATTTTGAAGTCAGGTAATGTGACGCTTCCAGCTTTATTCTTTTTGCTCAGGATTATTTTGGTTGTTTGGGCTTTTTAAAAAAAAAAAACAAAAAACACCATACAAATTTTAGGTGGTTTTTTTTTTCTATTTCTGTGGAAAAAATGACATAGGTATTTTGATGTGTATTGCATTGAATGTGTAGATTGCTTTAAATAAGGTCATTTTAACAATATTAATTCTGATCCATGAGCATGGGATTTTTTTTCATTTATTGTCCTCTTCAATTTCTTTCACCAGTGCTTTGTAGTTTCTCTTGCAGAAGTTTTTCATCTTCTTGGTTAAATTTATTCCTAGGTATTTTTTTTTGTAGCTATTGTAAGTGGGGTTGCCTTCTTAATTTTTTTCTCAGCTAGTTCATTATTGGTGTATAGAAATGCTACTGATTTTTATTGTTGTTGATTTTGTATCCTGAAGCTTTACTGAATATTGCATTTATTCATCAGATGTCAGGGTTTTTTGGTGGAGTCTTTAGGTTTTTCTAGATATAAGATCATATCATCTGCAGAATGGGGCAATTTGACTTCCTTTTTCCCAATTTGCATACTTTTTATTCCTTTCTCTTGACTGGTTACTCTGGCCAGAACTTCCAGTACTACATTGAATAGGAGTGGTGAAAGTGAACATCCTTGTCTTGTTCTTAGATGAAAGGCTTTCAGGTTTTTCCCATTTAGTATGATGTTAGCTTTTGGTTTGTCATATATAACCTTTATTATGTTGAGATTTGTTCATTCTACTCCTAGTTTGTTGAGAGTTTTTATCATTAAGAAATGTTGAATTTTATCAAATGCTACTTTGCATCTATTGAGATAATCACATGGTTTTTGTCCTTCATTCTGTCAATGTGATATATCACATTTATTAATTTGCATATGTTGAGCCATCTGTGCGTACCTGGGACAAATCGCACTTGATCATGATGTATTATCTTTTTCATATGCTGTTGGATTTGGTGGGGTAGTATTTTATTGAGGATTTTTTTCTCTATGTTTACTGGGGATACTTGCCTGTAATTTTCTTTTTTTGTTGTGTCCTTGCTTGGTTTTGGTAATGGTAAGGCTGACCTCATAAAATGGGTTAGGGAGAATTCTCTCATCCTCAATTTTTGACAGTTTGGGAATTAGTGTTAGTTCCTTTGGAATTTTGGTAAAATCTGGCAGGTTCTGGACGTTTTTTTCCTGTTGAGAGACTTTATTACTGATTCAATTTTATTACTCATTATTGGTCTGTTTACATTTTCCATTTCTTTCTAAGTAGTGATTCAATCTAAGTAGGTTATACATATTTAGGAACTTATCCATTTTCTCAAGGTTTTCCAGTTTCTCACTATATAGTTGTTCATAATAGTATCTGATGATCTTTTATATTTCTGTAGTATCAGTTATAATGTCTCCTTTTTAATTTCTAATTTTGCTTATTTGCATTTTCTCTCTTTACTTGATTAGTCTAGGTAGTGTTTTATCAGTTTATTTTTTCAAAAAACCAACTTTTCATTTAGTTGATTTTTTGTAATTTGTTTTTACTCTCGATTTAGTTTAGTTCTGCCCTGATCTTTATTATTTATTTTCTTCTGCTAATTGGTTTGGTTTGTTCTTGCTTTTTAATTCCTTGAGATGTATCATTAGATTGTGTATTTGAAGTCTTTCTACTTTTTTAATGTGGATGTTTATTTCTACAAACTTCCCTCTTAGCACTGCTTCTGTTGTATCACATAGGTTTTGGTATGTTATATTTCAATTTTTTTTCAAGAAATGTTTCGATTTCCTCCTTAATTTCTTCCTTGACCCAGTGGTCATTCAAGAGTATACTGTTTAATGCATGTATACAGTTTCCAAAGTTCCTCTTGTTATTGATTTCTACTTTTATTCCATTGTAGTCTAAGAAGATACTTGATATGATTTTGATTTTTAAAAATTTATTGAGATTTATTTTGTGTCCTAATATATTGTTTATCCTGGAGAATGTTCTTTATGCTGATGAGAAGAATGTGTATTCTGTAACTGTTAGATGAAATTGTCTGTAAATGTCTATTAGGTCCATTTGATCTAAAGTTTGGATTAAATCCAATATGTCTTAGCTAATTTTCTGTCGAGATGATCTGTTTAATGCTGAGAGTAGGATGTTGAGGTCCTTTACCATTATTGTATTGGAGTCTATGTCTTCCTTTAGATCTAACAATATTTGCTTTGTATATCTAGTTGCTCTGTGGTTGGGTTCACATATGTTTAGAATTGTTAATTACTTTTGCTGAATTGACCCTTTTATCATTGCATAATGATCTTCTATGTCTCTTTCTACTTTTTTTTTCTTTTATTATTATACTTTAAGTTTTAGGGTACATGTGCACATTGTGCAGGTTAGTTACATATGTATACATGTGCCACGCTGGTGCGCTGCACCCACTAACTCGTCATCTAGCATTAGGTATATCTCCCAATGCTATCCCTCCCCCCTCCCCCCACCCCACAACAGTCCCCAGAGTGTGATGTTCCCCTTCCTGTGTCCATGTGATCTCATTGTTCAATTCCCACCTATGAGTGAGAACATGCGGTGTTTGGTTTTTTGTTCTTGCGATAGTTTACTGAGAATGATGATTTCCAATTTCATCCATGTCCCTACAAAGGACATGAACTCATCATTTTTTATGGCTGCATAGTATTCCATGGTGTATATGTGCCACATTTTCTTAATCCATTCTATCATTGTTGGACATTTGGGTTGGTTCCAAGTCTTTGCTATTGTGAATAGTGCCACAATAAACATACGTGTGCATGTGTCTTTATAGCAGCATGATTTATAGTCCTTTGGGTATATACCCAGTAATGGGATGGCTGGGTCAAATGGTATTTCTAGTTCTAGATCCCTGAGGAATCGCCACACTGACTTCCACAATGGTTGAACTAGTTTACAGTCCCACCAACAGTGTAAAAGTGTTCCTATTTCTCCACATCCTCTCCAGCACCTGTTGTTTCCTGACTTTTTAATGATTGCCATTCTAACTGGTGTGAGATGGTATCTCACTGTGGTTTTGATTTGCATTTCTCTGATGGCCAGTGATGATGAGCATTTTTTCATGTGTCTTTTGGCTGCATAAATGTCTTCTTTTGAGAAGTGTCTGTTCATGTCCTTTGCCCACTTTTTGATGGGGTTGTTTGTTTTTTTCTTGTAAATTTGTTGGAGTTCATTGTAGATTCTGGATATTAGCCCTTTGTCAGATGAGTAGGTTGCAAAAATTTTCTCCCATTTTGTAGGTTGCCTGTTCACTCTGAAGGTCGTTTCTTTTGCTGTGCAGAAGCTCTTTAGTTTAATTAGATCCCATTTGTCAATTTTGTCTTTTGTTGCCATTGCTTTTGGTGTTTTAGACATGAAGTCCTTGCCCGTGCCTATGTCCTGAATGGTAATGCCTAGGTTTTCTTCTAGGGTTTTTATGGTTTTAGGTCTAACGTTTAAGTCTTTAATCCATCTTGAATTGATTTTTGTATAAGGTGTAAGGAAGGGATCCAGTTTCAGCTTTCTACATATGGCTAGCCAGTTTTCCCAGCACCATTTATTAAATAGGGAATCCTTTCCCCATTGCTTGTTTTTCTCAGGTTTGTCAAAGATCAGATAGTTGTAGATATGCGGCGTTATTTCTGAGGGCTCTGTTCTGTTCCATTGATCTATATCTCTGTTTTGGTACCAGTACCATGCTGTTTTGGTTACTGTAGACTTGTAGTATAGTTTGAAGTCAGGTAGTGTGATGCCTCCAGCTTTGTTCTTTTGGTTTAGGATTGACTTGGTGATGAGGTCTCTTTTTTGGTTCCATATGAACTTTAAAGTAGTTTTTTCCAATTCTGTGAAGAAAGGCATTGGTAGCTTGAGGGGGATGGCATTGAATCTGTAAATTACCTTGGGCAGTATGGCCATTTTCACGATATTGATTGTTCCTACCCATGAGCATGGAATGTTCTTCCATTTGTTTGTATCCTCTTTTATTTCATTGAGCAGTGGTTTGTAGTTCTCCTTGAGGAGGTCCTTCACATCCCTTGTAAGTTGGATTCCTAGGTATTTTATTCTCTTTGAAGCAATTGTGAATGGGAGTTCACTCATGATTTGGCTCTCTGTTTGTCTGTTGTTGGTGTATAAGAATGCTTGTGATTTTTGTACATTGATTTTGTATCCTGAGACTTTGCTGAAGTTGCTTATCAGCTTAAGGAGATTTTGGGCTGAGACAATGGGGTTTTCTAGATATACAATCATGTCATCTGCAAACAGGGACAATTTGACTTCCTCTTTTCCTAATTGAATACCCTTTATTTCCTTCTCCTGCCTAATTGCCCTGGCCAGAACTTCCAACACTATGTTGAATAGGAGTGGTGAGAGAGGGCATCCCTGTCTTGTGCCAGTTTTCAAAGGGAATGCTTCCAGTTTTTGCCCATTCAGTATGATATTGGCTGTGGGTTTGTCATAGATAGCTCTTATTATTTTGAAATACGTCCCATCAATACCTAATTTATTGAGAGTTTTTAGCATGAAGAATTGTTGAATTTTGTCAAAGGCCTTTTCTGCATCTATTGACATAATCATGTGGTTTTTGTCTTTGGCTCTGTTTATATGCTGGATTACATTTATTGATTTGCATGTATTGAACCAGCCTTGCATCCCAGGGATGAAGCCCCCTTGATCGTGGTGGATAAGCTTTTTGATGTGCTGCTGGATTCGTTTTGCCAGTATTTTATTGAGGATTTTTGCATCAATGTTCATCAAGGATATTGGTCTAAAATTCTCTTTTTTGGTTGTGTCTCTGCCAGGCTTTGGTATCAGAAGGATGCTGGCCTCATAAAATGAGTTAGGGAGGATTCCCTCTTTTCCTATTGATTGGAATAGTTTCAGAAGGAATGGTACCAGTTCCTCCTTGTACCTCTGGGAGAATTCGGCTGTGAATCCATCTGGTCCTGGACTCTTTTTGGTTGGTAAGCTATTGATTATTGCCACAATTTCAGATCCTGTTATTGGTCTATTCAGAGATTCAACTTCTTCCTGGTTTAGTCTTGGGAGAGTGTATGTGTCGAGGAATTTATCCATTTCTTCTAGATTTTCTAGTTTATTTGTGTAGAGGTGTTTGTAGTATTCTCTGATGGTAGTTTGTGTTTCTGTGGGATCGGTGGTGATATCCCCTTTATCATTTTTTATTGCATCTATTTGATTCTTCTCTCTTTTTTTCTTTATTAGTCTTGCTAGCAGTCTATCAATTTTGTTGATCCTTTCAAAAAACCAGCTCCTGGATTCATTAATTTTTTGAAGGGTTTTTTGTGTCTCTATTTCCTTCAGTTCTGCTCTGATTTTAGTTATTTCTTGCCTTCTGCTAGCTTTTGAATGTGTTTGCTCTTGCTTTTCTAGTTCTTTTAACTGTGATGTTAGGGTGTAATTTTGGATCTTTCCTGCTTTCTCTTGTGGGCATTTAGTGCTATAAATTTCCCTCTACACACTGCTTTGAATGCATCCCAGAGATTCTGGTATGTTGTGTCTTTGTTCTTGTTGGTTTCAAAGAACATCTTTATTTCTGCCTTCATTTCGTTATGTACCCAGTAGTCGTTCAGGAGCAGGTTGTTCAGTTTCCATGTAGTGGAGCGGTTTTGATGAGATTCTTAATCCTGAGTTCTAGTTTGATTGCACTGTGGTCTGAGAGATAGTTTGTTATAATTTCTGTTCTTTTACCTTTGCTGAGGAGAGCTTTACTTCCAAGTATGTGGTCAATTTTGGAATAGGTGTGGTGTGGTGCTGAAAAAAATGTATATTGTGTTGATTTGGGGTGGAGAGTTCTGTAGATGTCTATTAGGTCCACTTGGTGCAGAGCTGAGTTCAATTCCTGGGTATCCTTTTTGACTTTCTGTCTTGTTGATCTGTCTAATGTTGACAGTGGGGTGTTAAAGTCTCCCATTATTAATGTGTGGGAGTCTAAGTCTCTTTGTAGGTCACTCAGGACTTGCTTTATGAATCTGGGTGCTCCTGTATTGGGTGCATATATATTTAGGATAGTTAGCTCTTCTTGTTGAATTGATCCCTTTACTATTATGTAATGGCCTTCTTTGTCTCTTTTGATCTTTGTTGGTTTAAATTCTGTTTTATCAGAGACTAGGATTGCAACCCCTGCCTTTTTTTGTTTTCCATTTGCTTGGTAGATCTTCCTCCATCCCTTTATTTTGAGCCTATGTGTGTCTCTGCCCGTGAGATGGGTTTCCTGAATACAGCACACTGATGAGTCTTGACTCTTTATCCAATTTTGCCAGTCTGTGTATTTTAATTGGAGCATTTAGTCCATTGACATTTAAAGTTAATATTGTTATGTGTGAATTTGATCCTGTTATGATGATGTTAGCTGGATATTTAGCTTGTTAGTTGATGCAGTTTCTTCCTAGTCTCGATGGTCTTTACATTTTGGCATGATTTTGCAGCGGCTGGTACCGGTTGTTCCTTTCCATGTTTAGCACTTCCTTCAAGAGCTCTTTTAGGGCAGGCCTGGTGGTGACAAAATCTCTCAGCATTTGCTTGTCTGTAAAGTATTTTATTTCTCCTTCGCTTATGAAGCTTAATTTGGCTGGATATGAAATTCTGGGTTGAAAATTCTTTTCTTTAAGAATGTTGAATATTGGCCCCCACTCTCTTCTGGCTTGTAGGGTTTCTGCTTAGAGATCTGCTGTTAATCTGATGGGCTTCCCTTTGAGGGTAACCCGACCTTTCTCTCTGGCTGCCCTTAACATTTTTTCCTTCATTTCAACTTTGGTGAATCTGACAATTATGTGTCTTGGAGTTGCTCTTCTCGAGGAGTATCTTTGTGGTGTTCTCTGTATTTCCTGAATCTGAATGTTGGCCTGCCTTGCTAGATTGGGGAAGTTCTCCTGGATAATATCCTGAAGAGTGTTTTCCAACTTGGTTCCATTCTCCCCGTCACTTTCAGGTACACCAATCAGATGTAGATTTGGTCTTTTCACATAGTCCCATATTTCTTGGAGGCTTTGCTCATTTCTTTTTATTCTTTTTTCTCTAAACTTCCCTTCTCACTTCATTTCATTAATTTCATCTTCCATGGCTGATACCCTTTCTTCCAGTTGATCGCATCAGCTCCTGAGGCTTCTGCATTCTTCACGTAGTTCTCGAGCCTTGGTTTTCAGCTCCATCAGCTCCTTTAAGCACTTCTCTGTATTGGTTATTCTAGTTATACATTCTTCTAAATTTTTTTCAAAGTTTTCAACTTCTTTGCCTTTGGTTTGAATGTCCTCCCGTAGCTCAGAGTAATTTGATTGTCTGAAGCCTTCTTCTCTCAGCTCGTCAAAGTCATTCTCCGTCCAGCTTTGTTCCATTGCTGGTGAGGAGCTGCATTCCTTTGGAGGAGGAGAGGTGCTCTGCTTTTTAGAGTTTCCAGTTTTTCTGTTCTGTTTTTTCCCCATCTTTGTGGTTTTATCTACTTTTGGTCTTTGATGATGGTGATGTACAGATGGGTTTTTGGTGTGGATGTCCTTTCTGTTTGTTAGTTTTCCTTCTAACAGACAGGACCCTCAGCTGCAGGTCTGTTGGAGTACCCTGCCGTGTGAGGTGTCGGTGTGCCCCTGCTGGGGGGTGCCTCCCAGTTAGGCTGCTTGGGGTCAGGGGTCAGGGACCCACTTGAGGAGGCAGTCTGCCCATTCTCAGATCTCCAGCTGCGTGCTGGGAGAACCACTGCTCTCTTCAAAGCTGTCAGACAGGAACATTTAAATCTGCAGAGGTTACTGCTTTTTGTTTGTCTGTGCCCTGCCTCCAGAGGTGGAGCCTACAGAGGCAGGCAGACCTCCTTGAGCTGTGGTGGGCTCCACCCAGTTCAAGCTTCCTGGCTGCTTTGTTTACCTAAGCAAGCCTGGGCAATGGCGGGCGCCCCTCCCCCAGCCTCGCTGCCCCCTTGCAGTTTGATCACAGACTGCTGTGCTAGCAATCAGCGAGACTCCGTGGGCGTAGGACCCTCCGAGCCAGGTGCGGGATATAATCTCGTGGTGCGCCGTTTTTTAAGCCCGTCGGAAAAGCACAGTATTCGGGTGGGAGTGACCCGATTTTCCCGGTGCCCTCCGTCACCCCTTTCTTTGACTAGGAAAGGGAACTCCCTGACCCCTTGCACTTCCCGAGTGAGGCAATGCCTCACCCTGCTTCGGCTTGCCCACGGTGCGCACACCCACTGACCTGCGCTGTCTGGCACTCCCTAGTGAGATGAACCTGGTACCTCAGATGGAAATGCAGAAATCACCCGTCTTCTGCATCACTCACGCTAGGAGCTGTAGACCGGAGCTGTTCCTATTCGGCCATCTTGGCTCCTCCCCGTCTTTCTACTGTTTTTTGACTTAAAGATTGTCTTATGTAAGTATAGCTACTCCTCCTCTTTTTTGATTTTCATTTTTTTCTTAATCCATTTAGCCCACCTCTATCTTTTAAATGGGAACATTACACTCAAGGTTATTAGGTTATTATTGATATGTGTGCACTTATACCTGTCACTTTATTTATTAATTTCTGGGTTTTCCCCATATTCTTTGTTTTTTTCTTTCTCCCATTGTTTATTGTAGCTTTGTGGTTTTCTATAGTGTACTATTTGAGTTCTTTGTCTTCCTTGTTTGTGTGTTTGCTCTACTGATGGGTTTAATACTTTTGTGTGTTTTTGTGATGGTGGACATCATCCTTTCACTTGCAGGTATAGGACTCCCTTAAGGACTTTATTTCTCCTTCATTCATGAAGAATAACTTTTCTGGGTATTGTATCCTTGACTGATTTTTTTTTTTTCTTTTAGCACTTTGAATATAATATCCCATTCTCTCCTGGCCTGTAAGGTTTCTTGCTAGGAAATCTGCTGTTAGGCTGGACATGGTGGCTCATGCTTGTAATCCCAGCACTTTGGAAGGCCAAGGTGGGCAGATATCCTGAGGTCAGGAGTTTGAGACCAGCCCGGCCAACATGGTGAATCCCCATCTCCACCAAAAATACAAAAATTAGCTGGGCGTGGTGGCATGAACCTGTAGTCCCAGCTACTCAGGAGGCTGAGGCAGGAGAATTGCTGGAAGCTGGGAGGCGGAGGTTGCAGTGAGCCAGGATTGTGCCATTGCACTCCAGCCTGGAGGACAAGAGCGAGACTCCATTTCAAAATAATAATAATAATAATAAAATTTAAAAAAGAAATCTTCTGTTATTCTAATCAGAGCTACCTTATAATTGACTAGATTCTTTTCTCTTACTGTTTTTAGAATATTTTTTAACCTTTGACTTTTGACAGTTTGACAATAATGTGCTGTGGAGAAGATCTTATTGAATGTAACTAGTTGGAAACCTATAAACTTCCTGTACCTGGATATCTCTATCTCTTGCCAGACTTTAGAAGTTTTCAGCTATTATTTTATTAAATAGATGTTCTATCCCTTTCATTTTATCTTGCCATCTGGGACACTAAAAATTCAAATATTTGATTGCTTTATGGTGTCCCATATGGCACATAGGCTTTGTTCATTCTTTTTCTTTTTTCTATTTTTGTCTGACTGGGTTATTTCAAAGGCCTTATCTTCAACTTCTCAAATTCTTTCTTCTGGTTCATCTAGTCCATTGTTGTAGACTTTAAATGCATTGTTTTATTTCATTAATTGAATTCTTCATTTCCAGTATTTCTGTTTGGTTCTTTTCTATGATATCTCTTTGGTTAATTTCTCATTCATATCCTGAATTGTTTTTTTCTGATTTCTTTGTATGGTTTACCTGTATTCTCTTACATATCACTGAATTCCTTAAGGTCAATATTTTGAATTTTTTCTAGGATTTTATGAAATTTCATAAATTTCATTGGAATCTGTTGCTGGAGAATTATTGTGTTCCTCTGCAGGTGTCATATTTTCTTGCTTTTTCATGTTTTTTGTGTCCTTACATTGATATCTGAGCATCTGGTGTAACAACCTATTCTTCCTATTTTGGATTTGCTTTCCTAGGGGAGGGGAGGATTTTTCCTGAAGATATAACTATGGTGTTGGTTGGGACGGCACCTTGGCTTTGATTTTGGGTGTGTGAAGTAGTATAGTCCTTGTATAATTTCTTCAGCTGTAAACAGTGGTCATGGTGTCTGTGGTGTCATCAGTGGCTTAGGGTGTAGTTGTTAATGGAGGCTACGGTAAAGTTTTATTGGAGACAGGCATTCCAGGTAGGCCAGTTCTTGGGCCCCAGTAGTGGCAGTGGTGGACCAATCATGCCTGTCCTTGGGCCTCAGGGTGGTGTATGCTGGCATCAGTGTTAGTGGGGCCAAGCCAGCTTATTCTTGGGCTTCCAGGTTGCTCGAGTTCCAGGGATGGCAGTGGTGGGCCAAGCATGTGGGTTGGTTGTTAGGTCCCTAGGTAGTGGGTGTGGGTGTTATCACTAGCAGTGGTGGGATGACCCTCTGGCACTCAAGTGATCTGTGCTGGTGTTGGTGGTAACTACAACTGGCTAGGTAGGCCGTTCCCCAGTCCTGCAAGTAGTGTATGCAGGTGGGTACCAGCTATGGTGGTAATGACAGGTTGGTTGGGTGTGACATCAGGATCCTAGAAGGAGTGCTTAGATACCAGTAGCGGTAGCTGGGGCTGGGTGATCCCCAGACCACTGAACAGCATGCTTGGACACTAGCAGGGATGGAGCCAGACTGGGTGTTCCTGCCGTCAGCCCCCATTGATGCATGCAGATGCTGGCTGTGGTAGGTAGGGACAGGGTCATCCCCAGCCCCTGGTGGAATGCTCAGGTGGGAGTGACAACAACTATGCTGTGGTCCTGTTGTTGGGGAGGGCAATGTTGCTTTCTGTTGCAATAGCCACAGGCAGGCAGCTAGGGTGCACACTCTTGGGCTTCAGGTGGCAGTTGCAGGTGGAATATCTTTTAAATGTGGGGCTGTCCTGCTATTGGGGGCAGCAGAGTTGCTGCCAGTGGTTTGTACTTCAGCTCCAGTGGCAGCAGCCAGCAGTGGTGATGACTGTGGGCAGGGAACGTCAATGGGGCTCCAGGGATGTAGAGATGCAGGGACCATTGAGCCCGAGGGCAGGATGTAGTGTGTTGGGGATTGGGCTCAAAATGACATTGTGCTATAGTTGCTTAGGACCCAGTGTGGGCCCCCTGTCTGGAGCAGTGCCATTGTATGGTCTCTGCAACTCCCTATTTTATTCTCAGTGCTCATGGGAGTTGAGAGGCACTACTTTATGTAACATTCTAAATTCTTTGTTGTCATTTCAACAATATTCACAGCATCTTCACTACATGTACTGAATGTGCACTTCAGTACATTCCGTGTCAAGAAACCACTTTCTTTGCTTATTCATGAGACGCAATCCCTCATCTGTTCAAGGTTTTTGATGAGACTGCAGCAATTCAGTCACATATTCAGGCTCCACTTCTAATTCTATATATCTTGCTATCTCTACCACATAGCGAGTGTGGAACCCAGCACAAGCTTCCTCTCCAAGTAGTGCCATGATATGGCCTCTGCAACTTTCTATTTTATTCTCAGGGTAGGTGAGGGTCAAGAGACTCTTCCATGGCTAGGATTTCAGGGGTCTGTGGTGGAAATGTGCACCACTGGGGATCTCCCACTTACTCTTTCCCCTGTTGGGAAGGCTCTCTGGGGTCCCAACTGATCATGGCTGAGCAGGCTGCCTCACTTTCCTCTCCCTTCTTGCTTTAGGTGTTTCCTGCCACTTGTCTGTTGAATTCCAGTATTCTCTCTTAGAAGATCTATTACAAGTGTGATTGTCTACTTGCTATTTCAGTGCTGCTTTGTGGAGGAGGCAAGTACCAGATGCCTCTAGTCAGCCATTTTTAAGCCTCTCTGCAATTTCTTAAAATAAGACAATGAGGTTTGCCTCATCAATTGACTCTTCACAAAAGATTTCTCTGTAGCATGTGATGCTGCTTGATAGCATTTTACTCACAGTAGAATTTCTTTCAAAATTAGAGTTAATCCTCTCAAACCCTGCCACTGCTTTATCAACTAAGTTTATGTAATATTCTGAATCCTTTATTGTCATTTCAACAATGTTTACAGCATCTTCACCAGGAGTAGATTCCATGTCAAGAAACCACTTTTTTTGCTCATCCATAAGAAGCAACGCCTCATCTGTTCAAGTTTTTTGATGAGATCGCAGCAATTCAGTCACATCTTCAGGCTTCTAATTCTAATTTTCTTGCTATTTCCACCACATTAGCAATTATTTCTTCCACTGAAGTCTTTAACATCTCAAAATAACCCATGAGGATTGGAATAAACTTCTTCCAAACTCCTGTTAAAGTTGCTATTTTGACGTCCTCCCATGAGTCATGAATGTTCTTAATGGCATTTAGAATGATGAATCCTTTCCAGAAGGTTTTCAATGTATTTTGCCCAGATGCATCCAAGGAATCACTATCTATGACAACTATAGCTTTACAAAATTTATTTCTTAAGTAATGAGACTAGAAAGTTGAAATTACTCCTTGATCTAAGGGCTGCAGAATGAATGTTGTGTTAGCAGGCACGAAAACAGCATTAACCTCCTTGCACATCCTTGCTCTGAATTAGGCTATGGCTTAGGGAAATGTTGTGGCTGGTTTGATTTTCTATCTAGCCCACTAAAACTTTCTCCATATTAGCAATGAGGCTTTTTACACTTTCTTATTATTTGTGTGTTCACTGGCATAGCACTTTTAATTGCCTTCAAAAACTTTTCCTGTGCATTCTCAACTTGGCCAACTAATTGGTGCCAAGAGTCTAGCTTTTGGCCTGTCTTCGCTTTCTGCCTGCCTTCCTCTCTATGCTTAATTTTTCCTAGCTTTTAATTTAACATGAGAGACATGCAGCTCTTCCTGTCACTTGAACACTTAGAGGCCAATGTGGGGGTATTAGTTGACCTAATTTCAATATAGTTGTGTCTCAGAAAATAAGGAGGCCTGAGGAGAGAGAGAGAGCAAATAGCTGGTCAGTGGAGCTGTGAGGACACATGGAACATTTATCAGTTAAGTTTGCTGTCTTATATGGGTGCTGTTTGCAGTATCCCAGAAGCAATTACAATAGTAATATCAACGATCACTAATCATCATAACAGATATAAAAATAATTTAGAAGTTTAAAATATTGTGAGAACTACTAAAATGTGACACATAGACATAATTTTTCCACCTGCTGTTGGAAAAATGGTACCAGTAGACTTGCTTGACAGAGCTGCTATCTACCTTCAATTTGTAAAAAGCACAGTGTCTGTGAATCACAAGAAATCAAAGCACAATAATATGAGGTATGCCTGATTTTTGCTGTTCTTTTTCTATTTTCTTGAAGTGAGAGCTTAGATTATTAATTCAAGACTTTCACCTCTAGGTCTTGAGCTGTAAGATTTTTCCTCTGCACTGTTTTAGCTGCATACCACAGATTTTAATATGTTGTATATTCATTTTTGTTTAGTTCACTATATTTCTCAAATTTTCTTGAGACTACCATGAGCTATTTATATTGGTTTCCATGTGTTTGGAGATTTTCATGTTATCCTTTTGTTACTGATTTCTAGCTTGAAATCCATGTAGTCAAAAAACATATTCTGTATCATTTTAATTCTTTTAAATTTGTTGAGGTTTATTTTATCATTCAGGATATGGCTTCCTTATATGAATGTATATGCGTGTATACATATAAGTATACATATATATAAATATAAATATGTATAAATATGTATACATATTTATCTCTTCTGTGTATTCTTCTTCTTTTTTTTTTTTTTTTTAAGAGAATCTTACTCTGTCACCAAGGCTGGAGTGCAGTGGCACAATCTCACCTCACTACAACATCTGCCTCCTGGGTCCAAGCAATTCTCATGCCTCAACCTCCCAAGTAGCTGGGATTACAGGCATGCACCACCATGCCTGACTAATTTTTGTATTTTTAGTAGAGACAGGGTTTTGCCACGTTGGCCAGGCTGGTCTTGAACTCATTACCTCAGGTGACCCACCTGCCTCGTCCTCCCAAAGAGTTGGGATTACAGGAGTGAGCCACCACGCCTGGCCTGTGTATTCTTCTGTTATTGGTTGGAGTGTTCTATAAGTGTCAATTCATTCCTGTTATTTGATGGTGTTGCTAGGTTCTTCTATATCCTTGCTGATTTTCTGTCTAGTTGTTCCATCAATTGTTTAAAGAGGCTATTGATGCCTCCAACTATAGTTGCAGATATGTCTATTTCTCCTTTCAGTTTTAACAGTTTTTGCTTTATGTATTTTGAAGCTCTGGTTTGCTGTGTGGAGAATGATTTAGAGGGGCAGGAGTGGATATAATAATAGCAGATAGAAGGTGACTGACAAGGTCGCAATGAAAATATTCGTGGCCTGGATGATGGGAGTCAGCTGTCTCTCTGCATTCCAGGTCTCCCAGTTGAAATGCTTCACCTCATTTTTGCTATTCTCCCACTTTATACCTTCTTCTTTGGTGTTTATTCTCAAGAGTTTTTGTCACCCCCACTGACACACACACACACACACGCACCTGTCCTTTTTTTCATTTTGAGGTATGGACCATTATTAGCTATCTATAAATGTCCACAAAATGTCAAAATATTAGCTTCTATGATTTACCTTTCCCAGGGGTATTTGCATTAAAATGCAAATAAATTAATATTATTTAATAATATTATAAAATTACTTTTTTTCAATAAGCAAAAAAGTGTTTTTAGGCACTGTGAAAGGCCAATTGCAGAAGACTGTTTTTGTATAACATAGAGAACTAAATTTTCTACCATTTCTAAGGGAGTCCCAGTTGAGGTAAATGCCTGTGAGGTTACTTTTGACAGGGCTGATGGTGGTGGGGTGGGAAGACCTCTTCTATTCCCTGTTTCCTCTTTCTGTTCTCTTCTCTTCTACTTCTGATTCCATCTTTTTACTTCTTCTTTGCACATCTCCATCCTTTCTGTTACTCTCTGCCTTGGGGGCAATGGAAAAAACCACCAGATGTCTGCCTTGAAGTTGTTTCATGAAGAAGGATCATGGTACTCCACAGAACACTATATAATGCTACACCCATTCTGTTATGAATTTTTATTTTTCTGCTTAACATGGTTTCATGCCTTTCACCTTTCTCATCTCTGCATGGCTTCCCTGCTTGGTAGAGCCCAAACTGAGTTCTCATTCACAGCCACTTTATAACCTTCACCCAACCTTTCTTAGTGTGAGCACCTGACTGGAGCAACTAAGCCGGCTTCTTCAGTTGACCACACTACCATAGACAAAGAATTTCTTGCAGTAGTGCAGGCTGGACATGTTGTCAGCTCTGATGAGGGTCTAGCAGCAGAGATGGAAAAAAGCAGAGAGATTAGAGACGTATTTAGGAGCTAAGATCATCATGACTTAGTGATGTGTTTGTCATCTTTGAGGGTCCAGCTTAAATATCTCATATCCATGTAGTTCTCCCTCTATGCATTTCTTACAAAACATGTTTCTCATTTGTGCTCTCATAGTTCATAGTGCATACTCCAATGTGTCACTTTCTGTTTATGTATCTAAATCTTCCACTGAGTCATGATCTGAAGGGGGAGATAATGTCTCATGTCTCTTAGTATTACTAACAGCCAGCACCCAGCTTAGTGAAGGGAGAAAGGTGTGAAAAAAAGGAAGCAAAGTCCTCATTAATATATACATATGAATCTAGAGCTAGATGTTGACCCCAAAACAAACCTCACGAATGCCTGGCATTGTAGGCATACCAGAGACCCTTAGGTCCATCCTAGCTACTTGTGTCCTTGACTGTGACATCACTGTAAGTCAGTATCTCAAATGACAGGGGACAGCTGACTTGTAATGGGGTAACTGGAAGACCAGGGAAACATAAACATGAACACCCCTACCCACTACCATTCCTCAGGCAGAAATTGAGGCCGACAATGCGCGTTGGGTCCTTTTATGCAATAAACTTAAAACTTTGGCAACATGTGAGTTGGCACTAAGCCTGTTTTCCTTCTCTCAGATCCCTAAAGAGCACAGTTTGAAAACAGAGAATGAAGGAAATAAACCAATACAACCCCATGTAATCATGTGGCACACTTACTCCGTTGTAAGAGAGGTACTTTGCAAGTTGTGGGCGTGCCTCTTTTTTTTTTTGAGATGGAGTCTTACTCTGTCACCCAGGCTGGAGTGCAGTGGCGCGATCTCAGCTCACTGCCAGTTCCGCTTCCCGGGTTCACGCCATTCTCCTGCCTCAGCCTCCCAAGTAGCTGGGACTACAGGCGCCCGCCAACATGCCCGGCTAATTTTTGTATTTTTAGTAGAGACGGGGTTTCACCGTGTTAGCTAGGATGGTCTCAATCTCCTGACCTCGTGATCCGCCCGCCTCGGCCTCCCAAAGTGCTGGGATTACAGGCATGAGCCACCACGCCCAGCATTGTGGGCATGTTCTCTTTAGTGTCAGAAGGATGGTACATTCAGAGGAAGAGAAGCTTACTATGAACTGAGACAGTCAGAGAGGTCCTGATGGATAAGATGAGATTCAAGAGGGACGTGGTTCCATGGATAATGTAAAGACTCCATGAAATTAAATAATTAGGAATCCATAAGATATTTTGGTAAATATAATCAACAGTAAATATAATGAGCACCTACTATATGCAGGACACAGAGACTGGTCTTATGCAGGTGTAGGAAGAAATTTAAAACATGGAGGGAGGTGCTTACCCTCAGTAAGTTTTAGTCTTAGAGTATAACACCCTTGAGCCCTAAAAATGGTGAGTCCAGCTCCAAAACCCACAGCTTCATGCCCTCTAATCTGTCACTGGATAAAATACCCAAATCCTGGCAGATCACTGACACCATCAGAACATGTCAACACTCCAGGATCTTTTGAGGAGTGGACTCTGCTCCTCAGTCTCATCAGGACTGTGAGGAATGCTTCGTGAATACCTGTCATCTTCTCAGGAAACAGCTGGAGATGAAGCATGGCTGTCATTGCATTTCTCTTACTGTGATTGTTCAGAATGCTCCGACAGAGCTACCAAGGAGGAGGAATGGCACAACATGATGACAAGATTAATTAGCATCTGCAAGACTGGACATGGCTCCCCAAGGGATTCTTCCCATGCTCTGCCATGGCTGCCTCTGGTACCCTCCCCCGACTTGAGATGTCACCTCTGATGTGTCTGGGTCCCCAGCTGGCTTACAAGCTCTTGTGACATCAGTGGCACATTTTGTGGCATTGCATTTAGAAAACTGTAAAGCTGGTATATGCACTAGAGATCTGTCCTTCATTTTCTTCATTTTGTATTTAATGCTGTCCTAACTCCACAAAATAGAGACCTGGAAATGTCAACAATTGGATATAGTATAAGAATTTTAAAAGTAGATTTTAAAAGCACAAAGGCAAATTTAAGCTCAACATTATGGATAATGCAGTATTCTGTATTTAGTAGCAATGAGATCTTTCAGACCTTTCTTTATTTTGAAATATATTATCTTCTAAGGAGTGTAAGAAAGATAGCCTCTGTCTAAACCAGGGGCATGAAAATTACATCCTCTAGGAATTTGAGGAAACATTGCAGAGGGCATTTGACTGCCTGGAGTCTGTCGGAAAGATAAGGCTTTATATGCTTCAGTAATATCCTAGAACAAAATAACAGCCACTGTTGAGCACTGATTTATGTAACACCCCAGTGTACCGGGCACTATTGTATATGATACCCCAGCGAAATAGATATTATTACCATCTTCGTTCCCAGGATTATAAAGTTGAGAACAAGAACAGTGGGGTAACTCGTCCAGTGTCAATTATCTAGTGCATGTTTAAGCTTGCATAAAGCCCAGATATATTTGACTCCCATCTGTAGTCATGGCCACTGTCCCTGTTGCTCTTGAATAAAAGATTGAGGGATCTGTCTTAACCTGTTCACACTGCATAACAAAATCTATAAACTGAGTGGGTGGCTCATAAACAACAGAGATTTCTTTCTCACATTTCTGAAGGCTGGCAAGTCTAAGATCAAGATAGATTTGCTATCTGGAGAGAGCCCACTTTCTGGCGTATAGATGGCATCTTCTTGCTGTGTCCTCCCGTGGTAGAGGGAGCGAGGGTCTCTCTGGGGTCTCTTTTTATTTTTTTATTTTTATTTATTAATTTTTTTTTTGAGACGGAGTCTCGCACTGTCGACCTGGCGGGAGTGCAATGGCATGATCTTGGCTCACTGCAACCTCCGCCTCCCGGGTTCAAGCAATTCTCCTGCCTCAGCTTCCCCAGTAGCTGGGATTACAAGTGCACACCACCACGTCCAGCTAATTTTTTGTATTTTTAGTAGAGACAGGGTTTCACTATGTTGGCCACGCTGGTCTCGAACTCCTGACCTCGTGATCCACCTGCCTTGGCCTCCCAAAGTGCTGGGATTACAGGCATGAGCCACCGTGCCCAGCCTGGGGTCTCTTTTATAAGGACACTCATCCCGTTAGTGCCATTAGCTCTGCCCTCATGATCTGGTTGCCTCTAAAAGGCCCCGCCTCCTAATGCCATCACCTTGGGGCATCGGATTTCAACACACGAGTTTTGTGGAGCACAAACATTCAGAACATAGCAGGATCCAATGATTAATTCATTTTGTGAATTGTTACTTGCAGTCCTGTAACTATGCCACAGTGTTACCTTAGAACGTTAATTAAATGTGAACTGCTCTTCCAGGCCAACAATAGTACAAAATCTACAACAATTTTTAGTTTCAAGTATTTTACCTGACACACTGAAACTTTTCCAAAGCATGAAAACATATTTTTTAAATGTTCTTCAAATTGAGTGGATTTCATCTTTCTCCAGTCACCTACTTAGAACTGAAATACTCATGTTTGTTGGGGAGTACAGCCTCAGCTTTCAACTCATGAGATCCAAAGAGACAGTGGAACCAAGTAGCTCTCTTTTTTTCTTTTTTTGTAGGTGAGTCAGAAGCCAGCCTGTGTGTTACAGGAGGAAGTTCTCCCCTCTGCCTATGAGCTCGTTTTACATCCCAGGAGAATCTTTCAGACTCTAATCATATTGGCCAAGATTCTTCCATCACTAGCATGACTATTGACAGGAGAAAGTATCAGTAGAACAGGACATGTTCAGATTTAGAAGGTAGAGCAGAGTGAAACAAAGTGAGTGTAATAATTCCTACAATAGGCCGGGCTCGGTGGCTCACGCCTGTAATCCCAGCACTTTGGGAGGCCGAGGCGGGCGGATCACGAGGTCAGGAGATCGAGACCATCTTGGCTAACACGGTGAAACCCCGTCTCTACTAAAAATACAAAAAAAATTAGCCAGGCGCGGTGGCGGGTGCCTGTAGTTCCAGCTACTCAGGAGGCTGAGGCAGGAGAATGGCGTGAACCCGGGAGGCGGAGCTTGCAGTGAGCCGAGATAGCGCCACTGCAGTCCGGCCTGGGCTAAAGAGCGAGACTCCATCTCAAAAAAATAAAATAAATAAAATAAAATTCCTACAGTAATTTTTATGTACTTCATGGTAGTACATAAAAATTGTGAAAATGAATATGCTGCGTGGAGTTTTTTTTTCTCCCAGTGGACACACAACATTGAATGATTCATTCACTGTTGGAGCAGAATTTTTTACCCTGGATCAATTGTGTGCCTTCCTGATGATACTTTAATAGAACAAGTGGGCACAGAGTGACAGATGATGACGGGAGGCTCAGACACAAAGTAGAACTACTGTTGCCTGGAGCCAAACAAAAATTATACCATTTAAAAACTCAGAATCCAAGAGCTAATATGTTGTCCACAAAAGAACAAAAGGCAGAAAGTTTATGCTAAAATGAGGTTAGTTATAAATGTCAGTAACTCATAAAATGGGTATGTCCCATTGGGGCCTAAAGAGTTAATATGTAAAAGGAAACAGATTGAGGTCAGGTAGCCTCATGAAAATCTCAAATGCTGTGCCACAGAGACAAACGTGGTACTGACGACTCATACCTGGGCTTGATCCAAGAGGCCTTTTCGAAAGTAGAGGCCTTTGTCTCTCCAGACCTGAGCCTCCTTTTTTGAAAGGGACTCTCTCTGATGTCCATGGAGTTGAAAGAGAAGCTCTGCTTTATTGGAGAAACTCCTTTCTACAAAATCACCTGCACGGAGGCAGACATTTGCAGGGAAATGAGACTGGCTTGTATGATTAATTCTATCAAATGGATTTAAAATTAATCCACAGAAAGATAGAAAGAGGAAATGACACTCTGACAATAGCAGGTCTTCATGATGTTCTTTCCCCCATAATTTACTCCAAGTGAAGGTAGAAACCAGGACACAGAATTTTTGTCACAGATGGAAAAAGAAAAAGGGATGCCAGTCATTTTGTTCTAATTCATTTGCATTAAAAAAAAATCCTTCCCTCCTGGTTTCCATAGCTACTCCACCCCCTCAGTTTTCATTTGTAACTTGTCTGAGGGAGAGGTCAGGGACTAGTGGCACCGGTGCCTTCTCACCCCCACCACAGAAGAGGGTGTCAGAATCACATGCCCTGCGTGATGCTAATCACCCCAGCGCCCCCGACAACAGCAAAGCAAACCCAAACAGAACCCTCTCAACCTAAACAATCTTCCTTTCCCCTTTTAACTCTGAAGCTCTTATAAAAAACAGATATTTCAAGGATGTCCTTTAAGCTAAATACAAACTAGAACATTGAGGTAAAACACAATTATCTGCCCTAAAGTAAAAATATAGATTTTTAATATTTCCAATAAATATATTTCAAATCACCAGTTTGAGGCGTGGAATAAGTTCATATTTATTTTAGTGTTGAAACCATAGTAAGTGGGGAAAAAAACCCTCTAGATTGACAACAAGACCAATCTTTCTCCTAGGATTTCCCTCCCCAGTTGATTTCTCGGGACCCTCAAGTCCATCCTGGTGGTTTTTGGTCACCACCACCCAGGAACACATTCTCTGGTCCTCACTTCATCTTCTCACACCTTCCTGAAATTGTTCCTGAAGACTGTTTTCTTTCCTATGACTATTCATTCCAAGTGTCAGTAGCCTTCCCTCTCTTAATGTTCTCAAAATAGAAAGAAAGGGATCCAGGCAGGAATATTAACAACTCTTTACTGAATGTCCAGGAATGTTCATTCTTGAGAACCTCAGGCCCTGAGTAGAACCTCAGGGTCTATGCCAGGTTCCTGACAAGCTCACATGGCATGGGATGATCTCATCCCCTACTAGGGAGAAACCTCTGGAGCCAGGGCCCTAAACCCCTCTGCTCCTTGTAAACAGAAATGTAAAGGTGTAATGAGCAAACACATGCAAAGATCTTTGCACACCTGGTACATAGTGCTTAATAAGAGATAACTGCTACAATAAAGATTAGGAGCTAGAAAAAGGCAAAATTTGCCTTTGGTTGTCATTGCTTCTTCTTTCTTTGATTCCCTTCCTTCCTTCATCTCTCTGCACCACAGTATATCTAATTTTTAGCCCCTCAGTGCCTAAAGTCCCCTAGGTACTGCCCCAGTAGCTTTCAACTTCTGCTCAGTTAAAAACATCAATCCCATGTCTCTTTTTTGTCAGGTCTTTAATATAATGTGACAGTAGTTGACACCAGTTCCTCAAAGGAATGGTTCAGAACCACATAAGAACCTTGAAAATAGGGAATTTCTGTCTTTTTGCAAACAGAATGGTATCAATGTAAGTTTCAATTATTAAGGTGTTCGGGAAAGGTTGGAAGTCTCTCTTGGCCTTTCTGATTGTACCACTTAAGCAGGTGGTTGCCTGTTTTATTGTTTCCAAATAACTTGCCACAGGATATCCATTTAGCTGGCCCAAGGAAGAAGATTCATATTTCCCTGACTTGTAGAAATATGTGTTGAAGTTTGGAGGAAGAAAAGGGCTTGCCCTGGAGAGTTAACCACTGATCTGTGGAATAAACTTTAATTTTCTTCAAATAAAGGAAGCAGCTTTTATCTTCCACAGAAAACTCCATCTCTTAGTCTGGCATCACAGCAAATTTCCTAGGCTAAATAGAGCATTGCCAGAGCTTCATAGTAGATCCTTGGGAACATTTACATAGTGTAAACCTAATTCCCATACAAGGACCGTGTGGTCTATAGTGTAGGGAAGCTGGTGTGGCAGTGGGATGGCAATAGTGGTGGTGGTGGTGGTGGAGTGTGTATGTGTGCGTGTGTGTGTATGCACCTGTCAGAGATGGAAAGCAGAGTGAAATAAATGAGTCAGTTCATTGCATCTTAAAGTTTATGGAGCTCTCCAATTTAGCTCTAAAAAGAAACCCCAGAAGAAACAAAAGGCAACCTTATTTTGTTGGATCTTATTACAACCATTTTCAGCCAAATAGAGCTTGTTTCACTTTGATTTTACAGGAAATAAACTTAGCATCCCATAGAGCTTAGTGATTGTGGAGTGCTACTGTCATAAGAATTAACCATCTGCTGAATATGTAGGCAAGAGTTGTTACTGTCTAGATTTGAAGATAGATCTTTCCATGGATTCAGATGATTTCAGAAAAATTTTTATAATGAGAATTAACTCTAAATGAGCCATCTGGTCCAAACTAGAGCTGCCTCAGCCACACTGATCAAATACCTCTGAGTAGAAAGGATCCTTGGTCAGCCACACCAACTGGATGTGTGCTCTGAGTGCTTGTTAGTTTGTGTTTCTAATCCTACATGAGTTGTGGTTTGTCAGCAGTTTACATATTAATATTAACAAAAGGGAAAAGACTAAATTATTGTTTACAGATTATCTTATTTTACAATGAGAAAACCTAAAACATTAATTAAAAGGTCAGAATAAAGTGGCTAGATACATTAAAATCAGCATGTAAAACTGTGATAAGGAAAATGGTGCATCCCAGCTTGGCCGTGATAAGATCTTAATGACAGGACACTGTCAGCCAATGCCCAGAGACAGCCTGGCATGTAAGCCCCCTGAGAAGCTCTCAAGGTTTTGAGGAGAATCCATAAGCAGTTAAATTCTGTCCTTTGATAACCCCTCATTAGCCTTCCTAGCAGCAGACTGTCTAGACTGACTTCTTTGCTGGACATGAACCAATAAGTTTACCCAGAAAATGTGCAAACAAAATTCATTCTCCCTGACTACTTTCAGTTTTTCTGTCTTCTTTCTCCTACCAATTCTGGTTTTTGCCTTCTTTTCTTGACCACAGTCTACTGATTTTTTCTTCCTTGTATGAGTAAATATGCATGCATATGACAAACTAAAGATTATGCTATATCAATAATCATTTGGAAAATAATTTTAAAAAGAGATCACATTGTAAAAATGAATCCATCAAAATCTAAAACCCCCACCTGGCATGAATTTCAATAAAAGGTCTTTTTAAAAAATGTATATGGCTGTATTTTTATTGCTATGTGACAACCCACCCCAAAACTTAGCAGCTTAAAACAACCACTATTTTATTTGTTCCTGAGTCTTGGGTTGGTTGGGACTCAGCTGGGTGATTCTCCTGCTGGGGGTCGCTCATGCTGTTGCACTCAGGTGGTGGATGGGGCCACAGCATTCAAGATGGCTACATTCATGCGTCTGGAACCTTGGCAAGGACAGCTGGAAGGCTAGAACACCTCCCCCATCCTCCCCTGCCAGCCTTGCTTTCTTTGTCTCCATGTCACTTTCTCAGTACAACTAACTTGGACTTTGCATAATGGGAAAGCCTTCATGTGTGAGCACTTTTCAATCCTCTGCATGCATCATGCTTGCTACTATCTCATTAGCCAAAGTCAGTGTGGGCAGGGCCTATACAAGAGTGTGAATATAGAAGGCAAGATGTTTTGAGGATCACCAAGGTAAAAGTCCACCACAATGGCCCTCTCTGCTCATCCTTCAGTGGCATCACTGTATTCTGTAATTGCTAGTTTATTATCAGACTGTAAGTGCTGTGAGTTACAATCTTATTTTAGTATCCTCAGAGCCTAGCATGGTACCTGGTCAGCACGGAAATATGCATTGAATGAATGAATGAAGGAGTAAACATGTTGAGTAACCTACTTCAATAATTGCTGGTAGAGCTTGTGACATCAATTCTTACCTTGTTTTCCCTAATTCCTGCACTGCCTCCCTCCTGTGCCAGGTGTGAGGTGTCAAAACATACAGAAAGAAATGCATTCAGCTGAGCTCTGCCTGCTTTTGTCACAGCTTTACAAGTCTCTGGGTCATGTCTCTCTTCACTGCTTTTAGGGAACATTTGAATCCTGCAAGATACTTGGCGTGGAGTGGTTTTGTATAGCAATTTTTTAAGTAAGGCGGATTTAGAAAAGAAGCCTACCATTAACCCCAGACTTCATGGAAAAATGTGAGTAGTTAGAGAAGAAAAGCACAGAGAGGGTGTATGGTCCAGGATGAGCCTGGCTGAGAGGACCAGCCATGCTGGAAAGAATACAAAGAATACAGTGCCATCACTAACAGAAGATAAAACATTTCTTACAAGATGCAGTTGTACTCAGAAGAAGCCTGGTGAGCCCAGACAAGCAAACTCTCTTTAAGTATATTATTCTGTTCTTTTGAAAGGTTGCTATGATTTAGTTGAAAAGATGTGCAGGCTCAGCTCTGAGTGTTAGCTTTAAAATTTCATTATTTGCTCTTGTGATGTGGGCTGGCATTTTCCTTCTCATGGGCTGTGAAATAACAGGGTTAGGCCACATCTGCAGGTCTCACTCTGTGCTCCTTATGCCTGCAACCCAGGGAAATGTCTGGGTAGGGTGAGGGGGCTCCCTGACTTCAACCAGATCACCTCTGCTTTCATCTTTTTTTTACCTATGTTTTCTCTTATGTTCTGCCTAAGACCTTGTTTGAACAAAGAGTTCTGGTCCTAAAACACATATTATTTTTAAAAAATTCTTTCATCTCTAGAATTCTATGGCTTTTCTAAAATCCACAGACTCCCTTGAATGTTCAATTATATAGTTTCATTTTATCTTTCTTCTGGGAAGAGAAAAAAATAGCTAAATAAGTTGTGTTAGAAAAGCAATCCCTGGCTTTATATTTTGTTTTGTGTTAATTTTGACATCCATAACAATGGTTAGGTGGGTGTCCAGAATGCCATTTCTTTTGATGGTCTCAAGGATGGAAGGGCAGTTTACGAACATCCCTTTCTAAGCCCTATGATAGCTGCTTTCCAAATTATTACCGATTTTGGAACCCTTGGAGTCTGAAGACTAAGTATGCTATTTGTGTTTTGTATTCTCACACAGTCTTTGCTTCCTGGGCTTATTAAGTAGAAGATTTTTGGTGTTAGCAGGGCAGTCTTTTGAAGCTCTGTCCCATTTGCTGATTGTCCGAATTGTCTCTTGGCTGTGGTGCATGAATATGCTTTCATTCATTCATGAGCAAACTCCTGCTATGTGCCAGGCATTGTTCTAGGCACTGGGGAAACAGCTGTGAATGGAACAGACCTCCTGCGCTCGTGGATTTACAGTCTGCAAGCATGAGCAGGAGAGGGAGACAAAGAAAAAAGTAAATAAATCAGACACTTCCAGGTAATGGTAAGTGCTATAAAGAAGATGAACAGCAAAATAAAGGAAAGAGAATGAATGGTATGGTTGTAGACTCTCTGAAGAGGTGGTATTTTGGCAGAAAAAAATGAGAATGTATCAATCATTCAAAAAGCTGGGGCATGGAAGAGTGTGGGGGCGGGGAATGTTCTAGAAAAGGAGAGCAACAGGTGTGAAGCCTGGAGATGAAACAGAACTTTATATTTTGAGGAACAAAAAGAAAGCTGGGATGACTGGGCATTACTGAAGGAGGAAAATAAAATGGCAGGACATGAAGTTGGAGGGAGGTCAGATCATGGAGGGCCTGGAAGGACACAGAAAGGAGTTTGGATCTTGTTGCAAGTACAGTGCTATTTAGAGGCTCGTTGGTTGCTGAGTGAAGAATGACTCTATGCCATTGCCCTATTTTATCTTCTTAATAGCACCCATCATAATCTGGAATTAACTTACCTGTTAATGTGTTTACCTGTTTATTGCCTTTCCCTTCCACCCCGACACCAACAGAATGTAAATTCCTAACGTGACAGTTTTGCCTATCCTATACACCGAAGTGTCTAAAACATTGTAGGTACTAAAAAACCATTTAGAGAAGGAATGAATGAATGTACTTGTTCATTTAGACAGATAAGCCTGAGAGAGGCAGGTGTGGTATATGAGAGGGTGACGAAGTAGAAACTAATAAAATATTTGCTAATATTTTTCTAGTTGTACCTGGGGCCAAAGAGACTGTATGATTTTCTGCACACTCCTCACCCACCCCCATATTACATACAGGTGCAATGTGATTACAGTGAACTTGAAGTCCACCCTGGGGTGTGAGGATATATGTGTATATGTATACACTATATATCACCTCAAACTGTGATGAAATGTGGGGAGGGAAGACATTTGAGGCTGGACAGATCTGGGTCCAAATTCCTCTTCTGGCTTTTGCCTGACATATGATTTTGAGCAAGTTATTTTAAAACCTCAACCCTGACAGCATGACTCTCTCATGTGTGTTTTCTATGAGGCAGTTACTCTGCTCTGTGCTTCTCTTCCCAATGTGAGAAGAAAATGGCCTGCCCTGGTGACTGGGAAGGGTGATATGGCAATTATAGGGATGGGGGGCAGCTGTAAGATGGTGCACTTGTGTTTGGCACCAGCTAAATTGCCCAGCTCTGTCCTACCTGCTGCACCTTGAGCCACTGCACATCCACAAAAGCATCCTAGAGAGGGCACCGCAGAGCCACAGAACCTGTGGGTTTCACTTCCTGAAAAAACAAAACCAGGAAACGATAACAAATACCTTGAGTGCTCACTATGTGCCAGGGATTGTTCTAACCATTACTCATATTGACCAACTCAATTATTTATCCTAAGGACCTACTTTACAGGTGAGGAAACTAGTTACATACAGGGCACATGGGTAATGAGTGGCAGTGCCAGGAGTCGAACCTAAGTAGTTTCATTCCAGAGCCTGAGCTCTTGACACTCCCTGTGGCATGACAGGTGGTTCAAAATGCTGGTAAAATGAGTCTGTATCCATGGCCGTGGTCTCAGTGGTGAAGTAGTGTCCCCTGCACTCCCACAGGGCCCTTTCTTGGACCAGGCTTCTAGTCAATCATACCTGTGTCCTATGGCTTAATGTCGCATGGCCTAGTGGCTGCAGAATGGCCTCAGTCTGTGACACATTGAGTTTATATTCTTCTTTTAGATAAGAGAAAAATCTCATGACCTCTAGTGACTGGTATGTGTCCCAGTTCTTTTCCCTCCTCCTCTGCATGATGGCAGGGGCATGGTCTTCCTCAGAGCACCTGTGCTGCCATCATATACCAGCATTTTTTCAGTTGCTGTCTTATTTTATCTCCTATGTAAGCTGCATTCCTGCTGCACACACACAGTGTCTAGCATATAGTGGGTGTGCAATGCACACTAAATGAATAGGAAAAAGGATAATTTCAGATAGTGATGAAGAACCATTATAGAAATCGAACTCCTGCCTTCTGCAAGTCCAGGATCTGTGCCAAGTGAAAGAGCTGACGTTACGCCATTGGCACAAACAGAGAACCATTTTAAAGTGCAATGGCAAATTTAAACATTAAAGCATGAGAAGTATTTTTGTTACTGCACCTTGCCAAATGGAACTGAAGCAGATTTTGATATAAAAATTGACAGGAAGCAAAAGTGGAATGGATAAAAATAGAAAAGAAATTACCAAGCCTTGAAAGGAAGTACACAAGATGAAAATGGAATTAAATCCACCTTGACTGGAGGAGATTATATTTAAAAAAATGAATAAATTGACAGCAAATTAACATGTAGTACATCTACAATCTGCCTTTAAGGAATAACAAAAGATATTTTTATTATCTCAATGCAGAAATTTTGGTTGATTTTTTTTCCCATTACTTCCTGAAATGAGAGGTTTAGTTTTATATAGAACTAAGTGTTATGCTTTGCCCAACTGCTTGGGTGCACACGGAGGAGTCTGTATTGTGTTTCTCTCTGAATGCAAGTATTTTCTTGGATGGAATTTTCTGTGAACTTGAGATTGTGTGATTGCCTAGAGATTGGGGCATGTCTGTCTGTGTCTGTCTGTCTCTCTCTCTCTCTCTCTCTCTCCCTCTCCCTCTGTGTGTGTGTGTTGGGGGGTGGGTATTTGAGGGCATGCAAGATGAAACATTCCAGAGTTGAAATCCTTAGGAGAAGTCCAATATGGCAAAAGCAGAGCCCAACTAGAAAACTGAAGCCCTGAAGACCCTTCCCTGAAGCTTTGTGTCACAGTTACATGACCCTGGGTAAATCACATTTTCTCTGGGTCTCAGTTTCACTATTTATAAAGTAGAGATCATAATTTCTACTTTTCCTACCCATTAATGAGGATCTAATTTGATAATGGACCTGAAAGTACTTTGAAGACATTTGCTATGATCCTAATGCAAGGAATTATTGTTATAATTTTTTTTCTAAGCAATGAGGTTATTGTTGTGTAACTCTAAGATTGCGAGGGGATTTCTTTGAAAAGCACAGGAGAAGCAGTATATGATAATTCCTTATGTTTATATAGTTGTTCATCATTTTTAAGATCCACAGTCTATATTCACTACCAGATTTGTCCAATAATCCTGCAAGATAGGCAGCTCTTTGGGCAGATGGAGAAAGACTGAAGGAATTGCACAGGGTGTCCCAGCTCTTGCATGGAGGAGCCAGCACTAGAACCCACACAATCCACAGTGGCCCAAAAAGTCACCATGCTGGAGTTGCCTGCATTCTTCACAGGTGTGTGTGTGTGTGTGTGTGTGTGTGTGTAAATAACATCTTCTGATTAATAAGAACACACAAAAAATTGAAGTCTTTGTCTCAAGCTTTCCTCTCCAAATCTTGCTCTTATGGACATAATATGCCATTTGGTTTGAGCCTTGGAGGCAGTTGTTAATAAATATGTGCTGTACAGATCCCGGTGCTGGCTGCTACAGAGACACTGGTGAAGAGGGCATTGATTTGGTCTTTGGGAAACTTCTGGTCCACAGGATAAGGCAGACATGTAAACAGGGAAGGGCATCGTGTGAGGAATATTATGCCTGAGGTGAGATGACTCTGTGAGGCATCCAAGAGAGGCCCTGCTACTACTCTTTGTGGGCTCCAGGAGGCCTCCAGAAAGAAGAGGTGTCTAAGGTGAGACATGAGGATGAGCAGGAGTTAAGAGGGTCAAGGAGGAAAATGTATCAGGCAGAGGCAGTGGCAGTTTCGAAAGCCTGGAAGGGAAAAAAGCAGGATATTTGGGAGACAAAGTGTTTCCAAAAGGCTGAGGCACAGAGTGTCTACATACTGTGATGGAAATGTTGGGGTGATGGGCTGGGCGCGGTGGCTCACGCCTGTAATCTCAGCACTTTGGGAGGCCGAGAAGGGCGGATCACGAGGTCAGGAGATCGAGACCATCCTGGCTAACACGGGGAATCCCCGTCTCTACTAAAAATACCAAAAAAAAAAAATTAGCCGGGCATGGTGGCGGGCGCCTGTAGTCCCAGCTACTCAGGAGGCTGAGGCAGGAGAATGGCGTGAACCTGGGATGCGGAGCTGAGCTGAGATCGCGCCGCTGCACTCCAGCCTGGGGGACAGAGAGAGACTCCGCCTCAAAAAAAAAAAAAAAAGAAAGAAAATGGGGTGATGAAAATGTTCTCGCACTGGCGTGTGGTGATATGGACACAACTCTACATTTACTTAAAAACAGCACAACTCTACATTTACCTAAAAAAATCATAGAATGTGGCCGGGTGTGGTGGCTCAAGCCTGTAATCCCAGCACTTTGGGAGGCCGAGGCGTGCGGATCACAAGGTCAGGAAATCGAGACCATCCTGGCTAACACGCTGAAACCCAGTCTCTACTAAAAATCCAAAATAATAATAATAATAATAATAATATATATATATAATTAGCCGGGCGTGGTGGTGGGCACCTGTAGTCCCAGCTACTCGGGAGGCTGAGGCAGGAGAACGGCATGAACCTGGGAGGCGGAGCTTGCAGTGAGCCAAGATGGCGCCACTGCACTCCAGCCTGGGCGACAGGGCGAGACTCCGTCTAAAAAAAAAAAAAAATCATAGAATGTGAATTACCTCAATAAAGGTAATCTATGAAGGAGCGGGTAATAGGAGCAGAGTAGCCGCTGGTGAGAAATGAGACCAATGACACAAGCTGGGGTCTTGGGGAACCTCGATCAGTTTTATCAGAAGAGTGGCATGGTCAGATTTATCCTAAAGAAGGAGTACTCTGGAAGTGCATGGAGAAAGAAGAGAAGAAATTCAGTTAGCAGATAAGGAGGCCAGTGGTCCATGCAAAAAAGAATGATGGGTCTGGACTTGGGTGATGGCAGTGGGATGGGGAGGTGAAGGAGAGTGAGAAGCAAAGGATGGCACCAGGACCTTCCATCCATGCATGTGGAACAGTTGCATATTTGAAAACACCTCAACAATTGATTGACTTTTTTCATCAAACATGATAATTACATGAAGCTACATTTCCCTGGAGGCTGCTTTATTTTTCTCCCATCTAAACCAGGGAGCAGAGACACATGGATGGGGCTGTGACTGCCTTTGTTTCCTCTCTTTGCCCCTTGAGGAGATGAATTTACTCCTATGTTCCTCTTTCCACCTTTCGGCCACTGTATTTCTCCTCTCTTACAGTCCTCCAGTTCTTAAGCTGTAGTAACTTAAGTCAAAGCATTATTGATTAATTATGTTCCCACTTTAAATATGATTTGTGCTAAAAAAAAAAAAACTGAAAAGGAATGAAAACACATGTCCATGCAAAGACTTGTCCATGAATGTTCATGGAGCAGTATTATTCAGAACTAGAATCTACCCAAATGTCCATCGACAGGTGAATGGATAAATAAAATATGGTATGTTCATTCAATAAAAAGGAAAAACTCCCAATACATGCTATGACATAGACACATCTTCAAAACAGTATGTTAAGTGAAAGACATCAGATGCAAAATACCACACATTGCATGATTCTATGTACATGAAATGTCCAGAAAAGCGAAGTCTATAAAAACAGAAAGTAAGTCAGTGGTTGCCTGGGGTTGGAGGTGAGAATGGCACTAGACTACAAATGGACATCAGGGGTGTATTGGGGTGATGAAATTGTTTGAACACTGGCATGTGGTGATATATGCATAGCTCTAAATTTACTAAAAATAAAGTCATGGAATGGAAATTAATAAAGCTGTGAAAGAAGGAAAGAAAGGAAAGAAAAAGAAAGAAAGAAAGAGAGAAAGAAAGAGAAAGGAAGGAAGGAAGGGGAGAGAAAAGAAAAGAGAGAGAGAGAAGAATTCTGAAGGAAAGGATGATAGTATAGACGTGCATTTGAAAGGGCCAGTTATTGCTTGGCAGTGTCAGAGAGGAGGGGCTGGAGCCTACAATATCACTTTCTCATAGGCATGAAGAAGCCAGGGGTCTAGGCTAGCTTCAAAGCACTTTGAGGAACAAAGTCAGTTTCTCAGGGTATGTCAAGTTCTGAGCCAGACTTGAAGTTGGAGGGCCATGGGATAGATGGCTTGTCCTATCGACTGTGGTCAGTGGATGTCTCTGAAATAGCAGGCAGGCAGGCTAGGGGTCCAACTGTGTATCACAAGGTGCCCAACTCTGGACTGGACTCAGGAGGATTGTCTAGTCCTCAGGGATGGATACTGTCAAAAACAAGGCACAGCTCTGGCCTCAGGTTTCCTTTAAAGAGAAGACCAGACTCTGAGCTGAAGAAGAGTTACCAAGACAGAAACCCAGCTATAAGAATTGGAACCTCAGGGAGCACTGAACTCAGAGAGGTCATCAGAACAGGCTTCTAGAATCAGGGCATCCATGAATCCTCATCAGCCCTGGGCCTAGGTAGAGGGGTGTGTCTGGGCATGGAGATGGCAGGTAGCAATGATTAGAATCAGGATGCAAAGGTTGAGTCTTATATTAGTAATCACACTGGCCCCAGACTGAGGCTGGTGCACTTCATGCTCTGCCTGGGTTCTGGACAAAATTAGGAGTTCTAAATGCCCACATTTCTCCCACACCTGCCATGTGTAATTCAAAATATAAACAACACGAAGCTCTATAATAACTGTATGAAAGACCAACAAAAATCTTATTTGTTCTCATGATGACCTCATCAGAGCTTTAAAAAATATATATCAGGAAAGTTCTAACTTCCCCTTAACCCACGTTCTTTATCTCCTTCCCTGTTATGTGTTATCACCTTCTTACATACCATATAAGGTGTTTTAAATTTTGTTTATTGTCTGTCTTCCCTTATTAAAATCTAAGGGTATAAATTCTCTGCTGTGTCTCTAGCAACTAGAACCATGCCTGACAGTAATGCTCCAAATGAATCAAGCATAAATTCTTTCCCTCCTTTATTTCTCTGCTCTGTAGATGTTCTAAGTGTCACTAGGCTGCTGGTTGGGTGATGTAGCACAGCCTAAGCCTCAGGTCTCAGTGGGTTCCAGGGACAGGTGGTAGGTCCCACATTTGCCAGGAATGGAGATCTGATGGGTACTGATTGGGGATTTGAGGGATGCTGTGTGGGCAAGGACCAAGACTGAGTCTGACAAAACTCATGGTGGGATTTCCATATCTGAGACAGGATGGTAGTGGACACTTTAAATTGGGCCTTTTCTAGTTGTACCCTGAAGTCAACTGCTTCTGTCCTTTTCAAGTTGTACCCTGAAGTCAACTGCTTAGTGTGCCTGCTAGCATCAGGGCCAGCAAACCTGGTTTCATTTTTTTTTATTAATTTCAACTTTTATTTTAGATTCAAGGGGGACACGTGCAGATTTGTTACATGGGTATATTGCACAATGCTAAGGTTTGGGGTATGATTGATCCTGTCACACAGGTACTGAGCATAGTACCAATAGTTATTGAATCCTTGCCCCACTCCCTTCCTCCTCACTCTAGTAGTCCCCAGTGTCTATTGCTGTCATATTTACGTCCCTGAGTACCCAATGCTTATTTAGCTCACACTTGTGAGAACTTGTGATATTTGTTTTATTCCTGTGTTAAATTGCTTAGGATAATGGCCTCCAGCTATGTCTATGTTGCTGCAAAGGACATTCAGTCTTTTTATGGCTGTATAGTATACCATGGTGTATGTGTACCACATTTTTATTATCCAGTACACCATTGCTGGGCACCTAGGTTGATTCCATGTCTTTACTATTGTGAATAATGCTGTGATGAACATATGAATGCATGTGTCTTTTTGGTAGAATGATTTATTTTTCTTTGGGGATATACCCAATAATGGGATTGCTAGGTCAAATGGTAATTCTCTTTTAAGTTCTTTGAGAGACCACCAAACTGCTTTCCACCGTGGCTGAATTAATTTACATTCCTACCAACAGAGTGTGAGCATTCCCTTATTTTCTCAGCCTCGCTGACATTTGTTGTTTTTGACTTTTTACTAACAGCCACTCTGACTGGTGTGAGATGGTATCGTATTATGGCTTTAATTCGCATTTATCTAATGATTAGTGATGTTGTATCAGTCCATTTTCATACTGCTATAAACAACTGCCTAAGACTGGGTAATTTATAAAGGAAAGAGGTTTAATTGACTCACAGTTCAGCATGGCTGGGGATGCCCCAGGAAACTTACAATCATGATGGAAGGCAAAGGGGAAGCAAGGCATCTTCTTCAAAAGGCAGTAGAAAGGAGAAGTGCTGAGTGAAGGGGGAAGAGCCCTTTATAAAGCCATCAGATTTCATGAGAACTCACTGTCACGAGAACAGCATGGGGGAAACCACCCCCATGATTCAATTATCTCCACGTGGTCTCTCCCTTGACGTGTGGGGATTATAGGGATTACAATTCAAGATGAGATTTGGGTAGGGACACAAAGCCCAACCATATCAGATGTGGACCATTTTTTCATGCTTGTTGGCCACTTGTATGTCTTCCTTTGAGAAGTGTCTGTTCATGTCTTTCTGAATGGCGTTATTTGGTTTTTGTTTGTTCAATTGTTTAAGTTCCTTATAGATTCTGGATATTAGACCTTTGTCAAATGCATAGTTTGCAAATATTTTCTCCCATCCTGTAGGTTGTCTGTTTACTCTGTTGATAGTTTCTTTTGCTCTGCAGAAGGTCTTTAGTTTAATTGGGTTCCACTTGTCAATTTTTGTTTTTGTTGCAATTGGTTTTGAGGACATAGTCATAAATTCTTTCCAAGGCCAGTGTTCAGAATGATATTTCCTAGGTCTTTTTCTAGAATCCTTATAGTTTGAAGTCTTATATTTAAATCTTTAATCAATCTTGAGTTAATTTTTGTATATGGTGAGAGGTAGGAGTCCAGTTTCATTCTTCTGCATATGGCTAGCCAGCTATCCAAGCACCATTTACTGAATAGGAAGTCTTTTACCCGTTGCTTATTTTTGTCAGCTTTGTCAAAGAACAGATGGCTGTAGATGGTGGCTTTATTTCTGAGTTCCCTATTCTTTTTCATTGATTTATGCATCTGTTTTTGTACCAATACCATGCTGTTTTAGTTACTGTTGCCTAACCTTGTAGTAGTTTGAAATCAGGTAATATGATATCTCTGGCTTTATTAGTTTTGCTTTGCTTTGGCCAGTCAGGCTTTTTGGGGATTCCATATGAATTTTAGAACAGCTTTTTTCTACTTCTGTGAGTAATGACCTTGGTAGTTTGATAGAAATAGCATTGAATCTGTAGATTGCTTTGGGCAGTGTGGCTACTTTAATGGCCACGAGCAAGGAATGAGTAAGAAATGTTGTGTCAACTATGATTTATTTTAGTAGCATTTTGTACTTCTCCTTGTAGAGCTCTTTCACTTCTTTGGTTAGATGTATTCCTAGGTATTTTAGGTTTTTTTTTTTTTTTGGCTACTGTAAATGAAATTACATTCTCAATTTGTCTCTCAGTTTGAATATTATTGGTGTATAGAAATGCTACCAATTTTGTACATTGATTTTGTATCCTGAAACTTTACTGAAGTTGTTTATAAGTTCCAGAGCCCTTTTGGCAGAATCTTTAGGGTTTTCTAGGTGTAGAATCATATCATCAGCAAAGAGAGATAGCTTGACTTCTTCTTTTACTATTTGGATGTCTTTTATTTTTTTATCTTACCTGATTGTTCTGGCTAGCACTTCTGGTGCTATTTTGAATAGCAGTGAGGAGAGTGGGCATCTTTGTCATGTTCTTTTTCTCAAGGGAAATGCTTCCAGTTTTTTCCCATTCAGTATGATATTGACTGTGGGTTTGTGATAGATGGCTCTTATTATTTTGAGGCATGTTCCTTCAATGCCTAGTTTGTTAAGGGCTTTTACGATTAAAGGATGTTAGCTTTTATCAAAAGCTTTCTCCATGTCTATTGAGATGATCATACGGCTTTTGTTTTTAATTCTGTTTATATGGTGAATCACATTTATTGATTTGCACAGCTGAACCAACCTTGCATCCCACGAATGAAGCCTACTTGATCATTGTGAATTAGTTTTTTGATGTGCTGTTAGATTTGGTTTTGTTGGATTTGGTTAAAGTTATTTTGTCTATGTTCATCAGGGACATTGGCCTGTAGTTTTCTTTTTTTCATTGTCTCTTTGCCAGGTTTTGGTATCAGGGTGATGACGGCTTCACAGAATGAGTTAGGGAGGCATCCTCCTCCTTGTTTTCTTGGAATAGTTTCAGTAGAACTGGTACTACCTCTTCTTTGTACATCTGGCAGAATTCACCCAACTGTGAATCCATCTGGTCTGGGGCTTTTTTTGTGACTGATTCAATTTTGGAACTTCACATTGATCTGTCCAGTGTTTCAATTTCTTCCTGATTCAATCTTGGGGCCTTGTGTGTTTCCAGAAATTAATCCATTTCCTCTAAATTTTCTAGTTTGTGTGCACAGAGGTGTTCATAATAGTCTCTGAGAGTCTTTTGTATTTCTCTGCGAAATACAATTTCTTGTCTTTTAGAATGCTGAAAATAGGCCACCAGCCTATCTTGGTTGGTAAGGTTTATACTGAGAAGTCTGCTGTTAGCATGATAGGGTTCCCTTTGTATGTGATCTGATCTCTGTCTTTAGCTGCCTTTAACATTTTTTTTTCTTTAATATTGACCTTGGACAGTGTAGTGACTTAATTTCTTTGTTATGTTCATTTTGAATAGTTTGTCACAGTTGTTCTCTGGACTTCTTATATCCAGATGTCTACCTCTCTAGCAAGATTAGAAAAATTTTCTTGAATTATTTCCTCAAATATGTTTTCCAGGTTGTTTACTTTTTCTCTTGTCTCTCAGGAATGCCAACAATGCATAGGTTTGGTCACTTGACATAATTCTATATTTCTCAAAGACTATCTTTAAAAAAATTCTTTTTAATAAAATTTTTGTGTAAGTGGGTTAGTTCAAAAGACCAGTCTTCAAACTCTGAAATTCTTTCTTCTGCTTGGTTCAGTCTATTGATAAAACTTTCAGTTGTATTTTGAAATTCCCTAAGTGAGTTTTTCAATTCCAGAAGCTCTGACTGATTTATTTTTAGGATGTTTTATCTCTTCTTTCATTTCCCAGATTGCTTTAGAAGTTTCCTTGTGCTGATTTTTTTTTTTTTTTTTTTAGATGGAGTCTTTCTTTGTCACCCAGGCTGGAGTACAGTGGTGTGATCTTGGCTCACTGGTACCTCCGCTTCCCAGCTCAAGTGATTCTCCTGCCTCAGCCTCCCAAGTAGCTGGGACTACACACGTGCGCCACCACACCCAGCTAATTTTTTGTATTTTTAGTAGAAACAGGGTTTCACCATGTTGGCCAGACTGGTCTTGAACTCCTGACCTCAAGTGATCCTGCTGCCTTGGCCTCTCAAAGTCTTGGGATTACAGGCATGAGCCACTGCACCTGGCCTGTGTTGATTTTCAACCTTGTCTTGGATCTTATTGAGCTTCCTTGCAATTCATGCTTTGAATTCTTTATCTGTAATTTCTGGGTTTCCATCTGGGTTAGGGACCATTGCTGGAGAGCTACTGTGATCTTTTGATGTTGTCACATTCAGATTTTTCATGGTTCCAGAATTCTTGCTCTGATTCCTTCTCATCTGGAAGTGCTGGCACTTCTGATTTTTGTAATTATTTTTGTGTGGGTAGGATTTTTGTTTTTATTTCTTTCCCTATAATATTATTGCCTTTTCTTCTTTTTCTTTCCCTTCCCCTCTTCCTACACTCTCTAGATATTACACTGGGCTGTGCAGTTAAACAGACAAGCCAGTAAATGTCACTTATGTGTAAGAGCTGGTTGTGGCCAACATGGCTGGGTATATACCCGATCCTTGTTTACTGAGAGGAGCTCTTTGTTGCCTCAGGCAATGGGCTTATTTATGGAATGCACAGTGGTCTGAGCTCTCTTCTCAGCTCCAGGGAATGGAGGGGTGGGGCAAGATGGGTGGGGCCGGACTTGGAAGGCCCAATTACACGTCCCCTGATGGCAAGCATAAGCACCAGTGCCAAAGGAGAATCCAGTGGGCTGCCACCAAGTTTCTAGAGGTGTGCCTAGGCATGGAGCTAGGAAACCTCCTCAGCCCCAAGTTCTCTGGATGGGGATGGGTGTCAGCCTAAACTCCTAATCCAGGAGAGTGGTGCTCCAGGGTCCTGAAGATCTCCCTGGCCATGAAGCAGAGAAAAAGTCCCCTGCACCAAGATCTCTGTACAGGAGGGGTGGGGTGACTTCAGCTGCTGAACCAAGCAAGAAGGTGCTTTGAATGTCTGGAGATCTGCTTGCAGTGGAGAGGGCCCTACTGTACCACAATCTATGCACAGGAAGGGTGGGGGTGGCTCAGGCTGCTGAACCAAGAGAGCAGGTGCTCCAAATGCCTGAAGATATGCCTAGGGGTGCAGCAGGGAGAGCCACCTGCACCAGGATCTCTGCACGGGAAGGAAGGGCCAATTAGACTTCTAGTCCATGCTAACAGGTGCTCCAAATGCCTGCAGAGTTGCCTACATGTGGAGCAGAGAGGGCCCTGTGAAACTTGGTTTCATTTTGTCATTGGCAGCTGCTATGGTTTGGGTAGGATTTGTTTGTTCCCAGCAAAACTCATGTTGAAATTTGGTCCTTGTCTTGTGGGGTTGGGAAGTAAGCCTGTGGGAAGTACTTGGTCATGGAGGCAGAGCCCTCATGCATGGCTTGGTACCCTTTTGTTAGTTAGTAAATTCTTTGTCTGGCCAGACTAGGTTCATTGCTGAGAATGGATTTCTTCCCTTGAGAATAGGTTGTGGTAAAGCCAAGATGCCATTGGGCTCTGACTTTTCATAATTCCCCTTTGACCTTCTCTACCATGTTTGGACCTACCATGTGGCTCTCACCAGAGCAGATGCTAATGCTATGCTTCTTGTACTTCCCAGCCTGCAGAACCATGAGCTAAATGAACCCCTTTTCTTTATAAATTACTGGGTCTCAGATATCCTGTTACAGCAACACAAAACAGACTAAGTGAGCAGCACAGCCACCCTTTGTGATTCAGGGGGCAGATTCTCACCTTCAGCAAATCAGTTTGGGGATGCCTGCAGGAGCTGTCAACAAGGAAGACAAAGAATGTCAACAAGGAAGACAAGGAAGACAAAGACAAAGATATCTCGGGTTCCATCCTTTCCATTTTAGCTAGAAAAAAAAAGAGAGAAGAAGATGTGTGGTGAGATACAGTTGCCCCATATGGGTCTTTTAAGAAAGAAGGGAAGTCTGATTCAGTGAAAGTCCCACAGTAATTCTGAAAGGCTAGGCCAAGTGCTGGCTTCTGTCACAAGTGTCCTGACAGCTACCCCAGTCTCTACCCAAGTTTTGGTAACATTTTTCATATTTCAGATGTTTTTACAAATCCCCATTACTCAACAGTGATTGATTCCTAGTTTTATTTTAGTTGAATTAAAAACGAGTCATTGGGCTGGGAGCAGTGGCTCATGCCTGTAATCCCAGCACTTTGGGAGGCCGAGGCAGGTGAATCATCTGAGGTCAGGAGTTTGAGACCAGCCTGGCCAACATGGTGAAACCCCATCTCTACTAAAAAAACAATTAGCCAGGCATGGTGGCAGGCAGCTGCAATCCCAGCTAATCAAGAGGCTGAGGCAGGAGAATTGCTTGAACCCAGGAGGCAGAGGTTGCAGTGAGCTGAGATGGCATCATTGCACTCCAGCCTGGGAGACAAGAGCAAGACTTCTTTAAAAAAAAAAAAAAACAAAGAGTGATTTTGTACTATAGGAGAAAAATTCATTTGTTGTTAAAAGAGGTACATTTTGAATCTCCATGGGCACCAAGAATAAAATCACATATTTTCAAAATGCAGACACTTTGACGTTCTTAATGGTTTACAAACATTTTCAGCCTGAAATAATTGCTTAATTTTTTTCAAATTTTAAGTAAATTTTTTATTGAAGTATGACATGCAATCAGAAATGAGCACAACTCATAAATGTATAGCTTGTGAATTTTCATGAAGTGAACACATTTGTGTTTCACTGTCTGATCAAGAAACAGAACATGACCAGCCACTGGAACTCCTTGAAACTCCTTTCAATTGCTCCCCACCCCCCATTATCACCATCACCACCCGACAATGGTAGTAGCTTTGCCTGTTTTTGAAATTTACATGAATAGAGTCATATAATATGTCCTCTTTTGTGTCTGGACTCTTTTGCTCAATAGTATATTTGTGAAGATAAAGTTGTGGACCAAGGGCAAGGGAGGATAGGCATTTAATTCAGAAGACTGCTAGACATGGGGTCCAGACAGGCAATGACCTTGGCCCTGCAGCAGTGCCACCAGGGTGGTGAGAAAGACTGGAGCAGGGAGGATAGGAAGAAGTTGGTTAACTCGCACAAAGTTACAATTAGAGAGGAGGGATAAGTTCTGGTGCACATTCAGATGACTATGGTTAAGAGTAAATTATTGTATATTACAGAATAGCTAGAAGAGACACTTTTGGATGTCCTTACCACTAAGAAAGGATAAATTCACAAGGTAATGGATATGCTAAATGCCAATTTGATCATTATACAACATAGATGTATGGAAGTATCAAGTTGTATCCCATAACTATGTACAGTTAGAATGTATTGATTTAAAAAAAATTAAGAAGAAAGACTAGAGTGAGGCCTACGAGATTTGGACTTTACTAAGTTCCACACTTTGATACTCCTGATATAGAATTCCCACCCCCCCTCCCCGGGGTCATTTCGACTGTATTTGGAGGTACACTGACAGCACTCACTGAAGGAGTTATTACAAGTGTAGAGAGAAAAATCAAGGATGACTCTTCAGGTCTTTGTGTTTTTTTTTTTGATACAGAGTCTCACTCTGTAGCCCAGACTGGACTGCAGTGGCTTGATCTCGGCTCACTACAAGCTCCGCCTCCCGGGTTCACGCCATTCTCCTGCCTCAGCCTCCTGAGTAGCTGGGACTACAGGCGCCCACCTCCACCCCTAGCTATTTTTTTGTAGTTTTAGTAGAGACGGGGTTTCACCGTGTTAGTCAGGATGGTCTCGATTTCCTGACCTTGTGATCCACCCGCCTCGGCCTCCCAAGGTGCTGGGATTACAGGCGTGAGCCACTGCGCCCTGCCGAGAAACACGTTTTTAAGGGGTGCTAAACAAATGCTTTGTTTTGGACAAGGTAAATTTGAGATGTTTCTTAAACAAAGTCCAAGTGGATCTGGAGCTCTGGAGTATAGTCAAAGCCTGAGTTAAAAATGCTAGGAATTCCTAGCATGAGGTTGGCTTTTAACTGTATGGAGGGGCACGGTGAGACTACAGGGTGAAATGAACATCATGTGGCATCTCAGAGGAAAATCCCCTCTTTTCCCCCGTCTCTTCCTCTACAACCTACACTCACCTCGGGATGTGATTCACTCAGACTCTAGGCCCACGTCCTCCCCTTGGTCTCCTGCCTCTTCAGTCTTTCTCCTCCCCTCACCCTTTCCCTCAGTTGGTGTTACAAAAGTTCAAGTAACCGGGGAAGAGGGAATTTTCCTGAGAAAGGAAAAAGGTGGCAAAGGTAGGTAGGGAGGTGGTGGGGCTGGTTCTTGGAAAATTCTCTTTGACTGTAAAAGGGGAAACAAAGACAGCACACAATCCAGTTAGTACCAGTGCACATACTAATACTTTTTGACCTGTCACACTTTTATTGTGGTTGTTTCTGATGAGTTGCCCCTGGAATTTTCTTGAAAGCAAGAAAAATTCCTATGTTCCTAGGGAATTCCACCATTACATTAAACCAGAGAGAGCTTAACAAAATATATTTGTTGGATAAATTGCCTTTTCATCAAAAGTACTAAATTACCTGTGTATTTATTCAATATTTAATAATTCAACAGCAGTGGAGTAAATGTTTACTGAGCCAGTACAGTATATTTGTGGATGTGTGCACATGCGTGTGTGTGTGCGTGACTTGAACACTCATAAGTAGACTCCTACATTGTGGAAGCAATGATATTTGGGAGTAGAAGAAGAATCCTGTCTGATTAAACCATCTCTTCATTGTTTAAGTGTTGGCACCCTTAACTGGTAAGTACTTGTTTTTCAATAACAAGGATGGGATGTTGGAATGAAGCTCTGGCAATCCCTGGTAATGAAACTGAAGAGCAAACGTGGCTTCCCCCTCAGATATTTTTGGCAATTAATTCACTTATATCCAACCTCTAACAGATGTAGCACTTGGGGGGAAAGAATAACTTCCTTCGTGCCTAGATTCCTTATCTTCTCATAATTAAATCATAAACAAAATAAAAGATGAAATGAAATATACATCATTGCCTTAAGAAGAAATAGAAATGCAAATGAAACGGCACAATCTGTGGATTGACAGACTCACCAGGAGTTCGCATCTGGGACTTGGCTGGCTTCCAGAGTATTTGCTTGTTCATTTCCTTACCCTCTCCTCCCTCCTCTTTCAGTCTCATTGCTTTGCCCTGACTTGAGTCCTTCTGCTCTTTCTTATCTTGCCCTGGATGGCTATTTCTCTTTCTTTTGTACGATGAGTATTTTCACATTTCCTTAGGACAGTACTGCAAAATAAGATCAGGTTATAAAAAGAAATTATATATTCTGCTGGCAAAATAACAAATTGACAAGTCAACGAGGGCCTAGGCAAATTGATTTTTGAAAAAAACGATATGGACAATGTAGTACCTTTCTTTTAGGAAACACTACACTGCATGTTCTTCACTTTGGGGACTATTTAGAGACCCAAAGACATATGATAGTTTGAAATAGGATAGGTTTTACTCACAGCTGGGGACCAAGTGCCACAGGCTCTAAAATAAGTTTTCTACTTCCTCTACCTCAGTGACTAAAATTTCTACTTGAGGACAATATTAGTAATGCTGTATACTTCATTGGTGTTGCTGATTCTATTATTATAAATATAGTTTTAAACTACACATTTGTATGTCTTTGTTCGGCTCACTACTGCTCTTTTTTTTTGAGATGGGGTCTTGCTCTGTTGCCCAGGCTGGAGTGCAGTGGTGTGATCTTGGCTCACTGCAACCTCCGCCTCCTGGTTCAAGCAATTCTCCTGTCTCAGCCTCCCAAGTAACTGGGATTACAGGCACGTGACACCACACTTGATACATTTTTGTATTTTTAGTAGAGATGGGGTTTTGCCATATTGGCCGGTCTGGTTTCGAACTCCTGACCTCAGGTGATCCGACCACCTCTTCCTCCCAAAGTGCTGGGATTACAGGCTTGAGTCACCGCACGCAGCCCCCACTACTGCTTTGAAGTGCCTCCTTTTGTGCCACACACTGAACTAAAGCACGATGACACTATCTTGCCTGGTTCTCATAAAACCCTGGGAGGAAGGCATTGCTATGCCTGTTTAACAGATGAGGCATCTGAGTATTGGAGAAAACTCATCTAACTCTTCTTATGTGTAGCAGAGCTAAGAGTTCTGATTGGACCCTCCTGGCATTCTAGCCCAGTTGAGGTCTGACTATTTTAGTGATTTGTTGGGGGATCCTCCTAAGCATAGGTGTATGCTTGCCAAAATAGCCCTCCATGAGCCTTGGCTTATTCATCCGACTAGCTTTATTAGAGAACCAGATCTCAAGGAGGTGGATGGGAGGTAGGTGAGAACTCTGGGGGATGGAAATGGAGAAGGAACAGAAGCAGGCTCTGCAGGGAGGGCCAAATCCGTGCCCTGGCTGGTCACAATGCACCCAGCCCCTCCTAGCATGTAGATGGGAGTGGAAGGAGAGGAAACTGATCCAGCTTCGCTGGACACTGGCCTGGGATGAACAATTAGCCTTCTTCCAAACACGGTGACAGAGACAGACACTGTCAGGGTTCCTCGCCAGACCTCAGAAAACCCACATCCCTTGAACATCACTGGCTTCAGCCCTCAAGTCTAGTTAGAACACGGCGATGTTGTCATGGCTGACTTCTGGGCCCCCTCTGCTTTTGCTGGGAAGCACCCACTGCCAGTGTGTGGGTATGCGAGGTGGGGAGTGGCGGCCACAGGGGCAACACATTGGCAAAGCTCACAGCAGGGAGTTGGTTATTGGCTCAGTGCTGGCCTGGTCTGCAGTTGCCTCTCTTTCAGAGACCCCTAAATGTGAGAGGGGATGACCCAGCATCCCTGCTTCTCATCCTTATTCCTCCTGCAACGCTCCCATGCCCATGAATTCTGATGTTTTTCCTTGTCAGAATTTGCTTGTGGGATCTTCGGACTAAAAAAACCTTTGAGCTTTATTTTACCCAAAGGTTTTCTCTCCATCCCTTCCTTCTTTCTTTCCTTCCCCACTTCCTTCCTTCCTTCTTTCCTTCCTTCCTATTCTTTCCTTCTTGCTCTCTCTTTCCCATGTTAAATAAATTAACTGGGAGGCCATTAGTCTGAGATAGCCTCAGTACCTCAGGTTCTTACGTAAGAAAACCTTAGCCCAAACTTAATGTAAAACTAAAAGGAAACTTAAGCTTAATGAATCAGAAAATCCACCAACTAACCTCTAACTAGGACTTTCCACTACACCTCATAAAAGTTTCCCCTCTCGCCCCCTAGGTGAAATGTCAAACTGCTTCCTGTCTCATGCTGACTGAATTACGAATCACTGAATGCTCAAATAAACTCATTAAAGTTTTATTGTACCTAAGTGTGTCTTTTAACATCTGCATATTTTATTATAAGATCTGTCTCCTGGCCGCGTGGTGGCTCATGCCTGTAATCCCAGCACTTTGGGACACCAAGGCGGGAGGATCACTTGAGCTCAGGAGTTTGAGACCAGCCTGGCCAACATGGTGAAACCCTGTTCTACAAAAAAAAAAGTTAGCCGGGCAAGGTGGCTTATGCCTGTAGTCCTAGCTACTTGGGAGGCTGAGGCAGGAGGATTGCTTCAGCCCAGGAGGCGGAAGCTGCAGTGAGCAGAGGTCACCCAACTGCACTCCAACCTGGGTGACAGAGTCAGACCCTGTCTCAAAAAATAAAAAATCTATATCTCTATCCCTATCTATCTATCTATCTATCTATCTATCTATCTATCTAATCTATCTATCTATCTATCTATCTATCTATCTATCTCCCGTGTAAGCCATATACAAGTATCCTTAAAAAGAAATTTTCTCACAGTGACCGTCACCTTAATATAATCTGATATGTAGTAAAATTTGAACTCCCAAAAAAAGGATTTCCCACAATGACTGTATTTCTAGAGGTTTGATTTTGTGATGTCTGCTACAATATATACTAATGCATAATTTTATGTCCTAGAGCACATGTAGATTTGCCTGTGACCTATCTAAGGTTGGTAGGACTGCACCCTCTTTACGGGAATAAGCTCTCTCCACCATCAAGTTCCTCGTGTTAAGTAAGGTGTGACTCGTAGTTAACTGTTTTTCCCATTCACATATTTATATGGTTTCTCCGTGGTAAGAATTCTCTGATGTTCAATAAGGTCAGGGTTCTGCCCAAAGGGTTTTCCATAGTGATTACATTTAAATGGTCACCCCCAGTTTATATTTTTTAAAGGTGAGAACTGAGCTCTTATAAAAGCTTTCCCACCCTGGTCGGGCACAGTGTAATCCCAGCATTTGGAGAGGCTGAGGCAGGCAGATCACTTGAGGTCAAAAGTTCGAGACCAGCCTGGCCAACGTGGCGAAACTCTGTCACTCCTAAAAATATAAAAATTAGTTGGGCATGGTGGCACACGCCTGTAGTCCTAGCTGCTTGAGGAGGCTGAGGCATGAGAATTGCTTGAACCCAAGAAGCAGAGGTTGCAGTGAGCAGAGATGGTGCCACTGTGCTCCAGACTGGGCAACAGAGTGAGACTCCATCCCCCTGTCCCAAAAAAAAAAAAAAAAAAAAAAAAGCTTTCCCACCCTCATAACTCAAGTAGGTATGTATTTTCATATGCATTTTATGGTGGTTTTTTTTTTTCTGGAATGACTTTCCACACTCATTACACACATACGATTTATTCACCTTCCAAATTTTGATGCTTTTAGTTGAGGATCTACATTTAAAATTCCTATAGAGTGCTCCTTTCAGAATGCTGAGATTTTTCTCCAACTTTTTGTTTTATATACTCTCCCGCTGGTGAGGATTTTCCTTGCCTGATTTCTACTCAGGTGGAAGCAATGCCCAAGGAAGGGGTCTTTCCTTCTCTTCCCCTTCTGCTGTCTTTCCAAGTACCCCCTATCCTCAAGGGACTCTCTGAAGGTCTTACACCCTTCTGCTGCTGCATAGGCTCACATTCTGAAGCCAATGGCTCCTTGCTGGTCTTGGTGTAGTTATCTGACACAGTGGATAGAAAATGCTAATAACATCACGGCTTGGTTGGGTCAGTATGAGAAACTCTTCCTAGCTCTTCAGGAAAGCAAGACCCAGAGTTCTTGCAATTTAGAAATCACATTGAGGCAGTTGGAAATGCCAGTGAGACTCAGGTCTTGTGATTCTCCAGCATCTTATCTCTGGAAAGTTCCTTCTAGGCAGGATTCAAACACAACGTCTCCTCCCAATCCTCAAACTTTAAGTCATCCCCAAACAATTTATCTCCAGTGCAGTGGCCAATTCTTGGATGAGAACCAGGTGTCGCCTGGCTGAGAGGACGGCAGTCATTACTGTGAACCGAGGACTTTCCCAGAAGGCTGAGGAGGATCAGGTGCAGCATTCATCTGAGTCCTGAAATAACTGGCTTCCTGACTACAAGGTGTAGGTGCTGGGATTGGAGGGAGCATGGATGCCCTGGGTATTTGCATTACAAGGACTCAAGCCTTAGCTGTGGGGATCAAGTTCTAACCAGGGCACTGCAGGCTAGATCCAGCAGGGGGTGTTGAATTTCTTCTGGTAGCAGCACTGCTAAAATTACCTATGCCACCTGTGTGTGCATGCCTGCTCCAAGCCACAGGTGCAAAGCTGGAGTCCTCAGCTAATCAGGAATGTGAGTCCTTGACTTAGATTTTACTCTTGCTAAGATCTTGGAGATGTCATGTAATCTCATGGGTCCTTTGGGGCTAGACAACTTCTGCCTGTCTCATGGGATTGCTGGAGTGGTAACAAAAGAGGAAAAATCTGTGGAGCTGAATTTTGCAGGGGTGTATGCAGGCAAAGTGGATGCTTTTTGTAACCCTGGCCATATTCTATTTGAACCATTTAGCACTATTATCTGATGCACATTCTAGCTGTTGAGCTTTATAGGAAAATGTAGCCAGGCATGGCTGGAGATGGGAATAGATGGGCTGAAAATAGTGTACATCGTAGCTTTTGGGTAAACTTAATTGAGATAATTTCATGATGTATTTTGGTAACTTCTTAGAACAACACTAAAATGAAAAACAAAAAGTCTCTGTACAGTTGTCTTTCTCATTGGTTCCAGGTGGACATATGGCAGCCAGGAAAGAGATTGATGGAAATGGTCTCCGATGTCTGGGCAGAGCTTTTCTAGTCTTCTCTGAGAAGAACAACATTCTTGGTAGACCACAGGCCTGGCTGTAAAACCCTGTGCATGGAAAGGATGAAGAACCAGATGAGAGGATGTGTCAATAACACCCTGTATTCATTTTCTGTTGCTGCTGTAACAAATTACCACAAACTTTGTGGCTTAAAACTACACAAATTTATTCTCTTACAGTTCTAGAAGTCAGAAGTCCTCTGTCTGCTTCACTGGGCTAAAGTCAAGGGGTGATCAAGACTGGTGGTTCCTTCTAGAGGCCTAAGGGCATAATCCATTACTTTGAATCTTCCAGTTTCTAGAGGCAGCCTGTATTCCTTGGCTTGTGGTCTCCTTCTTCATCTTCAAAGACCACCACTCCAATCTCTGCTTCCATGGTTACATCTTCTTCTCTGACTCTGACCCTTCTGGGTCCCTCTTAAAAGGACCTGGTGATGACATTGGGTCCATCTGGATAATCCAAGATAACCTCCCCATCTCGAGGTCTTTAATTTAATCATATATGTAAAGACCCATTTGACATATAAGGCAACATTCATAGGTTCCAGGGATTAGGACTTAGACATTTTTGTATTTGGGAAGACTACCACAAAACACACTCTGAATTTTTTTAATAGAATATAAGGATTTAATTGAATTTTACAGAATTATTTCTAAAAACAACATACCCTTTAATCACTAGCAGAAGAGCAAGAGAAAGAGCTGACTATAGATTAAGAGCAAAATGGCATCTTCAAAACATACAGAATGATTTGAGATCAATTAACTGCATTTCAGTTTCTTTTCTTTTCGTTTCTTTTTTTCTTTTTTTTTTTTTTTTTGTGACAGAGTTTCACTGTTGTTGCCCAGGCTGGAGTGCAGTGGCACAATCTCGGCTCACTGCAACCTCCACGCCCCAGTTCAAGCGATTCTCCTGCTTCAGCCTCCTGAGTAGCTGGGATTACAGGCATGTACCACCACACCTGGCTAATTTTGTATTTTTAGCAGAGACAGGGTTTCTCCATGTTGGTCAGGCTGGTCTCAAACTCCTGACCTCAGGAGATCTGCCCACTTTGGCCTCCCAAAATGCTGGGATTACCGGCGTGAGCCACTGTGCCCAGCCTGCATTTCAGTTTCTTAATGACCAATTTATCTAACTTTAAATTTTTACTAAATAATATTCAACTTGTTTCATTTAATGATTCAAATGTCATTTTCCTATTTTTCAATCCTTAGTATCATTTTGCAAATTTCTTAAATGGTTTATCAGTCTTAATTTTAAGCTTCTAGCAATTAAAACTTTAAATTAAATTGTATTAAGTCAAATTAGATTAAAATAGTAAAGGCTTAAGATAAAAGGATGAAATTTCAACTGGGTATTTTCAGGTAAGCAACAGCAAATGAGATGTTTTTAAATTAAAGTTTAAAATTTGAACTCAAAAGCACCTGAAAAAATTAGTTATATCTCCAAACTATTCTGTAAGAAATTATGGACATTTAAAATTCCTCACAAGAACAAATTTGAGATAAAACAAGCCAAGGAAGCAAAAAGGAAGTGAGGGTGCCCAGAAGATTGTATTATAATTATTTTCATGACCAATGCCTCAAGTTTGATATTCACCAAGTGTAAATCCAAAACTGTCATAAAAGGGTTTTGTTTTAATGGCTTAAAAAAATCCTAAAAATACTGAAAAGACTGGTAAACTGATAAACTGGAAGCTACAGGATCAACCACATCACAAGTAAATATGAATTAAGTTGTTAGAAAAGTTAGGTTGATAAAGGAAATTCCTAGAATATAGTGCCCCAATTTGAGAAATTGGCAGAATAATAACAGGTATGCTAAAATGTTGGCAAAACCAAAAAGACATGAAAGAAATCAGTATAAACTGAAAATTTCTTGTAGGAAACAAACACTGATTTTTTGGTTATGGGATGATTTTTGAATTTTGAATACATTTTGAAAACACTTAAAGACTTCTTTAAATGCTGCTACAAAGACAAAATAAAACCTCGTCAATGAAAACTGTAGAAATTCTCCAAAACTACTAAAACTGTTCCATTGGAGACAAGTCACTATATGTTTATAAATAAGATAAGCAAAGTTTTTTTAAAAATAACATGTTAAATTTGATGAATTGATGACAAATTGTTTTTTGGTAAACTGGTCTTTCAGTTGCTTGTGCTTGGGTAAGCTGCCCTGCTTCTCCTGGTGAGTGGGGTTTATAGTGAAGACGCCAGGCTACCCAGTGGCACTGAAAGAGGAGGCAAAACCAATTGTTTCTCTCTTCTCACTGCCTGGGCCCTGTTGCTGGTGAATTCAAGTTGCCTGGAGACTGTCTCACTGGGGATCTGGTGTTTTCCTACAATAAAACTTCTCACTCCAGGGTCCTCTCCCATCCGAGGCATGCTTCTAGCATATCTCTAACACTCTGTGCATTTGTGATTTATGTGTTTTCAACCAAACCTTAAGGCTCTTGGGCAGCGGCTATGCCTTATCTTTCTCTTTCCAGACCCAAACCTGGTGCCTGGCACATTATACGTGAGTAAAGGATGACTGTTTAATAAATGGATGAATGTGGGAAGGACGTTTTAAAAATGTGTTATTTTTCCAGGAGTTTATTTCTGACCCCTTCCTTGTGGATCCAGTGCCCCTGTGCTTCCCTCTATGATGAGTGAGACGGGTCTCAATCTGTTTAGAGGTTTATTTTGCCAAGGATGATGACATGCTCGGGAAATAGAGACACAAGCCACAGTAAAATCTGTGCACTTTTTCCAGAGTGAATTTTGAGTGCTTCAATATTCAAAGGAGCAGGAGGGAAGGGAGGAAAGAAAAAAAAAAGGGAGGGTAGATAAATGAGACAAGTGATTACATTCTTTTGCACATGAAAAGAAGGGGGTAGAAGAACAGTCAATGATGTATTCATCTGGTGTTCAGTGAATCTGCCTTTTACATAAGATAAGTAAACATAAAGGAGAGGCAGAAGTCAAAGCTGTATTCCTCTAGGCGTGGGCAGGGGGATGATTTCTAGTCTTCCCTTGTCCCGCGCCCATGAAGATAAGCTGTTAATATACATGCACAGGGTGCTGGGGGCCACCTGGGGAGATATCTATTTAGGAACAAAAGGAAAGGCAGTTGTGTGTGTGTGAGACTCAGTTTCCAAGCTTAACTTTTCCCTTCGGCATAGTGAGTTTGGGGTCCTGAGATTTTATTTTTCTTTCACAATGGCAAAGATCACACCTGTTTCCTTGTTCCCCTCCACCTCACTCAAGCAGGGCAGCCCTGCTTTATGGCCCCAGACCAGCCCCAGCAGTAGCGGGGCCTCAACACACGGTGGTTGAACTAATTGTTTAGTATCTCAAATGAGCCCCTGAAGATCAGACTCAATTCTGATACCTGGTCCTTCTAATGTGACATTTCAAACTCCTTTTTTATGTAAAGATCTTCAAAGGTGACTTATTTCTATTCATCTTAGCTTATTATTTATTATCTTTTGGCTGATGGGCAGCCACTGTATTCAACAGCTTCTTTGGAACCTACGTGGTGTCACTGTCCTAAGCAACAGGACAAACTCCACTTTGTCAAAAAAGCAGACAAACTCTATTCATGGGCATTATATTTCAGCAATTTCTTTCATTTCTATTTTCCTTCTAAAAATAACATTATTGGCCATAACTGTTCCTATATTTTTCACTTCTACTGTATTTGTAACATAAATGGGATTTCCTGACTATCCTTCATTGCCAAAACAAACACATTTTTTAAAATGTTAGTTGTTTACTTTATCCATGAATATTTAGGCATAACTTGTCATTGCTTCACCTCTTTTCTCATTTCTATTTTCACAGAAACAAATTGTGTATTAACATTTTACATTCTGTTTTCTCTCTTCCCTTTTGCATTTTTCATTTAATATTTGAAAACTCTGTAGTGATTCTTGCAGTGATGAAGGGGGCATGATTTTGTCATAATAGAATCTGAAAAAGCTGCTGATGTACAACCTGAGTCACATTTAGGTAAATCAATGTGATGACTTCAGGTTTCTATAAATATTTCCTGGACATTTTCCCAAAGGCCTTTTCTAGAAATCCTTCCTTCCTGTTCCTGTAGAGGGTTGTGCATAGCTCCGTTACAGCACTTCACACACAGCTGTTACTCTCTCCTTGCTTTCCTTCTTCACTAGACTTCAAGGATCTTATCACGTTTGCATTCCCAGTGCTTAGTGCACTGTAGACGTAACATCAATGTCGCTGAGGTCACGGAATGATTACAAGGTGTCATTTTCATCTCTCTGTTAGTAATAATACCAACAGCTAATGTTTAGTGTCTACATTCTTTGGACCAGGCATTAAGCTAATCTCACTACATGCACTATTTCATAATCCTCTCTTCATCTCTGTCTGTAGTGCAAATAACCTTATTATCTCTTCTTTTACCAATAAGAAAATGTTTGGAGATTTAGAGAGGGGTAAGTTAGCTTTCCCAAGGTTAAAAGCAATCATGACAGAGTGGGATGGAAACCCACATCTGACTCACCTGGGAGTCCATATTTTTACATTACTCTATATCATTAAGGCATTTCAGTTCACCATAACTTAAAATGGTTTAAAAAGACTTCCTCAGGCTGGGCGCTGTGGCTCACACCTGTAATCCCACCACTTTGGGAGGCCCGAGACAGGTGGATGACCTGAGGTCAGGAGTTCAAGACCAGCCTGGCCAACATAGCGAAACCCCATCTGTACTAAAAATACAAAAATTAGCCAGGTGTGGTGGCACGCACCTGTAATGCCTGCTACTCTGGAGACTGAGGCACAAGAATCACTTGAACCTGGGAGGCAGAAGTTGCAGTGAGCCCAGATCGTGCCATTACACTCCAGCCTGGGTGACAGAGCAAGACTCTGTCTCAAAAAAAAAAAAAAAAAGACTTCCTCTACTAGTATTCTTTTTATATAGGACACGGATGGCTACATCCCATGAGCATATCTCACAAGTGGGCTCAAAACAAAGCCAGTCTAAGTAGGGAAGCATGTATAGGAAACCAGAAACAAAGGAAAATAGACAGGAAAATAAAGGGATGATCTATTTGGTGCTGGATGGGGAATGAAAGCTAAATTTTTACCTTATCATTGTAATGTTTCTAGGTATCCACCCCTAAATGCCAGCCCTAGTGATTAAGTCCTGAAGATAAATTAAAACTCCCATCATTTTTCTAGGCAAACACTGTCCAAAGATTAAAGTAAATTAAAGACAGAAAGAAGGCAAGAAGGCATAGAAGCCAAGCAACCATTTAAACCAGAGCATCTCCACCTTGGCACTATTGACTTTTAGGTTGTGTTATGGTTTGAATATGGTTTGGTAAGGTCTTTACAGAGGTAATTGGGTTAAAATGAGATCACCAGGGTGGACCTACTCAAAAATGACTGGTGTCCTCATAAAAAGGGGAAATTTGGACAGAGAAATAAACATAGAGGGAAGATGACTTGAAGAGACACAGGGAGAAAACAGCCACCTACAAGCCAAGAAGAAAGGTCTAGAACAAAGCCTTCCCTAGAACAGAGCCTGCAGAAGGAACCTTGTTTTTGGACTGCTAGCCTTCAGAACTCTGAGACAATAAATTTATGCTACTTAAAGCACCCATTCTGTGGTGCGTTGTTATGGCAGCCTTAACAAATTAATACAACCTAGTTAACTATTTGTGGTGGAGTCTGTCCTGTGCATTGTCAGATAGCAACACCCCCAGCCCCTGCCCACTAGATGGGGTAGCATCCTCCTGTGCCCAGTTTTGACAACTCAAAATGTCTCCACACATCTGCAAATGTCCCTCTGGGGCAACCAGACTAGACTGTCTGGCCTGGACACAGTTGTTAATCTCAGCCATTAGATCCATTGCCAATTTTACAGCACTCTCCAGGGCCTGATGTCCCAAGCAGAGCAATATACATAACTTGAAACATTTAACTCCATCTGAACAGGGACCTCTTACACATCATGATTACAATTCTAATCAACTGAAGATCTACGTAAGACAGTGAAGGGGATCATAATATGCCACCCGAAAATATATTACTTTAGCATAAGAATTATTTTGAGCTGAAGACATTTAAGAGTCAACAAATGTAGAAAGGTAGCTTCTTGGAGCTTCCTTTATCTAACTGCAAGCAGAAACTCCGGAGAAATAAGGGCTGCAATAAATGCTGTCTCCCAGGGAAGTTTTATAGCCATGAAGGAGACAAAAAGTTGGCACTGCGATGAACCTGCACAAACAAACTTACTAAGATAGCCCTTTTCTCCCACTGGTGTCCCCCATCTATTTACCATCTCACAGTTTACCACCCCTGAAAGCCCAAAACCCTTTTCCTTGTCTTGTGACATTGCCACAATTTATCATTCTTTGTTAAAAATGGTATATAAGCTTTCAGGCTATCTGCTTCTTTGGGTCTTTGCTTCTTTTCTGGGAAGATATCACATAAAATTAACATAAAATAGGCTGGGTGTGGTGGCTCACACCTGTAATATCAGCACTTTGGGAGGCTGAGGCCAGGAGATCGAGACCATCTTGGCTAAGACAGTGAAAACTCATCTCTATTGAAAATACAAAAAAAATTAGCCAGGCGCATGGTGGCGGGCACCTGTAGTCCTAGCTACAAAGGAGGCTGAGGCAGGAGAATGGCGTGAACCCGGGAGGCGGAGCTTGCAGTGAGCTGAGATTGCACCACTGCACTACAGCCTGGGCAACAAAGCAAGGCTCTGTCTCAAAAAAAAAAAAAAAAAAGAAAAGAAAAAAAATTAACATAAAGTAAAGATTATATGCTTTTCTCCAGTTAATTTGTCTTTTGTCAGTCTAATTTGCAGGGCCCCAGGCAATGAAACTAAGAGGGCAGAGACAAAAAATTTTTTCATCTCCTATGATGGGAAATCCCTCAGTCATACCCAAGGAAAACTAGTGGGACTTCATTTTTCTTAAATGTAAACAGTGGCTTACTCTGAAGACAAAAACAATTTGTAAATGTCACCCTTTTGCAAAAGTGCTAGTCTTACCCTTCTACAGGAGCAATTACAGAAGGAAAATAATGTTTCTGTGCTATATGAAAACACCTCATGTAAAAGCTGTGGAAGAAGGATCTAAGGACATATTCAGTTGAGAGGCAATATTCTAATAAACTATCACAAAGGCTTGATTATGTTACCATTTATTTACATGCAGGAAGGTAGTTGTAGTGAGTGGAAACAAACAACCACAGCCATATTAGTAATATAGCTAAATCCTTTTCACATCCTTTAATTCCAGAGGGATTCTAAAAGGTCACATTTTCAGAGCTTCCATAATTTTATTTTTCTCACAGCATGAACTGTTCCTGATGGCAATGCTGTAAGCCGCATTCAGGTGATGAATTTTTCCTAATAGGTCAATGCATCATTTTAAACAACAGGAAGCTCTTTATCTTTCACTAATAGTTTCGGCATGTTTACAAAGTCTATATTATAAATAATTACAAATATGTAAGAAATCCTTTAATAGAGCCACCTAATAATTCCGTTCTCTCCAAGATTTACCTGACAGTACTAGGTCATAATCAATCAGGCTTTACTTGTTCTTATTTTTCTCATATTTTAAGTGTTTTTGCTTCCTCCTCTCTTCATGTACACATTTGTTTATGTAGGAAAACAGCTGTTGCATGGTAAGAGTGATGCTGTCTTGAAGCAAAAGCACCATGATAACTGATGTTTGACCCCCATAGGCCAGGGTGTTCTGCAGCAAGGTCTTTAAACAATGCCTGTAGTATAAATTACCCTTCATAAAGAAGTGGTCACAAGTCTCCACGAGAAAATCTGAAGGTGTGACAAGCAGCAGCACATGCTTTACCCTAAAAGCTTGCTATGTAAAGAAGACTTTCTGGAGGGTGGGTGCAGGGATCCACCATCTCATGGCTGCCCAGGACATCACTTCTGTAAATCCCTATTGAATGTTTCTTTCTGTGAACTGGATTTGTCAGCCTCTTCGGTCTCAGTGTTTTTGCTTTGTCATGAGTTAGAACTGAAAATAACTAAAAACATGGAGCCTTCCAATCCCCTCCAACTGTTTGAGTTGGCAGCTCCTGGGCGTGGCCTTGGGTCTTCCAGAGGACCATCCCTTTGTTTTCTAAGAGCAAACTGAGTTTCACAAGAATGTAGGGCGACTTAAAGAAAGATATGTCTCTTTGGGCCCACCAGGATTGGACTTTGCCTCCCGAAGGAGAAGTTTATAGCTCTATCATTCTGAAAGAATTGTTTTCCAAAGCTTCGTCATTTACAGTAGAGGAATTATTAAACATCAAGATAATCTGATTTTATGTTACTCAGGTATGAATTGCTTTACTTCACACAGTGTGAAACAAAATATGTCTGAGTTTTTATACAGGTGCTCTACAGACAGGACACTCATTCAAGGGGGTCTTGAAATGCGATAGGCATTTTTCAGGCAATGGAAGGGAAGAAGAGTTTTACAGAGAATCCAGACAACCAAACCACAGACAAGAAGGAAAGCCACAATGATGGGAGGGCCAGGTCAAGGGACTCGACGGGGGGATGAGGATGGGTACTCATGGAAGAGCAGCTGCAGGCCTCAGTCTTTCTCTGACCCCCTACGTCTCATTAGTCCCATGCAGCATTTTCAATGTGAACCAGCTCTCCCTATCTAATCCTTCCTCCTGTGGAAACATTGGCTCTTCACTGTTTATCCAGCACTCTATCTGGGGGTTTGCAAGGCAGGTGTTCCTTTTTCCTCCATTTTTACAACAAAAACAAAGGAGGAACCAAGAAGTTAAGACACAACACAGAGTTTCTAAGGGAAATTCGTACACCTGTGTTTACAGTAGCATTATTCCTAATAGCCAAAGGGGAAGCAACCCACATGCCCATCAGTAGATAAATGGATCAACAAAATGGGATACACAATGGAATACTGTTCAGCATTAAAAAGCAAGCAAATTCAGACATGTGCTACAACATAGATCAACCTTGAAGACATTATGCTAAGTGAAATAGTCACAAAAAGACAAATGCTGTATAATTTCTCTTACATGAGGAATCTGGAGTAGTCAAGTTCATAAAACAGGAAGTAGAATCGTGGCTGCCAGGGGCTAGAGGAGGAGGAAATTGAGGAGTTATTGTTTAATGAGTTCAGAGTATTTGTTTTGGAAAATGAAAAGGTTCTGGAGATTGACTCACAACACTACTGAACTGTACAGTCAAAAATGGTTAAGGTGGTAAGTTTTATGTTATTTGTATTTTACCACAATCAACAACTTTAACTTTTTTAAAAAGTTAAAACATTAGTACAAACACAAGTAGCTACAGTTAAAACTCTTTGAACTCCACTTTTGACTAATTGGTAAAGCTCGCTTGTACTATAAAGAAGTGAAAAAGAAAACAAAAACAACAACAGAAGGAGGAGGACAGTGACTCTCTCTTCTCCCCTTCCTCTTCAAAATAGTGAAAATGAAGGTCAGTATCTGGAGACCTTCAGAATAAGACTCCTTTCTAAGAGATGGGATTATAAGATACTTTTTTTCTTCTGTTTGTGTTATTCTGTATTTTCTTAAGTTTCTATAATGATATGGATTACCTTTTTAATTGGAGGAAAAAAGTGCTGAGGCCCTACTAAAACAAAGGTGGTCCATCAACACTGAGATGCTTGGGTTAATCATAACTTAAGAATGTTTTGCAAAGGTAGAGTAGCCCTGCTGTTTCCTATATGCCACTAGCCAACCCCAGGAAGGCTCTGGCCCCATCACATGGCTGCTCTAGTTCTAGGAAGAAAAAGACACCCAAAGTTCCAAACTTGTCATCAAGTTAGAACTAGAAATCAGGCCTTGCAGTCCCCACTCCAGTGCCCTTTGACCTAGTTGACTATTTCTCTGAAAGCTGGGGTGTTTATTGTGCAACTGAAGTTATGTTTATATGCAGCTCAGCTTCATTTGCACCAAAGTTTCTCAGCCTTACACTATGAACATTTTTGGGTGGGATAATTCTTTGTTGAAAGGGGCCGTCCCATGCATTGAAGGATATTTAGCCACATCTGTGGCCTTTCTCCATTATTTACCAGTAGCACTCTCCCAACCCTCCAACCAAAATTGTCTCTAGACATTGTCAAATGTCCCCTGGGGGCGCAGTTATCCTAGTAGAGAACCACTGATTTACTGCTGGTGAAAATTCATATAATCAGCAAATTTTCTCTTGGACCTTTGCTTCACCAGTTTAAAGGGCTGGATTTAGAGTCTGAGGAGTTCGTGTGAAAAAGAAATCCTGATAAAAATTTCTGGCTTGTTCCCTGGCTCTCCCTGGAGCTCAGCCTTGCTCATACTGTGCTGCTGCTGAAAGTAATCTGGGTGGTCAGAGAGAGATGCTGCTGTGATCGTTTTGGCTGTTTTGTTGAACTGATCTCAGTCTCATCCTTAGCCAGACTTTCTGGTGACTCACCAGCTTTCCTGCTGCCTGTGCCCTTGCCACGATCCCTTCCAGCCATGACGCAGTCTTTGCCCATTTCACTCTTCCCAGCTGACAGCCATGTCCTCCCCTCGGATGGCCCTGACGTCAGGAGTGGAGAGGGGCCACCCTGGCGTAGCTGTGAGGAGTGAAGCTGCACTGAACTTGCATCAGAAAACCTGGCCTTGACTCAGCCCTCTCAGTTTCCTTATCTTATTTTCAACATGTCCTACTTCGTAAGATGGTTGTGAGAACAAAATGAGACGACATACTCTGAGTGCTCAGTACCATATCTGATCAAGACACCCTTGTTGTCATTACTGTCACTGTGATTTTGAACAAGGCACTTAACTTTTCAGGGTCTCAATGTCATCATCTGAGAAAATAAGGGATTGAGTTGGGCTAACTTCTAGGGTTTCTTCAATGTCAGATTTCAAAAATTACTCATTTTTTTCCAGCTGTAAATAGAATAGTTAATAATCCCTTACAAGGTTGGGGTGCAAACAAAATATTACGGGAAACACTTTGCAAACTGTATATCATGTCAACATCAGGTGGGTTTGGCCATTTGGACGGAAGGACCTTGGGCAAGTGACACGAATATGGGGCCATGGAGTTTGATGGCCAGAATGATCGCAAAGCACAAGGGCTGCTCAGTCTACTTGTGAACATGAATCCTGGGCCAGCCAGTCAGACTCCTTCTGCCACTTTTTCTGTAAGTCTACATAAGATGGCAGCCTTCCAGAATCCTTTATACTAGTGGGGAATCACAATTAACTACCAAAATGGGAAGGAACCGAGGAACCATGCCGTTCCTCCACAAAGAAACTAATTTTCTTATTCTCAGAGGGTTCAGGGGACCAAAGTGGAGGGGATAATATTTCTTTTTGCTTTTATTTTTATAATTTTGACTTCTATTTTAGATTCAGGGGGTACATGTGCAGGTTTGGTACCTGGAAATATTGCCTGATGCTGAGGTTTGGGGTATGATTGATCCTGTCACCCAGGTAGTCAGCATAGTACCCAATAGTTTATCAACCCTTGCCCGTCTCCCTTCCTCCCTACTCTAATAGTCCCCAGTGTCTATTGTTGCCACTTTTATGTCCATAATTACCCAATGTTTAGCTCTCACTTATAAATAAGAAAACGTGGCTTTTAGTTTCCAGTTCCTGAGTAAATTTGCTTAGGGTAATGGCCTCCAGCTGCATCCATGTTGCTGCAAAGGATATTATTTCGCTCTTTTTATGGCTGCATAGTATTCTATGATGTATGTGTATCACATTTCCTTTATCCAATGCACCATTGCTGGGCACCTAGGTTCATTCCATGTCTTTGTTATTGTGAATAGTGCTGTAATGAACATACAAGTGCATGTGTCTTTTTGGCAGAACAATTTATTTTCTTTTGGGTATATACCTAGTAATAGGATTGCTGGGTCAGATGATAGTTCTGTCTTTAGTTCTTTGAGAAATCTCCAAACAGGGGCTGAACTAATTTACATTCCCACCAACACTGTATAAGCATTCCCTTTTTTCTGCAGCCTTGATGACATTTGATATTTTTACTTGTATTAATAGCTTTTTATTAATAGCGTTCTGACTGGTATGAGATGGTAACTCATTGTGGTTTTGATTTCGTGTTCCTCTGATGATTAGTGATGTGAACCATTTTTTTCATATATTTCTTGGCCTCTTGTATATCTTCTTTTGAGAAGTGTCTGTTAATGTCTTTTTTAATGCTGTTGTTTTTTGCTTGTTCAATGGTTTAAGTTCCTTATAGATTCTCTGTATTAGATTAGATCTTTGTTGGATGCATAGTTTGTGAATATTTTCTCCCATTCTGTAGGTTGTCTGTTTACTATGTTGATAGTTTCTTTTGCTGTGCAGAGAAGCTCTTTAGTTTGATTAGGTCTCACTTGTCATTTTTTTGGTTGTTGTTGCAATTGCTTTTGAGGATTTAGTCATAAATTCTTTCCAAAGGCCAATGTCCAGAATAGTGTTTCCTAGGTTTTCTTCTAGAATTCTTACAGTTTGAGGTCCTACATTTTAATCTTTAATCAATCTTCAGTTAATCTTTGTATATGGTGAAAAGTAGGGGTCCAGTTTCATTCTTCTGCACATGGCAGGCCAGGTATCCCAGCACCATTTATTGCATAGACAGTCTTTCCCCTTTGCTTATTTTTGTTAACTTTGCTGAAGATCAGATGGCTTTAGGTTTGTCGCTTTATTTCAGAGTTCTTCTTCTGTTCCACTGGTCTACATGTCTGTTTTTGTACCGGTACCATGCTGTTTTGGTTGCTGTAGGCTTATAGTACAGTTTAAAATTGGATAATGTGATGCCTCTGGCTTTGTTCTTTTTGCTTAGGATTTCCTTGGCTATTTGGGCTATTTTTTGGTTCCATTTAAATTTTAGAATCGTTTTTGTCTAATTCTGTGAAAGATGACATGGTGGTTTGAAAGGAATAGCACTGAATCTGTAGATTGCTTTGAGCAGTACAGTCATTTTAACAATACTGATTCTTCCAATCCATGAGCACGCAATGTTTTTCTATTTGTTTGTGTCACCTATGATTTCTTTCAGCAGTGTTTTGCACTTTGCCTTGCAGAGATCTTTCACCTCTTTGGTTAGATGTATTCCTAGGTTTTTTAGGGTCTCTTTGACTATTGTAAATGGGATTGCATTTTTTATTAGGCTGTCAGCCTGAATGTTATTGACGTATAGAAATACTACCGGCTTTTGTACATTGATTTTGTATTTTGAAACTTTAGTGAAGTTGTTTCTCAGTTCTAAGAGGGTTTTGGTGAAGTCTTTAGGGTTTTCTAGGTGTAGAATTATATTGTTAGTGAGAGAGATAGTTTGACTTCTTTTCCTATTTAGATGCCTTTTATTGCCTTCTCTTGCTTGCTCTGGCTAGAACTTCCAGTACTATGCTGAAGAGGAGTGGTGAGAGTGGACCTCCTTATTCTCAAGGGGAATGCTTCTAGCTTTTGCCTGTTCAGTATGATATTCGCTTTGGGTTTGTCATAGATGGCTCTTGTTATTTTGAGGTATGTCCTTTCTATGCCTTGTTTATTGATGGTTTTTATTATGAAGGGATGTTGAATTTTACCAAAAGACTTTTCTGCATCTATTGAGATGATCATATGGTTTTTTTTTTTAATTCTGTTTATGTGGTAAATCACATTCATTGATTTGTGTATGTTGAACCAAACTTGCATGCCAGTAATAAAGTCTACTTGATTGTGGTAAATTAACTTTTTGATGTGCTGCTAGATTCCATTTGCTAGTATTTTGTTGAAGATTTTTGTGTCTCTGCTCATCCGGGGTATTGGCCTGTAGTTTTGCTTTTGTGTATGCCTTTGCCAGATTTTAGTATCAGGGTGATGCTGGCTTTGTAGAATGAGTTAGGAAGGAGTCTCTCCTCCTTGACTTTTTCTAATAGAATTGGTATCAGCTCTTCTTTGTAAGTCTAGTAGAATTCAACTGTGAATCCATTTGGTCTGGGCTTTTTTTGGTTCATAGATTTTTTTATGACTGATTCAATTATGGAACTCAATATTGTTCTATTCAGGGTTTTAATTTTCTTCTGATTCAATCTTGGGAGATTGTGTATTTCCAGGAATTGTTCCATTTCCTCCAGATTTTCTACTTTGTTTACATAGAGGTGTTAATAATAGTCTCTGAGGATCTTCTGTATTTCTGTGGGATTGGTTGTTATGTCACCTCTGTCTTTTCTTATTGCTCTTATTTGGACCTTCTCTTTGTCTTTGTTAATCTGACTAGGAGTATATCAATCTTGTTTACACTGTCAAAGAGGCACCTTTTGGTTTTGTTGATTCTTTGTGTGGATTTTTGGGTCTCAATTTTGTTCAGTTCTGTTCTGCCTCCCTCTCTTTCTCCCTTCTTTACTTTTCCTCCCTCCCTCTCTTTCTCCCTTCTTTACTTTTCCTCCCTCCCTCCCCCTCTCTTTCTCTCTCTTTTTCTTTCTTTCTTCCCTCCCCTTCCCTCCCTTCTCTCTTTTTCTTTCTTGCCTCCTTTCTCTTTTTCTTTTTTCTTTCTTTTCTTTCTTTTTCTTTCTTCTTTCTTTCTTTCTTTCTTTCTTTCTTTCTTTCTTTCTTTCTTTCTTTCTTTCTTCTTTCCTCTTTCTTTTTTCTTTCAACAGGGTCTTGCTCTGTTATCCAGGCTGGAGGGGAGTAGCATGATCATACCTCACTGCAGCCTTGAACTCCTGGGCTCAAACAATCCTCCCACCTCAGCCTTGCAAGTAGCTGGGACTACAGGCACACACCATCATGCGTGGCTAATATTTATTTTTGTTTTTACTTTGGTAGAGACGGGGTTTTGCAGTGTTGCCCTGTGGAGTCTTACCACCTTGCCCAGGCTGGTCTCAAACTCCTGGACTTAATCATTTTTCCACTTTGGCCTCCCAAACTGCTGGGATTATAGGCATGAGCCAACATGCCCAGTCCTAGTTATTTCTTTTCTTGTGCTAGCTTTAGAGTTGTTTCTTCTTGTCTTTCTAGCTCCTCTAAGTGTGATGCTAGATTGTTAATTTGAGACCTCTGTACCTTTTGAGTTAGGCATTTAGGGCTATTAACTGTCTTGTTGACACTACTTTTGTTGCATCCCAGAGATTTTGGTATGTTGTGTCTCTGTTTTCATTTATTTCAAATAATTTTTTTATTCCTGCCTTAAATTCATTGTTTAGAAGCCAATCCAGTGCAAATTGTTTAATTTCCATGTAATTGTGTGGTTTTTGAAAGATCATCTTGGTATTGATTTCTGTTTTTATTCCAGTGTGGTCCAAGAATATGATTGGTATTATTTTGAAATTTTTTGAATTTATTAAGACTTGGTTTATAGTTGAGCATGTAGTTGTTCTTGGAGTGTGTTCATATGCAGATAAGAAGACTATATTCTGTTGTCAGTGGGTGGAGTATTCTATAGATGTCTATTAGGTACAATTGGTCAAGTGTTGAATTTAAGTCCAGAATTTCTGTGTTAGCTTTCTGCCTCAGTGATCTGTCTAACACTACCAATGAGGTTTGTGGTAGTGGAGGTGATAATTCTTATAAAAATAGATGATAAAGGTGATAAAGAGGTTGCCCAAAAAACTCTGAGAAGTCAAATTCTCAGCATAAGAATGAAGAGACCTGAGATAAGCTTAGAAAAATTATAATAGTTTTGATGAATCCTTAGAGTGTATTGTTCTGATTCATGATCTTCCAGCATTAGTGCCCATCAGCCTGGTGGCCCTCAGCAAGTCTGCTACTTCCCGTTAAAGCAGCAGTGGTGTGATTACTACTAACAGTATTACTAGTTTTTATTATGATGACAATGCTAGAACCCATCAGCTGCTGTGTTAAGGGCTTTATATACATCATCATTTCAAATTCTGACAACAATCTTGTGACTATCATCACTTCTATTTAATAGAACACAATGATGAAGCCCAAAGAGGTTAAACAGTGGGCCCACATTTTCCAGTACAGACCAACAGAGCTGATTTGAAGTCTTGGGGGGTGGTTGATCAAGAAAGGAAGCCACCGTATCCTACGTGACACTGGCCTTGTATGGAAGTACCCAACAGTGCTGCGAAGCCCTTCCTCCTCTCCCAGTCTCCTTCTGGACTTGCGCTTTCATCACTTAAAACTCTATTTTTTTACATTGCCAAATGCTCTTCATTCTGACAGAGGAAGCGTATTTAGCTATGATCAATCTGCTTTCATTAAATCTTTAGTGATGCTGAGGGAAACGAAAAACCACTTGAAGCAGACATCAGGGACCTGGGCATCTAAACAGGCTCTATTTCTTACTAGCTTTGTCATCTGAGGCCACATGGTTTCCCCTTCTCCCATTTTGGTTTCCTCATCGGGAAGCAGGAATAAATGTTGTCTTTGCAGTGTAGTTGTGAAGTACCATTGATTCAATGGATCTAAAAGTTCTCTGTGAAAAGTAAATTCTCATAAAAAGACAAAATATTCTTTGTTCTTGGGTTAAAAGATTATTTTTAGTTTGTTATAACCAAGTCAATACTAGTACACATCATTATTATCCTCATACATGAAAATAAGAAAAAAATCCACAGTCTCTTCATGCAGAAATAGCAGTTAACACTTTAGTGTAGATCCTCCCAGAACTTTTATTAAAATGAAAAATACTCAGCCAGGCACGGTGGCTCATGCCTGTAATCCCAGCACTTTGGGAGGCCGAGGCAGGCGGATCACGAGGTCAGGAGATCGAGCCCATCCTGGCTAACACGGTGAAACCCTGTCTCCACTGAAAATACAAAAAAATTAGCCGGGCGTGGTGGCGGTCGCCTGTAGTCCCAGCTACTCGGGAGGCTGAGGCAGGAGAATGGAGTAAACCCGGGAGGTGGAGCTTGCAGTGAGCCGAGATCATGCCACCGCACAACAGCCTGGGCGACAGAGCGATACTCCATCTCAAAACAAAAAAAAAAAGAAAATACTCTTGCTATTGTAATTATAATTTTGTAAAAACCAGTTGTTATTGATGCTGTGCTGTTCTATGCTGACAAGATGGAGAAAGGAAAGAGACTGAGGGCAGTAGTTTGACCAGGTAGGAGAAGGGGCTAAAGAGGAACAGGGGTACATTTACTCAGAAGCCACCAGACTGGTAGCTAGTTGGGTAATCAGTTAAAGCAGTTAGTCAGTTAGAGCAAAGAAACACTAAAAATGGAAAACATTTTTAATATTTTACTAAAGTAAAACATATAAATATTCTTTCATTTGACAGTATTTTGAAGGGATAAGGCCTCTTTTAAGATATGTGACATCTAATAGGAGTCATGTGTAGTCATTTAAAAAGTCAGTGGTTTTCAGTCCCAATAGCTTTAAAGTAGAGCCAGAACTGAAGGACAGTTGGGGAACAATCTGAGTTCAGAATTATTCTAGATTTAACAAAATTTTCCAATTATTTTACACTTGCCTCACCTGCATGAAACTCTAAGATTGTTTTGTATTTGCTTTGTTTTCTAAGCAACTTGTCTTTACTGTTTATGGAAAGCATTCAGTTTGGATTTTGGACAACAGCAATTCTTTCCCTCACTCATATTTCATTGCTTTACATAATTATAAAAACAAGTGCAACTGGCAAAACCAGCTCGTGGAAAAACATATCTGCCTCTTGGTAAACCTAAACTGTGGAAGCAGAACTACCCCAGGGACCTTAAAACCTGACTCCCGAGGAAGCAGTCACTTTGCTTTAGGCGGTGCGTGTAACGGAGAGGAAGGCAAGCATGGGAAAAGCCAGTTTTGAAGATTTCTCATACATTGCAAAAACAACTGTGTCCATCAGGACCCTTTTGCTGCAAGTAACAGAAACCCTCACAAAAGCTGGGTTTTTTAAAAAAGGGGATTTATTCAGAGATAAAGCAGTCTTCATGGTTAGTCAGGCATGGTGCCTCATGCCTTTGTAATCCCAGTGCTTTGGGAAGAAGAGGAAGGTGCATCACTTGAGGCCAAGAGTTCTAGACCAGCCTTGGCAACATAGCAAGACCCTGTCTCTACAAAAAAAATTTAAAAATTAGCCCGGTGTGGTGGCATGAACCTATAGTCCTAGCTACTTGGGAAGCTGAGGAGGAAAGATCATTTGAGCCCAGAAGTGGGAGGCTACAGTGAGATATAATCTCACCACTGCACTCCAGCCTAGGTGACAGAGCAAGACCCTGTCTCTTTAAAAAAAAAAAAGAAAGAAAAAAGAAAAGAAAGAAAAAGAAAAGAAAAAAAAAGAAAGGCTAGTTGAATCAGTCGTTTAGCAATGTTACTGGACCCCAGATTATTTCCATTGCTCCACTCTTCATCCGCAACATCAGCTTCCTCTTATGACTGGGGCCAACAGCTGGACATCTCGTTTCCTTTTCCTCACTGGTAGGAGAGAGAACAGGTGTCCATCTGGAATTAAGTCCCTCCCTTCTGTCTGACCAGTTCAAGTTGAGTCTCATACCTGCCCCTGGATAAATTAATCATCATCATCATCAAAGGAACGGCATCTGGTGATTGGTTTAAAATATCAGCATCCACTTCTGGAGCTGGGGATGAGTTCGGCTTCCCATTCCTGTGAATCTCATGATTTGTGTGAACACCTGAACAAAACCGGATCCTGTGAAGGAAGAAGTGGTGAGGAAAGCATGCTCAGAGAGATGGCTACTTCACATTACTGCCTCTTGCCAGGTCTGTTTCCTCAGATGCCAGGATTGTACATTCCCAAGCCATCTTGGTCAACATGGTATCATCCATCTACTTAACTAGTCTTCCTTTAATTCAGGGTCACAAATATTGATGGGTTCTCCCAGGGCCTGGAGCCCCGCCCGCACTTCCCGGGGTTATTCCCTGGCCCATCCTACAAGGAAGCATTTTATAGCTGCTCTCCCTTCAAAGCTCCAACACCTGCTCCCCCTCCCTCATAGTCTAGCTGATGTCTTTCTCTCAAACTTCACAAAGAAGCTTCAAGCTGCAGACTAGACCTTCCCTTCATCAACTGTACCCTGCAGCTGTCTCTGCCCACGTGCTCTTTCCTAGGCCTCAGTGGGGGACTTGGCTGCTCTCTCAGGCCAAACTTACCATCTGCTAGCTCCTGGACCCCAGGCCCCCTCACCTTCTCAGGACCTTTTCAGGCTGGCTCTGCATCCAACCCCTCTCTCTCTAACTCCAAAGGCATACAAAGGTGCCGGAATCTTGCATCTTAAAAACCAAGTGAACCAAAGCCAAAAAAAACTCTTCCCTGACCTTCTCCCTCCTGTAACAATCTTGTTTTTTTCCATACAACATGTCTTTAAAGTGCTGTTTAGAGGCACTGTCTCCACTTTCTCAGTTCTCATTCTCTCAATTCACTATCATTGAGGTTTTGAACCCATCACTCCCCAAAACAGTTCTAATCAATGTGATTAATGACTTCTTTTGCCAAATCTGGTCACTTGTTGCTTGTCTGACCCTATCCTTTGGCACTTTCTTCAACCTCTCACTTTCTCCTCCAGCTTCTATAGCACACCCTCTCCTAGGTGGATTTCCTTCCCCAATCACTTGCTGTTCCTCCATCTCCTCTCTTTGAGGACGGCCAAGATTGATTTGGGACCTTATTCTTTTCCCCTTCCCTCCCCTCCACTTCTCTTTCTTTTCCTCTCCCCATCCTCTTTCAATATTTACGTGGCCCAGCTTATCTGTTCGACTCCCTGTTTAAAGTCATTCCTTGCTGATGATTGGCAGGTTTACAGTTCCACTCCTGATCTGTCCACTAAGCTTCAGGCTTGTAGAGGCAGCAGGTTGCCTCTATACTCTGCTTAAACGTCTAATAGCATCTCCACCTCACATGCCCCAAACAGAACTTTGGGTTCCTTCCACCTCTGTCCCTCAAGCTCACTTCTCCTCTAGTCTCTTTATCAACTTAGGAAATGACACCACCATCTACTACACTGTGGCTCCAGTCTCACACAGGAATCACTCTTGATTCCTCTTGTCCCGTGCTACTCCCTTCATATACTCCATCAGTGAGTCCTGTCATCTTCCCCAAGACAGCCTCAATTCATCCTCTTTTCTTTATCTCTAGCTCTAAGCCGCAATCATCTCACAGAAATACTGTGAGAACCTGGGACAATTTCTATTCTGCACAGAGACCAGAGTAATCCACAAATATTAAGTCAGGTCATCTCACTCCCTTTTGTAAAAACCCTTTTGTGGCTTCCTGTTGTGGGCAGAACAAAATCAAGACAGCTTATCATGGCCTAAGAGGACTTACCGGAGCTGGTCATGACCCCTTCTGACCTCATTTGGTGAAATTGGGCCCTGGGCACACTGACACTCTGCCTGCGAAAACGCAGACTCATGCCCACCCAGTGTCTTTCAAGTTTCTCTGCTTCTGATTTTTACAAGATTTTATCTTTCTCATTATTAAGTTCTCAGCCTAAAGGTCACGTCCTCAGAGGCCTTCCCTGACCACCCAGTCTAAATTAGCTCCTTGCCCTCATCACTCCCTACTCTTAATTTTGTTCTACTTTTGTTCTAGAACTTAACGCTATTTTGATTATCTTCCCATCCATTTCTAGACTGTAACCACCGGGGAGGCAGAATACTTTATCTTGTTTACTATTGTTAAATGAAATTTATGGGAGATTATTGTTTTGGACTGGGCTCCTGAACTAGGCCCAGCAGACCAGAATGGAGTCATTCATGTTAAATGCCACATAATCAAACTGAACTCTGAAATAGGCCAGCTTTCTAATAAAAAAAAAAATAGAGAGCGAATGAGATTCCCAGCAACTAATCAAAAGGGGAGCAGCTTACCTTAAGATGGTATGACCAGGAAGTCCCTTCTGCTTTAACACTATCAGGGTACTATCCTTGAAACAAACCATCTGCTTTTTGTTCTCTGTTTCTGTTTTCTTCAGCCCTTTTCTGCCTATAAAGCCAGGCTCCTCTGCTCAGCTCATCGGAAAACCCATTTCATTTTATAGGATGAGACATTGCCTGATTCTAGAATTATTAATAAAAGCCAATTAGATCTTTATACTAAATTTGTTGTAATTTTGTTTTTTGACACTATGGTGGTCTTAGCACCTAGAACAATAATAGAAGCAAATAGCAATAATAATTTAATGAATAATTCTGTTTGCCTGACTTATATCCCACTTTCAGAAAGGAATAACCTCCTGGGAGTAGTCAGCAGAGGTCCCAGGACAAGTAGCCATGGGAGTTGCCTAATCTTCTTTCACTCACCACTTAAGTCACTTAGCAAATATTAATTGTCAGGTTGTGGGCTAAATACTGGAGGAACCCAGATAAAGAAATCACAGTTTTTGTCATTTCAAGAACTCACAGACTGGTGGGTGGTGGCAGACTAAGAGGGTAGAAAGTTAGAGTGTTGCCGTTTGATAAATACAATAGGAGAGGGAAGCACAGGCTCCTATTGCAGCTCACAGAAGGAGCACCTAACTCACATGAGGTCAAGGAAAGCTTCCTGGAAGAAGTGATACTTCAAGCAAGTCTTAAGGGTAAGTAGAAGCAGTGGGTGAAGAAGGGGTGGGAAGTGGGAAGGAACTCTCTAGGGAAGGGAGAAACAGAGGCACAGAGGGTGGGCAGCTGCAGGGGAAGTGGAAGGTGACCAGGAGGTGGCATGGAAACAATGTGGACAGCTCAGTAGAGACCATATCATGAACAGCCTTGTTACAACAAGAAAAATAAGAACAGTGTCTAACGTTTACTGAGGACTTACCATGTAACAGGCACTGAGTTAAGCATATCACCTGTGTTTTCTCAGTTAATCCCTGCTACAACCCCAAGTAGGCTTTATTACTATGCACATTTTATTGAAGGGGAATGTGAAGATGTTACTGGAAAGGGATCTCGGTCCAGAAACCAAGAGAGAGTTGTTGGATCTCATGCAAGAAAGAATTCCAGGCGTGTCCATAGAGCAAAGTGAAAGCAAGTTTATTAGGAAAGTAAAGGAGTAAAAGAATGGCTACTCCATAGGCAGAGCAACCCTGAGGGACGCTGGTTGCCCGTTTTTATGGTTATTTCTTGATTATATGCTAAACAAAGGGTGGATTATTCATGAGTTTTCCGGGAAAGAAGTAGGCAGTTCTAGGAACAGAGGGTTGCTCCCTTTTTAGATGCTATAGGGTAACTTCCTGACTTTGCCATGGCATTTGTAAACTGTCATGGCGCTGGTGGGAGTGTAGCAGTGAGGATGACCACAGGTCACTCTCATTGTCATCTTGGTTTGGGTGGGTTTTGTCTGGCTTCTTTACTGCAACCTGTTTTATCAGCAAGGTCTTTATGACCTTGTGTACCTTGTGCCAACCTCCTATCTCTTCCTGTGGCTTAGAATGCCTTAACCTCTTGGTAATGCAGCCCAGCAGGTCTCAGCCTTATTTTACCCAGTCCCTATTCAAGATGGAGTCCTCTGGTTCAAACGCCTCTGGCAGAGCCACTTTACTGAGGACACATAGTAAGGGTTGGAGTCAGCAGTGAAGCATATTACAAGTGCTTTGAAACTCAAGCCCTGAGTCTCTTGTGTGATTTCTTAATTTCACTCTCTGATCCTTAGTTTCCTCGTTGGTAGAATGGGACTGGCCCTGGTGCCCCTGCTACATGGAGTCTGTGGGATTCAATGAGAAGATTCCTGGCCTGGCGTGGCTCATGCCTATAATCCCAGCACTTTGGGAGGCCAAGGTGGGTGGATCACTTGAGGTCAGGAGTTTGAGACCAGCCTGGCCAACATGGTGAAATGCTGTCTCTACTAAAATACAAAAATTAGCTGGGTGTGGTGGTGCACACCTGTAATCCCAACTACTCGGGAGGCTGAGGTAATAGAATCACTTGAACCCAGGAGGCTGAGGTTGCAGTGAGCCGAGATTATGCCACTGTACTCCAGCCTGGGCAACAAAGCAAGACTCTGCCAGAAAAAAAAAAAGAGAAAAGATGCGTGTGAAAGGGCTGAGTGCTGAATCCAACTTAGTCACTACTCAGTAAATGTCAGCTACTACTACTATTATTACTGAATTTCTTTTTGGAATGTTGATAGAGAACCATTACCACTTAAACCTGGGGAATTTTTCCTTGCTGTGGAAACAGGACTTGACTTTCTAAAGATTGTGCTCCCCTCTCATGATGATTGGTGACTTCGTTTACTCATTTATAACATGTTCTGAACATCCACAACTTTGGTCCGTTTTTTTTGTATATGCAAATTTTTTGAGATATAGATTGAATGGTAGAAATGGAGAATTAATATTTGCATGAAAGGATTAATAGTTTCAAATCTTGTTTTTAACCATAAAGCAACACATTCATAAGCTGTAAAACTTACAAATGGGTATGAAATGTAAACACCTACCTCCTTACTTACAAATCCATATTTAATGTAATTATAGCTGAAGATAATCATAGCTATTATTTCTTTTTTCTCAGATATTTGTATGTATGTACATACATGTATATAAATATATGTATAAACATGATTCTAGGAATTTTCACTTATAATGATATTGTACTCTACCTTTTTTTCCTACTTAAAACAGTTTAGTTTGGATACTTTTCATATCAAGACATAGAAATGCATTGGTTCTTTGGAACAGCTATGTAATATCCCATTTTACAGAGCCACTATAGTTTATTTAATCCTCTCTTGATGGGCATTTAAATTTTTTTTTTTTTTTTACTATTACAAATAATAGTATCATGCTACTCCTATACAGTATATATTTGCCGCCTGGTGAAAGCGTTTCCTTGGGAAAAATTCCTGAAAGGAGAATTGCTGAGTTTAAGAGAATGTGCTTGTTAAATTTTAATAGTTATTGCCAAATTGCTTTCCAAAAAGTTGTAGCAATTTACATTTCATTAATAATACATGAGAGGTCCTGTTTCCCACACTCTTGAGTAAGATCAACATTTTACAGTAGTTCTCCTTTATCCATGGGATTATACCATGCTACACAATTTAAAATGTATAAGTTGTTTGTTTCTGGAATTTTCCATTTAATACTTTGTTTTCTGAAGTTTTAGTTACCCCTGGTCACCTGCAGTCTGAAAATACAAAATGGAAAATTCCAGACTGTGGCTGACCAGAGGTAACTGAAACCTCAGAAAGTAAAACCATAGAATGGGGTTGGGTGGGGTGGGTGCAAGCTCCACCGTTTTTGCAAAATATACAAAGTGAAAAACAGTATCTTGTTTTAACTTACATTCCTTGATTTTTTTAGATAGCTAAAAATGTTATGTGTTTATTGGCTGTTTGCTTTGTTTTTGTTGCAAACTTATTTTTCTATTGAATTGTTCAGTTTTCTGTTGCTGATTTTTTAATTGCTTCGTATATAAAAGAAATTAACCCTCTTCCTGTTATATAAATTGCAGACTTTTTTTTTCTATCCTGTGGTTTATCTCTTGAATTTGTTTATGGTATTCTAGTCTTGAAAAAGTTTTAACTTTTATATAAGTAAATTTATCAATCTTATCTTTTATGTCTGTCACTTTTCCCCAGTTAAAAATTATGAGAAAAAGATCAATGATTTTTCCAGTATTGTTATGGTTTCATATTTTACATTCAAGTTATTGATCCACATAGAATTTATTTGGGCATAAGATACTTCTGCACTTTTTCCCCCAATGGCATGTTCATCACAACATTTCTGAATTATTCATATTCTCCCATTAATTTTAAAATACCACCTTATTTATATTTTATTTTATTTTATTTTTTTGAGACAAAGTCTCACTCTGTCACCCAGGCTGGAGTGCAGTGGCACAATCATGGCTTACTGCAGACTTGACCTCCAGGGCTCAAGTAATCCTCCCACCTCAGCCTCCCAAGCAGCTGTGACTACGGGCATGCACCAGCACACCCAGCTAATTTTTATATTTTTTGTAGAGACAGGGTTTTGCAATGTTGCTCAGGCTGGTCTCGAACTCCTGAGCTTAAGTGATATACCCACCTCAGCCTCCCAAAGTGCTGGGATTACAGGCCTGAGCCACTGCACATGGTCTTATATTAATATTAATACTTTAAGTTCTTAAAGGTATTTGGGTCTGTTTCTGGGGTCTTTATTCTCCATTAACAGCTTTCTTATTTCTTATAATTTCTCTACCTATAAAATATCTTAATATTGGATAAAACTAGTTCTTCATTATTTCATTTACAGTTGTATTGGCTATTCTCACTCCTCTATTATTCTACAAGACCTTTACAACATTTTGTCAGTCTCCAAAAAAATCCTATTGATATTTTGATTGGAATTACAATTGCTTCAGGGAAAAGAAACTATATTGTTTCATTCACTCCTATCTTTTGGGTTCCCGTATTAATCAGGATAGGATGGACTGTTGCAAGAATAATTAAATTTTCAAATCCCAGGGTATTATTTCAACAAAATTTTGTTTCTCACTCATGTAAATTCCTGTGCAATTGGGCCACTCTCCAGGGCAGGGGTCCTCACTTTAGGGGCCCCACTGTCCAGGCTGTTTTGATCTTACAGCTCTGCTCTCTCAACATGCTGAGGACGATGGAAGAGATAACTTCCGGTCCTGTCTAGTTAGGTGGAGTGGTAAAACCAATCCTGGTCAATGGACTTTGAGTAGCAGTGATATGTCTCACTTCAGGATCAAAGCTTAGAAAAGCAGGTGTGAATTTTCCCTGTGATCTTTTCCTTTGTTGGTCAATTTCGGAGCCCATGACTTGAGATGACAGAACCAGTGACAGAAACCTTTTCAATAACTGAGCCACTTCATCACACAGGGCAGGTGCCCAGGGAACCCACCTGACTCACGTCAGACCCACGCCTTTATTGTATTAAGGCCACTGAGATTCCAGGCGAAAGTTGCTACTGCAATGTGAAAAAACTTATCCTGACTGGAAAAAAAAAATGCTGGGGCCAGTAGTGGTAAGCTGTTGAAAAAAAATTAAAATACTGGCTTAGCAGTCAGCTGATGACAGAGAGGAAACTGATATCAGATGCTGGGAAGAAGGCAACACATTTGGTAAAGGTTTTGCTTGTGATTACCTTGCAAGACCATTCACCTATTGAACTTATAGTTCAGAGGAAAGTTAGTGCTGCTATTATATATGTGGTTGCTTCTGGTTGTGTTTGGCAAAGTACTGGGAGGGAAGAGAGAGAGAGAGAGAAGCAACTCTGGAAAGAAATGACCAGTTTATAATGAATAATAAAAGGGAATAAAGATAATCCAAAAATTTGGAGTCTTATAAATTTGAAACAGCCAACTGCTTTTAGATTCAGAATCTGAAGAGTTTAAAGGCTTTGAGTAAAAAGTGCTAGGAAAAAAGAAAAAAAATATATATGTATATGTATACACACACACACATAGATACATACATACATACTTGTGTGTGTATCAGTTGATTAAATGCCTCAGGGCAAAGGTTAGATCAACTTTTACAACTTGTTAAAACTTTAGAGGATTAAAATTACTTAAATCAAGGTCCTGGCCACGAAGGTGCGGAGGAGAGGCAGAGGGAGGATGTTTTGAGGACAAGAAAGCACAAGAATGAAGCAGAAATAAAAGAAGTCCCTCAAACAGAATTCTAAATATGGTTATTTGCTCATGGAAATGTCTGGAAGCAGATAGATGGGGCCTCCTGGTTTTTGAGGTAGTCGTTCAGTAGTACAAAGAAACTGTAAGCCTGGTCTAAAAAGCCCGAGGCACCACCCTAATTCAGGGCAGGACGTGGAAAGCTGTGTAGCTCAATACTTCAAGTATGACCAAGGCAGATAATAGAACAGAAAGGACTTCCCAGAGGGTGGAGCCAATGAGCTCTGAGAACTGCCCCACACCCTGGGGGAATGGGCCCTGGAAGTCAAGTTTGTACCTGTGGCCGTGTCCCCGAGCAGAGTTGTTTGAACCCACTTTGGGCAGTTGTCCTAAGTTTGACTAATCAGATTCTCTCAGAACGTTGTAACTGAGACTGAGATGTTCTTGTTTCTTTGAGAAGTTTGCTTGTTCTGAGGTAATAAGAACAGAGGACTTTATGGGAGTGGCCATCTTTTACCTATCAAGTGTGCTGAGAATGCTGTAGAGAAAACTGGTCTTTTCTGTAGAGAAGAGAAAAGAATACTTCTTGTGGAGAAGACATGAAAAACCATATTTGTGGGGGCAAGGTGCAGGCAGTGGGGCAGGGAAGAGGGAGAGGGACACAGAGATTTGAAACATGATTCTGCCTGTTCCTGAGAGCTTTCTAGTCTCCTGGCTCCCCCCGGGTCAAGCTCCTATAAGGACCAGCTGTACTCCTATAAGTTCCAGGAGGCACCCATGTATCATTACAGTCCATCTCCTTTTTTTGTTTAAGTTTGTTTGGGTTGGTTTCTCTTTCTTAAAATCAAAAGACCCTTGACTGAGGAAGTGCCCGTATCTTATCACTGCAAAACATCTCCAGGAAGGAACCTCCCCTTCCTTCCTGCTGTGTACGTTGTGGTCACAGCACGACAGTGAGATTTCTCAGTAATCCCTGATTTCAAAGTAATTACAGGGGAAAAGGTGTAGCTGAAAAATTGGCTCATGCTTCCATCTCCATCTAGAATGCCCAGTGTTAAGGATGACCTCTTTAATAACAACACTGAGAACAGCAGCAATAATATGAAAAGAAAACATAATGATTCCTATTGTCCTTAATTTCATACTCAGGTTAAGGAAGAGGAGGAATATTTACTCTTTATTTCCTTTATCAATTCACTCTCCTGCTCTCTGGAAAGGTTTTCTACCTTCTCCTTCTCCTACTTAGAGCGTCCCTTCTCTTTCCTTACTCTCAGCTGATGAACTTATTTTTTATTCCACTGAGAAAAAAAGAATAACTAGGAGATAATTTTATTATCCTTCCAGCACCAAATCTACCAAACTGCCAGCAAGGTACCCATTTACTTGGCCCTCCCTCCTGTTCCTATCAGTGCTTAAAGTTCTATCAAAGCCCAATAGAACTTCCTGAGATGATAGAAATATTCTGTACCTGTCTCTCCTCAAGGCAAAGCCGAGAGCCACACATGACTATTGAGTGATTGGAACATGGCCTGTGAAATTGAGGAACTGAATTTTACATTTTATTTAATTTCAATTAATTTAAATGCATATAGCCATATGTGGCTAGTGGCTGCTGTGTAGGACAGCTGAGGTATACAGAAGTCTTTTGAGGAGTTTTGCTATAAAGGAACAGAAAATGGGGTGGATAGTCAGAGAGGGATGGGGGTCAAAGCAACAGCACTTAAAAAAAAAAAGGTAAATAACATTTTAGCATGCTGGTAGGAAGGATTCATAGAACAGACAAAAAGATTACGCAGGAGAGAAAGAAGGGTCAGTTGCATGTCTCAAAAGAAAGCATACACATAGCCAATAAGTGCACGAAAAATGCTCAACATCACTGATCATTAGAGAAACGAAATCAAAACCACAATGACGTACCATTTCACACCAGTCAGAATGGCTACTATTAAAAAATCAAAAAATAACAGATGCCGGTGTGATTGCAGAGAAAAGGTAATGCCTATATACTGCTGGTAAGAATGTAAATTAGTTCAGCCACTGTAGAAAACAGTTTGGAGGTTTCTCAAAGAACTCAGAACTACCATTCGATCCAGCAGTCCCATTGTTGGGTATATATCCAAAAGGAATATAAATTTTTCTACCGAAAAGACATGCACCCATATGTTCACTGCAGCACTATTCACAATAGCAAAGACATGGACTCAACCTAGGGGCCCATCAATGATGGACTGTATAAAGAAAATGTCGTACATATACACCATGGAATACTATGCAGCCATCAAAAAAGAATGAGATCATGTCTTTTGCAGCAACAGGGATGCAGCTGGAGGTCATTATCCTAAGCAAATTAATGCAGGAACAGAAAACCAAATACCACACGTTCTTACTTATAAGTGGGAGCGAAACATTACCTACACATGGACACAAAGAAAAGAACAATAGACGCTGGGACCTAACTGAGTGGGGAGGATGGGAAGAGGGTGAAGGTAAAAAACCAACCTGTCATGTACTGTGCTAACTACCTGGGTGACAAAATCATTTGTACACCAAATCCCAGTGACATGCAATTTACCTGTGTAACAAACCTACACATCTACCACAGAGCCTAAAATAAAAATTGAGAAAGTAAAATAAATAAATAAATAATGCTTAGAAACAAACAAACAAAAAATAGAAGAAGAAGAAAGAAGGCTCAATTATAAAAGGAAAGTTGATTCTAGATAGGAGCAGACCATTGTATATAGATGCACTGTCTAATATAACAGCCACTAGCCATACGTGGCTATTTAAATGTAAATTGATTTAAATTTAATAAACCTCTAAATTTAATTCCCCACTCACACTAGTCACATTTCAAGGGGCTATCATATTGGATGTAATTTCCATCATTGAAGAAACTTCTTTTGGACAGTGTTGCTGTATACTTTCTGTCTTCATTTTATATCATCATTCCATGTTTTGAAAAAAGTTTTAAACTTTTAAATCAAATTTATATAGGTGCATAGATTAGAGAGCCAAAAAGTGCTGCAATTGACAACTTTTCATTCCTTCTCCCTGTTTTTCACTTCCCAAGTAATTGTGATCAAGTGTTTTTTTTTTTTTTTTTGAGACGGAGTGTCACTCTGTCACCCAGGCTGGAGTGCAGTGGCACGATCTCAGTTCACTGCAAGCTCCACCTCCTGGGTTCACGCTGTTCTCCCGCCTCAGCCTCCCAAGTAGCTGGGACTACAGGCGCCCGCCACCACACCCGGCTAATTTTTTTTTTTTTTGTATTTTTAGTAGAGACGGGGTTTCACCGTGTTGGCCAAGATGGTCTTCATCTCCTGACCTCGTGATCCGCCCGCCTCGGCCTCCCAAAGTGCTAGGATTACAGGCATGAGCCACTGCGCCCGGCCTCGAGTCTTTTAGCTTTAAAAAAATTATGGCTATAATTCTAAATAATTTTCTTGTATTGCTTCCTCTCTATTATTTTCCAAGTTTTGGACATGATCCTGACTTCTTTAAGGAATGCGTGGATTCAGCACTCCCCACACGCCTTCCTAGTCACATCTGCACACACATGTACGCTTCCAGTCCCCCATCTCCCCATAGAGTCAAAGTATTTTTATGGTTAGATCAGTATTCAGTGTTTTCATTATTATGAAAAAGTGACTACTTGCAACCAAGCCATGTGATAAATCATGGTTACTTTTTATTTAAGATCTTTTGATGTTCCCTAAAGTTAATATTCTTTTTTAAAAATTTGCTTAGCTATGTAAGCATTTATCAGCAATTTGACCCCAGTCCTCTTCAGAAGTGTGGATGTTCTTTCCATATGTTCAAATATATCAATTTCATCTTTTTGGAGCTATGTTTTCTGGAGACTTGCTTCAACCTGCTCAGGTTGCTCTCTGAGGCTGCTGCACGGTTGGCACCCTGGAATTCCCGTCACCTACATCCTGCGATTCCCGTCCCTTCTTTCTTGAGTCGGAGCCACTGTTGGTGGGACATGTCATCCTCTTCCTTGACATACTCCTTCATCGTGCTACTGCTCCAGCAGTAACTATAAAAAGTAAATGTTTGAGGACTAGCATGTCTGAAAATGCCTTTAGCCTATCTTCACACTTAGGACTTTGTGTATATAAATTCTAAGGCAGAAATAGTTTTCTCTCAAATTATAAAAACATTGTTTTACATTAACTTCTAGTTTCCACTGTTGTTAAAAAATCCAAATCTATTCTTACTCTTGATCCTTTGTATATGACCTATTCTTTTATCTCTTTTGGCCTGATATTATGACATTTTATAATGAGACGACTTATTATGGGTCTGTTTTCATTCATTATGCTGGGTTTTTGGTAGCCTTTTTTTTTTTTTTTTTTTTTTTTTTTTTTGAGACGGAGTCTCCTTCTGTCTCCCAGGCTGCAGTGCAATGGTGCGATCTCAGCTCACTGCAACCTCTGTCTCCCGGGTTCAAGTGATTCTCCTGACTCAGCCTCGCAAGTAGCTGGGAATACAAGCACCCGCCACCACACCCAGCTAACTTTTTGTATTTTTAATAGAGACTGAGTTTCACTATGTTGGCCAGACAGGTCTCGAACTCCTGACCTCAGGCTATCCACCCGCCTCGGCCTCCCAAAGTGCTAGGATTATAGGCATGAGCTGTTGCACCTGGCCGGTGGGCCTTTTTAATCTAGAAATTCCTGTCATTCCACTTTGGAAATTTCCTTGAATTGTTCCTTTGACTGTTTCTTCATGTATGTTCTTTTGTTGTTGTTCCCTCTTTCTGTAATTCCTATCATTGAGATGTTAGACCTCTTGGACTGATCATCTAATTTTCTTTTTTACTTTTCTCTGCTGTTTTCCTTCTCTTTGATTTTTTGCTCTACTTTCCTCAATTTACCTTCTAGTCTTTGTATTGAGATTTTTGTTTCAGCTTTCATATTTTTAACTTCCAAAAGCTTCCTTTCATTGTATTAATGTCCCTCCTGGACATTGGGTATCAAATTGCTGATACCCTGATCTGGGTATCAAATTGCTTTTTAAACAGTTCTCAGGCCCACCTACACCCCTCACTTTTGGTTGAACCTGTATTACGGATTTCTGAGCCTTTGGCGGGTTCTATGGTGCCAAATTGCTCCTTGCTTTCCCCAGTGCTGACTAGGAATTCAGCTTTCATAGATCTCAGTCATTTATCCTTCCCTAGATGCTTTCCAGTTTCCAAACTGTACATGTTAGAGTGGGGCAGGGGTGTGAGTAAGTCATTACAAATTCCATTTACTGTCATTTAGTCAGGTTTCAGGGGAAGCAGAAGTAAAATCACATGTTAGATCAGCCATCTGTGACCAGAAGCTTCCCCCATTCTCACTCGAATGAACTTCTAATCAAGCTTTCATCCCCTCTCTCAAATCTTCTTTTGCCACGGTGACATATGACCTTCCATTGCCCGTTCTCTGGTTAATTCTGTCCTTATCTCACTTGACTTCTTACCAGCATTTGACGTAGTTGATCACTTGTTTCTGGAACCCCACACCATCCTCACTGCTTTCTCCATTTGATTCTCTCTCTCTCTCTCTTCTATTTTTAGAATGTGCTTTTTAAAATTGAGTCATAATTTACATATTGTGAAATGCATAAATTTTAAGTGTGCAGTTCAATCAGTTTTGATAAATGCATACACCCATATCCTGCTCCCCTCACAAGACAGCATTTCTATTCTTTTTCTCTTCTATTGGGGATCCTCCTCTTCTTTTTCCTTACTTTTAAATGCTGCAGTTTCCAAGGGCTCAGTCCTCGGGTCTCTTGGGCTTCTTCTCTTTTCTATCTATACTGTCTCTCAATATCCAGTCCATTGGCTTTAAACACCATCCAGACCTGTGCTGTCCAACACAGTAGCCACTAGCCACATGGCTATTAAGTCTGAATCAAGATGTGGTACACATGTAAAATTCGTACTGAAGTTCAAAGACTTATAAAAAAAAGAATGTAAAACAACACAATAATATTTTCATATTGACTATATAATAAAATGAGATTTTGGATGTATTAAGTTGAATAAAACATTACTAAAATTAATGTTACCTATTTTTTCCACTTTTTAACATATAGCTATTAGAAAACATATGTAACTTGCCTCGTATGTCTACTGGTTAGCACTAGTTTAGATATTGATAACTTACAAATTTCTGTCTCCTGCCCCAAACTCTCCTGAACACCAGACTTCATATCCAAATGCCTACTTGATGCAGCCAGAAAAAAGACCAAAATCATGTTCTTTGCAGGAACATGGACACAGCTGGAGGCCATTATCCTAAGCAAATTAACACAGGAACAGAAAGCCAAATACCGCATGTTCTCACTTATAAGTGGGAGCTAAACATTGGATATTCATGGACATAAAGATGGCAATGGTAGACAGTGGGGACTACTAGAGGGAGGAAGGAAGACGGGGAGCAAGGGTTGAATAACTATTGGGTACTGTGAACAATACCTGGGTGATGGGATCATTTGTACCCCAAACCTCAGCATCACATAATATACCCATGTAACAAACCCACACATGTATCCCTGAATCTAAAATAAAAGATGAAATTATAAAAAAAAGTTATATTGAAGTGTCAAATATTGATTACAACTATTTTGAAGCACAGAATATATTGATTATTATCATGGTTAATACTGAGTGTCAACTTGATTGGATTGAAGGATGCAAAGCACTGATCCTGCAGGTGTCTGTGAGGGTGTTGCCAAAGAAGATTAACACTTGAGTCAGTGGGTTGGGAAAGGCAGACCCACCCTCAATCTGGGTGGGCACCATCTAATCAGCTGCCAGCATGGCTATAATATAAAGCAGGCAGAAAAAAAAAAAAAAAAAAAAAAAAAACACATGAAAAGACTAGACTGGCCTAGCCTCCCAGCCTACATCTTTCTCTCATGCTGGACCCTTCCTGCCCTCAAACATCGGACTCCATGTTCTTCAGCTTTGGGACTCAGACTGGCTTTCCTTGCTCCTCAGCCTGCAGATGGCCTATTGTGGGACCTTGTGATTGTGTGAGTTAATACTTACTAAACTATATATATATATATATACACATATATATATATACACACACACATATATATATGTGTATATATATATATATATATATACACACACACATATATATATATGTGTATATATATATATATATATATATACTCAAATGTTAATCTCCTTTGGCAACACCCTCACAGACTCACGCAGGATCAGTGCTTTGCATCCTTCAATCCAATCAAGTTGATACTCAGTAATAACCATGACAATAATTGATATATTTTATGCTTCAAAATTGTAATCAATATTTCACACTTCAATATAACTTTTTGTATAATTTCATCTTTTATTTTAGATTCAGGGATACATGTGTGGGTTTGTTACATGGGTATATTATGTGATGCTGAGGTTTGGGGTACAATTGATATATATATGTATATATCATATATATGTATGTATCATATATTATCCCATTAGTTCTGTCCCTCTAGAGAACCCTGACTAATACAATTATAAAAACCAACAAATGCCTACTTGACATACCCACTTGATTATATAATAGATATCTCAAACTTAACAGCTCTCAAATGGAATTTCATATTTCCCCCTGCCCCAGACTGACCCACCTCAGTTTTTCCTATTTCAGTAAAAGTCACCACGGTTTTACTCAATTGCTTGGGCCCAAAACTTTGGAATCTTATTGACCACTCCCTTTCTCTCCCTCTCCATGCCCAATCCATCAATGAATACATGTAGAATTAGCCACTTTTCACCTTTGTCCCTACCACGCCCAAGTTGTGGATTGCTTTCACCAGGACAATGACCATAGCTTCCTGTATGTATCCTGGCTTCTCCACTTACTTTGTCCTGTCTATTTCTCTGCACAGCAGCCAAATGGATCCTTTTACAAACATCATACCGGTTAAGTCATTCCTGTACTCAAAAAACCCCACAGCAACTTTTAATCACCATAAAATCCACAATCCTTACCAATGTACAAGGTGCTCCTTGATGTGTCCTCCGGCCACCTCTCCAGATAATTTTCTATCTTTTTTACCTTGTTCAATGCATGTCACCTATGCTGATCTGTTCATCGTTGCAGTTTCCTTTTTCTTTTCTTTTCTTGAGATGGAGTCTCACTCTGTCGCACAGGCTGGAGTGCAGTGGCACACTCATGACTGCAGTGGCAGCCTTGACCTCCTGGGGTCAAGTGATCCTTCCACCTCAACCTCCCAAGTAGCTGGAACTACATTCACAGACTACCATGCCCACCTAATTTTTGTATTTTTTATAGAGGCAGGGTTTCACTGTGTTTTGCAGGCTGGTCTCAGACTCCTGAGCTCAAGTGATCTGCCAGCCTTGGCATCTCAAAGTGCTGGGATTACAGGCGTGTGCCACTGTGCCTGGCCATAAGCTACACATTGTTATATTGAGAAGATCCTCTTGAAAACATATGAGTTACAGCTGGCCCTCTGTATATGAGGATTCTGCATCTGCAAATACAACCAACCATAGACCAAAAATGTCTGAAAAAAAGTAAAATGACAATACAACAACAACAAAAAAACAAATAAAAAACCAACGCAATGCAACAACTATTTACATAGCATTTACATTATATTAGGCATTATAAGTAATCTAGATATGATTTAAAGTATATGGGGGATGTGCATAGGTTGTATGCAAACACTACACCATCTTATATCAGGGATTTGAGTATCTGCAGATTTTGGTACCCACAGGGGGTCCTGGAACCAATCCCCCGTGAATACCAAGGGACAACTTTATATGTAAAAATTAAGGCTGCTGGATGGATACATTTTACCAGCATATATCTTGGTATATGCATTACTGTCAAACCCACTATTCACAAAACTTCCGCTACTTTATTGCTTTAATCCATCTTTGGTGAGGAAAAAAATGTGTGTACCAAGCTGCTGGTAGACGGCACCAGTCTGCATAAGATAATAGCCAAAACCAGAACCCCAAGTCAACATGCATGACTTGTAGAATATCTGAAGTTAATAATGTTTATGTAACCCAAAAAGAGCTAGTGGATTTTAGGACCAATGATAAGGATATTAAAGATCAAAGAGAATGAAATGTCAAAGAGAATGAAATGAAACCAGGTTTCTTAGTATCTGAAGAGATTTCTATTACAATCTCTCTATCCATAATTTGAAGTCTATTATCTTCTCCTTAAAATTAGACATTTGAAATAAATAAAACTGTACAAAAATTAGGGCAAATTACAATAGCCTGATAATTACAACCCCAAACTATATGTTACTTTTTAATTTTTTTAACAGATTGGCAGCCAGAAAAGAATATTTTCTTTGTATTTATTTTTTAAACAAGTAACTTTGAACTTACTTCACTTCCTTCCTTCCTTCTTTCCCTCCTTCCTTTCTTCCTTCCTTCCTTCCTTCCTCCCTTCCTTCCCTCTTTCTTTCTTTTCCTTTCCTTTCCCTTCTTTCTTCAAGTAGCATCTGGACTGGATCTAAACTAAACTCATAGCACATTTATTTTGAGTGTCTGCTTTGAGGATCAGTGAGACTCAAGTGAAGTCTTCCCCATATGTAGACATGTTACTACTTTGAGTTACTCTCAGTTATACAGTTAATACTCTGAGAGTAACCGTCAATCAACCTAAGCAGTACAATCTGTCAGCAGGCTAGCAGGCTAAGAGCGGTCTGTCAGTTACTTTTTACTAACTTTGTAGTTCTTCATCCATAGTCATCTTTACGATTTCACTGGAAATAATAAAAATACATTCATTCATCCACTCAATAAGAAAACATTTACTGAGCACCTACTTTGTATTAGGTGCCATGAAGGCCTTAGAGATGTGGGATTTGATGGTTAATTGTTTGTGTCAACTTGACTGGATCCGGATGCCAGGTATTTAGCTAAACATTACTTTGGGGTGTGTCTGTGAGGGTGTTTCCAGATGAGATTAGAATTTGAATTCATGGGTTCAATAAAGCAGATTGTCCTCTATGGTTGTTAGATGTTTCAAAGAATCATATTTCTGACTGGTATTGAATCAGATGAGCACAGATGTCCCTTCCCTACTGATATTCTATTTGTCTCTGAGTCAAAGGATAATTACAGAATCCTACATTTTGCTTTGGTTGTGTAGACCAACCCAGACTTTGGATAACAGATGGGAAAACAGACTTTGAAACTAAAAGCCCAAGAATTATTGCGCCTATTTTTATCAGGTGGTTTTGTATAATCCTCAGATTGTAAAAAAATACCCTAAAGAAAGTTGTTTGTAGAATAAAATTTATCACAGTGAGTATTGTCACAGTGAAATATTTTAATAACAAATACATTGCCAAACAAATGATGAGCCACTATTATGAACAGTCTTAGCCTGGCTTCTGCTCTATAACAGAATACCTGAGACTAGGTAATTTATTAAAAAACAAAAACAAAAATTTATTTCTTATACATGTTGAGCATCCCAAATCTAAAAATCCAGAATCCAAAATGCTCCAAAATCTGAAACTTTTGAGCGCTGACAAGAAATACTCATTGGAGCATTTCAAGTTTCAGATTTGAGATGCTCCACCAGTCAGTATAATGCAAACACTAGCAAGATTCTAGAATGGATGACTGAGTGATTATTTATGAGTATTTACATAGGTAGGAGACAGCCATTAGTAGCCCTCTAGGGCCTACTAATTTGTTGTGTTCCATACCTCTGGAAACCTGATTATTGCAAGGGTCAGATCTTAGCAGCTGAGAAAAGAGCCAATGTGGGATATCTTGAGAATAAATGTCTGAGAAACCTGTCCCAAATCAGAATGGATATTTTAGGCTGGCATATAGCCCCCTATTCCTTTAAAGTTCATGCATATACTTCACTTCCCTGATGGAAAAGGCTATAAATCTGGAAGGATCACAGATATCTCATTTAATTTGCTGAAGACACTTAGGACTCAGAATGGTGCAGATTGCTGTGTCTGGGGTTGCATAGCTGACGGGTTGCGGAACTGGGACTGCAATTCAGATCTTTCAGCCTGCCATCAGGTGAGGGCTTTTCTAAGCATCACTGCCCCAAAGGATGGAATGAATGCCTTCCATGGCTGTGGATCATCTGGGCAGGGGTAATTATTGCCTCTCTTCTCAGGATGGAGGATTGACAGACAATCATCCAAACACTCATTCTCTGGCCACTGTGTGACCAATGGCAAGCATCTGTGAAGCACTGAAAGGCTGGGGAAAGAGGGTAAGGGAGTTAGGGCTCTAAGTAGCGTCGACGACACCAGAGCTGTGCCAGAGCCTTCTGGTGTCCTTTATCTTCATATTCTCTTTCCAGTTCAAGCTACAAACTGTGTTTTGAAACTGTTGTTTCAGTAAAGGCATGGTATCCTAAATTTGTTAAAGTTTGCCTGAATAAATTTAAGCATGACTACTTTTAAGCATCTAGTTCACCTCTAAGAAAATCCAACTAAATCAAAAAGAAATCTGAAAAGAAAAATAACTAAGCCCACTTCACTGGCATTCACTAAATCACCACTTGTAAAGTGTCTGGCGCTCACTATGCATTTTACATGCATTGTTTAAAATCCTGACCACAATCTTATAACATAGAGATTACCTTTATTTTAAGGATAAGGAAATTGAGGCTCAGAGGGTTATCATACACTAGCAGGAAGAGGAACTTCTGAGAGTTGAACTCTCATGTTCCTCCCACTCTGATACATACTCTCTATTCACCCAACAAATATGTGTTAATTTTTTTTTTTTTGGAAGCATCATAGAAATTGTACCTCAAGTACTTGGAAAGACATTTGTTAAAGAAATAGAAACGTAGAGTCTGAGATCAGCCTGGCCAACATGGTGAAACCCCATCTCTACTAAAAATACAAAAATCAGCCTGGCATGATGGTGCACGCAATCCCACCTTCTCAGGAGGCTGAGGCAGGATAATCGCTTGAACCTGGGAGGCAGAGATTACAGTGAGCTGAGATCGTGCCACTGCACACCACCCTGGGCCTGGGCCACAGAGCTAGACTCTGTCTCAAAAAAAAAAAAAGAAACTCATTTTTAAAGGCAGGCCAATACCATGTTCTATAAAATAAAATAGGTTTATAGATGCTTAAAGTGAAGTACTACTTCTGAAAAAACAATGTGGTTTCCAGAGAAAGGTTATTTAGCCATTGATGAGGTTCTGGGACTTTATTAACCTTAATAAATGTAAGTTTGACTTTTAAAATTAAGCAAGAATAATGCAAAACTGAGGACAACTCCTGGCCCAGAGTAGAGTGTTGCCCATGGCTGGTGGATACATCATTGTAATGACACTGAGCATTCAGAAGGGCTAGTGAATATTTCAGTCTGAAGTTAATAGGAAATCAACTGTAAGGCTAATTTGTTACTGTACTAGGACACTATTTTACTGAATATAAATTACCTCTTTGGGTAGATATTTCTAGGAAAGAGATTACATTTCTTCTTGCCACATTTCTCTGCAAAGTGTTCCAAGTAACTGTCTACAGCAGAGGTTGGCAACCCTTCTGTAGCATAAATGTAGCCTGAGACAATATGTGAAAGAAAGAGAGTGGCTGTGTTCCAATAAAACTTTATTTAGAAAATGACAGAGGTGGGGAAAGGGGGCTGTAGTTTGCCCATCCCCGAACTACAGTATTAGTAAGCATTGGGTAATAAATGTCACTTCTACTTAAATGTCCAAGAGACCTGCAAAGCAAAGAATCCAAGTGCGTGTATTATTTTTTTAAAATCTCATTATGGATATTAGAGCATTCAAAGCCAACATAGAAAGTTACATTTCTTTAATGTGACTATTACCATCCTTGTTTTAAATGATTTGGATGAAACCTTTGGTGTTAACTTACCAGTTTTATTTTTTAGTAGCTCTGCATAAACATAAAAAAGAATTGCCTTGAACAGTTTGGGCTGCTATAATAGAATACCACAGGCTGTGTGGCTTCAACAACAAACATGTATTTCTCGCAGTTCTGGAAGCTGGTGAATTGCCCTCTTCTTGGTTTGTAGAAGACTGTCTTTTCGTGTATTCTTACATAGTCCAGAGAGATCATCTCTCTTACTTATCTTCTTATAAGGGCACTAATCCCACTCATGAGGGCTCCCCTCTTATGACCTAATCACCTCCCAATGTCCCACCTCCTAATATCATCACAGAGGGGGCTATAATTTCGACATATGAACTTGGCAGGGACACATTCAGCCTATAACAAGAATCTAGATGCCAGTGGTTGAAAGAGGCTAGGATGACCTTCCAGGTGTCTGCAATCATACAACTGATAGCAGTGCTACGTCAGTATGTGGTTAATAGGTGATAAGCATCTTTCCAACTTATATATTGTGCCATCTCTGACACTCTTATTGTTTTGCAGATTAGTGGAAGGCTAATTTCATTTGAATGAGTTACTGGAATTTTCTATGGCCAAAGTATATGGTAACTCTTATAAAATATTTCTTATGACTAAGCAATATTTCATGAAGGTTCCTGTTTGTTTTTGTTTGTTTGTTTTGGGGCGTGTGTGTGTGTGTGTGTGACCACTGAATGGAATTATTTTTTAGTTAGCCCATAATAATATATTCAATAATGTTTAGTGAAGTTAATAAATTGAGTCAATTACAACTTCCTTCCCTAGAGATTCTTTTCAGGGTTATGTTTCTTATTAAAAATGATGACCAGGGCTGGGCATGGTGGCTCACACCTGTAATCCCAGCACTTTGGAAGGCCGAGGTAGGTGGATCACCTGAGGTCAGGAGTTTGAGACCAGCCTGGCCAACAGGGTGAACCCTCATCTCTACTAAAAATACAAAAATTAGCTGGGCATGGTGGTGGGCTCCTGTAATCCCAGCTACTTGGGAGGCTGAGGCAGGAGAATCGCTTGAACCCAGAGGCAGAGGTTGTGGTGAGCCGAGATCATGCCATTGCACTCCAGCCTAGGTGACAGAGCGAAACTCCGTCTCAAAAAGAAAAAAAAAAAAAAAAAGATGACCAAGCCTGGTGTCTCATGCCTGTAATCCTAGCACGTTAGGAGGCCAAGGTGGGAGGATCACTTAGGACCAGGAGTTTGAGACCTGCCTGGGCAACATGGTAAAACCCTGTCTCTACAAAAAATACAAAATTTAGGTGGGTGTGGTAGCAAACAACTGTAGTCCCAGCTACTTGGGAGGCTGAGGTAAGAGAATCACTTGAACCTGGGAGATGGAGGCTGCAGTGAGCCATGATCACACCACTGTACTCCAGCCTGGGCAATAGAGTGAGAGCCTGTCTCAAAAAAAAAAAGAAAAATTAGCTGGACTGGAGTATCACTTGGTCCCAGGAGTTCAAGGTTACAGTGAGCTATGAGCACACCACTGCACTCTAATCTGGCTGACAGAGTGAGAACCTGTCTCCAATAACTAATAATAATAATAATTTTAAAATATAAAATGACACATAGTTTACATATTTTTCTTAAGTTGTGATGGAGAACCTTCATAATAATATGAAAAATCCAATATATTATTCCTTAGGGTCTTAGTTATTAATCTCATTATGATGTCATAACAGATGTTGGCACTCAGCTCTAGGTAGAGAGAAGAGGTGGCATTGACAATTTAAAAATGATTTTGAAATCAGTCATTTTCTAATTCTATTTAGTAGTAACAGTAGCACTGTAGTAATTGCTGCAGTAGTAGCAGTTAACATTTACTGAGTTCTAACACATAAAAAACTGTACTAAACACTACACATATATATCATTTAATCCCCAAAATAGCTAATGTTGGAGGTATAATTTTACAGATGAGGAAATGAAATGGCAAGAGGTTACAAAATGTATCCAAAGTTAGAGGACTCAAACCAAATCAGTCTGATAGCAAAGTCACTGCTTTTAACTACAATGTCAGTGATCTCAAAGTGTGGTCTCCAGACCAGCAGCATCAACATCACCTGAGAATGTGTTAGGAATGCAGATTCTCAACCCTCATCCCCATCAGCTGAATCAGCAACTCTGGAGGTGGGGACACATTTGTCACATTCTCTCTAGGTAATTCCAAAGTCCACTGACATTTGACAACCTCTGTACTATGCTAAGCTGCATGTAGAAGAAGTACCAAACACTGAGTAAACATTAGTTGTGCAATTAAGCAAATGCGATAACAGGAGAGAACTACCCAGCACAGCACAGAGCTCACAGTGAGCAGTAGCTTATAATAGTTTATTTCTGTTATATTAATACCCACCACATCTGTCTATTGTGAAGTTAGATTATTAAAAACTGTTCCTGAACTGCCATCTGCATTCTAAGTTGGGAGGGGAGAAGCCCAGCACCCTCTACTTAGAAAGAAATTATCCTTCCAGGCCAACCAAGATCTTGAGCAATTGTTTTTTAGCTAAAAAACTAATTCCACATTTTGTATTCATCAAAATGCCCATTGCTTTATCTGGATTTCAGGGTAGGAGAAATCCACATATTTGACAACATTCCTTTGAATGAAACTAAGAAGTAATGTTGGTAGTGGTGGCCTGAGTGATACATGTGATTGTGGCAGAGATTAATGGTGACCAAAGAAACTTAACAAGTTTTAAAATTATAAAATAGGCCTCTCAGTTCCGCTTAATCACACAGGTCCAGTGTGTGCTTGGTGTCTTTTCTGGGAGGCAGAGGAAGGCTCTCCTAATCACAACAGACCTGCCCAGAAGGGCCTCTCTATTTCTAGGAGTATGATAGCTTTTGGGGGGAAAAAAAAAGAAAATAATGGATGCTGCCGGGTGCAGTAGCTAATGCCTGTAATCCCAGCACTTTGGGAGGCTGAGGTGGGCAGATCACGAGGTCAGGAGTTCAAGATCACCATGGCCAACATGGTGAAACCCCGTCTCTACTAAAAATACAAAAATGATTTAGGTGTGGTGGTGGGCGCCTGTAATCCCAGCTACTCAGGAGGCTGAGGCAGGAGAATCGCAATTATCATGTATCAATAAAAATTTTATTAAACTATCATTCATAGCATCCATTCTTTTCTTTCTTTTTTTTTTTTTTTTGAGACAGAGTCTTGCTCTTGTTGCCCAAGCTAGAGTGCAATGGCACGATCTGGGCTCACTGCAACCTCCGCCTCCTGGGTTCAAGTGATTGATACATGATAATTGTACATATGTATGGGATACGTGTGATATGTATTAAACATGCATACAATGTGTAATGATCAAATCAGGGTAGTTGGGAGATTTGTCACTTCAAACATTTTTTTATTTTTTATGTTGGGAACATTCCAAATATTATCTTTTAGCTATTTTGAAATATACAATAAATTATTGTTAATTATAGTCACCCTACTATGCTATGGAACACTAGAACTTATTCCTTCTAATTGTATTTTTGCACCTTTAACCAACCTCTCTTTATTTCCCATCCCCAACCTTTCCCAGCCTCTAGTAACTATTATTCTACTCTCTACATCCATGAGCTCAATATTTTTAGCTACCACATATGAGTGAGAACATGCAATATTTCCACTTCTTCTACCCATTATTCTGGGCCTGGTTTATTTCACTTAACATAATATCTTCCAGTTCCATCTATGTTAATGCAAATGACAGAACTTCATTCTTTTGTGGCTGAATAGTATTCCATTGTGTATATGTATACAATATTTTTTAATCCATTCATTGATGGACACTTAGGCTGATTCGATATTGTGACTTTTGGGATTGCTGAATTGTATGGCACATCTATCTTTAGTTTTTAGAGGAAGGTCGATACTGTTTTCCACAGTGGCTGTACCAGTTTCCACTCCCCCCGGTAGTGGACTAGTGTTCTCCTTTCTCTGCATCCTAACCAGCATTTGTTGTTGTTTTTTTTGATAATAGCCTATTTTAATGGATGCTATCAATAATATAATTTAGTAGGATAGTTTTAGTGATACCTTTTTGAATTTATATTTTCATAACTTGTGAAATGTCCCTCACACCTCATCTTTTGGCCTCTTCTCTATCTCTAAGATTTTGCGAAACCTTGCACACATGCATGACTTGGAATGCCAGGCATAATGGGAAGTTGCCACACAAGAAAAGAAAGAAAAACTCGGCTAGGCGTGGTGACTCAGGCCTGTAAATCCCAGCACTTTGGGAGGCTGAGGTGGGCAGATCACGAGGTCAGGATATCGAGACCATCCTGGCTAACATGGTGAAACCCCGTCTCTACTAAAAATACAAAAAACTAGCTGGATGTGGTGGCACGTGCCTGTAGTCCCAGCTACTCGGGAGGCTGAGGCAGGAGAATCGCTTGAACTTGGGAGGCGGAGGTTGCAGTGAGCCAAGATTGCACCACTGCACTCCAGCCTGGGCAACAGAGTGAAACTCCATCTCAAAAAAAAAAGAAAACAAAAAGAAAAACTCATTTCTGTTGAACACTTTTTAACATGAAAAAAAGGTAACTTTTTTTGGTAAGTGATTCTAGTGGTGGTGTATGGAAGACAGGAGGGTGGTCAGTATCAGAAGAGATCACATTCAGCTCAAAGAGTTCAAGAGAAGATAGAGTTGGAAAACATGCTGTTCTACCTTTATGCTACACAATTTTAAACTAAAGGACCTCAAAATGGGTTATTGTTCACATTTTCCATAATTCTCTTAGTGAGACTTGCATTTGTGGTTATCAACAGTGAATCGCAGTAATTACCTTGGAGAGAGTTATTGGAAACAGGCCACACAGTAGAAGATCCAGTGACATGTGTAATGATGTAACCAGCATTAAATAAATGGACCTAGGGAACTGAAGAGACAAGCAGGTCTGTATGGTTCCAATATAAACAGGTTCCCAAGAGTCATGACATTGTGAGTCATGATGGTACCGCTAACTTTTTTTTTGCAGGGAGGCAGTATAATATATAATTGGTAAGATTAACTCTTTTAAGTGTACAACTTTATGAATTTGGACAAATGCATACAGTCATATAACTGCCACCACAATTAAGATTTTCAATGTACATCTTAAACTAATCACAGTCTAGATTCAAGGAGTATTCTACCTCTTCACTGTGTGGTGCCCCAACTGGTGTACTAGGGTTATGGCTGTCATACATTTTGCTTTTACATATGCTACACATCCACAAAACTACTGTACTTTCCCTGTACTCACTCTTTTCCCTGTTTTCACTACTACTATTTTTAAAATTTAGCTAATCAATTATCTTTTACAGCTATTAAAAGTCAGAAAAAGTCTTTTACGTTTATCTTCATTTTAACCATTTCTGGAATCTTCATTTCTTTGTGTAGATCCAACTTTCTCTCTGGTATGTAGAACTTAAGCCTGAAAAACTTCCTCTAATATTTCTTATAGTCCGCTTCTGGGTAATGAATTCTCTGCTTTTGTGTGAAAAGTCTTAATTTCTCCTTCATTTTTGAAAGATATTCACACTGCGTATAGAATTGCGGAGAGTTATTATTTTTCCCTTCTCTCAGCAGTTTAAACATGCCAATTTGTCTCCAGACTTGCATGGTTTCTGAAGCCTGCCATAATTCATTTTTTTCATTTTTTTATTATTCTACTTTAAGTTCTAGGGTACACGTGCACAACATGCAGGTTTGTTACATATGTATACATCTGCCATGTTGGTGTGCTGCACCCATTAACTTGTCATTTACATTAGGTATATCTCCTAATGCTATCCCTCCCCCAACCCCCCACCCCATGGCAGGCACCGGTGTGTGATGTTCCCCATCCTGTGTCCAACTGTTCTCATTGTTCAATTCCCACCTATGAGTGACAACATGCAGTGTTTGGTTTTCTGTCCTTGTGACAGTTTGCTCAGAATGATGGTTTCCAGCTTCATCCATGTCCCTATAAAGGACATGAACTCATCCTTTTTTATGGCTGCATAGTATTCCATGGTGTATATGTGCCACATTTTCTTAATCCAGTCTATCATTGTTGGACATTTGGGTTGGTTCCAAGTCTTTGCTATTGTGAATAGTGCCACAATAAACATACGTGTGCATGTGTCTTTATAGCAGCAGGATTTATAATCCTTTGGGTATATACCTAGTAATGAGATGGCTGGGTCAAATGGTATTTCTAGTTCTAGATCCTTGAGGAATCAACACACTGTCTTCCACAATGGTTGAACTAGTTTACAGTCCCACCAACAGTATAAAAGGGTTCCTATTTCTCCACATCCTCTCCAGCACCTGTTGTTTCCTGACCTTTTAATGATCGCCATTCTAACTGGTGTGAGATGGAATCTCATTGTGGTTTTGATTTGCATTTCTCTGATGGCCAGAGTGAACGGGCAACCTACAGAATGGGAGAAAATTTTTGCAATCTACCCATCTGACAAAGTGCTAATATCCAGAATCTACAAAGAACTTAAACAAATTAACAAGAAAAAATCAAACAACCCCATCAAAAAGTGGGTGAAGGATATGAACAGACACTTCTCAAAAGAAAACATTTATGCAGCCAACAGACACATGAAAAAAGGTACCGCTATCTTTTTATCATGGTGGGAAATGTGAAATTATCCAGGAATGGCATCTGTGACAATAAAGAAGATGAAAAGATGATTCCTAGACCAAAATAGGAAGAGATGATGTCTGGATATTTGCCCTGATTTGACAATAAATAAATATGTAAGCATCTCTTCTACTCCTTTCTACCCATTATTCTGAATTTTTATTGATAAATCACTATACTTTCCAGAGCCCACACAATTTGTAAAGCATTTTCAATAAAACTGTTTAGTTAGGCAAGGCTTCTTAAAATGTATACATATATTTTCCTTGCTTTGCAGATGGGTGCCTCCCAGAGCCACCTGCACCCGTCATGGTCAATCCCACTGTGTTCTTTGATGCCATCATCAACTTGGGCTGTGTCTTCTTTGAGCTGTTTGCAGACAAAGTTCCACAGACAGCAGAAAATTTTGTGCTTGAGAGCTGGCGAGAGAGGATTTTGTTATATGGGTTCTTACTTTTACAGAATTATTCCAGGCCTTACGTGCTAGGGTGGTGACTTCATGCCGTTATGGCATTGGTGACAAGCTTATCTACAGAGAGAAATTTGATGATGAGAATCTCATCCTGAAGCATACAGGTCCTGGCGTGATGTTCATGGTAAATGCAGGACTCAGCACAAACAATTCCCAGTTTTTAAACTGCACAGCCAAGACTGAGTGGTTACATAGCAAGCCTGTTATCTTTGGGAAGATAAAAGAGGGCATGAATATTGTGGAAACCATGGAGCACTTTGGATCCAGGAATGGCAAGACCAGCAAGAATATCACCATTGCCAATTGTGGAAAATGCTAGTAAATTTGACTTGTTTTATCTTAACCACTAGACCATTTTTTCTGTAGCTCAGGAAAGCACCCTTCCACCCCATTTACTCGCAATATCCTATAATCTTTGTGCTCTCACTGCAGTTCTTTGGGTTCTATATTTTTCCTATTCCCCTTCACATCTAGCTGGATTGCACAGTTAAGTTTATTAATTATGAAATAAAAATTAAATAACAATAAACAATTTTCCAGGGGCCCTATATATCCCACATAGTAGCAGCTCTGCTTGGCTGTGACCCTATGTTTGAGAGTTAACAAGTATTAATTGATGCACTACATACGGTAGTATCATGTTCTGTCAAATGCTGTTATTCCAGCCCCAAAAAACTGTATAAGGCAAACCTTGCCTTAAGAGCCATGGTCTTGCTGGTAATACAGAACTTACCCATATGAAACATATCAGGAGATACATAAAATTAGATATTATATGGTGCCTAATCGATTAGATGTATCTTTAAACATGGTAGACATGGTTAATGCTCAGGATTGAGGGAGGGTCAAGCTCAGTCTGGGCTGGTGTCTCAAGGAAAGCTTAGTGGCACTTGATGTAGCCCTGAGGCACACGCTGAACTTGGACAGGCTCAGAAGTGTGCAGAAAGCTGGCAGGGTGTAGGGGGCAACAGTAGGAATATCTTAGGGAGGAAGCCTCTCTATTGAGAGTCAGACTTGGGGGCATTCTGAACTAAAGAAGGTGCAGCCTCTGCTGTCTCTTGGAACTAGGCTCTTGAGCTATTAACAGCAGAAAAACCACCCTGCGGGGAGAAGTGGCAAGCTATCAGGACACCCTTCACTACCCTGTGAATAGGAGACACTGACGGAATGCATTTTGGGGCGGAAATCTCTCACTGGAAATAATCTTGGTGATTTCTTTAACGTCAGTATCTCGACTCAGACTTAGCCCAACAACTACATTCTTGCCACACTCTCTCCATCTTCTTCAGGTCGTCTTTCTGTTGTGCTGTCTTAGGAACAATTTCTGTTCTTGCCTGTTTGCCATCTAAGCCCCCACCTCATTCTCTAAGCATGAATACCAATTTTCACCTTGCACTTTTGCCAAACCTCAGCTCCATGTTGACTTGAAGCCAGAAGAACTGTGACTGAGGCTGAATTTGCCACTTATTTTCTCTATAACCTTGGGCAGGGCACTGTGTGCCTCAGAACTTCTATTTCTCTGTTTGTAAATGAAGATAATGATGCCTTGCGACTTACTTCATGGGGGTATTTTGAGGAGAAAATAAAGTACTTTAGTTTAAAATAATAATACCTAATAATAATAATAATATCTAATACTTAAATAGAACTTATTCTATGTCAGGCAATCTTCTAAGTGCTTTAGATATATTAATTATTTTAATTCTCACCATAACCCTGTGAAGAAGAAATTATTATCACCATTTACAATGAGAAAGTTTAGGCATAGAGAAATTAAGTAAAAATAACACAATTGTTAAGTGTAAGAGCTGAGATTTAAACCTTGGCAGTCCGGTTCCAGAATCTGTTCCCTCAACAACCACATTATATTGTTTATCTAATAATAAGAAGAACTAACACTTGTGTAAGGCTTACTACATGCCAGATACTATTCCAATGGTCCAATTAACTTACTTAACTGTCACAATAGTCCTTTGAGGTATCTATGAGGAAGATGCTGTTATTACCTGTATTAAAATGCTCTGTGAAGACTTCTACATGTAGGAAGGCAGAATAGATGTACTTTCCTTATTCCTCCTACTAAGTACAAAAGAAAACCCTGTCCAGCATACATAAATCAAACACAGGGAAACTCTAAAAGGTGAGATAAGAAGGTAGACTGACTAGGGACCTCAGAATCGAAGAAACAATATGTTGGTAAGCTCCCTGGTTTTTTGTTTTCCCCTCATACAACTCAGACTTGGAGCTGAAGAAGGCAGCAACCTGAAAATGCCAATGGGTGTAAACAAACAAACAAAGAAACAAACAAAAAAGCCCCAACAAAAACTTGCTCTCTCTAGTCAAAAGAAAGGACCAGGCTGGGCCGGATAGCTCAACACCTATAATCCGAGCACTTTGGAGGGCCATGGCAGGAGGATTGCTTGAGGCCAGGGATTCAAGACTAGCCTGGACAACACAGCAAGACCCTGTCTAGAGAGAGAGAGAGAGAGAGAGAGAGAAAGGACCAGGAAAGGAACACCCTAGCAAGACAAAAGACCTTTGAGATAATAGCTGCTCTACACTAGACAAACACCACAGAAAAATCTCTGGTCCCATTCCCACCTATGCCAGCAAAGGCTGAATGAGGAGCCTAGACTTCCACCTTTGCGCAGCTTTAAAAAGGAGCCCAAACCTCCTTATCAGCGTGGTATCAGAAAAGGCTGAGTAGAGAGCCTAGACTTTTATTGCATGGAGGTAATGAAGCCTCTCTCACGTAGTGTTGGGGAGATCAGCTGGGGAGCTGGATTCCCATCCTCATCTAATAGTAATAAGGCACCCTTCTCCATCCCCACTGGGATGGAGTCAGAGGAGGCCTAGTGTGGAGAGTCAGGAGTTTCACCACCACCCAATCATAATGAGGTCCTTCTACATCTCCACCATAGTAACAACGGGAGTATATAAGGAGCTGCGGGTACATAAGGAGCAGCACTCTGGTAAGGGTACATAGTGAGGCACCCCTATGCTACCAGCCAGGGAGATCTCAATGGAGGCCTAATGAGGAAACAGAATTCTCACCTACACCCAATGGCAAAGAGGATACACTTATTTCTTTACCCCTCATACAACTCAGACTTGGAACTGAAGAAGGTAGCAACCTGAAAATGCCAATGGGTGTAAACAAACAAACAAACAAGCAAACAAAAAAGCCCCAACAAAAACTTGCTCTCTCTAGCCAAAAGAAAGGACCTCAGCAGCCACCAAAGTTATTTGGCAAATCTGGATAACCTCACTTGGCAGTAATGAGGTAGTCCCCTTTCCTTCCCCTGCCAGAATAGTGTCAGAGGAAGCCAAAAAAAATGAAGGTTAAATAAGCTCCAGAGTCTTATAGTACCCCCAAATGTCCAGATTTCAATAAAAAAACACTTATCAAGAACAAGGAAGATCTCAAAATAAATTTTTAAAAAGACAATCAATAGACACCAGCAGAGAGATGACAAGGATACTGGAATTATCTGACAAAGATTTTAAAGTACTCATAAAAATGCATCAGCAAACAATTATGAACACACTTGAAACAAATGAAAAGACAGCATCAGTAAAAAATAAATAAATAAATAAATAAAAAATAAAGAACATTTCAGGAGAGAAAGAAAAGACATAAAAAGGAATCAAATGAAAATTTTAGAACTGAGAAATACAGTAACCAAAACTTTAAAACTCTCTGGTTGGGCCCAATGACAGAATAGATGAAGCAGGGAAAATATTAAGTAAACTGAAGTTAAAAAAATAGAAATTATCCAATCCTAAAAAGAAAGAGAAAATAAACAAATAAACACAGTCTCAGGGACCTGTGAAACTATAACAAAAGATCTCATATTCGTGTGATGAGAAAAGACCCTGAAGGAGAGGAGAGGAGAAAGAAGGCAAGGCTGAAAGCGTACTCGAAGAAATATTGGCAAAAAGTTCTACAAATTTGACAAAAGATATAAACCTATAGATTCAGTAAGTTAAACAAATTCCAAAAAGGTTAACCTAAAGAAATCCACAACAAGACATACACAAAGTCAAACTTCTGAAGACTAAAAACAACGACAACAAAATACCTTGGAAACAGCAAAAGAGAAATGACATCTTACCTATTAAGTGGAAAATTCAAATGACAGGTGATTTTTCTTCTGAAACCATGGAGGCCAGAAGGAAGTGGCATATTCTTCAGCTACTGAAAGAAAACAACTATTCTCAAGTCCTATAACCAGCAAAAACATCCCTCAGAAATGAAGAAGAAATCAATATATTCTCAGATGAAAAAAGACAAAAAGAATTTGTTGCCAGAAGACCTAAAAAAATACCTGATGTTCCTGAAGCAGAAAGCAAATAATAAAAGAAGAAATCTTGGAATATCAGGAAGAAGGAAAGAACATGGAAAGCAAAAATGTGGGTAAACACAGTAAACTTCCCTTCTCCTCTTGAATTTTCTAACTTATATTTGATGCTGGAAACAAAAATTAAATATTGGCCAGGTGCAGTGGCTCAAACCTGTAATCCCAGCACTTTAGGAGGCCAAGGTGGGTGGATCATTTGAGGTCAGGAGTTTGAGACCAGCTTGGCCAACATGGTGAGACCCCATCTCTACTAAAAACACAAAAATTAGCCAGGCATGCTGGTGCATGCCTGTAATCCCTGCTACTCGTGAGGCTGAGGTTGGAGAATCACTTAAACCCTGGAGGCAGAGGTTGCAGTGAGCTGAGATTGCACCACCGCACTCCAGCCTGGGCAACAGAATGAGATTCTGTCTCAAAAAAAAAAATTATATATTGTCTAAGTACTATAACATTACCCTAATTGTGTATAGAAAAATTACTAAGACTATTACAAGCAGGGGAGGGTAAAGGGAGGCATAATTTTTATACTTCACTCAAACTGGTAAAATGAAAACTTCAATAGACTGTGATTAGTTGTGCATATATTGTGTCACATCTAAAACACCCAAAAATAAAAAAGTTACACAAATACATACACTAAAAAATGCTATAGGTAAATATAAATTGAATTCTAAAAGAGTAACTCTCAGAAAGACAGGAAAGACAAATGAAAACAAAGATCAAACAAAAAACAAAACCAAAAAAATTACAGTAAATGGAAATGGTCTAAATATATCAATTAAAAGATATTCTTACAGTGGATTATAAAACATGACCCAACTATATGCTGTCTACAAGAAACTCACTTCAAATACAATGATAAAGGCAAGATGAAAGCAAAAGGATAGAAAAATATATTGTGTAAATATTAATTTTAAAAAGCAAGAGTAGACATATTATTAGGTACACTAGGCTTTAGAAAAAAGAAAATTACCAGAGACAGAGAGGGATATTATGTAATGATAAAAGGGTCAGTCCGCCAAAAGACATAGTAATCCTAAATGTGTATGCTCCAAACAACAGAGATTCAAAATATGTGAAGCAAAACCAATAAGACTGAAAGAAAAAATAGAGAAATCCACAATTACAGTTGGAGACTTCAACCTACCCCTCTCAACAATTGGCTTAACAACCAGAAAGAAGATCGGGAAGAATATAGGACTCAACAACACCATCAACCAACAAGATCAAATAGACATTTAGAGAACACTATACCAAACAGCAGCAGTACACAGGTTCTCTTCAATGGCCTCTGTATTAGTCCGTTTTCACACTGCTGATAAAGACATACCCAAGACTGGGCGATTTATAAAGAAAAAGAAATTTAATGGATTTACAGTTCCACGTGGCTGTGGAGGCCTCACAATCATGGCAGAAGGCAAAAGGCACTTCTTTTTCTTTTTCTTTTTTTTTTTTTCAGATGGAGTCTCACTGTGTCACCCAGGCTGGAGTGCAGTGGCATGATCTTGGCTCACTGCAACCTCTGCCTCCCAGGTTCAAGCAATTCTTCTACGTTAGCCTCCCAAGTAGCTGGGATTACAGGCACCGGCCACCATACCCAGTTAATTTTTGTATTTTTAGTAGAGACGAGGTTTCACCATATTGGCCAGGCTGGTCTTGAACTCCTGACCTCAGGGGATCCACCTGCCTTGGCCTCCCAAAGTGTTGGTGGCAGCAAGAAAGAATAACAGCAGCCGGGTGCGGTGGCTCATGCCTGTAATCCCAGCACTTTATAATCCCAGCACTTTTTTTTTTTCTCAAAAAAAAAAAAAAAAGAAAGAAAGAAATAACAGAACTTGTGCAGGGAAACTCCCCTTTATAAAACCATCAGATCTCATGAGATTTAATTCACTATCAGGAGCACAGCACAGGAAAGACCCACCCCCATGATTCAATTACCTCTCACTGGGTCCCTCACATGACACACGGGAATTGTGGGAGCTATGATTCAAGATGATAATTGGGTGGGGACACAGCCAAACCATATCAGCCACTAAACATATATTAAGAAAAATGATATCGTGAGAAAACAATCTTTAACAAATTATAAAAATTGAAAACTTTTTTTCAATTTCAATTCAACATTTTCAGTTTCAAGGTGGGAGGAGTGCTTGAGCCCAAGAGTTCAAGACCTGAGTGACATAGCAAGATCCTGTCTGTATTTTTTTTAAAAAACAAACAACAGGAAAATCTCCAAACACTTGAAAACTAAATACACTTACAAATAACATGTGGGCCAGAGATAAAATATATTAAAATTTAAAAATACATTAAACTAGGCTGGGCGCAGTGACTCACGCCTGTAATCCCAGCACTCTGGGAGGCTGAGGCGGGTGGATCACGAAGTCAGGAGATCGAGACCATCCTGGCTAACATGGTGAAACCCCGTCTCTACTAAAAATACAAAAATTAGCTGGGTGTGGTGGCAGGCGTCTGTAGTCCCAGCTACTCGGGAGGCTGAGGCAGGAGAATGGCGTGAACCCGGAAGGCGGAGCTTGCAGTGAGCTGAGATCATGCCACTGCACTCCAGCCTGGGCAACAGAGCAAGACTCTGTCTCAAAAAAAAAAAAAAATTACACTAAATAAAAATGAGCCTGCAACATATCAAAATCTGTGTGACACAAGTAAAGTAGTGCTGAGGGAGAAATTTAAGGACTAAATGCTTAAGTTAGAAAAGAAGTTAAGTCTCCACTCAATAATCTAAGTTTCTACCTCAAGAACCTAAAAAAAGAAATACAAAATAAACCCAAAGCAAACATAAAGAAGAAAATAAACATAATGTGTCTGGAATTGGTGGGTTCTTGGTCTCACTGACTTCAAGAATGAAGCCACAGACCCTCCTGGTGAGTGTTACAGCTCTTAAGGTGGTGCGTCTGGAGTTTGTTCCTTCTGCTGTTCAGATGTGTTCAGAGTTTCTTCCTTCTGATGGGTTCGTGGTCTTGCTGGCTCAGGAGTGAAGCTGCAGACCTTCGCGGGAGTGTTACAGCTCTTAAGGCAGCGCGTCTGGAGTTGTTCATTCCTCCCGGTGGGCTCCTGGTCTTGCTGGCTCAGGAGTGAGGCTGCAGACTTTCGTGGTGAGTGTTACAGCTCATAAAAGCAGTGTGGACCCAAAGAGTGAGCAGTAGCAAGATTTATTGCAAAGAGTGAAAGAACAAAGCTTTCACAGTGTGGAAGGTGACCCAAGCGGGTTGCCACCGCTGGCTCTGGCAGCCTGCTTTTATTCTCTTATCTGGCCCCACCCACATCCTGCTGATTGGTAGAGCCGAGTGGTCTGTTTTGACAGGGCGCCGATTGGTGCGTTTACAATCCCTGAGCTAGACAAAAAGGTTCTCCACCTCCCCACCAGATTAGCTAGATACAGAGTGTGGACACAAAGGTTCTCCAAGGCCCCACCAGAGTAGCTAGATACAGTGTCAACTGGTGCATTCACAAACCCTGAGCTAGACACAGGGTGCTGATTGATGTGTTTACAAACTTTGAGCTAGATAGAGTGCCAATTGGTATATTTACAATCCCTGAGCTAGACATAAAGGTTCTCCAAGGCCCCACCAGAGTAGCTAGATACAGAGTGTCCATTGGTGCATTCACAAACCCTGAGCTAGATACCAAGTACTGATTGGGGTATTTACAATCCCTGGGCTAGACATAAAGGTTCTCCACGTCCCCACCAGACTCAGGTGCCCAGCTGGCTTCACCCAGTGGATCCCGCACCGGGACTGGAGGTGGAGCTGCCTGCCAGTCCCGTGCAGTGTGTCCACACTCCTCAGCCCTTGGGTGGTCGATGGGACTGGGTGCCATGGAGCAGGGGGCAGCGCTCATCGGGGAGGCTCGGGCCTCACGGGAGCCCATGGAGGAGGTGGGAGGCTCAGGCATGGCAGCCTGCAGGTCCCAAGCCCTGCCCCGTGGGCAGCTAAGGCCCAGTGAGAAATTGAGCACAGCGCCGGTGGGCTGGCACTGCTGGGGGACCCAGTACACCCTCCGCAGCCGCTGGCCCAGGTGCTAAGCCCCTCATTGCCCGGGGCCGGCAGGGCCGGCCAGCTGCTCGGAGTGCAGGGCCTGCCAAGCCCATGCCCACCCGGAACTCCAGCTGGCCCGCAAGGGCGGCGCGCAGCCCCGGTTCCCACTGGCGTCTCTCCCTCCACACCTCCCTGCAAGCTGAGGGAGCAGGCTCCGGCCTTGGCCAGCCCAGAAAGGGGCTCCCACAGTGCAGCAGTGGGCTGAAGGGCTCCTCAAGTGCTGCCAAAGTGGTAGCCCGGGCAGAGGAGGCGCAGAGAGCGAGCGAGGGCTGTGAGGACTACCAGCACGCTGTCACCTCTCAATAAGGAAGATGAGAGTAGAAATCAATGAAATTAAACACAGAAAAACAAAAATGTTAACAAAACAAAAACCTGGTTATTTCAAAAGATTAATAAAATTGACAAACCTGTAGCAAGATTTACAAAGAAAACAAGGAAAGAAAACACAAATTACTAATATCAGGAATGAAACAGGCGATACCACTAAAAATCCTGCAAACATCAAAAAATAATAAGTGAACACTACAAACAATTATATACACATTAATCTGACAACTTAGATGGTATGAACTAATTCTCCAAATAACACAAACTACCACAACTCATGCAATATGAAATAGATAATTCAAAAAACCCCATGACTCCTAAGGAAATTGAATTAGTAATTTTACAACTTTCAGAAAAGAAAGCTCCAGACCCGATGGTTTCATTGGAGAATTATACCAAATCTTTAAAGAAGAGCAAACGCCAATTGTATACAATCTATTGCAGAAATAGAAGAGAAAAGGGTACTTCTCTATTCATTTTATGAAGCTAATATTGCTCTGATACCAAATCCAGAATAGGACAGTCCAAAAAAGAAAAACACAGACCAATATCCCTCTTTAATATACATGTAGAAGTCCTTAACAAAATATTAACAAATAGAATTCAACAATATAGAAAAAGAATTCTACATTATGTCCAAGTGGAGTTTATTCCAAAGATGCAAGGAGAATTCAACATTTTTTAACATTTCACAGATTTATTCATTTATTTTTATAAATTGTGTGAATTAATTTTTTTTACATGAATAAGTTTTTTAGTGGTGATTTCTGAGTTTCTGGTGCACCCATCACCAGAGCAGTGTACACTGTACCCAGTGTGTAGTCTTTTATCTCTCACCCCCGTCCCACCCTTTCCCCTGAGTCCCCAAAGTCCATTGTATCATTCTTATGCCTTTGCATCCTCATAGTTTAGCTCCCACTTATAAGTGAGAACATACAATGTTTGGTTTTCCATTCTTTTTTTTTTTTGAGATGGAGTCTCACTCTGTCGCCCAGGCTGGAGGGCAGTGGCTCCATCTCGGCTCACTGCAAGCTCCGCCTCCCGGGTTCACGCCATTCTCCTGCCTCAGCCTCCCAAGTAGCTGGGACTACAGGTGCCCGCCACCACGCCAGGCTAATTTGTTGTATTTTTAGTAGAGACGGGGTTTCACCGTGTTAGCCAGGATGGTCTTGATCTCCTGACCTTGTGATCCGCCCGCCTCGGCCTCCCAAAGTGCTGGGATTACAGGTGTAAGCCACTGGACCCGGCCTGGTTTTCCATTCTTGAGTTACTTCACTTAGAATAATGGTCTCCAGTTCCATCCAGGTTGCTGCAAATGCCATTATTTCATTCGTATTTATGCCTGAGTAGTGCAAAGTCAACATCTGAAAGTCAATCAGTGTAATCCATCATATTAACAAGCTAACAAAGAAAAAATTATCTGCTCGTATCAACTGATGCAGAAAAAAAATTTGACAAAATTCAACGCCCATTTATTGTAAAAACAAATACCGAAAGCGCTTAGAAAACCAGGAGTGGTGGAGACTTCCTCAACTTAATAAAGAGCATCCACAAAACCCCTGCAGCTAACATCATACTTAATAATCAAAGTTTGAATGCATTCCTTCTAAGATTGGGAACAAGGCAAATATGTCCACTCTCACCATTCTTATTCGGCATAGTGCTGGAAGTTCTAGACTGTGCAATGAGGTAAGAAAAGAAGATAAAAACACGCAAATTGGAACAGAATAAATAAAATTGTTTATATTTGAAGACAACATAATTATTTACATAGAAAATCCCAAGGAATATATAAAAACATTCATAGAACTAATAAATGAGTTCAGTGACATCTCAGGATACAAGATAAACATACAAATAGTAACCATTGTATTTCTATGCACTACCAAAGAACACATGTACACCAAAATTTAAAATAAAATAACATTGGTTGGGCACAGTGGCTCATGCCTCTAATCCCAGCACTTTGGGAGACCAAGGTGGGCAGATCACCATGTCAGGAGATCAAGACTGTCTGGCCAACATGGTGAAACCCCATCTCTACTAAAAATACAAAAATTAGTTGGGCGTGGTGGCATGTGCCTGTAGTCCCAGCTACTCGGGAGGCTGAGGCAGGAGAATTGCTTGAATTCAGAAGGGGAAGGCTGCAGTGAGCCAAGATCACACCACCGCACTCCAGCCTGGGTAACAGAGTGAGACTCTGTCTCAAAAAACACAAAACAAACAAACAAACAAAACATTTATAGTAGTTCAGAAAAAAATAAAATACCTAGGCGTAAACCTAGTAACTCATGTATAGGAAACTTGCAAATGGAAAGTTATGTAATAGTGCTGAAAGAAATCAAAGATCTGTATAAATAGAAAGATGTACCATGCTCCTGGAAAACTCAATGTAGTAAAGACGTCAGTTTTCTCCAAATTTATGTATAGGTTTAATCTGATTTCTATCAAAATCTCAGGACAATTTTTTACAGATATAGAGAAGATAAGTCTAAAATTTATATAAAAAGGCAAAGGAACCATGATAGTTCAAATATTTTGAAAAAATAGAATGAAGTGGGAATAATCAGTCTTCCTGTTTTCAAGAATTATTATGTAGCTACATTAATCAAGACTGTGTGGCATTGATGGAAGGATAGACACATAGATCATGAAAAAGGAATAGACCCACACAAATATGCCCAACTGATTTTCAACAAAGTGCGAAAGCAATTCAATGGAGGAAATACAGCCTTTTTAACAGATGGTGCTGGAGTAATTAGATAATCCAAAGGCAAAAACATAAACCTTGACCTAACTGTCACATCTTAATAAAAAGGTAATTCAAAATGGATCACTTGCCTTAAATGTAAAACCTGAAACTGTAAAAAATTTTGAAAACAAAAACATATCAAATATTCGGGATCTTGGACTAGGCAAAAGTTCATAGACTTGACACAAAAACATAATCAATACAAGGGAAAACTGATAAATTAGAATTCATCACAATTAAAAACTTTCCGGTCGGGCGTGGTGGCTCACACCTGTAATCCCAGCACCTTGGGAGGCTGAGGCGGGCAGATCACAAGGTCAGGAGTTTGAGACTAGCCTGACCAACATGGTGAAACGCTGTCTCTACTAAAAATACAAAAATTAGGCGGGTGTGGTGGTGCGTGCCTGTAATCCCAACTACTCAGGAGGCTAGGCAGGAGAATCGCTTGAACCCCGGAGGCAGAGGATGCAGTGAGCCGAGATAGTACCACTGCACTCCAGCCTGGGTGACAGAGTGAGACTCCGTCTCAAAAAAAAAAAAAAAAAAAAAACAACTTTCTATGCAAAAGATCCAGTTAAAAAGTTGATAAGACAGGCGACTGGAGAAAACCTTTGCAAAACCACACAGTCCTAATATTAGCATTAATGTCTACACTATTAAGAAATCTTACAACCCTACATTAAAAAAACAAACAATCCAATTAGAAAGCAGGCAAAAGACATGAAGAGGCATTTCATTGAAGAGGATACACACATGGCAAATAAGCAAATGAAATGATGTTCAACATCATTAGCCACCAAGGAAATGCAAATTAAAACCGTAATGAGATACCACTATGTACCTGTTAGAACGGCTAAAATTAAAAAATCATGATAGCAGCAATTGCTGGAGAGGATGAAGAGAAACTAGATTATTCATACTTCGCTGTTTGGAATGTAAAATGGTAGAGTCCAGAAAACATTTTGGCAGCTTCTTAAAAAACTAGACATGCAACTACTATATGACTCAGAAATTACACTGTCAGGCATTTTTTCCAGAGTAATGAAAACTTGTGTTCACACAAAGACCTGTGCATTAATGTTTATAGCAATTTTATTCACAATGGCCCCAAGCTAGAAGCAATCTATCAGATGGCCTTCAACTGTACATGTTTAAACAAACTGTAGGACATTCATACCAAGAAATACTGCTCAGCAACAAAAAAGAACAAACTATTGACACATGCAACAACCTAGATGAATCTCAGAGAATTATGCTGAGTGATTAAAGCCAATCTCAAAATTACATATTGTATGATTCCATTTGCATAACATTCTTAAAATAACAAAATTATAGAATAAGGAGCAGATTAGTAGCTGCCAGGGGTTAAGGAGGGGATGTAGGTGAGAGGGAAGAGGATGTGATTATAAAAGAGCAACATAAAAGATCTCCATGGAAAGGCAGGACTGGTGGTTCATGCCTGTGGTCCTAGCTACTGAGGAGGCTGAGGTGAGAGGATCACTTGAACCTGGGAGGTTGAGGTTGCAGTGAGTCATCATTGTGCCTCTGCACTCCAGCCTGGGCAACAGAGGGAGACCCTGTCTCAGAAAAACCTTAATTAAAAAATTCTCTGTAATATATAAATAATTCACAATAAAGTGCATTATTTAAATATTATAGTGTACACCATGGACTACTATGCAGCCATAAAAAGGAATGAGATCATGTCCTTTGCAGGCACATGGTTGGAGTTGGAAATCATTATCTTCAGCGTACTAACACAGGAAGAGTAAACCAAACACCATGTGTTCTCACTTACAAGCGGGAGTTGAATGATGAGAACACATGGAAGGGAACGACACATTCTGGGGCCTCTCAGAGCAGGGTGTGGTTGGGGGAGCATCAGGAAAAATAGCTAATGGATGTTGGGCTTAATACCCAGGTGATGGGATGATCTGTGCAGCAAACCACCATGGCACACGTTTACGTATGTAACAAACCTGCACATCCTGCACGTGTACCCCTGAACTTAAAATACAAGTTGAAGAAAAAAAATATTATGGTGATATGCTTTGTGCCAGGCCATACTCCTGGGCTCAATCCTTAACATTTTAATACTCCTCACCATCAGCTGGGGATGCAGCCTGGACTATAACTGTTACAATGAGAAGGAGCAAAATCTGAGCAATTCTGGGAAGCCAAATCACCCAGGATTTGGGGAGTAATGGAAGTGAGGGGAGTGGAAAACAGAAGTGCTGACTCTCTAGCTTCAAGTTAGCATGTCTAGAATAATAGAGATCCATTCAACAGCCTTGATGTAGTTGGGAGGTCTTTTTTAGGAAGGAGAATAAGAAGAAATTAGGTCCCCATGTGCTCATTTTTTCTTATTTTTTTCCTCCTTTGACAACTTTCTGAAATAATGCATCCAGTGTGCCCTGAACATAATGGTAAGAGTTTCTTTAAACCCATTAGCCAATTCTTTTAGCAACTTAGGATGTATGTTATAGAGGTGCCATTTTAAAGATATTTCAATGTTTCCAATATATTTGCTTTTTAAAATATCAATAACTTATTTCACACAATTTCCCTTGCTTATTTTCCTGATATTTTTAAAGCCAAGGGCAGATTTTAACCACAATGTTGTACCTCTGAGGTTTCCAATCATAGCATCATGCTGTTCACCTGTTTCTTTTGGGGGGGCTGTTATCTCTTCTCATGTAGATGAATTAGGAAGAACTCTTCTTTTAAGAATTTTGGCCATTATTAACAATCTCCCTTTTTCCTTTATTTTTTAAAATTAATTAATTAGGTTTTTTGTTTTGTTTTGTTTTGTTTTTTTTGAGATGGAGTCTCTCTCTGTCACCCAGGCTGGAGTGCAGTGGCATGATCTTGGTTCACTGCAACCTCCACTTTCTGAGTTCAAGCGATTCTCCTGCCTCAGCCTCTTGAGTAACTGGGATTATAGGTGTGTGCCATCACACCCGGCTAATTTTTGTATTTTTAGTAGAGACAGGGTTTTGTCATGTTGGCCAGGCTGGTCTCAAACTCCTGATCTCAGGTGACATACCCACCTTGGCTTCCCGAAGTCCTGGGATTACAGGCGTGAGCGACCATGCCTGGTCTATTTTTTATTTTGAAATGCTCTCACTCCGTTCCCCAGGCTGGAGTGCAGTGGTGTGATCATGACTTACTGCACCTTGACTTCCTGGACTCAAGCAATCCTCCCACCTTGACCTTCCAAGTAACTGGAACTACAGGCAAGGGCCACCGCACCCAGCTAATTTTTTAAATTATTTTTTAGAGATGGAGTCCTGCTATGTTGCCCGGCTGGTCTTGAATTCCTGGCCTCAAGCAATCCTCTTGCTTTGGCCTCCCAAAAGGCTGGGATTACAGACATGAGCCACCACACCTGGGCAGCTTCTGGTTTTATATCTTTCTTCCACATTTCTGTCAAACTATAATCTTGCTTTGCCTCTCCTTTATTTTTTATTTCAACAATGAGAGATTTTGCTGATTCCTTCTATTTCCACACTGATAAAGTATTAGTATTTATTATTATTTTTACTTCTTGCCCTTGAGAATAACATGCATACATACGTGTGTGGTGAATATATCCATATAATATATAATATATATTATATGTACATCTTATATATGCATTTTATATATACAAAGTGCACTATGTAAAATATATATAATATATACATTTTCTTTTTTCTCTTTTTCTAAATCTCCTTAGAACTAGATGTTTCATAATAAGTATCTTATACAAAACAAATCTCAAAATCATTTTTTCACTAAAATGAAGGATGCCAGAGTGATTATATAGAGCTTTCATTCCTATTCTCAAGTGCTTAGAGAGAGGCCTCTTCTGAACAGCAATGAAATTCAGAAATATTTGGGATTAAGATGAGGTTTCTGCACAGTCCTGTAGCTGGACCACAGACTCTGCTGTGTACTGAGAGTCTTGTATCTTAATTGTCTGCCCAACCAGTACCTGTCATTAGCACTGATGTGTGTTGGGGCAGTGCCTGTTACAGCTGAAGTGCTCTTGTCCTTTTTCCTAATGAGGCAACCTCAGCATGAAATAGTCTTGCATCACCATCTCTCAAGCTGTAGGAACTCTGACGTATTCATGAGATCTGACTTTGTTTCCACAGAGCTGACCACTGATACAGAGACCAAAATCCCACTCAAATCAATGTAAGTATAGAGCTTATTTTATTTTTAATTACAGAGACAGGGTCTCGCTGTCGCCCAGGCTGGAGTGCAGTGGCGCACTCACAGTTCACTGTAGCCTCAAAATCCTGAGCTTGAGTGATCCCCCCTCTCCGGCTTCCCAAGTAGCCGAGACCACAGGCACACACCACCATACCTGGCTAATGTTTTTTATTTTTGGTACAGACAGAGTCTCGCTGTGTTGGCCAGGCTGGTCTTGAACTCCTGGGCTCAAGTAATCCTCCTGCCTCAGCCTCCTAAAGCACTGGGATTACAGGCATGAGCCACCATACCCAGCCTAAAGAGCTTATTTTAGAATCCAGAAAGCTTCTGGAATCCAAGGTAAGCAGGGCCCCTATGACAGGAACTGGAAACCAGAAAGGTTGCAGCTAAGGTGCTCTCCAGGGTGTCCTCTCTCCTTTGCTTTTTCTGTCCCTTTCTCTCTAGAAACACAAGGCCCTCATATGCATTTTCTCTTGTGCATTCTTTCTCTCTCTCCCTATCTCATTCTCATTCTCTTTCTCTGTAGGCCTATAGTTCAAAATGTCCGCCAGATCACTTGAGGTCAGGAGTTCAAGACCAGCCTGGACAACATGGTGAAACCCTGTTTCTATTAAAAATACAAAAATTGGCGGGGTGTGGTGGTGTGTGCATGTAATCCCAGCTGCTCGGGAGGCTGAGGCAGGAGAATCACTTGAACCCGGAAGGCGGAGGTTGCAGTGAGCCGTGAACCCAGAAAGCAGAGGATGCACTGCACTCCAGCCTGGGCAACAGAGCAAGAATCCGCCTAAAAAAAAAAAAAGTCCGCCAGCCACATTTCATCATTGCCTTTCTGAACATTTTTCTTCATTTCTTGGAGTTTCAATTCCAAATCCCTGATACCCAAAGAAATTTAGGCCTGAGACTCACATTTCTGGGAAACCTATAGGTAGGCCCCTTCCCTGGGTCTCATGAATGATCCGCTGGGATCTAGGGCTCCTTACTTACCTACAACGGGTGAGGGGGGGGGGGCGGTAAGATAAGATTCTCTGTAAAAAGATGGGTTGATTATTTAAAATATATGTATACTCTCTAAGGATATTTGTTTGTTTATCACATCCTAGTAATACTTTTCAATAAAGCTCAACATTTACTGTGGAGGGAGAAGTTGCTTCCTCACAATTCGGCCTGAGTCAGATGGCGACCCAATACTCCCCCATGCAGCCAAGTCTGTGGGAGCTGCTATGTAACTGCGAGGATCACAGTATTTGGGGAGTTAAGGTACTGGAAAGAGGAATGGGTTGATGGTTGAGAATTCGATCCTTACATCTGAGTCCTGATAAGATCCTAACCCACTGTATGACCTTGGACAAAACAAATAACTTTCTGAGCTTATTTTTTTCTAATTTGTTCAATGTGGAGGCTGGTGTAAATCAGTGGGTCCCAGTTTTTTAGAGTATGAAAACTCTTCTTAATTTCAAAAAATCATGAATACCACATTATAATGGTGTCAATTTCATTGCCCACTGAAAGGAAAAATACCTATAAATATATATGGGTTTTAAGGCTCTTCTAATAACTCCAGAGTCTCTGTGAAATGCTACAGGCTAGAATCATTGATCTAGCTGACATTGAACCCCTTCTGGCGATGATAATCTGGGGCTCAAGTCAGGGGAATTGGGACTCCTTAGAAAACATTCACTTATTCAAAAGGAAAGCTAAATATCGGATCCAAGAACAGCGCTAGAAGTTTTCAAAAGAGATGAAGTAAGGCAGATTCAAGGATCTAAGAATCTGAGCTGAGAGAGAACAGAAGGAAGAAAGAACACTAACAACAGTGGAAGGCTGTGGGGCAGCGTGTCGGGAAGCAGGGTTACACAGTGCAGCTCATGCCAGCAAGAGGGTCAGATGCCATGATAACTAAGAAAAGGAAGGCAGAGTGGGAGGTGATTTTGACTCTCAGGCAGGGTGGGCCACCTCTTCTTGACCTAAATATGTTATATAGCAGCATATTAAATATAAAATACTAATATAATATAATTAATAATACACGTTATATTGAATAATACTCACATATAAAACTACCAAGACAGTGTATGTGCATGGTTCATAGTAGGCTAGTTTTTCTCTCCCCTCCTTTGTTACCTTAACATTGAAGTGTTACTTAAAGCCTTCTATTTAAAATTCTGTAAAGATTAGTACCATCTGAGTTGACATCAAGAAGATACTGGCAATGATTTAGGGTAATTTCCGTGATGTACATACAAGAGTTATGCCCACAGAAAAATTTATTTTTATGACTCATTCAAGCACTGTCCCTTTTGTGTTTTTCAATACTTTGTTTGCTTCATATCAAAAAAAGAGACTGATTCTCAAAGACATTCTGCCTTATAGCATTCTTCCTAAAGTTTTTAGGAGATCTTAACCTGACAGTTTATATTTCCCAGAGTTAAACACATATTCGAGAATTAGGTTGAGAATATAAGGTCAAATTTCGACTCAACATTCATCAAGCTGCACTAAGAAGCAAGACAGGAAAATAAGAAAAATACCTGAAAAGTTTTACAGGTTATTAATTGTGTTAGTTTATTTTGCTTTTCTATAAAGGAATACCTGAGACTGGGTAATTTATAAAGAAAAGTGGTAGGAGTTGCCACACTCTTTTTTTTTTTTTTTTTTGAAATGAAGTCTCTCTCTTGTCCCCCAGTCTGGAGTGCAATGGGGCAATCTCTGCTCACTGCAACCTCCGCCTAGGGTTCAAGCAATTCTCCTGCCTCAGCCTCCTGAGTAGCTGGGATTACAGGTGTGCACCACCACCCACACCTAATTTTTTGTATTTTAAGTAGAGACGGAGGTTTCACCATGTTGGCCAGGCTGGTCTCGAACTCCTGACCTCAGGTGATACGCCCGCCTCAGCCTTCCAAAGTGTTGGGATTACAGGTGTGAGCCACCGCACTCAGCACCACACTCTTTTAAACAACCAGATCTTGTGTGAACTCAGAGTGAGAACTCACTCATTACCATGGGGAAAGCACCAAGCCATTTATGAAGGATCCACCCCCATGACTCAAACACCTCCCACCAGGCCACACCTCCAGCATTGGGGATTACATTTCAACATGAGATTTGAGGGAACAAAACTTCGAAATTATACCACTAATTCTCAGAATCTTTTTATTATTACTATTTTGATTTCTATATTCTAGCAAACATATTCTTTGGAGAACAGAAACTCCCTCCACTCCTCCAATAAATTCAACTGTAGAAGCTTTAAGAAAAACAGAAATCTTATAAGAAAGTGTTGGTCCAAATATAAATCAAACTAAAATGTTGTAGTGTTTCTAGCAATTTATAGTGTGTAAGAAAAAATAGACCCTTCAAGTGTGTTGACAGAGAAATTATATTTCATTTTTTAACGAATCAAATAGTATTATTTGATTCTTCAGTGAATAATGTTCATATATTCATAGCCTGTGAATAATATTAACACATTCTGTTTTTAGTTTTCAGAATCAATCTATAGACAAAGTGTGTTTAAGGGACAGAATGTAAATGTTTTAAATCTAAACATTGAAAATTTATTATTATTTTTAATTTTCACTTAATAATTTTACATATTTATGGGGTACACTGTGATTTTCCATACAAGTATAAAATATGTAATAATAAAATCAGGGTAATTAGCATATCTATCACCTCAAACATTAATCATTTCTTTGTGTTGAGAACATTTAAAATCTACTCTTCTAGCTACTTGAAAATATATAGTAAATTGTTGTGATTATAGTCCCGCTATAATGGTATAGAACATTAGAACTTATTCCTTCTAGCTGTACTTTTGCATCCATTAACTAACTTCTAGCTATTCTCCACTCATTCTACCCTTTCCAGCCTCTAGTAACCACTAATCTACTCTATACTTCCATGAGATCAACTTTTTTAGCTTCTGTATATGAGTGAGAACATGTTGTATTTATGTTCCTGTTCCTGGCTTGTTTCACTTAACATAATATCCTCCAGGCTCATCCATGTTTCCTCAAATGACAGAACTTTGTTCTTTTTTTATAGCTTTGTTCTTTTTTATATTCCATTGTGTATATATACTGCATTTTCTTTTTTCTTTTTGAGACGGAGTCTCGCTCTGTCTCTAGGCTGGAGTGCAGTGGCACGATCTCGGCTCACTGCAACCTCCGCCTCTCGGGTTTGAGTGATTCTTCTGCCTCAGCCTCCCGAGTAGCTGCGACTACAGGCGTGCACCACCATGCCCAGCTAATTTTTGTATTTTTAGTAGAGATGGGGTTTCACCATGTTGGTCAGGATGGTCTTGATCTCTTGACCTCATGATCTGCCCGCCTCGGCCTCCCAAAGTGCTAGGATTACAGGCGTGAGCCATGCATTTTCTTTATTCACTCATTTGTTGCTGGGCACTGAGGTTGATTCCATATCTTGGTTATTGTGAATAATGCTGTAATAAACATGGGAGTGCCTATCTCTTTGACATACTGATTTCCTTTCCTTTGGATAAATACCCAGTAGTGGGATTGCTGGATCATATGGTAGTTCTATTTGTAGTTTTTTGAGGAACCTCTATACTGTTTTCCATAATGGCTGTCTAGAAGGCAGAAGTCAGCTCTTTTGTGGAAGTTCCTCAAATGTCAGTATCTGTAGGTCTTTATTGTGGGATGGTTCTATTTTTCTAGAAAAGGATCTTCTAATATTTTGCCTAAAGGATTTAAGCCAGGTATTGCCAGTGTTCTATAACAAGGGATAAAGATTTGGAATTGGAACTCCAGGAGATGAAGAAAAGTGGTCAGGAGGGTGATATGATGTAATGTTGGGGCTGGCGGACATTGGTTGGTGAACCATGTTCAAGCATGCAGTCAGCATAGAATCATCCAAAATTCAAGAAAACTCTCCAACAGCAAAAAGCAGGAGAAAATAAATAAATAAGTCAGAAAGATAAAAAATATTAGGGAAATTTTCTAGAATGTAGAGCAATAGTTTTTTTGTCCTACCAAAAGATGTACATAAGAGAGGAAAAATACAGGAGCCTCAACATCTGAATAATAGGAGTTCCAGAGAGAATGAACAGAGAAAATAGTGGGGGAAATTGATTAAAGAAACAATTAAGGAAAATTTCCCAAAATAAAGGAAATGTCTCTAGATGAACGAAAAATGAGTCCATCTACCCGGATGTGGTAGCTCATGCCTGTGATCCCAGTCCTTTGGAAGGCCGAGGTGGGTGGGTCACCTGAGGACAGGAGTCCGAGACCAGCCTGGCCAACAAAACCCCATCTCTACAAAAAAATAAAAAAGGTAACCTGGCATGATGGTGCGCACCTGTAGTCCCAGCTACTCGGGAGGCTGAGGCAGGAGAAACTTTTTTTTTTTTTTTGAGACAGAGTCTTGCTCTGTGGCCCAGGCTGAAGTACAATGGCATGATCTTGGCTCACTGCAACCTCCCACTCCTGGGTTCCAGTGATTCTCCTGCCTCAGCCTCCCAAGTAGCTGGGATTACAGGTGTGCACCACCATGCCTAGCTAAATTTTTTTTGTATTTTCAGTAGGGACGAGGTTTCACCATGCTGGCCAGACTGGTCTCAAACTCCTGACCTCAGGTGATCCACTCATCTCAGCCAAAGTGCTGGGATTACAGGTGTGAGCCACCGTGCCTGAACCAGGAGAAACTCTTGAACCCAGGAGGCAGAGGTTGCAGTGAGCCGAGATCGCACCCCTGCACTCCAGCCTGGGCAACAGAGCGAGACTCCATCTCAAAATAATAATAATAATAATAATTAATAAATAAATGAAAAACATGTCCATCAAAAAGCCAAATCATTTTGAAATTTCAAAACCCCAGATATAAAGAAAAGATCCCGAAAGCTTCTAGAGAGAAAAAGAAAACCAATTTATATACAAAGTGCTGGTTCCAAGAATGGCAACATTTGTAGTCCTAACTCTCACAGAGAGTTTTCCTTCTACTTAAGCCTATATTGTTGTTAAACCCCTTTTGCTGAGGGCTCGTCTTCTGAGTTTTATTTCTGAATTCTCCCCTTCACTACCCATTTGCTCTCCTCATTAAAAAATACTCTTACAAAGTTCTATCACATACTCAAAACAGTCTTTTCTCCCCTTACCCTATTTCCAGATCTGACGCTGTGACAGACTAAGTGTATACTGGCCTGGATCTTTCTCCCTTTGCTGGGAGAGCCATTTCTTTAGTCATCATCTGTACTGAGCAGTGGTCAACTGTGAATTTCCTCAGCACATGCCAGCTGAGCTCAGTTACCAGGGTCTCTGCAGAGACTGGCTCCACCTGCTTTTCTGCACCAAGTTGTTGACAACTTCTCTCTTACTCCTTCTTGGAGCCATCTCAGTCCTCTTTGGTGGTAAGAAGGAGATGAAGTTGTCAGTCAAGCAGCAGCTGCCACAACCCACATAATACCAATTCAACCTACAAACACAATCATGAGATTTCTCTTTGCTGGTAACCAGACAATAGGCCCATCCACACTGCAATTCTGTCCAGTTGAGAAGGTGAGGCAACAAAAATCTGCTTAGATTGACAGCAAACACATAAGTATTGTGCCTGAGAAGTTTTTAAGCAGGAAGGCTTGAATTTACATGTTTGTACAAAACCAAAACCCCTTCCTTACTTTGTCTCTCTCTACTCTCTCCATCTTCCCTTTTATTTCCTTAATGATGGTCTTCTAGTTCTACCTACCCTAGGTTCATGTTAGGCTCATAGTACAGGTTCTCTCCTTTATCATTTCATTATTCTATGGAGTTATAGCTGTTCTTGTGTCCTTATGGTCTGCAAATGCCAGAAATTGTTCAAATGGTCACCTCTTGTATCATTTAGCTTCTGCTGCATAACAAATTACCCCAAAACTTAGTGGCTTAAAATAACAACCTTTTTTTTTTTTATCTCATGATTCTTCAGTCCATTAAGTTAGGCTGGGTTCATCCAAGCAGTTCTGGCCAGGTTGGCTGGGGTTTGGCTGGTTGAGGGGTCTCAACTGAGATCCCTCATCTGTACTTTATGTGGTTTCTCACCTTCCAGCAGGCAATCCTGGGCGTGGTCACATGGTGATGGCATTATTCAAAGAGTGTGCTCTTTGAACACAATATAGGAAGCTGCAAGGCCTCTTGGGGCCTACGCTTGGAACTCATTCAATGCCAGTTCTGTGGTATTCTATTGACCAAAGCATGTGGCAAGGCCATCCCAGATTCAAGGTGACTCTACCCTTTTTTTTTCTTTTTCTTTTTTTTTTTGTTGAGAAGAAGTCTTGCTCTGTGGCCCAGGCTGGAGTGCAGTGGCAAATCTCGGCTTACTGCAACCTCCACCTCCCGGGTTCCAGCGATTCTCCTGCCTCAGCCTCCTGAGTAGCTGGGACTACAGGTGCATGCCACGTCGCCTAACTAATTTTTGTATTTTTTAGTAGAGACAGGGTTTCTCCATGTTGGCCAGGTTGGTCTCGAACTCCTGACCTCAGGTGATCCACCCAGCTGGAATTCCCAAAGTGCTGGTATTACAGGTGTGAGCCACAGCACCCGGCCAACTCTACCTCTTAATGGGAGAAACTACAGAATATTATGGCCGTTTTTACAATGTACTGTATTTCGGTAGAGAAAAACTGGGAGTAGGGAAGGAAAAAGATGGACAACTTTTACTTTTCACTTACGGAATTACGTTTTGTTTAAATTTTAAAAATTATGGATGCATATACACTACTTCTACAATAACAATAATGATAATACATTAAAATATGACTCCAAATATTTCTTGTATTATCTTAGTTACACATGAGGATAATAATCTAATCCACTGATAGTTTGAAGGACCCATGATTTTGAATCAAAACACCTAATTCAGGCTTTGTCTTTGAACCACCTCTAATTATAAGGCTAAATAATGGTAAATTTAATATGAAATCCTCCAGCATGGAGCTTGACACATAGCAAATGTTGGGTAAATCTGAATCTGAATGAGAAGATATGGGCAAAAAAGATGTATGAATAATATAAAAATAACTTTAAAATCTGTTCTATTTATTTTTATTTTTGTTCTCTGAGACAAGGTCTTGCTCTGTTACCCAGGCTGGAGTGCAGTGGTGCAATCGTAGCTCACTGTAACTCCTGGGCTCAAGGGATCCTCCCACCTCAGCCTCCCAAGTAGCTGGGACCACAGGCACATACCATCACGCCCGGCTAGTTGTCTTTTTTTTATTTTTAGTAGAGACGAGGTCTCCCTGTGATGCCCAGGCTGGTCTTGAACTCCTGAACTTGAGTGATCCTCCTGTATCAGCCTCCCAAAGTGCTGGGATTACAGGCATGAGCCACTGTGCCCAGCCAAAATCTGTTCTATTAATTTAGTGTTTATAAAAACAACTTGCCAGCTTTTATTATCACAACTTGAACTTTAATGGACAAGAAAAGAGATTTGATTTAACTTCATACACTTGCAGTTTGGACTGTTGGAGGAAATATTAACAGCATGTCCATTGCTGTAATGCAAGCTGGGAATTATAACCTAAGACAGCATGAAGAGTGTTCTTAAATTCTAGTCCTGCAAGTCACCCATCTAATTAAGAAACCATATATCTTATGATACATGCCAGGAATTCTCCTTAGCTATATCAAGTGGAGCCTTGGGGAGACATCCACAGGAGCTATTTTTCAAAAAACCTTCTTTCTGGCTGGGTGCGGTGGCTCACGCCTGTAATCCCAGCACTTCGGGAGGCCAAGGCGGGCAGGTCACATGAGGACAGGAGTTCAAGACCAGCGTGGCCAACATGGTGAAACCCCGTCTGTACTAAAAATACAAAAATTAGCCAGGCATGGTGGCACCTGCCAATAATCCCAGCCACTTGGGAGGCTGAGGCAGGAGAATCAATTGAACCCGGGAGGAGGAGGTGGCAGTGAGGCGAGATCACGCCATTGCACTCCAGCCTGGGCAAAAGAGCGAAACTCCATCTCAAAACCAAAACCAAAACCAAAACAAACAAACAACAAAACTTCCTTTTTTTAGCAGCTGCAGCACACATTAGCAAGTGGCAGAAAAGTGACCTCTTAATTTTGTTCAATAGACCCCATATTCAGTTTGGTCTTGTGCTTTTACCAGTCCTTACTATTTCTCCAAATTAAAAATGGATAAATAGAAGCAATAAAAATATGTTAGAGAAATTCTTGCAGATCTTTTTTGGCTGATTTTCAATCCAGAATATGTTTTCCTAAAGTCTCACAAAGTATTTACAAGAACAGGCCTGCTGTTTATTTAATGACCATTCGATGCCATCCTGACCTTTCCCAGGAAGGTCAAAGAGTAGCTTGTTATTTGAATGCCTAATTTAACTGGACAAAGGAAATTGCTTTCATAATTTCTACTTTGGCCTTCCTGATTGAACCAAATGTCAACTTTCCACACAATGTTCCCCAACAAACATTCTTATTCCTAATGCAACCAGATTAGATCAATCTGCATCTGTCTCCATTGTACCCTGGGATTGCATAAACTCTGGATACATATTTATTTTGTGGATTCATTTCCATGTTAATTGGAACGCAGTTTCCTGGAATTTCTTTTCTGAGTATGATAATCTTCTTACAGTCAGCATGATGGAAACAGCTGTGTGCTGTTTACTTTAAGGAGGATGGTGTTCCTTGCTCAGATGATCATTGGATATCCACTTTCTAGATCAAATATTGTATCTCCATTCTTTCTTATAGAATTATTAGAACGTTAATTTACGGAGGACTTTCAAACTCAATTTTATTAGGCGACTGTGGTTTGGGGAGAGCATAGTACACAACAAAAATTGTTGAAAAGCCATAATATTTAATTAAATCCTTTTTCTTCTACTGCAATCTCTGCTTTCTAAGTAGATTTTTAAAATCAACTTTATTTATTTATTTATTTATTTATTTATTTTTGAAACAGTGTCTTGCTCTGTCACCCAGGCTGGAGTGCAGTGGCGCAAATCTCAGCTCACTGCAACCTCTGCCTCCTGGGTTCAAGCGATTCTCCTGCCTCAGCCTCCCAAGTAGCTGGGATTATAGGCTCGTGCCACCACGTCCTGCTATTTTTTGTATTTTTAGTAGAGACAGGGGTTCAGCATGTTGGCCAGGCTGGAAATCAACTATTTTTTAACTACAAAAGTTATATATGTAAAGTGCAGAAAATCTGGAAGTTAGACAATCCCACTATTGTTAACATTTTGATGCCTTTCTTTCATAAATACATAATAGATTTTTGTAAGATATTTTTATTCTGAGCAGATAAATACAGTATCAGTCCAAACACTTTTTCACCAGCCATCCGTCTAATCTAACTAAGGAGCTATTAGATGATAAAATAAAGCAGATTATTCAATCCAACATCAAGCATGTTCTGAAGATTTACTATGTGCTCCACACTTTCTCCTCTCTGGGATGTGTGAGAAGAGCACAAAAATAAATAAGACACACCCTTGCTTTGTCAACATGATTAGCAACCAAGATAGAGTTGCTTTAGCCTCCACAGGTATATTGCCATTCCAAACACAGTCAGGCTTAATAAATAAAAATAGAATACATATTAGGTAGACAACTCAGTCTCTACCATGTCACCTGAGTTTAGCCATGCATGTCTCTTTAGGGCAACCATTTTATATATAAGAGATGTCTCAGCTTCCCTCCCTGGAAACTCCTCTTCCCTCTCTAGGATCAGACACATGCTCTCATCAGTACAGTTAAGGATCAGATGAGAGATGAATCGGGCTTTGTCAATTCCCATTCCCATTGTTGCTTACTATCTTATCAACAAAACTAAAACAAGCTTAAGGAAAAATGTTTCATCTATGTTAATTTTCTCTACTCCTTTTTGTCATAAAAATAAAATAAATTATTTTTCATATTGTCCCTTTCCTGTGTCCTCTTAATCTTTGTTTTTTGCACAAAGTTGCAGTGTGGTTTACTTTACTTTTGTGGTCCAATCCCAGGCTGAGGTCCTGACCCTTGAAATTCTTGAAAGCAGAGACACTCAACTACTGGCTGTTGTCAGATGCTATGAGGACCTGAGCAGTTCTGGGTGAAAACCCAGATAGGGAAGTTGTTTCTCCAGTTGATGAACACACTGTAATTCTTATTTGGGACAGAAAAAAAGGTGTAGGAAGATGTTATGACTATATAACAAATAGAAGCCTGGGCAACACAGGGAGACCACTTCTCTACAAAAATTTTTTAAAAACTTAGCTGGGCACGGTGGCTCATGCCTGTAGTCCCAACTACTCAGGAGGTTGAGTTGGGAGGATTACTTGAGCCTGGGAGGTTGAGGCTGCAGTGATCATGTCACTGTGTCACTGCACTCCAGTCTGGATGACACAGCAAGAAGACCCTGTCCCCCAAAACAAAACAAAACAAAAACAAACAAACAAACAAAAAACTCAAATAGACCTAGAATGTATTTAAAAGGAAAAGTAGCACCAGTTGGAACTCTGATGGTCAAAAACAAAAACAAAACCCTCATCTGCCTAGGTATACACCCAAAAGAATGAAAACAGAGATTTTAATAGATACTTGAACATCAGTGTTGATAGCAGCATTACTCACCATAGGCAAAAGATGGGAAACAACCTCACTGCTCTTTGACAGATGAATGGATAAACAAAATGTCATGTAAATATTCATCCTTAAAAATGATGAATTTTTAAAATGATGAATAGTCAGACATGTGCTATAACATGGATGAACCTTGAAAACATCATGCTAAGTGAAATAAGCCAGGCAAGAAGGGACAAATATATGGTTCCACTTATATGGGGTACCTAGAATAGACAAGTTCATAGAGATAGAAAGTTTGATAGAGGTTACCGGGGACTGAGGGACAGGGTGAATGGAAAGTTACTGTATAATGAGCACGGAGTTTGGAATGATGGAAGAGTCCCGGAAATGGATAGTGGTAATGGTTGCATACATTTTGAATGTACTTAATGTCACTGAATTGTGCACTTAAAAGTGGTTACAATGGTTTTATATTATGAATGTTCTCCATCTTAGTACCTATCAACTCTTTCTGCTTGCTACAGGCTTTCCCTTTCTACCCTTAGGCAGGCATGCCTCTGCCTGAGTCAACAATATGCAGCCCCTAGGGTGGCCACAAGCCCAGGATCCCTCCCAGCCTGAAGGAACTGTACTCATATTGCCCTCGGTTGGCAGCCTGGGTTCTCTGCTGAGTTACCCCAAAGTGGTTTCAGGACAGCACAATTATTTATTAAGTAGCTCTGGTGCTGACCTTAAGAAAAAACAGAACAACGAAAGTATTAAGCGTAAAACCTTTCTCTTTTAATGAATGAGTAAATATTCATGTTACTATTCCTAGAAATAAGAACTCTGTCCACCTGGGTAACATAGTGAGACACCATCTCTACAAAAAAATTAAAAAGCTAGCTGGCGTGGTGGCATGCGCCTGTAGTCCCAGCTACTTGAGAGGCCTAAGGCAGGAGGATTGCTTGAGCCTGGGAGGTTGAGGCTGCAGTGAGCCATGGTCATGCCACTGCCCTCCAGCCTGGGTGATGCAGCAAGACCTTGTCTCAAAAAAGAAAAAAAAAAAAGGAAGAAAGAAAAGAAAAGAAAAAAGAACTCTGAAGACCTTGGGAAAGAATGGTACTTAGTAGTTAGAGTTCTGTTTATAAGGAAAATATTTCCAAATGCTCTATGAGGTCTGGAAAGTTATTTCACTAAGGAAATCCAAAGTTGCAACAGGAGATCATTTTTTGCTGGATGGTTTTAATAATAATATACAGTGCCCCATGTATAAAGAGCTGTAGCTAATGGCAGCCATAAGGTATGTAAGCACAAAAGGGACGTGTTTATGCTGAAGGTTTTGATTTCAAAAATAAGGCCATGTTTTAAGTTATTAGAGAGCACGATTCTTATACTATCAAGGTATTACAATGCTTTGGAGATGTCCGTTAATTTATGGGCTTTTGGATTCCTGTAAGTGCTTACTTCATAATTCCTGGGTCTATATTTGCCTTGAATATCCATCAATATTCCACAAGTACTTGCTGCAACCCTATCCTCCCTACAAGCTCCCCCAATACAAACATACAAAATTGGTAAGACTCAAGGTCTTCTCTTGCCACAATCAGATCATTCACCTGCGCTGCCAACCAGAGTTTCATGGTTCTTTATTTATTTATTCATTTATAATATCTAGGATTATAGTCTAAGAAGCAGGATTCTCCAAGGAAAATGGTCACACACACACACACACTCTTACATTATCACTGGCTCAGCCGGCTGGGGTTAGACTTTAACTCAGGCCCTTTATTAAAATGAAGTTGCAAAAGGTCAATTTCACTTCCTCTTTCCCAGAGGTGTGAGATTCTTGCCACATCCCCAGGCCCCTACATGTTCTGTAGGTAGAAAGAAGCAAAATAATCTCCAATATGTGCAAAGTTCAGAAATCAGGGCTGCCAGAAGACAGACTGGCTATGATGGACTGTCATTTGGTATTACTAAAAATAAAATCATGGGTCATTTACCAAAATCTCACTTTATATTCAGCTATTTTAGTATCACATTGACAAAGTACAGGGTTAGAAATACAAACAAATTTAGAAATGAGGAGGTAAAGCTAGGGGAAAACTAAAAGGCTAGAGGGTGGTTCATATAAAACCTAATTTAAAAATCTATGAGATTTTAAAATACGTGGGGAGTTTACAATCTATTCTCCTATATTAACACTTCTGAACATTACACATAGTTAGCCATCAAATATTTATTGAGTTCTTCTAATGTGCCAGCCAATGCTCTAGGTGCTGAATATAGTGAACACACCAGAAAAAGTCCTGCCCTTAAGGAGGTTATAAGGCGGAGATGACAATGAACAAATAAACATACAAGGTGAATAACACATAAAATATATAATAAATGTTAAATAATATAGACTATGAAATAATATGAACATATATTAATAAACTTTTATTGTTCATTATATATTAATAAAATATATAAATATATTAAATGTTATATAAAATAATGAAAATATACAATAAATCAGGCAAGTGTTATGACAAAAATTAAGTAGGATAAAGGGCAGTGGTGTACCTAGTGCATCTGACACCCTGAGCAGATCAATTTTTAAATATCTGCCTCCTTTATATGACAAATTATTATATGAAAAATTATATTAAATAATCGTGAAATGAAACATGCAGCAGAGTCTAAGAGGGCCCCCATGACGCCCACTGGTATGATTTGGGTCTGTGGCCTGCCCAAATCTCATCTTGAATTGTAATCCTCAGTGTTGGAGAAGGGGCCAGGTGGGAGGTGATTGGATCGTGGGGGTGGATTACCCCCTTGCTGTTCTCATGATAGTGAGTGATTTCTTGCAAGATTTGGTTGTTTAAAACTGTGTGGCACCTCCCCCCTCTCTCTTCGTCCTGCTCCTGTCATGTAAGACTTGCCAGTTTCCCCTTCACCTTCTGCCATGATTGAAAGTTTCCTGAAGCTTCTTCAGCCTTGCTTCTTGTACAGCCCGTGGCACTGTGAGCCAATTAAACATCTTTTCTTTACAAATTTCCCAGTCTTAGGCAATCCTTTACAGCCGTGTAAGAACAGACTAATACACCCACCTTATGCTATTCATGTCTTGTGTAAATCCCCTCCCCTTGAGTGTGGGTGAGACTTGTTAATTGCTTCTAACCAGTAGAATATGGCAAAGCTGATGGGATACGATTGTGCAACATAAAATTGTACCCCATCTTGCTTGGAGATGTTCACTCTTGCTAGCTTTTCTGGGTAGTGGGAGGGAGATGGTCTTGATCTGTTGTCCAGGCTGGAGTGCAGTGGCATGATCACAGCTCACTGTAGTCTTGACCCCTTGGGCCCAAGCAATTCTTCCACCTCAGCCTCCCAAGTAGCTGGGACCACAGGTGTGTGCCCCTGGCTATTTTTTTCTATTTTTTGTAGAGTCTCATTATGTTACTTAGGCTGGTATCAAACTCCTGGGCTCAAGTGATCCTCTCACTTTGTCCTCCCAAAGTTTTGGAATTACAGGCATGAGCCACCACACATGGCCTCTTGCTTACTTTAAGAAAGCAAAGGTCATGTTGAGAAAGCCCCATGGCAAGGAGCAGAGGGCAGTCCAAGACCAATATCCAGCAAGAGACTGAGGCCCTCAGTCCAATATCCCATGAGTTACTGAATCTTGTTAACTACTACCTGAGCTTGGAAGTGGATCCTTGCTCAGTCTAACCTCAGCTGACACCTTGATTGCATCCTTGTGAGACCCTGAAGTGGAGGACCCAGTCAAGCCATGCCCTGATTCCTGACCCACTAAAACTGTGATTTTGTTTATCTTTTCCAAAAACCAACTTTTTATTTCTTTGATATTCTGTATTTTTTAGTTTCAAGTTCATTTATTTCTGCTCTGATCTTTTTTTCTTTCCTTCTGTGTATTTTGGGTTTGTTTTGTTTTTGCTTTCCTAATTCCTTTATGTTTATTTGAAGTATTTCTACTTTTTTGAATAAAAATTATTTATATTTAATTTTATATTTCTTTCTGCTTTTGGATATAGGCATTTATTGCTATAAATTTCCCTCTTACTACTGCTTTTGCTGTATCCCATAGGTTTTGGTATATTGTATTTCCATTTTTATTCTTTTCAAGAATTTTAAAATTTTCTTCTTAATTTCTTCATTGACCCATTGGTGGTTCAGGAGCATGTTGTTTAATTTCCATGTGTTTGGGAAGATTTAGAGGTTCCTCTTGTTATTGATCTCTAGGTTTTTTCCACTGTGGTCAGAAAAAACCATTTGATACATGATGTAATTTCTACTTTTTTGAATGTATTCAGACCTTCTTTGTGGCCTAAGATACAATCTATTCAGGAGAATGTTCCATATACTAATGAAAAGAATGTGTATTCTGCAGGATTTGAGTGAAATGTTCTGTAATTGTCATACCTATTCGGTCTACTGTGCTGTGTAGTTTAACTCCAAAGTTTCTTTGTTAATTTTCTGTCAGGATAATCTGTCGGTTTCCTGAGAGTAGAGTGTTAAAGTCCCTTGCTATTAGTGTATTTCAATCCATCTTTTCCTTTAGATCTATTAATGTTTGCTGTATATACTTAGGGGCCCTAGTGTTGCGTGCATAGATGTCTATAATTGTTATATTTTCTTGCTGAATCCACCCCTTTATTATTATTTAGTGACCTTCTTTGTCTCTTTTTGCAGTCTTTGATTTGTAGTCTATTTTATCTAAGTACGGCTACTCCTGCTTTGTTTTGGCTTCCAGTGGTATGAAATATCTTTTCACCCCTTCACTTTCAGTCTGTATGTTTTTGTTTTTGTTTTGAGACAGAGTCTTGCACTGTTGTCCAGGCTGGAGTACAGTGGCATGATCTTGACTCACTGCAACCTCCACCCGCCAGGTTCAAGCGATTCTCCTGCCTCAGCCTCCCTAGTAGCTGGGATTACAGGCTCCTGCCACCACACCCAGCTAATTTTGTATTTTTTTAGTAGAGACAGGGCTTCACTGTGTTGACCAGGCTGGTCTCGAACTCCTGACCTCAAGGGATCTACCCATCTCGGCCTCCCAAAGTGCTGGGATTACAGGCCTGAGCCAGCATGCCCAGCCAGTTTGTATGTCTTTTTAGGTGGAATGGGTTTCCTGTAGGCATTATATAGTTGAGTCTTGTTTCTTTATTCATTCATCCACTCTATGCCTTTTAATTGGAGAATTCAGTGAATTTACATTCAGTGTTATTGATAAGGACTCACTGCTGCTATTTTGTTGTTTTCTGATTATTTTGTAATTCCTCCCTTCCTTCTTGCTTTTTTACTGTCTCTCTTTGTGGTTAAGTGACTTTCTCTGGTAGTAAGTTTTAATTTGTTGCTTTTAACTTTTAGTGAATCTATTATAGGTTTTTGCATTGGGGTTACCATGAGGCTTATGAAAAACATTTTATAGATAAAACAAGTTATTTTAAGGAGATAACAACTTATCTTAGACCACAAAGAAAAGAATGGAAACACACAAAGCCAAAAAAAAAAAAATCTACACTTCAACTTCCTTACTCTCACATTCTGACTTTTGTCTTAATTCGCCTGTGTTTATATTGCCTACATTTTAACAGGTTAATGTAGCTATTATTATTTTGATAGATGCATCTTTTGGGCTTCATACTAGAGTTATGAGTGGATCGCACTCCACAATTACAGTGTAAGAGTATTCTGGGTTTGTCTACTTACTTAATTTTATCAGTGGGTTTTACGCCTTCAAATATTTTATTTCTTCTTTTTTTCTTTCTTTTTTCTTTTCTTTTTTCTCTTTTCATTGCACATTTTGCTTTTAGATTGATTGAAGAACTCCCTTTAGCATTTTTTGTATGACAGGTCTGGTGGTGGTGAATTCTCTTCCCTTTTGCTTATCTGGGAACGACTTTATCTCTCCTTCACAGGTGAAGAATACCTTTGCTGGACACTATTCTTGAATGGTAGTTTTTTTCTTTCAGTACTTCTTTGAAAATGTTATCCTACTCCCTCCTGGCCTGTATGATTTCCATTGAGAAGTTTATTGCCAGATGAATTGGAAATCCTTTATATGTTATTTGCTTTTCTCTTGCTGCCTTTAGGATCCTCTTTGTCCTTCACCTTTGGGAGTTTATTATATGCCTTGGAGCAGTCTTATTTGAGTCAAATCTTATTTTGTGTTCTCTGACCTTCCAGTACCTGGATATTTATATTTTTCTCAAGTTTGGGAAGTTTTATGTTATTATTTCTTTGATTAAACTTTCTACCCCTTCCCCTTGCTCGACTTTCTCTTAAACACCAATAATTTTTAGATGTGGTCTTTTGAGTTAATTTTATAGGCAATCATCATTCCTTTTCATTCTTTTTTTTTCTTTTTTCTCCTCTTACTATATGTTTTCAAATAGCCTGTCTTCTCTGCTATTGAGAGCCTCTAATGAATTTTTCAGTTCACCAAATATTTTTCTAAGTTCCAAAATTTTTGTTTTTCTAAATTATTTAGATTTCTTTGTTAAATTGCTCTGATAAATTTCTGAAATTTGTTTTCCGTGTTATCTTGGCGATCACTGAGTTTCCTTAAAACTGGAGTTTAGGGTCAGTCACTGGTTTCTTGTTTTGTCCATTTGGGGAGACCTTGGTTTCCTGTTTGCTGTTGTTTCTTGTGGATGTATGTCTATGTCTTTACATTGAAGGATTAATTATTTATTCCAGTCTTCTCTGGCTTGTTTTGATTTTTATTGGCTACAATTGCTTAAAGGTTCTTTATTGCTATGGACTGTCTTCTTTTCAGCTCTAGGTGGCGTCTTTACGCCAGGTTCACCTCAGCTCTAGTAAATGATCAGAGCATGCCCTTTCTGAGTGGCAGAGGTCCCTAAGGGGATATCTTGGCAGTGTAGGAAGGTTGGCTAGAGGTTCGTCCCCATGAGACCTGTGGAACAAACCTTCTGCAGTGTGGTGCTGCTGAACAGTCACTCTGATTTGGTGTCTTGTTTGGCTGATTTACAAAGCAGTTCCCAGGGCAGGGGATGGTAGTCTTCCCTCCCCACTGGTTCTGACTGTTCTCAGGGATATTTCTCCTTTCAGGCACTCACAGTGCTTCCTGTGGCTCTAAGGTAGGGATGGGTCTCTTGCCATGGAACCCAGGATGAAGTTGGTTATCCACCTCAACCTCATTTTTTCCAGTGAGAAACTGAGTTGGGGGAAATTTTTTCTTGCGCTTGATGCCAGTCAGAATGAGGGGAGAGACGTCACAAATGTGGAAGTGTGTCCAGAATTGGTGGGTTCTTGGACTCGCTGACTTCAAGAACGAAGCCGCGGATCCTCGCGGTGAGTGTTGCAGTTCTTAAAGATGGTGTGTCCGGAGTTTGTTCCTTCAGATGTTCAGATGGGTCCGGAGTTTCTTCCTTCTGGTGGGTTCGTGGTCTTGCTGACATCAGGAGTGAAGCTGCATACCTTTGTGGTGAGTGTTACAGCTCTTAAAGGCGATGCGTCTGGAGTTATTCGTTCCTCCCGGTGGGTTCATGGTCTCGCTGGCCTCAGGAGTGAAGCTGCAGACCTTCGCAGTGAGTGTTACAGTTCATAAAGGTGGCGTGTCCGGAGTTGTTTGTTCCTCCCATCTGGAGTTGTTCATCCCTCCTGGTGAGTTCGTGGTCTCGCTGGCTTCAGGAGTGAAGCTGCAGACCTTCGTGGTTAGTGTTACAGTTCATAAAGGCAGTGCCAACCCAAAGAGTGAGCAGCAGCAAGATTTATTGCAAAGAGCTAAACCCTCCACAGCGTGCAACGGTACCCGGGTTGTGGCTGCTGGCTCGGGTGGCCTGCTTTTATTCCCTTATCTGGCCCCACCCACATCCTGCTGGTTGGTCCATTTTACCGAGAGTTGATTGGTCCATTTTACAGAGAGCTGATTGTTCCTTTTTGACAGAGTGCTGATTGGTGCATTTACAAACCTTTAGCTAGACACAGAGTGCTGATTGTGCTGATTGGTGCATTTACAGTCCTTTAGCTAGACACAAAAGTTCTCCAAGTCCCCACCCAATTAGCTAGAAACAGAGCACTGATTGGTGTGTTTATAAACCTTTAGCTAGACACAGAGTGCTGATTGGTGCATTTACAATCCTTTAGCTAGACACAAAAGTTCTCCAAGTCCCCACCCATCCCAGAAGCCCAGCCAGCTTCACCTTTCACTGGCACTGGCTTGACTTTGCCGCACCTATCCTGGACACTCCGGCAACCCAGAGGGAGCTCGTCCCAGACAACCAAGAGGAAAAGGGGAAGCCAGAAAGAGACAGAGACCCGCCATCGTGGCCAACAACTCGGTGAAGAGGGAACGGCGATCCAAGCAGGGGACCCAGCCTCTGATCAAGCCCAGCAGGCACCAGCCTGCTGCCCGGAGTGCAGGGCCCTCCGAGCCCGTGCCCACCCAGAACCCATGCCGGACTGCGAGCACCGCGCAGCCCCAGCTCCCTTCTGCACCTCTCCCTCCACACCTCCCTGGAGCAGAGGGAGCCGGCTCCAGCCTCCGCCAGCCCCAGAAAGGGGACCCCACAGCGCAGCGGTGGGCTGAAGGGCTCCTCAAGCACGGCCAGAGCGGACGCCGAGGCCGAGGAGGCCCCGAGAGCTAGCAAGGGCTGCTAGCACATTGTCACCTCTCAGAAGTCCAATTCTCTTACCATCTGCTTAGAGTTTTTCACTTCTTTGTGGCCCTGGGAACTCTTTTTCATATATGAGTTCTGGAATATTTCTGGTGATAATCTTGACATTGTACATTTGGTTTTGGTTTATTGTGGAGGGAGTGAAGTCAGCATGCTTCTATGCTGCCATTTTGGAACTGGAAGTCCCCCTGACCCACAGAAACAGAGATAATAAATGTGTATTCCTTCAGGCTAGTAAGTTTGTAGTACTATTATTACACAGATAAGTAATGATACTGGAGTGCTGGGAAGGGAAGAGGGTGGTCCCTGGCTGGGCCTCTACCCCCAAGGACCTAGGTGAGGACGGTACTCCTGTCTTGGTGCTCAAATGTTGCATTTCCCAAAACTACCCTGGCCTGCCATGCCCCCATCCTGTGCCTATAGAAACCTCCCAGACCTAGCAGGCAGACACAGAAGTGGCTGGACGTCCACAGGAGCACACGGGCGGAGGCACACACAGGCGGCTGGGTGTCAAGTGGAATGCACTGGCACAGGCAATCCAGCAGGAACCCCGATCCGCAGAACAATACGGAGTTTGGCTGGGGCAGTTGGAGGAGAGCCTGGGTGATGAGCGGCCCAACTCCGGGGGAGAACCGTCTCCCTTCTGGATCCCCCATTTGCTGAGAGCCACTTCCACTCAATAAAACCTTGCTCTCATTCTCCAAGTCCACGTGTGATCCAATTATTCTGGTGCACCAAGGCAAGAAACCCCGGGATACAGAAATCCCTCTGTCCTTGTGATAACGGAGGGGGTCGAATTGAGCTGATGAACACAAGTCACCTATAGACGGGAAACTAAAAGAGCACCCTATAACACATGCCCACTGGGGCTTCAGAAGCTGTAAACAATCACCCTTAGACACTGCCCTGGGGTCGGAGCTCTATATAGCCTTCCCATCTCCATGCTCCCCTAGAGGTTTGAGCAGCGGGGCATTGAAGAAGCGAGGCACTCCCCCGTCACACACCCTGTGAGGGGGACGAGGGAACCTTTCCCGTTTCAGTAATACAGAGCACATATTAATAATGGCCAGAAAAGAAAAGCAGACAGTGAAAATTTTGTTTTGTTGGACTTCATATTTATTATCATGCCAGTAAAAAAATTAATAATAAAAAGAAGAATAAATAAATAAAGGCCAGGTGCGGTTCCTCATGCCTGTAATCCCAGCACTTTGGGAGGCCGAGATGGGTGGATCACCTGAGGTCAGGAGTTTGAGACCAGCCTGGCCAGCATAGTGAAATCCTGTCTCTACTAAAAATACAAAAAAAATTAGCCGGGCCTGGTGGTGGGCACCTGTAATCTCAGCTACCTGGGAGGCTGAAGCAGGAGAATGGCTTGAACCCAGGAGACAGAGGTTGCAGTGAGCCGAGATTGTGCCATTGCACTCCAGCCTGGGCAACAAGAGCAAAACTCCGTGTCAAAAAAAAATAATAATAAATAAATAAATAAATAAGAGATCAAAAAGGAAAAAATTGATTAAATTTTTAAAACATTAATTTTTTTTAAAAAAGAAAAACATATCTATATATTGCTCTGTCACAGGCATGAATAATACTGTAGTTTCTGTTTTTAAGCCTTCTTCAGATTTGTCATTGGCTTTATCAATGGCTTGTTCCTTCTTGCGTGTTCATGTTAAATTCAGAGCATAGCAAGATTTGTCAATTTATATTTGCCCACAGTTGATCCTTACATAGGGATATGTCATACCATGGGGCTTGAGCCTGCCAACTGTACCCAAAACTTGAATGACTCTCAACTATAACAAATTTACTTTTGAAACAAACATATATAGTCATGTCCACTTGTGTCAGGGCCAGCTGTATAGCTAAAGTTCCCTGAATTAACTTCCAAGTAGAATGCCATCATTTTTCTTAAGGGTTGAGCAATAAAATGTGCTAATTTAAAATGTGCATATGCATGTTTAAAGCTCAAAAGTGACTGTGGCAACTGTTTAGAACTTAGACCAATAGAAAATTTGTTTTTGTTTTTTTCTTTGGGGAAGAGTATTCCATCACTGATGTTGTTTAAAATTCCTGCTGCATAGTGATAATAAAAAGCAGCCTGAATATTAGTCTGAATGTTTTATTATTGTTGGTCTGTACCTGGGGCACACTCCATGAGTCCTTGGTGCACTGTGTGAAAGAGACAGAGTAATGAGGGGTGCTGAATGTGCAGGGTGCCCAGACACGGTGTCTCTGATGAGGTCATGTTTGAACAGAGACCTAAAGGGACAGAAGGAAGGAACCGTGAATCTACCTGGAGAGAATGATTCCAGCAAGCACAAAGGTTCTGCCTCCAGAATGTGGGTGGTGTGTTTGAGAAACAGCAAGCATCCCTGTGACTGGAGTAGAAGGACTGAAAAGGATATAGGAGGAGGTTAGAGAAGTAACAAGTTAAGTCAGGCATGGTGGCTCATGCCTGTAATTCCAGCACGTTGGGAGGCCATGGCATGAGAATCACTTGAGGCCAGGAGTTTGACACCAGCTTGGGCAATGAAGCAAGACCTTGTCTTTACAAAAAGAGAAAAAGATAATGTTAGCCGGGTATAGTGGCATGTGCCTGTAGATGGAGTGGGAAGACATGAATGTCTGAGCCATGTGGCACCTGTTCCCATCACATTCCTTCACGCTGGGTGATGCAGGCTCTGGCCGGTGAAATTACGTTGGATGTCTAGTTGGAAAACCTTGTTTAAGCCAATATTTCCTACTTAATAGACTTCATTCCCCAACGTGGAAAATAAGGATAATATAACTTATCTCACGGGGCTATCATGCTTATTAAATGAGATAATGTTTATGGGAGTGCTTTGTAATCTGTGAAGCATCCTGTCAAGGCGTACTCTTATTATTGTTGCTATTGTAGGTTAGGAAAAACATTCTTCTACCCTCTTAGATCTGTAGCTGGCCTAAGAACGAAATGGACATAAGACAGATTAACAGGAGAAAAGCATACAGACTTCGTATTTTCGCATTTACACAGAAGTCTTTAAAAAGAAAACAACAGCCCAAAGAAGCTGTTAGGCCCAAAAGCTTATATACCTTTTTACAAAAAGAATGACAAATTGTGGGGATATGACGAGGCAAGGGGCTTGAATAAGGGGCAATAAATTGTGGGACAGTGACTAGGAAATGTATGGGGGAAACTAATGCAAGATATGGATTATTTTAGTAAGTTTGTTTGTGCATGTCCATTTCTGTGTTGATTCCAAGTCTCTGAAAATAAGAACGTTCTTCTCTCTTGATACAGGGAAGGCATTCTTTCCATGATAAATTTGATCACCTGCTTTTAGGTGGAAAGGAGGGCAGAGATCCCTTTCTGCATCTGCTGTTTCTCAATTTCCTTCAGCTCAAAATAATCAATATGCCAAAGCAGCATATTTTGGGGTGGCATATTCTGAATTCCTTCACTATTATGAGAGGCTGATGTTTAAGTGCTCAAGAATCAGGAAAAACTGAGACATTCAAGAGAAGTGCCCTGGATCCTGCAGCCCTCTTCCCATTGATTTCCAGTTCCTTTCCCACACAACCTCTCCTTCAGCAGGAGGCCTTGGTGAAGGTTGGCAGGCAGGGGCTGCTTCTCATCAGCGTGACAGGAGGTGCATCACCACCCACGGTTAACGGTTAACCAAGCTAAACAGTATAAGATAACCTTCATTTGCAAATCTAATGAGCAAGATTACAGGATTCAACTCTAATAGAGGGGGGAAATGAAGCTGAAGATCATTATTTCCACATCTAAGATTAGCAGCTGGAAAATACAGTACATCTGTAAAATGACGGTGTCAGATACCACAGCTTTGCATGACACCAGCACACACACAAAAGAAGAATCACTTCAGAGAGTAGAAGTAGAGGCGGAGTACTCTAGACGTCACGACAGATGGACACATCTGAGCATCTGCCACATACCAAACCAGGTTACCATGACATTATGTGTTGAAACTACTGATAAAGGTCTTTGGAAAAAAGTCTACTAACCCCCCAAGAAACATGAGCTGTCTTTCCATTCTTTTTCTCTTTCATAGGTCAGGAGGATGTGTTCTGTGCCTGAAGAAATACTCCCTTATATAAATCAAGTTGGGAGGATGGAGATGGAAGGAACAAATGTGGGAATAAAAAATTGGGAAGGAATTCACCTCATGGTTTGACTCTGAAACAAAATTGATAAGAGCTTTTCCCCAAAAGACCCCCTTCTTGCCTGGGAACCAGTCTGCCTTTGCAGGACTAACAAATTAGCTACAAAATTAGAAATTATGGTTTAGGGGTCATGAAGCCTCTGACTCCAGGAGTCTGAACCTCCTCAAATTGCTGCTAAAGATAATATCACTATTGTAAAACCTAAGCTTAGTGCTTGAGATATTTTGCAGACTTTGCACTTGATGGATCAGCTGACACCACCCAGACTAGTAATCTGGCTCAGCTAGTTCTACCATCCCACCCAGGAACAGAAGACGGAAAGAAAAACTCACTTCGACCCCCATGATTCCATCTTCAACCTGACCAATCAGCACTCCCCACTTCCCAAGCCCCCACCCACCAAATTATGTTTAAAAACTCTGATCTTCGAAAGCTCTGGGAGACTGCTTTGAGTAATAATACAACTCCTGGCCGGGCGAGGTGGCTCACGCTTGTAATCCCAGCACTTTGGGAGGCCGAGGCGGGCAGATCACCTGAGGTCGGAAGTTTGAGACCAGTCGGACAAACATGGAAAAACCCTGTCTCTACTAAAAATACAAAATTAGCCAGGCGTTGTGGCTCATGCCTGTAATCCCAGCTACTCGGGAAGCTGAGGCAGGAGAATGACTTGAAGCCAGGAGGTGGAGGTTGTGGTGAGCTGAGATCAAACCGTTGCACTCCAGCCTGGACAACAAGAGTGAAACTCCGTCTCAAAAAAAAAAAAAAAAAAAAAAAAGAGAGAGAGAATTAGTAGTTTGCCTAAAATCATACAAGTTGTAAATAGTAGAGATGAAATCCAAACTAGGTAGAATTCATGCTTTTACCACAAAACCATACCAATTCCATTTTCACATAGTAAAATCAATATATTATTATTTTTAAATGTAATTTAATTCTTTTTTTTTGAGATGGAGTCTCGCTCTGTCACCCAGGCTGGAGTGCAGTGGCGCAATCTCGGCTCACTGCAAGCTCCACCTCCCGGGTTCATGCCATTTTCCTGCCTCAGCCTCCCAAGTAGCTGGGAATACAGGTGCCCGCCACCACACCCGGCTAATTTTTGTATTTTTAGTAGAGACGGGGTTTCACCATGTTAGCTAGGATGGTCTCGATCTCCTGACCTCGTGATCCGCCCACCTCGGCCTCCTGAAGTGTTGGGATTACAGGCGTGAGCCACTGGGCCCGGCCAAAATCAATATATTTTCATAGAAAATATCTGTCAGGTTGTAGATGCCAAATGTCTACAGTGGATCTGGGTGTGGTGGCACACACCTGTAGTCTCAGCTACTCAAGAGGCTGAATTGAGAGGATCACTTGAGCCCCCAGGAGTTTAAGTCCAGCCTGGGCAATATATAGTAAGACCCCATTTCTTTAAAAAAAAAAAAAAAAGTTCACAATGGTTCTAGGGTAGTGAATTTCCAACATTCTTTCTCATCTAGTTTTTGATTAAATAAATTTTCTAATTTTATACTTTTTTTTCTAGACAGTCTCACTCTCTTGCCCAGGCTGGAGTGCAGCAGCATGATCTCTGCTTACTGTAACCTCTGCGCCCAGGGTTCAAGTGATTCTCCTGCCTCAGCCTCCCCAGTAGCGGGGATTACAGATACCTGCCACCACACCTGGCTAATTTTTGTACTTTTTTTTTTTTTTAGTAGAGATGAGATTTCACCATATTGGGCTAGGCTGGCCTTGGAACTCCTGACCTCAGGTGATTCACCTGCCTTGGCCTCCCAAGTGCTGGGATACAGGTGTGAGCCACCACACCTGGCCTGATTTTGTACTTTTTAAATAAAAATATTTTATTCTGGTTCTGGGTAAGATGGAATGAGCATACTCCATCCTGTGTCTTCACTAAATGCAGCTGTAAAACCTAGACAGAATGCATGATGTAGGTATGTGATAACTGAAAAGTAAACACTGGCAGGAGGATCTGAAAAGACAAGAATTCAAAGAGCCACTAAATAAGCAATAAGTTTCCCATTTAACCCCGATATCCCTTGAACTCAAATAAGCCTGGAAGGGCATAAACAGAAAGAGTGCAAGAAGACTTCTAGCTCTGCTTAAAGAGCAAGAATAAGAATTTCTAATGCTCACAGAGAAGGGGAAATCTCTGTGTTTTGTTTTTCTTTCCTCTTCCTTTCTCCTCCCTCCTTTTCCTCCTTCTTTCTTCGTTTCTCCTCTTCATCTTCTTCCTCCTCCTCTTCCTCTTCCTCCTCTTCTTCTTCTCTCTTTCTTTTTGTTTTTCTTCCCAGTCCCCCAGCAATGCTGCAGCAGTGATGGGGAGAGGGGCCTCAAACTCTGAAGAAGGGGAAACTTTTCCTTCAGTTGAAGGAGCTAAGATCTCAAGAGAAGGAGACAAACCCCTGTTGTTTTTCCCTTTTTCTCCCTTACCACTACCCTCCCATCTGCACCAAATGCAGGTGCAGTTATGAGAAGCACACAGAAGACAGGAGTAACTGAAGTTCCAGGTTTCTGACCTAAAGACTGAAAGAGTGAAGCCCAGGGAACTTAAAAGTAACAGAGAGATGACATAGAGACAGGAGGTTTAGAACATAACCCCATAAAAATTCCTTATGAACTCCTAGGTTCACTCCTGAACATGGATCTGATTCTAAGCATCATGTCAGTCCTTGGGAATAGAACTAAGTGAGAGACCACTATCCAGGTCCCAGAGAGGCCACTAGACAGTGCATACACAGGACATATCTGAATAACACAGCAAAGGGTTTGGAAAGAGAACTGACTCTGAAACTATAACCAACAAAACATGCAACCTTAACCCATTCAAGTCCATTTTTCTGCTAAAACAAAATATCAGCATTATCCATAAGATTTTAAGAAGACCCATAGTCCCATAGCCAACACTCAAAATTTCTAGCATAAAATCCAAAATTACTTAGCATATGAAGAACTAGGAAAATCTCGACTCACATGGGAGAAAACAGTCAACAGACGTCAAAGCCAAGATGACACAGATGTTGAAATTTTCTGACAAAAACTTTAAAGCAGATATTTTTAAATGCTATAAGAAGTAAAGGAAAATACTCTTGAAATGAATAGAACAGTAGAAAATCTCACCAAAGGACTAGAAGATATTTTTAATAACAAAATGGAAATTATAGAACTGAAAAAATACAATAGCTGGGGGAAAAGTTGCAGTGAACGGACTTAACAGAACAGAGATGAAAGAGGAAAGAGTCAAATACATTTGAAATTGGATCGATAGAATTATTCTATCTGAACAACAGAGAAAAAAAAGGAAAGAAAAAAACAAACAAAAGAACAGAGACTAGGGACTTCATTGTCCTCAGAGCCAATACAAAAAGGCCTACATTTATATCATTGGTGTTTCAGGAAAAGAGGAGAAAGAGTATAGTGTAAAAAAATTTGAAGAATTAACAGCTGAAAACTCTCCAAATTTGGCAAAAGATGTAAACCTACAGATGCAGGAAGCTCAGTGAATCTGAAACAAGATAAATCCAAAGAAATCTATGCTCAGACACAGCATATCAAATGGCTAAAAATTAAAGACAATAAAAAAAGGCTTGAAAATGGACATAGAAAAATGATACACGATTTATAGAGAAACAATAACTTGAATAACACATTTTTATCTGAAGCCATAGAAGCCAAAAGGAAGTGGTAGAACATTTTTTAAATGTTGAATTAAAAATAAATTACCTAGAATTCTATATACAGAGAAAATAGTCTCTGGAAATGAAGATGAAATAAAGACATTCTCAGATGAAAGAAAACTAAGAATTTATGGCTGGCAGACCTACTCTGAAATACAGGAAGGAAATGACACCTGAAAGAAGTTTAGAACATCAGGACTAAAAACAAGAGTAACATAAATGGTAAATATCTGGGTAAATATAATAGACTTGAGTTCTTTAAAATATGTTTGATAGTTGAAAGCAAAGATTTAAAAAAATCTAATTGGTCTTAAGCATATATAGATATATTTCATAAAACAGCTACAACACGAAAAGGGAACATAAAAAAATAAGGTGATGAAATTTCTACATTCTACATGAAGTGGTAAAATATAATTTTAAAAAGACTGTTGAGGCTGGGTGCAGTGGCTCATGTCTGTAATCCCAGCACTTTGGGAGGCCAAGGCAGGTGGATCACTTGAGGTCAGGAGTTTGAGACCAGCCTGGCCAACATGGTAAAACCCTGTCTCTACTAAAAATACAACAGTTAGCTGGGTGTGGTGGTGCTTGCCTGTAATCTCAGCTACTTGGGAGGCTGAGGCAGGAGAATTGCTTGAACCTGAGAGGTGGAGGTTGCAGTGAGTCAAGATCACATCACTAGTGCTCCAGCCTGGGTGACAGAGTGAGACTCTGTCTCAAAAATAAATAAATAAGGTCAGGCATGATGACTCTCGCTGTAATCCCAGCATTTTGGGAGGCTGAGGCAGGTGAACCATGAGGCCAGCAGTTTGAAACCAGCCTGGCCAACATGGTGAAACCCCGCCTCTACTAAAAATACAAAAAATTAGCTGGGTGTAGTGGTGGGTGCCTGTAATCCCAGCTACTCAGGAGGCTGAGGCAGGAGAATCACTTCAACTTGGGAGGCAGAGGTTGCAGTGAGCCGAGATCACGCCACTGCACTCCAGCTTGAGTGACAGAGAGAAACCCTGTCTCAAAAAATAATAAATAAATAAAATTAAAAAAAATAAAAAGACTGTTGAAAGTTAGTTATTTATATGTAAGCCCTAGGACAGCTGCTTTAAAAGCTATACAAAGAAATGTAGAAAAAAAAAAACATGGTAGATAAATTTAAATGGAATATTATAAAATGTTCAAACAACCCAAGAGAAGGCAGAAGAGAAGAAAGACTCAAAAACAGAGGGAATGAACAGTAAATAAATTAAATGCTAGCCCTAAACCAAAATGTATCAATAGTTACATTAAATGTAAATGGTCTAAACAAAGGCTTGGCAAATTTCTTCTGTAAAAGGCTAAAGAGTAAACACTAGGCTTTGTGAGTATACAGGCTTTTACAACCATTCAACTCTGCCACTGTAGCACAAAAGCAGCCATTGGCTACAATGCATAAGTGGATGAGTGCAGCTGTGTTCCAATAAAACCTTATTTACAAAAAGAGGTAATGGGCTGGATATGGCTTATAGCTGTAGCTTGCTGACCTCTGTCTAAACATACCAATTAAAAGACAGAGATTTCCAGAATATATGAATAACCATAAACTGTATACTGTCTACAAAAAACTCACTTCAAACATAATGCCATAGGTAGGCTAAAAGTAAAAGGATGGGAAAAGATATACTTTCACTCGCGTCCCTGTGAAGAGACCACCAAATAGGCTTTGTGTGAGCAACAAGGCTGTTTATTTTACCTGGGTACAGGCGGGCTGAGTCCGAAAAGAGAGTCAGTGAAGGGAGATAGGGGTGGGGCCGTTTTATAGGATTTGGGTAGGTAGTGGAAAATTACAGTCCCAGGGGGTTGTTCTCTGGCTGGCAGGGGTGGGGGTCACAAGGTGCTCAGTGGGGGAGCTTTTGAGCCAGGATGAGCCAGGAGAAGGAATTTCACAAGGTAATGTCATCAGTTAAGGTAGAAACAGGCCATTTTCACTTCTTTTGTGATTCTTCAGTTACTTCAGGCCATCTAGATGTATAGTGCAGGTCACAGGGGATATGATGGCTTAGCTTGGGCTCAGAGGCCTGACATATACCATGAAAATATTAATCAAAAGAAAGCTGGAAAAAAAAAAGAAAGCTGGTGTGGATATATTAATATCAGACAAAGCAAACTTCTGAGCAAAATATTACAAATAATAAATAAGAATATTACATAATGATAAAAGGATCAATTCACCAAGAAGACATAATCTTAAATGTGTATGCACCTAACAAGAGTTTCAAAATACATTAAGCAAAAATGGAAAGAACTGAAAGGACAAATATATAAATACACAGTTACATTTAGAGACTTAAATGTTTCTTTCACAGTATAGAGAAAATTAGGAAAAATATGGAAGAGCTAAACACCATTACCAACAAACTGAATATATTTGACATTTATGGAAACTACCCAACAACAAATATTAGTAAAATCAACAAATAGAATTCAGCAAAAGATATTGTGAGGGGAAAATATCTTGGGCCCCCAAAATCACTAAGCTAAAAGGGAAATTCAAGCTGGAAACTGCTCAGGGCAAACCTGCCTCCCATGCTATTCAAGATCATCCCTTTGCTCACTGAGATAAATGCATATCCTGATTGCCTTCTTCAGAAAGCTTATCAGAAACTCAAAATAATGCAACCATTTGTCTCTCACCTACCTGTGACCTGGAAGCCCCCTCCCTGCTTTGAGTTGTCCCTGACTTTCTGGAGGGAACCAGTGTACTTCTTACATATATTGACTGATGTTTCCTGTCTCCCTAAAATGTGTAAAACCAAGCTGTGCCCTGTCCACCTTGGACACATGTTCGTCAGGACTTCCTCAGGCTGTGTCATGGGCACATATCCTCAACCTTGGCAAAATAAACTTTCTAAATTAACTGAGACCTGTCTCAAGTTTGGGGTGTTCACAATGCTAAGAATAATACTTCATGACCAAGTGAATTTTATCTCAGGAATCCAAAGGTGGCTCAATATTCATAATTCAGTCAATATACTCCGCCTTATTACATTTTTTTCAACTGCATATGGAACAATAACCAAGATAGACCATATCCTAGGTAATAAAACAAACCTTAACAACTTTAAAAGAATTGAAATCACAAAAAGTATGTTCTATGACCACAGTGGAACAGAACTAGAAATAGATAACAGGAAAATCTTCAAACACTTGGACATAAAAACACTTCTAAGTAGCCCATGAGTCAAAAGAAAATCTTGAGGAAAATTAGAAAAGATCTTAAATGGAACAAAGAAACATATATAACATTAAAATTTATAAGACTCAAAAATAAAGACTATTTAAAAGGAAACAATGGTGGGATGCAGGTCAAGCAGTGCTTAGAGTGAAATTGTGTCATTAAATGCTTACATTCAAAAAGAATGTGGCCATTAAAAAGAACAAAATCATGTCCTTTGCAGCAACATGGTTGCAGCTGGAGGCCATTACCTAAGCGAATTAATAATGTAGGAATAGAAAACCAAATACCTCATGTTCTCAGTTATAAGTAGGAGCTGAACATTCAATACACATGGACAGTAGACACTGGGATTATTAGCAGGGGAAAGGAGGGAGGAATGGGCTAAAAAAACTACCTATTGGGCCCTATACTCAGTACCTGAGGGATGGGACTATTGGTACCCCAAACCTCAGCATCATGTAAACATGTAACAAACCTGCACATGCACCCCTTGAATCCAAAAATTAAAAAAAACTTTTTTTAAAGAAATTGTTTAAAAAGCAAAAACCCAGAATATTTTTATGATCTCAATTTTATAAAATAAAAGATTTACATGCAAACATGCATGTACACACACTGAGTAAATGGAACAAGCCATCATGTTAACAGTGGTTGTCACTGAAAAAAGAAAAAGGTCTTAAATCAGTGATGTAAGCTTCCACCTAAGAAACTAAACACAAAAGGAGCAAGATAAACCCAAAGCAAGTGAAAGAAAGGAAATAATGAAAACGAAAGAAGAAATCAATAAAATTGAAACAGGAAAAAAAAACCATAAAGCTGTCTCTTTGGAAAGATCAATAAAATAAATAAATAAATATATTTATTTATTATTTTTTTGAGACAGAGTCTCACTCTGTCACCCAGGCTGGAGTGCAGTGGCGCAGTCTCGGCTGATTGCAACCTCTGCCTCCCAAGCTGAAGTGATTCTCCTGCCTTAGCCTCCTGAGTAGCTGGGATTACAGGCGCCCGCCACTACACCCAGCTAATTTTTTGTATTTTTAGTAGATGCGGGGTTTCACCATGTTGGCCAGGCTGGTTTCAAACTGCTGGCCTCATGATACCAATATTGACCAAAAGACAGTGAAGGAGAAAGAGAGAAGACACACATTACCAGCGACAAGAATGAAAGAAAGAAGATCATTACAGGCGTCACAGACATTAAAAGGATAGTAAGGAAATACCCGAATCGCTCTGTGTACATGTCTGCAGTCATTTAAATAAAAAGGAACAATTCTTTGAAGATCACAGACTACCAAAACTTACTCAAGATGAAATTATAACATAAATTCTCATATATATAAATTGTCATAAATATATTAATATATAATACAAATATAGTGTAGCAGGACAAGCCGCAGACAAAACCCCTTAGACACCGAGTTAAAGGAAGGGCTTTATTTGGCCGGGAGCTTCCGCTTCCGCGAGACTCACGTTTCCAACAACAGAGCTCCCGGAGTGAGCAATTCCTGTCTCTTTTAAGGGCTCACACCTCTAAGGGGGTCCGCGTGAGAGGATCGTGGTTGATTGAGCAAGCAGGGGGTACGTGACTGGGGGCTGCATGCGCCGGTAATTAGAACGGAGCAGAACGGGACAGGGATTTTCACAGTGCTTTTCTATACAATGTCTATAATCTATAGTTAACATAACTGATTAGGTCAGGGATCGATCTTTAACTACCAGGCCCAGGGTGTGGCGCCAGGCTGTCTGCTTGTGGATTTCATTTCTGCCTTTTAGCTTTTACTTCTTTCTTTGGAGGCAGAAACTGGGCATAAGACAATATGAGGGGTGGTCTCCTCCCTTAATAGTAAGTTTATATTTATTATGAGAAATTGGTTCATGCAATTACAGAGGCTGAGAAGTACCACCATCAGCCACCTGCGATTTTAAGACTCAGGAAATTTGGTGGAAAATACTGAATTTTTTTCCCTAAGGTCATGACTAAGACAAACATATTCTTTTTTTTTTTTTTTTTTTTTTTTTTGAGACGGAGTTTCGCCTTGTCGCCCAGACTGGAGCGTAACTGAAAGCTCCGCCTCCCAGGTTCACGCCATTCTCCTGCCTCAACCTCATGAGTAGCTGGGACTGCTGGCGACGGGCTAATTTATTTTTATTTTTTATTTTTTATTTTTAGTAGCGACGAGGTTTCACCATGTTAGCCAGGACAGTCTCGATCTCCTGATCTCGTGATCCGCCTCGACCTCCCAAAGTGTTGGGATTACAGGCATGAGCCACCGCGCCCGGCCGACCAGCATGTTCTTTAGGAGTGCATATTTAGGTGGCAAAACTCTAAAGCAAAACAACAGTTGATTATTATCCAAGCCGGGATAGCTGTTACCTCTAGGAAAGGTAAGGAAGGGAGGACCTCTGGGGTGTTAAAAATAACTTATTTCTTAACCTAATGGTGGCTTTGTAGGTGCCCATATCACAATTTGTTAAGTTGTACATTTTATGCATTTTTCTGTATTTGATTGTATTTCTCAAAAAAAGTTGAAGAAAAAGTGAATTTTTAAAAAACGTTTAATGTTAGTTTTATTAGGAAGAATAATTTAGCACCTTATTCGTCTTAACATTCATATATGTGTGTGTATATATATATATATATATATTTTTTTTTTTTTTTTTTCTTTCTTCCTTTCTTTTTTTTGAGACGGAGTCTCTGTTGCCCAGGCTGGAGTGCAGTGGTGCAATCTCGGCTCACTGCAACCTCCACCTCCCCGGTTCAAGCGATTCTCCTGCCTCAGCCTCCCAAGTAGCTAGGACTACAGGCGCTTGCCACCACGCCCGGCTAATTTTTTTGCATTTTTAGTAGAGACGGGTTTTCACTTTGTTAGCCAGGATGGTCTCGATCTCCTGACCTTGTGATCTGCCCACCTCAGCTTCCCAAAGTGCTGGGATTACAGGCGTCAGCCACTGCGCCCAGCCCCTATATTTTTAATATTAACACAATTAGTAAAGAGTTGAAGTAATGAATTGCCCTCAAGAGCTTTCATTTTATTCAAATCAAGATCATGATTTAGCTACTCAGCATGGAAGAGGAGTCTCAGTTTCCTCGTCTGCACAGTGACGGGCAGGCTAGAAAGTGATGCTGCCTGGCTGAGTGGGGCTACAGGACACTGAACATAGACTCCCAGTCAGGAAGCTCAGTCTGTTTTCTGCTTCAATCAAAACCCTTTCTGATTAAAGAAAAAGTGTCAAAAATTGGCTTTAATTACCTAAAAGCTTTTTATGTAAGCTCCTTAGAAGATTATTTATAGCAAAGCCATTTAATATCATTAAGATAATTCCATGTGCATTTAAAAAACGTATTTTAAATTCCAGTGATGGCTCAAATTCTCTTTCCTAAGTTTTAAGGTTTGACTTGCTTAAAACGGTGCTTAAAACAAAAATTTGTATTAAGGGGCTAATAGGAATTTTGAAAGGCAAGGATGGATAACAAACTAAGAGTGGCAAAAAATCCCATAATTAATCCTAATTTACATTGCTTCTATGCAGAAAATACAAAACCATGTAGGTAGACTTCAGCAGAAGTGCTCATAAAAACACTCTTTTCTTTCACAGTTGGAAAAATGACTTAAAATTTGAGTTTTATAAATATTTGTTCATTTTAAAATTTTTAAAAAGACCTTATTTTGGGGGACAGTTGAGGGCTTTCTAAAATATATACTATAGTAGACTATCTTTGTGTTTTGTTATGCATGCTCAAGTTTTAAATTTGTATGTAGTAAAATCCAGAATTTGGGGGAAGTGGGGAGGGTTACATGGGTACAAAAATATAGACAGAATGAATAAGACCTAGTATTTGCTAGCACAACAGAGTGACTGCAGCCAAAAATAATTTAATAGTACACTTTAAAATAACGAAGAGTGTAATTGGATTGTTTGTAACACAAAGTATAAATGCTTGAGGTGATGGATACTCCCATTTACCCTGATGTGACTATTACACATTGCATTGCATGCCTGTGTCAAAATATCTCATGGAACCCATAAATGTTAAATGTAAATACACCTACTATGTACCCACAAAATTTTTTAAGCCTGCAATAAATTGGGTTCCACTTTTTAAAAATCTACAATTCCCAGCCCAGCGCGGTGGCTCACGCCTGTAATCCCAGCACTTTGGGAGGCCGAGGCGGGTGGATCACGAGGTCAGGAGATCGAGACCATCCTGGCTAACATGGTGAAACCCCGTCTCTACTAAAAATACAAAAAAATCAGCTGGGCGTGGTGGCAGGCACCTGTAGTCCCAGCTACTCGGGAGGCTGAGGCAGAAGAATGGCCTGAACCTGAAGGCAGAGCTTGCAGTGAGCCGAGATCGCACCACTGCACTCCAGCCTGGGCGACAGAGCCAGACTCTGTCTCAAAAAATAAAAAATAAAAATAAATAAATCTACAATTCCCTTCTTTGTGATTTTTTAAAAAATCTTTTCTATGCCTAGAAAGTAGTTCCCCATACACATCTCATTCATTGAATTAATCTCATTCATTTACTTAATGAATATTAAGCATCTACTCTGGGGGGCTGAGGCAGGAGGATCACTTGAGGCCAGGAGTTGAAGACAAGCCTGGGCTATTATAGCAAGACCCTATCTCTACAAAACATTTAAAAATTGGCTAAGCATTGTGGCACATGCCTGTAGTCCTAGCTATTCGGGAGGCTGAAATGGGAGGACTGCTTGAGCCCAGGAGGTTAAGGCTGCAGTGAACCATGATCATGCCACTGCACTCCAGACTGGGCAACAGAGCAAGATGCTGTCTCTTAAAAGAAAAAAAGTGTGTATGTGTGTGTGTGCGTAGATACACACTCTCTCTCTCTCTCTATATACACATATATACTCTCTCTGTGTTTATATATTTAAAACGTTTGTGTATATATACATTTAAAATTATATATACATTGTAAATATATAGAGACTATATATATATATAGAGAGAGAGAGTGTGTGTATATATGTATATATAGAGAGAGAACATCTACTATGTGCAGACACTGTTCTAGGTACATATCAGAAAACAAAACAGACAAAATATCCTGCCTTTGTGGAACTTACTTCAAGAGGAAAGAGACAAAAAACATAATACTTACACCTATATTATATCATATATTAAAAGGTAATGAGGGCTATGTGCAAAATCTAGCACAGGGGGGCTGGGCACAGTGGCTCATGCCTGTAATCCTAGCACTTTGGGGGGCTGAAGTGTGTGAATCGCTTGAGTCCAGGAGTTCGAGACCAGTTTGGGCAACATGGCAAAACCCCGTCTCTACAGAAAAATACAAAAATTAGCCTGGTATGGAGGTGCATGCCTATGGTTCCAGCTACTTGGGAGGTTGAAGTGTGAGGATCGCTTGAACCCAGCGGGCAGAGGTTGCAGTGAGCTGAGATTGAGCCACTGCACCCCAGCCTGGGGAGATAGAATGAGAGTCCATCTGAAAAGAAACAACCCCCCCCCCACCAAAAAACTAGTGCAGGGTTATGGACATCACCAGTGCCAGGACAGGAGCGGAGAGGTGGTGGCTTGTTGCAATTATGAACAATATGGGGTTCACTATATATAAAAAAAAAAAAGGGCAAGAGTCAACCTCATTTACCTAATTTGAGGAGATGGCATTTGAAGAAGGTTTAAAGGAGATGAGAGAGTAAGTCACATAATTACTTTGGGGAAGAGCATTCTAGGAAAAGGGAACAATATGTGCAAAGCCTTTGAGTACGAAGAGTATCTTTGGAATGTTCAAGAAAAAGCATGGAATCCCCTCTATGTCTGGAGCAGAGTCAACAAAGGGGAGAGTAATCAGAGATGTGGTCAGAAAGATAAGACAAGTCTTTTGTATTACATTGTAAGGAGTCTGACATTCACTCTGAGTAAAATGAGAGCCATTGGAGTGCTCATTATGTCACTCAGATTTTGACAGGATCACTCTGGCTACTCTTTTGAAGATACAATGTAGCGTTGGGCAAGGTGGGCAAGGTGGCTTACACCAGTAATTCCAGCACTTTGGGAGGCCAGGGCAGGAGGATAGCTTGAGGCCAGGAATTCGAGGCCAGGGATTTTGTAGAGACATAGCAAGTCCTCATCTCTACAAAACTATTTTTAAAATTGGCCAGGCCCGGTGTCAAGTGTCTGTAGCCCTAGCTATTCAGGAGGTTGAGGCAGGAGGATCACTTGAACCCTGGAGGTCAAGGCTGCGGTGAACTAAGATTGCACCACTGCAGTCCAGCCTGGGCAACAGAGCAACACCTTGTCTTAAAAAAAAAAAGAAAGAAAAGAAAAGAAAGTAGAATGTAGGAAAACAAGGGTGGAGTGACCTGTTAAGGGGCTATTACAATAATCCATGTGAGATATGATGGTGGGTACCACTGTGCAACTGTGGAGGTGGTGGGAAGTGGTCAGATTTCACGTATATGTTGAAGGGAGAGACAACAGAATTTCCTGATGCAAGGATGGAGTTGTCATCAGCTAAATACTGAAATGAAGAAGAAAATGAGTACAGAGGAGATGAATTAGATTAGATCAGTTTTTGACCTGTTAAGTTGAGATGCATATTTGACAGTTAAATGACAATGTTGAGTAGTGTACTAAGTTAAATAGTGTTCTCCCAAAATTCATATCCACTTAGGTCTTTGCAGATGTAATAGGTTAAAATAAGAAGTCATACCAGATTAGTCCCTAAATCCAATGATTTGTCTTTTTTTTTTTTTTTTTTTTTTGAGATGGAGTTTTGCTCTTGTCGACCAGGCTGGAGTACAGTGGCGCAATCTAGGCTCACTGCAACCTCCGCTTCCTGGGTTCAAGCGATTCTCCTGCCTCAGCCTCCCAAGTACCTGGGATTACAGGCGTCCGCCACCACACCAGCTAATTTTTTTTTTTTTTTTAGTACGGACGGGGTTTCACCATGTTGGTCAGGCTGGTCTTGAACTCCTGACCTCAGGTGATCCACCTGCCTTGGCCTCCCAAAGTGCTGGGAATACAGGCATGAGCCACTGTGCTCAGCCCATTTGTGTCCTTATAAGAAGACTATGTGAATCCACAGAGACACACAGGGGAGAACTCCATGTAAGGATGAAGGCAGAAATTGGAGTCATGAGTTCTCTAATCAAGCAATGCCAAAGATTGTTAGCAACCACCAGAAACTAGAGGGGAGGCATGGGATAGCTTCTCTCTCAGAGCCTCTGTAAATAACCAGCCCTGATGACACCCTGACTTTTGGATTTCTGGACTTCTGCACTGTAAAAGAGCAAATCTCTGTTTTAAGCCACCAAGTTTGTGGTAATTTGTTATGGTGGCCCTAGGAAACTGACATAAGTAAACAATTGAAAATATGAGGGTGAGGTTTGGGCAAAAGTTCTGGCTGGATTGGAGATATAAATTTGTGAATTGGAACCTTATAAATAGTATTTAAAGCCATGAAATTAAATCTCAAGCAAATTTTTAAAATTCGGAAGAAGAGGAATAGGGAAGGGAAGAGAACCAAGAACTGAACCCTGGAGCCCTCTGTATTAAGATTTTGGGAAGGGCCGGGCATGGTGGCTCGCGCCTGTAATCCCAGCACTTTGGGAGGCCGAGGTGGGCGAATCACGAGGTCAGGAGATCGAGGCCATCCTGGCTAACACGGTGAAACCCTGTCTGTACTAAAAATACACAAAAATTAGCCGGGCATGCTGGCGGGTGCCTGTAGTCCCAGCTACTCAGGAGGCTGAGGCAGGAGAACGGCGTGAACCTGAGAGACAGAGATTGCAGTAAGCCGAGATCTCGCCATTGCACTCCAGCCTGGGTGACAGATAGAGACTCCATCTTAAAAAAAAAAGAAAAGAAAAGAGTCTGGGAAGTTGAGGAGGAACCAGTAAGAAAAGTCACCAATGAGGCAGGAGGATAAAGCACAAGACATGATATCCTAGAAGTCAAATGAAAAAAGTCTTTTTAGACAAAATGCACAAATAAAGCAATTAAATAATGAAGCAACAAAAGAAGCAACAAAAGCGCAGATTTATTGAAGCGAAAGTACACTTCACAGAATGGGAGTGGGCTCAAGCAGGCAGTTCAAGAGCCCCAATTACAATGTTCTTTAGGGTTCTTATTAAGCTAAAAGACTTTGGTAACACCCCTAGGTGCCCTTTAGAGGCCTTCAATTGGATACACGCTATGAAGGATTAGTCCATGACCAATCAAAGGCTGAAGTGAAAACTTCTGTCTTGTTATCACAGGAGTGAAAATGTGCCCTTTGTGCTGCTTAATCTTGCCTAGAACTGGCTGCACCTGCTGTTCTTTTGATTATTCCTTAACCGTTGGTTAGCCTAATTCCCTATTCTCCTGCCCCATGAAGAAAGGAATTGTAAACAGTGACTGTGGCAAAACAATATGATTTTGCTTTAAAAAGGAGCAAACAAGAGTTTCTGGAGGAATTAGTGGAATCAAGAGAGGGTGATTTTAAAGTGGAAAAAATAAGAGCATATTTTTGTGAAAAAGGGACTAAGTTAGGAGAGAGGTGAAAATTGATCCCTGTAGAAGGTACAGGAAATAAGTGATGTCCCATGTAGGAAAGAAGGCATAGGATCTGGGGCTGTGCTATCCAATATGGAAGTGAGGAACCACGTATGGGTTCTAAGCCTTGAAATGTGGTGAGTCCAAATTGAGACATGCTGCAAGTATAAAACACAGACCAGATTTTAAAAACTTAGTATGAGGAAAAAAAAGTGTGTAAAATATCTTATGAATAATTTTTGTTAATTATATGTTGAAATGATAATATTTTGGATACGTTGACTTAAACAAAAGATATTAAAATTATTTTCACCTGTTTCTTTTTACCTTTTTTTATATGGATACTAGAATTATTTTTTTTTAATTTTTTTTTTTTTTTAAGACAGAATCTGCTCTGTCACCCAGGCTGGAGTGCAGTGGTGCAATCTCAGCTCACTGCAACCTCCACCTCCCAGGTTCAACTGATTCTTGTGCCTCAGCCTCCCCAAGTAGCTGGGATTACAGCTACTTTTGCACCACCACGCCTAAGTTTTGTATTTTTAGTAGAGACGGGGTTTCACCATGTTGGCCAGGCTGGTCTTGAACTCCTGACCTCAGGTGATCTGCCCTCCTTGGCCTCCTAAAGTGCTGGCATTACAGGTATGAGCCACTGTGCCCAGCCGAATTTTTTTTTTTTTTTTTTTTTTTTTGAGGCAGAGTCTCACTTTGTTGCCCAGGCTGTGGTGCAGTGGCACTATCTCGGCTCACTGCAACCTCTGCCTCCTGGGATCAAGCTTTCCTCCCACCTGATCCTCCCAACTCAGCCTCCAGAGTAGTTGGGAGTACAGGCAGGCGCTTCCATGCTTGGCTAAATTTTTTTTTTTTTGGAGAGACAAGGAGTTTCACCATGTTGCCTATGCTGGCCTTGAACTCCTGGCTCAAGCATCTGCCCACCTTGGCCTCCCAAAGTGCTAAGATTACAGGAGTGAGCCACCGCTGGGTACTAGAAAATGTAAGGCTCCATTTGTGACTCATGTTCTGCTTCTATTGGGCAGAGGTGCTTGAGGGATGATATGAAGGAATTGGCCTTAGAAGCAAAAACAGTTTGTCTAAAATAATGAGAAGGAAGGCAGAATATAGGGGCATAAACGCTGTTTGGTAAGTAGAGAGGGTGGTGGGTGTTTGAAAATTGCTTCAGTTTTCTCAGTGAATGAGGAAGCAAGGTTTTCCATAAGTTGAATTAAATTCATTTATGTAGAACTTATTTTGGTGTAGAGCATAAGGTAAGGATCTAAATATTTTTCCCCCAAATAATTTACCATTTATCCCAGCACCATTTATTGAGTAAGGTTTCTCCCCCTTTGATGTGTGATGCTTCCTTTTTCCTAGAACAAATTCTGTGATCTGTTTCTGAGCTGTCTGCTCCATCTATGTGACTAGGCTTGCACTTGCCCCTTGTTGATTTAATTATTGCAGCTATATAATACGCTGTGTGTGTTACCACCATCCCTACCATTCCTTCCCTTTCCCTGATACTTCCTGTATATTTGCTTGATACAAGCACAGACAAAATTTTGAGATATTCTGCCAAGTTTTAAAAGTTTAAGATAGATGTATTAATCTAAACTTTCCACATGGACTTTTTAAATACAATTTCAACCTTTATTTTAGATTCAGAGGGCACATGTACAGATTTGTTGCATAATGCTAAGGCTTTTGGGGTGCTGTTGATCCCAGAACCCAGGTAGTAAGCATATTATTCAATAGTTTCTCAAGCTTTCCCACTTCCATCTCTACCCCCTCTAGTAGTCCCTAGTGTGTATTGCTGCCATCTTTATGCCCATGAGTACTTAATGTTTAGCTCCTACTTATAGAACATGTAGTATTTGGTTTTCTGTTTCTGTGTTAATTTGCTTAGGATAATGGCCTCCAGCTGCAACAAAAGAATATAATTTTGTTCTTTTTGTGGCTGCATAGTATTCAATGGTATATGTGTACCACATTTTCTTTATTCAGTCCACTGTTGATGGGCACCTAGGTTGATTCCATGTCTTTGTTATTGTGAATAGTGCTGCAATGAACATATGCATGCATGTATCTTTTTGATAGAACAATGTATTTTCTTTTGGGTGTTGAGGAAAAGAGTGAAACTCCATAAAATAGTTGAAGAGATTTATTCTGAGCCACATATAAGTGACCAATGGCCCATGACACAGCCCTCAGGAGATCCTGAGAACATGTGCTCAAAGTGGCTGGGTTATAGCTTGGTTTTATACATTTCAAGGAGACATAGGACATTAATCAATACATGTAAGATGTATATTGGTTCTGTCCATAAATGCAGGACAACTGCAATTTTAGAGGGTTCCCAAAATCACTCTTTGATTTGGTATTCCCTAGAAACATGGGACTCACCAAAAGCTGTTATAGTCACATTTATGGTTTATTATAAGGAAAGGTTACAGTTAAGCTTAGCCAAAAAGAGACACATAGGGCAGAGTCCAGAAGGGTTCCAAATGCAGAGCTCCTGTTGTCTTTTCCCCACAAAGTAAGGATACACGGTGGCATCCATGTGTGACAATACAGCAACCAAGAGAGAATCACCAACCAAGAGAGCTCACCTAAGCCTCAGGGTTCAGTTTTTGTTGGAGCTCCATTTCGTGGGCATAAATGATTGACTGGCCACATGGTTGATCTTAGTCTCCACGCCACCAATACTGGGTGACCCAAAGCCTCCACCCAAAGTCACATTGTTGGTCTTTCAGCCCCAACCCTATGGCTACGTGGGAGTGGCCAGTCCCCACCTTAAATTGCACTGACAATCCACCGTGACCCCCATCCCTCGGGCTAAGAAAGACAGTAGAGATTACCTTCCAGAAGCCAAGGACAAAAGGCGGGCTTATTTTGAAGAAGGTTAATTCTTCACCACATAGTAACATTTCTTTGCTTCCTGCATAATTAGAAAGAGAAAAGGGCTTCAGCTCAGAGGCTTTTTTGTTGTTTTTTGAGACTGAGTCTTACTGTGTCGCCCGGGCTGGAGTGCAGTGGTGCAATCTTGGCTCACTGCAACCTCTGCTTCCCAGGTTCAAGTGATTCTCCTGCCTCAACCTCCCGAGTAGCTGGGATTACAGGCACCCGCCACCACACCTGGCTAATTTTTGTATTTTCAGTACAGATGGGGTTTCACCATGTTAGCCAGGCTGGTCTCGAACTCCTAACCTCAGGTGGTCTGCCTGCCTCGGACTCCCAACATGCTGAGATTACAGGCATGAGCCACCACGCCTGGCCAGGCTTAGACTTTTTGAAGAGAGTTCACTTTGGCTGTGCCTGAAGTGTGCTGCTCTTTAATTCTCCAAGGGAAAACGGAACTCACCCCACAGTTGGGAAACAGCCCTTAACCAATCAGTAACACAAACAGAATACTCCAGGAGGCCTTGATTCTCTAATCAGCAATCCAAATCACGCTGGGGAAATTACCCTTAATGTGTCATCCAAATTTCATGTAGACCCAAATGTTTCATTTAAATGTAAAACAAAGATAACAGAGTGTATCCTAGTGAAATGTGCCTCTGTTCCAATCATGCTGCTCTTTCCCTAGCACTCAAAATTTACACCCTGCTGAGAAGTTACCCTACATCACCTTCCCAGTTAGCAAAACTCCCGTCAGAGAAAGTCAACTATTTTTGAAATGCTTTTTCAGTGTGTTTTCAATACAAAGTCTGTTGGTCAATTAATAAGCAGGGAAGACCTGGTTAGTGGCAGGCACTGGACTAACATTGTGGTGAATGCAAAGGCAACAATGTGATCTCCATTCAGGGAGCTGGCAATCTAGAAGGGTGAAGAAAATACACACACAGATAACCCAAGGGCAGAGGTTGAGAGATGGCACACAGACTTGCAAGCAAAGGAAATGAGACATTTCTCTCTCAGAGCCTGGGACGCGGGCCTATGCCTTGTCTTCTTCGAGACTGAGAAGCTTTTCCTTGTGACCTAGTCTTGGAACATTTATTTTACTTTGAAATCAGTCCTTCTTTTGGACATCCCAACCCAAAGTCCAGTGATCCAATGTGAATCAGTTCTACTCATTGGAAGGCATTTCCATCAGGGTCGGGTTTTCTTAGCCAGTCCTTCCACTGCACATCTTGGAGTTTCAACAGTGCCTGCGGTGGGCGGCTGTGTGCAGAAATGCAACAGGAATTGTATTGAGTCATGGAGCTTTCTGTGGGAGCTCTGGGGAATAGTGAAGGCTAGAGGAGTTCATCTTCCTGGGAAAACAAGACTGAGCACTGAAAACTTAGCAAAGACACTACATTCTCTGCTTATTTAATGGATGATAAAATTCAATTCAAAAGTAGAGAGCGAATCATTTTATTTATTAAATTTCTCATGGGAATTTTCATATTTAATGATTTTTTAAGCCAATAATTGGCTTTATTTTTCTAGTAATACAACATGTGGTTAGGGCGGGAGGGAGAGGAGGTTGACTAGGAGCCACTACTACATTAGAAACGAGAGTCTCAGAAGCCCTATCTTAGTCAATATGCAGATCTTGGCAGTCACTGAGCTGCTACTTCAGTTTTTTCATCTGTAAAAAAGCAGCCAAGAGTCCAGGCCACCCACCCCATGGACACATTAACTGTGAACACTGCCAGAACCATTTTTCAATACTGTAATTTCCCTCCTGGTCAGTTTTTGCTCCTAAACAGCTGACAACACATTTCCTTCCATGGCCTCAGTGTAACTTTTAGATGATTCGCTCAAGCTCATAAACTGACTCAGTCTTACCACCCAACCTCATTTCTCTCCACCCATTGCCAGGATGAATTCTCACCTGTGGTAATGCTCTCCAGCTGGAGGCCACCAGGAACACACTGTATAGGTTGAGTTTACGACTCACAGCCAGGGCAAGCACATACCATGGGGAGCCCTGGGGTGTCTCAGCAAAAGGGTGTTAAAAAAAAAAAAAGATTTTTTTTTGAGACAGGGTCTTGCTCTGTTGCCCAGGGTGGAGTGCAGTGGCACAATCGTGGCTCACTGCAGCCTTGCCCTCCCAGGTTCAAGTGATCCTCCCACCTCAGCCTCCCAAGTAGCTGAGATTACAAGGTACATACCACCACACCCAGCTAATTTTTGTATTTTTTGTAGAGATGGGGTTTCACCATGTTACCCAGGATGGTCTCAAACTCCTGGGCTGAAGCGATCCACTCTCCTCGGCCTCCCACAGTGCTGGGCCACTATTCTGGGTCTAAAAAGGATTTGAGGGAGAGTCCAAGGAAGCCAGGCTTTGCTCTGCATTGACTACTATTAGGAAGCTGGGGTAATTCTATGATCAGTATGTTATTTATAGGGAGGGCAGACTAGAGGGAAGCTAAAGCTGCAATTAGTAAATAAGCAACTACCATTCATATTAGCTGGGAGGGAGGATGTTTAGTATTTTGTGGCTTGGACAAGGCTCATGTTTTGTCAGGTTCAGGCAGGAATGCCAAGTGGTCTTGCCTTTATCTTGATCCATCGTAGTCACGGTGTGGCCTTGTCTGATATTGATGTTCTGTGAATTGTTTCCCTTCCACAGAGAACACCAAAGTCTAGCTGTTGGTTCCAGGCCAGCTCAGGGCAACACTGAGGGCTACTGATAGTACCAGGCCAGCTCCTGGATGTCAGGCCTACTTTTCTCCTTAGCAGAGAGGGTCTCCTTGCTATCCTCTGACCATGCTACCTCACGCCAATCCCCAAAGCCAGGAATAGGTGAGGTAAGTAGGGCAAAACACTTGGGAAGAATTCACACTTGGGCACCAGCCCTGTGCAGGCATGGCCCTGAGAGGGAGTGGCTCTGCAAGTTTTGTGCATAACTCCCTTCGCTTGCCTCACCTCTGTCCCACTCTACACAATCCTTTAGTCTGGTCTCTGCCCTTCCTTCTTCATTCTCCCACCCTAAATCCTACCCAACTTCCTCCCAAGATCGGACACGGCTTTGCCTTCTCTTACTGGAAATGCTGCTCTCGTGATCACCATAAGAAGTGAGGCTCAGGCCGGGCATGGTGGCTCACGCCTGTAATCCCAGCACTTTGGGAGGCCAAAGTGAGTGAATCACCTGAGGTCAGGAGTTCGAGACCAGCCTGAGAACAACATGGTGAAACCCTGTCTCTACTAAAAATACAAAATTAGTCAGGCATGGTGGCACGTCCTGTAGTCCCAGATACTTGGGAGGCTGAGGCAGGAGAATTGCTTGAACCCGAGAGGCGGAGTTTGCAGTGAACTAAGATTGTGCCACTGCACTCCAGCCTGGGCAACAGAGCGAGACTCCGTCTCAAAAAAAAAAAAAAAACAAAAGAAAAAAAGAGCCTCTAAAAAAAGAAGTGAGTTTATCCAACTCACTATAGATCTTAGCCTGGCTGGTTCTTTTTCAACATTCACATGTATTAAATGTGCCCCTGAGATAGGACTTCCCAGCGCACCATAGCTAAAATACTGGACACCCACCCTCAGTCATTCTCTCTCTTTACCTGGTTTTATTTTTTTCACCCATTGATAACTATCTGAACAATTTTTATTTGTTTACATGTTATTTCATTTCATTTCTTTCTTTCTTCTTTTTGAGAGAGAGTCTCACTCTGTCACCCAGGCTGGAGTGCAGTGACGCGATCTCAGCTCACTGCAAACTCCGCCTCCCGATCTCAAGTGATTCTCATGCCTCAGCCTCCTGAGTAACTAGGATTACAGGTATGTGCCACCACGCCTGGCTAATTTTTGTATTTTTAGTAGAGACAGAGTTTTGCTATGTTGGCCAGGCTGGTCTCGAACTCCTGACCTCAAGTGATCCTCTCGCCTTGGCTTCCCAAAGTGCTGGAATTACAGGCATGAGCCACCACACCCAGCCTGTTTACGTGCTATTTCTTTGTCTCTACCAGCACCCCAGTGTTAGTTCTGTGACATAGGCAAGTATTTGCCTGTCTTTTCTGCCCCTGCATCTCCAAGGCTTTGTTGTGTATATGTTTTCAATAGCCAATATGCACTTATTGCAATTATATAAGATATACTAAGTGTATGAGATATACATGTATGAGATATAGTTAATGTTCTCAGTGCATGTGTTGGGGGACAGAGGAGGGATGTCGGAAGAGAATAGCAGAATCCTGGCCTCATATATGGTTTATAATCCAAGTTTAATCAGTGCTTGAATGATTTTGGATTAAGCAAATAGGTTTTAGCAGATTAAAAACATGGCCTCACATATAAATACTACTAATTGATGCCTTGATTGCCAATCCCTTGAAAAGATCTAATAACCCCAATTAGACTAATTCAAGTTGCCATATACAATTAGCAATGACACTGTACTTTAGGAAATAGAATTTTTAAAATCAGAAATTTTTCCCTAATTATTTCAAATTCATAAAGTTTTAAAATTATAAATTGATGAGGACTTTATGCAGAATTGAATTTCTGATTCAAGCCTTTCTGAAGAGCTTTAGATGATGAGGCTGGAATGGAAAGAACAATTTTGTGGGGAGGGAGGAGTGTTGAATAAGCTCTCCTTTGTCTGCTTAGGTCCTCCCTTACCCATTGTCATCTTCTGGGACTTTTTATAGTTGTTTGTAGTAAGAGAACTCCCATTTTCATCAGTGGAACTGGACAACTACACTGGTCCAATTCAGGCAAATGGATAGAGTTCACAGCACCAAACCAGGTAGGAGTCAAGCCACAGACTGTCTGTCTTTACTCAGAGATAAGTGGCCATTATCATCCTTGTGCCTCTTTGTACTTTACTTTGACCAAATGATCCCTTTGGCTTTTGACTTTCCTGGAATCTGCTGCTTAAACTGGCTAGCCTTTATTGGCATTCAGGATCTGTGGGTGGAAATTGGTTGCTGGTATTTCTGAGATGTGAAAATCCTTACCCACGTACTTTGGTTGAAGTGGTTCTAGATTGCAAAGTATTGAATATGGCCGTTTACTTATATAAAAAATACAATAGAACCTTGTATATACATAGACTACCCTCTGGGGAAGAAGAGGTAGGCTTTGGGAAACAGAGTCAAGGTAGACTTTGACTTATCTCTACTATTTGAATTTTTCATAGTGAGAATATATTTGTATGTTATTTATATAATTAAAATATCTTAAAAAAATTAGTTGAGAGACAAAAATAATTAATGTCACGTTCTCAATTCTATATCAAGGCTGGAAATAAGAGAAAAATCCCAATTCTCAGTAAGATTGCACACATTTTAATGAAACAACAAAAGGAGAGACAGGAAGCATTCCTAGAGGTCTCTGGTGAAGAAACCGTCTATTCTTATGAAGGAATGACTCATGGATGACTCATGGTCTGTAGCTCCTTCCCCAGTCACTCCCAATTCTTGACTAAAAATATTTGCATTTCTTCCTAGTGCCATCTTCCTCCCACTCTATGCAGTGCCAGCTTGTGCCACTACCATTTTGTGACCTCCCCTTTCTGCTGCTGACCTGATGTTGATGGGAGATCACTTTTCATTCTCATCCATCACTACCAGTATGTCAGTCACTGTGCCTTCCCAGTCCCTAGCCACTTCTGAAGGAACTAGGTGCACCCACAGCTTTCCTGGGGTGACTGAACCTGGCTGGACCCCTAACTCAGGGCAGCCCAGACCTCTAGGCTTGTTAGAAGCCCATAAGATATTCCAGCATGAAAAGCCTTTCCAAACAAGGTAAAGCTGGCTTCAGCAGTCTAATTCTCAGGAACTAGAATTAAGAAACACTGAGAAAATGGAGCAGTATGTACTGAGAGTTGTTGAGATACTGCAAAAGAAAGAAGCCTTGAAGAAGAGTGGGGACCATGAGGGGTCATAAGTCACTTAAAGTAGAGAGGGAGCACAATCAAGGGGCGGATAGGCATTAAGAGAAAGATTGTGAGAAAAAGGTGGGAAAGCCAGTCAATGATGAAAGAGAACCAGAGATGCCCCAAAAACAAACTTGCAGAGGGTCAGTGGGTCATGTTAATGGTGAGTGGCCTTCCAGAAGACCCAGAAGATCCCACACTTGCACTCCCAGAATTGTCTTGGCATCTAAACAACTTTCTCATTCCAGTCTCCTTGAGACCTGGCTCTGACAACATTCCTACCCTTTCTGAAAGCTGGTGGTTCTGCTTTTCCTGGGTTTCCTGAGACTTTGTCGTGAGCCTGAGATCACTGGCTCCTCTTTTCTAAAGGAATGGACATAGCATATTCTTCATTACTTGAGGTGACCTAAGTCTTATTCTTAAAACCAAGAGAACCTAATTCAAATGGTCAGTCCTCTTACTACAAAAGGCAGAATGGAAACAGCTGAGCAGAGTGGGAAAGCTGTGGCCTTCAAAGCAGACTGGTCTGAGTTTCAATCCAGAACCTGCCAAATGTGAGCTGTGAGACTTTTTGGGCAAGTTATCTAACTATAGTACTTCTAAGAGTCGTCCTTTTTATCTTTAAATGGCTCCAGTTCAGGATGGCAGAGTGATCCAACAATGGTTTATATAAGCTGCTGGCCTGATGCCTGACACAGACTTAACACTCAATACAAGTTCATACCTTTCCTTCTTCTCTCTGGATACTTCCTGTCTTGCACAATAAAGCCCAAACTACCCCACCCCTCCAGTGGCAGTAGCTATGGTTAAAATTGTCTGCTTCCTGCCTCACTGGGTTCTGCTGTTTTGTGTTCACACACTTCAAGAGTGAAACTCAATCTGTTCAAAGCTGTAAACATGAACTTTGGGTCAGAGTTCGGTCCCCTTTCATTTAGTATCTACCAAAAGTTAATTAGAAGCACCATAATGCAATCAGTTTTTCAGGGCAGGCTGGTGGTGGGGATTACTTTCTTCATATCTACACTCATTCAGCCTGCCGTCAACAAACATTTATTGAGTCACCATTGTGTGTAAAGGTACTATAAAGATAGAAGGATCACAGCATTACACACAACGAAATTGAGGTACACAGTAACCCACAGTAAGTTTATTTCCGGTTTCATTTATTTAAGATTTGCAAATGTGTGTTGTATATTTGAACAATGTAGTAAACATTTTGTGGTAGTGCTTAACTCTACTAACCAGATCTTAACTAGGACTAACTAGGATTTCATCTAAAAGTCTCTTGCAGGCCGGGTATGGTGGCTCACGCCTATAATTCCAGCACTTTGGGAGGCCGAGGCTGGTGGGGTCACTTGAGCCCAGGAGTTTGTGACCAGCCTGGGCAGCCTGACGAAACCCTGTGTCTACTAAAAATACAAAAATTAGCTGGGCATGGTTGTGCACACCTATAGTCCCAGCTACTCAGGAGACGGAGGTGGAGGTTGCAGTAAGCCAAGACTGCATCACTGCACTTAAGCCTAAGTGACACAATTAGACCCTGTCTCCAAAAAAAAAAAAAGTCTCCTGCGTATTGCCATAATGTCTTGCTCCTAGACAGGGCTCATTAAATATCGGTAGGTGAATGACTTAATACCTGTTTCAGATGCTTCAGGAATTAGCAAACATCTGTAACTCTTGCTGAGCTAAACCGGAGTATCATGTAGAAAAATATATAGTAGTAGTATAATTATAGTGGTATTAGATTATCCTAAAATCATAAATTTAAGAGGCATCCAAACACATGTTCTTCCTGAGAAACTAATTCTGCCTATTTTCCCTGCTTGGAGCTTTTTTACCTGCAAGCCTACAGACTATAATTTTTGAAAATAGATCCATATAAATCTTTCTGGAACTATTTATGTAAATGCTTTATTTTCCAGTAATCTCAGAGAATTGGCTTTCGGTACCCTGCTAATCTCCTTCTCTCAAAACAAACCAAACAAAAAGAAAACATGCTCCAGGAAACTGAGCATCCTCTATGATCTAATTAAGCAACACAGAAATATTGACATTCCACAAGCACTGACAATTATTTTTTAGGCCTAAAAGACGAGAGTAAGTGTAATTATGTTGCCAGTTTAAGATCTACCTTGGAAAAATACAAACTACACCATCAAGAACTCTGTATCCTGCCTGTAATCCTAGCACTTTGGGAGGCTGAGGAGGGTGGATCACTTGAGCTCAAGTGTTCGAGACCAGCCTATCCAATATGGTGAAACCCTATCCCCACTAAAAATACAAAAATTAGCCAGGCATGGTAGTGGGCACCTATAATCCCAGCTACTCAGGGAGGCTGAGGCAGAAGAATTGCTTTAACCCAGGAAGCAGAGGTTACAGTGAACTGAGATCGTACTAGGCAACAGAGTGAGACTCCATCTCAAAAAAAAACAAAAAACAAAAAACAAAAATTAAAAAAATTATGAAAAATCAATGAGAAAACTTGATTAGTAATTAACTCTTTCTGCCACCAAAATGTCAGGGGTATAGTCTATGTCCCATTGCTCGCTACACAGAAAGCCAATCACTGATACAATGAGTATTGCCAGGGAAGAAAGGTTTTATTTAGGTGACGTGAGCCAGGGAGATGGGAAATAAGTCTCAAATCCGTCTCTCCAACTGACTAAAGTTGGGGATTTATATATCAGGGAAGGAATGTAACTATGAGCAGGAAAACAGAAATCAGGGAGGAGTAAGGAAGAGGTGATGGTCAATAGGAAGCACGCAGTCAGTTCAGGAATCATGATGGGTGAGGGGTCTGGCATCTCATTGTCTGGATGCAGTGATCTGGTGAGTTTCAGTTCCTTGATACTATCTGAGAAGGCCTGATGATGATTTCCTGAGAAAGGAACTCAGATTGTAAGTTTCAAGCTTTAAGACCAGGAGGGTCAATTTCTATGTTTATTTTAAAAGACTGAAAACATCAATTCTATGGGAAAATTAGACTGGTTTCATTTCTACTGCACACAAATGTTTCTCCCAGATACATATGTAAGGAGAGTCAGTATAAATCCCAACTTGTGTATGAAGTAATATACCTTCTGCAAGAAAGTCTCTCCTTTAAGTAATGGAAACTTAGACAATGTAGAAACCTAAGCCTAAAATAGCATTTACATTCTTTGGAAGCACTTGTCATCTGTGATGTGATATACAATATATTTCCGTACCTTTGTCTAGAAAGTTGGCCAGAACCCATTTAAATGTTGTTGGTTTAAAAAACGAAATGACAGGCTGGGTGTGGTGGCTCACGCCTATAATCCCGGAACTTTGGGAGGCCGAGGCTGGCAGATCACCTGAGGGTGGGACTTCGAGACCAGCCTGACCAACATGGAGAAACTCCATCTCTACTAAAAATACAAAATTAGCTGGGCGTGGTGATGCATGCCTATAATCCCAGCTACTAGGGAGGCTGAGGCAGGAGAATTGCTTGAACCCAGGAGGCAGAGGTTGCGGTGAGCCGAGATCACACCATTGCACTCCAGCCTGGACAACAAGAGCGAAACTGCATCTCAAAAAAAAAAAAAAAAAAAAAGATAGACTTGTTTTTCACATTGAAACCCTTCAAGTTCTGCAGCAAGGAGAAATCCAAAATAGCTTGCCTAGGCGGCATCGAAATGCCAATACGCAATGGAAGAAAATATCTCATCAAGAAAAAGGTCAAGTTAAACCAGGAAAATGGGAGATGGAATCTAATTACCATCTCCTAACTCAACGCTTAATCATTAGGTAAGTACCATAAGAGAAGATAATGGATGAAAAGGAACATCATAAAGAGAAAGAATCAAAATTACCAAAAATTGTTTAAGAAAGAGAATGACTAGAATCATCCTTTAGGATCCACACCACGAATCAGGTGGCATCATAGTGCACATTATAATGAAATGCAGTTACTTCTCATGATTAAAGGACTTGGAGTGGGGACCCAGACATACTACTTTCTCCAACTTCGTTTCATTTTCAGACACAATTTTCTTCCATCATCATTAAACATTTAAGAAATTATTGTGTGTTTCGTAATAAGAGAGGTCAGAATGTCTACCTGCTGGCACACTGAGGCTTTTCCTTCTACTTCGGCTGCTATTGTTCTTTTCTTTTCTTTGAAAAAAGACCTGTTCTGTTTCCTTTGGCAATCATTCCCGTACTGTCTTAGGTTTGGCATGCTTCCTGTGACTCCAGCCTGTCTAAAGCGATTCCAGAGGGCAGATCAGTCTTACACTCTCTTCCCCACTTTTCTCAGCTGCTCGAGGACAGCCTGAGTATGTTAGGGCTTTCGACAGACAGAGATGTCAATCAAACAGCTCAGCCACCTAGGCTCTCCTCTCATTATTAGGGATGTTTTCCCTCCAGAATCCTCACTCTTATCTTGCTGTGTCTCAGGCAACAGTGATGCCATCTTTTCCACCAAGAAGTCATACACTGAACCTTGAGTTTTTCCCTGAAGTCTCTTTTTTTCTCAGAATTGTTTTATGTTCTTTTGAGTAGCCTTGAATAACAGCAGCATGTGTACCTGTTGATTGTGCTGTCTTTATGGGTCTTCTCCTTGGAGCTCCTTTTGAGCTTAACAGAGAGTCTCTATATAGAAAGAATCACTGTGCACAGAAAGATACACTGGCTGGCACCATGAAGAGCTCTGTGAAAAAGCAGCCTTTATTTTTGTTCAGTGAGATTAATCTGATTAATTCTAATGCTATTATGTTTAAAAACAGCTCATCAAGAAGACAAGCAGAATGATGTACGTTTGATGGCATTTTGGAGTTGCAAAACATATTCACGACACTCCCAGGAAACTGAAGCTCAGAAAGCAGTCCTATCTCCAAATTGCTAGATTTTTCACTACATTGGACCATATAGAGGTCCTTTCCTCCTCAAAGAGTTCTCAGTGAGCACTCTTGTTTATTTCTCTCTGCCTAGGTGTGGTTATTAATTAATTAATTAGTTCAATGATTTGCTAATTTATTCATTCAATACCAGCTCCCAAAGCCCCCTGTTCATTCCCACAAGGATTTAGGGTGGACTATTATTATTCATGAAGAAAAACAAAAGGACAATCTTGTTACTCAGCATTTTCTTCACAGAATCCTCTGTCTCAGTGCTGGGTATCTGCTCCTTATCTCTCCCAGCCAAAGAGCAGAGCCTGTTCTTTGGCAATTGCCTTTGCCTTTCTCTTCTGGGCAGCTTTGAAGTATCTGGTTAGAACAGTGCCTAGATGCCTCTCCCCCTTCTACTGCTTCACTCTGAAGATAAATGGTTTGTAAGTATCTCCTTTGAGCTGAAAGCCCCCATGTGCAAAACATCTTATAAAGAAAAAGAAATTTCAAGCAGCTTCCCACTGGCTTTCCCTAGAAACGATTAAGTGTCCGTGCATTTAAAATGAATCTACATGATGGCAGGATGTGACACTGACTGGGTCCATCAGAGCTTGTTCACAGAAACAGACTGATACATAGAAATTTCTCCATACATTCCCCACTAAGCATGCACTTGTTTTTCATGTATACTAACCCTGGAATGACTGCTTTTACAGAAATATATGGCCTTCTTTACCTGGCCTCTTTCAATTGCCATTGTGAGTTCTAAATTCCTCCTGCCTGAGATCTAACTGTGCCATACGGCTTTTTTTCATTTCCCTCATCTGCTCAGGAAAATGCTCCTAGTGTTTCTAGGGAACTTTTCTGATTAGAAGGATTCAAACAAAGAAAATGGCTCACTTGATAAACATGACCATCTTCCACTTCAAAATGGACATACTCTTTGCCATATGTCGGGAATTATGGAGAGATTCTTTATCATCCCATTATACTCAGCTGTTGTTTACTTTTTGTGAATCGAATGTTGACAATTATAGTCTGAGGTTTTTTTTAACAGCATATGCTGAACATGATAAAATATTTAGAACAACTTACTTTGGACTTATAATTATGCTACATCTTTCAGCCCTTTTATGACTAAATTAGAACATTTAGTAATGTTTGGTGACAACTCCCACACTTTGTAAGCACCACAGAAAAAATATAATTTATTTAATTGGTTTTCATTTGGAAGGGAAATAACCCCATTTCAAGCATCTCAGTGTTAGAAAAGACACTGTATATTCCCCACAAAAATACACAGATGCTCATACATTTGGGGAATTAACATATATCTTCCACAAGGAAACTTAGGAAGGTTATTTCATCATTAATTTACAGCCATTCCTTTTACCTACATATTTTTGCAGAATCACTATTAGTCACCTCCTCTTTCCATCACGTATTCTTTACAGAAGCCCTGAACTTCAGACAGAGACGAGGCTGTTAAATTCTTGTGGGTTTCCAGTGCCACCACAGACAGACTAAATGGCATAATTCATTCAGTAAGTATTTAAGGAGTGCCTACCCTATGCCAGGTCTGTGCTGGGCACTGGGATTCTGAGATGAACTAAATATGGTCCTTTCTTCAAAGTGTTCATAACTTAAAGGCAGAGACAAAGAAGAAAATGCACAATTAAAATTCTGTAGAGAAGAGGGGACTCAGAAGGGCATCTAACTTGGCCAGGATGAGAGAATAGGGGTGAAGCAGGGCAACTGAGAAATATTACCAAGAGTAAGTGACTCTTGAGTGGGTAAAGGGGAGAGAGGAGCTTCATGCAGCGGTACCCCCCATTCAAAGGCATGAAGGCAGGAGAAGGCTCCCCTGAGTCAGTGGTAGCCATTAGTTCGGGGTTGGGGAAAAGAGGTGAAGAGATTCAGACTAAGAAGTTAGGTACAGAATAGATGGTGCTGGGCTTTGCACTTGAGCTTCACACTGAAGGCAGTAGGGAGCCCATGAAAGATTCTGCATTTTCTCTGGTTTGTGATCCAGGAGGGGTAGACAGGAGCTGGACAGAGGGCAGTCTATGCCAGATAAACCTGGACCAGGATCAAGGCAGAGCATTGCAGAGGAAAGGATAGATATGAGTAGCCATTTAAGATGAATCAAATATGTTTTGTTTTGTTTGTTTGTTTGTTTGAGACGGAGTCTCGCTCTGTCGCCCAGGCTGGAGTGCAGTGCGTGATCTTGGCTCATTGCAAGCTCTGCCTCCCGGGTTCACGCCATTCTCCCTCCTCAGCCTCCCGAGTAGCTGGGACTACAGGCACCCGCCACCACGCTTGGCTAATTTTGTTTTTGTATTTTTAGTAGAAATGGGGTTTCACTGTGTTAGCCAGGATGGTCTGGATCTCCTGACCTCGTGATCTGCCCGCCTGGGCCTCCCAAAGTGCTGGGATTACAGGCGTGAGCCACCGCGCCTGGCCGATCAAATATGTTTTAAATGTAGATAATCTTACTTGCAGGAAAGCCCAGGCAGAAAAACTGGAGAAAAGAAAAACATGCCTCATTCCCTTCCTATGACATCCTGTTGTGTCTGAGCTTTATTACTACAGGGTGGGGACACAGACTTTTCTAATGATAGTGGGCTATTTAGCACTTAACTTTAATCAGACCTGGTGCTGAGGCACTTTACATGGAAGGGGATCAGAATATGCCACCCCAAAATATGCCACTTTAGTGTAAGGATTATTTTCAGCTGGAAGCAATTGAGAATCAACAGATGCAGAAAGAGTTCTTTCCTCTCCCCTTATCTGACTAAAAGCAGGGCACAAATTTGCCTTTGTGAAGGTGTTTCCTCTGTGCCAGTAAGGGAAGAACAACCCATCACCAGAGTCTAACCACTTCTTTGAGTTTCACTCCGTTTTTGTGAACTCCTGTGCATGTAAATATTAATAAAAATTTTGTGTCTGCTCTTTTGTTAGTCTGTCTTTTGTTAGGTTAATTTGCACGCCCCCAGCAAAAGAAGAGAGTAGAGGAAAAATTTTTCCTCCCCAACAACATGCATCATCTCACTGAACCCTTATCCCTCTTAGTGCGGAAGGTACATACCCCATTTTTTAGATCCAAAAACAAAACTAAGGGATGTTAAGGGGCTGGTCCAAGGTCACGTAGCTAACAGGTGGCAGAGCTGGGATTTGTACCCATGCCTACACGACCACACAGCCTGAACATCCAGCAACTATCCTGCAATTCCAGTGTGTAGGAAACACAGTCTAACAGAGTTAGCAGACAGGGATTGGAGCAGCGGAAAATCCATATTCTAATTCTAGCCCCATTACTATCAACAAAATATTAATCATGTAAATATTTGTGTTGTTCTTTATAGTTCTGATAATAAAGTCATTGCATCAGTGGTATGACCTTGAGTAAATCGTGTAACCCATCTGTGTCTTAATGTTTTCCCATGAATCAGCACATGGCTTTTAAATTCTTACTATGTTTTAAGTCCTATTCTAATTGGAAGACTGTAATCTTTTATTTTGTTTGAAATAAAATAGCAATGATTTTCACCCTCTTTGTGAGCCCACAAACAAAACAGTAGATATTTAAATTCTGTGGTTACAAGAAAATAAAACAGAAAGAAGTCCTTTCAGTTCTGCTAAATGCAAAATGAACATATATGCAGGCCAGGTGGGGAAGAGATGGGCTGCATTTTTGTCTTGGGCATTAACCAATGTAACTAAGTGGTCAATTGCTATAATTTGAAACAGGAAGGGAAGCAGAAGAGCTCCTGTTGATGCTGTTATTTTAAGTAGGTGCATGGTCTATCCTTATCTGGGTAACTTGACTGTCTCAGGCTTGACTAAGCTGCAAGTTCCAAGTTGGTCATATTAACACTGTTTACCTAATTTCAAAGCTCTGAGCGGTCACCGAGGGAGTCCCTAGGAGAGTCATTGTTGATAGAGAGGGTGAGGAGGGAGTAAACTGTAGTTCCCCAGGCTTTTGGACAAGGCTTTTGTTGAGGGGATTCAGAGAATGGTGGGAGCAGAAGAGAGCCAGTGGAATGGAGACAGAACTGAGGTGGGGAAGAAAGATGGAGCAAGACATAGCAACTGCTGGCCAGGCACAGTAGCTCATGCCTGTAATCCCAGCACTTTGCGAGGCCAAGGCAGGTGGATCACCTGAGATCAGCAGTCTGAGACCAGCTTGGCCAACATGGTGAAACCCCGTATCTATTAAAAATACAAAAAAAACTAGCTGGGCATGGTGGCGGGCGCCTGTAAACCCAGCTACTTGGGAGGCTGAGACGGGAAGAGGTTCCAGTGAGCCAAGATTGTGCCATTGCACTCCAGCTTGTGCGACAAGAATGAAACTCCGTCGCAAAAAAATAAAACAAACAAACAAAACGACATAGCAGCTGCTGCAGGAGAGAAATTTCAAAAAGTGGTGATGAGACATTTAGAAAGGCTTGGATGTATGATATGTAAATTTCTCTTTCGTCTACAAACAAAATTGCAACAAAACTCTGCCTGGTTAAATGTTGTGCTGGTTATTTGACTGTTTGCCTCCAGATCCATCCTTTGTGTCTGCTCTGGATGTCTGACTGTTGCAAGCTATGATACCCAGGCTCTCTTGACCACCTGTTTTAGCCTCACTTAACCAGCGAAGGTACTGTTGGAGATTGGAGGTTGGGAGGAAAGGGGAAGCCAAGGTATTTCTTGTCCTCTTTTTCTGCCATGGGAGGCATATCTGGCACTAGCTGCCCTCCTCTGTGGCTCCAGCTCTTGCCTGAATATTTCTGTTATAATGCTAGTGTCTATCAAGGGACCCCCAGATCCTTCCTTTGTCTCTCCAGTCTTAAGGGTGGGTGGTGGCTTCCCACTTGCTAATCTTTGGGATGCCTCATCTACCCTAGTGACTATTTGAGCTCCTCTAGCACCTTTATAATTAATTCTCCGTATTTAATACCTTCTATTTAATAACCTGATGGGACCCTGGTCAATACAGAGGAGAGGTACCTTTTTTCCTCTCCTGGTTTCTATAACGAGGGAGTTCTCCAAGCACGTATTTTGTTTCCCTTAGCCCTTTTATTCATCCCACCCCTAGGGCTCTGGAGTGAGTAATTGGATGGTAATTTTGGAAGAATCGCTGAGCGTGTTGGGTCAGCTTTGCTGCTTCCTATTCGGAGTGGGCATTCCAAGAATGCACAGTATCTCTCTGTATTGCAAGTCTTGCCTGGGCAGGCCTGCTCTAGCCAAGCAAATGCCTGACTATGGGTAAGTCTGTCTAATTTTAGCCCACTTGACCACCAGACCTAAAACCTAGTCTTCTAGCCTGGCCTCTGCCGGTAACAAAGGTGATCCCCATTTGCTCTACCTTTGTTTTATTTCTTCAACTTGTTCAGGATGCAAGTGAGCAAGAAGAGTGCCATTTATTGCGGCTCCCTCCTTCAGAGACTTTAACATTATTCATCAATTCTTTTGGAACTGGATTTATGATTTTTTAAATATGCTATAGTAACAGAGAAGGCCTAAAGGTAGGGGTGTGTGGACTGAGCTGGTGAGACAATGCTTCCCTCCTTAGAAATTTCTGGGACTCACCAGTTGATCCCACATGTGTCCATGGATCAGCCCTGCTTATTGCTTACTTCCCAACTGCACGCTGTCTCACCTAACAGGACTACAGTGGTGCCATTGAGCTAGAATATTATTCTCAATGGCCAGATGCTTTAACCAAAATTAATGTCTGCTCATGCAGTTGGAATCCTACCATATGATGTTGCTGTTGGAAGTAAAGGCCTGCTGTACTTCAGTGTCAGTAAGGTTGACTTCCAGTTGTTTCCTTATGATTCCTGAAACCACTGTCATCCCTAGCTCCCAAGGCAAGACCTTCCTCCCTCGTGCAGAATTCTTCCATGGTCATCCCCATCACTCTTCCTGTAATCTGGCTGCTTTGGAACCACCTGGCATGATTTGAACACAAGTATACATGTCTAGTCCCCTCAGATGTATGTGGTTCAGATTTTTTCTCCCTAGGAGTGCCTCAGATTCTATATAACTCAGGGGCTCAACGTATATACCAGGGGAGGGTTGTCCCTACACTGCGCTCTCCAGAAGCATCAAGTCTCAGCTATAACCTTGTGTCTATATATATATATATTATATATATATATATAATATATATATATAATATATATATATAATATATATATATATAATATATATATATAATATATATATATATAATATATATATTTTGTTTTTTTGAGACAGAGTTTCACTCTTGTTGCCCAAGCTGGAGTGCAATGATGCTATCTCAGCTCACTGCAACCTCCGCCTCCCAGGTTCAAGCGATTCACCTGCATCAGCCTCCCAAGTAGCTGGGATTACAGGCACACGCCACCATGCCCAGCTAATTTTTTTGTATTTTTAGTAGAAACGGGGTTTCACCATGTTAGCCAGGTGGCCAAGATCACGCCATTGCACTCCAGCCTGAGCAACAAAAGCGAAACTCTGTCTCAAAAAAAAAAAAAAAAGGCATATTTCTTCAGCTGTATTTGAATACCATGATGGGGTCAGGATTCTGGGACAAGAAGTAGCCAAACTGAGAAACAGATTAGGACCCTGCTGCAGAGGATATACTTCAGCCCCAAGCATGATGGAATTGATGGAATTGAGGTCATTTATAACAATTCTACACAGAAGCACTGCAGGTTGACTTAGAGCCACTTGCATTTATAATGAAATTTCAGTGATAGGGAACCACTGAGAATGTGGTGGACTCTTTCTTCCTTCTTTATTGTATCCTTGTGGAGCACCAGTGTGTGGCACCCAATATGGGAGTAACCAGTGACGAAGGAATGAATGAAGTTTTAGAGAATTTCTAAGCAGATCATATAGCTCTCATAAAGAAGACAACCATGTTTGGTGCAGCAGTCTGAGACCATTTCTTTTTAAAATGCCGATTTAGCCCTTTTCTTCTTGTTTCTAAAACCCTAATTTTTCTTCTGCCGTTTTAAATCTTTGTCCTGTTATGTTTACCACCTTTCTCCCTCTTATCTATGGGCAAAAAACTCCTTGTTATGTGACATGATTAAAGAAGATGGATTTTCTTTTGGTTAATGGATTCCAGAAAGAATGGAGCAACTCCTTCTGCTACTATCATCCTCCCTGTTCTTAGGCAAGTTGTTTAACCTCTCCGGGACTTATATTTCTCACTCTTAAGTGACATTAGTAAGAGGAATTCTATGGATCTCATGCAAGGCATGAGTGGAAGACAAAAAAACAGTTGGAAACACTTTCTTATTAGCTGGTTGTGGTGGCACACACGTGCAGTCTCAGCTACTCACTCAGGAGGCTGAGGTGGGAGGATTGCTTGAGCCTGGGGAGTTGAGGCTTCAGCGAGCTGTAATAGTGCCACTGCACTCTAGCCTGGGCAACAGAGTGAGACCCCATCTGAAGGGAGGAAGGAAGGAAGGAAGGGAGGGAGAGAGGGAGGGAGGAAAGAAACACTTTCTTGAAAGTTAAGCCAGGTGCAGGGGCTCACACTTGTGATCCCAGAACTTCGGGAAGTGGAGGCAGGGAGATGGCTTGAGGCCAGGAGTCCCAGACCAGCCTGGAAAACATAGCAAGTTGCTCCATCTCTACAAAATAAAGTCAGCAGAGTGTGGTGGTATGTCTGTGTAGTCCTAGCTACTCAGGAGGCTGAGGCAGGAGGGTCGCTTGAGCTCAGGAGTTCTAGGCTGCAGTGAGCTAGGATCGCACCTTTGCACTCCAGCTTGGGCAACACAGGGAGACCCTGTCTCTAAAACAAAACAAAAAGAAAGAAAAAAGAAAGTTAAAGGCCCTGTATTTTATATGCAGATCATTATCACCAATGTAACCACAAAGGGCCAAGTGTGATCACCAGTACAGTGAGAGCCAGATATAATATGGTTTTCTTCTTTGAGGTCCGTAGGCCCCCAGAGTTCCTGTGTATATACCTTGGTCATCAGAATCTCCTTTGAATGAGAGACACAGAAAAACATATTCAAGAGAGAAATAGAGATGAAAAAAGGTGCGATTCTGATAATGGTTCAGGAAGGAAACACCTTTCTTTGGATGTAAATTGGGGTTACCTGGGAGCTGAGGAGAGAGTTTCCTGTGTGACTCCCAAGATCTTTTGGGCAGGTTTGTGTGATGTGGCCTTGTCCTTATAGTAAGGAGGATAAGAACAACTGGGAAAGAAACATTAAAGATATGTGTGAGGGTGGGGAAATTGATGGTGTGATAATGATAATGACAGCTACTATTTATCTAATGGCTACCAAATGCCAGGCACTTTATTAAGTTTTGTACTACATTTATCTCTCATCTTCCCACTGCACTATGAGTTAGGTGTTATGATTCTTCGCAGATCAGGGTATAGGTTGAGACAGGGTTCTTAACTTGCCTAAAGTCATAAAACTACTAAATGGCAGAACCATGATGAACCCAGACAAATTTAACTGTTTTTGTTTTTGTTTTTTGCTTAGCTAGACTAATGTTTGCAAGTTCCAAGGGAAGGTGGGAGCCAGTAGTCTTTGAAAGGAAGATAGAGGAGAAAAGAATGACAGGATGGCGAGGACTCCGAGACGTGTTCTAATGGCCTCCAGGCCTCCAGAGGGAAGGAGCTGAGTCTGTCTTTTCACTATCATATCCTCAGCACCCAGTCCAGTTCTGACAAAAGTTAAGTGTTCAATAAACATGTGTTGAGTGAGTGAGTAAATAAGTGAAGGAAAAAATAAATACATTGTCACAGAGACTTTTTGAAGGGTAGAGAAGAGAAAATGAGAAAGTTTGGGTTGATTTTGTATGTTGCATGTCTTTAGAAGAGATATGAAGGGGTGAGAAAAAGTAGGTAGGATTCTGAAAAGCCATATGGGGAATGCAATAGAGAAGTCAACTAAAGATGAAAGCAAGAAGAGCTGAGCAGTGACAATAACCCTCTAGAAGTTTGCATGAATTTGTCAATTGTTTCTGAGTAGGACTCTCTTCATCAGGGGGCTATAGAAAGGGATTTAGAGTTTCTTTCTATTTCATATAATAATCTGTTATCACTACCATTAATTTTTTTTTTTTTTTTGAGACCGGGTCTCTCACTCTATCTCCCAGACTGGAGTGCAGTGGCGTGGTCTCGGCTCACCTCAACCTCTGCCTCCCAGGCTCAAGTGGTTCTTCTGCCTCAGCCTCCTTCTACCATTAGCTTATTTTTTTTTTGAGATGGAGTCTCACTCTGTTGCCCATGCTGGAGTACAGTGACACGATCTTGGCTCACTGCAGGCTTCTGCCTCGGCTTCCCGAGTAGCTGGGATTACAGGCTCCAGCCACCACTCCCAGCTAATTTTTGTATTTTTAGTAGAGATGGGGTTGCGCCATGTTGGCCAGGTAGGTCTCAAACCACTGAACTCAAGTGATCCTCCTGCCCTGGCCTCCCAAAGTGCTGGGATTATAGGCGTGGGCTACTGCGCCAGGCCCGAACTACCATTAATTTTTTTAAAACTCACTAATTAAAAATCTGTCATGGCTAGGCACAGTGGCTCAGGCCTGTAATCCTAGCCCTTTGGGAGGCTGAGGCAGGGGGATCACCTGAGGTCAGGGGTTCAACCAGCCTGGCGAACATGGTGAAACCCCCATCTCTACTAAAAATACAAAAATTAGCCGGGTGTGGTGGTGCGCACCTGTAATCCCAGCTACTTGGGAGGCTGAGGTAGGAGAATTGCTTGACCCCGGGAGGCGGAGATTGCACTGAGCCGAGATCATGCCACTGCACTCAGCTTGGGTAACAGAGCAAGACCCTGTCTCAAAACAACAACAACAACAACAAACCTGTCACATGCAACATAATGCAACATATTTTATAAAATGAGGATGTTGAGATTACAGTCTCAGTTAAGTGGTTGAAGAAACTCACTAGTAGTGCCCCAGAGTGCTAGGAGTCAAATTAGGTGTGCTTTAAATGCACATCTTTAAATGTCTATTTAAATAATAATTATTGCTATATATATTTTCAATTTCACCCATAAATATTTCAGTATATGTCTATAAATGGTACAGACTCTTTTTAAAAACATAACTACTATATAATTTTCACACCAAAAAGAAATTAAGGCTGGGCACGGTGGCTCACACCTGTAATCCCAATGACTTGGGAGGCTGAGGTGGGAGGATCATTTGAGCCCAGGAGTTTAAGACCAGCCTGGGCAAGATGGTGAGACTGTGTCTTGACAAAAAGTTTTTAAAAATTAGCCAGGTATGGTGGTATGTGCTTGTGGTCCCAGCTACTCAGGAGGCTGAGATGGGAGGATTGCTTGAACCCAGGAATTTGGGGCTGCAGTGAGCTATGATTGTGTCACTACACTCCAGCCTGGACAATGGAATGAGACCCTGTCTCTAAAAACAAATGAAGAAACAAACAAAAAACACAAAGAAACAAGAAATTTAAATGACTTTAATGACATCAAGCATCCAGTGAATGTTCAAATTTCCCCAATGTTTATTTTTTTAACAGATATGCTATCAAATCGGAATCCAAATATGATGTACACATACATTGTAATTAGTTTATACGAATCTTTTGATCTATAAGTCCTCTCTCTCATTGTCTCTATTTATGTGTGATGGAAATGAAGTCTTCTGTCTGTTGAGTTCCCCAGTCTGGATTTTGCTGATTACATCCCCAGGTGTCATATAACATGTTCCTCTGGTCTCTTGTGTTATCTGAAAATGGAATTTGATTCTAGAAGCTTGAAGAGATTTGACTTTTCTAGCAAGAAGCCTTCATAAGCTCCAGGAGCGGTGGCTCATGCCTGTAGTTCCAGCACTTTGGGAGGCTGAGGTAGGCGGATTACTTGAGGTTAGGAGTTTGAGACCAGCCTGACCAACATGGTGAAACCCCGTCTCTACTGAAAACACAAAAATTAGCCGGGCGTAATGGCAAGTGCCTGCAATCCCAGCTACTCGTGAGGCTGAGGCAGGAGAATCACTCACACCTGGGAGGCGGAGGTTGCAGTGAACCAAGATCGCGCCACTGCACTCCAGCCTGGGTGACAGAGCAAGTCTCCATCTCACACACACACACAAAAAAAAAAAGAAAGAAAGAAAGAAAAAATAATCCTTCATAAGAGGTAATGTATGCTTCTATCAGGAAGAACGTAAAGCCTAGACATCTCTTTTTTGAGAAGTTGGCATCCACTGATGGTCATGGTCTAGGTTTATTATTTCATCAGAGGCTGCAAAATGATAATATTCTAATTCTATCACTCATTCATTTATTAGCTAAAATTCTGTTCAAGAGAGAGATTCTTCTCATCTACTAGTTACCCTGAGGTATAGTTTATATATGTAAACACAGGACAAATGTTTTACTCTTCCTTTTTGACTTTTTTTTTTTAAGTAGGTTGGTTCTCTAGCATCTGCCAGAGGTTACCAGCAACAAGTACAGATTCTGTACACAGCCAAACTTCCTGGGATCAGAATCCCAGTTTGGCCAGTTGCTAGCCAGATAATTGTGAGCTAGGCTTTTTTTTTTTTTTTTTGCATGTCTCTTGAATCATATGAGCTAGGCTTTTAAATCTTCTGAGTCTCACCTTCCCCATTTGTAAATTGGTGATACTCAATGGTATCTTCATCCAAGGTTTATTTTGAGGATTAAATGAGAATATATTGAGAGACACCCTCATTTGAATATATGTATATGTTAGTGTTATATATATTAGAGAGAATATATGTGTGCATGTGTGTGTCCATATATGTTAAAGAAAGCCTTGGCACATAGTAACACTTACATTGAGCACAGAGTAAGCCCAATGTAATGTTGGCTGTCATTAGCGTTGTTATTATTGTTCTTTTTAAGTAGTCGTGGGTGGATTCTAGGCAATGGTATTTCGTAAAAAGACCCCAAATGATTCTACCATGAAGCCAGGGTGGAGAATCCCAATATTGTGAGGTTAAAAAAAATAATGTTTACAAAGTAGGAGAATGAGATGACTCTATCTGTGTTTTTTTTAAAGCCAGCGTGGAGATTGACTCTCTGCTCCTTTGCTCACTAATCGTGTGAGCTTCTACAAGTGAATTAACCTCTCTAAGCCTCAGTTTCTCCATCAGAAATAAGTCTAATAGTGCACATCTCATAGAGTGGCTGTGAGGATTATCAGTTCTGCACAACGCCTGACACAGGGTCAGTGCTCAGTAAGTGTTAGCTGCAATGTGTTAAAAACTGCAGCACAAGGGGGCCGCACACGGTGGCTCACACCTGTAATCCCAGCACTTTGGGAAGCTGAGGTGGGAAGATCACAAGGTCAGGAGATCAAGACCATCCTGGCTAACACAGTGAAACCCCGTTTCTACTAAAGATACAAAAAATTAGCTGGACGTGGTGGTGGGTGCCTGTAGTCCCAGCTACTTGGGAGGCTGAGGCAGGAGAATGGTGTGAACCCGGGAGGTGAAGCTCGCAGTGAGCCGAGATCGCACCACTGCCCTCCAACCTGGGCGACAAGAGTCCGTCTCAAAAAAGAAAAAAAAAAAGATAGAAAGAAAAACTGCAGCACAGGCCAGAGTCTGTGTTCAAATGACACTTCTCTCTGTGCCTAAGTTTTTCTCTCCACATAACTGGTTTGTTCTGCCTTTTCACCCTTTCTTTATTTAAAACAGAAAGGTAAGCACTAGGAGTTTGAGAAAAATATATTCCACACAAACACCTAAAATGGAAAGGTATCTGTGCTGGGTGTGATTAACAGCTGGGTGAACTTATGCTCCAGTAGTTCATGGTAGAACATTTTAATTGAAATGGTATTTTAAAGGGAGAATCTTCAAATTGGCTAAGCAAATAAATAAAGGCCATCTGAACAGCTCAGTGCCCAAGTCCAGATGGATTTTCTGTTATATTATTTGTACTTCCTGCTTTATCAAATATTTCATCCCTCTTCCTGTTTCACGGCTTTAAGTCATTTTTTTGTTGTTATCTACACACTATAAATTCTGGGCATTTCATTTGAGATGCTGTGCTTTAAAAAGAAGGTATTTTGTTCTCCCAATATCCTAATTCATCATTCATAAAGACAACAGACAAGATAGTCTTTAAGACACAGATGCTAAGGAATGAATTATTGATCAAACCATAAACAAGTTGAAAGATAAAACATATTCGACAAAGCAATTTTAAAAAGTCTTTTCCTAATCTTTCATACTCCAACCCTAGAGATCTATCAGTAATAGAGAAAAATGCCATATATACAAGTAAGACCAACTGGAATAATCAGAGGCCATATTTTTTTAAGGCAGTGGTTCCCAATCTTTCCAGCACTGAGATCCCCTTTTATGGTTTTCCCTCCCAAAAGGCCCTGTGTTTTGAAAAGCTGAATGCACCGGACTACATTTATCAATATTTAATTTCTTTCCCCATGTTTTATTAATCAAAGGCATCTAGAACTGTCAAGCAGAACACCCAATCAGTATGAGACAATCTGGGCTACTAGACTGAATTGCTATAATTCTAGCTAAAAGCAAGAAAATATTTGAACTGAAACCAACTTTAATCTGAAAATAGACGTTGTATTTTCCGTCCTGGATGAAGAATGTGGATGACAATCCTGACATTCAGGGCCTTTCCATTTTTGGTTCCAATCTAAAATTGAAACAAAAATTTTGATAGCAGAATAATGTATCCCCAAAGATGTCTATGTCGTAATCTCAGGAGCCTATGAATATGTTGTTTCCTGGCAAAAGGGAATAAAGATTGCAGGTGGAATTACAGTTGCTAATGTAAAATGAGGAGATTACCCTGGATCATCGGCGGACCCAACGTAATTTACAAGTGTCCTTAAACGTGGAAGCAGGGGGCAGAAGATGTGATGTGATGTGAGAAAGACTCCACCAGCCATTGCTGGCTTTGAAAATGAAAGGGAGTTACAAGCCAAGGAATGTGAGCAGCTTCCACCTGGAAAAGGCAGGAAAATGAATTCTCCTGTAGGGCCTGCAGGAAGGAACACAGCTCTGCTGATGCCTTGATTTTAGCCCAGGGAGGCCCTTAGAGTTCTGACCTCCAGAACTGTAAAATGATAAATTTGTGTTGTCTTAAGCCACTCAGCTTGTGGCAATTTGGTTTTTTGTTTTATTTAATTAATTAATTAATTAATTTTATTAGATGGAGTTTCACTCTTGTTGCCCAGGCTGGAGTGCAATGGTGCAATCTCGGCTCACTGCAACTTCCACTTCCTGGGTTCAGGCGATTCTCCTGCCTCAGCCTCCCAAGTAGCTGGGATTACAGGTGGCTGCCACCATGCCCAGCTAATTTGTTGTATTTTTTGTAGAGACAGGGTTTCCCCATGTTGGCCAGGCTGGTCTTGAACTTCTTACCTCAAGTGATCCACCCAGCTTGGCCTCCCAAAATGTTGGGATTACAGGCGTGAGCCACTGCACCCAGCTTTTTTTGTTTGTTTGTTTGTTTGTTTGTTTGAGATGGTCTTGCTCTGTCATCCAGGCTGGAGTGCAGTGGCACATCATAGCTTACTGCAGCCTCAACCTCCCAGGCCCAAGTGATCCTCCGGCCTCAGCCTCTCAAGTAGCTGGGACCACAGGTATGCGCCACAATGCTTGGCTAGTTTTTTTAACATTTTTGTAGAGATGAGGTTTCCCTGTGTTGCCCAGGCTGATCTTGAGCTGGGCTCAAGCAATCTGCTATGTTGCTTGAGCTGGGCTCAAGAAATCTGCATACCTCGGCCTCCCAAATTGCTAGGATTATAGACATGAGCCACCACGCCCAGCCAGCAATTTGTTATAGCAACCAAGAAAACTAATACATACCCTCTTTCCCCAAATCAATTGACCTTTACTCCCCTCCATGGGCCCCTTGTTCTGGCCCAAGTAACGTCTTCAGTGGTCCCTAGACATGCCCTTTTACCTACTTCTGGATCTTTATGTGTGCCCTCTGTCATTTGGTTATCCCACCTCCTCATGTTGGCAGAGGCAAATTCGGTCCATCTTTCAGGATGCAGCTCAGATGCCTCCTCTGCCACTGTCTCCACTCTTCCTGCAACTATCGGAGGCATGCATGCAATCTCTCCCTCCTTTGAAACTCCAGTAGTGCTGTAGCTGTCTCTTTGTCCTGGCCCTTATTACATTTTCTCCTGGATTAGAGTTATTTGTGAACATGCTATGTCTTCTCTATCAGATTTAAGCTCCTTGACTATAAACCAAGTGTTGATTCATGTCTAAATCTTCTATAATGCTAAGCCTAATACATTATGTCCTACCAACTTAATATATAATCTGAGTCCTTTATAGGTGTTCATATGTACCTATATGTGTGTATGTATATAAGTGTATGCGTATATGCAAATGACATTCTAGAAGAAGCATACGCCTCTGCAGGAAGGAATAAGAGGAAAAAAAACCTTAAGGTTTTCCACCAGCTGCCACACAAATGTTAAGCATACCAGACACATCATTATTTGGGACCAGCTTGTGCACTTGTCTGTTCATAAAACTGAGGTGGAACCATGAATGAGTAGAGGGAGTTTATTTCTTGTTGAAGAGTTCCTTATTAAAAACGGGGAGCTGGATCAGAAACGCTCCGTGGACATGCACAGGATCTGAGCAAAGAGAGGAATTGAAGCATATGAGAAACAGGAAGGAGTTCTTGGGCCTAAGTTTTCATTTTGTTTGTGATCCAGCTGCCAAAAATGAATGTGAACCATTTTTTTTTAATGCAGATATTGAAAATCTTTCTTTTTCGAAAGAAACTAAACAAACGACAACATCCAAATGACTGATGGCTACCTGACTTATTTTTTTCATGTTTCTCTTTTTTATTATTTTATTTTACTTTTTCGTTTTCTATGTTTAGATTTTTTTTTAATTTTTTCATAAGTTATTGGAGTACGGGTGGTATTTGGTTACATGAGTATGTTCTTTAGTGGCGATTTATGAGATTTTGGTGCACCTATCACCTGAGCAGTATACAGTGCGCCATATTTGTAGTCTTTTATCCCTCGCCCCCTCCCACTCTTCCCCACAAGTCCCCGAAGTCCATTGTATCATTCTTATGCCTTTGTGTCCTCATAGCTTAGCTCCCACATGTCAGTGAGAACATACGATGTTTGGTTTTCCATTCCTGAGTTACTTCACTTAGAATAATATTCTCCATTCTCATCCAGGTCACTGCAAATGCTATTAATTCATTCCTTTTTATGGCTGCATAGTATTCCATCAGATATATATATATATATATATATATATATATATATACACTTATATACATACACACATATATATATGCACCACCGTTTCTTTATCCACTCATTGACTGATGGGCATTTGGGTTGGTTCCACAATTTTGCAATTGTGAATTGTGCTGCTATAAACATGCGTGTGCAAGTACCTTTTTCGAATAATGACTTTTTTTCCTCTAGGTAGATACCCAGTAGTGGGATAGCTGGATCAAATGGTAGTTCTACTTTTGGTTCTTTAAGAAATTTTTACACTATTTTCCATAGCAGCTGTACTAGTTTACATTCCCACCAGCAGTGTAGAAGTGTTCCCCGTTCACTGCATCCATGCCACCATCTACTGTTTTTAGATTATGTCCATTTTTGCAGGAGTAAGGTGGCATTGCATTGTGGTTTTGACTTGCATTTCCCTGATCATTAGTGATGTGGAGCATTTTTTCATGTTTGTTGTCCATTTGTATATCTTCTTTTGAGAATTATCTATTCATGTCCTTAGCCCACTTTTTGATGGGATTGTTTGTTTTTCTCTTACTGATTTGTTCAAGTTCGTTGTAGATTCTGGAAATTAGTCTTTTGTCAGATGTATAGATTGTGAAGATTTTCTCCCACTCTGTGATTTGTCTCTTTACTCTGCTGACTGTTCCTTTTGCCATGAAAAAGCTCTTTAATTAATTAGGTCCCAGCTATTTATCTTTGTTTTTGTTGCATTTGCTTTGGATTCTTGGTCATGAAATCCTTGCCTAACCCAATGTCTAGAGGGTTTTTCCAATGCTATCTTCTAGAATTTTTAAAATTTCGGGTCTTAGGTTTAAGTCCTTAATCGATCTTCAGTTGATTTTTGTATAAGGTGAGAGATGAGCGTCCAGTTTCATTCTCCTTCAGGTGGCTTGCCAATTATCCCAGCACCATTTGTTGAACAGGGTGTCCTTTCCCCACTTTATGTTTTTGTTTGCTTTGTCAACGATCAGTTGGCTGTAAGTATTTGGGTTTATTTCTGGGTTCTCTCTTCTGTTCCGTTGGTCTATATGCCTATTTTTATACCAGTACCACACTGTTTTGGTGACTATAGCCTTATAGTGTGGTTTGAAATCAGGTGGTGTGATACCCCCAAATTTGTTCCTTTTGCTTAGTCTTGCTTTGGCTATGCAAGACTTTTGGTTCCATATGAATTTTATAATTGTTTTTTCTAATTCTGTGAAAAATGATGGTGCTGTTTTGATGGGGATTGCATTGAATTTGTAGATTGCTTTTGGCAGTATGGTCATTTTCACAATGTTGATTCTACCCATCCATGAGCATGGGATGTGTTTCAATTTGTTTGATGCCATCTATGGTTTCTTTGAGCAGTGTTTTGTAGTTTTGCTTGTAGAGGTCTTTTGACTCCTTTGTTAGGTATATTCCTAAGTATTTTATTTGTTTATTTATTTGCAGCTATTGCAAAAGGGGTTGAGTTCTTGATTTGATTCTCCACTTGGTTGCTGTTGGTGTATAAAAGAGCTACTGATTTGTGTACATTAATCTTGTATCCAGAAACCTTGCTGAATTCTTTTATCAGTTCTAGGAGCTTTTTGGAGGAGTACTTAGGGTTTTCAAGGTAAACGATCATATCGTCAGCAAACAGTGACAGTTTGACTTCCTCTTTGATGATTTGGATGCCCTTTATTTCTTTCTCTCATCTGATTGCTCTGGCTAGGACTTCCAGGACTATGTTGAAGAAGAGTGGTGAGAGTGGGCATCCTTATCTTGTTCCCAGTCTCAGAGGAAATGCTTTCAACTTTTCCCCTTTTGGTATTATGATGGCTGTGGGTTAGCATAGATGGCTTTTATTACATTAAGGTATGTCCCTTGTATGCCGATTTTGCTGAGAGTTTTAATCATAAAGGGATGATAAGGCTGGGCACAGTGGCTCATGTGTGTAATCCCAGCACTTTTGGAGGCTGAGGCAGGTGGATTACCTGAGGTCGGGAGTTCGAGACCAGCCTGGCCAACACGGTGAAAGACAAAAAGACATCTGTACTAAAAGACAAAAATTAGCTAGGCGTGGTGGCACACATCTGTAATCCCAGCTACTCGAGAGGCTGAGGCACAAGAATCACTTGAACCCAGGAGGCAGAGGTTTCAGTGAGCTGAGATCGTGCCACTGCACTCCAGCCTGGGCAACAGAGTGAGAGTCTGTCTCAAAGAAAAAAAAAAAAAAGGATGATGGATTTTGTTGAATGCTTTTTCTGCATCTATTAAAATGATTATGTGATTTTTGTTTTAATTCTGTTTATGTGGTGTATCCCATTTATTGATTTGCATATGTTAAACCATCCCTGCATCCCTGGTATGAAACCCACTTGATCATGGTGCATTATCTTTTAGATATGTTGTTGGATTTGGTTAGCTAGTATTTCGTTCAGGATTTTAGCACTATGTTCATCAAGAATATTGGTCTGTAGTTTTCTTTTTTGGTTATATCCTTTTCTGGTTTTTGGTATTAGGGTGATGCTGCCTTCATAAAATGAATGAGGGAGGTTTCCTTCTTTCCTATCTTGTAGAATAGTGTCAAAAGGATTGATACCAATTCTTCTTTGAATGTCTGGTAGAATTCTGTTGTGAGTCTGTCTAGTCCTGGACTTTTTTTGTTGGAAATTTTTAAATTGCCCTTTCAATCTCGCTGCTTGTTAGAGGTCTGTTCAGGGTATCTAATTTCTCCTGACTTAAGCTAGGAGGGTTGTATTTTTCCAGGAATTTAACCATCTCTTCTAGATTTACTAGTTTGTGTGCGTAAAGGTGTGCATAGTAGCCTTGAATGATCTTTTGCGTTTCAGTGGTGTCAGTTGTAAAATCTCCTGTATCATTTCTTAGTGAGGTTATTTGGATTTTGCCTCTTCTTTTCTTGGTTAATCTTTTAATGGTCTATCGATTTTATTTATATTTTCAAAGAATCAGATGTTTGTTTCATTTATGTTTTGTATTATTTCTTTTTGTTTCAATTTCATTTAGTTCTGCTCTGATCTTGGTTATTTCTTTTCTTCTGCTGGGTTTGGGTTTGGTTTGTTGTTTCTCTAGTTCCTTGAGGTGTGACCTTAGATTGTCTGTTTGTGCTCTTTCATACTTTTTGATGTAGGTGTTTAGGGCTATGAACTTTCCTCTTAGCACCACCTTTGCTGTATCCCAGAGGTTTTGATAGGTTGTGCCATTATTGTCATTCAGTTCAAGAATTTTTTAATTTCCATCTTGATTTTGTTTTTGACCCAGTGCTCATTCAGGAGCAGGTTATTTAATTTCCATGTATTTGCATGGTTTTGAAGTTTCCCTTTGGAGTTGATTTCCAGTTTTATTCCACTGTGGTCTGAGAGAATGCTTGATATAATTTCAATTTTCTTAAATTTATTGAGGCTCGTTTTGAGAGATAGGACTAGCTGGATTTCCTAGGCCAACTAAGAATCCCTAAGCCTAGATGGGAAGGTGACCGCTTCTAACTTTAAACATGGGGCTTGCAACTTAGCTCACACCCGACCAATCAGATAGTAGAGAGAGCTCACTAAAATGCTAATTAGGCAAAAACAAGAGGTAAAGAAATAGGCAATCATCTACTGCCTGAGAGCACAGTGGGAGGGACAATGATCGGGATATAAACCCAAGTATTTGAGCCGGCAATGGCTACCCTCTTTGGGTCCCCTTCCTTTGTATGGGAGCTCTGTTTTCACTCTATTAAATCTTGCAACTGCACTCTCTTCTGGTCCGTGTTTGTTACTGCTCGAGCTGAGCTTTCGATCACCATCCACCACTGCTGTTTGCCACCGTCGCAGACCTGCCGCTGACTTCCATCCCTCCAGATCAGGCAGGGTGTCCACTGTGCTTCTGATCCAGCGAGGTGCCTATTGCCGCCCCTGATCGGGCTAAAGGCTTGCCATTGTTCCTGCACAGCTAAGTGCCCAGGTTCATCCTAATCGAGCTGAACACTAGTCACTGGGTTCCACGGTTCTCTTCCATGACCCAAGGCTTCTAATAGAGAGCTATAACACTCACTGCATGGCCCCAGATTCCATTCCTTGGAATCTGTGAGGCCAAGAACCCCACATCAGAGAACACGAGGCTTGCCACCATCTTGGAAACGGCCCCCCACCATCTTGGGAGCTCTGGGAGCAAGGACTCCCCAGTAACAGTTTTATGGCCTATCATATGGTCTATCTTGGAGTAAGTTCCATGTGCTGTTGAATAGAATGTGTATTCTGCAGTTGTTGGATGAAATGTTCCGTATATATCTGTGAAGTCCATTTGTTCCAAGGTATAGTTTAAAATCTATTGTTTCTTTGTTGACTCTCTCTCGATGAACTGTCTAGTGCTGTCAGTGGAGTGCTGAAGTCCCCCACTATTATTGTGTTGCTGTCTATCTCATTTCTTAGGTCTAGTAGGAATTGTTTTATAAATGTGGGAGCTCCAGTGTTAAGGTGCATATATGTTCAGGATTGTGATATTTTCCTGTTGGACAAGGCCTTTTACCATTATAGAATGTCCCTCTTTGTCTCTTTTAACCGCTGTTGCTTTAAAGTTTGTTTTGCATGATATAAGAATAGCTACCTCTGCTCACTTTTAGTGTCCATTTGTATGAAATGCCTTTTTCCACCCCTTTACTTTAAGTTTATGTGAGTCTTTATGTGTTAGGTGAGTCTCCTGAAGGCAATAGATGGTTGGTGAGTTCTTACGCATTCTGAGGTTCTGTATCTTTTACGTGGAGAATTTAGGCCATTTACATTCAATGTTAGTATTGAAATATGAGGTACTGTGCATTCATCGTACTCTTTGTTGCCTGTGTACTTTGTTTTTTTGTTGCTGTTTTTGGTTTTTAACTTGTATTTTTGTTTTATAGGTCCTGTGTGACTTATCCTTTAAAGAGGTTCTGTTTTGATGTATTTCTAGGATTTGTTTTAAGATTTAGAACTCCTTTCAGCAGTTCTTATAGTGGTGGCCTGGTAATGGTGAATTCTCTCAGTATTTGTTTGTCTGAAAACAACTGTATCTTTCCTTCATATATGATGCTTAGTTTCTCTAGATACAAAATTCTTGGTTGATAATTGTTTTGTTTGAGGAGGCTGAAGATAGGGCCCCAATCACTCCTAGCTTGTAGAGTTTCTGCTGAGAAATCTCCAGTTAATCTGATAGGTTTTCCTTTATAGGTTACCTGGTGCTTCTGTCTCACAGCTCTTAAAATTCTTTCCTTCATCTTAGCTTTGGATAACCTGATGACAAGGTGCCTAGGAGAAGATCTTTTTGTGATGAATTTCTGATGTGTTCTATGTGCTTCTTGTATTTGGATGTCTAGGTCTCTAGCAACGCTGGGGAAGTTTTCCTCAATTATTCTCCCAAATATATTTTCTAAGCTTTTAGAATTCTCTTCTTCCTTGGGAACACTGATTGTTCTTAGGTTTGGTCGTTTAACATAATCTCAGACCTCTTGGAGGCTTTGTTCATATTTTCTTATTCTTTTTTCTTTGTCTTTGTTGGATTGGTTTAATTTGAAGAACTTGTCATTGGGCACGGCCCAGCACTTTGGGAGGCTGAGGTGGGTGGATCACCTGAGGTCAGGAGTTTGAGGCCAGCATGTCCAACGTGGAGAAACCCTGTCTCTACTAAAAATATAAAATTAGCTGGGCATGGTGTAATCCCAGCTACTTGGGAGGCTGAGGCAGGAGAATCGCTTGAACCCGGGAGGTGGAGGTTGTGGTGAGCGGAGATCGCACCATTGCACTCCAGCCTGGGCAGCAAGAGTGAAACTCCATCTCAAAAAAAAAAGACCTTGTCTTTGAGCTCTGAATTTCTTTCTTCTACTTGTTCAATTCTATTGCTGAGATTTTCCAGAGCATTTCACATTTCTAAAAGTGTGTCCAAAGTTTCCTGAATTTTGTATTGTTTTTTCTTTAAGCTATCTATTTCCTTGAATATTTCTCCCTTCACTTCTTGTATCATTTTTTGGATTTCCTTGCATTGCGCTTCACTTTTCTCTGCTCTCTCCCTGATTAGCTTAATAACTAACCTCCTGAATTCTTTTTCAGGTAAATTAGGGATTTCTTCTTGGTTTGGATCCATTGTTGGTGAACTAGTGTGATTTTTGGGGGGTGTTGAAGGGCCTTGTTTTGTCATATTACAAGGATTGGTTTTCTGGCTCCTTCTCATTTGGGTAGGCTCTGTCAAAGGGAAGGTCTAGGGCTGAAGGCTGTCGTTCAGATTCTTTTGTCCCACAGGGTCTTCCCTTGATGTAGTACTCTCCCCCTTTTCCTATGGATGTGGCTTCCTGTGAGCCGAACTGCAGTGATTGTTGTCTCTCTTCTGGGTCTAGCCACCCAGCAAGTCTACCAGGCTCTAGGCTGCTACTGGGGGTTGTCTGCACAGAGTCCTGTGATGTGAACTGTCTACGGGTCTCTCAGCCGTGGATACCAGCGCTTGTTCTGGTGGAGGTGGCAGAGGATGCAATAGACTTTCTGAAGGTCTGTAGCTTTGGTGGTTTAATGCTCTATTTTTGTGCCGGTTGGCCTCCTGCCAGGAGGTGGCATTTTCCAGAAAACATCAGCTGTAGTAATGTGGAGAGGGACCAGTAGTGGGTGGGACCCTAGAACTCCCAAGATTATATGCCGTTTATCTTCCACTACCAGGGTGGATAGGGAAGGACCATCAGGTGGGGGCAGGGCTAGGCATACGCTCAGACTGTTCAGGAGGCTCAGACTCTCCTTGGGCAAGTCTTGCTGTGGCTGCTGTGGGAGATGGGAGTGAGATTCCCAGGTCACTGGAGTTGTGTACCTAGGAGGATTAGGGCTGCCTCTGCTAAGTCATGCAGGTTATCAGGGAAGTGGAGGAAAGCTGGCAGTCAGAGCCCTCACCCAGCTCTCATGCAAACGGAAGGGCTGGGCTCACTCCCACCATGTCCCACCAACAGCCCTGAGTCTGTTTCCAGGAAGAGGGAGAGATAGGCTTGAAAACTTGCCCAAGGCTATCTGCCTCACAGCTGTGAAAGAAAAGGGCTTTAGTTCTTCCCCTACGAGTGAAGTCTGCATACTGGATTCACGCCCTCCCCTGAGTTCTGGCCAGGAGGTTTCTTACCCTGTTCAAATTGGTACAAATTTCGGCTAGAGCATTCCTTCTTCCTGTGGAGTTTTACCCCCTGCATCTCTGGCCACCCTCTCAGTGGATCCCTGTGGTGCCAGGCAGGAATGGGCTGCAGGGGCACCCAGCGAGCTCCCAGGGCCTTTCTGCCGCTTCCTCTACCCCTGTTTTTCGCTCGGCTCTCTAACTTGGCTCAGCTTCAGGTAAAGTCGGAAACTTCTCCCACAAACAGACCTTCGGCTTCTCCAGTGGGGGTGTGTGTTCGGGAGAGGAGGGTCTCCCTTTCCCACTTCTGCAGTTGTGGCACTGCAGTTGGGGCACTCACAGTATTTGGGGGTCTCCTGGGTCCTGCAGGAGCAGTCTGCTTCCTTCAGAGAGTCTGTGGATCCTCTCAGGATTGCTGGTTTGTTCCTGCAGTCGATCTGGAGCTAAAATTCACAAGGCAAGCCTCTGCATGCTGCTCTGTCTGGAGCTGTAATCTAATCCTGCCTCCCATCCGATATGATCCCAGGAGTGGCATACCTGACTTATGTATCTGCCATACGAGGCCATTTTTTAAAATTGAAATGTTTTGGCTCTAAGATAAGCAAGTATTTTTGTAGCACCATAATTTCTGGTTCTGTGAAAATTAAAAAAAAAGTTTTTGTAAATATGTTGCCCATTAAAGCAATTATTTCAGCTATTTTTTCACTTCCATCTTTCTAAAATAAACATCAGTCACAAGAATATACATCCTTCCAAAAACCGTTTTAATCCTAGTACATTTTTAGTTCCTTTCCTCTCTGAATCAGGAAATGATAGATCGTGGATGCATTTTTAATTGTTTGTATTTATTGACTATTTACTATGTGCCAAACATTATGCCAAGTGCCTTACAGATATTATGGCATTTAAAACTAACAGTCCTATGAGGTGTGTGTTTTTATTTTCATTTTAAAGTTTAGGTATCTGAGCCATAAAGAGTTTGAGATTCTCGCAAAAGTTCCCATCACCAATAAAGGGCATACACTCAATTTTCTCCAAGATGTGTGCACCCCCAAGCCCATGTTCTTAACCTCGATACCATCCATACCCTCTCTGTGGGCTACATACTAGACAGCAGAGGCAGTTATATCACTCCTATAGGCAGAATTCACCTTCTAACCTTAGATATTCAAATTTTAAGGAAACTCCAGAGCAGTACTTTTCAATTTTTTTTAACAACAACCCATAATAATAATGACATTTTACTTCTAGTCAGAATACACACATAAACACACACACACACAAACACACATACATGCCATGGAATAGTATCATTATTACTTGATTTGTACTCTGATATTTTTTCTTCTGTTCCAAATCAATTCTGGTCAGGATGCACTAAATTTATTTTTACAATTTACTAATGAAGCATTACTTTAATTTTGAAAAATACCGTACTAGTGCATAGCCAGTCTATGTTACAGTTACCTGTTTGAAGAGAGCTCTACCATCTTAGGCAAGTTATTTAATTTCTGAGTCCTCAGTTTTCTCATCTGCCAAATGAGAAGGCTGAACCAGGTTAGTGATTCTTTTTTTTTTTTTTTTCTGAGGCAAAGTCTCCCTCTATTGCCCAGCCTGGAGTGCAGTGGCGAAATCTCGGCTCACTGCAACCTCCGCCTCCTGGGTTCAAGTGATTCTCCTGCCTCAGCCTCCCGAGTAGCTGGGACTATAGGCACACGCCACCACGCCCGGCTAGTTTTTGTATTTTTAGTAGAGACAGGGTTTCACAATATTGGCCAGGCTGGTCTCGACCTCCTGACCTCGTGATCCACCCGCCTCAGCCTCCCAAAGTGCTGGGATTACAGGGATGAGCCACTGCACCTGGCATTAGTGATTCTTAATCCTGGTTGCACATTAGAAATACCTGGAGAACTTTTAGATACACTTGTCTCCAGGTTTTTGCCCTCAGAATTTCTGATTCTGATTCTGATTTAATGGTTTTAGGGTGGGGCCTATGCCCTGGTATTGTTTTTTTAACAAACATCTTAGTGATTCTGAGGGAAATGGTCTAAGAAATACTGCATCACATCATCTCAGCAACTGCTTATGGTTTCCACAGTCTGTAGTGCCTGGCACTGGGCCTGTGGTCAGTGCTCTGAAATGTGTGTTAAGTGACTGCACCAACCAGCCTGGCCACTCTGGCTACCCTCTGCCAACACCCTGGGCTTCATGCCATTTCCATCCGTTCTTTGATCCCTTTTCTAACTTAGCTCAAATAAAGAATCACAATCTCCCCTCTCTTCTGCTCAATCCATAATTATCTCCTTAAATATTAAAATCACATTCAAACTGGATTCCTAATACTCTGAGAGGCAATTACATGGTAGTAGCTAAAACAATAGCATGAACTTGGAACAATATTTAATTTTATTTGACAAATATTTTATTTTTTTATTTTTATTTATTTATTTATTTGAGATGGAGTTTCACTCTTGTTGCCCATGCTGGAGTGCAATGGTGTGATCTCAGCTCACCACAACCTCTGCCTCCTGGGTTCAAGCAATTCTCCCACCTCAGCCTCCTGAGTAGCTGGGATTACAGGCATGTGCCACCACGCCTGGCTAATTTTGCATTTTTAGTAGAGAGGGGGTTTCTCCATGTTGGTCAGGCTGGTCTCGAACTCCCAACCTCAGGTGATTCACCCACCTCGGCCTCCCAAAGTGCTGGGATTACAGGCATGAACCACTGCGCCAGGCCCTATTTTTTGAGAGAGTCTCTATTGCCCACGCTGGAATGCAGTGATGTGATCATAGCTCACTGTGGCCTTGATCTCTTGGGCTCAAGGGATCCTGATTAAAAAAAAATCTTCTGTAGAGATGAGATCTTACCGTGTTGCCCAGGTTGGTCATGTACTCCTGGCCTCAAGCAATCCTCCCACCTGGGCCTCCCAAAGTGCTGGGATTAACAGCATGAGCCATTGCACCTGATGGACAAATATTTTTAAAGTAGTAACTATGTGCCAGTCACAATTCTAAGGGCTTTATAAATATAATTTTAGTTGTCCATAATAATCTTATAAGAGATGCTATCATCCCCCTATTTTATGGATTAGGACCCTAAATCCCACTGCATTTTTGCTCAATGTTTTGCACTGATTTTATTCAATGTTTTGAAGGGCGTTATGATTATTATTATTTATAAAACAAAGGATACCGCATGAAGTGAACAGAGAATTTCAGTTAATATTTTATATGATGCTTGAAATTAATTTAATCCTTGGAGTAGCTGCAGCAGGCAGACCTCCTGTATATATGAGTTTCATCTCCACCATTACAGGTATTTCAGTGGAACGGTTTGAGAACCTGGTATTAAGGAATTACTCAGTAAAGCACTTTTAATTTAATACCCTCTGCTAAGGCCCGGCTTGGTGGCTCACGCCTGTAATCACAGCACTTTGGGAGGCCGAGGCGGGCGGATCACCTGAGGTCAGGAGTTCGAGACCAGCCTGGGCAACATGGCAAAACCCTGTCTCTACTAAAAATACAAAAATTAGCCAGGTGTGGTGGCATGCGCCTGTAGTCCCAGCTACTTGGGAGGCTGAGGCAGGAGAATGGCTTGAACCCGGGAGGTGGAGGTTGCAGTGAGCTGAGATCATACCATTGCCCTCCAGCCTGGGTGACAGAGTGAGACTCCCATCTCAAAAAGAAAAAAAAAAAAAGAAAAATACACTCTGACAACAATTTTCTTGAATACTCTTATAATATGGTTTTCTTATTCAATCTTTTTCTCTAGCCATGAACGTTTTATGAAGTTCCTCATACAAAATCAACATTTTTTATTGAGTTAACAAATATGTACTTGCCAATAAACAAATAAGAGACCAATATATCATTTGCCAACTCACAGATACATAAATAACTTTACCTTGATGTGTAAACATTTATTTATTGGTTGATTAAAAAAGATACAATCCCAAAGTGAAGATGACTCAGCATACAAACGAGTGTTTTTACCTTTTGCCTTTACTAACTGGCACAATGGGCTAGGTTTATAAAGCATAGGGAGGCTAAAGATCACCTCTATCTGTCTTAGTTCTTAAGAGGGATCTTCAGCTGCATCTAGGAATCAAATTGACACAAGGCAGATTAACAGAAGAAAAACATACAAGTTTTCTTCTTCTTCTTCTTCTTCTTATTTTGAGACAGAGTCTTGATGTGTCACCCAGGCTGGAGTGCAATGGCACGATCTTGGCTCACTGCAACCTCTGCCTCCCGGGTTCAAGCCATTCATTCTTGTCTCAGCCTCCTGAGTAGCTGGGACTACAGGCATGCGCCACCAGCCCAGCTAATTCTTTGTATAGTAGAGACGGGGTTTCACCATGTTGGCCAGGCTGGTCTCAAACTCCTTACCTCAGGTGATCCACCCACCTCGGCCTCCCAAAATGCCCAAGTACAGGCATGAGCCACTGCGCCTGGCCCAGTTTTATTATTTTTACATGTGTACTTGGGGACCCTCACGAGAGTGAAGATCTGAAGAAATGGCCAAAGCAGAAAGCTTTTATATGTTTTAGAAAAAGAATCATAAATTGTGAAGAGATGGGCCAGGGGCAGTAAATTCAAGGGGAGTCATTAGGAGACCTACGGGAGTGTGTAAAGCTAATGAAAGATAAAGGTTTCTTCAGTAGGTTTATTTGTACAGATCCATTGCAGCAACAATTCCTGGTCTTTGGAGATAAGGGTTATTTTCTTGCCACAGTATGAGGAAGGCATCCTCCTCAAAGGAATTTTGATGGCTTGCCACACGAAGGAAAGGACAGGTCAGATAACTCTTTCTGCAATTACAGTTTTTCAGGTGCTTGTAGCTTGAAATAATCAAAGTATCAAATTGGCATATGTCTGGAGTGGATAGTCCTTAACTCCTTCAAATGCCATACCTAATTCCCAATCTTTGGCTTCTTTCCATCCTTGAAGCCAAGACCAATTATCCTCTATCTGCAGATTCATCTCCACCGGATCTATATCGTTGCTGTCTGTCCAGCTATGAGCTTATTTCCCCATGCTGATAGTCGGGCTCTTGGGTTATTTCAAAGACCGGCTTCTAAATAAAACCTCATTTCAGATGAGTGTCATGTCTTTTTCCCATGCCTGGGTCATAGTCAGTAGAGCCCCAACTAACTGGGAGGGGCAGTCTGAGGGTAGAGTCCTGTTATACCCACTGTCATACTTCATGGTAGCCAGGCTTTCTGTAAGAAGTGTATCTTGGGGTAAACAAATAGCCCCAGTTGAAGACAAAAAGAATCTCTCTCTCTCTCTTTTTTTCTTTCAAGATAGAGTCTCACTCTGCTTCCCAGCCTGCAGTGCAATGGCGCGATCTCCGCTCACTGCAACCTCCGCCTCCTGGGTTCAAGGGATTCTTGTGCCTCAGCCCCCTGAGTAGCTGGGATTATAGGCGCCCATAATCATGCCCGGCTAATATTTGTATGTTTAGTAGAGATAGGGTTTCGCCATGTCAGCCAGACTGGACTTGAACTCCTGGCCTCAGGTTATCTGACTGCCTTGGCCTCCCAAAATGCTGGGATTACAGGCGTGAGCCACCGCGCCTGGCCAAAAATCTGTTTACAAGAGAATGCCAGCTAAGAAATGTATAAGGAATGGTAAAATGAGAAAAATGACCATTTTCCCACCCCTAATGAAGTCATTGTTTCAAACAAGAATGATCAATGGGTGCTAAAACAGTTACGTGAAAGATTAGGAAGACAGGCATGTTAGCTCGTGCCTACAATTCCAGTTACTCGGGAGGTTGAGACGGGAGGATCACTTGAGCCCAGGTATTTAAGACTAGCCTGGGCAACATGGCAAGACCCCATCTCTACTTTTTTTTTTTTTTTTTTAAAGATTGATGAAGAATTGAAATATGTATATGGTACCAGTGTATCACCCCACAAGATGCTTGCTGGGCACACCCCACAAGTTGTAATTGGACAAACAAAACTTTTAAGTAGAGGCTTCTGGCTGTTTTCCTTTTTACTTGGTGATCAATCTTAGCATCTAATTCTGGGAAAACCGTTCATGTGTCTCTGGTTGTGGTGCAATATGAAGTACACTGTCTTGCCTATGAAATAACCTAGCAAAAATGTTTCACTTGAATCTAATCAAGACTTAAGATCTAACATTCACTTTATAAGAAATACAGGGGATAGGCCAGACGCCGTGGCTCACTCCTGTAATCCCAGCACTTTGGGAGGCTGAGGCAGATGGATCACAAGGTCAGGAGTTCAAGATTAGCCTGGCCAAGATGGCGAAACCCCTTCTCTACTAAAAATACAAAAATTAGCCAGGTATGGTGGCAGGCACCTATAATCCCAGCTACTTGGGAGGCTGAGGCAGAGAATTGCTTGAACCCAGGGGGCAGAGGTTGCAGGGAGCCAAGATCGCACCACTGCATTCCAACCTGGGCAACAGAGTGAGACTCCATTTCTAAAAAAAAGAAATACAGAGGATAAAGTAAAGTTTAAATAGCACCATGAAGAAATCATTAGACAAACCCAGAAAGTGGAATATTCTACAGGATAAGTCTTTTCAACAAGTTAATGTCTTAGAAAAAAGAAAAAAGACACTGTGTGTTGGGTTCTATTTAGCTTAAAAGAGATTTGAGAGACATAAAAGTCAATGCAATGAGTGATTCTTTAGTGGATCCCAGTTTGAATAGATGCAGAAAACATTTCTGGGACTGAGTATCAGATAATAACAGCAACTTATGTCAATTTTGTTAGATATGATACTAATCCTGCAGTTATGTGGGAAAATGTCCTCATTTCCAACATATGAAATATTTATAGATGAAATATGAACTAATTTACTTTAAAATACTTCAGAAAAAAGATGAACTGGCAAAACATTAACAATGGTTAAATCTAGGTTATAGCTATATGATTCTATGTTTTGTTTCTTTGGAAGAATAAAAAAAGTGGTGGTTTTCAAAGTGTGGTCCTCCTCATCTGAGAACTTACTGGAAATGCAACTTCTAGGGCTCTACTCTAGACTGAGTCAGAAACTTGGGAAGACGGGTGGTTGGGGGACAGCAACAGTGTCCTAACAAGTCCACCCGGAGATTCTGATGCACAGTAAATAGTTTGAGAGCCACTGCCTTAGGGCTGGTGCAGGTAGGGAAGAGTGGATGGTAGGGAAAGGATCAAGCTGGTGGTGAGACATCACTATCAGGAGGAAATACAAGACTACTTGTGAAAAATTAGCCCATGCTACGTAGACATGGGAGTAGGAAGTAAAGACAAGCCCAGCTCAAGAAGCCAGGAAACAGTCTAGTCAAAGAGGTATCATGATTACAGGGCCAAAGAGGGTACCTGCCCAGAGCCTAGACGAGACTTGTCAGGTCACATGGGCTGGTTATGTCTTTTCTTCCAAGGATGTCCAGCTCATCTACAGGAGCTCCTGCTGGTGCTCTCATTCTTCTAAGATAGGCCCTTTCCTAGGGACTGGAGTCTGCTCCTAACAACATTGTTAAGTGTTGATAGAGTGAGCTGCTGTTGAATGACTCTCTGCTCAGCTTCAGAATACTGTTTATTCTCTGCTTCCCAATTACCACGTTCCACTGGAATATGTCTTGGGATATTCTGTGACCCTGTGCCAAGCATTGAATACCTGGGCTGGAACACTTCTGCTGCACATCATACTCCACAGGCTGGACTGGTCGTGGCCCAGAGCTTATTATTAAGGTTGGCTGTCTCAGTCTCCCATTTTAGAGGAAGAAGAGGGCAATCATTTTTGGTCCAGTTTATCTTACTTCAGCTAACCAGCCGTTCCCACACTTGTCCCAAGCTTGCCTAACAAATATTAGCTCTTGTTTGGGCACTGCTTATTACAATGCTACATCACAAAAGGGCTTCGTATATAAAATATCACTCACAAACCTTCTTTTCTCTTCACTTACCCTTACCATTTTATTTGGCATTCTCTAGAATATTATTTCCCAAAATACGTTTTTAACAAGATGCTAAGGCTGGGCACGGTGGCTCATACCCATAATCCCAGCACTTTGGGAGGCCAAGAAGGGAAGATCACTTAAGGCCAGGAGTTCAAGACCAGCTTGGGTAACATAATGAGACCCCATTTCTAGAAAAATTAAAACAAGCCGGGCGCAGTGGCTCACGCCTGTAATCCCAGCACTTTGGGAGGCTGAGGTGGGTGGATCACGAGGTCAGTAGATTGAGACAAGCCTGACCAACATGGTGAAACCCTGTCTCAACTAAAAATACAAAAATTAGCCAGGCCTGGTGGCGGGCGCCTGTAATCCCAGCTACTCCGGAGGCTGAGGAAGGAGAATCGCTTGAACCCGGGAGGCGAAGATAGCAGAGAGTCGAGATCGCACCACTGCACTCCAGCCTGGGTGACAGAGCAAGACTCTGTCTCAAAAAAAAGAAAAAGAAAAATTAAAATAAACAAAAAAATAGCTGGGAGTGGTGGCATGTGCCTATAGTCCCAGTTTCTTGGGAGGCTAAGGCAGAAGGATCACTTGAGCCAGGAGTTGGTGGCTGCAGTTAGCTATGATCATGCCACTGCACTCTAGCCTGGCGACAAAGTGAGATCTTATCTCTAAAAATAATAAATAAATAAAAGATGCTACTTATGAAAATGGTTCTGGGTTAAACACATCTTGGGAATACTAAGTTAAACACACTTAGTCAAGTTTATTTCATGCAGAACTTCTCAGAGCCTCTAATCTATTAAAGGTCATTGTGAATTTCCGCATGAAGCAATTTTACAAACATCCTTTTACAAACATCCTTGCCTATAGAATGCATATGGAGTAAAACCTATGGGTCAAAGGGACATGTTTTAGGAAACGTTTCTTTAAAGTTAAATGGGTAAAGTCTTGTGACAGAAACTACAGATGCTCCTTAACTTACAAAGGGGTTAAGTCTTCCGATAAAAACTACAGATGCTCCTCAACTTACAAAGAGGTTATGACCCATCATAAGCTGAAAATATTGTAAATCAAAAATGCACTTAATTCCCCTAAACTTCTGAACATCATAGCTTAGTCTACCCTACCTTAAATGTGCTCAGAACACTTGTATTAGCCTCCAATTGGGCAAAATCATCTGGCAATACAGGACGCTGTAGAATATCTATCAGTTGTTGCCTTCGTGATGGCATGGCTGACCAGGAGCTGCTGCGGCTGTGCTGCTCAGCATTGAGAGAGATTATTGGACTGTTTTGTTTTGTTTTGTTTTTTCAGAGAGGGTCTCACTCTGTTGCCCAGGCTGGAGTGCAGTGGTATGATCATAGCTCACTGCAGTCTTGAACTCCTGGGCTCAAGCCTCAGCTCCTACCTCAGCCTCCTGAGTAGCTGGGACTACAGGCACTTGCCACCACGCCTGGCTAATTTAAAAAAAATTTTTATATAGAGATGGGGGTGTCACTGTGTTGACTAAGCTGGTCTCAAACCTGGGCTGAAGCCTGCCAAGGTGCTGGGATTACAGACGTGAGCCACCACACTCGCCCTTTAGACCACTTTTTAATGAATGCATATTGCCTTCCCACCATCGTAAAGTTGAAGAATCGTACACTGAAACTTTGTAAGTCAGAGACTGTCTGTATACCTATAAAATTAAGCATGCCATGATAGAGCTCTTTCTTGAGTTATGAGAACGAGAATATTATTCCTGGAGTTTATGGAAACAAACATATAATAGTTTAAAACAGCAGCAATTTCTTTCTCTCGCATGCATCTTTTTTTTTTTTTTTTTTGAGACAGAGTCTCGCTCTGTCACCCAAGCTGGAGTACAGTGGTGCGATCTCGGCTCACTGCAAGCTCCGCCTCCCGGGTTCACGCCGTTCTCCCGCCTCAGCCTCCGGAGTAGCTGGGACTACAGGCGCCCGCCACCACGCCCAGCTAATTTTTTTGTATTTTTAGTAGAGACGGGGTTTCACCGTGTTAGCCAGGATGGTCTCGATCTCCTGACCTCGTGATCTGCCCGCCTTGGCCTCCCAAAGTGCTGGGATCACAGGCATGAGCCACCGCGCCCGGCTTCACATGCATCTTAACGATTTAAGTTTTTGAAACAACTTACCTTTGCAGAAGTCGTGAACATAAAATTGTCGAAGAGACGGGCGGCCGCTTTGTACAACTCCAGATTTAACCGTAAATGTTGCCTCCTGGCAGCAAGAGCAAGAGCTCTGTTAGTCCTACTCTGGGAGGGAAGGTTTGGTTTGTTTTCAAATGCTGGACCTTGCTTTCTTTGCACATATGGAAAAATATTGCTACAGCTTTAAAATCTGGCCTTTGGTATATTAGTATAAAATCTTGTGAGAAACATGCTGCTTCGATGATGTCAATGTAATCATTAATTTTACTTTTCCAGGAAATTTAAGACAAGAATCAAGTATGTAAATCTGTGAGTGCTGTCGTTTCTTGAGGATGGAAAATAGGCCAAATGAATCCTGCATTCTAAACCTCAACAGTGGAGCAATAATTTCTCTCACAAATGCTGAATAGTTTTGGTTCTTTTTACCAGACAATAGCTTGATTGCACTGCTAGGTCTCCTCATTTAAGGAGCAAGGTGAAAATAGCAAATATGGGCAAAGAAGAAAGCCCTAAGCTGGAAGATAAAGGCCAGGATATGTATGAAATTAAAGGCAAGCATTCACTGAATGTGCTGTCTGAGGTGGAGGGGTGGGGTGAGAGGAAGAGGGCAAGCCACCCAGCATAATTTAGGTAAAGTTATGGGAATGTTCTGCAGACATTTTCTAAGTAATCAAATGCTGCTCAATTTTTATTTTTTCACAATAGCTGTTTGGGCTGATGTTGCTCAATCTTAATACAAACTGCATTCTTAGTTGAGTACTGAATGTGAGTGAATTATGTGCTTGAACATTTAACTAAAGCATAAATACTTGAAAACCTCTTTATCAGGCACTGTGCTAGTAGGCCTTGGGAAGTCCAGAGTAAACAAGACTCATGGAACTTTCATTCTAGTAGGGAGGCTAACAAGCAACTACTGAAGCCATTGCAGAGTGAGGTAAGCCATACAAAGAAAATAAAGAGTGCTATGACAGATCATCACAGTACTTTCAGATGAAATGGTCCTGAAAGGCCTCTTAGGAGGGAACTTGCAAGGTGAGAATGGAAGGATGAGTTAGGAATTAAAAGACCTAGGAAGTACGGGATATAGAACAATGCGGTAAAGGAAATAGCAAGTGCAAAGGCCCAAGTTATAAAAGAGCTTGTTGTGCTGTATCAACAGAAAGAAGTCCTGTGTGGTTGAAAGAATAAAGAGCAATAAAGAGAGTTCCAGAAGATGGCATTGCCAGGGCAGGTAGAAGCCTGATCATGTTAGACAGTTAGACATAGTAAAGGTTTTATTTTGGAGTGATGGATTTCAGACTTCTGACTTCCAGAATTAGGAGATAAATGTGTGTTATTTTAAGTCACCAAGTTTGTGGTGTTTTTTTACAGCAGCCACAGGAAATTAATATAACTGTGAAGGAAAAGATTTCCCCTGCCCGAGTCTCCCTGCACTCCTACCCATCTGAGAGAAACAGAACTGTTGAGTAGCTGATGCAATTTCATCCATAATATTGTGGATTCACCATTGATTCAGCATCTGATCCTCAGCACTGTATATCTAAGAACTCATTCTCCTTGGTTCATCAGGCATGATCAGATTAAGGATTCATACACACTGACCTAACTCACAAGAGAGAGTTATAAATCAGAACACCAATTTATTGCCTTGTTCATGGAAATAGAAACACTACATGTGTCAGCTTACTCAGATCAGCAGCTAAACACTGTTCGGTGTTGATTGGGAAATATAAAGCCAGAATGAAGGCAGCTGGTTCATCTTGATAGCAAATGTTACCAAATCTCATAGTCTGGTGCCCTAATCTCCATGGGATTAGAACATGTACATCGACCAGAGAGGTTCTCTTTCTCCTGACTATGCTGGGACATTCTGGCAAATTCTGACTCATCACTCCCTTTCTAGAATCCTTAAAGACCATCATCACGCTATTTCAAGAATATTCCTTCAGATGTGTTACAAAGATTAAATGTTGATTTATGGTATCTCTAAAGATTTCGATTGTAGTCTCATCAGAAATATTTATTTATAAGCCATCTCTTCATTCACTCGTTGATTCATCCAGAAATGCTATTCAGTATTTATTAAGTGCCAGGCGTTGTGCTAAGATTTGAGACACAGAGATAAGATAAAGGTCCCATTCTCCAAGAATCTTGTTTTTTTAGTGGATTAAAAGCTGCTAATGTATTCCTTCTGTAGATATACATAATTTCACCAATTTCTTGTGACTTCATGAACCTCATTTTTGCAAGACAACATGTCCTAATTCTTGTCAAATTTAGGGATGGTGGTATTGGGGAGCTACAAACCAGTCAAATCAATTCAATGAGAAATCCTATTATTTGAACAATTTTAATCACATCTGATTTTGACTATTTTATCTAAGTATTAACATTTCACTAGCTGAGTGTTACAATGAGCCTAGCATTTAAACAGTCTTAGTTATGTTAACATTCTTAAAAACAGAGAAGTGGCGGCCAGGCACGGTGGCTCATGCCTGTAATCCCAGCACTTTGGGAGGCCGAGGCGGGCGGACGCCTGAGGTCGGGAGTTCAAGACCAGCCTGACCAACATGGAGAAACCTCGTCTCTACTAAAAATACAAAATTAGCCAGGCGTGGTGGTGCATGCCTGTAATCCCAGCTACTCGGGAGGCTGAGGCAGGGGAATCGCTTGAACCTGCGAGGAGGAGGTTGCAGTGATCCGAGATCATGCCATTGCACTCCAGCCAGAGCAACAAGAGCAAAACTCCGCCTCAAAAAAAAAAAAAAACAAACAAAAACCATCAGATCTTGTGAGACTCACTCATTATCATGAGAACAGCATAGGGGAAACTACCCCCATGATTCAATTACCTGCACATGGTCCCGCCTTTGACACATGGGGATTATTACAATTCAAGATGAGATTTGGGTGGGGACACAGAGACAAACCATATTAAGAACTAATTATTTAATGGAGAGGCATCCATTAAATATAGACACATGCAAAACCCACAACTACTTCTGTGCAACTTGTTTATTTCCATTTTATTTTTACACAAAGGCAAAGAGAATAGGAGTGAGGAGGCAGGAATAACGCTGGGTCACTCCCAGGAAGTGGGGAAGAGGCTGCAGCCAAGAAGAATGAGTCAGGCTGCTCTTCCTTGGCTTTCTTGGTAACAGCAATGAACAAAAGGAAGACGAGGCATGGACTCCAGGCTTAAGTTAACAAGGTCAGTCTGTTCAGGCTAAGCAATGGAAAGGAAGTGTCAGATCTGTCCAATCCATGTTCATAAAGAGGAAATAAGGCCTAGGTCCGTCTATTGAGGCCTTGGCTCAGGATTGGCTGGGGCCCTTCTCTTTGAAGGTCGAGGCCGCTGTCCCCAGGGCGCATAGGGGCCACGGGGACGATACCTACCAAAACCCCTATGTACCACTGGGGCAGGCCGCTGATAACGGGGTGTGGGGAAGAAGGGCATAGGCAGCTGAGGACCAACCATAAAGTTGTCTTCGAAGAAGAAACCTGCATGGGCTGATGAGGGGATATCTGAATGGCAATAGAATTGATCCGACTGGAAAGTATGGTCTGAGGAAAAACAGGCATCTGGGGGACCCTGTGGGAACCGGGGCATTCCCTGGTGATGGAGAATGGGAGGAGGAGGCTGTGGGGACAGGAGCGGGAGCAGCGGCAAGCGCTGGGGTGGGAACCCAAGCAGGGGGCGGTATGTGGGGGAAGGTAAGGGTGGAGACAGAGGTAAGGCCGGGTGATTTCTGTTGGCCTGGGGCGGCCCTTCGACTCTCGGGCCAGGTTTTTTCTTCTTGATCCACTCGCCCACGGGGTGGCGGTGGGGCAGCTCCACACCCCAGGCGTCGGCCACGTGGGCCAGCAGCAGCTGGGAGAGGCAGCGGTGCACACGTCCATTCCAGTGCACCCCGTCCCAGTGCAGGTTCTCCCTCGCATGGCGGAAGTGGAAATGCAAGTCCAGTACATCGAAGTTATGTTTACGTGCCTCGGTGGCGCTGTGGAAGTTGGCTTTGACCACTTCGTTTTTCAGGAAGGTGGCCTTCTGCCGCCGGAGCTTGGGCGGAAGAAAACCCCCGGTGACTTCCTCGCCCACAGGCATGGCCGTGTTCCACACCAGGAGGCAAGACTCGGGCAGCACCTGGCCCAGGCACTGGAACAGGTTCTCCAGGTTCTCCAGGTAGCTTCTCCAGGAGTTCGGACCATACCTGGAGATGTCCCAGAGGCAGGAATTCATGATGACCAGGTCGGGGGCGTGCTCGCCCGACTGCAGCTCTTTCAAGATGGTCTGGAGGTAATCGGAGTACACGCGGGTGAGGAAGTAAAAACGCACCAGATGGTGGTCGGAGCGGAACTCGCGGACCTCACGGTAGTTAAGGCCGTTGTGCATGTGGCCCCGCTGGCCTCCGTCCACCAGCTCATCTTGTTCGAAGTTCAGCTCCCCCCTTGCTCTAAGCTGCCCGGGAGTGAGCAGGCGGTCCTTCTGCAGCAGAAGCACCAGGTCCTTGTATACTGCCCTATGCACAGAGTCCCCCAGGATGACCACGAACTTATTGTGAAGCAGCTGCCGCACTTCGGAGGCCCGCAGAAGGATCATGACGCCCAGGACGCACAGCCTAGCTCCTTCCTTTGCACAGGATGGCTCTGCGGATGGCTAGGACAGAAGGAGAGAACGGCTGGGAGGGACTCACCTCTGGGCGGAGCGCCCAGTGCAGGTTGGGGGTAGGGAGACCATGGGGAAGGGGATGGCGCTGTGGCCTCTGGCCTGAGGGAGTGGACCTGGAGTGCCCGCATAACAGGCTCCACCAAGCCCGGACCTGGGAGATTGGCGAGAGGGCAGGAAGGGAGCCAAAAGCCTTCTTTGTCTAGTGGCAGTTCAGGCCTGGGGCTTGACCTCTGAATGACCTGAGGCTGCTGTTGGAGGCTCAGGTTCCACCTGGTGGGGAGGAGCCAAGTATGATCCACCCTCCCTAGCGATGAGAATGCTAGCAGAATGCCTAGCCAAGAGCCTGGAGGCAGCCCAGAAGCCTAAGTGGAGATAGTTAGCGCTATGCCACTGTTAGATAATGAGGACCCCAAGTAAGCAAGGACATGGAGAATGTTTGTGATGTAATGTTAAGTGGAATAAGTTACATCCCATACTGAATGCCCCATCACTTAAACTATATAAAAGAGATATGCATAGATAACATTGAAAGGAAATATGTAAAAACATATCTTCATAGAATAGGATTATGGTTGACTTCCCTCCCCTTTTATTTTTGTAAATATTCTTTACAGTCTTATATCGCTTGTTATAACTTTAAAAGAATTAAATGAAATGCAACAGGTAACACAAAGAAAGAGTACCTGTGCTAGCTCAAGAGCATAAAAACAGGCCGGGTGCGGTGGGATTACGCCTGTAATCCCAGCACTTTGGGAGGCCGAGGAGGGTGGATCACCTGAGGTCGGGAGTCCGAGACCAGCCTGACCAACACGGAGAAACCCCGTCTCTACTAAAAATTCAAAATTAGCCGGGCGTGGTGGCGCATGCCTGTAATCCCAGCTACTTGGGAGGCTGAGGCAGGAGAATTGATTGAACCCAGGAGGCAAAGGTTGCCAGTGAGCTGAGATCGCGCCATTGCACTTTAGCCTGGGCAAGAGAGAAACTCCGTCTCAGAAAACAAACAAAAACAAAAAACAAAACAAAACAAAAACCCTAAAAACAGATTTCTTTTACAAGGAAGTAGCTGTTTCTCATCAATAGGACTGAAAAAAATCAAGATAAAACTGGAAATAATTTGAATACATTTCAGCTGTAATATTCTTTGCTTTACATTTGAAGAGAACCGGAATATGCCACCCCAAAATGTGCACTTTAACATGAGGATTATTTTGAGCAGAAAGCAACTGAAAATCGACAGATGCAGGAAGAGTTATCTGCCCTCCTCTTATCTGCCCTAGAATCAGGGCATATATTTCCCTTTCAGGAAGGTAAACACCCTTCCCCCAACGAGGGAAAGAGGAGCAACTCTTATCAATCAGACAGGTTATCATCCTTTTTACCAAAGACAGGGAATGGACACCAAGATGATTTTTCATAAATAGACCTTACTACAATAGCCCTTATCTTCCATGAGCTCCCCCCATTTATTTCCCAGTCACTTCCCCACAATTCATCATCCCTTAAAGCCCAAAGCCCCTTGAGTTTCACTGTTTTCCAGTGCACTCCCTGCCTGCAAATATTAATTTAAAAATTGTGGCGGCTCACGCCTGTAATCCCAGCACTTTGGGAGGCCAAGGCGGGCGGATCACGAGGTCAGATCGAGACCTTCCTGGCTAACACGGTGAAACCCCATCTCTACTAAAAATACAAAAAATTAGCCAGGCGTGGTGGCGGGCACCTGAACAGACTGAGGCAGGAGAATGGCATGAGCCCAGGAGGCGGAGCTTGCAGTGAGCCAAGATCATGCCAAAAATTGTGGTGGGCGCGGCAGCTCACGCCTGCAAACCCAGCACTTTGGAAGGCCAAGGTGGAAGGGATCACTTGAGCTCAGGAGTTCGAGACCAGCCTGGGCAACATGGCAAAACCCCATCTTTATACAAAAATTAACTGGGCATGGTGGCGCACGACTGAGGCGGGAGGATGGCTTGGGCTCAGGAGGTTGAGGCTGCAGTAAGCAGTGTTCCAGCTACTTCACTCCCGCCTGGGCCACAAAGTGAGACCCTATCTCTAAATAAATTAAATAAATAAATAAATAAATAAATAAAATTTCTAGGTCTGTATCTTGGCAACACACACACAACATAAATAAATAAAAGTATGTGCTTTTTCTCCTGTTAATCTGTCTTTTGTTAGTTTAATCTATACGCCCCCAGGTACTGATGCTAAAAGAGTAGAGAAAAAGTTTTTTCTCTCCAACACATTGGATGCAATGTTAAAAACTGTGAAACTCATCTTCAAAACTTCAGATTATTTCAAGTTGCCATTTACAACTCATATCCACAGATGACTAAATAGTAGAAACACTAAAATACTGCTAACAGATTGCAAATGGGAGGAACATGGCATCCACTTCATCTACTTACACAAAAGCCTTGAAAATCCGGTGCGGCTTGAAATTTGTAAGATTTTATGCATTAGTAAACATTTTAATAGATGTAGGAACATTTTAATAGGTGTGGGTGGATAGCTATTATTAAATTACACATTCGAGTTTTAAAAGCTATATATCCTATTTGTAGTTTTAAATGGGTATAAATACAAAAATGAAAATATTAAAACAGGTAGAATATTAAGTTTCATAAGAGAACAGTTGAAAATATTGACATCTTCCCCACAAAGAATTTTCATTAAAATATTTTTGCTATCAGAATAAAAGTTTTGGCTGGGTGCAGTGGCTTATGTTTGTAATCCCAGCACTTTGGAAGACTGAGGCAGGAGGACTGCTTGAGACCAGGAGTTTGAAACAAACAAAGAAAAACAAAACAAAACTGAAGCAAACTCCAAATCCCTTTGGGACTCAAGCATGTTCATTTGTTTAGATTCATTTATTCCTCCAGCTCACACTTAATAAGTGCCTACTATATGCTCCACATAGGGAGTATAAAAATAAGTAAAATATGGTCTTGCGCTCTAAAAGCAGATCAGAAATACTAGTTGATAATTGTACTATCATGTAGAAAGTGGTAAGGGCCATAAACTGTGAAAGTCTAGGGGTCTTTGGGAATAGTATTCCTTCCCACTCTAGACTCAAGTCTCCAAAGTGCAAAATGTGAAGACGGAAACCCTTTCCTATTGTGTTTTCAGGGCTCCCATGCTGCCCCAGCTCGATGTGCCTTCTCTGGGCCAGCACTCTGGCCGTAATCTGTGCCCTAATACACCTTCCCCTGTTAATACAGTTCTGTCCCGGAAGCTGGCAGATCTAATAATTTAGTGCTGTCTCTGCTACAGTGTTACTTCTGGAATGCTCTAATGCATTCTTTCTCTGGGAGTGAAGTGCCCTAGACTTGGAAAGATATAAGTTCAAGTCCAAAATATGCCTCTCTGATACAGATATTTTTGAGCGAAGATGCTTGTGAAACAGCGGTGGCAGAAAGGGCCTCCAGATCTGCCCTTTCTTATCAAGCCATAAAAATTCCTGTGAAAAAGCGGCCTTCTCTGCACCAACACGAGAAGATAACCCTTGTTTCCAGTGACTTAAGAAGTGATGCTGCAATGGAGCTGTATAAATAAACTTACTGAAAAAACCCTTATCCTCCACTAGCTTTACACCCTCTCCAATTATCTCCTAGCGACTCCCCTGGAATTTACTACCCCCAGCTTATACCCCTTTGTCCTCTCATTTCTTCACAAAATGTGTAGTTCTTTGTCTAAAAGGTATAAAAGCTTTCTGCTTTGGCCATTTCTTGGGGTCTTCACTCTCTTATGAGGGTCCCCATGTACATGTAAAAAAATAAGACATACGCGCTTTTCTTCTGTTAATCTGTCTTGCATTAATTTGGTTCCAAGCCCACCCAAAGATCCCACTTAAGAACTAAGATGGGCAGAGGCTATCCATAGGCCCCTCTACAGAGTATTAGCAAAGAGCATTGCGTTTGGAATCATACTACCTGGGTTTGAATCCTAACTCTTCTATTTGCTAGCATTTTGAACTTGGGCAAGTTATTTAGTCTTTCTATGACTTAATTTTCCAGATCTGTAAAATGGACCTATTAGTACACTTCATATATCTGATGTGAGGATTAAACGTAAACTGTTTGTAATAATGCCTAACAAGTAGGAAGTGCTGCTAAATTAGTTATTATTATTAAAAGTTGAGCATCCCTAATTCAAAATTCCAAAATTCTTCCAAACCCAAAACTTTTTGAGAGCCAACATGATGCTCCAAGTTACACTGAACACATTACTTTTTCACTATATTAATGGTATGTTGGCCAGGCGAGGAGGCTCACGCCTGTAATCACAGCACTTTGAGAGGCCGAGGCGGGTGGATCACTTGAGATCAGGAGTTCAAGACCAGCCTGGCCAACATGGTGAAATCCTGTCTCTACGAAAAATACAAAAATTAGCCAGGCATGGTGGCACATGCCTGTAATCCCAGCTACTCGGAGGCTGAGGCAGGAGATCCCTTGAACCTGGGAGGCGGAGGTTGCAGTGCGCTGAGATCGCACCACTGCACTCCAGCCTGGGCAACAGAGTGAGGCTGTGTGTCAAAAAAAAGGGAAAAGTGTGTCATATTTTCTACTATGAAGTACTTACGTGTGAATAAGTGTAAGAAAATGATTACTTTGGCCAGTCGCGGTGGCTCATGCCTGTAATCCCAGCACTTTGGGAGGCCAAGGCGGGAGGATCACGAGGTCAGGAGATGGAGACCATCCTGGCTAACATTGTGAAACCCTGTCTCTACTAAAAGTACAAAAAATTAGCAGGGCGTGGTGGCTGGGGCCTGTAGTCCCAGCTACTCGGGAGGCTGAGGCAGGAGAATGGCGGGAACCCGGGAGGCAGAGCTTGCAATGAGCCAAGATCGCGCCACTGCACTCCAGCCTGGGTGACAGAGAGAGACTCCATCTCAAAAAAAAAAAAAAAAGAAAATGATTACTTGTTGGTTGCCTCTAAACATATAAGCTGAGTCAGAAATGATGGTGATGTCATACAACCACAGTCCACATGAGTGGTTAAGATTGTGACACCTTTGCTTTCTGATGGTTCAATGCACACAAACTTTGTTTCATGCACAAAATTTAAAGTATTGTATAAAATTACCTTCAGGCTATGTGTATATGCTGTATATGAAACATAAATGAATTTTGTGTTTCCACTTGGGCCCAATCCCAGCCTACGTATGGGCATCCCCACGTACATGCAAATATTCTGAAATCACCCAAAAATCTGAAATCCGAAACACTTTTGAGTGTTTTTTATTTTCTTATCTTTTTTTTTTTTTTTTTTTTGAGAAGCAGTTTCGCTCTTGGTGCCCAGGCTGAAGTACAGTGGTGCAATCTCAGTTCACTGCAAACTCTGCCTCTTGGGTTCAAGTGATTCTCCTGTCTTGGCCTCCCGAGTAGCTAGGACTACAGACGTGCACCACCACGCCCAGCTAATTTTTTATATTTTTAGTAGAGATGGGGTTTCACCATGTTGGCCAGCTGGTCTCGAACTCCTGACCTCAGGTGATCCACCCTCCTCAGCCTCCCACAGTGCTGGGATGACAGGTGTAAGCCACCGTGCCCGGCCTGAAACACTTTATTCCAAGCATTTTGGATAAAGGATGTTCAACTCATACTTAAGAAGTTTCAAAATACCAGGTTAATCATCAATAAAGAAGAGATTACAATATGTGTTCTGCTTGTTTGTCAGGGTTCTATGAAGATCAAATTAGATGATGCAAGTGAAATATTTTGGCTAAAACAAAATTAAGTTTATTGAACAGCTACTAGATCCCAGGTGCTTTACCAACATTACCTCTTCATGAGGTAACTTTTTTGTTTTGAGACGGAGTTTCACTCTGGTTGCCCAGGCTGGAGTGCAGTGGTGCAATCTCAGCTCACTGCAACCTCTGCCTCCCAGGTTCAAGCGATTCTCCTGCCTCAGCCTCCTGAGTAGCTGGGATTACAGGCATGCATCACCATGCCCGGCTAATTTTTGTAGTTTTTTAGTAGAGACGGGGTTTCACCATTTTGGCCAGGCTGGTCTTGAACTCCTGACCTCAGATGATCTGCCCGCCTTGGCCTCCCAAAGTGCTGGGATTACAAGTGTGAGCCACTGCACCTGGCCCTTTATGAGGTAACTCTTATTCCCATTTTATAGGGAAAGATATTGATGCGATAGAGCTAAGATTTAGTCCAAAGTCTATCTCTAATAGAAGAAGGATCTTCTCTTATCTTTTTCTTATTCATAGTCAGGCAACCCTCTCCTCTGCCCAGGAGAGGTGGTCATGAAGGGAGGGGATGGGTGGTGAATGAGTATAATCCCATATCCTAATCTCAAGCAAGAGACATAAAAACACATAAAGACCTTGAATTCAGAAGAACCCAGGCAGGGCACGGTGGATCATGCCTGTAATCTCTACACTTTGGGAGGCCAAGAAGGGCAGATCACCTGAGGTCAGGACCAGCCTGGGCAACTTGGTGAAACCCTGTCTCTACAAGAAATACTAAAAATTAGCTGGGTGTAGTGGCACACGCCTGTAATCCCAGCTACTTAGGAGGCTGAGGCACGAGAATTGCTTGAGTCCAGAAAGGAGGAGGTTGCAGCGAGCTGAGATCGCATCACTGAACTCCAGCCTGGGCAACAGAGTGTGACTTTGTCTCAAAAAAAAAAAAAAAAAGGAAAAGAAAAAACAAAGAAGAAGAGCCAAAACACAGTTCTGCAGACTGACAACCTCACAGTGTCTGAGGACTTCTGGAGGTCCTATATCCTAACCAGTTCACTTAACCCACCCAAATGTTGCTCCAAGAGCTCAGGGCCAATATCTGACAAAAATGTTTACCTAAGAATGTCTTCTTTTTTTTTTGAGTCAGAGTCTTGCTCTGTCACCCAGGCTGGAGTGCAGTGGCGAGATCTCAGCTCACTGAAACTTTTGCCTCCAGGGTTCAAGCAATTCTCGTGCCTTGGCCTCCAGATACCTGCAATTACAGGCACTTGCCACCATGCCCAGCTAATTTTTGTATTTTTAGTAGAGACGGGGTTTCACCATGTTGGCCAGGCTGGTCTCGAACTCCTGGTCTCAAGTGATCCACTCACCTTGCCCTCCCAAAGTGCTGGGATTACAGGCGTGAACCACTGTACCTGGCCTTATTATTCTTCTCTAATGGAACATGCAGCTATGACTGTGAGAAGGAAAGAGAGGGGAAAATGACTGGGAAGAAGCATTCCAGTTAGAACCCGAAATGGGGCCAGGCGCGGTGGCTCTCGCCTGTAAGCCCAGCACTTTGGGAGGCCGAGGTGGGTGGATCACCTCGGGTCAGGAGTTCAAGACCAATCTGGCCAACATGCTGAAAGCCCCCCTCTCTACAAGACTACAAAAATTAGGTGGGCATCATGGCAGGTGCCTGTAATCCCAGCCACTCATGAGGCTGAGGCGGGAGAATCGCTTGAACCCGGGAGGTGGAGATTGCAGTGAGCCGAGATCTTGCCATCTTGCTGCTGCACTCCAGACTGGGTGACAGAGCGAGACTCTGCCTCAAAAACAAAAACAAAAACAAAACAAAACAAACAAACAAAGAGAAAAACCTGAAATGGAAATGAAGTTCTTGATAAAGAGGAGCACTGTAACTGTAACAGGATTAATGAAATCTGACACCCTCAAGACTATCATTTTGGGAAAGAATCCTAAGCTAAGAGACCAAGCATTAAAAATAAAACTTAACAAAACCAAAATGACTCTTTTAGGGGAGTGAATAGAAAAGAATAATTTGGAGACATAAACCTTCTCTAATTTTAAAAAAAGGTCGATAGCATCCATTTTCAGAGCTCTTTTTATTTATAAAAAATAAAACAAAAAAAGGATTCGAAAATGGCCAGATCAGCGATCATTTTAGCCTAGGCATCTTTCTTTGCTGCAGATTTGATAAGTACACTTATTCATTTTGGTAGCTATTTTATCGATTCACTCATTCACTTAATAAAGATCATGGAGAGCCAAATAGTGCACTGGGTGCAAGGACTAGGTATGAAAAGGCAATTTTGGCCAGGTGCAGTGGCTCACGCCTGTAATCTCAGCACCTTACGAGGCCAAGGCGGGCGGATAACTTGAGATCAGGAGTTCAAGACCAGCCTGGCCAACATGTTGAAACCCCGTGTCTGCCAAAAATATAAAAAATTAGCCGGGTGTGGTGGCATGCGCCTGTAATCCCAGCTACTCAGTAGGCTGAGGCAGGAGAATTGCTTGAACCCAGGAGGCGGAGGTTGCAGTGAGCCGAGATCGCACCAATGCACTCCAGGCTGGGCGACAGAGCGAGACTCACTCCATCTCAAAAAGAGAGGCAATCTCTTCTCTCAAGAGGAGGGGTAAGAAAATGGGCACTTAAAGAGCTGGCTGCTAAAACGGATGTATGTAAATGAAGTACCTGAGACTGTTGGAAGAATCAAGCCAGAGGAGGGAGGTTTATGAACAATCATTGCAACCTGACTCCAACTTCGAATTAAAACAGAATTTTTTTAAAGTTTCATGGTAATTTAAAAAATCATAGTTATAAGTAGTTCCATGTTTTTTTCTGTTTTCAAAGTAAATTTTGGGCTTAGGCTAAAGCTGTCACAGATATATGTATTAATAATGTCTACTGCCACAATAAATTACTTTCCAGCATCTTGTTTATATTTCCCTGTTTGGGGATAATTAATTTTTTAATAGCTTCATAAGCTATGAATTACAACTCATTGACTATTGCTTTACAATGATCACAACCCAAACACATAACATTTATCTTTCATTAATGTTTTGTAATAATTATGTTGATTTTTTCTTTTCTTTTTGATCTTCAGTTACAAGAAGAGGTACACTGAAATAAGCCAGTTGCTTTAGAGATACTGTAGAGAAGTTTTAAACCACAGAGATAGTCACTAACAATTAGGATGTTTTGATTCATTGTGGGAAGTACTTGTAACTAATTTATAAGTTTCTTGCATATGACTGTCTTAATACAATATTGTACTGGGAATATAAATGGTTCATTTCCTTATAACCGCATTTTGGGGGATCTAACCAATAGTTTGAACTTTCCAAGATTCTCTTAAATTTTAGTGGAATGGATGGTACAGATAAAGAATTATTTTTAATGAGCTCACCTGTATAATTTATCTATGTCTTAGCATTTGCTTAGTTTTCTAAGTGAATTTAAACTTGCCAAAAATTAAATTACATGCCATATACAGTTTTGAAAGAAAAAAGAAAAGCAAACAATTCGAACTTTTCTTTGGGAAAACTTAATGACTTGTGGACTGGGGATTCTCTAGAGACTCATATTTTGATTTGAGGCAAGTCAGTTAACATCCAATGACCTATACAACACCAAAGTGGAAGAAGCAATGCAGGCCTATTTTTAAAAGTGGCTTTAGGATCAAATAAAAAATACAGAAAAGTACTGAGAGATGCTATGCTGTGGTAAATAATGCAATAGAAAAATAATTGCCAGGCTGGGTGCAGTGGCTTAATTCTGTAATCCCAGCACTTTGGGAGGCCGAGACGGGTGGATCACTTGAGATCAGGAGTTCGAGACCAACGTGGCCAACATGGCAAAACCCCGTCTGTACCAAAAATACAAAAATCAGCTGGGCATGGTGGCACGTGCCTGTAATCCGAGCTACTTGGGAGGCTGAGGCAGGAGAATCGTTTGAACCTGGGAGGTGGAGGTTGCAGTGAGCCAAGATTGTGTCACTGCACTCCAGCCTGGGCGACAGCGTGAGACTCTGTGTCAAAAAAAGAAAAAGAAAAAGAATTGCCAAATAACCACTGGAAAGACTGTTAACTGATTCGAATCACCTACCTACATTGACCTCACTTCCTACGTAGGTCTCGGATCTGCAGTCCATTAATTAATTCAGTAAAAATTTAGAGAGCCCTGCATCTATCTACGGCTGTGACAGCTGTTACTGCACATTTGGCTCACATCCCTCAACAATGACCATGATTCCCTTGTGAACCCCTGCATCATGAAACCACGCCATATGGCCTGTATTTCTAAGTTGGTTATCCAGGTAGTCTTTAAACACATCTAAAATCATGCGAGATAAGCGAAAAACGGAAACTAGAATAAAGATCTTCAAACTGGGCTCCATGTAATCACAGGTTTACTTTGTGGAGGCAGGAATCACTGTGGGTATATTCAGTTTGTATTTGTATCATCCCTACCAGGCCACAATCTGAAATTTGTAATTCTTTTTAAATAAACTATCAACAGAAGAATCTCAAACACTTTGAGTCTGAAAATTACCAAGTTTAAAAATTCTTAAAGCAGCGTATTTTCCCATAATAATAGTCTAATATAAACAACGCCTATGAATTACAGAAAGAAATGCAGAGAGCATTTTTATGAATGAAGTGGAGGTTCTTAGTAACTGAAATGCAGGTAACTTCTATAAAAACCAAAGATAAAACTATGGACCATTAATTCCAGTGACCTCACTTTTTTAAACTTTTGTTTTACAGCCTTTTGTAAATATTCCCTAAAATAAATAATCAAAGCATTTCATAAACACAAAAGTATGATTTCAATCATGTACAGTCTATAGTAAACCTCTACATGATGGTCTTGCATCATTATTCAAAGTATATTTGCTAACTTCCTACCTATTACCCCTTTAACACAAATGAAAGATACCAGAAGGTGGTGATCTGGCTTTCAACTCCAAAGAAGCCAGACGTGGACTCTGCCCCTGGACAGCTGCGTGCTCTTGGGCTGGTTGCCCACAGTTCTGAACCAGTTTCCTCTTCTGTAAAAAGGGAATAATATTACCTACCTCGTCAAATAATAGTGAAAATGAAAAGAGATCTCGTACATCAAGGGCCTAATAATACAAGGCCTGCCAGACAGTAGGCCCCTCTAATCCTTTGGCTCAGCGAGCCCTCCCACAATGATTCCAGAGAAAACACAGGCCTGCAGACAGAACCCTGTTTGGACTCCCTCCTCAAACCTTCAAATCCTCACCCCACTTCCCACCCTCCTGCAAAGGCAGAGAGGTACCTCCTTAGGCGTAAAGCTTCCTCAGCAGCTCAGGGACTTCGCTCCCGGATATCCCCCAGTGAGGGGATAATTTGCATTCTGCATTTTCTTTACCCTCCTTGGCCTGGATCCTTCTTTTTAGCATTAAACACATTCTAGTTTCTTGCTTTGAAAAAGAAAGGAAACATCTTTGACTCCACCTCCAGGACAGTCCTATCTTTTGCCTCCACTCCAAGGCCACATTTAAAAAAAAAACTTGCTTGCACTGACTGGGTCTGGGTCTGGGCCCCACCTCCCACTCACTCCTCCGTTTACTTTAATTTGGCTCTGACTGCATCAAAGCCAAGGAATGTTTGTTAGTAAATCACCAATGATTTCCCTGTTGCTCCTTTCAGTGGCCACTTTTTGGTTCTTACAGTATGAGGGGTAGGGGCGCTACTGACTGCTCCCTCTGAGAAACCCAGCCCTCAAGTCCACGTATTTGTGACACCCTTGTATCCTGTCTTTCCCTAGTATCTTTTGAGGGTTTCTCTTTCTCTGGCAGTTCCCCAAATGTTGGTCTTTCTCTCTCTCTCTTTTTCTTATTTCTCCCTCCCTTCCAGGTCTTTCTCAAGGCCCACTGAAGGGCTCCTTTCTTCTCTTCAACATTCTTATCCTCGTGTGTCCACCCATTTTCAGAGTGTCAGGAAATGAGGTAACCCTATGTCCCTATTTGCCACAAACAGTTCTGGTTTCTGCCTGTTTCCCCAGAATGATTAGTAGCACCCCAAACCCTTAAGAGTCCTGGTTTGGATGGTTACAACGGACCATCCCCTTATCAATTCCCATTTGTATGCAGATGACTGAGAATTGGGGCAATAAAGCACACTGGCTGAGAAGGAGGGGCTCTGGGGTTGGCCTCCTGGGTTTAGATCCTGCTCCACTGCTTACTAGCCCTTGAGTCCCTGGGCCTATTAAGCAACCCCTCTGCCCTGAAGAAACCTCATCAATAAAATGGGAACAATATTACTGCAGTTTTCCTAACAAGTGATGGTTAAATGAACACATGTAAAGTTATTAGCATGACACCGCCACATTTCTAAGTGCTCAGTGAACGTAGCTATTATCTTTGTCTCTAGCCCAGACCTGTCTCCTGAGTTTCAGACATATTCAGGTAGAGAGAATAAAGTTATCTGGGGTTGGGCGGGTAGGAGGTAGGAAAAGCAGTCTATGCAGGCCCCTATCACTTCCCAATTCTCTCTTTTTTTTTTTTTTTTGAGACGGAGTTTTGCTCTTGTTCCCCAGGCTGGAGTGCAATGGCGCGATCTCAGCTCACCGCAACATCTGCCTCCCGGGTTCAAGCGATTCTCCTGCCTCAGCCTCCCAAGTAGCTGGAATTACAGGCACGTGCTACCACGCCCGGCTAATTTTTTTGTATTTTTAGTAGAGATGGGGTTTCTTCATGTTGGTCAGGCAGGTCTCGAACCCTGACCTCAGGTGATCCACCCTCCTTGGCCTCCCAAAGTGCTGGGATTACAGGCGTGAGCCACCGCGCCCGGCTTTTTTTTTTTTTTTTTAATTTTTTTTTTAAGAGATAGAGTCTCACTCTGTCACCCAGGCTGGAGTGCCATGGTGCGATCATGGCTCACTGCAGCCTTTATCTCCCAGGTTCAAGAGATCCTTCTGCCTCAGCCTGCCAAGTAGTTGGGACCACAAGTGTGCATCCCATGCCCAGCTAATTTTTTAAAATTTTTTGTGGAGACAGGCTCTTGCTTTGTGGCCCAGTCTGGTCTTGAACTCCTAGTTTCAAGTAAACCTCCTGCCTTGGCCTCCCAAAGTGCTGCGATTACAGCCATAAGCCACCGTGCGCAGCCACTTCCCACTTCTCTAGACACTCATTTATCTTCCCATCAAACTGTGGCTGAATTTCTCAAATAATTGTCTCGTGACCTTTGAACAGTCTCCTTAAATGTAAATATTGCACTGACCAACAATGGGAATGATGGCAGCACATTCTCACCAGGCAATTTCAGAGAGCTGCTGTATAATTTTTCTTGAAGCACTGGCTGGGAATACATAATTGGGTGGAAATAGACTTTGCTTCTGAAATATGTGGATAAAGTCATTTTTATTTTTGATGACTGGTTTTGTTTTAATTGTGAAGAAATCCTTAGGTTGATCTGTATCCTGGCAATCATTTAAAAATTTTCATGTTGGCGGGGCATGGTGGTTCACCACCTGTAATCCCAGCACTCTGGGAAGCTTAGGCAGGAGGATCACTTGCCCCAGGAATTCAAGACCAGCCTGGGCAACATGGTGATATCCCTTTCTTTAAAAAAAAAAAAAAAGAATTTTGATGTCTAACAAATATTGGAAACAATATATATATTTTGAAGATATAGTTCAGGGAGGAGGGGAATGTTGCAATATATATTTTGGGAAGCTGAGCACAGTGATCAATATCACATTTGTTTTCGGTTTTACGGTTAAATATTTTACTTTCCCCCAATTTTTCTTAGTCCTTAAAAAGTTTGTCTTTGATTAAAACATTATTTTTTAAATGGTATAGTTTTAGTTTTATGTTTTCTTACATAAAACTTCATCATCTAGGTTTTAAAATTTCAAATTCATTTAATATGTTAGAATAATTCCAACATTTTGCATTCTGTAAACTTTTTATGTCTTGGGATATGATCCTTTCTTCTTGGGATCTTCTGAAAGCCCGCAGGGAACCATAGGGTTTGTATAAGCCCAGAGGGCCTTTTCTCATGTCTTTATGTTTGTCTCTGTGACTCACCTTTGAATGTTCCCCAACCCTTTCCTCTTACTGAAATTCTGCTGCTTCATTAAGACTCACGTTAAAAGACAATTTTGTCAGAGAGCCTTCCCTACTCTCCTAGATAGAAAAATCTCTCCTTCCTCTGAGGGATGCCTCTACTTAACCTTTGGTTCTGTTTTGTTCTATAATTAACTGCCCATGTGCCATTCTATCCCACTCTATGCTAGTTCTGGATGGCAGAAGTGGGTCTCACCCATCCTTGTACCCCTCAGGGCCCAGTGCCTGTGCCTAGTAATCATCGGCACTCACTGAGCACTCACTTTGTGCCAGGCCTACTCCATTCTCACAACCTGGTGAGGGAGGAAGTATTATTATCTCCATTTTATAGATAAGTAAACTGAGGCATGGAGAGGTTATATAAATTGCCTAAGGTTGGCTGGGCATGGTGGCTCACGCCTGTAATCCCAGCACTTTGGGAGGCCGAGGTGGGTGGATCACCTGAGGTCAGGAATTTGAGACCAGCCTGATCAACATGGTGAAACCCGGTCTCTACTAAAAATACAAAAATTAGCCCGGTGTCATGGCACACACCTGTAATCCCAGCTATTCAGGAGGCCGAGGCAAGAGAATTGCTTGAACCTGGGAGGCAAAGGTTGCAGTGAGCCAAGATGGCGCCACTGCACTCCAGCTTGGACAATAGAATGAGACTCTGTCTCAAAAAATAAATTAAAAATAAATAAATAAATTGCCTAAGGTTGCCCAGCTAGTAAATGGCAGAACTATTCTTTTGACAATGTATCTTCTTCTTCTTCTTCTTCTTCTTTTTTTTTTTTTTTTTGAGGCAGTGTCTCCCTTGGTCACCTGGGAGTACAGGGGCATGATCACGGCTCACTGCAGCTTCAACCTCCCAGGCTCAATCAATCCTCCCTCCTCAGCCTCCTGGGTAGTTGGGACTTTAGGATCCTGCCACCAAACCCATTAATGACAGTGAATCTTCTGAATAATTAGATAAGCTTAAGGCTTCCTTTTGTTTCTTTAGGAAGAAGTATGGCTCCAAAGCCTGAGCTTTTAATCTCAGCTATAAATACTTGTTTAAATTAAGAGGAAAAAAAATCATATTATCTAGAAAGAAATATTTGCATGTAGCTTTCCTTGTTATTCTCTGTTGAAAAACAAAACAATATTTTGTGCACAGCTTTAAATTTTTCCATGAGAAAACAAAGCAGGTGTGAAATAACTTAGTTCGATTTTCATCACTCTGTTAGCTAGTCTTCTTAAAAGCCGATGGAAAACCCAGTGCTGCACTAAAGCTATATTTGTGTTTCAAATGTTTAGGCTTATGCTGACTACTCTAGATTCCAACCAGTGGCTGAATTAAAAGTTCCCATGGATGAAAAACAAGGGCGATTGGAGAGCTAATAATGACGAGTGCTTTCAACTGATGAACAGGTTGGATTGTGACAATTCTGCTCCAGGACTAGCTACAAAAGTCCATTTACTCAGTCACAGGAATCCAGGGTTGAGTCAGCAGGCCTGGATTTCTTCCACCTCTAATGCTTACTTTATCTTTGTGCTACTTAGTTTTTTACTTCTTAAATGGGGGAAATAGCACCTATGCTCCTCTGAAGGGATTACCCAAAAGAGTTTTAAAAATGGACATTATTTTATTATTGTTGCTATCATTATTGTTACCATTTTTGTAGTATTTAAATTCTATGTGTAATAGTGTTTCTATGGGAAAAGAAACTTTTTTATTTTTGTTTTTTGAGATAGAGTCTCACTCTGTTGCCCAGGCTAGAGTACAGTGGTGCGATCTTGGCTCACTACATCCCCTGTCTCATGGGCTAAAGTGATTCTCCTGCCTCAGTCTCCGGAATAGCTGGGATCACAGGCATTTGCCACCATGCCCAGATAATTGTTCTATTTTTAGTAGAGGCGGAGTTTCACCGTGTTGGCCAGGCTGGTCTCGAACTCCTGACCTCAGGTGATCCACCCACCTAGGCCTCCCAAAGTGCTGGGATTACAGGCCTGAGTCACCTTTTTCCACAGGCGGCCGATCTATGGAAAACATTTTTTGAATTTAAAAATGAGAGCAAGTCTCAGCCAGGTAGAGTGGCTCACACCTGAAATCCCAACACTTTGGGAGGCCAAGGAGGGAGGATTGCTTGAGACCAGGAGTTCAAGCCCAGCCTGGGCAATAAAGCTACACCTCTGTCTCTAAAAAAAAAAAAAAAAAAAATTTAAAAATGATCAGGATGTGGTGGCGCATGTCTGTACTCCCAGCTACTCAGGAGGAGGCTGAGGTGGAAGGATACCTTGCACCCAGGAGTTTGTGGCTGCAGTGAGTTGTGATGGCACCACTGCACTCCAGCCTGGATGACAGAGCAAGACACTGTCTCTGCCTTGGCTTTTACTCACACTATGTTGTAGAGGATTCTGGAAACTTGAGTTCCCACTGCTTTGCCTGTTGGCAGTGCAACTGAGGACTTGCCAGTTTCAAGCTCTACGGCTTGGAGCGGAAGAAAGGACAAGCAAGGTCCAGGGACTAAGGAAGCTGAGGAACAAGAATCTGTGCTGGTGAAATGAATGTCATACTTCCTATGCACACCGACTAACTTCTCACATTAGGCCTTTCCCCAGGCCATGGTTTTCCCCACTTCAGTGCCAACAACGGACCTAGGGGTTTTTCTCCCTGCTGCCGTGTCCAGCCGAGCTCCCGCTTCTCTCTTCTCCTCCAGCTCCAAAAATAAGTCAACAGCTCTGCACTGCCTACCTTAGAGTTAATTGTGGAAATCAAATGAAATGCTGTGTAAACTCTACAGATGTTCGCTGCTATTGTTATTCTGAGCCACCTTAGCATATCTGGAAAGTGGGCTTAGTGGTTAAGGGAGATTTCCAGTTAAATGAAGCATTTAACTTATTATTTAGCAACATTAATTATTTAGTGGCATTATTTAGCATACCCTCCAAAAAGTATTTACATGTTTTACCAGTTTATCTCTTTATTCTTCTTAAGAACTCTAAGAAGGGCGCAGTAGCTCATGCCTGTAATCCCAACACTTTGGGAGGCCAAGACGGTCGGATGACCTGAGGTCTGGAGTTCAAGATCAGCCTGGCCAACATGGTGAAACCCTGTCTCTACTAAAAATATAAAAATTAGCTGGGCGTGGTGTCGCGTGCCTGTAATTCCAGCTACTCGGGAGGCTGAGGCACAAGAATCGCTTGAACTTGGGAGGCGGAGGTTGCGGTGAGCAGAGATAGCACCACTGCACTCCAGCCTGAGCAGCAGAGTGAGACTCCATCACAAAAAAACAAAAACAAAAACAACCTAAGAAATTTTATTTCTTTCTTTCTTTTCTTTTCTTTCTTTTCCTTTCTTTTTTTTCTTTCTTCTTTCTCTGTCTCTCTCTCTCTCTCTTTCTTTCTTGTCTCGCTCTGTTGCCCAAGTTGGAATTCAGTGGCGAAATCATGGCTCACTGCAGCAACTCTGCAGGCTCAATCAATCCTCCCACTTCAGCCTCCCTAGTAGCTGGGACTACAGGCCTGTGCCACCATGCCTGGCTAATTTTTATAGTTTTTTTTTAGAGACAGGGTTTCATCATGTTGTTCAGGCTGGTCTTGAACTTAGACTCAAATAATCCACCTGCCTCAGCCTTCCAAAGTGCTTGGATTACAGGTGTGGGCCACCGCACCCGGACTACATATTCTAATTTTCTCCATTTTATACTTTTAAAAATTGAGGCTAAAAGATTGAGTAATCTGCCCAAGGTCATCCATTTTATAAGAAGCAGTGCTGGAAATAAAACCTGATGCCAAGCCTTTGTGGTCAACCACAACATACAAGATTGCAGACAACAAATGCCTCATGTCCCTTCTCCAGTTCACAACTAAATTGGCTGTTTCCTTTCACTGTCCATTTTAATAAATTTACAAGTTTATCAATCACTAATATTTTTGTTATTGCCAAGCACCAGTTGTCTCTTTAGTGTTACATGGGGTGGGCTGAAGGAGGCTAGGGTGCTGATTCCTGTCTACAGTAAGTGCCCAAAAAATGATGGTCTCAAGAAAGGCTGGTCAGAAATGCCAACTTAAAGTTTCAGATAAAATGGAAAAACTGAAAAGTACTTACTCATTAAAGTAACTGGTGATTTTTAAGCATCTCTCTCAGTTGATTCTAGATCTCGTCCCTAGATAGCTTTCTTCCTCTCCTGTAGATCATTGTGACCAGACGGGAGATCTCAGAGCTTGGGCTATAGGGGAAATAGGTTAGCCTCTGGGTGCTGCTGTGCTTGCAAGCCAGCGTCTGGGGAAAAGATGACATTTCCGGTGGCATCTGGGGCAAACGACACAAGTCAGCATTTAGTTTCTTGCTTTAGGAAGCGGAAGACTAATGACCGAAGCTTCAAGACTTTGACATGTGTGAAAACATGAAATGGTAAGTCAATACAAAGACAGCATCTTCCTGGAATTTGGTTTTGAGCTTGTTTTCATTTCACCTTTCTCAGTAATCTGGGTGTAGCTTATTTTGACTCTTCCTTTGATTAAACAATTCAGACCCTTGGCTCTTATTGTTCTTGCTGGTGTGGTATGTTCACGGCTGAAAAGGTGGTCAGAAGGAGAAAGGAGGAAGTGAGAAGAAAGAAACAGGGAAATGGTAAGAAGAACTCTACTTTTCTAAATAATATTTAATAGTAGTAATCTTGTGTTTCTGTGCAAGGTGTTACAGTTTACAAACCGCTTTTATTTTTATTTATTTATTTTTTTTGAGACGGAGTTTTGGTCTTGTTGCCCAGGCTGGAGTGCAGTGGCGTGGTCTCGGCTCATTGCAACCTCTACCTCCCAGGTTCAAGCAATTCTCCTGCTTCAGGCTCTGAGTAGCTGGGACTACAGGCACCCACCACCACACCGGCTGATTTTTGTATTTTTAGTAGAGATGGGGTTTCACCATGTTGGCCAGTCTGGTCTCGAACTCCTTACCTCAGGTGATCCACCCGCCTTGGCCTCCCAAAGTGCTGGGATTATAGGGGTGAGCCACCATGGCAGGCCACAAACCGCTTTTAAATCCTTTCACTTCATCTCTCCACTGACGTCTTGATGGAAAAATGGCTCAGTCCACACTACAGGAAACCACAGGCCTGAGCCCCAGCCTCAGCTAGATCCAGTATGTGGCAGAACAAGATAAGAACTTTCTGCTTCCTCCCGTAGTGTTCCACTTGAAACCAGCAGGTAACTCAAGGGGACAGCGTGCTTAAAAGGGAGATGGTTCGTCTGGCGCTGTGGCTCATGCCTGTAATCCCAGCACTTTGGGAGGCCGAGGCGGGTGGATCACTTGAGGTCAGGAGCTCGAGACCAGCCTGGCCAACATGGTGCAACTCCGTCTCTACTGAAAATACAAAAATTAGCTGGGCGTGGTGGTGGGCCCCTGTAATCCCAGCTACTCGGGAGGCTGAGGCAGGAGAATCGCTTGAACCCAGGAGGCGGAGGTTGCAGTGAGCCAAAATCGTCCCATTGCACTCCAGTCAGGGTGACAAGAGCAAGACTCTGTCTTTAAAAAAAAAAAAGGGGGGGGGGGGAGATGGTCTTCTGATTGATTAGATAAGTGTAGGCATTTGTTTTCTTTTGTCTGGAATAATATGATTTCGGGGAGAGGAATATCACTTTCCCTACAAATACCAAGATGAAAAAGAAAAGGAAATAATGAATCAGAAAAAAAAAGAGAGCGAGAAAATGCATGACTACAGAAGGTCCCCAGTGCATGACTACAGAAGATCAGAATATACCACCCCCAGGTTCCCGTAATCCCAGATCTTTGGGAGGCTGAGGCAGGAGAATCGCTTCAACCCAGGAGGCGTAGGTTGCAGCAAGCCGAGATTGCGCCACTGCACCTCAGCCTGGGCAACAGCGAGACTCCATCTCAAAAATAAAAAATATGCCACCCCAAAATATAGTTATTTGGCATATTTCGAGCTGATTATTCTGAGCAACTGCAGACACGAGTATCTCTGAAAAGCTGTCCTTTTGTAAAATAAATTTATATTTATAAAAGAAATCTACATTAGTCAAAGTATCTGTATCAGGAAGAGTCCTGCTCTCAGACAACTTTTATTACCTGGGAGACTTTTTATTTACATAACAAGACATCCTTTATTCACCATACATTTCCTCTCATCACCCTCCTATAACTTGTCACTAGTTCCCTGCAGAAGCACCAAGTCCCTATTCCTTCCTGTAGCTCAGGATAAGCTTCCGTCATCTGGCCTTTCTTTGAGTCTCATATTTTGTGGGTTTCCAGTGTGTGTGCATATAATTAAAAATGTTTTTTCCTTTTCTTTTCTTTTTTTTTGAATTGAGATTTGGTCTCAATATGTTGCTCAGGCTGGTCTTGAACTCGTGGGCTCAAGTGATCCTCCCACCTCAGCTTCCCAAAGTGCTGGGATCACAGGCATGAGCCACCGAGCCTGGCCAAAATGTTTTTTTCTCCTGTTAATCTGTTTTGTGTCAATTTAATTTGTATCCCAGCCAAAGAGCCTAGAAGTAGGGAGGAAGCCATTTTCCCTCCCTTACAGCACAAAATAACTAACCAGCAAGAGTAAGAGATTTCACAACAGTCCTGAATTACATGCTCTGAAGACTTAGCTTTTTTTAATAGTATGCTATTTACGTAAACTGGATTATAATGTGACATAATTGTCTTTCCTTGAAAAATATCATTTTACTTTACATCACTGTCTATTCAGTGTGTGGCTTAAAATTAATTCCATACCTTATGCATTGTTTTCATCCTCTATGGCCATCAATAAAGTTATCTTGCAGTTCCCCATGAGTTTTAGTACAGTCATTACCGTGAAATGTAATAGAATCAAGGCAGAACCCAACTGATAGCTTTAGTATTTTATAATCCAGAGTAGTCTATTACATAACTTTGAAAAATCTGCCATTATTTAGTTCTAGCAATTCTATAAATGAATTGCAAATCTTTCTAGTTCTGTAGATTTCAGCTAGTCTGTGCACTGTGAGAATAAAAGAACAATCTCTGTAATCATCCCAAGACCAGAGAACAGAGGAGCTGTAATAATGCAAATGATAATCACACTTATACTCTTTAAACTTAAAATAAAGTTGAGATCAACAGATTTTCAACTGATTTTCTTGCTTTCAAGAACTTATTATGCTCTATGTAGACAGCTACTATTGCTATTCTGGCCCTATCTCATGTTTCAAAGCTCAGTGAGCCATCTTTTATTTTTTACCCACCAAACTTGGCTTTTTCTTAAACAGTAATGACAGCTTATGCACATATAATGTTTTACCCTGTGAATGTGCTTTCACACACAGATATCCTTTACTATTAGCAGCTCATTAGTAGTTATAGCCACAGAGAAACTTAAACTTTTCTTTATGCAAGCCATTATCGTTTTATCCACATTTTCTATCTTAAGGAACGCAATTATTTTTCTTATCTTCTTGGGAATCCTATAAGTGGACCAGAAATCAGCCCATTAAATATATACATATATATACATTAATTTCAGCTGGCTCGTGTGTGTATGTGCTTAAATCTATTCCTGGGCTGCCTTAAACGAATGGGCCAAATTTGGCAAATCACAAAACTATGTTTTTTCTTTGCTTGTCTGACTTAAACAGTCCACATATTTTTGATAATTTCTCTTCAAAGCACTCACAATTAGTACTTTCAAGCACATATGAATAATGAATAATTTGTTTCTATTAGGGTACGAAATCTTCTCTGATAGCATATTAGGAACTTTGAGATTCTGGATTAAAACTTCTCATGAGTTCGATTTAGTAACAGAACTAAATTTTGCACGAAGTATGTGCAAACTTTGTGTTGATGAACAAGGCAATACTTATTAGGATTTGGGATGTTACAGATTGAGAAAAGCCAAATCAGTGATTTCACTATTCAGGATGGATGGAATGAGAAATGTGAATTTATAAAAGATCCCATTCTGTCAGGATTTCTTAAACATTTCCACAAAATTCTTAGAATTCTTATGTTTTATGCAAGTTCTGTATTCTGTTCCAATGCAGCCTAGTGGTTCAGAACATGGCCTTTGCAGGCAGAAAAGCCTGAGTTCAGAGTCCCAAATTAATAATCCAGAAGCTGTGTGACTTTGGGAAAGGTACTCAACCCCTCTGGCCCACTTCCAGTTGTGAAGTTTAAACCTGCAAAGTGCTAAGCAGACTGCTTGGCACTTAGTAAATGCTCATTTTGTTCCAGGGATTAGTATACATGCATCCATGCTTTAGTAATGCAAAATAATTCTTTAAATGACTAACCACTGGAAAAAAATGTAAATGCTGACAAGTACCTTGTTTGATGGGCACTGTTCCATGGGCTGGTATGACACCATCACTGCAGGAATAGACTGCGCAAGTGGAGGGGAGATGACAGAAATCATCATTAGGTCAAGTTGAAGCTCGGGGAGATTGAGCAACTGTCTGAATCACACAGGTTAACTACTGAGCTTGGACTAAAGACCAGGCTTCCTGGGTCCTGGACTCATAGTTCCAGAGCTATAGTTCATGAATTTTTTTCTCTAAGGCTGTAAGCTCTTTTTACAGAGAATAATTTAATGCCCTGCAAGAACTGGGTCTTACATTATTTAGCAATGTCCCTTACCTTTAAACCACAAGCTTAGTTTTCCAATTCCGGTTCTCTCTCCTTTTTTCTTTTTGTTTTTTGAGACAGAGTCTCTTGCTCTGTCACCTATGCTGGAGTGCAGTGGCATGATCTCAGCTCACTGAAACCTCCACCTCTGGGCTCAAGTGATCCTCACACCTCAGTCTCCCACCTACCCCCAGTAGCTGGGACCACAGGAGTGAGCCACCATGCCCTGCTAGTTTTTTGTATTTTTGGTAGAGATGGGGTTTCACCGTGTTGCCCAGGCTGGCTTTGAACTTCTGGGCTCAAATGATCCACCCGCCTCAGCCTCCCAAAGTGCTGGAATTACAGGCCTGAGCCACTGCACCCAGTTTTGTTTTGTGTTTTTTTTTTGAGACAGAGTCTCACTCTGTTGCCCATACTAGAGTGCAGTGGTGCGATCTTGGCTCATTGCAACCTCTGCCTCCCAGGTTCAAGCAGCTCTCCTGCCTCAGCCTCCTGAGTAGCTGGGATTATAGCCATGTGCCACTATACCTGGCTCCTTTTTTTTTTTTTTAAAGTAGAGTTGGGGTTTCACCATGTTGGCCAGGCTGGTCTTGAACTCCTGGCCTCAAGTGATCCACATGCCTCAGCCTCCCAAAGTGCTGGGATTACAGGCGTGAGTCACCGCGCCTGGCCATAAGGTTGTTTTGTCAAGGAAGATAGAAACAGCTTAATATTTTTGGATGTGTGCTATTCTTCCTTTCTTACTTTATTAGATAAACATCCATTGAATGCTCCCTCGGTCAGGCACGGTGCTTAGCACCTGAGATATGAGGTTGAGTAGGATATGGTCTTCTCTATGTTCTATAGCTCACAGTGCAGGGAGGGAAAAACACAGAAGCAGATAACTAGAATTCAATGTTGGGAGTGCATTTATGGCTTTATGTTAGATATCACTTCTATTACTGAAAAGGGATTTTTAAAATTCTACTGAAAACATGAAAATGAAAATAGCGCCATGAAAAGTAGCTTCTAGTCATATTCTTTTATGATGAATATTTGCTTTGCATATACGATTGGCCCATATTGCATCATTTGTTTTATAAATTAATCGTATATCACTATTCCATTTTACCGGTAAAATAGTAGGCTTTTAAGTATTTTTCCCAATTATCACTTACAAAAATATTGTTACAGCTTACTTTTTTTGACCTTCCTTTTTCTTTTAGGGTGCTCTTTTCCTTAACATAGTTTGTTGTTGTGTCTCTGAAATATATTTATTTATTATTATTACTTTTTTCAGACAGAGTGTTGCTCAGTTACCCAGGCTGGAGTGCAATGGCATGATCTTGGCTCACTGCAGCCTCCACCTCCTGGGTTCAAGCGGTTCTCGTGCCTCAGTCTCCCAAGTAGCTGGGATTACAGGTATGCACCACCATGCCCAGCCAATTTTGTATTTTTAGTAGAGGCAGAGTTTCACCATGTTGGCTAAGCTGGTCTTGAACTCCTGACCTCAGGTGATCTACCTGCTTCGGCCTCTCAGAGTGCTGGGATTACAGGCATGAGCCACCAAGCCCGGCCTGAAATACATTTAAATAAATGAAGATGGAGAATCAGACATTACTTTCATTTATCTGAATCTGGTGCAGTTTAATTAATCTGTAATTGTAAGTCTTTGAATCATATGTCAATATTCTATTTTGTTAGTCATGATTTCTAAGTGTTACATAACTGTGGCCCTAGCCACTTTATATGTTGGTATCATGACAGAAGACTCTGATTGTGGTTATTTTCTACCTATGCATTTATTCTTAGTGATATATGTTGGTTAAATTATGGCATAGTTTTAAAATACATGACAAAAATAGCTAAGAGTAAAGAAATGTCTTTGTTTCTGGTTGAATAAACTGACCACGCAAGGTTCCAATTTAAAATAAATTCTAAACGAATCATGTTATTTTCCAGAACTGTTCCTCCTCTCAATAAATGAAATCAATATCCACCCGGTTACCCCAAGACAGAAATCTCAAGATCATCTGTGACTCCTTCCTCTTCATCTGCCACAAGTAGAGTAGCTTCTATCTCCAAAGCCAGTCTCTGATCAGTCCACTTCTCTTCCTATAGCCTCTGCTTTAGTTCAAATCTAGAATCCTGCTGTGGTGGTGCTGTGGCTTCCAAGTTCATCTTCCTCCAATCCGTTCTCTAAACTACAGTCTTGCTCTTTCTAAGACTCAGATCTTATAATTTTACTTCCCTTCATAGGTTGAATTTAACCTGCTAAATCACATAAAATTTTTCTGAAGATACCAGCCTTTCTGCCTTAATCAAACACATTAGCCAAATCCATAGCATTACTGGGATAAAGCCTGAAGATCCCAAATTGATAAGGCATCTGGATTCCCTTTGATAACAGTATTCAATAACAATGAACACCTACTGAGTATACTATTCCAAGCATTTAAAGTGTATCAACTCTTTTCACAAAATCAACAATAATTATTATTGCTACCATTTATTGAGAGTCTACTTTAATCCAGGTGTTACATATTCATGTACTCATTATTATTACCTTTTTTTTTGAGACGAAATCTTGCTCTGTTGCCCAGGCTGGAGTGCGATGGCATGATCTTGGCTCACGGCAAACTCCGCCTCCCTGGTTCAAGTGATTCTCCTGCCTCAGCCTCCCGAGTAGCTGGGATTACAGGCATGTGCCACCATGCCCCGTTGGCCAGGCTGGTCTCGAACACCTTACCTCAGGTGATCCTCCCACCTTTGGGATTACAGGTGAGCCCAGCCTATTGTTACCTTTAAAACCACCCTGCAGGGTAGCTCTTACTGTCTCCATGAGGAATATCAGAAAAGGGAAAGGACTTCCTGGAGGGCTGGTTCTGCCTCAAGCCAATCAGCTGACACTAAGCAGTGAAGCCGGAATCTGAGGTCCCTCTGCCTGCCCTGGTCTTTGCTCACCCTGACAACCAGACACCTCACTGTGTCCTGAGCAGCATAGATGCCACACGCACAGTGCCACATAGAGAAGGGTGATGTAAATGAAAATTAAAACACTGTGACAAAGTCAAGCAGGGCATTTGTTTTTGTTGTTGTTAAGTTATTTTTGGTAGATACAAGGTCTCACTATGTTGACCAGGCTGGTCTCGAACTCCTGGGCTCAAGCAATCTGCCTGCCTCAGCCTCTCAGAATGTTGGGATTATAGACATGAACCACTGCACCCGGCCAGTGTCAGTCTTTGTTCCCTACAAGTGAAATCAAAACAGCCTCACACCTGTAAACCCAGCAGTTTAGGAGCCCAAGGTTGAAGGATCGCTTGAGCCTAGGAGTTTGAAACCAGTCTAGGCAGCATAGTGAGACCCCATCTATACAAAAATAAAAATAGCCTGGGCAGGGTGACTCATGCCTGTAATCCCAGTACTTTGGGAGGCCAAGGTGGGTGCATCACCTGAGGTCAGGAGTTCGAGACCAGCCTGGCTAACATGGAGAAACCTTGTCTCTATTAAAAATACGCCTGTAGTCCCAGTTACTCGGGACGCTGAGGCAGGACTGCTTGAACCTGGGAGGTAGAGGTTGCAGTGAGCCGAGATTGCGATACTGCACTCTAGCCTGGGCGACAGAGTGAGACTCCGTCTCAAAAAAATAAAAATAAAAAATTAGCCGAGGGTGGTGGTGCGTGCTATACTCAGCTACTCAGGAGGCTGAGGTGGGAGGATCACCTGAGCCCAGAAAGTCAAGTCTGCAGTGAGCTATGATCATGCCACTGCACTCCAGCCTGGGAGACGAGACCCTGTCTGAAAACAAACGAACAAACAAAAACCAAAATGGCTAAGTTTACAGCACCAAGTCTATCCCTTAACAGTATGACTGCTTTGAGTTCAGGCACGTGTCTAAGGGCAGCCGGTTCAGAGACCTTGACACCTGGTGGAGTCACAGAATCAAGACCCTGGGAAAACTTCTTATAGCTTATTTATTTAAAGCTTTACAATTGTTTACACTGCTCAGGAAAAAAAGAAAAAAAAACCCCAACAAATTATGGGTGTTCAGAGAGCTGTGTTAGCCCACAAAGTTCGAGGGAGAAACTGTCATTCACAGAGCTTGATTAACCACAGACTTAAATTTCAGGAGGAAGTAAGCTATGAAAAATCTGTAACCTCTGCCTGTCATATGCTTAGTTTGTTAAAGAAAACTAGAGAAGGAGCTTGTTATTCTTTAAATAGAAAAGCTCCAAAAAGCCCTAAAATGTTTTATCTGAATAAGTTCTCTCAGTAGGTATCTTAAGAATAATCGATTATAGTCAGGGGTCAGGGGCCAGCTCACAAGACTGATGCAAGTTCTTTAAGTTGTGATTGTGTCTGATGAAGAGGAATGCATACTTACATATTTGTGTAAGGAAGATTTCCTTATTGTCATTTCCTTCCATCGCTTGGTCCATAAAAGCAAAGAGGAAGGAAGGGAGGTCTGTGGGCATACACACTGTCACCCATGCTAAGAGAAAAGGTAGTTGAGAGCTCTGCCTGCCCACGTGCCCATCTGCTGGGTCATCCTTGTCCTATCAGGAGAGAAACAGCACTTCCTTTCCTCAGTGGGACTGGGAGGAGGCAGCAGCCTCAGGCAGCTGGAAGGTGTGCCCCTGGGCCTCACACAGCTCTGGGGAGGTGGCACAGGGCTTCCTCTTTCATAGAGCTAATTAGGTTCTTATCTGTGCTACCAGATGAGCCCAGCTGCCAGCTCCTTACTTCATCTCAACCAATCCAACAGGCTATTCAAACCAACACTGATATTATCCTAGCAATTTGTTTATGTATTTTGGACAAAAATTTAAAGTAATTTAGTCCTCCATCTGTCACCTTCAGGCTAAAGTCCTTTATTTTCTTGGTGCATTGACCATGGGGCTCCATCTAGGTTCTGAAAGGATATTCCCTCAAGGCCCTGAGCTAGAGACCACAGGGTAACTCTACATACTGTTCTCCTAATAAGATTTTGGTAACATCTGATTGTTTGCTAAAATCCCATTCAAAGCTCCTTCTACCTGGGCAGAGCCTGCCAAGTTGAGTTCAGCTTCAGTTGGATGAGTATGTCAAAGTCCCTGGCCATTCGAATAGCCATTTACCTAAGGCAAGAGCAAATGCTGGCTAAAGCATCTAATCACCATTTATTTATGTTGGTGATGTTGGGATTTGAGAGCACAGAGTGGAAGGTAGAAACAGGGTGGTGTCTGTAACTACCGTCAGATCTACTTCCTCACTTTCATTTTTAACATACAAGGTCCTTAAAAAAACCTTGGATTTTTTTTTGTTGCGGGGGCGGGGTAGAGATGAGGTTTGGCTATATTGACCAGGCTGGTCTTGAACTCCTGGCCTCAAGTGATCCTTCTGCCTCAGTCCCCCAAAGAAAACCTAGCAGTTAAAAAATGATCAATTCATATAAACAGAAACTGAAAAAAGACTTTTGCCTTGTCCCCAGCAGGCTGAGGAATTACCAAGGAGGCAGGAGGTGGAGCAAAACACACCAAGCCTGATGCCAATCATTGACAATATTATGGTTAGTACTTACTGAGGGCTGACTATGGTTGAAACTGCCTTTGCAAAATTATGACTGAGACAGTGAATGAGATCTAACTTAACCAACGCTATCTTGCCTCTAACCTCCAAGCTGTCCTTGTTCATTCCTGGGCATAGGCTAAACTAACTTTGGGAGAAATTTAGTTTATAGTTTAAAACAAAGATGATAATAGCCCTTTGCCAAAGCAGACCTCCTTCTTGTCTGGGGACTAGATGGCCTTTGTAGGACTAACATGAGCCACAAGATTAGAAATTATGGATAGAAGTCATGCAGCTGGAGTCTCCAAGATTCTGACCCTCCCTAAACTGCTCCCAAGATCAATGCTTGAGATATTTTGCAGACCCTGCATGTGATGGATCAGCTGACACCATCCAGATTGGTAAACTGGTTCGTCTGATCTTGTGCCCTCCACCCAGGAACTGACTCAGCGCAAGAAGACAGCTTCGACTCCTTATGATTTCATCCCTAACCAATCAGCACTCCTGGCTCACTGGCTTCCCCCAACCCACCAAATTGTCCTTAAAAACTCTGTTCTCCAAATGCTGGGGGAGACTGATTTGAGTAATAATAAAACTCTGGTCTCCTGCACAGTTGGCTCTGCGTGAATTACTCTTTCTGTATTCCAATTCCCTTATTTTGGTGAATTGGCTCTGTCTATGCAGTGGGAAAGGTGAACCCCTTAGGCGGTTACATGGTTATTGCCCCCTTTTTTTCTTTCCTTCCTTCCTTCCTCTCTCTCTCCCTCTTTTCCTCCCTTCTCTTCTCCCTCTTTCCCTCTCTTTCTTTCCTCCTATTCATAAAAACCTATTGAAACTGACTTTGCAAAAATTACAACTAAGAAAATTATGTCAGTGAAAGAAATCTGACCTAACTGACTCCACCTTGCTTCTAATTTCCAAGCTGTTACACCATTCCTGGGTATAGGCTGAACTAACTTTGGCAGGAACTTAGTTTATAGTATAACTTTGAAACAAAGACGATAACAGCCCTTTGCCAAAACAAACCACCTTCCTACCTGAAGACTACACTGTCTTTGCAAGACTACCACCTTAGGTACCAGATTATAAATTATGGTTTAGGAGTCATGCAGCTGGAGGCTGCAGGATTCTGAACCTTTCCAAATTGCTCCTGGGGATAACGTCACTATAATAAAACCTAAGATGAGTGCTTGAGGTATTTTGTAGACCCTGTACTCCATGGATCAGCTGGTACCACCCAGATCGATAAACTGGCTCATCTGATCTTGTAGCCTCCATCCAGGAACTGATTCAGTGCAAGAGGACAACTTAGACTTTTATGATTTCATCTCTGACCTGATCTATCAGCACGCCCCACTTTCCAACCCCCTACCCATCAAATTATCCTTAAAAACTCTGATCTCTGAACTCTGGAGAGGCTGATTTGAGTAATAATAAAACTCCAGTCTCCCATACTGTGGCTCTGCATGAGTTACACTTTCTCTGTTGCAATTCCCCTGTCTTAATAAACTGGCTCTCTCTAGGCAGTGGGCAAGGAGAACCTGTTAGGTGGTTACACTATTGGCTACATTAGTTTATGGTTACAGTATTTACATATAACCTCAATTACAAGGAAAATTAAATAATTACGGAGGCAACTGAACTACAGTATCCAGATTCTTTTATACTAGGAGTCACTAAGTATATAGTATTTATTGCTAAATTAGAAATAAATGTTATGGCCCATCTGTAGACAATAAGGCAAATTCAGAGGAGCAATTAAGAGCCACCCAGAACCTTTACTTTTAGATGCATGACCTGCCTCCCCTGGTCTGTACGCAGTGGAGGATTAAGGAAACAAAGTGCAAGGTAGCCCTGGGAGTAAATTAACAGCATAATACACACTTCAAGAACACCCAGAGATCTGTGAGTGAGACCAGGAGTTGCAAAGTTAAATGGCTGTAGGGACCAGACATGAGATACAAATGAATAAATGAGCAGGGTTTGTTCTTTGTATATAGACTCACTTTGCATATTAAACATGGAAGAGTATCAGGAAGTGAAGGACCTCTTCAAGGAGAACTACAAACCACTGCTCAAAGAAATCAGAGAGGACATAAACAAATGGAAAAGCATTCCATGCTCGTGGATAGGAAGAATCAATATCATGAAAATGACCATACTGCCCAAAGCAATGTATAGATTCAATGCTATTCCCATTAAACTACCATTGACATTCTTCACATAATTAGGAAAAAAATTTTTTTTAATTCATATGGGGGTTGGGCGTGGTGGCTCACACTTGTAATCCCAGCACTTTGGGATGCCGAAGTGGGCAGATCATTTAAGATCAGGAGTTCGAGACCAGCTTGACCAACATAGCGAATGAAACCCTGTCTCTACTAAAAATACAAAAATTAGCCAGTCATGATGGCATATGCCCGTAGTCCCAGCTACTTGGGAGGCTGAGGTAGAGGATCGTTTGAGCCTGGGAGGCGGAGGCTACTTTTAAAAAGTCAAAAAACAACAGATGCTGGCGAGGTTGTGGGGAAAAAGAATGCTTTTACACTGTTGGTGGGCGTATAAATTAGTTCAACCATTGTGGAAGACAGTGTGGCAATTCCTCAAAGACCTAGAGGCAGAAATACCATTAGACCCAGCAATCCCATTACCGGGTATATACCCAAAGGAATATAAATCATTTTGTTATAAAGACACATGCATATGTATGTCCATTGGAGCACTAGTAGCAACAGCAATAAATGAAATCAACCTAAATGCCCATCAGTAATAGACTGGATAATGAAAATGTGGTTCATATACACTGCAGAATACTATGCAGCCATAAAAGGAGTGAGATCATGTCTTTTGCAGGGACAGAGATGGAGTTGGAAGCCATTATTCTTAGCAAACTAATGCAGGAACAGAAAACCAAATATTGCATGTTCTCACTTATAAGTGGGAGCTAAATGTTAAGAACACATGGACACCAAGGGTAGGGAACAACACACACTGGGGCCTGTCGGAGGGTGAGAGTTGGGAGAAGGGAGAGAATCAGGAAGAATTGCTAGTGGATGCTGGGCTTAATACCTGGGCGATGGGATGATCTGTGCAGCCAATGACAATGGCACATGTTTACCTATGTAACGAAACTGCACAACCTGCACATGTACCCCTAAACTTAAAAGTTGGAAATAAAAAATTTTAAAAAATTAAAAAAAGAAAAGAGAAGGCTGGGCACGGTGGCTCATGCCTGTAATCCCAGCACTTTGGGAGGCCGAGGCAGGTGGATCATCTGAGGTCAGGAGTTTGAGACCAGCCTGGCCAACATGGTGAAACTCCATCTCTACTAAAAATACAAAAACTAGCCGGGCATGGTGGCGGCTGCCTGTAGTCCCAGTTACTTGGGGGGCTGAGGCAGGAGAATCTTTTGAATCTAAGAGACAGAGGTTGCAGTGAGCTGAGATCATGCCACTTCACTCCAGCCTGGGCAACAGAGCCAGACTGTCTCAGGAAAAAAAAAAAAGAAAGAAAAGAGAAGTAATTCTTTACCATAAAAAATATACAGAGGTGAAAGTATAGTGGTAAATGAAAATTAATAGCCTCAGTATTGGGAACAATTGGGATTAGTGAGGATTCTGGCAAACTGGAGACCGCATGTGTCATTTAAGAGCACAGTGGCCACTCTGCTCTAGTAGATTACTTCATGAGGGAATATGGCTTTAACTTGCCAAAATTCCAATTTTTCAAAAATAAAAAAACCGTAAATATATATTTTTATGACCTGTATCCTGATTTTTAAACATTTCCTCAAATAAAAAGTTACTGCATAGGTAAAACCAAACAGTTTTGCAGTGTTGCAATTTTTTTTCTTTTTTCTTTTTTTTTTTTTACTAATGTCTAGACGTGAAGGAGTCAAATTCAGGCAAATATCTGGGAATCAGGGACCACATAGAATCAGATCAAACTGGGGCTGTGGGTAGAAGACATGTGAGCAGTGAGGACTGCAGAAGCTATGAAAGAACTAGAGATACAAAGTTCTGAAACTATCTTCGCCTTAGGAACAGACTTTCTCTTCTAGCTGTAGCAAAAGCCAGTAATGGTTTCCCAGGCAACATCCAGTCTGGCATAACCTGGAAGCTCATGTGCTTCTGCAATGCGGTATCATCTTTTGATGGGCAAATTTTGACATAATTTTCCAGACTTTTAACCAATCCAGGAATGGAAGCTTAGAATGTTCTATTGAATATCAACTCCCTGTCATTGCAAATATTAACCCTTCTATTATGTGCAAATAACTCTTAATGAATTCTCATTATCTTAGTAGCACATTAGAATCAGGTTCCCGAAGCCTGAATGCTTCATAAGTATCCTCTAGGTGATATTTATATTTTATTTGTGGTGCTTACAATGAATATAGATAACTGTATATTTGTAACATCAATATACTAACTAATATAGTACTTGATCTAAATGGCTTTAAATATTTCTTCATAATTGGGCAGAGCTTAGTGGCCTGTTTTCAGATAGATGCTCAGGTTTACACATACCACTCCTCAAAGACAAACTTAAAAATATTTGCTTCCAGGCCTGGTGCGTTGGCTCATGCCTGTAATTCCAGCACTTCGAGAGGCCGAGGTGGGCAGAACACTTGAGCTCAGGAGTTCAAGACCAGCCTGGGCAACATGGTGAGACCCCCATCTCTACAAAAATACAAAAAATTAGCTCTGTGTGGTTGTGCACACCTATAGTCTCAGCTATTCAGGAGGCTGAGGTGGGAGGATCACCTAAGCCCGGGAGGTTGAGGCTGCAGCGAGCCAAGATCGCACCATTGCATTCCAGCCTGAATGATACAGTGAGACCTTGTCTTAAAAAAAAAAAAGAAAAAAAAATTTCTTCCTTTGTTAAGGAATAACAATAAAATACTGCTGGGCAGTATTGTAACGCCCAACCTTGTTTTTACTAACCCTGTTTTTAGAATCTCCCTTTTCCTTTAATCACCTAGCCTTGCTTCCACCTGAATTGACTCTCCCTTAGCTAAGAGAGCCAGACAGACTCCACCTTGGCTCTTTCACTGGCAGCCCCTTCCTCAAGGACTTAACTTGTGCAAGCTGACTCCCAGCACATCCAAGAATGCAATTAACTGATATGAAACTGTGGCAAGCTATATCCGCAATTCCAAGGAATTCGTCTGATTGATAACGCCCAAAGCCCCGAGTCTATCACCTTGTAATAGACTGAAAGCCCCTGCACCTGGAACCGTTTACTTTCCTGTAACCATTTATCCTTTTAACTTTTTGCCTACTTTATTTCTGTAAAATTCTTTTAACTAGACTCCCCCTCCCCTTTTCTAAACGAAAGTATAAAAGAAAATCTAGCCCCTTCTTCGGGGCCGAGAGAATTTGGAGCGTTAGCCGTCTCTTGGCCGCCGGCTAAATAAAGGGACTCTTAACTCGTCTCAAAGTGTGGCGTTTTCTCTAACTCGCTCAGGTACAACAGTATCAATAACCACACTATCTGAAACTTTTTAAAAGCCTTTCAAATAACTTCAAACAAATGTCTATATTGTTTTTTAGAACACTGGGGAAATAGAATTTAAATGAACAACTGTGTCTTTTAATCCACATCGCATATGTCTGTTATTGTTTAAGTCTCATTATTATTTTTTCCACTTACTCTGCAGTGATCTGAACTGACATGGCCTAGCGTTACTGGTCCAGCAGAGCAGTGGAATTCTGTAGGCACACTGCACTAATATCAGCAAGGCATTTGGTGAGGGCATTTGCTGCCAAGTTTTGGAAATTATGATAGAGCTGCTACAAACATTCAAATGCAGGATTTGGGGTGGTCATAAGTCTTTAGCTCATTTGGATAAATGCCAACTCACTTGGGTAAATGGGAGTATGATCGCTGGATTCTATGTTAAGACTATGTTTAACTTTGTAAAAGCTGCCAATCTCTCTTGTGAAGTGGCTGTGGCATTTTGCATTCCTACCAGCAACAAATGAAAATTCTTGTTGCTCCACATCCTCACCAGCATTTGGTGTTGTCAGTGTTCTGATTTTCTAACCACTCTAATAGGGGTGTAATAGTATCTCATTGTTTTAGTTTGTAATTCCCTAACGATATATGGTATCGAGCATTTTTCCATGTGCTTATTTGCCATCTGTATGTCTTCTTTTGGTGCGGTGTCTATTCAGGTCTTTTGCCCGTGTTTTTACTTGGGTTGTTTGCTTTCATATTGTTGAATATTAACACTTTACATATTTTGGATAGAATTTTTTTTTTTTTTTGAGGCAAGATCTGTCTTTATAGCCCAGGCTGGAGTGCAGTGGTGTGAACTTGGTTCACTACAACCTCCCAGGGTTCAAGCCATCCTCCCACCTCGGCCTCCTGAGTAGCTGGGACTATAGGCTTGTGCCACCATACCTGGCTAATTTTCATATTTTTTTGTATTGTAGTGATGTGGTTTCACCATGTTGCCCAGGCTGATATTTTGGATAATACTTCTTAATCAGATATATTTGCAAATATTTTCTCCCTGTCTGTGGCTTGCCCTTTTATTTTCTTAACAGTATCTTTTGCCAAGCCGAAGTTCTTAGTTTTATTGAAGTCTCACTTATAAATTTTTCTTTCATGGATTGTGCTTTTGGTGTTGAAGCTACAAATTCACAACTAAACACAAGGTCACCTAGAGTTTCTTCTGTGATCTTCTAGAAATTTTGCAGTTTTATATTTTACATTTAAGTCTATGATCCACTTTGAGTTAATTTTTGTGAAAGGTGCAAAGTCTGTGTTAGATTAACTTTTTTCTTATTTTGCATGTGGATGTCCTGTTGTTCTAGAACCATTTGTTGAAAAGATGAGTCTTTCTCTATTGAATTGCCTTTGCTCCTTTGTCAAAGATCAATTGACTGTATTTATATAGGTTTATTGTTCTATTTGTCTTTTCCTTCACAAATGCCACACTGTCTTGATCATTATAGCTTTATAGTAACACTCGATGCCAGATAGTGTCAGTCTTTCACTTCTGTTTTTTACAATATTATGTTGGCTATTCTGGGTCTTTTGCATTTTCTTATAAACTTTAGAATAAAATTATTAATATTCATAAAATAACTTGCTGATATTTGAATGTGGATTGTGTTGAATCTATAGATCAAGTTATCAGGAATAACTGGTAGCATGAGGAATTTGAGTCTTCCTATCCATGAGCATGAAATACCTCTTCATTTATTTAGTCATTTGATTTCTTTCATCACAGTTTTGTAGTTTTCCTTATCTAGGTCCTTAGATTTATACCTAAGTAATTTTTTGGTGCAAATATGAATGGTCTATTTTTTATTTCAAATTCCAGTTGTTCATTGCTGATATATAGGAAAGCAATTACATTTGTATACTAACTTTGTGTTATGTGACCTTGCTATAATTACTTACTATAATAGTTCCAGGATGGTTTTTTGCTGTTGTTGATTCTTTGGGATTTTTCTTCTTTTCTTTTTTCTTTCTTTTCTTTTTTTTTTTTGAGATGGAGTTTAGCTCTTGTTGCCCAGGCTGGAGTGCAATGGCACAATCTCAGCTCACTGCAACCTCTGCCCCCTGGGTTCAAGAGATTATCCTGTCTCAGTCTCACGAGTAGCTGGGATTACAGGCATGTGCAACCATGTCTGGCTAATTTTTTGTATTTTTAGTAGAGACAGGGTTTCACCATGTTAGCCGGGCTGGTCTCGAACTCCTGACCTCAGGTGATCCGCCTGCCTTGGCCACCCAAAGTGCTGGGATTACAGGTGTGAGCCACCACACCTGCCTTCTTTGGGATTTTCTGCATAATCACGTCATCTGTGAACAAAGTTTTATTTCTTTCTTCCTTCTCAATCCGTTTACCTTGCTTTTTGTTTGTTTGTTTGTTTGCTTTTTGTTTTTTTGGTCTTACTGCATTAGTTAGGGCTTCCAGTACAATGCTGAATAGGAGTAGTGAGAGAGACGGGACACCCTTGCCTTGTTCTTGATCGTAGGGAGAAAGAATCTAGTTTCCTAAGATTAAGCATGATGTTAGGTGTAGTTATTTTGCAGTTATCCTTTATGAAGTTGAGATCCAGTTCCCCTCTACTCCTAGTTTGTTGAGGGATTTTTCTCTAAACTATGAATGAGTGCTGGATTTTGTCAAGTGCTTTTCTGCATCTGTTAATATGAGCATATATACATTTTTCTTCTTTAGCCTATTGATACGATAAATTACATTAAATGATTTTCAAATCAATTGAACCACCCTGTATACCTCGAAAAAAAAGCATTTTGTTGTGGTGCATAATTCTTCTTATACATTGTCAGATTTCATTTGTTAATATTTTGTTGAGAATTTCTGGATTTATGACTGTGAAAGATATGAGACTGTAGTTTTCCTTTCTTTTAACGTCTTTGTCTGGTTTTGATATAGGATTAATGCTGGCCTCATAGAATGAGTTAAGAAGTGTTTCCTTCACTTCTATTTTCTGGAAGCAACAGTAGAGAATTGGTATCACTTCTTCCTTAAATGTTCAGTAGAATTAGCCAGTGAACCCACCTGGGCCTGGTACTTTCTGTTTTAGATGGTTATTAATTATCAGTTAAATTTCTTTAATATATATTGGCTAATTCAGATTATCTATTTCTCTTTGTGTGGGTTTCAGTAGACTGTGTCCTTCTAGGAAATGGTCTATTTTCATATAAATGATCATATTTGTGGGCATAGAGTTGTGACTAATATTCCTTTAATATTCTTTTAATGTCCATGGAGTCAATAACAATGGCCCCTTTTTCATTTCTGATATTAGTAATTTATGTCTTCTCCGTTTTTTTGTATATCATTGTATTTTATTTTATTTTATTATTTATTTATTTATTTTTTTGAGACAGAGTTTCACTCTTGTTGCCCAGGCTGGAGTGCAATGGCGCGATCTGGACTCACTACAACCTCCGCCTTTTGGGTTTAAGCGATTCTCCTGCCTCAGCCTCCCGAGTAGCTGGGATTACAGGCACCCACCACAATGCCCAGCTAATTTTTTGTATTTTTAGTAGAGATGGGGTTTCACCACATTGGCCAGGCTGGTCTCAAACTCCTGACCTCAGGTGATCCACCTTCCTCAGCCTCCCAAAGTGCTGGGATTACAGGCGTGAGCCACTGCACCTGGCTATCATTGTATTTTAATATGCAATGACTTTTTTTTACAAGCGAGGGCAGATATGTTTTTATATATATATATATATATATATTTTTTTTTTTTTTTTTTTTTTTTTTTTTTTTTTTTGAGACAGAGTCTCACTCTGTCACCCAGGCTGGAGTGCAGTGGTGCAACCTCAGCTCACTGCAACCTCCGCCTCCCAAGTTCAAGTGATTCTCCTGCCTCAACCTCCTGAGTAGCTGGGATTACAGGTGCCTGCCACCATGTCTGGCTAATTTTTATACTTTTAGTAGAGATGGGGTTTCACCATGTTGGCCAGGCTGGTCTATCATCTGTTTTTTTTTTAAATAAACTGCCAATTTGTGTACTTTGCCTACTTTTCTATTTTATCTAAGGATTATTACATATTAAGTGTATTAACACTTTGGCCTGCCATCCATGCTGCAAATGTTTTCATTTCAGCTTATTATTTTTCTGTTAATTTTATGTTCATATTTTTTCATATATAAAGTTTATTTTTTATATATTTTTTAATTTTTAAGATAGAGTCTTGCTCTTTTGCCCAGGCTGGAGTGCAGTGGCGTGATCTTGGCTCACTGCAACCTCCGTCTCCTGGGTTCAAGCAATTCTACCTCAAACTCCTGAGTAGCTGGGATTACAGGTGCCCACCACCACGCCCAGATAATTTTTGCAATTTTAGTAGAGACGGGGTTTTACCGTGTTGGCCAGGCTGGTCTCGAACTCCTGGCCTCAGGTGATCTGCCTGCCTCGGCCTCCCAAAGTGCTGGGATTACAGGCGTGAGCCACGGTGCCCAGCCCATATATAAACTTTAGATGAAGTTTTTCAGTGTTTTTAAATTGTTTCTTCCTTTGCTACTGTGCTAAATAATACCTAAAACTTACTGAGCATTTACTGTATGTCAGGCAACAAAAACAGATTTATATGTATTACTTAAGTTAAGCTTGAACAATCCTTGAGTTAGGTACTATTATCTCCATTTTATGGATCAGAAAACTGAGGCACAAATAGGTTGAGTATCTTGTTTCTGGTAGGCACATCTAGTAAGTGGCAGAGCCAGGATTTGAAGCTAGTTGCTCTAATGCCAGACACTTAGCTACTAAGTTCTACTGCCTCCTAGCAAAGCACTCTTAAGTTGAAGTTGATATTATTTACCTACTTTTTTATGGTTACATATTTTTAAAAAGTTACACACATAAACACTCTACTTTAAAAATGTCAATATATTCAAATTTTGTAACATAGTGTTATATGTAATAGTCTTTGCAAAGTTAAAAGAATTCATTTATTTTGGAACTGAAATTAATGCATCACCTGGTTTGACTAATCTTTGGAAAATTCGGCTAATAGAATATTGGAAGGTGTGGGAAGAATTGTAATAGAGACCAGAAAACTAAGCAGTTTTTTAAAAATGTAATTATTAAGTTCAAGAAAAAAGCAAATGGTTAATAAAACATAACCATAGCCCGTATATTATAACATTAAGTTCTGACTGCTATCTGCATGGGCATAATAAAATGAATAATGAATATTTAACTATACATAAAACGTGAATAGAGGGTGAGGAAATGAAGAATGAAAAAAGTGGGAACAGACAACTCTGGTAGACTCAGGTATGATTTTCTTAGATCTTCCTGACTCACTTCAATATCTGATATTAAACTCTACTGGGGCTGCTGTGAGCAACCTTCTTGTTTCTGGCCCTTACTGCAGCATGTTACTTACAGGGGCTATACTTTCCTCAATACAACACCCATCCCTCCTCTACTCTACTATGGTGGGGTTTTTTGGGGGGTAGTTGCTGCCTCTAAGTGAATTTAGAAAGATAATCAGAGGAAGGAGGGTGGGTAGAGGGAAAATGAATAAATTTGTAGTCACCAGCTATTAGATAGGTTTGGATTGTACACATAATTAATATGGAGAAAAATTGTTTCATTTTCTCATGATCCTCATTTTCTCCCTCGAGACATAGCTGTCACCTTCAGAAATATTTCTTTTTTTCTTTTTTTTTTTTGAGACAGAGACTCGCTCCATCGCCCAGGCTGGAGTGCAGTGGCATGATCTCGGCTCACTGCAACCTCCGCCTTTTGGGTTTAAGTGATTCTCCTGTCTCAGCCTCCCAAGTAGCTGGGACTACAGGTGTGTACCACCATGCTCGGCTTATTTTTGTATTTTTAGTAGAGACGGAATTTCGCCTTGTTGGTCAGGCTGGTCTCGAACTCCTGACCTCATGATCCACCCGCCTCCGCCTCCCAAATGCTGGGATTATAGGCGTGAGCCACCGCGCCCGGCCTACTTTTAGAAATATTTCTAAAGATGAATTCCAAAAGTCTAAAACAGGCTTTTCTTCCCCCCTCTCATACAAGAACACATTTCTTCATTTAACAAGTTAAACATATAATACTAATAAATAATTCACAATACTCAAAATGAAGATAATAACTTTAAAGAAGAGGAATTATGAAACAGGATAAGTGGCCAGTGTTGTTTCTGAACACAACAATGCCATTTACTCTCGAATTTAGCCACATGGCACCTTTCTCTTCCTCATTAAAACCCTGGCCACATATTGCTGCTTCTCCCATCTAAGGTCTGTTCTTTAAATAGCACATGGAACTCCGACCGGTATGACCTTTCTTGTTGGCAGGTCATCTGAGAATATTAACTGGAGTACTTTGTCCCACAGTTCCCAGAAGAGCAGGAGACCTCAATATTCTGAGAAGCTTCACTGTTGAAAGTCTAAGTAGTTTGCCAAAAATGATTGATTTTCTTTACACTAAGGAAATTTCTCTTGTGTTTGCAATAAGTAGCTATCAAAGGGACATTTGTGGTTCTAAATTAGTTCCAGTACCTGTAAAGAGACCCATCCCAGCAAGGTGCGGTGGCTCACGCCTGTAATCCCAGCACTTTGGAAGGCCTAGGCAGGTGGATCACGAGGTCAGGAGTTCGAGACCAGCCTGACCAACATGGTGAAAGCCCATCTCTACTAAAAATACAAAAATTAGCTGGGCGTGGTGCTGCGCGCCTGTAATCCCAGCTATTCAGGAGGCTGAGGCAGGAGAATCACTTGAACCCAGCAGGTGGAGGTTGCAGTGAGCTGAGATCGTGCCACTGCACTCCAGCCTCGGTGACAGAGTGAGACTCCATCTCAAAATAAAAAAAGACCTATTCCTGAGAGGAGGCAGGCAGTGGGGAGACAGATGTGTTTCAGGAGCATGGAGGGAAGTTATCTGAAAAATGCTGGCTGCAAAGGGCAAGCGGCCAGTCCTGCAAGGAGGTCTCAACACAGTATGACCAAGGGCCCTGCAGGTGGCAGAGCACAGCAAAAGCACAGCAAGAGCATGTGGTATTTATTCAAAGCCAAGGGAGGTAGGCAGGAAACCAGAATGCAGCTTAGTGAGGGCAAGAGCAAGGCAGGGCCCCAGCCCCAGCAAGACTGAGCAATGAAATGGCTTTAAAATAACAACAATCTGCAGTTATCAAAACTGGGGCCAAAATGGCAGACACCCTGAAATAAACTGGTGAAATGCAATCTTAAAACAGATGAACAGCAAATGAGCTAGAATCTTGGAGACTATTTGGTTGCCTCATATGATTTATAGGACTGGAGCAATGTTGCTGATCCTTATACTGAAATTTATGTCACGGGGAGAAAATATAATTCTACCTTACTAGAGAACCATGATTGAAGCTACTCAGGGCTGAGTGGGCAGAAGTATATCTTTGTCTCTGAGGGAAATTGTAAGACATGCTTGCAGTTTATAAAAGTCATCCATAATTTTTAATCTTTTGTTTTGGGGGTCAGCCAAAATCCTACACCCTAACTATTGTAATCCAGGTGAGTGAAGGCAGTAATCTGAATTACCATGGTGATTGAGGGTTGGGGAGAAGGTGATGGGCTGAAACAATGACTGGAGTGGAAAGGCGGAAGGGGGCAGGAATTCAGGAATTGTGAGCAGGGAATTATTATAAAGAATGGTTCCCTGGTTTCTGCATTGGCTTGAACAACTCTGAGTGGACAGTGATGCTCATAGGAAGTGGGGACGGTCAGATGCCGGAATGCAAAATCCGGTCTCACTTTGTACTTCCTGTGTGAACATGAGTCAATTACTCAACCTCTCTGAGGATACAACAAATTTGAGAGTTCATATTTTGGTACATATGAGAGTCTACTAATTGTTAAGCCCTACAGTAAGTGATGAGAGTAATAAGACAAATAGAATACAGCTCTTGAATTCATTTTTTGCAGTCAGCTAGGAGAGACATGCAAAAACAATTAGCAAAATACAATGGGAGACGCGCTAAAATATCTGTGTGCATAAAGCATTCAGTAAGCCCAGAATAATGTACTCTGCTTGCAAATATGGGGATAAGGAAGGTCTCATGTAGACGTGAGGAAAGAAGAATGGACATTGGAGCTAGGCTTGAATGAATAGTTTCACCAAAATACATTTTCTTTGTGATCTTAGACAAATTAATCTCTCCGAGCCTTAGTTTCCTCAGTTGGGGTTAATGATAGTACTTGTCTCAAGGAATGATGGTTAAATGAAATAATGCATGAAAAATCCTCAGCACAGTGCCTGTTACACAGCAAGAACTCCATGAATGTTTGCTATTTTTATTACCATTATTGCTATGGAGAGCCCTGGGAGTCAGTCAGCTCTGATGGACTCAATGATGTATCAAAGTCACAGCTAGTTAGTACCAGAGACTGGACCAGGATCCAGGCTGCCAATTTTATTCTCTAAAATGAAAGGAGAGCTCTGCCCTCATCCAATTCCACTTTTTCCACTGAAGATTAAATTGGATTCTTTTATGTAAAGTGGACTCTCCAAGTGACTTTTCCCAAAGGAAAGTTTTGAATGAAATCATTTACCATTTGAATGAGCTCATATCCAAAAGGAGCACCCATTTGGATAGAGCCGATCAGTCTGCAGTATATACAATTTCACTTTGCTTACTGGTCATCTCCATTTTTTTCCAGGCTACATATTTTTCTTATTTCAGCCTTCTAAACTCCCTGTTCTCTGCAGCCTATTTAATTGACTTTCATATCAAAGGAACGTGAAAGCAAAAATAGGTTTTACTTATAATCAACATGCATTTACTGTTTGTCGTGATTTAGAAGCTCTTTGCTGGCACTGTGGAAAGAGGCAAAAAAAAAAAAAAAAGCGTAGCCTCCATTTTTGAAATAGTTAAAGCAAGCCAGATCCACATAAAATAAGAAAACAGTAATTCTAGAACAATGTATAGATATTCTACAGTGATACGGGGTGGATTGAATACATTTATACAAAGGAGGCAAATTAAATTGGTGTTCTATTGAGTTGGAGTTAATGAGGATGTACAGAGAGAAAACAATCAATCATTTCTGTGGCAAGCACCATGTTAGGTGCTCCTATAGAGTATCTAAAGAAAATGATGTCTGAGTTAGCTCAAGAAAATGGTAATGGACTCAGATTGGCAAAGAGAAAGGCAGGCAAGTGGTTCTCATCAGAATCACCAGGTCCTAAAAAAAACACAACACAACAAAACAAAAAAACCAAAAAACCCCCAAAACTTTTGTGTCCAGGCCGCACCCTCAGCGATTCTGCCTCAATTCCTCAGGGTGAGCAGCCCAGGTGTCCAGCTTTATGAAGGTTCCCAGGGGAATCTATTTTGCAACCTAGGCTGAAAACCTCTGCTTTAGGGCAAAGGCTGGATGATGACTATGCCCAAGTCCTGGGTGGAGAGAGGCAGGCCTGCAGTATTTCTTCTTCCAGATTGCAATGGAAACATGACTTCCCCCAATTTGCCTAGGATGAGAGTAAAGTGAATGCATTGGGTTGTGAACATGTGAACGTTTGCCTGGGGAGGGTCAAGGTGAGGATTTGGGAGAAATAATCTTTTGAGATCTTATAGAACTGCTGAATGCTGACACTGGGGTATAGAATTAGGAAGAAACTTAGAGATTTTAAACAAAAATAGTGGTCTCTGAGGAATTAAATGTATGGAGTTGTAAAGCTGGCAGAAGATAAAGGAGTGAAAAAAGTCTGGAAACAGACAGCTCAGGGCTTTAGGGTCAGTGGTGTCCCTTTGTAAAAACTGCTTCAATTCAACCTCATTTGTAAATGGGCATACTCATAGTAGCCCTGTGTGTCTGTTGGGAAGGTGATGTCACCAAGCCTATATTATAAAAATCATAAGATGTTCATTTTGCTTCTTCCTCTTTCTTCGTCCTTGTCTTCCTCCATGCATGTTTGCTTGCACATAGTCATTTCGTTAGAGGGTAGTCATTAATAAGTGATTAACTTCATATCCTGACCCCCAGGGGCTGTCTGCAAGATTAATGAACTGGTTTTTCTTTTAAAGAACAATGATCCTTAGGTCATGGAGACCTCCTTGATGGCATCCAGAAGTTCGATTGGCTGAGGGACACAAGCAGCTTTCATCATCAGAGAATCTCACCTCCCACATATCTACCTTACTCGTAAAAGCCCCCCAGTTATGTTCAAAGACAGGTGGGGTTTGAGAGGTGCCTCTCGCACCCTCATGCTGTAGCCAATTTGAATAACCTTTCTGTGCTCCTAAGCACTGATGTGTCAGTGTTTGGCTTACTGGCATCAGGTACTCAACCTAAATCTGCAACAGTATGAGATAACATGCAGAGAGCACAGAGTGCCATGCCTGCCACGCAGAAAGCAGTAAGCATGAGTTAGTGTTACTATTGTTGTTTGAAAGGATCAAGATTCTGTGTAAATGAGTCACAGGTAACTAACCTGCACAATGTGCACATGTATCCTAAAACTTAAAGTATAATAAAAAAAAAAAAATGAGTCACAGGTATCCCAGACGCAGGATTTGCATAGCTGCTATAAAGAGGGTTTCCCACTGAAACTGGTGTAGGCATAAAGAACCTTGTGTTTCTCGTACAAAGGGAATTGAGAGAAACCACTTCATCCTTAACCTGCAGGGAGCTGGAGGAAGAAAGGCCTCGAAGAGGCGACCAAAGTGAATGCATGGGTGCCAAAGGTTGGAGACCAGGACAAACAGGAAGTGGGTTAGAACAGACGGAACTTGGGTGAGGTCTGTATCTATTTTGGAAACTGAAGCCCAGAACTGGGGCCACAATGGGGCAGGCTTTCACTTGCTCCCTTTTATGAACCAACCAGCAGCATGGGAAGAACGGGGTGGGATAGACTGAGAGACAACTGAATTGTATGCATTCTTGCTTTTTGGCTGATTATTCCAACTCAGGATTACACGAACTAATGCATGTGAAAGCATTTCCTAAATAACAAAACACTATGCAAATAGAGTATTAACATTTTTCTTCTGTGTAGAATTTATACCTAGAGATTCTCTCAAGTGATACTGAAGTAGTTTGTGCACTTCAAGCAGGTGTCTGAGCACAGTGCATAGAGGGGGGTCTGTGGGACTGGGAGTGGCCAAGGGAGGAGCCGAGCAGGGCTGGAAGAGCTGACCCAAGAGGCAGCTCTTCTGTGGATCCCAAGCCTGGAGCAGCAGAAGTTATGCTGAGGTTTTGCCAAACATCCCCAGAGTCTTCTGTTTGGAAGTTTCAAGGATATGCATTTTGTTAGTAGGGTTAGATGAAGTGAAAATGCCAAGCTGGTGATAAACGAAAGTTGTGCTTCAAGAGTTTGGCTCCTAGTCCATGTTTATTAATTGTTTGCTGAAATGAAGACAAGTGTGAGATGGTAATATAACACTAAAGTGTGCTAATAAGTCCATGGTGCTATGCTGAAAGTGCAAATAAGACCTTGCAAGTAAGTCCATGGTGTTTTGGATTTGATGTTAGCGGTAGCAGAAAGCCACTAATATAAGCCTTGAATGGTGTTCAGGGATCTTGTAAACTACTGAAAAGTGAGGAAATAAATGTATGTCCAAGGTCATTCATTTATTTAGCGGCCTTTAAAGAGGAACATTTTCACTGTGAGATAATAGTTGCTGTAGTGACTTATTTAAGCAAGATTACAGGCTCTTCTCTAAACAGGGCTGCACCTCTCCATTCACGGCACAAGAATGCACAATAGACTGGATTTTGAAATCAGTCTGACTTCTGCTAACCAAGCCATGCACCCTAGTGTAGGGCTGCATCTCCTCAGAGAAAAGGACACATTTTTCCACTTTGCGCAAAGGCATCCAATGGGGTAATGGCGGCCCTGTCTTGAAAAATCTAAAAACACAATGCATGCTTTTCTACTTAGACAACTTCTCAGGGTCACTTCCAGACGCTGGGCTAAGAACCAATGAAACAAGCAATAAAGCTGAAGAAAAAGAAGATAAAAAACAATCAAAATGTAAGATAGAGGAAATGAAAAAGAACAGCAAAGTGAGCTGAATCATGAACAGCAGGAAATCTCGAGATAAGTGGAGGCTGTCCCTACATATTTCTGGTACTTTGAGTAAACATGGAGAGAAAGTTCACAGTGACCTAATCAGAAGCAGAAATGAAAATGGGGCAAAATGCCATGTGGGGGCATTTTGCAATAAGAAGCAACATGAGTCTGGCACCTAAATCCAGCAACTGTGTAGCCAGGGTTGGAAAAAGTCCAGGTTACCAGCAACATGCCTGTTTTTTTACGGAGAATGAGTGAAACGAATATGCTCCCAATGGTCCTCTGAGTTCTTCACATTCATCCCAACTCCCTTGCTCCTCTGCTCCAGCACTGCAGTGGAACTGGATGGCTACAGCTTACATTGCACGTTTCAATTTGGGCGATGGATGAGAACTTCTGTACTATGTTTGCATCTGCAAGACTCTGCTACTCTTGTTTTTAACTTCTGGATGTTCAGGTACACATTGAAAAAAGGAAGTCCTTAACTCTGAGAAGCAGTATGGTCCTGAAACTACCTAAGAAATGGCTCAAATCCTTTCAATTTCCAAGGAAAGCAAAAGTTACACATTAGAAACTGAGATGACAATACCTAAGCATATAATTTCATTGAGATAGATTAGATTAGCTTCAGGGACATATATGGCTCACAGTGTATTCCATGCTTCTCCATAGGCCAGGAAGATTTGCAGCTAACACCCTTCCTGAATTCTTGTCCCTATAGGGCTTTTGTGTGGGACATCATCAATCCCTATGAGTTCCAGCTGAGGAATTTATGACATATTCTATTCCCCTCTGAGATTAGCCTTTAATAATTTATTTATTCATCCAACATTTAAGAGACCTCAATGGTGTTAGATGCTGGGAACCCAAAGACAACTAAGGCAAGATCACTGTCCCCAAAGTCCTTAGTAAGGGGAGATAAGACATGTAATTTTTAAAAGCCACAAAATGCTATGGTGCCATGACAGAGGTATGTCTGGGGAACAGAAGGGACTCCAAGAAGGAAGAGGTGCTTCCAGGTAAGACAAACTGTGGAAATAAAGCAGCTATAGGGCAAAGAACTTGTTGCAGTCAGGAAGATGCAGGTAGATCAGTTGACCAATTACAATCCTGTTCTTGGAGCTGGTAGGATAAAGGACAGACCCAGGTGGAAGAGGCGCAGGTGAAAGTTTTGCTCCTTCTGGGGTCTTCTTCTACATTTTGACCCAGGCCCGTCTGGGTGGAAATGTAGAGGAAGACCCCAGGAGAAACATAACTTTTCTTTAACCCATATATCACAAGACTTGGCTGCCTTATGATGAAGCTGTAGTTCCCAAATATGTCTTCAATGAAGAAAATTTAATGTTTAGGAATTCTAGAACTTGCAGAGTTGGGAGTTGCCTGGGAGATGAAATGTTCTCTCCATCACCTCCAGCCCTTGGTGCTGAGTTCATTAGCATGTTTAGTTCTAATTTTAGCTATGAAAAAATATATTTTAAAATATTGACACATTTATTATTTAGTGCTGGATTTAACTGTTTACACTTTCACTGATAAAAGATTAAAAATATGTCTTACTATATACTGCTGCCTATAGTTAAAACAGCATCCCTGTTTCTCTTTTTCTCTCTTGTTCTCTATTTTTGAAACTGAGTTAATAATCCCCTTGATGTAGAGATGGGGGATTTTCATCAGTACCAGATCATTTCACCTGCCTTTTCTCCTCCCTGAGATTTCCAATTTCCTGGTGCTTCCTTTTCACTACATTTACCACCCATTTCTTGGTTTTAGATAAGATCCCATGGTCTCTCCCTATGAACACTATCTCTCACATAGTGTCAGCATTTCTAACTTCTTACCCTGGAGCTATCCACCTGGATCTTTCACCTAAACTCCTGAGTGCTTCTGGAGAAGGTAAAGATCTGTTTTGAGATGAATCTCAAACACTGTTAAGTAGGGCAGCATTTCTAAAGTCCACAGAGCAGCACAGTGGTCCACCTTCAAGTGTGATAGGCACTACCCACTACCTCCCCAAGAGCCATTTTCCCTTCTTTCAGTGTATTCAGGTGGTAAGGAGAGATCTTTGCTTCCAAGGAGAGTGGTCCCTGACTCCAGGATAGGCCTAACCAGTCATGGAAATCTCCTTCCCCTTGTCTATTGGTTGTTCTTGGTTTGGGCATTTGACCTTGTTCTGGCCAATAGGATATAAAAAGAAATCAGCTGGAGATATCCTAAGTAAAGACAAGATTTTGTGCTGTGTTAATTTCCTTGGGCTGCCATCACGAAGTATCACAAACTGGGTAGATTACAACAGAAATGTAGTATCTCACAATTCTGAAGGCCCTCAGACTGAAATAAGGTGTCAGCAGGGCCATGCTCCTTCTGAAAGCTGTAGGGGAAAAAACCTTTTCTTGTCTCTTCCTGGCTTCTGATGCTTGCCAATGAAGGGGTTTGGATTATGCCACCCCACAATATGCCACTCTGGCATATGGATTATTTTGACTTGAAGGCAACTGAGAAAAAGCAGACCCAGGATGAGATCTCTGTCCGCCTCCTATCTGCCTGAAAACAGAACATAAGCTCCCCTTGTGAAAGTGTCCCCCTCTACCCCCCTACCAGTAAAGGGATAACATAAAGGGATAACACCTTATCACTGGAGACAAGATGTCATCCAGAGGAATCTACAAAAACAGAACGTATTAACTAGCCCTCATCTACCATAAGTTTCCCCATATATTTGCCTTCCCACAATTTGCTGCCCCTAGAAGCTCAAAGTCATTTTCCTTTGTCTTGCCACTTCTCTACAAAATTATTATTCTTTGCTCAATTCTATGTAAGTTCAAGTTCTTTTTTTTTTAGACGGAGTCTCACTCTGTCACCCAGGCTGGAGTGCAGGGGCGCGATCTTGGCTCACTGCAACCCCCGCCCCCTGGGTTCAAGCAGTTCCCCTGCCTCAGTCTCCTGAGTAGCTGGGATTACAGGGGCGTGCCACCACATCTTAATTTTGATATTTTTAGTAGAGATGGGGTTTCACCATGTTGGTCAGGCTGGTCTCAAACACTTGACCTCGTGATCCGCCCACCTTGGCCTCCCAAAGTGCTGGGATTACAGGTGTGAGCCACTGCACCAGACTAAGTTCAAGTTCTAACCACTCCTTTGAATTACTTATTACTGAATACTCCTATGTGTATGTGCAATGCATATTTCAATAAACTTGTTTGTTTTTCTCTTGTTAATCTGTCTTTTGTCAGTCTAATATACAGTCTTTTTTTTTTTTGAGACTGAGTCTAGCTCTGCTGTTGCCCAAGCTGGAGGAGTAGTACCACGATTTCAGCTCACTGCAACCTCCACCTCCCAGGTTCAAGCAGTTCTGCTGCCTCAGCCTCCTGCATAGTTGGGATTACAGGTGCCTGCCACCAAGCCCAGCTAATCTTTGTATTTTCAGTAGAGATGGGGTTTCAACATGTTGGCCAGGCTGGTCTCGAACTGCTGGCCTTAAGTGATCCACCCACGTCAGCCTTCCAAAGTGCTGGGATTACAGGTGTGAGCCACCGTGCCGGGCCACTCTAATATGCAGTCTAATTTTCCCTAGCTGGGGAACCTAAGATGGGTACAGAAAAGATAATTATTTTCCTCTCTTACACCAGCAATACTTGGCATTCCTCGGCTTGCAGCTTCAATACTTCAACTTCTGCCTCCTTCTTCACAGGGCTGTCTTCCCTCTGTGTGTGTCTCTGCCTTCACATAGCGTTCTCCTCTTGTGTCTGTCTCTGTTTTTTCTTTTTGTAAGGACATCAGTTATTGGATTAGGGCCCACCCTGGTTCAATATGACCTCATCTTAACTAATTACATTTGCATTCCAAATAAGGCCACATTCGCAGGTATCTGGGTTAGGATATCAACATATCTTTTTTGGGGACACAGTTCAATCCATATAATGGCCTTTTGCTCCTGCCTTTCATCTACCTGGAGATGCAGCAACATCTTGTGACTATGAGGCTACAAACATGAGGAAACAAGTTTACAAGCTAAAGCTGGTGGAAAGGAAAGCTAGGGAAAAAGTAGGAGTCTGATAGCATTACTACACAGTTGAACTACTGCCAGCAACCACTCACCTCTAGACCTCTTGCTAGGTAAGAAAAATAACTCCAGGTTACTTAACCCACTGCCAGGTTTCTTTCACTTGTAGCCAAAAACATTCCAATGCATACACAAAACTTTCCCTAGTTCATAATAAAATTAGAAAAATAAGTAAGGTAATAAAATTTTCATAGATCTGGATTCATTAAATTTAAAGGACTAACCTTTATTCTGAAATTATGTTATTCCCACTTTTAAGAAATTAAAATATCCTTTCTTTTATGAAATGATGGTATTTGTAGATTGTAATTTTTTTTTTTTAGTGTCTTTGGTAAAAGAAGTAAGGAAAAAGGGAAGGGAAAAAGGAAGGAAGGAAGGGAAGAAAAAAGATTTCAGAAAGTCTTTCTCTAATTTTTAAAAATTCTTTTACTTAGCTTGTGAAACTCAAAAGTCTGTGATGAGAAGAATGCTGGCTAAACTTGCTTTGAAGGGCTAGAACCAGTGGTGTGTGCTGGAGCTGCTGGCAGCAGCTACCGAGAGCAGATGGTTAAATTTCCAGGAAGCTACTTGGCATCACCTGGATGGTTTGAAATCCAATGTGGCGGGAGTATTTGCATCATGGAAATCTGCAAATGCTATAAATCAAACCACCTCCCCTTCCCCAGCTGGTCGTTTACCAGCACACCACTGTCTCCAGCCTGCCTCTTGCAAGTAGCCAGAGGGTAAGCATGCAAGGTACAGCTCACACCAACTAAAACACACATGGGATTGAGGTAAACTTCATTTACTAATTTATACATTTACAATGGAAAATATTCTTGGCCTGGTGTGGTGCAATCCCAGCACTTTGGGAGGGCCAAGGTGGGAGAATCGCTTTAGCTCAGGAGTTCAAGACCAGCCTAGGCAACATAGGGAGACCCTTTCTCTACAAAAAAGAAAAAGAAAAGAAGAAAAAGAAAAATATTCTCTCTATTGCTGGTTTAAGTACCTAATGGTCTATTTTCCTCAATAAAATGTCAGCTCTGCCTCAGCAGGAACCATATCTGTTCTGTTCATGCAATATCCCCACTGCCTAGCATAGCACCAACTGCGTGCAGGGGCCCTTGTCTTCCTTGGAGTCATGATCAGAGATTCTGTAGTTATCAGAACACTGAAGGAATCAAAGTCTATTAAAACATAAAAAAAAGTTTATGAGTGCAGGAAGTCTGTAGACAGATGAGTCCCTGTCCTCACGTGGCACACAATTCTAAGATGGCTGAGCAAAAATATGCAATTAACAAAAGCACTTTGTAATTTCAAGTAGTGAAAGTTACCAGGATGTGAGTTTTAAACAGTCTGCTGTACTGTGTTCAGTAAAATACCCGTTCAATGGGTGATATATAGGTGTTAAAAAAAAAAAAGAAATGGTTCTGTAGCTAGTATATTTGGGAAGTGCTGGTTAACCCAAGTTAAATCGATTTCTTTATTGTTAAACTTCTCTGAGCCTTTAATATGATGTTGATATGTGGGACTCTATTTTGAACATGCATATTTTGAGATGCATTGCCTATTTAAGTGTCCCACAGAGCACATGTTAGGAAACACTAGCACATTGCTATCTTAGATTTCTCAAAACGTCTCTACTTCCTTGAGGTAATTTTCTATCAGGCACTAGAGCAAAATATATTTAGAAATTCCATCCCTAGACAGCAAGAGATAGACAGTTCAGAAGTTTTCTATGTACATTCTGCCCACCTCTTTACCTATATATAATCACTATGATATAAATGTTTACCTATTATAATTTGTGAGTACCTGAATCGTAGCACTCTATTTTTCCCTAATTGGCAAAAGTTCATTCCCTAATTGGGTAGCTAACACTCCCAAGATATCAGATATGTTATTTGATTAGGATGTTAATCCTCTTTATGTCACCTGTTTTCCAAATGGTATAAAGAATAAAAATCATCCTTTGAATCATTGCCAAAAAAAAAGAGAGACCCCTGAAGCCATTCTAATTTAGCTTTTAGCTGTTGGGTGGAACTAAACTCTGTCTATCCCAGTAAGACACTCCATTTGCATTTATAATCTCTGGGGTGATGAGTTTCAAAATCTTGTTTGTTTATATGTCCTCATTTTTGTGTATCCTTATGGGCAGTTGGATGTTTCTGCTCTTAAGGCAGTATGGTGTGGCGAGTGAGAGCTAGGGTTCTGGAGTCAGCCTGAGTTCAAGTTGCAGCTCAACTGTTACTAGCTATGTGGCCTTGTGCAAGTTACTTAAGCCACAGTTTTCGTCAACTGTGCAATGGGAGTAATAGCACTAATAATCTGCCTCCTGAGTTACTGGAAGGCTGTTAAAAAGATAATAGGTATAAAGCACTCAACGTAGTAGTATTCTTTTTTTTTCTTTTTTTTTTTGAGACGGAGTCTCGCTCTGTCACCCAGGTTGGAGTGCAGTGGCGTGATCTCGGCTCACTGCAATCTCTGCCTCCCAGATTCAAGTGATTCTCGTGCCTCAGCCTCCTGAGTAGCTAGGATTACAGGCACGCGCCACCACGCCCGGCTAATTTTTGTATTTTTAGTAGACATGGTGTTTCACCATGTTGTTTGGCTGGTCTCAAAGGCCTGACCTTGTGATCCGCCTGCCTCATCCTCCCAACGTGCTGGGATTACAGGCTGAGCAACCGTGCCAGGCCAGTAGTATTCTTATCACTCTAGCTCTCTCAATACTGTAGGTCTATTGCTTACAGTGACTCACAGTGAATTCTTCTAGGTCCTCTCTCTTTCTTATCTAACCAAATCAGGTAAATACATTTGGTTCCTCTAGCACCCCCTCAGTAGAAGGATCTCCCAGGCTTTCAGTCATTTCAGGTGTTCTTTTCTGAACCATCTTCAAGTTTCACTGGTGCTCTTCAGTTTTAGGATTTCTAACTGGACGCAGTCCTCTGAAAAATGCCTGCTTAGAGAAACAGAACTGTTTGTGACTTCAAAATTACATCAAAGTGCTCTTTGAAAAGGTTTGTGAAGCCTTCAGCCTTTCCATTAGTAATAGGAGTGGACTATTATTAGAATGCACTTCTGCACTGATCTTGTTGGGTTTAGTTCTGATTTTGAAGGAGGAAATTACAGGATGTTTCTTTTGACAGGATTGGAATCACAGAAGGTTGTGATGGTTGGTAATGATGTGTTGTCCTCTGTTTAGTACTGACAAAAAGTTGAATTGTTTTACTTTTTTTTTTTCAGTAGAGGAGATAAATTAGACTGAGAAGAAAAATGTTCTGAATTTAAAATAATTTAGAAAGCCAGTATTCTTTCTAATATATATTAGAAAGAATCTATCTCGGCCAGGTGGGGTCGCTCATGCCTGTAATCCCAGCACTTTGGGAGGCCAAGGCAGGCAGATCACCTGAGGTTGGGAGTTCAAGACCTGCCTGGCCAACATGGTGAAACTCTGTCTCTACTAAAAATAAAAAGAAAATTAGCCAGGCATGGTGGTGCACGCTTGTAATCCCAGCTAGTCAAGAGGCTGAGGCAGGAGAATCACTTGAACCTGGGAGGTTGCAGTGAGCTAAGATTGCACCATTGCACTCCAGCCTGGGCAACAAGAGTGAAAATCCATCTCAAAAAAAAAAAAATAACGAAAGAATCTATCTCATTCTAATATTCTTTCTAATATATATTAGAAAATAATGCACTGAAATATGTATCAAGAAAATACTGTTAAGGCCAAGCGCAGTGGCTAATGTGTACAGTGCCAGCATTTTGAGAGACTGAGGTGGGAGGATTGCTTGAGGCCAGGAGTTCAAGACCAGCCTGGGCAATATGGTAAAACCCCATCTTTACAAAAAATACAAATAATGAGCCAGGCGTGGCAGCAAGCACCTGTAGTCCCAGCTACCCAGGAGGCTGAAGTGGGGGATCACCTGAGTCCAGGAGGTTGAGGCTGTAGTGAGCCATGATTGTGCCACTGCACTTACAGAGTGAGACTTTGTCTCAAAAAAAAAAAAGAAAGAAAAAGAGAATACAGTTGAAAATACCTTCACTAACCAGAACCTAACTCCCTGGAACCACTACATACATATATGTATGTATGTATATGTATACTTTCTCATGAAAGTATAGAATAAAAAACTAGTTGACCTCAGTGGTTAATAAAAAATCAACTGCTTTTTTCCCCAGATGTTTGTTGGCTGCATGAATGTCTTCTTCTGAGAAGTGTCTGTTCATGTCCTTTGCCCACGTTTTAATTTTTTTTTCTCATAAATTTGTTTAAGTTCCTTGTAGACTCTGGATATTAGACATTTGTCAGATGGGTAGATTGCAAAAATGTTCTCCCATTCTATAGGTTGTCTGTTCACTCTAATGATGGTTTCTTTTGCGGTGCAGAAGCTCTTTATTTAACTAGATTCCATTTGTCTATTTTTGTTTTTGTTGCTCTTGCTTTTGGCATTTTTGTCATGAAATCTTTGCCCATGCCTATGTCCCAAATGGTTTTTATAGTTTGGGGTTTTATATTGAAGTCTTTAATCCATCTTGAGTTAATTTTTGTATAAGGTGTAAGGAAGGAGTCTAGTTTCAATTTTCTGCACATGGCTAGCCAGCTCTCCCAGCACTATTTAGTAAATAGGGAATCCTTTCCCCATTGCTTGTTTTTGTCAGGTTTGCCAAAGATCAGATGGTTGTAGGTGTGCAGGCATATACACCATGGAATACTATGCAGTCATAAAAAGGAATGAGATCATGTCCTTTGCAAGGGCATGGATGGAGCTGGAAGCCATTATCCTCAGCAAACTAACGCAGGAACAGAAAACCAAACACTGCATGTTCTCACTTATAAGTGGGAGGTGAACGATGAGAACACATAGACACATAGTGAGGAACACCACACACTGGGGCCTGTTGGGGGGTGTGAGGACAGAGAAGATCAGGAAGAACAGCTAATGAATGCTGGGCTTAATACCTGGGTGATGGGTTGATCTGTGTAGCAAACCACCATGGTACATGTTTGCATATGTAACAAACCTGCACATCGTGCACATGTACCCTGGAACTTAAAATAAAAGTTGAAGAAAAAAATTAACTGCTAGTATAAGTCAACCCAATGTCTTATTTCACATATATATGACACTGACATATTGATATATACATGTCAATATATATATAATATTGACCTAAAATTTAATCTCAGTAGAAGAAGAGATTATGGTCTGTTTTGCCTCTGCTGTACCCTCAGTCTCTAGAAGAGTACCTGACAAAGGGTAGGCATTCAGTCAAGATTTCTTAAATGGATTGATGAATAAATGAATGAAAATACTATGTTTGGTACTGGAAAAATGAGAAGTGATGTTCAGAATTATGAAGCAGAAGCATCGTGAGGTCTGTAATCATCAACATAATATTAGTCGTGTCACAATGAAACTGTACCTCTTAAACCAGAGCAGTTGTTTTTTAAAGTATTTAGAAATATGCTGACAAAATACTGCATTTTAAAAGGAAAGTTGATTAACTGGAAATATTATTTCACCAGAATGGTCCACATTTCCAATTAATTGAGGCTTCAAATTTAAAGAAGAAAGAAGCAGACTCTGAGAGGATGATTATATTGGTGCAATTTTTGCATTTGATAAAAAAGCTTTATGAAAATCTCCCCCTCAGCTAGTATGTCCAGATGTTCTGATGAGCTTTGATGTTCCCTTGTGTCATCTTCGAGAACAGACCTCCGTAGTTTAAGCTCCATATTAGTTTTCTTAATTGAAACTAAATAACATTGGCACAGAAGGTCTTGTATGAGCCTTTCAGAGATGTAGAAGATCAGAAGCAGAGAAGGGGAAGGTGGAGATTAGTTGCTAGTTCTAAATTGTGGTTGCAACCTCACAGTAGATAATTGGGCATTTTACAAAGCAAATTAAGGCAAATTATGGTAATGCTCCAATTCGCAATTTGTATAATCTAGACACAAATTTATGTAATTACTTTTCAAAGTTAAAAATGATAGACAATTGCCTCAGGGCCTGTTGTAAACAATAGTAATGCATTTTTATACATTCAGCATGAAGATAATCAATCTTACGTTCATGACACTGGTACATTTAGAGTCTCATCCCAATTTTCTTTTCTTTTTTTTTTTTTTTTTTTGAGATGGAGTCTCACTCTGTCGCCCAGGCTGGAGTGCAGTGGCGTGATCACGGCTCACTGCAACCTCCACCTCCTGAGTTCAAGCAGTTCTCCTGCCTCAGCCTCCTGAGTAGCTGGGATTACAGGTGCTCACCACCATGCCCAGCTAATTTTTGTATTTTTAGTAGAGACAGGGTTTCACCATGTTGGTCAGGCTGGTCTCGAACTCCTGACCTTGTGATTTGCCCACCTCAGCCTCCCAAAGTGCTGGGATTACAGGCATGAGCCACCGCGCCTGGCCTCATCCCAATTTTCTATGCTTTTTTTCCCTTTATTTTTTGAGATGGAGGCAAGAGCTACATAGGCTACCTGGGCTGTTGCCATTCCATTGTTTGAAAGCATAAGCCTGATGTTATCTGTCGTCACCAGCCCATGAAATTTCCTGAGGCAGCACTCCACCTGCTTAAGTAGTAACTTAGCACTGCCCCCTAACAATGTGTCCCATTTATGCTGGGGACTTTCTACAAGTTGGTGCTTTGCACTTGTCCACATACTAGTCTGTCAAATGCAGTCAGCACATGGCATCCACCTGGTCCTCCTCCAGCTGCACTTCCTGATGCCTGTCTGCCATCTAATCCCTACCACAGCCAACCACCACTGTCTGAGGTGAGGATGCTGGCGTCTACGCCAAAGGTGCTGTATTCTCAGGGTATGAGTGTGGTGTGGGGTTTTGTATAGAGGAAGGGAGAAAGTCTCTCTTTCTAATTCTCTGCTACTCTTGGTCATGTGGACCCTTAAGCAGATCTGATTACATTTAGAGTCCTTTCTATTCTTCCAGCTTCTGGCCTTTACCCTCTCCCAGAACCTTAAAGTCTCCCAAGAAAATAGATCTGTCAGCATCTGGCACTAATTCCATGGCCAGAATCTCAAACTTTCTTTTTTTTTGAGACAGGGTCTTGCTCTATCACCCAGGCTGGAGTGCAGTGACACGATCTCGGCTCACCGCAACCTCTACCTACCGAGTTCAAGCGATTCTCCTGCCCCAGCCTCCTGAGTAGTACAGGTGTGTGCCACCATACCGGGTTAATTTTTGTATTTTTAGTAGGGGCAGGGTTTCACCATGTTGGCCAGGCTTGTCTCAAACTCCTGACTTCAGGTGGTCTGCCCACCTTGGCCTCCCAAAGTGCTGGGATTATAGGCATGAGCTACTGCGCCTGGCCCAGAACCTCAAACATGCTTTTGGGAACATTCCTCCAGTTTCTAGTTGCCACCCCCCACCCACCCCACCACCAGGCTGGACTAAGGCATCAGTACAACATAGGTGCTATAATCATCATCTCTCCCGTCTCCTTTGAGACATTCTGTCAACCAAACTCATGTCCTCTAATCAGTCACGAAGCAGAAGACTCCAAGTACATCAAAGGTTACATATGGGTTTAGTGTGAGGGTGATTGGAAGCACAGTGAGGAATGGGGTGAATGTGTCAGTCACCCCATTAGCAGTCAGTCAGCCAAAATGCTCTCTTATATGAGGAGATATTTCTCTCCAATTTCGCCAATGATGAAATAAAACCTGACAACCTTATTCTCCACACACAACATACTTTCCCTCAGTGAATCATTTAGGTAGGCACTGCCAGTCCTTCCAGTGCTTGGGATTAGTCATCCCTTTGTGGCATTTCCTCATATGCCCCCAGATGAGTATTTGTGTTTATTGGGCACTTTATGACTGGATAGCATCCCCTTCCCTGTCCTCCAGAGCCAGGATGAACACAGCCTAAGCTACTCACTCCTGCTCTGAGGCATCTCAGAGTTCACAGCTGTTGCTTCATATGGGACTGCTCAGTTTATTCCAAGGAGACAGTCCTTTTGTTTTCTCTCTGCTACTTCTTTCTTTACTCAGTCATAATTGTATCTTCCTGCCATCCCCACTGGAGATAGTTTTGACTTCTGGTTTAGTGAAAAATCTGTTTTTCTTCCTATCGTACTCTCAACATTCAATGCTTCTGTGAACAATACATTAGTGGGTTTTTTTTTTTCTCCCCACACTGACCAATATTCCGACACCAGTTGACACTGGATATAGCGTCAGATCCCAAAGGTTAAGGGCTCAGTCCCATGAGGCTATCCACCACTTCAGATGCCAATTGCAAGTAGTAGGTCCCCAGGTTACCATAACTTCTACTGGACTTGGCTACAAATTGGAGGCTCCTATGACTCCCTTCTCAGGTTCAATAATTTACTAGAATGGCTCATAGAATCCAGGAAAACAGTTTACTTGTTATTGCCAACTTATTAGAAAGGATATTTTAAGAGATACAAATGAACAACCAGATGGAAGAGATGCATAGGACAAGGTATGGGGCATGCGGCGTGGTCATGCCACCCTCCCAGCACCTCCATGTGTTCAGCAACCCGAAGGTCTCTGAACCCCAGAGGATGGGGAATGGGTCTGAAGTTTCCAAGCTTCTAATCATGGCTGGTTTTTCTGGTGTCCAGCCTTCATCCAAGAACCTACTGAGGGTTGCCTCATGAGAACCAAAGACACTGTTGTCACCCAGGGATTTTCAAGGGATTAGGAGCTCTGCATCAGGAACTGGGGGAAAAAAACAAATATTAGAAACAAAGATGCACCTAGCACCTCTATTGCTTAGGAAATTACAAGGGTTTTAGGAGCTCTGTGCCAGGAATTGAGGATAAAGACCAAAATATGTATTCCTTATTATAAAATACAATATCGTACTTCTCTTCCTTATGTTTTCCTGATTTTAGTCAGTATGAAATCCAGCCACTTTTTAAGAAGGAAAATATTGAGCAATAATATTATTTAAAGAATCATTGGCTAGGGCATGCCAGTATTAAAAGGAGCAAGCTGGGTGGGATGCCTTCTGCTTGTAATCTCAGTAACTTGGGAGGCTGAGGTGGGAGGATGGCTTAAGCCCAGGAGTTCGAGACCAGTCTGGGCAATGTAGCGACACCCTGTCTCTAAAAAAAAAAAGAAATAAAATTAAAAATAAATAAATAGGCCGGGCACAGTGACTCACGCCTGTAAACCCAGCACTTTGGGAGGCTGAGGCAGGCAGATCACCTGAGGTCAGGAGTTCGAGATCAGCCTGACCAACATGGTGAAACCCTATCTCTACTAATATACAAAATTAGCTGGGCATGGTGGCGGATGCCTGTAATCCTAGCTACTTGGGAGGCTGAGGCAGGAGAATTGCTTAAACCTGGGAGGCTGAGGTTGCGGTGAGCCGAGATTGCACCATTGCACTCCAGCCTGGGCAACAAGAGTGAAACTCCGTCTCAAAATAAATAAATAAATAAATACATACATACATACATACTGAAAGAAGTAAACAAAAAGGTTTCTGAATTCTGAAGTGGGATTTCTGTATACTAGAAATTTCTATAACCTGACATTTAGAAATTGTTACAACATTCTAGATAACAACCAAATAAAATTATTAATGAGGTGTGGCTCCTTTGGAAAAAAGCCCTGAATTAATTTAATTCATGGATATAAAGATACTGTGCAAGTTAATATCAATTTGCCACCTCAAATTAACATGAGTCCAAAAGTGAATAAATACTTTTACATTCAACTAGTTTTTGTTGCCCAGATATTATGAGCACTTTTCCACTTTGCATCTAGGATAATGTACATCTCTAGATTATAATTCTAAGATAAAGCCAGCACCATATTTTAACTGTAAATATTCTACTCAACTAGCAATTCTACCTCTTTTACAATTTGTGATTCACTTTTTCTATTCTAAATATCAAAAATGCAGAATTATAGGAATTTGAAGAGGGATATTATAAGGGTGTTTAAAATAATTATAGATGTATATTATCTAGATATATATGGTATATAGTTATTACATGTTATACATGTTATAAGTCACAATACTCAGCATTACTTATCAAGGCTTACTATCCATCTGACACCTTGCCACGTCTTTACCTACATTATCTCATTTGAAGTACAGAGAGTTCTAATTCCCATTTTACAGATGAGGAAACTAATGCTCAGTGATGCTAAGTAACTTGCTCAAGTTAATAGTCTAAGTGGGAGACCCAGGATTTGAACTTGCATCTCTCTGACCCCAGGAGTTATGCACTTAACCTCTATGCTCTGATGTAGAAAAGGCAGAGAACCACTTAAAAAAAATTAAATTCCAGATGTGCAAAAGTATATATAAATTACTTTTGTATCCTTTTACAAAACTGTCATATTCATTAATTTTAGGCATGGGTCTAAAAAAGGTAAATGCTGGAATAGATGAGGCGCTAAGAGCAAGAGGACCTGAGGCATACCAGGACCAGTGGGTAGAGTATGCCAATGCACAGCCAAAAGAAGCAGAAGTCTTGATGGTACTTCAGATTAAATTTGGGTTAAAGAGCTTAATTTGATTCCCCTAACATTTTATTTATTTATTTATTTATTTATTTATTATTTATTTTGTTTGTTTGTTTTGTTTGTTTGATTTTTGGGATTGAGTCTCACTCTATAGCCTAGGCTGGAGTGCGGTAGCGCAATCTCCGCTAACTGCAACCTCCACCTCCCAGGTTCAAGCGATTCTTCTGCCTCAGCCTCCCGAGTAGCTGGAATTACAAGCGTGAGCCACCATGCCTGGCTAATTTTTGTATTTTTCCTAGAGCCGGGTTTTCTCCATGTTGGCCAGGCTGGTCTTCAATTCTTGGCCTCAAGTGATCCACCCTCCTCAGACTTCCAAAGTGCTGGGATTACAGGCGTGAGCCACCTCAGCCGGCCATATTTTTTTATAGAGACAGAGTCTCACTATGTTTCCCAGGCTGATCTCAAACTCCTGGGCTCAAGTGATGGGCCTGCCTCGGCTTTCCAAAGTGCTGTGATTACAGGTGTGAGCCACCATGCCTGGCCCCTCCCTAACATTTATTAAACTTGTTTGCTGGCCACCATGCTAGACACTTTTGCATACATATTTATTTTAATTGATCTGAACAAGAATAGTCTTCAAAGCATCGCAGCATTTACCACAGACATTTTCCTCAGCCTTTTAAAACATATGAAACACCTGAGAAATATTTGTGAGCCTCGTATAATCATTTTTTTAAAGATCTGAAATCTCTCCTTTTAGATTAATACTTAAACAATTGATGAAGATAATCTCTCTTATCTGGGCATTACATTTTTCTTCTGGTACTTCAAAGATTAATCATATTCATCCTAAAATTAGTGACTACGAATCTTTGGCAGGATGGCCCAACTTCCGTTATAAATATCATAGACATTTTGCTTTTTTATCCCACCATGTTTAAGAAAAAAAAAAAGTATGTGTTTATGTACAGAATTAAGGAGCTAACAGGCCGGGCATGGTGGCTCACGCCTGTAATCCCAGCACTTGGGGAGGCTAAGGCGGGCAGATCACGAGGTCAAGAGATCGAGACCATCCTGACTAACACGGAGAAACCCTGTCTCTACTAAAAATACAAAAATTAGCTGGGCGTGGTGGCGGGCGCTTCTAGTCCCAGCTACTCGGGAGGCTGAGGCAGGAGAATCGCTTGAACCCAGGAGGTGGAGGTTGTAGTGAGCCAAGATTGTGCCACTGCACTCCAGTCTGGCAATAGAGGGAGACTCTGTCAAAACAAACAAAGAAACATACAGGAGACAAATGATTCTGAACTTCAAAAAAGTTACTTTAAGTTACATATCAGGTTTTGAAGGAATCTACAACTTTTCTGGTGGTTGGTTTTTTCCTTCTACTACCCGCCATAGTTTAATCATCCGATTTAATGCCTGATAGGTCATTCTGTGACACTTTCTATGTCTCCTACACGGCTGCTCTGAGTCAAAAGTGTGAAGGAAATCTTGAGTTTCTTCTTCATTGTCTCAGTTGATTTTCTCCTCTTTATTGTCCTGTCTTCCCCATTGCCTTTTTCAACAACTTGTCTCTCAAAAAACTGCCCTCACAAACACACAAAAACATTTTGGTACCTTCTCAGCCTTGTCTGTTTCAAAATGATTTCTCCTTGTCACATTCTTAACCTCTTTCCCTCAACAACATTGCTGTTTCCTCTAGGCTAGGCAGCTGATCTGAGCAGGATCTCAGAAGACAGTTCCTTCCCAACACAATACCACTAGGAAAGGAAGAGAGGTTCCGTCCTGTGCCAGTTCTTATCTTTTACACATATGATCTCCTAATAAGAGATCTGGAGGAAGGCATAGCTATCTCCATTTTACAGGACCAGGGTCAGAGAATTAAGCAGTTTGCCCAAGTTCATAAAGCTAGGAAATGCCCAGTTGGCATTAGTTCATGCTAATTCACTTTGAGCCACAAAATTCATGCTATTTCACTATGTCATCTTGCTTTCTACCACATTCAGAATCAAACTCAAAATTTATCAGTCTAGCAAGCATAGATTTCCTTGATCAGAATTTCTTTTTGAGATAGGGTCTCACCCTGTCACCCAGGCTGGAGTGCCATGTGCCATGGTGCAATCTCAGCTCAGTGCAGCCTCTGCTTCCAAACAACAATAACAAAAGAACTGAAAAATAACCAAAAAAAAAAAAAAAAAAAAGCAACCCACGACTTTTTAACTGAACAAGCAAGTGGGTGAACTGAAGAAGATGATTTATGTTGGGTTCAAATTAGTAGCCTGAAAGAACAATTGGAAGAAGTATCTCAAAATAAGGAGCAATAATTCAAAGAGTCAGAAATCATGAGCAAAAAGATAGCAGACTTGGAAGAAAGATCCAGGAGACCTACATGCAAATATCAGAAAAACATAAGAGCACAGATCAAGGAGAGGCAAAGTTAGTTAAAATTAGATTTATTCAAGTCAGCAGATGGAAATGTATTACCAAGGTCCACACACTTAGACATATTCTGGTAAGATTTCTGAACTCCAAGGATTAAGACAAATCTTATAAATACAGAGACAGAAAGATCAAGTATGCAAATATCTATCTATAGACACATACATATACATATAGAAGAGGAAGAAGAAGAGGAAGAAGAAGAAGAGGAAGAAGAGGAAGAAGAAGAAAAGAAGAAGAAGAAGAAGGAGAAGAAGAAGAAGAAGAAAGAAGCAGCAGCAGCAGCAGAAGAAGAAGAGAAAGAAAAAAAGAAGAAGAAGAAGAAACGTTAGACTGATACAGGACTGTGTCATCTACAACTCAGGAGCTAATAAAAATTACTAATATCAGAGAGAAAACTACAATCCAAGAATTTTATATCTGAGGCAAGATATTATCTTTCTTTTATCAGGAGAAAAACTATATTTGTGGCTATGCAAGAATTCATAGAAAATATCATCCTCCTATTCCATCTTAGGGAAACCAGGTCAGAGTAGAAGACGAAGAGAGGAAACAAAAATGGCAAGCAGTATAGCTTGCAGTAAGTAAAGTTAGATGCAAATAGGTGTTAACAAAGTGAGATTAATATAATAGCTAAATAAGCAATCTTTAAAAAGAAGAATTTACTGCAAGAGAAATCTAATAATAGCTTAGAACCCAAAGTATTAAGCCATATCAGCAAAAAAAGTATTTGAAAGTAGAATAGGGCCAGGCACGGTGGCTCACGCCTGTAATCCCAGCACTTTGGGAGGGCAAGGTGGGAGGATCACCTGAGGTCTGGAGTTCTAGACCAGCCTGACTAACATGGAGAAACCCCATCTCTACTAAAAATACAAAATTAGCCGGGCGTGGTGGTGCATACCTGTAATCCTAGCTACTCAGGAGGCTGAGGCAGAGGAATCGCTTGAACCCGGGAGGCAGAGGTTGCAGTGAGTCGAGATGGTGCCATTGCACTCCAGCCTGGGCAACAAGAGCAAAACTCCGTCTCAAAAAAAAAAAAAAAAAAGGTAACCTGGCAGGAAGAATGGAGAAGTAAAGGTATTCAAAAGTCTCATTTATTGGTGGGAACAGTGAAAAAAAGAGTGATTTGGTTGAAAGGAAAAAGCATGTGGATTTCATATGATAGTCCAGAAACTTGTGTGTGATGATAAGGGAAGATAATTAATAAGAAAATGAGAATGTAGAGCAACCTGAACAAATCAGCAAAAACGAAGAAAGAAAAAAGAGGAAATGCAAAGTAAGACCAAAGATAAATATTAAATAAGATAGAATGAATAAAACAGTTGTTATACTTAACATGAATGGGCTAAATTTTCTATTGAAAAACAGAGACTGGCAGGTTGGGTTAAATAACAAAATTAAGCAATACACTGTTTATTGGATTTTCAATGCTTAAAACAAAGTGAGTTTTTTAAAGACTGAAAAATGAAATGGACAAAGAGATATCACAAAGAGAAAGCAGAAGTTCATATTAATACCAGGTGGGCAGAATTTAAGCTTAAAACCACCAATGAAATTAAAGATGAGTAATATCTGGGAGGGAGGTGGGGGGCGCCTCCGCCCGGCCGCCGCCCCGTCCGGGAGGTGGGGGGCGCCTCTGCCTGGTCGCCCTGTCTGGGAAGTGAGGAGCCCCTCTGCTCGGCCACCACCCCGTCTGGGAGGTGTACCCAACAGCTCATTGAGAACGGGCCATGATGACGATGGCGGTTTTGTCAAATAGCAAAGGGGGAAATGTGGGGAAAAGAGAGATCAGATTGTTACTGTGTCTGTGTAGAAAGAAGTAGACATAGGAGACTCCATTTTGTTCTGTACTAAGAAAAATTCTTCTGCCTTGGGATGCTGTTAATCTATAACCTTACCCCCAACCGCATGCTCTCTGAAACATGTGCTGTGTCCACTCAGGGTTAAATGGATTAAGGGCGGTGCAAGATGTGCTTTGTTAAACAGATGCTTGAAGGCAGCATGCTCCTTAAGAGTCATCACCACTCCCTAATCCCAAGTACCCAGGGACACAAACGCCGTGGAAGGCGGCAGGGCCCTCCGCCTAGGAAAACCAGAGACCCTTGTTCACATGTTTATCTGCTGACCTTCCCTCCACTATTGTCCTATGACCTTGCCAAATCCCCCTCTCCGAGAAACACCCAAGAATGATACTAAAAAAAAAAAAAAAAAAAAAAAAAAAAAAAAAAAAAAAAATGAGTAATATACAATGATAAAAAGAACTTTTTTTTTTTTTTTTTGAGACAGAGTCTCACTTTGTTGCCCAAGCTGAAATACAGCGGCATGATAATAGTTCACTGCAGCCTTGAGCTCCTGGGCTCAAGCGATCTTCCTATCTTGGCCTCCCAAAACACTAGGATTACAGGCATCAGTCACCATGCTGGGCCAAAAAGTACAATTTAGGTAAAAGATATACTAGTAATTACTTTGTATGTATTAGATACAGCAGCTAAATATATAAAGTGTTAGAAATGCAAGGAGAACTTCATTTAGAAATATATACGATATATGTCTTTCAGAATTCTCCAAATCCAATGGGGCAAAAAATAGTAATAATGACAAACAGAAATTAAACAGTAAAACTATTGAAATGATGGGGTTTAGGACATACTACTCCAAAATATGGCAGCTTGCCATATTGAATATTTTAAGCTGAAGGAATCTGAAAAATGGCAGGTACAGAAAGGACACTCTGACTCTTTCTTCTCCCCTGAAATACGATATAAGACCCTCACATGAGAGGTACCTTCCTGATACTCAGAGAGAAGGACACCTTTATCACCGAAGATGGGAAGATGGAGGGATGTTGAGAGGAATTCAAACAAATAGGCCTTGCTAAGTTTCCTCCAGTTTGCTATCCTAGCTCAAACCCTCTCTGCCCTATCATATTTTTCCACAACTTTCTACTCTTTGTCAAACCTAGTATAAAAATACTCAGGGTTAACTGTTTCTTTAGGTCTTCATTTCCACTTCTGTGTTATGTAAAACAGATTTTAAATAAATTTGTATTCTTTTCTCTTGTTAATCTGTATCTTACAGCCCCAGCAAACAACCTAGAAGTAAGAAGATATTTTTCCTCCCCTACAATATTAAACCATATATCCTTTAAGTAGAAAGTATTAAGTAGAAAATATTCATATTTTTGCATGTTCACGGAGTATTTATGACATTTGGTCATACTCTTGGTTGAAAAAACTTAACTTCTTTTTAAAGGTCAATTTTACAGGTTATATTCTCTAATAAAACTCAGAAATAAGAAAAAAAGAATGACAAAAATTCTAAATACTTATGAAAAAACAACAACACTTCAATAAAGTAACAACACTTTAATAAAGTAGCAACACTTTAATAGCTCTGGGTCAAAAAGAAAATAAAAACCAAAATTCAAAATTATTTCAAAGCAATGGCAAGAACTACTATTTACGTCAAACCAATAAGACATATGGAAATCTATGAGAGGAATATTTGTAGCTTTAAGTGCCTTTGCCATTAAAGATTAAGAGCTGAAAAGTAAAGAACAATACTCATCTTTAAGAAATTAGAAAAAGAAAACAAAACCAAGTGGAAAGATTAAAATAGTGAAGAAGGAAAATAATGAACAAAAAAGCAAAATAATAAGTAAAAGAGCAGAAAGGATAAATAGACCTAAAAAGGAAAATCAATAGAAGCCTGACTAAGAGAAACATACACAAGATAAGAAATAAGAGAGAGACAATCAAATATAAGACACCGAAAACATTATAAGAGAATATTAGATTCAATGGCAACATTTCAAAAAACCTACAGGGAATAAATGATGTTCTTGCAAAATAAAAACTAACACAATTGACCCAAGAAGAAACATAAAACTTGGGTAGATCAAATGCTACAGAAGAGACAGAAGGAGGCTTAAAAGACCTACTCTCTAAAAAATCACCAGGACCAGATAGATTGTGATAAGTTCTAGCTGATCTTTAAAAACACACAAGTAAACCAGGTAATTCATATGGAACTGGTACTTTTCCAGAATATAGAAAAAGCAATTTCTGGCCTCTCCTTTTTTCTCTTCATCATTTTTCCTGTCTTTAATGTTAGTGTCCCCATCTACCTCACCCAAATATTTTGGCTCATTTAACTGTCTTCACAGACTTGCTGGTTTCAACATCACTACTCCTTGCCCCTTTCCCGACCACCTTCCCTCATCAAAATGTCTGCCTCCTCTGGCAGCTGGTCAAGCTGGGCCTTAGGAGAGCAATGTTGGCCTGCCCAGGTACTGCTCGAGAGTTTTACTCTGGAGGTGCTCCTTTGAGCTAGAAGGCCCATCTTCCCTCCATGGAGAACACTGACTCCCTCTCTGGGCTCTGCTGTTTTTAGGCTTCCTATAACAGAATACCAACTCAAAATGTCCTAAACAATAAGAGAATTTATTATCTTAAGTAATTCGATCGATTCCATGGTTCAGCAATATCATCTAGAATCCAGCTTCATTCTCTGTGCTGCTATTTATGACACTCACTTCACTATAGGGTTGCTTTTCCTCATTGTCATAATATGGCTACCAGCACAACTGGGTACACGTGTGTCCTTGTCCATGTGCAGGATTCAAAGACAACTGGCTCTTTCCCCTGACAACTCTGGTGAAACACACCTCACATTTCTTTAGCCCAATCACAGGTAGGTGGCACAGTTGGCTTTGAGTGATCATCTGAGTAAAGACTGTTGGAGAGACAGCCACAATGCCCTTTTCAGTTCCCACTTCATTTTCCTAGTTGGTCAGCAGGGAAATCCAGCACTGACCCCTAGGAATGCCCAACAGATATGGAATTTGTCACCACAAAGGGTACCAAGATATGCTATACCCCCCAAAATATGCCTTTTTGTTACGTTGAATATTTTAGCTAAAGGCCATCGAGACCAACAGACACAGAAAAAGCTCTAAAAATAGGGCACAAATTTTCCTTTAATAAAGAAAATTTAGAACATTTCCATCTTTAAAGGTGTCTCCTTTTCCCTTATGGAGAAGAGGACTCAATAACTCTTATCAATGGAGAAAGCACTAAACAATCCTTGTTTACCATACTTTTCTTGGTCACCTTCCTGTAACTTGCCTCCTGACCTAGAAGTCCCAAATCCCTTTTCCTTTATTTTGCTAAAAATGGAATACCATAAAAGCCTTAACCATCTGGCTGCCTCCTTGAGGAACATTTTTCTTTATAAACTCTGGTGTTACATATGTAGCTATGTACATAATTAAAACTGTTTTTTTCTCTTGTTAATCTGTCTGTTATTTGTTTGATTCATGGACTCCAAGCCAATGAACCTAAGAGGGGTAAATAAAAAAAATATTTTTTTCTACTCTGATAACCAATAGAAAAATTAATGCTTTGACACAGGAGATGCTTTTATTATTATTATTATTTTTACCACACCTCATCTTGATTAGTTACTTGTTTGTAGAAAGACTTCCTTCTTTGATTCTTTTGTTTTACAGCAGGAATGATTGAGATGAGCAGAGCATTATTTCAAATTCTCTCATAAGACTGGATTGTAAATCACTTACTGTCAAGACTGTGGCCAGTTGCCATTCAACTATACTTAATTCATACACTATTGCTATTGACATGTTTCTCAGGTGAGTGAAAAGTTTCTATGCCTCTGTATTTTAATTGGTTTAGCTCAAGTTTTTGGCTAAATGTGTTAAAGAAAAACAAAGCCAGTTAAAGCTAGTTAAAGATTATAAAGACAAACCAGTATGGAACTGAGCTCAACTCCAATCCATATAGAGGCTACTGGGCATTTTAAAGGGAGAATGAGGGAGTGAAGAGAGAGAAACTGCCCGGCTCAACCAAAGTCATGGAAGTGAAAAATTACAATTATTGGGTAAAAGGGTTTGGCCAATGTGATTAGACCGTCTGGGTTTGTTAACTAGTGCTTATCAAAGTTAAGCTCTTACCCTCCCACAGAGCCTGGGAGACAGGGGCCAAGTCTTCAGATGTTGGCTAGAACAAACAGTAAATTTTTCAACAACCTTGAGATTTCCCAGACAGGAACTTGAGGAGGGCTGGGTTGACCCCGGGTCAGGGCTTGAGCTATGCTAGCGTTTAATCAAGTCTCTTGGTGTGGGAGTGGGCATGACAAAATCATTTGTGATGAGAGGAAAGAACAGTTCTCAGATGTAGCCTAAAGAAATCACACTACAGTAATGATTTTAATATTATAGCTGTTGACATATGATTCTGCTTGGTCACTAAATTTATAATTTCACCTACTAATATAAAGTCAAATTAATACTGTGTATTGAACTTTTAATTGAATAGAGGACTAATGTGCACATTATGCCTCTGTCATCCCTGAATACATTCTTATGTAACAGAATAATAAAACCGGCTCCAAAGAGAGCCTTAAATCCACTATTTGGAAAAACTTTTTAAAATGGAAGAACAAGGTTTTGTGTCAAATAGTCAACATTTGTCCATTAGCTTTAAGTGATCGTAGAAAATCATGGAGTTAGTAATAAAAGCCTATATAGACATTTGAACAAGTAAATTAAATACAGAATAGAACTTTTTAGCCTTGTGAATTCTTTCATTGTAGAAACATTATTAAAACAACTGACAATAAATAATATATGTTCTCTCTGGAGTTGTTAAAATAATATGTGCCAAATTAGTTCTCAGAATCTTTCCCCATGCACATTCACTCTTTAGGAACATATAAGTGAAAATGTAAAAATTTTTATAAAGCTGACAAAAATGAAAAGCAATTCTAGTAAAACTGCCCATCATTCATTCATTATTGGCTGTAAAATAGTGGTGTCTTTGCAACCACAGGCAGTACTATGTGGAATAATTTGCTATAGGGAAATGGAGTAAATGTTTTCCTAACTCAGATATTCCTCTAGTGGGTTTGTTCTATACTGTATGCTGAAAGTCCAAAAGGAAAAAAATGTTGTCTTATTACAAACCACAGTTTGGACTTAGAAGATGACAGTAGAAAATTGAGCAAAATAATCCCAGTTGGGAATTTGCAAACCCTAGCTCAAAGGAGCCCCTCCAGGGTAAAACTCTCGAGCAGTACCTGGGCAGGCCAACATTGGTCTCCTAAGGCCCAGCTTGACCAGCTACCAGAGGAAGCCAGAGGAAGCCTAGGAGATCAGAATGGTTTCAGGGGAGAGTTCCAACTATTCCCCATAGGCACACTGCCCAGGGTTGCCTCAGGACCTGCTCACTACATCCTGGCTATTTCAGGCAATTCGTTGTGACTCAACTAGCCACATAAACAGCTTGGGCTGCTGCTTCAAAGGATACAAGCCATAAGCCTTGGCAGCATCCAGGTCCACATGGCATTAATTCTGCAGGCATGCAAAATGCCGGAGTGATGGAGGTGTGGAGGCTTCCACCTAGATTTCAGAGGATGTAATGGAAAGCCTGGGAGCCCAGGCAGAAACCTGCCACAAGGGTGGAGCCACCAGAGGAGCTCCCACAGCGGCAATGCCTAGTGGATCTGTGGGAACATGGCCACTGTCAAGACCACAGAATTGTACAGCTACTGGCAGTGTGAAACACTTATCTGGGAAAGCTACAGGCACCAGACTCCAAGCCATGCAGCAAGGCCATTGAGGTGGGGCTTTCTGAGGCCTTGGGGACCCAGTCCCCATACCAGTGTGTCCAGGACGGAGCACATGGAGTGAAAGATTATTTTGGAGCATTAAGATTTAATTGTCTGCCCTGCTGGTTTTAGATTTGCATGGGGCCTGTTCTTCCCTTCTCTTGGCTTATTTTTCCCTTTTGGAGTGGGAATGTTTACCCAATGTCTGTCCCACCATTGTATCTTGAAAGTAAATAAGTTTTAAAAAAAATTTCACAGGCTCTCAGATGAGACTTTGGACTTTTGATTTGGTGATGGAGCACATTAAGACTTTTGAAACTATTGGGAACAAGTGTTCTATTTTGTATGTGAGAAGAACATGACTTTTGGGGCATGGGACAAAATGCTATGGTTTAGATGTGGTTTATTACTCTCAAAACTCTTGTTGAAATTTGATCCCCAGTTTGGCATTGTAGGGAGGTGAGGCCTAGTGGGAGGTGCTTGGGTCACAAGGATTAATCCCTCATAAGTAGATTAATTCCCTTCCATAGGAGTGGGTGAGTTGTTGCTCTCACAGAATGGAATTATTTACCAGAAAGCATGTTGTTACAGCAGAGAGTTTTGCTTCCTAGACTCTCTTGTTTCCTCCCTCATCATGTGATCTCTTTGCACATGCCTGCTCACTTTTCTGCTTCTCCACCATGTTTTTAGCCAGAATGTAGCCTCACCAGAAGTTGGGTGCTATGTTGTTGAACCTCCCAACCTACATAATTGTGAGCTAAATAAACCTCTTTTCTTTATAAACTATCCAGCCATAGGTATTCTGGTATAGCAACACCAAATGGACTAAGACAAGGGGAAAAAAACACATGATTATCTCAATTGATATAGAAAAAGCATTTGACAAAATTCAACAGCCTTTCATAATTAAAAAAAAATTCAACAAACTAGAAATAGAAGGAAACTGCCTCAGTATAATAAAAGCCATATGTGAAAAAACTCACTATGAACATAAAACTCAATGGTGAAAGACTGAAAGCTTTTTCTCTAAAATCAGGCACAAAGCAATGATGCCTACTTTTGCTACTTCTATTCAACATAGAACTGGAAGTTGTAAACACAGTATTTAGGCAAGAAAAAGACATAAAAGACATCCAAATCAGAAAGAAAAAAGTAGAATTGTCTCTGTTCACAGATGATATAATCTTATATGTTGAAAACCTTAATTCATCAAAAAACTGTTAGAAATAATAAATTCAGCAAAGTAGCAGGATACAAAGTCAATGCACAAAATTCAGTTGCATTTCTATACACTAAAAATGAACCATCTGAAAAGAAAATTATAAAAACAATTTCATAGCATCAAAAAGAATTAAATACTTACATACTAACTTAAGTGAGAAAAAAATGTAAATATTGAAAACTACAAAACATTGCTAAAAGAAATTAAAGAAGACATCAATAAATAGAAGACATCCCATGTTCATGGATTGAAAGATTTAATATTGTTGAGATGTCAGTGCTTCGCCAAGTCATCAACAGATTCAATGCAATCCCTATTAAAATTCCAAAGATAGATTTTCAGAAATAGAAAAACCCATCCTAAAATTCATAGGCAATCTTAGGTGGTCCCTGAATAGCCAAAGTGATCTTGCAAAAAAACAAAGCTGGGTGTAATACAATTTGGATATTTGTCCCTTGCAAATCTCATGTTGAAATGTGATCCCCAATATTGGAGGTAGGGCCTAGTGGAAGGTGTTAGGGTCATGGTCGTAGATGCCTTATTAATGGCTTGGTGCCATCCTTGCAGTAATGAATGTGTTCTTGTTCTATGAGTTACCATAAGATCTGCTTGTTAAAAAGAGTCTGGCCTCTCCCTCCTCTCTCTCTTTCTTGTTGCCTCTCTCACCATGTAGCATGCCTGCTCCCCCTTTGCCTTCCATCATGATTTTAGGCTTCCTGAGGCCCTCACCAGGAGCAGATATTGGCACTATGCTTCTTGTACACTCTGCAGAACTGTGAGCCAAAATACACCTCATTTCCTTATAAGTCACCCAACCTCAGGTATTTCTTTTATTTTTTTTTAAGTATACTTTAAGTTTTAGGGTACATGTGCACAATGTGCAGGTTTGTTACATATGAATACATCTGCCATGTTGGTGTGCTGCACCCATTAACTCGTTATTTACATTAGGTATATCTCCTAATGCTATCCTTCCCCCCTCCACCACCCCACAACAGGCCCCAGTGTGTGATGTTCCCCTTCCTGTGTCCATGTGTTCTCATTGTTCAATTCCCACCTATGAGTGAGAACATGCAGTGTTTGGTTTTCTGTCCTTGTGATAGTTTGCTGAGAATGATGGTTTCCAGCTTCATCCATGTCTCTACAAAGGACATGAATTCATCCTTTTTTATGGCTGCATAGTATTCCATAGTGTATATGTGCCACATTTTCTTAATCCAGTCTATCATTGTTGGACATATGGGTTGGTTCCAAGTCTTTGCTATTGTGAATAGTGCTGCAATAAACATATGTGTGCATGTGTCTTTATAGCAGCATGATTTATAATCCTTTGGGTATATACCCAGTAATGGGATGGCTGGGTCAAATGGTATTTCTAGTTCTAGATCCTTGAGGAATCGCCACACTGTCTTCCACAATGGTTGAACTAGCTTATAGTCCCACCAACAGTGTAAAAGTGTTCCTATTTCTCCACATCCTCTCCAGCACCTGTTGTTCCCTGACTTTTTAGTGATTGCCATTCTAACTGGTGTGAGAAGGTATCTCAACCTCAGGTATTTCTTTATAGAAATGCAAAACAGACTAATATAAAAGGATTCACACTTCCTGATTTCAAAACTTACTATACAGTTACAGTAATCAAAACACTGTGGTACTAGCATAAAGTCATACATATCCACCAATGAAATAAAAGAGAGAGCCCAGAAACATACCCTCACATATGTGGTGAAATGATTTTCAATAACGGTACTAAGATAATTCAATGGGGAAAACACCATTTTTTTAACAAATTGTGCTAGAAAAGTGGATATTCACATACAAAAGAATACCCAGTTTTCTGACACCATATGTCGCCTTATCTAACACCATATATAAAAATTAACTAAAAATGGATCAAAGATTGTCTTTGACTGCTTTGTGTTGCTATAACAGAATAACTGAGACTGAATGATTTATAAAGAAAAGTTGACTTAGCTCATGGTTCTGCAAGCTGGTAAGTTCAAGAAAGATAGTACCAGCATTCATTTGGCTTCTGGTGAAGGCTTCTGTTGCATGTGTTGCAATGCAACCTGGTGGAAGGTCAAAGCGGAAGTGGAAACATGTCAAGAGGCAAAACCTGAGGGGCATTCTGGCTTTATAACAACTCACTCTTGTAGGAACTAATCCATTCCTGCTAGAAGCAATTCAGTATTGTCAGAATGAGAGTGCACTCACTACTGCAAGAACAGAACCGAACCACCCACAAGGGCAGAGTCCTCATGACCCAGATACCTCCCATTAGGCTCCACCTCTTAGAGGTTTCACTTCCCAACATTGCCACAAAGGGAATTAAGGTTTCAATATGAGTTTTAGTGGGGAAAAACCATATTCAAACATAGCAAATAACTAAATGTAAAATCTAAAACTGTAAAAGTCTTAGAAGAAAATATGAAAATAGCATCAAAACATTGGATTTGTCACTGATTTCTTGGATAAGACATGAAAGATGCTGGCTGGGTATTGTGGCTCATACATACTCCCAAAGTGGCTCAGCACTTTGGGAGGTTGAAACATTGAAGATTGCTTGAGCCCAGGAGTTCAAACCAGCCTGAGCAATGAGTAAGACCCTATCTCTACAAAAATATTTGTTTAAAAAATTAGCTGGACATGGTGGTGCATGCCTATAATCCTAGCTACTCAGGAGGCTGAGACAAGAGGATTGTGCTTGAGGCCAAGTGTTCAAGGCTTCAGTGGGCTGTGATTGCACCACTGCACTCCAACCTGGGTGACAGAGAGTGATCCCATCTCAAAAAAAAAAAAAAAAGAAAAAGAAAAAGAAAGAAAAGAAAAGAAAAACAGCCAACAACAACAAAATAAACAAATTGGACTTCATGAACATTTAAAAATTTTGCAAGCAAAAAGAACAATGCTGGAGGCACCACACTACCTGACTTCAAAATATATTTCAAGGCTGTAGTAAATAAAATATCATGATATTGGTATACAAACAGACACATAGGCCAATGGAACAGAGTAGAGAACCCAGAAATAAATCCATGTATTTGCAGCCAACTGATTTTTGACAAAGGTGCCAAAAACATACACTGAGAAAAGGACATTGTCTTCAATAAATGGTGCTAGAAAAATTTGATATCTATATGCAGAAGAATGAAACTAGACCCCTATCTCTCACCACATACAAAAATCAACTCAAGATGGATTATAGTCTTAAACATAAGATCCGAAACTATAAAACTACTAGAAGAAAACATAGGAGAAACGTTTTAGGACGTTGGTTTTGACAAATATTTTATGATTAAGACCTCAAAAGTACAGGCAACTGAAACCAAAAATAGACAAATGTGACTATACTAAACTAAATAGCTTCTGTACAGCAAAGGAAACAATCTACAGAGTGAAGAGACAATCCACAGAATGGGAGAAAATATTTGCAAAATGTTCATTCAATAAAGGACTAATATCCAGAATATACAAGGAAAACTGAGAGCTCAACAGTAAAAAAAAAAAAAGAAAATCCTATTAAAAAGTGGGCAAAAACCATGAATAGACATTTCTCAAAAGAAGACGTACAAACGGCCAACAAAATGCTCTACATCACTAATCATCAGAGAAATACAAATAAAAACCACAATGAGATATCATCTCATCCCAATTAGAATAGCTATTATCAAAAGACAAAAAATAACTAATGCTGGCAAGGATGAAGAGAAAAGGGAACTCTTATACACTGTAGGTAGGAATATCAATTAGTACAGCCATTAAGGAAAACAGTAGGGAGATTTCTCAAAAACACTAAAAATAGAACAACTACCATACAATCCAGCAATCCCACTACTTGGTATTTATCCAGAGGAAAAGAAATCAGTATATTAAAGGGATACCTGCACTCCCATGTTTATTGCAGTATTCACAATAGCAAGAATGTGGAATCAACCTAAGTGTCCATCAACGGATAAATGGATGAATAAAATGTGGCATATATACATAATGGAATACTATTCAGCTGTAAAAAAATAATAAAATCATGTCATTTGCAGCAATATGAATGGAATGGGACTCATGTTAAGTGAGATAAACCAGGTTCAGAAAGACAAATATTGCATGTTCTTACTCATACGGGAGAGCTAAAAAAGTTCATGGAGATAGAGAGTAGAAAGATAACAGAGGCTATGTGTGGGTGGGGGCAGGAGATAAAGAGAGGTTGGCTAATGAGTACAAACACAGAAGGAATAAGTTTTAATGTTCAATAGCAGAGTAGGGTTACTATAGTTAATAACAATGTATTGCATATTTCAAAATAGCTAGAAGACTTGAAATGTTCCCAGCACATAGAAGTGATAAATACTTGAGGTGATGGACACCCCAATACCCTGACTTGATTATTACAGTCTATGCATGTAACAAAATATCACCTGTACCTCATAAATATGTACCAATATTGTCTATCAATAAAAATTGTGCATCAAAAGACAGTATCAACAGAGTAAAATACAACCCACAGAATGGAAGAAAATATTTGCAAATGATATCCTTATCCCTGATAAGGGATTGATATCCGAAATATAAATGGAACTCATAAAACTGAACAACAAAAAAGCAAACAACCCAATTCAAAAATGGGCAAAAGACTTTATAGGCATTTCTTCAAAAATATGCAAATGGCCAGTAAGGACATAAAAAGATGCTCAACCTCACTAATCATCAGGGAGATGCAAATCAAAAACTGGAAAGGGAGACCACCTCGCACCCATTAGGATGGCTACTGTAAAAACAAAACAAAACAATTCCAGAAAATAACAAATGTTAAGCAAGGATATGGAGAAATTGGAACCCTTGTGCATTGTTGGTGGAAATGTAAAATGGTATGGTTGCTGTGGAAAACAGTCACAAACTGAAGAACTACCATGATCTAGCGATTCCACTTCTGGGAACACACACAAAAAAATTGAAAGCAGAGATTCAAATAAATGTTTGTATAGCCATGTTCATAGCAGCATAATTCATAACAGGTAAAATGTGGAAGTAACCCTATTATTCATCAACAAATATATTCATCAACAAATAAATAGATAAGTGAAATGTGGTACATACATACAATTGAAAATTATTCAACCTTTAAAGGAAGGAAATCCTGACACATGCTACAACATGGATGAACTTGAGGATATTGTGTTAAGTAAAACAAGCCAGTTACCAAAAGACAAATACTGATTCCATTTATTTGAAATACTTATAAGTCAAAATCATAGAGACAGAAAGTGGTATACTGGTTGTCAGGAACTAGCAGAAGTGGGGAATGGAGAGTTATTCTGTAACAGGTACAGAGTTTCAGTTTTACAAGATTAAAATAGTTACAGAGATGGATCCTGGTGATAGTAGCACATTATGGGTGTATTTAACACACCTTTACACTGATCTATACATTAAAAAATGGTTAAGATGATAAATTTTATGTTACATATATTTCCACAATGAAAAAAATTAGAAAAAAATTTAAATTGGAATATTTCAATATAATATTTTGAAGAGACAGGGCCTTGCTCTGTCGCCTAGGCTGAAGTGCAGTGGCTTTATCATGGCTCACTGCAGCCACGTGATCTTCCTGCCTCAACCTCCCCAGTAGGTAGGATTGCAGGCACACACAACCATGCCTGGCCAATTTTTAAAATTTCTTACAGAGACAGGGTCTCATCATGTTGACCAGACTAATCTTGACCTCTTAGCGTCAAGCCATCTTCCTGCCTTGGTCTCCCAAAGTACTGAGATTACAGGTGTGAGCCATCCCACCCAACAACAGATGGTTTCTGTCTTTATAATTCTGTATATTCCAAATTTTCACCAATGAATGTGAATTAATTTTGTAATTAATATAATTAACAAGATGGGATTTTTTATGTGTTCAGGGGTAAGCTCTACCTACAGGAAAAATTATATAGAGAAACCCATTCCTAACACAGTCTAACCATACTGTGTTAGACAATGAGGAAATGCTCTCTGTGTACCTGATGTTTGTTAGGCCCTGAATATTCAAAAATAAAAGACATGGTCTCTGTCCTCATGGAGCTTAGACTCTAGAAGGAGACAAGTTTTACTATAATATTTATTGAGAACTCAGCATTAGGCATTTTACTTAGATCATCTCACTTAATCTTCACAGTAATTCTGTGAAGTAGATATTATTTTTGTCCTTTTACATAGGGGGAAGCTGAGGCTTAGAGAGGTCAAATGACTTGGCCAAGATCACAGCTAGTAAGTAACGAAGGAGAGCTTCAAACTCAGGCAGACCAGCTCCAGATGTTCTTTACCAAAATTGCCGCAGACAACTATGATCAAGGTAACATGTGCTAAGATAGAGGTAAATACAGAGTGTTATCGGAGAACTCAGAATGTGTCTAACCCATACTGAATGGAGGAAAGGATGCTTAAGGCTTCCTGGAGGAGGTGGTATGGTCATAGAACGAACAGAAGTAGGAGTTGGGGCTAGAATAGGTTCTAAAGGGTGTTCCAAGCAGAAGCAGCCCTGTGTGCCCTGAGCCCAAGGGCATAGACTGTGGCACACTTAAGAATGCAAGTGGTTCAGTGTGGATGGAGCAAGGGTGCAAGGGAATGTGATGGCTTGAGAAGCAGGGAGCAAGACTGGAACCTTGTGAGAAAAGGACACATTTGCCTCATCCAATAGTATCGTGCAAAATGAAAATCTTTCTATCAGCTTTGCAGTGCTTGGTAAGAAAAAGGGTTGAGCAGGCTTGCAAAATCCTGTTCCTGTTTGACTGATTACTGCCATGGCAACCCAGCAGCAGCCAACATTGTCAAGGCCTCTTCTTTGGATACAATAATAAATAGTGATAAAACACTACGTCAAGGCTTTATATTTTTGCCATCAGTTAAAATTTTGTTCTTGGCTATGGTGAAGATGTTTTCAAATTACAGAAAAGAGGAAAAAGAAAAAGTATATTTTGAATAAAGTACTAGAAATTATGCATGTGCTTTAAGAACTTGAAGCCCTAACATTTCAGGAGTTCTGAAGGGGCTTTCTCCCTGCTATGAATAAGCACTTGGCAGAAGATAAACAATGACGCAGCACTTTGCAGTTTCACAAAGCATTAGCCCCATTATGTCTGTCATGATTTCTGGGGAGATGAATAGCCACCCCTTCTCCCCTCCTTTCACTTTTAACTCTAGCTGAAAGAGAGGAGCCAGTCTCACTATTATTGCTGAGTGACAACTGTGTGATGGGTGGGAACTTGTTTCTAAAACAATCCACAAATATTTAGATACAGTACAATTCTCAAAGACATTCCCAAATCAGGCAGCTTCTTCAAAAAGAGCAATTCGGTAGAGTAACTGAAGGCATCTCAGCTTTGAAGGGAGACCTAGCTGGGTTCCAATCTCAGCTCTCACTCCTGGCAGCTTCACCTTCATACTTTACCTAACCTCTAGGAGCTCAACTTCCTGCCTTGTAAAGTGGTACTTATACCTGTTTCCTTGCAATGTAGTTGAAAGGATTGGAAATAATGAATGTATATGTGGCAAGCAACATATTATTTGTTCAACAATTGGTCATAGCTATTGTTATTTATTCAGGGTCACAGACTCAGATGATAATTCAGATCATAAAACACCATGAAATGGCTTTGGCAAAAAGTTTGGAACCCTTGATTTACATATCATATTTCATCAATTCTACAACACAAGGTACCTTCACGTTTTCACATCTCTAAAACTGGGATGTCTCTCACAACATACAATGTGTCATATTTAATTGGCAGTGACTTTTCTTTCTTAGTTGATCATAAAATAATAGAGTGTCTTACAATGGAGAAAATCTTAGATTAGATGAAATAGGGTAGCTCCTTTCAGCATATGGAACATTTTACTTTGGTTATAAGCCAACAAATAAAAGAAGGAGCCAAATACAATTTCTATGCAATAAATCTCTGACAGAAAAGATAAGATTCATGGCAAGTACTCATCGCATCTTTCTGAACTATTGCAACCTGGCAACACATCTGTTCCTAAGAGAAGACATGTCAGAATCATCCATCCACTCAGTCTCCTATGTGATCCATACCATCTGGTGCCCTCGTTCTGCATCTCCTCACCCTTCTTCTCCCCACCCCATGGATTCCTGCTAAAACAAAACAAAACAAAAAATACTTAGTTTGAGATTTTCAAAGTTGTTTCTAAATGGAACCAGGCAAGAAAGTAATGAATATAATTTTACAGGCTTGCAGAAACAGGCTAATTACAGTCTTATTGTTGGGGGAAGCAGTAGGAAGATGCACACACACACACACACATGCACACACACACCCCTCTGTCCTACACTACATATTTCTGCCTTGAGACTTCACATGATGATCCCCAGAACTAGGGCTCTAAGGGATTATGAGTAGTTGGGACCCCAGAGTTGCTGTTGTCACCTGCTTGGAAACAGGAGATCCACACACATACATTTACTCTTTTAGGTAGCAGAACCAGATTATAAGTAGGTTAGGAGGCACTTGACTGGGGAATCAATCTATGGAAGTGTTAAAATGTCATTGGCGAAAATTAGGACTATGATACCAACTAAGATTTTTAAAAGCAAAAACCCTTGAGGTTTTTGAAAGGGACTCTACGTGGCGGCTGAAACATAAAGTTGGTTCTGTTACCTGGAAAGGAGACACTCACCTCTAGAAGAAATGGTTAAAAACAAAACAAAACAAAACAAAACCCCAGCTCCCTCAGGTGCTAAGCATGATTCAAATGAGTGTTTTCGTAGTGCTCATAAGGAAGTCATAGAGTACACTTATGGGATGAGCTCCTGAAATCCTGTGCCTGAAATAAATACTTGTGGTAACTTAAAAGGACAACCAGAAACTGCCAAGGACCTACCATGTCACTCTCCTTACAAGCTAACAAATTAGCCTGCTACTGTTTCATGGATGCTGGTAGAAGATACGCGTCTCCTGGGTCAAATGGTTTGGAACAAAGGGCAGTCAGCGCCTTGCTTGCAAGATGTGTAGAGACCCTGGAGAACTGTCTCCCATCAATGATGTAATACGTTAAATGCATGTGACATAGTGGAATATAGCATAGTAGGTCCCACCTCACTAAACAAACACATATTGAAACACATAGAGAAAGAATATCGGTGGAAAGGGGCAGAGATTGTAGACTATCTAGAAAGTCCACATGGTCCAGCTCTAGCCTGGAGCACAGCAGGTTTAGTCTTCCCATGGAAACAAACTTGAATGAAAAGGTCAGTTCACGGAGAAGGAAATAGGACAAGGGAAACAATTGTTCTTTTATTCTTTGTTCAGAGACATACATATTATTTATTTCATAATTCAGAGGAAAGAATAGAATAAAACTGATTATTTAAAAGTATAGTAATTGGAAAAATCTTTCCCTAAACGCAATGCAAAGGTTCAAAGTTTAGCTATGGAGAGCTAATAGGTTCAAAGTTTAGTTATGGAGAGCTAATTTTTTTCCTCTTTCTGTACAGATGACTTTTCCTTTCCTTTGATGATATCTAACAGTTCACAGTTCTTTGTCCTCATATTCAAAGGACTTGAATTGGGAGATAAAGTTGCCAGATTTAAGATGTATTGAACTTGAATTATTTTAAATATGTATATCAAATCAATTGGAACATTTTGTATGATTTTAAACTGTGTAATTCAGTACAATTTGAATTTCTAAACTTCTATATTCTCTTTTTTTTTTTTTGAGACGGAGTCTTGCTCTGTCACCCAGGCTGGAGTTGGAGTACAGTGGTGCGATCTCGGCTCACTGGCTCCACCTCCTGGGTTCATGCTATTCTCCTGCCTCAGCCTCCCGAGTAGCTGGGACTACAGGTGCCCGCCACCACACCCGGCTAATTTTTTTGTATTTTTAGTAGAGATAGGGTTTCACCGTGTTAGCCAGGATGGTCTTGATCTCCTGACCTCGTGATCTGCCCACCTCAGCCTCCCAAAGTGCTGGGATTACAGGCGTGAGCCACCGTGCCCGGCCTGAATTTCTATATTCTAAGCATTTTCTCCTTTTCCTAGAATCATTACATTTCCTTATAGTATTCTATGTAATAATCGTTTTCTAAATAACTTTTACTAACTGTCAGCCTAATGTTATTTTATTTTGTTTTTTTGATATGGAGTCTCACTCTGTTGCCCAGGCTGGAGTGGAGTGGCACAATCTAGGCTTATTGCAACCTCCACCTCCCAGGTTCAAGCGATTCTTCTGCCTCAGCCTCCCAAGTAGCTGGGACTATAGGTGTGTGCCACCACACCTGGCTAACGTTTTTTTGTATTTTTAGTAGAGATAGGGTTTTGCCATGTTGGCCAGGCTTGTCTTGAACTCCTGACCTCAGGTGATCCACCTGCCTCGGCCTCCCAAAGTGCTGGGATTATAGGCCTGAGCCACCGTGCCCAGCCCTAATGTTATTTTAGAAGATAACATTGATACAATACTATTACCTAATCTGTGGAACTTAATCAAATTTCTCCAATTATCCTTTTTCTGCTCTAAAATTTAATTCAGGATCCCACATTGTGTGTAATTTTCATGTCTCCTTATTCTCCTCTATCTGGATCAATTCCTTTATCTTTACTCTCTATGACCTTGATATTATGAAGAGTCTTTCAATTTGGGTTTGTTTGATGTTTTCTCATGATTCAACAGAGGTTATCCATTTTTGGCAAGAAGACTCCAGAAGCAATATTGTGCCCTTCTCAGTGTATATCTCAGGAGGTACGTGATGTCAATAAACCTCATATTACAAATGGTAATATTGACTTTGGTTAATGTGGTCTTGGCCAGGTTTCTCCACCTGGAATTTATGATTTTTTCCCTGTTGTAACTAAAAAGTATCTTGTGGGGAGATAATCTGAGACTCTGCAAATATCCTATTTCTCATCACATTTTTGTTTACTAATTTTTAACATCCATCAACATTGCTAGCCTATAACAGTTATTACTATAGTGTTTACCAAAGAATGATTTTCTATTTCTATCATCTATCTGCATTTATAAATTGGAATTCTACTGTAAAGAAGAATTGAATAAATAATTTATTCAGTTATCTATGTATATCAGTTGTCTTTGTTTTGCAGTATATGATGTTGATTTTACGTGTCAACTTGACTGGGCCACAGGGTGCCCAGATATTCAATTAAGCCTTACTTCCGGTGTGTCTGTAAGACTGTTTCTGGGTGGGATTAACATTGGAGTGGACAGACTGAGTGAAGTAGATAACCCTCTTCAGTGTGGGTGGGTCTCATCTCATTTGGGTGAAGGCCTGAATAGAATAAAAGACTAAGTAGGAAAGAATTCTTTCTCTCTATGTGATGGTCCTCTAGCTGGGACCTTGGTCCTCTCTGGCCTTCAGATTCGAATTTAGACTGGAATTTACACCATCAGCTTTCCTGCTTCTCAGGCCTTCAAACTCAGACAGGAATTATACCATTGGCTCTCCTGAGACTCCAGCTTGTCAGTGGTAAATCTTGGAACTTCCTGGCCTCCATAACCACATGAGCTAACTCGTTATAATAGATCTCTTTATATATACAGTCACACATTGCTTGA